>NC_135248.1:2754373-5508746 GCF_947623445.1 Clavelina lepadiformis | reverse complement strand
GTTCAATCTCAAGGCTTAGGCTCAAGCTTTAGCTTTATTAGCTAAAAAGCTCAAGGTACAAAGTGTACGGTCGTCAAATTATAAAAAATTAACGTTAAGATTAAAGTCTGTACTTGCAATATACAGTACGCAATTAATGAATCGATTATTAAAATAATAGCATGTACTGTAGCTTATATCCATTATACATACATAGGCAGTTGCCTCTAATGGGTGTCGCTTACATTCTGTGTTATACATATCTGGATATTTATGTTGTGCTGAAATGTATAGAATTGTTTTGTGATCGTTTGTTAACGAGGTGTGTAATGACTAATGAGTAATTTGCTTTCATACCGATCTTCACCCAGCGAGGAAGGAGGCTCACCACATGTTGTGGAGTTTACTGCAGCTGCAGACTTACCGCAAAATGTGGAAAAGATGTTTTACAAAGAAAACGAAACCGAAGCGGCCCCTCCGCAAGATGAAGACCCACCTGCTTACAATGGGGTTCAAAGTCGTGAGCCTTTTCAAAATGAAATCTTAAATGAAGAAGAAGAAGAAGCATTAAACTCATTATCATGCAACCCTGTGAGTTTTTCTTAAGTTCAATTCATCTTTGACATTTTAACAATGTGTCACTTTACCGATACTTCTTTTAGATTACTTCAATTGCCTTTACTTGTAATATTATGAATTGCTTGAAAATTTGTAAATATTTGGTTAGATGGTTAATGTATTGATGCAACAGTGTTTGTGCTGCCACTGACTTAAGTATACTCCTTGCGACATCAGCAACCGTAATGCCAATTGCAATTATGATCACAATCTTTGCAGATGGAGGATCGGGACTCACCTACAGTCAAATCAACTCAAAACACACTCCAACCTAAAACAGGAAAGCATTATGAAAAAGAAAGGTATGAATGTGACAGCGAGAAAACAGACAAAAAAGAAAAATGGAACATTTGTTTGAGGTAAATTTTCAAATAAAACTTTGTAACTTAGAGTAATTTTATTGATATAATTAATTTGTTCGCAATGCTCATTCTTTTAATTTACAAGCACAAAGGCTATCTGCAAACTAAAATGAGTAGCTCTGCTAAAATAAAAAACTTTATGTCATAGCAAATTTGTCAATTATTTTTTTAAATACAGGTTTTTTTCGATATTGAATATAACCACTAGGTTAAGCAATTATTACCGTCGAAACTGTGCCGCAAAAGGTGAAAAATAATTTCTGCATAATACGCAATATGACATGACTCTTAAAGATTACGACGTCAAAATGTGAAATCAACATGCGTGACGGTTGGTGTTGACAGTATTGCTTGGGTCAAATTTAATAAACAATCCAAAAGCAATTTTTAAGGGCTGTTAGATAACTTTTATAACTTTTGTAGGATTTTTAACAATCGATTTTAGCGCATAAAATCGATATGTTAACCGACAAGCGTTTGTTGAAGGCAACAACGTTATTTCCACGATACCACTGATCAGCTACCGTATATCTTTCCTTTTATATTGTAAATGTATTCGTTACGATGTATTCTTGGTTGCTGTTTAATAAATACTTTTTATTACCATGACTAAACTGGTCTCATTTTACGACTTGGTGACCAATTTTGCTTTTTTGGGTTGAGATAGGCAAAATAATTGAACTATACTCAATTGTATACATAATACGTTGGCGTTTTTTTAATTTTTGGCATATTTGGCACCTCTTTATACAAATTTATTACTTCAAAAATTCAAAATCTACTAAGTTCCAAGTATATTTATTTAACAAATTCTATTGTAATTGCATAATCGTTGACTAATATTCTTTCTTTGATATTTTAACTTAATCAAAATTCTTTAACATGAGGCTTACTTGTTTCAACACTAGCTCCCACTTTAACATAACTAAAACAGATATTTTTCAGGCTTGTTACTTATCCGGTAATGGCTATGACACAGTTTTTTACCAACAATAAAACTGTTGCTTTAAAGGTGACTGGAATTTTGTTTGCTATAGGTAAGTTTTATCTTCCATTGTGTATTTATTTGGCACAAAATAACTTTTTAACTTAGTATACCGTTTCAGGTATTACAGTCTACATGGTTGTGGCTTGCTGTAAAAATTTCATTCGTGCTTTGCCACTACTTGTTATTTGGCTGCTGGTGGTTGCATATAAAATTTACATATATGTAAAAAAACGTTTTGGAGAAGCTATTTGGAATGTCTTTAGACCAACGTACAGATGCTGCATTACGAAAATGAACTGGATCAAATGGTTAGATATATCATAAAAACAACTGTTTGATACACAAGTACTGTAGATAAATAATAGTTTATTGAATCTTATTTTAAAATACTGATTAAAGACTTCCTGAAACTAGATAAGAATGATGATGTGAAACCTCATTACTTAACTTATATGCTTCACCCGTCATGTGTGGTCATGCAAATTTTCTTTTAAGTGGATTATATTTGCATATCTATAGGTCTACTCAAAACTTTTTAATTTGGAAAATATTTGAAGTTGTGTTTGAGATATGCCAAAATCCGATTTTGTTTTTCTGACACTTTCATATTAACTTTCAACAAGAAAAAAACTTTGTCAACTTGGTAGAAATATTTTTGACAGTGTTGCAATAAGAAAATAGTCTATATGAGTTTAAAATAAAAATAAAAATATTTTTCAATACTCATATTCATCAAAATGGTTAATTTTCTGTAGGTCTACCAATCTTAGCCGTCTAATAAATTGTATAATAGCTAAGTCCAAAAACAAAATTTTGACAAAGGAAAATTTGATTACAAATGAATTTATTTTAGTTTAACTATTGACCAAGTAAATCATTCTCTGAACGAACACAAGAAATTAAGAAAAAGCTATTCATTTTTGATGTGGACGAGTCTGCGTATTAGTACTGGTCCACGTCTTGCTTAATAAAAAAATACTTAATTGTTTTAAAAGTTCTCTGCAGCAAAAATCTTTATCGGTTACCGGTATATACTAATAACAAACAACATAAGTAAGTTTCCTCCAGACTAAAGAATTTTTTCAAAAGACAATTTAGTATGATTTTATTCACTAACATAATGTTTCTAAACTGCATATGGAAATTACATACAAGTTGTGCTATTTTTTTATTCTTTAAGAAATTCTATTTCAACAACTAACATGGTTTCAAATAAACTGAGGAAATTATAAATTGCTACCAAAAATAAAATTTGAATAATTTGGTATTTGGTGTGAGCATCTAAGTTATGCAAGTCTATGCAACCGCAAAATTTTAAATGAAAGTCGTTCATAATGCCTTTTTTGTAATTTAGGTTCTTCATCGCTTGTATTGTTGTGGGTTTCATTGTTTGGATAGTTTTAGACACATCAAAACGACCACGTCAGTTTATACCTTGCATGGGTTATTTCGTTTTCATTTTTGTCCTATTTGTAACTTCAAAGTATCCAAGCAAAGTAAGTGGACTTACCGAAATCATTTAAAAAGTTTGTTTGCATTGTGCGTTGTTGATTTCTGGGTTGGCCTAATTTACAAAGCGCATTTCTTAAGTTCAAAAACTTGTGCTGGTTTATACAGTTGCACAAGAGTTAGCTAAAGATACGTTATTTGCAGGTAGTCTGGCGGCCAGTACTTTGGGGCTTGCTGATTCAGACATGCTTAGGTATGATTGTTTTACGGACTGCAGCTGGATTTGCTGCATTAAACTGGCTTGGAAATCTTGTGCAAGTTTTTATTAATTTTGTTGATGCTGGCGTAATCTTTGTCTTTGGAAAGAATTTTGCGGAACATTATTTTGCTTTCAAGGTAAATCAGTGAGTTAGTTCTATGCCAAGACTTTCGTAATTATACCCAACCTTACACTATAAGATTGTATCAGTGAAATTTGCAAATATTAAAAATTTTGGATATAACTTTTACTGTCAGAAACAAAAGCATTTTTTTCATCTTAATAATTTAATGTAAGTAGTCACCTTAATCTTTGTGTTAGCGTCAATCTTATCACCAGGGCAAATTTTTTCAATAAAGTCAATTTTTTGGTAAAACAGAATGGCATAAGAACACCGTATTGATACGAAATTTCATGATGGTAGGGCCTATATTAATTATGATATAAAGTCAATGAAAAGAATTTTTTTCCGTAATGTAATTAAGTTCATTTTTGATTGAACATGTTTATTCAAAATACTGGCGAAAAAAATTGGTTCTGCTTTTCTTTGTTGAGAAAAGATCGCTACCTACTGCCACTATTAAATGATTGTGATGAAATAATCAAACCAATTCAGACGATATTGTGTGCGAGTGTGATGTAATCAAATAGTTGCAACCCCAAGAAGGGAAAACATTTTACCTTATATCTATAGAGGCAAGTTTATTACGTTAAAATATTTGAAGTATAGCGTAATATCATCTCAGATGATATTAGGCAGACTTTTGGTTAAGTTAATGAACGTTTTAAAACAATACTCAAGAAACATTGAATTATTTAGTCAAATTTTTGTTAGGTCCATAAAGTTAAGATTTTTTTAATTTTAAAGTCATTTTTTAAAGTTCTTAGGTCAATAAGAACTTGCCTTACTTATGATGTATCTCTCGATGCTTTAAAATTATTATATGACTAAAATCAAAACAAACCGCAGTGATTGTAGAATCCTTACCGGTAATAGAATATGCTAATGCAGTGTTTTTATCATAAAATGCTCAGGTTCTGCCACTGGTGCTATATTTTAGTTCGTTTATATCCATTATGTACTACTTGGGTGCCATGCAATGGATCATTTTAAAATTAGCATGGCTCATGCAAATTTCCCTTAACACATCGGCGACTGAATCTATGGTAGCAGCAGGTAGCCTGCAGTACAGTAAAAATATTTTGTCTGGATTAAAATACAAAAAAAACTTCAAAATGTGTTAAAACTGTTAGTCATTATGATTAATTCAAATACGGTTTCAGGAAATATTTTTGTTGGTCAAACGGAATCCCCTCTTTTAATTCGACCATACCTTGAGGATCTTACTACTTCTGAGTTACATGCTGTTATGACCGCTGGTTTCGGTACCATTGCCGGTAGTGTACTGGGTGCATACATAGGTTTTGGGGTAAGTCTTAATGGTTTTCAGAACTCAATGTAAAGTAGTTTAGTTAAAGCTCACAAAATCACAAAAACAAATTATTGCTGTTATTTAAAGAGGCTTACATTTTAGAAGTAATAAGGCTATTAGCTTTTGATAATCTGTGTTTTTCTCATATTTGGCAGATTCAGCCAGTTTATGTAATAGCTGCATGCTTTATGGCAGCACCCTGCGCTCTTGCCATTTCAAAACTTGTTTATCCTGAAACAAAACAATCAAAGTTTCTGAAACACGAGGGACTAGTGCTTGAAAAGACGTAAGTAAAATAAACGTAATTAAACACCCCGGGTCATATATGGTTTATGTTCTGAAATTTACCAAGCGACCTTTTCATTTATACATGGTAGCCGAAATCGATTACTTTGTTGTCATCGCGTATTGCTCTTAGAAAACAACGCAATATAATCGAGGCCGCTTTTGTTGGGGCGTCGCAAGCAATTCCTTTGGTCCTCAATATCGGTGGAAATCTCATCGCATTTTTATCCTTACTAGCTGCTGTCAATGGATTTTTAAACTGGTTTGGTGGTTTAGTAGATTACCCGCAACTTAGCTTTGAGGTTCATGTTTTTATTTTTTGATTTTTTTTTAATAGATATTCATGCAGTGTTAGCATTTTATTTTTGCAGTTATTTTATTTTCAGTGAGCGATAATTTTTGTAGCCAATGATTTACACATCGACCAAATGACCACTGGCCCACCGTTAAAATAAAATGTAGAATTGTCGGTAATACGTAATCAACTAAAAAGTTTTTAGGTGATTTGCTCGTATATCTTCATGCCTGTGTCATTTCTTATGGGAGTTGAATGGCAAGATTGTTTTAAAGTAAGTTTTCCGTCGTTTTCTCTATACTGTATATGATATACGATAACATAGTTATACCATTAATACAGTACTTTTGTTTACATCTTATCGTTTATTGAATATACTGTATATTCAAAACTTTTCGATCCAATTCGACTCATTTGAGTTTTGTTAATATACATGGCTGTCAAACAGATAAAATTAAGATTTCTATGATTTTGTTGGACTCTTTAGGTAGGGCTTTAAGAAACCTGCTTCGACCAATCAGAAAGCGACATAGTTGGTGTTGTTTTCTAGCCTGGGAATTGCACTAACAGTTGGCGTGTTTGAATGTTCTAGGTCACATGCAAAATTAGGCTAAAAATGTCCATGAAAGTAGCTAAAATTGTTGTTTTTAGACCCAAAATTTTAGTGTAGATTTTATGCCTCTGTTCAAAAAGTTTGAATTATGGTTTTAATGGTATTTTATGAAATGTTAGTCCAAAGCATACAAAAGTATCGAGCAAAATTTCAGAGAGCCTCATGAAGGCTTTTTCAAGTAATCAGTTTTTCAGTAAAATTACTGTATTATGTAACATTTAAGATTTTATGGCATTTTTTGATATTTGAAGGATCCTTAAAAAGAATTTTCTTTGCAGTTTACAAAATTTTGTTATTCTCATCAAAGTTATCAAAAAATATTTTATTTTTACTTTTTTTTATCAAACGCTTTGACACTTACTTGATAATGTTTTATGCAATTATTTAAAATTTCTTTCTTATTCACATAAGCTCGCACACAAAAATAAAGATTTTTTTCTATACAAAACGAGAAACATAGCAGCCTAGTCCTTTTTTAGCTTGCGGAACGGTAAAATTTCAAAACAATTTTTGCGGATCGGTGGACCTTCAAAAATCAACCCAAGATGTAATTACGACAAAAGTATGCAATTCAAAAGTTGTTTTCGCTAAATTATACTGTAAATTTCGTTAAATTTTGTTCAAAATTCTTCTTAGCTTTCACATACAACTGGTCTTAAACGAGTTGTAGCCTACTTTTAAACAGTTGGGCACAACACTTGCAGCATTGTATTGCATGTTAAATATTTTAAAACCAGCGAAAGTCCTTAATAAATCCATGTATATTCAAACAAGAGTGATAAATATATTACAGACAAAATTAGGACTTTTTAAAAATTAAAATTCACATATGTTTCCCTACTTTTGTTTTACGGTACTTGGAAAATATTGTTATAAAATTATAAGGCCTATAAATTGTTTGTGTTTGAGAAGTGGAGACTGTGAAGCACATCAACAGTGTTTTATGCATAGGCTGCGGAACTCATTGGAACAAAGATTTTCTTAAATGAGTTTATTGCATACCAATCCCTGGCTGAAATGATCAAGTTGAGGGACAGTGGCATTGCACCAAAACTACAACCAGACACTGGGGTCGTAAACTGGGTTGATGAACATACGGAAGCCATTGTCACCTATGCTTTGTGTGGTTTTGCCAACTTTGGTTCCATTGGTATTATGCTGGGAGGTTTAGGTATATCGACTTTTAACCTGTTATTTATTTGTCAAAGTTGCTTTTTATTTACTGTATATTGTCTCATAAAGGTATATAGTTTCCTTATGCTAACAGCAATTTTTCTTATTTTACATTTACTGAACAATAGATTCAAGGAGTTTTTTTTATTACCCCAAACACTCATATTCACATATTAAGGTTGGACCTTACCCCATGCACGTGCAAAACCGGATAAAATTTGTATCATATCATTCATATGTCGTTTCCCAATTCGAACTTTTAATAACTTTTATCCAATGCTAATTTCAACTTTAAAAGCTACGACATTTATCGCCGAATTTATGGCAATTGTCCGTAATTTGAAACCAGCGTAAAGTTTCTTATCGTTTTCTGGATACTTATTTATTATCGATAAAGCAATTTTGTATAAAAATAAGTATATTTACATGAAGATATTGAACAAGTATAACTACTGTTACGTAGAAGGAAACAAACTTAATTTTTCTTGGAAATAAGCAAGCTAATAAGAAACCATGTAAGTATCGAGTAGCCATAGAGGTTCGGTATCCAACGCCAACTGAACCCCTTGAACTTGAAAACCAATATCTCTGCTGGTATAGAAATCATCTCTGGAATGCCTGTGGCAGACGCAATAGCGATGTATTCAATAGTTTCAATAAACAATACTGTGATAATTGTTTATACAGTATTAATTCACTTCGATGAATTTATACTGTATAAACTGCAGTAAATTTTTGAATTTTAAGAAATATGTTGATGAAAAAACGCAAAAGCATGTCCTCATTATTTGGAATCGAGCGGCAACTTCATACTACCGTAGCTCGTAGTCTATGTGATGCATAAGACTTTTTTGGTTTTTACGATCCATGAAAGATAGCAAACCATCATTTGTTAGCACGCGGTAAGGGAACTTCATCAAATACAGAGCCAGTTGCTGCACAACATTTTAGTTAACTTTTATAAGATTTAGCAATTGACTCTTGCTTCATAGGGAGTATAGTTGAATCGAGACAAAGTGAAATGACAAAAATCGTGCTTCGAGCTCTAGTTGCGGGGGTTTTCGTCAGCATCTTGAACGCTTGTATCGCCGGTGAGTTAATATTATTACACGCGGAAATATCTTGTAGTATTTTTCTGGTATGTAATAAGTTTAGTACATTTTCTATTATTTTACAGGTTTTTTGTATGTACCGCGGCCCATTGTTTGTGATCACATGCTAGCGACCACAAATTGGACCTACACCGAGCCTGGACGTCTTTTTCAGTGTTGCTCTTCTGCTTTGTCAGTACTAAACACTTGGCAAAATTATCACATATCTTCAAAATATTTATTGTACTTATTAGTTTAGTTCAAGACTGACAGAACACGTTTTCTTGTGTTTCAGAAAAAGTAGACTAAGTTATAATTACCTACACAGTTCCAAATAAATTTAAAAATGAATATCGGCAACTCAACTAAACTCGTATCAAAATTGGCTGTCATTGTTTCACCGGAAAAAAATCGTACGTTTGAAGCTAATTTTTGCAATTTCTTGTTAAACTAACTTAAATGTTATTTGAAAATATGTATAATCAACTTTTTGCAAACCCATTCTTCTAACCCAACCGCCTACTTTTAACAACGGGCTGCGTGACCAATGACCATATACGTACGATAAAATAATTACTCTCATCAAAATATAAAAATATTCCGATTTACAAAACTTTGGTGGGGCATAGCCTAGGCTAGATAGTTATCTATAATAGTCTAATGAACGTCAACAAACAAGACCTCGATGGGGAAAAGAATTATTACGTCAAAATATTATCAATTCTCAATTATAACATCGGCGTTCAAGACCTTTCTGGCGTATGATGCTGGTGCTTTCAATAAAAAATATTCTTGTGTGGCACCGTGGGAAAGACGCATATTGATGGGCAAAGTTGCTTTATGACACGACTGTCTCGAAAATAACTCCGGTATTTAGACTACAGGGAGATACTGTAGCTTCTTTCAATATTAAAACAACATTCGTTAATTCCAGCAGTCTTTTATTTAAGTTAACGTTAGGCCATTTATACACTCTTCCCGTCATCAGAGCAGTATACAAGTATATACTACTGTGCCAGTTTTGCAATTCAAGTAGAAGTATTTTAGTTTGTTAAAAGTAGGTGGTTGGGCAAAAACTATTATTTTAGCTATTTAGTTAGTATCGTATATAGGAAAAAGGAAACGAAAAATCTTAAGTTATCTATTCACCGCTAACTTATGTTAAAATTAGTTTATATTGAAGATAGGCATGGTTTATCATGCTTTATAACTTTTAATAATATAGAGTTAAAGACCATAAACCTGGGATATAGCTTCGAACGTAGGCTATATACAACACGGTACGGTTTTTCCTGAAAGTAATTTATCAATTCATGATAGTATGTTAAACACTGTCTTTTGTCATTTTACCATAAAAGTACAGTATTTTTATCATTCTAGCTTATTTTTTTACGCTTTACTTAGGTCATGGGTATAGTTTTCTTTTTAGGTTGCTTACATAGCTTCACAAGCCAAGCCGTTACTAAATTGTTTTTTTATATCTTTCCAGGTATTCGAACGAAACAGTTTTCGAAAACTGCTGTAATTCCTTTAACTGGACAAACACGGGTTATATGCTGAACTGCAGTGCCTTGAGTGGATAGGAAACATAATAGACTGAAAATGCTATAGTGCGACCTATATTTTCATATATATATATATATATATATATCAATCAATCAATCATTTTATTTTTTGTCAAAAGCGCGGTGAAGACGAAAAATCAAGCCAGTTGTTACTAACACGCGCCAATGAACAGGAAAAAGTGACAAAGTCGAAAAGGCTTAAAACGTGCTCAAGAACAATAACGTTAATAATTGCTGGTAACAACTGGCACGGCCACTAAGCTTATAATTAGTTAAATGGTGAAATTAAATATGTGCCTTGGTTGTACGAATTTAAATGAATGTTGTTTGCGAATTGTTGCTAATTGCGTGCTTTCTTAGAGAGCTAAACATTATACTGTTATCTCTATTCCTGTAAACAAAAGCCTTGTACAAATTATGTAAATATAAATTAGTAAGTTTGGTGATATTCAGTCTTTTCGAGGATTTTTGATGCTTATTTCATCCCTATTCTGATGTGCTATTTCATGTATGTCACTCATTGAATTTCAGTCGTGTCGTGTGCTAGTTACAAGGTATAATATGTTGAATATAATATGTTACTCAGATACTATTGTTGCGACATGTTATTAGCTATTTATCATGAGGAAAATAATAATAATCAGACGTTAGAACGGCAGTTATTCCTTAAGTCTTGTTTAATCATAAATCGCAACCTTCTGATTATGTTTTATTAACGGTTGTAGTTTACACACAACACCATCGCTACAGCATCCAGCACAAAACAAAAGAGACTTCTTGGCATAATTTTTATTCCAGGATTATCTTGATTTCAAAGGTAATAAAACATCCAAGCGATTATGAATTATGAATCATTATCACTTCAGGTTTTCCATTCTGCGATCATTTAAATTTAAAAACAATTTATACATTACTGTATATGTCGATGTAAACTACGAACTTTTCTATATCGTTCTTATAACCAGACGCCTAGACACAAACACCACACAAACCACGCCGCTTGTTAATCACCACAAATGAATTTTAGATTTTTAATCCCGGTACTATATTGGCCTCCAAAAGGTTTACAACTTTGTGGTGTATTTTGAACTGAGCTCCGCTTCTTAATGGACACGAATCTAAATTTCCGTTTCCGAATTAATGCTACTTCTAACAAAGCATAGTTTTTAAACTTTTCCCCATATCCATGTATACAGCCAGCAATGTGACCGGTTGTGGATATGAAAAGCCGTCCGTTTTTATTAATATTGATTAGAAGATTTTACGTTTATATTTTCATTTATTCGTTATACCTATCTTTTTATCAGTTGTTTGTTTATTGTACTGCCATAAATCGTCAAGCCTGTATAGGCTATTCTGTCTAGTCTGACTCCAGTAAGCAGTCTAGACAATTAACAGCCAAACGATGTAGCACTATTCTTTTACTTTAACGGATCCAAACATTATCGATATATTCAAAATTAACTATACAGTGACAGAGTTGGCTTAAAGCCAACTTCAAAATATAGAGTGTGTAATGTTAGACGAAAGTTATCAACACAATTTCATGAAAGATAAAAAACATGACAAAGTTTCACACAACAATGTTACATTGTCCGTTTTCTCGCATTGATCTATTTCGAAGATGGATTTTTTTAAAAGTTAATTATTATCAGTTCGTGAAAAAACAAAATATGCTGCTATGTATTTATAGTGCAATGCAATTTTTAACGAAATTGTGAAATCATTGTCATTTAACTGCTGCTATATTCAGAAGCGAACTCAATACAAATCCATAAATAAACACACCTTAAGGAAGTAACACTGCATTCTTATTCAAACATTTACCTTATACTCAACATTTGATGAGAAGCTGATGAGTTGCATTCACATTTGCATACTTTATATGTGTCTTTATAAATTTTATTAAATCGAGTTTGGAATATTGAAAGCTGATAATAACGAAGCTTTTACGAGCCATTAAATTATCCAGCTAAATAACCAATAAAGCCAATGGGCTATCTTAACCAGGGCTGCGTTGTCCGTTTATATCCTATACCGATTTATGTATGTAGATGAACTTGTAAAGTTTTTGTCCACAAAATACGTAAAATATTCTAGGAAACGTTTGAAACGTTTGTACTAAATTTCGTGTGAGTGGCTTATATGACCCATCATACAGTAAAAATATCTTCTCTAGAGATCTTCAACTCGCCTACGAGAGAGACACTTCCTATTTTCCATTAAATGCAGTTTTGTAAATGCTTACTGCATATACCCATTTACATCTTACAAATTTGCATCATATAACTTTTTTACTCTAAACTTTTGCACATACATTGTTCCTATATTTACAATATTTGCATCTAATGCATAAATTTATGGCGTTACCCGCATTTGCATGGGCGGATATTAAGCCACACACTGAAGCATTACTGAATTGTTGCAGAAGCTTTTGCATACAACAAGTGCTCTGCTAAAACTGATTAACTGGATTTAGTAACAAACAGTCCAACAAAGATCGCCTAGCATTTCTGGAGGATTTGGTACTTTTCAGTAGAATACCTGTTATGCAGTTAGGCTACAGATTGCAAAATGTATGAATAGAAATTAATGCAGGCATATATTTCAAGTCTCAAACGTAACAGCTTCAGCTTAAATCTATTCACTATTTTTAGTGATAAAGCTTCCTAAAATTATTTGGCCGGGGCATATAGGCTAAAATCTTGAGCAGTAACGATATTCGCTTATACTTTGGATGAGCTTTACAAGAACATGTCTTTTTTGGGAAGTTATTTGAACCTTAGTTTACTATAACTTTTGGAATTTTTTTGTCTTTTTTTACTCAGGTAA
The DNA here is from genome assembly GCF_947623445.1 of Clavelina lepadiformis. Lineage (NCBI taxonomy): Eukaryota > Metazoa > Chordata > Ascidiacea > Aplousobranchia > Clavelinidae > Clavelina > Clavelina lepadiformis. The sequence goes on along the minus strand of NC_135248.1, from coordinate 5,495,804 downwards.
ATAATGAGTAGGTCACATGAACACCAGTTTTCTTCCAGATTGGAAGAAGACTTATCATATGTTGCAGACTTTACTGCAACTGCAGAAGTACCGACAAGTGTAAACGGATTGTTTCACAAAGAATACGAAAGTGATATGAAAAACGTGGCCCAAGTGCCAAAGGATTATCCATCGGCTAGCAGTAAAATTCAAGGTTGCGATTCTTTTCAAGTCGATGGAGTGAATAAAACAGATGAAGAAAGTTCTACGTTAGCCCCATTACCATCACACGAGGTCCGACACTATTTGGTTTTCTACCCATTTTAGATCATTTTTATAGTCCTTTATTCTCTTCTGGTAGTCTTAATCTTTTGGGTCTTTAATGCAATGTAAACGTTTGTTTGAGTAGTAGCATAGTAGCTTACTGATACGAGTTTGTGTGAGCTCTTGTATTTTAATTTGATTATAACATATTGGTACATATTGGAAGAGTTGCTGCAACAGAGTTTGTTCGGCTCCTGGAGTTACAGATATATCGTTTGCGGCAATAATAAATTCAATGCTTATTACGCTGTAATCTTTTATTGCAGTCCATCGATGTGGACTCATCCAGAATCAAATCTACCCAGAAGGTGTTATCGTTGTCTGTAACAGAAGAGCATGAAAAGAAAATGGAGGAGCTTGATATATGTGATAGCCATGAAAAAAACACAAAAGATACAGCAAACATTTTGCTCAAGTAAGTTTAAATGAGTCTTTGTGATTTTTGTTTGTTAACTTATTTAACCTTTGTTTATTTGTTTTACTTGTAAGCACAGCAAGTTTTGTGAGCTATGATGCAACCAAGTCAGTGTTTTTTTAGGTGTATTCTTCGTCCAGTAATTGCTATTTCACAGTTTTGTTCCAAACACAAAGAAGTTATCTTGAAGACAACAAGTGTTTTGTTTGCTATTGGTAAGTTGTTTTATCTGCCAATAATTTTAACTTTCTTTAATCCACGTATTTTTTCAGGTATCACAGTTTACATGATTGTGGCCTGCTTCAAACACTTTACCCGGGCCTTGCCACTGTTTATTGTTTGGTTGCTGGTTGCTGTATATAATATTTTTGCACGTCTGCAGCAACATTATAAAGAAGCTATATGGAAATTCTTCAAACCATGCTACAAATGCGTTGCCAGAAAAAAGAATTTGATCAAATGGTGAGATTTCATTATTTACGTATTATAAAAAGTACTATACGTAGGTTATTTCATAATCTGATTTTATTTGAGCGCTGAAAAATGTTTTATAATGATTTAAGAACAATGCAAAATCACATCACTTTTCCCTTTAATTATTCATGTTTGAAAATGCAGACTTTTATAAGTTATAGCATAGACATTTGGAAATTATTTCCACCATTATTTAATTTGAGGCAACGTATTTAGGGTGGTGAAATGTATATAAGGAACGCTCAAGTCTGAGATTACATCGCTGTTGCGCTGTCGGTATAAAAAGTTAATCCTATTAGCATACTTGTCCTATAGGACAATAAAAATAAGGCGAAAAACAGTAATTTCCAAAACAAATTTTGGGTATAACAGCATTTCTCACAGCTAGAGATGTTACGGATCCCTTAGCTTCAACTCAATGGTCTTTGCAAAGCTCTAACGTTTCTAGTTATGAAGCAAACAAAAACAAAACGAAATATAATTACATATAATACTCACATTTTTTCAAATTTTTAATGTACATTATGCAAATTTGGCGGCCTAATAAGATTGTATATTGCATTACTGCAATTAATAATTAGGCTATAAATGTACATGGTTTGAATATTTCATTACATAGCAAAGAAGGCTTGCCGAGTATCTGAACGTCTCACAAGGAACTCCAGGGCTTCGCGGAGCCAAATGTTACAACCTCTGGTTATAACATAACAAATTTTTAGTAATAATAACTTACATTACAATTAATCAAACTGCGAACCTTACTAATTGCTGAAATTTGCACCTTGATGAACGTAGTTTTGTTCTCATAGACATTCATGGACCATACTCATTCCTCTTTTAAATTGCGCAATCTCAGCAAACAATGTCACTGTGGACCTGTAGTAACCCATTATTCATTTTAGTAGGCCTACTGTGAGTATCGTCACTTTCTGTAGTAATCTTAGATCTGTTTTTCGTAATCTCTGAAACGTGGTTGATATTGCAGTCAAATATAAGTACGGTAGATAACAACTTGTATATAACATAAAAATAATCATTAGAAGAAAATTGTATCAAAACTAAATTTCATTAGCCAAAAGAGGTTTTTGTAATACCATTTTGCACCTATGTATTTATGTAGGTAATAGTTTCTTAACCATTTACAAAAAAATGTTTATAAAATGAATATGACAATGCCTAATTATAAAGATTTACATAATTCTTTTGCAATACAAGAAAAAAATTTTTCTTTTGCTGTCTTACTTGTCTTCATTGTATGTCCCTTTTCTATCAAAATGTGGAAGGTTTTAAAAATTAGCCTACAGCACATTTTACTACCAAAAGACAGAGATTATTATACGGTGCGTGATATGCCATAAAGAAAAGATCAAAAAAAAACTAATTAAAGTTTGTATTAAAAATAAAAACTTTTCCAGTAACCCTAATTTTTCACTTAATAAGAGAAAAACTTTTCGCCTTAATGAGTCATCGTAATTTAGGTTGTTTATTGCATTTTTGTTCGTGTGTTTGATCATCTGGATAGCAGTAGACACATCAAAACGACCACGCCAAATTATTTCCGGCTTAGGCTACCTTGTTGTTCTCTTTGGCCTGTTTATAACCTCAAAGTATCCGGACAAAGTAAGTAGTTATAGTACTAAAGGAAGCTTGCTTTGTAATGCCTGCGTGGTTTATTGTGTATAGGTTTCGGTCTTGACCAAACGTACCTTGATCTTTTAGCTTTATCACTTTTCAGGTGGTCTGGCGTCCTGTACTTTGGGGTTTGTTAATCCAGATATGCTTGGGTTTGTTCGTTTTACGAACACAAGCAGGCTTTGATGCGTTTAACTGGCTTGGACATCTCGTGGAAACTTTCATCAATTACGTCGATGTTGCTGCAGCGTTTGTGTTTGGCGCTAGCTTCGCTGATCATTACTTTGCCTTTAAAGTTAGTCATAAGCCGTACATCTGAGCAAAAAAATTAAACAATTGCGAAAAATAAATCAAAATCAATACAATGTATCTCTCCCAGTGAGGTCTGTCCTTATAATATTTGTGCTCAATAAAACTGTTAGAAAAATTAAAGCATTTTTCATCTTATTCTTACAACAAAAGCATAATCGCTATAAGTTACTCTTTAGTTTTAAATATGAAAAGATAATTTATTATTAAATTTAGTTACTGTAATATTATGACGACCGTCAAGCAATATTGTTGTCATATTTAATTTTAGTCCATTATAACGAAATATTTAAACCTCATTATTATTCCAATTAATTGAAATCCAGCTTAAATTGCTGCAATTACTAAGCATCGTGTTGCATAGGAATATGCTAATTTGGTGTTTGTTATTGTCAAACCTTTTAGGTTCTCCCGCTAGTGCTATACTTCAGCTCCTTTATATCCATTCTGTACTACTTGGGTGCCATGCAATGGATCATTTTAAAATTAGCATGGCTCATGCAAATTTCCCTTAACACATCGGCGACTGAATCTATGGTAGCAGCAGGTGATATGAAGTTGGTGCATCAAAAAAAACAAAAATGTTACAAATATTATCAAAGTCATTATAGTAATGGCTGCCACTATTTCATCGGAAAAATCATGCGTTGAAAGCTATTTTCAAAGTTTATTTTTTACTTAACTTAGATGTTATAATATGTTTTCTTCTCTAACCTAAACGCCTATCTTTAACAACAGACTGCGTGACCTACTTATTGTGAAGTAATCACTCTCTATAGTAGTATTGATTCATGCAAGAAACGTTTCAGGAAATATTTTCGTCGGTCAAACGGAATCCCCTCTGCTCATTCGACCATACCTTGAGGATCTTACTACTTCTGAGTTACATGCTGTCATGACCGCGGGGTTTGGTACCATTGCCGGGAGTGTGTTGGGCGCTTACATTTCGTTTGGGGTAGGACATTATACTTATACTCCATGTGTTAACCCTTATCAGCACATGCGTTGACATTTTGTCAAAATTGATTTTTTGTGTGACATTGCTCTCGTACCTTATGCACTAGCTCAGCAACATCCTGTGACGATGGAGAACTTCTGAATCGCTTACTGCTGTAGCGATTTCAAAACGTTAAATTGTTTCCACAATGAGTTATTTGCATTTTAACTTAATCGGCACATCTGTTGACAAAATGTCAGCAATCAGAAACAATAGGAGTTTGGAATGTAAAGTCACTACATAGTAGTTAGCTATTATCACAAAGTGATAACCGGGGACTTACAGGAGAGTTGCACGTGTTATTAGAGAATCACTGTCTGACTAGAAGGAGTTAGATTTCCAGTTGATATAACTCAGAAGAAAAATATTGTCTACGCAGTTGTGTCGGAAACGTTTGCCTTAGCTCTAACTAGCTCTTACAAGCTCTGCGCAACGTCTACATTCCTAGGGAATCATTGACTGTGGATGAACAACTGGTCGGATATCGAGGGAAAATTCCTGGAAGAACATACATGCCATTGAAACCAAGGAAATATGGTGTGAAGTTCTTCTGGCTGTGTGAAGCCACATCAGGTTTTGCTCTAAATGGCATTATTTATTCCGGAAAAGAATCCGACTCGGCTCCTCACAGAAATCTTGCAAAAGATATAGTGATGAACCTGTGTTTTGTTTACTTTGGTACTGGTCGTGACATATACATTGACAGATATTTTACATATCTTGGTCTTGTTTGCAGTCTCTTGCTTCAAAAGCTTACATTGGTAGGAACAGTAATGGCTAATAGCAGTGAAGTTCCATCGCAGCTCAAATCAGCGAGGGGAAAAGAGGTGGAAAGTACTGAAGCGTTGTATGACCATTTGAACAACATTCTGCTATTGTCATATGTACCAAAACGAAACAGGAATGTCCTCATGATGTCTTCTTCACACTCTTCTGTTTCCATCACTGAAACTCACAGGAAACCTGCAGTTATCATGGATTACAACAAACATAAAGGTGGAGTTGACACTCTTGATGAAAACTGTGAAGAATTCAATTGCTTGAGGAAAACAAATCGTTGGCCAATGGTTAATAATTAAAATTTGATAAATGTTGCCAGTAACAACGCATTTCTCATAATAAGAGGCAATTGGAAAAGTAACAAAAAAACAGATTTTCTCAAAAACCTTAGCTTTCAGCTTACTCAACCATATGTCATCCAAAGAAAATTGGCGGGAGAAACTAAACTACTTGCCGAAAAGTTGATGCTGCTACTTCAAGCACTTTCAATCGCGCAGTTCAAGGTATCAAACGGGGAAGATGCTACAGATGTGCAGATCATACTCGATCTGCATGTGTCACTTATAGCCGACGGGTTTACCCACGACACAGAAAAGTTCAGAAGAACAAATAATGCTTGGAATGCTGAACAATTTGTTGTAGTGCTCCACGTTTCTTCGTTTTTGTGTTTGAAAAACATGTAGCAAAACTTCGCTCGTTAAGATTTTCTTGCATTTCATCTGAGAACTAGTAAGCTAAAACTATGTTATGGGTAGCAAGCAGACCTCCCAATTAGGATTAATGATTGTTTTGTTAAAGTTTTATCAACATCAAATCATCTAAAATAACAACTTCACTTTGAGACCAGCGCATTTGTATCGACAAACACAAGGAAATGCCATGTTGACAATTTGTCAACATATGTGCCGATTAAGTTACCTAAAATCCCTGTGCTAATAAGGGTTAATATTGCTAAGTGTTTTAGTCACGGATCAAATAACCTGATGCTTCATAGCACTCGATAACAAGACTTTTGCGAAGCTTATTGTTTATCCAATCAATTAATGTCTGAGACGTTTGCATGAATGATAGCATAACCCTGTTCCAGAGAAAAATAAACAAAAGACAAACATTTTTCTATTTTCACCACCGTAAGCGCCTTGTAGTGGCAGAAAAAATTGACCGGTAGCGCTAAAGATGAAATGTTTCTGCTGCTTTCCTTCATGCACTCTCTGACATTCACATTACACAAACAACTGGACGCGTGCTTTGATGTGCTTTAACGGCATAAACATACGCAACGTACGTAATTAATTTATGCAACATGATTCATTTCTCATATTTGATAGATTCAGCCACTTTACGTCATCACTGCATGCGTTATGGCGGCACCTTGCGCTCTTGCCGTTTCAAAACTTGTTTATCCTGAGACAAAACAATCAAAGTTTTTGAATTGTGAGGGATTAGCTCTTAGAAACACGTAAGTAACACATATAAGTTACTTAACTTCACCCATATACAAAGTTTTGTTTTCTGATGTCAGACGCAGACAAGACTACAATTTAAAAAAATATATGTTCAAATGGTAGCCTATGTCAAAAGTATGCATTGCAATGTGTAAGGTAACGGAACTTTTATCTTAAAGCATTTACTACGATTGCGTAAAATCGCCAACCATTAAACACAGATTGCGTAATTGCACAACATCAGCTGCAGCAGTAAATAAAGCTTTTATTTGTGATTGCGTTTTAGTGACCAACACAATATCCTTGAGGCCGCTTTTGTTGGGGCGTCGCAAGCAATCCCGTTAATCCTCAATATCGGTGGAAATCTCATCGCATTTTTATCCTTACTAGCTGCTGTCAATGGATTTTTAAACTGGTTTGGTGGTTTAGTAGATTACCCGCAACTTAGCTTTGAGGTTCATGTTTTTATTTTTTCTCTTTTTGTGTAAATCTATAATAATTGGAAAACTAAGTTTTAATTTATTTTTGTTCAAATTAGTTTGTTGTTAATGGTGTACGTAATGCAGTTCCGATATAGCTCAAATAAAACGCCCATGATTAATTTCATAAATTGCATACAAAAATGTCATTAATGAGAAAACCTCCCTTTAATATAGGTCATTTGCTCGTATATCTTCATGCCTGTGTCATTTCTTATGGGAGTTGATTGGCAAGATTGTTTTAAAGTAAGTTCTTGCAATTTCTATCGATACCTGTCTACTTCATGAAAATTGATGATGTACAAGTGATGAGCTTTATTCAGTTTTAACACATTTACAATTTAAAATTTGCTGCAATAGTTTGTAATTTTAAACAGTTTGTCAATTAAGAAAATCCAATATAAGCGGCAAATAACGAAAACAAACAATTTCATATCACGAAAAACAAAATGATTTTTTACATGCGTTTTAACTGTTTTGTACTTAAACTAACAAATTAAAAATCTATTTCATGCATACAGGCTGGGGAACTCATTGGAAAGAAAATTTTCTTAAATGAGTTTATTGCATACCAATCCCTGGCTGAAATGATCAAGTTGAGGGACAGTGGCATTGTACCAAAGATACAACCGGACACTGGGGTGGTCAACTGGGTCGATGAACATACGGAAGCCATTGTCACCTATGCTTTGTGTGGTTTTGCCAACTTTGGTTCCGTCGGTATTATGCTGGGAGGTTTAGGTACATGGATTTTTACCAATTGTTGGTTTACCAAAAGAAGTAATACTATTTTTAAGAAATATTGAAAGACATAATGCTTGCAATGACTCTCGCTGTGACATGGTAATAACAAGCCTCAAACTGTTAAATAGAAAAGTTAATTGTAAAAAGTTAAAGTTGTGATTCATCAAAATTCAGTTTCAAATAATCACTTTCTTACATAAAAAGGTAGTATGGTTGAATCGAGACAAAGTGAAATGACAAAAATCGTGCTTCGAGCTCTAGTTGCGGGGGTTTTCGTCAGCATCTTGAACGCTTGTATCGCCGGTGAGTTAACATCATGCTGAGAAAATGTTATTAGAGATTATCTTACAGCTTTGGCGATTTCTTTACATCTTTTGTTTTTTTTTATAGGTTTCTTGTACGTGCCCCGACCTATCATTTGCGATGGAATGCTGGCCACTACGAATTGGACTTATGCTGAACCCGGACGTCTCCACCAGTGTTGCTTGCCCACATTGTAAGTAAACACATGAAGAATGATATAGCATTCTCTTTATTCAGCTTAAACTATATATCAAGACGTGTAAAGCAAATTACTTCTTACGTTTATATTTTCCATAAAAAGTAAGATATCTAATATTTAATATCTATATAACCTAATTTAACCTTTCAATATTACTTTAAATACTATTAAATGCTATCTTTCGCAATACAATTTGTAATCAAGGCTCAATTGATGACATATGATGTTCGCTTTAAAGTTTTAATAGTATAAGTATTTGCTCTGAAGACGTTTGTAAAAAGCTTGCTGCATGCAATATCGATAAATCGTTCCGGTCTTTTGAAATCTATAGATTACGTAAAAAAATTCTTGAGATGTTATTTAAAAGCTTGTTGATAATTATATTTTTTTATTAAAACATCTCCTTAGCGTAATTTGAAGAGAATTTATTTAGGTATATAGTAGGTCTACCAAAGAGTGAAGAAAGTAGGTCATAGGGCCCAGGTTATGTGCACAACCGCAAATTAAAGCGCCTGATCGCTACGTGGAGTGGGTCGTGTAACCGGAAAATTGCTTCCATCTTGCCAGGTTTTTTTTATCTCTTTTTACGACTCAACGCAACGTAGCAAATACTATTTTGCTAAAAACGCAGTAAAATGCCACTATTAGTTAATCGGTACAGCATGCAGGAGCATAAGTCGCTTACCAGCACAGCACAGGACAAAGAACTACCTCTCAGTCTGTCCAATCTAGACTAACCATACCAAAAATAATCGCTACATGAGTCGGAAACCGCAGTAATTAATCAACGCTCAGCGCAAAGGCTAATATAGAGGACGCAAACGTGTAGTGACGATAAACATACCACAGTTTCAAGCGATAATGCTTAAAGGGAATGTAAACTCCACAGGTAAAACACGTCATAAAAATGAACACCGATTTATCGATGCAAAACACAATTTTTGAGAACCATACGTGGATACCGTTTGGCCGATAGACAAACATCCTCAAAAACTACACGTATACTGTAAATGTCTAATTTGCACGTCATGACCATATAATACACAAACGTTCCTATCTAAAGACAGCGTGTAATAATAAGAAAGACACTATCTTAGCAAAACATTTGTCGTAACAGTGTGTGTCTTATCATTTTTTTTCGCTTTGATCTGGACGACAGGAAAAGTAAACCTATACAGTGCTAACCGTTCCAGAATAATAGGCCAACTGTAAAAGATCATGCATAGGCTATAAACTAAATAATAACAATTAATGACTAAGGTAACCCCAAACGCTTACAACATGCAAGATGCTACTATAATAACGTGCTGTGATAATCGTATACGTTAGCACGGCCATGATAGGTTATGTAATAGAATATGTAAAATCAAAAAGTATAATGAATATACTCATACTTCTCCATTCTGACGCAGAAATGCAAAGAGTTCAGCAGTGTTTAAGGCCAAAATCCGACATTTACTTTTGAAACACAAATTAGGCTCGAAAAAAACGAAAGTTAAATTCATATATATCCCACAAAATAATTTGCAAACAATGTTAATAATAATATTGTAAACTATCATAGCTTTTTGTAATATTATATTGCATCAAACTTTTCAAATCGTAAAAGAAATGATTGAACGCACACAAGGTCTCAATTCAACCCGAACACTTTCTCTAACTTTAGCCCGAACCCGAAACCGATTAGAAAAGTCCGTCCCAACATTTATCTCTGTTTTTGGCGCCTCATATCGCGCATTAGTTAAAAAGACAAATTCCTATACCGCAACTAGGAAGCTAAGGGGCTTTTAAAATCTTCAGAAAACGGTTAGCATTGGATGCATCTAAACCAGGGGTCGGCAACCTTTTTGAGCCGCGGGCCAATTTGATAAAATAAAATATACTGGCGGGCCGTAACTGCCGGGACAGCTTTTCTGAAACGCGAATATCTTACCCTTAAATCAGGGGTCGGCAACCTTTTGCTAGTCACGGGCCAAATGTCGAGCGTACAACTCTTTGGCGGGCCGGAATTTTCATTAATACTATAATTGCTAAATGCTAACACTACAGTTTGAAACTCAATAAGACACGGCGGGCCGTATTCTTGTGATAACTAATTAATATGTCTCGGGCCGGACGATTTCGCATGGCGGGCCGGATCCGGCCCGCGGGCCGTAGGTTGCCGACCCCTGATCTAAACTAATGGAAATGATTACCTCCAAATTATCTGTGGCACAAACACAAGTTTGGCTTTGCACAGCATTTTAAAACCACAGCACGCAAATATATACAGCTCACATGGTATGTATAATAAAAACTTCTATTGTTTTGCTGGTGTTGTGCCAAATTTGTTCCAGGAATTATGATGTAAAAATGTCATATGACGTAGTATAATTTTTCCACTTGAAAACCTCGTACATAGCCCTCTGATTCAGGAAAAACTTACAAGGTTACAAACAAGAAAGAATATATACAAACTCATCAGAAACACAAGTTTTTAGATCGAAAAAATTGCACTGAGTCATGCAACATTTTTACATCACAATGACCAGAACAAAATGGGCATAATTGTAAACTGTTTGATTTTATCTTACAGACCAGGTAGGCTATGGGTATGTTTCAAAATGATGTACCATTTAACTGAATTTTTTAACTATGGAATCATGTTGAAATTTTGCTTAATATGAGTCATGGAAGGCTTGAAGTTAAACAATTTAAAGCTGCTGTCTATTTTATATTGTAACTTTTGCATTGCTAGTAACCGCAAGTTAAAGGGTTTTTTTTTCTTCTATTTTAACCCCATTTTAAAACTGGTATAAAAATTGTACTTTTGAAGGCAGGGTCAGGAATTTTAATAGAGTTTTAGGTTATCTCTAGATCATCAAAAAGCTTATTGCAGTTTAGTAGAAATTTCTTAAATGACTTAGATTATCATCGTTTAAATATTTTCTCCGTCCGTCACAAAGAAATGGATTAAGTTTTTTCTGTCGATTTATGTTTGTTGTTAAAAGTAAATGTATTGAAAAACCAGCTGTATTGGTGCTGTCAATTAACAGAATGCCTTTTATTAGACCTTTCCTAGTTTCAGGTAGAAATAATATCGTTTGAAATTATTCTGCGTCCGTCACAAAATGTCATTTTAATACATAAACTATATTTTTGGTAAAAGCTGGGCAAACAGCCATGTCTGCCAAAGAAAGGAAACAAAAGTCTAGAAATAATAGTTAATAGAACATGGAAGAAATTAGAAAAAAAGACAGAGAAAGAAAACAGAAACAGCGAGAAGCATTAAAACATGACAGTGAAGCAAGAAAAAATTATCTGAAGAAAGACTGTGAAATAAAAAAAAAACTAAGCTACAGTCAGAAAAAAAGAAATTTAGTTGTAAAAATCAATAAATGATGTAAAAGTCGCTCTTCCTTAAATAGATCTGTAAATAAATTGAAAAACACTCTTCCACCAAGCCCAACAAAACAGGTTGAAGCAGTTACTCAATTTGCAAGGTCCTTGAATTGTAAGTTTGTGCCCCCTATACGTAGTAGTGGTGGACCAGGGAGACCAAAAATTGTGAACCAAGAAGCTACTGCAGATGCAATTTGTGAATTTTTGCAGCGACCTGATGTATGTGTTACGTGGTCAAAATAACCAAGTTTATGGTGAAAAAGTATTCAAACAAAATGATTACTTAATGTGGACAATTCGAGCGCTCACTTCACTCATGCAGGATTCTTCAGATGACTCAATTAACAACATAAAATTTTCCACTCTGTACAGGTTTATAAAACTTAACAAACAATTTAATTTCTCTTCCATCCAAATGCCACCTTTTGTTAAATGCTGTAACTTGCAATCAAATGAAAAAAATTTGTGCCCAAGAACTATGTTCCAGATGTAAATTTTGTTGATATTCATTGCATAGATAATATTCCATACTATACGTGGAAGAAAATTAGTGGTCGTTGCTATCCTGAAAAAGTTTTAGTTGACATTAGTGGTTCAGAAGCCTATGACAAAAAAAAAAAAAAGCTTCACTGAAAATGCATTATTTCTGATGCTGATTCTGATTATTTCTACTGAAAATGTGTTTAAGGGGGCAAATTGTGTGTTGTAATAAATTCTTGCAAGAATTGCCTATTTTTGCTTTCAGTGGTTTGTTGGTTTTGTAGTTGTTTCGGTTAAGTGTATAGTTCCTTACTCTTTTTCGTTTTGTTTGGATTTTTTTATGAGTAAAGCCACGACAAAAACACATGCTGCAAACTTTTTTAATTACTCCATGTAATTTGAAAAACTATTGACTGAAGTACTTGAGTGTTGTAGTTAGTTGTGTTTTGAACTTATTGTTCATTTTGTTTCATTTGCAAGAATTGAATAACTACTGTTTGTATAATATTTTATAAAAAATGAGCTGATAAATGATACTTATTGGCCCTTAAGTAAAAATTATAACTTAAGAACATGCAAAAAGTTGACTATCACTTTGTTTTTATCCAAATAACTTTTTTCTCCGTCTGTCACAAAATGTCTTTGCATTTAGCGGGTTGTCATAAAATATGTGCAACACACAATGCAAAATACTGTACATGGTTAATGACATAAGGATAGTATCTAGAGGATTTAGGGTAAAAATGCTTATTTCTAGTTGCGGTTGAGATAAAATGTTTGCGGTTGAGCAATGTTTGCACCAGTACAAACATGAGATTTTATCCCTTCCGTTCGTCACAAAATAAAAATATCTTATAAAATTTTTGTTTTTGAAAATATGTCATGTGGGTATGAAGCTTGGTCATGCCAGCATAAAATAACCTCAAAACATTGTATTATTTGTTTCAACTTTTTTGGTAAATCTTGCATAAATGTAGAAGTTTCTCCGTCCGTCACAATATTGATTTTGAAACACACCCCTATATTGTTTACAATAAAATTTAATTTATGCAATATTGCACCACACAGTTTCAACTTAATAAGAATTGTTATATGTGGTACTCAGTAAAACTAAGCTTGCGTTCATTTTTGACATTTTTTGTGTACTGTGCTTGTATCCATTTCTAGTACCGGTAAGGCTGTGGAATCCTTGTAATTGGACTGTCTTTGTGAAGTCTTTATTCAAGAATTTCTGTTTGAGAATGTTAACTTCTGTATATAATCTTTCTATATAAAACAGTACAAGAAGCATAGGTCATTTTCGCCTTGCTTTGAACTTAGTTTAAGAAGACAGTGCAGTTAGTTATACCAATATTTTTCACTTGAATAATTGCAGGATGGAATATTTAAAAAATAAGTTAACTTATGTATTTCTATGTGTATATAGTCAATAAAAATTATTCTGTAAACGGTTTAAATTTTTTTATTCCTACTGCAAAGTATGTTGTCCATTGATAATAATAATTGTTGGGTCAACTTGGTGTTTTATTTTGTAAATCTCAATAATGCACCTTGTTTAGAGTGACTTTTGCTTCGTCTTTTTAAACTAACTGGAAACACTTTTAGATTAAGATTTAGCTTTTAGATTTAACCACGAAATTGTTTTACACTACTAAAAATTTTAGTGTGGCTAAACTTTCATTGTTACTCACAAAGAGCATTTATGGTTTTTTATGGTTTTAGAGCATTTATTTTTTGTCTGGCAAGTTACTATAAGTATATGCCATAAAATTTTTCTATTTTTTTCTATTTTTTTCTATTTTTAAACGTTTATCTTACTTAAAATCTGGGATAAATAGCGACATAATTTGTTGAGTATAAAATCTAAACTTGGTTTAAAAACGTACAAAAATTCACCCGAAAAGATTTTCCCATGTCTGCCAATCGTGTGCACACTGTAAAGGACAAGGTATTTTGCGAAGACACCAGCATAGAAAGGTCTAACATTTTGAAAACACAAAAAGTTAACTCACCTGCCTACAAACGCAAGTCTTCTCCAACTCACTTAGCCAATGAAACAGAAAAAGAGCTCTCTGGATGTTCATCATTTATCAGGGTATGAATAGTAAGCTACCATATTGCTTTGTATTTATCTTAACTCATTTTTAGTTGGCTATTTTTTTATTGATAACTTTATCAGCCTACTGGTTACCCAAAAGCAATGATTTTATACTTTCGCTGTGTGCTACTGGAATTCATGTGAATGTGGATATCCTTCTGGCTAAACATACAATAACATACAGGACATCTTAGATTAAGTACAGTAGTAATGTAACAATAATAATACCATTAGCCTATGTCACAATACAAATTGTGGTTACAGATCAATGACAACAAAGCTTTATCTGAGCATGACTCACCGAATGAGAAGCTGGAATATACTTCAGATCAAAACCAAGTGGAGATTGAGAAGTTTGAAGTTATCGAAGCCAAAGGAAATAGTTGTATAAGGTACTTGCGTACAAGGCTTGTTTCTGTATTATTTCGAAATAGGCTTATGTTTTCAGTTATCAGTCACAAATTTGCTAATAATAATATTAATAAATGTTTTGAAATATTACTGTCTTCTTTTCCAGTTACATACTTTCTCCAGTCACAACTGTTACAACATTTTATTCCTATAACAAAGGTGTTATTTTTAAACTATCTAGCATTTTATTTACTATAGGTAAGTTGTGAGATATTGCTGAAAGTAATATTATTTCTTCTTGCAGAACATATCGAAAAATAGCTTCTATTGGTATTTCAGGTATTGTAGTCTACACAGTCATTGCTTGCTTTTGGAATTTCAGCCGTGCCATACCACTGTTGGTGTTTTGCTCTCTGTTTGTTACATACATTTTTTATGCTGAAGTACAAAAACATTTTGGAGAGGCTATTTGGAAGTTCTTCAGGCCCTGCTACAATTACTTAAACCATTATATTCATCTGATTAAATTGTAATATATTTTATGAATAATTAAATATGCTTTACATATAAAAGATCAATTCAAAAATCATTTTTGAGTCCATGTAAAATTTAACACATTGGTAACTTTATGATTTACTCACATAACTTTGATAAGAAAAGCATTATTGAAAGTTAAGACGGGCATCAAGTTAAGCAAGTTACACACAGCTTGCTTACATAATATACCCATGTGACCAACTGTAAAGCCCAGCATTTATTTTCACTGAACTATGAGCATTTCCTTACTTTAAATACCTCTTTATCGTCCCTGAACATTTGTCAACCTAAAAATAAACCATTTTAAACTTAACATTTCATAGAATAAAATGAATGATTTTGTTAACTTTTTTGTGGATTTTAGTTAGGATTTAATTTTTTTTTTTGAAATTTAATGTAAACTTGCATAAATTTGTACTGAAAATTTTTGAAAACCTATATGATAATGCTGAAGCAAAACATCTGTTAATGTTTTTACTTATCAAATTTAGGTTGTTCATCATATGTATTCCTTTGGGATTGATAGTTTGGATTATTCTGGAAATCTCAAAAAAACCACTTCGAATAATATCATGTTTAGGATACTTGATTTTCTTGTTTGGCATGTTTTACACATCGAAGTATCCAAAAAGAGTAAGTAATGATATTTTTAGTTAGGTCCATAATGAATTACATTCAGAGCTGGGCAACCACTCCTGTAAAAAGAGTATCGCTCACTCTTTCACTGCTTGATGAAGAAAAGAGCGTCGCTCCTCTATAAAAAAGAAGCTTGCTTGTTTCGCCGTTTGGTCTCTTTTAAGCGAGTCAAAGCTATTTTCACTCCCATGCATTTTCGAAAGACACTTGCATTCATATGTTGCAGTCTTGCAGATTTGCTTCATTGAATTTAAGTGTATGCTAACAATCAATATGAAATTTCATGTATATAATTTGATGCTGATGAGTATGATCAATGTATGATATGATCCGATGTTTTGTCACACCTTTCACTAAATATTAAGAGAAAAGTAGAGTATTAAGAACCTTTTAGAGTTGTACATGTCCACTGATGTCATTAATTTAAAATTACCTACATTCACTTTCGAAATTATATACATCGCTTAAATAATAAAAATAACTATAACTTGAAGCAAATTACCAGCGCTAGTAAAATGTCTAATGATCATTTACACTACACATCAATACTTTGTTAAAAACTTCTATCGTACAATAGCATACGCAAAACATTATGCAGTAAAAATGAATGTTAAAGTTAAAAAGCTACCAGAACGAATTTAAATTCCCTTTTTCATTTTGTCAGTTTCCAGTTTGGACCTCAGTCTGTTTTTGTTATGTTTATTCTGGTGAATTTATATTTTTCAGCTTTTAATGTGAAAATAAGCAAATTTTAAACTTGATGAATGAAATTTGTAAATATGGTTCAAGCAAACTAATCACAAAAACCAGACAGAATGAAACACCAAGTACTAGAAAATAATTAAGATTAAAAATACCAGATTGAAAATTATTGAAGATAGAAAACATTAGGGTATGCTTGCAATTAGCAAAGACAGTTTGATTTGTCATAGTTAGTCATAATTCATGTGATGATCACATGAAATGTATTTCTAGGACATCACAATGAAATGGTAGTAGCACTGATATGTTTGAACGAAGATTAAATAATTTGAATTGCCACATTCCACTATGTCATTCACCAATATTATTATGACATGAATGAATAATAATACCATTGCTTTTAATTATCACTTGGTTGTGTTACAGTAAAACAAAGTTGTGAGATTTCACTCCCTTTGTTTTTATGGAAAGTAATGACAGTGTTTTTGCATTCATGCTGTTTTTTAATTTTATAACTTTGGCTGTAAAAGCAAACTCCATGTGTTGTTTTGCAGGTGGTCTGGCGTCCTGTTTTTTTAGGTCTATTTATCCAAATTTGCTTGGGTGTGTTGATTTTGCGAACCAAAGTTGGTTTTTTGGCATTCAGATTGACTGGAGACTTTGTTGCAAAATTTCTCAGCTACATTGATGTTGGTTCCAAATTTGTTTTTGGAGCAAACTTTAAAGAACATTTCTTTGCTTTTAAGGTGAGTACAGTACAACATTTGTAACGTGGGTTATGCTGAAGCGCCAATCGTTAGTGGCTATTTACTAAAACTATTGTAACATAATTAATGATGTGTATAATTTGAATCTGCAGCTGTCTGTAGAGTCTATAAATTACAAAAATCTTTGAGTTTTTGTTTAAAATGAGTTTCAAGCAACTGAAAAGTAACATTTATGCCAAACTGTAACTAGCAAATACCAAGATCAAAAATAATCCACTGTATGTTTTTTATTTCAACATCATAGATTCACTGTATTCATATGGTTTTACATGGGACAACATAAAGCAAACTAAGTAGATTAAAATTATGCATTGGAAAACAAATTAATGCAAAATTACTATCAAAAATCTTTTTGCATAAATGTCCACTAAGGAGTTGTGGGGCCTCGGGAAAATTGTTTCAGTGTGCCCTGTAGT
Source organism: Clavelina lepadiformis (assembly GCF_947623445.1). Classification (NCBI taxonomy): domain Eukaryota; kingdom Metazoa; phylum Chordata; class Ascidiacea; order Aplousobranchia; family Clavelinidae; genus Clavelina; species Clavelina lepadiformis. The sequence continues at coordinate 5,478,356 of NC_135248.1, read as the reverse complement.
GAAGCTGGCCCTGGGTATGAGAGATTGTGACAGGTTCTTTCAGGAATTTCTTGCTACTATTTCTCCATTTTTTTATCAGATACGATTAAGGGAAATGATATGAGCAGTTTTCATGAAACGCAATGATTAGTGCAATTTTATTTAAACTAAAGATTTAAGGATAGATTCACACATAAATTTTTCATGAACGGATTTTACATTTCTTTAACATAGAAAGCTCGTTAACTCGCCTTCTTAAACAAATGTAAAAAGTGCTTAAGTGAAATCTCTGTGAGGATCTATAGTAGTCTGCCTCATATGCGGACAATCGTTCTTGCTACCGTTTGTTGCTTGACAATATATTAACTTGGCTTGTTTGCAATAAACGATGTCAACATTTGACCTCTTATTTCACCATTTTTTTAAACTAATTACAACCTTATAAAATATATTGGTAATGTAAATATATTTATACACTAGTAAGAAATCATAAATGAAAGTACTGTATATTTATTCTCCTCTTTCCTCTCGAGTCATTGCACATACGATGTTGTCGTTTTTCCTTTGGTATGATTTGATGCAATGGTCTTTGTCAGCCTGTCAAGTATTGTTAGATACTTTTCTTTTTGCAATAATTTAAACGTTTTTGCAGGTAGTAATCGGCGCATTCACTAAAACCATGAATAAGCCTAATAATCATTTTTGAAAAAATCATATGAAGAAAATCAAAATCTCTGTGAACAATAATTGTAATCAGAATAATATTGGTTCCAAAAATAAAAACCAAATAGTTTTGGATTTCGTTCGTGTAGATTTTGTATTCTAAAATGCACATCCTAATTTCTGAAGTTGAAATTTGAAAGTTTGTGAAGTCAACTTTATGTAATTCAAAATTTTCGATAAATAACTTTAACTGGTTGAACAAAAAGTATTTTTTATAAATTTAATTGTACCAACTTTGGATAACTCAAAGTAGTTTGGTTAGTTTTTTAAGCTTTGGGCTGGAGAGTTTCATTTGCGGTTTGTATTGCAATATTGCATAAATAAAGTTATTTATCTTTGAACAAGGTCCTTGCAGTTGTGTTATACACTAGTGCATTTCTATCTATTCCATATCGCTTTGGTGCCATGCAATGGATTATTTCAAAATTCGCATGGCTCATGCAAATTTCCCTCCACACAACAGCACCAGAATCCCTGGTAGCAGCAGGTTTGTTAAACTCAGTTTCTAGATAACAAGAAACTTAAAAATTTACTGTTCAGATTAATGAAGGTTTTTTTACGATAAGTTTAACACAACGATTTTAAAGGCAATATTTTTGTTGGTCAATCGGAATCCCCTCTCTTGATTCGGCCATACTTTGCGGATCTAACCACATCTGAAGTACATGCTGTTATGACTACTGGCATGGCAACTATTTCTGGCTCTGTGTTGGGTGCATTTATATCTTTTGGGGTAAGTCATAAACGTCATATATTACCATTGCCACTCGTTAGAGAAAGATAGTGAAGATCTAACACGTTCAACTCAGACTCAGTTTCCATGTTAGAACTTTCCTTTTTTTACTTTTATTTATAATATTGCTCTAATATGTTTGCAATTTGATGGCATTCTTATTATTTGTTTTGCTTGAGAATGTTTTAAATCTATTCTGCTTGAAATGTTACTTCCGCCACTGGTTAGATAGCTGTCATGGTACAGTGCCTGATGAAACGACTTGTGTTATGGCTAATAATTCCGCTTTACCGGGTTGCTGTTAGATGAACGAATACTTTTGACTCAATTATGTCAAGTTAAATATCAAATTTAGTGTGATTTATAATTTGTTCCAGTGCAGTATGAATTGCTATAAAAATATCATTTTTCAATAAAGCAATAATAATTTAGGCTGTGTCAGATAACCAAACTTGGTTTGATTCAAATCATTGACATTGAGACAGTAAAACACCAAAAACTACCTTTGCGATTTATTTGGACGACCTATTAGAGAGAAGACCTTTTGTTTGTTTTTTTCGTGTAATAAGAAGTACAATTCAAATTTTTGACCAATGAAAATATTGTTTCAAAATAAGATTATTGTGCTGATCAGATGTGATTATGTCATAAGCTTAATTACTGCACTTACTTGATTAAAAGCCAGACAAAATGATGCTAAAAAATCATGGTACTTGAAGCTTCTCACACATATCACACACATCACACACATATAGCCTACATACAGTTTTAACAACAACGCTTTGTGCAATATTTTCAAAGTGAAACTGGAATGCTTTGCAGATTAATGACCAGATTAGCGTTGTGGAAACACTAAAAACGTTATCAGATTAGTGGTACTGTATTTTCTGCAACTTCAACATCCGCAGCATGCGATTTGGGAGAGTAAAAAGATTTTATCAACAAGTGAGTGTGTAACTCCCAGGACCTGAGATGTGTGTTACCTCAAAATGTTGGTGGTTGTCTTCTATCAATAGCATTCGCTTCTCCATCGATGCACGAAACTAAGCGCCAGTTTGCGCAAATAGAAAAGTTCGGTTTAGCCGAGACTTGAACCTGTGAAAATTTCAGAGATTATATAATTGGTATCCAATTTCAAATAGAGACAGATCACCGACCATTGATTAGCTTGCTCAGTAAGAAAGCTCTCGACGAATTTTTACCTTGAATCCAGCACTTTTATATTTGCCTTATGTGGTACAATTACATGATAAACTATATAGCTGGAGAAAAATTGGTAATAGATGATGCTTTGTCCAGAGCCCCTCTTCAGGATAGTTCAACGACCATCTCATTGATGAACGAAGTGGCAGAAGAGGTCGATGCAGTACTTCAATCCCTGCCAACCTCACCTGAACGGTTGCAAGAAATCAAGTCTGCCTTGGAGGAAGATAAGTTATGTTTGAAAATTATGGAATATTGTGTCAGTGGCACATGGCCTTCCATAGTTCCTTATGATCTTGTTCCATTTAAGCGAATTGGAAATAATCTGTCAGTTTTTGAAAGTCTTCTCATGAAAGGAAATTGTTTGGTTATTTTGACTTCACTTCGAAAAGAAGTTCTTGACAGAATTCAACAAGGCTACCACTTCAGGCTGCACTCAGCCCATATTACCCTCCAGCCATCATAGAAATTTTTAGCAAGTTTTGCAACTGGATGCCCTTCCTGACGCTGGCCTAATTTACAGGATGGGAAACTGAGTGCTAGCTTGTGACACATCACTAGACTAGCATCCCTTAAAAGCCTCAATCAACTCTCATCACCGCTCCTTTTGTTGCAGATTTGTCCTCCAGATCTAACTAGTTCTGTTTAAGCAGCTTCGTCACGCACGGGTGCTAGCCTGATCTTGGTAATTTGTTGAAGTTGAACTCATTCATTAAAGTACTAATTTTCCTTGCTGTCAAAGGCATCTAGAACCTTTCAAGTAGATGCGATATCATGAAGTTTGAAATTGACTTTGTTTGTTGAACGCCCTTAATTATAACCCTTTTGAACTTATATTTATTTGGTGATTGATACGTCATGCATTGCTTATAGAAAGAATATCGCAGTAATGTTAGCTACAATTTTAGTTCTACCAGATTTAAATGACATTGTATTTTAAAAGTCTATTTGAAAACAAAGTAAGTTTCATGTCATTACTGTTGCTTTCATTCTTAACTTTAATATTCGCAAAGCTTTCTGCTTCAAAACACTATAAATAGACATACTAATCTGCATACTTTATTGCAGATTAGTATGCAGCATAGACTATAAAATACCATCACCATCTTACTTGTCGAAAGAAATGTTTATTTTATAATTGTCTCAAGTTCTTTACTTCATAGAATGTTCATTTTTTATGTTTTGTAGCTTCAGCCAGCTTACCTCATTGCTGCATGTGTAATGGATGCACCATGTGCTTTAGCTATTTCAAAACTTGTTTATCCTGAAACAAAGAGATCTCAGTTTTTAACAAAAGAAGGTTTGAAAGTTAAACAAAAGTAAGTGCATTAAAAACTTCTAATTATGTCGCAATACATTCCTGTGTTTCTATGTCTGGCTCGAGGCGCTCAACCTCCGCATGTTGAACTAAAGCAAGTTTCACTGTGCAAATGGCATGATATTCAACCTCCTGTTAATGCACATCACTAAACTGTAGGTGAGTGGGTGGGTGGATGGATATGAAATGCAACATTACTGGCATAATAAGTTAACAAAAAATTAAAATAACAACAAACTTGTGCGTAAGTTACCCCGTTACAGTGTTAGTATTTTTTAAAACGTTTTTTGAACTGATTATTGAGAAATAACTTGGCATTTGATTAGCAGTTCAATTCTGTTAGTTAATTTATACTTATATTGCAATGGTTTACGTAGTACAGTTCAAATATGAACAAGGCTAACTACAACTACCTTATAATTTTGAAAGTAGCTTAATAGCCTTAAAGCTTTTATTTCGCTTGTGAGATAGCTAATTCCTAGCCTAGACAGGCAAGTTTGCCTACTCAGTAAGTTTGGATTTAACCTAATTACTCCGCTCGAGGCCCACCCATTGGCACCCTTTTTGTAGGCCCAACAAAGTGTAGTTTAGACTTGTGTAACTTGCGTCGTTTTGATAAGTGAAAGGTACAGCATGGTAGTACGCCTAAAAAGTTTTCATGGAAATGCAATATATATGTATCAAACTGACATGGCCAAAAATACTATGTTTGCCACCTGGCACACTCTCAATAACAAAGGCTGCTCTTCTGGTGTATGACTTCTCTAATACAGCCAACGTTATTGCTGTTGTGGCATGGCTAAAGTTTACAATCATTAACCCTCTTTAAACTTAGATTTACAGCAAAGATGACATACTATGCATTAAAACATTAATTTTTTAAGAGTCCATCACAACGTTATGGCAGCCATAACTGCGGGCGCAGCACAGGCTATTCCATTGGTTCTCAATATTGCTGGAAATCTCATTGCGACTTTGTCCATACTAGCTGTTACCAATGGATTTCTAAAATGGTTTGGTGGTTTGTTGGATTATCCACATTTCAGCTTTGAGGTTTATTGCTTTTTGTGACTTGATAATGTTGGCACACATGAATTTCGTTTTCAGCCATGCTTATTGATCACATCATATTATTTATTTTTAGGGTATTTGCTCCTATGTTTTGTTACCGGTATCATTTCTCATGGGGGTTAAATGGGATGACTGCTTCAAGGTAAATGGTTATGTTTTATCAAACACATGCTATATTATGTTGTCTCACTACAATTGAAAACAGTTCATCTCAGGGTCAGGTTTTACAAATTTTATTTTGCTGTTCGTACTTCGGTTTAGGTTTGCAGTATATATATGCAATTGCACACTTTTACGTTGCTCAGTTTCAGCAAATTTCTACATAAACATTTTGCTCCGGGTTTGAATTACAACTATTGCTATTAATTCAACTGTATTTCCCAAGCAGCAATGCTTTACTTTAGGGAGTTTAGGAGGTGTGACTTTGTTAATTTAGGACGTTTACATTCAGTAACGGACATAGTTGGGTGCTGTAATTTTGAATCTCGTTCAAGGTTTTGCTTCTTTGCCTTAAATGTTTCTAGGGTGATTCCAATAGTTGTTGATAAACACAAAACAGAACGATAGTCATCAGTCCTCGATCTAGCCTTCTTTGGTAACCAGCAGACAACAAGACAAGTGTCTAGTTGCATAGCAACAATAGTTATCAGCATTTAATGTAGCAATACTTAGCAGGAAGTACTGAAATCAATTTTAGGACGTACGAAAAAGTGCTAATTACATGATATTACATGTAAATATCAAAATATACCGTTTTTGTTCTTCTACCATTTTTATGGTTTATTTCATTTCTTTTATCACCAGCTACGGCAGTTGGTTTTAATGTTAAACAATCAGTTTTCAATTTTTCACACAAATTTCTCATGAAAGTTAATCAAGAAAATAGCAGGTACCAAGCATGACTATTTCCACATCAACAGCTAGACAAAATATGATCATCTAGCTTAGTCTTCCCCTTATGCGGTTCCATAGTTGTGCTAACTGACAGTGTTCTTACTAGATTTTTTTGGTTGTAATTACTTATTGCTTGATCGATTGATCGATCGTTAGTCTCATTCCATTGATGTGCGTGTTCGTTAAACACTGATAGGCTAGTTGCCCATCACAGTACAATAACTAAACTGTCAATGTTCTTGAATATAATTATATTATTGATTCACAACGAAACGGCTATTGCTTTCAGAGCACAGAATAGAGATGTGTTCAGTAAACTGTGAACACTCGACTGACATTGAGAACTAGCGCATTGAGCCCTGTGGTAACGAATGATGTAATTCGGAAGTAGTACTGTGTCGCATAACTAGACACGGCCAAAATATAGTTCAGCGCTTGATGTTAAACACACAAAATAAAACACTAGTAACATTATAATATCATCAGATCTGCTCAAAAATTTCGTAGGAATAAGGGCTAATTATGACAATTAGCACAATATATCATTTTCACCTGAGCTTGGAGAGGCTCAATGTTGAGAAGCCGGCATCGTGGACGGAATCTGTCAACATCACCGAGACTTCTCACAACCAAGCTGCAAGGCATGAAGTTTCTTGAACTGTCCTACCCACTGGTCAATCCATCCTTCGCTTTTACCCACTTTCTTCCAGCATCATATCCACTCAATTACTGAAAAATAGGATGCCCAAACAAACTGGCCCGAAGTTTTCTAGACTTATGGCAAGGGGAAGTTGTGTTATTAACATTAATATGAAACCGTGTTGAGTAATTTCAGTTGGAAATAAGTTCTGTGTTATAACATACAAATGCAATTGGTTTTCAGAGATGCACCAAAGTCATTCGTGATTATGACGTTAACTACATACAATGCTTTATTTCGAAACAAACTTCATTTAGCGTTGTATTTGCACTTTAAACTTCGCAGCCTCTTTCATGCATAGGAGCACCTATTCATCCACTGTAAATTGTATTCAGTTATGTTTTCTTTGAAGAAGGACAGATGCCTAAAACATGTCTGATTAACTTGTGAATTAATCTGAGCCCTGCTCTCGTTGCCTTGATTGCAACCAGATGATATTTAAAATTGAATTTGAAGTTTTCTACGTTATATAACTTAGGATAGAGAAATGTTTGTGAAAAGTCTACTACTAGCATATTTATATTGTTAGGATTTGCCTCGGTGATCATTAACTGGTTAACATTTTCTGTAGGCTGCTGAACTCGTAGGGACAAAGATTTTCTTAAATGAGTTCATTGCATACGGATCCCTGGGTGAAATGATCAAGTTGAGGGACAGTGGCATTGTACCAAAGATACAGCCGGACACTGGGGTTGTCAACTGGGTTGATGAACATACGGAAGCCATTGTCACCTATGCTTTGTGTGGTTTTGCCAACTTTGGTTCAATTGGAATACTGCTGGGAAGTCTACGTATGTAGTTTAAGTTGGGGCAATTTTTATTTTTGTTCTTATATCCGCATTTATTGAAATAGTTAAACATCAAACCAATTAAAAGAGGATGACATTTGTCATACACTAGTATCCACAGCTTACGTTCTATGAACTTTTTAAAAACGGTAAATAGCCTTGGGCCCGTTAAAACTGTCTTGCTTCTTTCAGTGAGTATAGCTCCACAAAGGCAAAGTGAATTGGTTAAGCTCGTACTTCGAGCTCTTGTTGCTGCAGTGTTTACCAACATCTTAAACGGTTGTGTAGCCGGTGGGTCAGCATTTTTTAATATATGTTTGAATGTTGCTAGTTCACAGGTAAATGGTTTGTAAGCATCGTTACCCATCTTTTATAACAGGTTTTTTGTATATTCCGCAACCCATCGTTTGTGATCGCATGCTAGCCACGACGAATTGGACCTACACTGAGCCCGGTCGACTGTTTGAGTGTTGTTCGTCTACAATGTAAGTAGTTTAACAGTACAAGTTATGATAGATGCAGTGGATCCCTGAGCGTTGTGTTTGCCTGTTGGCTGTTCATCGAAATCATTTTCCCATAGCGATTTTTAAAGGGTAGGCCTTAAATTTGGGCTTGGTTTTATACCCAGTACCCTGTTGTTTACTTGTTAATTTTGTTTATTTTTTAGATCAAGTAATTTGAGTTCATCTGTTGCCACAAATTGCTGCAATTTCTTTAACTGGACGGACACAGGTTACACGCTAAACTGTAGTTCATTAAGCGGATAGGAAAACATAACTAGTCAGAAAAGCATACAAGCTCTTGTGGGAAGCTTTTCCAAACGAGTATTGCGTATTTGTCTAAATTCAAATCACCAGTATGGACAAGGAAACCTGTAATCAGCACTTACCAGTTCAGCACCTCGTTTTTATTGTTGAAATTCGGTTGTGCGTTGACGTTTTTTGCATTAGGTTATTATCCTGTCAAGTATTTTGTGTGCTTTGAAGTATGATTTGTTTACTTTTTTGTATTATTCGTTCACCAAAGCAGGTATTTCCTTTTATCACCGCGGTAAAAACGCTATGGCATTTGATAAATAACTAATCTGATAATCATCTAATACTCGTACGTAACTTATATACGAGCGATGTTGTGAAGGGGATAACATAAATTTTAGAATAAATTGTTAACATTTGACTATTTGTTTTATTATATTTAGCTTTATGTCCTTAGCAGTGTTCTTCTTCTATTACGTTAGTTAAAATTTTTGCACTCCATTTACAATTGTTTATTTATTCTGGTATAAGGTTGATTACTTTGAACCACATTAATCGTTATTTCTGACAAGAAGAGAGGTATTTTGTAGTGTTATGTGAATTTAATCCTTCTAGATGTCATAGCTTTTCAATGAGTGCCTTGTTATGATCATCACTGTTGCTTTGAACCCCTTTCACGTTTCTCCCAAAAAAGACGCCTTTATTTCGTTTCTTCAGATTCCATTTGAAAGCAGAAATGTTTTAAATAGTGGACGTGAACGTGGTGAAGGCAAACGTTCAGGTCCATTTTGATATTTTCTTTCATCGTGTTGTTCTGTTAATGCAGCCTTTCTCACATGTCGTTACATGCAGGACCTTTTGCTTTCTGCCATTAATATTTCTATTAAAAGCATTGACATGTTTTCTAATAACTTTAAAAAATTTTTTAAATTTACAGCTGAATATTTATTGCTAGAAATAACTAGTCCAATGCTTGATGTTGCTTTGTAAAGTTGTATTAATACATCGGAAATAAACTACTTTAGCTGGAAAAGAATATTCATTGTGCATGCTACGCACCAGCATTCGCCCATCTAAAGGCCTAACCGAGGGTTTTATGTCCTAACACTGCCATAATATGTTTGTAGAAGGCTGGAGGTGATTGCGTTGTCACACGGCAAAAAGAAAACGAATGCTGGGGTTAGTTTGCCTTTTTTATTCAACAAGGATGTCTGCGGATGAAGTCAAATGTGTCATGTGGAGACTGGAGATGTGTATTTTTTTCATCTCTAGAAGTGCACTAGGATTTTGCCTATGCAGTTGGCGTTTGTGTTAACTTCTACCCCAATATCTATATGTTTACCTCAAAATTAAAACAACAAACTGAACGGAAATCTAACCTTCTTTTAGGGAAATTGCCCACAACTCGCATATTGTAAGTAGGAGCACGTGGGAGAAGATGATTAACAGGGAAAGTTAAGCATATGCCTATTTTTTCAAAACTAAACATCGTGCATAATTTTGAGCGTTTCCACTTTATTCCACCAACAATCATTTTACAATGAATCGTCCAGCAGAAGTAGCCTCCATGCTGTAGTTGTAGTAAACTATGTTTGCGTTTTGGAGCTTAGTAGTAAACTCAGTTCTGTGTGGCATTTTTTCGTTTAACAAGTGCTCAGAATTGCTAGTTGAAATTTTTTAACAGCATATAAACAAGAAAACAGTTTCTTGTTTAAAATTTCATCAGATTTATAAAACTGCTAATTTTTGCATAACAAAAGACGTTATAAAAATGGCAGCGACGGGGCAAGATGTGCAATGTTATGAATTTCAGTAATTTAAGAGGTGCTATAAACTTTTGTTTTATAAATGAATCCACTTTCATTTCCTTTTGGTTATGTCCAATAAAAATTTTCCGAAATGATAATGATGTTGCTGCAAAGATGTCATCATATTTATTGTTACAGCGCGAAAAAAGTACAGTCTTCAGAAGTTGTTTACAAATGTTAATTATATATCAAATTAACTTTAAATTTAACCTATACTGCCTTTTTAGCTTAATCTTTACTATTGTACAAATAACCCCAGCGAACAGCTTAACTCACTCTCGCAAAAGTAAGGTGAGGTAGGACTAGGTTGTGAATGAGAAATTAAATAAACATTGTAGCTTACCCCACGTTCCCCTTCTTAGTTAAATTAAGCACACTAGACTACATAGAGACGTTTCGGGACGCATACATTTAACAACCTTTCTTAATAAACTTTTGCGTTTCTTACCTTGCTATTAATGCGCTTAAAATTATCATTATTTCCACGCTCATTTAATTTCAATTCGTTTAGCTGTTTGAATACTTTCGTCCGTTGTTATTTTGCTGGTCGATCTTCAAGTTATAGTGGGTACCGAGGGCAACACCCTTAAACACGGAGCCAGTTACTGCGGATTTTACGAGCCACGAAGAGCTGCTTCTCCTGATACAACAGCATGTCTGTTAGCTGCTTTGTTGGATGCCTCTCAGGAATTTTACCCAGAAAGTGCACACAAAGACTCCGCAGAAGGCAGCATACTTGCCAATAAAACTTAATAAATTTTGGTGTAAAAAGAAAAAAACGCGTGGTATTTTAAATCGGTGTTTGTCCATAATAAACGATTTAGGAAAGCTTGTGTAAGAGCTTAACGAATATATAGACCTTTTTTTAATGCGGCTTGCCTTGACACCAGTTGATCTGTACATCAGCACCATATGTTCTGCAGCGCACCGCTTGTCGCAATAACGGGATCACGTGAAGTGACCGAGAATAAATTCACCGGCGACAACTGGTAGTGGACAACTGACCGGCAACAAATTGGCCGGCGATCAAATTAACCGTGACGTAAATTGGCCGGCGATGAAATTAACCGTCGATAAATTGGCCGGCGATCAAATTAACCGGCGACAAATTGGCCGTCAAAAGGTCAAAATTCTAATTCACTATCTAGTCGCTATCTAGTCACTATCCAATTTAGTATGTGTATTGCAGTCAAGGTTGCCACTCGTAGAGTTTTTTGGCCCCTTGTAGGGTGTAGGGTGACCCTACGGGTTTTTCACCTTTATTCATAGATTTCCTATTGTTACATGCATTTTCCCGGTCTAGACGAGTTGTTTGATGAGATTATGAAACAATGCGTTGTAGCCTATCTCATGTAGTAACAATGGACTCATTGCAATAACAATGGACACTTTAGTTAAGTAAATTGTCAGATTGAAGCTGTACGTCAGGACTCCCCTAGTTTTAAGTCTTGGTTATGGTTATAGGCCTACTAATAATTGTAAATTGCAAAAAGAGTTGGAGATCAACTTAAACACAATAATTCAGCACTTGCACGGTCAATTTACCTCCCGGTCAATTTTCATTCCGGTAAGTCTGTTCCCGGTTAGTTTGTTCGCGGTCAATTTACGTCACGTTCAGTTGTCCCCGGTGAGTTTGTTCGCAGTCATTTTCCCGCGGTCATATGTCATGGAACCCGCTATAACAATAGTTGGTATCACAAACGATCGAGAAATTATTTCCAAAAATCATTTCATAAAAGCAGTGCCCCTTAGGGTACATCTTTTGAGATGTGAGTTGGTTATATCTCTCTGGAAGTAACTAGCTAGCGGCAAGGGAGGACGATCGCCACTGTAGTGATGATTCCACGTTAAAATGAATACGCAACCTGATGCTGAAAAACGGAGACAATAGTCTGTCTTCCTATCGCTCTCTCCATCATTTTTGTTGCTAACCATCAAACCATATTAGCGGTTCTTCAAGAGGCTCTCATATTGGCTGATGCTGCTCATCAGGAATAGATGGTTTTTTTACCGTTGGTGACGTCTTCTGTCACTTGACGTAGCGTCCCGCTCGTCGCCGCATTACATGCAGAACAATATCATCGAAAATGGGGCCTTGAATTATTTCACAGTCACATACGTTATTTCTTTAGATAATTAATTATTTATGACTTTATTATTTTTTTGGTATTTGACCGTTGAAGGGAAATTGACAAGTGTCTAAAAGACTACTTTGGCTGCTCTACAAAAATGTCATACATCATAATTTTTGTGATTTAGTGTTTAATGTATACTTAATAAGTGACGCGGTGGTGCGGCTTAATCTGTGTTTGTATACTTTGCCTATATATTTCATTGTCTTGTAGAAAGATTTAATACTGTTATTAAAACTACACAACTTTGTCTAAGAAATCTTTGCATTATCTTAAAGATTTTATGTTTGGTTTTGACGTCAGACTGAATATACATTTTTGGAAAAAAATAAAACCGTCGAATGTGAGCCACTGTACTGTCAGGTTTATAAAGCAGACAAAATATCGCATTGCAAATTTTTGCTTTTTTCAGAGCACTTGTCGTTTTGAGCAAACTTTTTTTATACGACACACTATTAAACTAAACGTGATAACTCGACTCAAAAATTCGGTTAAATAGATTGATAAATACCAACTGGGCCTGGTACGCAAATCATTTTCAGTTAGCCCTCATTACGTTAAAACAGAAATAAAAACTTTTCACGTATATGTACACTTAGGTTTAAGCTCTTTATAGATTACTAATGTCACGAATGACGAGGCAAGATATCCACGCGCCTTTTTTTAGCCACGGATTCCGTACAAAACAAACGTAAAATGCAAATCGACGATTTTCTGTGCAAACGTGCTTTTTAATCGCTTTTGGAACAATTATACGTGATAAACTGATAATTGATTGGATTTTTTCTGCAACTGTTTTTGCAATAACATCAGTATCTACAGAAATCAACACATTTATAACTATTGCGGCATTTCCAAAGAGATTCATCCATCGTCCTTTGCCCCAATATTTACAAATAATGGGATAAGAAATAAAATATAATAAAATAAAATACCAGCACACAGTATATATGACTTCTGATTTCGACGATATCTTTTTCGATAAACAGCATAGCTATAAACATGGTTAAATTTTGTCATTGAAAAACGCGGCATATCATAACCGTTCTACTTTCGCCTTTCTTCCTGACCAGTCATGCGTTTTACAAAGATTGTGTCGCCGAGAATCTGTTCCTTTTCCATCAGCAGATCCTTTATTGAAATTTATACGCGGCCTCCGCAATACCAGGCTTGGCTTACTCTCTATATGATATCGATGGATTAAAAGTAAGCACAAACATTAGAAGCAAACAACAACAAAGACAATAAAATCAAATGAGTATAAACATGTCAGTGATAGTTTTACATGACAATTAATTTAAGGCTGGTTAACTTGTCGCAGCACTTGCCTCTTACTTTAACCTTTTTACTGTCTTCTCTGTTTGCAATTGTTAATTGCTATTTATGATCACATTATACTAACGCTTCAATTTTGTCGGCCTTAGTCGATTTCAAAACTTCAATTAATTAATTATTTATTCAAAAGCAACAGCAGAAGTTTGAGAGGTCACGTGGTGACGATTAGGCAAAGTTTTGATGTTTAATCGGTCAAGGCACGTTTCCGTGACTGCTTTTCATCAAAAACCTTAGTTTTACCGAATATGGGGCCGTTTGATCATTTAAGTTCTCATTACTTTGAAAAACGTCTTTCCACCTTCCAATAGACAGGATTACAGAATAGACAGAATAGACAGAATAGACAGGATTCTGCACGACTTCGTAACAGAATGGTAAGCACAGCCCAAAAAGTATCCCACGCAAAGGCGGACCCATTAAATTGATTCAAATCACGCATTTTGCAATAAAAGGCATCAAACCGAGATAAACAAAAGGGCTTCCTTGTGCGCTTATTGCTCTTTTCTACATCTGATAGCTTTTTTTCAAATAAAGGAAAACGATTTAGATTGATGATTTTTAATTACACAACTAGCAGTCGTCGCCTACAAAACTTGGAATTTTTATGTTTATTGCTTTATACTTATTGTCACGAATCGATCGCCTTAATTAAAATATTTCAAAATATTCAAGTAATTATCGAAGGCTATGATCACGAACAATTTTTGCAATGTCATTCAAATTTTTCATTTTTAGAATTAAATTATTGGAACGACCCGCATGGATAAGGAACTCTGTATTCATGATCACATCTACCGCTTCTGACGTCACAAACCGTACCAGCAGGACAAGCAAAGACAACCGGGCCGAGGTAAGAAGCGGTACATATGAAGAAGGAGCCGCAGTTCCGGAATACTGGTGTGCCGATGTTTACGTTTTCGCAGCTAAAGTCTGCAAAAATATCCACGTCAGACCAAATAAGCAATAATTAAGAAATAAATCGCAATAAATAAGAAAAATAACAATTACCACCATGACATGAGGTGAATCAAATTTAAATTTAAATCAAAATCCAAGTCGTTTACCAGGGTAAGGTGAAATCACATTTGGATGTTCACTGCTTGAGCTGGTATTTTCTTTAGTTGCAGTTGTCGCTGAAGTTGCAGATTTCGAGAAACCGGTGCCAGCAGGAATTTTAGCAATGGTTGTTAACAGGCTCCCTTTTGTGGAAGTTTCCGACCCGACTAGGTTTAAAGAGTCGTCTCCTATTTCAACATCCGAGCATCCGTAGAATTCCTCTTGCTGTCCCAGACCCAGACCTTGTTCCCCATTTTCCGTACCCCAAGAATTCCCTTCCCAAAAAAGGAAAAGTGCTTTCACTAACGCTATTTACTACATCTAAGTTATATGCAGCAGCTGAAATATAAGCGCGGTTTGATCTTGAAGTGGTTTAATTTCTCATTACGTAACCCACCTGCTCTGTACCGCCACTGAATAACGCACTGTTTGCAGTTGACGTCACCGGGAAGTGAAACTTTCATTTCGTGAATCCCTTTGGCCAAGTTATTATCTTCAGGAAGGTGCCACTTGGTGTCTCCATTCTCAAAACTCAACAAATATCTAAATTTGTTGAAAGTATTATAAAAAGGGGAACAGAATTATATACAAATGGTTGGTTTGATTAAAAAGCGAATTCAGATAGGTAATGGATAAAAGAAATAGCATCTGTCTTTACAAGGTTTGTTTAACGAAATTACTATATCCGATATTGTCGATGTAGGCTAAGTTATATACGTATTACTATATTGCTACAAAACAGTATTTTGTGCATACCTGTTCAGACATTCATGAGTGATAGGCTCATTTACATTGTTCCAAGGACACAGACGAAATTCAAAGTAGCCTATGTGTGGAGCCGTGATCTCAACTTTTACATCGATTTTTTCACCGGGCTGATACTTTCTATATAAGTTATAGAATGGAGAGATTTACAAAGCAAAGAAAGATGTTGAAAATACCTTTTACGCTGAAAATTTTAAAGTTTTAGTATCGTAAAAGAAGACTCAATAAGTTCACTTTCACAAAACAAAATATAACAACTAAGCATATACCTTGTTATAATCCCCAAAGCATACTTTCCGCCAGCCTCATTTTCCTTCACCGGAGCGGAATAGGAATCTCCGCAAACTCCACATTTTCCACCGTTTTCTATCTGCGTCTGTGTAAATTATATGGGAGCAAACGAAGTGATATTATTGAGAAAATCAGCTAACACTATTTTTAGCAGTTTCTCGTTTATATGTCGTTAATTACAGAACGTATTTACCTGTAATCCACCGCAGTTTAAACCGTTGTCGTCAAAATTCGGCTGAATTAGGTTCTTGTACTTTATGAGAGTTTCGTCTGATGCAGCAAACAGATACAAACTCGACCTGCTTGGAGGTTCGATGAACCTTCCGTGCCCATTCACATTGATTAGGCCTGAAAACGCATATCCTAACATACTTATACAAGCTTAGAATTCGCAAGTTGTAAGATACCGCATCGAAACGTCGCATTTGCAAGTACAATATTCTATTTCCCAGTTTTTATTTTGTTTTCTTTTTGCAAACACGATATTTTATTGCTATAAAAAGCAAGATACAGGACATATATAGTATAGTTTATTAATTTAAGATCGAAAATTGCAACTTACACGACAAGAATGCCAGACCAAGAATTGCGATCTTCATAGCTGTATGGTGCGGCGGGATCTGAGAAGAAGTCGAAGACGAATACATATTTATAGAAATTTAACGAACTGTTGATAGCCGATAGTTAAACACAGTGATCGTAATGTAAACCTTTAAAGGTTATGTTGTAAAAAAGAAATGAAGCAAAAAAGTTTGTTTTTGAAATATGCGGTTTGATTGACAGCAAAATTTTCACTTTATTATTGCCCAGTCGACAAAGCTAAACGACGGTACTCAATTACGCCTGTATCAAAAAGTTCAACAAGCCATATTCTATTTATCAATAAGAATGTGAAAGTGCCGCCCAACACAAATATTGACCATTTTGAAATATCGAAGCTATCTTGCGATTAAACTACATGTAATATCGATTTCAAATGTTTGAACACGGATTATTTTTCATTGTCAGTTTGTTTTTGGATATTAATAACGCTAACTCTGATAATTTCGTATCAAAAGCCTTTGCATGTTTACTGAACGTCAATCAAGAGCAACAAAAAGCTCGTAAAACTAAATTATAACCAACGGAGAAATAACAATGAAAATCCAAATACTCATTAACGTATTGCCAAGGTGTGTCCGTGTGTTGCGATGAGAAGCGACTCATCAGTTGGGCCAAAAATAACAAACTACACCCTTTTACGATTCTAACAAATGCTGCGCGCGGAAATACCATATCAAACCGGAAATCGACCAATAGAGTGTCCCATTTCCGGTTAAAATGTTTTAAACTAAAAGAGAATGGCAATCACGACATTTTCAACTGGCGCTGGTCACTTAAAATTGTAAGCACGATCTTTCACGGAAAAGTAGACCCAGTGAAACCGGTAAAGAGAATGAAAGCAGTGAAAAGTTATTCATTGAGCTCTGGTAATCATACTTCAAATTTTGACCGGAAAATCTCCGTTTTTAATTTGGAAAATTCCCAAAACAACTCTCTCACGAACAAAAATAACACTTCGTTAATCTTGTTATAAGCAAATGCGGAAGTATTTTGCTATTCACGATGAACAAGTGAATCCTGCATAAGTCAGCCCATTAATTTGCAGAATCGTGCAAAACAATAATAGCTTTTGTTGATATCTGGGGCTTCCATTTGGCTTTGTATGTGTTTATATTATGTGCTTATATATATGTGCTTGTATTATGCTTATAGGATACAATACACACACTAATGACTAATACATCATTGTGAAACGCGCCTACGCTAATTCAGATCTTAGATTGTGTCCTATATTGCTTGGTATGGAAACAACATTGGCATTGGAGACATAAAAGTCATACAAAAGGTTTTCTTGCATTATATAATAGCCATTATAACATTTTGCTCTAAATTATCTCGCAAATTTTATTCCACTTCCTAAAGTTGATTCTACTGTTCGTGAGTCGTTTTTTAAGAGTCTTTTTTAAGATTTTTTTTGCGCTAATAGGATATGATGTCATACTTTCGGTTGCAAAATTTTATAGCATGATGACGAATGGTCGTCTGAAGCTGATATCATGCTTGCTAGTTTGTAATTTTGTGTAATGTTGCTGTTTTCGATTACTGAAGCTAAAACTGGTGACAATGTTGCTGCTTGTTTGCGCACCCTATTCAACAGCATCCTTCAGTGCTTTATATTTTTGCTGTCTTGCTTGCATTGCTTTCGATTTATCTAAATGTGGCGCAGGCTTGTTCCGACGAAGCTCCATGCAAATTTCAATGAATGCGTTTAAAATTATAAGTTAATTGTATTTCCAAAGACATAGAAATAGTACAAACGGCACCTACTTTGACAACTGTGGCATATATCTTTCCCAAAAAGCACCGCAACCAAAATTAAACGTTGAAGGTATTATTGGGGCAAAGAAATAAAACATTTTTAAAAACTGTTAAAATTAGTAAATGACAGTCACTTGGAATCGTTATTTCAAAAAACCAGCTGTTCATTTTAAAATAAAATTTGAGGCAAGTTGATTTATATTATTTTTTAATAATCACAATATTTATACATGTAGGCTTGAATTGTCATATTCAGTTGAATATTATTTGCGTTAATTGTTGCTATCAATTACAGATGAGCTACATCTTTAATGCATTTAGTCACAAGTACAAATCTATAAGCAGTAAACAAATAAATTAGGCTAGTTAAGATGTATATGCAATATTAGACAATAGAACAAAATCCAACTGCAACTTTTCCAGTTTTATATAGCGACGTCGAAGAATGATTGCTAGATTGCTTTTGACGTTATCATGACGATTCTTAAAGAATCTTTGAGTCCGTTTCGCACTTCAAGAATTGCCGACAATTACAGCACTTGACTAAAACCAGATGAACGTATAGTTAGTGATGAATGTCAACAATGATTTTTCTAATTCGTCTTAAATATTATTCATTGCCGGAATAAACTAAAGTATTATTTGTATTACAACAATCTAAACTTACATTGGTTGCATTTTGCGATGTATTTTCTGGTTAATGTGCTTCGCAAGCAGTAATAACGACAATTAAGCTGCAAAAAGTGAAGAAATTGTCACAATAATGAACTTGTAAGTGATGAAATAATTGTCAGAATTTACATAACGACCTTACTCTGTTACTAAATTTTGCTTTCAACCGAAAAAACTAAATTCAAAAATATTCATTTCTTGGAATAGTTTTAAACAAATAGAGATAAAAAAAACAAAATACTGTACTGTTATACAATTATATGCAGCAAGTCGCTAAAAAGAAGATCCATATGCGACATACTTGCTTTTGCTTGCCGGTAACTGCAATTGGCAGCACCCTTGTTGCTCTGGCTCGAGGAAGGATTGTTGCTCCTGATTCCTCGCTGGAAACCGCATAACATTACCGACACTACAAGCAAGAACATAAGATATCATTAAGAATAAACGTATAACAAAAATAAACGTAATATCTTCAACATTTCTTATGAAGCAGCTTACCTGTGTGAATTACAGCAAATACGCAAACCAGGGCAAGCATAACAACAACAGATTTCATTATTTTCATCAATATTAATCCCGCTTTAAACTATTGCAGTGAACACAATGAAGTTCTGGCTTGTAAACGCAGTTACAGAATTCTTTGAAGTCTTGTCTGCTTTAAGAAAGTTTTCATCTGATTACTAGCACGCGCCTGCCAGCCTTTATATAACACCAACACTCGAATGGAAAAAGCTTCTGTGATTTCATCACTAAGCGCTCACTGTGACTGTGCACTGCACTCGCGTGAGTTAATCAAAAGGCTTGCTCACGTTTTAGGAGAAAGTGACGTGTAACTTGCTTAGGGACATGCAAACGTCTCCTCTATGCCGTTTTACGTATGGCCATGTGCAACCTTTCGTGTCTAGACTTTACGTTTTTAGCTTCGTGACCGTGTAACTGTTAAACTGATGTTTTATTTCGTAGAATTGCGTTTACATGGGGCATGTCAAGTACAGGTCACAATACGTATAATCGTTCTTATGACGTAGCGATTACGTAAACATGTTTGAAGAAGAAAATAGTTTAGGAAATCACCAAACAATGGTAGCCAAATCGAATTTGTTGGGAAAAACTTATTAAACTTGTCGTCATGTAAAACGAAAAACACTTGATTACTCTGGACTTCAACTCGAAGTAGATAGGAGTAGCCTATATTTAAAAAAGCATAATTTATAAACTAAACCTGTTTATTTTTTATTGTCGTTTCTCGGTTATACCAAGCACGGACAAGAACACGGTAAAGTAATTTTCCTTGATGTCTATCACAAAACGTCACATCACGAAGGGTTCGACTTGTCAAATTCTGTGATATTTGTCCTTCTATTTGCTTCTAAACTTTCTTTGTGCGCAAGGCTTGCTGAAAATTAACCGTCCAAAAAGATGGGACGGACTAAAGCCGGTAACTTCAAAGCTCACCACGTCATTAATCAGTGGGGACGTGCGCCATTAAGATTTTGGTTGTAATGTCATTCTGTTTATCGCTAAGTTGCCAAAAATAGTCCCAGTTTTCTAACGCCTGTTAAAAGACAGATTTTGGTTTTGGATGACATGGATTGTACAGATTGGCGATTACAGCTTTGTCATGGTTAACAGTGTAGATCCAGTGATATACTGAACCGCACAAGTAGCCGCTACAATTTTGTGAATAATTTTAATAAATTAATATTCTGTTTTAGGACATTTCGGAGGGAGAATTTATAATATTTATTTTCTTTTTATGGGATATTTCTTTGGCTGGGCCCATTTTACAGGTTTTGGGTTGTGCAAAAAGTGTTTTTGATCTTCAAATTTTTGTCATTTCTTTATAATTTTATCACGATATACAACACCACGCTTTTATGTTGTTTTGCAAACTCCCCACATTCTTACACGCAATGTCATGACCAAAGTTTCAACTGTATGACGTATTCTCAGCCAAGTGATATGGGGAGTAGAGCCTGAAGTATATTGTGAAAAATGGTGCTATTGTTAGAATACCGCAAATTTTATCTGTTGTTAATTATTATACCATGCAGCTAAGTCCGTTATTATAGTTAATGTAGTAGATGTGTGAGTTTGGCGTAGGTACGATGAACAAACCGCAGTCAAGTTGGTTATACTTCGGCTTTGCAGAAATCCTTAATAAATTATTTTAATGCGATTAAGATGTCTAGTAAGAATCAACCAACGACATTACCTGGTGAAAGAACAAACTCAAAGAACATTCATTGGTCAATTACTGGGGCTATAGGACCCTGGCAGAAACTTTCCGTGAGTGAACTACACATAATTTTTGAACTTGACCGAGCAAGCGAGCTTGCTAAGTGAAACAGATAGAGAACCTACTTGGCAAGAAATCTTTGTGTGGGCTCAGCTTAGTTTCGCAAAAGGTCAAAACTTCTGCAAATTTACACCACATATGAGCACCATGTTAGCACAAAAATTCTTTAATAGACCTATTAATTCACTGCATGATTGTTTATATGCTATTTAAAAATTTGTACGAATTTGTCAAAAATTGTCAGCAATCTTTGTTTACTTATATTAAAGCATTGGTAGGTTATATGCAAATGTAAAGGCATCTGGTGCTTTTGTGACTTATGCGCTTTTGTATGCCAGTGTTTGCTGCTGACGTTATAAAAAGTTTTCTAGTGTTTGCTCCGCCGGATAATCGATTTCCGTTTCCTTTATCGGTGTTTACCATTCTTACATCGATAACAACTGTTTTCAAAATTCCATGGGTGGTATCATAAATTTCCCTTCCAATTTAACAACATAGGTTTACTCGAGAATAAAAAGAAATGGAAATGAAAAACATACCCTACTATAACCTTTGCCACAGCACCTCTTCGTAAAGCATTACGTCATATATTTTTCCAGCTTTTAACATGTAATTTAATTCAAATAAGGTTATCAGTAGTTTGGCGTCGTGTCTGAATCTACATCACGCCGCGTGATGTGCATTAATTAAGCGCTTGCAAATCCCTCTGAATTATTTTAAGGTTTTTAGGTTATTGTCTCCTATAAATAACCAGTCCGAGATTTGGTGTATGGGGTGGGAACCATATAAGGCCATTATTGCTTAACGTCCACGTTATAACAATGTTTGCGTGTTTGCGTGTTTGCGTGTTTGCGTGTTTGCGTGTTTGCGTGTTTGCGTGTTTGCGTGTTTGCGTTTGCAGTTATATTAAAGCCATACGGTATGATTTCGGAAGTCTGGAATTTCTAGGCCTTTGACGTAATATTTTTGTCAAGTTTGATGTATTGCAATTTGCAACACCATGCCAAAGTCTATGTTTCCAATTCAACTGTATACGGTCATACAGGAACACTTCGCTTGCAGGTCAACTTAAAAAGTTTCTCTAACACTTGCGGTACTATATATAGGCTATTAAGACACTGACGACTTTTAATGTATTCAGGCAATGGTTGATAATTAATTATTGATGGTGCACAATCAGTTAAGAAGGCGTCAAACACCTAAAACTAAGATCTTTATGAATTTGTTGGACGTCCTATGTAGGACTTTAAAAAACATGTTTAGACCAATCAGAATGCAGGATGGTTGTTGTGGTGTTTCTAGCCAGGGAATTACCCTAGCAGTTGGCGTGCTTCAATGTCCCAGGTAGCGTGCAGAACTATACTAAAAATTAGTATGAAAGTAGCTAAAATTAGGTTTTTAGACCAAAAATTCCACTGTTTATTTTGCGCATCCGTAAAAAAGTTTGAATCATGGTTTTTTGATGACATTTTATGGAATCGTAGTTCAAAGCATACTAAATTCACATGCGAAATTTCAGAGAGTCCCATGGAGGATTTTTCGAATAATCAGTCTTTTAGTAAATTTACTGTAGGCCTATAATAAAACAAACAAAGATTTTATGGCATTTTTTGGTGTTGATGCCACCTTAAATTTAATACCTACTTGGTAACACACTGCATAAATCGCTTGGCTGCTTTCTAATTTGTAACTCTGCCGTCCCTGAACCATCAATATCATCTTGCTAAGTGCTTGTACGTTTTAAACTGTAATTTGAATAATATTTTAGACATTACGAGGTAATACATACCTCTAGAGACTTCATAGAAATCTTGATTGATATTGTTTTTTTTTTCAGTAACTCCATTTTAGTGTTTTTTATTTTCGATATCACTTCTGGAAATGAAAGTATAATGCTGATGGTTATACAATAATACAATAAAACAACATGTTTTGGCGCAGTTAATAACGGCAAAGGCGCAAAACCCTCAGGGTTTATGGGACAAAGTGTTTACTACAAAGATGCTAAGTATACAACGTCAACACAGCTGTGTCATAATTAGATAGCATCTTCATTACAACGTACAAACGGCAAAACTATGCAAAATGACAGTGTTTATTTTAAATACAGTAAGCAGTGATGTATTCCTAAAAGCAGTGGGGGTTCACTGTCAAGTAGGTAAGATATTGTATCCAAATGCTTATTCCAAATGTATATAACAATGGGGATTAAAGGAAAAGAGCAAGAAAAAGTTAGGGATCGCGACCCCCGTCAAAAACGGTACCCAGATAGCACGTAGTTGCTGCCACTCGTAGGGATTTTACCCTACGGTAGGGTTTTTTGGCCCCTTGTAGGGTGTAGGGTGACCCTACGGGTTTTTCACCTTTATTCATAGATTTCCTTTTGTTTAAAGTAAAATAAAAATAAATTCAAATAATGAATTTACTGAATAATTAATGACAAAAACATAGTCAAAGCCAGGGGTGGCCAAACTGCGGCTCTTTAATGAATTAGCATTGTTGAATTAGACATGCATTTTCCCGGTCTAGACGAGTTGTTTGATCAGATTATGAAACAATGCGTTCTATCTCATGTAGTAACAATGGACTCATTGTTGTAACAATAGACAGTTGGACACTTTAGTTAAGTAAATTGTCAGATTGAAGCTGTTCGTCAGGGCTGACCTAGTTTTAAGTCTTGGTTATGGTTATACTAATAATTGTAAATTGCAAAAAGAGTTGGAGAAGCCCAGCAGGTGGAGACTGGAAAGTGAGACAGCAGATGAGCAGAATCAGCAGATTGAACAGACAGGATTACAGGAATCAAGTGATCTTGTTTTGATCAAGTCAAGTGATCTTGAATACGATACTTTTATCATTAAATTACAATAATTCTGGTTGTTGACAAGTTGACAACGGTAATGCCCAAAGAGGTGAGATCCAAAAATTCTAGGTTTCGATCGCAAAGCTACAGAAAAGAAAGGGAAAAGGAAAACTGGGCACAAGGATGGTTAAAAGTTTCGTCTCAGGGAGCATCAAAAGCATTTTGTCAATTTTGTGACAAGAACATTCTTGCTGGGAAATCAGAACTAATGAGGCATGCAAAAACTGCTCAACATTGTCAAAATGCTGCACAAGTTCTTGGAAGCACATCGATGGAGCAATATGTCACAAGTAGTCAAGGCTGCATCAAAGCTGAATTAAATACTGTGGCCTTAATTGCAAAACGCAATATTTCTTTCAATTTCATGTCATACATGGTAACAACCCTGAAGCATATTGCTAGTGATTCCAAAGCAATAAAAGATATGACCTGTGGTCGGACAAAAACAACATATTTACTAACAGAATGTCTAGCTGTTGATGCTCATGAAAGGTTAATTCAAGAGCTACAATAAGCTAAAGGCTTTTCAATTCTCTGTGATAAAGCATCAGATATATCAATGAATAAAATCTTTTGTATAAACGTCCGCTACTTATACAATGGATCACCAAGAACACAGTTATACCAACTCATTAGGCCTAAAAGGGGAAACGCAGAAGCTCTATTTGCTGCCTTGGAAGAAGCATTGGTTAAAGACAAACTCACATGGCAACAAGTGGTTGGATATGCTTCAGATGGAGAAAATTTGATGCAAGGTGGTAGTAATTCATTTTTAACACGGATGTTAGAAAAGATTCCTGATATTTTTGTATTGAAGTGTTATTGCCACAGCATCCATCTAGTGGCAAATCATGCTTGCAAAAAGCTTTCAAAAACAGCTGAACAACTTGTGCAAGACATCTATAATTATTTTAAAAATTCATCCAGCAGACAGGAGTCATTGAAAGAATTTCAACATTTTTGCAAAACGGAACCACACAAGATGTTGAAAATGTGTCAAACCCGGTGGCTTTCTTTACAAATGTGCACCTCAAGGATAGTAGAACAATGGAAACCACTGCAATTGTTTTTTACTGCAGAGGTATTTGAGGATCAATCAGCAACTGCTGAAAGAGTGTTCAATGGTCTAAAAGCACCTTATCTGAGGGCCAATTTTGAATTCATGAACTTTGTTTTAGATGAACTCACTGGGTTGAATCGTCTGTTTCAATCCAATGAATGCCAGCTGCACAATCTTTATCCCGAAGTGGTCCGTGTGATGAAAATGTTTGCTTTGAACTTTATGAAGCGATCTTATATCAAAGATAGTCATATCCACCATCTTAATGTTGACGACAGCTCCCGCTGGCTTTCTATCCAAGAGGTTTATCCAGGCTTGATGGCAAGTGACACAATCAAAGAATTGCTACCTCATCAGAAAGAAAGTTTCTTGGAAAGATGTAGGGAATGGTATAGGGAGGCAGTGAAGCAATTATATCGAAGGATCAATTTAGATGACCCTGTACTCCAATCTCTTTCGCATTTCAAACCAACTGCTATTGTTAACGAAACTTCTTCAATCACTGCTGCAGCCACGATTGCTAGTGGACTTCCTTGCATTACAACTATGCTCAATGTTAATGCACAGCAGATTGACCGAGAATGGAGATCACTTTTAGCAGATGAAAATATCATCTCTGGACAATGGAAAGGCAAGTCATTTGAAAATTTTTGGCTTGCTATGAGCAAAATTGATTCTTATAGAACTCTGGCAACATTTGTGCTGCAGGTAGCTACTCTTCCACAGAGTACTGCAGTGGTGGAAAGAACATTCTCCAAGCTGAACTTAAACAAAACCAAACTGCGAAACAATCTTGGTGTAAATACTCTTGAGGCAATTATAAAAGTGAGTGAGAAATTTTCTGATAATTTTGACGTCACGGTCACACCAAGACTAGCTCGGCTGCATGCAAATGCTAGACCAGTGCTTCTCAAACCGGGCCACTTGGCTCACGAAAGGAGGAATTTTTAGTTCCAGTGAGGAAATTTGCTCCAGGGAGGAATTGGGGAAGAAAAACTGAAGATGAAAAAAACCATAAGTTTTTAATTTTATTTGTAACAGAAAAATCCGCTCGAAGAGGTTGTTCAGATGTCTGCAATATTGCGCGAGGACAAGCTCCTGAACTGCAGTGACTGACGTTATAAACGTGTCTGTTTTTTTCATGATGGCTATTGTTTTCTCTTTATTGTTAGTAAGGTACGTATAGAACTAGCTAGTAAGTAAGGTAGATTAGATAGATTAAATTAGGATTAGGAGGTTTATTAGATTAGTTTGATATTAAATTGTATAGCTTTCATTTTGTAAATAGCTGCAGCATTCAAAAAGGGGAACAAATAGACTGCTAGCTAGTTTTTTCTAATGGACAGTACCGGTAATTTTTAGCAAAACTCAACAGTAACGAGTAATAATTGCTTTCCTAATGTCTTTTTAATTTTATTCCTGAGATACATCCTCAAAAGACATCATCCAGGGACAATATTCAGGTAGTGCAAAATTTCGGCAATTATTTTTTGTGATTTTTTTGGTGGGAGGAATTGACGGTGTTTAGGTTGGTAAAGGAGGAATCGGAAAAAAACTTTGAGAACCACTGTGCTAGACGATCATATATGAATAAATATTCTGCTGATGATCGTGTTGCTGCGGAAGAGGTGGAATTTATGGACAATGATGATTTTCCTTTTTGTTTTTGATCTCAGAAGATCACTGCCTAATTAGTTTCTTAGACAACTTTGTGATTTATATTCATAAATGTTTGTCATTTGATAATGGTACAGTAACTGTGGGTATGAGACACTGTGTTAACACTGCCTCTTTGCACGTATGATACGGTAACTAGCTAATTTGTTGTAATTTATCATTTCTGTGATTTTAACACTATGAGTCTATGACAAGTGCTTCAATGTTTTGCAGACAGTATTCCACTAACTGTAAAATTAATATTGCAATTGTTTAATGTTTTTGTGATGTTAGTTATGACATTTGGCAGTCTGATGTACTTGTAAAGGAATGTTTCGTACTGTGAGTTGTTTACTGTGATGCTGTATCGTACTGTGAGTTGTTTTATTTTTTTTTAAATATTTTTTGGGTTAGAAGATGTCTTATGATGGGCTTGCTTTAGTTTGATAGAGTTTGCTTGGTGTATATAGGGTATGATAACATGTATGGCTCAGCTTCACCACTAAAATTCAGAAAATTGAGGTAAGATAACCCTGGTGGTTTATATTCTGACTTAGTTGTTGAGTACAAGCACCAAAGAATGTTATCTGCTATTGCTCTTGTTATAAATTCAACATTACTGATATATTCAATTAGTGGAAACACAAACGTCAGTAAATGTTGAACTACTTTAGTTCTGGTGCTTTTGAACTGAAACTAAAGTAGTTATAAAGTGCCATAAAACTGCCAAAATTTCTTTTTTTTTGTTCAAACTGCGTAGGGAGATGTATGGTTTTTTTAGGTGTGCTGGTAGGGTTAATTTCTTTTTTTGAGTGGCAACACTGCTCGCAGACTAGTGACTCTAGTCTGAACAATGCGGTAGGGCAGTAGGTATATAGCCTAGTTTGGATTGAGGATGTACCGTCAACCGGGGCTACTTTGATTTTGGGGGCTACTATGGTAATAACTATGGTAATACTACTATGGCGGACTGAGACGTGTAGAAAGGAAAATAGCCTCGTCCAAACAGGCTATAAGCGTAATGTTTTGCGGAAATGGTGCAGGGCAGTTTTTGCCACCAATGACTGTTTATAAGTCAAAGAATCTTTATGCAGAGTGGACTCGAAATGGACCCCAAAATGCTTTATACGACCATTCCGTGAGTGGTTGGTTTGACGCTTCTTTGTTTGAAAAATGGTTTTTTGGTTTGTTTCTGGAAGCTGTCAAGGACACTCCAGGTACCAAGATTATGCTGGGTGACAACTTGGCCTCTCATTTTAGTGAAACAGTCTTGAAGGCTTGTGAGGAAAATGACATTAAGTTTGTTAGCCTGCTTCCGAATGCGACGCATCTCCTTCAACCATTGGACGTCAGTGTCTTTGGGCCAGGTAAACGAATGTGGCGTCGAATTTTAGCAGAATGGAGGAAAGAGAGTCGTTCCAAAAACTCCATTCCGAAAAATATTTTTCCTATGTTGCTCAAAAGACTCTGTGATGGGTTGAACGAAAAGCAGCAAAATTTGGTCGCAGGGTTTAAAGCCTGTGGAATTTTCCCAAAAGACCGAGAGCAAGTGCTGAAGCGACTGCCACCTGCCAATTCTCAGCCAGTTCAAAAAGTGCTTGGTAATGCAGTCGCCACAATGCTTGAGGAATATATTTCACCAAGACAAACAGCATCAAGAAAACGTGGTCCCAAGATAACTCCAGGAGCAGCAATTTCATCATGAAGTTTGCGTCATCTGCAACCTCTTGGACCCTCCACGAGGTAGAAGCAGAGATGTGGATTGGGAGGGATGTGACAATTGTGATTTGTGGTATCACAAAATCTGCCTCAGAGACAATGGTGGATTGAGTGCCTCCGATTATTGCAGCTGTGCTTAACAATGTTTTTTTGACACTTATGTTTTTTATTGCTGTGATGTTTTGTTTAATGCAAAAAACTATTAGAAAAGCCCCAAGGGAGGGCTACAATGAACATTTTAGGTATTTACAATGTATTATCGTAGTAGCCCCAACCCAGGGGCTACTACGATAATTTTTTAAAGTTGAATAAAAAAAGTGTGAAAACATAAAAATGAATTTTTTCTATTTTTTTGAGAAGCTTAGGACCAAAGTGTTACTCATTCAAGAAACAGACCCTTTTTGAGCAACATGTGAGAGAGGAGGCAAAGAAATGTCCTGAATCTTATCATAGTAACCCCGGTTGACGGTAACATTCATAAGATAAGAAGGCAGGCAAAAACTGGTGTCTTGGTGGATTGTAAATTGTAGTTCGGTTTATTAGTAATGCTGCTGAAAAGCGGTTATAGACTCGATGCAAATCCAAGTGTTACATGCACCAATTGCAGTTCAGTTAGATCTTAATATAAAACAGGCGCATTCACATGACTGGTTGATCAGTTGATGTGCATCTCTGTCTGTACGCCAGGCTACGTAAAGAGTTTGGTATAAGCTAATGACCTTTGTCACTGTGTGTTTTGCCGAGTTAATGCTGCGTCATTTTACGTAAGGCAGTTTATTTTCCGTTTCAGGATTATACATCAATATTCAACAAAAGTATAGCCTATAGTTCAAACCATTTGGCATGAAAAAGATATCCACTATATTTTGAATGAGGCAAAAACTCAATATAAAATGTGCCATGTAAGAAATAAATGCATACAAGTCGTGTATACAAGTCGTCATGCATACAAGTCGCAAGCAAAGTCAATATCTGAAGAGGTTCATTAATAGGCTAGGTGTCCAAGACTGCCAAGTTTTGTAACTTTATCTTGAGCGAAACATGTATTTTAGACGGGGTGGTCAAAAAGCCCCTCATGTGTATTTTGAGTGTCTCTGGCACTCGTGTAAAATAGAGTTAAGGTGTGTAATTTTGCACCTGTATTGTACAATAGTTTCTAGTTTGACTAATAACAACATTTAACACCACCACCTGTTCCAGAAATGCCAAACACCCAGGAAATAAGGAATATATTATTCTTGATATTGCTGTTATTATAAATTTTATGTAATGTTTTAAAACAGATATGGGCTACGTATGAGAGTTACCAATCTTCACATCAAGGTGAAAAAATGAAAGTATATATTTTATCTTTTCCAAATTTAGAGGTGATAAGCTATGCTACCAATTTTTTTGTTTTGGCAATGCAAATACTTCTTTTACGACACCGATCCTAGTATCAAGGTAGATAACTTTGATATGCAATGTTTATAGTACTGTACTAACTGCAATCTTTGTTTTGTGGTGCCAATATCATAGCATTATAATATGCGTATTTCACTAAATGCAGCATTTGATAACTAACAATATACATGTCATGTTTTTTGCAGTTCTGTGACTTCTCAACAAAATGATAAACAGGCAAGTGCTTCACATCAATTGCTCACAGAAAGGTAAGTTTAAGTTGTACTGAACTAAATAAATTTTCCTGGAAAAACTAGATGTAAAAAGGAGTAAAGTAAAAGTTTTTTTGTAAAATACTTTGGTAGGGTACCAATTATCATATATGTCACAAGCTCTTGGTAATGTTGTGCAAATATTTGAACAGTGATAGACAATCCACTATTCTTTTACTGGAAATAATTTGAGGACAAGCATAACAAAACACTCTAATGTTTCGGTCTCTTCATCGCCGATTTGTTGAAGGGCAGATACCGTCAACTTCTTCGGTGGAAGACTTCAACTTGCCGATTGGTTCATTTTAAGATTTTGATAGGGTGGAATCACTGCTGGCAGAGAAATCACAAGCGAGTGTTCTTGTAAGTGCAATATGTAGGTTAATATCCAAGTTATATACTGATAATAATACGAATATCGAATATTTTCATTTCTATAATCTAATTGCTATGGGGGACTACCCTGACATTTTTTCACTTACAACTTTGATAATGCTTCCATGTAAAAGCATGGTTACAACACAGTAATTACTTGAATGGTCACAATAAACTATACCTTTGTAACCAGTAACATAATGCCACCAAACAACTGATTCTTATCAGGATTTTTTTGATTTCCTATTTAGCAACAATAGGTGGCATAACAGGGAAAGTTGTTATCAGCATGATTCTGAGCAAATTGCTGACATCTGAACTGGCAACCAGTCTTAATTGGATGGGAAAGGGTCACAAGAGAGGAATGCATTCATCACAACTCGCAAAAGCTGTTATAGGTGAATAAGTCAAAATTGAGTTTGCTTGGATTTTTTAGTTTGCTTACTGCTTCATTGTTTTAAGATGTATTGTGACTTGTGAGTGTTATTTACTATTATCTGTCGATAATGTTTACTCCAATATTTAGTTTTTATGTCATTATGCTTTAGATGCTGCCAAGAAATCTGGTATTAAGGAAGCAAAGGCGTTGGCCCTTCAGTGATTATCAGTAGTGGGCCGCCAGAAGCAAGTTATCAGCCCGACGTTGGCCCTCCAGCTATTGTGCTATCTGGGGATGTATCTTTAGTTTAGAGTCTAGACAAATGTATTTAAGAGTTTTTGTGGTGTCTTAGTTGCAGTTTTTTTGGCAGTGATTTGTAATTAGCTCATTTCCCTTTTTAGAATAGGCTAGGTCTGTGTTCAGATTTCTGCCCTTCTTTGCTACAATAAATTTTAACTTTTTGTACAAAACTGCGTAATTTAACTACTTGAGTTTTTCATATTTCAAAATTTGTCAAAAAAAAGTTTTTTAATGTCAAAATTTGTCAAATTTTTCAATTTTTAGGTCAAAAAATAATCGCCCTAGTTATAATCTTGTTTCTTGCTTGAAAAAAGTAAGTTATAGGCTACTAACCTACTGTACAAATACTTGACTTGTTTATAAAACGATTGTTCCGATGTACCTTCAATGATAAATTATACAGTAAATTGGAGCAATGTGGTGTCGTTTGTTTCCAGGGATTTTATAACGACATAGCAAAATATTGAACAGATTATAAGCGCTTTTTCGTTTTGATTTCAGCGATTGGTCACTGTTGGTCTGACAGTTGAATCTTAAAGCTTATTTTATGGAATTAAATTGTTTGCAAAGTCGATAAGCTGAACATCGATTATTAGTTCGGAGCCTATCTATGAACCATGCCCATAATGAAAGCTTTTGCTTCGGGTGATAAAGCGTTGGTCTCGTTGACACTGAATAATAAAAAGTTTTAGCGCTAAACGGCGCCGATGATCAAACTGAGCTTTTAACCACGATGCAATGAAAACTTTTCTCTATAGCGGCTTCATGGCAGGAAAGTGAACCCGCTACCTTCATGCCAGAAGGCAAAACTTTCACAACCAAGCTACACTACCCCTTTTATTTTGTTTTATTTAAATTTTAAATATATATCATTCAATATGCTCTATACGCGGCCGGGTCATGGGTGGATAAAGAACGATATCAGGAGAAAGTAACTGGGTCCAGGGCCTTAAGCCGCCTTCGTTCCATCACGACCGGTCCACTTCATCTTTTATATCGGAGCTTAATAGTCCAGGTCGATTCAACCGATCCCTTATTTAGTTAACATGGGAAATATGAATGTAAATTTAAGGAACTCGTATGACGTATCCACAAAAGAGCTGATTGGAAATTTGGCGATGATTAATCGCGAAGACGTTTGATTGGTTAGTTGAAAAAATGAAAACATCTGTAATTAGCGCGCGACGCGCGGAATGTAAGTTGACGTCCCAAGAGCATAAAGAAGCTTGTGGTCATTTCAGTTTAACGGTGGCTGAGAAGGTCGCAGTTGAAAGAACTTATGCGTTGGCTTGATCAGCTCAACATTACAGCGGAGAGTGAAAGCTCTCCTTGGTACGTTTGGTGAGTTGAACATTCACTATTTTGTTGTAGTGACGAATATGTTTATGACAAAAACAATTCAAAAATAATCTTTATGTGTACAGTTGCAGTATATACATATAGTATACGTATTAACATTATTAGGTATTAGACGATTGACAAGTCTTGAAGACTGACCAGTTGATATTTTTATTTGATTGTAAACAATTCCTGTCGACTTGCATTTAAACTGGTGTAAAGCTAGCCTGGTTATGTACTGTAATTGCAAGTTATCTTTCAAACTGGTTTGATATGACTTTGGCTGGTTATATTTTTTGTAACAAAGCCAGCTTGTAAATTAGCTTTATTTCGGAATTATAAATACCGGTTTAACTTTTCTCAAAATTATCAAAATTTTAAAATGGAAAAAAGTCTTAACTCAAGCAATTAATATTTTTACAGGTCCAGGAAATGGTTCTCCGATCAAATATCAACATTCTGACACTTCCTGGAAAAGTTCCTTTTTTCAGCACAGTAACGTTTCCATATTTATACACAGGGGCGCCGGAAAGAAAGGTTAAAGGGGTTTATGCAGCTTATGACTTACGAATAACACTAAAACAGGTTCTTGGTAAATATATACCACAATAAGTTTACAGCGTATTCATAAAAAAGATGATTGATAAACAATTGGCAAAATTAAATTCTGTTCTTTGTGGTGAATCCATTCTGTTCATGTGTTCAGTGGAATATTTCAATGATAATGTTTTCTTTGAATTTTATATTCTCGGAAATTCCTTTACGCTGTCACTATCTCGCTAAAAAACCATAATTTTAAAGCTACATTTTCCTTAACCTAACTGGTATAACATATAGATAGTCAATCATCTGTTTAATAAAACGTAAAGTGTTGATTATTATAATTATTGTACTGAAGTATTAGTAGCATAGTATAGTGATTTTTATTATAACCTCGTGGGCACTGATTTATAAAAAAACGTTTTAGCACTAAACAGTAAAAATAAAAAGTAAAAGCTAATGATCAAATTCCAACTAAGCTTTCAACCACCATGCAAGGAAAACTTTTTTCTCTGCAGCTGCTTCATGGCCGGGAATCGAACTCGCTACCTTCATGCTATAAGGCAAAACGTTCACAACCAAGCTAAACTACCCTTTTTATTTTGGTTCAAATTTTAAATATACATCATTCGAAGTCGCCGTGCCGAGTAGAAAACTTCTTCCCACTATGTTGCCACTTCACCCGCATCCCCGGCCAGCGCCTCAGTCCCAGATATTGTTGGTGGCTTAAGGCCGTTAACTTACTTATGGGGTTGGGGTTAGAGAAGGGATTAGGAAGGGAGGGTGGGGTTGGGGTGGGGTGTAAAGGGTTTAGAGTGGCCCAAGGCCGAGGGATAGGACACAGAGCGACCTAAGGCCATGGATTGATTGAGAGTGGCTTATGGCCTTTGTTGGGTTAAGAGTGGCTTACGGCCGGGGTTTAATCTATCGCGGCTTACAGCAGCAATTGAAAATTGAATCGGCTTATGGCCGTGAAATGGGCTAGAATGGCTTATGGCCGGGGTTCGAACCTGGAACCTATCGCACCGAGTGCAATGTCGAAGAATACGAGCTACGAAGTGGCAACTGTAGACGAGGGTAAATTTACGTATTTAACCGGGCATCAGGTGTTTGTTCTTGAAAAAAGAAAAGGTACCAGCAAGGGATTCGAACCCGACACTCATTGCACCGAATGAATTTCAGCTGTAACCGAGCTATGAAACGGTATCCTTCAGTTAAGTTGAAAATATATATCAACATCAAACTTTTTTTAAAGAAGCGGTTCGTGTAGATTGTAGAACCTATTGCTTCAATTGACAGGCTTGTCCATGGGAAATGTCCCATGGTATGGGATGGGATGGGACAGGCATGAATTGATAGACATGCCTGTCCCATCCCATCCCATAATTAATAATTTGACAATAAATTGTCATAGATAGACAAACAAAGTCAATAAATTTTGTCGTTTTGTATCTCTCTTTGTAAGGTACCTGTACCGAATAAGGCCCGGTCCCTAATAAGGCCCATTGCTCATATTTCGCAAACCCGTGCAAATAAATAAAAGATTTTGTCCCTACATAAAAACTAATATAAATTCATGATGGTTTACCAGATTTCATCCTTGTCACGTGATCAACCGATTCGCTAGAGCACAACAAAAATTTGATACTTGCAGTTAAGGTGGTTTTGTTAATTTAGAAAAAAAGTAAGTGAGAATTTGGCCGGTTAAATGAACTGTTGTCTGCCGGCTGAAGTTTTCATGTAACAACCAACTTAGTATTGAAAAGGATAATGCACTTTTTTTTGCTAAAACTTTTCTGATGATAAAAATGTGACGTTTTTTTCGTGGATGCCACATGCGCCTAATAAGGCCCATACAAGATGCTTGGCTAATTGATGTCCAGACTTCAAGAGTGGTTCCAGTCATCAGTTGGCAAATTGTTGCAATTACTTTGATGCGCCTAGTGGAATCTTTTTAAATGTTTGTACAACTTAAAATGTGAAATTTCTAATAATGTTATATGTTGTCTATTACTATGTTTTGTATCAAAATACTCACAAAATTGGTGGGCCTAATAAGGCCCATTTTTTGGAATTTTTAATTTCTTTATAAAATTTTTTTGAGGGGTTGTCAGTTATTGTGGTTTGAATATGTTGTAGTCATATACCCTCACTAATAGAATACGATTTTTCAGTCTATTCTCATTTATGGTTCTTGAGTTATTTTCAAAAAAGTGTTAGGTGGGCCTTATTCGGTACAGGTACCTTACATGTAGTCAATTCTAATAGACATTAGACTTAAATTTCCATAAATTTAATAACATTTATTGAATTGTATTTTGATGGGAATCCCATGGGATGGGATGGGACAGGCATGAATTGCTATGGGATGGGACAGAAAAAAATGTCCCATGGACAAGCCTGTCAATTGATGAGAAAATTTGGCCTGAAGTTTCTCGCGCTGTAATGTAGGACTGGGATAGCTCGCGATATTTTTCACGAAACTCGTAAAGGTTCTGGGTTCAGGTCCTTTGAAGCCAAATGTATATATTTTCTTTTCAAACGAAACTACCGAAGCATCGTTCTTGTTAAACTACTTTGTTTGCATGTGCCACTTCGTAGCTCGTGTGCATAGACACTGCAGTCGGTTCCATAGGTTCCAGGTTCGATCCTGGCCTTGGAGGAATAGATCGCCATATGGTGGAGGTAGAAACTTCTAAGGACGTCTAAAGAGGAGGCGCCGAGCAATCCAAGGAGCTGCCAGGGTCGTGGGGCCATGGAGAGTCAATGCGGAAAGTTATTTTTAACACTTCCGAGAAACATTGGATTTCATGGCACAATAAAGCTGTGTGTGTACAAACAACGTTGTATAAAATTTACCTACAGGCATGGAGGTAGTGGTTGCGAAACAAAGCAGACACGGATTCTATTTTCCTATTTTGAGAACTATTTGCGCCATTGTTCAATGATAGAAAAAAACACTGGGCAGTGCAATAATTTAAATTTTTGATGACGTGCAGTGTTACACTATTCTAACAGATGAAAGATGACGCGCAAACCAAAACACCAAATTGTTCACCGATGCACGAGATTTGGCATCAAGACCCAGTGAAAATCTTCTGAGATTAGATGATTAAAAACTGGTTATACATAATGATTTTACATACATATGCGGCTTTAGAAGCAACAGGTCAACAATTGGCATGACCTTTTCAATCCGCCCGCTCCGGGGAAAGATATCGAGAAATTCAACGTTCTTTGTGCATTGCCTTTGTTGACTTGACAAAGCCTTCGACCTTAAACAACGATATGTCCCTATAGCACCCAAACTTTTTTGGTTTCTTCTTTTCAGTCTTGCTGAGAGAAGTTGAGATGGTTTTGCAAATTGATACGAAATAGTTGGACTGGTCATAAGCACCAAGAAATCAGTCGAAATCCAATCAACGTACAACATGACGGTCCACGGAATGGTAGTCAATGAAACATTTTAGAAAATGGTGCCTTGTCGCTGTGGCAACGAGGGATTCTTCGAACAAAAAGTTCTAATTAGCACGGAATGACAAGGCTGCAACCACATTAAACAGACTATGTTTAAACCTAGAACATCCATTACTTGACAGACCACACCAATCGCATACCAATCTCACAACCAGACCAATTTCACACCAATGGTCCACATATGTGCGCCAGGAGACAAATTAGACGATTGTCACATACGCTATATCTGTGGCACATTTAAAGAGCCACGTAGCGCAACAGACGTGTACTGAAGCAGAAGTGGAGTGCAGTCAGTGCACCAGCGTAATGGTTATCCTCGTCCGCCAAAGTACACCGATCCAGATAGTCGGGACATCGAGATCTTTTATGGCGAACTCGTCTCTGGCTCCAGGACCATCAGTTGACCTCTCGGGCGCGTCCAGGACAAGGTGAAATGAGACATGAAGCAGCTCCACCTTAACACGTACAGGTTGGAAATCCTGGCTGGAAACCGTTATGACAAATTAATATTTCGTTTGTGCATTACTCGTGTGAAGTATTACACAACAAACTCATCTGTCAGAATGACCGCGTGTGCTGGCGTTAATTGCTAGAATATGAGCGAGGACGATTGAAGGTTGACAACTTGTTTTACTTCTGCTTCGATGGTATGAGCTCTCATTTCTCAAACGGCGTGACAATGCTGTTTGTTGCTGGAATTCTGTCTATACATATTACTAAATGATAAAATTCTTATTTTTATTTATTGTCAGACACAAAGGCTTACGCTTTTGGGCAAAGCTTACTGAACGTTACATTGTGCAGTAACAAGGAAAAGGAAAGATTGCAAACAATACCTCAGTATATATAGCAGTCACACCAGCTCAAGTTTGCGTAATTTATCTGTACGTCATTAACGAGAATTTAAGTTTGGTAAACAAATGTATCACAAGATCCCAAAATCAAATTTCAGCATTTATAAAACAACCCATGACTCGTGACGTAACAGTCAGAATTTAATTGCCTCAAAAATGCCAAACTCGGAATAGTAGGCTAGAGCATGTATTAAATTAGACTAATTAGATGACTGAGTACTAATTAGATTTCTCATAACTCACACAATCATCCCTCACGGTGTCATCAGAGAAATAGTTCAGCAAGCCAGGAATGCAACATGGTTACATAGTGAGTGACCTTGCGGCCACACGACCATAAAGTGACAGTGGCCAATTAAAATCCGAGTGGTGCTTTGATTTTTGACATTTTTATGTGGGTTCTTTGGTAACGCCAAAAATCTATCGTTTCGGACCGAACGTCTCAACTTTTGCCGTATCCAAGAAATGGTTTGGTAATCTTCATCCTCGGGCTGAGGAAATTGCACTCCAATAACACTACGTAACACAATTTTTGTTTGGCTACTTTTTTTAATGCCCCTTTATGAATTTTTGGGTGCTGAGTTCAAAAATCCAGTTAGTTTTTTCGTACCATCGTTACTTTTTGAGATATTCAAGTTTTGATGTAGCTGTAAGTACAGCAAATCGTGTTCTACTCTTGTAGTAGATTTTAGCTCCACATCAAGGTTCCGTTTGGTTTATTAAACGCAAAAACTAGTTTAAAAACGTTAATAAGGAAGGCTTGAAGATAAATGTAACATAGTTTTGTCAAACAGTAAGAGTCGTTCAAAAATGTACTTTTGAGCGAGTTTTTCTTTTATGACTACTCCTGTCTTGCCTTACTAAGGACCAAATGTATTTTCCCATCATTACACTATCCCAGCGGCCTTTATATAGTTTTTCCATTGGCTCAATATCCTGATGAGTCTCTCACCGTGCTCCTCACTGAAGCCACCTAGATTTTCTTGAAAAAAATCCAGATGCGAACATAAAAAATTAAGTTTGACAGACATGCGACAC
Source organism: Clavelina lepadiformis (assembly GCF_947623445.1). Lineage (NCBI taxonomy): Eukaryota > Metazoa > Chordata > Ascidiacea > Aplousobranchia > Clavelinidae > Clavelina > Clavelina lepadiformis. Next base: position 5,440,219 of record NC_135248.1, on the reverse strand, counting down.
CCATGTTTTGGTAACTTTTGATCAGTTTCTCCACCAACTCTTTGTAATTTCTGTCCCTTTTATTTCCCAAAAATTCATCAAACACACCTCGAAATGCTTGCCACGCTTCCTTTTCTGTTTCATTCATTTTTTCTTCCAAGCTTTTACACTTTAACATTGTGTTTATCTGAGGACCAACAAATATTCCTCCTTTTATTTGGCAAGTGATGGTCTGGGAAACATTGAACAGATTTCTTGAAAAATTTGTCCTTGAAAATTCAAAGCTTTGACAAACTGTTTTACCAGACCTAATTTGATATGAAGTGGAGGCAGTAAAACTATTTCCCGGCTTACAAGAGGTTCCCTAATAACGTTGTACATTCCTGGGTTTAGTTTTTCCCGTGTCGGCCATTAATTTTCTCATCTCATAGTGCTGACCGTCAGCTCTACTATTCCACAAGCACAAAAAGCAAGAGTATTTTGTGTAACCACCCTGCAGACCAAGCAAAATTCCCAACATTTTAAAGTCACCACAAACATACCACTTAAACTGAGTGTAGTTGATTTTAATGAGCAGTTGCTTGACGTTTTCATAATCTTGTTTCATCTGTAAGGAATAAGCAAGTGGAATTGATGGGTATATGTTGCCATTGTGAAGTAACACTGGTTAAGACTTTTGGTAGAACTGTCAATGAAACGCCGCCACTGAGTAGGATCATGATCTATTCCAACAGCACCAAACAGGCCTTCTACATCTTTGCAAAAGCAAAGGTCTTCAAAAACGTCAAAATAGACAGAAAACCCCAAGTGCCTATTCCTGCGGGGGAGGCAGTACTCTTACTTAAATTTTTGCACTGTCTACTAGACATTTTGATTTCTACTATTTAAAAGATGAACTGAATCTAAGATTTACACAAGACTTAACTCTACAAAATGTAATCATATGACATACATCTCTCTGTAAACACTAAACATGACTTTCTAATGAGACTATACTGAATTTAACAGGCTGAGATAAAATGAAAACTGAGATAAGAAATAAAAGCACATTTGTTTGCATTTCAAAGTTCCACTCCCATTCACTTTCTCAAGTAAATAGGACGCCCATTTACAACATGATAGTGCTGACAGACACAGATCATAACCGCATAAAATACCTACAGTTAATGGAAAATCACAAAAAACGGAAATTTTTGTATTTTGAAAACGATCGATGATAGAAAAAAACTGATAGCATTTTTGAAATCAGCGCTTGAAAATCATACAGATACACTTAATAAATGTAGCCAAACAAAAATTTTTTTCAAATTTTGTTACGTAGTGTAATATGCATGCTCGATAGGGGACAGCGATCCCCCTGTATTACACGACTGGAAATAAGATATCGAAAACGGGTGACACCGTAACTCCATTTGCTGTTGTTGTGTAAAACATGACAAGAAGAAGCACCACAACAAAATAGAAAAAGCAAATCCTGAAAAAATTGGTATATATATCTTCTTACTGGGCAGGTCAATTAAAAGCAAAATGACGTCTACGATTCGTAGGAGCTATTTATTACACAGCGAAAACTGTATCAACAAAAGTTTCAAAGATCTGTAAATACAAATATTAAAACATATGTATGTAGGCCAACATGGATAATAAATTAACCCGCTTAATTAGTACCACCATAGACAAAATACATTACAGATTACCTACTGTACAACAAAAAGAAGTTATATCCAAAAGTCGCTTTATAAACGCAAGGGTCAATACAGTTCTTGAAATGTGGGTTGGCCACATGTATATAGTTGCAATTGCAACTAGCCAACGTTAGGCCTTATACCGCCGGTATAGTTTTTGTAATCTTCAGATTACAAAAGTGCAATCATTTCCCCTAGTATCTTCAAATGCCTATATGTAGGGTTGCCATACCGTCCTTATTTCTAAGACTTGTCCTAACTATGAAGGTCTGTGTCTTAGAAAATATTCTTGTCTTTTTTACTGAGAAACGTCCTCCTTGCGTTCTTATTTTTAGGGCAGAGTTCCCTATTTTGGGCATTTCGACACCTTTAGTACATCATTTTGGACTAAAATTAAGAACATGAAAGTAATGCCTCGTTTTCTTTTAGAAACATTAATTACCTTCTCCTGGTGTGCACTGTTTAAGGCTTTATCTTTCTTTTGTTTCCTGGTCGTCCTTTTTTTAGCCCAGATCGATGCCAACCATGACAACATGGCTAAAAGCTCGTTTCTGTCACATGGGCTAACGTGCGCCGAATCACAATGATAGTAGAAGCTTCTAGCAGGACACCGAAGGATGTTGAAGGAAACCAATCCAGCTCTTGCCATTGCGCAACTGAGTAAACGTATTCACTAGTATTAGGCTATCTTTTTCACAATAGCATGCTTATAATCAGACGTTTATGAACAACATTTGTAGCTTTGTACTGCTTTTAACTTCTTGTTCAGTAGGCTATTTGTTTATATAAAATTTCAGCACCACTGCCAAAAACTTTGCTGTCTTCTGTTTAATTCACAAAGTTTCCATAAAACTTACAGAATTGAGATCTCAGCAAGACAGAAAGCAGGTTCAAAATTGAGTGTTTTCATCCACACGATGAAGTAACAAACGCATAAAACAACAATGGGTTAAAATTGTTCGTCATATTCACAAAAACGCATTGTTTTGGTATTGCGTTGACCAATCACTGTCCTTTGTCATGTGCCGACAGCTGCCATCTCTTTAGCCACGAGTCAGCACTGTAATCAGCTTGGGGGTTATCCTGGGATGACTTACTAGCTTATCTTTTCATCCCAGTCTTGTTTAGTCTCATATCTCGTTCTTTGTAGAATTCCCGCATTTCAGTTCTTTCCAAAAATGATACTTTCTCTAAATATCTGTAAATAATCATGGATTAACGTTTTTGCTTGATAGACAACTTTTCCCACCAAATTCAATCATTACCCTTCCTTTCCCTTATTGTAATTCTGCAGTTCTTCCTGAATTCCCTCTTCCTCTTTATATTGGTCCCAATCCAGCTTTGACTTCTCCTTTAGTAAAAAAAGTTAATGCTATATCAGTTACAAAGTCTTAACCAAATCAACAATCTCGCGTCGTCAAGTTGAGTCTTTCGGAAAAAGTGACAGCAGTCATTGTTAAATAGGAATGGATGCAATTAATATTCGAAACAAAGTATATTTTCGTTTTTTTCAACAAAATATGATTCAAATTTCTACAAAATCGGCTTCATTCACTTGTGCTGTGAGTGTTTATTAATAAACTGCATCCTTTTACATCATATTCTATGGTTCTTAAAGTGTTTTGCATAGACTAGATAATTTCATCTAGACATATGTGTTTGACCAAAAGAAAACCGATTTTTGACTTAATAATAAATTAATAAGAATAAGTAATTCATAACTGATCCAAGTTAAGTCTTTGATACAAGTAACGCAAGTAATTGCAATTTTGACCAGTTAAGCACGTTTTCAACCATGTGCAGAATTCCTAACCAACAACAAATGACTCTTACCAATGTGCTCAATTTTGGTTTCTTCCCAAGCTTACCAAGGACACTGCCAAGCCCACCACCAGGTCTTTTGTGCAATGCACCAACTTTACCAAATCTGTTAGAAAAATTTTTTGTGCCTTTTAAGTTGTAGTCTTGTAAATAAGAAACAGTTACAAATAAAAAATAGATGAAAATATCTCTTCTTTTCTTTGTTTGCATGAAAACCTGTAATTTTACCCCGTAAGTTTGGTGGGTGCTTGTGACTTCAAGTGGATTTGTGCTTCCATGGAATCTCTTTTTACTTCTTTGGTAACTCTGAAAGGAAATATTCTGGTAGAAAAAATGTCAGTGAAAAACATATGACTAGAATATATGTTCTGCTGCCTACTTAAGTAATCTGTCAAAGATTTCCCCTTTAGATATTAGTCTAACCCTAAGTACACATCATTTAACAAAATACATTAACTCTGCTTACTAACTTGACTTCTTCTCCAGCAAAATCATAAACTTTCGTGATAGTAACAGTGTCTTTCTCTGGCAAGGCTGCTACTTCACCAGTGGCGGAATTATTTTTAGACGATGATGCTATTTCCCTCTTTGTTTCAGCTTTACAGTCACTTTCTGTTTTGGGATTGCAATCGTCTATCTTACTTGAAGAGGTTGGCTAAAATAAATAAAAAAGTTAAGATATATTCTAAAAATGTCAGCATATTGTTGATTTATAAAATAAATTGAGTACGCCAGCAGTTCTTAAACCGGGTATGGTGATTGGTGAGTCAGTCTCTGGGATTCAACAAAGACCAGGACACACATGCCAAGTGTGTGATGTGTATGATGTATAAATTTGAATTTTGGCTAAGGGTTCCGTAGATGTATGTGAAAAACTTACACAGTTTAATACCTTCGACAAGGTTAAGAACCAGTGGAATACGCAGTAACGTTTTTTCTTACATCTAATGACCACTGATCTCCCACGACACTTAAAATCCGCGAAACTTAATAACATGTATAGCAACTGCAAGAACAGCATAAATATTTCTACAATAATAGATTTAAAACCTCAGCGGTGTCATTCTCTTTTGTAGTTTCACAAAGCTTTTTATCATTTTTCAGATCATTTCTAAAACTCTGCCATATTTCATCCACCTTGGTTTTGTCAACATTGTCATCACTGTAAAGAAGTTGTAACATATAACTGAAAAACAATCTCAAAGAAAAAACTATGTTTTTCATTCTTCAACTGGATATATGTTTTTATAGACGCATGAAAAACAGATTTCATGGTTATCTTGAAATAACTGAGGTGCATCTTATTCATATATATGCGATGTTGCTGTCAAATATATATATATGGAACATATACGTGCCAGACTTCATAAATAGTCATTACCATTTTAAAAATACAAATCAACAAAAATGTTTTCTATGTGCCCGTGTATAAACTTTTTCTGGAAATATACAAAATCAATCAACTACCAAAACATATATACCTGTTTATTTTACAATTTTGGTTATTTTCATGGCTATCGTTTTCGTCTTCGCTTTCACTGTTCGAATGGTCTAATGTTATAAAAAAAAATTCTCACAGTCACTGCATATGTTACAACACAGTTTAATGGACAAGCTATACTGTTAGTATAACAAACATACGTCAAATATATTACTCAGCAATAACAAAATGAAAACAATGTACCAGTACCAATACATAAAATTTGGTAAGTTTACCCATACTTTAGTGTTTAAAATGCTATGACATGAAATTTTTACCAGTAGTGTGTCTTGCCCAGAAGACAAACTTTATGCATACAGATACAGTGCCAAGTTTAAGGAACATTTTAATAAAATCAATTCCATTTGTTTTATTTTTAAACATTGGAACAGTGAGGACAAAAACAGTAGTTGTTATAAGTGTTAAAATATTAACAAAGCTTAAAAAACTCAACATTTATAATTAAACACAAACCTTCAGGAATGTAATCACCATCATCCTCAGATGAATAATCTTCTTCATTACAAGACATTTTTATCACAAATTAATTTTAAAACAATAAACACAATCACCCTAACAAAAATAGTAAATGCAGGTTGTATCAGTTAATGTCAAAAACTATGGAACATTCAATCATTGCGATGCATATAGTTTGATCTACAGCTTTGTCATAACCCCAGACCTGAAAGTATGACAGCTGTTATTATCATTGCGTACAAGCTAGGGCATGGGTGTAGATACACAGCCATAAGATTTCAGATCAACTTTATAATACATCATTAAACTTGAAGTGTTGTCAACTAATCTTAAACTTCCTTTATAGCATTCAGACAACCAAGCCATGGAATGAAAAAAATGAGGAAGGTTGTTAACGTTACGTACAGAATGGGGACATACATGGTCAATGTACAAAATGGACAAAACCTCATTACGCGGTATGCCAGAGAAGAGAAATTTTATTAGCCATTTTTTCAATTAAACAATTGTGGTCAAACGTCCTGATTAGGCGCACTTATTTGGAAACTTTTCAAATACAAGTTTGCTTGTGCATCAACTTGCAATAAGTCACACTTGGATGGAAGATGGTACCTACCTACACTTAGTAATAATAAAAGTTTTAAATAACAGCAATAAATTTTCGTGTAATTAGCAATTTGCAGTACGATTTTATTGCGGACCAAAAACATCAAATTAGCCGCACTGGTCCCGAAAACATATGCGCTGAGTATAGATGTTAAAAAAACGATTCACTCGATTTGCTTCACGAGGCAAGTGCCAAATAAACGAGACAGACAATGCACAACTAAATACGATAACGTGCAGCTGTACTTTATGATTATTCTCGGTACCTAACTAGCTCAGAAATTAATTACTCACTTTGGTAAATCTGCAACTTTTTTTGTTTATTACTTTGTAAGTCTAATGCTGTTAAGTTGGAATGCCACTTACAATTCGAATTGAGACTCACTACTTTTTGTTAATATGTATTATGTTTGGTGAAGGTAAAATGTAAATATCGCAAATAGTATTGTCTGCCAACAATAGAATGGCGTGCTGTTAATATCAAAGTCAATTATCTGCCTCTTTGAATTTCATGGCGTGTGGCCTTTTTCAACTTATTCTGTATCGGATGACCTTATTCATGAACCCTTATCGAATTGTGTTGCTTAACCTAATAAAATTGATGAGTACACCAACAGACTTAGACGATGTTTTTTACTTTTTTATGAAATTTATTGAAGTACTGTAGTAAAGCATAATGAAGTGAGACGTAACACCTGAGAAAAATTAAAACACGTGAGACTTAACACACTAAACAAAACACGTGGGGCACAACACCTGATAAAAAGAAAAAAAGCATTAACAAATAATAAATAGCACTAAGATTGCTGTGAAAATGTTGAAAAGCAAACAAACAACAACACACAAGCTATTCACATCAAAAGCTTTGTTGCCACCTCTTGTCTATTTATATACTTGACAACATTGAATTCACACTTCACTGCAGCAAATATGCCACTTGCTTTCTTTTCCCAGTTCTATCCTGACGGACCTCTGATATGTTGTAGACAGGAAATAAATAAATATCGCGCTACGCTAATGAGCATTGCCTTTTTCAGCGAGATTTTGTTTTGCTGCATAAACAAGTTTACCCGGTGTCTACCTGGCACATCTACCTTTTGCGTAAAATGCTTCCATTCATGTTATAATTAGCTGCAATACTTCGGCAATTCCCTTTACCTTCAGAAATTTATCAAATATCAATATCATTTTTCATGTCCTGATCGATCCACAGTGTTAAGTGTTTTTTAGTAGAACCCTCCGGTATATTTCAGTTTAAACATTCACCACTAAATTCTGAACTTGCTAGGCTAGACTAAGTGTCTCCTCTAATCTTGATTAAGCCATAACGATACTCCAATAACTTTTATATTTTTGCGGTCACCACGGTTATGATATCATCTGTCGCATTCCAATCGGGAGAGCTTTTATAACTAACCACGTTGAAAGTGAAAATGATAAGGCTGAGTGATTTTGAAGTTAATGCAAGCAGTAGAATTGTGCCTTTTAGCGACAAGTACAATGTAGCTTTTTATCCACAATTCAAAAGTAGCAACCCACTTTTCATGTCTTAAATGGTTAAAGGTTTTGCCATCCTATTCCCTAGTTTAGTACGTCCATTTTATTAGGTCTTTGCAGTGAACATGGGTGGAAATAAACTGCTTTATGAAACATATTTAACATATAAAACAAAGATTAACATTTTAAAAGACACCAAACAAAAAAAGGACAAAACTTCAGTCACGCAAAGAGTCGTCTCAAGACCAATTAGGTGACCTGCGTTTTTTTAATGTGTAAACCGCAAAATGCGTACCAAATACAAACGCACGTTATTGCTTCTGACTGTGCGGAAGATTTAAAAATGTTTTACTTGTGATCGAAGACTAAGACTCTCCATTAGTAAATGATATAAAAACTTTTTCGAATTTACCAGTGTAGAACGTGCCACAACAAAGTTCAGACAGCCAGTACGAAACATGTTATTGGCCTAAAATCAATAGCCTGACAAAATACGTTCAGATGAGAAGGTCAGACCACATGCAGTGAGCTTATCTTTAGCATATGGTTAGATGAAAGATAAGTCAACAAAAGGACATCAAAGACGATAATTATTTTTTGTTTGTTTTTTACAATGACCTGTGCGCATTTTTGGGGACAAATCTGTGTGTGCCCGATTTGGGACGTTTGACCATATAAAGATAAAAATTAAAGAAAGCCATTAATCGTTTAAAGCGTGGTGTGACGTAGGACCTTATGGTTTTTCCAGCTTACCACTCCAGATTCTTTAATAAATAAGCTTTCATACAGCTTTATGAACACGGTGCTGCATTTGCAAGATTGATTTTTAGCTTTTCGATAATTTGGATACCCCGATAAACCGACATTTTATGACGAAACAAAGTGGTCCGAATTATTGAGGTCTGACTGTATAATCTCACATACAAAAACCAATAAACAAAAGTGGCTTACTCACTAGTCATAACTTGTCTACTTCACAAAAAAGACGTACAACTGTACAAAGTACAACTTGTAAAAGAGTTTGCAATCATGGTTATGTAAGTTTGTTGCCCCAAATGCCCAAGAAAATTAAAAGAAATCCAATCTCCAATAGAAAAACAGAATAGCAGAAGTGGCTCACTTATTTCTTCACAAAAGCGATATACAGTAGTTATTTAATGAAATTAATCAATGCATCTATGAAGTCAACTCAATATTCAATCGATCGCAATTTATTGCAGTATCATTTGTGTGCCTTAACCGTTTTAGTCCATTTGCAACAAACATTAACACTGTGACTGCCAACGCCTAATACGCTTATTTAGTTCCAGGTGCCAAGCAATAATTACTTCATTTGTGGATTCTAAATTTTCAGTACATTTCTCTTCAGAATGTTTTTCTGTTGCCAGGTTTTTTTGTTCTTGTCCCAGATGCCAGGGACACTACAGTGCATGTGGTTTTAACTTTTGTAGCAACACAATAAACGCTTACTGTTTGTTTATATCAATGGTGTTCAAGAGAATCAACATGTGAACATAAATTATGCTATCCTTATCCACACAACCAATGTTAAATATATGTATTTAAATATACGAAACATAAAAAATTTATACAATATATATTCTTTTTCCAATATCAATGTATATTTTTCTTGGAGAAAAGTTCACCCAAGCTGCTCACTTTTTTGGAAAAACAAACCTGTTACTGATCCCGCCACAAACAGCAGCCTGTCTGTTACTGAGTCAGCAAGCTATGGCAGGGCACTATTAGAAATCAACAGGTTGCTATTTAACAATAGTACCCGCACTTATGGTTACGACCCTGCCTCAAAACTGAGAGATTCAGTGTGACATTGATGAAAATTTATCGAGCCCACAGGATTTTTTGATAAGGTGTTATGTTAAAATAGATAAATTTATAGTTATAATTTCAAGTATTAGCCTGGTTATAAACTGAACAAAGAATGAACAAGTGCACACTTGGCTATAGCCGTTGCGCACTTGCACACTTGAGCTACCGGACTGCACACCCGAGATCTCGGCAAATCCTGCCATGAAATACAGACCGGAGGGTTTATGTTGTATCTGCGGCACGTTTGAATGTGATAATTCGGTTTGTATTTACTTCTAGTAGATTATTTTAAACTTCGCTTGACATGTGCAACAAAATTAGCCTCTGTGTAACGCGCCGCATATTACTCTTCTGCATTTTACGTCACATTCTTCGCTGACCACATATCTAGAGGTCATATTAGACAATCCCAGTGCGTAGGATTTAAACCACTGTAAAGTATAATTTAGCTAGACAACATATTTTCAATATTTTTTTTATCACGTAGAGTAATTCATATGCAACTCACCTGAGTGAAATCTTTACAATGCAATGCCTAGAAAGTTTGTAATTTAAAAAAGAATCAAATTTGGTCGACAATTTTCATTGTTAAGTAGGCCTATAGGCGATCGACAAAATCTTGCCACCCAAAAAAGATGGCGGCGGTAACTCGGAATGAGTCTATTCCGACTGTCACACATTTTTTATTGGGTGTATACATCGGCTTATACTACCTACGCTGAGTACTTGGTACTTGCCAGTTGGCCTGGTACTCGAATGATTTTTAAAGTAAGTATTTGTTCTCGAGTAGCAAAATAAGTATTTGTATACACCACTGCCTACCAGTATATATACACTGAAGGTCACATGGTGCAAATTCAAAAACAACTAAAGCCAGAAAAGATTTTCCCGTTTTACGGCTTTAGTTCTTGGGGAAATCCCCGCCAGGAAAGGAATAACTGGCGTTTTTTAAATGGTCAAAAATCGATAACTGGTTTTTTTAGGCCGTAACTTTTGCTGCAAAAATCTCAGATGTTTATGACGTAGAAATGGCATCACCATCCTAAGCTTCAACCTGCCGAAACTTAGCAGCCTACTTAACCTGTAACTTTTCCAAAATGAAACAGCAATAGAGCTATTAAAATCGTGAGAATTAAGTTAGTTTCTATTTGGTGGCGTCATGGCGACGCCACATTAACTATGATGACTTAATACAATAATCTATCCGCATTTAAAGTGCTAAATTTTATAAATACTAATTGAAAAACAAACGAATTTAATACGATTGCAGAGGAAGATTCATTCGCATTTTCCAATGAAACCTGATTGAAATATCTCTACTATAGCAATATATACAGTAAACCTATATGAAAAAATGAGTACTCGGTGGTGACGCTGTGTTGGAATAAATTCGAGGAGACGATGACCAAAAAAATTCTTCCCAATTCAAACAATATTAAGGTTGTTTTCTTTAACTAAGTGGGTGTCCAAATGTGCGCCAAAAACAAGGGTCAACTTCTTTATGCACTGACCACTGAGGCCCTGTGACTATTCGTTTGGATCACGAGTTATATTCAGGAACGATAAAGTTATGTTGAAAAAACAGCATTTAATAGCGTTTTGGTCAGCGTTTATGTGTAGTATTTTGTTTTTAAATCATTTAAGTGTTGGAAACAAAAGTTTAGTGCATTAATGTTTCGTAAACATTATCTTGTAGGCCTAGTTGTTTCCAAATGTATTGAAATGAGGACGTCTAATAACCAGTAGCGACCTTCGGTTTGGGGAGGCCCGAGGAGGGGTATGGCGTGACTTACAATTGTGGGTCCCAAAATTACGGGAGACGTAGCAATCTATTTCAATGGGGTCTGGGAGCATGTTCTCTCGGAAATTTTTGAACTTACGTCATCTGAAATGCATAAAATACTTGCTTTTCTTACAAAAACGGAAGTGCCTAAGATTTGTTTGTGCATTTCTTTTCAGTTTATGGCTCTTTAAATTTTGCTCTATGGTCCCCAAGATCTCACACCGTTCATTTCTTTGTTGCTATCAAGCACTTCAGAAGGTTGCCTGCTGAGAATACAATTTTTCTTTGTATTGGCAAGATGTCTTACATCTCGTGAGCGTTTGAGCATTAAGCTATATGGAAGTAATCTCAAAGCAGGAGGAGACCAATTCGCACAGATGTTAGACTTATACAACTTTATCTTATTCTAAATAGGCTACAGTTCACACAGCAGCTTATTAGCATGGACCAGTGAATGACCCTTGTCCTCAAAAAGTGCGACTATTTAACGCTATTATGCGTGTGCAATTTTTTTTTCAGATTACTTATACAGAAATTGGGGTTTCCTTGGAGGGGAACCGAGCCGACCGCTTTGCTCGCTTCAGCCTATAGCCACTACTGTTAATAATAAACCATCCAGTCAGAAGTAGAAAAAAACGGCCAAACTATAGTTTATGCTGCTGAAGATCGTCTCAAATTCGTTGCACTTGCGTTATGGGTACAAAGATTTATTAGAAAGAGTCAAGTTTTCACCTGTAGCAGTTACAATTGTTATGAGTCAGGCTGCTATAACAGAGTAAGCTATGGCCTACTGTATCATACACGCAATGCTTTGTGAGGCGGAAACGAAGCAAAGTAGGTCTAAATTTAATTAAACTAAAATTACTAATTTTTGTATTTTAAGAAATGGAAGAAAAATGTAGTAATAAGAGGAAAATGGCGCTGGGACGAACGCAATAGAAAGAAGAAGAAGAGATTGGGTAAATTGCATCTCATGCTCAACATCTAAGAAATTTTTGCGATGGTTTGTCCTCATCATAAGGTCGTGATCAGTTTGCAAATTCCTCTGTTTCAACTTCAGAAAGTAAGGTCTGTTTGCAAATGCTGTCGGGTGTATATTAGAATAAGGTCATAATTACTCTTAGTCTGTAAAGCCGTTGCAACAATAGATAAATTAAGAAAATATTTTACATTTCACCCTCATTAACCCTAAACAACAACGTTTGTTGGTAAACATGTACATTTTCTTACTGATGAAGGTAGATGTCGTTTGAAGCGGTTATGTCCGCTTGCTGTTTCTGTATCATCGAAAGGACTTTCAGCACGTTGAAGTCGGCTACTGTTTTTTCTTCTGTATGTTGAGTATGACGTTCTTGGTCATAATGTGAATGACATGGTTACAGATGAACGAACGTAAACCAGCATTGAAATGCGCCGACCTCTCTGTTTGCGATAAATGAGCTAGTTTCCACATACTTATGTTTTTTCTTAATTAATCGTTGTCATTATATTTTATGGATGTAAAATTTGGTTCAGGCCAGGGCCGTTTTATAATTTTTAATTTTGGGGCTGATTCAGTTCGTTAATCTGCAGTGTTTGTGTGTCACGAGAAAATCTTTACGCACTTGTTTTAAGAAGCACTGCATTTTAATGTCATATAATCCAATTTTTAAGGCACTAGTTTGCGGTGTAGTGTGTTATTGTGTAGTAATATTTTACCGTTGTGACACTTGTGACCCTTTTTATCGTTTTTAGGAAATTGTAGTTGTAGATACATGTACACGTTTTTCTTTGTTCCCTACAACTCTTCCCCGAAGAATGTTGCTGCCGCTGCCCGCAATTTCCTATTCCACACCCCAATGATAAATAATTTAATTGATTGTGTTGTGGTTTGTTGGAGAAGAGTTGATTCAGTCAACGTTTGGATTTAATAGAAGAAAGATGGTTGTTTTTTATCAAAGAAATGCTAATAAAAATTAGAAAAGCAAAAGAAGCTTATTGACTAGCCGTAAAAGCGGGAAGTTTCCTGGCCAAGGAAAACCTTGCTTACATTTGCACTTCCGTGCTACCATTTTTAAAACCAGTTCCTTCTTCTACAGAGTTCCATATATATAGGCCTATTAGCCTACATACAGCATATGCATAGCCTACTTGTTACTTTCACCATTGATATTGCAAAGTCTTCTAGTGTTTGTGATACCAAAATCCGTAAACAAATGTAAACTAACAATGTATTATTACTTTATACATAGAACGCGAACATATTTCAATGCTCATAAGCGTGGAAGGGTATGAGATAATCTAATAGAATACAGCATTCGGAATAACCTGACAGGTCACTACAAAAGAAGGCCGCACCAGTTGTGGTCATGCAAAAGTATAAATGCTGTGCTGGTAAGTGCAGTTTGTAAGATTAAAATTGCAGAAAGAGCATCAAAAGCAGAAGCTATCCACGCAAACTAGAAAACAGTAAAACGTTGCTGGAGAATAATCAAAGTTTGAAATATTCATAAAGGCTTTATCCCAATCAGTTACCAGTGACTTTGTTCCCAACAATATGTGACGGCGCAAGTTTTCACTCGGGAGGAATATTTTAAATTCGGGTAAATGCTTAAACAATAGCAAACATGACAAAACAATGAATGTCAGAGCGGTAGGTTTTAAGGGTTTTTATTTAATGAATAACGATCAATTAGTTGTAGAATTATAAAGTATCTTGCTGTAGTCTTAACTTAATCTACGAAAACATAAGAAATAAGACTTCCAACTTCGGCTTTTCCTGCAAGAATGTAACTTTCACAAGATGGCGCGCTCCAAACAAACTTGACATTACGCCAAAGTGTTCTTCATTTACAAAAAGTTCTGTCGAGAAAGTAGTGGACGCCATTTGTTAAATAGTTATCGAGCAAAAAATGCCAAACCAGAAGCACGTTGTTGTGCAACAAAGGCAGAGCCCAGGACTTCAATGTTCCAACCAAGAAATATAAACGTCTTTTATAAAAGCACAACTTTTATGTAGTTACCAGAAATCACAATGATCCTGGGCCAAATTATCAAACTCTAAAGAAGCGATATAAATGAATAGATCACGATGCAATCAGTTTACAAATCTTATCTTTGTGCTTTACTTCTAATAAACCAAACACCGAAATCATATTCATGAACAGCTTTTCAAAACCAAAGGCTTTGCCCTGCCATTTTGGTCAGATTTGTGATTCAAATTTTCAGATACCTTACTTCAAGTGATGTTTATAAAGAAAAGACTACAAAAATAACCTTTTGTCAGCTAGCCAATTATTGTAGCCTACGTAGAATATTAACAAAATAACTTGGTATAAGTCGTACCGTAGGTCTCCAATTTTACCGTTGGTTTGCACAATAGAGGTTTTATTTGACTGAATGAAGTCATTTTGTCGCCGTTAGAACACAAATAATTAAGCTCCGAGTTTTCGAACAACCTGGAGCGATTAAAGCTGTACTCTCAAATTAGTAAACTACCAAAAGTGTGCGTCTAAGCGTACAAAAGCTCAGCATGCAAATTTTTCCTCAATATATCGACCACGTACGGACTAACAGAGACCCACGCGACTTTTGACAATAAACTTAACAAATTGGAAACATAGTGCACAGCACGCTTTTAGTTATATTTCGTACATGTATATGCACCAACTAAACCGTATTTTTCCGACTGTTGGTTGCGAACTTCAGTGAAAGACCAAACTCAGACTAAAAATTACGTTATATGATGGCCTTTAACATTTCTACCAACTTAACTGGTTTATTGCGCATCAATGAATAAATCTTTGTTGCCAACTGAAGTGTCAACTAAAATCCCGTTTTTTTTTCGATCATAGTAACTCGTTACCGGATTAACTTAAAGTGATTAAAAGTTTCTAACAAAGCTTACAAACAGCTATCAATGGATTCGCTCAACCCTTAAATCATTTCAAGCTAAAGTATGTTTCACGAAAAGGAATCATAACCTACGTCATCGTTTTTTATATAAATGAAACATTACAAGCATTTTTCATGAACACGTTTAATGTAATTTTCTCTTGTAATTTCTTGTTGACTACAATCAAAATAAAGTTTGCTTATATATCAAAAGCGGTGAAGTTTTTAAACACAGCGCATATATTTCTCGCATACGTCCCAGTCTGCTTTTGTAAATATAATAAAATAACAAAGAAATCGTTGAGCAATTGTTATAAGTCGAAGAGATTAGCGCAGTAAAAATATGGCACCTTAAACTCTTCTATTCAAATGTAATATGTCTGAGTGTTTACCTAATCAGCCATAATAATTACGTTTGAAAGAGGCTTTTACTTTTTGAGCTTGAAACTAATAAGAACATACGTTAAATGGTCAAAAAATGTTGCAACAGTTAAAAAGATTACTTTATATGATTCGTGACGAGCTCCAGCGAAATTGAAATGCAATATGTTTAAAGCACATAATGCATTAAATATATAGGGATACTTATACTCATTTTTCATTTGGATGAAACACCAAAAAGAATCTAAAGGCTGTAACATATTACTGTTTTTGCAAAAGTTTCGTTGTACAAAAAAATATATAATCTATTGCTGTTTGAAAATATATTGCCGTCTTTATTGAAAATTTTAATAGCAAAGACTTGAGCAATCGGTTAAAACTATTCATATAGGCTATTTATTAGATTAAGACAAATTGATGAAGCATAATTTATTAATAAATTCATTGATAGTAAATCGATTCGGGGTGGATTAACATCGACAAGCTTACAACTGTCAGATTCGGTACAAACATAAATAAAATAATGATCTTTGCTGAATATCTCTAAATTGTGTACCAGGCTACGCTATGCTTTTAACATTTTACTAATATAACTCGTAGTTTAAATGCATCCTCCATCTCAGTTTGCAGGCAGTTCCTATTGCAATTTTCTAGGCTTTAAAACCTTTAATAT
The DNA here is from genome assembly GCF_947623445.1 of Clavelina lepadiformis. Lineage (NCBI taxonomy): Eukaryota > Metazoa > Chordata > Ascidiacea > Aplousobranchia > Clavelinidae > Clavelina > Clavelina lepadiformis. Next base: position 5,424,134 of record NC_135248.1, on the reverse strand, counting down.
AACTTTTTATGAATTGCAGTATAGCTTCCCGATTGATCCAAACGGATTAACCTTTATGACACCAGGCTGCCTTTTTGCAGATTTGGCAAGAGATGACGGAGATATATGAAAGTGAATCCTCATCGCGTCATCGCGGAAATGGTCAAAGATTAGCCGAAAATGATTTCAGCATTTAATGTAATCTAAAAATAATCGTTAGTCGGTTGAATAAAACGATAAAAATGGAGACCATAAGAGGCTATTTTTACATCTTGTCCAGGCAACGACATTACTTCTGTCTTCAGTAATTTTAATGCTTATTGCCTGTTTATCATTTTCACAATTTTCGGTTTATTATTATAGTATCTTGACAGCAGATTTCTATTGTTGTTCAATTTTTGTTTATAATGTTCAAAAAAGAGCGGAAAATCATTGGAATGGAAAATAAATATCGTTAATCTGATATTTCCTTTACGGATTTTCATCGTTGTGGACGTGAGAAAATTGTCGTTATTCACATATATTTCACGCCTCTTTGGCTTTATAGTATTGTTAAAAACGAACCCAGCATGTCATTTTGTCGTTAGCGATTAAAGATCAGTATAAGAGTTATTTTATCAAAGTTATTTTTATCAATCAATTAATTAATTATGAAATTATGAATTAATTAACTTAATTAAATGAATACGCAAATAATCATAAACACTAAAAAAAGTGGATTCTGTTTTAAAAATTGTTTAAATGAATTTTAATACGTAGAAACAAGCATTATTGCTTCAGTATATTGTACAATCAAGTTCATATTTGATGCCTCAGACGAACGATGAATTGAAAATTACTTTTTTCCATCGAGGTAAAAGTTGCTTGCTTTATTGGCGCGTGATAATCCGGTAAGCAAGGATAACGTCGGATTAAACAGTAATTTTCATACAGAAAATAATGTATGTTCAAGCTTAGGAGAGAAAAAATGCTTTCGCCTTTATAAAGGCCATCGGCCCTTTTTGTAGGTAACGCTTTATGAATTGCCATGTTATACGACCATGGAAAGCATTAAATAGTTTAAAAGGCAAAACTCACCAAATTTTGACAAAATTTCTTTAAGTTCAGAAAGTTTAGTATTGTTTAGGACAGGTTTTTTATCAATAGTGTGTAAAAATGAACGATGAAATATGGTTTTGATTGAGCATTTGTAAAGTAAAAATTACTTTCATACTTGGCAGATATTCTCCAGGGAACAACGCAGGTAACCGTTGAGTTGAGTAACGTTGGGGCACCAGCAAAACCTGGAATTAAATATAAATTGAAATGGAATCCAAGTGGGTAGTAGCAACATCCAGATGCTCATCTTCAAAATCATTTTCTTTAAAAAAAAGTAAGTAGGCCTACACCAGCTAAATTGTTTTAAATTTTTGCTGTGTTATAAAATCGTGAGAAATAAACAGCGTTTTTAAAAATGTGGAACGGTTCCAGCACTGCTGATTAATGTTAGTATTCAATTATGACCATTTTGTATTGCAGACCGAATTTTGGATATTCTTTGCAGAGTTTGCGGGGATCGTAGCTCCGGAAAGCATTACGGGGTATTTGCTTGTGATGGCTGCAGCGGATTTTTCAAGAGAAGCATACGAAGGAACAGGAAGTACGTTTGCAAGGTAAAGTGTAAGCTATATACTGTGTGTCTACGGCAAACTCCAAGTGTATGTACAATTGTACAGTAACTTTTAGATAGCCTATTGCAAACAATAGAAGTTGTAAAACAAGAAAGAACTGAACAGCACATAACGTACACACAAACATTTTAGCAAGGCTTTTTGTGGATGAGCTGGAAGTGAACTACCGATGAAACCACTAAATAACAAGTAGAATTATAAGTAAATTATTCATATCCATATACTCATTATATTTCGTACATTTTATACATGTATACAGGGTGAAGAGAATTGCAAAGTTGACAAAATACACCGCAATCAATGCAGATCTTGCAGACTCAAAAAATGTCTACAAGTTTCAATGAACAAAGACGCTGTCCAAGTGAGTTCTGTAAAACATCGTGCTTCTGTGAAGAATTTTCTGGTGTTTTGAAGAAAAAAGGAGTGAAAATATTACGTTTCCACCATTTTTAAACAGCACGAGAGAGGACCGAGGAGTCTGAGAACTAATGAAAATCTCGCCAAGATATCACTTTCTGACTTCGGCGAAAACAAACACTGCCGTTCGCTCTATCGGGAAGCGCCCGAATTAGAGAGTGATGGTATACTATGCTACACATGCTACAGTATAGTCTATATCCAATAATGACCAATAAGGATAACGCAATTTTATATTTTTTGAGCATGGAATATCATAAATGTTTGGTAGCCTATAAATGGCTTATAAAGGAAAATATAAGAAAATATGCCAGTGATGTAGCCTAATCGTATTTTTATTGTATTTAGCTGATATTTCCAATAACTCTACGGGATTTATGTCTCCCGACACAACCACTTTCGTTAAAGATTCTCGGGAAGAAAATTCCTCTCATCACGAATTACAAATTCACAACTTAACCTATAGCGCCCTGATGACAGCTGCTATGCCGTCTTTTGCACGATACGTCGATTATTGCTCAGTTTTCAACCAAATGAACGGTACAGTTTTTTAAAGGCTAACCTTTTTATACAGTGTAAACGAACTACAGTAAATCATTTATTGAGTGTTAATTAACTGAAGAAGCTTTCACATAGGAAGTTGCCCCGCGATACCGGCGGCAAAACCAGGAATGCTTCCGTTTGGGCATTTTACGCAGAATTACAGTTTTCCAATGAATGAACAATTTTACTTTCATCGCTTTTCTCATGGTTCATTGTTACCGTCACCATCACTTGTCATGCCTACGATGGAGCAGCAATTGGCAGCACCCAGCCTTTTTCATGTTCCAGACCGGGTTAACTTTCACTCAAATAAAACAAGTTATTCTGCTGAAAGGTAACGTTTAGACAAAATTTTTAATAAATAATTTTAATTGTGGTTAATTGGCTATCTTGTAAGATTTTTCAGTCCTCGTTCAGTATTTGCGCATTATTTCAAACTTATAGTTCCGATGAACTTAAGCTACCAGAATATCCACCGCCCGTTAATCCATTTCTTTGCGCTTATTTTGGTGCTACAACTTGTGACCTGGCGTTACGTGTGCTGAAGACCGTTGTGCGATTGGCGTGTGACACGCTTCCCTTTAAACTGATGACAGCTACGGAGCAGGTGCAACTGTTTCTTGGATTTAACTAAATAGAAGAAACCCGTGTGCTGCTGATGTTGTACGAAAAATGACTTTTGACGGAAACCGATGATTTTACTGCGAACTGTTGTTTGTAGATTGACCTTCTGTGTTTAAACTGGCCTGCTTTATTCGTAACCGAACTGAGCAGATGGCCATTGGCCTTAGATTATGGAATGATTCTGCAAGGAATGTTGTTCAACGGCGATTTAGCAATAGAACCGTTTTCTAGAAGTACGTTAAATTAAACGATTTAAAACTTATTGTTTATAGTTTGATTAAGATTTTCTAATAACCTCTCATCCTAACTTTTTGCTATTATCACCAAAAATGTTACCTAAGTAAAAAAAGAATGTTTTATTCTTCCAGAAAGTGAAATTTCTTCCACCGAAGCTAACGTAGAGAGGGCGGGCAACAAACATCACGTATATAACATTACTCGGGGAATGTGCGAAATTCTCTGTTCTTGTGCAGCTCGAAATTTAAACGAAGTGGAAAGAAATTTTGTTCTTAGCTTGTCGTTGTTAAGTATGGCATATTCATAACGAGTAATTGTAAGTAGGCCTACACCTCAAGCAATACATTAAGGCCTATTTTTTTAGAAAATACAGGAAATGCTTACCAAGAACAACTCGAAAACGTTCGAAGTAGTTTTGAAACCTACCTTAGAATGCAGTACAGCAATGAAAACGACTTTTTAAACAGGTAAATCTTATAGCAACAAGTTGACATACAACAAAAACACGACAGTGAGAAAATAAAGTAGACTTTGTAAGTTTTCTTCCATGACAGGCGGGCAAACCTATTGGAAATCGTCGGAACAGCACAAGATAAAAAAGAAAATATCAGACGTATTTACTTTCAACGCATGGGCTTGACTATGGAAGAGATTATCAAAGACGTCCATGTCCATATTGAGTAACTGATGCCTTGTAAGGCAGATGCGTTCTAAGTGCTTTTTGTCAATGATATTCGATATTAAACAACCAACGTGTAAATACAGAGAAACCAAGTATTTTAAGAAGCAGCTGACACAAAACCTCTGTCAACCCATTTCGCCTGTCTCTGAACTGTAACGCCCATTTTCACGCAGTTACTTCAAAAGCTGTGGTTCAAAATTTTGTTGCTGTATCAGGATATTCAATTGCTTTCCTTGTTGTCGAATTGCTTTTCTATGTTAATAAATAGATTCGTATCTATTGTTATGACGGCCGAGCTCAAATACAGAAATTCGGAAAGATTCTACCTGTTCCTGATGAAATCAATTCAAGTAAAAGGGTGGTTCAATATTTGACTTTATTTTATCAAGAACAACACCAAGCACAAGGTGAAAGCAAATAGACGGCAGTTTTTTGCCTCCAGTGCTAAGTGAAAGTAAGAGCAAACTATACTACACAGCAGTTTAAGCAAAGACGCACACAATGCAAATGGAAATCTCAAAATAAAGGGGGACCTGACGAGCACCGCTTTAGTGCTCGCAAGACTTGATGAGTTTTCTTTTTCAATCCACCGGTATCTTCATACACTTGAAGCATTGCCTGTGTTCATGGCTTATGATCTACCTCCCTGCAGCTGGTCTTTCAGAGCAAGTATGCTGCGTCGCTGCTCTTCAGGAAGCATCTTTATTTGTTCTGGAGTCAACTGCAGAACCTGCATGATCAAGGCCGCCTGCAGATAAACAAAAACAGTGCTATTAGGTGGAAATATTGAAGTAAATTTAATAAATTTCAGCAAATTCTGCACTTTGTTTATTTTGCAGATAACTAGCGGTTACATTGTGAGTCATTTTAAGGAAAATTTAACTACACAGTATCAACAACTCGTTCAGTTTTATTCGGTACAATTCCCACAACTAACTCAAAACTCATCAGAGTAAGAAACAATCATGAAATTTGAAATTTTGCAAACTACAGTATATCTTGTGTGGTGGAATAGTTCCAGCAAAGGTATAATACATTGCACAGAGTGTAAGTGGTGTCGCACCCAAGACCACTTATCACAAACAAGGTCAATTTGAACAATTAGTTAGTTTTAGCTAGGAATTGCAAATCCTACTTTTTCTTGGTCTTGATCATTAGTTGGAGGTTCATCCCTAGCTCTTCCTCTTCTTGGATCATTCTGATCAATAGGAGTACTGCCACGTGGATCCACATGACCAGGGCGTTCCAACAAACCTCTTCTTTCCATTGGTGGACCACCTGGAAGATCTCTTGGTGACATTCCTCGATCCACGGAAGATCTACCATGTTCTACTGGTCTTCCCCTGTCCATATCTCTTGGCAGAACATGATCCATTGGAGGTCCCCGGTCCATCGGTGGTCCCCTATCTTGATATCCCATATCTCTTGGTTCTGTAATAATAACGTTCATAAATGCGACAATTGCAACTACTTATTTCGTACAAAATATAAACGCCAGTATAGTTTATAAATAATTAAATATAACTGAACAAGTCAACGACACTAAACAGAACTCACCAGTGCCTCTATGAAATCTTGGTGGACTTCTAGATCGCTGATGTTCCATATGTGGTGGAAGATGGCGATCCACATGTCTATCAAGTGGGTCCTTCATACCCTGATCCACTGGGATACGCTCAACATTAGGTGGGTCAACATCCATTCTCCTTGGTGGTAATCTTTCACCCCTGGAATAAAACATTTTTACCCAATTGCAACTGATCTTTTAGGTAGAGTGTAAAGAAAACAAGCTACTTTCAAATTAATAAAACACAATCAGTGATAACAAGTAACCACCTGTCCATATCCATTGGCAGATCTCTGCCATGGCTATCTTCCCTCATGGACCTTTCTCCAGAGAATCCTCCAAGTCCAGGCAATGAACTGCCATTTGCTCTCGTATCCTAGGAAATGAGATTATAACAACATAATAATAATAACACATTTATTTGGGTGCAAATATTCCTTCTTGGCCTGCTATGCAGTTTTATAGTTACTTGGATAAAATATATTACTTCAAAAATTCTATTGTTTTTCTTCTAAAATCAAAACTTTTTTCGATTGGTTAAAGCAACTGTGATAACATAACATGAACAATGGAACGTACTCGACTTAGATCCCTTGGAGGCACATCCCCAGCAGGAATCAGTGGCTGAACAGGATTTTGACGATGTAACATTTTCTGTAAAACCATAAAATATTTAAGTTTTTGGCTTTTGGCCAAGCACAACAATCAACTGAATTTAGTTTCATGACCTCTTTTTATGGACCAAATCACATCAATAACTTACTTTTGGCTTTAAGTTGTATACTTTAAAATATCTACGCAATACAATTTTTCAACAAACAAGCAAAATTTTTTTTATTCTGCATAGATTTTCATAGTGCCAACAAGAAATTGAAATGAAATAAAAAATAACTGATCTGATAACGTTTATATGCTGCAGTGTGACGTAAATGGTAGTTGAATAATGACTGAAATTAGCTGTTAGTGAGTATGATTATTACAGGTATACAAGCCACCGGACATGATCAAGCTCTGTTTGAGTTAAAGCAACCAACTAAAGTTGGGGATATTAAAATCACTATGAAAAGGAAAAAACACTTTGGACAGGAGGCTTTAAAAAAATAACGTACCATAGCGATTTCTGGGTCCACAATTCTCATAACCACTTGTGCTTGCAAAAGTGCATATGCAAGCTGAGGATTTTGCAGGAGCATATTGCGAGCTTCAACAGGATTGTTTTGAATACATTGCTGCAAAAATTTAAAACTACTTAATTGAAAAAAATATTTCCGAAACTATACCGACAGACAAACTTACACACGACCATTTTATACCACAAGTGCCAAAAAGTTGATTAAAAGAATAAAATTTTGGAATGTCTGTAAAGTCAGTATACATAACTTATCTAACATATAATTTTCTGCATATGTTAAAATGTAACAGATGAATAAACCTTCATTTGCTTCATCAACTCAAACATCTGTTCAGGTGGAAGACTAGCAACAGCTTTGCTAATTGCTTCTGGAGCATCTTGGGATGTTGTGGGTTCCCCATATTCGGATTCTGTAGGTGGCCCCATTGCACGGAAATTATCAACTTCCTCCTATATGTTAAAAATTTTCATTTATCAAGGAGTTGAATTCTGGGTAATAATAGGTATGCACACACTGGAATATCCAATGATCAATACAATTTAGTTATTTTATTCTATTATTTGATGTCTGGCTTTGTTTACTACTGTGTCTACTGTGGTAATATATGGAAGAAAGTGTGTACAATCATTCTAATTTATGAAAGAAGATTGGCTGCACATGTGATAACATTGTAAATGTATGATGAAAATTGTACAATATAATTTGCCTAAGTTGCCACCTCAAGGGGAGCAGAAAAAAGTGGCAACTTAGGCAAACAACACAAAATCAAATTTTTTACTGCATTTTTTGAGGTAATACATTTAGATTAAAAGCTCTGTAAATTGTTTTTGGTTAAAACTTTTCGAGATATTAAGATTTTAATTTTGTACATAGAACAGCTTTCTAGCCTAAATCTACTTAACAGGCGCTACCGTGTTTCTAACAGCCTAGGCTGCTACAATGATAACCTGCTTGATGGTTTTCTGAGGACAGGAGACGGCTCTCCGCTCGATAGCAAAAGCAAAACAGCATTATAAAAACAATATTCTCTCTGCACTATAGCTAGTTTTATTCTCATCATCATTCTGTAATCTCTGGCTAGGCCGCTAAACACCTGGCTGTAGCATGAGCTAACAGAAGGAAAACTAAAACTGTCTAAAATGACAAGGTTTCCGGGTCCTTCATAAATGTACATTGTGACATACAATAAGGTTGTGTTTTACTTTAACATGGTTCGCAAACAGCTGAACGATACAGCTGTAGTGTAGTCATAGCAGATTAAGTTTGCCATGTAATTACGTTGACAAAGTGTTTTAAAGGCCTGACTACTTATGCGAATCATTTTGGTTACAGTAGCGGAAACGGTGGCAAGTCATGTGAATAGACAAGTTAGGCGAAAACGGCTTAGCCAACTTGATACTACAGAATATAATAAGATTTCCGCCGGGACCGAGTGATAGGCGGCAACTTAGGCAAACTGGCGACTTCTACTGTAATTATATTTAAATTTTATTACTGACAAGTTGCAACTCTTGGGATAAAAACAACTTGTAAAAGTACCTATTACAAGTGTAAAATGAAACTAAAGGTAAATCAAACCATCAACATAAAAATAAATTAAAACAAAAAAAAAAGTACAAATAATTTTTTACACAATCGAATGAAAACTTCACTTTATTGTAAAGATTGGTAGGTCAGAAAGGATTTAAAAACTCTAGCGAGATATCGCAAATTATGGGAAACTAGCTTGCTCCAAGGACCTTGTCTTTTTTGCATGAGAAAAGAACTACAATGAACTGGTCTGCTTGATATACAAGTTTTTTGCATTAAAGCAAATTAAAATGGAAAGTATTGTTACCTTTTCCTTGCATAAAATATTTTTTTGGACAAAAGTAAGCACTACAACGCCATTTAGCAGTGGGAAGTTTATGAAATTGGATGCTACTACCGGCAAATTTATATGCATAAAAGTTTTAAGTATGCTAAAGTACCTTGTTATTAAAGACAAAGTAAGACAGATGTAATAAAACTGGAGTTCGTTACATGGTTATCTTTTTAAATATGATGACACATGAGTGAAAATGCAATCTACCAAACTTTTGGGTTTAAGTTTAGGCTTTTTTGATAGGAGGTGGAAACATAATATATTGGTAATAATCAACTACAAGGTACACAGCGGTTTTACTATATATGTGCACAGAAATTAAGTACAGAAAAAATTCATTCACTTAAAGAAACCAATACACAGTGAAAACAAGAATTTGAGCACTGGAAACTCTGCTGTGAAACTAAGCTACAACTGTATTGAAACCATGCACCTTAGAAAAAAAATATGGTGCAACAGCATATACCAATGAAAGCGTGATGTAATAAATAGCAAGAGTTGTTACATTGGTGATTTGATACTTTTAAAAGTGACTGCAGGTGACTAACTTAATCTTCAAAACTCTGCTGGACTTGCCAGCTATACCAGACTTCAACAAAATAATCTGAAACACTGAACAGTGCTTTTGCCAAACCAGCCCTTTTCTAGTTACTCGTTGATAGTTATTGAACCAGAAAACGAAGATGTGTACTATCTTATCTATCAGACTATCCAGCTTTTAATCAGCAGGATTAAAAAGCAGCGGTTACCTGAAAATTATTTCTATTCTTTTCACTGGTTGCATGATCAACTCTCAAAGAACGCCCATGTAGTTCTCGACCATTTAAATTTCTCATGGCGCTCATAGCTGTTTCTTGGTCCTGATATTCAGCAAACCCATATCCCTTAGGTTTTCCAGATTCCCGGTCAAAAACAAGCCTAAAATAATAAAAAATTATTCAAAATGTAATCATTAAAGATATCTTGATAAACAGTAGACTCCGCTTAAAATGACCACCTTGGGACCAGACCATTTTGGTCATAATAACCGTAATGAAACTGCTACTGTAATATTTAACCACACCAGGATCGATACAGTTAGGTACAAACTGACAAATTCATCATTTATTTCATAACATTAAACAACATTATCAAAGTGAATGTCTGTACGTGATAATAATAGTGGCACAATGATAATACACATGGCACAATTGCCACTGTCAAGTTGCATAATAATTGACACGAAAAATTGAGAAAAAAACTTAAAAAGATGGAAATGGTCGTAATATCTGATGACTGGTTCATAGTGACAGAGAATTTATATATGTGTGGCAAAATTTAGGACCGTACCAAAATGGTCATATGAAGCGAATTCTACTTCTAAGTGTGTAGAACAAGGGTGGGCTAACTTGTTCAATGAAAGAGTCACATGCGGAAAACTGCGAAAGAGTAGCGAGTCAAAAAATCAGTAGTATCAACACAAATACAGTAAACAATGCATGGATTATAATGAACAATAGTGGATATTACTATACAGCCAGAAAAGTCACCAAAAACATGTCGGTGAGCCGCAGTTTGCCCACCTTTGGTATAGAAGTCAAGGACAGCAAAAGCTGATTAACTTTAAGAAACCAATTAAATTACATAAAGTAATAAGAAGTTCGTATAATGGGCAACAATTACCCATAAAAAGTGACTAGAGGATAATACAGGCAGTTGAACAATCAAATAATGGTAAATTTTTCTTCTAAATTATTTTGAAAAAAGGGTGTTGTTTGTTCGAAAATTGGTGCAATACGTTGTGAGAATGGTATAACTTACTGTTACAATCTCTTCAGCCCAGCAATCGTAGCCCTGCCCAGGCTAACCTCCTTCTACTACTAGCTTATCAACTTATCATAATAATGTACCATAGTCTTTCTAGAGTAACTTAAATAGTTTAACGGCTTTTATATCACTTTATATCACTATTTGTAATTGTTCACGTTTCTTTCTACTATTGCTACAGTTTTTATTAGGGATACGCCGTGAGAACGATTATTCAGGTTTAAGTGCGAATCCGAATATCATATAGATTGACATGAACAAATCCCGAGTATATTCGTATCTGCACCAAACAATAAAATTTCATCAAAACGTTGCCAAACCTTGCTTGCAAGGTGACATAATTGCTAAAAATTAATGATAAAATGGCGATTTGAAAAGCAAAAAGCTTAAGCAAATGACTTTCAGTATGTAATGTTGACTTCAGTTTAGCATAGTCAGGAAAATAGATCATCATTTTTCACCAAAGTTATTAAATTCGTAAGTAATATTGCATACGGGTTCGCCATTATTAGTATTTGTGTTCACTTGAATCTTTAGGCGGAAGCGATATTGGGAAAATATATACGGGTGTGGATTCGTATCAATCCGCCCCTAGTTTTTGGCTTTAACTACAGGGTGGTGGCAACCTTGATTCGAGTTTTGAAATGTTATACACAAAAGTCCATGTCAGAGTTTTTGGCTAAAGCGGCATTATACTATAGAATGGATCGTTAGCAAAACAATACTGTTTGATATTTATAGCCTATAACAGCACATTAACAAAGAGAATTATTGCAGCGTTTACTATACAATGAATGATTGACACTTGAAAAAAACTTAAAGAGCTTCAAGTTATGATTATCATGTTAGATGCATTTTATCAGGCAATTTTCTGGAACTGGCAATGTAATGTAAAAATTTAATAATATTAACACTAGAAGGACGGCAATTTTCGTATACCTAGAAGGACGGAGTGCGTCAATTGACGCAAAAGGTCAAAACGGCGCAAATCTAACGTTTTTTGTTGAGAAAACTGTGCTGTTGCTCCGAAAAAACTACTTCTATCGCATGTCCGCTATGTCCATTTTAATTAACAAAAGCAATCGCATTGAAAATACAAGCCGTCGTGCCTAAACACTTCTGTTTCACGTAACTCCTTTTTCTTCTTGCACTCTTTCGGGACTTCTCTCCTGTTCTGGCGCATTGTCCCTACGAGGCTGCACTTCTTTTCCGCAAGTCGCAACGCCAGGTCAAGTGAGGTGAAAAAATTATCGCAAGTGACGTTGTAACCTCTTTGAAAAAGCGGAGCCATGAGTTTCAGTACAACGTCGGTGGGCACACTCCTTTGGGGGCTCCTTGCGTCATCTTTTCCAACGTAAGGAAAACCGTTGAATAAATATTTGTTTTCGACGTCAACTGTCAGCCAGAATTTTAGACCAAACTTGTCTGGTTTATTGGCCATATATTGGATGAACTTGCAGCGTGCCTTACACGGCAATAGTTGCTCATCCACAGTTATCTTCCACTGTGGAATGAGTGCTTTTTGGCAGATTGATATAAAACTGTTCCAAAGTTGTGAAGCGAGTGCAAATTTATCATGCAATAGATTCCTACGCCTTTCCGTCTTCAGATCGAAGCGAAGGAATCGTATGAGCTCAAGAAACCTGTCTCTTGCCATGGTTTGGGAAAACATCGGACATCCCCACGAATTCCCCCACAAACTCTTCACAGGGAAATTGCGCCCTCCTGTCACGCCACGAGCAACCACCGACCCGACGAATTTATCTAATTCATCTAATTTATCTAACTAAGAAACTCTTACTACACTTACGCTTCGATAAACTTCAAAAATTCCGATATTAGGCTGCGCTTGTGACGAAACTACTCTGTTTTGCGGAAAAGTCGACTTGCATAGTTTGTCAACACGTTTGTTACACCCCTGTGCTGGCAGCTGTGGCCTAATTCGATAAACCTGTAATTATCAGCAGAAACAAAACATTGCTCTCTATTGCGAGAACTGGTTTTTGTAGTGTGAAGTAACAATGCGTCAATTGACGCGCCCCGTCCTTCTAGGTAGTGACCACGTTAATTATCTCTACCGGTAAAATAAAAACTTCATATTCATGGGTTAGTTACCTAACACTAATGTAGGAAAAGTCAGGAAATATCACGGTTGTGCGATGCCCCACTTAAAAGTTATAGATGCACTTAGGTTGAAAATGCGTCAATTGACGCGCCCCGTCCTTCTAGTGTTAATAAACAAATTCAAAGTAATGAGCTTTCACTGTGTTTCAAACAATAAACAAAGAAACCGAGCAACATAGAATGATGAAACAAACGAACATAACTTTAGTTTACTCACAAAAATAATTTTCAATCAACAGAAGCATAGAAATCGATATTTACCGGAAGCTAACAACAGTGCCGACTTCATTAAAAATATCTTTTAGCTGCTCTTCACTTGCTTCATAAGGGATATTTCCCACTAAAAAAATATGTATATATAATTACCTAAGCATGTATTTTAACCATAGGACACAGGCATTTCCAGGGATGAACAAGACAGAGCTGATAACAAAAATCAAGCAGAATTTTTGCAATTTTATCTGGTTTACACCAGAACAAATTCTCGTAATACTATCAGTCTGTTTATAACTTCTGTCGAGTTGATATTCATCCTAGTTAAGTATGATATCGTAGACAGTAATTCAAAAAAGCTATAACTCCAATTTTACATATTATATACTACTATGAAATAACAAGGATAACATGGCGATCATTTTATAACTTTTTCAACATTGTTATTTCTCCTAGGTTCTGAAAACTGACAGCAATGAAGTCAGATAGCTGATTTTTGTTGAATTGTTTTTTCATCAGAATCCACTTCTGGGCAATATTTGCATTGGCTGTTCACACCAGTGAACCAAGGAACATTGATACTTCTGAATTGAAAAGTAACCAACTATAGATATATATTTAATTATTTCATATTTCCCCCCAGCAAAACTAACTGGTTTAAAATTGTATTAAATTAATATATATATATATATATATATGCCCTTAAAGTAAAATGAGAGATCTTGACATGACATAATATAACTGATTAAATGTTGAAAAAGTTTATATTCGTTTATATTGGTTAGATGAAAGATAGGTCAACAAAAGGACATCAAAGACGATAATTTATTTTTTGTTTGTGTTTTTATAGTGACCTGTGCGCATTTTTTGTGGACAAATCTGTGTGCGCCCGATTTAGGACGTTTGACCATAATGACTTAAAAATAATAATACAATTACAGCCTAGTTTTAAATTTGTTTTATTTTACGCCAGATAAATTCATTCCATAATATTCGTAAATATCACTCAAAAATTAATCAGCAAAATATGACACAGACAGGCCACAGCACATCTAGTCATCTTATTTTTTTGATAAACCTTGAATTTGAGTGTATACTTAAGCATAAAAAGTAATAAGCCTAATTAGTATTTACCAAAAACTGAACGAACAGATCGTTCATAATCTACTGGATCTCTGTCTCTTGGGTTCATCATCTTTCACAGCCAACTACAATCAACACCTTATTAATTATTTTAGTCACAGAAACCTTAATACAGTAATAGCTGCCTGTAAAAGATAAGCGTGCACTGCACAACTTAATCGCAATACCGATGTGTAAAAGCTACTAATAAGCTGAAAAGTGACTTCTGAGACTGAACGTTTAAGAGTACCGGTAGTTACGGATAATTTTTATGACAGAAGTATATAGTTAAAAGAATTAAATGCAACCCATTTCTCTCCAAAAATCTACATACAATAGTTTTCAGGCTGCGCTGCGCCTACAAGCTTCACTTAACCTCCTTAACTGAAATAGACAAAACTCTGCAAAAATGCAGTAACTTTCAAGTTACACGTCTAAAGAGCTGTAAAGACAACAGATTAAAAACTCATTTTAAAAGTTTCACTTCAAAACCTATATACTTTAAAAGTTTAGTTTGCAGGTGATTTGGCTGCATTTTTATTGTTTGGATCATAAAATATTGATATGTGGTATGTGTTTCCTCTAAAGTTCGGTTGGGCCGGGTAGCTGAGTGATTAGAGCATTGGGCTTGCAATAACGCGGCTTACGTTCGATACCTTTTCATGCCATTGTAATGCCCTTACGCAAGGCACTAACGATGCTTGCTTCTAACCAGTGAACCTGGTGAAGAGTTAAAGTTAGGCAAAATGAAACAAAAAACCAAAACAACAAATAAAAAATGTGTGACAATCGGAACTTGCACTAAGGTTAGTGAAACGCAAGTAATTACGGGCGTGAGGTAAGCATATTAATTACAACCTTCTAATAAAAACGATGAACCATTTTTGTAGGCTTGTTTATGAAGGGTTGGATTCAATTGCTTAATAAAAAGTGTTTCGTGAATGTTGCATTCATACTTTGTTTTGCATTTGCGTAAAATTTTAAAGTTTTGTTTAGTATTTAAACATTTGTTTAAACTTGTTCAGTGTGCATTACAAGTTTTTCCAGCTTTTATCTATTTGTTGACTTTTTATGATTTTCCATTTACATTAGTCACAGTAACCAGGTAATTTTACTGGCATTGAACACACCAACCAACAGATTAAAATAAAGCAAAATATATTTTTGTATCTCGGTAAAGTTTTTCATTGAAGGTATTCGTCGGCCAATATCAGTTTGTCTAAACGAGCTCAAACCACTTTTAACTGATAGAATACACAGGAAAAAATAGTGACTGATAATAGTCCACAATTTTCATCATTGACTAATAAAATGCCACTTTCGTCCAAAAAAACACTCCCCACGCCTTATTTTGGTCCAAGTACCATAAACCTGCCTACATACAGTTCGCAACGCTTTTTCATGGCTAATTACGCACCACCGATGCATTGGAAACAATGATGGCTAAATAAAACCCAGTGTACGATGTGATTGGCGTTTACTTCCTTACAAGTGCAAAACAAGTGGCTTAATGTCATTCGTGTCACGTAATATATTCAGCCACTTGACACAGTCGGAGTTACCGGCTTAATAATTGCTGTTACCGCGATAAACACCACATTAATATTTAGATGGTGACATTTCGTCACTGTTTAAAACCTTTCTTATCCCTGCAATGCCATAATTTCATGAGTTTTTTTACTAAATGCAAGGTTGTAAAAGGACGAAGGAACTTAAAAGTTTTTCCACGTAAGTACAGTAGGCCAAGATTTTTTTACAAATTTCATTACCCAAATTATTTTCCCCAAATGGTAAAAGCTTTTTTTAATAAATCCGGAAATGTCAACGCACACAAGTGCTACGAATACTTCATTCACTTTTCTCAAAAAAAATACGACATCTAGGCTAACAATCACAACAAAAATGTTCAAGGTAGGTTTGCTTGTTTGTGTTTTGGTGTTGAGGTAAAGCAAGTTTGATGCCATTTTGAGTTTGGGGTAGGGTCAATTACATAAACATAATCTCTGGGTTGAGGTTGTTTGCACCCAGACTTACTTTCCTTGGACAATTTTTATTTTTTAGGTTGTGCCAGGGAATTGGAATTTTTATCTCTTCCTGTAATTTTCAATTTGACAAGCGTAACGAAAACTAGAGTCGCGAACATGTTTCCGCAAATGGTTGTGGTAAAGTCGAATGGAATTGCATGCATAATTTGCATTCTGATAGCTGGTACAGTTTCTACAAATAAAGAGCTTCATGATTTAGCACACAAAACCAAGTTTTTGGAGAACTATGCATAAAGTATTGCGGCTAACGATTACATGCAGGCAAACTAACTGGCCACGAAAAAAGGAAGTTGAGAGAAGTGGGTAGACCTGGAGAATATTTAGCCGGAAAGAAAAAAGTCTCAAAATAAGTTGGGAAGTATCCAACAATCCAACCAATGAAAGACAACTTTGCGGATGATGTCTTACACAAGTCTAGTAATACTTTCTTTTCAAACACCACACTGCAGAGATGGACCCTTGGTTACGAAATTTCGCTTTCAAGAACGGTTTGCATGAAGCTTTCATTAAAGGGATTGAAGGTTTGTTGGCAATTCTGTTGTTTTTCCAGGCATTACATATGTGGCATTTTGTTTTGCGGCAACCGATTATTCCATTTTTATTGTAAAACTTCATAACTTGTGGGAGCAAAGTTATTAAACTTAAAACTTCTATTGCTGTTCAAAACAACTTAGTTTCAAAAGCTTTCTGCTCCGTTTGCAAGACTTCCTTGTAACTAATTCCGCCTGCCGGTGGTGAGTTAAGCGCGTTACGTTTTTACTTCGCACTTGATCCCAGAGTGATTCCATGCGTAATCAATGATTCGTAGAAAAAACAAAAACAGAGGACGACGACGAAATTACACATAACGCAGTAATGCTTGAATTGCGTGCGATTGCTAATACAAAAAAAGCTTTGTAATGTAGCCAAGACTGTTTTATTTTGCAACCATGAACCGTTGCGAACTATTTTCAAGCTTTGCGACATTGTTATGAAGGAGACCGGAGGGGCATATTTTTATGTAAAACACTGATCAGTAGCATTACCAAAGCTAGTTCAAAACGTTCAATATACTCCATTTGCACATATGTCTGGCTGTTGTCCGGCCAAAAATGAATCGATTTACATTCTGTTGTACGAACACGAGGAACGAGATTCGTGATATTAAATGATTAAACTTTTGGCAATAAATTGTCTATTGCATTGGTGATTGGTTACTTTATTATGTAAAAGTCGGTTTACGCAGCGTTAATTGGTGGTGTACAGAGTAAATTTGATTACAATAGATATAATATGCATTGTATTTGAGTACTGTATTAGAGATTTAATGTTAACGTAAACTTAGTAAATTTTGCAACTTGTTCCAAAATTATAGCCCTTAGTTTTACGGTCAAAAATGTAAACCTGTCTTTATTTTTAAAAAGCAAAGTTTGTGATTACTGCACTGCTTTTGCGTTATTATATTTCATTACGTTGGTAACTGCCATGGCTACTGTAATACATACTATAATAAAAATACATACCTATTATATATGTATTGTGTACAAGTTTGTAATTTGTATAGTGCTATATTTTGCGCAATTGAAATAATTTATCATAGTTTAAAAAAAAATATAGAGGATTTATAAACGTTACCATTTTAACGAATAATTTACAACATGTGCACTTTGCAGTTGCCACAGTCACAGTACACGATCTGCCTTCATCTCTTCAAGAAGTTGGAACTAATATCAGTCCATTCAGTCTCAAAGACAGAAAACTTCTTGAAAGATTTTTTGGAACAGCGATGGAGCAGTTTTTGGTGGAGGTGAACAGTGGTTTGTTGTGAGTTAGGATCTAACAAACAAGATTTTGTATTTTCATTGTGGTAGTGAAGCCCTGTTCATTTGCCCATATCCGAAAGCGATTCAACAACCAAATGGCAGCCTTAAATAAGTTCACAATGACGCCACTTCTGAAAAAGAAAAATCAGGCAAACGAGGGGGAAGAAAGATCATTAATAGCGATCAAGAGGAGGATGGAAGTTATCAAAAAATTTCCTGGTGAAGAACGCACTGCAAAGACTTTAGAAAAATACCCATCATACAAGTTGAAAGAAAAGGTAAGTGTGATATTAACTGATATTTCATTAACTTAAGCATAAAATTTAAACAACAGGCTCTGCTTTTTGTCGTTAGTAAACATAAGATACAAAATCGTGTCAACGTTATTGTTGTAACGTTTTCTCTATTTTTGCAGTGCATAACCGACATTGCTATATTCTTTGGATATTCCTCTAAAGAAAACATGGTGAACAAGTGCCGGTTGCGATTTTGTAATTTCATCGAGGGAAGGTCATTGTGCTGTGAAACAGGGTGTGTATGCCTAATGGAATTTTCCAAAGTTATGAACCAACTAGAAGCAGTTTCTTCTCCTAAAGAGCTATCTACTGTCATCAAGCTTATGAATGATGGAAGCGTAAAGCTCGTTAAAGATCGAAAACAGCCACATAATTTGTGTGCAGGTACTAAATGAGGTCCGGGACCCGGATCAGTTGTTGTTGACCAATTGCAATTTGTTGATTTAGGAAAATCTGAAATTTTTTGTGTCTATTATCTCTGCTTTGTGTACATTTTATCCTGGATTCTTGTCCGAATGTCTTTACTTGTTGCATCATATGCAATATACGGTTTTATTACATTAACCAAAATAATAATTTTAAATAATAATAATTTCGCTTGAATGTTTACATTACAGTATTTCGAAACGAGGAATGTTTGTTTGCCTTCTTTAAGTTTATTGTAAAAACTTTACAATTATTGCATTTGTAGCCTATATAGTTTTTAGTTGACTATATGCCATTTTCCTTAGTTTCGTTCTCGTAGCTTGTGGTAGACGGCATCAAGCCGATTGTGAATTTTGAAAGTAATCGCTTTTTCTTTTCTTTGACTTTTTTGGAAGGATACATAATTAAAATTTTTTCAGACTGGTAATTATGCATTTTGGTCACGTAATGTTCAAGTGCGACATTTCAATTGGCATGGATTAAGCCAGGGAATCCCAGGCTGGTCTAGGTTCTATATGGGCGAGTATTTAGCCAGGTTTACATTAACTAGGACGCTCGCGGCTGAATATGGGGATATTCATAACCAAACACGATTGGAAAGGATTTAGTCGTTTCAGACTAGTATTTAGCCGCAAGAAGGACTGTATTTATCCAGCTGGTAGTGGCTAAATACCGGGATATTCATAACCATTTTTTTGGAACGCATTCAGTCACTTTTTTTTCCTGTGTAGAAAGACACATATACCTACACAATTCCTTATAAATTTCCATCTGGTGTGTCACTGTTAAACAACCGTTGTTACTGCCTAAACTTACACGTTGGTCAAGTGAAGGAAGTCTTTCAGAATCTCTTCCTGCATGACCATAGACAAAAAGACATTGACATTTTTTCAATGCATAATATTTCTAGCGAGCCTTTGGTGGTGGAATCATTGTAAGCAAGAAAGCGTGTTTTGAAATACGACATGATAAAGAAACGTTTTAATGGTCGTATTAATTGGTCGTACAAAAATGGGAGAACGAAGTGAATTTGAAGTTCCCATGATTAAGAATTGGCTCTTTGTCAAGACGGGGTCAAATCGAGATTATGCTGCTTGACCATATAGCTCTTCGGCGTAACTCACGTGGAATGCACCCTGGAATCCCAGAATGGAAAGTGTGGCACCAGCACGCACTAGGTTTATCAAGTTGAACGCCGAACTTTTTTATCTTCACGCCGATTTATAATAAATAAACAAAGAAAAACTGGATTTTTAAACACCAATTTATAATAAACAAAGAACTGAGACTTCTGCTCACGCCAAAATTTGCGTCTTCGCACGGACAAGTTTTCGTCGAAAACTGCCATACTTTCCAGTTGGGGTTTAGACTATTAGCCTATCTACCGGTAGCCCATGTTATAACATTCAAGTTAGCTTATACCTGTGTAGCAATTTTGTATTTTCTCTAGTCGAAAATAAACGCTACAAGCCTACCAAAAATACAACCGTTCGCCACCACAAGTCATGTAGAAATAGAATGAATCCAATTATCCAAAACACGCAACGCCAACAAAAAATCTGCCGCCAATCAGGGAGAACAAGAAACACACATTCTGGGATAATTCCCTCATGCATTTAAACGCTCCACTACTCCTTCCTTAAACGAAATCTTTTCGACCCAAAAAAATTAAATTACACCAAGCAAGGATACATACACCAAAATAAAGCAAGTTTAACTGGGTCATTTCATTATAACATAAATTTGGTTGAAACCATCCTACTTTTTTATTTGCTTAAATGTTTCTATTCAATTTTCTATGATGATTTTCAGAAGACTACAATTAAAAGTAACCTTGCGAGATTGTTCTGTTGCGATCCTACCGTAACGGTCCACCGCGAGATGACAGGGCCGGTTGTATGAGGTAATTTCCAAAACACTGCAATATCCATTAACATGGGTACGCTGGTACGCTGGAGTCTAGAAGGTATGTCGGCTGTGTGAGTTAAGGTTGAGTGCCAGTCGAACATAAATCGCGACACGACAGTGGCAAGCAGGCTAGGTTTTAAGGCTCCAATCCGCGGCAAAAATTAAGCAATTTGCGAAAAAAATTTTCCCGAAAAAAATCCTTCTGCGAAAAATCCAAACTTTCCTATCTGACCAGAAGTCATTTAGAATGAATACAAAACGGCAACGCCAACACAAAATTTGCCGCCAATCAGCGAGTACAAGAAAAACACATTCTGGGATAATTCCCCCAGGCATTAAAATGCTACACCAGTATGTGAACAGAAAAACGACAAAAATAATTTTAAACGTACGATTTTTGGGTCTCTGTCACTTTATACTTTCATAGATCAAAAATTAATGAATAATTAATTAATTACGTTATAATTTTTTTCTATTACCTAATAACTCCTTTCTAATTAAGCCTTTAAGTCGGAATGCACAAGCTTATAAGAGAATCCAATTTTTTCGATTAAAATAGTATCAGCCTTAAACATATTTGAAAGAAAACCTTGCGTGCAAAATAAGCATAGTACGGATATAAATTTGTGTACTCCACAAACAACCATTTTGTACATTATTTATGTCTGGTGCACTGCATACCGCTTTCTTTTCAAAACAGAACACTGGCGGGTAATAAAAATAAAAGTAAACATTTAAGGCTGAGCTCATATAAAACTGTCGACTTAGCTTATAGTAGAGAGGTAGAGAATTTACTTAAAAATTTCAGCAGAATAAGTCAGTAAATACACTTAGTGCTGTCTTGTTTAATGCAACATTGTGATAATTATCAAGTTTATTGCACAAGGTCTATGGGTCCTGCTACTGTCCCCTCACCTCGGCCACAGAAACGGGATTTCGGTCCTTACACGGGGGTTCTTTTTGTGAGGGTTCCTTTTCACCATCCAGATGCACTAATTGTTTCATCTCGCTATTATGGTTAACATTTTTTCAGCAGCAATGCATATTTTTCGTTTCATAACGAGCAATAACGAAAATAAGCGGTACAAATGAAGGAGAAAAGGCGGCAAAGCTTTTGCGACGCAACATGGAAATGCAATAGGTTTTCGAAAGTATGCAACAAAGGTAACATAACTTTGATTTAACAAGCTTATAATGAGTATGAGTGCAAGCACACGCATTTCTTTTAGTTTAAGAGTTTAATGAAAGCGGGGCTGTAGAGAAACGAGAACTGCCCACATTCCATTTGTTCAGCTTACGGAATATAACGCCTATGTTATGGAGAAAAGCTGTTGACTAACTTATAGTAATGCTACGTCGTTCGTCTAGCATGTTTCTTGTGTGATTAAAATTTCTAATTCAACGTTTATGTTGGTGGTCATAAGAATTTGATCCCAAGACAATGTTTGCGCGAGATGACTTGTGTGCTGTTTGATTTTAATCAGTGCATTACACTCTTCTTTTTCTCTTGTAACCACCTGTCAAATTCAATACCAACGTCTTCCTCGTTCGAAGAGACCCTAGACCAGTGGCTTCTAGCCTGGGGTTTGCGATTTGTATTTTAATACATCATAGCCTATATTAACTAACAGTTTTGAAGCTTAGGTTCAGAGAGAACTGAGTTATCGCAGCTGGAAAAGGATAGAAATTTCTCACTGCCCTAGACCGACCGGGAATTATTTTATTTTGTCCGTGACACCAGACAGAAATGAGACTCTACCAGACTATTGTAGCAGCCGTTGAACATTATCATCCTTCTCGTGGTTAGTTCAGATAATTGCATTTAAAATAAAAATGAGTTGCCTTTATACCTTGGTTGGTCTTGCCACTTTCTACTCATTCCAGTTACAGACTTCGTTTTGAATGCTAAAAGAAAATTTAGAATATAGAGAATAAAATACATATTCGAATTTTACTGACAAATGATTAAAATGAGACAGTGCTTTTCATTGCAATAAATTCAGTTAATTTAGCAAAACTCAGATTCCTTAAGGAGCCGTCAAACACAAAATGCCATAAAATCTTTGTTTGTTTTATCATACAGTAAATTTACTAAGAGACTGATTACTCGAAAAATCCTCCATGGGGCTCTCTAAAATTTTGCATGTCAATCTAGTATTCTTTGAACTACCATTCCATAAAATGCCATTAAAAAACCATAATTCAAACTTTTTTTGCAGAGGCGCAAAAAAACAAATTTTTGGTCTAAAAAACCTAATTTTAGCCAAATACTGCACGCGACCTGGGACATTGAAGCACGCCAACTGCTAGGGTATTTCCCAGAAAACGGCTAGAAAACAACCCCAACCATGCTGCCTTAGGTAGGAAGTCCAACAAATTCATAGAGATCTTAGTTTTAGGTATTTGACACCTTCTTAATTTGCAGTAGTATAAGTTAGACGGTAATTTAATGGCAAATTTTAGTTTACGAGTGTTCAAAAAATTTTTGTTGAGCTAACACGTTCTGCTGCGTTTCTTGTCCGTTTAAGGTATTGGACCAGATTGTTTAAGTGCGATTGAAAATATCATAAATTGTCGTACAGTATGTAAAAAGCGATATCAGCTATTCGGCCCGAATCCTACATTCTAGATTGAGCAAACGACTTTCGAAAATTCTTCCTTAAGAATTTCAGCTGCTTTGTCCAAGCGTCTTCTTGTGCCCTGCAGTGCAAGAGCGGGCTTCCTCCCCAATGTGCAAGACCAAAATCACCAAACACACCATATTCACAATGAGGGACATAGGGTGGTTCAAGTAAATGACCCGCACCTGGATACCGCAAGATAACATAGTTAGGATGCCTTTCGCGCTTGAGAAGGCTTTCCGCTGTATTTGCAAAGTATTCTGAAGGTACATTGCCATCATCTAAAGATGCAATGTACATTATACCAATATGCGGCCGTTGATAAAAGCGAAAAATACTAGATGTAAACTCTTCTTCGTCTAGCGTTAAATAATGAAAACAATTTCTTGTAACCCTTGCACCAGATTTTTCAATCGAAGTTTCAAAGTTTCCAATCACCGCAGGCCACATTTGACTTCCATACGTATGATGGTTGTGAGCAGAATATACGGCACAGTTAACTGCAACTACACACCTTACTCCTTGTATGCAATCTGCCATGCAAAGAGCTATTTGTCCTCCTTTACAAACCCCTACTATGCCTATCCCTGCTTTTCCTATAACACTGCAATGATTACACATGAACTGCACAGCTCTTTGAAAGTATTCCATTTTAAGATTAAACCAATGATCTGGCAATCCTTCAATCCCAAAATATGGCAGAGCTAATGTAGCAAAACCATGGGATGCAAATAAAGCTGCTTTGAACTCCAGTGTTCCTGGTATTCCACCAAACAAATTGATGAGGCCTGCAAATAACAAAATGAAACAGATAACATAAAAAGAAAAACATAAAAGAAACATCCACTTTAAATCATTCAAATAAAATGAGTAACAGATAACATTAAATCTAACTTGCAAAATATCAGACTGGTACAAAATCAGGTTATTTCGATTGAACATAATGGTTTGTAAGCAAACTAAATAATTATGAACGTTGCTGCTCATCACTGTAAAACGAAATTAAATCTCCTATTTGGCATACAATACAAAAATTACGTATGGATTTATATAGAAATAGCAAATATTTCATTGACATTTCACCAAGTTAGAATCAAATAAAGACCTAGAAATGCGGCAACGAATGAATATTAACTGCTAGTATGCCAATTTCTGGTTTGACTTGTGTACAGTAGTAAAGAAACATACCAGGAAAAGGGCCTTGTCCAGGTGGTACAAACAATGTTCCTTGCAAGCTGTCTTCTTTTATTTCTATCCTTTTAACTCCAGGGGACATATAGTGCCGAGTAACTTTAAACCGCAATATAATTTGGTTACTATCATCCTTCTGCAGTTCTTCCAATGTCTCTCTCCGATTCTCATAAATGCTTATCGTCACTACCAGTGGTGTTGTTACTTCACGTTTTATAAGTCTCATTGGTTTCTGCAGCATTATTAAAATATTCAACATAAAAAAACACTTAATATTGTTGGTCCTATAAAACGGCTTGATAAGAAAACGGTGTCATTTCACATAATGGTGTTTGCAAAAATGATTTAACTAGTATTACAGTCACTTATAAAATATTTTTTTATGGACCATGAATCAGTTCCTTACGCTTACGGTGTAGAAAAACGGTTTTCACCCAATCTAATTTAAAAATATGTAATAAACATTTTCCATGATATTGAAATGAACAGGCCGTGCAAGGCGCACAGTTGAAGTAACACATTCAACACACCACAGCTACAAGTGGACTACCTCACAGCGTTAGTTTTTACTACTTGCAGCTGTGGTGTAGCCGGCCTTGAGGCTATTAAAAAGAGATTAGCGCCACCTTGTGCTTTTTTACAACTTTGACTTTTAAGATTATTTTACATAAAATGTTGTGAACTTTATATGAAAATTTTTCATGCAAATTAATGGTGATATAATTATATGATATGCGATAGGGACATAGTTTTTGCTAAAGTAACTAACTTGGTTATTTGTACTGCAAGTCATCGCCCAAAGTAAGCCCATCGGTTTAATACCTTTGTAGAAACCGCCAATGGAAGGACTAGTATTCAAATCAATTTCACCTGCAAAAGCAAATTTAAAATAC
Organism: Clavelina lepadiformis; assembly: GCF_947623445.1. Lineage (NCBI taxonomy): Eukaryota > Metazoa > Chordata > Ascidiacea > Aplousobranchia > Clavelinidae > Clavelina > Clavelina lepadiformis. The sequence continues at coordinate 5,398,971 of NC_135248.1, read as the reverse complement.
CGATAACAATATTGAATATATGATAGAGAGGTAATGACAACACAAATATATCATTAAGATGACACGTACATTAAGGGAATATTAATGATGCTTACCATTTTCGTCAGAGCAATAAACTGCAAGACACTGAAATGAGTTTTGTCCGACCAGTGTTGAGGCATGCAGTGTAAAAACGCAGCAAGTTGGCAGATCTGTTAAGTATTTACAAATAGAAACAGTAAAACAATAATTTTATTCAAGTTTAAAGTTAAAAATCCTTAATAAATTATAATAAACACAACAGGATTACTTTGTATAAAGTGCAATTATTAAAACACTCACGTTTTATTTGAATGCTGATCGTCTCATCAAATAGACTTGGTTCTGGATATACATAAGCTTGAACCTCACTGTCAGAAGCCATAATAACTTTACTTTGATTTAAGTAAGTTTTAATTAATGACTAATGGCTTCTCTGCATATTGTCTATTAAAATAAAACTTACTATAAATGCAACAAGTTGTATCACTTCTGGTAAACGGACATTTGTTAGAGCACATGTTGACAACAGCAAACAATATTTTAACCCAGCTTCCTGCTCAACTTGTTAATGCTTAACAGGATATCAATGAACAGCACACAAAATAAAAAGTTCCTATACTGTAAAATTAAATCAATGATTGCATGTAACAAGGTATTGTCAAAGCATGCTAAACTTACTAATCACTTTTAAATACATTTAAAACACACTTTTCAATATTCTTTTACAGAATGCTTGATTGTGGAAATTTTGATAATTTTTAATATTCTGAATGAAACTTTATAAAACCAAGAACAAAGCAATTAAAATTTTTGTGGCTAAGCAAATTATGATCAAATATTCATAAAAATGCCTGAAATGTTTTTTGTATCATTGATTTAATAGCAGTTTATCAAAACTTTAAACTTAAAATTTTATCTTCCCAATGTCTACTGTTATGTATAACACACTTCATACAGGGAAAATATTACATTTTAAATCACAATTACTGAAATCATGAAGCTTAAAGTTTAGAATTGATATTGGTCATAAGCTTTTCTTTCAAAAAGTTTAGTTGTTTATGCCAACAATCTTCTTGTGCTTTGCAGTGTTCAAACATTTTGCCACCACAATAGACATTTAACCCTTTTCCAGGTTGAAAATATTTTTCACAAAATGGTGAATAAGGAGGTTCCAGTAAATGACCTGCTTTTTTATAGCGTAAAATAGTATAATCTGGATGGTTTTCTTCTTTCAAGTATCTTTCAGTTTCATCCGCTGCAAATGCTGAAGGACTTGTAAGATCATCTTCTCCAAAAATAAACATGTATGAAATATCTCGTTTCTTGTGAAATGGAAAAAAACCTGGAAGATATTTGGATCCACCAGGTAATGGCAAAACACAGAAATCCACCAAAGAATTGTCCTTTGTGGGGTCAAGATTTTCCAAGTATATCTTTGATGACGGCAAATGCAAGTCTCTATATACAATTCCACCAGGTCCGGAAACAGCCATACCATTAATACTAACAACACACTTAATATCTTTTAGAAAAGCTGCCATTGCAGTGCATAATTGAGCACCTTTGCAAATGCCTACTAAACCAATGCCATTATCACCATTAACAACATCATGATTTTTCATAAATTGTACCGCTTTTTCGAAATACTCTAAATTTAAATCCTGACTAAGAGCTTGAGGTAAATGTTTATCTCCAACGTAAGCCAAAGCAAGTGAAGCAAATCCATGAGAGGCATGCAAAGCACTTTTAAATTCCAAAACTCCAGGATAGCCTCCAAACATGTTAATTAAACCTTCAATAATAACAAGCAGAGTTTTTTTTACATAAAATGGTAAATAAGTTAATCCAATTCAGTTCACAGAGGCTCAAACACACAAATTCTCAGAAAAAAAATAGCAATTGGGTATCAATCTCATACACGCTTGCATGATTCGCAATCATTTTGTAAAATTATTCTAACAAACTTTCTTTTATTATTTTTCATATCAAACATAAACAAAACCACACCAGGTATTCTTGTAAACATGATAGCATGTTAGATCTTACAGTTTCAGAAAGATCAGTCATGATCACAACTGTAAATCTGTCTCTGGTAATATTTAGCCAATTGAAACTTTTTTGTGGGCCCGCATTGTATTTACGGTTGGATAATCTGCTTAATCACAACCCTTTTTTCTTACCGTAACATATTATTTAGTAGTGTTAAAGGGAAATTTTGTGTCAGGTTTCATGACAATTTCAGAAGTAGAAATGTTTTATCTGGCTTGATAAAATAAAGTAATTTTTTGGTTCACATAATTACAACTTGCTAGAGGATAGTACTGACACCTAAATTTTTGAACTTTGCTTATTTTCGAAATGAATTGCATGATTCACCTGAAACTTTGAATTTTTATTTAATGTAATGGTGCAAATATTATTATGCCTAATACTAACAAAAATCTGAGAATTTGGCAGGCATTGCCTCGGTGAATTGACGTAGAATGACTCAAACATAAGATGTGCTATAACTTGTTGTTACTATTCAGAGAATCGGTTTTTTATTCAACATGTTTAAAGTAAACATTTAAATAAGAAATTAGACTTAAAAGTATTGATAAGACTGTCGATACCAAAACGATTACAAAAAACCAAAACTTCAAATAAATTACCTGGAAACGGCCCTTCTCCAGCAGGTACAAACAATGTGGCAACTAAACCATTTTCCCTAATTTCATATCTTTTAACACCTGGGGCCATAAAATGCCTGTTAAATGCTGTAGTTGAGCTGGCAGTGTTGTCTTTATAACGTTTTCGTAGATCATTCAAATTTGATATGTTACCATCAAACAGGCTAAGTTTGTATTCAAGAGGACTTGTAACATCTGATTTCAAAAAACGAACCGTGTCTCTCTGTTGGAAAAATCAACTAATGAAAGAAAATACTGAGTCACCAGGAATACTATCATTAATGAAGAACTCTGTTAAGGAGAAGGACTTTAAATTACGTAATTGGCATTTTTTGTTTTATTTAGGTTACATTAAAAACAATCACATGAAAAAATATGAACACAAAGAAGATATAAATTTTCCTTGCTATACCTTTTTAACAGCATAGGGCTTCATGGACCACAATAAGCCCATTGGTTCTTTTCCCGTGTATGAACCACAAACAGAAAAGTCTCTGTTTAAATCAATCGTTCCTGTAGACACAGTAAAAGATAACGCAACAAAAATGTAATAGGCTAAAATGTCGTGTTTTACACTGCAACTATAGCTTATAAATTTTATTGAGAAAATTTTGATTTTATGCCAATAATGCAATTTCCACATACCATCAGCAGAGGAGATGTATTGGGCAAAACTTTCATAAATGCACTTCCTACTCATATCTATGTGAGCATACAATGTCATTATCTGATGTGGCTTTAGACCTGCAAATAGTTAAAATCTATAACAAAGTATGATATAAAATGAAATACATAATATACGGCTTTAAATAGCTTCCACGAGTTAAAGGTAATAATTCTACCAAACAGAATACAGAGAAACAATGAGATTGTTTACCTTTAACTGTGATGTGGACTTTTTCATCTGACATGCTAGGATTTGGCTCTATCAATATATGTGACATTTTTCTGCACATAGTATGGCATAAACCAAACAAAACAGGCTTTACCCTAACACTAACTTCATGTGAAATATGCAGCATGTTAATACGCATCAAATTTTCTGAATTTTAAGCAACATCTAAGCTGTTTGACAAAGTGCATAACAAATCAATAAAATCTTCAAAACTGGAATGTGCAACATGATACTTTTGTTAAAAAACTCTCATCAAATTGCTTCAACCACACATGCTCTCAAAGAAAACATCTTGTAGAAATACATGCATCTAAAGTTTCTAAACAACTTGCAGTTGGTTTCAGACACAAAATAGCGGTATAAAAGTGCATTGTAATATAGCATTTTGAAGACTTCTTGCAAGAAACAGAAGTAAAACAATTTAAGTTAATGGAGTTAATTGCAAAATGCATTTTAACTGAAATAAAAATAATACAAATTAAAGTATTGAAAAATGGTAGCATAGCCAAACTAGAATTTGCAAACAATGAAGACAACAGACCAAATATGTTCTTGAAAATTACAAAGATGAAGAAAATAAGCTTAAATTTTGAAGTTAAGGCAATATCTAAGTTTATACATACAAACCATAATCTTGAATATTTTTTTAATTTTCCAAAAATTATGCACTATAAATTCCTATTGTAAAATTTGGTTAGTTTAAGTCATCATTTCATAAAGTTACTACAACAAACTTTCCTACATTTGCTCTCCTAAAACGTTACAGCAACCCAAAAATTATACACAGTAAACAAGATTCGATTGCGTAAAAACTATGCATATGCTGACACTCCATGTTATAGAAACATACTTTCAAGCTAATGAAATCAAGCAAATTTTTCTATGGTTTCTAGGAAACTGGCACTCTTAAAAAGATAATTAATAGAACTACAGTTTCCAGTTCTTATTTAAAACAAAATTTAAATTTTGGTGCATGATATTTTGAGCGAAAGCTAATACAGAAAAAGGTAATTTCCATGCAAATAACGTAAATCAGTGTTCCTAAATGTTTTGTAGCCACACCCACTTGACTCTCAAATAATAATCCACAATGTCCTCAACACTTTCAAAATCGAAGAAAGCTCTCAGAAACTTTTCGAAGTATATCAATATTAATATGACTTTTTGATTGGATACTTACGTTTGATAGTTAAAGATACCTTAGGATTTCGAGGTAGTAAGGTCATCTCACCTTCTAAATGCTGTTAGTTTTGGTTTCATATAAGGTGTTTGTGGCAATTTTTGCCAAATGACCAAAAGTGTGCAAATGACCTATTTGCACCCAAATTCCCTAGCAGATGATCATTGTCGTGGGGTGATTATATTTAAGGAATATCAAATTCTACTGAAACTAGTAATTACGTATCAGAATATAATTCACAGTTGCTGCTGAAATTAAGTTCTTCATAAATTGTTAATTGAAACACCATACTGTTCTGCTTGAACTTTGAAAAACTTTTTTGATAATTTTTTCTTGTTTATCACTTGTTCAATAGTGCCACCTTGACCCCTTCAATGTATAATGGAGAGTGCCACTTTCCACCTAAGTTCAAAAATTGTTGCAAATTAATACAGCAACCAATTTATTTTTTACGGATTTATTTCCAATGACATTCGAATTATGGATATGTCAATATTCTTAAAAATTTAAAATTTACACCAGTATTGTGCCGTTTCCACTTCGATCAAACTGAATTTCAAGGCCTAGAATTACTCAGTCATGAAAAAACTGACCATTGGTGGCTACCATAAAACTGAAACTTAATAGAAGATGCATATTATATCGGAACAGGTCAACTTTTCAACCTCCGTTCTATTTGAAAATAACCATGTAAGAATAAAAATTTTTTTAAAAACCATCAATTCATTTCAAAAATTGGTATATTTCACCTCTGTGCGGTTACCAGAAGACCACAGATGGTCAAATTACAAAATAATTCTCAATAATTAAACTTTCCTGTAGACTGATTGCTGAGGGTTGCTGGAATGGGGTGAGATCGAGATTGTTTTGGGGTCTACTGCTCTATTTATCACCATAATATTATGTTTGGTAGTGTTAAAAATATGAATAATATTTGTGCCAAGTTTCAAGATAATTGTGGAAGTGGAAATCTTATATTGGCTTAACAGAACAAAAAAAAATTAACTAAACTTCAGTACTGTTAGTTAAAAGACTAGTATTGGGTATGTTTAAACCTAAATTACATGTTTATAAAAGTTGGCAATAGCCATTTCCTATACATTATTCTGAAAACTATTCACCCAAAAGTTCACTTAGTTACTTATCTTATCCGTACAACATTTAGTTATGGTTAATATGAAAAATTTTATTGATTGCAGGTCATGGCTTTCATGAATCGAAGTTAAATAACTCAAATATAAGTATAAATAAATATATAACGTAAGGAGTAACTTGTTTTTCCCTATTCTTACAATCAGTTTAACTATTCAGTATGTTTAAATTCAATATACAAACAGTAGGCGAAATTAAACTTCAAAGTATTTATAATAGTACCGGTACCAATACAATAAAATTGCTATATTGCTAAACCATGTACCTGGAAATTGCCCTTTTCCAGTAGGAACAAACAGCGTAGCAACTAAACCATTTTCCTTAATTTCAAATCTTTTAACAACTGGAGCCATAAAATGCCTGTTAAATGTTGTAGTTCAGCTGGCAGTATTGTCTTTATAATGTTTTCGTAGATCATTCAAATTTGATGTGTTACCATCAAACAAGCTAAGTTTGTATTAAAGGGAACTTGTAACATCTTTTTTAGGAATCGGCCTACATCTCTCTGTGAGAAGGTCAACAAATGTAAGCAAAATGTGATGTCACACAATAACAATGTGATTAAGCTATAAATATCTCTTGTTATACCTCATGAACAGCATAGGGTTTTATGGACCAAAAAAAGCCCATTGGTTCCTTTCTTATGTATGAACCATGAACAGATGAGACCTTTTCCAAATCCTTGGTTCCTGTAAATATGGTAAAAATCAATGCTACAAAAACATAGCAGGTTGGCAAGTTGTGTTTTACAGTTAAGGAAGGATTATCTAACTTTTTTTGTGAATAAACTGAGGGCAAATCACTAACTCCAAAAATGTTCAAAAACTTGAAATCAATCATTAACCTGAATTAGAAAGCTGAGCTTGCATTTTACAAACTACAAAAAGTAATCTAAAGGAAGTTCAAAATATAATCTAAACGTATGATTTAAATCTACAACAAAATTTACTAGACATGCCTACTTGTGTAATGTAAATTTCAATCAAGTGAATATTGGAATTATAATCTACCATCAGCAGAGGAGATGTTGGGCAAAACTTTCATAACTGCATTTTCTACTCATGTCTACTCAAGCGTAAAGTGTTATAGTCTTATACGGTTTTGAACCTGGATAGATTGAATATCCATGATGAAATGGAATGTATTAATAACTTATGATGCATATTTACCACAGATGCATAGGTTATTTCAATTACAGTATGTTAAAATAACAAGATTGTCTACCTTTAACGGTGATATGGATTTTGACATCTGATATGCTGGGATTTTGTTCGATCAATATTTGTATTTATTTCCATTTTTCTGGAAACTTTATGGCATAAACCAATGAGAGTAGGTTTATGTTAATAGTGATATTATTTGAAATTAACAGCATATCAACATAAAACGTTTCCAAAATTCAAACAACTTTATCGGAATATTTAAAGATGGGCGTAATGCCATGTAATGCTGGTACATAAATGGCTACGGCTGTATTCCCATTTTTGATTGTTGTTATACACCAATTGTGTATTGTTTATCACAGCAAACATGCATCTATCGCAACGTATCGGCTAACCTCATTTCATAAAACATTCTGATGATCCAAACTAGCGATTGGTGGTCAGTTAGTTTAGTTCGGTCGACACAAGCTATCCCATTAATACAAAAAACAACAATAAAACAGCTTTAAGGTTCCATCTCTAAAATAGACATAAAAATAACCTATCAAACATAAACAACCATATATAGTTTATAAATTTACACTAAAATTTCAACTAAAATAAAATAACACAAGTTGTTGTTTGCATATTTGAATTTAGTTATAACGATGTAAACAACGCAAGTGTATTCAAAAACCTGAAAAGAACTAAAGAAATTTGCATAAAATCTGAGAACATAACTGTGAGTGATGTTAGATGTTTAACTAACATACCATAAAAAATATATGTTATTGTAATTATTTATGGTTAAAGTACACTGATGAAACATCTTCTTCATCGTTCGTATAAAACTAACAATCGAGTTGGACAGAAATGAACAGTGTAAGTATAAATAAATTCTGAAACATTCGGCATGAATTTATTGTTGAAATAACGTTTCTGTGTAAAACAAGAAGTTAAAGCATGTGTAAAAACTAAATGTTGTTGAAATTTGTGTTACTATTTATAATTAAAAAATCTTTGTCACCGAATCATCTTACATCATATCTAAACGTTAGAATGATCATAAAAATAAAAAAACAGTCCCAATTTAAACAACCACCAACATAATAAAGCACACACACAAACTCAGCAGCCAAGGCTTCAGTGGTGTTGAATGATATATTAACATGTGTTAGTCATGAAAAAACTTTCTGGTAGATAACACACCACCACCATACTAATATAAAATAATGGCATTATAAATCAGCAAAACATATACAAACATTAGCAGAAATAAAAAATTACACAACAAAATATAACTCTGACGAAGTGGATTAAAAAAATTACATACGCAAAATGAAACAAGATAAAATAAAAAAGTTATTGGCAATGTGTGTTTTTCAATGCATTGCTTGAGACCACAAAATAGTGACAATAACATGGGCAAAATTTCTGGTCTTTACTTTATATATCTTGTTAATATTTTACCTTCAAACTAGCTGATGATTTTAATCTTTAATCATTTGTTTTAAATCACAATTTATTTAGCCTCATGCAAAAATATAACTTAGAAAAAAATGTGTTTTTACTAAATTTAAAAAGGAGACTCTATGACACAAACCCAATTGTTTTCCTCCAATGTATGAAGCTTGGCATAAAACAATTCCAAATTAACAGTTTCTAAAAGGGTTACAAATTGTATGACATGACAAATTATATTGTTAATGGATTTGATGTTCACCAATTGAGATATTTGTAAATTGTGTTTATCAATCCATGTTAATTTTTATGATTAAAATTAGCAATGTACAAATGACTTTAAAAATGGGCTAAAAAAAGATTATTCAAAGCGCTTTAAATAAACCAACTACAATAATATACAAAACATTTTTGCTAATAAGAATATAAAAATCATGTAAATAATTGCTGTATTTTATAAAAGCATATTTTCCTTAAAAAATAATGAATTGCTATTAAACGTATCATATATTACATAGCACACATTATATTTAAAACTTTGGAGTTCCGAGTATATAATGAAGGTAAAATGTTACGAGTAAAAAGCATATATAATAATGAATATAATAATTTCTAACAGTTAGGTTTGTGCTGGCAAAATAAACACAAAAATTACATTTTACTAATACTATGTGGAACTGTGTTCTACCTGTATATTCAACAGACTGGTAATCCCAATATATAAAATCTATTTTTATTTTGACCGTTGTCCATGGTGGTAACATTCAACATCCGAATTATTTATATACATAAAGGCATTAAAAAAACTATTTGTAATATGCCTTATTTTTCTGCAAATATAAAAAGATATTAGATCTTACTGAAAACACTTGTAACGTATGCGATATATCCAGCTTTCTAAAAACTACTAATTAAAAACAATTGCAGTGACAAATATGGAAGGGTATTATATGCACTACCAAATAAAAATAAAAATACACTGACATCAACAGAAAAACAGAAAATTGACATTGACATACAGTGTAATATACATGCCGCAATACCTTACTCTAACTGCAGACATATTTCCCGTGTTACACCAAGTAAAATTCTACTATGATCATTCAAACTGACATTTACATAACAAAATCTTTGGCCATTCAGGTAAAGCTAAAACTAAATTTCACACAAGCTGACTGTTGAAACATTTCAAAACAGACAAGAATTAACAATGAACTTTAAAGTGAAAGCATGAAATTAAACACAATGACATCTACAGCAACAGCACAGCACTTATAAAGAATACAAATCAAAAATCAAATCAAAATAAGATCTAAATTATATATCATCATGAAGAAATTGTATCTGAAACAACCATGACCTTATCAAAAGCATTTGTTACAAAACAAATAATTGGGCTAGTCACGAAAATTAAGCAAAACATAAACTCTTTGTTACATGCATTTAAAATAACTTCCATATATTCTATGTTCATATATTTTCCTATATTACATGTTATAATCTTGGTTTCACTGCACCTATGTTTGATGTCAAAAATTCGATTTGCTCTAACCAGGATTCCTCCTGTGCTCTACAGTGAGGTGTCATTGATCCACCCCAATTAAATACAAATTCATACCCTTTTTGTGCAGTAAGATGATTATGTATGCTATAAGGAGGTTCAATAAGATGGCCGGCTCCAGGATAACGTAAAATTCTAAAGTTAGGATGCTTAGCTTTAGATAGAAGTCGATTAGCTTCATTAGCGTAAAACCCTGCAGGTACACTTTCATCATCAAGGCCCGCAATAAACATAAATGCAACATCACGCTGATCGTAAAATTTTATCACAGCTTCAGGCTTAGGTTGATCATACGCTTTATATTTCTTGTGAGCGTGTCTACCACAAAAAACTTTAGTATCTCGAATTTGATCAAAAATGTTTGTTGCCCTAAATGGCTCGGTAGAATAGACATTTTCTTTATAACCAAGTGAGAAAATAAGCGGATACAGGTATCCATTAATCCATATAACACATTTTATTTCTTTTATGTGAACGCTTAATGCAAGAATCATTGTACTGCTGCCTGATATCCCAATTATTCCAACACCTCTTTCAGCGCAAACCTGGGGATGATTACAAAAGAGTTTTATGGCTTTTTCAAAATACTCTAGATCAAATACAAGATTTGGCTCTGTCCAAATGTCATCATGCAAACCAGGTACACCATAAAATGCAAGGGCAAATGCAGCAAATCCTTGCGATGCAAGCAAAGAAGCTTTAAATTCCATGGTACCAGGATAACCACCAAACAATGTCACAACGCCTAATAACAGAAAATGAAATAAAATGTTTATACTGTACAGTGTACAGAGATAAATAAAAGTTGCGAGACAACTTTATCCTCACTTTAAATGATGACTGCTGCTTATTAGAGGTTAGCACTACAGTAAAATCAAAAATGTAAATATGTATTAAAGCACCTATTAAGCTGTACCACCAATAGAATCAGTGATTTACTGGTACAACTTCAAAACAAGGTAAAACAGATAACAAAAAATGTTTTAAGTAGGGTTTATGAAGAAAATCAAGTTTTTCGCATCTTGCACATTCTGTCACAGATTGTTCCAGGCCCTGAAAGCAGCTACAGAATGCATTCTGTCACCATAAGTTACTAACCAACAAAGTGGGTCGGTTGAGGGGGTACTACGACACCTTATCGAAAGACACTTTATCGAAAGACACTTTATCGAACGACACCTGATCGAAACGACAGCTGATCGAAAGACACTTTATCGAACGACAGTTAATCGAGCCGACAGTTGATCGAAAGACACTTTATCGAAACGACAGCTGATCGAACGACACTTTATCGAACCGACAGTTAATCAAAACGACAGTTGATCGAACGACACTTTATCGAACCGACAGTTCAAGCAAGATTTTTGCGTGTTTCTCAAACATTGAAACAATGAGCCATTGTGATGTGCGGTCTTTGTAATGGTGTGCATTAATGAATTGTGATGTATATATCATAAAGTTGACGATTTATATTTTATATCTATATTTTATATTTGTATCATAAAGTGTACGATTTCGCATGGCGGCCGGCCCGCCCACATATTAATAAGATATCACAAGAATACGCACGAGAATTACTAAGTACGAGATTGTCTGTACAGTAGACTAGACTAGTCATTATAGATACAAAGAGTAAGGAATTGAAGGCAAAATTTTATAGCAAGGGGCATGTCGCTGCCTGACTTTTACACAAAGTAGCTTCTTGAAAGTAGTCTTTATCCCAGCTTGACCGACAGCGCAAAATAAATGGCTTCGATGCTTGGTAGCACGTACACATGTGAACAAATATTTTCAACAATGAAATTCACGAAAAGCAAGCTAAGATCACGCTCAGCTAATACACCGAGGGGAGAAGCCTTCGTTATCGAGGAAGACGATGAGAACGAATTCTATATGTTTGCATCTCAAAAGAATCTGGATATACTGAACAACTGCGCTAATTGGTTTTGTGACGGTACATTTGATGTTGCCCCACTTGGATACCAGCTGTACACGATACACGCGCTGGTCGATGAAAATCGCACGGTGCCACTCGTATACACCATTACCGAGAACAAATCTGAAGCTGTGTACAATCGCATCTTTTGTTTATTGGAACAACAGCGACCAGGAATAGCCCCAGAAACCGTAACAATAGACTTTGAAATGGCAGCATATAATGCTCTTTCTCCCAGCTTCCCTCGGGCAGAAATTCTCGGCTGCCTTTTCCATTTTGGCCAATGGCCAATTCCGCTTCCTTCCAAGAACGAATAATAGCATTGAAGGATGGCACAATGCGTTCAGCAAGCGTGTCTCATTATCCCATCCGACGCTTCGAAGACTCGTCAAAAAAATTAAGCGGGAACAAGGTTCCAACGAAATGTTAATTGAGCAATTGAGTGCTGGAATCGATGGCCCACCTGGGAAGAAGCGCTACGACGCTGTCAACCAACGGCTGAAGAGCATAGTTGAAAATTATGACTCAACAAATATGGACATAAAAAGTTATCTTCGAGCAATTGCACACAACTTGTAATTAAATGAATGCGATTGAAATGTGCACTTCGTCAGTTGTCGTGCTTTTAACAGTGCATGTTGTCAGTTCTTTTAATAAATTGTCGTTCTTTTAACAGTGCATATCGTCAGTTGTTTCAATAAATTGTGGATCTTTTAACCCTATCCTAACCAGGCTCGCGAGTTTACTAAAAAACTAGGTGTGGCCGACCCCGCACACACATTTGCAATCGTTAATTACTAGAAACCTATGCGTCGTAGACGATGAGATTATTACAGGTTAGTAGAAACATCATCTGGCTTCCTGTATACATCATAATTGTAAAACTAAAGAAAGTGAATTTAGTGTAAATTAGGTATTTCTAAAAGTGACACATTTCTATAAATTCTTCTTGTTACGCCGCGCCCCCGCTGTGAAAAGAGAACGAAAAAGAATAGTTAGTCAAGTTATTGGTGCGTAAATGAGTAATACGTTTCAATGCGGAGAGAGAGCAAAATTATATAAATATCACAATATCTCAAAAATTACAAAATCTAACTTTATCAAACAAACATGGACAGATAGCTGAACATCACAATGACCCATTGTTTCAATGTTTGAGAAACACGCAAAAATCTTGCTTGAACTGTCGGTTCGATAAAGTGTCGTTCGATCAACTGTCGTTTTGATTAACTGTCGGTTCGATAAAGTGTCGTTTGATCAACTTTCGGTTCGATAAAGTGTCTTTCGATCAACTGTCGTTTCGATCAGGTGTCGTTTCGATCAGGTGTCGTTCGATTAAGTGTCTTTCGATAAAGTGTCGTTCGATTAAGTGTCGTTCGATAAAGTGTCTTTCGATAAGGTGTCGGGTCACGGGTTGAGGGCAGGTCTAATTTGATTGTTTACATTCAAAACTTCTTCTCATCGAAACGTGTGGATTTTTTGATTGTGATAATAATAAGGTGGCCACCGAGACTACAGATGCTGGAGAAAAGCTTCAATGCTCAAACTGAGGCTACCTGACAGAAAAACTACAGTTAAACCCAGAAAAACATAGTGATAATAAGAAGTAAAAAATCTATGCCAGATTAGATGTGGCCTGGATTAACAAGGCCTGTGCCGTGCCCTGAAAGCTCAAGGAGCAATTACGAAAAGTGGGTTACTGAACCAGAACAATGCAGCAAGTAACATTGAATTCATAAAATGCTTCATAGAAGCAAACTCATCAGAGCATGGCTACAGGCAAAATCAATAAAACAACATCACGAAGCAAAGACTATCTGATCAGAAAAAAGTAATCCAACATCTCAAACCGAACACAAGGATACTTTTGAATAATCCACCTCCATAGATGAAACGAAAGGTCATAAATAACATTTTGGAAAGAAATCAGCCAATTGAAAGCAGCAAAGAAGAAAAAAACTGTTATCAAGAGAACCACCCATCAACATATAATGGCTGCATAAGCAATCCATAAAAACGACAGAAGAAGAAATCAAGTAAAGGTTAACTGCCCAGATCTCAAAACTGGTGAAACACAGGATCTGAGCTTAATAAGATAAGCAAAATCTTGCTCATCTTTCATCAGTCGTGACATACATAACGATAAACAAGCAGTGAAAAAAAAATTATCCATAAACCACATGAAATTTTCAACTGACTTACGGCTGGAAGAGTGTGTCCTGATCATGAAAGCCAAAAGAAAAAGAGCAATATTGCAAAACTACCATTCAAGCATATGGCTACCAACTACGTGGAAGCTATTCTCTGATATGATAGCAACTCAGATCTTGGAAGATGTGCAATAATGAATTGCATACGTGGAGACACAAAAAATCTTGTAGATTTGGATAGAACATTTTGCTTCAAATCAAGACTGAAGCGAAACAACCTGGCGATAGACTGATAAAATAAACCTGGCCTGGATCTGGATCTATCCGGATAAAATGAAAGAACAAAGCCTAGCTAAATACCTACTGTATACGGGATGATAAACAAGACGGTACCCATTTGTTCATGCAACAAACCTTGGTAACCTGTACAAGAAATTTGACATCAGTGCTCAGTTGTGAAAGAGACAACATATAACAAAATAGTTCAGGCCTAGAATCAAAAAGCTTTGCATAAGCAGTTCCATCATAACATTGATCCTACCTATGGTGGTATGGTGTCACAAACTTTATCTTCGGATTGAGGCAAGCCCTACTTATCGAGCTAGTCCTTTGTACAGGTTCTAATTGGTACACATATTTTTAATTTGGATTTTGGTTTTCCTGAAGTTTGAAATCTTCACCAGGACCACAGGAGCAAGTGTCATTCATGCCTTGTCCAAAGCATTACTACAGTCGCGCCACTGGCTATCACTCTCAGGCCACATTATTACTAGCCCAGAGCTCGAGCAACTTCGCTACAGAGCTGAAAAAAAAACGTACCTACTTAGTTAAAACAGTGCAACCTGAAGATAGAGATCGAAGCATTAGTGACTGTGGCCCAAATTAAGGAATTGAATACTAAGTGTCACAAAAACCGAGGTATCAACTACATGAGCAAAGAGTGAAAAAGTACTTCGTTTTATCACACAAGATGCCAAAAACTCGCCAAGGGTAACTAAAGTGACACCACAAAATAATAACTGCAAGTCATAAAGACTTTTACAAAAACTACAACACTCCTAATCTTGTATACACAAACCTAAGGTAGTGATGGAAAACAACACTAACTAAATAAATTTGTAATATGAAAATTCAAACAGATCCCATCATTCCAGTTAGATAATAAGACACTGTAGTGATTATCAAGGCTTTGCGACAAGTAACAATCATTGCTATTGCTATACCAGGCAATCTATGCATAAAAGAAAATGCTTAAAAAAGGGTGGCCAAATATCAAGATCTATGGTTGGATGTATCGAAGCTCTGGGACATTAATGTTTGAATTATGCCAATAGTGATGGCTGTGCTTAGCACCTTAAAAGCTCTTTTGTGTAAATACTTGGACAATATCCTGAAAGAGAACAGAATAAGCAACTTCCTCAAAACCGAATTATTGGCAAGTGGCACACATTTACAAAAAAGATATTAAATCTACCAGAGAAAAACAAAATGTGAAAAAAATAATAAAATGTGAGCATTTGGATGCTTTATGCTAATTTAAAGCAAGTTATAATTTAAATTTTGCAGTTACAAACCAGCAACTACCAACCTGGAAAAGTTTTCTCGCCAGGAGGAATAAATAGTGTGCCATGTACCCCGTCTTTTTCCACTGTGTAAGTAATTCTTTTTGTACCAGGTGCCATAAACAAACGATTTAGTTTTATGGAAGTAAGCTTCAAACTCTGCAGTGTGCATTCCTTTTTCAGGTTGTGAAGGTCTTCAGTGGAATTAAAGCAAGCGTTGTAAGCATCTATTGTAACAACCATTGGTGTAGTTACATCCAGCTTAGCTAAACGTGCATATGGTTTCTGGATTCAAACAAAAAAAATTACCCATATTAGGCAGAACAATAATAATGTGTAACTTTAGTGCACTAACTAGTATTTCACACTGACAAGGCATTTAAGATAAATATTTCCAAGATATCAAGCTGGTAAGAAGAAAATTAACAAAAAAATGTGTCATATGCAAGGTTCAATTATTATTGATACCTTATTTATTATCGATGGTTGCATAGCCCAAAAGAGACCCATAGGCTCATTTCCAACAAAATCTCCACCAACAGATTTATCATTTTGCAGTGACACAATGCCTGAAACAGAACACACAACCATTTGGGTAAAACTAAATAAAATCGGTATTTTAAATATACTGCATCTTAGCATATAAAAAAATGCAAAAAAAGTTACATCACATAACTAATTAGTTAAATCGGGTTTCTGTGTTGAGCATTGCTAGATATTCAACATCATGAATTGTGCTATTTATTTTAGTCTACTTTTACTTATAGCGAGTTTAACGCCGAAGTGCAATGGAAAAATGAGCTGTTAAATCAATCTTAAGAGCATGTTAAATTACAAAAATTATTCCGTAATTTTGCCTTTATGTTAGTTTAGGTATTAATTGTTGCATGTTCTACCATTATAAATACAGGGTGTTCCAAAAATAAAGTTGCACTAAAACTCCATCCACTGAAAATAGTAAAAAACTTGAATTAAAAATTAAAAACAAATTTAAATTAATAGATAGCTAGTCAATAAAAATTGATAACAGTTTTATTATGAATTTATGAACATGATCATTAGTTATATTGTATAGCAATAACGGCTGGATGTGACAACAGTTTGCATTCAAACATAACTTTTTTTGGAACAGCTTGTTAAAACAATTTTAGTATAATCTGCTATGTTCTGTTCAATGAGTTCTATATAAAAGTAAAAAGTTCTTTATAAAAGCAGCAATAGTCTAGGAATGAAGCACCACTAAAATATTAAATTTCAAGGTTCATTATTGAACGTTACTGTAATCTTTCTACAGTTAGTTGATTACTTCATCACCTTCCATTAACTAAAAGCAAACTCACTGCATTTTTGGCATGAAAGCCAGCAAGTAAAAACCATGAATGTCAATGTGTGACTTCATAACCAAGTAATAACTTTAATCATTCAGAATAGACAAGCTATTTTTATTTAATCACATTCCTACTGCAAATGCAATCAAATTTACAATTTAAACTTAATGATTTTCATAAAACACTAATTCGTAAAGTAATTTTCTAAACTATAAAAGCTTCATTAAAATGTACAAAGAAAGTTTCACAAACGATTTCACCTGTAGAAAACCAAAATTCATGATAGGAACAATTAAAAACCACCATTTTTAACCATCTTCAAGTAAAACTATATTCATTAAAAAAAGAGAGATTTGTCTTTCATACATGTGGATATTGATTGTAAAATGTAGTTAAGCTGTTTGCTAAGAGTTATTTCAAAAATCAATTACAAGCTTAAAAAGGATATTAAATGGTTTAGCCACGTTTAAAAGGATACATCATCAGTTTAACATTCATATATTCTATAAATGTATCATTTCAGGTCACAGATATACTATTTTACCTTCATTATTAGACATGTATTGTGCAACACACTCAAAAGTGTTATGATTGTCACTAATAAGCCAAGAATGTAGTGAAATCAATTGATTAGGTTGGAGACCTGCGAAAACATTGTTCTAAAATCTAAAAGAATGGTAAATTATGCAAATCAGTAATCAACCAAACTTATTGCATAAGTATACATACAGCAAGTACCAACCTTTGATGGAAATTCTTATTGGTTGGTCAGACATACTGTCAACTGAGCTAGCTTCAATTAAAGGAAAATTCTCCATCATTTTTACTTAAAAAATATTTTACAATCCAAAATCTGAAAATCACAAAAACTAGCTAAGTTACAGTCAATCGGTAACCCTGGATATATGCTCTTTACAGATACACTTGCCCAAAATTTTGCAACAGTTTGATCAGACATTTTAAACTATATGTGCTAAACTTTGTCCCTAATCTATATACCAGTACTAATAAACAACAAAACATGTTGTCCCAAACACCGACAAACATCAGAAACATTTCATGTACAGAAATACATTTGAAATAATACCATGGGATTTTCAAAAGCCAACGTCAAAATTTTGCATGTTTTAGAACATCACTTCTATGATTTGCAGTCGAAACAATTTGCATTAATAATAAGGTGCGAATAAAAGGCCTTGTTTTAACATTTCTTTTTGCTTGTCAAATATACGAGCACTTGTTGATATACTTTGCCAAATTTGTATCAAGAGTCTTCCTTGTCCTTGAATTTAATAATGACCAATGTTGGATGCCTTGTTGGTAAAGATAGTTTCTTATACTTTCTATTTAGAGCTTAGTGAAATCCCAGACTTCGTTTTTGATGTGCATTGATGTGTCTCCAAGACAGGAAAGCTGAATGATGAAGGTCAAAAGCAGTTTGTCTTTCTTCTGGGTGATAGTGTCCACTGTGGATTTGAACTGGTCTAATATTTTCTTAATGTGTAAAGAAATAAATTTAAGAATTAGTTCTAAGCCAAGCCATTGCTCTGTTCATATATTAGTGGAAAATAGTTGCATAGTCTAGTTTGTTCTACAATGCATTGCGAACTACTGAACAATAGAACATTTCTATCAGCAAATTGCACTATAAATGAAAATATTAAAAATTATAGAAATTTAGCTGTAATAACAGCACAACTTCACATGGCTTCAATTAAGCAGAAGTACACGATTTTCTATTCATCATCCTTCAATACATAATGATCTTAAAAAAGTAAACCACAATTTTAGTTTCTATTTCCAATGATGAATATATTTACAGCTTCGAAAAGCAAGAAGAGGAAAGAGTTGTTTTTAAAAAATCAATTTGTTTTTTCCAGGCATGTTCTTGAGCCTTACAATGTGCGATCATCTCACCACCCCATACTTGACTACTTTGAAATAGTTTCTGATATGTTTCATGATGATGAGAACCATAGCATGGTTCGAGTAAATGTCCAGCTCCAGGATATCTCAGAATTCTATAATTTGGGTGTTTAGACATCTTGAAAAGTTTTTCCGCTTGATTGACATAATATTCAGCAGGAACACTTTTATCATCCAAACTTGCAATGAGCATAAAGGCCACATCATGACAATTATAAAACTTTATTCTACTTGCTTCCAGGTCAGCATGAAGAGGATCCATATGTTTTGGATAAAGATTTCTAGCCTGAGCACCAAATAAATCTGAGAATGTTTGATGAGGTTTTGGATCAAAGTTCTGTTTTTCGTATACTTTTCCTTTGTATGATATTGTACCCCACATTGGATAATGAAAACCGTTGATTGATATGACACACTTTACATCCTTGAGCCTTTCTCCCATTGTAAGTACAATAAATGAGCTAAAAGAAAGGCCCATAACACCTATTCCACGTTTAAAATCAACAGCTGGATATTCAGATAACAATTTTATAGCTTTTTCAAAATATTCCAACTCAAGATTTTGATATATTTGAAACTCTGGCAATCCTGGCAATCCATAAAAAGCCAAGGCAAGAGCAGCAAAACCATGAGATGCGAGTAATGATGCCTTTGATTCCATGGTACCAGGATAACCGCCAAACATGGTCACAACACCTGGACATAAAAACATTTAATATCTTATTGGCAGCAATAAAAATAAATTTTAATGCATTTTAATATTAGATGTAAAAACTTTTTATTCGTTACTAATACATAGACATCCTAATTTTTAGACTGTCTAAAAATCCTGTACGCATGAATTTGAAGTTTTCACTAATGTCACAGCAAAAACTTAGTAATCAATAATTATACCATTGCAGAATATATCATTTCAGTACAAATGTCATTTCCAACAAAGTTATGAGTAATGCATTTAAATTGTGGTGTAAGTTATCCAATATTGTAATCTCAACTCTCGTTTATTTAAATTCTATTTCATTTAAAACCGGTGTCTAATAAAATTAATGAATTTTTTGATTATTACCCCAGTAGTTGTCAACCGCAGTTCCATAAAACAGTAGTGGGTGAGCCAAAAAAGGCACAGGTGTACAACAAAAATTTGTAAAGAGAAGCCGAACATTGAAATATTCGTTACCACAATAAAAACATTATAGTTCTACAGCATTATTTCTTAAAGCACTTTTTACTCTACACATCACATAAGAATGATCAAAATAGACATGTATCCCACACCCGTAAGTTGATAAAGCCCAGCATAGTTATTAAAGATAAATGGTGTTTAGTTTATGCACCGTTTTGCAGCCTAACTCAATTTATTGTTTTGTCTGAAACCCAGTTGGTGCATGATCACTTTATCGTTGTGATGCAGTTGCTGTGACAGACATTCTAGTTTTATTAGTGTGGTTTAAAGCCTCTGTATAATGCCAAGTTGTCAACCCATATTCAGAACTAATTTGTCAGATGTAACAAAGTTTCAGAAAATGATTAATGTTAGCATGACACCTGGATTTTTCTTGAAAAACAATTTTACAGATTGCAATAAGTTCTAATTAATTAAAATAATTTTCTAAATATTTGAAAATACGTACTTTCCTTATTAATTGCAAAATGATGATGTTGTTTGCGTTTATGAGATTGCAGTTCCAGAAAACTTAACCATTTGTGAGTTTGAAAAACAACCCTAACTAAGGGGTAACCTGCCTGGGGCCAAGCAATAATCCCTCAATATCAAAACTAAAACAGCTGATGCTAGAAAGTAATGAAGCTTGAACCTAGAATGTCATTCAATTTTGGAAAAGGTTTAAATAAGTATGTATGGTACAACTACCGTTGATGTGAAAATGATTCAACAACAGACCTGGAACAGTATTTGAAAAAAAAAATTAAACAACAAAAAAATTTTTGCAAAGGCTCCACCTCAACTAGTCTTTCATCTTTTAGCATCAATTTAAACAACAGCTGGCTTTGTAACACAAACTGTTCTCTGTAATAAAGCAGAATTAGAATAAAAATAGGGCTTTGTATTCACTAATTAGGAATGTCAGTCAAAACTGGTGATGGTGGCTGTTTGTGGTTCTCTGCCTTCTATCACTACTGAATTTAGTTTTTATATTTTCACAAAATATAGCTTCTAGCATTATATACTTTTTGCACTGCTATAAAGCACGGTGTTAATTTGTTACAAATTTTGACAGCGATGCAGTTTGACGTTTTTTGGTACCTGTAAAAACAGTGCCTTGTTCTCTAAGCATTATCATAGACCTCTTTTCAAAATCAATGAAGAAGACATTGGACATTGGATTGTTACAGTCACTGCAAACACATATTCCCTTATATATATATATTAAATTATATCAAAAACTGTTGTTTGAAAAGAGTTAAAATTTAAAAAAAAATGCTATCAACAGTTTTTAAACTGTCTGCACAACATAGATATACACACCTAGACACATACATATAAGAATTTACTGTCATTACGAACTGTTCCAAGACGTTTCACATAAAGTGTAGACACAGCAAAAACAGTAGAAGAAGTTTATGGATTTACCAACTGATTGAGTTTAGTTCGATCTTAGATATATATTTTATGCCTAAAAGAAGTAAAGATAAAGCATACAGATAAGTACAATCTTCTATAGCCTCCATACATACCAGGAAATGGCCCCTTTCCAGAAGGAATAAATAAGGTGCCAGTGATCCCATCTTTTTCCACTAAAAGTGGAATCCTTGTTGTTCCAGGAGACATAAATAATCTATTTACAGTGGTACAAGCAAGCTCTATTTCCTTTAACTTTCCTTCTTTTCTCATCATAGCCGCTTCTTGAATTGAATTAATCTTAGAATGGTAAGCTGTTATTGTCACTACCATTGGCGTTGTTACATGAATCTTAGCCATACGAGCATTCGGCATCTATAAAAAAGTATGTAAGGCAATAAGATTAGTGAAGTATAATGAATCTGATTAATTATCATCATCCACATATAGTTAAATTCAGCTGTCTGTTGAATCCAAATTAAAGTGGATTCTACTGCAGTAAAATTCATACTATGTTTTACTTACACAGGATATTCATAACATTGGCCAAGGAAGTTATGTTTCATTATCATTTACTTGTTTTGTTGGTTTGGTTATTTGTCTGACATTACCAAATATACGGCAATATAAGCACCTTTCTTTTAACAAAAAGGTGAAAAAATATGGTAGCACATCACGTCGTGTGAACATCAAACCTACAACTCTGACAGATTAATTCACAAGAAATATGTATAATATAGTACAAACACACCTAAATTCCTTTAATTGTGTGTGTGTGGAGCACTGTTATTAGACATTTCAGATTTTTTTGCAGAAAAATGAAATATATACAAAAAATGAAGTGTATATGCTAAAGGAGTTGAAAAAGTTCAAAAAAACAAGACAAATCTAGAGAAAATAAGTGCCGCACAATAAATGTGTAGCATCTGATTGTTGCATGGTTCTAAATTGGTACTTTCTCTCCTTTCTATGCTGCAAAGCAAGCCAGCTTTGTATGAGCAAGCAATATTGTGTAAAACATAAAAGCCTAAATACATTACACTAGGCGACATTTTTCAACTTTTTTTTTATTTTTTTCAAATAATTAATTGAGTTTACCTAATTTGACTATGCTGATTCCGAATTTGCAGTCAGAATTCACCCATCACGTCACACTTTTTTGCAAAAATTGAATGAAAATTTTACTCAAAAACGGTTGTATTAAGGGCGCTTGTGCCCTATTACAGGCCAAGAGCTCCGTACGTGAAACGAAACACAGCCTACAAGGCGCTTAACTTACTCAATTGGATTTGAGATTTTGTTAGCTTAAACCGTAACTCTCTAAACCTAAACCCTAGACCTCAGTAGCAAATAATTATGTTCATTTGCTCAATAAACTTTTGATTCAAACAACTTTTCTTTCTTATTTCTTATAGGTGTTTGGCATGAATTTTCTCCTTTTAGCTTTTCTTGCAGCCTCACTATTCTCGCAGTCGCGTTTCAGGCACCAACAGTAGTCCGCCATCATCGTTACATCCCATCGCCCTTGATACCGCGTTTCCATGGCTTTGATGTCCTGGTGAAAACGTTCACCATGCTCCTCACTCATGTCACCCAAAATTTTAGGAAAGTTGTCCAAATGTGCGCGTAGAAAATGAACCTTTAAACTCATTAGACATCCAAGTGCTTGATAAGAAACCAACATGCTTTCTACAATATTTTGGTAATCCGGATCTTTAGTATTTCCAAGAAATTTAGATACAACTTCGGTGAAAGAGAGCCATGCTTTTTTTTCCACATCCGTCATGGTAATAAGAAATTGGGGGTCTTTGGTGAGTGTTCTGATTTGAGGTCCAACAAATACACCCTCTTTAAGTTTCTCGGCACTCAAGTGAGGAAACTTTTCCTGAATGTATTTAAAACATACACCTTCTTTGTTGAGAGCTTTTACAAACTGTTTCATGAGACCCAGTTTAATATGTAATGGTGGAAGTATAACATTAGATCTGTCGATAAGAGCAGGCTGTAAAACATTTTTATAGCCTGGTGTAAGATACTCCCTCAACGGCCACTCACGTTTAATCCAATGATTTCTCCTGTCTCGGCTGTCCCATTCACACATAAAACAAGGGTACTTTGTAAATCCAGATAGTTGACCCAGTAGCATATTTAGGACTTTAAAATCAACGCAAACTTTCCATGTATGAGTGCTATATTGCAACTTCGAAAGAAAAAGTTTTATATTTTCGTAAGACTCCTTCATGCTAGTTGAATGAGCTACAGGGATAGCAGCAAATTGATTTGTATTGTGCAACAATACAGCTTTTATGCTTGACTTTGATGCGCACAAGCTGGCATAATGTACTGTACAGTGTACATGTGCTTGTATGTAGCCTGGTTTACTCACAATAAAATTATTATGACGTCACAATGATGTATAATGGCTATGACAATAGTAACTATGACCCAACAATGAGGAATACTTCATAGAACAGGCTGTTATTAGTAGTGAAGTGCAAAATTTTAAATCACAAATTATAAAAAATCTTGATGTGATAGAAAAAAAGCGACTTCATATTCGTAATCAGCGTGAGCAAATTATCTTAGAAGTCACCATTTTTGCCAGAAAATAAAAATCATGTCGACCAGTGTTATTTTTGAGCAGGATTTCTAACCAAAAATTAAAAGCATTCAGTCGATAAAAAAACACCTTCTTCATTGCAAAATTTGCCAAAATCATGTGAGATGTATTGATCCAAAAATCGTGTCATTGTGTTAATGAAATAAGAATTTAAAGCGATGTTATCCTTAAATGATATTTTTATATGAATCACTTAGATAAAATAGTGTGAATAGATTAGATCAGAAGTCTTCATTCAATGGCACATCATAGAGTGCTTCGATCATTAGCTTGATACAGTATCTCTCATTAATAAATACTGTTTCATTTTTGTTTGAAATTTTTTTTGTAGTGTTCGATAGGTGAAAGTTTATTCAGATATTTGGAATAAACTTACCTGTATTTGCAAGACCAGTAACCACAGACAAAAATAATGCATGAATACGTTGATATACCAACTGTTTCGTATAAGTAAACTTACTAATTGACATCAATTAAAACTATAGAGTTATGTTTGTGGTGTCCTTGTAAGTGCAGCGTTAACAAAGCATTATGACGAAATATTAGCAATTTTTTTGCGTCTAATGTACAAGAAGAAAATAATTGTTTGTCTTTATGCCTTCCAAAGCTTAAATCTTTTTATTTTTGGACTTCATCTAGCTATTCGATGTTCTCCTTGTACACTTCCTCTAAAACAAAACATCTACATTGGATAACAAAGCACAACATACTAGAAGACTCTATATAAAAATCACATGGCTATGTTTGAGTGTGTTAATAAAATAGATTTGTAAGACCGAAGTCAGCCAATTTGTTAGACCCCTGTTTTAACACCAAAAGTATGTTTAAAAGTACGTTTTTCTTTTGAGAAAAAAGTTTTGCATCTTAGACGACCACTGCATTGACGTAATCCTAATTGTGTGCATTGACATCAATGTTTTTTTTTGTGCAGAGGTTTCCAAACTAGGGTCTCCAAGACAAATTTAAAATAGCAAAAACATAAATGTAATTCTATAGTAGCTTAAATGGAGCTGCAGTTAAATATATTGTCCAGTGCTAAATTTAAGTTAGCAGATTAGTAGGGTATGCTAACTTTGTTGCAGTATAACAAAAAATAAAATATGCCCCTGAGCAATAAATTAAGGGGCGAAGAGGCACATAGCCTTGAGGGCTTAAATCATGCAATGTGTTAACTACAGTGGTGTTATAACCATTCTTCAATTGGTACCATGACCACCAAACCCAAGGCGGCTACAAGTAAGTTTTCAAAAACAGCCATAAGCTGCTTTTGTAAATATGCTAAACGAAAAAACAAGGTGTTGTTGGCTAAGCATAATTGAGTAAAACAAAAACATATTTCATAAAATAGTGCATATCTGACAACGTCACATGGAGCTGCCTTGGTGAAGATTGTTATTTTATGAGTACTTTTCAATGTTAATGTCAATGTAATAGTAATGTTTATCTTATATAACTCCGTGAAATTCTTAAGTTAATGCAATGAACGCTACCCAAGATTTAAGCCATTACCTGGTTGTCAAGAGATGGTTTCATTGCCCAAAACAAACCCATAGGTTGACAGCCAACATAGCAACCACCAACAGATTTATCACGTTTTAAGTTTATGCAGCCTGAAAGAAAAACACTAGATTATAATTCTAATTAGATACAGATAATAATGGTATACACATTTATATTATAAATGTACCAGTATATAAATTAAAAAAAAAACAAAGGCATGAAAAAGTATCGATATTAAAAATTAATTTTTCAAATAATATCACCCAGCACAGTTGCACGTTATTTGTACTATACAGACACCATAAAAAATAATCAAATCATGACTCAATTTTAAATCTGTACAAACCCTGATCATCAGCCACATATTGCGCAACACACTCAAATATCTGCTTAGAATCTGACTGTGCACAGGAATGCAGCGTAATGAGTTGGTAAGGAAGCAAATCTGGTAAAACAAAGCATTCAATTTCAAATGAAAGACTTTCATAAGCACATAAGATATCTGTTATATATTATCCTTAGAATGTTTAATGGCTGTACCAGTATACCTAAAAATAATAACTTACCCACAACAGTTATATCTACAGCAGTATCAAACATGCTCTCCTTCGGCTCTACAAGAATGTTTACTTTCATTTTTAGAATAAAGTAACTTTCCTAAAGAATCTAAAGTTTATCTGTGAAAAAAAAGACCATGCCAATACACAATTGAGTTGCAACATGCAGAAAACAGCTCGTATGCATTGCCTACCTGCATTTCCATGCATTCTTTGCATTTTAATAGCTAAAGCACATGACATCGAACATAACAATGCATATTGCATAGTATTACACCAAACTAAAAATTTATTTACGTAATTTAAGTGCTACATGGCTGTAAGTAATTACATCATTTTTCCTACTACCGCTCATTGTTTTATGGTAGTACTGCATCATTAATCAAGTATTTACATCATTTTTTATTTTTCCTATGTTTGAATTTTCCTGTATTTCCATTTTTCCTGTCTGGCATTTTTCCTATTACCACTCGTTGTTTTACGGTAGTACTGCATCATTGTTGTTTATAGGCAAAGCAGGTTTATATCATAAATAATTACTTAATATTGAGTTGCATTTTTGCAAAATCTGCATTTCTTTTCAATGGCAGTCACTAGATATTTTCCAGAAAAAAAATTGTCTTTTCTGATAAAGCATTCTTCCATTTATTCTTGTTTTTTGAGAGGCAAGTTTAAATGAAGATTATTGTAGTCGTTATTAGTCGGACTTAATTTCCGACAACCAGTTTCCCAAACTTAATTGTGTATTGTAACTTTATCGATGTAATGTGTGATTTACTTTGTACGAGATGCAAAAGCAATATTCCTCGTGAGCTTCATGTCGTGCGATACCACTTTAACAGTTTAGCGATGTAATTGCCATACTTTCCATGCTCGACTTATGATCATAGCAATAGTTACCAAAGGCCAGTTATTATGTCGCATTAAAAACGTTGTTTTCTGCTAATTTCCGGTTTCAAGAAATGACAATGTGGGTCAAGAACCAAGTGTAGAATATCACACGCTTTCCCACATTTTCAATTGCATTTACATTGTGAGTGCAAACAAATAAAAAAATTAGTTATCAATGTTTTGTGTGCATAAAATATACCCAAAAAATAAGTTGCATAATAACGTAATTTGTACTAAATGTTTGTATCAGCAGCTTTGTTACGTAATTACAAAATTATTGTGAATTACATACAACACTAACAATGCATAATCCTTTCGGATACATAAAACATAACACAGCTGATCTCTTGCATGAATACAAACGTCTACATTCATCAGTTAAAACATTTCAAAGTAGATGAAATGGAATATGGAGCTGATAATGTCTTGTCAAAGTGAAATAAAAGAATAATACATGTCACAACAGCAAAGAAGTATTTACAACCTGGGCAGAAAAGTGTTCGAAACTTAGCAGGCAATGTTTGCATAACCAGAAGCACTCGTGAGAATCAGCGATTATGAAACACTATTTTATATAACGTATGTGTGAGAAAGTATTTGGAGAATGTGCGCTTTTAAGTGTGGAACTTTTCATTTGTGATACCAGTCTTTATTGTTACAACTTTAACTTGCCGCAATAACAAATTGAATGAAAAAGTGTTTGTAATACAGCAAGTATACTTGTAGGCAACGACTGATAGCAATATTGTCTGAATTGAGTAAACCAATTTGATTTTTGACAGTCTTGAGAAAACATATGATTTTAGCATGACATCAAGCTTCGTAGAAACTATACACATTCCTAGTAATAACTTTTAACGGGCTGTAGTTTGCACACCCCTGTTTTAGGTAAATAAACATTTTTAAAAGAAAGTGTGTGTATAATATCAAAATAAAACAATAAAATCAATAACAAGAGAATTAATGTCAAAAATAGTGAAAAAATTGAAATTGCTTAAATTTTAACAAGTTTGTTATGCATAAAAGTACAAACCTCAGCATATCATTTTGTGAAAAATGCTGTGTATGAAAGGATTTGTTAAAACAGTCTACTTCGGGAAATTAAACTAAGTTGCTGGCATGTACATGTGCGATTTGTCAACTGACATGCACAGCGTAAGCAAATTTGAAATTTGTGCAGGGCACAGGGGATTCTTTTACAATTCAACTTACATTTTGTCTTACAAAACGATTATGGGTATAAATATATAACAACAATCAGTTCCCTTCATTTGTTGGTTAAATTATCTCTTACAAAATATCAGCTAATGCCCTTTAAAGCCTTTTCAAATCTCTCTTCTTACATAGTTATCCAAAACCACGGAGAAATAGCATTGCTCTGTGACCTTTTGAAAAACTTTACTTTAAATGCCAATGACTCAGCTGTTTTAAGATGTCAGCTTTATGTGTAAACGAACTAGGAGCTAGCCGATAACCATCAGCATGTATAATCATTAACTACGAATACCAGTACTAGCACACACAGCAAAAGAATTTAAGACATGTATAGGAAAAAGTCTTGCTGAAGCCATTGAAACAAAATTCATATTTTAAAGTCAGAAAAGATTTATTTCTAAAACTTGGCAAAAAAGACAAGCTTATAAGAAATTCTTTGCAACGACAAAAACGTTCTAGAGACCTAATGTAATAGTATGCAAGTATCGCAACTTCTAAAAGATCTGTCGTTTTGTTTACCAAAATTAATTGATAAACTGTGACGCCTACATGTAGCAAAAGCAAGCTCTATTTTGGCAAAAATATGTAGCAAAGGCATATAATTTTCTATATACAAAGTAGGTAGAATCTCTCTCATGCTGTAAAACAAGAACGAAGCATGAAAACTGTAATACTGAAAGTAACTCTTTCCACTTTCCAAAAAATGCTGCTGATTGAGTGACAAAATGTCTCTAAAAACTGGTACATTTATACCTTTATCTTGAAATGGATGCTAGAAAACAATGCAGTGAATGGTTACCAATTTAGCACATGATGTGGTTTGCTGTTAGAACAAATGACCCACATTAAGTACACAATGTCAAACAAAGGTCAAACTTGATAACTTATACTAATTATCCAACAATCCTAATTGCTATGATAATAAAATTACCAGCATGTGCACATTTTTCTATCTATATCTTCAATCAACGGCATGCAAATTAGAACTTTCAATAACGTTTATCAACAATACACATTTCTAAAAGTTCTTTGCATGAACAGAATGAATAAACATACATTTATAGTTTGCAATATTACCAAACCAATATAAGCAATAAATAACTAAGCATATTACATCCCCTTGCTAAATTTTAAGGTATCTTGTTGAATTTGGTTTATAGTTTAAAAATTTATCACCGCTATATCATTGTGTTCAAAACAAGTGCAGTAGCGTACCTATTAAGTGACAGAGAGTTCAGATGTTTTTTTCAAGACCTTTTAACCTTCCAAGCTAACTTAACTAGGCTTGAGAAGTTCGCCAACTGGCGATACAGAACATTAACAGCAATATACAGCTAACGGTGCCAAAGCCTTCAAGAATCAACCAACTACCACTGGTAATTACATAATAAATCTATAAATCACATTTAAATGTAATGTAAATTAATTGCTTCATTACATTTATACCTTTTAAATTTTAGTGATATTAAATTGAACCATGTTTGTGCACCTATTAACAGTTCAGTTTACAGTTTTAAAGCAGAACGCAATACAGTATAATGCAATTGCACGAAGATGGGAAAAATCTGACATCAGACCGTAGCTTGCCTGTCTCTTTGCAAATAACTGCAGATCTAGGTACTGACAAATTTCATATATACTGCTGAAAAACTTTTTGAAAGCGATTTATATAAGGCACATTTTTGAATTATATTGGTTTATGTTGTATGCTTCAAGTTTATAATAAGACTTCAACAATAGAAATTTTCGAGTATCAAACATTATGCACATTGATATTCACAAATATTGTACAACACAAAAATAAGTTATTTAATATATGCTCGTGCATATAGGCTATAGTTTTATAAAATATATTTTCATAAAGTTGACAAAAATCAATGAAGATTAACGAGTTAAAACTGATCGTTTTTGCGCTCATCAAACTATTTTAATTCAGTAAAACATTACAAAAAATCTATTTCCTTCAATCAATGATTGCATATTTTCATGCGTATACATGACTAATAATTATTTTTAATCCATTGCATCATAACTATAATTGCAGTGGGTTACAGAATTTTTATGCAAAGGGTTGCAAATATTTTCTTTAGGTAAAGTTAGACCATTAAACAATAAGTTGGTAGTATTGTCTGCATAATTAGTAAGTCAATCAAATTCAAACTACAAAGCTGTTCATACACATCAAGCAGCAAACGAAAACAAGTTAAATTGAAATACAACATTGCATATTGGAAGTTGTAATAATGTACCGGCATTAATTGTTAGGGCATTGCATTCAGTTTTTCACAAATCAACGACGAGATGTTTAACTTAAAAACTAGTAATAAGTCTACATTGATCACACACACCTAAACAATGCAACTTAACAACATGCAATATGTTAATTATTACAGATTGATAAGTGCACTAATAGATGTAATTGGCAAATTAAAAACACAAACTGAAAATTATATAACCTTACGTAAGCTTTTAAATTGAAATTATAATACACCAAAACTATGACATTGCATAAATCTTTATATATATCATATTTTTGATAATTATAACTTGGGTAACTATGATCTCTAATTATCTTGAAAAATTCATGCACTCTGGACCAATTAGTACAACTAAAAAAATGTTAACTGTACACAGTAAGGCACGATGACAATTCAGAAACTGAAATAAGAAATGAAAAATTTTTTTGATGTAAATTAGAAAATTGTTAAACCATTACAGACACCAAATCATGCCACCTAGTTGTTAAATGCAGCAGCATTCATCATCCAGCTACAAGAACCTATAGACTACATTTTAAACTTTCAACTGTAAGCATGTTAAAGCACAGTAATATTTTGACTGCATGTGAGAGTCTCCCCCGCATGTAAAATTTTTCTTTGTGATACATAACCAGATTCAACACAAACCATATTCAAGTAGCCCAAGTCATCAAAATCAGACATTGCAGCTGCCTTTTCTGTCCAAGGATTCCACAAGACTGTAAGTAAATAAAATAGCAACTACAATCAACATTGTTATAATTGAAGTTAAACAAAAAGCTTGCTTACCAGTACAAGATTATATATATATCATTTAAATGCGATAAACAAAACTTGAGCAATAAATGCTAACAGGCCATCTAATGTCAAATAATCAGTAAACTAAAGCATATGTATAAATATATACACTGTAAGTGACGCCTACCTGTATCGGGCAGGTTTATTTTGGTCAGCATTAGTTTTGTCTCTGGTGTAGAAATTAAATGACCATCAGGTTGACCAGCAAGACGGTATACACGATCAATATTGCGGTCAATAACTATCTCTTTGCTTGCTTCAGAAACATTGTCTGTGCCTTCTACCTAAAACCAACAAAGTCCTACCGTTGAAAATTTAATCAGTCAAAAACAACTATTTCAATGGATTAACCAGTAGAAGATCAGAACAAAGACTATATGCATCATAATTATAGACAATTTAGCACTGGTATATATTATGTGAAATGCTTGAAAAAATATGATATCATCCTTAACGTGGTGCAGAAAGAAATTAACAAAAAACACGATTAAATGGTACAATCCTTTTAGCAGACTGCTAAGAAGTCTTCGCATAATGTTAACTCTGCTATGATTCATTAACGCTAGAGCCTTGAACCCCAGTTATCCAGCATGCTGCATGTCTGTATGTACGCATTTTCCAAAGGATGCATTTTTATAAACTTGTTATATATTCTAGTTTTTTTCTGGCTTTACCGAAATAAAAAGTTGCTGACCACAACCACGGTATATTGCAGCTATAATAATACATTCAATGTTAATCATCATAAAGTTTTCAAATAAAACATATCACACAGTACAAACGGAGTAAATACAGTTTTGCTATGCAAATTTCCTAAATGCTATTACAAAAGTATGATACATATGGAATTGATTGAAACATGGGTGCTCATATTTACCTTATCGGAATAGTTACATCCCAAAAAGCCGGAGACCTTGCAGCTGTTTATGTCAGACACACGAAAGTACGTGTGAAGCAGAACTGTAAAATCAAATTGCTCTGATCCAGTATTCGTAACTTCCAGTTTAGTTGTGAGATTATTTTCTCCCAAAGTAACTTTATAGGTCAACAAAAACCTACAAGCAAACAACATCAATAAGAAAAGCAGTCCAAAAACAGCTTCACACCATTATTAAAATACAGTGGTGTTAGTTTTATGCCTGTCTGCTTTACACTAAAATAACTATTATTTCTTCTATGACATCACTAAATTCAAGAAAGTGTGGCAAGAATTCAGGAAAATACAATGTTAAAGTATTTAAGAGATAAAAAACTGTGCAATCTAACCCTGTAAGTACAATTTGTTACTCACTGGTGATTCCACATATTTCTAGTTTTATCATCATCTGTCAGCTGTAGAACAGTTGTCACATCACCATTGCTCATCTACATGATATAGTTTTGTAATAAAGATTCAGCCTTGTGGTAGTAGTACTTTAAAGAATAACTTTTGACTCAAATGCAGTTTAACTATAAACTCAATTACAAATATTTCACTTATTCATAAACAATGTATAAACTGTATGCAATACAGCCACGCATATTATGTGACTACCACAATTTTTAGAAGTAAACCTTTGTTGGTTGTTCAATGATTTTCCACCAGGATATTCGTGCAAATCCATGCTGTGGACCGTGTTCCCAGGGGCCAAAATTTGCTGAAACAGCAAAAATTTAAAAAAATTTCAAATTAAATCATGTTTCATTATGCATGTTGTATATATCAAGTAAGTTATTCTGTGGCGGCCTGGGTGGCTTTTGTAAAATCATTACGTCATTCTTAGAAATGTGTTTTCCAGTTAACAATTGGAGTTTTTAAACTTTCAGTTCCGCCACATTAAAATCATTACGTCATTCTTAGAAATGTGTTTTCCAGTTAACAATTGGAGTTTTTAAACTTTCAGTTCCGCCACATCATTCTTAGGAAAGAGTTTTCCAGCTAGTAATTGGAGTTTATAAACTTGCTTTTTCAGAACACTGCAACTATCGTTGGTATATTTGAAAACTTGCTATGAATAACTTCGTGTGAAAGCTCCTTTTTTGTACGTTACCAAGTCGCTTCCAAGAAACTGTTTCCAACTTTAACCGAATGTAATTTGCAATAATTTGCATTGCAAACGCACTGTTTTTCACGTCCACACGCCTTGAAATGTTCATGCCTTTTTTGTCGTATATTTCCGGCACATCGCACAATGTTTTATAAGCTCAAACTTCTGTGCGAGTCTTGCTCAGACACAGGCTAAGACACAGACACAGACTCAGACACAGACGCAGACGTAAAGTTATAGACATTTGTAATACCGTACTACTGTAGTCGTGG
Organism: Clavelina lepadiformis; assembly: GCF_947623445.1. Taxonomy (NCBI): domain Eukaryota; kingdom Metazoa; phylum Chordata; class Ascidiacea; order Aplousobranchia; family Clavelinidae; genus Clavelina; species Clavelina lepadiformis. Next base: position 5,365,272 of record NC_135248.1, on the reverse strand, counting down.
TGATTGCAAATTAGTAGATATCGTGTAAACAGTCGTATGACTTATTCGTATCGTTATTTGTAATATTGAGAAAGTGTACAGCACCTACAATAAAAGCCTTTTCTGGCAAATGGTATTTGTTATAATATAATAAGAACGTTCGGCTGTCAAAAAGGTTAGAGAATTCTAACCGCACGCAACAATAGAGTCAGATACTACTGTAGTAGGTTAGTTAAGTCAATAACGTAAGTTAAGACCGATGAACTCTGTATCTGCATTCTGCCACATCAACCTCTGCATTCTAACGACCCCAACCTCTACAATTCAATCATGTTACAATTGTTCTCTCTTCCCTAATTTTATGAAACACAAGTTTCAGCTCACTTTACAATAACATACATAATATACTGCCGGTATTTTACCGGTATCTACATTTAATTATGTTGAATTCAATAAATAAAAAAAACATGCCACAATTTGTTTGAAATTTCCCTTTAATAAAATATTTCATTCTAACACTCACGAAAAACTAGTGGTATTCCTCCTCTTATGGCTTTGCTACCATCCATTTTTGACTTGGAGCTTAGAAATAGTTGTTCTTTTCCATTGTTTATCCAAGAGGTAACAGTTGCTCCATAAAGATGAATAGTAGCGGAACAGTTTTCACTCCAATCTAAAGTTATACTGTTTGCCATGGTATTTATACAACAACCTTAAAAATGCATAAAAATTGACACATTTTTACGAAACTAAGTGACATAATTCAGGATGATGTACAGATGGAAGAATATTATGACAGAATAAAATCTGTTTAAACTGTTGCAAGTAACTTGATTCGGAAAATTTTCTAGTTAAGTTTTGTTGATGTTCTTAGCAACAAATACACTCCAGCCCTCAAGCCACCAATATTGATAAATGACATTCTTTTCAATTTCCATAAACTAGATAGCATAGCAATGGCATTATTTATGGCTCTTTTATCACGCGTCAATAAACAAGCACGAGCAGTGCCAGGCCTTGCTATTCTAGCAATCTCTTTTAACATTGATGGATAAAGCACCCTGTTATCACTCTTTGAACCAACCCTTTTACCAAATGGGAGATCAGTTACACATACATCGATTGACGCACTTCGCCATGGTAGCTTTTTTACATTCCATTGCAGAACCTCAACACAACTTCTTACAGTTTCACCATTTAGAGCCGCTACATTGGCTGCAGATTTTTTAACAGCGTCATCTGATTTATCACCAGCAAAATAAAAGCAATTAATCCATTCGTCCTGACCTTCGATTGGTATTACACCAGTGCCACACATAGGATCAACCACAGCATCTCCAGCCAATATCTTGCACATTCTCAACATATTGTATGCAATAGAAGCACGTAAAGTAGTGTATCCAAAATGAGTAATATTTCGTCTGTGCAAGCTTTCTAGTGTCAAAACTAAACCAACTAAAACAAAATCAACACCCAAAGTAATAACAATTTCCAAGTTGTAGTTGCTAAGGTCCACCTTCCACTGAGTAATATCCTGCAAAGCACCACCAAAATATAATTCAGCGTCAGGTGAAGTAACACTTTGTTGTTTTCCCACTCTGCTTGCAGTAGCTCTATATCTTATATCTGTACATGAAGCATCTGGCAGGGAGGAAATACCATTAGAGCTGGGTACTGGTACCCCGGACGTGTTCTTCCTGGTTTTAATCAAAACCTTACAATGTTTAAGATTTTCTTGCCAAAATTTTACTACTTCATCCCAGGGTAGGTCATTTGGTAAAGCTTTCAGATCAACAATCGCCTTATCATGGTCATCATCATACTTGTAGTCCAGAAATTTTTTTATGACAAGAAATAATCTATCAACAGATCGCAGCTGATGAATGTCACACAATCTAGATACTGCAGTTTGGAAGTAGACTTTTCCTTGACCAATCTCACAAGCTTCTGGTTGAATCTTCTGCTTTATTTCATCGACGGCTGTAAATTCAAGTCCTGTTGGAACTGTGGCATAAATAGTCACAAGTCCTTCAAATGTTGAAAAGTCACAAAAAGTCGGAGGCATTGTAGTTACATAACCAGTCTATGCAAATAACAAGAGAGATGAATTTTGAAAATTTCAGTGCTTTAACCAACAAAGCTATACAAGTATGCACCTATACATTAGGTAGTTCAACTAAAGAGTATCAGTAATTAATACATTAGAAAAAGTGTAGTTGAGACCTTGAAATATTTAACCACTTTGATCTTTTTGACATGAAAAAAAGGTTGGAAATCATTTTAAAGGTTAACTTTAATTATTTATCCTACAGTTTTTAATCATTTTTGTACATACAACTATTATCATATTTTATAAGTTATATAATATAAGTGTGTGGGTGTGTGTGACTTATGCCACCCAAAGAAATTTCGGGTTGTCAAAATTTGTCATACGAATGGAACACTACCCAAGCAATGAGTGGCTATGTGTATAGCACTTAAATATAATAAATTTCTGATTGGTATTACTTTTATGCAACATGATGCTACTTCACATCTAAATAGTCTTTCTATTATGGTGCAACCATTTAACACCAATCAAATAAAGATAGACAAAACAAGTTCTTTCACTTGCGAACCGTGACATATAACTTATGCCATTTATCGTATTCGTATTTTCCTACTTCGGTAAACGGTGCCGGTACATTAAGTGTATACTTCACCGGCCACCGTTTATCAAAGTAGCTTCTTCCAAATTCAGTAATCGGCTGCCGGTGAAATATACGCTACCATTCATATATCAGTAGCCTATATGTGTAATGGCTATACATGTTTGACTGCCACTATTTCACCAAAAAAATCGGGCTTTTAAAGCTCTTTTTCACTGTCTTGTTAACCTAACTTAAATGGTGTAACATAATAATCTAAGCCTAACCTAAATCTACCTTCTAATCTAAATCTTACTTTAATTAAACCTCAAGTAACTAAAATTAAGTTGTTGCATACGTTATCGAAATAAAGTTACGGTAACCTCAGAGTGCCAACTTATGTCTAACACGGTTCAGCCACCATCAACTTTGAAAATTTCTGAAAACCGAAGGCGAAAAATTTGGGTTTGGTGATTGACTTTAGTGGGAAATCAGATCAAGGTAGGGTTCTGGTATATATATATGCACAACCATGAGATGCTTTTGTATACCACACCACAGCTACTTTAATTGTAACGTCATCTGGTTGTGCACTTTTAGGAAATGATTGATTTGAATTAACACTGCTTGGGGAAATTTCCCTAAAGTTAAATGGCTGTAGAAACAGATGAACCATAGATAATACATATACAGTACTTATGTATTAGCTATGGATGAACAGAGACTGAGCTCTTTGCCCTTGTCATGATAAGTCTGGCTTTACACTGAACACTCAATCGTAAATTTTTAACAAATACGTTATTTTTGTTGTAAGGACTTTGAGAATTGAATGAAGAAAATCTAAACGCAATATTTATTCCTTTTTGGTTATTTTTTTCGATTCCTTTATTTGACATTAATGTCGATGTTTTTTTCACAAGAATGTAATTGAAATGCGGCTGGATTGTGTGCGCCGAGCATTCACTATAGATCGGACTACACTCGTGGTAGGAGCATAAGCTACCCTTGTGATTGAATTGATTTAAAGCCGCCTTTGAGCTGGGGATGAAGATGCCCTTCTAAAGAGTCAGATAGCCATTCACGGCTACAATAGTCAGTTTTGCGGCACACTACGCTGTCTACGTGTATCAAACCTCTCCGATACGTTACAAGTGCTACAGTATATGAATTTTACTTAACAGTAACATATATACAGTACATCTTTCGAACACAACTGATCACTAGGGCAACCAAAAGTCAATATGGTCAATTTTTTTTTACCTGCTCAGAATGCTATGAAACAAGCACAAAACAAATTTCAGCTTTGTACGACGTGTGGTATAGAAGTTATTAGGTCAGATAAAGTCAAAATGTTACGTTAGGTCAAAATACGGTCAAATTGTTTCGTTAGGTCTTTTTTTTAGGTCAAAATCTATTAAACTTGTAATTTTGTAACTATTTTGTAATATTATTCTTCCGTTTTTCTCTTTTCTTGTACCGCAAACAATTCCAGTCCCGCAAATTTTACTTAGAACCAAAGACACAAAGAGAGGGAAGGCTTTTCAGCGCGTTTGGTGACGTCACGATGTGACAGCATTGCATTTGAAACTGCAAGTTGTCAATCTTAATACGCAGAAACAAAAAAAAAGTCAACACTAGAAAAGCATTTTGTCATTTTTAAATGCAGCTTTAGATTAGAAAGTTGCGGTAGACAGTGTAGAGACTATCAGTATAGCGTTTTTCAAAATAAGGTCAAAATTTAAACGTTTTAGGTCAAAATAAGGTCAAAATATAAACTTTTTAGGTCAAAATGAGGTCAAAATTTGCAGATTTTAAGGTCAAAATTTAAAATTTTTAGGTCAAAAAACTGGTTGCCCTACTGATCACTATTAACAAATATTCATCACTAGGGCTGCCCTGCTAAACTACAGTTTTTGCTTTAGCCTACTTGTGTGCTATCTGGGTTAAAACCAAAGGGAGTGATTGAAAACTTAAATGAATTTTATTCCCGAAATGATTATTTTCAGTAAAAAAATGCAAGAACAAAAGTTCAAAATGTTACAAAAATAGACACCGTGCTGTTGTTGTTTTTCAAACAAAGCTTGTTAAAAACAATACAGACATGTTATATTTGCAATAGCTTGCAATACATACATTTAAAACTGTTCCAATATGTGAGCAAAAATGACCTGATTTGTTGATACAGTATATTGATGATGTTGATACATTTTAAACATTAACAAAAGCACAGCACAAATTGAGAATCAAAAATTGAATGCAGCAGAATAAAATATAAAGCGTAGGTTGAAGTCTTCTAATGATTCAGCAAACGATGAAGGATTATTGCTAAAAAATCAAGTTGACAAAGAGTTTAAGTTACAAGAAGTTGAATTCAAACTATATTAGGGCTTTCCTCTAAATCCCAACATCGGAAAAATTTATACCCTGTTTACAAGAACCCCAACTATACGATTATAGCAATTTCTTCATCTCTAATTCACCACATACACTTTGAAAATTATCCTTAAACACAAATAGTATTAAAAATCTTTAGTTCTTGACTGATGGGATTATTTCAATGTAAGTTCACATGTTTCCCTATATCAGGGGTCACCAAACTACGGTCCGCGGGCCAGATCCGGCCCACCTCACAATCACAAATGAGCTTATTGTATGGTAGCCTATTGAACAAACTGGAAATTTGGCCCGCGATCGTCAGTTTTCATGTTTATCTAGTCCTTTGTGAAAACAGTTTGGTGACGCCTTCCCTATACGACAGCATTGTCATAGCTTACAGCACCAGTTAATAATCAATTCCAATATTTTTCTGTATTACCATAAAATTTTATCAGTAGCCTACCTGCAGCAGTTGAAACGTTTAAACAAGAAACAGAAGACGGGGTCATACACTGTGGTGACGGGTTTACGTTGACAATTTTTGAACAGGTGTTCAGCACAGCTGTTGATATTCCGCTACCTTCATTGCCTTTCAAACATGATAGAAAATATGTCATTCACACCAGCACCGCTTAAACAATGGTAAGCATTTAAGCATACTAATATCGGTACAAAAACCAACCAATAACACAAGTGGACAACCAACATGCATTTTTTCAATTTAGTTTTTCCGCAATGTAAAATGCAATGACACGTGACATTTATAAACAGTTTCCTTATTTCAGTAAAACTCTTATATAATAACATTCTGATCAAGTCTCAGGGCTATATGATGTTTCTTGATTGTCAATTATTTCCATGTGTTAATGATATGATATCAACAATGTATGAATTAACAGATTGGGTAGATAACATGTGATAATTTTACATTGGTATTTACCTAATACGAGAAGAGATGGCTTAGTTATTTTTACTGTGTTAATATCACACATTGGAGGCAGTAAATTCCCAGGCATATCAATGGATTTATGGTAACTTTCACAGAAGTTATCAGCATCGTCATCTACTTCATAACTGTCAGCATTGGTACCTGATCCAAGTACATCCCATCCAAGTTTCATAAGGGCCTGATAAAAAAAACACAACAGAAATTACCTCGCACGCACCAGGTCTTGTGCGGAAACTGGTCAACAACTTTGTTCATTGTATGCAGACTGCAGCAAAAAAGTCACTACTTTACCGGAAAAAAAGTTGCGCATTGGAAACTGTTTTTATCGTTTTGCTTTGCAGCAAGCTTACTTAAATCTTTCTTTTAAGCTTACTTTAGCCATAACTATGTGCTTAATAATGAAAACCAACTTTTTGCAAGTCCTTTCTCCCCATCTAACCGCCTATCGTTAATGAGCAGTGACACATACTTTCAGCAAAATATTTACTTTCAAAAAACTCAAACAAGTAACACTTTTTAAAAAAAAACCTTCATAAATTCCATGGAATTTCCGATGGTATAAAGATTGACAAGTTCTGTAGCACCAGCACTTGCTTTACAGGCCACTGCTGTCAATGGTGCACTGCAAAACAAAATCAACCTTGAAAATCAAACCAAATGATTTGTAAAGTAAAATGCATAGACGCGGTGGGGGATATGAAATAATTTAGAGCATGCATCAAGATTCAAAACAAATTATTCGACATTATTTGATTAATGCAAATATTTTCAAAGATTTAAGTTTTGCATTGTATACATATGGACCACCAACCACTTGGAGGAAGTGTTTCTAAACTCTATATCAAAAATTGGTCATCACTTTCTGATATTGCAATGTAAATAATTTCAAAAACTGTAAACAAAATGTATCACTATCACATAAATACACGAAATGATAAACATAGTAAACTATCACCTACCATCGTGATGTCATCAAGACGTTTGTGACACCCAGGAAACTGCATGTTCGTAAAATTGTGCCAACATTAACTGGATCATGTATGTCATAAAGTAAAACCCAAAGAGGCAGTCTCGATGTGTTTTCCGTATTTATCAACTTGTTGAGAAGTTCAGGTCTCATCGGAAAAACAGAAAGGTTCCCAACTTCAAGACATACACCCTGTAAATCATTGCAATAACACATCCTTTCTCACTTGTTACAAAACAACGTAGCAAATAATAATTCCACCTATATAAGTATAAAAGTAACTGAATTTAACTATGCTTTTTGTACTAGTAGGTAGGTGCAATGTATATTAGTGTATATGTTGACAAATTGTTGTTTAATGTTGGGCATTGCAACAGTAATGAAAGGTAATAAATAAAAATCTTGACAGTGAAATTTGAAAATCCAACTTCTCATAAAAGACCGAATAGACTAATTATCTCAAGTAAAGCTGTAAGATATATTCTTGGGTGTAATATCACCTGATGTGGCCTTCCATCAGAAATATTGTACAAGTGAGAAATAGGCTTAAACTCAACAGAAATTCCCTTCTTTTCTGCAATCGTGCAAATTGAATTGATTCTTTTGTCATCAGGTGGGCTAAGTTCCCAAGTTGATTTCAGCAAAACTCTAAAAGTCAAATTTTACACGTATATTTCGGTCCATGGACATGTACAACTTTTACTGTGTTGTCACTAAAAATTTCATTTAAGTTGAAACGCATAAAATGAGAAAGCATGTCACATAAATATCATGCTACTACATTAAACATAATATAATCTAGAATGTTGCAACCCTGATCTAGGATTCATAATACACATCAACAGTATATGGAAGCAAAACTTTGGCCAAAACCACACGATGAGAACCAAAAAACATTCCATAAAATAGAATTGACAGGAAATATCACTGTAACCACGCAAGACGGTGTGTTGAAATTTCTATACGTAAATATTTTTGTATAATAGTTACACTTGCAGAAAAGCTTCCTGAAAACGCATAATCATAATCACTTAAATGATATGTGCTGGAAATAAGGTTCTATCACCTGGAAATTGGCCTTTTTGAAGCTTCCATTGAGATTTGGCAGATAGACCTTCCATATAAATAAGAAGAGTTTCGACCATGATGATCTTTTTGGTTTTCTTCAAATGCAAGCAATATTAAAAGTTTTGAAATAAAGATATTAAACACACTCCAGTTTTGGTTTGTATTCTGACTTGTTATGCAAGTTCAGTAATACATTATATTATTCGTTTGCCTTACCAGTAAAACAAATGGTGCACTTTCATATTTTTTCCAAACATAGGCTAATGACAATTTTTTTAAATCGAATGAGCTGTATATTTATCAGTTACTTACTTTGATGGGAATCGATCACTTTGTTTGTTTTCTTGTGTTTCGATTTGCGATAAGATGAACAGCTGCTTATGGTACCAACATAAAACTGCATATAAAGTATCTGAAGTATATATCTATTTTTACTGACAGAAAACACGAATCATAATCCAAGCTAAACCATAGCTGTCAAAAATTTGAATACATGCTACTGCTGTTGCAATTGTATACCCTGAGATAAGCAAAATTGAAAGAGCAAGTAGACTTGTGTAACAGACAAACAACCATGACAAGGCTTTTTAATCTAAAAACAAATAGGCAATTAATTAAGTAATTAATAAAAAAAAATGCAAACACATAATTAAAGATAAATTAATCTGGAAAAAAAACTGAAAAGAAATTACGATAAGCAATTAGCAAAAATCTAATCAATCTGAAAAATTTGTTAGTAAAAACTGAATAACTATTCAGTTAATTTACAATTACTACAACAACAAGCAGCATACTTACTATGACTAACTAATGTGATTTCTTATTAAATACAATTTAACATTACTTACTCAGTGATGCGTTAACTAAGAGGTTAGTTTTACAGAATCCTTTGTAATTGTGCTTTTTAATTCTTCACCAAGAAAATCGTCTGGATCATAGATCACTTTTACAAGCAAGGAGCAACTAGGACAGGTGGCAACGTCTTCACCACTTTGCAATTCTTCCAATGTTATTTCAAATCTGCACATTTATGATACTTTATATAAGTCATAACCAATATAAAAATAAGCTACCGATATATTATAAAAACAAGTGGATTTATTGACAAAAAATAGTAACAACTTAAAAATAAACATATACCAATGTAAGCCATGGGTTTCTACTTTTCTAAGTTTGTGAAACACAAATAGGCCGCTATACAATGCAAAGGCGCTACAACCATGTAGTTAAAATACATTCAGGGAGAAACTTTGAACTTTTTGTTTTCTTAACTTACAGTATACCACAATGGTCCAACCTGTTTACATTTTCAAGAACACTAATCCCAAATGTAAAACGCTAAAAATGTAAGCAGAGGAAATTTTGATAAATATTAGCAGACACCATTGAAAGATGATTATAAAAACAAGATACCAAACTAGTACGCCTACTAAGTAGTTAATATTGGTCAAAATGCATAAAACTAGTAAAACAATTCCATAAAACACCATTAAACCAATTTCATGTTTGGCAATTAATGCACTCATAACAGACTTTTCTTTATACCACGTTTTAAAACCTGTTTAATAAATCGTTGTTTTATCCCTTTAGCTAAAACTGGACGCCAATAGGCCAAACAAAAGCACATATCTCAATGCATTGAATGATGTCAAAAAGGTAGTGTAGAGAAAAGAACGTTATGATATTTCACATTCTACACATGTAAGTACCGGTATGTCTCATTGATGACAACTATCACCAACACAAGTTTATGGGCAAAACCTAAACCGCATTTTGGTGCAAATTGTATGTTCATGACAATTACTATTTTAAATCATTGTCTATCGCACCATTGCTTTTGATCTGTAAGTTGCATGACAAAAATTTGTTTTGCACACTTAAGTATTTGGGGCATACCTGGAGTCACATCACAACAAAAATTCTCTGATACGGCTGTGCAATGTGCATTCCACAAAAGGTTTTTACAGCTAATTAGTTAAATACACCAATTATATTAATAATATACATAAATATAAATCTGCAATCAAATTATGCATTAGACTATCATAAACTCGCAACTCACTTATCTCCACATGGACAAGGATAATAGTAAGTTTGTGTATCTTCATCGAATTCAAAATCTTCTATTTCAACTTCATCATGGTACACATCAGCCATTCTCTGATTCTAGTGGACCATTGAATTGTATGCTGAATAAGACACATAGACATATAATTAATGATAAAGAATGCATTAATGTAAATGACACTGGTATTTTGGCAAAGAATAGCACTTCCACTCAAAGCAAGAGATCTCCAGCAATGTCTCTCGGTCGTCACATAAAATAGACACCACTGACATCCACTAGAAATCAGCCTTGACAATCTATGCGTAAACGAAAGGTGCGATTCGAGCATGCTAGGGCACATGAGGTCAAGCTCATGAGCGCTAACTGAATTAATATACTATCATAATGCATCTTTGTTTATACGCAAATAACACAGAGAAAAGTGTAAATATTTGTGTTAAATCTCCAGTAGTTCCACTGCGTTTCGAGTGGATACAAGATAAACATAAGTTGGTAGATTAATTACACTGATCAACACAAGTTTTTATCCGAAGCTGTTTCATCGTTTTTGGGGTATGTTTGGGGCACTGAATCTGAAAACAAGGTTGTTTTTTCCAATTGGCTCTATTTTTTGACATATTTTTTAATTTTTCGTTCAGAAATAGCGTAAAATGGTAAAAATTTCCGATTTGTATTTTTTTTATCACAATGTACAGAACTCAAAGGGCTGTTTGACATGATTTTGTTTTTTACTAATTTTATTTCTAATCTAATTTTCGATTTTTCCTAAAATGCTTGTTTGTCCAACGGAGTTTTTTGTAAGTGAAACAAGAGCATCCTTCGTGTAACAAAATAATAAAAATCAAAGTACTATATAGGCCTACGTCAAAAATATCACGCAGTCCATGCCGCACCAAGAAACTGATGTTTTGCTGTCGCATAACTGCTGTACATATTATATGTCGTTTTTGATTGATGTATAATTTCGTCACAATGCCTATTTACTAGAACGCAGACAATCACATAATAAAAATATAATCGATTTTATATAGGCCTATGTGGTAAATTTAATTCTAGTTCGAATTCTAGCTTAATTTCGAGTTTAAGCAAATTCGTCAATTCTAATCCTAATCCTAATCTAATTTATAAAAGCTTAGTACCCTCTAATTCTAATTCCAATCTAATAGCAAAAAGCTGAAAAACGACTAGCTGTCCAAGTCTGTAGGTGACCATAGATCCACATCCATAAAACATCCATGTCAAACATATTGCATCAAAGTCTTTATATTAACTTCATGACCGGACCAGTGTTGCGAAAGCGAAAATATATGTTATATCTGTTAATAAAAAGAAGGAAAATAAGAGCAAAATATTTTTTTTTTTTTTGAGAACAGTGCATGATAGCTTAAAGTTGAAGACACAAAATTAAAGTACTTCGCGTTATTCAATAGAAATAAACATATAAAATTTTCGTGAGACCAAATAAAGTTTACCACATCTTACAATTAATACATTGTAAAGTCAAAACCTTAGATGCGTGGTAGCACGGCAATAACTTGATGCACATTATTTGTATTTTTACCTAGCTAATAAAACTGTTTTAAGGCACTTGGTTATGATATTTTAGACTGAATTTAAGGGAAAAAGTTATAGATTATTTTTTCGAAGGTAACGGCAAAAACTAAATTAGCAACACTGGACAATACCAGAAAGAGCCTCACGTGTTTTAGGTACATTCCCTTTGTTAAGATACTTGGCGTTTATACATTTTACTTGAAGTTTATAATAAAGTGAGATGAGGAAAGCGTGTAGCTGCAGTTTGAAAAAATTAAAGAAACTATATTTATTATAGCAGAATACGAAATAATATAAAACAGAAAAAAATTAAAAAACAAAATTAGCAAGCTGGATATAGCTAAAGAAGTACTGAACTGTATGGCGCTATCAGGCTAAAGTTCAGCAGCTAAATAATATTTTGCCAAAGTGGGAAGTACCAAACAACAAACTCAAAAATCTGAACTGAGTCAATACGATTAACTTTTTCAAACAAAAAACAGCAAACCAGAAATTTTCAAACAACAAATATCCAAAATAGTTTAGCCTAAGCCTAACTAAAAATAAAATAAGAAATTTTCCAAACTGGAAAATAACAAAACAGATTTTAAACACTAGGCCTAGCCAACTAATAACTAGGCCATAACAAATTTTGGTTGATTTAGATTTTGAAAATCCTTTTTTTTCGGTTTTTCTAATACCCTTGAAGCTTAAGTCCATTTTAATATTTTCCATGCAGTTTGGATTATTTTAATTTTAATCTAGTTGATTCTCATTTCGACGTTTTCGTTTCGGTTTGATTCTTTTTTGGTATTTTTTGGCACCTTATATTTTCCTATTCAGAAAACTCCAGTTAATTGCTTAGTTTTGAAATCTTGAAAGTATTCCATGAGATGTTTGCTGAACTGTAGTTAAAAATCAATCCATTCATTACTTCAGTCTAAAATTTAACGTTCGTCTGTAATTCTTAACAACACGGAGTTAAGTTGACCAGGAATTGTGTTTTTTGTTTAATCCGAGATATGATCTCGTAGAGAGTGACTATTTCACCGAAAGTAGGTCACGCAGCTTATAGTAAAAATAGGCGGTTAGGAGAATTGGTATGCAAAACGTTGATTTTAGGTGTTTAGGGTTAAATTCGAATGAGTTTTAGATTGGAAGGTAGTTTTAAGTTAGGCTTATGTCACTATGTTATAAAAGTAACGTTAAGTTAAAAAAGAAGCTGTGAAAAAAGAACTTTGAAAGCACGATTTTTTCGGGTGAAATAGTAGCAGCTGGTCTCATAACGTCAAACAATACATCACGACACTAGCGGCCACAAATTCTATTGCTCTTAAATACCCTAAAACAATTGTTAGCACCATTAAACCATAAGATCAGTTCAAAAATTACAAAACACAGGTTTCTGAAGAGTCTTATATAACTGAAACGTTTGGTCAAAATTCGGTCGTTTTCCGCAATATTCATAAAGGCGCTTTTAAGCAAAAAAACATCAAGTTTCAAAATAATTCTTAAAAATTAAAACTTTCAAAGTGGTTAAATTAAATCTTTTGAGTAAGCTTCCGCAATAACTTAAGAGATCGATATATGATACTTTTTTACAATATTTTTATGCAAATAAGAGCGTATAAGCTATCTGTTTATTTGTATCGATTTGTCTAATAATTTAATCTTTTTATAAGGTGGTTGATTAATTTAACCTTAGTATGCAATTCTCAGTAACAAAACATTCAACCTCGCTGACCAGAACTAAATAAAGTTAACCACACTCGTTAGTTGACAAGTAGACAGACATGGAATTAGCTCAGACTGAGTTGCCTACGGTTGGGAAATCGTGTGTTTGCAGAACAAAGTTGAGTTCTTTAGATAAATACAGCGATTTATATTAACTCTCTTTCAAGAACATTTAGCATTAGAATTTAATCTCTTAAGGCAGTGCTTCTCAACCCCTGGGTCGCGACCCAAAAGTGGGTCGCCATTTGGTTGGTTTGGGTCGCCGTCGCCAATTAAACTAGTCCACAAAGCCGTTCGACAACTGAGTGACTTACTCTATTCATTGCATAATGACTGTTTGTGACGTCATAATGCATTGTTGCGGAAACACAAGTGAAGAAGCATGGTGATGATTATTTGCTGTGAGACTTTAGATTAGCTACTTTCCAGTCAAGGCTAAATATTTGTAAATACCCAATTTTTGGGTAAAAAATTGGGTCGCCTCAGCATCGCTAATTATTTACGTTTAATATTTTGGTCGCCGCAAAAAAAGGCTGAGAAGTACTGTCTTAAGGTATATACAAATTTTTCATAAGTACCCATTGATTGTTTTTAAATAAGCATTGAACATCAAACATCCATCAAAAACAATCCATTTAGAACAGCTAAGGAAATCGCTCAGCCGAGCTGGCTGTTAATATTCTGTATTTATTTTATGTTCATCCATTCTTTTACATCATGTCGTGGAATGCGATCAAAAACTTTTCTCCAGATACCACTGCTTTAACTACACAACCGAATATTTGCAAAGGCTTCAATGACAAATACCTCTATGTGTTACCAGTACACCTAAATAGTGTGCAACTACGGGAGAGCTTTATGAGACAATGATTAACGTATATTAGATGATATGATCAAAGGCAAGGCACATATACGAGATGCTAAGCTTACACGGTTGGTTTTAGGTAAGTTATACGTTGCATGTTTTAGTGTGAAATCTGCAAGAAGTTTTACACTTCAGCGTCTATAGCCTATGTCCCTTATTGAAGTTTTTGTGTACAGAACGACGGTAAGCAAACAAGAGAGGTCTACTTTTAACAAAATTTCAAGGACAGGGGGAGTGGTGTTGGTGAACTGCAAGAGACCTGGATTGAAAATTCACACTCAGTCAGCACGTTTCGGACAAGCTTGACATTTTAAATTACTTGAGCAAAGCACTACAAACAGTTCAGGTTGGTTTGAATTGGTATTTGTAGTTTATTAAAATATGCTTGTTTTCGAATTGTTTCAATGGTTCATACCTTTACAGCTATCAAGGTTGTAAACTAGATATCACGTCATTAACGTCACTGACCAAACGTGCTAACGTTGTAGTGAAGCAGTCGTTTAGAGTCAAGTGCCAACATTGTTCACACGCATTAATGACTCGTAAAATACGTTGAAATGTTTGTACAAGTTGTAGTCAAGCATTTATCTTTACCTTTTTTCACAAGTTATAGCAATTTTGAACATAATTGCAAGAAAATCAATAAAAACCTGTTCTCACAGATACTGTCTTAAAAATGTCAATTCAATGATAAAGCTTTGTTTAAGCTGTCGTTTAAACTAATCATTTCATCCATCATCTACAGTGGCCTTAAAAGCTTTGTCAAGATCTCCAAGGACACAGCAAATGACGCATTCCAAACCGCAGGCTGCGTAATTGTGACATTTGCGGGAATGATATTTACACGTCTTTCATGTCGAATGTAACAAGCGTTTTCACTGTGAAAAATCCTTTTGTTTGTGTAACGTGGGTCACGAACCTATAAGCAAACCTTGCTTGTTACAATAGCTTGGTTGAAAATTTGTCCCTATTTTCAGCACAATAACTGCACCTATAGCTACACATATTGACAATGAACAGTATATAAAGGAAAGCGATAGCCGTATAATACATGTGTAGTGATTTATGATTAGGTAAATATTTATGGAAAATTTAGACTTGGTTTTATGTACTACACTATGTGTGGAAAAAGTTTAAAAGTATTTGCAGAGATAAGAAATAGTTTAGCAATAGGTTACAAGATATCCATTATATTGCATTGCAGTGGTTCGCTTTATAAAAGTTTGAAGTCATTGCGGCGCCCTAATGAAAAGAAATCATAAAAGATAAAACTGATGTTTGATCAATCTGGTTGCAATTTTACCTCTTATGCATAATTGTCAATCAATAACGAACAAATTGTGACATAAAACAATCCTGGAAATTGGTTTCAATAAATCCTGTTCCTAGTCTAAATCGTGTTCTTTACGGGAAGGAACTAATATTTATAGACAATCTTTGTGGACCCGTGGCAACTAGTTCGGGCGCCTTAATGCGCCGCAGCGCACCGTTTGGGACACAATGCTATATTTGTATTGGGTCATTGAATGTGTGCACGAATACTGAATACCAAGCGATACCTACATTTGAAACCTGAAAAAGCAGGAAGTAATAACGAGTTTCACATTGATAGAAGCACATTGCTTTAATCTGTAATCTTTTCGTTTCAGAGCCTGGCCAAATAGAAAATGGCCCATGAAAATGTAACGTTTGAAATTGACAACAATATTCGCATCACATCGTTTAAAGTTGGAACAACGTCTGAAGCAGTTGATCCGTCTGAAGCCTCACAGCAGGATGTCAGCACCACATCGTTTTCAGAAGCCCCTCCATCATCATCACAGGGATACGACGGCCCAGCCGTGATTGAAGTTGAGGAAATTGAACAGAATGAGGTACGTGTAACAAATAAACCTTTATAAACTACTTTCCTTTAAAGCTATTTTTAAAAATCAAGTTCTGCTTTGGCATACGTTTACATAGCATATAGCAGTGATTAACATAAGGAATAGGCTGTACTATATGCATAACAACAAACAAATGGAGGCCTATGCTTTTTGTACAAAACCTGAAAGACATAGCATAGGCTATCATAATTATAGCTTTGCAAACAAGGCCCCTACGGTTGAAAATACTGCAAAAAGGAGTATTCTACAAAGGAAGATACCAAACTGAAACTGTACCTGACAAGAAATAACGAAACCCAAATTGTACAATGCTTTGAAGCTAATTCCACTGACGGAAAGTATGCCCTACAATAAATAAAAGGGCCCAGATCCAATTTTCTAAACACCGAAAATATTCTGTTTTAACCAAGCATTGAAATTGCATCAACTCAATTATAGCGTTTTATTGATATTTATAAATACCATTCAAAGAAACTAATTTCAACTCCAGGATTATCATAAAGCATTAAAAGTATCGTCAAATTCTGCTTTGCAGCTACAGTATTTTAACATAACAGTTATAACAACATTATAACAGTTATAACATAACATAACAGTTATAACAACATATAGTTATAACAGCTACCGTAACTGTTATGCATTTCGTGGGCACTTTATTTTTGTTTTACTTTTTAAAACTTCTTTTGTTGTACTATAATTACAACGTATTTCGCGTATTGCATAAATCGAAACAAACGGCAGTATGCACAAATATCGATTATAATTAACCTATTATGTCATTGGAGTGTATGTGTACAAATCAGCCCACAAGAGGGTCGTAACAGGATAACCATGGGCCCTAAAAAGCAAACTTCTGTGATGGGATCCTGGGAATTTCTTTTTGAGACTACTTTCTTTTTGTTAACTGATATAAATTTCAAAGCCATCGTTTTGAAAACGTACAAAAATGAACAACAGATTTTACTTCAGAAATACACGCGGGTTCGGGCTTGTATTTTCGACTTTACGTCATATACAAAGGGTACGCTTCCACTCCGTCTGAACCACCGCACCCAGACGCTTTCAAATCAACGCTGTTGCTTTTACGTTTTGAAGTTGGAAACAAGCGTGTTCATCATTCTTTTTGACGTTTTTTGCAACTGAAAGACTTACATTATGTTTTATTTGTCATTATGGGCCTATTGGTGACGTGGCCTCTTAAGCATGTGCCTAAGATTTCGATACTGTAGTTACGCTATTTGTCGACGGTGGCTTTAACATCATACAGTATAGAAGCAGACAGAAACGAGTCCCAGAACTAAAATAACTGAATCCTGCCAACCGATAGAAAGTCCTTGCTTATGCCAGTTGTCTATTAAAAGTCTGTGGTGTGACCCCTGTCAGCGTTCATTGAAATATGGCCCTACGCTTGCAGTCGTAATCACTTCCTGCTGGCGCTGGTGAAAGCATCAAACGCATTTGTCGCAGTAATGTTAAAGAAAATTGGATGATTAGTTTCAGTGAACAAGTATCAGTCCTGCTACTTTATGAGTGAACGGTTTAGTAGTCATTTGGTGGCCTTACCTGCTCTTGGAGGACGCACGATCCAGGCTACATGTACCGCGCTGGTGCGATTATTGCAAGGTTAGTGAAGTAAAGCAAGATTATATGCAGTACAGTATACTGCCCTGTGTGTATCGCAAACCATGTAAAACTTTGCACATTTTTTCGTGTGACGTCATATAGGCAACAACCAAGCGAGCACGTTGCGGATCTTATAGTGCAGTAACATTACGTGTAGATGAGTGCTATGTTTTTCGTGACCAGTTGCACGATAAAACAAAGCATTTACCAATACTGTATTCTACAGAACCTTTTATAATGCGCGCATATAGTTCTGAAGCTTTATACCATATTTAAATTTAAGATTTCATTTCCTCGTCAAACAGCTTCTGCAACATCAGATAATATCGTGAATAAGTCCCTTGCAATTTGCAAAATGCATGTTTATTGCCACATAAATTAATGTGTCATTAATAATAGCACAGCTGTGCTCATCAATAAATCGCAGACAATAGTCGTAAAAGTTAATGCTTTGTTAGTATAGATTATATAGTTGCTAAGTTCATCACCGCCACGTGACATTGGTTCACCTTGATAAAAAAATACATACCTTTTGTTTTAACCAGACTTTAACGTCTGGTCCTATACGACAGTGAGTCATAAAAATTTACGGTTACATTCAGTATTCGTAAAAGCGTCAAACGTTGCTATGCGCAACGTTTTGCACAAAATGTTACAAATTTTCATTGGAATGATCGCCTAATATATACACAGGTTTAATCTCTAGGTAAATACAGCACATGAATCGAAAAGTCTTCGATGAAAATATATGTACAAAGCAAAACAATTTTTACATCTAACTTGGTGTAGGAACGAGATCTTGCAACGTTTCAGACTGTGTGCTGACGAAATCCTTCTCTGATTGCAACCGTCTCGTTTTGTATAGACGCTTATGGTCGCTATTGCGCTATAAAAAATAAAAGCCACAACGATAAGCTTATCCCTCGTGAACGCTGTGTTTGTGTAACGCCTTGTGGCAGAAGTAGTTAAAAAAATAGTGGGTAATACAAAGGGTCTGTAAAGCTTTTATTTTAATCTCGTTATACAAAACAACTTTATACGCATATGTACTGGCTTTGTTTAACTACGTCCAGTTGTTTTATCGAGTTTCTGGTCAAATGCGTTGTCCTGAACTTTATTTGACGTGCAAAAAGCTACCTGCTGCTAGCCATGGTTGCTGCTCAGCTCGTTATTCTGTCAACGGCTCACTAAGTTTCCACGGTACATTGAATAGACGACATTTTTAAACCTCAAAGCTTAAAGGGATTTTCAATTATTTTCGGCCACCGCTTAGTCCGAGTTGTCACTCACGGTACCGACTTTGTCAAACCTTGTCTTGCCAAAGTGTTTGATGCGATAAACTTGTTATTTTAAACCGCATGTTTTGAAGCCATTTTGGTCTAACTGTATGCCCCCGGCATGCGCTTTAAGATCTTCGTAGTTTTAGCAAAACAGAACAACGAAGCAATTGTTCGTCGGGTTGCTGAATGTTTTCTGCAAACAAACCTGTATTTCAATTTTTGTCCGCTCTGTTATTTGAGCTTGCCAAAACGACGGTGTGAAATTAACGGGAAAAAAGAAATGAGACTTACCAACAAGGTTAAAAGAGTTAAAACTTATTGCCCAAATACCTTTTTGCTTGAATGGTTTCGCAAGGGCTGTGAAATTTTAGCTGGGCGTGTAGTTAAAACGTTGATTGTGGGCAATTGCACCTGGCTGAGTACTCTTATACACAATCAAACCGCTAAACCTTTATGTGGG
This sequence comes from Clavelina lepadiformis, assembly GCF_947623445.1. Classification (NCBI taxonomy): domain Eukaryota; kingdom Metazoa; phylum Chordata; class Ascidiacea; order Aplousobranchia; family Clavelinidae; genus Clavelina; species Clavelina lepadiformis. The sequence continues at coordinate 5,345,857 of NC_135248.1, read as the reverse complement.
GATTAATGGCTAGTTTTAACTGTAGCTGATTGGGTGGTTTTAGTGTTATAACGTGTAGATTTTGCTATCTCTTACATTTAAACAGTTGCCTTTTATAGGACAATAACTGTGGAATGTCTATTTGTTTATACATGCCTTCTATAAAAGTTTGAAAGTTTTTTAACTTGATATAAAATCCGCTTAAAAACAAAAAAGATACTGATATATGAAGCAATCATTTCGTGGTTTAAAGCAAAAAGTGCTTAAGACTTTTCCCAGCTGTGTCTACCATCTAACATAAATAATTTTGCGTTATCCTTGCAAAAAAGGAACAATTAACCAAGTAGCAATAGTAACAGGGTAGAATATTCTTTTGCCTACATAGTCCGGAAGCAATCATGACATTTTTGCTAATAACTTTTAATGTTTGCATGTCTTGGCGTAACAAATAGGTTTTCTAATAACCCATAATATGAAACGTTTGAATAAGGTTGCTTTTGTGAAATTATGGAAAACATTGCATTTTTGCTACATATGAGTCCTGCGTCAGTGCGTTGACTATTTCAGAGTTCATAATAAACATTTACAAGGTCATCGGGATTGTGGTTCCAGCTGTTGCAGACAAGGTCGTATACCATGTAGGGCTAACGCTCGTTAATATGTTTGCTATCTTTACGTTTTATAGTTTATTTCTATGGCATATTTAGTTACTAAGGTCATGACTAGGTTCATCTTAACCTACATCACAAACGTTCTCCTTAAAAATGAAAAACATGTTTTGTCTCTGCGGTTACGCTATATACAAATTGTTTTGAGTTGAAACGTTCCAAGAGAGTTAAAAACTTCGATTTTTATACCCAGAATGTTCGTACGTAATATATTCTATACAGCATATTATAATTTAAATGGTTTCCACAAAAAGCCGTAAAACTACTTGGAGGAAGTCGGTTGAAACTATTGTTCTGGCGCTGGGCTATCGTAGTGGCGTTAGCATATTGTCTACATTTACTAATTAAAAACGTACAGTATATTTAAATTAAACACATGTAAATACTGTGCCTAAATCAGGCTTTCTGTTTTATGGGTATTGGACTATCTTTCTTCAACCCATAAAAGATAGAAAAAGATTCAGGCTCGATCAAATTAAAAATAAAATGTTTAGTGTAATTGATTTAACACGAACATTTAATTGATCTAACGTGAACAGCAACAAATTTTCCATTCAGGATCGCGTAATGAGGAAACGTATGTCGGCCGTTTAATCACGCGCATCGATATAATCCTTCATGCCAGAGTTGAACGCAAGCAATCAGACGCCCAAGTCGTTTTACTACGAGGTCCGATTTTTTTCCTACCTGCCACTGCAAACTAAAATTTTTTTCTGTCGGTTTATAACGGCTGAATAAAGCAAAGAGCCTTTTTATAGGCTGGAGTTTTACTACGGGCTTAGTTCGTTTGGATTATACGGTTACCTTGTGCTTTTGTTGCAACGAATTTGAGGTTGGTGCATTGACATTAAGTTTCAGATAAGTTAATTTTTTTGGTTTCTTTTTAGTGCAGTTTATTCCGATATGAATTACGCTTGTGGCATTTGCAACATTGTTGAAAGAAAAAATTCATTTACAAAAACAACAGTTAAAGCCAAAATATTTACAAAAGTAATGAGTGTTTTCTGAAGTTTTCATGATTTTTTTAATTTCATTAAAAACGATACAATTTTTGATAAGGATTTTATAAAGATCTTTTTTTTGCAAAAACGTTCCTTTTGCAAAAAACATTTCAAATCATGAAGGGCCCAAAATTCATTAAATTTGTTTACAGCTTAATTTTATAACTACAGCAATTTTAGGTGTTATGTAACACTATCTATATCCATGGTTGTAGCTATACAGTAGATATTCATAATTGGATATTTTGTAAAGAAGCTTGATGACAAACAAAATTGGCCCCGTAATATATTTTAATTATGCTTTTTCTTCATACAATTATTTTTGATTGGGTTTAGACTTGCTTAATTTCCAGGTAATTTCATCGGAATAGTTTGATTAACTTTCGCTATAAAGTTTGCATTGTTATATGCTTGCTATACAACTCAATCTTTCAAATAGTTTGTGTTAAAATGTTTCCTGATTTAGAAACATAAAAAAGTGTAGCAGTGTTCGAACCGAATATGAAACCATTATTAGCGTTATCATTATTCATGTTTCTAATTTTAAATACCTTAATAAAGCCTAAAAATAACTTAATTACTTAATATATAATATGATTAGTCCAGGAGAACCCGGTGCGCAACGAAACAAAAATATTAAGTTTTTCTGTCTGCAGTCAATCGGTACATCACGTTTATAGTTTGGGGTTTACTGCCTTAACTCGGTTCGCGCTGGTGGTTATTGGTTGAACTCATAAAAACGTATAACGACTACTATTACTAGCACGATCTTTGATTCCCGATTTACATTAATGCTTTTATTTTGATTAATGACATTAATGCTCTTTGACTTTCCTCACCACCTGTTCTTGTTAGTTAAGCCACCTGTTTTTTCTGGAAATCTGGTCTTCTTAAATTTGTGAGATTTTATGATGAAAAATGTCGGAATAAACTTTTGAAGCCCAGACGAATTACGGTAAATTCCAAGAATGATGCGCTATAAAATTTATCAGCTTTGTAATTCTGTGCTAATTGGATGTTTTTAGGTAAAAATTAACGTAACGAGCAAAACCACAAACACTAAAATGTTGAGAATATTTAAAAGCCACTGAGGTTTTCAAAATTGACCTTTTGACACTTTTTCTTTCCGCTTCAAAAGATTGGTATTTGCATGATCCAGTTTGATTGCTCAACCTGCAAAAACTCTTTAAAATGTACAATGATATTTTCAAGGGTCTTCAACTACCAATTTCTGTCAACGTTGGTTTAGCGGAATGCATCTGCTTTTCCACTAAATGAAATTTTTGCAAATCCTCATGCTATCGACCGTGCAAAACCCAAAGCTGCAAATTTGTCATTTTTTTCTTTCTACAAAATCCTTATTTTATGACTTTCACATCGTAAACATTATTCCTGTTTAAAACCGGTCGGTGTTAGCTTTTGACGTGATTTTGTTGCCACGTTCAAAAGGTCATTGACTTCGCCCTGTGAATACCGTTGGAGTATAATTGCGTTTAAAGTAGCTAGTTTAATCTCCATGGAAAATACAAAGAAGTTTTATGGCCCTGTCTTTGCTTTACCGCTGCAAAGTCGGATTTCAAAAGCATATAAGCCGAAACTCGCTGACAACGATCAATCAAGACCTTTTCTTTCTATCCAGTTTTGTTCCGGTTTGAAAGACTCCGTTTGAAATGCACTCAGGGAAAACACAAACAAAAGACAAACAAACCTTTCGAATATTTGTTCATAATGATAAATTTGATAACCACAATAGCTCTAGCCCAAAACTGATTATAATTTTCTAACTACTACTGTACTGTATAACTTTTATAAACCTATCTGCTCATATACCGATTGTGACAGAGAGTCTTAATCACTCTTGCCTAGTTTACTGAACGAGGTTGAGTTAGGGCAATGGAAAGTGTGCTAAATTGAAATCTTTTTGCAAAAAAGAAACAATATAACATATTAATTTTATCGCAAAACGTGAAAAATATGCAGACTTTTATGACATGTAAAAACTTGCGTTGTAGTTTGTGAATTTAATATTTTTCATTCATGGAATCTGATAAAACAAAACAAGTTAGCTACCGTACCGTAAAACCAGAGCAATACAGGTATTAAACAAAAATACTTTGCTTTGTTTTATTTACGCTCACACCCTACGAATGCAACATTAATGCGTAAAAAGCGTTTTGTTCGCAAACAATAACCGTAACTGAATTGTTTCGATTTGTTAATACCATAACATTTCCCAAATTATACTTCGTACGTTAAACTGCAGAAAGCCTACTAATTATCAGGTACATGGATGTTTGCAAGTGAAATAGTTTATTTGATATATGAAACTTTTGTAATGAACCCTACAACAGACCCAAACTTCACCCCCATTAAACCCGATACGGGTTACTTGCTTGAAGGTTTGATGTAGACTGTGATAATGAACACTTCTATAATCTTGCAGGACCACCAGCAAGAAATGGCGACCAAGTCATCTGCTGTTGAGCTCAAGGAAGTTGTAAGTCGGTTGCGATTAGTTATAGTTTAGAAATACTTGAATTCTTTTCGATATTTTTACATATGATACATTTAAGTTACCTTGTACCACAAAATGCAAAAAATCTAATAAATCTTTTGTCACACAGAGCTTCAAATTTTATATTGGCTCTTCCTATTGTTCCATTTGCTTTTATAGTCCTCAGTAAACGGGGAAAAGGATCATGCCAAAAATGGAAATGATCTTGTGAAAACAGGGGTTATGGTGGAGACTGCTAACCGTTCGCTTAATTACGAGTCTTCTCAAGTGCTCTTTTACGTTCAAATTGCGTAAGTGTTTTTCTGTGTTTTACGCTTTGGTAATTTGATTGACAGTAGTGCTCCAGTTACACAGAAATTCAACCTTATTTTCGAGAAAACCGTTCCAAGGCATTTGTTGTTTCTAACAACGTATGCTGAAAAAATGGTTTTCATCACGATGTCCACACTCTAACATACCGGATAAATAGTTTTGTTGGTGTAAGTCGCGTTGATCTTTGAGTTGTAATGAAACGTTATTGACATGTGTAAAGCCGTTAAGTTGGATTTGGTGCACAAATTAGCTTTCTGCTTGCTCATGCCTGCGTCAAATTTGACCTTTTGCCTAACCAAAGGCTGGGCACATGGACACATTAACTAAAACGTAACATTGCATAAATCTTGTGTTTGGCTACTTGTGGCCTTTCCATCATGTTTTTAACGAGAAATTCAAGACCAGATTAATAGGCTTCATTTTTAAGGAAAACGTTACAAGCATAAACAGCTTACTGGTAATATAAGCAAGCACTACCAGTTAGTTTATATAAGCAACTATTACTGCAACCGACCTTTACAAACAGCAATACCACCTAGGTTCTTCGCCATGTGTGGCTGTTTGGCTCGAATCGGAACGGACAAACTATTTGGAGATCTGGCCAAAATCGAAGATTCCGAAGAAATCGTCAATCAGTCTTTTTTCTCAAACATGGTTGGAAGCTTTGTTTTGGGTGAGCGCGCATAAGTTAGAACTCTTCTTCAAGCGGTAAAACTATTTAGTAACACAATCATAAGTTTATTTAAACGTATCTGAATAAAAAATAGAAATCACTGTCATTGCCAGTTAACGTGAAATCTAAATTTATTGATGGATTTTTGTTACTCTCTTGACATCATACCATTTGCAAGACATCATATCATGTAAAACAGTTTTATACAAAGCTGAATAGCGTAAGATAACCAGCACTGTGACCGTCAAAATGCCATAATGCTGCAACCGCTTTAAATGCCCATTTCTTTTGTTACAATAGGTGCACTGAATGGATCTCCGATGGGCAAGACGAGACTGGCAGCACTTTATAAAGGCTTAACGACCGGATTCTGCGGAAGTTACACCACCTGGTCCAAGTGGAATCAACAGCTAAGCCTTACCCTTGTCGGCAATGTTAACCGTACGGATGCCGTACCAGCAGTCCTGTCCATCACTTCGTGGTTTGTTGGTTTTTATAGTTACATCGGCTCGTACTGTGTCGGCACCGACTTCGGGAAAGATATCGGCGGCAGAATCGGAAAACATGTGTCGCGGAATGGACCGAAACACGCCGATATAATTGTTTCATTTTTACTCATATTCGCAGCGATCGGATTTGCCTTTGGCGTAGCTTTTGACGTTACACAAACCGGGAAGGGAATATGGCTCGCAGTGATATTTGCGCCTTTCGGTGCATGTCTTCGTGCGTGGCTTGCTCAGTTCAAAGTAGAAAAGTACAAGTTACCACTAGGAACCCTGCTAGCAAACATGATTGGGGCTATCGTGCTTGCGGCTATCGGCGTGATCAATGACTGGGTTGCTGTACCGGAATGCATTGGCGTGGCCGGTGTATGCTGGCCGACCATTGTCACGTACGCAATAGGCACAGGTTTTTGCGCCTGTCTAACCACCATTTCGACGTTTATGAGTGAGGTTTACAAGCTCAGACCAGAGCACCCTATATTTGCCTATAGTTATGCAATTCTGACCGTTGTTATTTGCCAAGTGCTCTGCGGCATCATAAATGGCGTCAGCTTCAGCCAACTTAAAGTGGCGCAAGATGGATAAATCATAATCTTTTGTCGGCACCCATGCATGTTACACTACCACGAATACAACCGCTTGCAAATCTTAAAAAAGCCCGCTTGTATTCGCTTGCAAGACAATTGCTCACTAGAAATGATTTTTAGACAGAACAAGTGAAATGGTTCAATCGCATTTTATGTTTGATGCTGCTACACACTAATCTAACCCCTTTGTGTGTGATAAGATAATGGTAATACGGTTTTAATTTAAAGACATGTTTCACGTTAAACAAACCCGAACGATCAATCCACTTAATCTTCCTTGAACTCCAGACAAAGGCCATAACAGAAATACGTAAAATTGCATCTACGTAATTTCTTGAATGTCATGAATGTAGGTAATTTCAATTTTCCGATTATCTTTATTTTTCCCAGGAAATGTTTCGCTTGACAAATGACAGACTTGTTTTTTCCATCATCATTATTTGTCGTAGCTTTTATACTAGTACGTGATATTCGTTTTTCAAACGAAGCGTGGCTTTTATGCACTGATCTGGATAGTTCCGCATTTTTGCTTCTTTGTTGTATATTTTAAGCATGTGCATTTTTGCTTGTTTTCTAACCTCACGTTTTATTGCAAATGGTACGACGGTGACTCGCCGATCATCTAAAAATAGTGCAAAACTTAGTGCCGTTACAGTACAGCGAGATCGTTAACCTTTTGCTATACTTTTATCCCAGTTCCCAAGAACACTACTGCATTTCTTGTTTTAATCTTTTCCTTCAATTGAGTTGCTTTGACTAACGTGTGCTGGATGTTATTTACACCAAAAATTATAAATAATAAATACGCACTATAACAACTGACACGAAATCAGGCTAAGTTTATTGAATGTCGTACAGACGATACCGAAGAAACTATATAACAATTCTATGAAATAAATTAGATTGCACATAGTTTCCAGCAGCAACGATTCTCAGTTGGAAAATCGTATCAGACGTTAGAAGGCACACGTTTAGTCATTCGTCAACAACATTCAGCGTAACCAACGCAGCCATGAGTAATTAGATATACTTCTATTATTAACGAGAGTCAATAGTTTGCTACGGATCCTTAACGACTATAGGATACTATTTTGAAAATACAATTAATCCAAGCATCATCACGTGACCAAAGAACCATTTAAACCAGACCTCTTCCACTTAATTCTTCAAATCAGTCTCTTTAAGAAATCTCGCCCGGCTAAAAAAAGATTTAGGACTTTATACCTGCCCAACAAGCAGAAAACATGACCGGCACTGAAAAGGTATGTTATGATATTACCCAGAAGTATAGATAAAATGTATTCAAAGTCGGGGATTTTTGCATAGTAGCCAAGCCAGATAACTTGAAAGCTAATACATTTGCCATTTTACTTATATTTGTTTCATCAATATACCTACATGTTCTAATAACCTTAAAAGTAATGGGCAATGGTAAAAACAATTTGAACTTAAATCAAAAACAGTTGTCAGCAAGTACACTGGGGAAAGATTTTATCAGTAACATGTACTGTATAGTGATTAGTGAATAAGGCAAACACTTCCACATGCAAGTTAGAGGCAAATTATGACAAATGTGCTGGTAATTATGATGTCAAACTGTAGAAACTTAGTGCATGGGACTATTGTTTGAATCAAGTATTAATAGAATATTTCTGTATGGGCGACAAGAGGTAAGTATAAGGTTAATAAAACGTGAATAAGTGCGTAAAAGATATCTAGCTTTAATTAAGCCTGACAGCTTCATTCTTAGCAGTTGTTGTCGCGTGCCTATAGTCCGGCACCAATGTATTCCGTAAAGACATGAACGCTTCATTGGTACATTTATTGTCACCTAAGGCCTTTTCATGCTGAAGATAGATATTAACTGCTATTAAAAGTTTGGTGTTTAAAATAATTTAAGCTATAAGCTGTTATTATTTATTTATTTATTTATTTGTACATTGTTAGTTAGCTATGTTATAAACAGAATGACGTAGCAGCTTTCATAATTATATCGATGATAGTATTGCTGTAAAGTAAAATATAAACATTTTCATTCAATCACATGCGTTTATATAAAGACGACTCCAACAAAATATATTTAGCATTTGGTTTTAAAATTACTCAATATTATGCAAGAAAAAACAACAAGTCTATAGCAGAAACATAGAAAACAGTTTGAAAAGCAGAATATTTTCGTAACCAGCTACCCTTCTACAATGCAGGTAACGTACATGACGTACGTTGAAAGCCCACCTGAGTCGGTAAAAAATGATGCTTTGATAACGAGAGACAACAATGCAGACGACGATTTGGAAGCCAGCAAAAGAATTATTCAAAGAAAAGATCATTATGTTTTCAACAACACAGTCGTAGTCACAGGGCGGGAGCCAGCAGCTATATTCAATTATATTCATGTGGGGTGAGTTACTAGAAAATTATCACAACGATAGTGGGGACACAGCCCGTCGTTTTGATATTAACCTATAAAGAGTAAATGATATATGCGGTATAATTAAAGAAAATATCACAGTGTGTTTGAGCATGTAAACCACCATTAACGAAAGTATCACGTTGTGTTTCTTCGTTAGGTTGTTCGCAATATGTGGTTGCGCCATGAGAATTTTAACCGATTATTTGTTTGGAACTTTGGCAAAGATAGAAACTGTAAATGGAGTGATTACCAAATCCTTCATTCCGAATATATTCGGTTGCTTTATGGCAGGTTGAGTACGCCCACTATTCATTAACATTTCAGATAAATTGAAACTCGTGTTGAAAGCATAATGTTCTTTTTAACAAGTTTATTGCGCATAAAGGCTCAAATGATAAATGCATTTACTTTTCATTCATAGGGGCCCTTCAAGGCTCACCAATGGGAGGTACAAGTTTGGCTTCACTGTACACTGGCCTGGTTTTTGGGTTCTGTGGCAGTTACACAACGTGGTCGACCTGGAGTCAACAGCTAAGTTTGCTTGTGATTGGTGAAACGAAAAGTGGAGCACAATCCCAGGTAAAACAGGTCAACTGTATTGAAACGATAGGCTAAATTTTAAACAAATGTATAGAGAGCTTTATATCGAAAATTTTGTGTTACGTATAATTAAACTAAGTGGGCAGTTTTATCAAATGTGTCGTAATTATGATCACATGACCGGCTGTTAGGAAAGGGTCTTAGTGTTTATTATCGCTTGCCTTACTTGCACGTAGCAGGCAACATTTCCGTCATAATGTCGCATAAGATTTGTAACTATTCTAATCCAAAGAATTATATCAAATGTTTGTTTTCTTTATCTCCAAACTAATTTTAGCAGTAGTTGTAAAAACATTTAGCTGTCGTAAGCTGCTGTTAACTGTTTAGCTTTATTTAAGCTGCTGTTTATAGTTTGTAGATGTTGTAATTTAATTGAACTCTAAAATATTTTGCAGTTATTGTTCCTCGTTTGCTTGATTGTGGGCATGTACGTGTTTTTTGGTTCTTATCGTGTGGGTCAAGATTTCGGAAGAGCTATTGGGAGGAAAATTGGAGTAAGAGTAATGAGAAAAGGAAAAGCTGTCAGTGATGTCACTTCAACCATTGTATTGGCCGTTTGCTTGCCCTGCTTCATTTTACTCATCGTTCTTAACATTTCCGCACGAGCTAAAACCATTTTGCTGGCTCTGATTTTTGCACCCGTTGGTGCATGCCTTCGACTCTGGTTAAGTCATTTCAAAGTGATCAGGTATCACTTTCCGCTTGGAACTTTTATATGCAACATATGCGGAGCAGTTTTGTTGTCTCTACTTCATGTAATAGTCATCCGTGAACCAGGGATTCACTGCATCGACAGCAGCGTTATTTGCTGGCCAGCAGCCGCAATTTACGCGGTCGACATAGGTTTTTGCGGCTGTCTGACCACTGTATCCGCTTTAGTGTCGGAAACTTACGACATCATCCAAAATCATAAGCTTTACGCCTACTCTTATGCTGCCGTAAGCGTATTAGCTACTCAGGTTTTTATTGGTCTTGTAAACGGAATAAATTATGGCATCTCTTAATAATATGGCCTGCAAATATTATCCAAAGTAAACACTGTGATAGAAAAACAATATTTGTCATATGCGAAAAACTTTTACAAGAAATAAAAAAAACAGTACTCGAGTAACTTGATGTACAATCTTCTTTAAGCATCGTTTCCATGGTTACAGTATGTAGCTGAATGATGACTGCGCATCGCGCACATGTCGACATAATGTACTTCTTCTATTTCAGTGCTCATCATATGTGTTACGTAGTGATACCCGTTTTCTTCTGCATTTTGAAAGAAATACAAACACAGTAACATATATACGGAACTTATTACACAAATTTGCAAGCCGAATATGTAAAAATCACCTGGATGATGGAGTTCAAAGTTTTCACTACTTTGCTGGATAGAAGCATTGTCAATATTATGGAAGCTATCATCTTGCCTGTAACCATGAGACATCTCCAGATAATCTCTAGGTAAGACTGAAACAGGCTGGAGATAAGTAGACGATTGGGCAGAGCAGGCATAGTGGTGGATCCTTTCAGGCTCTGACAATTGTTGCCCTACCGTAGCAGTAACAGAGGACGAAGACTTGGAATGCCTTTTTTGAGCATTCCTAAAATAAAAGAGATTGACATTTACAGAGAAGTGCTGTACTTTAGACATCTCTTTTTTAAAAATAGATTAACCGGGGTAGGCTGATGTTTCTGGTAGGTTGCTGTTTCAAGAGTTACCAGTGCAATAGGTCTAATGTAATTGTAAGAATGAATAAAGTAATAGACAAAATAATAGCAACAGTAACAACAATTATATAAGCACCTGGACTGGCATTCCCGATGAATTAAGAAAACAAAGAAAACGAAAACCAAACTTCCGACGATCACGAAGGTAAAAATCCAGATTAATCTTGGATCTAAATTTAGCAAATTGTTTCGAGTAAGAAAATGAATACCAGTAACATCGTGTTTATGCCTATTTGTAGTAGCAGGGGATTAAAAAATAAATTAAAATTTACAATATACCAGAAACTTTAGCTGCCGAAGACAGAAAATGAGTCGTTGGCTGGACATCAGTAGCTAAGAAGGCAGTGTTGTACGAAGAAAGAGCCGTAGTATTATGAGCTGTACTAGTTTTTCCGGAATTTAGTGGCACTGCTATAAATCAGCGATTTAAATATACAAATAAATAAAGTATTTGTCAGAAAATTGTTCTTTTTTAATGAGCCCTCCTTTCCTGATTTTTAGACGAAAATGTGGATCTTAATCAAAGTGACCATTTTATCTAAATGCACAAAAACAAAATATGATCTTACCGATCCGCCTTTGGCAAATGAAGCCTTGTTGCAATAAACAGTTAACATCATACCATTGCATCATGTTATTAGTCCCCCAACCAAGTTGAACGCAATATCTATACCCACTTAAGTTGTTTGGTTGCCCCTTGAACCAATTTGTATAGCCCACTGTTGCCCAAGTGCCGTCAACCCATTTAAAACTGTTAAGATATCTGCTTTGCTGTCTCAGACCGACATAAAATGTTCGCGATCGTAGAGACGAACCTAAAAAAATATGCTTTTTGAGTACAATTCTCTCTCGCAAAAACATTGGAAAAAAATTTGCTCTAATTTAGGTGAACCTTATTTATACCTAAGTATCACGGAAGAATGACAAACAATTACCAAAATGTTTCACGAGAGTTGAACTTAAAAAATCTTGGACTTCTTTTCTTGATATGACGACCAGAGAGCTATTTCTTCTTGCGCACTCTGAATGTGCTCTTTTGAAATTGACTCTGTAATTCTTCGAAAAAAAATATTCGTACGATCCGTATTGGTACCACGTAGCACCAACAGTTACTGGCCGAACGCTTTGGTGTAGACTGAAAATAACTAAAACCACTACCACATGCATCCCTTTACCCGACATTATACGTTACAAAAACAGTTCAGAAAACTTTGTTCTGAGTTTTTGCATTACTGTTTGGAGTAGAAATTTATAAGACGCCTTTGCTCTTCTTAAAACAGGCGTTTTTAGAACATATTTTATACTATGCGTGGTAGCCTGGCCTTAGAGAAAGCAAAGAGGGCACAGTTCCTTGTTTTTGGCTCTTATCAGAAGAAGTATCAAGCGATCTGACGTCAGACAAATACTTAAACAATATATAACACCTCTTTTCACAACCAACATCCGCTGATTGTTACCGCTGAAGGTTTTACGTGACTACATGTAAGATTTATTTTTGCACTTTTAACGCCATGTGAGTATGGTATAAATCCATATGATATCAGTGCTAAATCAACATGTAAATATTACGTTTATAGGGCAAAGTCTTCATAGCCTCGTCTTTGTTATTTCAACAACATCTAAAAATATACTTTATTATACAATTAACATTTCATAAAGATTTCGAAATCTTGCAATGTCAGACTGCGATCAATTTGGCCTCAAAAGTAAGCTGATATTCAGAGTAATATGGCATTTTGTTGAAGTAACAGTCACAAAATTACAATGTACCATACGCTAATGCATTGCCGACGTTAGCGATAAAGCGAATTTGTCCTCTGCTGGAAATCGTATCGACTTTCTCAATGCATGATTTAGCAAACAATAAAAACAAAAAAACACAAAACTTCTTTAGAACGAGATAATCTCCATGTATTGAACTTAATACTAACAAGGTAAAACTTCATGTATGGCATTTAATAACCACAATCATAAATCACCAAGAATAATCTCCATATATATGTTTACCACAAAACTTTCCAATAAGCTAATCTGTATATTGTTTGTTTATATTTTACACATTGCAAAATTAAAATAGGTCCAGCCATCGTTTTTCTGGTGATATAATCTGATTTCTTGCTCAAGAGCTATCAGCAAAGGGGCCACACACGAATAAAATATATGCAATTCTCAGATGATAAATGACTGGAAAATGTTATGAAAGTGGCTTTAGTTATAGCTCCATTGTCAACAGCTTGTGAAAGCAAACCTAATTACTGGTACTTGCATAATAACTGAATATCGAAAACCAAACAGCTTCTATACACAATAAAACAATACCGGATGGCGTAAATATTCTCAAATCTAGAGCAGAGAGTTTCAGCCTGGGATGTTTCCGCCCTCATTGAGTTTGCTATAGCGATTTTTATGAGGATATAACGTCTTTGAGGAGCGGGTTTATTTTTTTGAATTATCTTATTACTTTGTTAAATAAAATAAATGGTGTTTAAGACAAATATGCAAAGGTGTTGGTGGACTTTTTTGTATTGCCACCCACCAAATTGAAATAAGTGCATCTGGTTTTAAACCTGTCTTTAACAATGAATTGTTGAAAATTTTTACCAGTTTCAAAACATTTAGTGGCCAAATTGCAAATTTTTTCTGCTTACTTTGAGGCAAAGAGCATCAAAATTCGATTATTCTTATAAAATTAGTTTTTATTGAACTATCATAGTTTTCCAGAAGTTTCAATTACACTTGTGTTGTCTTTTGTGGTCACAACTCAATCAATCATTCAATCAATCATATTTTCTTTTTTGTCACTGGCGATGTAGATAAATCACAGATGCTATAGTCACTACATACTATAGTATAGTGCAACAATGTTATATGATAAATGCTAACATAGCATGCGCGCTGATGCACGGGAAAAAGTGACAAAGCATAGAAGGCTTAAAGCTATCGTGCTTGAAAATATTTATGGTAATAACTTGAAGAACGCAAATAACACGGCCACTAAACCCAAAACAATATAAGCCTCATTATACAAGTGCTTGAACTGAGATTTTGAGGAATCCTCACCGTAATTTGTATCGGATCTCGGTACAAAATAATTCGATAATAATTGACTTAAAAATAACCCCGACAAAGCCTTTTGGTAATCATGGTGAATTTGCGTAAAGTGACCGTTTAATAAGTTTGCAAATGGTGTTTGTCACAACATGGCAAGATATTTATCAAACTGGTTAAATTAAATGAACTGTAATCATAAAAGTACTGCATCTTCAAATACAACTGTTAAAGCATAGCATAACACAAACAAATCTTTAAAGTGAGCTAATTAGCAATTTTTTGTCATATTTCTGGCGCTTATAAAAATATATCTATTAATTGGAGCCTTCTTTGCTGACACTTAAAATTAGTAACCAGTAAAGATTTAAAACTATTCAAAATAATTTCGAGGTTTGTTGATTTGATCATTGACTCATTATGGCCATCTTGTGGTTGGGTTTGCATGGACATGTGTTAAACCTTGTGTTATTGACAGAAATGTCAGTAAAAGCAAATGACAAATGGTCAAGATTATTAACAAGAGTTATCCCCAAATAAATTTATTCCATAAAATGTACGTTTTGGTTGGATGCGATACAATTGGCTACAACATTTAACAACACTTTGTACCATAAGTGTGTTCTCTAAAGATTTCTTGCAATCAGATAATTAGCTTATATGCAACCTAAAACTAAATACAAGCGTATCAACTGACAGAAGTACCTGATGCCTGACACGGTTTTCATAACGCTCGGGATTGTTCCACTTGACAATTCTATTACGTATAAACTCACGCTATAATTTTTTGCAATAATAATAAAATATCTCAGCGTGTTGCTGTGTATGAAGCTGACTCTCTTCCTCCCGTGCTACAAAGGAGAAAGAAGCCTCAAGTCGCGCTACTCTTGCAAAAACCCGCATAAATCACGCATGGAACCAAGAAGATACCACCAAGCAGGAGGAGCGCTGAACGTACACTATATAGCTCTATGCAGCAGTAGCCAGTTATCAAGACGAGTTAACAATTGACATCATACAGTTTGAACAATACAATCAAACCAAAACTAAATGGCAAAACTACAACAAGGGCAGGTAACAACTAAGTGGAAAAGGTAATAAATTGACGGCAAACAGTTAATGGACGCGTTTAGTAGAAATCACATACATTGTACAATGTAGTAATGTATACAGTATACATAGTGCAGCACTAATACTTTTTTACCGACACTTATACACCTAATTAAGCAATTAAAATCTTTATAGTATCCAAGCATGAATTTTAAACGAGATGCCACTGCCACTGATGATCACTGCCACGCGGCGCACTACCTCACATACGGTTTGTTTCTAAACAACCGGGAGGTGGCGTAAATGTGCTGATTGTCGCTAACCAGCATGAATTTCAAGATTCCGATTATTAAAAAAACGGAATCCTTGTACAAGTTTAATAATTTTATTACTACTTTCCTCAAGTACCGTGTACCTGTGTATATGTGATTTTTAAACGCAAATCTACTTTTTAACAGTAACAGTGTAACTGCGTGTTGTATAATTAGATTGTTTTCTGTGACTTATTTGGCAATTACATCGACTCTTGTAAAACTATATATATGACTTGGCAGAAAATTTAGTGAGATAATTCTTTGGGTAGTTATGATACCTTAAAGTCGCTACTACTGTAACATACTATTTCTTGGTTCGAAGCAACACAATTGTATGCAACAACCGCAATACAATATGTAGATGTATAAATGAGTGATTGATTGATTGTCTTTTATGACTTACTTGTAAGTAGTAGCCTACTTCGATATGAAGTTAGCCTAGCAAAAGCCACATATAGTAGCCTATGTTGTTAAAAGTATAAACCAAATACATTGAACGATTTATAACAATTATATAACTTTTTGTTCATTCATTTTGTCCAGTTGGCAATGCTGCTATCTATTTTTAACCTACAGTAATACAAAGCCTGTAAGCTGCCAGTAAGGAGCCTGTATGTATGTATATAATGGAGATCTTAATTCTTGATAATGTCGTTATGCGCCAAATTTTGTAATACCATAAAGAACATTCTATACACCAAGATATATAGCTAATGTAACTAATGTAACTACGTAGCTACTAATATCCAAATGTATTTACACCATATTTGCGCTGCATTCACGTATAGACTACGATATGCATTCAAGTTTGGTAAAAATAAAACGTTTCAATGTTGTAGTGAAACGGTAAAAGACACACCATTTGAAACAAATTCATAGAGTAACATACGTCAGTACAAGATTTAACCTACAATGTAGCGCTGCCTACATTAGCTACAATTTGGTATACAGAATGGTCCTATACCAGATTAAACCACTAAGTAACATTTGCGGACTATATAAAGTTGTAGATAAGACATTCGAGCTGTGATAGCCAAATGATTTCTTTAGATTTTAGAACCTGAATTTGTAGGCTAAGAGAATACACCATCCGCAAGGTGCAATCAAGAGTTTAAAGATGCCCATTGCTAAAGCTGAGCCTTCTCAGATAAACTTTAGGAGATTGGTTCTTGGCTTGAGTCATTGTGCGACAAGTTTGTGTACAACAGTTATCTTTACGTATAAGATAATACCGGTAATTGATACAATCTTGCTTTTATTCTCTGACAAGAAACATTAATGTGTGCCTTAATCCAACAATTTCTTACAGACCGGATGCACTGTAACTACAGAACTTCACAACGCAGTTGAGCAATCAGAGTTATAACAATGTTGTATACGTATAGTAAGTATATTATATAGTAAGTATAGTAAGGTTTTACGTATAGTAAGCATTTTGTGCAGGTATGCATATTTTTACAAAAGCGGAAGAGCTTGGGTTTTTGCGGACAGACTGACAGGCAGACAGTTTTACCACGGGTTATAACTCTGCACCACAAACACAACCTCAAACATGGGTTACGATTTGTATATACTGAACTACTTACGGCATAGTTTATATGTAAAAGTCTGCAGTAACTAAATGCACTTGTTTTCCTTTACGACGTTACGTTGTCCAATAAATAGAAACTTTTTCTTTCGAGATTACCTGTTTGGTATTTTGCAGTTTGTAATAGTCTAATTACAAGGAAAGATGTGTTTTCGTAAGGAAACTGAAGGCAAATTGATTTATTTAAAAGCAAGTGGGTAATTTCAACTTGAGGAAAAGATTAAAAAGATTTTAATATTCAAAATATTCAAGTAATAATTACTGCTGTAGCATAGTTATAGAATTAAGTATTTAACGAACTTTTTATTATAGATTTGCCTGTAAATCTCATATACAAAAGATGCTACAAATAATGAAAAACTTGTACTTAATAATAGGACTCAGTAGAAAGGATTTTTGTCCCGCTTCGCACTATTCACATCAATAACTTCGTGCGCTTTTCGATAAGTTTGGTGTGACGTAGACGATTAAATATTAAGTTACACTGTTTTGTCTGAAAAACAGTAAAATTATACGTCGCGACGGGCGACATTAACCGTGAAGAATTTGAAAATAACGGCATATTTACTCACGCCCACCAACTTTATTCAAAAGTTAAGTTGAAATGACAACGTATATTGCGTAAAAGAAATTGATTTCGATACTTTATCTATTCGCAGTGTTGTAGACACCGAGCAAGTTATTCATTTCGTTTGTCAATAGAAATGGTAAGGTCCGATGAATATAATTAATTTGAAACGGATCCAAAACACAGGCAAATATACGTGGACAAGAAGACCTTTAGGCAAAAACAAAAAATATGTCTGCAAGCATTTTTAAAAAGCGTATAGAAAAGCAATGTTTTAACATCCTTGTGGGTGATATTTTAATTTGTGTGACCCCTGATAACCATAACATTGCTTGCTTTGCTGTTGGCATTGATTGACCTCTGACCCTTGACCCCTACAGAGATGCAGTGCGCAGATGTTCCATGCGCGATGTTGATCGAAAACATATTTGTCTCTCTTGTGGCGATCGACCCAAGACCATTTATTTAAGATAAATTTAATTAAGCCGATAAAGGTACCTTGTAGGTCATGCGATGATTTTGTCTTATCGCGATTCGGTGATAACCGAAAAGTCGCGTCAACTAACATGTCATAAAAGTTCTTCTTATAAAAGCTTCTGCAAGGAGGTGCGTACTTAGCTATAATGTTTGTTAGTTTTGTAAATATGCAAAAAGGTGTGATACGAATGATTTGTTATGTTGTCTTGAACGCTTTGCATTTGAAATCCGTTGAACGTTAACATTTGACTATTCCAAAAAGCGTGTTGGCAGGTATTTAGTTGAAGCTTTGTGGTGGCTTTCAATTTCATAGCAGACGAACCGTGGCAGGACAGATTTGCTTTGAGGTTGCTAGGCAAACTAATAGATGGCGACACGAGTAGCGAACACGCCTAGTCAGTTATCGCTGTATTTCACATGGTAGCAGATAAAGTTTATTTGTATATGACAGCAGCATGTATTTATCTGAATGATAAGACCATATAGGCCTAGCTCTTCAATTTATTTTATGAGCTTAAAGTGTTTACTCGTCAAGATTTTTGAGCTTTAGGTTCAGTTAAGAAAGAAATTATATCTGCCATTGCAAACGTTATTACTTGGGTTCCGGTAAAGCATTCAGACAACACGTGTTGTTTTTTTTCAATCGATGGATCGAAGACTAAAATTGGCAAAAAGAAAATTTGAACGACATGAGATATTAATATTATGATAGTACTATCATATCCAGCATGATGCAAACTGTTTTAAACCATATTTGCAAGCAAGCTTTGCAAATGTTAAGACAAAATATTATGATTTCAAACCACAAAACTCAGCAAGACGCTTATGCATGTCAGATAACGCCATTTTGTTCATCGCAAACAAGCAAGCGTTTTAGCACAAACAAAAACAGAAAAAATTCACACAAATATGAAAAATGAGGAAACCCTTCACTATTAGTTTTATTTGGAAGTGGAACCATTTTCCATGCTTGGTAAAAGTTTGTTTTGCGAATGAATCACAGCTGTACTATAAACTATAAAGCGAAGGTAGAAGTAACCGTTTTTCTTAACGCTCAGTAACAAAGAAACCGCAGTTTTCACTGCATGGCATGAGAAGCGTTTTGAAGACGGAAACTTTGTTTGTGATCAATCACCTCCAGTGATGAGTGATCGCACTACTGCCCAGTTAAGTAATATTATGTAGGTGAAATAAGTTCAGAAAGTAAACCGGTGCAAACAAAGTGTGGTACTTGGCGGAAGTTAACTAAGAATTTTGTGTCACGGGTAATTTACAGAGAATTGTAACGAAACTTTCGTGATTGTACGCCTTCCTTTCGTAGTTATTTCTGTAGTCATTGCGTTGGCGTTTGATGACGAATGCATTTTTTAACAATAATCGGACGTTCTCAAACAATAGCGCATTACGGTGGAAGTGACGGTTTGTAACTTTCACCGGAGGTAGAAATATGATTTCAATAGTTGAACGCCTAGCCTGGCAGTTTTCTTTCAACATATAAAAAGAAGCGGGGATTTTTTGATTTTGAAATGAATCTTTTAACATCGCGTCACGCATGAAACCATGTCATTTCGAAATTGCCAAGCCGTGATTCAAGTGTAACTCCAAGCAACATTTCTCTTTCATTTTGCTCTTTAAAATCCGATTTTCAAACTTAAATTTTAACGCGATTAATCACGCGTTTTTGGAATAAGAAGGATACAAAAAATGTCATTTGACACTGCCAAGTGGATCTCGACAAACCTAAGTGTCTCCGAGCATAATTTGGCTAACGTCAACGATACGATGCAACTATTAATGTATCGAGTTAATTAATTATATAGACATTACAATCGAAAACAAGTGTTTGATAGATTCGTTTTTAACTCTTACATTATTCTCACAGTAACTTAATGTACGAGTATGTGATGAAACTAAATTGACAATTACGTAAGCCTGCAATTAAACTATTAGCGCACATTTCTATTTTGTAAAGATGAAGTAAGCGATAATTCGTAACGGTAATATGTAAAATATATATCATTAGCAGCAGGATAGTTAGCTGCCTTCGGAATATTGTCAGTGTAGTGTCCGGTACGGTGAATCTTTGCAGACTCGAGACGCCATCAGGGCTTAATGTACAAGAGCATCAAAGAGCCTGTTCAGTTGATTTCACTGCAGATATGAAGAAAAGCATGGGGTGCGGCAAAACCGCCGGAATTTATATTACTTTTTGTCTGTGTTGGTCGCTCTTCTGAAACAATTCGCGGACGTATATTAGTTTTCCTGCCGCTGTCGTATCCGCTCATCCGGCATTAAATAATATTCATTAAATTTTGAGAAAAGTCCTACACTTTGTAATACTGTAGTGAGGACAAATTTTAACAACCGTATTATATTAAATACAGTATGCCGGTAAAACCAGATACTATTCCACGTTTTATATTCTAACTCCCTGAGAATATAAGTTTGTGCAGTGATCCAATACAACGTAGACGTAAAAGATTCTGTTTTTCACCCTAACGGGTCTGGATAAATGTATCATGACTGACAGGTAGTGAACATTATCTGCGTGCTGGGTTTAACTTTCAAGAACGGATGTAATCACACGCCTAATTAGCGGAAAATATGCCGTTTTTGCGTTTCGAGGCTTTTTCGACGATGGCAGGCGGCGTTTATGCAACCATCACAAGTCATCTTTAACAATAGATGAGTAACGAGTAAACTGAAGGCCACTTATATGTAAGTGCTTTTGTTACTGCTGTCTTCGGACGTCCTGCGTAAATTACAACCTCGCTTCCTTTGCGGAATCCATTTTTGCTGACCTCAGTTCATCAAGGCGGTGATACCGCGAGTTTGAAAACCAACTTACACCGAAGGAATTTTTATGCGTAAACTGGCGATGTGTACTCTGCCAGTAATCGAAGTGATGTCATCCGGTTCGTCACGTATACGTCAGGTGTGCTGTCGCAATATTGCTTTGGGTTGTTCTTTCCCTTAATAGGGAACGTGGAACAACCTGGACTTTGATCATTGGCCCGGGTATCTCGTTGTATAAGCATGCGGGATTTTCCACTTAAAATACAACGTGGCTGAAATTATCATACCTTTGCATTGATATTAATGACAAAACGTACGCTTGAAAGAGCATGTCCGCATCCCATTGGAAGAATAAGGTCCAATAATTCACATCCCATGATTACCCGCCAGCAGTTATTTCTCCACGAGTTAAACAAGAAACCATTTTTGGTTCAACCGCCAACGCTTCGTCTTCCCAGTCAACGGAGTCAAGTGACCTTGCTCAAGAGGAGACTTCCGAGTTAAGAACGCCAGCACCACTTCAAATGATCTAGGGCAGTTGTGAAAGATGGTTTGGGTGTAAGTTACCGCGCGATGTTGCTTTTATCTCACCGTTTAAAAGCTTAAAAGCAACTGTAATTCCACTGTTTGTCAGAAGCCGGCAAGAAAACAGACCATGCTTGCGTCTAAACAAAAGGGCAGGTCAAGTGCTTTTATCACTTTTTGCCTTTCTTTTCCTGTATTTAGCGCAAGGGCAAGTGCATAGCTTGGATCATTATCTTCACGTTAAAAACCTGCAGATAGCCGACTCTCATCGACTTACAATTGCAAGAGTTTTTGAAGGGCGTGCGTCAGTGTTTCAAGAGAAGTTCGCCGCCATAGGAATTTCTAATAAACGCGTAGCAAAAGAGGTGGGGCTTGGGTAACTTCCACTTATCAAAACTTTTCTCCGCTTTATTTAAACGCGACTTTGCCACAGATGCTTAGCTACGTGATAGTTGGATATGGTTACAATCACGTACACGCTTTTTCTGACAGAGTTGGCCCCAATTATACCACAAATTCGTTAACCTTTTCCCTCAAGCTGTTTGATTTGTAATCTCTATCTGTAATACTTAACTGCATTCGCTGGTCACATGACTGCGTGAACTTACAGTTAGAACTTATAAAGTCGACCCAGTCTCCCTTAATCGACCATATCCTTGGTCGAGCGCGAGAGCGAACTGTTCCATGCAGACATCGATTGCAAGCGAGGTCGTCTGATTCAGCTTCATATGTTTGAACTATTTGACCAGGGTAAACAATTTATTAGGTGAGATAGTCGAAGGTATTCTAGGGTACCATTAGCCACACACAGCTGTGCAACAACGCTTTTGTCGGAGAACGTACTGGTATATTTTCGTTGGCCATAACCTGTCCTTTCAAGGCGGCAATGTGATTTTGTGTGATGTTTTATAGGCATTAGTTAGGGTCAGTTTAATTGAATATGCTTGTCGCTATAAAACAGGGAAGTTGTTATAGTTGAGTATTTTTACAAACACTATTCATCATACGTTGTTTTTTTTTCCTGCAGACACCTAACAGGTGTAACTTAAGCATATTTTTGTTATATTTGCTTGATCTTCTATTAAGTATAATATACTATTAATAAAATTCGACTTTGAAAGTAAAAAAGGTTTGTTTAGAAGATTTCACAACTTCTAACAAGACAGTAAATTCGTGCAAGCTCATTTATATTGAAGTCATTGACGGCCAAACAAAAATGCAAGCAAAATCGGTTGTGTGTTTGATCTTGATTCTCATGTTATCCTTCGATCTCTTCGTTGCAAGCATTGAGGCAAGATCTTTCAGACGTGTAAGATGCAGCCGCAAACTTTGTCATCATTGCGCCCATGCAAGACTCAGGAGAGATTGTAAGTATTATCAATTATTAAAATTTGTTACAAGAAGTAAATATTTATAATTAATCTTGTTTATAAAGTGCCGCCACGATAAAAAAAATTAATTTTAAAGCTGTTTGTCGTATGTTTGGATTTCGTTTGTCCATAATGTTGAACTTAATTCACTTTGACAAAGATTTTTTGGGCGGTGTAATGATGCATGACAACGGTCAAATGCTGCCTTTTAAAGGGTGATATACTAAAACAAACAATACTAATGTTTCATGAATGCTCCACTGTGGACTATAACCTTTAGTCTATTAAACATCTCTATCGTTTGCAAGAATTGGAATACAAATATGTGACACCTAAATAGAAATCCAGTTGAAATTCCGCTTTATTCATTTAACTAGTTTTGCATTACGTCACGTAGCAAAATTGATCGCCATGAGAAGGGAGCGCACAAAACGATTTCAACAACACTTCATAAAATGACAGCTGCCTGTGACGACCAGGTGCATGTTAAAGTGAATCCTGAAATGCGAAACTTAAAGTTTCAGCAAACGTTTAAGACGTTGTTTTTTACTTTACATGGCTTTATCCTACCCGGACAAATGCACGCGCTTACAAGCTTTTAGCCTGA
Organism: Clavelina lepadiformis; assembly: GCF_947623445.1. NCBI lineage: Eukaryota > Metazoa > Chordata > Ascidiacea > Aplousobranchia > Clavelinidae > Clavelina > Clavelina lepadiformis. The sequence goes on along the minus strand of NC_135248.1, from coordinate 5,322,544 downwards.
GCGGCTCAGATAGATAAACATTAGTCATCTTTGTTCGTAAGACAGGTTGTCCGGACGGTGGGTTTGACAGCGCCTTTAACAAATTTCTCATACCAAAATCCTCTTAAAACCGATGTAATTCAGAAGCGGTATTTCAGCAATCAAAAAGTTTTCTTCGTTGAGACGGCGCTGGTCAAGTGTAGTCTTCCTATAAAATGTAGGTCTCGTAGACATAAGCTCTCAATGCGACGATAATTAAACCCATACAGACACTTGCAAAAAGGTTAAACGCAATAATTATTAAAACTGGAGTTAAATTAAAGGTCTGAATAAAACATTATCGTGATAACAACGTGTAGTCCTTGTAGTGAATTGTTTTTACCAGACCACCCAAATTGAAAATCGCTTCCTTCGTCGTCATTTTACAAAATGCTCAGAAAGTCGTGCGGGGCAACGTGTTTGTTAGTTTTCTAAAATGGGATCCACGGTATAATTAGTACTTTTTGTCAAAGTTTCGGCATTTAGCTTTCATCGCTTAGCATTTTCGTGCGAAGAGAGACAATTTATTCAGTTCTGTCAACTAAACCATATTTTGATTACTTTGATTCCTGATGGAGATAACGCACACATTGTAAAAAACTCGTTGCCGAGATTATATCTACTTTTGCAGCCTCAGCGTGGAAGCATAGTTACGCACAACTTCTTGTAAGTAGTTGACAACTTGAAAGTAAACTTTGACGGTCCAAAAATAATGTTCAAATAGCAACTGTTTCTTGATTGGATCAAATTTGAGCACCCAAAAAATATAAAAGTTCATTTAAATATACTGTATGTATTTCTTGCATAGTCCATATTAGCAGTTAAATTGCTGTACTTGGTAAAAGATATTTATAAAGCAAACATTAGCTTATCAGGTTATGTAAAGTCGCGGTGACTGAATCAGCCAATAAATGGGCCAAGGTCCAGGTAATGAGCTCTCACAAACCAGCCTGTTACAAAACACACCATGAGAAATTTTAACGATCTCGACAAAAAAAGCCTTGTTCTATCTGCATCGTAAAGTGTTACATATGTTCAATAAAGATGCGGTTTGTGGTATGTCACTAAGCGGACCAATGATGAATACGATATCTTGTGTGAGTGGCATTTCATTTTACCAACATCTGCATAGCAAGGGGTCCGCTGTTAAAAGCGCTCACATTAGAACTCCCACACATTTTTCAGTAATGGTTTGTGACGGTTTCTGCTTTGCTTACTGTGCCTTTAACAGTTGTTTTAAAAGCTAAATTGGCGGTTTACGCGGTGAAAAATGGTTCCACTCTGACCGCTTATCGCTTTTAACAGAACTTGTCGGTCGATTGCTGTTGGCATTTTTTACAGTCGCAACCCTGAACGACCATTTACACTTGTAGGTTTAAAGAATTTTTTTAAAAAAACGCTTTTTGGCTAATTACCAAGATTTTCTAAACTGTTTTAAACTTAATTACTTAAAAGTGTTTTAGTCACTTTCTCCTTTCAAGCATTTAACATTTGGTGAAGTGCGAAATGAATTTGCGCCAGTCATGTAAAGCTTTCTTCCTAATATAGTTACATCAAGACCTGAAGTCTATTAAATTGAATAATCCTTAGAACCGGAAAGTGTTCGTTAAGTAAAGCATATAATTATACAGTGAAAGTATTCTAATTACCACTTAACGTTTTTATCTTTTCAAAAATATAAATGAACCACCTTGTTATCGCTAGGAATTAAAGGTTTTTTTCCTATTGTATCTATAACTATATCCCACTATAACTACTGTATATTTACACACAAACATATACAGTATTATTTAACAAAATGCTGTTTGTATTTAAAAATTTGACAGTTCCAAATTTAAAAATGTATTTTATTTATTTTTCTTTTAGTGAGAAGCCAAATTTTAGTCGCAAGGTTGTGTCATCATTGCAAGACATCTTGTGCCCAGTTGTCATTCTTCCTGTCTTGATTACATGTGGTAAAACTGACGTGCACAAAACGACGTTGTATCAACGCCATGGATAGCCATCTACCTTATATTTATTTTCCTAGCAGCATACCACCATTTTTACTTTCGTCTTTTCTTTGTTTGTTTCTTTTATTTCTACATCTTGAAATCTTCAGTACGTTCAAAGCAGTGAAGTTATATTCCGTCTTAAAGCAGTTACTGTACAAAATAGCGTCACTTGATATAACCAACGATTGTGGACAACTGTCAATTTTATCATCTTTTGTTTTCATGTTTTACGCTGCTTCGTATTGTGGTAATTTGTATGCTACCAAAATTTTAACATACACAAAATGCGACTTGTTTTAAAAGATGCTACTTTGATCTTAAAAACACCTAATGGTAAATTGAACCCAATTGGCCGGTGAGATTAATTGCAATTAGTTAAAATTACTCAAATGCACATGAATAGTATAGGTCTATAGGACATAAACAATAAATCATGAAGATTTTTTATTTTGTTTCAAACATACTAGCTTAAACTTGCAAACTCTATCGAAGAAGTTCGCTAATTTTAGAATCTTTACAACGCTAATAATTTTTGCCGCCAGTTGTTAACAGGAGATTGCTCAGTTTTTTGTTGTTAAATAAATGTACATAAAAAATGTGTAGTTATGGTGTTTTATTTCTGGTATTAGCTTAAATTAGTAATAGACTATTAAAACTGCTATTAAATGCACGTCTTTTACTAATAAAACGAAAACCGCAGTTAATTGCAAAGTCACGGTATTGCAGATGTGTCCAACCCGTGGCCCGCGCGGTATTTTTCGAAATGACTTATATTTTATCAACTGAATCGCCTACGTAATGTAAGGCGAACTTACATTCCGAGAAATTGGCATTTATTGTTTGTTTACTAATTTCTGACAGCCATATGGAAAACTCGCTTTGCATTGCTACATCGTCCATCTCACCGAATATTGCCAAACTTGTTAGAGAAAAACAGTGTCAAACTTCACATTGAAACGTCGACGTGTAGTAAAAACTTGGTTGACTTTATTATATCTTGGTATGTTTATTGTTCTTATAATTGTAAAAGAGGATAATACGTATTTCTAAGATTAGAAACCTGGTGTGAGGGTTTTAATTAGAAATTAGCAGTAAACACTCAAGTGGCCCGAGCAATCATTCGTAAATCGCATGTGGTCCTTTGGCCAAAAAGGTTGGACACCCCTGCAGTACGGCCTATACTATACTATAGACATAGGGTACGGAACCAACATTCAACAGGCTGATTTATACTAAACTTTAAATACTGCCACCTATTGAACTTAGATTTTCATAAATAGTCAAGTTTAATGTGTTTTTTAAAAACATTTCCAAATATTTGTAACGTCCGAGCAGTTGTCACTATAACGAAGATTGGTTTCGTGTTGACTAAACCAGAACTTTTACTTTCTATTAAGCTTGGCTTTAGATATCAACTGACTTTATTTGAGTCTTATAAATAACTCGACTTAACTTGCAACTCAAATTTGATGATTTGATTACGACTTCGTGAAGTAGGCCTATGTCGGAACGTGATGTTGCGAAGCTGAACCAGGAACAAAATGCAGGGAGTTACGTCTAGACTCTAGACTAGAGTGTAACGTTAAAAATACAGAGTCAAAAACTGGAGAACAGATTTATTATGTAGACTGTTCATTTACTACTGTAATTACTTTAAATGCGAATAAGACAACAAATAATTTATAGGAAGAAATAGAAAAAAAATCGACTTACTAATATAATACTGAATATAAAAACTTACAGCATACAGTACAATAAAGCAACGTACGTTGCTGTATTTCTTACGTAAATTGTGAACGAGTTAAGGGAATTAGGTTTTTAGTGTTGTTCCTGCACTTTTTCGTCAGCAGCTTGTTAGCGCCAACTAAATGATATGAAAAGGAGAGGTAACACACACATTCTTAGTTGAATCTGTAACCGGTTGAATCTGTAACAATAAACGGTTTTAACTTTGTGCTGTTTAAAGGGACACAACTTCAGGGCAATTGTTCAATGATTTAATGGCTACTTAGTAACCTGCCATCAATATAAGAGCCTACCGTAGTCCTGCACTTCTTTACAGACTTTACTTGAGGGATTCGTCTCCATGCGTTTTCGTGGTCAACACTCAACAAAGCAGCGGTAGACCTTTGTTACGCAATTACAAGATTTTTTGTAAACTTACTTGAGTGTGAAAACTTTATCTGTTGTGCTCCTATCAGAACAACTAACAAGTTGTGTTTCTATTTCCAACAACTATTACACAGCATTTTTTTTCGATGAATTGGACATACACCTTACCAAGTAGCTTATAGGCAGAAAGATGCCAGCATAATTTGAACGCTCCGTCATGTTATAAAGCCTAATATGTTAGTTGATACTCCTATCTCATAATATTAAGCTATTTGTTATTAAAATTTTACTAAAAAAGCTGGTGTCCACTTTTGGATAGATAAATCGGGAAATTTGCCCATGAAAGGAAGCAAAATGTCCCCATGTTTTTGGTAAGTAACCGTATGCAAAGGATTGCTTAGAGCGCCCTAGCCACTAGCTGACGCTAGCTACCGCTTAAACACCACAGGCCAACAATTTTGCTAGGAAAGTGATCCAGGTAAGTGGGAATTAGAGTAAAGAAAAACTTTGGTTAGATCAGTGACTTTTTAAAATTCATTTCTTGGGTTACTTTTTTGCTACAGTTGTGGTAATCAACTTTAAAGTTAAGTTTAATCTGCAATAAGTGGTTAAAGCGCTATATTTTTTCCAGTAAAATTGTGGTAATCTTTAATAAAAAAAACGCTTTCAGGGAAAAATAGGAAGTTATTAAAAGAAGCGAATAACCAATTTCGTGGTTAAAAACTGAGGCCTATTTGCAAAACAAAATCATTTGGTTGGATGGCCGCGTTGCAATAATTATAACAGCAAGTTTTTACCATTATTATTTTCATGTATGTTTAGCACATAGTAATAGCAAATACCATTGAATTTTTTGTTACTGTCATACTAATAACGAAAAATAAAATGATTGCTCAAAAACGACCACAGATTGTACATTACAAGGATTGTCTAATGTAGTATCTATGAAATAACTGAAAACATTTTCAGTTGAAGGCCATTTGACTGTTTGCATTTAGTGTTATTGAAAGCACCTTGGTTACGTTTCAAGCGGTTTGTTTCTGGGTTTCATTTACATATAGCATTTCCCTTGTTAAAGCCAAAGCCCACGGCTGTAGCCGAGTAGGTTTAGTGCGTCAAAAAATATAACCGCGAAATAGTTGTTTTATACGATTCTGTTGGAATTACACCTATGTTAAATTTACATAGTAGGTGATTGACACTTGATGAACTTTTAAGTTTGTTATATTGGTATAGCCTACCAGAATACGAAATCAAAAATGGCCTTATGCCCTTATAAGATTCCGCAGTATTTGCGATTAAACCAGTTAAAAAGAGTTACCTCACAACAAATCATGCCAATGGTTGGGTTTTTTACGCATGGGTGCAATACCGTAGTTACTGTTTTATGCAATAAGGTATAAGTGGGTCTAGTATAGAAATGCATGGATCCTGTGCTTGTGCACTTCCGCACTAGACCCGTATATAGTTTAAGACAAGTCCCTACTAGAAAGTTTACATGATGCACCGGATTCCTTTCACTGGAAAGTTGGCTTCTGCGCTAGTTTTCTGGCACAGATTTGCCGTTTTGCCTTATATTCCATATTATATGTTGGTGTGGCGCATTTATCCGGTGCATTGAAAGCAAACTTTCCAGTAGGGGGTTAAATGGATATAAAACAATTCATGCACACGCTACAGTTTATTATAGTCGCAACAATCATACATCAACCATCTGTGTATCACTATTTTACCAATATATAAGTTTTAAGTATTACAGCTGACATTTAACATGCCTGGGCAAAATACTTTATTGAAACATAGGCAATCTGAAGAAATGATTGATGCTTTGCTGAGGAACTTTGCAAATTTATCTACAGCAGCTTCAGGTTTTGAAGTTCCTCATATGACAAGTGATGTCATCATGAAACTTGTACCAGATGCAAATCCAGAGTATATTGCTCAGAGATTAGTTCGGATGAGAACTCAGGGTGGAGTGGAGAGAAATCTGAGAGATAATAATCCAGAAGACGTTCATAACTATGTCTATTCTCTTCTTCAAACTGACAAAAAATGTGACGCAAAATCAACAGTTAACGATGTAAACAAATTTCAATCGTCTGGATGCTTTCAACTTGATTCACATAATACCAAGTTGGACATTTTTCAAAAAGGCGACAGCAAAGCGGACCAAGCTGCCAGCCCAGCTATGGTTATACACGTCTGTGATGAAGCCAAAAACTTGAAGCAAGATTTTGACTGTCCAAGAGATTTACTTGTACAGGAGATGAAGTATTTTGCTGAATACCTTTCTGTTGACTCGCAGCGCTTGGAAGAAGTTGACATATCAGTTCATTGTGATATACACATATTTGACTGGCTTATGCGATATGTAAAAAGAGATACGGAACTTATTGATGAAGCTAATGTTCCAAGACTTGATCCAAACAATGTTATTTCCATCCTTATATCATCGGATTTCCTTAAAATGGAATCACTTGTGGAAGCCTGTATTAATTACTGTCACAAAAACATGTCTCTTATCGTGGCAACTCCATGCAATATGAATTGTGTCAATGAAAGGTTAACGTCTCTCATTGCTGCAAAATTTTCACATAATGAACTAGAAGAAGTAAAAGACAGGAAAGACAAGTTCAAAAGCAAGTTGTTTTGCAAAAAGATTGAAAAACTTTTTGATCCTAATCTTTCTGATTGTGATTCAACAGGAAAAGCGAGCTCTTTGTTTAAGTGCTTCATGTGCCAACATGTCTTAACTTCAGAACAGAGTTTTAAACTCCCTTGCACTAATAACAGACTCGGTGTCAATAGCCATGGTGGCTTGTCTTATGAGCATGAGCCTGATAACACATGGGATGTGAATAACTTCTTAATATGCTTGTTTGAAGAGTTGAGAAAATGGAGCTTGGTGTACTGGAGGTTATGGGGCATTATTAATAATCTTACTTGTTCGCGGTGTAATCTGACTTTCCAGCTTTGTGACTTTAGTACATGCATGTATCATCCCGAAAGACCCCAATATCAAAATTCTGTCGGAGATACTGCAGACAATGCCCTGGGGTTTTACACTTGTTGTAATCAGCATGTTCTAAGATTCGATCCAACTGGACTGAACAAAGGGTGCCGTACTAAAGATCACATTGTTTCCACCACAGATGCAGAGGAACGCAGACGATTAGATGACCTACTGACACACAAGAATCTCATTAGATCACCATCATCTGTAGCAGCTTGCTCCAGTGATCTTAACATCTTTTCTTCTGAAGAAGTTCGTTGCAGCATCAAGGAAGCAACAATGACACCAGTTGAATTTAATCCCCCTCCTCCACCGCCTCCTGCATCAGTTACAACATCAAAGAGACAGGGATTAGCTCGTTTTCGGTCGTCACCAGATAATGGAGAAGAGGATGTTGCTGGAGAGGAAGATGTTCTTTTAACGAAGAGATCTGTGCTCAGTGGGGCATTAGACAACTCCTTCCAAAATTCCAACATCCCACCATCATTCAGTTCTTCCAGCATTGCAAGTGGTGAAACAACTTCTAGAAATTATGCCCTCACTAAAAAGAAAGAAAAAATAAAAATTCCAACTGACAGCACGACATACAGAAAATATCCCAGCAAGCAGCGATGGGACACAGCAAGATCGATTCGATGGAATCAAGATATGCAACGGGAGGAAGACAGAAGACGCTTAAACTCAATCGCATCAAACCTCACAAAGCTGCGCACTGGAGATAAGATAAAATCAAAGGATCAACGAGAGTTACCTGGTGGAATTTTTATGAAATTGGAACAGGCATTTTTTAATAATCTCAAAGCACAATCATCTGGTGCTTTCCAAGGTCAAATGTCCAGTAGGCAATATGGAAGTGGTAGCAAAGATTTCAAGGCTAAATTAAGAAGATAATAATAGGGCAAAGGTACATGTAAAGGTAATATCTCATGCTTAGTTAAGACTCATTGACTTAAATCTGATTATTATTGCATAACAAACTTTTACTGTACATTGAAGATTTTGAGCCATGTTTTTAAAACTACATATGATTCTAGTAATCAATACGAATGTAGTACAATGTACTGAATGTATTTGAAAGTGATGCTTTCTTGCTGGCAAATATTATATTATGATAAAGCATGTATGATAGACATATTCTTTCTTAATTTTCACAAGAAATTTTTATATCACATTTAATGCATGAATCCGCAGTAAAATCTTCCTTGATCATTGTGCTTGATAATTGAAAAGTTTTAATCATTTTTTTTATCAATACGGTATAATACTGTACCTGCTGTCTTGAAAGGGTTTAACAAACTTTCATGCTATGAAATATCACCCATACACAGTCATGGATTGTAGTGGGGAAACCTCCACACAATAGATACAGGCATATTTTTTCAGAGTTTTTAACAAAATTCTTGACCATATGCATCTCAACAGACAAGTGATGTAATCCAGGCATTTCACTATTCTATGGCAAGATTTTGGAGTCATAATGGCAGTCGACAAATAATGTTTTACACTTTTAAAGCAGAATGTCATTGAAGACAATTGAAATGTGAGCATATCAAGGCTTTTATTAACCAGAAGGGCACATGTCCTTACGAAATTGCTGATTATATCATTTACTTTCAAAACCTATTCACAGGATGATATAAAACACAGCCACTGAACCAATAACTGACACTTGGTGTAGCGTATCCTATGTCTTATTTTAAAAATGTAGTAACACCATACTAGTCAGTTGACCCTTGGTCTGGTATTTATCCAGAAGTCAGCAGCCGTAATGACAAAAAGCTTTTATTGCACATGACATGATACTAAATAACTATCAGTACCAACATAAAACTTAAGCTGCTAAAGATTATCCAAAAGTGTATGTATGCAAACAACATTTAAACAGAATGTAACGCTGAAGGCAGATCTGTTTTTCTTTTGTTTCAGACAAAAAACTTCACAAGATGTTTAACAATTACTTCTACAAGACATCATTACATTCAACACATATAATATCACATTACAAAGCACACAATTATATATGTTTTAACTGCTTGTATTTCAATTATTGGAAATTCCTTACATGTACAAATTTGTTGGTTTCTTCACTGAGCGGAAAATCTTATTTTCTTATAATATCAACAAAACAGGTACAAAATAAAAATAGGATAATAAATCTGTTGCATCTGATTGTTGTATTTTATGTATTCAAGTGACAAGAAAACCTTGCACAAGAAAAAAGATAAACAGATAGTTTCTAAAAATCATTACGATAGCAATTTCACAGCAACAAATAATCTGAATATGTCATCAAATTTATCCACCGTGCGATTTCCAGGACAAGAATTAAACCACACTTTGACAACTATAACAAAGCAGTTCAAAAGATGCTTACTGCAAAATAAATTCAACTAAAGGTATACGGTATAAACACATGAGAGTCATGTAGTGACAAATCAGACCTAAAACCTTTGAAAAAGTGCAAGATTTTGTATTTTCATCGAAAATCCTCTGCACTGAACATTCCCTTTGCTCTTCGCAAAATAGAATCCTAAACGAAAAAACTGTTATAGACAAAGTAAAATACTGAAGTGATAATATGCAAGATATATACTGTAGTTGTGTTACACAGTCAAATCATTATCAACATTGTCACAGGCAACAATTGAGGTATGCCAGAAGATGTAATCTCTTAGTACAGGGCTTCTCAAACTGTGGGTCGCGACCCCGTTTAGGGTCACAAAATGTAGTTTTGGGGTCGTGAAACAAATTAAATTTTTATAAATTGAATTGTTTTTTGTTAATTTTTTATTCGCTTTACTGTTTCCATTACGAGAATCTTTTATTACTGCAATCTACAGTTACTGTACTTCGGTAGATTGTGTGCTCTTGTATGATTTTGCCAGAGACAAAAATACCATTTGAGATTTGTAACTGGACGTTTATTGTTTTAACATCATTAACGTGTAGGCTACCTCTCAAGGGGTCGAATAGAAATTCCTTTTCTTAAATGGGGTCGCAGACCCAAAAAGTTTGAGAATCCCTGTCTTAGTACACCTGAAGAAGCAAGCTTATGCTTGCGAAAGCTCGTGTAAAAGAACCATAAAAAACGTTAACATCAGAGTGCCGACTTATATCTTGTTTTTTATTTTACTATGTACTGGGTTGGCACGGTTCAGCCACCACCAACTTTGCAGAGAAGATGTCACTTCATGGGGTTGGTACATCAAAACATAAAATTCTACATATTACACCTTTATAAAATATACAGCACAAATCCGATAACTGACTTCAAACCAGGACATTGGTGAACTGGTAAAAATTTGAAAATTAATCGTATTGAAATAACCCAAATTTGAAAATAAAGGCCTAACAACATTAAAAGAGGTAGTGTTGTTTGATTTGCTACTAGACCGGTCTTTGAATATTCAATTTGGAAAGTTGTTTAAGGCAATTTAGCCTTTCAAACATCAGTTTATTTTTCGTTTACTGTATGATTTGAAAGAGCATTCTGTAGTCCGCAGGAAAGCTTCTCATACTAGCAAAACCTGCTCTTATGTATGTGTGCTTTAAAGAAAACAAGTTATTATAATTACTATACCTTTGATGGATCGTAAGGAGCATCTTTTGAAGGAATTTCAAGAATAGTTGGAATTGGCTCCACATGAGCATCTATTACATGACGAACAACATCAGCAATGGATTGACTGATCAAAATAATGGCTATGTCTTGGCGATTTAGAAATTTTCTAAGAACATAAATTGAACTTTCTTAGATATGTCTCTATGTAGAATTTGAATTCCATTGAATATAACAGTAATCCTATCCCTTGTGTTTGTGCATGACCAAAAGCTCAGATTAAAATCTGGCAGTTGCTGAAAAGAAAGATGATAAAAGGAAATCTACGTTGTTGAGAAGCATGAGTACAAAAGAGTTTCTAAGGTGTTGGACTAATTCATTACGCAGTGATTGTTCCAGAAATAGCACAAGATAGGTAATACAGCGTGAACAACACATCAACAAAATCTGATTTATAGGTCTTATTAGAGTGCCACATACTCCAAAATTGATTAGCCAATTATTATTTATCTGTTAAGGTTACGAACAAAGGATTCTACTTTGGGTTTAACATTTGCATCTTCAAGCCTGCATATAAAATTAAACAAAGTTTAAATTAAATAACGATGCCTGATACTATGATGGCGTGAAAAGGACACCTTACAATGCCCGGACAAGAAATATATTCCTACACAAAATGAAAATATTTTATTAGTCAGATGTTTTGGTCAATACTCCAACCATTTTCAATGTACTAAAGAACCAACGATACAGCAAGGTACACTACTACTGCAGGATGAAAGAAAAAATCAAGTGTAATAATTGTCAATAACTATACAAGGAAACTGTCAAGTGTAAAAAAAATACAGGAAGCAACTTTATTTGTTATGAAATTTATTATCAAAATAATCCTTTTTTAAGTATAATATTTTACTTTTTGGCTGTCACAGTAAGTGTAAATTTTCATGTTTGCATGAGATCCATTTGTAAATGTGACTCAACACACTCACCTAAACAATGACTGCTGAGCCTTAGAACAAGATATAACCACAACACATCATTGATAACATAATGAAAAATATTTAATTGCCATTGGCAAAATCTTACTTGAGCTGTTCTTCTATTTCATTTGTTGGTGTATCTTTTTCTACAACCATGAAGTTAGGGTGTCGATGTTTATTTAATTCTCCAATACCTCCTAACAAAAATCCTGTGCAAGTATCTTCATCTCCAATGACAGCCAGGAGTTTTCCCGATCGAGAACTAGCCATTTTCAACTTTACTGTCGATATTTAGATGTTGAATGATATATCAGTCTTTGATTTATTATGCTCCAAAACATCAGAGATCTATAGTCACAAATTGCAGACAAGTGATGCAAAATCTTTAAAAATTTTATTTATAAAATAGTATGACTGTATGTTAGACTGGGAAGGATTGCTGAGCAATTTTCAACGAGATGGTAGGAACGCCAAAATTAGAGGGAAAACTTTGTGCTCTCACCCTCTTTTTGTTTAAAAAAGAAAAAAAACGGAAGACAAAAAGGGAATGTTTTGTTTTTGATTTGCTTTAGAGATTGTACTTTCCTCTAATGCAATAATGTGGGCATGTGGCGTGTGTTCAATACCTAGTGGCGCTACAGTTGTAATGCCTTTGGGCAACATAGCAAGTCATTAACAATGCTTGCTCCTGTTCAATGTTAAATGGTTTTGATAAACACCTCCAAATTCAAGCAACACAATAAAAAAAATAAAACAAAAACTGATTGTATTAATCAGAACCTGCACAAAGACTAGCCTAGCTTGGAAAACCGGGCTCAAGCAATTCTTTATCAACAAATAAAATTTTAAAAAATTTTACAAAAAGTTGGCTTTATTCAATGAAATTGTTTTCTTTGTTGTCATTGCTTGCTGTGGGGGAGAAAAAATTAATATGCCAACCATTACAGCGGGATGATATTCAATGATTCCGCATACAAACAGCGGAAAAAATCTGGACTGGAACGGCAGTTTTTGATAAGAAATCATTTGTGCACAGAGGCAAATTTTGGTGTGATAGCATGTACTAAAGCCTCAATTCTTCTTTATTCAATATAAATTGGAATTCAAACAACCAGATTATTTTCTTTATTTATTATAAATTAGCGTGGAAATAGAACCGTTTGATGTGCACATAGATGAACCTTCTGCGAATGGAATTCAGTTGCTGAATAGATTAATACCGTAACTTCTGCAAATACATGTATGCTAACTAATTCCCAAACAGGGACATCTGGCAGAATTTGGAAGTGTCGGACTATTCAATGGTCACTGGAACTTTTAGGCCTACACTTAGCTTTGGCACTATTTAACAAGCGTCAAAATTCCTATGCATTACGCAGGAGCAAATGATTTCTACAATCTTGGGTTTAGGGCAGGGGTTCCCAACCGGTGGTACGCGTACTAGTGGTACGCGGGAGCTTTTTAGGTGGTACGCGAGCAGCTCTCCATTGAATGCGATATACAGTATAGTAGTATAACAATTTAATTTTGAGTTGCTAAAATATGCGAACAACACTTTTATTTCTTTCCGTACTAAATTCTCTGCACTCAGTAAGCTACTTTTGTCGATCTTGCTCCCTGCTGTCATTGTTATTAATACAATGCTGCTGTGCGAATATTGGATAAAATTAGTTGTTTTGAAAATAGTGGTACGTGTTGACAATCCGTGGTGGCTAAGTGGTACGAGAACATAAAAAGGTTGGGAACCCCTGGACCCTGGTTTAGGGCCTAAACTTTAAGCCAAATTTAATATTTTTGTTATTGCATCAATTGTAAAGCTTGAACATAAAAAACTTTATACAACGGTTCAACTCAATTATAGAATTTAAAAAAAAATAAAGGTCCTAGGCCTAGGTCTAATTTCTATTTTTGGTTTTCCCTAGTTTTTTTCCTGTCCCGGCATTAACCTGGTGGTAATGTATTAAGTATTATAATAGCCATTATTATTTTGATACAAGGTTTTGTAGATAATTTTTGACAAAATTTATGTAAAAAACCAAATCCGTAGAATACAGTACAACAATTTACAGTGCAGATTTTGTTACTACGAGTGAATTTAAAACAAGTCACGCGTCATGACTCAGCAAAACATTATTAAATATTTTTAACCGAAATGAAAAGACTTCAACCTTCCACAAAAGAATGAAAATTTCTGTGCAAATTGATTTAGAAAATAGAAATATATTTTTATCACCTTAAATTTTCTATTCTACATAAAAATAATGTAATAAATTTTTCAAACAAAGTGATGAAACAAAGAAAGCGAAAAAGTTTGTTAAAATGATGCAACAGATTGACTTTATCATTGCAAATTTATCCCTTTTTTCTAATTAAAATCTCAAAATTTTTTTGTGATTAATAAATTGGTTTATTTTACAAACGAACAAAATAAACACATAATCTTTTCGCTTTGTCAACTCCGAACCCTGTTCAATCGTCAAGAAACGTAACTTTACGATGTCACACTAAAAAGTGTATTGTCATGTTATCCGGGTTTCCTTATGGAACATGCTGATTCATTCTTTCTTTTTTCGACAGCAGGTATGGCTGATGTGTGATGGTATAAGGTTATTGTTATATCGCTTGTAATCTTGCGCAAAGTGTTGGAAATTTTAAATAACTTTGTTACATGTACAAGAAAATAACCTTTTCTGTTTAATTTACTCAACAGGCAAAATGGGACGGCGCCCCGCTCGGTGGTAAGTGATCAATTTATTCATATTTAATGCAGCCTACCTGTATTTTGGTTATTCCCCACGATACTAAACTATTAACAGTTATAACAATAAATCTCTTAAGTTTAGTTTACTTTCAACATAACATTGAAATGGGATCTGAGTTGTGGCTATATTTTAGAGTCTAGTATGCAAGTGTACAACCACAGGATGCCTTTGTATTCTTGACCCCAGCTACCCAAATTTTGATGTCATCCGGTTGTGCACTTGTATACTAGGCCTAGACCAATATTTTACACTACTTAACAGTACTGGTCACCAGTGATGTAATGACTCGAGTCACTTTTTTAAATGATCTTTGTCTTAATGTGAGTTAGTGCTTGAAATGACTTGATTTGACTCGAGTCCAGGGAAACTAATTTGATGCAAGTCATTGAACCTTAATTATTAATTTTTTGACCAATTGTATTACAGATATGTATAAGAATCGTTGCGATCGAACGTGTAAATGCATAGACATTGTACATATAAATAAACACCACTGAAACCATACGTTTGATTTTTGTCCATAAAACAATGCCCCTATATGACACACATCTTGTATCAGTGTGTTGTGTCGTATTGCAGCTTGTAAAACATAGGCTAGCGATGTGGCAGTCATTTCATTAGTTGTACGGTGTGGTAGCCTATGACACGTTTGATTTAAGCATAGTCTACTGCAGTAAACGGAATGCTTAAAGGCTTTAAATGGTGTTTTGCTTAACAATGCCTACTTCTCTTTGCGAAGCAAATGGCATGACTTGATTTGAATTGCATTATATTTCAGCATGACTTGACTTGAGCTAATTAGTAATTTATTCGACTTAACTTAAGTCAACTTCCCAAATGACTTGACTTGACTAGACTCGAGTTTTAAAAAAATAACTTGTTTTCAACACTGCTGGTCACAGGCTAACTAAACTCCAATGTTAGCTTTAAATGTTGACATTTCACAATGTGTGTTTTATAATGTTTTTAAAAGTATTGACTGAGAAAGATATAAAATTGGATGCTTTTGCGGAGTTACAAGCCATAGAGGAAAGTGCGGCAGCTCTAGGTGCAAGATTCAACATGGACGTCAACTTTTTTATCTTTATGCCAATTAATAATGAAGAAAAAAACTGGTTGTTTAAACCTAACTTAAAATAAATAAACAAAGAATCAAGGCTATAGTGCTAGATATTATGACAAAATTTGCATTCTTGCATGCACGATTTCTTGTCAACAAAGCTGTTCTTTCCTGTAGGGGGTTCTGTTACCGGGAGTCGCGAATCTTGTTAAAAAGCGTACCAAGGTATAAATTTACCATTTTGTGTGAGGAATACTGTAAAATGAAAAATACTTTCACAAATTTTATGTTGTATAGTGATTTTGCACCGAAACTATGTAGTAAAAACTGGATGAAGTTGGGTCAATCCTGCATATTCACTACTTCATAAAACAGTTTGAGCTTTTCTATGAAATTACCTCTACACTAATTTAAATTTCTTGGTTTATTGGTTTTAACAAAAGTATTGCAAAGTAAAAGAATTCCTCAAAATGTTGTTCTGTGCTGGTATAGTGCAACTTTTGGAAGTACAACAGTAAACAAAAGTACAACATAATAGAATAAGTTGTGATATAAACATGCAGAGTGACATTGATAGCTTCCTAAAAGTGTGTGTATGTTGAATCTTTTAAAGTTACTTTGGAAGAGTCAAACAAAGCTTTACTGGAATATCAAATCAAAGATGCTAATATTTCTGCTTAAAATAGACGGATATTGGAATTTGTGAAGTTATGGTTCATTTTTAAACTGCATTTGGGAAAAACAAATGAAAATTTTCTATCAAATGAAACAATTGCTCAATGTACAATGCTGCTGGTATTCTTTTTGTTGTTTAGCACTTCAAATCCATTGCAAAAATTGTTAACGTTTGTCTTATGTCACAGCTATCGTTATTGCAAGAACAAGCCTTACCCTAAATCACGGTTTTGTCGTGGTGTCCCTGACCCCAAAATCAGAATCTTTGATTTAGGCCGAAAGAGGGCAAATGTTCAAGACTTCCCATTATGTATTCACATGGTGTCCGATGAAATTGAACAGCTTAGCTCTGAAGCCTTAGAAGCGGCAAGAATTTGTGCCAACAAGTATGTTTCAAGTCTTACTATAATGTGATGTATTTTTATATAAGGTACTTGTCAGTTCATTTTTTATATGATGACTTTAACAAACTGATAACTTGTTGCCTCTTTTGGTCTTTGGTGGAGGTGCTTAGTTTCTCATTCTATGTTTAGGCTTGACATCACATAATGATGAAATTTTATTAAGCAATATTTGATGAATAATGAAAAGAAAACTCTCTCTTTCTGAATGTGATGCAGAACTTTATATTATATAAGATTCTAAAAATAAGCTTTAATGAGGATCAATAATATTCTAAGCACAATACTATACTTGCAGGTACATGGTAAAAAATTGCGGAAAGGATTCCTTCCACCTTCGTGTACGATGCCATCCTTTCCATGTTGTGAGGATCAATAAGATGTTGTCCTGCGCCGGCGCTGATAGGTCAGTGATACATTAAGTGTAATTCACTGCTATCATGATTTTTCTCTGTTGTATTCAAAACTATTAATGATACGCTATGATGATAAAAGCCCTTTTGCTCACTGATGTAAAGCTGAGGATGATGCATTTATCTGAGTGTTACTGCTCAAACAAAGTTTTATCAACAAACTGTAACCGTGAGAAATATTAAACTGATTGTAGTGGAAGTTAAAAATTGGTTCAGTCAAAAAAACTCTACTGGTACCAGCAGAATACTGGTTCACGTATTTGTAACCAGTGGGGTAGTTGCCTGCTCGGAAATATATCTCCTTTGCTAACCCCTTGACCAATTGTCTTCTTTCTGAATTGCATTACTAGACTAATGTAATGTACTCGGATTTTACAAATCTTTTCGGTTTGTGACTGATGCACTTGATTGAGTACATTAGGTTTCAGTTAACGAATTTTCATTGTAATGTGCAATGAGATAGAAAACCTGTTATTAACAGTTAGCAGTGTTGGCTGTTTTATGCAGACAAGATGCAGCTTTCTGGTAAAAAAGTATTTGGATAGTGTTGTTAGGCTGTATCGATTTTTTAGATGTAATTTCATTTTCAGACTGCAAACTGGTATGCGCGGCGCTTATGGAAAGCCACAAGGATTGGTTGCTCGTGTCAAGATTGGTCAACCAATCATGTCCATGAGATGCAAGGATAACAACAGGGCTCATGCGATTGAAGCACTTCGACGTGCCAAATTCAAGTTTCCTGGCAGACAAAAGGTATATTCTATAAGATTTTTATGGTGTTTAAATGAAGATAGTACAAAATAGGTTTTACGTAGAACTTTAAGCCATGATGATGATCAAACATGTCTCTTCTCTGAATGTAAGTGAAGTACTAACTATGATTCTGAATGGCTTAAATGTGAAAGAATGAGAGCAATGCTAGAAAAACTTTGTCTTGAAATATGTTGCCAAAATGTTCACAAATGTTTTATCCCTGAACTGGCACAGTTACTAGACATTAATTAATTATTATTATTAAAGTCTGATTTTTTCACATCTTGACTGATTTTGATTTTGCCATACGTTGTAGCTCCCTTTATACTGACTTACACCATTCACGTGAGAAAGTAACCAAGACTGAGGTGCAGATAGAGTATAGGCTACAAAGTAAAAAAGCCTAATCTTTCAATGAAGTGCCAACATTTGATAGCTATCTTGTTAGTCGGTTTACCTGTTAGCCTTATTCAGCTAAAATAACTTTGCAGTCATTGCACAATGAATTTTTTTCAGTCATTGCCTTATCGGTACTAATCTGATACCAACCAAAATGCCATTAGTAATTACTAATTACTCATGGCACTGACAGATTTTCTGTATCTGCTTTTGGTTGCTTAAATAGGCTAAATCTTGGTTGTTAGTTGCCTACGATTTTGTTTGTAATAACATATCGTTGTCATTATCGAATATTATTATCATTGCATCCATACATTTCCAAAACTCTGTAACCTGTTCTGTGCAGGTACCTCAGTCTTCTGATTTACACCTTTCATATGGCGTAGTACCTGTTGGGTTTATGACATATGAATTTTATAACGGTTAGAGAATGAAGAAGTCAACTTTTAATAATTTGTTTTGTAATGGCTGCGTGCTTTTCAGGGCAAAACATGCATAAATACATTACCTACATAATTTGTTTGACAACTTCATACAAAACAAACTTATTTTACAGTTACGCTTATTTCTTAAGTTATATGCAGAAAGATTTAAAAAGTTAAATTCTTTTACCTAGTTATTGTAAAATTCAATTTTTTCATAATAGCATTCATCTATTTCTACAGATTTATGATTCTCAGAAATGGGGATTTACCAAGTGGAAGCGTGAGGATTACGAATCTATGTTGGCTGATGGTTTCCTCATTCCTGATGGCGTAACCTGTCAATACAAGCCCAATAAGGGAGCACTGTCTGAATGGAAAAAACGACAGGGTTAAACGCTTTCAGGGAAAATAAATATCTTGGGATTGACACTGTGCTTCTGTCTTTTCTTTAACCAGAACGTTGTCAAAACTTATGAGTCTAAGATAGATTAAGCACAAAGCAAAATTCAGTGTACGGAAGTTTCTTCTAGGCTAATTTTGCAGGGATGCACATTGCACAGCCAGCGCTGGGCTCAGGCCTATTCTGTTGTTTTCAGTTGGAATTTATTTTCTGTAAATATGTACAAAAAGCTTTCTAAGTAGTAACATCAGAACGTTCAGCTGCTGTTGATTCTTTTTGCTCAGCGTCGGTGGGATTGAAAAATGCTTGAAAAAACCTGTAAAATAAAAATGGAAATTAGTAGTAAGTGCGCTGAGCTATAAGATTCTGGTTACATGCTCTAATCAAAGTTTAATCCAGTGTAAGCAGTAGAATCACTTTGTTGTTCAGCATAACCGTCACCTCTTGTTTAAAACCGTGGCGAAAATAAAAAATGACCATTATGCTTGCATTGAAGCACTTCCCTTCAGCAGGAGCTTATACTCACTGAATGATGGCAAATTTGTCGCCTCGCATCCACCGAGCCGCTATGATTAGTACTACTGTTGCAACAATGGTTGTTCCGACAAGACTTAAAATCACAATGAGAGTGACCATTGCAGCAGATGTAGTAGCCTCTGTCGTGGTTGCTGGCGTTAAAGGAGCCGGTGTCGTCCATGGTAAAGGACCAGTGACCGTTGCACGATGAGAATTATCTAGAAAAACGTTTGCTGAAATCTGAGTGACAAATGAGAACCGATTCAAACAGATGCTTTCGAGAAAAGGATCGAAAATTATACGTTAACTGCGCTATTTATAGGAAGAAGAGAAGTATATCCACTATCGTAAAATAAATTTTTGGAACACCTGGCATAAATCTTCGTCAAATGCCATTCGCCACTTTACTTAAAGTCAACAGAAGAAAATCAACTAACCACACAACCTGTTTTCGCATTTGTCGTCGGGGTGACAAAACGAACAAGATGGTCCTCTGTAATATGTTAGATATGGCTGACGTATTCCCCTGTAAGGAAGTTGAAAAATGTTAAACCTTGGTTAGGGTATACAATAAGACCAAATTCTATGCGTTTGAATGGTTTGATATATGGCAGGGGTGACGAACCTATTCGATGACGCGGGCCACTTTGTCAGTTACGGCTGAGCAAGCGGGCCGCACAATTTTTTTAACATTTTGCATAATAATTAGCATTCAAGCACAACCGCTTCATTTGGCAGATTTTTAGCTGCTCCCGCGGCCGCAAAAAATACATCGATTGAGTGCGGCAATCTATTGAAGACATACTGCTGCGACTCAATTGTGCTATCAGCTTTTGATATCGCATTGCGCAAAGATTAGAAACAGGTGAAAGAAAGTTCAAGACTGCTGGTCTCACCGGACGCTTCGTTCAAGACTGCTGGTCTCCCGGACGTAAAATTTAACCCTAAATTCCGGACATGTCCGGAATTTTCCGGACGGTATGGCAACCCTATATGGAATATAGGAATATACTTATATATACTTATATACAATATAGGAATATACTTATAGGAATTTCCTATAAGTCCTATATGCCTTGCATGTATGGGCGTTTGTCAAATCGTTTGGTGGGCCGCACAAAATTGTTTGGCGGGCCGCAGGTTCGTCACCTCTGCTCTAAACCGTCACGTCACCTCTGCTCGTCACCATATATTATATGGGTATCTCTAACGTATAACTTGCATGTATTTAAACTAGTTAGCCTAGTTCGGAATCTTTATCCCCGGATTGAAGAAAGTCTCTGCACAACGGACTGCTCGTAATAAGCGGAAATTGATTTAGTCTATGACTCTATGTGCACTTGCCGACTGTTGTTTAGTTCTTTTGCAGTCATGCCTCAGTCTGCGGCTATTCACTGTGACTGCACAAAAGCAAACGTAGTTCATGGTTTGCTTAAGGTCATATACAACAATAGCGCCGCTGAGGTAATAAAAAAGGGTTCGCATCAACGGTGATCAAACCCCTCCGTTGCTGAGCCAACGGCATTCTTTTAACTCTGTTAGGTTTTAATAAGTCAAATTATATCATATAATATCACCTTGGTCCGTAGTAGCATGCAAGAAATATAGCTTTTGCAACAGGAAATCCGTGCACATGCATTTTATCGCAAGCAGACCAGGCACAGCCTAATTTGAAAGCGTTGTACCAAATTGTTTGGACGTAACGCTCACATTCTCCACCGAGACAGATGCCTAATTGAGGATCGAAGTATTTTGCTTCAGTCATCCAAGATGATACCTTTTTGACAGCGTCGTGACGTCTGTTTAAATTCACGTTTCTAACTGTTTGCTTTAGCGCAAGCTATAAAATAGGTGAGTCTTGCAATAAGTTATATGAAATGTATAACCACACATACCGCTTCTGCAGGATCAAAATCACTTTCATTTAAACCCCATCCAACGTAGAGATTCTCGCCCACGCCTGAGTAAGACGAGGTAACACGCTTGTACTGCGGAGTTGTTTTAAAAACACATGTTTTGGTCTTCTCCCAAGCCTTTGCTTCAAGCTCATAATCCCACGACTGCAAAAATTTCCAAAATATTAAATTTTAACGTTTTAAATTTTTTGTTTTCTGTTGTTGCAGTATCATGAACAACACCATACTTTCAGAACTCTGCTTTTAAACAAGATACCATTTTCAACATTTCGTCAGCTGTAGGACTGATCTTCGAACGTTGATTGTTGTGTTCATCAACAATGCTGTTTAATTTTGATTCATTTAAGCTTTGAGGCCGAAGATATTGAGCCTAAATATATGTAAACACCGAAAGTTGGCAGTTTATAATTAGGCACAAGATTACTGATATACAATACATTTATTATAACAAGGTTCATTTAATTACGTAGCTGAAATAGATGGATAAGGAACCGTTTCTTTGTCGCTTTGCTTAGATATCAATTGCGCTAGGTGGCATTGGTAAATCCTCCAGTGCTGTATTGATATGTGCTACAGTTACTTACGCTATTTCTTCCCCGAATGTCTACAACTGTCGAACTTTGGTTAGTAGTCCTGCTCCACCGATCTGATGTTCGAAAAGTTGTCTCAAAATCTTTAATAAGCTTTGTTAAGAATATTAGTCTGTTTCTCCCGCTCCATTCGTATGTTTTTTTCAGGAATGTTTCATTCCAGTTCATCAGCTTCCGGCGTTCAAGCCCGATAATTGGATAGCTTGTGGTCACCTGTACATTTCTTCTATTTCTAGCCATAATGTCGTTTGCAAAAACTGAACTGATAGGAGTAACGATAAATCCAACAAACACGTACGAAAATAATCCAATAATCCACAACAACGCCCTCATGTTTAGAGATCAAAATTTTCGTTCAACACGGCAATATCAAAGAAATTGTGCTAATAAATAAATTTAAATACTAATAAAACGTATTTTCGTCACACTCGATCTTTGTGACGTAATTGTTGGCGTTTTCTTTTTAGGTTTATGGATGAAAAATATCTCCAATGATAATAATGTCGGCTAATGTTCTGATCGCAACATTTGTAACAGCACTTGTTTGACTTGAAAAACAAACAAAGTCAGGAATAAGCCTGAAACGCTTTTCTGAAACCCCTTTCCATGTAGAATAGATTATCTTGAAACCTAGGAATCCGGCATTCATGCAATACTCTTCTCAATCTAAAGAACTTGGATGAGGTATTGTCATAGGGAAAGAAACGCGTTCTGTCGCGAATAAAGTTTCAGGACCCATTGGATGTTATGTTTTGGTGCAATTGCACTGCAAAGAAAGTAGTATTTCACTTTAAATCGGTCACGCGGCTTGTTTAAAATCGGCGGTTAGTTTTTAGGAAATAGGGTAAAATAAATTTTACTGTTTTATGAAGTTTAACAACAAACTGTGAAAAAAATTTTCGAATGAAAGATTTTTTTTGGTGAATAGTGACGGCCAATTGCAATTTCTATATGCTAATTGACGCCGTTTACTAACCGCGTAATTGTCGTAAATAATAGCTTTTAACGTTGTTCTAATAAGTATCGCAGATCTTAAAGTCAGTTGATGTTAAGAAAAAATTATTTTGCCCATACAAGCTATTTCAGTTCGTGTCCAGTAGGCCTAAACCTATTCCCTTGTCCAAAATTGGGTCGGATGTTAATTGCTAACATTGCTTTATCAGGTAGCAATGGATCTCTTACTTACACATCTCGATGTTATTTGTCTTGGATTCCTTATTAGGAAAGGCTATTGTGTTTTCTTCTGCTTTTGGTGCAGTTTGATTGTATTTATCCCGTTTAAAGTGACTTAACATTCCCTTTAACAATAGAAATTAACTTCCGACAATGGTAGGTATTACTGTCAATCAGCAGACGACTGGAAACAAGACACTGGTTTGTGGAAGGATACTGGTACCACAACATCTGAGAAGAATTTACGGCATACCAATTGGTAGTTTATCAATGGTAGTGTTGCCTGGCGATTTTCGGCTATAATGGCAGGCATAATCCAGTACTGGTAAATTGATATTAGATCGAGGAAAACCCGACTAAGACAATGGGCATTGTTTTCGACAACCAATTGACACGTGTTTAGTGTGCAGACCGGTGGAATTCACATCGGAAAGAGGCAGGGAACAAAACGGCCTTTCCTAAATATGTACTTACTGCCCCGTACTTAGTGATATTGTCATAAATGTTGCCAGACATGCAGAGAGACATAACGTCACAATGTAATATTACTATCTCGTGTCGCTTTCCTTCTGATGTGTATCATGGAAATAACAAGTTCTGGCTATGAAACATTGCAATACGACAAAGGCATATCAAATTTCAGAATCTTTGTTAATAATACTATAGCACACACGGTAGAGGTCGTAGTGTCACATCAGTTACAATGGTTTGAAATCAGCAACCGGATTGGAAGTACAACTTCTTAACTATAAGATCCCTCTGTGGTGCGTGCAGTAGTGTGAAAGCGACAGGCGTTTACAGACCAAGTTTCGTTCTACGCCAATGCCGTCTTTTGGCATTGTACCTGCAATATAGAGATTATTAGTAGCCAGGAGTATAAGGAACAATACAAGCTATGGAACAACAAAAAGCTCACTGCCATAAACTGGCACCTGCTAGACTTTAGTGTAACTTACAATTACTATTGATGTAAAGAGTTTGTATAACTTACAGATGCTGTATTGTAACAGATTAAGGTAAGCTATAAATGGTTTCAGGTCGATTAAACCCAGCATAATTAAAACCATGATGACTAAACTCATGACAACCCAGCCAAGGTTTGTGGGTTTAATAATCCTGGACTTAATCATTCTGGGTTGAATTGGCCCATCACTGCTAAAACTTAATGTAAAATAAACAGTAATTAAAAATATAAGGTTGTGTGGAAATCGATTCCACAAATATACGCATAATGAATTTATAAAATGTTTCATTTTACTGTATTCAAAAAATTGAACAATGCATGAATAATTGTGATAGTTTAAAAGTGCTTTTGCAAACCGCGTTGATCCAGCTCTAGTTTCTTTTGCAACAATTTGGAATTTTGATCACCAGGTGGATTAATGCTATTGCATGGCTTGTCTTGGATTAAAAGTAGATTGTGGTAGTCAAAAAAGGCAGTTTTGCAACTCTCCAACATTTAAAAATAGGTAAAATTACTTAAAAAAAATCCCTCCAAGGAAATTGTATGCACCCAAATTCACCAAAAAGCATTACCGAGACAAAAACGAGATCATTACTTAAATCAAGACTGCATGTTAACTTAGTACATGTTAACTTTATACCCTGCTGTGCATGCAATTGAAAATTATTATGGTAGACCAGGCCGCTCTGTCATACTGTTTATAGTCAATCTCTCATAGTTAAGGACATTTTTGACTATTGTTTTGTGGTTATCAAAGTTAAAACTGGTTGCCAATTTCAGTACAAACATAAAACAGTGGAATGCGCTACTCAAAACCGACTGGTTGGACATAGTTGATGCCATGATAGAGTTTAGGTTCAGCAAAAGTTTACAAAATTTTCTATAAAATATTGCCATGACTTAGTAAAGGTACCAGCAAAACCTCAAATTGAAAGGTTTTTATAAAAAATGAGTGTACGCCAGTATTTCTAATTTAATAAAATGTTTTAGTAGTGCAACAATAAGTTACCTTGATCCATCCAGTACCTCCTATTGAGATTGAATATAAACAGAAAATATGCATGAAAAGAAAACATGCAACAATAACTTATAATAAAACAATAATCACCTAATTTTATTTCCTGTCTTCATTCGAACCCATTGTGGAATGGGACGATTCTGCTTTTGCTTTCTTGCAAGAAGGCGCTTGATAATAAAGGTTTTGTTGGCAGCCTAAAAAAATCAAATTAATGGAATAAAGAGTGCAAATACCTGTTAGAGTAAAAAGTCTGCAAAGTTAATCGCATTATGATGTATGTGTTTTTGAAAATTTGTAGGGATGGCAATCCAATAGCTAATATCAAAAAACACTGACATGGTTTGGCAATGTTTTAAAAAGTTTGTGTGCAATTAAAAAGCTTGAATTTAATAGAATTAATTGCAAAGTTAAAGTCTGGTGAAATTTAGTGTGTTACTCCTAGAAAGTTTGACGTTAAAGTTTTAAGTGAGGGTATTTGTAAAACATGAAGTTTTACAACTTTAGAATACCACTTTAACTGGTGGAAAGCATGGCAGCATGAAATTAAAATTTCCAATTTTTTTGCTTCGTTTAACATGTGCAAAGAAGAGCAAAATTAGTGGCTAATATTCTAAAAGTTAATGTTCCTCCGCTTATTAAGACCACTTTGGGACCAGCCTATTTTGGTCATAATACCCAACTGGTCACAATAACCAAAGCTGCTGCAGTATCATTCAACCACAACAGGTCCAATAAGGTTAGGCACAAAATGACAAAAAACGTCAAATTCATCATTTCTTTTATTAAAATTACACAGCAACATTAAGTTATTGTCAGCAGGTAAAATTTAGAAAACATATGGTACAAATGTCGCTGTCATGTTGCCTAACTGACATAAAAAATTTAGAGGCGGAAAAGTGGTTATAACTATTCGAAGACTGATCATGCCATATAGAGAATTTCATACGACAAAATTTTAGACCATACTGAAATGGTCATATTAAGCTGAATCTACTTTATTTTCCTCCTGCCTATCTTTAACAATGGAGATATGCAAAACATTTCAACAAAAAATTTCAAAACGTTCAACGGCCAACCCACAATTTTTTGCTCGATCTGAAGTAATGGACTTCACAATCTTTAAAAACAATACTGGTTTTATGGATTATATTGTTATCTTTTTATTTCGCTTTATGCACCGAATCTAAAGTTGCTTTAAAGTTTACATGTATATACTTCATGTAAAACTGGGCACGAGAAAAAATGTTGGATGAAAAACATTAAAACGTTAAGAGTTTATTTGCAATGGTTATGATCAACCATTAATGGTTTTAATTAAATTATCCGGCCTTTTGTGAAAAAAGTTTGGTGACGCCTGCTTTAAACAATAAAAGTTTTGAAAACATGATGCCCAGTCCTTATTTTGCAGTGGTTTGAATCCTATGCACTGGACTAGTTCCATACGAAGTCACCTTATGTGGTCAGCATAGCATGCGACGTAAAATTCATAAGAGTTGATATGGGTAGATTGCGTGATTGAATGTGATAATTTGGTTTGTATTTACTTATAGTTGATTATTTTTTGACATGCCAAACAAAATTAGCCTGTGTAACACGCCAGATTACATGCAAACTCTTACGCACTTTACAAGCATTCATCGCTGACCACGTATCTAGGTGTCATATCGGACAATCCCAGTGTGTAGGATTCAAACCATTGTAAAATAAGAACTTGACAACATATTTTTAAAATTTATTTTTATCGCGTAAAAGAATTCTTATGTAACTTAACTAAACGAAATTTTTACAATCTATTGCCCAAAACATTGGTAATTTAAAAAAGAATCGAAGTGCATTGACAATTTCCATTGATAAGTAGGCTAGCCAATTTATGAAAAACTTCATATAACGCAAAGTAAAATGTAAAAAAACAAGTTCTACTGATCACACAGCCATGGTTTTTATAATACTGTATTAAAAGCATAATTTTATTCTCTATATTATAATTTAAAACCGTAAACTTTTAGTCAACATCTTTCAGGTGGTAACAAAAGTTGCACCAACAATTTTTTGTGCTAGTGTGCGAATGCAAAAAATATTAATTTCACACTTATTCGAGCAAGTTTTACTGTTTGGTTAATTTTACTTAAATAGACATCAAATATTCATTAGGCCATGCTGAAATTTTAAGGCAATATATAAGGCATCATTCGAAAATAAACATACATGTAGTATTTACATACGTCTCGAATAGAAACCATAACCTTTATTTTTTTTTACGCTGATTCTAAGCAAAGGCGCCTTCTAATTGTGTTGTTAATTTTTGCCATTGATTGTAGGGAGCGAAATGTAAAGTACTATTTTTGTTAGAGCGCGATCAAACATAATACAATAAATATTTTTTTCTAGCCATTATACATATATTTGACATATAGGCTTATACCGTATACAACAAAATATTAAGACAAGGTTAAAAGAAAACGAGCCAAATACCAAGAAATTGGAGAAATCATAAGTAGCGAATCGTTTTATTTACTGCTAAAGAACATCTGAATCCACAACCGTCAATCAATATTCAACATCGACGTGCAATCAGAGGCATTGTATTTATATAACATGAAACAGTCAACACTTTTCCACTGAAAAATTAAAAGATGTGTAAAGGGACCAATTTTTTGCCTCAGTAAAAAATTTAGGTTTTTTTGTAAGTACAGTGTTTGTTTTGATGAAAAATAGGGATATTTTGTAGGTAAAAACTTAAAAATTGGAATGATAACAGAGGAAGGCTTTAAAATGTTGCACATAAAATTTCATTTAAAAATATACAAGTTTAAAATTTGTTTAGCGATTTTTGGCAAAATTGCGCTTACTGTTTTTTTTGCATATTGGCTAGCCTACCCTAGGCGATCGAAAAAATCCTGCCATCCAAAAAAATGGCAGCGGAACTTGTAAAAGGTCTTTTATGTTGGTATGCAGGAAGTTCTGGCATAACATTTAATGATTATTTATCAGGCGCACTGATGCAATCTTTCCAATGGTAATAACCCAATCATTGCTGACATGTACAACCACCGATGTAGCACAGACGCATTCGATGTAAAAGTGTTTAACAACATTTAATACACTTTTAGATAGGTTTCACTGATAAAGATGAAATAAAAGTGTAACTAACACATTCTTATATTTCTGCAAAAGGGTGGTATGTAGGCTAGTGTGGTATACGAAGTGATACTTGCACTCACGCGGGTAATGAACATGCACGACAATTTTTTCTAAGTTTATAAATAAAACAAGTTGGCTATTTGAACATGAAGTAATAAATAGTGGATGTTTCAGTGCACGCCGTCGCAACAGACCTGTCTCCATACGCACTATTTCTTGTTAAAAACTGCCATACTTTCTAGTGGTTCAGTTTAATCCGTTTCCATCGCGGTCAATATGAAAATCAGTGTATGAAATGCTTGTTCTATGCTTTAAGTGACAACCCATGCAACCAAATACAAAACTTTTGAGTAAAAACAAAATATTAATGGCAAGAAATGAATCAAAATAAATTTAAATATGCTGAACTTACCATGACTATCTATCTTTCCACCTACCAACTTTAGAAGAGATCGTTAGACTCCTATCAGTACCTAAACGTTACGAAAACTGTTACACATAGAAATCGTAATTTAGACTATTCCATAGAATGCAAACTACGTTGTCGTTAGTATTCTAAGGCTATTCTCATACAAACGCCATTAACAAGTGGTAACCGGTTTCAAGTTTGTGTGAAAAAAATTTCGAAAAAATTAACAATAAAATGATATTTGCAGTACTTAAATCTTGAAATTTTATTTTTCGACGGTTCGGTGGGGCCGTTTTGGAGTGACAAGCGTTTTTAGCACGTATATGCAAACCGCGGGTTCGATTCCAATGCGTTCGTTTGCAATGTTTAAAAGCTATTGGCAAAAAGTAGATTGGACTGCTTGACATTCTGTATTAAAACCGGTACACCATAACTTTAACAATCATGTTTAGATTATATCGTGGTTCTAAATAGTTAAAAATTAAATTATTATTAGATTTAGGTTTATCAAAAAAATATTTAAACCTACGGGTAGTTGTCATCATCGGACATAACTCGATAAGTAACTGCATGACATTAGAATAGGTCGTGTTGTTATTCAAAGTACACCGGCCATGAATTCTGTGGGGGCACTGTATAAAATATATGCACCAATCAGATAGCCTATAGGCCTAGCTTAACATGGTCTGTGGTTTGCTCCTCCGCGTTACACTCACAAGCCGTAAAGTTTGTCCTTCCTTAATTATTATTTGCGCAGAGTTGAATGGAATCAACCGAGACCGGTTCGGAGGCGGTTTAAGACATATCCAGGCCATCCCGGGAAGCGGCAGTCCGAATGGTGGGACTGGGAGTCGACGTCGGTGATGAAATTGCGTAGTGTGACTAATTTAGGCTTTCCAGCCATTTAGCCTTCCATGTGTGGTACGCCCAACAGACCACATTGATGTCTGAGTTCTTGGCTTGTTCTAACATCTACAGTAATGTCGGATCAAAGGGGCAAATTGGTTTTATTCGTTGGACGTGCTTGTTTGCTCAGGCAAAAAGTAGCAAAAAAAATATCTATCACTAAAACGGACGTGTTTGAGATTTTAATTTGACATGTTTAAGCAACTGATAACAATTAGAAGAAGATTACAATAGTAATTTGATAATATGATATCAGAATATTTATTCCAAGACTAAGAAAAGTCCTGTTAACATGAAATTATAAGCTCGGTGATAATCTCTTACCGCTCAAGCTCAAGCACCGATTACTGAGCTATAACTTGCGTGCATTGCCTAAAGCCTGCATTTTTTCTAGTTTTACCCGAATTCAACACCGTTTACTGGTACCAATAGGAGCAAGCGTTGTTAATGTTTTGCTGAAGGCTTTGCTAGGAAACGAAAAGTTCTGTACAAGCTTTGTACATGGATTGTATGACTTCAAGCTACACGCTTTATCCATTGCACCTTGCCAATCTTAAACAATTGCTTCTAAAACAATAACCTCCTAAGAATTTAGAGGGTATTGTTTTAGCTGCAGCATTCGTTCCCACCCGTTGTGATTTATTTCCAACATCGTTTAATATTGCTCGTGAAGTCCTTTCGTCACCATCTGGAATACGTTGCTTGGTGGGGAAGCCCCAACTCTTAAACACTCATTGATACTTGATACTCGTTGAGCTTGTGTACATCCTTAACCAATAAAAACGCTCGTTTGTGTCACGTGTTAGTTGCCCGGAAATTTTAAACGCGTATTTCAAATTTAAAGAGCCATTTGAACGTTTATGTTGAACCTTTCGAAGCAATATAAAATCGAGCTGTTTCTATCACTTACGGTTGCGCATACCGAATGCTGGTAGAGTGTAAGCTAGTATCACATTTTGACTCACATAAATATTACTGTCTGTAAATACTAGTTTATACAATGAACATTATTACTGATTACGCTATCAGGTTATTACCGTACCGGTAGTTTTTGAAGTTTGTGAAAGACCGTTGCCGTTTGGTTTAAGAGAAGGTACGTTAGGCTATGTTATTGTTGAAAATATCAGACTGTTAGGTGGATACTGTCCGGGCTCATTTCAACTTAAATCAAAAATATAAGACAAGACTTAAGACTAAGACCACATATAAGACCAACTTAAGACAAAAATATTATAAACCAGCCTAATGAGATTGTATATTGAATTTGGAAAAAACGGAGGGTAGGCTTAATTGTAGCTTTTCTAACTGTAACTACCTCTTCAAAGTTATTTTACACAAAAAGTTATTTGTAAAATAATGTATGTCATTTTAGGATACAAACATTTCAAGTTTTTCGTACTTTTTTTGAATTATTGATACATTCCAATTATGTTAGACCAGTCTCACTGTTTTTTACATGAATTATTTTTAAATATTAATTTTTCTTGCATTTAGGGTAAGGGTGCTAAACATTTTTTTAAGGTTTTTATAATCTTTTAAACTTGTCTGGATGATTATTTCACAAGAAGATTCCACACCTACTGTTGAAAGGATGGATTTTGATGAGCCCAACCTGGAGGAGCTTATTCAGAGTGACTTACATTCAGAGATGAATAAAATTTTGAACCAGTCAGATACAGAACCATGCACATCGTCTGATGTAAAACACATCAAGACTTCCCAGCAAACACAATCTACTCTTAACAATTCTTGCAGGAATGGAGACGATATATGCTCCAGCAAAGTTTTCGACATACAAGTGACAAACATGGACAAAAATAGAAATAAGCAACATACATTTTTTGATCAGTCATGTTTAGCACCAGATTTAGAAGCCACTACTAAGTCTGTGGTTAATTCTGAACTGAGGTGAGATGTTAACATTAACTTCTGAGTCAATTTGTTGTTAGTAAGATGTTATTAACCACAAAGTTAAGTGATTACATTACTGTGTTAAGTAAGAAGGAGCTTAGTAAGACTATCTGAATTAAAATAAAATTTATGAGTGTGAATTTTCATTTCAGTGGTCATTTTTCTGTGGAAAGTTATCCTTCAAACAATGCAGAGAATCTATCCACTACCGCACCAGTGAAAGGAGAACAGAGTGATCTATCGAATCTGGCGTGGCTAACAAGTGTAGATGTCCAGGTTTGATAAATAAAGACTTTACTCTTTCTGGTTATGTTAAGCATTTTTGTGATTTACATCATTACGAGAAGCAGAGCTATTGTTCTAGCTTTTTCTGTTTATTGCATGCATATTCTGTTTTCTGATTCTTAATGTATACAATGCCTTCCTAAATTGTTTGGTTTTGGTTAAAAACATCTTTTGCTGTACAATTTTTTCTAAACTTAAGAATTCACACATTAACTTACTGCATTATTCTCAACAATGTCTTTTATAAAAATGAATGTTTTTAATTACACTGCATGAAAAACATGCTAATACCATGTGAACTTTCGCCATCAGTAGCTGTATCTTTAGTTACATTACTAAAGCATAACAGGTATATGTATATACATTATTATTTTATTATTTGTTTTGCAGCAAACTTTACAACATGTTCCGCCAGGAAATATGTTACCTGAAAATCAGTCTGAAATCTGTGCAAGTCACCATAATCAACAATTTTTACAAGGTATCATTTGCATTTTACCAAGTTTGATTCTACTATAACCAGTGGTTTGGTTTTTTAATCATTTAATTGTTATTAAACGTAGATTTTTTTAAAAGGACGAGTGTAAATGATTTTTGTCTTTCTAAGGAAAAAAATATACCATAGCATTATACGATACTAAGCAAAACTTTGGTACATAAATAAGAAAACATTTATACACTGTTTACTATTTTAGTCCTTTTTTGTAGAAAATGCCAGAAACATACCTGGATCTGCTCAAGTCAGTATACCACCAAGACCTAGAATAGCTCCACGATATACTCCAATACAACCAAACCCTAACACTGAAGGTACTCCTTGTACATGTCATCTATAAAAATTGATTATTGTATATCTGAAAGTCAAATATTTAACTCTGCAGAAGATTGCAGAGTGTAAGCTTACGCAGACCTTTCATTTTGAACAACGTTTTTTGATTATTTTTTATTTAAATTTTTGCTAACACTTCTGCTTTCAGGCACCTTGCAGAGATACATGCTTCAACAAAGGGGTACCGGACAACGCACTCTCTTATCCATGCAGGATCAGTATGGGGCACATGGGTCGTATCACCCATACCCTCCTCCACCCTACGGCAATAGTGGGGGTTATGTACATGAGAATTACACTCAAGGAAGGTACCCCAATCAGAGTCAAAAAGTATTTCCAAAACCAGTCTATTCGTACAGGTAAGTTTTGCATCATGCAATGAATACTTGTCCGCCCAATTATTGTAAACTCTTGAAATGTCCAACTAAGTTGTTTATATATTTTCACATATTTTTATATAAATTACGAGTACCAAGTGATTATATTCACGTGAGTGTATAACTCGACATCTTTATTAAAATGGTTTTCACCTTTTTCACAGCTGTTTGATTGCGATGTCTTTGCGCAACAGCAAAACAGGATGTCTACCAGTGTCTGACATTTACAATTTTATGATGGAAAACTTTCCTTATTTTAAGACTGCCCCTGATGGCTGGAAGAATTCTGTGCGACATAATTTATCACTGAATAAATGTTTTGAAAAGGTAAATGACATGGTTTGCTTTATCTACTTTATCTACTACTTTAGGTTTTCAATTTTTCTACAACTAATTTTTTGAAGCTTGTTTCTTTATGTTTTATGTAATGCAAAGTAACACCTTGATAGTATATTGTAGACAGTAAATGCTGTAAGCAAAATATCTGCAAGAACTTGTGTTTCTATTTTCTGCAAGTTTCTTAGAAAACTGTTTGTTGCTTTTGCAAATTTTCCATAT
Source organism: Clavelina lepadiformis (assembly GCF_947623445.1). Lineage (NCBI taxonomy): Eukaryota > Metazoa > Chordata > Ascidiacea > Aplousobranchia > Clavelinidae > Clavelina > Clavelina lepadiformis. The sequence goes on along the minus strand of NC_135248.1, from coordinate 5,288,987 downwards.
TTCCATTTATTTTTTTTATTAGGTGAATTACTTTCTGGTATTATCTAAAAATCAAATATTTCAATGGTTGGCTTTTTTATGAAACCAGGTTGAAAAACCGAATGGATCTCAAAGGAAAGGATGTCTTTGGGCTCTTAATCCGGCAAAGATAGGAAAGATGGAAGAAGAAGTCCAGAAATGGAAGAGGAAAGATCCGGAAGCAATTAGGAGGAGCATGTCTAATCCAGGTCAATAAAAGGAAATGTGTTCACCGTAATTAGTTATATTGTTCAACCAAAGCTGTTTGTATGATGTTGTTATGGTGTTGCGTGATTTTTGCACTCACAGCATAGTCCTGGAAAACAGTAGTTTTTAATTTGTATAAATCAATGACACTATAAAGTAAGCAGTAAAAAAGAACAAAAATTAAATTAAAAAAGCAAACAGATTTGTATCGTAGGGTATTAAACCTATCTAGTGCTCAGGAGTTTGAAAAGTTCCTCTCATTCATCTTATTTACAAACTTGTGGATTGCAGAAGAGCTTGATAGAGAGCTGGAGGAAATTCGAAGAACTGATGAAGAAGCGGCTCGCAGACGAATGTTGAGTATGACCACTCATGGACTGTCCATGATCACGTCGCAGCATGGATATCATCCTTATTCACGACACGGTCATCATCACAGTCCACACACAAGGCATTTACATCCAGGCGGTACTTCATCTATGCCCACCACTCCTCAGCATTATCACCACCACCGGACTCCATATCGGTAAATTATACCGGCTTTTGCAAAAATGTGTTGTCCTTATTTTAATGTAATATTTGATTGTAGCAATGAAGTTAACTCCATCTACCATGAAATAATTGTAATTATGACTCATGATTTAATCTTTTTAATTATGTCTTATCTTAGGCTAATTTATAATTAATTCATGATATTTGCCTTTTCTATGTCACAATTTTCATAAAATTAAAATTTACATTTGTGACTCATGAGGTAACTTTTATTTGGCAACCCATGACCATGAATACCATTTGGTCGAACATGGCTATTCTTAAATCTTAATCGGCATCATATCTTGTAATAATGTTACGAAAATATGCAACAGGCAACCAATGACTCCAACACACAGGGTATCTTCAACTGAGGCATTTGTTTATTCCGGTTACAATGAAGAACAAAATAATCATCATACACGACAGCCAAGACAACTGTTCACTTACCCGACAGATAACCAAAATTTTCAGCTAGGTACCATTGTTAAACTATTTGCCTAGATTTGTTATTTTTCTGTTAGGAAAATTTCTGTTTTGTTTTTGAAAATTTGCATGTTTAGGAGCTCCAGAGGTAAGCAGTACACCGAATCCCACCTTCAAGAATGGCGGGATTCACTGTAGAAATGTGACATCGCAACTGCCACAGTGCTCATCGCTTTCATCTCCATATTCCTCTTCATCTTCTGGGAATGCGAGCTTCTTGGGATCACTTGCAGACACGCTGGCAAACCACGGTCATGACCTTAATGATATTGATCTCGATTCTAGTCTCGCTGACCTCTCCGCTTTTCAGGTAATTTATTAAATTTTGAAAGCAGCTGAAAATTTAAAACACGCATTCTCTAAAATTATATGAGCTAATCAATTTTATGCAACATTCACGTAATCTGCTTCATACACGATGAACTTGACGTTTTACTAATGTGAGAGTTTAACTTTAGACGTATCGTTAAGTCGTAAACTTTTTGATGATAACCTCACACAGTGCAGTTGCAGGCACATATTGCAATTTCTTTTAATGTCATTTTTGCTTTTCATAGGGGCCCCTATGGGAAGATGCAGCCTCTGCACTAACGCCACATGATCACATGAGTGAGGCGACAATGGCCACAGAACCGTTTGATGATAGCGGTGGTGTACATAGTCAAGGTCACTCTGGCATGGACAACCCATCCGTGAATGTTATGGACCAAGTGGCGGTAGCACCAGGTAGCGCGCCGTCTGATGCTGACGTATTTGGAGCGACCACACGGTTCGGTGGAGATATGTCATACTTCAACAATAACAACAAGGCTGTAATGTTGCATTGAAACTAATGCTTATGAAAACAAGTCACCGCTTATAATTTTACCGCTACACTAAACAAAAAGTTCCAATCTCCTGTGTTCTCCAGTGAGCAAGGACAGCTATACTACCTCTCTCCAATATAAATTTTACTCGCTGAAATCTGAATCCGTATTCATACAGTTCGCGTTCAATTGTTGAGTAGTTGTCATTACCTGCTTACTTTATGCTGTTTGTAGTCCATGTTAAACCGTGCTGCGCTTTATCCAAGGCTGCGGCAGTCCCACAGTGACGTGGATGGTATAATTTGTTATATTTGGCTGCTGTCGGAGGCTCTTCTTTCTGCTATAATCACTTAGCTTGCTTTCTTAATCAATGCGCTAGCTAAACATCGTACTTTAGATGATATAAAACGTCATTCGTTGCTGTTATCATTGCGCTGAGAAAGGTTACTTTGCTCACTATTACAATTCGGTTGCATCTATTTTATTTTTGCTGCTTATAGTATTCAGTCTTCACTCATGTTCCTATTGTGAGGAAAAGTTCCTTATTGGTCTTCATTTCACCTTTAGAGTTTTTTTTTATTACATAAAACGTTTGCATTTTAATTTTATATCAACTTCATGGAAATTGTTTTTGCGTCATTTTTCATTATGTCATAACATTTTGTTTTCATAATGTTTTTTGCTTCGTTTTCAAGTCATCACTTTTGTTGTTGCAATATTTTTCAACTCACTTGCACTTCGCGTTCTGTCATTTCTTCACGCACCACATCTCATCGCATACGTATCGACTGTTTTGAAACTAACTTTTTATAGATTTTCCAAATTTGCGTTTGTTAATTTAAATACTGTGATTTATCATCACTTGCTACCTTCTATGAAGCAGCAATTGCCTTAGCAATAATTTGAAATATATTTTTTGTAAAAGTATTTTTGTAATAATATTTTGGAAGTGTTTGGCAATTTTTTGGGTGAAATTCCTTTTGCGATTTTGCACGAAACGTGAAATTCACTACACACTGTGGTATCATACGCTGTTTATCAACCCGTTCACGTTATGGGCTACTTTTAAATGCAATCAGGTTTATTGGTTGATACCGACTTGCCATGTAAATAGATAGAGAAACTTTATGGTATATACAAAAATTATCTATTTTAATTCGATTTTGTTTCAATAGCCACCTATATTTTATTACAATAGATATTTTGCTGTATGGTAAACGCAATCTAATCGAACGTTGTTCGTAATTGTTCATTATCAGTTTTAATTTTTGTTTTTTTATGCATGATCACATATTATTCACATTACTCACCGTAGAACGCACTAAGTGAAGCCATACCGTTAAGGCTACAATACCGTTGTTTTAGCATCTTTGATTTATGTTATTTGTTTTGCCGCGGTTAGTTAGGATTAGAGGAAGTCAGTATTTCCATATCGTTTTGCTTGCGTCGGAACTGTATGGTGTGCCTACATTAGAAGTAACTTTACCTGAACTGATTTCATTTGTGTTCAGGAGTGCTGCTTTATCGCTATTGCTAACTTCATTTAAACAAGCAAAGATTTTTTTTGAAATTAAAGTCTTTACATCACCTATACCTGAAAATAAAAGATTTCAGTTATTTTGTTCATTCTATAGTTTTAGAGCTGAAACGCAGGTCTACTGACTCAGCAGTTAGGAATACTCTTTAACAATGAATAGTTATACAGTACTTGCTCTTAAGATTAAAACGCAAGTATATATTCTATACAACCCTTTATCCTATGAATAACACGTTTACAAATACCTGCTGGATGAGTAGGCTTATATTGGTATAAACAGAAGTTGGAAAATGGGCAACACGTCATACTGAACAGCATAAAAATCAAAAAGTTAACTGGGAATCATTGTTAAATGCTGTATTCGTCAAACACTGGGTATTTTACAAAGCAAATTGATCCTTAAAACGGTTAAGTGCAAAGATCAAAAAACATATCATATAACCGTACAATAGCCAGCGATATTTATCAGGAGATTCTCCTCAAACCATGAGCGAGAGTGTAAGCGAAAGACAAAATGGCATAGAATGGGGCGGTTTTTTTCTTTGCTAACGATCAGTAAGATTTCCGCTTCTGGGTGACTAACCGACAACCCCCTCAAAACGGAGATGGGGTATTATTGTAATTTAAAGCAACATCATGTTTGAAATCTGGCAATTAACAAGTGACAAGCAGTGATTTCGTGGCGCCCGGGGTGTTTTTGTTCCTTTTTCGCCAGTTGTGTATTATTGAGTGTCGAATGTCAAGTAATTTACGTTAATATTGCTGATCGATGTTCGTTTACTTTCGTTGTTGATGAGCCATGTACGGTAAATTTCAAGTGTTCGTCGGTTCTAGGCAGACCTAATTAGATATTGGATATTAGTTTTCTAGAGCTTTTGATAGATTTTAAAGCGAAATGTCATCTTACAGGTAACTTCTATTAATGTGTTAAAATGGCGTAAATTATTGTTTTCAAAGAATATAGCCGAGAATTTATAACTTATTTTTATAACCTTTCGTGTTTGGCAGTGACCTACAACATTCTGTTTTCGTACTTTTAACAACTTGTATTTCATTTGTATTTTGTGAATGTCAAAAGTTCGTAAAAATTCATCCAACTATTGTAAATTCCCATTGTGGTTGATTGGAAACATGTTGCTATGATGTTTCAATAAGAATATGAAATTTGAATTTTTGCTTCGCGATCGAAGCAATTTCATACAAAATTGTGTGCAGGCCTTCTGTCTGGAAAAACTACTTGTTGAAATGAAAACCAGTTTTACGCTAGTTTTAAAACTACGAAGTATTGTTTCATTTTCAAGAAAGTTAGATTTGTACAAAAGCAATTTTTACAATATAGTCGCCAAAAAATTTAAAATTCGCTTATATGTTATTACCTTTGTAGCGTTGATGACATAGCCTATACGTTCAATACTATGGCCCTAAAAATACGTGTTACTAAAGAAACGAACCGAAAAAAGCATTTTACCTTCGAAAACGGATCTGATAAGGGGACCAAGAGAATCATGAAAGTATAACAACTTAAACGTTGCGTCGTGACCAAAATTGTCATTTGTCAAAGAGTGTGACTCAGGGAGAAGGTTTCTGTTGTTTTGGTGTGAGACTTACTTCATAAGTGTTGAGCAACTCAACATGTATGAAACATGTTGAAAATAGAATATTAAAGCAATATAGTTGGTAAACATTTTTGCTCGTTCAGTTTTGTACAGATTATTCAATAGTCAGGGTGACGTAGTTTTAAAGTTTAGTAATAAGTTGAAATGGGCATACACTTCATAAAAACCAAGGTTGCAAAAAGTTTTTAGTCAATGCAGAAATATCCAAATAGAGCAGGAATAACATTAATCTACTTAAAATATTTGAGTCAAATCGTAAGAAAAATATTCCTATGGTTGCAACACATGCTTTACTCGCATATTTTGAATATGTTTCGTCTCGATGATTTTAGTGATTTACTGATAGATGAAGAATTCGAAATGCGATCTTAAACTAGTCTCAGATCGCCAATAATATCGCACCACGCATAAATGTTTACTATAAAATTTGCTACACCTATTTGAAGTAATCAGACAAAACGTGATGGCTCCAAAGATTCTCGCCAGAGTTTGTGATGTTTATTGTCGGCAAAGTTATTAGCACCAGTGAAAGCTAAAACCACCCGTATATCACTCCCTTATGCTGAAGAAAGTTGATCTGATGTATCGTTTATGGCCTTTACTGTGCGGTGTTTTCGTTTATGTCGTGATCAGGATATAACTAGTTTTCCATTTAGGAACTCCTGTTGTCAACGACAAGCGTAGTATGATTGATCGTCGACGGAATTGCGAGAAAAACGAGAAACTATAGTCGTAAGGGCTTCTAGCTTTGATTTGGAACATTGATCGATTTAAAAGTTTTCAAAATGAGGATTTCAAACTGATTTATAATTTCGAGTAGGTCAAAAAGTATTTTTGGCTGGAAACAATATAGCACCAGAAGAAGTAACACTTTAAAAACGTATATGTAAGTTATTAATAAATACTATCAATATATGGATAATTGCTTTAATAATTTGTAGTTACTTACAAATTTTGAAAAAGTAAAACAGTAACCTGTGATGTACCGTTTGTTCGTCTAGAAGACGCTAAAAGAACCCCCAAGGCAGTTCTATAAATTGCGTGTAACGTCGTACAAATTACAGAAGATTTACAGGTGCGTTCGAAAACCCTAAATCCGATTAAATGTTTTTTGAAATTATCATCCCTTTTACACTGCTGTAACTCAAGATTTGATGAGAATATGTATTGTTATAAATCCGGGGTTCGCTTAACCATAAGTCTAAACACACAGAGCTTACATGGTGTAACCAAAACAAGCAAAGTCATTCCGCGAAAAACGAATTTTTGTTGTTTTTTTTATTTTGAACGCAGTTTAAATGCAGTGGAATGTAACTGTTTTTAACGGGTACAGTGATTTGTCAATTCTTGTGTTCTTGCCTAATAGGTTTATAAAAGCTTTATTTTCTCGACAGGGTTCTCACTTGCTTGTAAGTTTTGTTTAGTTTAGTTCGTTTACGATTTTCGTCTCTGGATTTCTTTGCCCGAGGTCGTACTTACTTCGAAAGAAATGAAGTGGGCAGTATTTTTTATGGTAGTCATTTTGGGAGCTGGGCACGGTAAGTCTATTGTGCACAGTTCAATTTCCCAGTTATAAAACTTTTCTTTTTTCGAAAGATTTTGAAGTCAATATTATCTGGCAATTGCTAAACCACGTTTTACTCTGCCAAAATTTCTCGGAACGTAACTGCTTTTATTAACAACGATATAACCTTTTGTGCAGGATTTTGTGAAACGTGGGATTGTGAAGATGGTATGAACACAATAGATCTGGATTGGAAGTGTGATGGACAAACAGATTGCCTTGATGGTTCAGACGAAATGCCTGATAATTGCAGTTAGTTTACTTAAAGTCGAAATTAACAGTTTTGGTGTGGAAAAATGACATTTGACTTGTTTTGTTGCAGAGGACCGTAATTGTATGCCGGACCATTTCACTTGCGATTCTGGAAGATGCATACCTCAAGGTTTGATCTGTAACGGTGAAATCGACTGCGGACCCAATGATAGCTCAGATGAGAGTGGCTGCGCTATAACGTTGGTATGGACAAATCACATTTATAAAGCAACCAACTAAAAGCGTGTTCCTAAATAACGCATTTGACATATTGAATCCATTTCAGGAAGAGTGTGATACTACGCTCTATCACTTCTGCGACGATTACTGCCTTCCCAAGGAATGGGTTTGCGATGGAGATAAAGATTGCAGTGATAAGTCGGATGAAGCATCCTGTTCCACTGAGTGCAAGCCTGGGAATGTGAAGTAAACGGAAGAAATAAAAACAAGGCTTGGAAGAGATGGCGATTTTGAGATTAATTTCATATGTATTATCAGGTGCAACAATACCGGCCTTTGTATTAACCAAGAATGGTTGTGTGATGGCGAAATAGAATGCGCCGATGGCGAAGACGAAAGGAACTGCAGTGCCGTAGGAAATGACGTACAAGGTTAGGCAGTGATAGAACGTTTCGCATATTTATCGAAACTCGTATCATCGACTCTTTGTGTCATTTAGAACAACCCATTCAAGATGCCAGTTGCGACATTGCGGAGTTCTCTTGTGGAGATGGGGTTTGTTTGTCTGTTTTGCGATCTTGTGACGGTAAGGGAGACTGCACCAACGGTGAAGACGAGGGTGCGCATTGCCATCAGAATACCTGCCGCTTACGAAAAGAATTCTGGAAATCTAGTTCTTCTCATTCTAGTCTGCTTTGTGATCACGGCTGCCGTCCAACACCACAGGGACCAAAGTGTTACTGCTATTCTGGCTACGAGTAAGTCGTACACTATTGCCAGTAAAAGAACATGTATCGGCGCTAGTATTGCAAGTACTTCTCGCCAACCTTTCTTTTGATTTATAGATTAGAACTCGACGGCTTTCGCTGCAGAATTCAAGGTTCGTTGCGTTAATGTGCATTTGAGCTTAACATTTTATATTACACATATCCGTATTAAACACGTCACGACAAATGAGTTGGCTAACAGTTGCCCTATGGTATTCAATTAATATTTTAGGTTTGTCCATTGCTGCGTTGCTTGTTGCTGATGACAACCATATCAGGTCCTTGTCATTGGCCGCTAATGCCTTTGTGGAAAATGATTTTTATGTCAATAGGAACACCAACGTGGAGTAAGTTACACATGTAGCCCTCATAGTTACTCCAATACAAATCTCATCACACCTTTTGTGTTTAGGATCCTTGGGATAACAGTCAACAGCGGAGACGGATCAATCATATGGTCTCACCTTGAAGACGGAAAAGTTAAAAGCATCGGTCAAGATGGATCTCACAACACCATCGTTTCTGGTAAAGCAAACACGACTTCACAAGAGTGTCCTTATTTCCGGCAACCTTATTCGATTAATTCATTATATTGCAGCGGAAAACGCCGCCGGCATCGGATTTGATTGGATCGGTAAAAACTTGTATGTAGCTCACACATCAAATGCAAATGGAGGTGACGTTGGCGTTGTGAGTTTGTCCAGACAAGTGTCAACTCCAAATGAACCACACATGTACAATTTGGGAATGAATCTACTACGACCAGTGTCCTTGGCTCTTCATCCAAGAAAGGGGTGAGCTCAGTCTCCTACTTGGGCGGTTGCACGGAATGGTCCAACTCTATTATTATTGCACTCGACAGGTTGCTGGTGTTAGTTGACTATGGCAACGAAAGCATTTCGTCTTCTCTAGTCCGAGCAAATATGGACGGTACCGAACTTAGTTTTCTGACCGTAGCAAAAGAGCGTCGGATACATTGCGTCACAGTTGATCAAGTCACTGACGTTATTTATTGGACCGAGTCCAGCGCCGAAACAGCCAGAATCGAAATGATGACTTTAAACGGTGTGCACAGAAAGGTAAAACGCCATTACTTTTAATTGGTTTTCCGTGGTTAAACAGCCAAGTAACTTTTTAGACACTCGTGTCCAAGAATTCCGCTGACATTTTCCTGGATTCCCCATTTTCTGTGGCTGCTTTCCACAATCATCTTTACTTCAGCGACAATGGTTCACGGGAGATATGGAGTGTGGACAGTTTGTCGGGGAAACCTGTAGGATTGCGTACCGACTATTTGAATCCTTTTCCCCTACTTAAAGCTTCCCTGGCCTCGCACTTACTGGCAATCTGTCTTAACCATCCTATTTTACAGCAGACACTCAGTACCGGTACATACCTTACACTGTATAGCTGTTATTTCGAGGTTAATATTATGGCAGGACATCTGAGTCGATCTGCATTCTTTTGGAAGTGAGCAAATCGGACAAATTGTTTTTCAGATGTTGACGACTGTGTTCGATCAAGTTGTAGTCACATGTGCGTTATTCGTGCCATGGGTTTTCGTTGTCTTTGTCCTACGACCATGTATCTTGCTGACGATAACAAAAACTGCATCGGTACGTTTGCAAGTATATACTCTAATCACAAGCAATCGCTGACTTCATAGATATTGCAATTTCGCAGAAGCCGAAACTACAAGTCCACAATTGTCAACAATAAAGCTGGCAGCAAGCGCTACTGACGTCACAACACCCACTGTTCAATCAACAGCCTCCCCGGTTGTCACATTTGTAACAAATGCATCTACCACCGAAGCAAAGCCGTCGACCGTCAACGTTTCGCACCCTAAAATTATATCCACTTCAGTCCCCGTACACTCCACAACATGTCCAAAACCTGTTTTGAACAATAACACCTTCACCATTCCACTTAACTTAAATGCAAAGACATTTCCGGTGGATTTTCGAATAGAATATTACTGCTTGCCAGGATGGCATATGAAAGGTAATTTTCAATGGTCCATTCCAATCTCACATGAAACTTAATTAATATTTTGGTACTCCTACCAGGTCTTGCGTTTGTGGAAAGGGTAAATCAGACTTGCACCTCGACCGGACGTTGGGATGTGAAAGCACCTTCTTGCGTTTCACTGACTTGCAGAGAATTGCAGTGCGGTCCTGGTGGAAAATGTTCGTTTGCCACCCCTTATGGTATGTGATCAGTGTTGCGAAGTACAGTTTTACCCGAGTTTACATTATACCTTAATCCTGTTAAAATGTATTGAGATTATATGCTCAGTTACCATTTCAGACACGGCAATGTGTTTATGTTCGGATGGAAGCCTCTCCTTTTCATGTCTTAACCCTACAACCGCAGTCGCAGCTAATACTACAACGGACATGCCATTGGGAAAATCTCTATCGTCCAATACTAACGTGGGCTTAATTGTCGGACTACTTTTCGCATTGGTGGCTCTTGCATTTTGCTCGGTTATAGTTTGGAGATATTCAAGGTAACAACTTCTACCATTACGACGTACAGTCACACTATTTTCCAAATTGCGCGTAACAATCATTCCTTATCACTTTATCGTCGAGAGTTTTTGAGAACTGCTCGCATTGTCAACGATGAGTCACCGAAATTCAGCCAGCTACATTGTTTGAAATACGACAATGCGAAGTTATCAATCTTCGTCTTATAGACGTGGTTAGATTGTATTACCCCCCTAATGTTTTTTCTGTTCTTAAACCAGTTCGCGAAAGCGTCACGGACCCCGGCGAGGTCCATTGTACACTCCTAAAAAGGAATGGAACCGACGAAGTGACCACATATGTGACACATCTTTGGAAGAGCTCTCAGACATAGGTAAGCAGTTCTAGACTTTCTCTAACATTCAAATCAGTCATTCCCATTCACAACCTCAATTAACACCAACAAATCGCAATAACAGAGGCCAGACGACCGACGAGCCTCCGGGCGTATTTTACACATTTCTGGCATGGCAACATAAACGCCAACCACACGATGATTTGTTAGCGATACAAAAAAAACCTTTCAGTTTAAACACGTTAATCAATCTCCACATGACAAATAACCATACGGTGACATTATGCACCTTAGCTTCATCACAAGACAACCTATGTTGCTTCCAGATAAAAACAGCTGCATTACAAATCCTAATTACTCATCGCCCAGAAAGACACGAATTCGATTGCCCCTACCAGACGACATGGTAAGCAGACTGACTTCTGTTTTTGCGATAACTTCGATTTATGACTTCACTTCATATTCAGGACAGCGGATTGGAAAGATCAACCAGCTCTTTATCGTCTTCTGAAGATTCACCAGCTGGCACATACAACTACCAATTTTTGAAGGAGACTGCCGACACAGTCAATATAGATGGCGATAGAATCGCTGCAGAGCCTGAAATGGACATACTTCCAGGTAAATACTTTAAATTTCCCAGTCTTTACAGCAAAAAATGCTCACTTTGCCCCGTGCTTTTCAGCAGGACCGCAGCGTAGCGTGCGTAAATCTCTGTCTACAATCTTCCACATGCGTAAGACCGAAAGTCAAGAACACATGCTTCCTCCATGTTAAGGAGACCTCGGCGGCTTAGGAAACTTCTTGAGATGAAATTCGCAACAGAGATATTTTGTAAAGTTTTTTGTTGTAACATTGTCTATTTCATTGGTGTCCATTAATAGCATTTAAAAAGCTAAATGCATACGTTTAAAAGATATTTCTTTGCTTACTCACTTTTACAAGCTCAGTAGCTTCGCTACAAAGAAGTAATGGTTGTGTTCTGCGGTGTCGTTGAACTCGCAATTTATAAATACATTTGCTTTTCTCTCAACGTTTTGTACTGGTGATTTACAGAGCAGGCCATGTAACTGACTATATGGGTAATGCTACGCGTCAAAAGAACTGTTTTGAGTTGGGCAATGTAGTGCTATTATGTTTTGGAAGAATTTACGGAGAAAAGTGTTCCTCGACCGAATTGTAATGCGTCACTTCCGGTGCCCCTAAGTACTGCTCACCATACAGTACCACAGAACGAAAGCAGGCGGCTTTGTTATGAAAGTTCTCGTATAAATAGAACTGTAAACAAACTTAGGATCACGGCCAAGGTGGCTGTTGCCACGTGCAAGTAAACTCTCGGGATGTCTCGAACAAGAGCCACCATTTTTAAGTATTCTTTCGAATTCAAGCTACGTTTCAAGTCATTATAATGCAGCAAACCATACTCTGTGGCTGTGCCATCATTTGCTATCGATAATTACAGTTACTGGTAGTGAGAGTCTACACAAGTTGTAGCCATTATGAAATGCATGTGTCGAGCGCAGAAGTGCAGAATGTCACGTGTATCACACTCGATAATCTGTTTGTACAGCGAGTATATAACATAGCCTACATTATGTTGATGAAGAACCACCTCACAGTTTTGCGATTTCTATGATTTTGTTGAACATTCACGTAATGGTAAAAAAAGTGTCAGACCAAAGGCCAGCATGGCCGGTTATTCTTATCAGTGCGGGGATTACCCTAGCAAATGGCGCGTTAAAAACTTTCAGGTCACAAGTTTAAGTTTGCCTAAATTGTAGTTTAACTTTTTATTGCGAGAGGTAAAGATATGTGATTTAATAAGGATTTCATGAAATAATAGGTTAAGGCATAATAAAATGACATAAAATCTCGGGAAGTCCCATTCGGGAATCTTCAATAAATTGCATTTTTTGTAAATTCACTTTATAATAAAATAAACAACAAAGTTAAGCCTGGGTATCGAACAGGGTTCACAAACTGTAATCGTTGCTAGGACAGTGCTCGAACCACTTGGCAATTGAGCCGACGTATTTTTCATTTCCCGTGATCAAATTTTTCATCTAAGTTACTTATGCAATTGGGGCAACTTTATTAAAAACTTTTGCAAGTAAACAATTATTGAATTAGTGTTTTATTTTAAACACTATCTTTGTTATCGCTTAAAGTAACTACTTGGGCCTAAAAATGAATTGTAACCGGCCCTGCGCTTAGAATAGGTATGTTCTGAGCTCGGCCACATTATATAACAGTCATAGGCAGAATTCACTGCATAAGTTTTCGTTCCGTGGTTCACTGCTACAATTAATAAAGTTGTTGTGTTTAAATTGTGATAACCACTAGGTAGAATAGTATGACGCTTTGATTTAGTTGCCTAGTCGTATTTGACGTAATTATGACGTCACTGTGACTCGTTACGACTTAAGCAAAGTCCATTAAACGTCACAATAGATAGCTGTCGTGGATTTAGCTATCCTTTTTGTCGACTGATGAGTCTCTTTCTCTTCTAACCGTGAAGTTTGGTGGTTCCGCTTACATCTGTAGAGGTTGGTGTCGTTTTAGGATGTTGGAATGCATAGGTTGATGCCGACAGATGCAGATGCAGAGTTTATCGATCTTATCTTACGTTATTGACTTTAGTTAACCTACTACATTAATATCTGACTCTATTGTTGCGTGCGGTTAGAATTCTCTAACCTTATTGACAGCCGAACTTTCTTATTATTTTATAACAAATACAGTTTACCAGAAAAGGCTTTTATTGTAGGTGCTGTACACTTTCTCAATATTACGCATAACCAGAAGTATAGCAAAACCACTGCTATTAAGATGTCTATTGATTTGCAATCACCACGACTACCGTAGTACGGTATTACATCTGTCTATAACTTTACGTCTGCGCCATCTTGCACAGAAGTTCGAGCTTATAAAACATTGTGCGATGTGCCGGAAATATATGACAAAAAAAGCATGAACATTTCAAAGCGTGTGAACGAGAAAAACAGTGCGTTTGCAGTTTCTTGGAAGCGACTTGGCAACGTACAAATAAGGAGCTTTCACACGAAATTATTTGTAGCAAGTTTACAAATATACCAACGGTAATTGCAGTGTTTATGAAAGCTAGTTCATTAACTCAAATAAGTAACTGGAAAACACATTTCCAAGAATGATGTGGCGGAACTGAAAGTTTAAAAACTCCAATTGTTAACTGGAAAACACATTTCCAAGAATGACGTAATGGTATTACAAAAGCCACCCAGGCCGCCACATTCCTCCCCCGCTACGGAAGGAAAAAGATAACAAGTAAAATGTAACATACTGAAGATGGCAATGGCGAGCAAGCACAAACAACAAAACGAAGTTATATACAAATGAATGAACTCTTACAGATGGTAAAATAACTACATAACAGAGGGTACCTCCGAGAGCAACAGGGTATGCAAATATAGTTTGAACTGGTCCCAAGAGGCTTGGTTGGTGGGCAGTTTATATGCGAAGGTACTCGCCATATAAACATACGATTGCCCGTTAAGCAGTATCCACGCTCGATTGAGCACGATGCAAGAGATCCAAGAGACGACGTCATTGTGTCCGTGACGTAATCGTAGTAAATTGTTGTGTGAAACAAGAAGTCGTTGGTTACTGTTCCAGAAGCTGAAGTCGGCCAGACAAACTTATAATGGACTGCATTGCGTGTTGAGTACGCCGCAGGATTAGACAGGATCAGTGGGCCATGTGATGAAACTTTGGTTTCATTCCACGACGAACATTCTGGGTTGTACGGTGGGTGTGCGTCAAAGGTGTTGGCCGATTTTTGATAACTCCCAAAAAAGAAGTAAGTAGTGCTCCAGGAAGTAATCTGTGAAGTGCAAACTGTTGCAGGAATCTTCTGGAGATGCAGATCTGGAGCAAACACGGTAGCAGAGCAGTTATGTATGTAGAAGGGTGTCTGCGTTTGACAATGTATGTCGTCATCAAAGGTATATAACCCAAGAGAATGCGAACGCTGACATAACAGAAATTTCTGTGTGTCCGGATGAAGATTCGTCTGAGCGTCGAATGTGAACAAAAAGAAACACGTAAGCAGCAGACAAACGAACATGTTGTGTTTTCAGTCAGAGAAACGTTTCGGTAGAATGATTTTGCGACCGGTCCGAGAAGTCTTTACAACTTCAGGCGGTTTTATAGAATCAGGATCAGTGACAGTAGGTGGTGTCGTTTGCTGTTTCGCTGAAGTAGCGGAACCTGACTGAGGAGCAGGATGTCGAGTCTGCAAAGAAAAATTTTGTTGATGCGAGGAGGATGATGGTGAGGGAGCATCAATATCAATTGTATAGCTAGGTTTGAGACGGTCAAGTGAGACGCGATCCGGTTTGCCATGGCGGGATATTACAAAATATTTTTCGTATCTGTCCAATACTGGAAAAGGACCAACATAAGGGCGTTCTAACGCACGTTTGACATGATCGCATCTAACATAAACGCGGTCACAATGTTTCAAATCCGGATGCACGTAGGACTGCATGAATTTTGTATGAGCCGTCGTTGGAGTAAACTGAAGGTCGTTGATGAAGTCTCGGTAGGCACCGAGGTAGCTGGATGTAGGAACTGCAGAGGCAAGTTTGGAGTCTGAAAAGAAACCACCTGGGAGCCGTAAGGTGTGTCCAAAAGCTAATTCAGCAGGTGTACATTTCAAATCCTGAAGATAGCGATTACGCAGAGCCAAGACAATAAAACCCAATTTGTGAAACCAACGCTCAGGTTCGTCTGAACACTTGATGGCGCGCTTGATCTCTGCATTTGCACGTTCCGTAATTCCATTGGACATGGGGTGGTAAGCGGTTGTCAGTTTATGTTGAATACCAAGCAAGCGCATAATTTCCGCCCAAGCGGAACTTATGAAACATGGTCCACGATCACTTGTGAGGATGATTGGAACACCGACCAAGGAACACCAATGATTAACAAAGTAAGCAGCAACGGTTTCCGTGGTGGCATCAGGAAGTGGTATGGCTTGAACGAAACGCGTATATCGGTCTATACACGTAAGGATGTATTTGTAACCGCGTGAGGTTGGAAGTGGTCCAATCAAGTCAATTGCAACATCAGAAAATCGTCCGTAGGGAATTTTAAATGTCCCCGGTGCGGTTTTTGTGTGACGGAAAATTTTTCCTTCCTGGCAGCTTGGGCATTGTTGAACCCAGGTAGCGATTTGTTTACACATCCCTATCCATATAAATCTTTCCTTGATTAGTTTAATTGTGGCTTTTTTCCCAGGATGCGATAAATTATGTAAGTGCAGAAAGACTTGACGTTGGAAGGAGGAAGGAACCAGAACACGCTCTGTGTCAGTGGACACGTCACAAAGAATGGTAAAGTTATTATTGGGCAGCTTGCAGTCTTGAAGTTTGAGTGATGTTGTTGCGGTGCGTAGTCTTTTAATAGCAGGATCATTGGTTTGAGCTTGTGCTATTTTCTCATACTCTAACGGAGGCGGAAGATCGGAGAGAGTATTAATGTTGGGTGCCGAAGGTTGAGACCTTGACAAGAGGTCCGCCACAACATTGGCAGAGCCTTTGATGTGCTCAATGGTTGTTGTGTATTCTGAAACAAACAACAATTGCCGGAACTGTCTTGGAGAGTAATGTTCGGAGAGCTTACCGAGACTTGAAACCAAAGGGAGATGGTCTGTACGCAAAGTGAATTGTCGGCCTGTCAAGAAGTAGCGGAAATGACGTATTGACTTGTAAGCGGCCAACAGCTCTCGGTCAAAGCAACTGTATTTACGTTGACTTGCGTTTAGCTGTCTTGAAAAGAAGGCCAAAGGAACAAGTTGATTTCCTTGCAATTGCTCTAATGTCGCTCCAATACCGGTCAATGAAGCGTCAACTGTTAGATAAGTTGGAGCATGGAGTTTCGGAAACGCTAAAGTGCTAGCATTTGCAATAGCTTGTTTGCTGTTAGCGAAGGCGCGTTCGGCTTCGACATTCCATATTAAAGGAGCCGCGCGCTTGCTGCGACTGTTCGGAACCAGCTTGTAAAGCGGTTGTAAGGTTGTGGAACAATGCTTCAGGAAACGAAAATAATAGCAATAAATTCCCAAGTAACGTTTCAGCTGTTTGCAGGTTTGTGGCTGTGGGTAATCAAGAATGGCCTGCACTTTTTCTTGAGTAGGTCGTATACCTTCAGAATTTATGTGATGGCCAAGGTAGTCAAGAGACTTGCGGTTGAATTCACTTTTGTCTAAATTCAGCGTTAAGCCAAATTCCTCAAGACGTTGAAAAAGCAGCTTAAGATGTTCAAGATGTTCTGACAGGTTACTACTTCCAATGATGATATCATCGAGGTAAGCAAAGATTCCAAGGTGCTGAAGGGGACGTACTACTTCTCCTATGAGTCTGGAAAACGTCCGTGGGGCGCCGGACAAACCGAACGGAAGTCTTGTATATTCAAATTGTCCAAGAGGGCAAACAAACGCCGTTTTATGGACATCTTCTGGAGCCACTTTTATTTGATGAAATGCGTGTTGGAGATCACATTTAGAGAAGACAGTTTTACCATACAAAACATCGGAAAAACTATGTAAGAACGGAAGGGGATAACAGCTGTCGGTTGTTTGTTTATTGACTAATTTATAATCAACGACAAGACGATATTTATTGCCAGAAGAGCCTTTCGGAACGAGCAAAGCCGGACTTCCATAAGGAGAATCACTGTAGCGGATAATTTCTCGTTCCAGCAAGCTGTCAATTTCTTTCTTCAAGATCTGCATTGTTTCTGGGCTATATCGACGTGGACGCGCACGTACTGGCGAACCTGTGGTATGGATGTGGTGAACAATGGAATGCTTCACCGGTTTAACAGCTGACATGGGTTTTTGCAAGTCCGGAAATTGATGTAAAAGGTCTGCAACAGGATCTATTTGGCTGAGAATGGATATGCGAACAGGATCACTTTCAACAGGCTCTAACGTATCTTGCTGTCGGTTCGGTACATCTATCAGAAGTTTGGCTTTAAGGTCCAAGACAAAGTTGTATTCAGTGAGGAAATCCAGCCCCAATATACAAAAAGGTGTGTCCGCAAGCACAAATTCAAAGGGATAAGAAAAACGAGGGTGAAGAGAAACATTAAGTTGTGTAGTGCCATACGTAGTAATTGGCGTACTGTTAGCAGCGAAAAGCGGAGTTTGCGGTTTGCGGTTTGATACGTCAGCTAAACTAGCGGACAAAAGAGAAGTTGCTGCCGCGCTATCTACATAAAAGTGAATACTATTGGCGTGATCATATACAGTTAGCAAGGGGCAGCCTCTTTTTATTGTTGATGCGATCGACGGGACTGACGGGGTTAATGTTGCGTCGATCGCCACATGTTTTTTGTTGGGCGGGATTGGTTTTCCCACATGCTACAAGTTGGGTGACAGCGGCGCGCATCCCTACCGAAGCGGGCGTGGTAATAACATAAGCCATTAGAAGCATCAGACGCGCAAGGGTAACTGCTACGTTGGTAGTCTGGTTTCTGAAATGTGGGGGATGAATGTGAAAAATTATATTTGCGTTTATTAGGAAAAAAGGAACCATTTTGTCGGCGATTATCTCGATTAAAACCGTTGTTGCTGTATGATTTGTGAAACTGTCCATTGTTTGTGCGTGGTGATCGTTGTTGCCATGTTGAGTTAAATGAATTGCGTTGGTTTGGTGAATTTTGATTTGTGAAATTCGTATTTCTTTGTCCGGAACTCTTAGATTCATTGTTAGCGTTAGATTGTGTATAGCGCGGTGGTTTAGACAATTGAATTTGCTGTATTTGTGGTTGCATTGGGTAATCAATGTCATCCGTATCAGTGATAGCAAGAGAAAGGTTGTGCGAAGCAGTTTTTGGTTTTTTAAGCAGCAAGATTTCGTGGGCTTTGCTTGCAAGGTTCTGGAGATCGTGGTTTTCCACGCTGGCTAACGCAATTGCGACGTCTGGTGGTAACGCTTTAAGAAACTTTGCACGAATTAGTTTGACGACTGGCGGAGTAAGATTCTCTTGACCTACTGCACTCATTAATTCGCGCATTAAATGTTTGGGGGACTGATCGTGCAGCGTCAGGTCCGCCAACAAAAAATCTAAATGGTCCTCACGTTTATCAAAGTTTCTCAAGATTTCATTGATCAATATGTCGTAGCAGTTCTGTGTCGACGCAGAAGGTAATCGAAGCAGCGCGAGGTCTTTCGCAGGAATTGCCTCTACCGCTAACAAGTAACGATTAGTTTGAGAAGTGATTTGATAAAGAGAAAATTTATGTTCAAGGTGAGAAATCCACGCTTCGGGATTGAATTTCCAAAAGGTAGGAAGTTTAACGTGTGAAAACAAATCGTTTCGCAAAGTATTATTCTGTGGTTGCGTATTTGTCCGTAATTGGTTATTAGCACCCAGACCAGACGGTCCAGCGGTGTCATTATCG
The DNA here is from genome assembly GCF_947623445.1 of Clavelina lepadiformis. Taxonomy (NCBI): domain Eukaryota; kingdom Metazoa; phylum Chordata; class Ascidiacea; order Aplousobranchia; family Clavelinidae; genus Clavelina; species Clavelina lepadiformis. Next base: position 5,269,751 of record NC_135248.1, on the reverse strand, counting down.
GGAGAATTTGCAGATTCCTCCCCGTTTTCGTTCGACATAGTTGTATTATTGCTTGACTCGTTGGAACGGTCGGTTGATCGTGTGCTCATGTGGTATTCTGTCTTAGCTTTGTCAGTCACCGAAGTAACTTTTCGTTGTGTCGGCGTGGGTTGTGACATTTATCAAAACCGATAAAAAATGTTTTAGGCGGCGCACCGCAAAAATTGTTCACAATTGAACCAAAAAATATTTTACAACAAGAAAACTTTTATTTCAAACTGCAGCACAATGCAGCACAATAAGAATAGCCTAAGCTAAGTTAATAAGGTACAAGTCGATGAGCATGCATTACAAGCTATGGTTGCAACTAGTTGTATAAAAAAGTGAAAAATCCACTTACCAGTGAAGAACGGCTGTGAGGATTGGAACGCGTCGTTTTTGACACAAGAACGTTGGTGGTCACTAGAATGTCGGTGGTTATTAGAACGTCGGGTTGTCACCAGAACGTCGGTCGTCACTAGAAATGTCGGAACATCGGGTTGTCACCAGAAATGTAGAGGTTGGTGTCGTTTTAGGATGTTGGAATGCATAGGTTGATGCCGACAGATGCAGATGCAGAGTTTATCGATCTTATCTTACGTTATTGACTTTAGTTAACCTACTACATTAATATCTGACTCTATTGTTGCGTGCGGTTAGAATTCTCTAACCTTATTGACAGCCGAACTTTCTTATTATTTTATAACAAATACAGTTTACCAGAAAAGGCTTTTATTGTAGGTGCTGTACACTTTCTCAATATTACGCATAACCAGAAGTATAGCAAAACCACTGCTATTAAGATGTCTATTGATTTGCAATCACCACGACTACCGTAGTACGGTATTACATCTGTCTATAACTTTACGTCTGCGCCATCTTGCACAGAAGTTCGAGCTTATAAAACATTGTGCGATGTGCCGGAAATATATGACAAAAAAAGCATGAACATTTCAAAGCGTGTGAACGAGAAAAACAGTGCGTTTGCAGTTTCTTGGAAGCGACTTGGCAACGTACAAATAAGGAGCTTTCACACGAAATTATTTGTAGCAAGTTTACAAATATACCAACGGTAATTGCAGTGTTTATGAAAGCTAGTTCATTAACTCAAATAAGTAACTGGAAAACACATTTCCAAGAATGATGTGGCGGAACTGAAAGTTTAAAAACTCCAATTGTTAACTGGAAAACACATTTCCAAGAATGACGTAATGGTATTACAAAAGCCACCCAGGCCGCCACACATCAATATGTAAATGCAATTTAGCGCACACTTACTTATTGAATTTAATCGCCTGCAAGGAAATAAACACAACAGCAGCAAACAGAATACACTTTTTATTTATAACTTCCAGTCGCCCGATCGTAGTAATGACGTTTTGCTTTGAATACATTTGTTTTACGGTATAAAATTAACTTTTCATTTCTCCTCTATGTCTCTCTTGAGAATGGAATGCATCGTTTATATGGTGACGTAACTTCTTTGTGATGCATAAATCCTTCTTCTGTTCATCGTGTTGTTGACTTCAAACGTATGTGTTTACCAATCATTGTACCAGTTCAATCGAGGTAATTTATCTGACGTCATTAAGGAAAACTCAAGTCTGGTAAACAACTGAATTGCAAGATTCCAAATTAAATTTCAAACATCTCGAAAACAACTCGTGAGTCGTGACGTAATCGTCACAATAGCTTACTACGTCATCACAACATCCATTGGGTTGCAGCATAATAAAAACTGAATAAAACTGGTACCACTGTACTGCAGCCTTGCGCATCTTTTGACAGTGACCCTTTTTATTGGGTTTTGACATTAGTTACATTTTATCTTATAACTATACTAATATTGGATGAAACTCTCAATTGAGTTCGGACATGTAAATTTTACGTGGGTTCAATTCCAAAGAAGATCCTCGATCCAAATTGCTGAGTAGACCTATTATCATTTTAGTACTTGACTAGCTGATAAACACAAGAAAACTGGAACCTGTACTTATAATTTTACACTATTTTATTACAAGCTTGTTATGGCAGTAGGGTCTAAATTAAACAAAGATGTGTAAGTAATTATTTTACCAGTAAGTAGTATCAGTGCAACTCAACTTGGCGTCAGTTTATTATGCCGATTCTGTTTTATTTTGACGTATTATCAAAGTATGCACTCGCAAGCTTCTGAGCGTTACTTCGTATATCGTCTGCCCTGTCTTCCTCCTTAGCTTGACTGCTGGCGACTTCCAACCAGTGCTCCTTAGCTTCATGCCAGTAATTTTCAAACAACTGACCACTTTCCACAGGAGGATGATCATCAAGTGGGCTCATCCGTGATGTTTTACTGTGTCCTTCATCTTCATCACTTGATGATCCGGAAACATTTTCTTCACACCAATCAGTGCTTGTATCATCAGCTTCGATGAGTTGCTTCCAGACATCCATCTTCTTCAAGTCAATGCTCCACAAATCATTTAAAGTAATCTGCTTTTCATCTTCTTCAAATATGCCACCATAGACAAACATTGTACCTCGCTTGACTGCTGCCACAGCATTCATTCTCCCGCATGGTAAAACATACATAGAAGATGTAGTTGCTTCAGCTTGAGAATCATCTGTTTCCATCGGTATTTCCCCAGCATCACAGTCTTTCATTTCCTCCACTTTCTTTTTGTGTGCTTTCGACTTTCTCAGGTCCATCGGAAACCACCTATAAGAAATAAGATCTAAACATGATAGGGAGTTGTAAAAGAAGCTCAAAAGATCTTCCTCCTCATCATCATCACTGACTCCTCCGAACATCACTGCTCTTGTAGGTGACATTTGAGCAAATGAAAATCCTGATCTAGGCCATGGTTTAGCGCCTGAATCTTTGATTTTTGTCCATTTCCATTTTGAATCTGCTTCTTCAGACATGAGGAACATATCCATATGCGGTGTGCCTTTTTCAACATCTCTTTTCACTCGGACTTTAGAATAGCCACCAACAACCAATATACCATTAGGTGTGACCGCCAACTGGCATGCTGACCTTGGTGATGGACCGGTACCAGATAAAGATAGTTTTGTCCAGGTGTAACTAGACAAACTAAATAGGTAACTGTCATTAAAATAGGAAAAATTCGAATGGCTTTCATGAAAGCCACCAAACAAATATATCGACTTTTTATGAGCAATCATTCTATGTCCACTACGCTGCGATGGTCCACCGGGTGCCTTAATTTGCTCCCATTTGTGTTCCTTTAGATGTAGCACCCAGAGATCTTTATAGTGATAAAACTGTGTATTGTTAGGTGAAGAAAACTCGCCCCCAAAAATCCAAAGTTGTCCTCCATCTTTGGACACAGCGACTGCCTGATGCGCACATCTAGGCGGAGGAGGGTTCGGGATAAAATACTTGCTCCATTCATCCTTTTTGATGTTATATACAAAAACATCATTGTAGATGTGCGTTTTTGAACCGTTGAAGTACTCACCACCAAAAACTATCAGTTCATCTTTGTCTGGATGAGCAGTGACAGTCATGTTACAACGAGGAGATGGGCGGTTGCATTTTTCTTCATTAAACTTTGTCCTTTTTTCATCAGCCGCTCGAAATTCCGCAATCAAAGCTTCTAGGTCTTCCATGCCCTCACCCTTTTGATCCTTTTTCGCCATCTTTTGAGCAGTTTTCTCCGCTCCACGACCCTTCTCTTTTTTTCCCTTCTTGCCCATATTTTTTTGGAAATGTTAGCAACCAATTTTTCCCTACATTCCGATCAAAAACAATAAACTATAACATGTCATTATTATTTATAAAGTAATGGCAGTGAATATTGCATGTTACTTACTTAAATAACACGTACTGCATAATTATCTTAACAGTATACATATATATACTGTACAGTATATATAATAAGTAGGCCGATTATTTTTTGACCTAAAAAACGAAAAATTTTGACCTAAAAATTGAAAATTTTGACATTAAAAAACTTTTTTTTTGACAAATTTTGACGTATGAAGAACTCAAGTAGTTAATTGCGCATTATTGTACAAAAATTTAAAATTTATTGTAGTCTAACAGAAGGACAAAAATCTGAACACAGACCTAGCCTATTCTGAAAAGGGAAATGAGCTAATTGTAATTCATTAATTACAAATCACTGCCAAAAAACTGCAGCTAAGACACAACAAATACTGTTCAATACACTAAACTAAAGATACATGAAGTATGTAAAGCAAAACCGAAGCAAGAGCTGCACTTAACCTACAGCTGCCGCAAAATGACTTAGGACCTGCCAAATATTTTACACGTTTTGAGGTGTGTTGAGCATCACACCATATCAACCTAATTATTTATCTCAATGGTTTATGATTCACAATAAGTAGACAATGGGCCATTTACAACAGTATAAAGTAGGATACAATGTGTAAAATGAAAAGTTCACTGACAGTGAAACCTCTACGACACCATGACAATGCAGTTTGTAAAAATTTTGACTTTGTAAAATATTTTGACAATTTTTGACCTAACGCTATAAATTTGACAAATTTTTGACTTTTTTGGACAAGTCAAAAAATAATCGCCCTAATAATAATAAAAATGTCCTGTGTGAATTGAGCTGAGATGAAAGATAAAGTATGTTAGAACACAGCAATTATTACATATTCGTTCTGACAATGCTCCTTGAGCAATATTGAATGGTCACCTTTTATCGGCTTTTGATGTGTCGTCAATTGCACGACTTTTGTTTCAAAACTATGAGCTTTCTATTTGACACAACATTATGTAAAAGAAAACAATTATGTAACATTTGGCCTTATTGACATAGATTGTTCATTTTCAAGTTCATGTAATGCAATTGCAAAATGGTCCTTCAGCCTTGTCAATTCATCTTTCCATTTGCTCGATAAATTGTGTAGAGCGGTGTTTTCATCATCAACAAGTTGATTTATGCTCGGAAAGTCATTGAGAATGACAAATGTTTTCAAGTCAGAAATTAGTTTAAGAAGTGATTCCCCAGCTCGAACTATGTTCGCCGCTCTAACTTGCACTTGGTATGTGTCATAATTACTCTGTGTGATACGGTTCACCTGTTGATTGTCATCAATTTTTACTGATTTGATAATTTCTGAAAAATTTTCTATCATTGCTCGAATGTCATCTTGAAGCCTTTTATTATATGACTTTAGTAGATTTTGTTGAGATAGAGCTTGCTTTGATGTTGATATGTTTGCAGCCATGAGTTTTCAAGTAACTTTACTTAAACTTATAAACTCATCTCAGTATCTGTAAAAGTAAAAAAAGAAACATTTTAAGCGATAAGCAAACATGGGTATGATGAATAAAACGAGTGAGATACTTATCATGTTACCATATTACCTAGATGAAGTAAATTGATGTATTACATACTCTATAAAAAGAAATTCAAAAGCAAATCCCCAGTAAAAATTCTAGTTTATTGCCTAATACATATACACATAAAGAAAACAGAATAAGCAAAAAAACTTTACATATAACGTAAACTTTGCTCAATATGATGATTAAGTTCTCAAATCGTTTTTGAAATAAACTTATACATACAAACAAAGACATAAATAAGAAAAATTTACTCAAACGTAACTAACAAGAAAACAATCGGTGAAAGCCTTCATCGACATGTGTTATGCAAACTGTAATGAACACATCAAGAAACAAATTTTACAAATGTACATACGAGTGTTAAATACATTGTCGGTAAGTAAATATAGCCTGGCAAGTACAATAAACTTTTACAGCAAAATAAGAACATGTTAAGAGTATTTTTAACATGCCTATTGCTTAAATCATATTAAATAATAGTTGTATCATACAACATCCTACTTTTACAATTAATTGAAAATTATTTGAAAAGTTCAGCATAAACATTCTTGCCAGTCACAGCATATCAAGGCCACTAAAGGCGGCAAAAACTTGAGTAGGTTTACTTCACAATAATAATAATCCAGAAAAATGGCAGTGCCAGAGCATATGCAATAAAGCATGTATGTACACTATACAGTATAACAATACTTTGCAGGGGTGCATTAAAAACGGGGACCTTAAAATAACACACCCAGGAATTTAATAGAATTGAAACAACCAAAAACGAAACTTACCAAAATGGAAAATGACAAAATAGAATTATCAAAATGAATATTAAACCAAATTACCAAACTGGAAAAACATTACATGGAATTTACAGAAAAATAATCATAATAGATTTTCCCAGTTGGGAAAATAACAACATTAAATTTCACAACCTAAACATGATTTGGTTTCTAAAGTTTCTTTTTGTTGTTCCAGTGTTGGTTAATCCTAAGATTTTATTTTCTGATTTAGTTAGATTCCAGTTTTAGATAGTCTAATTTGGCCACATTAGCTTCAACATTTTCTGTATTGGAAGTTTATTTGCCAAAAAAATATCTATAAACATGTGTTATTCACTCGAGGCTAAGCTTAAAATAGCAAGTTAACTAATATAGTTAAACACAAGCTGCTGTTAACCACAACTCTACAAGTACTTTTCAGCACAACAAGACGATTATTGCAAGTATGCAGGAACAACATACATATACGCAACAAAACCTACAGAACATGGCTATATGAAATTTATTACTTCATGCATTCTGTAATAAGTGCGGCCACGTCCACGTTATTGTCACTCGGTCCTGACTCAGTCATTTCTTTCTCAAGGCGAAGTTTATTCTGTGCACACTTAAACATGTCTTCTTCAATGGTTCCCTTTGCAATAAGTTTCACAACTTCAACTGGCTTTGTTTGTCCAACTCTATGGCAACGATCTTCTGCTTGTTTATCATTGTATGGATTACAATCTATGTCATGAAGGATAACAACACTAGCTGATGTTAAATTAATTCCGAGGCCACCGGCTTTCGTTGACAGCAAAAAGACAAAGCAAGTAGGGTCATTGTTAAAATTGTCAATCAAGTTCAGCCTATCACTCACTGGAGTTTGTCCGTCAAGTCTGAGGAACTTATGGTCATGTTGTTTCAGGTAGACTGCGATAATGTCCATCAACATTGTGAACTGGCTGAAAATCAGTAAACGCTTACCTTCTTTCTTGTACTTGGGTAGAAACTGATCAAGCTGTAAAAACTTTCCAGAGTCCATAATCACATTGTCCGGCAGCTTAAACGAAGATATAGCACGACTACTGAGACAAAGGTTATGCAACTCAAAATCACTCATGACTTGCATGTCTTCGAAAATGTATGCTTCATTGGAATCTTCGTACCGTATATCATTCTTTAGTAGTCTTGCCATATTTCTTAACTTACTATCTGGGTAGTGCTCACGACGCAAAAGAGGATGGTTTGCCACTTTCCGCAACTCAATAAACACATTTCTGAGTTCAGTTTTTGCCATATTCTGCTTGGTAAGTTGGTTTTTAAACTTGGCCTTAACTTTATCATATAAAAGAGATTGGTTCTGACTCAAGTTACAATGCATGATAGTCTCCGTTTTCTTCGGCAACTGATGCAGAACATCTTTCTTCAGTCTTCGAAGAACGAAAGGCTGCATTATCTGCTTTGCATGATTAATCCTTTGTTTTGCGAAACTGCTTGAATTTTCACTATTAGAATGAGTAAACATACTGACTAGTGATGATGTTGTTTCTTTGAACATATGTGGCATCACAAAACGAAGAAGTGACATTAATTCAAGCAAGTTATTCTGCAGTGGAGTCCCTGTCAGTAGAAGGCGGTGCTCTGCATTTATTCTCATCAGATGTTGAAAGCGTTGTGAAGACATATTCTTCAACATGTGTCCCTCATCAAACACTGCGTAATATGCACTGAATTTCTTGAAAAGTATGCGATCTTCTGGTGCACTTACAGCAATATTGTAGGTTGTTAAAACAACATTGCAGTGCAGTTTACCACTAAGAAGTTGCTGGCGAATTGCCTTACGCTCCACCTGTGAACCATTGTACAAGACTAAACTTTGTGAAGGACACCATATGTTAAATTCACGAACCCAATTTTCGATTGTTGAGCTTGGTACAACAATAACATGTGGGCCATCACTGATATTCATGTCGGCCAGATAGGCAAGAAAAGAAATCGTCTGTATGGTTTTCCCCAGGCCCATTTCATCCGCCAGTATTCCATTAACCTTATTTCGATGTAACAATGCCATCCAGTTCAAACCAATCAACTGATATGGTTTCAGCTGAAAATTTGCAGTAATATTTTGCGGTTGTTGCTGTACTACAATGTCACGATTTGATTTTTTCGGTGACTGGTTGTTTTGATCTCTCATTCTGTCGAATCCAGCTTGTAACTTTTTCGATATCTGTGAGCATTTGTCCATCAATGAACAGAGGGTATGTCTTTCACGAAGAAGGTCCAAACACGACCATATCAAATCACGCCTTAATGACTTTGTTTCGTCCAGTTTAAGCAGCAAATTTTCCCATGAATGATAGGGGCGCAGGCTAATCAATAGAGAGGCTTTTTTTGTGCTGCACTTGGAGAGTTGAGAAAGCTCTTCCTGTGAACCATTCTGAAATAACGTCAAAATCTTTTTTTTCTTTTCTTCGTTAATAACATTTTCTTCGTCATCATCATCAGATGACACCGAAGCAAATTCATCTTCCTGATAATTTTCCTCAATATTGTCATCGTAGTCAGCTTTTATAACCAGTGGAGAATCGCCAAACATATTTTTTTTCTTCATTTTGTGCTTCTTGGTAGTTTTATTGTACAAACCATGGTTTGCACTAGAAGATCTGCTTTTAAACAAATCCACTGAACTACGTGGACCAGCCCTGGCCTTGGGAATACGAATGATATACTTTTTTGATTTCTGGTAATCCATGACATTTGAAATCTGATTAGCGGTTTGAGTTCCTTCTGCACATTCTTCATCACTGGAACTGCTAAGCTGAGCTACATTTCCACCAACGGTATTATAATTTCCTGCCTTAACGTTAATGTCTTTGGTTGAATAATCAACGGTATCCTCACTTGAATTGCTCAATTGTGACAAATTTTTTTTTTCAACTCTGCTTGACTCCTTGTTATTGGTGTCGGGAATGCAGCTATAATCATCAGTATCATCACCACTGGACTTATTTGCTTTGGCAGAATCAATTACTTTTATTTCACCGTTCTCCTCTTCTTCAGTGCTGTCATCACTTAAGAAGCGAAACCGCCGTTTTGCCATCCTGGTTTGTTTTATTACAGGTGAGGTACTTGCAGTTGGTGTTTCATCAGGGTCTGACTCATCAAACAAATTGGTGTATGAATCAGAGCCATGGCCAACAACTCTTCCAGCTATAAAACCATTTGCAGTAAGTTTTGGTTTTTTTTGGCAAGTGTAATCAGACTCATCATCGCTTGAAAAAGATGAAAGCTTTCTTTTGCCAGAGCTCATTTTGGAAGATGAAATATAGTAACCAAATATTAATTGTGATTATCCCCAATGTGGTTCTTAAGTTCTAAGCTGTTGTTTCTAATGACCTATAGAATCCAAAAAACCTAAAAGAATGACAAACACATTCTAAAGGATCAGGTTTGAATCAAGGGTTTGGTGAGATAATAAAAAAAATCCAAGTGCTGAGAACATCCCAAAGAAATCAACTACCCAAAGAAATCAACCTATCAACTAAGCCTACCCAAAGAAATCAACTTTGCCGTTATCTACACAGCAATGTAGCATGTGAACAATGAACATGCTACCGCAAGTATGGTACAGTGTCTATTTCATAAATCAGGTTTAAATATGCAGCGCTTGAAACAAATGCTGATAACATAATTTAAGAATTTTCTGACTTTACACCAACAACTGGAAAAAAGTTTGATATCACTAGAATTTTTTGTAGCCATAATGTCAACATGATTATGAACATTGATGATACAATGTGATTAAACACATGGCAACTGAAACAGGGTAAGCGAAAAATATTCTGAATGAAAACCTATCTTTCAGTCATTGAAAAGTTAAAACATGTCATCGCAACTTGCCCATTGGGACCACAATGCACCACATCGGCATGTTTTCAATACTTGGACTCGATCGAGTATTGCTTAATACTCGATGACATCACACATGTTGGTTTTCACATGTAGGTAGACTTCAATAATGTTTTTTAAATAACCAGAAACGCTTAAATAGTACACTAATGAGATCGCGATTTCATCATTCAAGCATCTGCAAAACTACCAAAACTAGTGTGTTCGTTTCAGTAGATTACTTTCTCAAAGATGTAGCAATCACACCCATCACCTGTACATACGGTATGTTTTTTTTTTGCAATTTGACAGTGCGTCGGTGGTCGCACCAAATGTATAATTTCGAAAAAATATTCCTGCAAACGAAATGTTTGTACGAAGCATTACTGGCTAATTGCAAAACAAAAAACTTTTTTTTTTCTACAATTTGTGCAGTTAGTGGTAAAAACCATTGTTATTGTTTTTATTTATTATGTTACAACAATACATAGACACCAGTATGCACTGCGAGATTTTCTTTATAGGATTTTTTTGTCCTGTTGTTAAAGTTACGTGATTTGAAGAATGGATATGCAAAAAGCTGATTTTACTTACTTAAGGTTTCATTGAAGGTAGATTTAGACCGGACCTGGAAGTTAGGTTAACAAGAAACAATGAGAAATAGCTTGGAATGCACAATTTTTTTTGGTAAAAGCTGGCAGCAAAAAACAATGGCTGTTCTTTCGTAATAGGTTCAACTCAACTTTATGCAGCTAGGACTACATAGGCCTAATAAATGACGTTTACAACAGCTTTTGGCTTAAATTTAAAAAATACTGTACATTAAGAAAAAATAACTTACATGTTTTGGCAATATATTGTGCCAATTGTCATTTCACATAACTGTAAAGCGTTGAGGTGGTGATAGTGCATGGCTTTGTGCCAATACGGTGAACGAAAGATCTGCATAGCTTATAAAGAAATTATAATCTGTTACATTAATGGTTTTTTAATACCTTAGATGCAGTAAAAACGTCTGAAAATATCAGTGCGCTCTTTGATGCTTAAAGTTTATAGTGAACAGAAAATAGTAACTTGGGTGCTTTAAGCTATTTATGACATACATAATTCAATTACGAGTAAATTCGGATTTCTCCCAACCCTAGTTCTGTTAGGTCTATTATTCATTTGGAGAATGGATATGACAAAGATTGATCAATGAATATTTTTTCGTCAAAAGAGCGGTGGGGAAGAAAAAATCAAACTAGTTGTTATTAGCATGTACTAATGAACAGAAAAAAAGTGACAAGCTGAAAACGCTTAAAAACGTGCCCAAAAATAATTAAGGTAGCCTAATAATTGTTGGTAACAATTCGCACGGCCACTGAACCCATAAATTTCAGGAGCATTAAGATTAGTTTAAGCTATCACATACTAGGTAGGTTACCTGGACATCACAAAATTTAACGTCCAATTAAGACAAGCACAAGTTAATAAAAAACGGTAAAAATAGTTTTAAAGACACGATTAAAAGCAAACCTTTTCGTCCCTCAAAATTAAGTCGAAAAATAAATGGAATGAATGAACCTACTTCTGGTCCCGACTGGAACGTGAAAGTAGGCTAGCCTATGCCCTATGATGGAAGTTTTCGACAAAAAATCGTGCATGCAAGAAAGCAAATTTTGGCGTGCACTGAAGCCTCAAAAGGCTCGAGTGTAAGGATTGTAAGGAATCACTGCGGAGTTGTCGCCAGTCGGACAAAACATTTGTCAGCGCAAGGTTAAACATTGTGATACCATAAAATTCGATACGAAATTACATGATACACCTACGAGTTGGTTTGGGACAACTTAGTCCGTGAAATAAATAAGAGCTCATATAATTTAAGGAATCAAGTTTAAGTTTATTAATTTAGTTATCCAAACAACCTTGGAGATCCTTGCAATCTTAGCGTTGATTCGACAATGGCGCACAAAACTCTTGGAGCCACTTTTTTGACGCGCACTCGTGGTTCATATGTCATACTTTTGTAAACCATTGGTAGCCGAAGCCTGTATACTAGTAGCCTAATTTGATAGTTAGTGCGATAAAGTTTAATTAAACTAAGCTTCTAAATTATGCATAAAAAAATTACCAAACCTTTCAACAGACACTTTATCCAATGAAAGTATGTGTTTCCAATAATGTTTGAGACGATATCCTATATATATGTGGTGAGATCATGTTTTAGGCTTATAATAGGTATCTAAAGATCTCATGTGCTCATGTACGGTTACCAGTGATATCGGTACGCTTTTTCAATAGTGGTTTTGATACTAAAGTACCACATGGGGTTGGAGCGAAACGTCTGCCGTCAGTGGAAACAAAGAAATATACAGCGTTTGAGGAAAAAGAAGCAAACAACCAAAAAATGAGAGCAAAAAAAGGGTAAAGACAAACGATAAAAAAAGGAAGTCACAGTCTGTCGTTAAACCTTTAAGACGTCCAAACCACAAACTGTAGCCAAAAAAATGAGAGCACAAAAGGGGAGAGGGCAGAAAAATCTTGTCCGAAACAAAAAGCAAGTCTGTTGCAGAAGTGCACAACCTCATCTCTTGATGTCACGATTTGAATACACAGTACCTGGGATCAAGTATACAAAGGCACCCTGCGGTTGTGCACTTATCCACTAGACCCGAAAAAGCATAGGTTATCACTGGTAACCCAGTATCGTTTACTTTGTGAACATGGAAAAACGACATGGAAAAACGCAACAAAATTAAACAAAGTTTAATTGCAAGGTAATAACTTACGCTATTAAATTGAGATATTGAAGAGCCACAATCCCATAGTAGAAAATGTGGCACTTGCACGCACGAGATCCATCAAAGTGCACGCCGATCTTCACACTGTTTTATAATAAATAGAAAAAGAAAAGACACAAAGAACTAAGGTTTGGATCCTACCATCACACCAAAATTTGCATCTTTGCACACAGGATTTTTTGTCAAAAACTGCTGTATTTTCTTGTCAGGCCACAAACAAAAGCTCACGAGCCGCAGTTTGCTCATCGTTGAGCTAGACACTCTGTCACTACCTTTTCATGATGTGACATCAAAATGTCATGACAGTGTTTTAGTTCTGTTTGATTCCACATGTTTTGACTGTTGTCATGCTCTTTTTAGGAATTCTTTATTTAACAGTGTAACTCTTTATGAAACTTGCATTGTGATTAGTGATCACTGCATGCTATGGAGTGCTTACTTGATTGCTAAAGGAAAGCAAGCAGGAGTGCTACGACTTTCAAAGAAAGTGCCGGTCAACTCATGGGCAATTTTTCAATTGGTCAAAAATTAATTGATCAGGAAAATGACCAATTAATCAGTGCAACCCTACTACCTACACTGTGAAACACATTTCGAGTTTCCACCATGCGAGGCTAATGCAACTTGTTACATGCATCAGTACCAAACATCAATATTTGTGTAACAGATCAAGTTTAGTAGATTACATGCTAATTGATCTCAAAACAAAAAAATTCTCCATCAGTCATTACTCATGAATAAGGAAATGATATGTGTTATTTCATTTTTGTTATTGATTTAAGCCTATTCCTTCTCCCTTAAACAGTTAGTGTAGTTAATTTTGCAGTTTTTTATTTGAGAAAAGACTAGCAGTATTAGACACAACACCAACTTAAATTACGGTATTTGTTTAAAGAAAAGAGGACATGGAGTTACGTGATATGCTACATGTCTCCATGTATTGTTCTGCCCTATCCCCTTGTGGAAAATACCTTGCAGTTGGAAATAATTATGGTTACATTTGCATGTTCAACTTGTCCAGTGCTTTGTCACCAAATCCTGCTGAAAGAAGTGAAAAACCAGTCGCTGTTATTAAAGCACATCCTGGACCTGTACATGCTTTGCAGACCACACAGAAGTATTTAATAAGTGCCGGTGAAGGTCCTATAACTGGATGGAAATGGTCTGACATTTTAAACAACAAACCTAAAAAATCATGGACTCTCGACAACCAAACGAAAGCATCATCCACGAGTCTGGCTGGCAAGGATACACAGATCTCAAGTTACAACTGCCTTTGTTATAAGGCAAAGGATGATATACTGTACAGTGGTGGGGATGACAACATTGCTGTACAATGGGATTTAAACACTGGAACATGTGTTGAGTCTTACAATCAGCACACGGAATATATTCATGATATCGATTTGCTTGGCGATGGCATAGTCACTGCTTCTGAAGACGGAAGTGTCAAGGTTGGTTAGCTTGGTTATTTATACACTATACACAGGGTTACCTTTCCGTGCTTGTTTTCAAGTACAATGTCTGAAAAAATACTAATGTGCTTATTTTCACTTGCGTCTTTATTATTGTCTTATTTTTAGGGCAGCGGTTCCAACTTTGGGCATTTCGACCCCTTTAGTATACTATTTGGTACCAAAGAGATACCAACATTAAGAAATAGTGCAAATAGTATCTCGTTTTTTTAGGAAAATTCATTGTCCTTATTTTTGAGTCCAGACCGATGACAACCATGACCATACATTAGGATAGGGTCGATTTCTTCGATATAGATCGTAACTATAAGTTGACCCGAGCTGAACAGCACTTGGTTACTATAAGTTACAACTCTGGTTGGAAGTACCAAAGTGCTTCTGTTTCAACTTTAACTAAAATACTGTAAATGCAGTTGCGCCAGATTTTGCTCATTCATCTAGTCCTTTTTCCTTAGATTTGATGCCTGTTGCTTTTTAGTGTGTAAGCTTTACGAGACAATAGCAAGATTTTCTTGTAATCGCATAATAACTTCGCTTGCAATTAACTAGCTACTGTAATATGTCTTTTTCTCATTTACTAGTTTAATGTTGTAATCTCGCCCCAGGTTTGTTTTCAGCCAGTTTTTAATGACCAGAGTTTGCTTGGCAATTTTTTTGCTGCTTATCAAAATGAAGGCTAATTGTCAACACACTGAGCACACTTAAATATTTAATGAAAACCTTTTACTAGGCCGCACGAAATCATCAACTGTGCCGTAAAGAGCCCATTGCTGGGATATAGATATATAATAGCTATTCAAGACAAAGAGTCTGCAAATAGTTTTTAGCACGGCCCAAAAAAAAAGTTTTTGACCCACACGTTGGCTGCTTCACCTGTCAGTAAGATGGCTAATTGCCTGGAAACTAAGATATAGAAACCAATCAAGAATACAGTGTAAAGTTACAATATAGGCTAATTGGATCATGAACAAAGTTTGTGATGCAAAGTGGCTAATTTTACATCGGTAACAGTAAACATCGAAGGCAGACAGATAAAGCAACTGTAACGTAGTGGTAGCAAATTTAATACTTGCAAGGTAATCAAACTGAATAAGTTTAATTTTTTTCTCACAATCCACTATTTGCGTACCCTTGTTTTGATGCAGGTTAAACCATATCAAAATGCGACCGAAGTCGGTTAGAAAATTAACTTCAGTAGTTGCAACACTGCATTCTAAGCTCATGTAACATAAAAATAAATACTATACTTACCATTATTATCTAAGCGTGATATGTTATTTAACCTAACTTCAGCCTAAGTTTATATATCATTTCCATATACATATTTGAAAAGCTTAACTTTTAACTTAAGCTAACTAAACTTTTTTATGTCCTTTTATTAACTTTTTTTCAGCAGTAAAATCTGAATGATACATGATCTAATCTATCAGTTATTCTTAAAATAAAAGATCTTAAACACAATTCCACTTTTCTTAGATATGGGACTCCAGAAGCAACAGCTGCACAGGCACTTTTCTTCCTCATGCCAATTCCCAATTAAATAGACCAGAAGTAGGCAAATGGGTATCCTGTGTTACTGCAGATCCAAATGGTGAATGGCTAGCATTCGGTGGTGGACCTCACACATCGCTCTGGCATGTTAAATCATCGAGTCTTGTATCAGTGTTGGATGTTGAGGTTGGTTAAATAATAGATTGCTTTTTAAATGCATTAATCTCAAAGAATTTTGCCCATAAAATAGCGACACTGGGATTTCTCAGCTTCACCAATGTAAATTTCATGCTTCATAGAAGTGATTTAAGTAATTCTCAACTACATTTAAATCTTAAATTTAATGAAATAAAAAATATTTATTTCTTCACTATAATTTAGCAAAACGTATATAATATCTATTTACTTTTTACAATGATAATAATTTGTTTTAACTATCCGGCTTAGTCAATTTATGTCTTGTACGTTTTCAAATGATTTGATGCAGAATTCTGAGGGTAATGACTCCTGTTTCACACCCAACACCGTACGTTACTTTCAAGATGAAATTATTGCTGGTGGCAATCAACCAATTCTACATCGCTGGCATGTGAATGGACAGAAAAAGGCAAGCACGCCGTGTAACATTAATAACATATTTAGCATTTCCTGTAAGTCTTCAGACAAGGGAAACCTACTATTGCCAATGGTTATCACTGGTAGCAGCTGGAAAATGGATGTCTTTACAAACCTTGGTTATCTTGGAATGACGCTTTCATTAGTGCCTTGTTGTAAGTCTGAGTTTTGCTAATATAAAATGAACAAACCTGAAACAAAACTTGCTGTATTAGAGCAGTTTATTTTCTCCACAGTGCGGCAATGTAAAAGTAAATGCAGTGTTAAGTAGAGCAATATATCAGCAGGATTTAGAATTAGTTTCGGTGGCCCATTTTGGGCTAGGCAGCTTGTAGTGTAAAATTCTGCAGAAAATTAACAAAAATCATGTCAGTTTAGACAACTGCATATGTAAATCAAACATGTAACTTTGTTTTACAAGTAATTAGCTGTAGATAATCCGCGCAAAAGCATTTTTTCACAAAACGTTCCAAAAGTAATTAGTATAATAAAGTGGTTCAAACACAAATATGAAGCTTCCAATTTTGCAAGTTATGTGCTTGTATAGAACTAGGAATAAATACAATGGACTTCAGCTATCTGTGATTTAGATCAAGTCAAATTACTTTTTGAAATGCCTTGTATGAACTTAAGACGACTCGGATCATTACAACTATGACAAAGCAAATATACTTGTATGCACAATTGTTTCGAATCAAGCAATACTACAGCAGCAGGCAAGCTTTGCTTCATAAACAAATGCTGTCTAGTGCTTGCTGACAACTGCTTAAATAGTAATTAAACAATGCTTTCAAGATGTGGTAGGGAGAATGAAGTAACTCATAGTTTCAAAATAGATACATAGCCTGTCAATAACTATGCATTGGGGATTCTGGAGAAATAATGCATTAGTAAACTAATCGTAAGCTTGATTTTTTGAAATTCATTCATTAAACTGAGATCTATATAAAATATTATGTATTATGGCAACAAATAACAAGCACATCTAGTAATGTGTGAACGGAGAGTAGGCAACAGAATCGATATGTAAAAATAGAACTAAACAATTCATCTAAACATTTCCTTAGATCCAACTGGTTTAAAATACAAAGTTATGGTTCATAAAAAGCTTTTAATAACTGTTAGACAGGGAGTAGTGCATGCAATTTTATGGGCTGTTGCTGTTGAAATAGGTAGATCATTTTGCGATAAATGCAAATACAGTCAAAATTCAAGTAGTGCTGTTAGGTCTGCAAATTCATTTCTGTATTTCTTAGAATGTCGATGCAAAAAAAAAGATAAAATTGCACTCCATCCACTCCAAATTGCAGCGACATAGAAACTCTTCTCGTCCATTTCTAAAAAGAGAAATTGAAAACTGTTCACATTCGTCAACCGGTTGATTTAACACACTCAATAGATTTATTAAATGTTACGATCTCCGCTTTGCAGTAAACTGCTGAACTGCAAGCTCTTCAACATAGCTTAAAACCACCCTGTCAAATCAAACATCATTTAACTTTCAGGATCAGATTAATTTAAACTTGCCTTTAGCTTTTTAAAATATTGTTTAGTTTGAGCACTTCACAAACACTTCAAAAGCTGGAATAATGGTTAGGTGTTGGAATCTTAATTTTTAAATCTTATTTTCTTACAAACACATACATTTTTATGCTACTAAATTTGATAGAATTATATTAACAAAATACAGTGCCATTACAACTGCAAAACCCAGTTTTTTTAACAAAAAACACTTCAGGAGGTGAATACCAAGAGGATTTTCTTGGGCGAATACTAACATGATAACTGGTAGTACAGTAGAATCCGCTTAATTTAGACCATTTTAGTTCGGCCTCGAACTTTGCCATATAAAATTCTCCGTTTACTATGACCAGTATTCGGATATTATGACCACTTTTTCGTGTCAACTATGCAATTTAACCG
Source organism: Clavelina lepadiformis (assembly GCF_947623445.1). Lineage (NCBI taxonomy): Eukaryota > Metazoa > Chordata > Ascidiacea > Aplousobranchia > Clavelinidae > Clavelina > Clavelina lepadiformis. The sequence goes on along the minus strand of NC_135248.1, from coordinate 5,251,480 downwards.
TGGCGAATGACAATTGTGCCATGTGTATTACCAATTCATCCACTGACATTCACTATGATGTCGCTGTTTAATGTTAGTGAAATAAATAATGAATTCAATGTTTTTTGTCATTTTGTGCCTAACTGTATCCTGGTGTAGTTAAATGGTAATGTAACAGTTTCAGTTATTGTGACCATTCAGATATTATGAGCAAAATGGTCTGGTCCCAAGGTAGTCATAATAAGCGGGGTCTATTGTAATGGCCTATTATGAACAAAATTCCTATGGAACAAGCTATGTAAGTTATTGTGAAAACACAACGATCGATTAAGAACAAATATCTAATCAAGCAGACTGTTTTAGAAAATCATCTTATTGCAGCCAAAGTGTCTTGCTTGTTCTAGTCTACATGTTGAATAAATACAGTAGAATACATTGATTACATGTTGACCCCCAGGGAGTTGTTCATTTGCAGTTTTAGAAAAACCGGTAATTACAACCACCCCTTATTACCCAAAATCGGCTGGTCCCAAGGTGGATGTATTAACCGAACTTTACTGTAACTATCTTTTTAATATTAAAAAGAAGTGTTAATTTATCGCAACTTACTTTCTTTGCGAACTGCTGCAACTGCAATAAAAGCAATAAATGAAACAATTGAAATAGCAGCAAACAAAATCCCTGCTGCAATAAATATCCGTAATCCTTTGAGCCAAGTCCTCCACAAGTCTTGAAAATGCATCAAATGCAAGACAAAATTCCATATTGCTATAACACCTACGAAACATAAAACATCTTGAAAGTTATTTACCCATAAAACAAAGTTAGCAAAATGTTTAAACAAACTATTTACCTGAGAAACCTGCATATGCAACAGTGGCATAGGCTTGTTGATTTAAACCCAGCACTGTCAACCAAACAATGAATCCCGACAAACCAATGATGATTGCAAATCCAGAAAATATTATTCTGTATACAATTAAGAAATACGAAGCTCCCTCTCCAGACAACATTGCTACATTTCTGCTGAGCTCTTGCAGACTCTTATGCACTTCTGCTGTATCAGATGTTTTAATAATACGGTTATGGGTTTATTAATGTTAAACCAAGTGTAGGTCAATGTAAAATAGTGCTGTATGTACATGAAAGAACAAATTCAGGACATGTTATGAGTGTCTTTATTTTACTTAACCCTATTACTTTAACATATTAGCAATTTAAAAAAAGATTATCCTTAATATAAATGCCAGCATATTTAACCTGATCCAAGTTTTATGGCAGTTGTATATACACCTTAAGGTTGAGATTAATGTCTTGTGCTCATGCACACCGAGTTTCAAGACAAAATTCTGAAGCTAAACATTTTACCAGGGTAAATTGTGAGCTTCAATCAATCATTTTTCGTTAAAAGCACGGTGGGGATAAAAAATCAAGCCAGTTGTCACTAACACTTTGGTCTTGGTTGCGCAGTGGTTTGAACGTTGGAGTTGCAAATTGAGTTGGATGCTAGAACCTGAAGAGGTTGACTCCGTTGCTGTATTACCCCCTGAAATTAATAACTATTGTTCCAAGTCAGTGGTCTTGGCAAACAGTTTCAAATTTGGGCAAGACCACAAACCAAATTAAAAAACATGGACTATCTCAGTAACCAGCACTATCCAACAGGGCTTGAGCAGAGCGGAACCATCACCAAGTTAAAGTAATGTATAGGCCTATATATACTTTCTTCAATCCAAAGATAAATACGGTACTTATTCTATGATACATGTATACAATACGATTTGATACTACACCAAATGCTTGACCATTTCAACACATACGTTTATGCAATACAGCTATACTTTTAAAACTGTACATTGTAACTGACTAAACGGCAAGGTACTAGCAGGTGGCTACTTATAAATATGTTTAAATTGCCTTGGTTGTAAACCCAAGGATAAGTGTTCTGGGTGGTATAATCATACCATCCAATAATCTATAGGCTAATCATGGGTAATGCATATTACGAGTTTACAACTTTGAAATTATACAAATTTTTTTCCATGATAGTAGCTTACAGTACCACATTCCTTGTTAAGTCCTTACTCTGGACACACCTTTGCTGCATTCCACACACGCGACCCACGCACATGGATCAATAATCTAGCCTAATCCTTTTGTTCAATCAGTAAATGCACAAAAACCTTACATTCTATATCAACCATAAGCATCACGTGATATTTAAAGGCACCGACTTACAAAAGCTACGGCATTAGCCTAAAAGCTGTTTTAAGTTTTAACCAATCACTGCCCCAGTCTCCAGATCGTTTACAACTTTTTATGTTATAAATTATAATAGACAACACTCAAATACTGCTCACGAGTAATGAAATCACAAGCAATTTTCGAAGATATCTATGAGACAAAATAAAATAATGATGACTATAGCCTAATCATTGTTAAGACCAAAAAACAAACAAGTTTTAGAAACTATTTTGTTGGTTTGGTGGCCATGCTAGCCTACCATCTTATAGCACAATTCTATGGTTGCTACCTTGCATGTTTTGCCACTTTTTCCTGCTCGTTAATTGTTCGTGAGCATCTGTTTCATTGTGCTATAACTCCAACTGATATCATCCTAACTTTCGCTCCACACAGATAGTGGCAAAAAATAAACAATACAAAAAAATTTCAATCATTCAATAGTATAAACTACAGCGGTAAATGGGTAATGAACAACTGACGATAACCAGTGTTTCCATTTCTGACCAGTAAACTTACGTCGTAGACTTAAACTTAGTCATGCAACGCTTTACGTTATAGAATTTATGGGGTTTTCTATGTATAATAGGGATGGGCCGATAAGAACCTAAACCCGAATAGATTCGCCGAATATCGCTTTTATGGAAGATTCGGGCGAACACGAATACCCACAATGGCGAACCCGAATACAATATTACTTATAAATTTACTGACTTTCGTAAAAAATGATGATCTAGTTTCCCGACAATGCTAAACTAGAGTCAGCAGTACTTTCAATGAAGGTTGTTTTCCTAACGATTTTGCTTTTTTGATCGTTTTTTAAACACTATTTTTATATATTTGTTTAACGATTACGTCATTTTAGAAGCAAGACTTGACAACTTTTGGAGGAAATTTTATTGTTTCGTTCTAATACGAATAGATTCGGGATTCGTTCGGGTCGACCTTCATGATATTCGGGTTCGCACGAACCCGAATAATCTTCTTCGCGGCACATCCCTAATGTATAAACGCACAACTTGCGAGTGCGATGTACATGACTAACTGACATTGACTGACTGACTCCATAGGTTCGTGTTCAGTTAAGTTGAGGTCATTTGGCAGACTGAATTCGAGTGGAAATCCATAACTGTTAAACTTTCTCACACCTCGGCTGTTAGTTCCTACAATTGCTGTGATATTACAGACTCTCAATTACACAACTAAAACAACATGCACTAAACACGCCTGCAGGCGAAAAACTGTTTATTGGAGAGGGAACTCAAATAAGCGACTATGGCTCTCTGCATTTCCATGTAGCCTATCATTTTATTATTATGAATTATTGACCGTCTTAACTCTTTATTCCACTAATTTTGTAGGTGTATTTACAGCCCAGCGTAGAATAAAATAATGGTAACAATAGAAAAGAAAAGGCGACGCAGTAATAGGGATGCATATTCCAACGAATAACGAATCCTGAAGAACCGAATCTCAAAAGATTCGAATCTATTTGTCATATTTTTCCAAATCTTAGGTACCGGTTTTATTCTATAATTGAAGGTTTTCATTGGCACGTGCAGGAGATGTTGTTGTCACTTGTTATTTCACATTCCAATACTATGCAGTAGGTGCATTTATCTAGGGTTGCCATACGTCAGGATTTTCCCTGACATGTCAGGGAATTTCGTGTTCAAATCTGCGTCAGGGAGAAATGCTAAAATGTACTTAAAAAGTCCGGGATTTTTTAAAATTGTATTTTAGTCCAAGTTTTTCTAGGTTGCCACCTTTTTTCAAACTTTTTCTAGGTCGCGAACATTCTCAGCTCGTCAAAACTGTCTGCAACTCGTTTATGACGTAAGTTGTTTACTACCTTTTAAGATTTTAAGAAAGAGATAAGATGACCATTGAGAGAACATGAAAGGAATTTATTTCTAACAGTTTTCTTTCCTACCCCTTTCACCAGCTGTTATTCTAAAAATGCTGCTATTTTAATTCATAATTAGGCAGTGCACATTGTTTTGTCGTACGTCATTAGGATGTGTCAATGCGATTGTTCTTAACAATAAGAGATGCTCGAGCTTGTGATTGATCGTGCAGTCTGTGGCCAACACAACTATTTATTTTTGCCGTGTCAAACTGAAAAGTATATTACCTTAAAAACTGAATAACCTACCGAATGTACTAGGTGCCTACAAACAATTCAACCATTTGCCGAAGGCGAATCTTGATTTGGTGGAATAAAATTTCAATTACCAAAAAATGCTGAATGATTGACAAGTTTTCTACATTTATGTATATGAGGGGCTGGATTTGTTATGTGATATCTACCACCGGCTTTACCAAGGCAAAAATTTTAACTTCGGGAAGGTATTCTATGCAAACAACAAAATGGAAAGGATTTCGGTTTTCTGTTTCTGTACGAATATCGTTTTATTAATAAATGCTATTTACCTGATAAAGCACTCAAGCAGTGATTACATTTTTAAGTAGGCTAAATGTGTCTTTGTTTTGTTAAAAAATTTAATATTTGAACTTTTCTTAAGGGTTTTCAACGCCTTTTCAATCGTTCATGTCTTGCGTCCAAGTTAACTTTGCCACGTAAATTTCCTTGTGACATCACAATGTGTTTTATGTTACTTGCCATTACAAGTTTATGCTGGGGCAATTTTTAGAAAAAGTGTTAAGAAACACTAAAACAATGTGTGCGGATTTGAGATATGACACTAAACTGGTAGACCGCGGAGGTTTGGCCACTTGAAAGGTAGATCTTGGGCACACCTGGTTTTAATACTCTGCAGAAAACGCATGCTATTGCGATACTAAACAGTGTTTTCCAACCCGCTCATTTGCCACCCAAAGTTTTGGCAGAAAAATTCATAACCCACCTGGACAGCATTTGCCAAGCAATTGCGTTTAACATTTCCAAAGTAAATTCTTCTTGCCCCAAACTACGCAAAAATGCTAAACTACTGGTCACTGTGACTCATGACGTTTTGGTACGGCAGCTGACTTCTAACGACTCCTGACGAAGAGTGAAATCACGAAAATAAAGAGGCCAACTGAAATTTAATCTTTTACGTTGGGTAGAATGTATAAGTTTAAAATCAATCCAATTGCTAGCTAAATATGTTTCTGACAAATTACACTTCTCTGAACGAAAATGTAAACCAGACAAATTTGTTGACAGCCAGGACAATATGATAAATCGATAACCAATTTAACGCAGTGCGTAGTGTGACGTAATAAACTTTTTCAAAGTTAAAGACATCCACTTGTCTTGAGTTACAGTTTAAATTTACTCGAGTCATAACTCAACTTGATTCGAGTCAGACTAAATGAATTGGTTAACTTTCTCACCTTTTATTTAATCAATACGAAGCATGACAAACTTCGTCGGCTTGTGGCAGTGTCAGTGTGTGGTCAACGTAACGCCATCATTTGACATTTAAATTAAGTGGAAACACAACACAGTTCCTATCTTGTGCACCTGCAGTAACAGTACTGCATATAAAATTTACTTTAAAAGCTTTCGGTGATGGCCTTTTGCTGTTCCACAGGAATGGCAAAAAAATGCTTCCAAGCAAAGGTTTATTTCTTTCAGATAAAATCTAGCTTGCATCTCCTTCGGGAACTTTCCATTCTAATCTTCTGCCATCGTCATAAAGTTTCTTCAAAGTGACTTGTTGGAATTCGCGAAGTTTTTCCTTGCCTTCAGTTAACTCCTGGTACTTTCTACAAAATAACCACGAGAATACGAAAAATAATGCAAATTTAGGTAGGTGTATATTCATAGCAAATGCTAATATAGAAATAAATATTTGTTCTTATAATTAAATTTCGGCACACATTTTCCATTAACATTCTTGATACAGTATGAGACATACTTGTAAAGTTTCAAGGCAGTTCGTGCGTCTTCAATACTGTCATGCATATCGTTCTGTATTTTTTCATCTGTTTTAATACAGTGGTCATGAAAACATCTTTTGAAAGTCACCAATTTGCGACAACGTCCTTATTTCTTAGATTATTGCACTTTTCATGAATAAGGTCAATATTTTTTATAGTTTCTTTTGCTTATTAATTATTACTAAGAAATGTACTTATATATGACTTGCGCGTATTATTTTAACTCCTCCAGAAAGCGTGCTAAAATTATGTTTACACATAACCAACGGTTTCCCAAACGAAGCCATACCATTTGCTGAACTACAAGTACGTGGTTTTATGTTTTTTTATTCAGCATTTAGTCGGCCGAATCCCAACAAACAACATTTTGTGCTACTTGTGTCTGATATTCAGGCAATGGCAACTTCAATGGTACACAGTGAGATGAATATAGCAGTGAGACTGATATGTGAATCAATATGTCTGGGATGAGGTGCACAGAAAATCTTTCCTGATTATGTTTATGTTTGATGTTGCTCGATGGCACCCTTTGCCATAGTGGCATAAGTAGACATGGTTTTCACAAAACAAAGAATGTAAATCACTTACCCAAAAAATACCAAGCTAAAAACCGAAGGGACACAAATCTTTTTCGAGGCATGTGATATAGATGAACGGTATCTCTGATTTGATTTTCTGGCACCTTTAAATATACAAAAGTTGTAGAAACAACTGGTTATAGATTCTTTTCACACTGAATGATGTTCGTTATTTTTTAGTTACTTAATCATCCTGAAAACAACTTTATAAAATTATGATTACCTTTCATTACTGCTCACATATGCATGCAAAGAAACAATAGCAAATAGGCTGTTACTATTTTAACGAAAAAAAATGTACGTGCAAAGCTATTTTTTATGTTTTTTTGTTAACCTAACATAAATGTTATAAAATGTTAAACTAAAGTAAATCTTGCTTTTAATTTAAATCTAACTTCAATCAAACCCTAAACAGCTTAAATCGAGTTTTTGCCTACCATTCTCTTAAGCAAAGCGTTTATCTTTAACAACGGGTTGCGTGACCCGCTTCAGTACTAACGGCGAAACAGTCACTCTGTAACAAAGATACTTACATGAATATTGATGACTTTGAAGTCTTTGTTCAGGCCATGGCCAACAATAACGCAGCCGCATTGAATAAGATACCTTAATTTACAGTACGTTAGCTTAAGTGTTGCTAAATGTTTTGATGAAATTGAAACGTCCAAATCGCCAGGCTTAATACCTATAGCACCAAAAAAATAAATATGAAGTAAATATGTAACCTTCACTGAACTAGCAGACAAATTTCAGGAGCGATTGTAATTACTGCCTTTATTACTGGAATAAGCATAATAACCTAATATAACACAAGGCAAGCGTTACTTTTTCAGCCAATGCAGCTTACCGGAAAACTTTGTAAGGTAATCCACCACTTGCTCCTGGGTGGCAATATAGTCATCTATGAACGGTTCCCCCTCTAGTGGACCTTCACCCCTCACAACTGTAACTCGAGCGAGGAGTAAGTGACTCGGTTTGATTGTAGAACGAGTCCCATCACTATGCAATTCTGCTTCTTCCTAAAACACAAAGGCATCTAGTAATATGTCAACTGTCCAGTGCAGAATGCGCTTACCTGGCAGTTAACAATGACTGACGGTATGCAATGACTATCAACTTTTGATTAAGTATGCATTGTCTGCCTGCTTTATACCACATTCTTTGTTTTTATGGTGATATGACAAAGATGATAAAAGTACGCCAAAGCACGTAGATTGTATGTATTTAATTTTATCTAGTGCAAGCATTTTCCAACTTACTGCGTTTAGGGTGACAAATTCTGCATCAAGAGCTACGAGCACACCTTCTTTGGATGGAATTTCTTCTTCGGAGAGTGTGGTGAAAGTCATAGCTGATGCAGGGCTCCTTGGCTCAACGCTCGTGCTTAAGTGGCGTCTGAGGCCACCTTTTGAAATACTTGGCGTTGGAAGCAGAATATCGGATGTCAATGGGAAATCAACTTCGAATTTATGCCTATGCAAACAAAAATGCCATTAAAATACAAGTTCTCGAATATATCCATTTTGCCGAAACCAGGCATTTCAACTTTAGAAAGGTTGAGATAGCGACCTTACATTGTACTCAATTTTAAAGTCTAAATTGCAGTCAGAAATGATATAATTGTAGAAACTGAAAAAAATGTAGATTGTCCTACCTTTTATTAATGTCACTTCGTACATAGTAAAGAATGCATGGAACCTTCCATTTAAGGTCAAAATCAACGGCTTCTTCTTTATCAATCGCACATATTTGAATGTCATTGAATAGATACCACTGAGTGTGTGTGACCCCCTTTAATTATTTAACAATAATAACAATAACAATATTGATTTAACCTAAAGCACTGTCAGACAATATTGTATAAACTAATTCTTTGCACCTCCTTACGCTGATGGTACTTCTTTCCAACATTTATATGAGCCACTAAGTTTCCGCCTGTTCTTGCATCATCTATATGCGCTACTGTTGCAAAAAGCTCGTAAGATGCTTTTCTAAAACAACAGTCGTTATCATTTAAAACTAGGTAGTCATAGAAAGTTTAGTATACAAGAAAATATATACAATGCATGTATACAATAATTTTCATGATATTAGCATTAAAAATTAAAAAAGATAATTAAATGAAACGAGTAATTAACACAAAGTTGAGAATGCAAAAGGCAAACATAAGACTTACCGAACGTCTCCTTCAGAATCTTCTTGCTCTTCATTTAAACCTAGAAAATAATTGACGTGTTAAAAACGAGTCAAAAGATACAAAAAGTCAATTTACCATAATTGCCAAGTCAAAAAACATATCATACAATCAGTGTCCGATCTGACTGTCAGTTGTCCATTGCTGTCGATGGACATGTCTAGTCTATGTGGAACCCATCCAGATGTATTAGCTTTCTCATAAGAAAAGTCAAGGCCTTCCCTTTCTGCAAAGACATTCCTGGCAAAACAAATTTTCATGCAAAGGTTTAAAGTGCTTTAAGAGTCAGTCTACGCTAGTGTTAGTATAGAGTGAAAGTTTGTCAAATTGAAGCTTACAAGACTATAAACTTCCTTAGAGTTACCCAAAGGTGATACTAATATACAGGCATTCTGCCAAAACCAGTTAAGTTACTCTGAATTATCAAAAACTTGGATTTAAGCTAAGGAGAATGGGCTTACGTTGTGAACTCACACTATACATTTTTTCCGAAAATTCCCTAAACTAGAGCATGTACCATGCATCACTTGATGATATGCTGTTGCTTGGAGCAAGGTCATTACCACTTCTCTCTTGATTATTTTTCTTACCGGGTTTGTTTGCATGACCTTCCTTCTTTTTTTCAAACAATTCTGTCTGTGTCTAAAAATGTAGGAATTCTTCATTAAGCTTTGCTGATATAATATAAATGACAGTTCTAGTGTAACTGCAGCAATTGTCAAAGTTGTTAACGTTTTAACAAGCACTGCCTACCTTCCAAAACTGGGTATCCTCTTCTCTAAACAAAGCACAACTGAGCGATAATATATCAGGTAAAGAAATTGGAGTTTTTGTTTGGACCTACAAAAGTTTTCAAACTTAACAAAGTATGGCAGTGCAGTCATATTATTACAAAAGCTTTGCAAAGAAATACAATTTCTGTGTTGATTGAACCCACATCCTAACATACATTAGCCACACAAGTGTTTTTCAAGTAAAGGTCGCCGAATGGATAATGATTACACATTGATACAAATTGTTTACAAACCATAGGTTGGTATGTCTCTGTTTCTTGGTCCCATGACTTGGTGTGTATTTGTGAGCAAATGCTGTTCTTCAATACTGTGCTGAACGGCACATATTCTGCCGGTTCTCCTGTTTAGAAAAAAGTAGTATGACTAATAGTTTAAAAAAAAGTTATTGATGAATATTCGTTAAAACAAAAAAACGAGAAAACTAGGAAGTATCTTTATACAACATGAAACTTGCAAACACACGTTTGTTATTAGCTTATTTATGTACCAGGCTTACTCAGTGGTGGATAGGATAGGTTAAACAGAAATTGAACTGATTTTCTTTCAGATGTCCTGCCACTTCGGAAAAGATTGCTGATTCCCATCTCAGTTCCAAAGAGTTTTTCAATCAGAGAATGCTTCAAACTACCCACAGGTTCTTTCTCTTTATAGTAGAAAATGATACGTTGGTAATATAGTGGTGAAATCGTTTAAATGGAATATGTACAAATAATGATATGGTAATAAAATAGTAGTAATGATTTCACACATGTACAACTAATTCTTCAGATATTTTAATGTTTAGTTTGCAATCTTTTCCATTAAAGAATAGAAAGCAATGAGTTAACACCTAGATTATTTCTTTCATTTGCATCAGATGAGTCAAAAGGATCAACCTCGGAAGTAGCTGATGGTGATTCAACAAATGGTACGGTTTCCTGAAGATAATAATCAAGAAAAATTTAGTAATTTTTCTCACCTGCACAATGCATATATCTATTGTCTGTTTAGAAAACATTTCGAAATTAAATATAAGTAATAAAATATTCCTCTTCGCTTTGTTTGTTCAATAGCTACGTCACTTAACCGTGTGTAGTTGCTGTAAAATAAACCTATTCCAGTTCTGAATAAGCTGGCCAAGATTGGCATTGGTTCCACCACTTGCAATTTGTTCGGGTTTTGAGGCATTTTTTAGCAATCCCAGTGCTGTGGCTTCAGGTATTGTCCGAAATGCTCTTAGGAAGTTACTTGCCTATCAAAATAAAAAACAGATTGTTTAAAACACTGCAACTAGAAACAGGGTGTATTAATTGCAGATGTTTCTCACAAAGCCTATTCTCATTACCGGTATGCATTTTTATAAATAAAAATTTGTCACATAAAAACCAAACTTTTTTCTTTTTATCAAAATAACGTTTATAAAGATTACCAGCCGGATTTTCTGTAAAAATATAAGCACATGTTAAGCATAATAGCCAGACATGTTTATTTACACGGGAATTAATATGTATATATTTCTATTTATAAAAATATACATATCTGCCAGCAAATTATTTTCACATCCTTTTCAGTGATGATTTTAATAGTGTTGCATGCATTGTATTCTTTATCCTTATACATTCTTACTACTTTTATACATTTGATGATTTGTGTATTTTAGGCTAAGCGAACATTGAGCATAATTTTAGGCCTGAAATTGCTGACTGATATAATCATAAGCCAGCCTAATCTCATAGGCTTGTGAAATCTGACTGACAAGAATCAGAGGGACTTTAAATTAACATATCATAGCAGGCTGTGTAAGATTCACAAACCATATATACATATATACCATTGTGTACCTGGAGAACTCCACTCCGGGCAGAATCTTGCATATGAAACAAAAACCCCAATTCTTCAGCCAAGTCAAATTCTTTTGCTAAATTATGGTGGCTTTGTAAACCGCAGCGCAATGGTTCGATGAAATACAGAACCTAAAAAATAAGGATTAATGGCGTTTCTTCAATTGTATCAGAATTTTCTAAGCTAAATATGCTTGAAAAAAAAAATTAGCCGCAATGCAGTTGATGCTTACAATTTACTGTGAACTAACCCGTTTTTGCTAAATAATTAGAAAAATTATGGAATTAGAAGATAAAAGAACAAAAAATAATTCATAAGCTTGAGCACCTATTCTCAAGTGGTTGATATGTTATATTTGAAAGGTTCTATAAAATACATCAAAAATCAAAAAGAGTTTATTTTGGATACATATAGAGCTATTTAATACCTGTAGCATACAATTGCAGTACGCATTTGGTATGTTTGGTTCTAAACCAGCAAAATTGGTCTTATTATAGTGTTGGATCATTTCGTTTTCCTCTTCTCCGAGCTTTGAGTATTTAAAAATAACCTGAAGTGCAATTAAAAGAAAAGATATTTATATTCTAGTTTCAAGCGCAAGTTTACATCCTAAGAATTTCATGAAAGTTGATAAGAAAGTGAGACCGACTTTGCGGTATTTCTTTGGGACCATGTACAAATGTGGTTGTTCATCTCTTCCAAGGGGAGAGTCTGGAACTGCAGCCTTCTTGCCTTTACTGTCTCGGACTGACATGTCTTTGAGCTTATATGGCACCTATTATAGCACAAAAATCATAAAATAAAAGTAGTAGGTGAAATTGTATTAATGCAATAAAAATATCAATATTTTAATAGCAAAATTTTGCAGAAATTTAATAGCAAATTAGTAGTTTCGTCCAGTAAGGAGTTGAAATGCCATTCTTGGATTGGGCAAAGTCATAACTTGACGCTGATTTCTCAACACTCAAGCTCCCCAGTTAGTAAGTTTGCTGGTGCACATTTTTCAAAGAATGTTTTTAATGTTTTTTCTTGTTATGCAAACTTGCCCGAATTCGGCACTGTTTACCAAGCGTCATTAATACCTTGTTCAGAAGCATTGCAACCAGATTGTCTCGCAATTGTTACCATGTCCAGAAAAAGGCAAGTCAGATACTTTACCAGCACAACACTGAGCCAATTACGTTTATTCTAATGCTCAATATATTCTACAGCATGTTGGCTATGGTATATTTCATTATCTTGTAAAACATAATTTTATATAACTCATACTTGTAAGCATCACACTACAAATTTGTACCTGATTTCTGCGCCTGTTACCCGGGTTAGGAGCATAACCAATACCATGCACAACCTTCATGGAACGGATTAAATCGGGGTCTATGGGAGGTGGTCTTCTACTGACAGGAATACAGAGCTCAACTGGCCAATCAGAAAAGAGCGGTTCATTGTAATATGGCAATGGCACCATTGAAAGTGGAATCTGATTTCAAAAAAATCTAAACTGATAGCAGCTGTGTTGAAGGAAAATCTTAGAAGATATTTCTGTTCGCTTTACTTTCAATAATAAAATTTCTATTTACCATATCGTCATTTATGTTAATCGGATCAACGTGATCAGTTAGAGCAGCAAATTCAGGATCTTTGGGAAAATTGTTGAATGTAGGATTTCCAGAAGCAGACCAAAGATGCATATATCCACCTTTATAGTAAAAATAAAACTATGTTTTGCTGAACCATGTCGCCAACTTTTAACACTAATAAGACATTAGAAACGAATCTCATCATTTACCAAATAACACTGAACTGACGCTTATGCTAACAATATATTACTGTTGCTAAGGTTCTAATACCTGAATCACCAAAGCCGATTGCTTGCACAGAAGGTGAAACGTCAAGATTGACTATCGAAGTTCCCGGAAGATTTGCTTGATAAATGGGAGTGTTAGGAGTGACTGCCGCATTGTCTTCAATGAGAAGAAATTGGCCACTTTGTGAGACAACAAGCATTCTTCGTGTATAAGTGGCTAAGAATCTATATTTAAAAAAGTAAACGAAGAAAAGTGATGATATCAAAATTATAGAAAATCTAAATACTTGTCCATTAGGCAATAATAGTTAAAAAGTTAGGCAAATCTTCTCAGCTTACATTTGTGCGGCAAAAGCTTCTAGTTTAAAAAACATGCTTTTAAATTTGTTGTTGTGTTAATTTGTTGTTTGTGTTAATTGTGTATGGTATTTATAATACAACTTGGATTACAAAGTGAATGTAATGTAACGTAATCAAATGTAAATCAAACGAATTGTAACAAAAGAAAAAATAAGACTGCTACATTATAGGAGTTTTTGTGAAATATTTTCTCTTCTACAAATTGCATTCAGACCATGCATGCAAACATTTGAGAAAAACTTTTTTGGTGATTGTTTTAGGGATTTATATACTGATGGTTTTTTGAAAGTGACCGCAGTCACCGATGTGGCAATATCTACCGATTGGTATAAAATTTCTGGCTTTAAATGTTGAATTAAAGTCCAGGTAAAAGCAATTATTTAAAACTGATTGCAAAGAAAATATTATCTGCCTAGATACCTTAAAAATGATGGCTGTATTGCACATTGTATCGGAGATAAAGCCCTCATCATTCTAAGATCATACATTTTGACAAAGCGATCCAGACTCAAGTGTTGGGCACCACTACTTCCAGATCTGCAAAAGATTGCTAATAAATAATACTAAATCATTCGATCCGAGATCTGTATGTTGCCGATACAGGTATAAAATATTAAGAAGTTATTGTACGTTCTGTAAAGAGTACTAAAATGCATTTTGTGTATGCTGCCTTGCAGTTAAATCCAAAATTAACCATCCTACCCAGGCCTTCTGGAAAACCCACAAGTAATTACGGTATGACCATTGGCATCAAAGTCTGAAATGGTTCCAGAATGGGCATCAAGTGTGTGAGTAATCTTCAATGAATCTGGGTCTCGTAGCATTATCTAACAGTAAACGATACCGTATGTAACAATATAAGCCTAAAACATGATGCTTGTTGAAGAATTAATCTTCAATTGTGGACATTAGCATAAAAAGTTGGATAAAACAATACCTTTCCATTAAATCCACCACAGCATAAAAATCTTGAAGTAGTTCGGAATATAGCTGTACCTTCGTGTGGAGCTAATGGAATGCTAAAAGAAAAATAGAATGTCATTTTTAGTACTACAGTACTTACTTAATGTTGCTTATAAAAACTACAACATTTCTATGGCTATTTTTATCCTGAAAAAAATGTCAAAATACTGTAAAGTCCATTTCTTGTTTGCTGCGACTATTGATATCCAACTAATGTCGCAATTTACCTTCTAGAAATGGACCCGGTGTTTAAATCAAGATCAATTAAGGAAGTATTTTTACCACCGAGGAGCAGATGTTTTTCTCTTCTCAATGTCATGCACTGGGTGTCTTGCAAACTATCATCTCTTATGAAAATAAAGTTGCAAAACATCAATGAAATATTACATATGTATTTTAAACTATCATAATGGGTATAAGGTGAGAAATAGAGTTTAATCAAAACTGACGATAAAAAGTATCAAACGGGCTCACTTAAAAGTGTAAATTGGCACGCCTCGTTTCAGTGAACATTTCAGAGTATCTTTTGTCAAGGCTAAAACTCTTTCCCCATGTGATAGAATCTCAAGCACAGGATTGTGAGGATGTACTTGAAAGGAAGTGTACTTTTGCATGGTAGGCCCATAATATGATGTTATATGGCCCTTTAGTAGAGACAAAAACAAAATTTGTTTAAATTAAAGCAAAGAAAAAGTATGTATTGAGCTGTCTTCAAAAACACACATGATAATTTATGTTGTATGCAGTACCACCAGAAACAAATGTCTACTCATCGCCAATGGAGTATTTTGTACAAAGAACAGCCCCAACACAAATAATAGCTTTACGAAAAAAAGTTGTAACGCTTACCCCTTGATTGCCAACCCATAGTAATTCACAGCTCGAATCGAAATGAACGGAATTTGATCCAAACTGAGGAGCGCCATCAATTGCCAGCACATTCATTTCCGCATACTCTGTGACCACCTCTATCCTGCAAACCACATGTGAAGTGTAAACAACGTTTAAGTGCACTAGGTTTAGGCATTTCCTTTTTTAATTAGTGCATGATACCGGTTGATACCTTGTTGACTAGAATTGTTTTCATCTTCATCGCACAGATTCACACACACAAAACAAAAGAAATGAACATTTTACATTGCACATTAAAATACAAATAATGTGCTGATGCACAAGGTTTCCTTAAAGGCAAACCAATTTATATTCACAATGAGGTCATAAGATGGCAAAGTAACATTTCTACCCTTTTTCCAGAACTAAGCTTAACTTAAACATTTGATTTAATATTTCTGCAGCCATATAGCTTAATGTGCACATGCAAATAATAAAAATGCACAAGGACACATTTATGAATTAGCGCACAATATGACACAGATAAACAAATTTTGCAGTGAATATTTTTACACCGTTGTTGATTTTTTTGAAAATGGAAAAAATCGATGCTTATACTGGTAATAGTATCCAGCAATCCTAACATTTGAAGTTAAAATTCCATATAACCAGTATCCATTACAAAAATATTTGTTGGACAAGTTGTCAGTTACTGTAATTAGAAAATACCAAATGCATTCACATAGGTAGCATTTACCAAATTTGATAAGCTGCCACCAATGCAATTGATCTACTGTACATTTAAGCTACATTTCCACAATTATTGATATGGTATACTGTACTAGCCTATACCCAAAAAATCTGTTTTTGCTCATTTAAACCTAAATAAAACAAGTTTACTGAACAAAAAGCAACAAATTTTAAAAACAGACATTGTTCAATTACCTCTGTAAAATGAATACTGGTAAAAGTAATTCATTAATTATTAATTATCGATGGCAACACCTACTAATTTGAATTCAGTCGAAATATATATACGCAGTAAAGCATATTGCCTTAAATTACTGTCTATTTACCTCCTATAGATTAATTTTGAGCTGAATGCTACCTCTATGCATTCAGCGATTTATTTCGACTGTAAATATCTGTGTTTTAAATGTTAGGGAACATGTCCTCTCTTCCAATAGTATAGTTGTTTTGTTGTTTGTGTTATTTTGGTTAAGTTTTTTAAACTTAGGAACTATTTTGTTAGTTTGGTGGCCATGCTAAACCCCATCTTATTGCACAATTTTATGGTTGTTATCTTGCATGTTTCAAGCCCTTGGGCTTGGCATTTTTTCCTGCTCATTACTTGTTCGTGAGCATGTGTTTTATTATGCTATAACTACAATTGTTAGCATCCAAATTTTCGCTTCGCACAGTTAATGGCACAAAATAAACAAAAAAATACTTCACTTCTGTATCTGGAAATGTGCTAATTGTCATAATTAGCACTTTTGTCTACAGAATTCTTGGGCAGATTTGATGATATTATTAGTGTTTTATTTCATAACCAACAAATGCTAAGCTGTATTTTGGCCATGTTTAGTGTAAGCGTCCCAGTTTTTATTATTTCCTGATTACGTAAACTATTACCACAGTGCACAATGCACTCTCTCAATGTTCAGTCTGGTTTTTGCAGTGATTTCGAAAGCAGTTCTATCAATCAGTTTATGGTATACACTCAATTGAGTTGGCACACTGGTGATCTCAAGTAAAGCAGTGTGTTAGCTCTTCATGTCAAACCGACTGGAGAGACTTCCAGCTACAAGAGTCTTGCGCTTAGCTTTTGCACCCGTATATAAGCTGCAGTAGACAAATAACTACTCAGTGTCAACACTGTTTAATTCAGTGACAGTAATGGCCAAAGATGATGATGACAACCCAAGACTCATAATTGAATTGACTAATGGATTACTGAAATTGGTCTCAATAGACTGGCTGGAACTATATTTTGAGCTTTCCACAGTTTCCCAAAACCGGGAGTCGTGGAAACGTTAAGACGGGAAGTGTCACATATGCTGCCAATGTGTTAACCTAATTTCCAACAAACTGTGTACAATCCATGCATCGTGCGTTTGACACTTTTTAGAGCCACACCCACCACACATAGATTGGCATTGATTTTCTCCATTTCAACTACTTCTGTAGAGGTTGGGGTCGTTTTAGGATGTAGAGGTTGATGCCGACAGATGCAGATACAGATGCAGAGTTTATCGGTCTTAGCTTACGTTACGTTATTGACTTAGTTAACCTACTACATTAGTATCTGACTCTATTGTTGCGTGCGGTTAGAATTCTCTAACCTTTCTGATAGCCGAACGTTCGTATTATATTATAACAAATACCGTTTGCCAGAAAAGGCTTTTATTGTAGGTGCTGTACACTTTCTCAATATTACAAATAACCGAGAACACAAGTCATGTGACTGTTTACACGATGTCTACTGATTCAATCACCACAACTACAGTAGTACGGTATTACATATGTCTATAACTTCGCGTCTGTGACTGAGGTTCTGAGGCTCTGAGGGAGTCTCACACAAAAGTTCAAGCTTATAAAACGTGCTGCGATGTGGCGGAAATATATGACAAAAAAGGCATGAACATTTCAAAGCGTGTGAACGTGAAAATCGGTGTGTTTGCAATGCAAATTAAATTTGGTTAAGTTGGAAACAGTTACTTGGAAGCGACCTGGTAACGTACTAAATAAGGAGCTTTCACACGAAGTTATTCGTAGCAAGTTTTCAAATATACCAACGGTAGTTTGCAGTGTTCTGAAAAGGCAAGTTTTAAACTCCATTTACTAGCTGGAAAACTCTTTCATAAGAATGATGTGGCGGGACTGAAAGTTTAAAAACTCCAATTGTTCTGGAAAACACATTTCTACGAAAGACGTAAGGATTTTACAAAAGCGAGCCAAGCCGCCACACTTCCATGAAGACAGATTTTTCCGAAATCTCCTTAAAACACTAGTTTTACCAACCAACTGAAGAATGTATCTTCCCCTACGTTGAGCCGTCAGTCAAGGACTTCATGCTCCAGTTTTTAAAAAATGCAGAACAGATTTACCACTTACTAGAACTTCTTTAAACCTCCATCACACCTTACACGACGAATGCTCAAGCTTTTTCTCAGACTGCGTTGACAAACTGTCACAGTGTGATGCACCTCGTAATCAAAATGCAGCACTGTAATGATCTCATCACCAACTCTGCTAAACACAATCACAGAGGAACAGGCCTGTCTTCCGTTGACAGACTTCACTTGCAGAATCTAACAACCACATTTATGAGACTCTCTACTTCTCTCTGTAGAGCACATCATGTGAGTGAGTGGGCCACTTAGCCTTTCCAGATGAGCGTTGGCCGACAATGAAGCCACCTACAACTCTTTTAAAGATGTAGCTCACTAAGCAATCTTCACTTTAACTCAATAGGTCACATTCGCTATCAGCGACAAACATTCTGGAAACAAACAAAATTTCACCTCATCCAAAAAATTTGATTCTTTTTGTTACCCTTAAATGCAATTCATGATGATACATGTATCATTTTGTGATGTTTTACCTAACTTATATTACCTGCACTTTTACACTTTAGAAAATATATTAGTATATACACAGAAACATACTATTTTATGTGATATTTAGTGTTATCACATGGGATACTACCACGAGCATACTATTCTATGAAAATCGCAAGGGGCGAGATAGTGTGTTAATTGTCATAATTAGCCCTTAATCCTATGGATTTCTTGTGCTGATCTGTTGATATTATAATAGTATTAGTGTTCTAGTTTGTATGCTTACCAACAAATGCGGATAGCTCAATTTTTATTCATAAAGTGAGAATATTGCTGCAGATGGAATAACATAAGAGGCTAATACAGCCGAACATTGCATACTTCCAGTACGGGTTAGTTCAGATAATAATTATGCTCATAATTAGATTAGCACATGTACAAGTAAATGGTAAGAAAGGCTATCGGAAACTCTAATGAAATTCATATGACGTTAAGTCGTTGGAATATGCATAAGAACAATATATGGATTAAAATTTTAAGTCAGTGCTTGATAGCCAGTCTGTTAAGGTGCTGTAATGCTGGTTATTGTCTCTTTTAACTTCAACTGCAGCGCATGAAAGGACATGGCTAGCTATTTGTTCTTTGCAACATTTGAATGCATTGCTTGATGATGCCACACTTTTTTCAAGAAGTGTAGGTAATTGACCTGCCCATAACGAAGTTGGATCAGTAGCACCCACTGATGTCATAGAAGATCGTGTTCAAAAGCTTGGGAGATGGTTGTTCTATTGGTTGATTTCTTCATGATGTTGGCTTGTTTGAATTTTGTTGATATACAGACAAAATCGGTTAATCGTATACTGGTTAAACATATCAATCGTTTTATGGTATCAAAATCTGAAATCCCAAACCAAATCCTATCTAATGTTAAGTAAAACCATTGGTTAACCGAATCACACTTAAAGGAATAAATTGGATTATGGTATCAGGATTTGCTTCTCACTTGCATACTGCGGTCATTTAATCATATCATCGTCTTCGGCCATACGTTCGGAAGCAAAGATGAGTTGCGCATCTCACGTTTACCGATAAGCGAAAGGAGAATGCCTTTTTCGCGTAATTGTCTTGACGTTTTAAAGCGAAGCGAGATGAGGTCACGTTGAATTGCGTGATGTCATTTGTGCAGGTTCGTTCAGTCAACTCAAACAACGAATTAATTATTTTACAAATACAGCGCAAAGGAAAAAAAAAACAACTACAGTACCGGTACCGATTACGCTTGAAAAAAAAGGCTGTGACGTAACAGAGACCATTCACGATAAAAGGAAAGTCCAATTAAAACAGTTTGCCGAAAAAATGCTTTATTCAGCAACGTGCTCTTGGGCGATAGCTGTTAATGTAGCCAGCTGTGTTGCGTAACACGGCGCAATAGGCCACTACAGTAATAAACTCTACATAATTTAACCAGAATTGTAGTCAGCTGACATTGTAGGATTGTTTCACAGAGTTGTACAATACTGTAATGCCCATTGCAACCGAGTTAGCTTATACACATTATCAACAATAATGTCTGTTCATGATAAACATTTTTTTAGCATATGAGTTAAACGGATCAATCGGATAATCGTATCAAAACGTCTGGCAAATAGGTGATACGATTAACCGATTTCGTCTGTAGAATTTTTTCAAAGTGGCTCAATGCAGCAGAGTATTTGCAATACTTTAGTAGATGTTGATCTTATGCTTTCAGAGACATGTTGCATGCATTTGAACGGGACGTGATAAAATAGCTTTGTGTGTTTACTTTTTGACCAGACTGTGGCACAGTATTCCGCTGCAGAGCAAACAGCGTACGTTTGAAATGCATGCAACCCTGAGTCATAACAGCTGCCACTGAGTATTTTGAACTTGCTACAGCTTGTGTTTTTTTGCAGATTTTCAGATGACAACACAAAAAATCTTTAACTTATCATTTCTACCATCCTTCTGGCAAAACTGTAGCTTGAGGTTGTTTTCAAAAAGTTTAGGGTCAATCAATGGGGCCAGACTGTGTCATAAATAGGTGACAAATTTACGTAAACTGTGGCAACCTTCTTCTTGTTACCGAATCTATACTCAATATTTTCATCATACAGGCAAACTGATCAACTGTACAAAGTTTATGCCCAACATAAACCTGGCTTGTTCATGAGAACAGATTTTTTGCTGAGATGGGTTAAGAATAATGGGTCGAATCCTGTTGTAAAGGAGTCGGGCTTAATGATAGCTAAAACCTTGAAAAATTTCCAGATTTTGCAAATTTTTTTCAGAAGGAGGAATGAGAAGTAGTTGGTGCCATTCCATTCAAAACACAAGAGGTGAAGGTGGAGGAAGAACTCAATAAGAATATTGTCACACCCAGGGGCCTTCCCTGGAGCCAGCATTTTGGGGCAATCTTCAGCTCTTTCACATCAATCTTTGATGACAAGTTTGCTTCCACGTCACTCCACTCCACTCCAGCTGCGGTCTTTGAATTTTTTATTATTGGCTAGGTAAATCACTACATGGAGTTTGCAGAAACTTCTGTTGTGAGTGTTGTTGCTGTGGTTTATCCTGTTAATTTGCTTAATATGTACCACACTTGTTAGCTAGAGTGGTACTTGTTAGTGCCATCTGTTTTCTCCAGGATGACTCTGGATACTATGTACTAACCCATAGTGGAAAGTGTGGCAGTTGCACGCATGAGGTTTATTAAAGTGGACACCAAATTTTTATCTTCAAAGAATGGCTGGTTGTTTGAACGCCAGTTTATATTAAATGTAGTAGTATTAGGTGCCTATAAATTTAAAAATCATACATGCAAATTTCAAATTCTTGACATCAAAAACATGCAAAATAATTAAAATATAACGCATGGCAAAGTATGGCTAGCTCGGCTCAGTAGCCAAGTGGATGGAGCACTGGTCTTACTATAATGCAGCCCAAGTTGTGTGTTTGATATTGGGTGTCGCTACCATTGTACTGCACTTAGACAAGGCATTACGACGCTTGCTTTGGTTTAGTGGACCTTGTGCATGAACAGTTTCAAGAACTGGCAATACTAGGCCTATAAAAAAAATATCACTAACTTCCAAATATATCTCAGATGAAAGTAAATTATGTATCAAACTGCATTTCTTATAATGAAACTGCTAAAAATATGTAGTAGTAGCAGTATAAAGACCACAAGATATCAAAAGGTTATCAAGATTTATACTTTTATAGGCTACAGTTTTCTACTATAATATACGTACGGCATAGAAGTCAATTCTGCAGGAATTCCATGCGCTCTTGACGCTTGATAATCCGGTGGTCCAACAGCAAACATGTTGAAAAAACAATGAACCGCAAAAATCAAACTGTACTTAAAAGGTCCATAAAAATTACTTTTCAGTAACAACCGTACGTCGGTCAGAAATGTCTGAATGCAAGAAAATTTGGGTTATGTGAAGTTGTGCACAACATCCTGATAATGATATGACCTGTACATTCACCACCCTGAAAAATATAGCGGTAGCCGGTAGGAACCATTTTCACACAAAAAGCAGGTTGAAAAATAACATCAAATAAAACTTCACGCATCAATACACAGACTAACACAAACGTTTTTGATACAACTTTCATTGACAATGTTGCGCTTTCATGGCCTTATCTCATATTAATTTTGCCTTAAGCGCAACGTACTGTACTTCGTGCAAAACTTTACAAGGGTTCTCCCAATCTAAATGCATGGTACCGGGCCGAGTAGAAATAGACCCGGGGACCCTCGCAAATAATTCAATTGTAATTTGTGAACTTGTTAAGATTGTACAGGTGCATGATTGGAAACTGTAACTGTGTGAGTGTGTTCACTAGCTGCTAGCTGGGACTTAAATTGCCTCATGTTTTGGCTGCCATCAGGTTTGGTACGTTTAAAATAAGGACAAGTATAACTAACTAGTTTGAATAGAGAATTTTTTCCTAGTCCCACGACTTTAAATTGCATTTTATAGCGTGAGTAGATATTACTTCAACAGATTATTCATTGTAACTGTGTACGTCTGATTTTTACCAAAACATTGACTGGGTGTATTTGATTTCTATAAAACTATTGTTACGTCAATTTTCAACCCATTAAGAAATGGTCTCCTCCACTCCTTACTTAGGGGATTTTGTTGTGTAAAACTTTACAGAACCCGAAGATATAATTTTACTTTTATATGCTCGAATTAGGGGATCTCCCTTTGTCGAAATATAATTTGAGTTTTAAAAATCTTATGCCACCGACCACGCAATGGCTAAGCCACAGCGTTGACAGGCTAACTAATGCAAAAAGTCTTGAAAAATGTTTATATTTTCCATTAAAAACACTAGCTTGATGTTACATGGTTGTTCGAAAAAGCAATGTTTGAAATAGATGTAAAATAATTAGATATCGACTGACAATGGAAAAAATAAAATATTTAAAATGTTTTACAAGAGACGGATAGTTCTCCACTAAAGTGGGTGCGAAATTGATAAACTTAAAAGGAAAAACTTCAGTAACGGTTGTTGTCAAAGCATTGAAGCTGGACTTGCGGAAGTAAGAAGGTTTTCGCAAGAGTCGGTACTAAATCATCTAACTCAAAACATAGGCCTAAATCAAATCAAGTCATGTCAATCAAGTTAAATCATATCGAATTATTTGAAAGAATTAACTCGAGGCAAGTCCAGTTATTCGACAAATAAGACTCGAGTCAAGTTAAGTTAATTAATATCGAAAGCTAAACCATAAAGAAAGTAAACGTATAGCTTTTATATTACGATTCTGTCAACAAAAAACGTATGTAGAAGTTTTTGAATTTACTTTTTTTTATCGCGCCGCACGCGTATTATCGACAAGCAATAACTTATTCGACGTAAAATGGGCATGAGATATATAACGTATCTTGAAGTTTAAAAAAAATATTCATATATCCATAATTTTGTTCAAAACGTAATCGAAAGGAACCGATTCGAGTCAAGATGACAATTGACTATACTACTATAGAATCAGGTCAAGTCTTTCATGTAACTACCTATAAAAAGTGTCTCAGGTCAAGTCTTTGCACAAAGTGACTGGAGTCGAAGTCGAGCCAAGTGACTGACTAAAGCTAATACGACTCTGGTTTTAACACCAGATTTGACAAGCGGTTGTAACTTAATGCTATTTTAAATCCTTGGACAATAGGCCTATACGCCTTGTTTTCAGTATAATTACAAACCGCCGTCAAGTTTAATTCGTACAACTTTCCTTAGACCTTATTGGCCAGTTGGGACGTTTATATATGCAAAGGTAGAGGATATACTTTTCCGGTATGCTAGCGTATAAACTTAATACATTTATGATAATTGGTATAGCCTATAATTTGTAGACCAGAGGTTAGACTCGCTAAATGACAAGCGTTGGTATATAAAATATTACAGTTTTCTGTGGAAATAAATTACATGCTTGTATTGAACCATTCGACTATATATATTCTCCTTTCCACTAAACATTAACCACGCATAATGCAGCCGAAAGGAAGATATCATTTTTGGCAAAAAAATGTTTCATATACGTAGTCGTATAGCCCTTACTATTTAAAGTAAAACATTCTTATCAAACCGATGGCAGTGTTTTAAAAGATGATTACAGGTTATAAACGGGCCAAAGCTCAGAACGAACTCTATAATTTTCTATATATAGAAAAAAAGAATTCGATTTTGTACCACTCATAATTTAGGTTTCTACCCATCGCGTAGAGCCGTAGACCATAAGTGGTTAATCACCACGTATAACTTAATTTAAGTTTAACGTTGGCACACTAATCACGTTTCATTTCACATAGGATATAGTTTTTTCTTTTCTGTGTAGGTAGCCAGCATTCCCTGGCTTCCCAACTTCAACAGCAAACAAGTAACTGAAAAAATAATTAAAAAACCTTAATATCTTACTTCACATTTTGAATAAATAACTCAATAACTAACCAAGGAGTCGGTAACCTATGTGACGCTTGTATGGACATAGACCAAAACGAACCGATTTATCCTAAAACGACGTCTATAACAACTCTTTTTCTCAAACCCTTTTTACAGACCGGTACAAAGTGATACATGATCTTAAAAGCGCTTCCATCTTACTTATTCTGTTTTCGTGTAACCTTTCGGTTGAACTTCATTTTATAATAAGTTAAAGTCATTTTTGGCCTAGTAAGGCATTTCGGTTGGTGGTAAATGTATTAAAGTTAAACAATAACTATTCAATCCAATCTCAAGTCGTCATAACAGCAATAGCACGAAATCCTTATATTTTGACAAAATTATCAAAACTTCAGAAACCAACTTTGATATTTAACATTTGCCCTACAGTGAATGAAAAACGTTGTAAGTTACAAAAGTATCCTGTTACCGTACAGGCCTAAACATAACAATATTAATACAATGCTATATAATTGTATTAATTTAGTCTAGTACTGCTTTAATCGCTTATAGGCTGTCTATTACAATAGACAGCCTATAAGCGACCCGTAATTGCAATCAAAAGTTGGTATTTTACTTACGTATTAAACTCTACTTTACTTCAAATTATGTCTTGCCTTGCACACCTTTTAACAGATATGGTCAAGTAAGCCAACCATGGTGGTATAGGCTAATATGGAGCAAGTTATGAAATGGTCAGGGCATGAAAGATTAAATTTTTTTAAATTACTGGGCGAGATGGGTGAACTTTTTAATTCCATATTACATACTTCGTATTAAGCTTGAAAAGAAATATTTTCGGGTAGAACTTCAGATTATTTCTTTCTTTCAATGCGCAGTAAAGGTTGAAACCTTGTTGTCATTAATAAACTTCTTTGACGAGCGTTTGTATAGTCATATTATTTGTGTTATGTAAATTACATATAAAGAAAACAAATAGGAGACTGTAGCTTGACCTCAGCATACCCACCTTGTGTAGCGCACATGGAATGCTGCGTGCTGTCACATGGAGTACATTGTTAGACAAAACAAAATTCCATAACAGCAAGAGTTACGCTTGAAAAATTTCTTAAAATTTAACAAACTGTATAATTAAAAAAAAACTGTAAATGGACAAATGACCAATTGCATAGGCTATGCACACGGTAAAACGTCTTCAATTTAGCTTTAACCCATAAACCTTAATTTATATATTCTGTTGAACTTTGTAACATATATGAGTAGCGGAAACCGTTCTAAAAAGGATAGCTAACACGAGTGCGGTACCATAAAAGCTACTGTGTGAGAAATATAGGCTGCACACGTGAAACACATAAAAGCTCACAAAATTAGATAAAAAAATGTGGTGTCTACCGTAACTTGTTCAAAGGCTAGCTCGGTAACCTACGCTCGATGGAGCGATGAGGAATCATCGCTGAAATGAAGTCGTGCATAAACTTTCTTCATTGTCTTCACATCATCATCTTCTTCGCATTACACGATACCATACCAAGATGGTTTCCAACCTTCTGTGAGATTTGCCTTCTTATTGTGCAACCAACCGTGAAATAGCGAACAACAATCTCTCAACCTTGGCTCACCCCTTGGGAAGTTAGGTCAATCAAATCTCTACTCAAAGGAAACTTTACAAAGCGCATAAGCAACAAGTGTTGCCAAGCAAACAAACCAGACTTTCGGAAAACAGAGACATTGTTTAACTATTAATTTATTCCGTCAATAACGAGAAATGGTTGATGAATGGCATTGTAGGAGATAGATGCAATGATTATAATAATACCAGAATGATTTTCTAAACATTGCTATTTAAGCATCATCACTGGAATAATTTCAAAATGGCCAGAATAATTCTATCACAAAGCATTAATTTTTGTCCTCCTTTTCCCGCAGTTTACTATTTTCATATTCCATCCAGTGATGATGTTACTCTAATATTTTCGATTATGTTTTCATGTGGACTTGATTCCAAGGCAGGTTTGTCAAGAGTTACCACTTGTAACAATGCTGCAAACGCTTTTTGGTCTTATTGTTGGTGTAAATTTCAATACAGTAGTGCGCATGTACGTTTTCTCATGCTGGATGGTTAAATAGTCTTTACCACAATTAAGCTCTGGCTAGGAAACGGTAAGTGCAATTTGAAGCATGATTTGTTGTCGGTACATGCTTTTTCGAGTATATGAAACTTGCCGATGGAGACAGAGATGTATGTTTGGCATTCTGTAACTTTTAGAGCACAAATTACATATGCTTAACCTAATTTGCTTAAAATATTAAATGTATAAGAAAAGTAAGAATGTATATAAGAATACATAAAGAAATGCAACAAAATTAAAACCACTACCGAAAAGGTGCGAAAACAATTCATTGACAGTCAGATGCAGAATGTGTATTTGCATAAATACAGATATGTA
The DNA here is from genome assembly GCF_947623445.1 of Clavelina lepadiformis. Taxonomy (NCBI): domain Eukaryota; kingdom Metazoa; phylum Chordata; class Ascidiacea; order Aplousobranchia; family Clavelinidae; genus Clavelina; species Clavelina lepadiformis. The sequence continues at coordinate 5,224,077 of NC_135248.1, read as the reverse complement.
CCTACATTGCAGTGCACAGGTGCATAAAGATGGCTGGCTACTATCCTTAGCAAACGCTTATATTTTCAAAAAAAATCTGGCTAGGTTTGCTCGTAGACTTTATGTGGCCATGCGTAAACCCTGTGCACTGCGTTGTGCTTGTACACAACAAAACATCAACTGTATACGTTCTTTTTCAATACTATATACAGGGTTGCCATACCGTCCTTATTTTGAAGGTCCGTGTCTTAGAAAATATTTTTGTCCTTTTTTTCGTCTTATTTTTAGGGCAGAGGTTCGTATTTTGGGCGTTTTGACACCTTTAGTACACCATTTTGTACCAAAGAGATACAAAAATTAAGAACATGCAGATAGTGTCTCGTTTTTTTTTTTTCTTCTTAGGAACATGGTTGCTTTCTCCTGTTGTGCACTGTTTAAGGTGATATTCGTCTTTCGTTTCCTAGTCATGCTTATTTTTGAGTTGAGACCGATGAGCCTTTCAGAACTAACTGCGGTATTACTAGGGCAATTATTCTATGACCTAAAAAGTAAAAACTTTGACAAATTTGAACCTAATTTTTTTTTAAAAGTTCATGAACTTGTTAAGCATTCTTGTTTAAATGGCAGTTACTGGTTTAACAGTACACTACAAGGCTAGGCCTAGCGCAAGCAACAGCGAAAACTCAGCTAGTGCATAGCTGTAACCGTTATCAGCAAAAATATACCAATGATAAGGTAACCCTGACTTACTTAACGCAAAGTATTCTTGTTATACACTTTGCCAATCAGAGCATTTTATGCAAGTTTACTTGACCAATATGCTAATTTTTTTTAGTTGGCGTTAACAAATTTAAGTGACAGATACGTGTCTCACGCACACTGATCTCAGCAAAATTCACTCTTAGTCTCACGAGTCTGTGCAAGTCGAAAGCAATGGTTTGAAATCCCAGAGCAATGGTACATGTTTGTTATCAAAAAACTGATGAACCAGCATTCTGGGAAAAAGAACCATCGTTGTTACGCACGTATTAATATCGTCAAGGATGTTATCATCGACTGCACCATCGCTTCAAAACTACTTTTTGGTGGGTACAGCTTACTGTTTCGTACCTCTACCCTTTTATTTAACATGTTGATTCCCGACAAGCACGTACGAGTAAGAGACCCGCAGGCTAACAAAATGGCGAACGTTGCCTCTTCGATTACGCTTCCTCGTTATGGAATAGCGCCCGATGACGATGCTTTTGTATAACTCTGCAATGTTGAGGTTACGTAACAAATACAAGCGTGACGTCGGGATTACATAAGAGGTGTTAAGTAACGGATTCTTTAGTTCTCCGATCGGGTGCAAAATAACCAGTAAACTCATTTGTTCTTATGTAAGAAAACAGTCGCGCAAAAGATAATCTAAAACACAACTTCACGTTGTCGCATACCCCAGCTGCTTAGTTTTAAAGCATCCGCCAAGTGTACGAGATTACTATCTCGGGCATGCACTTTTCTGCTACGATGAAAAGATGTTCAGGCAACCTGACCATGCAAGTGCAGAGTTTAGAGCTCATCAAAAGACAATAATTTTGTAGACTTATTCATATTGAAGCGACCAACCAAATTCGGCAGAACAGTTTGAATAGAGCAGTATCGAATTCTGTGTGAATGGTGCTTTATTGCGCAACACGCGCGTACAATACCCAGAAAGAATATTTTCCACTCACTAGTATGGGCATTGGGCACGTATGTTCAGCGCGGATTTTTGGAATCGCTCTGAACAACAAATATTATCCAACATCACTATGTTGTAGGAACAAGTTTATTTTAATGACAAAGTACGTATTCTCCGTAGTGGAATATGTGGCACTCGCACTCACGAGACTAATTAATGTCTACGTCGAATTTCACTGGATTGTAAACGCACAAAAACAAAAAATTATGTTCAAGTACATGCCGTCAGGGTAAAATTTATATCTCTACCAGCGCGATTTTTCGTTAAAAACTGACATACTTTCCAGTCAGGCGTATTCTGTTTTTTGATAAAGCGTCCACGTTTTAGCCATGCTGTTTTACGTCATTAAAATTTACGTCACACCACGCCGAAGTCACGAGTCAAACTAACTCGTGGGGTGAGGAACTTTGGCCGACAATGCAAACAACTACCTGCGCCAAACGCTCTGCTCTTTTTCTCTTCGAATGTAGTGTCGAATTTCTCTTTTCTCCTTGTTATCTTCTTTCCGTTCACTCACCAGCGTCAGGGTTCCTGCAAATGACCCAGACTTCGCTATATGTTCTTTGTTTGCGCTTCTGCGTAGTAAAACGCCGTTTGCTGAGATAAAAACACTGATTTAACATTGCCTTTGAATATATTGTTTTATTAGCTATTGACATTATATAAACATATAATTATATTTAAACCTGCTTAAACATAAAATTGGCTCCAAAAGACCTCAAGCTTGTTTTCAAAGGACACAAGACAAGGAGCACCAATTGGAAACTTTCTTGTGTAGTAGCAGATGTTGTAAACCACCTTAACTGGAGAGCTGGCGAAGAGTTTTTTTAAGCGACTAATTTCCACATTGTACCTCCACATATCTTTGAAGTGAATTATGTCTAGGACAATGGTAAAACTGTTTTAAACATTACGTAAGCCTAAATCCAGTTACGCATATTTTGAATTCCAACATTCACTACTCACCTTTTGTTTCCAGACTTTTAACCTATTTTTAAACTATGACTTGATCCATAACTGTCTCTTGCAAACATCCAACTATTTTATTGAACTCGTAACTGAAAACCAACACAAACAACTAAGTCGCTTTGTGTTAAGTAATGCGCTCTGACTTCAACGAACAAAATCAAATAACGAGGTAAAACGTCATGTCACGCTTTACTGCGTTTTTGGTTACATAAGCAAAATCCTTAAAGTGGTATATCCAAAATGGACAAAAACAACATGACTCAAATCGCATGATTCAAATATTATGTAACTTTCAAAAATACGCCAAATCATCTTAGGGATATAATATAGAGCTCAAAGTGCAATTGAAGATAAAAGTTGTTTACTACATTTTGCGAGTAAAAAAATGCTATCAGAGTGAATTACAATCAACTTAAAATTGAAGCTGTTTGAGGTTTAGACCTTGAGGTTAAAAAGTTTTCTATTTGTACAAACACTGTTGCAGAGATTCAAAAACAGCGCTGCTGTTTTGATTTAACAAAAAACACTTTCGATCGCATCGGTTTTATTTAATTCTGACATAGTGTATAGGTTTACACCTCGAAATACGATAGGACATCAGAGTTTTTATTACACTGTGGTCTACCCTATTTAACAAAATAAAGTCAAGTTTCACTGAACTTTTGTTATCCTTACTTTCATACTTGACTTGGCTATAAGTTGTCGTCCAAACATTAGTTGCGGCCTCCTTTTAATTTTAACAAATCCCTTGACAGTTACATGCAATACTGTATGGGCCTAGGTCGTCCTCCAAGTATCTTAATTGGCAATTGCTAAACTCGGTTTTGACACTGCTGTTAGAAGTTAAGTGACGTCGACGAAGACTAAACTTTCAGGAAGAAGTGATTTAACAAATGGCACAAATGAATTATGCAAACGCGATCAAACCAAACCAACGACAATTTCCGGAATGGGCCAATTTCACAAAGGAGTAGATTTAACAGTCATCATAGGTATATGCAGGGTTGCCACACTGTCCTTATTTCTAAGATTTGTCCTTATTTTAAAGGTCTGTTTCTTAGAAAATATTTTTGTCCTTTTTTTCTGAGAAATTTCCTTATTTTCGTCTTATTTTAAGGGCAGAGGTTTGTATTTCGGGCATTTTGACACCTTTAGTACACCATTTTGTACCAAAAAGATACCAAAATTAAGAACATGTAGATAGTGTTTCGTTTTTTTTCTTCTTTTTTTCTTAGGAACATGGTTGCTTTCTCCTGTTGTGCATTGTTGAAGGTGGTATTCGTCTTTCGTTTCCTAGTCGTGCTTATTTTTGAGTTGAGACCGATGGCAACCCTGGGTATATGCATCAATGTTGTTTAAGAAATAATAAACTACTAACAAGCAGTTAAAGCATGATATAATTTGCTTTATGCGAACACCTAAACCATAGGAATAAACAATGTGAAAAATGCGGACCTATACTAGGCTATATAGAGATTTCTCTCACAAAGGTCATATTTATTAGATACGACAGTTACTAGCAATTTAAATGTGTACACAAAATATTTGCTTACCTACTTATTTGCTACACTTTCTTTTAACTTGATGAAGATAGTCAAGCCTTATACAATTTGATAGAATCTCCAAACTAAACACTTTTCTACTGGGTTCAACGTACATTATCTGCAAAAACTCAATTACAAAATAAGAATATATTTATTTTGATTGACAACGAAAGTTTTTTTACCGTTACGTAACCAGTTGCATTGCTTCAGAATGTTATCTGCTTTGTTTTGAAGAATGTGTTACGCAACCCACCAAAATTTGTTTGCGTAATTAACAGTACAAAATCCATGACCGAGGAAAGATTTAACAACAGAGTTAAACCATGGGCGTTACGCAATTTTGTCAGTCGGAAGATATCGAAACATTTGATATATAACTATATACATACTGTGTATAATTTTTCCTGCATTGTTGAGATCCTGTAAACATTCTACAATATTTTTTGTAAAAGGAAAATTTATCAATAAAACTCATTTTTGGATATAGGCTACTTAAGTAACCCTACAATTATTATAAAGAGAAACATTTATTCTTGCGTTTAACGCAATTGGCATAAAGTTGATAGTCACAAAGCTAAAAATCTAAGGGGCAAATAGGTATTACAAATACAGTATTAAAGAAATGTTTAGCAACAAAATTTCTACTTTTGTTAAGAAATGTGTGACTGCAAAATCTGCTGTTATTGTGACATTAATTTCGTTCATCGAACATTTAATGAAATTTATTTATAAACAAGTTTTATCGAGTTTTGTGAAATATTCCAATTATACGTCAACAAAGAGCAGCGTAATAAATCTACCTTATTAGCCCATACGCTTTTGATGTAAGGTATACTTTCACAGTGATGACACGATATTAATCATATAAACTAAAGAAGAGATAAAATGTCACTTTATGAATAACTTGTTTAAAAATTCTAAATAAGACGTAATTAAGCTGAGCTTCTTGCTATATAAGTATATACAATACAATTATAACGTACTCAGAAAAAAGGATTTCCAGTACATATTCCACACTCACAGATGTGAAGTTAAAATCAAAACTTATCAGTACGTATGATGTATAGCAGGGGTGGGCAACATACGGCCCGCGGGCCGGATCCGGCCCGCGACGGGATTTTGAGCGGCCCGCAGACAGTTTCCGGTCTTACATGATAATGTGGCCTGCGGCCACATTCTGCCGCAATCCCTGTATTGCGTCACTGAATAAGTCCAAGTTTGCCAACCTGAGAAAGATGGCCATGAATCTACTTGTTCTGTTCGGGTCTACATACATTTATGAGCAAACATTTTCGACCATGAACATTAATAAGACAAAGCTGCGTTCCAATCTATTAAGCAATCCGGCCCGCCAAGTACTTCATTTTCTCATATCAGGCCCGCCGACCGAAGAAGTTGCCCGCCCCTGATGTATAGTCACGTAATCAAAACGCGATTGCATAATAGTTTTCTGTTGTCTGGGAAATTGCTACAGCAAACCAGAAATGTTTTTCCTTAATTCGGTCAAGACAAAAAATCATGAAACCAGTTTACAGACGTTTAATTTATTTATAAAAAGTGAAAACAAGCTTTTAAAATATTTGGATACTTAACTTGCTCCAAAACAAATTTTCCACTTCCAATTGCCACCAAATGGCCTAGGGCGTCTTCATAGAAAAGGTTACATAAGATTGAACTTACGTAAGGCAAATTTGTTACGTAATGCTGCCTTCACATGACCTATAATGAACATATTTTGTTTGAATAAGTTTCTTGGTTAAAACTGTTTTGCGGATGTATTATTGCATAAGTTAAAATGGCATTTATTTCAGTAGATAATTTTGAGCATCCCTTGGTCGTTGTGCAATCACATGACAAGCTATATTTTCAGGCTTGATACTGACAGGTCTACTCCAACTTAATAAATCACTTCAAACTCTAGGCTGCTAATGATTTCAAAATGTTTTTGATACCTGCTGAAAAGTGGCTGCAGCATAAACTAACTAACTTTGCAAACTTCTCCTCTACAACTCTTAAAATATAATCCTGCTTAAACATTTTGAATAAATCGTTTTATAGTAGCCCACAAGCTCCAAGGCGAGTTCAACCGTAATCGTTAAAACTGGCGCTTGTAATTTTACGACGATTCAGACGATGTCTGCGTTGGTTAAAATCTCTCTCCTAAAATTTGTGGTTAAGTCATTCTTACCTGAGTTTCTTCTGTATGGTTATTGATAATTAAACTAATATTCCAAATGGACTGGTCTATGAACGGACTCAGCTGCGCATAAAGACCTAAATGCCAATAGCAATACACACACAAAATTTTAGGAAAAATTTGACAAATTTTATCAAACGTTAGCTTATAGTTTTCGTTAAGATGAAAAGCGTTTTAGTTATTCCCAAAACGTCGCCTCACGGCATTTTATTACAGTGTTATTTCAACACTCGTAGTCGCTAAGCAGTAGAGATTTAACTAGAAGGAGAAAAGAAACGTATGAGGAGTGAGAACTCAATAAATCTGGGATTAATAAGTTGGCGTATACTCACTGCCTAACAAAAAAATCAGTTCTTCCAATTAAGTATCAAATAGAATGGGAACAATAACTTAACTGCTCATTTTCATTTGATTAGCTGGAAATTGATGAAGTCAATTACAATTTCACCATTGAAACAAGTCTTCAAGTTTTCTAAATTAAATTAAATTTTCGAGCCATTGTCTAAAATGGGGCACTCTTTTCTTTTGTTTTTTTTTTGTTCCAGGAACTACACTTTTTTGGATATCATGGCTGATACCTTTCTCTACATCTTGTTTTTATTTTGTAAGTAAGTAGGATTATTTTGGAAAGATACTTCGTCTTGGATTAAAACGTGTGCCCATTCTACACAGGCTCGAGTAAATCTTTGCGTTTTGTTTGATACATTATCTCTTTAAGAACCGCATGCCTTTGTCTGGTTGTAACTGCTTTTGTTGATAACACCAAAAAAGATTATTTTCAAGATTTTGGAGATATAACTGTCTTGTTATATTCAGGGATTAAGGAGATACTGGTCTTATTAGGCACTACGGGATCTCACTAAAGCCTGAAAAAGCTGAAAGTGCTAAAAAGGCTAAAATGAAGAAAATATTCGGCCAGGTTGGAAAACACTGTTTTCAATTTAAGTTTATCAAGCTATTAGTGTATCCTGTACTACGCCCAGAACAAAACGTGGTGTAATCAGATAAAGTTAAGAGTTGCGCTTTCCTGGTAATCAAAGATTTCATCAGGATGTTCTAAACAAATGCTTTACTTAAAAAGCATGTCATTGCATTAATCTAAGTCATTAGGCAAGGCAAGAATTCCTATCTGCTCAAATAAAAACAAGCAGATGGGAAAACAAAACAACAATATTAGTTGTTTCCTCGAATTGAATCAGTAACCATATTAGTTGTTTCCTCGAATTGAATAAGTAACAATATTAGTTGTTTCCTTGAATTGAATCAGTAACTACAGTAAATAAATAAAATTTATAAAATCATGTACCCAGCGAAAACCACTTCACCCAATTCATTCAACCTTAACTTTAATTAAAGTTAAATAAAACCAGTATAACGAGTAAAGCAATATTTCATAAGGGTAAAAAGACTAAACAAAAAAGCCATTTTTAATCATAAATTATAAATTAACATGAGCACATTAGAGTATCTGCCCGGTTGCCTCCGTAGTTCAACCTAACGACTGGGGAAGAAGTTTCTTCCGTGTTCCTGGCGTAACTGGCCGTTGTAAAAGAGGTGTAGGCCTATAACCTTTTTGTTACAAATTCTATTCTTTTTGCAAGAGATGTTTATTGTGCATAAAAATCGCTAAGTAAGAAAACATTTTATTTTGATGATTAACATTTGTTAAAATGTTCTATTTGACCCTGTTTAAATGAATATTAGCATGTAATGAAGCCTCAATAAAACGATGCAACTATAGAATAGAACGCAAGAGTTTTATGCAAATAACTTATATCGCATAAAAAGTTATGAGAATTAAAGAAAGAGCAGATTTAAAATTTTCACAGAAAAGGTTTATTAAACAAGGTCATGCTTAGTATACATAAACATGTATCGCATATAAGTAAACCAATCATTTCAGTCAAAAGACAATCCATTGGTTTTATAATACAAAGTAAATAGCAAAAGTCAAACAAACGGTTCTAAGCGGCCTTAAATTCAGGAACGAAAGCTATATTACTATTTATGTTACGATAACGCGCACATAAAATAGTACAGTGCGCCATATTTAACCAATAGCGTCGTTACACAAGGAGCTACGGGTTGAATTTGTCGTCATCAGATGGCGCCCCACGGTTTTAAGTGCAGCAAAATATTCCTCCGCTGTTGGAATTAAATCTTCTTTTGGAAGTAAGAAGCCATACTCACCGCGGTCTCTCAGTTCAACTGCAAATGCGTATTTGACGCATAATTTCTCATGTGCCCAATCCACACTGCCACCAGATACCTTGTCTGAAGTATATATTAATTTCATTAAAATGTGAAATAGTTTATAATGGGAAACCAGTACAAATATATTTTTCGCATATCTCACACAGCAGGGCAAAAAATAAGATTAGTGAACAATTCCGAAATTCTATAGAAAATGTTAAAGTTTGGTGTTGGTTTTGACATCAGTATTCAATAAAACTGAAATGATTGCCAACATTGTTTCAATAAGGATTGTTTTAAAGAGTTTAAATTATTTTGGATTCAGGCCAGGATTCAGGATTCAGGCCAAAACAACCATTTAGTGTCTTGGAAGAAAATACTAGCGGTGTATTCCTGTATACCGCCAACGTGAGTTTCTATAAACAGTCCATTAAAGTATATGGTCTAAACAATATCTTACAGATCATATCCACAACTGGTCCTTGCTGGTAAGTGACTCCATGAAGATCATAAATTGCCCGGACCGCGTGGTCTGAGAGGAAATCCTACGTAAAAGGTATCTCACTTTTTATACAGCAATAGTTGTATTAAGTATATCTACAAATATAAGCAAAAAATTTCATAGCAATCTGGGGTTAATTTGATTTTTATTTTTGCGGCACAATCTTTCGCAAGCATCAGCTTGTCTCATCAGGTGTATTAAGGGTGAGTTGATTGTATATATATATTCATATATACTGCATACGCCAATGGATATAGACTGAGTATATTTATTTTTAAATACAGTATATATAAGTTATACTTTATATATATTTAGGAATGTAAGCATACTGTACAGAATATGTATATAATATGATATAAAAAAATAACATATAAAAAATATGAATATTCAGTTATTCCTCAAGTAATCTATATTCTGTTCCGAAGCAAAACAGGTACAAAAATTGTCGACTTTGCTTTAGCTTACCAAGTCCGAGTAGTCTGGGCTGTGTGTTTTAGTGTAGCCGAACGGAAACATCCATAACTGAGAGAAAGAATGAACCGAGATAAAGGCAGCCAGGTTGAGTGTCTTTAAATATTGAGAAACGGTTTCTGTTTCTGGTTCGGAAAAGGCAGTCGTGCCTTGGTAAACTCCAGAGCAGATGTAATTACTGGACGTTCCTCCTATTGGTAAATTTTAAAAACATTAATTTGAAAGAATAACTTTATTATTTGATGGTTTTTTCATTCACTAAGCGTTTGCCTTAACGAATATTTTGCAGATTTTATGCAACAAGACGATTACCTCCACGGTTTGGAGTTAGGAAGTTTCTGTTCAAATCAACTCCTCTGCAGCCCATCGAACCCGACTCGCTTCTTGATTTTCTCCACAAACGATCCTGTCAAATAATTTATATGTACGTAACACCGACGGAATCACTTAGCCTTAGATTTTCTTTAATTAAAATCTCAATTCTACTAATAAACGTTTTCTTGTCAAGATCAGTTACAAGTTATTTATTCCATTATGATTTCAACAGACATTTTGTTTTAAAACAGAAATTATTTAACCAAGTTCATTACTTCTTTCCATGTGTATAAGTATCCATCCACATTCCAAACTGGCACCAGCAGCCAATCGAAATTTCTTATCAATTGCACACTGTCAGTTTCACCCTTTCTGTAGCCTTGGACCATTCGATTGGCAACCCAAAGCATGGTTGAACCAGTCACCCATTCCCTCGCGTGGATAAGTGCATCTTGCCAGATGACAGGCTTCACTCTGTCACTCTTTTCGCTAATCTTTATATGTTTAGTTCAAATAATAAGGGGTTGACTGCTTTCCCTATAATTCACCGTGATTTAGATTAAAAAAAGAAAATAAACTTTGAAAAGTTAACCTATAATAACTGCACTAACTAAAACTTCGGTATAAAACATTGAAAACCATTTGTTCCTAAAAGCAATTATTTCACCTTCAGTGCAAATATTTTTCTTCCCTCGTATGTAATGCCGACTTGTACAACCGAAACAATATCAGAATTTGCCCTCCTAAAGTACTTCATAAAACGAATTATCTACAAACGAAGCAAAAAGGTATAAAAATATATTGAAAAACGTTATTAAGCTAACCATAGTTTTGGAAAAAATGCAAATGGGCCAACTACCACAAAAAGCAAATATAGTATTGAATATTAAAAAAGTAATATATCTTGTATTAATATATGTATCCTATTGATGCATAGTAACTATAAGAATTATAATACAGTAAAATAGACTAGCAACCCAATATTCCCAAACAAATAAGATGTCTATTCATTATTAACAATTGCCCTCATCATAAAAGGTTAAGCATTTGGTCTAAAAAAGCCTACCGTGGAATAATCGTTGTACTGATTGAACCGAAACCGTCTGGTGCGGCGTGGATGACGTTTCCCATGGGTGATGTGTTCGTCATCAATTAAAACTTGTACGTCACGAATTCGTAGCGAATAAGACAAGTTTAAATCACGCAGTGCGTCTTTGAACATGGTGAGGCTCTTCCCAGGTATCATGACATCAAAATGAGATAAAAATTGTGTCGGTTCCTTCCACACATCCGCCTTAAGCAAGCAGTGTAAATTAAAAACCAAAAAACAGCGTAAGAAAGCAGTTTCAAACATCAACCAAAGCCAAAGTTTTGTGCTTGGCCACGGGGTGAAAAAAATAATGAAATGCATAACAAAATCTACCTCCAAGAGCTGGAATAACGTTTGCAGTAATGTCTGGTGGTCCGATGAATTCACGTTCACTCGATGAACTTGGTAACTGCAAGTATGCATTGTAAGTCTATTTTAAATAGGTAGGCTTACGTATTGCTCAATTCCGCTAAAAAGTTTATAATAGCAAAGGGCAACGTTCTTCAAACAAGGTCCTACCCAGAATAGTCTTTCCTTCTGATCTTCTTTTGAGACATAGATGTGGGCAAAAAGAAATTAGTCAGGACCAAAATTATCACAATATCGAGATGGGTAGTTCTAGTTTTCATCTTCTAAAGTTTTTGCCTATACAAACAGCCTTAACTGTAGTGAAAAGAAGTTTCCTATTAATCGAAATAAAAATTTTGTGCAGTATGCAAACTCATTTTTTATAAGAATCTACAGAGTTCTCTTTTCGATATAGAAAAATAAACCTATTAATTAATAATTATCGGACCAACTCAATGTAAGAATAATGAAAGCTATTTTAATAAAACAATCTAACCCATCCCTTAATGAACAAAATTTAAAAAACGGTGCGTCTTTTTTAAAATTTATAATTCAGTTATGCAGACATAATGTTTTAACTGTTACCCTGCTGATTACGTTTTATCGTCACCAAATGTGTTATCGCCAATCGCACGGTATCATTTTAACAATCTCGCACGTGCTATGTTGATCACCGCCTAAACTTTTAATTGTTTTCCTTTTTTCGTAGTATTTATAATCGTTTTGCGTTCTACGATATCGTTATTGTGAGGAGAGACCATGTCAGTCCGAAACTAGTCGATGCTGTTTTTCCTTGCGAATAAATGAATTAGAGTATAAGCTTTTCTGCTTCATTTTGCTTCGCTTTGTGCCTTTTTGCTTCTTTTTCTTGTTTGTTGATGCCGAATCGGTTCTTTGTTGTGCTAGTTTTAAATTCGACATAAAAAATTGCATTACTATATTCAAAACTTTGCAGTAAGCTCCGATTGTGTTGCTTCTTCTTACTTTTTTAACTAAAAAAAGTTAGTTTAGCTTTTGCTTCGCGTTGTCTGTAGTGCATCTTTTGAACATCTCCCATAATAAAGCTTACATACAAACGGTTACCAAAAGCATATAATGCTTTTTTTGAAGAATCGGGCGACATGTCTGTTGTCTACCCAGTACAATAAGTACATATATGTTAAAACACTAAAGGGGCCTGCCTCATGCAAATTTTAACTATTTAAAAAACATTGGGCTGTTGTCTTACACACACAGCTCTGCAACGAGTGCTAAAACGCAAGTTTGTCTGCCTATTTATTTGATACTATATCTTCAGAGTGACGATTTAGTGAGCGATGAGGAGTGTCCGCTTGATGTGAAACACATACCAAAGCTTAACATTTCAAAACGTTACTGGAAACCCACGAACGCAGGTGGTCTTCGCAGCTGCAAAAATAATACTTACATATAAACAGTAGAATTGAATACTCGAGTTTTTCTCGTATCGCATGTCAAATATATCCACCACAAGCATGACTAAGACGAACGAATGACACGCCAACCTCACACCGCCAGTTGAAAACTATCGTACCGCCTACTATTTACACTGACTTAATTGCATGTAGCACGTTATGCGCGGACGTCAGTAACTCTACGTGTAGAAATTGTTCAATTTGTGATCGACAGATACCCCGAACCTCAGAGTTGGAATTTTTGCCATACGTAGACGTGATAAATAAAATGCTTGTGACCTATAGTCAGACATGTGGTTTCCGCTGGCCGTGGTCAACAAAACGTTAATGTCCATTGCCAGGCACAAATTTAGAATGTTGGTCCTTGGCTAATTTTCGTTAATCTTTTCTTAACAGTTTTTGACTATTTGTTAATTTGATTTGTTCAACAGTTGGATAGCGTGTCCTAACCTGTGAAACACTGGATTTATTGAACTACTTCGTAACACTGTACTTGTACTCACCTGTGAGTGAGTGGTGTGGTAATCTTTTGTTGATGTTATTCTGCATTGGCATTTCCGCGTACTCACGCCTCGGGATTATGCCACACGCGAAGTACTTTGAGTTCGTTTGACCTTTGTTTTATCTACGTACGATGACGTTGGATGTTGAACGGATGACTTGTCAAGCCCTTCACATCCGTCACGTTAACTTTGAAAATCACAGACTGTGGTCATTTTGGGTTTCTATTGACAACTACAATAGGTACATTTCTTTTAGTTTTACGAGTTTAATTACAGGGAAAATAGCCAACTTCGAGGAATGGCTGCCATGACACCGCATAAAACCAAAAAACGTTGCGTAACTGTGGTCTAGTTCGAAGGATTAGCGATAGAAAGGTGTTTTTTTGCAGTGGAGGTATAGTAAAAATTGATATTTACACTAGGTTTCCATGTTAATTGACAGGATCAATTCACGTTAGTGACAGCACATGGAGATATACAACTTTTCACATGAGTCTTAATTCAACCTTTGTGAAAGGTGAAATGCGACCTGGAATTATCATAGATGGGAACTGATGTAATCTAGGTAAAAGAGCGGCACCACAGCGTTGTCACAAATCAACCACGGGAAGTTTGCTGCTAGCGGTACCTAAATGGGAAAAAATATCCCTAAGGACAGAATGGTATAAGCAGGGGATGCCAAATACGATCAACCGCATAGCTAGTACATTGCACGCAATTCACAATGTGCATATTCACTTACTATCAGGTTTTTCTCCATCGAAATACACTGAACCGCTTTTTAATTTTTTTTTGTAGTGTATGAGGATTTAACCTCGCCGTTTTAAAATTAGCTTAAATACGAAAAACGTTTGAGCACGCCTGGTTGAAAGTTCCCAAAATTGCATACACTTATGTTCTATTTGGTACTTTATTTGATGAATAGATAAAAAATCGAAATAAATATTTGGTGTTCTTTGTCAGTGGTGTTGTTTTTGAACATATCTTAGTCCGCAATACATACAGCTTTCGGGTTCACCTTTGTCCTGCAATCAAACAACAGAAATGATTAATGGTAAGTAAGTTAATTTACCCTGCAAACTAAATAGTTCCCTATGTAGCAGAAGCCACTTAATAGATCTACGGTTGACAAATCCACCCGTCCATTAAATCTAATTTGCCTGAGAAGGAATTTGTCCATTTAAAATTTATCATAGAATCCCCAGTAAATAATCCAGACTTCACTTAAAAAGCCCTTTTTCAATTTTATGTACATTGTATTTCTAAACAAAAAAGTTTATTCAGTGTATCTGACAAATATTGCGAAAGCCAAAATATTTTTTTATGTTAGAAAAACATTAGTGTAAACAAACCTCTTGGTACATTTCTGTGTTGAATAAATGATTGATGGCACTTTTACCATCCAGGATTTATTAATTGACATCTACTGCACTTAATACAACACTCCATACAACATATGAGCATTTTAACCACTGACACTGTGATTTTCAACTTTTTTTCATACATATCCCACTCTTCTACCCCACAAAAACTCTATTCCATTATGGTATGCTTGTTGCACAAATGCACACAAATTTTTACAGAAATGATATAAAACTAAACCAATGAAGTGGTTTTTATAATATGAATTTCAATTTACTGGTGCATGTGAATTGATATTATCATTTGCATTTGTTGTGCATGAAAAAAACCATTCTGAGAATATTCAGAAAATATACAACTGCATCATATGATCACGATTAACAGAGAGCATACAAAATTATCAGCTTATAATGATCAATCATTTCATAAAACAATTGCAATAATTTATACAAAACTTTGAAAAGTTTTGAAGAAAATGGTACAGTAACTTCAGAACTCTAAAATCTTACAAATTCTCCCATTGTTCATGGTTAAAATAGGATATCATTGTTAAATTGGACAAGCTGCATACCGGTTACAACCCTGTAGTTAACAGAATATCATTCTAAAACCTTTGCTTTACCAGGTTGATGTAGACGCGGGGATGCCCCAATGCAGGTGATCCATCTGGGCCATCTCTTCCATCACAGACTGCTTTTCTCCCTTCCACTTCAATAGGAGGAATTTCATTGATCATTTTAACGGCCCAATTGCGATTAACCTGCATTAAACAAGATATGCAAAGTACCAAACACCATTATCATTATTGTATAAGTATCACTGTATTGTCGTAACAGCCAAAATAAACGTACAACGTCATTGTAATTATTATTTACATAATAATGCTTTAGTCACAAGAGTAACAAGGATCTATAGCAAAATAAAATTCTAACAATGAATCTTAAAATTTGTACTAAAGCAAACATAACACACATACCAATTTTGTACGTTGATAAAATCTGGCTTTTCTCCAATCATTATCTTCATAAAACTACAAATAAACATTTACTTTCAAAAGAAATAGTAATTGTAATACTTAATGACTCAAAACATCTTGATCAGAATGCCCTACTAATCAACATTATTTAATATCTATTGAGTAGTACTCCCAAGTACGGATGTGTCAGCCAAATACAAATCAGAATATTGCCAATTTTTGTTATTCTCACTAATCGGAAGACAGTTAAATGATTGCAATAAATTTGAGTGAAATTGTGTGAACAAAATTTTTATAATAGACTTGTTTTTTTTAAACAACAAACTGACAAGTTTAACACGATTATATTATTGCTCGACAGGCAGTTTGATAAAAGGATATGAGTGAAGTTAGCAGATTCGGATTTGAATAAATATCAAAATCTATTGTGTGTATCCCACAAATGCGAATCTTTTTGGTCCATGTTCACTTTCGAAACTAATAACCAATATTACGATTACTGAAGTTAGGGTCCAATTGAATATTTAAATGGAAATCAGAATAAAATTATAACAATGCAAATTAAACATCAAAAATTTTATAATTGTTAGTATGTATACACAGTATCATATATAAAAATTGACAAACTCATGTGATTTGCACAACTAACAAGATGAACTGACTTTGGTATAATAAAGCATTTGCTTGCAACTGCCAATTTTAAATGCAAACTGGGAGAAATGCCACAACAATTATTGTTGAACTTCAACCATTGTTCTGGTTAAAGAAATTATGAGAAGTAAACATAACTACACTGAAAAATGCCATAACATAACAAACAGCAATGTTAAACAAATTGCTGAAAATGCAGAGTTGGGGTATTTGTTTTAAATTAATCCATGGGTTCCCATCCTATGGGCCAAGACCAAAGTTGGGTTACCGTGAATTATCCATTGGATTACGGATCTTATCGCTGCGATCCATATTTGGGCATTGCTTACATGACCACTTGGTTTTGTTTATGATGTAGCGTGTTTGAAACTGCACATAAACATTTCAATTAATCATAAAATTTTCAACCAGCCAAGCTATAACCATTGTTAAACAATCCATAAAATTTTTTAGTAAAACTGTGTTATGTCATATTACGTTTTATTGTGAAACAACAAAGAAAAAAGTGCGCCCTTCCTTGAAGAATGATGCATTCAAATAAAGTTCTGCTTTAGCAAGCTGGTAAGACATATATGTCGCTATGACATATTAGCGTTTGATGCTTTAACTGCAACATCTTATAGTGTTTATGTCGACTGTCGCATATTACGATTTCACTTGATTTGGTGTTAACCTTCGTCCGGCTGCATGGGTACAATTGTACCCATTCCAATTTTAAAATACGACAGTCTTTTTTCTAGAAACCCGACAGACCTGAAACTTCCTGACATCTCTACATTTCTGTGTTAGATTATGCAGACTAAATGTTGGCAAAAAATCTTTGCACGTTACCGAGATTTAGGGTCGAGTTGTTTTTACACCCTTAACAGGCGGTATGGGTACAATTGTACCCTTGCACATTGTGTATCTAAATAATGCCAGTATACATAACACAAAGACAATTTTTTGAATGTTGAATGAAACAGAGTACAGAAATGATTTATTTGACACCGAAATATGAAAGAAAACTTAGTCGAGATGGGTTTAGTCAGTGTCACAAGTAATACACTTTGTTTTTGTTATGGAGTGTTCGTCGCACACAGGCTGAACGCAAGCCACGCAGCCTTTCCTGGTTTTACGTCGTTTTCGTTTCTGATCTCTGCAGACATAGCAACTGCCAACAATCGGTGTAGCTCCTCGATTTCCATGGGGTTCTTTGGGGTTAGCTTTGGATCACCATCACTCATGATTTCTTCACCAACCTTATAAAACTTATAGCCTACAGTACAACCAATTTTCAATCTACAGTTTACACCTAACCAATTCCGGCAGAAAACTAACCAATTCCTACTAGTCCTACTCAAATATAATCAAAAACTCTAATACTGCACGTGCCTTGTCTTATCTAAGGCAAGAGACGAAGGGAGATAACGAAGGAAGGATAACGAAGATAACGAAGGGAGATAACAAATGATAGCTGATGGCAGGGGCAGAAAGGATGATAAAAATAAAAGGGGAATGGAGAGAGAACTGGTGCAGCAACACGTGCTATACTTCCCTAGAGCACAGTATTTAAACGCTCTGACCAATAAATACGGCATACCGTACAAAAAATATAACTAACTTGTAAATTTCAATGGAAAATGTACGTGGGTACAATTGTACCCATGCCGCCTGTTAGCGGTGTAAAAATATGCAGTCTGACGAAGGTTAAGGACATTTTTGTTACATTTTTTTAGTGTATGATGAATTGTGGTTAATAGATACAGATAATACTAAAGTCCATTAATTTGTAATATGGTATAGCAAAGCAAACAAAATTGGGTCACATTAAAAAAGATTGAGAAACCGTGAATTGTTAAAGAAACTGCCAAAATTGTAAATTTAAGATTCTTATTATTTCGCTTGGATGACATTAGCATAAAGATAAAAAATGGAAACTGAAATCAATATTATATATTTACATATCCTATTTTACTAAAAGCATTATTTTAAACAACTTACCTGTCCAGTGTGTGTAACTTCTTCAGTAGCTGTCGGAGTTTCAACTGGTGTGCGAATGAATTTTCCTTTGACAACTGTAAACTTTGTTGGTTGTGATTCACGTACAACAATGTCAGACATTCTTCGAACAACTTGATGATAAGAACATAACCTGCCTAACCCAGCCATTATTGGTAGAGTAAATGAAAGCCAGGTTTATATTTACATGCCTAGCTAGGAGTGTTGAATAAAAATAAAACATGAAATTAGTATATTGGCAAGTAAAATTTATGTTGATCTTTAAAGGATATCCATTGGCGATGTGTCAAATTGAATCTGAGAAATCGAAACTTAACATTGACAACTGTTGTTATTCAACTGAACATGGAACTTGCAGGGAGAGAAAAAAATCTATTATTTTGCATGAAGTAACAAAACGTTCAAGTTTTCAGTTTTATGATTGGCCGTAAAAATGGTGGAATGTTTACAAAAATTTTTTTTGTAATTTTGTAGAAGAGCTGGCTTTTACTATAACGATAACCATTTTGATGTTGGAAGCACCGACAATTGCTTTTTCATCACCCTAAGCATATCAATCAATATCAAGATTTAATTAAATATAAACAAAGCTTTACCAAGCAGAACCGTAAACGTGCTGGAAGAAAAATATGTACTCCAACAATGCAAAGCAATATAAAATTGTGTTGAAACATAAAAATCTGGGCATTAGAGCAGTGCTCTTCAATATTTTTGGTGTCAAGAAACCCCTGATATACTTTTAAAAATGTCAGGGCACCCCTATTGATAAGAGTTTTACAAAAAGGTTTACAACTTTAGTAGTGTTATATTACGAAACTGGTTTGGTTTGGAAACCTATTATTTTGGTTTTTTGATTTTTATATAGTATTGCTCAAATTTGGTATAACCTTATAAGCACATTCAATATTGCTTTTCCTAAACATTAGTATCGCACTTAAGAAACGTTTATTTGCACTTAATGATTTCAATTGAACTTCTTTGCACACAATTTCCAGTTGATTTAAACATTGCATAAGTCGAACTATGTACATCATACTATTAGATGAATAAAACAATTATATACTTCTCATACACTTTCCAGAGCTTGGATGATTACTTCTAAAACATTAATTATATAGTCAGTGTTTACCAAAGTGACTGCTACCGCCCCTCAGTAGGAGATGAAACGTTTTAGGGGGGGGGGGGGGCTCAGGAGAAAAGGGGTGGCGATGCAGAGAAAGAGGCGGTGAGCCTGTACAACAAAAATTTAACATTTTTTCGAAATAAGTTTTAGATTTTCAAAAATTTAATTATATTTTCCAGGTGCTGAATATTTCCACTTTGCTCAACTTCAGTTTGTTATTACATGTGGATTACCTATTGCTTTTGTTCACATTGCAACAGTTTTATTCCAACTATCGTAAGAGTTGTTTCTTTTTTCAAAGAAAGGTCGAGCATAGTGCACAACCACATGATGCTATTGGGGTCTCATGCAGAAGAGCACAAGAATAGGATACATTTTTATACTAGGCCTAGACCCCAAGCTTTTTTATTGTATTGTATATTTTTCAGCAGTAACTTTGCACAGTAAAAGTTAGGATGCTAACCGTTGTACTTATACAATAAAGTAGCAAAGTAAAGTACAATAATGTAGCACAATGGAACACATGCTCACGAACAATTATTCAGCAGAAAAAAGGCTAAGCTCAATGGCTTAAAGCATGCAAGAGAGCAATAATAGAAATGTGCTATAAGTAGGTATGTTAGCATTGCCACCAAACCCAAAAACTAATTACTACACTACTTAAACGGTGACGTCATTTGGTTGTGCACTAGCCCCTTTGTAAACTCGAATTGTGATATTACCGTCAACCGGGGCTACTTTGATTTTGGGGGCTACTATGGTAATACTACTATGGCGGACTGAGACGTGTAGAAAGGAAAATAGCCTCGTCCAAACAGGCTATAAGCGTAATGTTTTGCAGAAATGGTGCAGGGCAGTTTTTACCACCAATGACTGTTTATAAGTCAAAGAATCTTTATGTAGAGTGGACTCGAAATGGACCCCAAAATGCTTTATACGACCATTCCGTGAGTGGTTGGTTTGACGCTTCTTTATTTGAAAAATGTTTTTTTGGTTTGTTTCTGGAAGCTGTCAAGGACACTCCAGGTACCAAGATTATGCTGGGTGACAACTTGGCCTCTCATTTTAGTGAAACAGTCTTGATGGCTTGTGAGGAAAATGACATTAAGTTTGTTAGCCTGCTTCCGAATGCGACGCATCTCCTTCAACCATTGGACGTCAGTGTCTTTGGGCCAGGTAAATGAATGTGGCGTCGAATTTTAGCAGAATGGAGGAAAGGGAGTCGTTCCCAAAACTCCATTCCGAAGAATATTTTTCCTATGTTGCTCAAAAGACTCTGTGATGGGTTGAACGAAAAGCAGCAAAATTTGGTCGCAGGGTTTAAAGCCTGTGGAATTTTCCCAAAAGACCGAGAGCAAGTGCTGAAGCGACTGCCAGCACCTGCCAATTCTCAGCCAGTTCAAGAAGTGCTTGGTAATGCAGTCGCCACAATGCTTGAGGAATATATTTCACCAAGACAAACATCATCAAGAAAACGTGGTCCCAAGATAACTCCAGGAGCAGCAGTTTCATCATGTGATATTGCTGATTTAAATTCATCTCGATCTGATGCAAGAAAACGCAAACGTGCTGCTGCAGAACCCAATGATTCCAGTGAAGATGAAGTTTGCGTCATCTGCAACCTCTTGGACCCTCCATGAGGTAGAAGCAGAGATGTGTATTGGGAGGGATGTGACAAATGTGATTTGTGGTATCACAAAATCTGCCTCAGAGACAATGGTGGATTGAGTGCCCTCCGAGCTGTGCTTAACAATGTTTTTTTGACACTTATGTTTTTTATTGCTGTGATGTTTTGTTCAATGCAAAAAACTATTAGAAAAGCCCCAAGGGAGGGCTACAATGAACATTTTAGGTATTTACAATGTATTATCAGAGTAGCCCCAACCCAGGGGCTACTACGATAATTTTTTAAAGTTGAATAAAAAAAGTGTGAAAACATAAAAATGAATTTTTTCTATTTTTTTGAGAAGCTTAGGACTAAAGTGTTACTCATTCAAGAAACAGACCCTTTTTGAGCAACATGTGAGAGAGGAGGCAAAGAAATTTCCTGAATCCTATCATAGTAACCCCGGTTGACGGGTACCTGGTTGCACACAGTTTGTTAATCGATACATAACTGGGAAGTGGATTACAATTTGAATTCACAGTAAACTCGTTTTAGACCGTTTGGCATGTTGCCTTACAAGATATTTACTAAACTCAAGTAAGGCAAAAACTCGAAGTAAAACAAGCCTTATAGGAAGAAATACACACAAGTTTCATAACTCCACCTTAAACATTTGAAACAAGTGTTCTAACGGGGGGACAAAGCCCCATCGTGTGCAATTCCAGCTTATTTGGAACCCCCGCAAACTAGGGTTAAGTAGTGCAAAGACTTTCCTCAGTACGAGCATAAAGAATATTATATCATCTAATACGAACAACACTAATTTACGGAATGAGGAAACTGAGGAACGTGACAATAATTTACGGAGACTGAGAAATTACGGAATATTTTTTTCAATATTTGTAGAAATTAAAATCAATATACGAGGTATTATTTAGCTTAACCCGTTACGTATAAAAAATAATTTTGTCACAAAGCGTTTGGAACTTTCTATAATCTTTAGAAAAAGTATTTTTGATCCAGTGATTTTTTTTATTTTAGTTTTTATAGAATGAGGCTAAATAATAGAGTAGACTCTTTCCGAGTTCCTGTCTGGCACTCTGGCTGGCAAGATTTTTTCGATCCTCTTTACATCAAAAAGAAAATTGTTCATCCACTTTGATTCTTTTTTAAATTACAAGGGTTCTGGGTATTGGATTGTAAAGATTTAACTCAGATGAGTAGCATACATATTACTTAACGCAATACAGAATTTATTTTGACAATATTTTGCCTATTTCTCATTTTACAGTGGTTTAAATCTCACACACTGGACTTGTGCGATATGACGTCTAAATACGTGGTCAATGAAGCATGGAACGTAAAATGCATAAGATTTTGCATGGTATCTATTGTTTGTTAGTTTAAGCTTATTGATAGCTATTTGTTTGACTATTGAATGTAAGCTTACCCGCCTACGCAATAATTATGGAGTTCTTGTCCAAACTTTCAACTTTAATTTTCACTTTGACTCAGTATTCCATATGCCAGCATTTAATATTCCATATTCTAACTGCGCTAGCACTCGTTTTTTGCTGAATCAGTCTCATAAACAGAATGAAATTTATAACGTCACAATAAAAGGACAGTTTTTGGATGGGGATGTGGTTTTGGCACTACACCGGTACAAGGTCTCAGATAGACCCTTGTGGAACCCGTAAAAATGCACTCTAAATTTCCCACGGTACCGCAAGGATCTTTAACGGCCAGACGGAGGCGGGGAAGTTTCTAATTTACTGTAGGTAGCCTTATAGGCTATACTATAGCCTACTTATCCCTAATGTAATTACAAAGTGTAGGCTTACAATACACACTACTAACTAAACTAATGCGTGTAATTCAATGAGTGTTTTCGATTTCAAGTTAACAAGCTTTTATTATTTTTATCCATCCTATTCATATCAGACTATCCAACTTATCAGTGATATAGGATTATTGTAATATTGTCAGTCATGTAAGATTATCGTTATAGGATTATTATGTATATACATGATTATTGACTCTTTAGAATTTAGAAACAATGAACGGTTTTATCTTATTTAATAGGTTAACCAATTAAGTACAGCAACTTGTTGATCACTAAAATGCCTCGTGAAATTGTAACCTTACAAATAGGTCAGTGCGGCAATCAAATTGGGTTTGAATACTGGAAACAATTATGCCTTGAACATGGAATTCGCAGTGATGGGATTTTGCAAGAATTTGCTACAGATGGAACTGATCGAAAGGATGTTTTCTTTTATCAAGCTGATGATGATCATTACATTCCTCGTGCAGTTCTGATTGATTTGGAACCAAGAGTTGTAAATTCGATTAAGAATTCGGAGTACGCCAACTTGTACAATCCGGAAAATATTTATCTTTCAGAACATGGTGGGGGAGCTGGCAACAATTGGGCTGCTGGTTTTCATGCTGGTGAAAAAATCCATGAAGAATTGTTTGATATAATTGATCGAGAAGCGGATGGGTCAGACAACTTAGAAGGCTTTATGCTGTGCCATTCCACTGCTGGTGGCACTGGCTCTGGATTAGGGTCTTATATGCTGGAACGCTTAAATGACCGTTATCCAAAGAAGTTAATCCAGACATATAGCGTATTTCCAAATCAAGATGAAGTTTCAGATGTTGTGGTGCAGCCTTACAACACCATGCTCACCTTAAAAAGACTTACATTACATGCTGATGCCACCGTTGTTCTTGATAACACAGCTCTAAATAATATTGCTACAGAGAGACTTCACATACAGAATCCTTCTTTCTCACAAATCAACAAAATGGTGTCGACAATAATGTCAGCCAGCACTGCAACCCTTCGTTATCCAGGTTACATGAACAATGACTTAATTGGTTTAGTTGCTTCCTTGATTCCAACACCAAGGTATTTATTGCTTTTTCTTGCAAGGAAAGTCATTATATTATCAGTACAAGTTTTTTATCTCCTCCTGAAAAAGTATCAAACATGGCATTGTTTATAGTAATTATGTAAATTTTGGAAAATAATTTTGTATATTAGAGCAAAATGCCTTAGTAACATTAACATACTTTATTGAAAAGACTTCTTCCTTTTTTATCAATTCAATTTCAACAACAAGCATTTATATATGCTTTTAAAGTTTTGTCTGTTACGTATATTAATACACTCTTTCATCTTAAATTAATTTTAAAGCAACAAAATGTACAAGTGCTTCTCACCCCTTGAAACAATGACTTTTAAAAAACAGTATGATTGCCGCCAGGCATATTAACAAGAATACAAAAATGTCTGTCTAGTGTAAAACATAATTATTTATTTCTGGCTATACCAATGTTGATAGAAATAAATAATTCTGTAAATTGGACACAGCAGAAGAAGGTTTGTGCCATCACTTAATTTTTTAACATCATCCAATATACCATTGAATCAAACAGGCACTACTTGCATATTTGATTTGTAGCAATTTAATCCTTACCTTGGCTTTATGTCATCATCAGAAGGAAGCCTGCAGTAAAACAGATGAACAGATAACTTAAAAAAGAATTTGCTGCTTGTTTCAAACAAAAGCTCTGGTAAAAAATTGTAATTAAGAATAGTTACGAATACAAATGACATGTGTTTAGCTAAGCTACAAAAGGTTACACAGGCTTGTCTCATTTAGCATGGGTATATACATGTTAGTTCATACATCATTGCCATTGGCTTATATTAGTCATAAGCCATCAACAAATTTTAGTCGATTGTAATCAAAGGCAAAATCCAATTATTCCCTTGTATTTTGATCAATTTTTGGCGATGCTACTTCAAACAATCCTAGCCTTGTCTCAGATCTGAAGTAAAAGTATTTTCAGGATAGCCTGTGTGCTCATAGGGTCATACTTGGCTGGGCGGGGGATACACTGTTCATACACCTTAATGTTCGATTACAATTTATTTTACTGAAAAATGAAGTTAAGTTAGATTAGCCTCAATTAGCCGAAAGTGGATATTTTTGCAAGTGCATGAATCGCATATATGAAGTTTATATTGTACGTGTAAAACTGCAATTTTTGAAAATTTATTGAACAATATTCTGGTAGCGACATGTGTTATAATTTTTTGTGTTGTACATGCATCATTTTTACTTTTGCCTGAAATATTCATTTACAAGACTTGACACATGGATTGAATGCACATTAGGATAGTACATAACTTTATAAAATTGTCGAAAATTACATACCATTTCTTAAGGTTTCGGCCTGGGAACTTACTGTAAAGTCAAGCCAAGGATTTTTTGGTCCGAGCTTATTGAGTTGACGTATTTAATCAATCTTCGTGGATACTCTTAGCTTAATTGTATTCATCATTTAGAACTTTATGGTACACAACCTGCAGAATAATCCTAACCACCAAGCAGCAGCTATACTTGGCTTCTGATTGAAATTACACAAGATTTTTGAACTGTTACATTATAATTCAGCAAAATTTTTGCAACATGTATACAAAGCATCCTTAGCTGATATTCGTATTTTATTTATTAACATAACGATAAATTTTCAAAGTAAATTTGTTTGAAATATTGAGAGCATATTATCTTCACATGTGTCACTTAAATTTGTAGGCTTCACTTTCTGATGACCGGTTACACACCACTTGTCACTGATCAAGCTTTACCTTCAGTAAGGAAAACCACTGTGCTGGACGTGATGAGACGATTGTTACAACCTAAAAATATGATGGTGTACACAGGACGTGAAAGAATAAATGAACACTGTTACATATCTATTCTGAACATAATTCAAGGTGAAATTGATCCCACTCAAGTGCACAAAAGCTTGCAAAGAATCCGTGAACGAAAATTAGCCCAGTTTATTCCATGGGGTCCAGCTAGTATTCAGGTAAAACTTAATTGAGTTCTTAATTCTTTTCTTTTTAACCATGACACAGTTTTGGCAATAGTGTGACGATCTTCCTAATAGAAAACTATTGTGGGCTGAATAGGTTGTAGCCAAAAACGATGTTTTAAAACTGTGGCACCATCTATCTTGGTTTAAATTCTTTTAGGTCGCGCTTTCAAGAAAGTCGCCATACGTTTCGCTGCCTCACCGTGTTAGTGGGTTGATGTTGGCCAACCACACCAGCATAAGTGCATTGTTCGCAAGGGCATCGAGACAGTTCGACAAACTTCGAAAGCGAGAGGCCTTTTTGGAACAATTTCGGAAAGAAGACATGTTCAAAGAAAACTTGGACGAAATGGACGCATCGCGCGAAATAGTCCAGCAGTTGATTGACGAATATCAAGCCGCAACAAAAGTAGATTACTTAACTTGGGGAGAAAAAGTCTCGGGCACATAAGACAATACAAGTGATTGTATATAGATTGTTGTTACATCGTGAACGTTAGGATACGTTCGTTCTGTTTTTTGTAACCTTTGTACTTTTTGCTTGATGTTCCGGTAAACGTATCTTTTGTAAAACATACCAACCATTCTTTTGTTAATATTTTTCATAAATAATGCAGACTCGTACATAAATGATGCTTGCTCTCATTTAACTTTTCGAAAGAGGAATCCCAAATTCGAGCTAGACCATATAAAAAAATTTTTAACGAACTTACCGGAAAATGCGCATAGACAAACTCGCAGGGAGGGATGTTCACTGACTAAAACGCGTAAGCTTATCTTTGTCACAGGTCAATTGTCATACCTATCAAAACATAAAACTTGTGTAAGTTTTGGAATTTTTTTAAATTTCTATCAAGAAGCCGTATATGTTAAAATTTTGCCATTTTCATGATTATGTTTGACCTCTAAATAATGGTTAAAGAAACTGTGTTAGACCAACCGGAAGCCAGCATGCCGGTCTTGTGTATCAGTGCCGGGATCACCCCAAATGGTGCTTTAGAAACTTCCAGAGCGCATATTTAGGTTAGCCTAAATTGGAAGTGAAAAATGATGAAATTGGACTTTTTTGGCCAAAAATTGCAGCCTTCACGCACCGTAGTTACACTGGCAGTGGTGGGATTCGAACCCACGCCATCGAAATGACTGGTGCCTAAAACCATCGCCTTACATCACTCGGCCACACTACCGCGTTTACAAGCGATTTGAAATCTTAATTCCATTTTCAGTACATCTTCAAGCGTACGAAACACTATCAAGCGGCCATCTCATTGATTTATGAAAGTAATGAAGACCACTCCATGATTGCGGAGTGAAGTTAAGCATAAAATTTGTGAATCCAATGGCAGCGGTGGGATTCGAACCCACGTCATCGAAATGACTGGTGCCTTAAACCAGCGCCTTAGACCGCTCGGCCACGCTACCTATGTTGTTAAGTAAGCGATCGGAGTCTCGTTTTCATCTCCCTGCACCAGATCGGTCTTCGAAGGAACGGAACCACAATCTCGTCTCACACCTCAAAAACTTACTCACCTACGAATTTTTGTTCTTATTTTTGAAGGCCAAAATTAGACATCTATCATATTTGTTTCTCAGGAAAATAAAACGTAAACCATCTTGAAGGCAAAAAGGAGGTGGTGGCATCCGCCATCAGTGCGTACTGAGTTGACCACCACCAGTACTTCGTGCAAACGCAATCGCTTGGTTAAAATATACCAACTGCGGCATTCCAGCTCAATGTTTTGGAACAACAATTACACGTAAACTCTGTTTGTATCAAACTTGTTCCCTCGAAGACCGATCTGGTGCAGGGAGGTTAAAACGAGACTCCAATCGCTTACTTAACAACATAGGTAGCGTGGCCGAGTGGTCTAAGGCGCTGGTTTAAGGCACCAGTCATTTCGATGGCGTGGGTTCGAATCCCACCGCTGCCATTGGATGTACAAATTTTATGCTTAACTTCACTCCGCAATCATGGAGTGGTCTTCCTTACTTTAATAAATCAATAAGATGGCCGCTTGTTAGTGTTTCGTACGTTTGAAGATGTACTGAAAATCCAATTAAGATTTCAAATCGCTTGTAAACGCGGTAGTGTGGCCGAGTGGTCTAAGGCGCTGGTTTTAAGCACCAGTCATTTCGATGGCGTGGGTTCGAATCCCACCACTGCCAGTGTAATTACGGTGCGTCTTGTCAATATTTCTTCATCCCATCACGCTGAATAGCGGTTAAGAAATATTCTTTACACACCAAGATGGCTTTCTTTGCCTATCGCTTTCGCATGGTATTGTAGAAGAAAGTTAAAGTTGTAAAAGTGACACATATTTTCAAGCTATCATTTGGAGTAAATCAGCATCAAGTTTTGACTTTCGCTGGCTTGAACGGTTGGATAAAATGTAGACGCCTCTCATCAAACAATACATGAAACTAACCAACACTATGTAACACAATATCAACCTCTTCACACTTGAAATTGTTTCCTAATTCAGCCTTATCACAAATGTGCCTGTTAAAATTGAATTTTGTTGCATCAGCCACCAAGCTTAATATTTAAATTCAAATTTGATAGCACGGATTTCCGATGTAATCTAACAAAAGAGGAGCCCGGTTAGCTCAGTCGGTAGAGCGTTGGACGTTTAATCCAACGGTCAAGGGTTCAAATCCCTTATCGGGCGCGACTTTTACAGTATTCTGACAAAAAAACGTAAGCCAGATCTTTCGCAAAAGTTATTTATTATTTCATCTCCAGAGCGGAAATCAATCTCGATTCGTCTTGCTGAGAGTCAGTCTAAACACTAAATTGGAACATTTAGGAGACACCCCAAATCGTGCAAGTTAAACATGACGCGAGACAGTAGAAACGCAAACTTGTGAAACTTTTATAAATGTTGTATTACAACCATTATGGTGTAAGATATTTAAAAGTGGTTTGGAACAACAATTACACGTAAACTCTGTTTGTATCAAACTTGTTCCCTCGAAGACCGATCTGGTGCAGGGAGGTTAAAACGAGACTCCGATCGCTAACTTAACAACATAGGTAGCGTGGCCGAGCGGTCTAAGGCGCTGGTTTAAGGCACCAGTCATTTCGATGGCATGGGTTCGAATCCCACCGCTGCCATTCGATTTATAAATTTTATGCTTAACTACACTCCGCAATCATGGAGTGGTCTTCCTTACTTTAATAAATCAATGAGACGGCCGCTTGTTAGTGTTTCGTACGTTTGAAGATGTACTGAAAATGCAATTAAGATTTCAAATCGCTTGTAATCGCGGTAGTGTGGCCGAGTGGTAAAAGGCGCTGGTTTTAGGCACCAGTCATTTCGATGGCGTGGGTTCGAATCCCACCACTGCCAGTGTAATTACGGTGCGTCTTGTCAATATTTCTTCATCCCATCACGCTGAATAGCGGCTAAGAAATATTCTTTACACA
The DNA here is from genome assembly GCF_947623445.1 of Clavelina lepadiformis. Taxonomy (NCBI): domain Eukaryota; kingdom Metazoa; phylum Chordata; class Ascidiacea; order Aplousobranchia; family Clavelinidae; genus Clavelina; species Clavelina lepadiformis. The sequence goes on along the minus strand of NC_135248.1, from coordinate 5,194,768 downwards.
CCAAGATGGCTTTCTTTACCTATCGCTTTCGCATGGTATTGTAGAAGAAAGTTAAAGTTGTAAAAGTGACACATATTTTCAAGCTATCATTTGGAGTAAATCAACATCAAGTTTTGACTTTCGCTGGCTTGAACGGTTGGATAAAATGTAGACGCCTCTCATCAAACAATACATGAAACTAACCAACACTATGTAACACAATATCAACCTCTTCACACTTGAAATTGTTTCCTAATTCAGCCTTATCACAAATGTGCCTGTTAAAATTGAATTTTGTTGCATCAGCCACCAAGCTTAATATTTAAATTCAAATTTGATAGCACGGATTTCCGATGTAATCTAACAAAAAGGAGCCCGGTTAGCTCAGTCGGTAGAGCGTTGGACGTTTAATCCAACGGTCAAGGGTTCAAATCCCTTATCGGGCGCGACTTTTACAGTATTCTGACAAAAAACCGTAAGCCAGATCTTTCGCAAAAGTTATTATTTCATCTCCAGAGCAGAAATCAATCTCGATTCGTCTTGCTGAGAGTCAGTCTAAACACTAAATTGGAACATTTAGGAGACACCCCAAATCGTGCAAGTTAAACATGACGCGAGACAGTAGAAACGCAAACTTGTGAAACTTTTATAAATGTTGTATTACAACCATTATGGTGTAAGATATTTAAAAGTGGTTTGGAACAACAATTACACGTAAACTCTGTTTGTATCAAACTTGTTCCTTCGAAGACCGATCTGGTGCAGGGAGGTAAAAACGAGACTCCGATCGCTTACTTAACAACATAGGTAGCGTGGCCGAGCGGTCTAAGGCGCTGGTTTAAGGCACCAGTCATTTCGATGGCGTGGGTTCGAATCCCACCGCTGCCATTCGATTTATAAATTTTATGCTTAACTACACTCCGCAATCATGGAGTGGTCTTCCTTACTTTAATAAATCAATGAGACGGCCGCTTGTTAGTGTTTCGTACGTTTGAAGATGTACTGAAAATGCAATTAAGATTTCAAATCGCTTGTAATCGCGGTAGTGTGGCCGAGTGGTAAAAGGCGCTGGTTTTAGGCACCAGTCATTTCGATGGCGTGGGTTCGAATCCCACCACTGCCAGTGTAATTACGGTGCGTCTTGTCAATATTTCTTCATCCCATCACGCTGAATAGCGGCTAAGAAATATTCTTTACACACCAAGATGGCTTTCTTTACCTATCGCTTTCGCATGGTATTGTAGAAGAAAGTTAAAGTTGTAAAAGTGACACATATTTTCAAGCTATCATTTGGAGTAAATCAACATCAAGTTTTGACTTTCGCTGGCTTGAACGGTTGGATAAAATGTAGACGCCTCTCATCAAACAATGCATGAAACTAACCAACACTATGTAACACAATATCAACCTCTTCACACTTGAAATTGTTTCCTAATTCAGCCTTATCACAAATGTGCCTGTTAAAATTGAATTTTGTTGCATCAGCCACCAAGCTTAATATTTAAATTCAAATTTGATAGCACGGATTTCCGATGTAATCTAACAAAAAGGAGCCCGGTTAGCTCAGTCGGTAGAGCGTTGGACGTTTAATCCAACGGTCAAGGGTTCAAATCCCTTATCGGGCGCGACTTTTACAGTATTCTGACAAAAAACCGTAAGCCAGATCTTTCGCAAAAGTTATTATTTCATCTCCAGAGCAGAAATCAATCTCGATTCGTCTTGCTGAGAGTCAGTCTAAACACTAAATTGGAACATTTAGGAGACACCCCAAATCGTGCAAGTTAAACATGACGCGAGACAGTAGAAACGCAAACTTGTGAAACTTTTATAAATGTTGTATTACAACCATTATGGTGTAAGATATTTAAAAGTGGTTTGGAACAACAATTACACGTAAACTCTGTTTGTATCAAACTTGTTCCTTCGAAGACCGATCTGGTGCAGGGAGGTAAAAACGAGACTCCGATCGCTTACTTAACAACATAGGTAGCGTGGCCGAGCGGTCTAAGGCGCTGGTTTAAGGCACCAGTCATTTCGATGGCGTGGGTTCGAATCCCACCGCTGCCATTCGATTTATAAATTTTATGCTTAACTACACTCCGCAATCATGGAGTGGTCTTCCTTACTTTAATAAATCAATGAGACGGCCGCTTGTTAGTGTTTCGTACGTTTGAAGATGTACTGAAAATGCAATTAAGATTTCAAATCGCTTGTAATCGCGGTAGTGTGGCCGAGTGGTAAAAGGCGCTGGTTTTAGGCACCAGTCATTTCGATGGCGTGGGTTCGAATCCCACCACTGCCAGTGTAATTACGGTGCGTCTTGTCAATATTTCTTCATCCCATCACGCTGAATAGCGGCTAAGAAATATTCTTTACACACCAAGATGGCTTTCTTTACCTATCGCTTTCGCATGGTATTGTAGAAGATAGTTAAAGTTGTAAAAGTGACACATATTTTCAAGCTATCATTTGGAGTAAATCAACATCAAGTTTTGACTTTCGCTGGCTTGAACGGTTGGATAAAATGTAGACGCCTCTCATCAAACAATACATGAAACTAACCAACACTATGTAACACAATATCAACCTCTTCACACTTGAAATTGTTTCCTAATTCAGCCTTATCACAAATGTGCCTGTTAAAATTGAATTTTGTTGCATCAGCCACCAAGCTTAATATTTAAATTCAAAGTTGATAGCACGGATTTCCGATGTAATCTAACCAAGAGGAGCCCGGTTAGCTCAGTCGGTAGAGCGTTGGACGTTTAATCCAACGGTCAAGGGTTCAAATCCCTTATCGGGCGCGACTTTTACAGTATTCTGACAAAAAACCGTAAGCCAGATCTTTCGCAAAAGTTATTTATTATTTCATCTCCAGAGCGGAAATCAATCTCGATTCGTCTTGCTGAGAGTCAGTCTAAACACTAAATTGGAACATTTAGGAGACACCCCAAATCGTGCAAGTTAAACATGACGCGAGACAGTAGAAACGCAAACTTGTGAAACTTTTATAAATGTTGTATTACAACCATTATGGTGTAAGATATTTAAAAGTGGTTTGGAACAACAATTACACGTAAACTCTGTTTGTATCAAACTTGTTCCCTCGAAGACCGATCTGGTGCAGGGAGGTTAAAACGAGACTCCGATCGCTTACTTAACAACATAGGTAGCGTGGCCGAGCGGTCTAAGGCGCTGGTTTAAGGCACCAGTCATTTCGATCGCGTGGGTTCGAATCCCACCGCTGCCACTCGATTTATAAATTTTATGCTTAACTACACTCCGCAATCATGGAGTGGTCTTCCTTACTTTAATAAATCAATGATTTGGCCGCTTGTTAGTGTTTCGTACGTTTGAAGATGTACTGAAAATGCAATTAAGATTTCAAATCGCTTGTAATCGCGGTAGTGTGGCCGAGTGGTCTAAGGCGCTGGTTTTAGGCACCAGTCATTTCGATGGCGTGGGTTCGAATCCCACCACTGCCAGTGTAATTACGGTGCGTCTTGTCAATATTTCTTCATCCCATCACGCTGAATAGCGGCTAAGAAATATTCTTTACACACCAAGATGGCTTTCTTTACCTATCGCTTTCGCATGGTATTGTAGAAGATAGTTAAAGTTGTAAAAGTGACACATATTTTCAAGCTATCATTTGGAGTAAATCAACATCAAGTTTTGACTTTCGCTGGCTTGAACGGTTGGATAAAATGTAGACGCCTCTCATCAAACAATACATGAAACTAACCAACACTATGTAACACAATATCAACCTCTTCACACTTGAAATTGTTTCCTAATTCAGCCTTATCACAAATGTGCCTGTTAAAATTGAATTTTGTTGCATCAGCCACCAAGCTTAATATTTAAATTCAAATTTGATAGCACGGATTTCCGATGTAATCTAACCAAGAGGAGCCCGGTTAGCTCAGTCGGTAGAGCGTTGGACGTTTAATCCAACGGTCAAGGGTTCAAATCCCTTATCGGGCGCGACTTTTACAGTATTCTGACAAAAAACCGTAAGCCCGATCTTTCGCAAAAGTTATTATTTCATCTCCAGAGCGGAAATCAATCTCGATTCGTCTTGCTGAGAGTCAGTCTAAACACTAAATTGGAACATTTAGGAGACACCCCAAATCGTGCAAGTTAAACATGACGCGAGACAGTAGAAACGCGAACTTGTGAAACTTTTATAAATGTTGTATTAAAACCATTATGGTGCAAGATATTTAAAAGTGGTTTGGAACAACAATTACACGTAAACTCTGTTTGTATCAAACTTGTTCCCTCGAAGACCGATCTGGTGCAGGGAGGTTAAAACGAGACTCCGATCGCTTACTTAACAACATAGGTAGCGTGGCCGAGCGGTCTAAGGCGCTGGTTTAAGGCACCAGTCATTTCGATGGCGTGGGTTCGAATCCCACCGCTGCCATTGGATTCACAACTTTTATGCTTAACTTTACTCCGCAATCATGGAGTGGTCTTCCTTACTTTAATAAATCAATGAGATGGCCGCTTGTTAGTGTTTCGTACGTTTGAAGATGTACTGAAAATCCAATTAAGATTTCAAATCGATTGTAAACGCGGTAGTGTGGCCGAGTGGTCTAAGGCGCTGGTTTTAGGCACCAGTCATTTCGATGGCGTGGGTTCGAATCCCACCACTGCCAGTGTAATTACGGTGCGTCTTGTCAATATTTCTTCATCCCATCACGCTGAATAGCGGCTAAGAAATATTCTTTACACACCAAGATGGCTTTCTTTGCCTATCGCTTTCGCATGGTATTGTAGAAGAAAGTTAAAGTTGTAAAAGTGACACATATTTTCAAGCTATCATTTGGAGTAAATCAACATCAAGTTTTGACTTTCGCTGGCTTGAACGGTTGGATAAAATGTAGACGCCTCTCATCAAACAATACATGAAACTAACCAACACTATGTAACACAATATCAACCTCTTCACACTTGAAATTGTTTCCTAATTCAGCCTTATCACAAATGTGCCTGTTAAAATTGAATTTTGTTGCATCAGCCACCAAGCTTAATATTTAAATTCAAATTTGATAGCACGGATTTCCGATGTAATCTAACAAAAGAGGAGCCCGGTTAGCTCAGTCGGTAGAGCGTTGGACTTTTAATCCAACGGTCAAGGGTTCAAATCCCTTATCGGGCGCGACTTTTACAGTATTCTGACAAAAAACCGTAAGCCAGATCTTTCGCAAAAGTTATTATTTCATCTCCAGAGCGGAAATCAATCTCGATTCGTCTTGCTGAGAGTCAGTCTAAACACTAAATTGGAACATTTAGGAGACACCCCAAATCGTACAAGTTAAACATGACGCGAGACAGTAGAAACGCAAACTTGTGAAACTTTTATAAATGTTGTATTACAACCATTATGGTGTAAGATATTTAAAAGTGGTTTGGAACAACAATTACACGTAAACTCTGTTTGTATCAAACTTGTTCCCTCGAAGACCGATCTGGTGCAGGGAGGTTAAAACGAGACTCCGATCGCTTACTTAACAACATAGGTAGCGTGGCCGAGCGGTCTAAGGCGCTGGTTTAAGGCACCAGTCATTTCGATGGCGTGGGTTCGAATCTCACCGCTGCCATTGGATTCACAAAATTTATGCTTAACTTCACTCCGCAATCATGGAGTGGTCTTCCTTACTTTAATAAATCAATGAGACGGCCGCTTGTTAGTGTTTCGTACGTTTGAAGATGTACTGAAAATCCAATTAAGATTTCAAATCGCTTGTAAAAGCGGAAGTGTGGCCGAGTGGTCTAAGGCGCTGGTTTTAGGCACCTGTCATTTCGATGGCGTGGGTTCGAATCCCACCACTGCCAGTGTAATTACGGTGCGTCTTGTCAATATTTCTTCATCCCATCACGCTGAATAGCGGCTAAGAAATATTCTTTACACACCAAGATGGCTTTCTTTGCCTATCGCTTTCGCATGGTATTGTAGAAGAAAGTTAAAGTTGTAAAAGTGACACATATTTTCAAGCTATCATTTGGAGTAAATCAGCATCAAGTTTTGACTTTCGCCGGCTTGAACGGTTGGATAAAATGTAGACGCCTCTCATCAAACAATACATGAAACTAACCAACACTATGTAACACAATATCAACCTCTTCACACTTGAAATTGTTTCCTAATTCAGCCTTATCACAAATGTGCCTGTTAAAATTGAATTTTGTTGCATCAGCCACCAAGCTTAATATTTAAATTCAAATTTGATAGCACGGATTTCCGATGTAATCTAACAAAAGAGGAGCCCGGTTAGCTCAGTCGGTAGAGCGTTGGACTTTTAATCCAACGGTCAAGGGTTCAAATACCTTATCGGGCGCGACTTTTACAGTATTCTGACAAAAAACCGTAAGCCAGATCTTTCGCAAAAGTTATTATTTCATCTCCAGAGCGGAAATCAATCTCGATTCGTCTTGCTGAGAGTCAGTCTAAACACTAAATTGGAACATTTAGGAGACACCCCAAATCGTGCAAGTTAAACATGACGCGAGACAGTAGAAACGCAAACTTGTGAAACTTTTACAAATGTTGTATTGAAACCATTATGGTGCAAGATATTTAAAAGTGGTTTGGAACAACAATTACACGTAAACTCTGTTTGTATCAAACTTGTTCCCTCGAAGACCGATCTGGTGCAGGGAGGTTAAAACGAGACTCCGATCGCTAACTTAACAACATAGGTAGCGTGGCCGAGCGGTCTAAGGCGCTGGTTTAAGGCACCCGTCATTTCGATGGCGTGGGTTCGAATCCCACCGCTGCCATTGGATTTACAAATTTTATGCTTAACTTCACTCCGCAATCATGGAGTGGTCTTCCTTACTTTAATAAATCAATGAGACGGCCGCTTGTTAGTGTTTCGTACGTTTGAAGATGTACTGAAAATCCAATTAAGATTTCAAATCGCTTGTAAACGCGGTAGTGTGGCCGAGTGGTCTAAGGCGCTGGTTTTAGGCACCAGTCATTTCGATGGCGTGGGTTCGAATCCCACCACTGCCAGTGTAATTACGGTGCGTCTTGTCAATATTTCTTCATCCCATCACGCTGAATAGCGGCTAAGAAATATTCTTTACACACCAAGATGGCTTTCTTTGCCTATCGCTTTCGCATGGTATTGTAGAAGAAAGTTAAAGTTGTAAAAGTGACACATATTTTCAAGCTATCATTTGGAGTAAATCAACATCAAGTTTTGACTTTCGCTGGCTTGAACGGTTAGATAAAATGTAGACGCCTCTCATCAAACAATACATGAAACTACCCAACACTACGTAACACAATATCAACCTCTTCACACTTGAAATTGTTTCCTAATTCAGCCTTATCACAAATGTGCCTGTTAAAATTGAATTTTGTTGCATCAGCCACCAAGCTTAATAATAAAATTCAAATTTGATAGGAGGGATTTCCGATGTAATCTAACAAAAGAGGAGCCCGGTTAGCTCAGTCGGTAGAGCGTTGGACTTTTAATCCAACGGTCAAGGGTTCAAATCCCTTATCGGGCGCGACTTTTACAGTATTCTGACAAAATACCGTAAGCCAGATCTTTCGCAAAAGTTATTATTTCATCTCCAGAGCGGAAATCAATCTCGATTCGTCTTGCTGAGAGTCAGTCTAAACACTAAATTGGAACATTTAGGAGACACCCCAAATCGTGCAAGTTAAACATGACGCGAGACAGTAGAAACGCAAACTTGTGAAACTTTTATAAATGTTGTATTACAACCATTATGGTGTAAGATATTTAAAAGTGGTTTGGAACAACAATTACACGTAAACTCTGTTTGTATCAAACTTGTTCCCTCGAAGACCGATCTGGTGCAGGGAGGTTAAAACGAGACTCCGATCGCTTACTTAACAACATAGGTAGCGTGGCCGAGCGGTCTAAGGCGCTGGTTTAAGGCACCAGTCATTTCGATGGCGTGGGTTCGAATCCCACCGCTGCCATTGGCTTCACAAATTATATGCTTAACTTCACTCCGCAATCATGGAGTGGTCTTTCTTACTTTAATAAATCAATGAGATGGCCGCTTGTTAGTGTTTCGTACGTTTGAAGATGCACTGAAAATCCAATTAAGATTTCAAATCGCTTGTAAACGCGGTAGTGTGGCCGAGTGGTCTAAGGCGCTGGTTTTAGGCACCAGTCATTTCGATGGCGTGGGTTGGAATCCCACCGCTGCCATTGGATTCACAAATTTTATGCTTAACTTCACTCCGCAATCATGGAGTGGTCTTCCTTACTTTAATAAATCAATGAGATGGCCGCTTTTTAGTGTTTCGTACGTTTGAAGATGTACTGTAAATCTAATTAAGATTTCAAATCGCTTGTAAACGCGGTAGTGTGGCCGAGTGGTCTAAGGCGCTGGTTTTAGGCACCAGTCATTTCGATGGCGTGGGTTCGAATCCCACCACTGCCAGTGTAATTACGGTGCGTCTTGTCAATATTTCTTCATCCCATCACGCTGAATAGCGGCTAAGAAATATTCTTTACACACCAAGATGGCTTTCTTTGCCTATCGCTTTCGCATGGTATTGTAGAAGAAAGTTAAAGTTGTAAAAGTGACACATATTTTCAAGCTATCATTTGGAGTAAATCAACATCAAGTTTTGACTTTCGCTGGCTTGAACGGTTGGATAAAATGTAGACGCCTCTCATCAAACAATACATGAAACTACCCAACACTACGTAACACAATATCAACCTCTTCACACTTGAAATTGTTTCCTAATTCAGCCTTATCACAAATGTGCCTGTTAAAATTGAATTTTGTTGCATCAGCCACCAAGCTTAATAATAAAATTCAAATTTGATAGGAGGGATTTCCGATGTAATCTAACAAAAGAGGAGCCCGGTTAGCTCAGTCGGTAGAGCGTTGGACTTTTAATCCAACGGTCAAGGGTTCAAATCTCTTATCGGGCGCGACTTTTACAGTATTCTGACAAAATACCGTAAGCCAGATCTTTCGCAAAAGTTATTATTTCATCTCCAGAGCGGAAATCAATCTCGATTCGTCTTGCTGAGAGTCAGTCTAAACACTAAATTGGAACATTTAGGAGACACCCCAAATCGTGCAAGTTAAACATGACGCGAGACAGTAGAAACGCAAACTTGTGAAACTTTTATAAATGTTGTATTACAACCATTATGGTGTAAGATATTTAAAAGTGGTTTGGAACAACAATTACACGTAAACTCTGTTTGTATCAAACTTGTTCCCTCGAAGACCGATCTGGTGCAGGGAGGTTAAAACGAGACTCCGATCGCTTACTTAACAACATAGGTAGCGTGGCCGAGCGGTCTAAGGCGCTGGTTTAAGGCACCAGTCATTTCGATGGCGTGGGTTCGAATCCCACCGCTGCCATTGGCTTCACAAATTATATGCTTAACTTCACTCCGCAATCATGGAGTGGTCTTTCTTACTTTAATAAATCAATGAGATGGCCGCTTGTTAGTGTTTCGTACGTTTGAAGATGCACTGAAAATCCAATTAAGATTTCAAATCGCTTGTAAACGCGGTAGTGTGGCCGAGTGGTCTAAGGCGCTGGTTTTAGGCACCAGTCATTTCGATGGCGTGGGTTGGAATCCCACCGCTGCCATTCGATTCACAAACTTTATGCTTAACTTCACTCCGCAATCATGGAGTGGTCTTCCTTACTTTAATAAATCAATGAGATGGCCGCTTTTTAGTGTTTCGTACGTTTGAAGATGTACTGTAAATCCAATTAAGATTTCAAATCGCTTGTAAACGCGGTAGTGTGGCCGAGTGGTCTAAGGCGCTGGTTTTAGGCACCAGTCATTTCGATGGCGTGGGTTCGAATCCCACCACTGCCAGTGTAATTACGGTGCGTCTTGTCAATATTTCTTCATCCCATCACGCTGAATAGCGGCTAAGAAATATTCTTTACACACCAAGATGGCTTTCTTTGCCTATCGCTTTCGCATGGTATTGTAGAAGAAAGTTAAAGTTGTAAAAGTGACACATATTTTCAAGCTATCATTTGGAGTAAATCAACATCAAGTTTTGACTTTCGCTGGCTTGAACGGTTGGATAAAATGTAGACGCCTCTCATCAAACAATACATGAAACTACCCAACACTACGTAACACAATATCAACCTCTTCACACTTGAAATTGTTTCCTAATTCAGCCTTATCACAAATGTGCCTGTTAAAATTGAATTTTGTTGCATCAGCCACCAAGCTTAATAATAAAATTCAAATTTGATAGGAGGGATTTCCGATGTAATCTAACAAAAGAGGAGCCCGGTTAGCTCAGTCGGTAGAGCGTTGGACTTTTAATCCAACGGTCAAGGGTTCAAATCCCTTATCGGGCGCGACTTTTACAGTATTCTGACAAAATACCGTAAGCCAGATCTTTCGCAAAAGTTATTATTTCATCTCCAGAGCGGAAATCAATCTCGATTCGTCTTGCTGAGAGTCAGTCTAAACACTAAATTGGAACATTTAGGAGACACCCCAAATCGTGCAAGTTAAACATGACGCGAGACAGTAGAAACGCAAACTTGTGAAACTTTTATAAATGTTGTATTACAACCATTATGGTGTAAGATATTTAAAAGTGGTTTGGAACAACAATTACACGTAAACTCTGTTTGTATCAAACTTGTTCCCTCGAAGACCGATCTGGTGCAGGGAGGTTAAAACGAGACTCCGATCGCTTACTTAACAACATAGGTAGCGTGGCCGAGCGGTCTAAGGCGCTGGTTTAAGGCACCAGTCATTTCGATGGCGTGGGTTCGAATCCCACCGCTGCCATTGGCTTCACAAATTATATGCTTAACTTCACTCCGCAATCATGGAGTGGTCTTTCTTACTTTAATAAATCAATGAGATGGCCGCTTGTTAGTGTTTCGTACGTTTGAAGATGCACTGAAAATCCAATTAAGATTTCAAATCGCTTGTAAACGCGGTAGTGTGGCCGAGTGGTCTAAGGCGCTGGTTTTAGGCACCAGTCATTTCGATGGCGTGGGTTGGAATCCCACCGCTGCCATTGGATTCACAAATTTTATGCTTAACTTCACTCCGCAATCATGGAGTGGTCTTCCTTACTTTAATAAATCAATGAGACGGCCGCTTGTTAGTGTTTCGTACGTTTGAAGATGTACTGAAAATCCAATTAAGATTTCAAATCGCTTGTAAACGCGGTAGTGTGGCCGAGTGGTCTAAGGCGCTGGTTTTAGGCACCAGTCATTTCGATGGCGTGGGTTCGAATCCCACCACTGCCAGTGTAATTACGGTGCGTCTTGTCAATATTTCTTCATCCCATCACGCTGAATAGCGGCTAAGAAATATTCTTTACACACCAAGATGGCTTTCTTTGCCTATCGCTTTCGCATGGTATTGTAGAAGAAAGTTAAAGTTGTAAAAGTGACACATATTTTCAAGCTATCATTTGGAGTAAATCAGCATCAAGTTTTGACTTTCGCCGGTTTGAACGGTTGGATAAAATGTAGACGCCTCTCATCAAACAATACATGAAACTACCCAACACTATGTAACACAATATCAACCTCTTCACACTTGAAATTGTTTCCTAATTCAGCCTTATCACAAATGTGCCTGTTAAAATTGAATTTTGTTGCATCAGCCACCAAGCTTAATAATTAAATTCAAATTTGATAGGAGGGATTTCCGATGTAATCTAACAAAAGAGGAGCCCGGTTAGCTCAGTCGGTAGAGCGTTGGACTTTTAATCCAACGGTCAAGGGTTCAAATCCCTTATCGAGCGCGACTTTTACAGTATTCTGACAAAAAACCGTAAGCCAGATCTTTCGCAAAAGTTATTATTTCATCTCCAGAGCGGAAATCAATCTCGATTCGTCTTGCTGAGAGTCAGTCTAAACACTAAATTGGAACATTTAGGAGACACCCCAAATCGTGCAAGTTAAACATGACGCGAGACAGTAGAAACGCAAACTTGTGAAACTTTTATAAATGTTGTATTACAACCATTATGGTGTAAGATATTTAAAAGTGGTTTGGAACAACAATTACACGTAAACTCTGTTTGTATCAAACTTGTTCCCTCGAAGACCGATCTGGTGCAGGGAGGTTAAAACGAGACTCCGATCGCTTACTTAACAACATAGGTAGCGTGGCCGAGCGGTCTAAGGCGCTGGTTTAAGGCACCAGTCATTTCGATGGCGTGGGTTCGAATCCCACCGCTGCCATTGGCTTCACAAATTTTATGCTTAACTTCACTCCGCAATCATGGAGTGGTCTTTCTTACTTTAATAAATCAATGAGATGGCCGCTTGTTAGTGTTTCGTACGTTTGAAGATGCACTGAAAATCCAATTAAGATTTCAAATCGCTTGTAAACGCGGTAGTGTGGCCGAGTGGTCTAAGGCGCTGGTTTTAGGCACCAGTCATTTCGATGGCGTGGGTTGGAATCCCACCGCTGCCATTGGATTCACAGATTTTATGCTTAACTTCACTCCGCAATCATGGAGTGGTCTTCCTTACTTTAATAAATCAATGAGATGGCCGCTTTTTAGTGTTTCGTACGTTTGAAGATGTACTGTAAATCCAATTAAGATTTCAAATCGCTTGTAAACGCGGTAGTGTGGCCGAGTGGTCTAAGGCGCTGGTTTTAGGCACCAGTCATTTCGATGGCGTGGGTTCGAATCCCACCACTGCCAGTGTAATTACGGTGCGTCTTGTCAATATTTCTTCATCCCATCACGCTGAATAGCGGCTAAGAAATATTCTTTACACACCAAGATGGCTTTCTTTGCCTATCGCTTTCGCATGGTATTGTAGAAGAAAGTTAAAGTTGTAAAAGTGACACATATTTTCAAGCTATCATTTGGAGTAAATCAACATCAAGTTTTGACTTTCGCCGGCTTGAACGGTTGGATAAAATGTAGACGCCTCTCATCAAACAATACATGAAACTAACCAACACTATGTAACACAATATCAACCTCTTCACACTTGAAATTGTTTCCTAATTCAGCCTTATCACAAATGTGCCTGTTAAAATTGAATTTTGTTGCATCAGCCACCAAGCTTAATATTTAAATTCAAATTTGATAGGAGGGATTTCCGATGTAATCTAACAAAAGAGGAGCCCGGTTAGCTCAGTCGGTAGAGCGTTGGACTTTTAATCCAACGGTCAAGGGTTCAAATCCCTTATCGGGCGCGACTTTTACAGTATTCTGACAAAAAACCGTAAGCCAGATCTTTCGCAAAAGTTATTATTTCATCTCTAGAGCGGAAATCAATCTCGATTCGTCTTGCTGAGAGTCAGTCTAAACACTAAATTGGAACATTTAGGAGACACCCCAAATCGTGCAAGTTAAACATGACGCGAGACAGTAGAAACGCAAACTTGTGAAACTTTTATAAATGTTGTATTACAACCATTATGGTGTAAGATATTTAAAAGTGGTTTGGAACAACAATTACACGTAAACTCTGTTTGCATCAAACTTGTTCGCTCGAAGACCGATCTGGTGCAGGGAGGTTAAAACGAGACTCCGATCGCTTACTTAACAACATAGGTAGCGTGGCCGAGCGGTCTAAGGCGCTGGTTTAAGGCACCAGTCATTTCGATGGCGTGGGTTCGAATCCCACCGCTGCCACTGGATTCACAAATTTTATGCTTAACTTCACTCCGCAATCATGGAGTGGTCTTCCTTACTTTAATAAATCAATGAGACGGCCGCTTGTTAGTGTTTCGTACGTTTGAAGATGTACTGAAAATCCAATTAAGATTTCAAATCGCTTGTAAACGCGGTAGTGTGGCCGAGTGGTCTAAGGCGCTGGTTTTAGGCACCAGTCATTTCGATGGCGTGGGTTCGAATCCCACCACTGCCAGTGTAATTACGGTGCGTCTTGTCAATATTTCTTCATCCCATCACGCTGAATAGCGGCTAAGAAATATTCTTTACACACCAAGATGGCTTTCTTTGCCTATCGCTTTCGCATGGTATTGTAGAAGAAAGTTAAAGTTGTAAAAGTGACACATATTTTCAAGCTATCATTTGGAGTAAATCAGCATCAAGTTTTGACTTTCGCCGGCTTGAACGGTTGGATAAAATGTAGACGCCTCTCATCAAACAATACATGAAACTAACCAACACTATGTAACACAATATCAACCTCTTCACACTTGAAATTGTTTCCTAATTCAGCCTTATCACAAATGTGCCTGTTAAAATTGAATTTTGTTGCATCAGCCACCAAGCTTAATATTTAAATTCAAATTTGATAGGAGGGATTTCCGATGTAATCTAACAAAAGAGGAGCCCGGTTAGCTCAGTCGGTAGAGCGTTGGACTTTTAATCCAACGGTCAAGGGTTCAAATCCCTTATCGGGCGCGACTTTTACAGTATTCTGACAAAAAACCGTAAGCCAGATCTTTCGCAAAAGTTATTATTTCATTTCTAGAGCGGAAATCAATCTCGATTCGTCTTGCTGAGAGTCAGTCTAAACACTAAATTGGAACATTTAGGAGACACCCCAAATCGTGCAAGTTAAACATGACGCGAGACAGTAGAAACGCAAACTTGTGAAACTTTTATAAATGTTGTATTACAACCATTATGGTGTAAGATATTTAAAAGTGGTTTGGAACAACAATTACACGTAAACTCTGTTTGCATCAAACTTGTTCGCTCGAAGACCGATCTGGTGCAGGGAGGTTAAAACGAGACTCCGATCGCTTACTTAACAACATAGGTAGCGTGGCCGAGCGGTCTAAGGCGCTGGTTTAAGGCACCAGTCATTTCGATGGCGTGGGTTCGAATCCCACCGCTGCCATTGGATTCACAAATTTTATGCTTAACTTCACTCCGCAATCATGGAGTGGTCTTCCTTACTTTAATAAATCAATGAGACGGCCGCTTGTTAGTGTTTCGTACGTTTGAAGATGTACTGAAAATCCAATTAAGATTTCAAATCGCTTGTAAACGCGGTAGTGTGGCCGAGTGGTCTAAGGCGCTGGTTTTAGGCACCAGTCATTTCGATGGCGTGGGTTCGAATCCCACCACTGCCAGTGTAATTACGGTGCGTCTTGTCAATATTTCTTCATCCCATCACGCTGAATAGCGGCTAAGAAATATTCTTTACACACCAAGATGGCTTTCTTTGCCTATCGCTTTCGCATGGTATTGTAGAAGAAAGTTAAAGTTGTAAAAGTGACACATATTTTCAAGCTATCATTTGGAGTAAATCAGCATCAAGTTTTGACTTTCGCCGGTTTGAACGGTTGGATAAAATGTAGACGCCTCTCATCAAACAATACATGAAACTACCCAACACTATGTAACACAATATCAACCTCTTCACACTTGAAATTGTTTCCTAATTCAGCCTTATCACAAATGTGCCTGTTAAAATTGAATTTTGTTGCATCAGCCACCAAGCTTAATAATTAAATTCAAATTTGATAGGAGGGATTTCCGATGTAATCTAACAAAAGAGGAGCCCGGTTAGCTCAGTCGGTAGAGCGTTGGACTTTTAATCCAACGGTCAAGGGTTCAAATCCCTTATCGAGCGCGACTTTTACAGTATTCTGACAAAAAACCGTAAGCCAGATCTTTCGCAAAAGTTATTATTTCATCTCCAGAGCGGAAATCAATCTCGATTCGTCTTGCTGAGAGTCAGTCTAAACACTAAATTGGAACATTTAGGAGACACCCCAAATCGTGCAAGTTAAACATGACGCGAGACAGTAGAAACGCAAACTTGTGAAACTTTTATAAATGTTGTATTACAACCATTATGGTGTAAGATATTTAAAAGTGGTTTGGAACAACAATTACACGTAAACTCTGTTTGTATCAAACTTGTTCCCTCGAAGACCGATCTGGTGCAGGGAGGTTAAAACGAGACTCCGATCGCTTACTTAACAACATAGGTAGCGTGGCCGAGCGGTCTAAGGCGCTGGTTTAAGGCACCAGTCATTTCGATGGCGTGGGTTCGAATCCCACCGCTGCCATTGGCTTCACAAATTTTATGCTTAACTTCACTCCGCAATCATGGAGTGGTCTTTCTTACTTTAATAAATCAATGAGATGGCCGCTTGTTAGTGTTTCGTACGTTTGAAGATGCACTGAAAATCCAATTAAGATTTCAAATCGCTTGTAAACGCGGTAGTGTGGCCGAGTGGTCTAAGGCGCTGGTTTTAGGCACCAGTCATTTCGATGGCGTGGGTTGGAATCCCACCGCTGCCATTGGATTCACAGATTTTATGCTTAACTTCACTCCGCAATCATGGAGTGGTCTTCCTTACTTTAATAAATCAATGAGATGGCCGCTTTTTAGTGTTTCGTACGTTTGAAGATGTACTGTAAATCCAATTAAGATTTCAAATCGCTTGTAAACGCGGTAGTGTGGCCGAGTGGTCTAAGGCGCTGGTTTTAGGCACCAGTCATTTCGATGGCGTGGGTTCGAATCCCACCACTGCCAGTGTAATTACGGTGCGTCTTGTCAATATTTCTTCATCCCATCACGCTGAATAGCGGCTAAGAAATATTCTTTACACACCAAGATGGCTTTCTTTGCCTATCGCTTTCGCATGGTATTGTAGAAGAAAGTTAAAGTTGTAAAAGTGACACATATTTTCAAGCTATCATTTGGAGTAAATCAGCATCAAGTTTTGACTTTCGCTGGCTTGAACGGTTGGATAAAATGTAGACGCCTCTCATCAAACAATACATGAAACTAACCAACACTATGTAACACAATATCAACCTCTTCACACTTGAAATTGTTTCCTAATTCAGCCTTATCACAAATGTGCCTGTTAAAATTGAATTTTGTTGCATCAGCCACCAAGCTTAATATTTAAATTCAAATTTGATAGGAGGGATTTCCGATGTAATCTAACAAAAGAGGAGCCCGGTTAGCTCAGTCGGTAGAGCGTTGGACTTTTAATCCAACGGTCAAGGGTTCAAATCCCTTATCGGGCGCGACTTTTACAGTATTCTGACAAAAAACCGTAAGCCAGATCTTTCGCAAAAGTTATTATTTCATCTCTAGAGCGGAAATCAATCTCGATTCGTCTTGCTGAGAGTCAGTCTAAACACTAAATTGGAACATTTAGGAGACACCCCAAATCGTGCAAGTTAAACATGACGCGAGACAGTAGAAACGCAAACTTGTGAAACTTTTATAAATGTTGTATTACAACCATTATGGTGTAAGATATTTAAAAGTGGTTTGGAACAACAATTACACGTAAACTCTGTTTGTATCAAACTTGTTCCCTCGAAGACCGATCTGGTGCAGGGAGGTTAAAACGAGACTCCGATCGCTTACTTAACAACATAGGTAGCGTGGCCGAGCGGTCTAAGGCGCTGGTTTAAGGCACCAGTCATTTCGATGGCGTGGGTTCGAATCCCACCGCTGCCATTGGCTTCACAAATTTTATGCTTAACTTCACTCCGCAATCATGGAGTGGTCTTTCTTACTTTAATAAATCAATGAGATGGCCGCTTGTTAGTGTTTCGTACGTTTGAAGATGCACTGAAAATCCAATTAAGATTTCAAATCGCTTGTAAACGCGGTAGTGTGGCCGAGTGGTCTAAGGCGCTGGTTTTAGGCACCAGTCATTTCGATGGCGTGGGTTGGAATCCCACCGCTGCCATTGGATTCACAGATTTTATGCTTAACTTCACTCCGCAATCATGGAGTGGTCTTCCTTACTTTAATAAATCAATGAGATGGCCGCTTTTTAGTGTTTCGTACGTTTGAAGATGTACTGTAAATCCAATTAAGATTTCAAATCGCTTGTAAACGCGGTAGTGTGGCCGAGTGGTCTAAGGCGCTGGTTTTAGGCACCAGTCATTTCGATGGCGTGGGTTCGAATCCCACCACTGCCAGTGTAATTACGGTGCGTCTTGTCAATATTTCTTCATCCCATCACGCTGAATAGCGGCTAAGAAATATTCTTTACACACCAAGATGGCTTTCTTTGCCTATCGCTTTCGCATGGTATTGTAGAAGAAAGTTAAAGTTGTAAAAGTGACACATATTTTCAAGCTATCATTTGGAGTAAATCAGCATCAAGTTTTGACTTTCGCCGGCTTGAACGGTTGGATAAAATGTAGACGCCTCTCATCAAACAATACATGAAACTAACCAACACTATGTAACACAATATCAACCTCTTCACACTTGAAATTGTTTCCTAATTCAGCCTTATCACAAATGTGCCTGTTAAAATTGAATTTTGTTGCATCAGCCACCAAGCTTAATATTTAAATTCAAATTTGATAGGAGGGATTTCCGATGTAATCTAACAAAAGAGGAGCCCGGTTAGCTCAGTCGGTAGAGCGTTGGACTTTTAATCCAACGGTCAAGGGTTCAAATCCCTTATCGGGCGCGACTTTTACAGTATTCTGACAAAAAACCGTAAGCCAGATCTTTCGCAAAAGTTATTATTTCATCTCTAGAGCGGAAATCAATCTCGATTCGTCTTGCTGAGAGTCAGTCTAAACACTAAATTGGAACATTTAGGAGACACCCCAAATCGTGCAAGTTAAACATGACGCGAGACAGTAGAAACGCAAACTTGTGAAACTTTTATAAATGTTGTATTACAACCATTATGGTGTAAGATATTTAAAAGTGGTTTGGAACAACAATTACACGTAAACTCTGTTTGCATCAAACTTGTTCCCTCGAAGACCGATCTGGTGCAGGGAGGTTAAAACGAGACTCCGATCGCTTACTTAACAACATAGGTAGCGTGGCCGAGCGGTCTAAGGCGCTGGTTTAAGGCACCAGTCATTTCGATGGCGTGGGTTCGAATCCCACCGCTGCCATTGGATTCACAAATTTTATGCTTAACTTCACTCCGCAATCATGGAGTGGTCTTCCTTACTTTAATAAATCAATGAGACGGCCGCTTGTTAGTGTTTCGTACGTTTGAAGATGTACTGAAAATCCAATTAAGATTTCAAATCGCTTGTAAACGCGGTAGTGTGGCCGAGTGGTCTAAGGCGCTGGTTTTAGGCACCAGTCATTTCGATGGCGTGGGTTCGAATCCCACCACTGCCAGTGTAATTACGGTGCGTCTTGTCAATATTTCTTCATCCCATCACGCTGAATAGCGGCTAAGAAATATTCTTTACACACCAAGATGGCTTTCTTTGCCTATCGCTTTCGCATGGTATTGTAGAAGAAAGTTAAAGTTGTAAAAGTGACACATATTTTCAAGCTATCATTTGGAGTAAATCAACATCAAGTTTTGACTTTCGCCGGCTTGAACGGTTGGATAAAATGTAGACGCCTCTCATCAAACAATACATGAAACTACCCAACACTACGTAACACAATATCAACCTCTTCACACTTGAAATTGTTTCCTAATTCAGCCTTATCACAAATGTGCCTGTTAAAATTGAATTTTGTTGCATCAGTCACCAAGCTTAATAATTAAATTCAAATTTGATAGGAGGGATTTCCGATGTAATCTAACAAAAGAGGAGCCCGGTTAGCTCAGTCGGTAGAGCGTTGGACTTTTAATCCAACGGTCAAGGGTTCAAATCCCTTATCGGGCGCGACTTTTACAGTATTCTGACAAAAAACCGTAAGCCAGATCTTTCGCAAAAGTTATTATTTCATCTCCAGAGCGGAAATCAATCTCGATTCGTCTTGCTGAGAGTCAGTCTAAACACTAAATTGGAACATTTAGGAGACACCCCAAATCGTGCAAGTTAAACATGACGCGAGACAGTAGAAACGCAAACTTGTGAAACTTTTATAAATGTTGTATTACAACCATTATGGTGTAAGATATTTAAAAGTGGTTTGGAACAACAATTACACGTAAACTCTGTTTGTATCAAACTTGTTCCCTCGAAGACCGATCTGGTGCAGGGAGGTTAAAACGAGACTCCGATCGCTTACTTAACAACATAGGTAGCGTGGCCGAGCGGTCTAAGGCGCTGGTTTAAGGCACCAGTCATTTCGATGGCGTGGGTTCGAATCCCACCGCTGCCATTGGCTTCACAAATTTTATGCTTAACTTCACTCCGCAATCATGGAGTGGTCTTTCTTACTTTAATAAATCAATGAGATGGCCGCTTGTTAGTGTTTCGTACGTTTGAAGATGCACTGAAAATCCAATTAAGATTTCAAATCGCTTGTAAACGCGGTAGTGTGGCCGAGTGGTCTAAGGCGCTGGTTTTAGGCACCAGTCATTTCGATGGCGTGGGTTGGAATCCCACCGCTGCCATTGGATTCACAGATTTTATGCTTAACTTCACTCCGCAATCATGGAGTGGTCTTCCTTACTTTAATAAATCAATGAGATGGCCGCTTTTTAGTGTTTCGTACGTTTGAAGATGTACTGTAAATCCAATTAAGATTTCAAATCGCTTGTAAACGCGGTAGTGTGGCCGAGTGGTCTAAGGCGCTGGTTTTAGGCACCAGTCATTTCGATGGCGTGGGTTCGAATCCCACCACTGCCAGTGTAATTACGGTGCGTCTTGTCAATATTTCTTCATCCCATCACGCTGAATAGCGGCTAAGAATTATTCTTTACACACCAAGATGGCTTTCTTTGCCTATCGCTTTCGCATGGTATTGTAGAAGAAAGTTAAAGTTGTAAAAGTGACACATATTTTCAAGCTATCATTTGGAGTAAATCAACATCAAGTTTTGACTTTCGCTGGCTTGAACGGTTGGATAAAATGTAGACGCCTCTCATCAAACAATACATGAAACTAATCAACACTATGTAACACAATATCAACCTCTTCACACTTAAAATTGTTTCCTAATTCAGCCTTATCACAAATGTGCCTGTTAAAATTGAATTTTGTTGCATCAGTCACCAAGCTTAATAATTAAATTCAAATTTGATAGGAGGGATTTCCGATGTAATCTAACAAAAGAGGAGCCCGGTTAGCTCAGTCGGTAGAGCGTTGGACTTTTAATCCAACGGTCAAGGGTTCAAATCCCTTATCGGGCGCGACTTTTACAGTATTCTGACAAAAAACCGTAAGCCAGATCTTTCGCAAAAGTTATTATTTCATCTCCAGAGCGGAAATCAATCTCGATTCGTCTTGCTAAGAGTCAGTCTAAACACTAAATTGGAACATTTAGGAGACACCCAAATCGTGCAAGTTAAACATGACGCGAGACAGTAGAAACGCAAACTTGTGAAACTTTTATAAATGTTGTATTACAACCATTATGGTGTAAGATATTTAAAAGTGGTTTGGAACAACAATTACACGTAAACTCTGTTTGTATCAAACTTGTTCCCTCGAAGACCGATCTGGTGCAGGGAGGTTAAAACGAGACTCCGATCGCTTACTTAACAACATAGGTAGCGTGGCCGAGCGGTCTAAGGCGCTGGTTTAAGGCACCAGTCATTTCGATGGCGTGGGTTCGAATCCCACCGCTGCCATTGGATTCAGAAATTTTATGCTTAACTTCACTCCGCAATCATGGAGTGGTCTTCCTTACTTTAATAAATCAATGAGACGGCCGCTTGTTAGTGTTTCGTACGTATGAAGATGTACTGAAAATCCAATTAAGATTTCAAATCGCTTGTAAACGCGGTAGTGTGGCCGAGTGGTCTAAGGGGCTGGTTTTAGGCACCAGTCATTTCGATGGCGTGGGTTCGAATCCCACCACTGCCAGTGTAATTACGGTGCGTCTTGTCAATATTTCTTCATCCCATCACGCTGAATAGCGGCTAAGAAATATTCTTTACACACCAAGATGGCTTTCTTTGCCTATCGCTTTCGCATGGTATTGTAGAAGAAAGTTAAAGTTGTAAAAGTGACACATATTTTCAAGCTATCATTTGGAGTAAATCAACATCAAGTTTTGACTTTCGCTGGCTTGAACGGTTGGATAAAATGTAGACGCCTCTCATCAAACAATACATGAAACTACCCAACACTACGTAACACAATATCAACCTCTTCACACTTGAAATTGTTTCCTAATTCAGCCTTATCACAAATGTGCCTGTTAAAATTGAATTTTGTTGCATCAGCCACCAAGCTTAATAATTAAATTCAAATTTGATAGGAGGGATTTCCGATGTAATCTAACAAAAGAGGAGCCCGGTTAGCTCAGTTGGTAGAGCGTTGGACTTTTAATCCAACGGTCAAGGGTTCAAATCCCTTATCGGGCGCGACTTTTACAGTATTCTGACAAAAAACCGTAAGCCAGATCTTTCGCAAAAGTTATTATTTCATCTCCAGAGCGGAAATCAATCTCGATTCGTCTTGCTGAGAGTCAGTCTAAACACTAAATTGGAACATTTAGGAGACACCCCAAATCGTGCAAGTTAAACATGACGCGAGACAGTAGAAACGCAAACTTGTGAAACTTTTATAAATGTTGTATTACAACCATTATGGTGTAAGATATTTAAAAGTGGTTTGGAACAACAATTACACGTAAACTCTGTTTGTATCAAACTTGTTCCCTCGAAGACCGTTCTGGTGCAGGGAGGTTAAAACGAGACTCCGATCGCTTACTTAACAACATAGGTAGCGTGGCCGAGCGGTCTAAGGCGCTGGTTTAAGGCACCAGTCATTTCGATGGCGTGGGTTCGAATCCCACCGCTGCCATTGGATTCACAAATTTTATGCTTAACTTCACTCCGCAATCATGGAGTGGTCTTCCTTACTTTAATAAATCAATGAGACAGCCGCTTGTTAGTGTTTCGTACGTATGAAGATGTACTGAAAATCCAATTAAGATTTCAAATCGCTTGTAAACGCGGTAGTGTGGCCGAGTGGTCTAAGGGGCTGGTTTTAGGCACCAGTCATTTCGATGGCGTGGTTTCGAATCCCACCACTGCCAGTGTAATTACGGTGCGTCTTGTCAATATTTCTTCATCCCATCACGCTGAATAGCGGCTAAGAAATATTCTTTACACACCAAGATGGCTTTCTTTGCCTATCGCTTTCGCATGGTATTGTAGAAGAAAGTTAAAGTTGTAAAAGTGACACATATTTTCAAGCTATCATTTGGAGTAAATCAACATCAAGTTTTGACTTTCGCTGGCTTGAACGGTTGGATAAAATGTAGACGCCTCTCATCAAACAATACATGAAACTAATCAACACTATGTAACACAATATCAACCTCTTCACACTTGAAATTGTTTCCTAATTCAGCCTTATCACAAATGTGCCTGTTAAAATTGAATTTTGTTGCATCAGCCACCAAGCTTAATATTTAAATTCAAATTTGATAGGAGGGATTTCCGATGTAATCTAACAAAAGAGGAGCCCGGTTAGCTCAGTTGGTAGAGCGTTGGACGTTTAATCCAACGGTCAAGGGTTCAAATCCCTTATCGGGCGCGACTTTTACAGTATTCTGACAAAAAACCGTAAGCCAGATCTTTCGCAAAAGTTATTATTTCATCTCCAGAGCGGAAATCAATCTCGATTCGTCTTGCTAAGAGTCAGTCTAAACACTAAATTGGAACATTTAGGAGACACCCAAATCGTGCAAGTTAAACATGACGCGAGACAGTAGAAACGCAAACTTGTGAAACTTTTATAAATGTTGTATTACAACCATTATGGTGTAAGATATTTAAAAGTGGTTTGGAACAACAATTACACGTAAACTCTGTTTGTATCAAACTTGTTCCCTCGAAGACCGATCTGGTGCAGGGAGGTTAAAACGAGACTCCGATCGCTTACTTAACAACATAGGTAGCGTGGCCGAGCGGTCTAAGGCGCTGGTTTAAGGCACCAGTCATTTCGATGGCGTGGGTTCGAATCCCACCGCTGCCATTGGATTCACAAATTTTATGCTTAACTTCACTCCGCAATCATGGAGTGGTCTTCCTTACTTTAATAAATCAATGAGACGGCCGCTTGTTAGTGTTTCGTACGTATGAAGATGTACTGAAAATCCAATTAAGATTTCAAATCGCTTGTAAACGCGGTAGTGTGGCCGAGTGGTCTAAGGGGCTGGTTTTAGGCACCAGTCATTTCGATGGCGTGGGTTCGAATCCCACCACTGCCAGTGTAATTACGGTGCGTCTTGTCAATATTTCTTCATCCCATCACGCTGAATAGCGGCTAAGAAATATTCTTTACACACCAAGATGGCTTTCTTTGCCTATCGCTTTCGCATGGTATTGTAGAAGAAAGTTAAAGTTGTAAAAGTGACACATATTTTCAAGCTATCATTTGGAGTAAATCAACATCAAGTTTTGACTTTCGCTGGCTTGAACGGTTGGATAAAATGTAGACGCCTCTCATCAAACAATACATGAAACTACCCAACACTACGTAACACAATATCAACCTCTTCACACTTGAAATTGTTTCCTAATTCAGCCTTATCACAAATGTGCCTGTTAAAATTGAATTTTGTTGCATCAGCCACCAAGCTTAATAATTAAATTCAAATTTGATAGGAGGGATTTCCGATGTAATCTAACAAAAGAGGAGCCCGGTTAGCTCAGTTGGTAGAGCGTTGGACTTTTAATCCAACGGTCAAGGGTTCAAATCCCTTATCGGGCGCGACTTTTACAGTATTCTGACAAAAAACCGTAAGCCAGATCTTTCGCAAAAGTTATTATTTCATCTCCAGAGCGGAAATCAATCTCGATTCGTCTTGCTGAGAGTCAGTCTAAACACTAAATTGGAACATTTAGGAGACACCCCAAATCGTGCAAGTTAAACATGACGCGAGACAGTAGAAACGCAAACTTGTGAAACTTTTATAAATGTTGTATTACAACCATTATGGTGTAAGATATTTAAAAGTGGTTTGGAACAACAATTACACGTAAACTCTGTTTGTATCAAACTTGTTCCCTCGAAGACCGTTCTGGTGCAGGGAGGTTAAAACGAGACTCCGATCGCTTACTTAACAACATAGGTAGCGTGGCCGAGCGGTCTAAGGCGCTGGTTTAAGGCACCAGTCATTTCGATGGCGTGGGTTCGAATCCCACCGCTGCCATTGGATTCACAAATTTTATGCTTAACTTCACTCCGCAATCATGGAGTGGTCTTCCTTACTTTAATAAATCAATGAGACGGCCGCTTGTTAGTGTTTCGTACGTTTGAAGATGTACTGAAAATCCAATTAAGATTTCAAATCGCTTGTAAACGCGGTAGTGTGGCCGAGTGGTCTAAGGCGCTGGTTTTAGGCACCAGTCATTTCGATGGCGTGGGTTCGAATCCCACCACTGCCAGTGTAATTACGGTGCGTCTTGTCAATATTTCTTCATCCCATCACGCTGAATAGCGGCTAAGAAATATTCTTTACACACCAAGATGGCTTTCTTTGCCTATCGCTTTCGCATGGTATTGTAGAAGAAAGTTAAAGTTGTAAAAGTGACACATATTTTCAAGCTATCATTTGGAGTAAATCAACATCAAGTTTTGACTTTCGCTGGCTTGAACGGTTGGATAAAATGTAGACGCCTCTCATCAAACAATACATGAAACTACCCAACACTACGTAACACAATATCAACCTCTTCACACTTGAAATTGTTTCCTAATTCAGCCTTATCACAAATGTGCCTGTTAAAATTGAATTTTGTTGCATCAGCCACCAAGCTTAATAATTAAATTCAAATTTGATAGGAGGGATTTCCGATGTAATCTAACAAAAGAGGAGCCCGGTTAGCTCAGTCGGTAGAGCGTTGGACTTTTAATCCAACGGTCAAGGGTTCAAATCCCTTATCGGGCGCGACTTTTACAGTATTCTGACAAAAAACCGTAAGCCAGATCTTTCGCAAAAGTTATTATTTCATCTCCAGAGCGGAAATCAATCTCGATTCGTCTTGCTGAGAGTCAGTCTAAACACTAAATTGGAACATTTAGGAGACACCCCAAATCGTGCAAGTTAAACATGACGCGAGACAGTAGAAACGCAAACTTGTGAAACTTTTATAAATGTTGTATTACAACCATTATGGTGTAAGATATTTAAAAGTGGTTTGGAACAACAATTACACGTAAACTCTGTTTGTATCAAACTTGTTCCCTCGAAGACCGATCTGGTGCAGGGAGGTTAAAACGAGACTCCGATCGCTTACTTAACAACATAGGTAGCGTGGCCGAGCGGTCTAAGGCGCTGGTTTAAGGCACCAGTCATTTCGATGGCGTGGGTTCGAATCCCACCGCTGCCATTGGATTCACAAATTTTATGCTTAACTTCACTCCGCAATCATGGAGTGGTCTTCCTTACTTTAATAAATCAATGAGACGGCCGCTTGTTAGTGTTTCGTACGTTTGAAGATGTACTGAAAATCCAATTAAGATTTCAAATCGCTTGTAAACGCGGTAGTGTGGCCGAGTGGTCTAAGGCGCTGGTTTTAGGCACCAGTCATTTCGATGGCGTGGGTTCGAATCCCACCACTGCCAGTGTAATTACGGTGCGTCTTGTCAATATTTCTTCATCCCATCACGCTGAATAGCGGCTAAGAAATATTCTTTACACACCAAGATGGCTTTCTTTGCCTATCGCTTTCGCATGGTATTGTAGAAGAAAGTTAAAGTTGTAAAAGTGACACATATTTTCAAGCTATCATTTGGAGTAAATCAACATCAAGTTTTGACTTTCGCTGGCTTGAACGGTTGGATAAAATGTAGACGCCTCTCATCAAACAATACATGAAACTAATCAACACTATGTAACACAATATCAACCTCTTCACACTTGAAATTGTTTCCTAATTCAGCCTTATCACAAATGTGCCTGTTAAAATTGAATTTTGTTGCATCAGCCACCAAGCTTAATATTTAAATTCAAATTTGATAGGAGGGATTTCCGATGTAATCTAACAAAAGAGGAGCCCGGTTAGCTCAGTTGGTAGAGCGTTGGACGTTTAATCCAACGGTCAAGGGTTCAAATCCCTTATCGGGCGCGACTTTTACAGTATTCTGACAAAAAACCGTAAGCCAGATCTTTCGCAAAAGTTATTATTTCATCTCCAGAACGGAAATCAATCTCGATTCGTCTTGCTGAGAGTCAGTCTAAACACTAAATTGGAACATTTAGGAGACACCCAAATCGTGCAAGTTAAACATGACGCGAGACAGTAGAAACGCAAACTTGTGAAACTTTTATAAATGTTGTATTACAACCATTATGGTGTAAGATATTTAAAAGTGGTTTGGAACAACAATTACACGTAAACTCTGTTTGTATCAAACTTGTTCCCTCGAAGACCGATCTGGTGCAGGGAGGTTAAAACGAGACTCCGATCGCTTACTTAACAACATAGGTAGCGTGGCCGAGCGGTCTAAGGCGCTGGTTTAAGGCACCAGTCATTTCGATGGCGTGGGTTCGAATCCCACCGCTGCCATTGGATTCACAAATTTTATGCTTAACTTCACTCCGCAATCATGGAGTGGTCTTCCTTACTTTAATAAATCAATGAGACGGCCGCTTGTTAGTGTTTCGTACGTATGAAGATGTACTGAAAATCCAATTAAGATTTCAAATCGCTTGTAAACGCGGTAGTGTGGCCGAGTGGTCTAAGGGGCTGGTTTTAGGCACCAGTCATTTCGATGGCGTGGTTTCGAATCCCACCACTGCCAGTGTAATTACGGTGCGTCTTGTCAATATTTCTTCATCCCATCACGCTGAATAGCGGCTAAGAAATATTCTTTACACACCAAGATGGCTTTCTTTGCCTATCGCTTTCGCATGGTATTGTAGAAGAAAGTTAAAGTTGTAAAAGTGACACATATTTTCAAGCTATCATTTGGAGTAAATCAACATCAAGTTTTGACTTTCGCTGGCTTGAACGGTTGGATAAAATGTAGACGCCTCTCATCAAACAATACATGAAACTAATCAACACTATGTAACACAATATCAACCTCTTCACACTTGAAATTGTTTCCTAATTCAGCCTTATCACAAATGTGCCTGTTAAAATTGAATTTTGTTGCATCAGCCACCAAGCTTAATATTTAAATTCAAATTTGATAGAAGGGATTTCCGATGTAATCTAACAAAAGAGGAGCCCGGTTAGCTCAGTTGGTAGAGCGTTGGACGTTTAATCCAACGGTCAAGGGTTCAAATCCCTTATCGGGCGCGACTTTTACAGTATTCTGACAAAAAACCGTAAGCCAGATCTTTCGCAAAAGTTATTATTTCATCTCCAGAGCGGAAATCAATCTCGATTCGTCTTGCTAAGAGTCAGTCTAAACACTAAATTGGAACATTTAGGAGACACCCAAATCGTGCAAGTTAAACATGACGCGAGACAGTAGAAACGCAAACTTGTGAAACTTTTATAAATGTTGTATTACAACCATTATGGTGTAAGATATTTAAAAGTGGTTTGGAACAACAATTACACGTAAACTCTGTTTGTATCAAACTTGTTCCCTCGAAGACCGATCTGGTGCAGGGAGGTTAAAACGAGACTCCGATCGCTTACTTAACAACATAGGTAGCGTGGCCGAGTGGTCTAAGGCGCTGGTTTTAGGCACCAGTCATTTCGATGGCGTGGGTTCGAATCCCACCACTGCCAGTGTAATTACGGTGCGTCTTGTCAATATTTCTTCATCCCATCACGCTGAATAGCGGCTAAGAAATATTCTTTACACACCAAGATGGCTTTCTTTGCCTATCGCTTTCGCATGGTATTGTAGAAGAAAGTTAAAGTTGTAAAAGTGACACATATTTTCAAGCTATCATTTGGAGTAAATCAACATCAAGTTTTGACTTTCGCTGGCTTGAACGGTTGGATAAAATGTAGACGCCTCTCATCAAACAATACATGAAACCAACCAACACTATGTAACACAATATCAACCTCTTCACACTTGAAATTGTTTCCTAATTCAGCCTTATCATAAATGTGCCTGTTAAAATTGAATTTTGTTGCATCAGCCACCAAGCTTAATATTTAAATTCAAATTTGATAGCACGGATTTCCGATGTAATCTAACAAAAGAAGAGCCCGGTTAGCTCAGTCGGTAGAGCGTTGGACTTTTAATCCAACGGTCAATAGTTCAAATCCCTTATCGGGCGCGACTTTTACAGTATTCTGACAAAAAACCGTAAGCCAGATCTTTCGCAAAAGTTATTATTTCATCTCCAGAGCGGAAATCAATCTCGATTCGTCTTGCTGAGAGTCAGTCTAAACACTAAATTGGAACATTTAGGAGACACCCCAAATCGTGCAAGTTAAACATGACGCGAGACAGTAGAAACGCAAACTTGTGAAACTTTTACAAATGTTGTATTGAAACCATTATGGTGCAAGATATTTAAAAGTGGTTTGGAACAACAATTACACGTAAACTCTGTTTGTATCAAACTTGTTCCCTCGAAGACCGATCTGGTGCAGGGAGGTTAAAACGAGACTCCGATCGCTAACTTAACAACATAGGTAGCGTGGCCGAGCGGTCTAAGGCGCTGGTTTAAGGCACCCGTCATTTCGATGGCGTGGGTTCGAATCCCACCGCTGCCATTGGATTCACAAATTTTATGCTTAACTTCACTCCGCAATCATGGAGTGGTCTTCCTTACTTTAATAAATCAATGAGACGGCCGCTTGTTAGTGTTTCGTACGTTTGAAGATGTACTGAAAATCCAATTAAGATTTCAAATCGCTTGTAAACGCGGTAGTGTGGCCGAGTGGTCTAAGGCGCTGGTTTTAGGCACCAGTCATTTCGATGGCGTGGGTTCGAATCCCACCACTGCCAGTGTAATTACGGTGCGTCTTGTCAATATTTCTTCATCCCATCACGCTGAATAGCGGCTAAGAAATATTCTTTACACACCAAGATGGCTTTCTTTGCCTATCGCTTTCGCATGGTATTGTAGAAGAAAGTTAAAGTTGTAAAAGTGACACATATTTTCAAGCTATCATTTGGAGTAAATCAACATCAAGTTTTGACTTTCGCTGGCTTGAACGGTTGGATAAAATGTAGACGCCTCTCATCAAACAATACATGAAACTAACCAACACTATGTAACACAATATCAACCTCTTCACACTTGAAATTGTTTCCTAATTCAGCCTTATCATAAATGTGCCTGTTAAAATTGAATTTTGTTGCATCAGCCACCAAGCTTAATATTTAAATTCAAATTTGATAGCACGGATTTCCGATGTAATCTAACAAAAGAAGAGCCCGGTTAGCTCAGTCGGTAGAGCGTTGGACTTTTAATCCAACGGTCAATAGTTCAAATCCCTTATCGGGCGCGACTTTTACAGTATTCTGACAAAAAACCGTAAGCCAGATCTTTCGCAAAAGTTATTATTTCATCTCCAGAGCGGAAATCAATCTCGATTCGTCTTGCTGAGAGTCAGTCTAAACACTAAATTGGAACATTTAGGAGACACCCCAAATCGTGCAAGTTAAACATGACGCGAGACAGTAGAAACGCAAACTTGTGAAACTTTTACAAATGTTGTATTGAAACCATTATGGTGCAAGATATTTAAAAGTGGTTTGGAACAACAATTACACGTAAACTCTGTTTGTATCAAACTTGTTCCCTCGAAGACCGATCTGGTGCAGGGAGGTTAAAACGAGACTCCGATCGCTAACTTAACAACATAGGTAGCGTGGCCGAGCGGTCTAAGGCGCTGGTTTAAGGCACCCGTCATTTCGATGGCGTGGGTTCGAATCCCACCGCTGCCATTGGATTCACAAATTTTATGCTTAACTTCACTCCGCAATCATGGAGTGGTCTTCCTTACTTTAATACATCAATGAGACGGCCGCTTGTTAGTGTTTCGTACGTTTGAAGATGTACTGAAAATCCAATTAAGATTTCAAATCGCTTGTAAACGCGGTAGTGTGGCCGAGTGGTCTAAGGCGCTGGTTTTAGGCACCAGTCATTTCGATGGCGTGGGTTCGAATCCCACCACTGCCAGTGTAATTACGGTGCGTCTTGTCAATATTTCTTCATCCCATCACGCTGAATAGCGGCTAAGAAATATTCTTTACACACGAAGATGGCTTTCTTTGCCTATCGCTTTCGCATGGTATTGTAGAAGAAAGTTAAAGTTGTAAAAGTGACACATATTTTCAAGCTATCATTTGGAGTAAATCAGCATCAAGTTTTGACTTTCGCTGGCTTGAACGGTTGGATAAAATGTAGACGCCTCTCATCAAACAATACATGAAACTAACCAGCACTATGTAACACAATATCAACCTCTTCACACTTGAAATTGTTTCCTAATTCAGCCTTATCACAAATGTGCCTGTTAAAATTGAATTTTGTTGCATCAGCCACCAAGCTTAATATTTAAATTCAAATTTGATAGGAGGGATTTCCGATGTAATCTAACAAAAGAGGGGCCCGGTTAGCTCAGTCGGTAGAGCGTTGGACTTTTAATCCAACGGTCAAGGGTTCAAATCCCTTATCGGGCGCGACTTTTACAGTATTCTGACAAAAAACCGTAAGCCAGATCTTTCGCAAAAGTTATTATTTCATCTCTAGAGCGGAAATCAATCTCGATTCGTCTTGCTGAGAGTCAGTCTAAACACTAAATTGGAACATTTAGGAGACACCCCAAATCGTGCAAGTTAAACATGACGCGAGACAGTAGAAACGCAAACTTGTGAAACTTTTACAAATGTTGTATTGAAACCATTATGGTGCAAGATATTTAAAAGTGGTTTGGAACAACAATTACACGTAAACTCTGTTTGTATCAAACTTGTTCCCTCGAAGACCGATCTGGTGCAGGGAGGTTAAAACGAGACTCCGATCGCTAACTTAACAACATAGGTAGCGTGGCCGAGCGGTCTAAGGCGCTGGTTTAAGGCACCAGTCATTTCGATGGCGTGGGTTCGAATCCCACCGCTGCCATTGGATTCACAAATTTTATGCTTAACTTCACTCCGCAATCATGGAGTGGTCTTCCTTACTTTAATAAATCAATGAGACGGCCGCTTGTTAGTGTTTCGTACGTTTGAAGATGTACTGAAAATCCAATTAAGATTTCAAATCGCTTGTAAACGCGGTAGTGTGGCCGGTTGGTCTAAGGCGCTGGTTTTAGGCACCAGTCATTTCGATGGCGTGGGTTCGAATCCCACCACTGCCAGTGTAATTACGGTGCGTCTTGTCAATATTTCTTCATCCCATCACGCTGAATAGCGGCTAAGAAATATTCTTTACACACCAAGATGGCTTTCTTTGCCTATCGCTTTCGCATGGTATTGTAGAAGAAAGTTAAAGTTGTAAAAGTGACACATATTTTCAAGCTATCATTTGGAGTAAATCAACATCAAGTTTTGACTTTCGCTGGCTTGAACGGTTGGATAAAATGTAGACGCCTCTCATCAAACAATACATGAAACTAACCAACACTATTTAACACAATATCAACCTCTTCACACTTGAAATTGTTTCCTAATTCAGCCTTATCACAAATGTGGCTGTTAAAATTGAATTTTGTTGCATCAGCCACCAAGCTTAATATTTAAATTCAAATTTGATAGCACGGATTTCCGATGTAATCTAACAAAAGAAGAGCCCGGTTAGCTCAGTCGGTAGAGCGTTGGACTTTTAATCCAACGGTCAATAGTTCAAATCCCTTATCGGGCGCGACTTTTACAGTATTCTGACAAAAAACCGTAAGCCAGATCTTTCGCAAAAGTTATTATTTCATCTCCAGAGCGGAAATCAATCTCGATTCGTCTTGCTGAGAGTCAGTCTAAACACTAAATTGGAACATTTAGGAGACACCCCAAATCGTGCAAGTTAAACATGACGCGAGACAGTAGAAACGCAAACTTGTGAAACTTTTACAAATGTTGTATTGAAACCATTATGGTGCAAGATATTTAAAAGTGGTTTGGAACAACAATTACACGTAAACTCTGTTTGTATCAAACTTGTTCCCTCGAAGACCGATCTGGTGCAGGGAGGTTAAAACGAGACTCCGATCGCTAACTTAACAACATAGGTAGCGTGGCCGAGCGGTCTAAGGCGCTGGTTTAAGGCACCCGTCATTTCGATGGCGTGGGTTCGAATCCCACCGCTGCCATTGGATTCACAAATTTTATGCTTAACTTCACTCCGCAATCATGGAGTGGTCTTCCTTACTTTAATAAATCAATGAGACGGCCGCTTGTTAGTGTTTCGTACGTTTGAAGATGTACTGAAAATCCAATTAAGATTTCAAATCGCTTGTAAACGCGGTAGTGTGGCCGAGTGGTCTAAGGCGCTGGTTTTAGGCACCAGTCATTTCGATGGCGTGGGTTCGAATCCCACCACTGCCAGTGTAATTACGGTGCGTCTTGTCAATATTTCTTCATCCCATCACGCTGAATAGCGGCTAAGAAATATTCTTTACACACGAAGATGGCTTTCTTTGCCTATCGCTTTCGCATGGTATTGTAGAAGAAAGTTAAAGTTGTAAAAGTGACACATATTTTCAAGCTATCATTTGGAGTAAATCAGCATCAAGTTTTGACTTTCGCTGGCTTGAACGGTTGGATAAAATGTAGACGCCTCTCATCAAACAATACATGAAACTAACCAGCACTATGTAACACAATATCAACCTCTTCACACTTGAAATTGTTTCCTAATTCAGCCTTATCACAAATGTGCCTGTTAAAATTGAATTTTGTTGCATCAGCCACCAAGCTTAATATTTAAATTCAAATTTGATAGGAGGGATTTCCGATGTAATCTAACAAAAGAGGGGCCCGGTTAGCTCAGTCGGTAGAGCGTTGGACTTTTAATCCAACGGTCAAGGGTTCAAATCCCTTATCGGGCGCGACTTTTACAGTATTCTGACAAAAAACCGTAAGCCAGATCTTTCGCAAAAGTTATTATTTCATCTCTAGAGCGGAAATCAATCTCGATTCGTCTTGCTGAGAGTCAGTCTAAACACTAAATTGGAACATTTAGGAGACACCCCAAATCGTGCAAGTTAAACATGACGCGAGACAGTAGAAACGCAAACTTGTGAAACTTTTACAAATGTTGTATTGAAACCATTATGGTGCAAGATATTTAAAAGTGGTTTGGAACAACAATTACACGTAAACTCTGTTTGTATCAAACTTGTTCCCTCGAAGACCGATCTGGTGCAGGGAGGTTAAAACGAGACTCCGATCGCTAACTTAACAACATAGGTAGCGTGGCCGAGCGGTCTAAGGCGCTGGTTTAAGGCACCCGTCATTTCGATGGCGTGGGTTCGAATCCCACCGCTGCCATTGGATTCACAAATTTTATGCTTAACTTCACTCCGCAATCATGGAGTGGTCTTCCTTACTTTAATAAATCAATGAGACGGCCGCTTGTTAGTGTTTCGTACGTTTGAAGATGTACTGAAAATCCAATTAAGATTTCAAATCGCTTGTAAACGCGGTAGTGTGGCCGAGTGGTCTAAGGCGCTGGTTTTAGGCACCAGTCATTTCGATGGCGTGGGTTCGAATCCCACCACTGCCAGTGTAATTACGGTGCGTCTTGTCAATATTTCTTCATCCCATCACGCTGAATAGCGGCTAAGAAATATTCTTTACACACGAAGATGGCTTTCTTTGCCTATCGCTTTCGCATGGTATTGTAGAAGAAAGTTAAAGTTGTAAAAGTGACACATATTTTCAAGCTATCATTTGGAGTAAATCAGCATCAAGTTTTGACTTTCGCTGGCTTGAACGGTTGGATAAAATGTAGACGCCTCTCATCAAACAATACATGAAACTAACCAGCACTATGTAACACAATATCAACCTCTTCACACTTGAAATTGTTTCCTAATTCAGCCTTATCACAAATGTGCCTGTTAAAATTGAATTTTGTTGCATCAGCCACCAAGCTTAATATTTAAATTCAAATTTGATAGGAGGGATTTCCGATGTAATCTAACAAAAGAGGGGCCCGGTTAGCTCAGTCGGTAGAGCGTTGGACTTTTAATCCAACGGTCAAGGGTTCAAATCCCTTATCGGGCGCGACTTTTACAGTATTCTGACAAAAAACCGTAAGCCAGATCTTTCGCAAAAGTTATTATTTCATCTCTAGAGCGGAAATCAATCTCGATTCGTCTTGCTGAGAGTCAGTCTAAACACTAAATTGGAACATTTAGGAGACACCCCAAATCGTGCAAGTTAAACATGACGCGAGACAGTAGAAACGCAAACTTGTGAAACTTTTACAAATGTTGTATTACAACCATTATGGTGTAAGATATTTAAAAGTGGTTTGGAACAACAATTACACGTAAACTCTGTTTGTATCAAACTTGTTCCCTCGAAGACCGATCTGGTGCAGGGAGGTTAAAACGAGACTCCGATCGCTTACTTACCAACATAGGTAGCGTGGCCGAGCGGTCTAAGGCGCTGGTTTAAGGCACCAGTCATTTCGATGGCGTGGGTTCGAATCCCACCGCTGCCATTGGATTCACAAATTTTATGCTTAACTTCACTCCGCAATCATGGAGTGGTCTTCCTTACTTTAATAAATCAATGAGACGGCCGCTTGTTAGTGTTTCGTACGTTTGAAGATGTACTGAAAATCCAATTAAGATTTCAAATCGCTTGTAAACGCGGTAGTGTGGCCGGTTGGTCTAACGCGCTGGTTTTAGGCACCAGTCATTTCGATGGCGTGGGTTCGAATCCCACCACTGCCAGTGTAATTACGGTGCGTCTTGTCAATATTTCTTCATCCCATCACGCTGAATAGCGGCTAAGAAATATTCTTTACACACCAAGATGGCTTTCTTTGCCTATCGCTTTCGCATGGTATTGTAGAAGAAAGTTAAAGTTGTAAAAGTGACACATATTTTCAAGCTATCATTTGGAGTAAATCAACATCAAGTTTTGACTTTCGCTGGCTTGAACGGTTGGATAAAATGTAGACGCCTCTCATCAAACAATACATGAAACTAATCAACACTATGTAACACAATATCAACCTCTTCACACTTGAAATTGTTTCCTAATTCAGCCTTATCACAAATGTGCCTGTTAAAATTGAATTTTGTTGCATCAGCCACCAAGCTTAATATTTAAATTCAAATTTGATAGGAGGGATTTCCGATGTAATCTAACAAAAGAGGAGCCCGGTTAGCTCAGTTGGTAGAGCGTTGGACGTTTAATCCAACGGTCAAGGGTTCAAATCCCTTATCGGGCGCGACTTTTACAGTATTCTGACAAAAAACCGTAAGCCAGATCTTTCGCAAAAGTTATTATTTCATCTCCAGAACGGAAATCAATCTCGATTCGTCTTGCTGAGAGTCAGTCTAAACACTAAATTGGAACATTTAGGAGACACCCAAATCGTGCAAGTTAAACATGACGCGAGACAGTAGAAACGCAAACTTGTGAAACTTTTATAAATGTTGTATTACAACCATTATGGTGTAAGATATTTAAAAGTGGTTTGGAACAACAATTACACGTAAACTCTGTTTGTATCAAACTTGTTCCCTCGAAGACCGATCTGGTGCAGGGAGGTTAAAACGAGACTCCGATCGCTTACTTAACAACATAGGTAGCGTGGCCGAGCGGTCTAAGGCGCTGGTTTAAGGCACCAGTCATTTCGATGGCGTGGGTTCGAATCCCACCGCTGCCATTGGATTCACAAATTTTATGCTTAACTTCACTCCGCAATCATGGAGTGGTCTTCCTTACTTTAATAAATCAATGAGACGGCCGCTTGTTAGTGTTTCGTACGTATGAAGATGTACTGAAAATCCAATTAAGATTTCAAATCGCTTGTAAACGCGGTAGTGTGGCCGAGTGGTCTAAGGGGCTGGTTTTAGGCACCAGTCATTTCGAAGGCGTGGTTTCGAATCCCACCACTGCCAGTGTAATTACGGTGCGTCTTGTCAATATTTCTTCATCCCATCACGCTGAATAGCGGCTAAGAAATATTCTTTACACACCAAGATGGCTTTCTTTGCCTATCGCTTTCGCATGGTATTGTAGAAGAAAGTTAAAGTTGTAAAAGTGACACATATTTTCAAGCTATCATTTGGAGTAAATCAACATCAAGTTTTGACTTTCGCTGGCTTGAACGGTTGGATAAAATGTAGACGCCTCTCATCAAACAATACATGAAACTAATCAACACTATGTAACACAATATCAACCTCTTCACACTTGAAATTGTTTCCTAATTCAGCCTTATCACAAATGTGCCTGTTAAAATTGAATTTTGTTGCATCAGCCACCAAGCTTAATATTTAAATTCAAATTTGATAGGAGGGATTTCCGATGTAATCTAACAAAAGAGGAGCCCGGTTAGCTCAGTTGGTAGAGCGTTGGACGTTTAATCC
Organism: Clavelina lepadiformis; assembly: GCF_947623445.1. Taxonomy (NCBI): domain Eukaryota; kingdom Metazoa; phylum Chordata; class Ascidiacea; order Aplousobranchia; family Clavelinidae; genus Clavelina; species Clavelina lepadiformis. The sequence goes on along the minus strand of NC_135248.1, from coordinate 5,157,569 downwards.
AACGGTCAAGGGTTCAAATCCCTTATCGGGCGCGACTTTTACAGTATTCTGACAAAAAACCGTAAGCCAGATCTTTCGCAAAAGTTATTATTTCATCTCCAGAGCGGAAATCAATCTCGATTCGTCTTGCTAAGAGTCAGTCTAAACACTAAATTGGAACATTTAGGAGACACCCAAATCGTGCAAGTTAAACATGACGCGAGACAGTAGAAACGCAAACTTGTGAAACTTTTATAAATGTTGTATTACAACCATTATGGTGTAAGATATTTAAAAGTGGTTTGGAACAACAATTACACGTAAACTCTGTTTGTATCAAACTTGTTCCCTCGAAGACCGATCTGGTGCAGGGAGGTTAAAACGAGACTCCGATCGCTTACTTAACAACATAGGTAGCGTGGCCGAGTGGTCTAAGGCGCTGGTTTTAGGCACCAGTCATTTCGATGGCGTGGGTTCGAATCCCACCACTGCCAGTGTAATTACGGTGCGTCTTGTCAATATTTCTTCATCCCATCACGCTGAATAGCGGCTAAGAAATATTCTTTACACACCAAGATGGCTTTCTTTGCCTATCGCTTTCGCATGGTATTGTAGAAGAAAGTTAAAGTTGTAAAAGTGACACATATTTTCAAGCTATCATTTGGAGTAAATCAACATCAAGTTTTGACTTTCGCTGGCTTGAACGGTTGGATAAAATGTAGACGCCTCTCATCAAACAATACATGAAACTAACCAACACTATGTAACACAATATCAACCTCTTCACACTTGAAATTGTTTCCTAATTCAGCCTTATCATAAATGTGCCTGTTAAAATTGAATTTTGTTGCATCAGCCACCAAGCTTAATATTTAAATTCAAATTTGATAGCACGGATTTCCGATGTAATCTAACAAAAGAAGAGCCCGGTTAGCTCAGTCGGTAGAGCGTTGGACTTTTAATCCAACGGTCAATAGTTCAAATCCCTTATCGGGCGCGACTTTTACAGTATTCTGACAAAAAACCGTAAGCCAGATCTTTCGCAAAAGTTATTATTTCATCTCCAGAGCGGAAATCAATCTCGATTCGTCTTGCTGAGAGTCAGTCTAAACACTAAATTGGAACATTTAGGAGACACCCCAAATCGTGCAAGTTAAACATGACGCGAGACAGTAGAAACGCAAACTTGTGAAACTTTTACAAATGTTGTATTGAAACCATTATGGTGCAAGATATTTAAAAGTGGTTTGGAACAACAATTACACGTAAACTCTGTTTGTATCAAACTTGTTCCCTCGAAGACCGATCTGGTGCAGGGAGGTTAAAACGAGACTCCGATCGCTAACTTAACAACATAGGTAGCGTGGCCGAGCGGTCTAAGGCGCTGGTTTAAGGCACCCGTCATTTCGATGGCGTGGGTTCGAATCCCACCGCTGCCATTGGATTCACAAATTTTATGCTTAACTTCACTCCGCAATCATGGAGTGGTCTTCCTTACTTTAATAAATCAATGAGACGGCCGCTTGTTAGTGTTTCGTACGTTTGAAGATGTACTGAAAATCCAATTAAGATTTCAAATCGCTTGTAAACGCGGTAGTGTGGCCGAGTGGTCTAAGGCGCTGGTTTTAGGCACCAGTCATTTCGATGGCGTGGGTTCGAATCCCACCACTGCCAGTGTAATTACGGTGCGTCTTGTCAATATTTCTTCATCCCATCACGCTGAATAGCGGCTAAGAAATATTCTTTACACACGAAGATGGCTTTCTTTGCCTATCGCTTTCGCATGGTATTGTAGAAGAAAGTTAAAGTTGTAAAAGTGACACATATTTTCAAGCTATCATTTGGAGTAAATCAGCATCAAGTTTTGACTTTCGCTGGCTTGAACGGTTGGATAAAATGTAGACGCCTCTCATCAAACAATACATGAAACTAACCAGCACTATGTAACACAATATCAACCTCTTCACACTTGAAATTGTTTCCTAATTCAGCCTTATCACAAATGTGCCTGTTAAAATTGAATTTTGTTGCATCAGCCACCAAGCTTAATATTTAAATTCAAATTTGATAGGAGGGATTTCCGATGTAATCTAACAAAAGAGGGGCCCGGTTAGCTCAGTCGGTAGAGCGTTGGACTTTTAATCCAACGGTCAAGGGTTCAAATCCCTTATCGGGCGCGACTTTTACAGTATTCTGACAAAAAACCGTAAGCCAGATCTTTCGCAAAAGTTATTATTTCATCTCTAGAGCGGAAATCAATCTCGATTCGTCTTGCTGAGAGTCAGTCTAAACACTAAATTGGAACATTTAGGAGACACCCCAAATCGTGCAAGTTAAACATGACGCGAGACAGTAGAAACGCAAACTTGTGAAACTTTTACAAATGTTGTATTGAAACCATTATGGTGCAAGATATTTAAAAGTGGTTTGGAACAACAATTACACGTAAACTCTGTTTGTATCAAACTTGTTCCCTCGAAGACCGATCTGGTGCAGGGAGGTTAAAACGAGACTCCGATCGCTAACTTAACAACATAGGTAGCGTGGCCGAGCGGTCTAAGGCGCTGGTTTAAGGCACCAGTCATTTCGATGGCGTGGGTTCGAATCCCACCGCTGCCATTGGATTCACAAATTTTATGCTTAACTTCACTCCGCAATCATGGAGTGGTCTTCCTTACTTTAATAAATCAATGAGACGGCCGCTTGTTAGTGTTTCGTACGTTTGAAGATGTACTGAAAATCCAATTAAGATTTCAAATCGCTTGTAAACGCGGTAGTGTGGCCGGTTGGTCTAAGGCGCTGGTTTTAGGCACCAGTCATTTCGATGGCGTGGGTTCGAATCCCACCACTGCCAGTGTAATTACGGTGCGTCTTGTCAATATTTCTTCATCCCATCACGCTGAATAGCGGCTAAGAAATATTCTTTACACACCAAGATGGCTTTCTTTGCCTATCGCTTTCGCATGGTATTGTAGAAGAAAGTTAAAGTTGTAAAAGTGACACATATTTTCAAGCTATCATTTGGAGTAAATCAACATCAAGTTTTGACTTTCGCTGGCTTGAACGGTTGGATAAAATGTAGACGCCTCTCATCAAACAATACATGAAACTAACCAACACTATTTAACACAATATCAACCTCTTCACACTTGAAATTGTTTCCTAATTCAGCCTTATCACAAATGTGGCTGTTAAAATTGAATTTTGTTGCATCAGCCACCAAGCTTAATATTTAAATTCAAATTTGATAGCACGGATTTCCGATGTAATCTAACAAAAGAAGAGCCCGGTTAGCTCAGTCGGTAGAGCGTTGGACTTTTAATCCAACGGTCAAGGGTTTAAATCCCTTATCGGGCGCGACTTTTACAGTATTCTGACAAAAAACCGTAAGCCAGATCTTTCGCAAAAGTTATTATTTCATCTCCAGAGCGGAAATCAATCTCGATTCGTCTTGCTGAGAGTCAGTCTAAACACTAAATTGGAACATTTAGGAGACACCCCAAATCGTACAAGTTAAACATGACGCGAGACAGTAGAAACGCAAACTTGTGAAACTTTTATAAATGTTGTATTACAACCATTATGGTGTAAGATATTTAAAAGTGGTTTGGAACAACAATTACACGTAAACTCTGTTTGTATCAAACTTGTTCCCTCGAAGACCGATCTGGTGCAGGGAGGTTAAAACGAGACTCCGATCGCTTACTTACCAACATAGGTAGCGTGGCCGAGCGGTCTAAGGCGCTGGTTTAAGGCACCAGTCATTTCGATGGCGTGGGTTCGAATCCCACCGCTGCCATTGGATTCACAAATTTTATGCTTAACTTCACTCCGCAATCATGGAGTGGTCTTCCTTACTTTAATAAATCAATGAGACGGCCGCTTGTTAGTGTTTCGTACGTTTGAAGATGTACTGAAAATCCAATTAAGATTTCAAATCGCTTGTAAACGCGGTAGTGTGGCCGGTTGGTCTAAGGCGCTGGTTTTAGGCACCAGTCATTTCGATGGCGTGGGTTCGAATCCCACCACTGCCAGTGTAATTACGGTGCGTCTTGTCAATATTTCTTCATCCCATCACGCTGAATAGCGGCTAAGAAATATTCTTTACACACCAAGATGGCTTTCTTTGCCTATCGCTTTCGCATGGTATTGTAGAAGAAAGTTAAAGTTGTAAAAGTGACACATATTTTCAAGCTATCATTTGGAGTAAATCAACATCAAGTTTTGACTTTCGCTGGCTTGAACGGTTGGATAAAATGTAGACGCCTCTCATCAAACAATACATGAAACTAATCAACACTATGTAACACAATATCAACCTCTTCACACTTGAAATTGTTTCCTAATTCAGCCTTATCACAAATGTGCCTGTTAAAATTGAATTTTGTTGCATCAGCCACCAAGCTTAATATTTAAATTCAAATTTGATAGGAGGGATTTCCGATGTAATCTAACAAAAGAGGAGCCCGGTTAGCTCAGTTGGTAGAGCGTTGGACGTTTAATCCAACGGTCAAGGGTTCAAATCCCTTATCGGGCGCGACTTTTACAGTATTCTGACAAAAAACCGTAAGCCAGATCTTTCGCAAAAGTTATTATTTCATCTCCAGAACGGAAATCAATCTCGATTCGTCTTGCTGAGAGTCAGTCTAAACACTAAATTGGAACATTTAGGAGACACCCAAATCGTGCAAGTTAAACATGACGCGAGACAGTAGAAACGCAAACTTGTGGAACTTTTATAAATGTTGTATTACAACCATTATGGTGTAAGATATTTAAAAGTGGTTTGGAACAACAATTACACGTAAACTCTGTTTGTATCAAACTTGTTCCCTCGAAGACCGATCTGGTGCAGGGAGGTTAAAACGAGACTCCGATCGCTTACTTAACAACATAGGTAGCGTGGCCGAGCGGTCTAAGGCGCTGGTTTAAGGCACCAGTCATTTCGATGGCGTGGGTTCGAATCCCACCGCTGCCATTGGATTCACAAATTTTATGCTTAACTTCACTCCGCAATCATGGAGTGGTCTTCCTTACTTTAATAAATCAATGAGACGGCCGCTTGTTAGTGTTTCGTACGTATGAAGATGTACTGAAAATCCAATTAAGATTTCAAATCGCTTGTAAACGCGGTAGTGTGGCCGAGTGGTCTAAGGGGCTGGTTTTAGGCACCAGTCATTTCGATGGCGTGGTTTCGAATCCCACCACTGCCAGTGTAATTACGGTGCGTCTTGTCAATATTTCTTCATCCCATCACGCTGAATAGCGGCTAAGAAATATTCTTTACACACCAAGATGGCTTTCTTTGCCTATCGCTTTCGCATGGTATTGTAGAAGAAAGTTAAAGTTGTAAAAGTGACACATATTTTCAAGCTATCATTTGGAGTAAATCAACATCAAGTTTTGACTTTCGCTGGCTTGAACGGTTGGATAAAATGTAGACGCCTCTCATCAAACAATGCATGAAACTAATCAACACTATGTAACACAATATCAACCTCTTCACACTTGAAATTGTTTCCTAATTCAGCCTTATCACAAATGTGCCTGTTAAAATTGAATTTTGTTGCATCAGCCACCAAGCTTAATATTTAAATTCAAATTTGATAGGAGGGATTTCCGATGTAATCTAACAAAAGAGGAGCCCGGTTAGCTCAGTTGGTAGAGCGTTGGACGTTTAATCCAACGGTCAAGGGTTCAAATCCCTTATCGGGCGCGACTTTTACAGTATTCTGACAAAAAACCGTAAGCCAGATCTTTCGCAAAAGTTATTATTTCATCTCCAGAGCGGAAATCAATCTCGATTCGTCTTGCTAAGAGTCAGTCTAAACACTAAATTGGAACATTTAGGAGACACCCAAATCGTGCAAGTTAAACATGACGCGAGACAGTAGAAACGCAAACTTGTGAAACTTTTATAAATGTTGTATTACAACCATTATGGTGTAAGATATTTAAAAGTGGTTTGGAACAACAATTACACGTAAACTCTGTTTGTATCAAACTTGTTCCCTCGAAGACCGATCTGGTGCAGGGAGGTTAAAACGAGACTCCGATCGCTTACTTAACAACATAGGTAGCGTGGCCGAGTGGTCTAAGGCGCTGGTTTTAGGCACCAGTCATTTCGATGGCGTGGGTTCGAATCCCACCACTGCCAGTGTAATTACGGTGCGTCTTGTCAATATTTCTTCATCCCATCACGCTGAATAGCGGCTAAGAAATATTCTTTACACACCAAGATGGCTTTCTTTGCCTATCGCTTTCGCATGGTATTGTAGAAGAAAGTTAAAGTTGTAAAAGTGACACATATTTTCAAGCTATCATTTGGAGTAAATCAACATCAAGTTTTGACTTTCGCTGGCTTGAACGGTTGGATAAAATGTAGACGCCTCTCATCAAACAATACATGAAACTAACCAACACTATGTAACACAATATCAACCTCTTCACACTTGAAATTGTTTCCTAATTCAGCCTTATCATAAATGTGCCTGTTAAAATTGAATTTTGTTGCATCAGCCACCAAGCTTAATATTTAAATTCAAATTTGATAGCACGGATTTCCGATGTAATCTAACAAAAGAAGAGCCCGGTTAGCTCAGTCGGTAGAGCGTTGGACTTTTAATCCAACGGTCAATAGTTCAAATCCCTTATCGGGCGCGACTTTTACAGTATTCTGACAAAAAACCGTAAGCCAGATCTTTCGCAAAAGTTATTATTTCATCTCCAGAGCGGAAATCAATCTCGATTCGTCTTGCTGAGAGTCAGTCTAAACACTAAATTGGAACATTTAGGAGACACCCCAAATCGTGCAAGTTAAACATGACGCGAGACAGTAGAAACGCAAACTTGTGAAACTTTTACAAATGTTGTATTGAAACCATTATGGTGCAAGATATTTAAAAGTGGTTTGGAACAACAATTACACGTAAACTCTGTTTGTATCAAACTTGTTCCCTCGAAGACCGATCTGGTGCAGGGAGGTTAAAACGAGACTCCGATCGCTAACTTAACAACATAGGTAGCGTGGCCGAGCGGTCTAAGGCGCTGGTTTAAGGCACCCGTCATTTCGATGGCGTGGGTTCGAATCCCACCGCTGCCATTGGATTCACAAATTTTATGCTTAACTTCACTCCGCAATCATGGAGTGGTCTTCCTTACTTTAATAAATCAATGAGACGGCCGCTTGTTAGTGTTTCGTACGTTTGAAGATGTACTGAAAATCCAATTAAGATTTCAAATCGCTTGTAAACGCGGTAGTGTGGCCGAGTGGTCTAAGGCGCTGGTTTTAGGCACCAGTCATTTCGATGGCGTGGGTTCGAATCCCACCACTGCCAGTGTAATTACGGTGCGTCTTGTCAATATTTCTTCATCCCATCACGCTGAATAGCGGCTAAGAAATATTCTTTACACACGAAGATGGCTTTCTTTGCCTATCGCTTTCGCATGGTATTGTAGAAGAAAGTTAAAGTTGTAAAAGTGACACATATTTTCAAGCTATCATTTGGAGTAAATCAGCATCAAGTTTTGACTTTCGCTGGCTTGAACGGTTGGATAAAATGTAGACGCCTCTCATCAAACAATACATGAAACTAACCAGCACTATGTAACACAATATCAACCTCTTCACACTTGAAATTGTTTCCTAATTCAGCCTTATCACAAATGTGCCTGTTAAAATTGAATTTTGTTGCATCAGCCACCAAGCTTAATATTTAAATTCAAATTTGATAGGAGGGATTTCCGATGTAATCTAACAAAAGAGGGGCCCGGTTAGCTCAGTCGGTAGAGCGTTGGACTTTTAATCCAACGGTCAAGGGTTCAAATCCCTTATCGGGCGCGACTTTTACAGTATTCTGACAAAAAACCGTAAGCCAGATCTTTCGCAAAAGTTATTATTTCATCTCTAGAGCGGAAATCAATCTCGATTCGTCTTGCTGAGAGTCAGTCTAAACACTAAATTGGAACATTTAGGAGACACCCCAAATCGTGCAAGTTAAACATGACGCGAGACAGTAGAAACGCAAACTTGTGAAACTTTTACAAATGTTGTATTGAAACCATTATGGTGCAAGATATTTAAAAGTGGTTTGGAACAACAATTACACGTAAACTCTGTTTGTATCAAACTTGTTCCCTCGAAGACCGATCTGGTGCAGGGAGGTTAAAACGAGACTCCGATCGCTAACTTAACAAAATAGGTAGCGTGGCCGAGCGGTCTAAGGCGCTGGTTTAAGGCACCAGTCATTTCGATGGCGTGGGTTCGAATCCCACCGCTGCCATTGGATTCACAAATTTTATGCTTAACTTCACTCCGCAATCATGGAGTGGTCTTCCTTACTTTAATAAATCAATGAGACGGCCGCTTGTTAGTGTTTCGTACGTTTGAAGATGTACTGAAAATCCAATTAAGATTTCAAATCGCTTGTAAACGCGGTAGTGTGGCCGGTTGGTCTAAGGCGCTGGTTTTAGGCACCAGTCATTTCGATGGCGTGGGTTCGAATCCCACCACTGCCAGTGTAATTACGGTGCGTCTTGTCAATATTTCTTCATCCCATCACGCTGAATAGCGGCTAAGAAATATTCTTTACACACCAAGATGGCTTTCTTTGCCTATCGCTTTCGCATGGTATTGTAGAAGAAAGTTAAAGTTGTAAAAGTGACACATATTTTCAAGCTATCATTTGGAGTAAATCAACATCAAGTTTTGACTTTCGCTGGCTTGAACGGTTGGATAAAATGTAGACGCCTCTCATCAAACAATACATGAAACTAACCAACACTATTTAACACAATATCAACTTCTTCACACTTGAAATTGTTTCCTAATTCAGCCTTATCACAAATGTGGCTGTTAAAATTGAATTTTGTTGCATCAGCCACCAAGCTTAATATTTAAATTCAAATTTGATAGCACGGATTTCCGATGTAATCTAACAAAAGAAGAGCCCGGTTAGCTCAGTCGGTAGAGCGTTGGACTTTTAATCCAACGGTCAAGGGTTCAAATCCCTTATCGGGCGCGACTTTTACAGTATTCTGACAAAATACCGTAAGCCAGATCTTTCGCAAAAGTTATTATTTCATCTCCAGAGCGGAAATCAATCTCGATTCGTCTTGCTGAGAGTCAGTCTAAACACTAAATTGGAACATTTAGGAGACACCCCAAATCGTACAAGTTAAACATGACGCGAGACAGTAGAAACGCAAACTTGTGAAACTTTTATAAATGTTGTATTACAACCATTATGGTGTAAGATATTTAAAAGTGGTTTGGAACAACAATTACACGTAAACTCTGTTTGTATCAAACTTGTTCCCTCGAAGACCGATCTGGTGCAGGGAGGTTAAAACGAGACTCCGATCGCTTACTTAACAACATAGGTAGCGTGGCCGAGCGGTCTAAGGCGCTGGTTTAAGGCACCAGTCATTTCGATGGCGTGGGTTCGAATCTCACCGCTGCCATTGGATTCACAAATTTTATGCTTAACTTCACTCCGCAATCATGGAGTGGTCTTCCTTACTTTAATAAATCAATGAGACGGCCGCTTGTTAGTGTTTCGTACGTTTGAAGATGTACTGAAAATCCAATTAAGATTTCAAATCGCTTGTAAAAGCGGTAGTGTGGCCGAGTGGTCTAAGGCGCTGGTTTTAGGCACCAGTCATTTCGATGGCGTGGGTTCGAATCCCACCACTGCCAGTGTAATTACGGTGCGTCTTGTCAATATTTCTTCATCCCATCACGCTGAATAGCGGCTAAGAAATATTCTTTACACACCAAGATGGCTTTCTTTGCCTATCGCTTTCGCATGGTATTGTAGAAGAAAGTTAAAGTTGTAAAAGTGACACATATTTTCAAGCTATCATTTGGAGTAAATCAGCATCAAGTTTTGACTTTCGCCGGCTTGAACGGTTGGATAAAATGTAGACGCCTCTCATCAAACAATACATGAAACTAACCAACACTATGTAACACAATATCAACCTCTTCACACTTGAAATTGTTTCCTAATTCAGCCTTATCACAAATGTGCCTGTTAAAATTGAATTTTGTTGCATCAGCCACCAAGCTTAATATTTAAATTCAAATTTGATAGCACGGATTTCCGATGTAATCTAACAAAAGAGGAGCCCGGTTAGCTCAGTCGGTAGAGCGTTGGACTTTTAATCCAACGGTCAAGGGTTCAAATACCTTATCGGGCGCGACTTTTACAGTATTCTGACAAAAAACCGTAAGCCAGATCTTTCGCAAAAGTTATTATTTCATCTCCAGAGCGGAAATCAATCTCGATTCGTCTTGCTGAGAGTCAGTCTAAACACTAAATTGGAACATTTAGGAGACACCCCAAATCGTGCAAGTTAAACATGACGCGAGACAGTAGAAACGCAAACTTGTGAAACTTTTATAAATGTTGTATTGAAACAATTATAGTGCAAGATATTTAAAAGTGGTTTGGAACAACAATTACACGTAAACTCTGTTTGTATCAAACTTGTTCCCTCGAAGACCGATCTGGTGCAGGGAGGTTAAAACGAGACTCCGATCGCTAACTTAACAACATAGGTAGCGTGGCCGAGCGGTCTAAGGCGCTGGTTTAAGGCACCCGTCATTTCGATGGCGTGGGTTCGAATCCCACCGCTGCCATTGGATTTACAAATTTTATGCTTAACTTCACTCCGCAATCATGGAGTGGTCTTCCTTACTTTAATAAATCAATGAGACGGCCGCTTGTTAGTGTTTCGTACGTTTGAAGATGTACTGAAAATCCAATTAAGATTTCAAATCGCTTGTAAACGCGGTAGTCTGGCCGAGTGGTCTAAGGCGCTGGTTTTAGGCACCAGTCATTTCGATGGCGTGGGTTGGAATCCCACCGCTGCCATTGGATTCACAAATTTTATGCTTAACTTCACTCCGCAATCATGGAGTGGTCTTCCTTACTTTAATAAATCAATGATATGGCCGCTTTTTAGTGTTTCGTACGTTTGAAGATGTACTGTAAATCCAATTAAGATTTCAAATCGCTTGTAAACGCGGTAGTGTGGCCGAGTGGTCTAAGGCGCTGGTTTTAGGCACCAGTCATTTCGATGGCGTGGGTTCGAATCCCACCACTGCCAGTGTAATTACGGTGCGTCTTGTCAATATTTCTTCATCCCATCACGCTGAATAGCGGCTAAGAAATATTCTTTACACACCAAGATGGCTTTCTTTGCCTATCGCTTTCGCATGGTATTGTAGAAGAAAGTTAAAGTTGTAAAAGTGACACATATTTTCAAGCTATCATTTGGAGTAAATCAGCATCAAGTTTTGACTTTCGCTGGCTTGAACGGTTGGATAAAATGTAGACGCCTCTCATCAAACAATACATGAAACTACCCAACACAATGTAACACAATATCAACCTCTTCACACTTGAAATTGTTTCCTAATTCAGCCTTATCACAAATGTGCCTGTTAAAGTTGAATTTTGTTGCATCAGCCACCAAGCTTAATATTTAAATTCAAATTTGATAGGAGGGATTTCCGATGTAATCTAACAAAAGAGGAGCCCGGTTAGCTCAGTCGGTAGAGCATTGGACTTTTAATCCAACGGTCAAGGGTTCAAATCCCTTATCGAGCGCGACTTTTACAGTATTCTGACAAAAAACCGTAAGCCAGATCTTTCGCAAAAGTTATTATTTCATCTCCAGAGCGGAAATCAATCTCGATTCGTCTTGCTGAGAGTCAGTCTAAACACTAAATTGGAAAATTTAGGAGACACCCCAAATCGTGCAAGTTAAACATGACGCGAGACAGTAGAAACGCAAACTTGTGAAACTTTTATAAATGTTGTATTACAACCATTATGGTGTAAGATATTTAAAAGTGGTTTGGAACAACAATTACACGTAAACTCTGTTTGTATCAAACTTGTTCCCTCGAAGACCGATCTGGTGCAGGGAGGTTAAAACGAGACTCCGATCGCTTACTTAACAACATAGGTAGCGTGGCCGAGCGGTCTAAGGCGCTGGTTTAAGGCACCAGTCATTTCGATGGCGTGGGTTCGAATCCCACCGCTGCCATTGGCTTCACAAATTTTATGCTTAACTTCACTCCGCAATCATGGAGTGGTCTTTCTTACTTTAATAAATCAATGAGATGGCCGCTTTTTAGTGTTTCGTACGTTTGAAGATGTACTGTAAATCCAATTAAGATTTCAAATCGCTTGTAAAAGCGGTAGTGTGGCCGAGTGGTCTAAGGCGCTGGTTTTAGGCACCAGTCATTTCGATGGCGTGGGTTCGAATCCCACCACTGCCAGTGTAATTACGGTGCGTCTTGTCAATATTTCTTCATCCCATCACGCTGAATAGCGGCTAAGAAATATTCTTTACACACCAAGATGGCTTTCTTTGCCTATCGCTTTCGCATGGTATTGTAGAAGAAAGTTAAAGTTGTAAAAGTGACACATATTTTCAAGCTATCATTTGGAGTAAATCAGCATCAAGTTTTGACTTTCGCCGGCTTGAACGGTTGGATAAAATGTAGACGCCTCTCATCAAACAATACATGAAACTACCCAACACTACGTAACACAATATCAACCTCTTCACACTTGAAATTGTTTCCTAATTCAGCCTTATCACAAATGTGCCTGTTAAAATTGAATTTTGTTGCATCAGCCACCAAGCTTAATAATTAAATTCAAATTTGATAGGAGGGATTTCCGATGTAATCTAACAAAAGAGGAGCCCGGTTAGCTCAGTTGGTAGAGCGTTGGACTTTTAATCCAACGGTCAAGGGTTCAAATCCCTTATCGGGCGCGACTTTTACAGTATTCTGACAAAAAACCGTAAGCCAGATCTTTCGGAAAAGTTATTATTTCATCTCCAGAGCGGAAATCAATCTCGATTCGTCTTGCTGAGAGTCAGTATCAACACTAAATTGGAACATTTAGGAGACACCCCAAATCGTGCAAGTTAAACATGACGCGAGACAGTAGAAACGCAAACTTGTGAAACTTTTATAAATGTTGTATTACAACCATTATGGTGTAAGATATTTAAAAGTGGTTTGGAACAACAATTACACGTAAACTCTGTTTGTATCAAACTTGTTCCCTCGAAGACCGATCTGGTGCAGGGAGGTTAAAACGAGACTCCGATCGCTTACTTAACAACATAGGTAGCGTGGCCGAGCGGTCTAAGGCGCTGGTTTAAGGCACCAGTCATTTCGATGGCGTGGGTTCGAATCCCACCGCTGCCATTGGATTCACAAATTTTATGCTTAACTTCACTCCGCAATCATGGAGTGGTCTTCCTTACTTTAATAAATCAATGAGACGGCCGCTTGTTAGTGTTTCGTACGTATGAAGATGTACTGAAAATCCAATTAAGATTTCAAATCGCTTGTAAACGCGGTAGTGTGGCCGAGTGGTCTAAGGGGCTGGTTTTAGGCACCAGTCATTTCGATGGCGTGGGTTCGAATCCCACCACTGCCAGTGTAATTACGGTGCGTCTTGTCAATATTTCTTCATCCCATCACGCTGAATAGCGGCTAAGAAATATTCTTTACACACCAAGATGGCTTTCTTTGCCTATCGCTTTCGCATGGTATTGTAGAAGAAAGTTAAAGTTGTAAAAGTGACACATATTTTCAAGCTATCATTTGGAGTAAATCAACATCAAGTTTTGACTTTCGCTGGCTTGAACGGTTGGATAAAATGTAGACGCCTCTCATCAAACAATACATGAAACTAACCAACACTATGTAACACAATATCAACCTCTTCACACTTGAAATTGTTTCCTAATTCAGCCTTATCACAAATGTGCCTGTTAAAATTGAATTTTGTTGCATCAGCCACCAAGCTTAATATTTAAATTCAAATTTGATAGGAGGGATTTCCGATGTAATCTAACAAAAGAGGAGCCCGGTTAGCTCAGTTGGTAGAGCGTTGGACGTTTAATCCAACGGTCAAGGGTTCAAATCCCTTATCGGGCGCGACTTTTACAGTATTCTGACAAAAAACCGTAAGCCAGATCTTTCGCAAAAGTTATTATTTCATCTCCAGAGCGGAAATCAATCTCGATTCGTCTTGCTGAGAGTCAGTCTAAACACTAAATTGGAACATTTAGGAGACACCCAAATCGTGCAAGTTAAACATGACGCGAGACAGTAGAAACGCAAACTTGTGAAACTTTTATAAATGTTGTATTACAACCATTATGGTGTAAGATATTTAAAAGTGGTTTGGAACAACAATTACACGTAAACTCTGTTTGTATCAAACTTGTTCCCTCGAAGACCGATCTGGTGCAGGGAGGTTAAAACGAGACTCCGATCGCTTACTTAACAACATAGGTAGCGTGGCCGAGCGGTCTAAGGCGCTGGTTTAAGGCACCAGTCATTTCGATGGCGTGGGTTCGAATCCCACCGCTGCCATTGGATTCACAAATTTTATGCTTAACTTCACTCCGCAATCATGGAGTGGTCTTCCTTACTTTAATAAATCAATGAGACGGCCGCTTGTTAGTGTTTCGTACGTTTGAAGATGTACTGAAAATCCAATTAAGATTTCAAATCGCTTGTAAACGCGGTAGTGTGGCCGAGTGGTCTAAGGCGCTGGTTTTAGGCACCAGTCATTTCGATGGCGTGGGTTCGAATCCCACCACTGCCAGTGTAATTACGGTGCGTCTTGTCAATATTTCTTCATCCCATCACGCTGAATAGCGGCTAAGAAATATTCTTTACACACCAAGATGGCTTTCTTTGCCTATCGCTTTCGCATGGTATTGTAGAAGAAAGTTAAAGTTGTAAAAGTGACACATATTTTCAAGCTATCATTTGGAGTAAATCAACATCAAGTTTTGACTTTCGCTGGCTTGAACGGTTGGATAAAATGTAGACGCCTCTCATCAAACAATACATGAAACTACCCAACACTACGTAACACAATATCAACCTCTTCACACTTGAAATTGTTTCCTAATTCAGCCTTATCACAAATGTGCCTGTTAAAATTGAATTTTGTTGCATCAGCCACCAAGCTTAATAATTAAATTCAAATTTGATAGGAGGGATTTCCGATGTAATCTAACAAAAGAGGAGCCCGGTTAGCTCAGTCGGTAGAGCGTTGGACTTTTAATCCAACGGTCAAGGGTTCAAATCCCTTATCGGGCGCGACTTTTACAGTATTCTGACAAAAAACCGTAAGCCAGATCTTTCGCAAAAGTTATTATTTCATCTCCAGAGCGGAAATCAATCTCGATTCGTCTTGCTGAGAGTCAGTCTAAACACTAAATTGGAACATTTAGGAGACACCCAAATCGTGCAAGTTAAACATGACGCGAAACAGTAGAAACGCAAACTTGTGAAACTTTTATAAATGTTGTATTACAACCATTATGGTGTAAGATATTTAAAAGTGGTTTGGAACAACAATTACACGTAAACTCTGTTTGTATCAAACTTGTTCCCTCGAAGACCGATCTGGTGCAGGGAGGTTAAAACGAGACTCCGATCGCTTACTTAACAACATAGGTAGCGTGGCCGAGCGGTCTAAGGCGATTCGTCTTGCTGAGAGTCAGTCTAAACACTAAATTGGAACGTTTAGGAGACACCCAAATCGTGCAAGTTAAACATGACGCGAGACAGTAGAAACGCAAACTTGTGAAACTTTTATAAATGTTGTATTACAACCATTATGGTGTAAGATATTTAAAAATGGTTTGGAACAACAATTACACGTAAACTCTGTTTGTATCAAACTTGTTCCCTCGAAGACCGATCTGGTGCAGGGAGGTTAAAAGGAGACTCCGATCGCTTACTTAACAATATAGGTAGCGTGGCCGAGCGGTCTAAGGCGCTGGTTTAAGGCACCAGTCATTTCGATGGCGTGGGTTCGAATCCCACCGCTGCCATTGGATTCACAATTTTTATGCTTAACTTCACTCCGCAATCATGGAGTGGTCTTCCTTACTTTAATAAATCAATGAGACGGCCGCTTGTTAGTGTTTCGTACGTTTGAAGATGTACTGAAAATCCAATTAAGATTTCAAATCGCTTGTAAACGCGGTAGTGTGGCCGAGTGGTCTAAGGCGCTGGTTTTAGGCACCAGTCATTTCGATGGCGTGGGTTCGAATCCCACCACTGCCAGTGTAATTACGGTGCGTCTTTTCAATATTTCTTCATCCCATCACGCTGAATAGCGGCTAAGAAATATTCTTTACACACCAAGATGGCTTTCTTTGCCTATCGCTTTCGCATGGTATTGTAGAAGAAAGTTAAAGTTGTAAAAGTGACACATATTTTCAAGCTATCATTTGGAGTAAATCAGCATCAAGTTTTGACTTTCGCCGGCTTGAACGGTTGGATAAAATGTAGACGCCTCTCATCAAACAATACATGAAACTAACCAACACTATGTAACACAATATCAACCTCTTCACACTTGAAATTGTTTCCTAATTCAGCCTTATCACAAATGTGCCTGTTAAAATTGAATTTTGTTGCATCAGCCACCAAGCTTAATATTTAAATTCAAATTTGATAGGAGGGATTTCCGATGTAATCTAACAAAAGAGGAGCCCGGTTAGCTCAGTCGGTAGAGCGTTGGACTTTTAATCCAACGGTCAAGGGTTCAAATCCCTTATCGGGCGCGACTTTTACAGTATTCTGACAAAAAACCGTAAGCCAGATCTTTCGCAAAAGTTATTATTTCATCTCCAGAGCGGAAATCAATCTCGATTCGTCTTGCTGAGAGTCAGTCTAAACACTAAATTGGAACATTTAGGAGACACCCCAAATCGTGCAAGTTAAACATGACGCGAGACAGTAGAAACGCAAACTTGTGAAACTTTTATAAATGTTGTATTACAACCATTATGGTGTAAGATATTTAAAAGTGGTTTGGAACAACAATTACACGTAAACTCTGTTTGTATCAAACTTGTTCCCTCGAAGACCGATCTGGTGCAGGGAGGTTAAAACGAGACTCCGATCGCTTACTTAACAACATAGGTAGCGTGGCCGAGCGGTCTAAGGCGCTGGTTTAAGGCACCAGTCATTTCGATGGCGTGGGTTCGAATCCCACCGCTGCCATTGGATTCACAAATTTTATGCTTAACTTCACTCCGCAATCATGGAGTGGTCTTCCTTACTTTAATAAATCAATGAGACGGCCGCTTGTTAGTGTTTCGTACGTTTGAAGATGTACTGAAAATCCAATTAAGATTTCAAATCGCTTGTAAACGCGGTAGTGTGGCCGAGTGGTCTAAGGCGCTGGTTTTAGGCACCAGTCATTTCGATGGCGTGGGTTCGAATCCCACCACTGCCAGTGTAATTACGGTGCGTCTTGTCAATATTTCTTCATCCCATCACGCTGAATAGCGGCTAAGAAATATTCTTTACACACCAAGATGGCTTTCTTTGCCTATCGCTTTCGCATGGTATTGTAGAAGAAAGTTAAAGTTGTAAAAGTGACACATATTTTCAAGCTATCATTTGGAGTAAATCAACATCAAGTTTTGACTTTCGCTGGCTTGAACGGTTGGATAAAATGTAGACGCCTCTCATCAAACAATACATGAAACTACCCAACACTACGTAACACAATATCAACCTCTTCACACTTGAAATTGTTTCCTAATTCAGCCTTATCACAAATGTGCCTGTTAAAATTGAATTTTGTTGCATCAGCCACCAAGCTTAATAATTAAATTCAAATTTGATAGGAGGGATTTCCGATGTAATCTAACAAAAGAGGAGCCCGGTTAGCTCAGTCGGTAGAGCGTTGGACTTTTAATCCAACGGTCAAGGGTCAAATCCCTTATCGGGCGCGACTTTTACAGTATTCTGACAAAAAACCGTAAGCCAGATCTTTCGCAAAAGTTAATATTTCATCTCCAGAGCGGAAATCAATCTCGATTCGTCTTGCTGAGAGTCAGTCTCAACACTAAATTGGAACATTTAGGAGACACCCCAAATCGTGCAAGTTAAACATGACGCGAGACAGTAGAAACGCAAACTTGTGAAACTTTTATAAATGTTGTATTACAACCATTATGGTGTAAGATATTTAAAAGTGGTTTGGAACAACAATTACACGTAAACTCTGTTTGTATCAAACTTGTTCCCTCGAAGACCGATCTGGTGCAGGGAGGTTAAAACGAGACTCCGATCGCTTACTTAACAACATAGGTAGCGTGGCCGAGCGGTCTAAGGCGCTGGTTTAAGGCACCAGTCATTTCGATGGCGTGGGTTCGAATCCCACCGCTGCCATTGGATTCACAAATTTTATGCTTAACTTCACTCCGCAATCATGGAGTGGTCTTCCTTACTTTAATAAATCAATGAGACAGCCGCTTGTTAGTGTTTCGTACGTTTGAAGATGTACTGAAAATGCAATTAAGATTTCAAATCGCTTGTAAACGCGGTAGTGTGGCCGAGTGGTCTAAGGCGCTGGTTTTAGGCACCAGTCATTTCGATGGCGTGGGTTCGAATCCCACCACTGCCAGTGTAATTACGGTGCGTCTTGTCAATATTTCTTCATCCCATCACGCTGAATAGCGGCTAAGAAATATTCTTTACACACCAAGATGGCTTTCTTTGCCTATCGCTTTCGCATGGTATTGTAGAAGAAAGTTAAAGTTGTAAAAGTGACACATATTTTCAAGCTATCATTTGGAGTAAATCAACATCAAGTTTTGACTTTCGCTGGCTTGAACGGTTGGATAAAATGTAGACGCCTCTCATCAAACAATACATGAAACTACCCAACACTACGTAACACAATATCAACCTCTTCACACTTGAAATTGTTTCCTAATTCAGCCTTATCACAAATGTGCCTGTTAAAATTGAATTTTGTTGCATCAGCCACCAAGCTTAATAATTAAATTCAAATTTGATAGGAGGGATTTCCGATGTAATCTAACAAAAGAGGAGCCCGGTTAGCTCAGTCGGTAGAGCGTTGGACTTTTAATCCAACGGTCAAGGGTTCAAATTCCTTATCGGGCGCGACTTTTACAGTATTCTGACAAAAAACCGTAAGCCAGATCTTTCGCAAAAGTTATTATTTCATCTCCAGAGCGGAAATCAATCTCGATTCGTCTTGCTGAGAGTCAGTCTAAACACTAAATTGGAACATTTAGGAGACACCCCAAATCGTGCAAGTTAAACATGACGCGAGATAGTAGAAACGCAAACTTGTAAAACTTTTACAAATGTTGTATTGAAACCATTATGGTGCAAGATATTTAAAAATGGTTTGGAACAACAATTACACGTAAACTCTGTTTGTATCAAACTTGTTCCCTCGAAGACCGATCTGGTGCAGGGAGGTTAAAACGAGACTCCAATCGCTTACTTAACAACATAGTAAGCGTGGCCGAGCGGTCTAAGGCGCTGGTTTAAGGCATCAGTCATTTCGATGGCGTGGGTTCGAATCCCACCGCTGCCATTGGATTCACAAATTTTATGCTTAATTTCACTCCGCAATCATGGAGTGGTCTTCCTTACTTTAATAAATCAATGAGACGGCCGCTTGTTAGTGTTTCGTACGTTTGAAGATGTACTGAAAATCCAATTAAGATTTCAAATCGCTTGTAAACGCGGTAGTGTGGCCGAGTGGTCTAAGGCGCTGGTTTTAGGCACCAGTCATTTCGATGGCGTGGGTTCGAATCCCACCACTGCCAGTGTAATTACGGTGCGTCTTGTCAATATTTCTTCATCCCATCACGCTGAATAGCGGCTAAGAAATATTCTTTACACACCAAGATGGCTTTCTTTGCCTATCGCTTTCGCATGGTATTGTAGAAGAAAGTTAAAGTTGTAAAAGTGACACATATTTTCAAGCTATCATTTGGAGTAAATCAGCATCAAGTTTTGACTTTCGCCGGCTTGAACGGTTGGATAAAATGTAGACTCTTCTCATCAAACAATACATGAAACTAAACAACACTATGTAACACAATATCAACATCTTCACACTTGAAATTGTTTCCTAATTCAGCCTTATCACAAATGTGCCTGTTAAAATTGAATTTTGTTGCATCAGCCACCAAGCTTAATAATTAAATTCAAATTTGATAGCACGGATTTCCGATGTAATTTAACAAAAGAGGAGCCCGGTTAGCTCAGTCGGTAGAGCGTTGGACTTTTAATCCAACGGTCAAGGGTTCAAATCCCTTATCGGGCGCGACTTTTACAGTATTCTGACAAAAAACCGTAAGTCAGATCTTTCGCAAAAGTTATTATTTCATCTCCAGAGCGGAAATCAATCTCGATTCGTCTTGCTGAGAGTCAGTCTAAACACTAAATTGGAACATTTAGGAGACACCCCAAATCGTGCAAGTTAAACATGACGCGAGACAGTAGAAACGCAAACTTGTGAAACTTTTATAAATGTTGTGTTACAACCATTATGGTGTAAGATATTTAAAAGTGGTTTGGAACAACAATTACACGTAAACTCTGTTTGTATCAAACTTGTTCCCTCGAAGACCGATCTGGTGCAGGGAGGTTAAAACGAGACTCCGATCGCTTACTTAACAACATAGTAAGCGTGGCCGAGCGGTTTAAGGCGCTGGTTTAAGGCATCAGTCATTTCGATGGCGTGGGTTCGAATCCCACCGCTGCCATTGGATTCACAAATTTTATGCTTAACTTCACCCCGCAATCATGGAGTGGTCTTCCTTACTTTAATAAATCAATGAGACGGCCGCTTGTTAGTGTTTCGTACGTTTGAAGATGTACTGAAAATCCAATTAAGATTTCAAATCGCTTGTAAACGCGGTAGTGTGGCCGAGTGGTCTAAGGCGCTGGTTTTAGGCACCAGTCATTTCGATGGCGTGGGTTCGAATCCCACCACTGCCAGTGTAATTACGGTGCGTCTTGTCAATATTTCTTCATCCCATCACGCTGAATAGCGGCTAAGAAATATTCTTTACACACCAAGATGGCTTTCTTTGCCTATCGCTTTCGCATGGTATTGTAGAAGAAAGTTAAAGTTGTAAAAGTGACACATATTTTCAAGCTATCATTTGGAGTAAATCAGCATCAAGTTTTGACTTTCGCCGGCTTGAACGGTTGGATAAAATGTAGACTCTTCTCATCAAACAATACATGAAACTAAACAACACTATGTAACACAATATCAACCTCTTCACACTTGAAATTGTTTCCTAATTCAGCCTTATCACAAATGTGCCTGTTAAAATTGAATTTTGTTGCATCAGCCACCAAGCTTAATATTTAAATTCAAATTTGATAGCACGGATTTCCGATGTAATCTAACAAAAGAGTAGCCCGGTTAGCTCAGTCGGTAGAGCGTTGGACTTTTAATCCAACGGTCAAGGGTTCAAATCCCTTATCGGGTGCGACTTTTACAGTATTCTGACAAAAAACCGTAAGCCAGATCTTTCGCAAAAGTTATTATTTCATCTCCAGAGCGGAAATCAATCTCGATTCGTCTTGCTGAGAGTCAGTCTAAACACTAAATTGGAACATTTAGGAGACACCCCAAATCGTGCAAGTTAAACATGACGCGAGACTGTAGAAACGCAAACTTGTGAAACTTTTATAAATGTTGTATTACAATCATTATGGTGTAAGATATTTAAAAGTGGTTTGGAACAACAATTACACGTAAACTCTGCTTGTATCAAACTTGTTCCCTCGAAGACCGATCTGGTGCAGGGAGGTTAAAACGAGACTCCGATCGCTTCCTTAACAACATAGGTAGCGTGGCCGAGCGGTCTAAGGCGCTGGTTTAAGGCACCAGTCATTTCGATGGCGTGGGTTCGAATCCCACCGCTGCCATTGGATTCACAAATTTTATGCTTAACTTCACTCCGCAATCATGGAGTGGTCTTCCTTACTTTAATAAATCAATGAGACGGCCGCTTGTTAGTGTTTCGTACGTATGAAGATGTACTGAAAATCCAATTAAGATTTCAAATCGCTTGTAAACGCGGTAGTGTGGCCGAGTGGTCTAAGGGGCTGGTTTTAGGCACCAGTCATTTCGATGGCGTGGGTTCGAATCCCACCACTGCCAGTGTAATTACGGTGCGTCTTGTCAATATTTCTTCATCCCATCACGCTGAATAGCGGCTAAGAAATATTCTTTACACACCAAGATGGCTTTCTTTGCCTATCGCTTTCGCATGGTATTGTAGAAGAAAGTTAAAGTTGTAAAAGTGACACATATTTTCAAGCTATCATTTGGAGTAAATCAACATCAAGTTTTGACTTTCGCTGGCTTGAACGGTTGGATAAAATGTAGACGCCTCTCATCAAACAATACATGAAACTAACCAACACTATGTAACACAATATCAACCTCTTCACACTTGAAATTGTTTCCTAATTCAGCCTTATCACAAATGTGCCTGTTAAAATTGAATTTTGTTGCATCAGCCACCAAGCTTAATATTTAAATTCAAATTTGATAGGAGGGATTTCCGATGTAATCTAACAAAAGAGGAGCCCGGTTAGCTCAGTTGGTAGAGCGTTGGACGTTTAATCCAACGGTCAAGGGTTCAAATCCCTTATCGGGCGCGACTTTTACAGTATTCTGACAAAAAACCGTAAGCCAGATCTTTCGCAAAAGTTATTATTTCATCTCCAGAGCGGAAATCAATCTCGATTCGTCTTGCTGAGAGTCAGTCTAAACACTAAATTGGAACATTTAGGAGACACCCAAATCGTGCAAGTTAAACATGACGCGAGACAGTAGAAACGCAAACTTGTGAAACTTTTATAAATGTTGTATTACAACCATTATGGTGTAAGATATTTAAAAGTGGTTTGGAACAACAATTACACGTAAACTCTGTTTGTATCAAACTTGTTCCCTCGAAGACCGATCTGGTGCAGGGAGGTTAAAACGAGACTCCGATCGCTTACTTAACAACATAGGTAGCGTGGCCGAGCGGTCTAAGGCGCTGGTTTAAGGCACCAGTCATTTCGATGGCGTGGGTTCGAATCCCACCGCTGCCATTGGATTCACAAATTTTATGCTTAACTTCACTCCGCAATCATGGAGTGGTCTTCCTTACTTTAATAAATCAATGAGACGGCCGCTTGTTAGTGTTTCGTACGTTTGAAGATGTACTGAAAATCCAATTAAGATTTCAAATCGCTTGTAAACGCGGTAGTGTGGCCGAGTGGTCTAAGGCGCTGGTTTTAGGCACCAGTCATTTCGATGGCGTGGGTTCGAATCCCACCACTGCCAGTGTAATTACGGTGCGTCTTGTCAATATTTCTTCATCCCATCACGCTGAATAGCGGCTAAGAAATATTCTTTACACACCAAGATGGCTTTCTTTGCCTATCGCTTTCGCATGGTATTGTAGAAGAAAGTTAAAGTTGTAAAAGTGACACATATTTTCAAGCTATCATTTGGAGTAAATCAACATCAAGTTTTGACTTTCGCTGGCTTGAACGGTTGGATAAAATGTAGACGCCTCTCATCAAACAATACATGAAACTACCCAACACTACGTAACACAATATCAACCTCTTCACACTTGAAATTGTTTCCTAATTCAGCCTTATCACAAATGTGCCTGTTAAAATTGAATTTTGTTGCATCAGCCACCAAGCTTAATAATTAAATTCAAATTTGATAGGAGGGATTTCCGATGTAATCTAACAAAAGAGGAGCCCGGTTAGCTCAGTCGGTAGAGCGTTGGACTTTTAATCCAACGGTCAAGGGTCAAATCCCTTATCGGGCGCGACTTTTACAGTATTCTGACAAAAAACCGTAAGCCAGATCTTTCGCAAAAGTTAATATTTCATCTCCAGAGCGGAAATCAATCTCGATTCGTCTTGCTGAGAGTCAGTCTCAACACTAAATTGGAACATTTAGGAGACACCCCAAATCGTGCAAGTTAAACATGACGCGAGACAGTAGAAACGCAAACTTGTGAAACTTTTATAAATGTTGTATTACAACCATTATGGTGTAAGATATTTAAAAGTGGTTTGGAACAACAATTACACGTAAACTCTGTTTGTATCAAACTTGTTCCCTCGAAGACCGATCTGGTGCAGGGAGGTTAAAACGAGACTCCGATCGCTTACTTAACAACATAGGTAGCGTGGCCGAGCGGTCTAAGGCGCTGGTTTAAGGCACCAGTCATTTCGATGGCGTGGGTTCGAATCCCACCGCTGCCATTGGATTCACAAATTTTATGCTTAACTTCACTCCGCAATCATGGAGTGGTCTTCCTTACTTTAATAAATCAATGAGACGGCCGCTTGTTAGTGTTTCGTACGTTTGAAGATGTACTGAAAATGCAATTAAGATTTCAAATCGCTTGTAAACGCGGTAGTGTGGCCGAGTGGTCTAAGGCGCTGGTTTTAGGCACCAGTCATTTCGATGGCGTGGGTTCGAATCCCACCACTGCCAGTGTAATTACGGTGCGTCTTGTCAATATTTCTTCATCCCATCACGCTGAATAGCGGCTAAGAAATATTCTTTACACACCAAGATGGCTTTCTTTGCCTATCGCTTTCGCATGGTATTGTAGAAGAAAGTTAAAGTTGTAAAAGTGACACATATTTTCAAGCTATCATTTGGAGTAAATCAACATCAAGTTTTGACTTTCGCTGGCTTGAACGGTTGGATAAAATGTAGACGCCTCTCATCAAACAATACATGAAACTACCCAACACTACGTAACACAATATCAACCTCTTCACACTTGAAATTGTTTCCTAATTCAGCCTTATCACAAATGTGCCTGTTAAAATTGAATTTTGTTGCATCAGCCACCAAGCTTAATAATTAAATTCAAATTTGATAGGAGGGATTTCCGATGTAATCTAACAAAAGAGGAGCCCGGTTAGCTCAGTCGGTAGAGCGTTGGACTTTTAATCCAACGGTCAAGGGTTCAAATTCCTTATCGGGCGCGACTTTTACAGTATTCTGACAAAAAACCGTAAGCCAGATCTTTCGCAAAAGTTATTATTTCATCTCCAGAGCGGAAATCAATCTCGATTCGTCTTGCTGAGAGTCAGTCTAAACACTAAATTGGAACATTTAGGAGACACCCCAAATCGTGCAAGTTAAACATGACGCGTGATAGTAGAAACGCAAACTTGTGAAACTTTTACAAATGTTGTATTACAACCATTATGGTGTAAGATATTTAAAAGTGGTTTGGAACAACAATTACACGTAAACTCTGCTTGTATCAAACTTGTTCCCTCGAAGACCGATCTGGTGCAGGGAAGTTAAAACGAGACTCCGATCGCTTCCTTAACAACATAGGTAGCGTGGCCGAGCGGTCTAAGGCGCTGGTTTAAGGCACCAGTCATTTCGATGGCGTGGGTTCGAATCCCACCGCTGCCATTGGATTCACAAATTTTATGCTTAACTTCACTCCGCAATCATGGAGTGGTCTTCCTTACTTTAATAAATCAATGAGATGGCCGCTTGTTAGTGTTTCGTACGTTTGAAGATGTACTGTAATACCAATTAAGATTTCAAATCGCTTGTAAACGCCGTAGTGTGGCCGAGTGGTCTAAGGCGCTGGTTTTAGGCACCAGTCATTTCGATGGCGTGGGTTCGAATCCCACCACTGCCAGTGTAATTACGGTGTGTCTTGTCAATATTTCTTCATCCCATCACGCTGAATAGCGGCTAAGAAATATTCTTTACACACCAAGATGGCTTTCTTTGCCTATCGCTTTCGCATGGTATTGTAGAAGAAAGTTAAAGTTGTAAAAGTGACACATATTTTCAAGCTATCATTTGGAGTAAATCAACATCAAGTTTTGACTTTCGCTGGCTTGAACGGTTGGATAAAATGTAGACGCCTCTCATCAAACAATACATGAAACTAACCAACACTATGTAACACAATATCAACATCTTCACACTTGAAATTGTTTCCTAATTCAGCCTTATCACAAATGTGCCTGTTAAAATTGAATTTTGTTGCATCAGCCACCAAGCTTAATAATTAAATTCAAATTTGATAGCACGGATTTCCGATGTAATTTAACAAAAGAGGAGCCCGGTTAGCTCAGTCGGTAGAGCGTTGGACTTTTAATCCAACGGTCAAGGGTTCAAATCCCTTATCGGGCGCGACTTTTACAGTATTCTGACAAAAAACCGTAAGTCAGATCTTTCGCAAAAGTTATTATTTCATCTCCAGAACGGAAATCAATCTCGATTCGTCTTGCTGAGAGTCAGTCTAAACACTAAATTGGAACATTTAGGAGACACCCCAAATCGTGCAAGTTAAACATGACGCGAGACAGTAGAAACGCAAACTTGTGAAACTTTTATAAATGTTGTGTTACAACCATTATGGTGTAAGATATTTAAAAGTGGTTTGGAACAACAATTACACGTAAACTCTGTTTGTATCAAACTTGTTCCCTCGAAGACCGATCTGGTGCAGGGAGGTTAAAACGAGACTCCGATCGCTTACTTAACAACATAGGTAGCGTGGGCGAGCGGTCTAATGCGCTGGTTTAAGGCACAAGTCATTTCGATGGCGTGGGTTCGAATCCCACCGCTGCCATTGGATTCACAATTTTTATGCTTAACTTCACTCCGCAATCATGGAGTGGTCTTTCTTACTTTAATAAATCAATGAGACGGCCGCTTGTTAGTGTTTCGTACGTTTGAAGATGTACTGAAAATCCAATTAAGATTTCAAATCGCTTGTAAACGCGGTAGTGTGGCCGAGTGGTCTAAGGCGCTGGTTTTAGGCACCAGTCATTTCGATGGCGTGGGTTCGAATCCCACCACTGCCAGTGTAATTACGGTGCGTCTTGTCAATATTTCTTCATCCCATCACGCTGAATAGCGGCTAAGAAATATTCTTTACACACCAAGATGGCTTTCTTTGCCTATCGCTTTCGCATGGTATTGTAGAAGAAAGTTAAATTTGTAAAAGTGACACATATTTTCAAGCTATCATTTGGAGTAAATCAGCATCAAGTTTTGACTTTCGCCGGCTTGAACGGTTGGATAAAATGTAGACGCCTCTCATCAAACAATACATGAAACTAACCAACACTATGTAACACAATATCAACCTTTTCACACTTGAAATTGTTTCCTAATTCAGCCTTATCACAAATGTGCCTGTTAAAATTGAATTTTGTTGCATCAGCCACCAAGCTTAATATTTAAATTCAAATTTGATAGCACGGATTTCCGATGTAAACTAACAAAAGAGGAGCCCGGTTAGCTCAGTCGGTAGAGCGTTGGACTTTTAATCCAACGGTCAAGGGTTCAAATCCCTTATCGGGCGCGACTTTTACAGTATTCTGACAAAAAACCGTAAGCCAGATCTTTCGCAAAAGTTATTATTTCATCTCCAGAGCGGAAATCAATCTCGATTCGTCTTGCTGAGAGTCAGTCTAAACACTAAATTGGAACATTTAGGAAACACCCCAAATCGTGCAAGTTAAACATGACGCAAGACAGTAGAAACGCAAACTTGTGAAACTTTTATAAATGTTGTATTACAACCATTATGGTGTAAGATATTTAAAAGTGGTTTGGAACAACAATTACACGTAAACTCTGTTTGTATCAAACTTGTTCCCTCGAAGACCGATCTGGTGCAGGGAGGTTAAAACGAGACTCCGATCGCTTACTTAACAACACAGGTAGCGTGGCCGAGCGGTCTAAGGCGCTGGTTTAAGGCACCAGTCATTTCGATGGCGTGGGTTCGAATCCCACCGCTGCCATTGGATTCACAATTTTTATGCTTAACTTCACTCCGCAATCATGGAGTGGTCTTTCTTACTTTAATAAATCAATGAGACGGCCGCTTGTTAGTGTTTCGTACGTTTAAAGATGTACTGAAAATCCAATTAAGATTTCAAATCGCTTGTAAACGCGGTAGTGTGGCCGAGTGGTCTAAGGCGCTGGTTTTAGGCACCAGTCATTTCGATGGCGTGGGTTCGAATCCCACCACTGCCAGTGTAATTACGGTGCGTCTTGTCAATATTTCTTCATCCCATCACGCTGAATAGCGGCTAAGAAATATTCTTTACACACCAAGATGGCTTTCTTTGCCTATCGCTTTCGCATGGTATTGTAGAAGAAAGTTAAATTTGTAAAAGTGACACATATTTTCAAGCTATCATTTGGAGTAAATCAGCATCAAGTTTTGACTTTCGCCGGCTTGAACGGTTGGATAAAATGTAGACGCCTCTCATCAAACAATACATGAAACTAACCAACACTATGTAACACAATATCAACCTCTTCACACTTGAAATTGTTTCCTAATTCAGCCTTATCACAAATGTGCCTGTTAAAATTGAATTTTGTTGAATCAGCCACCAAGCTTAATATTTAAATTCAAATTTGATAGCACGGATTTCCGATGTAAACTAACAAAAGAGGAGCCCGGTTAGCTCAGTCGGTAGAGCGTTGGACTTTTAATCCAACGGTCAAGGGTTCAAATCCCTTATCGGGCGCGACTTTTACAGTATTCTGACAAAAAACCGTAAGCCAGATCTTTCGCAAAAGTTATTATTTCATCTCCAGAGCGGAAATCAATCTCGATTCGTCTTGCTGAGAGTCAGTCTAAACACTAAATTGGAACATTTAGGAAACACCCCAAATCGTGCAAGTTAAACATGACGCGAGACAGTAGAAACGCAAACTTGTGAAACTTTTATAAATGTTGTATTACAACCATTATGGTGTAAGATATTTAAAAGTGGTTTGGAACAACAATTACACGTAAACTCTGTTTGTATCAAACTTGTTCCCTCGAAGACCGATCTGGTGCAGGGAGGTTAAAACGAGACTCCGATCGCTTACTTAACAACACAGGTAGCGTGCCCGAGCGGTCTAAGGCGCTGGTTTAAGGCACCAGTCATTTCGATGGCGTGGGTTCGAATCCCACCGCTGCCATTGGATTTACAAATTTTATGCTTAATTTCACTCCGCAATCATGGAGTGGTCTTCCTTACTTTAATAAATCAATGAGATGGCCGCTTTTTAGTGTTTCGTACGTTTGAAGATGTACTGAAAATCCAATTAAGATTTCAAATCGCTTATAAACGCGGTAGTGTGGCCGAGTGGTCTAAGGCGCTGGTTTTAGGCACCAGTCATTTCGATGGCGTGGGTTCGAATCCCACCACTGCCAGTGTAATTACGGTGCGTCTTGTCAATATTTCTTCATCCCATCACGCTGAATAGCGGCTAAGAAATATTCTTTACAAACCAAGATGGCTTTCTTTGCCTATCGCTTTCGCATGGTATTGTAGAAGAAAGTTAAAGTTGTAAAAGTGACACATATTTTCAAGCTATTATTTGGAGTAAATCAACATCAAGTTTTCACTTTCGCTGGCTTGAACGGTTGGATAAAATGTAGACGCCTCTCATCAAACAATACATGAAACTAATCAACACTATGTAACACAATATCAACCTCTTCACACTTGAAATTGTTTCCTATTTCAGCCTTATCACAAATGTGCCTGTTAAAATTGAATTTTGTTGCATCAGCCACAGAGCTTAATAATTAAATTCAAATTTGATACCACGGATTTCCGATGTAATCCAACAAAAGAGGAGCCCGGTTAGCTCAGTCGGTAGAGCGTTGGACTTTTAATCCAACGGTCAAGGGTTCAAATCCCTTATCGGGCGCGACTTTTACAGTATTCTGACAAAAAACCGTCAGCCAGATCTTTCGCAAAAGTTATTATTTCATCTCCAGAGCGGAAATCAATCTCGATTCGTCTTGCTGAGAGTCAGTCTAAACACTAAATTGGAACATTTAGGAGACACCCCAAATCGTGCAAGTTAAACATGACGCGATACAGTAGAAACGCAAACTTGTGAAACTTTTATAAATGTTGTGTTACAACCATTATGGTGTAAGATATTTAAAAGTGGTTTGGAACAACAATTACACGTAAACTCTGTTTGTATCAAACTTGTTCCCTCGAAGACCGATCTGGTGCAGGGAGGCTAAAACGAGACTCCGATCGCTTACTTAACAACATAGGTAGCGTGGCCGAGCGGTCTAAGGCGCTGGTTTAAGGCACCAGTCATTTCGATGGCGTGGGTTCGAATCCCACCGCTGCCATTGGATTTACAAATTTTATGCTTAACTTCACTCCGCAATCATGGAGTGGTCTTCCTTACTTTAATAAATCAATGAGATGGCCGCTTTTTAGTGTTTCGTACGTTTGAAGATGTACTGAAAATCCAATTAAGATTTCAAATCGCTTATAAACGCGGTAGTGTGGCCGAGTGGTCTAAGGCGCTGGTTTTAGGCACCAGTCATTTCGATGGCGTGGGTTCGAATCCCACCACTGCCAGTGTAATTACGGTGCGTCTTGTCAATATTTCTTCATCCCATCACGCTGAATAGCGGCTAAGAAATATTCTTTACACACAAAGATGGCTTTCTTTGCCTATCGCTTTCGCATGGTATTGTAGAAGAAAGTTAAAGTTGTAAAAGTGACACATATTTTCAAGCTATCATTTGGAGTAAGTCAACATCAAGTTTTCACTTTCGCTGGCTTGAACGGTTGGATAAAATGTAGACGCCTCTCATCAAACAATACATGAAACTAACCAACACTATGTAACACATTATCAACCTCTTCACACTTGAAATTGTTTCCTAATTCAGCCTTATCACAAATGTGCCTGTTAAAATTGAATTTTGTTGCATCAGCCACCAAGCTTAATAATTAAATTCAAATTTGATACCACGGATTTCCGATGTAATCTAACAAAAGAGGAGCCCGGTTAGCTCAGTCGGTAGAGTGTTGGACTTTTAATCCAACGGTCAAGGGTTCAAATCCCTTATCGGGCGCGACTTTTACAGTATTCTGACAAAAAACCGTAAGCCAGATCTTTCGCAAAAGTTATTATTTCATCTCCAGAGCGGAAATCAATCTCGATTCGTCTTGCTGAGAGTCAGTCTAAACACTAAATTGGAACATTTAGGAGACACCCCAAATCGTGCGAGTTAATCATGACGCGAGACAGTAGAAACGCAAACTTGTGAAACTTTTATAAATGTTGTGTTACAACCATTATGATGTAAGATATTTAAAAGTGGTTTGGAACAACAATTACACGTAAACTCTGTTTGTATCAAACTTGTTCCCTCGAAGACCGATCTGGTGCAGGGAGGCTAAAACGAGACTCCGATCGCTTACTTAACAACATAGGTAGCGTGGCCGAGCGGTCTAAGGCGCTGGTTTAAGGCACCAGTCATTTCGATGGCGTGGGTTCGAATCCCACCGCTGCCATTGGATTTACAAATTTTATGCTTAACTTCACTCCGCAATCATGGAGTGGTCTTCCTTACTTTAATAAATCAATGAGATGGCCGCTTTTTAGTGTTTCGTACGTTTGAAGATGTACTGAAAATCCAATTAAGATTTCAAATCGCTTATAAACGCGGTAGTGTGGCCGAGTGGTATAAGGCGCTGGTTTTAGGCACCAGTCATTTCGATGGCGTGGGTTCGAATCCCACCACTGCCAGTGTAATTACGGTGCGTCTTGTCAATATTTCTTCATCCCATCACGCTGAATAGCGGCTAAGAAATATTCTTTACACACCAAGATGGCTTTCTTTGCCTATCGCTTTCGCATGGTATTGTAGAAGAAAGTTAAAGTTGTAAAAGTGACACATATTTTCAAGCTATCATTTGGAGTAAGTCAACATCAAGTTTTCACTTTCGCTGGCTTGAACGGTTGGATAAAATGTAGACGCCTCTCATCAAACAATACATGAAACTAACCAACACTATGTAACACATTATCAACCTCTTCACACTTGAAATTGTTTCCTAATTCAGCCTTATCACAAATGTGCCTGTTAAAATTGAATTTTGTTGCATCAGCTACCAAGCTTAATAATTAAATTCAAATTTGATAGGAGGGATTTCCGATGTAATTTAACAAAAGAGGATCCCGGTTAGCTCAGTCGGTAGAGCGTTGGACTTTTAATCCAACGGTCAAGGGTTCAAATCCCTTATCGGGCGCGACTTTTACAGTATTCTGACAAAAAATCGTAAGCCAGATCTTTCGCAAAAGTTATTATTTCATCTCCAGAGCGGAAATCAATCTCGATTCGTCTTGCTGAGAGTCAGTCTAAACACTAAATTGAAACATTTAGGAGACACCCCAAATCGTGCAAGTTAAACATGACGCGAGACAGTAGAAACGCAAACTTGTGAAACTTTTATAAATGTTGTGTTACAACCATTATGGTGTAAGATATTTAAAAGTGGTTTGGAACAACAATTACACGTAAAGTCTGTTTGTATCAAACTTGTTCCCTCGAAGACCGATCTGGTGCAGGGAGGTTAAAACGAGACTCCGATCGCTTACTTAACAACATAGGTAGCGTGGCCGAGCGGTCTAAGGCGCTGGTTTAAGGCACCAGTCATTTCGATGGCGTGGGTTTGAATCCCACCGATACTATTGGATTCACAAATTTTACGCTTAACTTCACTCCGCAATCATGGAGTGTTCTTTCTTACTTTAATAAATCAATGAGATGACCGCTTGTTAGTATTTCGTACGTTTGAAGATGCACTGAAAATCCAATTAAGATTTCAATTCGTTTATAAACGCGGTAGTGTGGCCGAGTGGTCTAAGGCGCTGGTTTTAGGCACCAGTCATTTCGATGGCGTGGGTTCGAATCCCACCACTGCCAGTGTAATTACGGTGCGTCTTGTCAATATTTCTTCATCCCATCACGCTGAATAGCGGCTAAGAAATATTCTTTACACACCAAGATGGCTTTCTTTGCCTATCGCTTTCGCATGGTATTGTAGAAGAAAGTTAAAGTTGTAAAAGTGACACATAATTTCAAGCTATCATTTGGAGTAAATCAACATCAAGTTTTCACTTTTGCTGGCTTGAACGGTTGGATAAAATGTAGACTCCTCTCATCAAACAATACATGAAACTGACCAACACTATGTAACACAATATCAACCTCTTCACACTTGAAATTGTTTCCTAATTCAGCCTTATCACAAATGTGCCTGTTAAAATTGAATTTTGTTGCATCAGCCACCAAGCTTAATAATTAAATTCAAATTTGATAGCAGGGATTTCCGATGTAATCTAACAAAAGAGGAGCCCGGTTAGCTCAGTCGATAGAGTGTTGGACTTTTAATCCAACGGTCAAGGATTCAAATCCCTTATCGGGCGCGACTTTTACAGTATTCTGACAAAAAACCGTAAGCCAGATCTTTCGCAAAAGTTATTATTTCATCTCCTGAGCGGAAATCAATCTCGATTCGTCTTGCTGAGAGTCAGTCTAAACACTAAATTGGAACATTTAGGAGACACCCCAAATAGTGCAAGTTAAACATGACGCGAGACAGTAGAAACGCAAACTTGTGAAACTTTTATAAATGTTGTGTTACAACCATTATGGTGTAAGATATTTAAAAGTGGTTTGGAACAACAATTACACGTAAACTCTGTTTGTATCAAACTTGTTCCCTCGAAAACTGATCTGGTGCAGGGAGGTTAAAACGAGACTCCGATCGCTTACTTAACAACATAGGTAGCGTGGCCGAGCGGTCTAAGGCGCTGGTTTAAGGCACCAGTCATTTCGATGGCGTGGGTTCGAATCCCACCGCTGCCATTGGATTCACAAATTTTATGCTTAACTTCACTCCGCAATCATGGAGTGGTCTTGCTTACTTTAATAAATCAATGAGATGGCCGCTTGTTAGTGTTTCGTACGTTTGAAGATGTACTGAAAATCCAATTAAGATTTCAAATCGCTTGTAAACGCGGTAGTGTGGCCGAGTGGTCTAAGGCGCTGGTTTTAGGCACCAGTCATTTCGATGGCGTGGGTTGGAATCCCACCACTGCCAGTGTAATTACGGTGCGTCTTGTCAATATTTCTTCATCCCATCACGATGAATAGCGGCTAAGAAATATTCTTTACACACCAAGATGGCTTTCTGTGCCTATCGCTTTCGCATGGTATTGTAGAAGAAAGTTAAAGTTGTAAAAGTGACACAAATTTTCAAGCTATCATTTGGAGTAAATCAACATCAAGTTTTGACTTTAGCTAGCTTGAACGGTTGGATAAAATGTAGACGCCTCTCATCAAACAATACATGAAACTAACCAACACTATGTAACACAATATCAACCTCTTCACACTTGAAATTGTTTCCTAATTCAGCCTTATCACAAATGTGCCTGTTATAATTGAATTTTGTTGCATCAGCCACCAAGCTTAATAATTAAATTCAAATTTGATACCACGGATTTCCGATGTAATCCAGCAAAAGAGGAGCCCGGTTAGCTCAGTCGGTAGAGTGTTGGACTTTTAATCCAACGGTCAAGGGTTCAAATCCCTTATCGGGCGCGACTTTTACAGTATTCTGACAAAAACCGTAAGCCAGATCTTTCGCAAAAGTTATTATTTCATCTCCAGAGCGGAAATCAATTTCGATTCGTCTTGCTGAGAGTCAGTCTAAACACTAAATTGGAACATTTAGGAGACACCCAAAATCGTGCAAGTTAATCATGACGCGAGACAGTAGAAACGCAAACTTGTGAAACTTTTATAAATGTTGTGTTACAACCATTATGGTGTAAGATATTTAAAAGTGGTTTGGAACAACAATTACACGTAAACTCTGTTTGTATCAAACTTGTTCCCTCGAAGACCGATCTGGTGCAGGGAGGCTAAAACGAGACTCCGATCGCTTACTTAACAACATAGGTAGCGTGGCCGAGCGGTCTAAGGCGCTGGTTTAAGGCACCAGTCATTTCGATGACGTGGGTTCGAATCCCACCGCTGCCATTGGATTTACAAATTTTATGCTTAACTTCACTCCGCAATCATGGAGTGGTCTTCCTTACTTTAATAAATCAATGAGATGGCCGCTTTTTAGTGTTTCGTACGTTTGAAGATGTACTGAAAATCCAATTAAGATTTCAAATCGCTTATAAACGCGGTAGTGTGGCCGAGTGGTCTAAGGCGCTGGTTTTAGGCACCAGTCATTTCGATGGCGTGGGTTCGAATCCCACCACTGCCAGTGTAATTACGGTGCGTCTTGTCAATATTTCTTCATCCCATCACGCTGAATAGCGGCTAAGAAATATTCTTTACACACCAAGATGGCTTTCTTTGCCTATCGCTTTCGCATGGTATTGTAGAAGAAAGTTAAAGTTGTAAAAGTGACACATATTTTCAAGCTATCATTTGGAGTAAGTCAACATCAAGTTTTGACTTTCGCTGGCATGAACGGTTGGATAAAATGTAGACGCCTCTCATCAAACAATACATGAAACTAACCAACACTATGTAACACAATATCAACCTCTTCACACTTGAAATTGTTTCCTAATTCAGCCTTATCACAAATGTGCCTGTTAAAATTGAATTTTGTTGCATCAGCCACCAAGCTTAATAATTAAATTCAAATTTGATACCACGGATTTCCGATGTAATCTAACAAAAGAGGAGCCCGGTTAGCTCAGTCGGTAGAGTGTTGGACTTTTAATCCAACGGTCAAGGGTTCAAATCCCTTATCGGGCGCGACTTTTACAGTATTCTGACAAAAACCGTAATCCAGATCTTTCGCAAAAGTTATTATTTCATCTCCAGAGCGGAAATCAATTTCGATTGGTCTTGCTGAGAGTCAGTCTAAACACTAAATTGGAACATTTAGGAGACACCCAAAATCGTGCAAGTTAATCATGACGCGAGACAGTAGAAACGCAAACTTGTGAAACTTTTATAAATGTTGTGTTACAACCATTATGGTGTAAGATATTTAAAAGTGGTTTGGAACAACAATTACACTTAAACTCTGTTTGTATCAAACTTGTTCCCTCGAAGACCGATCTGGTGCAGGGAGGCTAAAACGAGACTCCGATCGCTTACTTAACAACATAGGTAGCGTGGCCGAGCGGTCTAAGGCGCTGGTTTAAGGCACCAGTCATTTCGATGACGTGGGTTCGAATCCCACCGCTGCCATTGGATTTACAAATTTTATGCTTAACTTCACTCCGCAATCATGGAGTGGTCTTCCTTACTTTAATAAATCAATGAGATGGCCGCTTTTTAGTGTTTCGTACGTTTGAAGATGTACTGAAAATCCAATTAAGATTTCAAATCGCTTATAAACGCGGTAGTGTGGCCGAGTGGTCTAAGGCGCTGGTTTTAGGCACCAGTCATTTCGATG
This sequence comes from Clavelina lepadiformis, assembly GCF_947623445.1. Classification (NCBI taxonomy): domain Eukaryota; kingdom Metazoa; phylum Chordata; class Ascidiacea; order Aplousobranchia; family Clavelinidae; genus Clavelina; species Clavelina lepadiformis. The sequence continues at coordinate 5,121,433 of NC_135248.1, read as the reverse complement.
GCGTGGGTTCGAATCCCACCACTGCCAGTGTAATTACGGTGCGTCTTGTCAATATTTCTTCATCCCATCACGCTGAATAGCGGCTAAGAAATATTCTTTACACACCAAGATGGCTTTCTTTGCCTATCGCTTTCGCATGGTATTGTAGAAGAAAGTTAAAGTTGTAAAAGTGACACATATTTTCAAGCTATCATTTGGAGTAAGTCAACATCAAGTTTTCACTTTCGCTGGCATGAACGGTTGGATAAAATGTAGACGCCTCTCATCAAACAATACATGAAACTAACCAACACTATGTAACACATTATCAACCTCTTCACACTTGAAATTCTTTCCTAATTCAGCCTTATCACAAATGTGCCTGTTAAAATTGAATTTTGTTGCATCAGCCACCAAGCTTAATAATTAAATTCAAATTTGATAGCACGGATTTCCGATGTAATCTAACAAAAGAGGAGCCCGGTTAGCTCAGTCGGTAGAGTGTTGGACTTTTAATCCAACGGTCAAGGATTCAAATCCCTTATCGGGCGCGACTTTTACAGTATTCTGACAAAAAACCGTAAGCCAGATCTTTCGCAAAAGTTATTATTTCATCTCCTGAGCGGAAATCAATCTCGATTCGTCTTGCTGAGAGTCAGTCTAAACACTAAATTGGAACATTTAGGAGACACCCCAAATCGTGCAAGTTAAACATGACGCGAGACAGTAGAAACGCAAACTTGTGAAACTTTTATAAATGTTGTGTTACAACCATTATGGTGTAAGATATTTAAAAGTGGTTTGGAACAACAATTACACGTAAACTCTGTTTGTATCAAACTTGTTCCCTCGAAAACTGATCTGGTACAGGGAGGTTAAAACGAGACTCCGATCGCTTACTTAACAACATAGGTAGCGTGGCCGAGCGGTCTAAGGCGCTGGTTTAAGGCACCAGTCATTTCGATGGCGTGGGTTCGAATCCCACCGCTGCCATTGGATTCACAAATTTTATGCTTAACTTCACTCCGCAATCATGGAGTGGTCTTGCTTACTTTAATAAATCAATGAGATGGCCGCTTGTTAGTGTTTCGTACGTTTGAAGATGTACTGAAAATCCAATTAAGATTTCAAATCGCTTGTAAACGCGGTAGTGTGGCCGAGTGGTCTAAGGCGCTGGTTTTAGGCACCAGTCATTTCGATGGCGTGGGTTGGAATCCCACCACTGCCAGTGTAATTACGGTGCGTCTTGTCAATATTTCTTCATCCCATCACGCTGAATAGCGGCTAAGAAATATTCTTTACACACCAAGATGGCTTTCTGTGCCTATCGCTTTCGCATGGTATTGTAGAAGAAAGTTAAAGTTGTAAAAGTGACACAAATTTTCAAGCTATCATTTGGAGTAAATCAACATCAAGTTTTGACTTTAGCTAGCTTGAACGGTTGGATAAAATGTAGACGCCTCTCATCAAACAATACATGAAACTAACCAACACTATGTAACACAATATCAACCTCTTCACACTTGAAATTGTTTCCTAATTCAGCCTTATCACAAATGTGCCTGTTATAATTGAATTTTGTTGCATCAGCCACCAAGCTTAATAATTAAATTCAAATTTGATACCACGGATTTCCGATGTAATCCAGCAAAAGAGGAGCCCGGTTAGCTCAGTCGGTAGAGTGTTGGACTTTTAATCCAACGGTCAAGGGTTCAAATCCCTTATCGGGCGCGACTTTTACAGTATTCTGACAAAAACCGTAAGCCAGATCTTTCGCAAAAGTTATTATTTCATCTCCAGAGCGGAAATCAATTTCGATTCGTCTTGCTGAGAGTCAGTCTAAACACTAAATTGGAACATTTAGGAGACACCCAAAATCGTGCAAGTTAATCATGACGCGAGACAGTAGAAACGCAAACTTGTGAAACTTTTATAAATGTTGTGTTACAACCATTATGGTGTAAGATATTTAAAAGTGGTTTGGAACAACAATTACACGTAAACTCTGTTTGTATCAAACTTGTTCCCTCGAAGACCGATCTGGTGCAGGGAGGGTAAAACGAGACTCTGATCGCTTACTTAACAACATAGGTAGCGTGGCCGAGCGGTCTAAGGCGCTGGTTTAAGGCACCAGTCATTTCGATGACGTGGGTTCGAATCCCACCGCTGCCATTGGATTTACAAATTTTATGCTTAACTTCACTCCGCAATCATGGAGTGGTCTTCCTTACTTTAATAAATCAATGAGATGGCCGCTTTTTAGTGTTTCGTACGTTTGAAGATGTACTGAAAATCCAATTAAGATTTCAAATCGCTTATAAACGCGGTAGTGTGGCCGAGTGGTCTAAGGCGCTGGTTTTAGGCACCAGTCATTTCGATGGCGTGGGTTCGAATCCCACCACTGCCAGTGTAATTACGGTGCGTCTTGTCAATATTTCTTCATCCCATCACGCTGAATAGCGGCTAAGAAATATTCTTTACACACCAAGATGGCTTTCTTTGCCTATCGCTTTCGCATGGTATTGTAGAAGAAAGTTAAAGTTGTAAAAGTGACACATATTTTCAAGCTATCATTTGGAGTAAGTCAACATCAAGTTTTCACTTTCGCTGGCATGAACGGTTGGATAAAATGTAGACGCCTCTCATCAAACAATACATGAAACTAACCAACACTATGTAACACAATATCAACCTCTTCACACTTGAAATTGTTTCCTAATTCAGCCTTATCACAAATGTGCCTGTTAAAATTGAATTTTGTTGCATCAGCCACCAAGCTTAATAATTAAATTCAAATTTGATACCACGGATTTCCGATGTAATCTAACAAAAGAGGAGCCCGGTTAGCTCAGTCGGTAGAGTGTTGGACTTTTAATCCAACGGTCAAGGGTTCAAATCCCTTATCGGGCGCGACTTTTACAGTATTCTGACAAAAACCGTAATCCAGATCTTTCGCAAAAGTTATTATTTCATCTCCAGAGCGGAAATCAATTTCGATTGGTCTTGCTGAGAGTCAGTCTAAACACTAAATTGGAACATTTAGGAGACACCCAAAATCGTGCAAGTTAATCATGACGCGAGACAGTAGAAACGCAAACTTGTGAAACTTTTATAAATGTTGTGTTACAACCATTATGGTGTAAGATATTTAAAAGTGGTTTGGAACAACAATTACACTTAAACTCTGTTTGTATCAAACTTGTTCCCTCGAAGACCGATCTGGTGCAGGGAGGCTAAAACGAGACTCCGATCGCTTACTTAACAACATAGGTAGCGTGGCCGAGCGGTCTAAGGCGCTGGTTTAAGGCACCAGTCATTTCGATGACGTGGGTTCGAATCCCACCGCTGCCATTGGATTTACAAATTTTATGCTTAACTTCACTCCGCAATCATGGAGTGGTCTTCCTTACTTTAATAAATCAATGAGATGGCCGCTTTTTAGTGTTTCGTACGTTTGAAGATGTACTGAAAATCCAATTAAGATTTCAAATCGCTTATAAACGCGGTAGTGTGGCCGAGTGGTCTAAGGCGCTGGTTTTAGGCACCAGTCATTTCGATGGCGTGGGTTTGAATCCCACCACTGCCAGTGTAATTACGGTGCGTCTTGTCAATATTTCTTCATCCCATCACGCTGAATAGCGGCTAAGAAATATTCTTTACACACCAAGATGGCTTTCTTTACCTATCGCTTTCGCATGGTATTGGAGAAGAAAGTTAAAGTTGTAAAAGTGACACAAATTTTCAAGCTATCATTTGGAGTAAATCAACATCAAGTTTTGACTTTCGCTGGCTTGAACGGTTGGATAAAATGTAGACGCCTCTCATCAAACAATACATGAAACCAACCAACACTATGTAAAACAATATCAACCTCTTCACACTTGAAATTGTTTCCTAATTCAGCCTTATCACAAATGTGGCTGTTAAAATTGAATTTTGTTGCATCAGCCTCCAAGCTTAATATTTAAATTCAAATTTGATAGCACGCATTTCCGATGTGGATCATCTAACTATGATGATCTAACAAAAGAAACAGGAGCCCGGTTAGCTCAGTCGGTAGAGCGTTGGACTTTTAATCCAACGGTCAAGGGTTCAAATCCCTTATCGGGCGCGACTTTTACAGTATTCTGACAGAAAACTGTAAGCCAGATCTTTCGCAAAAGTTATTATTTCATCTCCAGAGCGTTAATCAATCTCGATTGGTCTTGTTGAGAATCAGTCTAAACACTAAATTAGAATAATTAGGAAACACCCCAAATCGTGCAAGTTAATCATGACGCGAGACAGTAGAAACGCAAACTTGTGAAACTTTTATAAATGTTGTGTTACAACCATTATGGTGTAAGATATTTAAAAGTGGTTTGGAACAACAATTACACGTAAACTCTGTTTGTATCAAACTTGTTCCCTCGAAGACCGATCTGGTGCAGGGAGGTTAAAACGAGACTCCGATCACTTACTTAGCAACATAGGTAGCGTTGCCGAGCGGTCTAAGGCGCTCGTTTAAGGCACCAGTCATTTCGATGGCGTGGGTTCGAATCCCACCGCTGCCATTGGATTTACAAATTTTATGCTTAACTTCACTTCGCAATCATGGATTGGTCTTCCTTACTTTACGAAATCAATGAGATGACCGCTTGTTAGTGTTTCGTACGTTTGAAGATGTACTGTAAATGCAATTAAGATTTCAAATCGTTTGTAAACGCGGTAGTGTGGCCGAGTGGTCTAAGGCGCTGGTTTTAGGCACCAGTCATTTCGATGGCGTGGGTTCGAATCCCACCAATGACAGTGTAATTACGGTGCGTCTTGTCAATATTTCTTCATCTCATCACGCTGAATAGCGGCTAAGAAATATTCTTTACACACCAAGATGGCTTTCTTTACCTATCGCTTTCGCATGGTATTGGAGAAGAAAGTTAAAGTTGTAAAAGTGACACAAATTTTCAAGCTATCATTTGGAGTAAATCAGCATCAAGTTTTGACTTTCGCTGGCTTGAACGGTTGGATAAAATGTAAACGCCTCTCATCAAACAATACATGAAACTAACCAACACTATGTAACACAATATCAACCTCTTCACACTTGAAATTGTTTCCTAATTCAGCCTTATCACAAATGTGCCTGTTAAATTTGAATTTTGTTGCATCAGCCTCCAAGCTTAATATTTAAATTCAAATTTGATAGCACGGATTTCCGATTTAATCTAACAAAAGAAACAGGAGCCCGGTTAGCTCAGTCGGTAGAGCGTTGGACTTTTAATCCAACGGTCAAGGGTTCAAATCCCTTATCGGGCGTATTCTGACAAAAAACTGTAAGCCAGATCTTTCGCAAAAGTTATTATTTCATCTCCAGAGCGTTAATCAATCTCGATTGGTCTTGTTGAGAATCAGTCTAAACACTAATTTGGAATATTTAGGAAACACCCAAAATCGTGCAAGTTAATCATGACGCGAGACAGTAGAAACGCAAACTTGTGAAACTTTTATAACTGTTGTGTTGAAACCATTATGGTGTAAGATATTTAAAAGTGGTTTGGAACAACAATTACACGTAAAGTCTGTTTGTATCAAACTTGTTCCCTCGAAGACCGATCTGGTGCAGGGAGGTTAAAACGAGACTCCGATCGCTTACTTAGCAACATAGGTAGCGTTGCCGAGCAGTCTAAGGCGCTCGTTTAAGGCACCAGTCATTTCGATGGCGTGGGTTCGAATCCCACCGCTGCCATTGGATTTACAAATTTTATGCTTAACTTCACTTCGCAATCATGGATTGGTCTTCCTTACTTTACGAAATCAATGAGATGACCGCTTGTTAGTGTTTCGTACGTTTGAAGATGTACTGTAAATCCAATTAAGATTTCAAATCGTTTGTAAACGCGGTAGTGTGGCCGAGTGGTCTAAGCCGCTGGTTTTAGGCACCAGTCATTTCGATGGCGTGGGTTCGAATCCCACCAATGACAGTGTAATTACGGTGCGTCTTGTCAATATTTCTTCATCCCATCACGCTGAATAGCGGCTAAGAAATATTCTTTACACACCAAGATGGCTTTCTTTACCTATCGCTTTCGCATGGTATTGGAGAAGAAAGTTAAAGTTGTAAAAGTGACACAAATTTTCAAGCTATCATTTGGAGTAAATCAACATCAAGTTTTGACTTTCGCTGGCTTGAACGGTTGGATAAAATGTAGACGCCTCTCATCAAACAATACATGAAACCAACCAACACTATGTAAAACAATATCAACCTCTTCACACTTGAAATTGTTTCCTAATTCAGCCTTATCACAAATGTGGCTGTTAAAATTGAATTTTGTTGCATCAGCCTCCAAGCTTAATATTTAAATTCAAATTTGATAGCACGCATTTCCGATGTGGATGATCTAACTATGATAATCTAACAAAAGAAACAGGAGCCCGGTTAGCTCAGTCGGTAGAGCGTTGGACTTTTAATCCAACGGTCAAGGGTTCAAATCCCTTATCGGGCGCGACTTTTACAGTATTCTGACAGAAAACTGTAAGCCAGATCTTTCGCAAAAGTTATTATTTCATCTCCAGAGCGTTAATCAATCTCGATTGGTCTTGTTGAGAATCAGTCTAAACACTAAATTAGAATAATTAGGAAACACCCCAAATCGTGCAAGTTAATCATGACGCGAGACAGTAGAAACGCAAACTTGTGAAACTTTTATAAATGTTGTGTTACAACCATTATGGTGTAAGATATTTAAAAGTGGTTTGGAACAACAATTACACGTAAACTCTGTTTGTATCAAACTTGTTCCCTCGAAGACCGATCTGGTGCAGGGAGGTTAAAACGAGACTCCGATCACTTACTTAGCAACATAGGTAGCGTTGCCGAGCGGTCTAAGGCGCTCGTTTAAGGCACCAGTCATTTCGATGGCGTGGGTTCGAATCCCACCGCTGCCATTGGATTTACAAATTTTATGCTTAACTTCACTTCGCAATCATGGATTGGTCTTCCTTACTTTACGAAATCAATGAGATGACCGCTTGTTAGTGTTTCGTACGTTTGAAGATGTACTGTAAATGCAATTAAGATTTCAAATCGTTTGTAAACGCGGTAGTGTGGCCGAGTGGTCTAAGGCGCTGGTTTTAGGCACCAGTCATTTCGATGGCGTGGGTTCGAATCCCACCAATGACAGTGTAATTACGGTGCGTCTTGTCAATATTTCTTCATCTCATCACGCTGAATAGCGGCTAAGAAATATTCTTTACACACCAAGATGGCTTTCTTTACCTATCGCTTTCGCATGGTATTGGAGAAGAAAGTTAAAGTTGTAAAAGTGACACAAATTTTCAAGCTATCATTTGGAGTAAATCAGCATCAAGTTTTGACTTTCGCTGGCTTGAACGGTTGGATAAAATGTAAACGCCTCTCATCAAACAATACATGAAACTAACCAACACTATGTAACACAATATCAACCTCTTCACACTTGAAATTGTTTCCTAATTCAGCCTTATCACAAATGTGCCTGTTAAATTTGAATTTTGTTGCATCAGCCTCCAAGCTTAATATTTAAATTCAAATTTGATAGCACGGATTTCCGATGTAATCTAACAAAAGAAACAGGAGCCCGGTTAGCTCAGTCGGTAGAGCGTTGGACTTTTAATCCAACGGTCAAGGGTTCAAATCCCTTATCGGGCGTATTCTGACAAAAAACTGTAAGCCTGATCTTTCGCAAAAGTTATTATTTCATCTCCAGAGCGTTAATCAATCTCGATTGGTCTTGTTGAGAATCAGTCTAAACACTAATTTGGAATATTTAGGAAACACCCAAAATCGTGCAAGTTAATCATGACGCGAGACAGTAGAAACGCAAACTTGTGAAACTTTTATAACTGTTGTGTTGAAACCATTATGGTGTAAGATATTTAAAAGTGGTTTGGAACAACAATTACACGTAAAGTCTGTTTGTATCAAACTTGTTCCCTCGAAGACCGATCTGGTGCAGGGAGGTTAAAACGAGACTCCGATCGCTTACTTAGCAACATAGGTAGCGTTGCCGAGCAGTCTAAGGCGCTCGTTTAAGGCACCAGTCATTTCGATGGCGTGGGTTCGAATCCCACCGCTGCCATTGGATTTACAAATTTTATGCTTAACTTCACTTCGCAATCATGGATTGGTCTTCCTTACTTTACGAAATCAATGAGATGACCGCTTGTTAGTGTTTCGTACGTTTGAAGATGTACTGTAAATCCAATTAAGATTTCAAATCGTTTGTAAACGCGGTAGTGTGGCCGAGTGGTCTAAGCCGCTGGTTTTAGGCACCAGTCATTTCGATGGCGTGGGTTCGAATCCCACCAATGACAGTGTAATTACGGTGCGTCTTGTCAATATTTCTTCATCTCATCACGCTGAATAGCGGCTAAGAAATATTCTTTACACACCAAGATGGCTTTCTTTACCTATCGCTTTCGCATGGTATTGTAGAAGAAAGTTAAAGTTGTAAAAGTGACACAATTTTTCAAGCTATCGTTTGGAGTAAATCAGCTTCAAGTTTTGACTTTCGCTGGCTTGAACGGTTGGATAAAATGTAAACGCCTCTCATCAAACAATACATGAAACTAACCAACACTATGTAACACAATATCAACCTCTTCACACTTGAAATTGTTTCCTAATTCAGCCTTATCACAAATGTGCCTGTTAAAATTGAATTTTGTTGCATCAGCCTCCAAGCTTAATATTTAAATTCAAATTTGATAGCACCCATTTCCGATGTAATCTAACAAAAGAGGAGCCCGGTTAGCTCAGTCGGTAGAGCGTTGGACTTTTAATCCAACGGTCAAGGGTTCAAATCCCTTATCGGGCGCGACTTTCACAGTATTCTGACAGAAATTTGTAAGCCAGATCTTTCGCAAAAGTTATTATTTCATCTCCAGAGCGTTAATTCATCTCGATTGGTCTTGCTGAGAGTCAGTCTAAACACTAAATTGGAACATTTAGGAGACACCCCAAATCGTGCAAGTTAAACATGACGCGAGACAGTAGAAACGTAAACTTGTGAAACTTTTATAAATGTTGTGTTACAACCATTATGGTGTAAGATATTTAAAAGTGGTTTGGAACAACAATTACACGTAAAGTCTGTTTGTATCAAACTTGTTCCCTCGAAGACCGATCTGGTGCAGGGAGGTTAAAACGAGACTCCGATCGCTTACTTAACAACATAGGTAGCGTGGCAGAGCGGTCTAAGGCGCTGGTTTAAGGCACCAGTCATTTCGATGGCGTGGGTTGGAATCCCACCGCTGCTATTGGATTCACAAATTTTATGCTTAACTTCACTCCGCAATCATGGAGTGGTCTTTCTTACTTTAATAAATCAATGAGATGACCGCTTGTTAGTATTTCGTACGTTTGAAGATGCACTGAAAATCCAATTAAGATTTCAATTCGCTTATAAACGCGGTAGTGTGGCCGAGTGGTCTAAGGCGCTGGTTTTAGGCACCAGTCATTTCGATGGCGTGGGTTCGAATCCCACCACTGCCAGTGTTATTACGGTGCATCTTGTCAATATTTCTTCACCCCATCACGCTGAATAGTGGCTAAGAAATATTCCTTACACACCAAGATGGCTTTCTTTGCCTATCGCTTTCGCATGGTATTGTAGAAGAAAGTTAAAGTTGTAAAAGTGACACATATTTTCAAGCTATCATTTGGAGTAAATCAACATCAAGTTTTCACTTTCGCTGGCTTGAACGGTTGGATAAAATGTAGACGCCTCTCATCAAACAATACATGAAACTAACCAACACTATGTAACACAATATCAACCTCTTCACACTTGAAATTGTTTCCTAATTCAGCCTTATCACAAATGTGCCTGTTAAAATTGAATTTTGTTGCATCAGCCTCCAAGCTTAATATTTAAATTCAAATTTGATACCAACCATTTCCGATGTAATCTAACAAAAGAGGAGCCCGGTTAGCTCAGTCGGTAGAGTGTTGGACTTTTAATCCAACGGTCAAGGGTTCAAATCCCTTATCGGGCGCGACTTTTACAGTATTCTGACAAAAACCGTAATCCAGATCTTTCGCAAAAGTTATTATTTCATCTCCAGAGCGGAAATCAATTTCGATTGGTCTTGCTGAGAGTCAGTCTAAACACTAAATTGGAACATTTAGGAGACACCCAAAATCGTGCAAGTTAATCATGACGCGAGACAGTAGAAACGCAAACTTGTGAAACTTTTATAAATGTTGTGTTACAACCATTATGGTGTAAGATATTTAAAAGTGGTTTGGAACAACAATTACACTTAAACTCTGTTTGTATCAAACTTGTTCCCTCGAAGACCGATCTGGTGCAGGGAGGCTAAAACGAGACTCCGATCGCTTACTTAACAACATAGGTAGCGTGGCCGAGCGGTCTAAGGCGCTGGTTTAAGGCACCAGTCATTTCGATGACGTGGGTTCGAATCCCACCGCTGCCATTGGATTTACAAATTTTATGCTTAACTTCACTCCGCAATCATGGAGTGGTCTTCCTTACTTTAATAAATCAATGAGATGGCCGCTTTTTAGTGTTTCGTACGTTTGAAGATGTACTGAAAATCCAATTAAGATTTCAAATCGCTTATAAACGCGGTAGTGTGGCCGAGTGGTCTAAGGCGCTGGTTTTAGGCACCAGTCATTTCGATGGCGTGGGTTCGAATCCCACCACTGCCAGTGTAATTACGGTGCGTCTTGTCAATATTTCTTCATCCCATCACGCTGAATAGCGGCTAAGAAATATTCTTTACACACCAAGATGGCTTTCTTTGCCTATCGCTTTCGCATGGTATTGTAGAAGAAAGTTAAAGTTGTAAAAGTGACACATATTTTCAAGCTATCATTTGGAGTAAGTCAACATCAAGTTTTCACTTTCGCTGGCATGAACGGTTGGATAAAATGTAGACGCCTCTCATCAAACAATACATGAAACTAACCAACACTATGTAACACATTATCAACCTCTTCACACTTGAAATTCTTTCCTAATTCAGCCTTATCACAAATGTGCCTGTTAAAATTGAATTTTGTTGCATCAGCCACCAAGCTTAATAATTAAATTCAAATTTGATAGCACGGATTTCCGATGTAATCTAACAAAAGAGGAGCCCGGTTAGCTCAGTCGGTAGAGTGTTGGACTTTTAATCCAACGGTCAAGGATTCAAATCCCTTATCGGGCGCGACTTTTACAGTATTCTGACAAAAAACCGTAAGCCAGATCTTTCGCAAAAGTTATTATTTCATCTCCTGAGCGGAAATCAATCTCGATTCGTCTTGCTGAGAGTCAGTCTAAACACTAAATTGGAACATTTAGGAGACACCCCAAATCGTGCAAGTTAAACATGACGCGAGACAGTAGAAACGCAAACTTGTGAAACTTTTATAAATGTTGTGTTACAACCATTATGGTGTAAGATATTTAAAAGTGGTTTGGAACAACAATTACACGTAAACTCTGTTTGTATCAAACTTGTTCCCTCGAAGACCGATCTGGTGCAGGGAGGGTAAAACGAGACTCTGATCGCTTACTTAACAACATAGGTAGCGTGGCCGAGCGGTCTAAGGCGCTGGTTTAAGGCACCAGTCATTTCGATGACGTGGGTTCGAATCCCACCGCTGCCATTGGATTTACAAATTTTATGCTTAACTTCACTCCGCAATCATGGAGTGGTCTTCCTTACTTTAATAAATCAATGAGATGGCCGCTTTTTAGTGTTTCGTACGTTTGAAGATGTACTGAAAATCCAATTAAGATTTCAAATCGCTTATAAACGCGGTAGTGTGGCCGAGTGGTCTAAGGCGCTGGTTTTAGGCACCAGTCATTTCGATGGCGTGGGTTCGAATCCCACCACTGCCAGTGTAATTACGGTGCGTCTTGTCAATATTTCTTCATCCCATCACGCTGAATAGCGGCTAAGAAATATTCTTTACACACCAAGATGGCTTTCTTTGCCTATCGCTTTCGCATGGTATTGTAGAAGAAAGTTAAAGTTGTAAAAGTGACACATATTTTCAAGCTATCATTTGGAGTAAGTCAACATCAAGTTTTCACTTTCGCTGGCATGAACGGTTGGATAAAATGTAGACGCCTCTCATCAAACAATACATGAAACTAACCAACACTATGTAACACAATATCAACCTCTTCACACTTGAAATTGTTTCCTAATTCAGCCTTATCACAAATGTGCCTGTTAAAATTGAATTTTGTTGCATCAGCCACCAAGCTTAATAATTAAATTCAAATTTGATACCACGGATTTCCGATGTAATCTAACAAAAGAGGAGCCCGGTTAGCTCAGTCGGTAGAGTGTTGGACTTTTAATCCAACGGTCAAGGGTTCAAATCCCTTATCGGGCGCGACTTTTACAGTATTCTGACAAAAACCGTAATCCAGATCTTTCGCAAAAGTTATTATTTCATCTCCAGAGCGGAAATCAATTTCGATTGGTCTTGCTGAGAGTCAGTCTAAACACTAAATTGGAACATTTAGGAGACACCCAAAATCGTGCAAGTTAATCATGACGCGAGACAGTAGAAACGCAAACTTGTGAAACTTTTATAAATGTTGTGTTACAACCATTATGGTGTAAGATATTTAAAAGTGGTTTGGAACAACAATTACACTTAAACTCTGTTTGTATCAAACTTGTTCCCTCGAAGACCGATCTGGTGCAGGGAGGCTAAAACGAGACTCCGATCGCTTACTTAACAACATAGGTAGCGTGGCCGAGCGGTCTAAGGCGCTGGTTTAAGGCACCAGTCATTTCGATGACGTGGGTTCGAATCCCACCGCTGCCATTGGATTTACAAATTTTATGCTTAACTTCACTCCGCAATCATGGAGTGGTCTTCCTTACTTTAATAAATCAATGAGATGGCCGCTTTTTAGTGTTTCGTACGTTTGAAGATGTACTGAAAATCCAATTAAGATTTCAAATCGCTTATAAACGCGGTAGTGTGGCCGAGTGGTCTAAGGCGCTGGTTTTAGGCACCAGTCATTTCGATGGCGTGGGTTTGAATCCCACCACTGCCAGTGTAATTACGGTGCGTCTTGTCAATATTTCTTCATCCCATCACGCTGAATAGCGGCTAAGAAATATTCTTTACACACCAAGATGGCTTTCTTTACCTATCGCTTTCGCATGGTATTGGAGAAGAAAGTTAAAGTTGTAAAAGTGACACAAATTTTCAAGCTATCATTTGGAGTAAATCAACATCAAGTTTTGACTTTCGCTGGCTTGAACGGTTGGATAAAATGTAGACGCCTCTCATCAAACAATACATGAAACCAACCAACACTATGTAAAACAATATCAACCTCTTCACACTTGAAATTGTTTCCTAATTCAGCCTTATCACAAATGTGGCTGTTAAAATTGAATTTTGTTGCATCAGCCTCCAAGCTTAATATTTAAATTCAAATTTGATAGCACGCATTTCCGATGTGGATCATCTAACTATGATGATCTAACAAAAGAAACAGGAGCCCGGTTAGCTCAGTCGGTAGAGCGTTGGACTTTTAATCCAACGGTCAAGGGTTCAAATCCCTTATCGGGCGCGACTTTTACAGTATTCTGACAGAAAACTGTAAGCCAGATCTTTCGCAAAAGTTATTATTTCATCTCCAGAGCGTTAATCAATCTCGATTGGTCTTGTTGAGAATCAGTCTAAACACTAAATTAGAATAATTAGGAAACACCCCAAATCGTGCAAGTTAATCATGACGCGAGACAGTAGAAACGCAAACTTGTGAAACTTTTATAAATGTTGTGTTACAACCATTATGGTGTAAGATATTTAAAAGTGGTTTGGAACAACAATTACACGTAAACTCTGTTTGTATCAAACTTGTTCCCTCGAAGACCGATCTGGTGCAGGGAGGTTAAAACGAGACTCCGATCACTTACTTAGCAACATAGGTAGCGTTGCCGAGCGGTCTAAGGCGCTCGTTTAAGGCACCAGTCATTTCGATGGCGTGGGTTCGAATCCCACCGCTGCCATTGGATTTACAAATTTTATGCTTAACTTCACTTCGCAATCATGGATTGGTCTTCCTTACTTTACGAAATCAATGAGATGACCGCTTGTTAGTGTTTCGTACGTTTGAAGATGTACTGTAAATGCAATTAAGATTTCAAATCGTTTGTAAACGCGGTAGTGTGGCCGAGTGGTCTAAGGCGCTGGTTTTAGGCACCAGTCATTTCGATGGCGTGGGTTCGAATCCCACCAATGACAGTGTAATTACGGTGCGTCTTGTCAATATTTCTTCATCTCATCACGCTGAATAGCGGCTAAGAAATATTCTTTACACACCAAGATGGCTTTCTTTACCTATCGCTTTCGCATGGTATTGGAGAAGAAAGTTAAAGTTGTAAAAGTGACACAAATTTTCAAGCTATCATTTGGAGTAAATCAGCATCAAGTTTTGACTTTCGCTGGCTTGAACGGTTGGATAAAATGTAAACGCCTCTCATCAAACAATACATGAAACTAACCAACACTATGTAACACAATATCAACCTCTTCACACTTGAAATTGTTTCCTAATTCAGCCTTATCACAAATGTGCCTGTTAAATTTGAATTTTGTTGCATCAGCCTCCAAGCTTAATATTTAAATTCAAATTTGATAGCACGGATTTCCGATTTAATCTAACAAAAGAAACAGGAGCCCGGTTAGCTCAGTCGGTAGAGCGTTGGACTTTTAATCCAACGGTCAAGGGTTCAAATCCCTTATCGGGCGTATTCTGACAAAAAACTGTAAGCCTGATCTTTCGCAAAAGTTATTATTTCATCTCCAGAGCGTTAATCAATCTCGATTGGTCTTGTTGAGAATCAGTCTAAACACTAATTTGGAATATTTAGGAAACACCCAAAATCGTGCAAGTTAATCATGACGCGAGACAGTAGAAACGCAAACTTGTGAAACTTTTATAACTGTTGTGTTGAAACCATTATGGTGTAAGATATTTAAAAGTGGTTTGGAACAACAATTACACGTAAAGTCTGTTTGTATCAAACTTGTTCCCTCGAAGACCGATCTGGTGCAGGGAGGTTAAAACGAGACTCCGATCGCTTACTTAGCAACATAGGTAGCGTTGCCGAGCAGTCTAAGGCGCTCGTTTAAGGCACCAGTCATTTCGATGGCGTGGGTTCGAATCCCACCGCTGCCATTGGATTTACAAATTTTATGCTTAACTTCACTTCGCAATCATGGATTGGTCTTCCTTACTTTACGAAATCAATGAGATGACCGCTTGTTAGTGTTTCGTACGTTTGAAGATGTACTGTAAATCCAATTAAGATTTCAAATCGTTTGTAAACGCGGTAGTGTGGCCGAGTGGTCTAAGCCGCTGGTTTTAGGCACCAGTCATTTCGATGGCGTGGGTTCGAATCCCACCAATGACAGTGTAATTACGGTGCGTCTTGTCAATATTTCTTCATCCCATCACGCTGAATAGCGGCTAAGAAATATTCTTTACACACCAAGATGGCTTTCTTTACCTATCGCTTTCGCATGGTATTGGAGAAGAAAGTTAAAGTTGTAAAAGTGACACAAATTTTCAAGCTATCATTTGGAGTAAATCAACATCAAGTTTTGACTTTCGCTGGCTTGAACGGTTGGATAAAATGTAGACGCCTCTCATCAAACAATACATGAAACCAACCAACACTATGTAAAACAATATCAACCTCTTCACACTTGAAATTGTTTCCTAATTCAGCCTTATCACAAATGTGGCTGTTAAAATTGAATTTTGTTGCATCAGCCTCCAAGCTTAATATTTAAATTCAAATTTGATAGCACGCATTTCCGTTGTGGATGATCTAACTATGATGATCTAACAAAAGAAACAGGAGCCCGGTTAGCTCAGTCGGTAGAGCGTTGGACTTTTAATCCAACGGTCAAGGGTTCAAATCCCTTATCGGGCGCGACTTTTACAGTATTCTGACAGAAAACTGTAAGCCAGATCTTTCGCAAAAGTTATTATTTCATCTCCAGAGCGTTAATCAATCTCGATTGGTCTTGTTGAGAATCAGTCTAAACACTAAATTAGAATAATTAGGAAACACCCCAAATCGTGCAAGTTAATCATGACGCGAGACAGTAGAAACGCAAACTTGTGAAACTTTTATAAATGTTGTGTTACAACCATTATGGTGTAAGATATTTAAAAGTGGTTTGGAACAACAATTACACGTAAACTCTGTTTGTATCAAACTTGTTCCCTCGAAGACCGATCTGGTGCAGGGAGGTTAAAACGAGACTCCGATCACTTACTTAGCAACATAGGTAGCGTTGCCGAGCGGTCTAAGGCGCTCGTTTAAGGCACCAGTCATTTCGATGGCGTGGGTTCGAATCCCACCGCTGCCATTGGATTTACAAATTTTATGCTTAACTTCACTTCGCAATCATGGATTGGTCTTCCTTACTTTACGAAATCAATGAGATGACCGCTTGTTAGTGTTTCGTACGTTTGAAGATGTACTGTAAATGCAATTAAGATTTCAAATCGTTTGTAAACGCGGTAGTGTGGCCGAGTGGTCTAAGGCGCTGGTTTTAGGCACCAGTCATTTCGATGGCGTGGGTTCGAATCCCACCAATGACAGTGTAATTACGGTGCGTCTTGTCAATATTTCTTCATCTCATCACGCTGAATAGCGGCTAAGAAATATTCTTTACACACCAAGATGGCTTTCTTTACCTATCGCTTTCGCATGGTATTGGAGAAGAAAGTTAAAGTTGTAAAAGTGACACAAATTTTCAAGCTATCATTTGGAGTAAATCAGCATCAAGTTTTGACTTTCGCTGGCTTGAACGGTTGGATAAAATGTAAACGCCTCTCATCAAACAATACATGAAACTAACCAACACTATGTAACACAATATCAACCTCTTCACACTTGAAATTGTTTCCTAATTCAGCCTTATCACAAATGTGCCTGTTAAATTTGAATTTTGTTGCATCAGCCTCCAAGCTTAATATTTAAATTCAAATTTGATAGCACGGATTTCCGATGTAATCTAACAAAAGAAACAGGAGCCCGGTTAGCTCAGTCGGTAGAGCGTTGGACTTTTAATCCAACGGTCAAGGGTTCAAATCCCTTATCGGGCGTATTCTGACAAAAAACTGTAAGCCTGATCTTTCGCAAAAGTTATTATTTCATCTCCAGAGCGTTAATCAATCTCGATTGGTCTTGTTGAGAATCAGTCTAAACACTAATTTGGAATATTTAGGAAACACCCAAAATCGTGCAAGTTAATCATGACGCGAGACAGTAGAAACGCAAACTTGTGAAACTTTTATAATTGTTGTGTTGAAACCATTATGGTGTAAGATATTTAAAAGTGGTTTGGAACAACAATTACACGTAAAGTCTGTTTGTATCAAACTTGTTCCCTCGAAGACCGATCTGGTGCAGGGAGGTTAAAACGAGACTCCGATCGCTTACTTAGCAACATAGGTAGCGTTGCCGAGCAGTCTAAGGCGCTCGTTTAAGGCACCAGTCATTTCGATGGCGTGGGTTCGAATCCCACCGCTGCCATTGGATTTACAAATTTTATGCTTAACTTCACTTCGCAATCATGGATTGGTCTTCCTTACTTTACGAAATCAATGAGATGACCGCTTGTTAGTGTTTCGTACGTTTGAAGATGTACTGTAAATCCAATTAAGATTTCAAATCGTTTGTAAACGCGGTAGTGTGGCCGAGTGGTCTAAGCCGCTGGTTTTAGGCACCAGTCATTTCGATGGCGTGGGTTCGAATCCCACCAATGACAGTGTAATTACGGTGCGTCTTGTCAATATTTCTTCATCTCATCACGCTGAATAGCGGCTAAGAAATATTCTTTACACACCAAGATGGCTTTCTTTACCTATCGCTTTCGCATGGTATTGTAGAAGAAAGTTAAAGTTGTAAAAGTGACACAATTTTTCAAGCTATCGTTTGGAGTAAATCAGCTTCAAGTTTTGACTTTCGCTGGCTTGAACGGTTGGATAAAATGTAAACGCCTCTCATCAAACAATACATGAAACTAACCAACACTATGTAACACAATATCAACCTCTTCACACTTGAAATTGTTTCCTAATTCAGCCTTATCACAAATGTGCCTGTTAAAATTGAATTTTGTTGCATCAGCCTCCAAGCTTAATATTTAAATTCAAATTTGATAGCACCCATTTCCGATGTAATCTAACAAAAGAGGAGCCCGGTTAGCTCAGTCGGTAGAGCGTTGGACTTTTAATCCAACGGTCAAGGGTTCAAATCCCTTATCGGGCGCGACTTTCACAGTATTCTGACAGAAATTTGTAAGCCAGATCTTTCGCAAAAGTTATTATTTCATCTCCAGAGCGTTAATTCATCTCGATTGGTCTTGCTGAGAGTCAGTCTAAACACTAAATTGGAACATTTAGGAGACACCCCAAATCGTGCAAGTTAAACATGACGCGAGACAGTAGAAACGTAAACTTGTGAAACTTTTATAAATGTTGTGTTACAACCATTATGGTGTAAGATATTTAAAAGTGGTTTGGAACAACAATTACACGTAAAGTCTGTTTGTATCAAACTTGTTCCCTCGAAGACCGATCTGGTGCAGGGAGGTTAAAACGAGACTCCGATCGCTTACTTAACAACATAGGTAGCGTGGCAGAGCGGTCTAAGGCGCTGGTTTAAGGCACCAGTCATTTCGATGGCGTGGGTTGGAATCCCACCGCTGCTATTGGATTCACAAATTTTATGCTTAACTTCACTCCGCAATCATGGAGTGGTCTTTCTTACTTTAATAAATCAATGAGATGACCGCTTGTTAGTATTTCGTACGTTTGAAGATGCACTGAAAATCCAATTAAGATTTCAATTCGCTTATAAACGCGGTAGTGTGGCCGAGTGGTCTAAGGCGCTGGTTTTAGGCACCAGTCATTTCGATGGCGTGGGTTCGAATCCCACCACTGCCAGTGTTATTACGGTGCATCTTGTCAATATTTCTTCACCCCATCACGCTGAATAGTGGCTAAGAAATATTCCTTACACACCAAGATGGCTTTCTTTGCCTATCGCTTTCGCATGGTATTGTAGAAGAAAGTTAAAGTTGTAAAAGTGACACATATTTTCAAGCTATCATTTGGAGTAAATCAACATCAAGTTTTCACTTTCGCTGGCTTGAACGGTTGGATAAAATGTAGACGCCTCTCATCAAACAATACATGAAACTAACCAACACTATGTAACACAATATCAACCTCTTCACACTTGAAATTGTTTCCTAATTCAGCCTTATCACAAATGTGCCTGTTAAAATTGAATTTTGTTGCATCAGCCTCCAAGCTTAATATTTAAATTCAAATTTGATACCAACCATTTCCGATGTAATCTAACAAAAGAGGAGCCCGGTTAGCTCAGTCGGTAGAGCGTTGGACTTTTAATCCAACGGTCAAGGGTTCAAATCCCTTATCGGGCGCGACTTTTACAGTATTCTGACAAAAAACTGTAAGCCAGATCTTTCGCAAAAGTTATTATTTCATCTCCAGAGCGTTAATCAATCTCGATTGGTCTTGCTGAGAGTCAGTCTAAACACTAAATTGGAATATTTAGGAGACACCCCAAATCGTGCAAGTTAAACATGACGCGAGACAGTAGAAACGCAAACTTGTGAAACTTTTATAAATGTTGTGTTACAACCATTATGGTGTAAGATATTTAAAAGTGGTTTGGAACAACAATTACACGTAAACTCTGTTTGTATCAAACTTGTTCCCTCGAAGACCGATCTGGTGCAGGGAGGTTAAAACGAGACTCCGATCGCTTACTTAGCAACATAGGTAGCGTGGCCGAGCGGTCTAAGGCGCTGGTTTAAGGCACCAGTCATTTCGATGGCGTGGGTTCGAATCCCACCGCTGCTATTGGATTTACAAATTTTATGCTTAACTTCACTCCGCAATCATGGAGTGGTCTTCCTTACTTTAATAAATCAATGAGATGGCCGCTTGTTAGTGTTTCGTACGTTTGAAGATGTACTGAAAATGCAATTAAGATTTCAAATCGCTTGTAAAGGCGGTAGTGTGGCCGAGTGGTCTAAGGCGCTGGTTTTAGGCACCAGTCATTTCGATGGCGTGGGTTTGAATCCCACCACTGCCAGTGTAATTACGGTGCGTCTTGTCAATATTTCTTCATCCCATCACGCTGAATAGCGGCTAAGAAATATTCTTTACACACCAAGATGGCTTTCTTTACCTATCGCTTTCGCATGGTATTGGAGAAGAAAGTTAAACTTGTAAAAGTGACACAAATTTTCAAGCTATCATTTGGAGTAAATCAACATCAAGTTTTGACTTTCGCTGGCTTGAACGGTTGGATAAAATGTAGACGCCTCTCATTAAACAATACATGAAACCAACCAACACTATGTAACACAATATCAACCTCTTCACACTTGAAATTGTTTCCTAATTCAGCCTTATCACAATTGTGCCTGTTAAAATTGAATTTTGTTGCATCAACCTCCAAGCTTAATATTTAAATTCAAATTTGATACCAACCATTTCCGATGTAATCTAACAAAAGAGGAGCCCGGTTAGCTCAGTCGGTAGAGCGTTGGACTTTTAATCCAACGGTCAAGGGTTCAAATCCCTTATCGGGCGCGACTTTTACAGTATTCTGACAGAAAACTGTAAGCCAGATCTTTCGCAAAAGTTATTATTTCATCTCCAGAGCGTTAATCAATCTCGATTGGTCTTGCTGAGAGTCAGTCTAAACACTAAATTGGAATATTTAGGAGAAACCCCAAATCGTGCAAGTTAAACATGACGCGAGACAGTAGAAACGCAAACTTGTGAAACTTTTATAAATGTTGTGTTACAACCATTATGGTGTAAGATATTTAAAAGTGGTTCGGAACAGCAATTACACGTAAAGTCTGTTTGTATCAAACTTGTTCCCTCGAAGACCGATCTGGTGCAGGGAGGTTAAAAGGAGACTCCGATCGCTTACTTAACAACATAGGTAGCGTGGCCGAGCGGTCTAAGGCGCTGGTTTAAGGCACCAGTCATTTCGATGGCGTGGGTTCGAATCCCACCGCTGCCATTGGATTTACAAATTTTATGCTTAACTTCACTCCGCAATCATGGAGTGGTCTTCCTTACTTTAATAAATCAATGAGATGGCCGCTTGTTAGTGTTTCGTACGTTTGAAGATGTACTGAAAATGCAATTAAGATTTCAAATCGCTTGTAAATGCGGTAGTGTGGCCGAGTGGTCTAAGGCGCTGGTTTTAGGCACCAGTCATTTCGATGGCGTGGGTTCGAATCCCACCACTGCCAGTGTAATTACGGTGCGTCTTGTCAATATTTCTTCATCCCATCACGCTGAATAGCGGCTAAGAAATATTCTTTACACACCAAGATGGCTTTCTTTACCTATCGCTTTCGCATGGTATTGGAGAAGAAAGTTAAAGTTGTAAAAGTGACACAAATTTTCAAGCTATCATTTGGAGTAAATCAACATCAAGTTTTGACTTTCGCTGGCTTGAACGGTTGGATAAAATGTAGACGCCTCTCATTAAACAATACATGAAACCAACCAACACTATGTAACACAATATCAACCTCTTCACACTTGAAATTGTTTCCTAATTCAGCCTTATCACAAATGTGCCTGTTAAAATTGAATTTTGTTGCATCAGCCTCCAAGCTTAATATTTAAATTCAAATTTGATACCAACCATTTCCGATGTAATCTAACAAAAGAGGAGCCCGGTTAGCTCAGTCGGTAGAGCGTTGGACTTTTAATCCAACGGTCAAGGGTTCAAATCCCTTATCGGGCGCGACTTTTACAGTATTCTGACAAAAAACTGTAAGCCAGATCTTTCGCAAAAATTATTATTTCATCTCCAGAGCGTTAATCAATCTCGATTGGTCTTGCTGAGAGTCAGTCTAAACACTAAATTGGAATATTTAGGAGACACCCCAAATCGTGCAAGTTAAACATGACGCGAGACAGTAGAAACGCAAACTTGTGAAACTTGTGAAATTGTTTCCTAATTCAGCCTTATCACAAATGTGCCTGTTAATATTGAATTTTGTTGCATCAGCCTCCAAGCTTAATATTTAAATTCAAATTTGATAGCACGCATTTCCGATGTAATCTAACAAAAGAAACAGGAGCCCGGTTAGCTCAGTCGGTAGAGCGTTGGACTTTTAATCCAACGGTCAAGGGTTCAAATCCCTTATCGGGCGCGACTTTTACAGTATTCTGACAGAAAACTGTAAGCCAGATCTTTCTCAAAAGTTATTATTTCATCTCCAGAGCGTTAATCAATCTCGATTGGTCTTACTGAGAATCAGTCTAAACACTAAATTGGAACATTTAGGAGACACCCCAAATCGTGCAAGTTAAACATGACGCGAGACAGTAGAAACGCAAACTTGTGAAACTTTTATAAATGTTGTGCTACAACCATTATGGTGTAAGATATTTAAAAGTGGTTTGGAACAACAATTACACGTAAACTCTGTTTGTATCAAACTTGTTCCCTCGAAGACCGATCTGGTGCAGGGAGGTTAAAACGAGACTCCGATCGCTTACTTAACAACATAGGTAGCGTGGCAGAGCGGTCTAAGGCGCTGGTTTAAGGCACCAGTCATTTCGATGGCGTGGGTTGGAATCCCACCGCTGCTATTGGATTTACAAATTTTATGCTTAACTTCACTCCGCAATCATGGAGTGGTCTTTCTTACTTTAATAAATCAATGAGATGACCGCTTGTTAGTATTTCGTACGTTTGAAGATGCACTGAAAATCCAATTAAGATTTCAATTCGCTTATAAACGCGGTAGTGTGGCCGAGTGGTCTAAGGCGCTGGTTTTAGGCACCAGTCATTTCGATGGCGTGGGTTCGAATCCCACCACTGCCAGTGTTATTACGGTGCATCTTGTCAATATTTCTTCACCCCATCACGCTGAATAGTGGCTAAGAAATATTCTTTACACACCAAGATGGCTTTCTTTGCCTATCGCTTTCGCATGGTATTGTAGAAGAAAGTTAAAGTTGTAAAAGTGACACATATTTTCAAGCTATCATTTGGAGTAAATCAACATCAAGTTTTCACTTTCGCTGGCTTGAACGGTTGGATAAAATGTAGACGCCTCTCATCAAACAATACATGAAACTAACCAACACTATGTAACACAATATCAACCTCTTCACACTTGAAATTGTTTCCTAATTCAGCCTTATCACAAATGTGCCTGTTAAAATTGAATTTTGTTGCATCAGCCTCCAAGCTTAATATTTAAATTCAAATTTGATACCAACCATTTCCGATGTAATCTAACAAAAGAGGAGCCCGGTTAGCTCAGTCGGTAGAGCGTTGGACTTTTAATCCAACGGTCAAGAGTTCAAATCCCTTATCGGGCGCGACTTTTACAGTATTCTGACAAAAAACTGTAAGCCAGATCTTTCGCAAAAGTTATTATTTCATCTCCAGAGCGTTAATCAATCTCGATTGGTCTTGCTGAGAGTCAGTCTAAACACTAAATTGGAATAATTAGGAGACACCCCAAATCGTGCAAGTTAAACATGACGCGAGACAGTAGAAACGCAAACTTGTGAAACTTTTATAAATGTTGTGTTACAACCATTATGGTGTAAGATATTTAAAAGTGGTTTGGAACAACAATTACACGTAAACTCTGTTTGTATCAAACTTGTTCCCTCGAAGACCGATCTGGTGCAGGGAGGTTAAAACGAGACTCCGATCGCTTACTTAGCAACATAGGTAGCGTGGCCGAGCGGTCTAAGGCGCTGGTTTAAGGCACCAGTCATTTCGATGGCGTGGGTTCGAATCCCACCGCTGCTATTGGATTTACAAATTTTATGCTTAACTTCACTCCGCAATCATGGAGTGGTCTTCCTTACTTTAATAAATCAATGAGATGGCCGCTTGTTAGTGTTTCGTACGTTTGAAGATGTACTGAAAATGCAATTAAGATTTCAAATCGCTTGTAAAGGCGGTAGTGTGGCCGAGTGGTCTAAGGCGCTGGTTTTAAGCACCAGTCATTTCGATGGCGTGGGTTTGAATCCCACCACTGCCAGTGTAATTACGGTGCGTCTTGTCAATATTTCTTCATCCCATCACGCTGAATAGCGGCTAAGAAATATTCTTTACACACCAAGATGGCTTTCTTTACCTATCGCTTTCGCATGGTATTGGAGAAGAAAGTTAAACTTGTAAAAGTGACACAAATTTTCAAGCTATCATTTGGAGTAAATCAACATCAAGTTTTGACTTTCGCTGGCTTGAACGGTTGGATAAAATGTAGACGCCTCTCATTAAACAATACATGAAACCAACCAACACTATGTAACACAATATCAACCTCTTCACACTTGAAATCTTTTCCTAATTCAGCCTTATCACAATTGTGCCTGTTAAAATTGAATTTTGTTGCATCAACCTCCAAGCTTAATATTTAAATTCAAATTTGATACCAACCATTTCCGATGTAATCTAACAAGGAGGAGCCCGGTTAGCTCAGTCGGTAGAGCGTTGGACTTTTAATCCAACGGTCAAGGGTTCAAATCCCTTATCGGGCGCGACTTTTACAGTATTCTGACAGAAAACTGTAAGCCAGATCTTTCGCAAAAGTTATTATTTCATCTCCAGAGCGTTAATCAATCTCGATTGGTCTTGCTGAGAGTCAGTCTAAACACTAAATTGGAATATTTAGGAGACACCTCAAATCGTGCAAGTTAAACATGACGCGAGACAGTAGAAACGCAAACTTGTGAAACTTGTGAAATTGTTTCCTAATTCAGCCTTATCACAAATGTGCCTGTTAATATTGAATTTTGTTGCATCAGCCTCCAAGCTTAATATTTAAATTCAAATTTGATAGCACGCATTTCCGATGTAATCTAACAAAAGAAACAGGAGCCCGGTTAGCTCAGTCGGTAGAGCGTTGGACTTTTAATCCAACGGTCAAGGGTTCAAATCCCTTATCGGGCGCGACTTTTACAGTATTCTGACAGAAAACTGTAAGCCAGATCTTTCTCAAAAGTTATTATTTCATCTCCAGAGCGTTAATCAATCTCGATTGGTCTTACTGAGAATCAGTCTAAACACTAAATTGGAACATTTAGGAGACACCCCAAATCGTGCAAGTTAAACATGACGCGAGACAGTAGAAACGCAAACTTGTGAAACTTTTATAAATGTTGTGCTACAACCATTATGGTGTAAGATATTTAAAAGTGGTTTGGAACAACAATTACACGTAAACTCTGTTTGTATCAAACTTGTTCCCTCGAAGACCGATCTGGTGCAGGGAGGTTAAAACGAGACTCCGATCGCTTACTTAGCAACATAGGTAGCGTTGCCGAGCGGTCTAAGGCGCTCGTTTAAGGCACCAGTCATTTCGATGGCGTGGGTTCGAATCCCACCGCTGCCATTGGATTTACAAATTTTATGCTTAACTTCACTTCGCAATCATGGATTGGTCTTCCTTACTTTACGAAATCAATGAGATGAACGCTTGTTAGTGTTTCGTACGTTTGAAGATGTACTGTAAATGCAATTAAGATTTCAAATCGTTTGTAAACGCGGTAGTGTGGCCGAGTGGTCTAAGCCGCTGGTTTTAGGCACCAGTCATTTCGATGGCGTGGATTCGAATCCCACCACTGCCAGTGTAATTACAGTGCGTCTTGTCAATATTTCTTCATCTCATCACGCTGAATAGCGGCTAAGAAATATTCTTTACACACCAAGATGGCTTTCTTTACCTATCGCTTTCGCATGGTATTGGAGAAGAAAGTTAAAGTTGTAAAAGTGACACAAATTTTCAAGCTATCATTTGGAGTAAATCAGCATCAAGTTCTGACTTTCGCTGGCTTGAACGGTTGGATAAAATGTAAACGCCTCTCATCAAACAATACATGAAACTAACCAACACTATGTAACACAATATCAACCTCTTCACACTTGAAATTGTTTCCTAATTCAGCCTTATCACAAATGTGCCTGTTAAATTTGAATTTTGTTGCATCAGCCTCCAAGCTTAATATTTAAATTCAAATTTGATAGCAACCATTTCCGATGTAATCTAACAAAAGAGGAGCCCGGTTAGCTCAGTCGGTAGAGCGTTGGACTTTTAATCCAACGGTCAAGGGTTCAAATCCCTTATCGGGCGCGACTTTTACAGTATTCTGACAGAAAACTGTAAGCCTGATCTTTCGCAAAAGTTATTATTTCATCTCCAGAGCGTTAATCAATCTCGATTGATCTTGTTGAGAATCAGTCTAAACACTAAATTGGAATAATTAGGAAAAACCCAAAATCGTGCAAGTTAAACATGACGCGAGACAGTAGAAACGCAAACTTGTGAAACTTTTATAAATGTTGTGTTACAACCATTATGGTGTAAGATATTTAAAAGTGGTTTGGAACAACAATTACACGTAAAGTCTGTTTGTATCAAACTTGTTCCCTCGAAGACCGATCTGGTGCAGGGAGGTTAAAACGAGACTCCGATCGCTTACTTAGCAACATAGGTAGCGTTGCCGAGCGTTCTAAGGCGCTCGTTTAAAGCACCAGTCATTTCGATGGCGTGGGTTCGAATCCCACCGCTGCCATTGGATTTACAAATTTTATGCTTAACTTCACTTCGCAATCATGGAGTGGTCTTCCTTACTTTACGAAATCAATGAGATGACCGCTTGTTAGTGTTTCGTACGTTTGAAGATGTACTGTAAATCCAATTAAGATTTCAAATCGTTTGTAAATGCGGTAGTGTGGCCGAGTGGTCTAAGCCGCTGGTTTTAGGCACCAGTCATTTCGATGGCGTGGGTTCGAATCCCACCACTGCCAGTGTAATTACGGTGCGTCTTGTCAATATTTCTTCATCTCATCACGCTGAATAGCGGCTAAGAAATATTCTTTACACACCAAGATGGCTTTCTTTACCTATCGCTTTCGCATGGTATTGGAGAAGAAAGTTAAAGTTGTAAAAGTGACACAAATTTTCAAGCTATCATTTGGAGTAAATCGACATCAAGTTTTGACTTTCGCTGGCTTGAACGGTTGGATAAAATGTAGACGCCTCTCATTAAACAATACATGAAACCAACTAACACTATGTAACACAATATCAACCTCTTCACACTTGAAATTGTTTCCTAATTCAGCCTTATCACAAATGTGCCTGTTAAAATTGAATTTTGTTGCATCAGCCTCCAAGCTTAATATTTAAATTCAAATTTGATACCAACCATTTCCGATGTAATCTAACAAAAGAGGAGCCCGGTTAGCTCAGTCGGTAGAGCGTTGGACTTTTAATCCAACTGTCAAGGGTTCAAATCCCTTATCGGGCGCGACTTTTACAGTATTCTGACAGAAAACTGTAAGCCAGATCTTTCGCAAAAGTTATTATTTCATCTCCAGAGCGTTAATCAATCTCGATTGGTCTTGCTGAGAGTCAGTCTAAACACTAAATTGGAATATTTAGGAGACACCCCAAATCGTGCAAGTTAAACATGACGCGAGACAGTAGAAACGCAAACTTGTGAAACTTTTATAAATGTTGTGTTACAACCATTATGGTGTAAGATATTTAAAAGTGGTTTGGAACAACAATTACACGTAAACTCTGTTTGTATCAAACTTGTTCCCTCGAAGACCGATCTGGTGCAGGGAGGTTAAAACGAGACTCCGATCGCTTACTTAGCAACATAGGTAGCGTGGCCGAGCGGTCTAAGGCGCTGGTTTAAGGCACCAGTCATTTCGATGGCGTGGGTTCGAATCCCACCGCTGCCATTGGATTTACAAATTTTATGCTTAACTTCACTCCGCAATCATGGAGTGGTCTTCCTTACTTTAATAAATCAATGAGATGGCCGCTTTTTAGTGTTTCGTACGTTTGAAGATGTACTGAAAATGCAATTAAGATTTCAAATCGCTTGTAAACGAGGTAGTGTGGCCGAGTGGTCTAAGCCGCTGGTTTTAGGAACCGGTCATTTCGATGGCGTGGGTTCGAATCCCACTACTGCCAGTGTAATTACGGTGCGTCTTGTCAATATTTCTTCATCCCATCACGCTGAATAGCGGCTAAGAAATATTCTTTACACACCAAGATGGCTTTCTTTACCTATCGCT
This sequence comes from Clavelina lepadiformis, assembly GCF_947623445.1. Lineage (NCBI taxonomy): Eukaryota > Metazoa > Chordata > Ascidiacea > Aplousobranchia > Clavelinidae > Clavelina > Clavelina lepadiformis. Next base: position 5,093,287 of record NC_135248.1, on the reverse strand, counting down.
TTCGCATGGTATTGGAGAAGAAAGTTAAAGTTGTAAAAGTGACACAAATTTTCAAGCTATCATTTGGAGTAAATCAACATCAAGTTTTGACTTTCGCTGGCTTGAACGGTTGGATAAAATGTAGACGCCTCTCATCAAACAATACATGAAACCAACCAACACTATGTAACACAATATCCACCTCTTCGCACTTGAAATTGTTTCCTAATTCAGCCTTATCACAAACGTGCCTGTTAATATTGAATTTTGTTGCATCAGCCTCCAAGCTTAATATTTAAATTCAAATTTGATAGCACCCATTTCCGATGTAATCTAACAAAAGAGGAGCCCGGTTAGCTCAGTCGGTAGAGCGTTGGACTTTTAATCCAACGGTCAAGGGTTCAAATCCCTTATCGGGCGCGACTTTTACAGTATTCTTACAGAAAACTGTAAGCCAGATCTTTCTCAAAAGTTATTATTTCATCTCCAGAGCGTTAATCAATCTCGATTGGTCTTGCTGAGAATCAGTCTAAACACTAAATTGGAACATTTAGGAGACACCCCAAATCGTGCAAGTTAAACATGACGCGAGACAGTAGAAACGCAAACTTGTGAAACTTTTATAAATGTTGTGCTACAACCATTATGGTGTAAGATATTTAAAAGTGGTTTGGAACAACAATTACACGTAAACTCTGTTTGTATCAAACTTGTTCCCTCGAAGACCGATCTGGTGCAGGGAGGTTAAAACGAGACTCCGATCGCTTACTTAGCAACATAGGTAGCGTGGCCGAGCGGTCTAAGGCGCTGGTTTAAGGCACCAGTCATTGCGATGGCGTGGGTTCGAATCCCACCGCTGCCATTGGATTTACAAATTTTATGCTTATCTTCACTCCGCAATCATGGAGTGGTCTTCTTTACTTTAATAAATCAATGAGATGGCCGCTTGTTAGTGTTTCGTACGTTTGAAGATGTACTGAAAATGCAATTAAGATTTCAAATCGCTTGTAAATGCGGTAGTGTGGCCGAGTGGTCTAAGCCGCTGGTTTTAGGCACCAGTCATTTCGATGGCGTGGATTCGAATCCCACCACTGCCAGTGTAATTACGGTGCGTCTTGTCAATATTTCTTCATCCCATCACGCTGAATAGCGGCTAACAAATATTCTTTACACACCAAGATGGCTTTCTTTACCTATCGCTTTCGCATGGTATTGGAGAAGAAAGTTAAAGTTGTAAAAGTGACACAAATTTTCAAGCTATCATTTGGAGTAAATCAACATCAAGTTTTCACTTTCGCTGGCTTGAACGGTTGGATAAAATGTAGACGCCTCTCATTAAACAATACAAGAAACCAACCAACACTATGTAACACAATATCAACCTCTTCACACTTGAAATTGTTTCCTAATTCAGCCTTATCACAAATGTGCCTGTTAAAATTGAATTTTGTTGCATCAGCCTCCAAGCTTAATATTTAAATTCAAATTTGATACCAACCATTTCCGATGTAATCTAACAAAAGAGGAGCCCGGTTAGCTCAGTCGGTAGAGCGTTGGACTTTTAATCCAACGGTCAAGGGTTCAAATCCCTTATCGGGCGCGACTTTTACAGTATTCTGACAGAAAACTGTAAGCCAGATCTTTCGCAAAAGTTATTATTTCATCTCCAGAGCGTTAATCAATCTCGATTGGTCTTGCTGAGAGTCAGTCTAAACACTAAATTGGAATATTTAGGAGACACCCCAAATCGTGCAAGTTAAACATGACGCGAGACAGTAGAAACGCAAACTTGTGAAACTTTTATAAATGTTGTGTTACAACCATTATGGTGTAAGATATTTAAAAGTGGTTTGGAACAACAATTACACGTAAACTCTGTTTGTATCAAACTTGTTCCCTCGAAGACCGATCTGGTGCAGGGAGGTTAAAACGAGACTCCGATCGCTTACTTAGCAACATAGGTAGCGTGGCCGAGCGGTCTAAGGCGCTGGTTTAAGGCACCAGTCATTGCGATGGCGTGGGTTCGAATCCCACCGCTGCCATTGGATTTACAAATTTTATGCTTATCTTCACTCCGCAATCATGGAGTGGTCTTCTTTACTTTAATAAATCAATGAGATGGCCGCTTGTTAGTGTTTCGTACGTTTGAAGATGTACTGAAAATGCAATTAAGATTTCAAATCGCTTGTAAATGCGGTAGTGTGGCCGAGTGGTCTAAGCCGCTGGTTTTAGGCACCAGTCATTTCGATGGCGTGGATTCGAATCCCACCACTGCCAGTGTAATTACGGTGCGTCTTGTCAATATTTCTTCATCCCATCACGCTGAATAGCGGCTAAGAAATATTCTTTACACACCAAGATGGCTTTCTTTACCTATCGCTTTCGCATGGTATTGGAGAAGAAAGTTAAAGTTGTAAAAGTGACACAAATTTTCAAGCTATCATTTGGAGTAAATCAACATCAAGTTTTGACTTTCGCTGGCTTGAACGGTTGGATAAAATGTAGACGCCTCTCATTAAACAATACAAGAAACCAACCAACACTATGTAACACAATATCAACCTCTTCACACTTGAAATTGTTTCCTAATTCAGCCTTATCACAAATGTGCCTGTTAAAATTGAATTTTGTTGCATCAGCCTCCAAGCTTAATATTTAAATTCAAATTTAATACCAACCATTTCCGATGTAATCTAACAAAAGAGGAGCCCGGTTAGCTCAGTCGGTAGAGCGTTGGACTTTTAATCCAACGGTCAAGGGTTCAAATCCCTTATCGGGCGCGACTTTTACAGTATTCTGACAGAAAACTGTAAGCCAGATCTTTCGCAAAAGTTATTATTTCATCTCCAGAGCGTTAATCAATCTCGATTGGTCTTGCTGAGAGTCAGTCTAAACACTAAATTGGAATATTTAGGAGACACCCCAAATCGTGCAAGTTAAACATGACGCGAGACAGTAGAAACGCAAACTTGTGAAACTTTTATAAATGTTGTGTTACAACCATTATGGTGTAAGATATTTAAAAGTGGTTTGGAACAACAATTACACGTAAACTCTGTTTGTATCAAACTTGTTCCCTCGAAGACCGATCTGGTGCAGGGAGGTTAAAACGAGACTCCGATCGCTTACTTAACAACATAGGTAGCGTGGCCGAGCGGTCTAAGGCGCTGGTTTAAGGCACCAGTCATTTCGATGGCGTGGGTTCGAATCCCACCGCTGCCATTGGATTTACAAATTTTATGCTTAACTTCACTCCGCAATCATGGAGTGGTCTTCCTTACTTTAATAAATCAATGGAGAATTTTTTGGGTTCGCCACCCATTACGCCGGCTTATATTGTTAAATATTTGCACTTGAGTGCTCTGAATCATCGAAAGTTATGGCAGAAATTAAACCTGTTTCTTATTCGGACAAAGTTAAGAAGAAGTTAAGAACAATGGAGTATGCAAGGCCAAATTGCCTAACGTTTAGAGTATCTTATGGTACCAAAAGGGAAGATCTTTGGAAAATTTTTGAAAAGATTAACTTTTCTTTAAAATTACTCGTTGGCCTAGTGGAGAAGAAAGGCGGCAATATCGATATTACCTGCAAGTCGAGAGAGCATGTTCTGGATTTACATGAAAAACTTCTTAATCTTGAAGAAATTCGGTACCTAAAGCTGTATGAACTGGATAAGGTATATGTTCATATATCTTGGATTCCTACACCATTTCCTATTGAAGCCTTGAAATCATACTTAGAAGAAAATCATGGTAAAATCATTAAATGTTTCCCAAAAAAAGATGCAAAGGCTTTGTTCAGTGGTGTCTATATTATGGAAATGGCTAAAGATGAACTGGATCAAACACCAATACCAAGCTATTTAAATATTCTTGGAGAAGAACTGCTAGTCAAATACCAAGGACAGTTGGCAACATGCCAGTACTGCAACAAACCAGGACACAAACACATCAACTGTCCTGCCAAAAATAACTCTGAATACCCCCCACTGGAAGAGAACAATCAGCCAAACCCTAGAAGAGGTATGGATTATTATAGAAACCCCCTCACTAGACACCAATCACCTGGCCACACTCACAATGAAGAAAACCATGAAAATTCTATAATGAACACAAACAAGGACAATACTGAAGATGGAAAGAACAATGACAGCAATGAACCTGATACAGCAACCACAAAGAAAGGTGAAGAACAACCTAGGGACTGGTTTGACATGACAGAAAACAATCTAACAGAAGTACATATGAATGAAGACAACTCAATAGAAAAGAATACTGACAGGAGGAGTGACAGGAAAAGACCCTCTCCAGAGGAGGCATCTGAGGAGCCCTGCACAAAGGTTAGCCATAATGATAATACTTACATAGTCAAATGTCTAGCATGTGACAATGAAGAACATATCTTGGAGTGCAAGAAATGGAAATGTAGTAAATGCCCTGAAGATTATATAGTAATAAATACCTGTAATGACAGAATTAAACAGATAATTCCAGAAGGAAACATGCATGACTTTCCTTGTGATGTGTGTCAAAGTGAATTAAAATACCTATCCTGCTGTAAAGCACACACTCATGTATCAGAGTATGGTGAGAACTTTGTTGAATGTGCAACCTGTAATGCTTCATTGTGTGAGTGTTTGTGTAAGAGCTACAACCTAATACCCCCAATTAGAACTTAAGGCAAATGTGTGAACACAGAATGCAATTTGTGTGTTATACATTGTGACTGTGAAGAGGTGGTTTGTAAGGCCATAAGCCCCTCTCAATCATACTTTTGTAATTGTGGATATAAATACACATGTGAAAGTATTGAAGGGATTAAAGATTATATTTAAATAGTAATTATTGTATTCGTTTTTCCGGATTTAGATACCTTACGTTATCGTTTATTATGTTTCTTCTACGTATTCTCAGTCTTAATTGTAATGGATTGCGAAAGCAAGACAAACGCGCCTTCGTTTATGACTTGCTACGCACCAAAAACGTTGACGTTGCCTTGTTACAAGAAACGCACTCTAGCCCGGGGGACGAAATACAGTGGACAAAAGAATGGGGTAAGCGTGCGCTGTGGAATTCAGGAAACACGCAATCAAGAGGCCTGGCTATACTAATAAATAACAAGCATATAGAGGTTAAAAGCGTAAATTTTGACAACTTTGGGAGAGTATTAGCCGCGGATATTAGTGTTTTTGGCGAAAGTATGCACATTGTAAACGTTTACGCACCAGTACGCGGAAGTGGCAACGAATGCAACACGCAAGATCGGTTTTATGACGGCATATATCCTTATGTGCACAGTAAATTACCAACACTGTTGGCGGGGGATTTCAACTGCGTCGACGACCGACAAAAAGATCGCAATAACTTTATGGCGCACCAAGTTAAACGGTATGAGTCGAAGTCCCTGAAGGATTTGTGCGAAACCTACGGATTGAAAGACCTCTATAGAATATCACGACCGAACGGAAAAGATTTTACTTGGCATGGCAACGAAGCGCACTCAAGGCTGGACCGCTTTTACGGTTCAGACGAGCTCACACACATTAATCATGTCATCGAACCTTGCGCTGTAAGCGATCACGATGCGATTCACGTTGATATCAAATTAAACATTTCCAGAAACTACGGCAATGGCTACTGGAAAAACAATGTCACCGTTTACGAAAATGAAGACCTTACTCAAGAATTAAAAGAAAGCTGGCATGATTATAAAAGTCTGCAAGTTCTTTACAAAAATAAACTCGATTGGTGGGTTGATACAAAGTACCGAATAAGAGAACTGGTGCAGAAACACTCGAAGCGAATTCACCAAAAAAAGAATCAGCGAGAACACGAATTAAACGCAAGCCTCAATGATTTGCGCCAAGACTTAAATGAAGGCAAAAAAGTCATGACAGAGTTTCGCAAAACAAAAGCCGAACTAATTACTATCCACAAAGAAAAACGAAAGAAAATTAGAATAATTGCTCATGCAAATGAACTTGACTATGGAGATCGCCCGACAAAGTTTTTCTACCGCAAGCTGAAAGAACATCACAGAGCGACCTACATCGAGTCGCTGCGCACAAATCAAAACATTGAAGCAAACACGCCGAAAGAAAAACTAGACGTTGCGACTGATTTTTATAAAACCTTATACTCGAAACAAAAACTTGACAAATGGAGACAAAGCGCGTTCTTACAGGATATTGAACAAAAAATAGATAGAGACACCACAGAGACCTTAGAGCTGGAAGTAACTAAGGACGAGATGCTTTTCGCCATTAAATCCATGAAAAATGGTAAAACACCGGGGCTCGATGGCTTAAGCATAGAATTCTACAAAACGTTCTGGAGCCTTGTAGGCGACACGCTGATTGAAGTAGCGAAAGAGGTTTTTGCTGAATCACAACCACCCGCCGAGTTGACTCGGGGACTGCTAACTCTGATATTTAAGAAAGGCGAACGGACTGATATAAAAAATTATCGACCGATAACATTACTGAATGTCGATTATAAGATATTTAGCAAAATGATGACATTACGATTGAAAAGCTTTGTACCAAAACTTATCAATGACACGCAGTTTGCAGTGTGTGGCAGAGATATAAACGATGGAACAGCGCTGCTTAGAGACTGTATTGAATATATTAAAAATAGAAACACCGAGGGATACATTGTATCTCTTGACATCTACAAAGCATTTGACTGCGTCGACCATGAATTCTTGGTTGAAATTCTGAAAAAATTCGGTTTTGGTGAAATTTTTACGAAAATGATCACAACTACGCTGATAAATAATCAGACATGTGTAATGATCAATGGGCATATAGGGGCAGATTTTCGCGTCGAACGCGGTTTACGACAAGGAGATCCATTAAGTTTGTATTTGTTCCTGTTAGCAATGGAGCCGGTTATAATTGCTTTAAACAAGAATACAGCTATACAAGGTTTACATCTACCAGCTTCAGGCGGTAAAGTTGTGAAAACTATAGCATACGCCGATGATACAACCTTGGTCCTCCAAGATGAACAATCGGTGTCACAAGCCTTTTTTGTATTAGGTGAATACCTTACAGCGACGGGAATAAAAGTGAACTTCAGTAAAGTAACGGCTTTGAAACTAGGTAGGAAGCAAAGCAAAAACTCTCAGCTTCCCACGCTTTCCTGGGTCGATTCGATAAATGTTTTGAACGTTCCTTATGGTAAACCTCAGGCAATTACTGATTGGCTCGAAAACAAGGTGCGTAGCATGCGTTTGAAGGTATCGAATTTCTCAAAATTTAGATCGACGTATGATGGAAAATCGCTAATTGTAAAAACACTATTATTGCCCATTTTTGTGTATGGTTCTAGAGTGTATGATCTTGCGCTTCAGCAGCGCCGAAATGTACGCAAAATTGTTGAAAATTATGTTTTTAGCACTGGTGCAAAATTAAACATGGAAACGATAAGTAAAACCAGGGAAAACGGTGGATACGACTGTATTGACATCCCATTGTATTTAGATATCTTGAAGTTAAAAGTTGTTAAGAAATATTACAACGCTCGAAAGCAAAATAACAGCATACACCTACCGCTGTATTTCCTTGAATATTACATTGGCTTTACGTTGTGTAAAATGCTGGCAATGCCTGTAAATAATTCTGTGTTGCATGCTTCACAACCCACGTCATATTATAGCAACGTAGTTGATATCCTGAAACGTTACAGCATTACCATTGATGAAATTGCTGAAAAGACAACCAAACAAATTTACAGGAGAATTGTAAACGAGAGAAATGCACAAGTACTAGTACCTATGTTCCCCATAAATATGCCAAACATGTGGACTGGCATTCACAATAAGGTACTGTAGAGGTTGGGGTCGTTTTAGGATGTAGAGGTTGATGCCGACAGATGCAGATACAGATGCAGAGTTTATCGGTCTTAGCTTACGTTACGTTATTGACTTAGTTAACCTACTACATTAGTATCTGACTCTATTGTTGCGTGCGGTTAGAATTCTCTAACCTTTCTGATAGCCGAACGTTCGTATTATATTATAACAAATACCGTTTGCCAGAAAAGGCTTTTATTGTAGGTGCTGTACACTTTCTCAATATTACAAATAACCGAGAACACAAGTCATGTGACTGTTTACACGATGTCTACTGATTCAATCACCACAACTACAGTAGTACGGTATTACATATGTCTATAACTTCGCGTCTGTGACTGAGGTTCTTAGGCTCAGGGGGAGTCTCACACAAAAGTTCAAGCTTATAAAACGTGCTGCGATGTGGCGGAAATATATGACAAAAAAGGCATGAACATTTCAAAGCGTGTGAACGTGAAAATCGGTGTGTTTGCAATGCAAATTAAATTTGGTTAAGTTGGAAACAGTTACTTGGAAGCGACCTGGTAACGTACTAAATAAGGAGCTTTCACACGAAGTTATTCGTAGCAAGTTTTCAAATATACCAACGGTAGTTTGCAGTGTTCTGAAAAGGCAAGTTTTAAACTCCATTTACTAGCTGGAAAACTCTTTCATAAGAATGATGTGGCGGGACTGAAAGTTTTAAAAACTCCAATTGTTCTGGAAAACACATTTCTACGAAAGACGTAAGGATTTTACAAAAGCGAGCCAAGCCGCCACATTCCTCCCCCGCTACGGAAGGAAAAAGATGACAATTAACATGTAACGTACTGAAGGTGGCAATGGCGAGCAAGCACAAACAAAAAACTGAAGTTATATACAAATGAATGAACTGTAACATATGCTTAAAATAACTGATGGTAATATAGCTACATGTTGGAGGGTATCTCCAAGATTAACCGGGCATGCAAAAATTGTTTGAACTGTTCGTATTCCAGGGTTTTGTCCGTAACCCCGTTGGATATATACTTCATCAAGGGGGCCATGTGGAAAGCAGGTGTGGCTGCTACCATGGTAAGGATTTTGCTCATAAACTCAAAATCAGGAACCAGCTGGAACAGTTCATCCAGCTGCTGGAACCAAAGTAGTAGATCCTCAGCCGAAGTGGTTGGCGGCGCAGGAACCGCAAGGGTCGGCATTGTAACGGTTGTTTTAAACGGCCGAAATAGTCTATGTACTGGTTGTAACACCGTAGCTTGTATATCTGCTAGATCAGCGCTCTGGGGCATGGGGGCAGGAGCGCCTTGCTCCCCAGGTCTGACGATCGGCACATACGGCGCGGGAGATGATTGTTGAACCGGTGAATCGGGTGAGTCGGGAATCATCTCAGTAACTGAAGTGATTTCGTCAATTTGAACGTCAGCGGAGGAATCAGATACCGTCGACATACTGAAGTGGTTTTGGCAGCAATGGTAGTGGCAGCAAAGTCTGTGGAGAAACTAAAGGGGTAGAGGGTAAATTTTTTGCAACTGCACCTCCCCCTATTGAGGTGGGTTGAAACAGCTAAACTCATGCACAGGAATAGTTAGCATGCAATAAGGCGGGAAAAGTGAAAACGATACTAGCACAAGAATAAGCTACTAAGCATGCAACGAAGCAAAACGGTTACAAAATCGAAAGCGGCGACAAGGGAAAACGGCAAAATTGTACATGCAAAGGACATTATCGGTATTGAAGCAAGGTGATACACATAGTGAAACTTAAAGTGTGTGGGTGCTCGCGAAATTATCACGAGAAGATGAAGCGGGCGGTGCGTCATCAGCAGATCCGGACGGAGACGGTTCATCACGAGAACGCCGAGGCAAGGGCAGCGGTTGTGGTAGTTGAGGTCTTGCAACCGGCGCCTGCTGTTGGTGGCGCCAAGCGCGGACACGGGATACAAGGGATCTGGCATACTGCAAATGGTGCGGAGACGATCGGATAAACCCGATGGTATGGAAGAGGGCCCACATCATGGCAAGGAGTTGCAGGATGAATATAAGGGCTGAGAGAAATGGATTCGTAATTTGCGACAGAGCAAGGAGTAACGTTTGTTTCGCGGCGTGTGCGAATGTGTCTGCGACGTAGGATCCGTTGATCATAGTTTCATCAGTAGTAGTAGTAAGGCTTGTCATGACATGTCGCATTTGTTCCTTGAGAAGGTTGGCTTCAGACATAGAGCTGAGCAGCGATTGAAGATCAGTAAACGAGTCAGAGTCAGGTAGCTCGTTGAGAATTTTCTCGTAGTCGGGTGCCTTGTAGTTGACGTGTATAGGCGACAAAGGTAAGTTGAGTTGATGCACCTGTACATGTTCGTGCGATAAAGTATAGTTGTGATACAGGACAGTGTGTCCCAGAACTCGGAAGACAAAACTTCTTGCTGGTCGATACGATTCCAGCAGGTGCACTCCCGGTAGGACAATGTTGTCTGAAATGAGTTGGCCGTATTGACTGTGGCCGTTTTGATCGCGATATTTGATGAGAGGACGTTGGCTGAATGCGTTTCGGTACGCAAGTGACGGTAAGACGGTACCGTTGATAGAGTGACATGCTGCTCTGGACATAAAATCTCCAAGGCTGGAACCCATGGTTTGATGTCCAAGAGTAGTAGTGAGTATCTCAGTAGGGAAGATCTTCCCAATTGCTTTGTAGAGTGTGCCAATTAGCTTCGTGAGTTGGCAATGTAGGAACTTGTTCTCTTCGTTGAAGGTAGTGAGAACTTCTGAAATAAGGTCGTCCTGTTGTGTGTCGAAGGTTGCAAAAAGTCGCTCGAATTGAGAGTATGGCGTTCGAAAAGGGGCACGCCTTAGCCGGTTAGGACGAAAAAGAGCGAGTCTGTCGAGCTCTGTACATTGTTGGTAGCGAAAGATAAAGTTGTTGTTGTCGCAGTGAATATGTTTGCCATAGCAGTTTTTCGCACGAGAGGAGCATTTCCTCCAGTGATGTACCGAGATCCCGAGATCAGGTAAGGAAACTCTATATAAGGACGTAGAGTTGTAATGGAGGAGCATCTTGTGAGTCCCGAGAGGCTTGGTTGGTGGGCAGTTGATATGCGAAGGTACTCGCCATATAAACATACGATTGCCCGTTAAGCAGTATCCACGCCCGATTGAGCACGATGCAAGAGATCCAAGAGACGACGTCATTGTCCGTGACGTAATCGTAGTAAATTGTAGTGTGAAACAAGAAGTCGTTTGTTACTGTTCCAGAAGCTGAAGTCGGCCAGACAAACTTATAATGGACTGCATTGCGTGTTGAGTACGCCGCAGGATTAGACAGGATCAGCGGTCCATGTGATGAAACGTTGGTTTTATTCCACGACGAACATTCTGGGTTGTACGGTGGGTGTGCGTCAAAGGTGTTGGCCGATTTTTGATAACTCCCAAAAAAGAAGTAAGTAGTGCTCCAGGAAGTAATCTGTGAAGTGCAAACTGTTGCAGGAATCTTCTGGAGATGCAGATCTGGAGCAAACACGGTAGCAGAGCAGTTGTGTATGGAGAAGGGTGTCTGCGTTTGACAATGTATGTCGTCATCAAAGGTATATAACCCGAGAGAATGCGAACGCTGACATAACAGAAATTTCTGTGTATCCGGATGAAGATTCGTCTGAGCGGCGGATGTGAACAAAAAGAAACATGTAAGCAGCAGACAAACGAACATGTTGTGTTGTTTAGTCAGAGAACCGTTTCGGTGGAATGATTTTGCGACCAGTCCGAGAAGTCTTTACAACTTCAGGCGGTTTTATAGAAGCAGGAGCAGTGACAGTAGGTGGTGTCGTTTGCTGTTTCGCTGAAGTAGCGGAGACTGACTGAGGAGCAGGGTGTCGAGTCTGCAAAGAAAAATTTTGTTGATGCGAGGAGGATGATGGTGAGGGAGCATCAATATCAATTGTATAGCTAGGTTTGAGACGGTCGAGTGAGACGCGATCCGGTTTGCCATGACGGGATATTACAAAATATTTTTCGTATCTTTCCAATACTGGAAAAGGACCAACATAAGGGCGTTCTAACGCACGTTTGACATGATCGCATCTAACATAAACGCGGTCACAATGTTTCAAATCCGGATGCACGTAGGACTGCATGAATTTTGTATGAGCGGTCGTTGGAGTAAACTGAAGGTCGTTGATGAAGTCTCGGTAGGCACCGAGGTAGCTGGATGTAGGAACTGCAGAGGCAAGCTTGGAATCAGAAAAGAAACCACCTGGGAGCCGTAAGGTGTGTCCAAAAGCTAACTCAGCAGGTGTACATTTCAAATCCTGGAGATAGCGATTACGCAGAGCCAAGACAATAAAACCCAATTTGTGAAACCAACGTTCAGGTTCGTCTGAACACTTGATGGCGCGCTTGATCTCTGCATTTGCGCGTTCTGTAATTCCATTGGAAGTGGGGTGGTAAGCTGTAGTCAGATTGTGTTGAATACCAAGCGAGCGCATAATTTCCGCCCAAGCGGAACTTATGAAACATGGTCCACGATCACTTGTGAGGATGATTGGAACACCGACCAAGGAACACCAGTGATTTACAAAGTAAGCGGCGACGGTTTCCGTGGTGGCATCAGGGATTGGTATGGCTTGAACGAAACGCGTATATCGGTCAATACATGTAAGGATGTATTTGTAACCATGGGAGGTTGGTAGTGGTCCAATCAAGTCAATTGCAACATCAGAAAATCGTCCGTAGGGAATTTTAAATTTCCCCGGTGCGGTTTTAGTGTGGCGGAAAATTTTTCCTTCCTGGCAGTTTGGGCATTGTTGAACCCAGGTAGCGATTTGTTTACACATCCCTATCCATATAAATCTTTCCTTGATGAGCTTAATTGTGGCTTTTTTTCCAGGATGCGATAAATTATGTAAGTGCAGGAATACTTGACGTTGGAAGGAGGAAGGAACTAGAACACGCTCTGTGTCAGTGGACACGTCACAAAGGATGGTAAGGTCCTTATTGGGCAGCTTGCAGTCCTGGAGTTTGAGTGATGTTGTTGCGGTGCGTAGTCTTTGAATAGCAGGATCATTGGCTTGAGCTTGTGCTATTTTCTCATACTCTAAAGGAGGCGGAACGTCCGAAAGAGTATTAATGTTGGGTGCCGAAGGTTGAGACCTTGACAAGAGGTCCGCCACAACATTGGCAGAGCCTTTGATGTGCTCAATGGTTGTTGTATATTCTGAAACAAACAACAATTGCCGGAACTGTCTTGGAGAGTAATGTTCGGAGAGCTTACTGAGACTTGAAACCAGAGGGAGATGGTCTGTACGCAAAGTGAATTGTCGGCCTGTCAAGAAGTAGCGGAAATGACGTATTGACTTGTAAGCGGCCAACAGCTCTCGGTCAAAGCAACTGTATTTACGTTGAGTAGCGTTCAGCTGTCTTGAAAAGAAGGCCAAAGGAACAAGTTGATTTCCTTGCAATTGCTCTAATGTCGCTCCAATACCGGTCAACGAAGCGTCAACTGTTAGATAAGTTGGAGCATGGAGTTTCGGAAACGCTAAAGTGCTAGCATTTGCAATAGCTTGTTTGCTGCTGGCGAAGGCGCATTCGGCTTCGACATTCCATGTTAAAGGGGCCGCGCGTTTGCTGCGACTGTTCGGAACTAGCTTGTAAAGCGGTTGTAAGGTTGTGGAACAATGCTTCAGAAAGCGAAAATAATAGCAATAAATTCCCAAGTAACGTTTCAGCTGTTTGCAGGTTTGTGGCTGTGGGTAATCAAGAATGGCCTGCACTTTTTCTTGAGTTGGTCGTATACCCTCAGAATTTATGTGATGGCCAAGGTAGTCAAGAGACTCGCGGTTGAATTCACTTTTGTCTAAATTGAGCGTTAAGCCAAATTCCTCAAGTCGTTGAAAAAGCAACTTAAGGTGTTCAAGATGTTCTGATAGGTTACTACTTCCAATGATGATATCATCGAGGTAAGCAAAGATTCCAAGGTGCTGAAGGGGACGTACTACTTCCCCTATTAGTCTGGAAAAGGTCCGTGGGGCGCCGGACAAACCGAATGGGAGTCTTGTATATTCGAATTGTCCTAGGGGGCAAACAAACGCCGTTTTATGGACATCTTCTGGAGCCACTTTTATTTGATGAAAGGCGTTTTGGAGATCGCATTTAGAGAAGACAGTTTTACCATACAAAACCTCGGAAAAACTATGTAAGAACGGAAGAGGGTAACAGCTGTCGATTGTTTGTTTGTTGACTAATTTATAATCAACGACAAGACGATATTTATTGCCAGAAGAGCCTTTAGGAACGAGCAAGGCCGGACTTCCATAAGGAGAATCACTGTATCGGATAATTTCTCGCTCCAGCAAGCTGTCAATTTCTTTCTTCAAGATCTGCATTGTTTCTGGGCTATATCGACGTGGACGTGCACGTACAGGAGAACCTGTGGTATGGATGTGGTGAACGATGGAATGCTTCACTGGTTTAACAGCTGACATGGGTTTTTGCAAGTCTGGAAATTGATGTAAAAGGTCTGCAACAGGATCTATCTGGCTGAGAATGGATATGCGAACAGGATCACTTTCAACAGGCTCTAACGTATATTGCTGTTGGTTCGGTACATCTATGAGATGCTTGGCTTTAAGATCCAAAACAAAGTTGTATTCAGTGAGGAAATCCAGCCCCAATATGCAAAAAGGTGTGTCCGCAAGCACAAATTCAAAGGGATAAGAAAAACGAGGATGAAGGGAAACATTAAGTCGTGTAGTGCCATACGTAGTAATTGGCGTGCTGTTAGCAGCGAAAAGCGGTGTTTGCGGTTTGCGGTTTGATACGTCAGCTAAACTAGCGGACAAAAGAGAAGTTGCTGCCGCGCTATCTACATAAAAGTGAATACTATTGGCGTGATCATATACAGTTAACAAGGGGCAGCCTCTTTTTATTGTTGATGCGATCGACGGGACTGACGGGGTTAATGTTGCGTCGATCGCCACGCGTTTTTTGTTGGGCGGGATTGGTTCTCCCACATGCTACAACTTGGGTGACAGCGGCGCGCATCCCTACCGAAGCGGGCGTGGTAATAACATAAGCCATTAGAAGCATCAGACGCGCAAGGGTAATTGCTACGTTGGTAGTCTGGTTTCTGAAATGTGGGGGATGAATGTAAAAAATTATATTTGCGTTGGTTTGCAAAAGAAGAACCATTTTGTCGGCGATTATCTCGATTAAACCCGTTGTTGCTGTATGATTTGTGAAACTGTCCATTGTTTGTGCGTGGTGATCGTTGTTGCCATGCTGAGTTAAATGAATTGCGTTGGTTTGGCGTATTTTGATTTGTGAAATTCGTATTTCTTTGCCCGGAACTCTTAGATTCGTTGTTAGCGTTAGATCGTGTATAGCGCGGTGGTTTAGACAATTGAATTTGCTGTATTTGCGGTTGCATTGGGTAGTCAATGTCATCCGTATCAGTGATGGCAAGGGAAAGGTTGTGCGAAGAAGTTTTTGGTTGTTTAAGCAGCAAGATTTCGTGGGCTCTGCTTGCAAGGTTCTGGAGATCGTGATGTTCCACGCTGGCTAACGCAATTGCGACGTCTGGTGGTAACGCTTTAAGGAATTTAGCACGAATTAGTTTGACGACTGGCGGAGTAAGATTCTCTTGACCTACTGCGCTCATTAATTCGCGCATTAAATGTTTCGGGGACTGATCGTGCAGCGTCAGGTCCGCCAACAAAAAATCTAAATGGTCCTCACGTTTATCAAAGTTTCTCAAAATTTCATTGATCAATATGTCGTAGCAGTTCTGTGCTGACGCCGAAGGTAACCGAAGGAGCGCGAGGTCTTTCGCAGGAATTGCCTCTACCGCCAACAAGTAACGATTAGTTTGAGAAGTGATTTGATAAAGAGAAAATTTATGTTCAAGGTGAGAAATCCACGCTTCGGGATTAAATTTCCAAAAGGTAGGAAGTTTAACGTGTGAAAACAAATCGTTTCGTAAAGTATTGTTCTGTGGTTGCGCGTTTGTTGGTAATTGGTTACTAGTACCCAGACCAGACGGACCAGCAATGCCATTATCGGGAGTATTTGCAGATCCCTCCCCGTTTTCGTTCGACATAGTTGTATTATTAATTGACTCGTTGGAACGGTCGGTTGATCGTGTGCTCATGTGGTATTCTGTCTTAGCTTTGCCAGGCACCGAAGTAACTTTTCGTTGTGTCGGCACAGGTTGTGACATTTATCAAAACCGATAGAAAATGTTTTAGGCGGCGCACCGCAAAAATTGTTCACAATTGAACCAAAAAATACTTTACAACAAGAAACTTTTATTTCAAACTGCAGCACAATGCAGCACAATAAGAATAGCTTAAGCTAATTTAATAAGGTACAAGCCGATGAGCATGCATTTACAAGCTATGGTTGCAAGTAGTTGTATAAAAAGTGAAAAATCCACTTACCAGTGAAGAACGGTTGTGCGAATTGCGAGAGTGTGAGAATTGAAACGCGTCGTTTTTGACACAAGATCGTCAGTGATCACTAGAACGTCGGTGGTTTATTAGAACGTCGAAGCGTCGGGTTGTCAGTAGAACGTCGGGTTGTCACCAGAAATGTCGGTGGTCACTAGAACGTCGGGGTCACCAGAAATGTAGAGGTTGGGGTCGTTTTAGGATGTAGAGGTTGATGCCGACAGATGCAGATACAGATGCAGAGTTTATCGGTCTTAGCTTACGTTACGTTATTGACTTAGTTAACCTACTACATTAGTATCTGACTCTATTGTTGCGTGCGGTTAGAATTCTCTAACCTTTCTGATAGCCGAACGTTCGTATTATATTATAACAAATACCGTTTGCCAGAAAAGGCTTTTATTGTAGGTGCTGTACACTTTCTCAATATTACAAATAACCGAGAACACAAGTCATGTGACTGTTTACACGATGTCTACTGATTCAATCACCACAACTACAGTAGTACGGTATTACATATGTCTATAACTTCGCGTCTGTGACTGAGGTTCTTAGGCTCAGGGGGAGTCTCACACAAAAGTTCAAGCTTATAAAACGTGCTGCGATGTGGCGGAAATATATGACAAAAAAGGCATGAACATTTCAAAGCGTGTGAACGTGAAAATCGGTGTGTTTGCAATGCAAATTAAATTTGGTTAAGTTGGAAACAGTTACTTGGAAGCGACCTGGTAACGTACTAAATAAGGAGCTTTCACACGAAGTTATTCGTAGCAAGTTTTCAAATATACCAACGGTAGTTTGCAGTGTTCTGAAAAGGCAAGTTTTAAACTCCATTTACTAGCTGGAAAACTCTTTCATAAGAATGATGTGGCGGGACTGAAAGTTTTAAAAACTCCAATTGTTCTGGAAAACACATTTCTACGAAAGACGTAAGGATTTTACAAAAGCGAGCCAAGCCGCCACAGTACTACCAAATTATTTAAAAACTTTTGGTTACAAGATGGTATGGAATGTGCTACCCTTATGTATTAATGAGCGCATAGCACGTATACAAAAAACATCAAGATGCCCATTATGTGACCTTCATGATGAAGATGTATATCATTTGTTTTATGATTGTGTATGTATACAACCCATATGGGATTATGTAAACGTGATAATATTTAACATCAGCGGTGTTTTGATGCCGAAAGTTTCTCCACAAATGTGTATTGCCTTGGACTTGAGTTCACTAAAACAACGTTGTGTTTGCGAAACCAATTTGAATGCAACAATATTATTGTTAAGCATTTCAAGGTACTGCATATGGCTATCTAGGAACAAAGTGATTTTCGAACAAGAACCGTTTCTCTATCAAGATGTGATAAACAGAATAAAAGCCATGTCAAAAGCGCGCAATAGCGCAGAGAAAAGTCGCCAGACAAGTGTTTACAACTCAGTAACACAAATCCTTTGGAATAGTATGTGCTCAAATTAATTTCGATTGTGACAGTATCAAAAGAAGTATTTATGTACATAAGTGTATTGCATATCGAATATTGTTTTCGCGTATTGATCGTGCATTGTCATGTTAAAACCCAAGAAAGGGTTAAAAAAAAAAAAAAAAATAAATAAATAAATCAATGAGATGGCCGCTTTTTAGTGTTTCGTACGTTTGAAGATGTACTGAAAATGCAATTAAGATTTCAAATCGCTTGTAAACGAGGTAGTGTGGCCGAGTGGTCTAAGGCGCTGGTTTTAGGCACCAGTCATTTCGATGGCGTGGGTTCGAATCCCACCACTGCCAGTGTAATTACGGTGCGTCTTGTCAATATTTCTTCATCCCATCACGCTGAATAGCGGCTAAGAAATATTCTTTACACACCAAGATGGCTTTCTTTACCTATCGCTTTCGCATGGTATTGGAGAAGAAAGTTAAAGTTGTAAAAGTGACACAAATTTTCAAGCTATCATTTGGAGTAAATCAACATCAAGTTTTGACTTTCGCTGGCTTGAACGGTTGGATAAAATGTAGACGCCTCTCATCAAACAATACATGAAACCAACCAACACTATGTAACACAATATCCACCTCTTCGCACTTGAAATTGTTTCCTAATTCAGCCTTATCACAAACGTGCCTGTTAATATTGAATTTTGTTGCATCAGCCTCCAAGCTTAATATTTAAATTCAAATTTGATACCAACCATTCCCGATGTAATCTAACAAAAGAGGAGCCCGGTTAGCTCAGTCGGTAGAGCGTTGGACTTTTAATCCAACGGTCAAGGGTTCAAATCCCTTATCGGCCGCGACTTTTACAGTATTCTGACAGAAAACTGTAAGCCAGATTTTTCTCAAAAGTTATTATATCATCTCCAGAGCGTTAATCAATCTCGATTGGTCTTGTTGAGAATCAGTCTAAACACTAAATTGGAACATTTAGGAGACACCCCAAATCGTGCAAGTTAATCATGACGCGAGACAGTAGAAACGCAAACTTGTGAAACTTTTATAAATGTTGTGCTACAACCATTATGGTGTAAGATATTTAAAAGTGGTTTGGAACAACAATTACACATAAACTCTGTTTGTATCAAACTTATTCCCTCGAAGACCGATCTGGTGCAGGGAGGTTAAAACGAGACTCCGATCGCTTACTTAGCAACATAGGTAGCGTTGCCGAGCGATCTAAGGCGCTGGTTTAAGGCACCAGTCATTTCGATGGCGTGGGTTCGAATCCCACCGCTGACATTGGATTTACAAATTTTATGCTTAACTTCACTCCGCAATCATGGAGTGGTCTTTCTTACTTTAATAAATCAATGAGATGACCGCTTGTTAGTGTTTCGTACGTTTGAAGATGTACTGAAAATGCAATTAAGATTTCAAATCGCTTGTAAATGCGGTAGTGTGGCCGAGTGGTCTAAGGCGCTGGTTTTAGGCACCAGTCATTTCGATGGCGTGGGTTCGAATCCCACCACTGCCAGTGTAATTACGGTGCGTCTTGTCAACATTTCTTCATCCCATCACGCTGAATAGCGGCTAAGAAATATTCTTTACACACCAAGATGGCTTTCTTTACCTATCGCTTTCGCATGGTATTGGAGAAGAAAGTTAAAGTTGTAAAAGTGACACAAATTTTCAAGCTATCATTTGGAGTAAATCAACATCAAGTTTTCACTTTCGCTGGCTTGAACGGTTGGATAAAATGTAGACGCCTCTCATCAAACAATACATGAAACCAACCAACACTATGTAACACAATATCAACCTCTTCACACTTGAAATCTTTTCCTAATTCAGCCTTATCACAAATGTGGCTGTTAAATTTGAATTTTGTTGCATCAGCCTCCAAGCTTAATATTTAAATTCAAATTTGATAGCACCCATTTCCGATGTAATCTAACAAAAGAGGAGCCCGGTTAGCTCAGTTGGTAGGGCGTTGGACTTTTAATCCAACGGTCAAGGGTTCAAATCCCTTATCGGATGCGAATTTTACAGTATTCTGACAGAAAACTGTAAGCCAGATCTTTCTCAAAAGTTATTATTTCATCTCCAGAGCGTTAATCAATCTCGATTGGTCTTGCTGAGAGTCAGTCTAAACACTAAATTGGAACATTTAGGAGACACCCCAAATCGTGCAAGTTAAACATGACGCGAGACAGTAGAAACGCAAACTTGTGAAACTTTTATAAATGTTGTGCTACAACCATTATGGTGTAAGATATTTAAAAATGGTTTGGAACAACAATTACACGTAAAGTCTGTTTGTATCAAACTTGTTCCCTCGAAGACCGATCTGGTGCAGGGAGGTTAAAACGAGACTCCGATCGCTTACTTAGCAACATAGGTAGCGTGGCCGAGCGGTCTAAGGCGCTGGTTTAAGGCACCAGTCATTTCGATGGCGTGGGTTCGAATCCCACCGCTGCCATTGGATTTACAAATTTTATGCTTAACTTCACTCCGCAATCATGGAGTGGTCTTCCTTACTTTAATAAATCAATGAGATGACCGCTTGTTAGTGTTTCGTACGTTTGAAGATGTACTGAAAATGCAATTAAGATTTCAAATCGCTTGTAAATGCGGTAGTGTGGCCGAGTGGTCTAAGCCGCTGGTTTTAGGCACCAGTCATTTCGATGGCGTGGGTTCGAATCCCACTACTGCCAGTGTAATTACGGTGCGTCTTGTCAACAATTCTTCATCCCATCACGCTGAATAGCGGCTAAGAAATATTCTTTACACACCAAGATGGCTTTCTTTACTTATCGCTTTCGCATGGTATTGGAGAAGAAAGTTAAAGTTGTAAAAGTGACACAAATTTTCAAGCTATCATTTGGAGTAAATCAACATCAAGTTTTGACTTTCGCTGGCTTGAACAGTTGGATAAAATGTAGACGCCTCTCATCAAACAATACATGAAACCAACCAACACTATGTAACACAATATCAACCTCTTCACACTTGAAATCTTTTCCTAATTCAGCCTTATCACAAATGTGCCTGTTAAATTTGAATTTTGTTGCATCAGCCTCCAAGCTTAATATTTAAATTCAAATTTGATACCAACCATTCCCGATGTAATCTAACAAAAGAGGAGCCCGGTTAGCTCAGTCGGTAGAGCGTTGGACTTATAATCCAACGGTCAAGGGTTCAAATCCCTTATCGGCCGCGACTTTTACAGTATTCTGACAGAAAACTGTAAGCCAGATCTTTCGCAAAAGTTATTATTTCATCTCCAGAGCGTTAATCAATCTCGCTTGGTCTTGCTGAGAGTCAGTCTAAACACTAAATTGGAACATTTAGGAGACACCCAAAATCGTGCAAGTTAAACATGACGCGAGACAGTAGAAACGCAAACTTGTGAAACTTTTATAAATGTTGTGTTACAACCATTATGGTGTAAGATATTTAAAAGTGGTTTGGAACAACAATTACACGTAAAGTCTGTTTGTATCAAACTTGTTCCCTCGAAGACCGATCTGGTGCAGGGAGGTTAAAACGAGACTCCGATCGCATACTTAGCAACATAGGTAGCGTGGCCGAGCGGACTAAGGCGCTGGTTTAAGGCACTAGTCATTTCGATGGCGTGGGTTCGAATCCCACCGCTGCCATTGGATTTACAAATTTTATGCTTAACTTCACTCCGCAATCATGGAGTGGTCTTTCTTACTTTAATAAATCAATGAGATGGCCGCTTTTTAGTGTTTCGTACGTTTGAAGATGTACTGAAAATGCAATTAAGATTTCAAATCGCTTGTAAACGAGGTAGTGTGGCCGAGTGGTCTAAGGCGCTGGTTTTAGGCACCGGTCATTTCGATGGCGTGGGTTCGAATCCCACCACTGCCAGTGTAATTACGGTGCGTCTTGTCAATATTTCTTCATCCCATCACGCTGAATAGCGGCTAAGAAATATTCTTTACACACCAAGATGGCTTTCTTTACCTATCGCTTTCGCATGGTATTGGAGAAGAAAGTTAAAGTTGTAAAAGTGACACAAATTTTCAAGCTATCATTTGGAGTAAATCAACATCAAGTTTTGACTTTCGCTGGCTTGAACGGTTGGATAAAATGTAGACGCCTCTCATCAAACAATACATGAAACCAACCAACACTATGTAACACAATATCCACCTCTTCGCACTTGAAATTGTTTCCTAATTCAGCCTTATCACAAACGTGCCTGTTAATATTGAATTTTGTTGCATCAGCCTCCAAGCTTAATATTTAAATTCAAATTTGATACCAACCATTCCCGATGTAATCTAACAAAAGAGGAGCCCGGTTAGCTCAGTCGGTAGAGCGTTGGACTTTTAATCCAACGGTCAAGGGTTCAAATCCCTTATCGGCCGCGACTTTTACAGTATTCTGACAGAAAACTGTAAGCCAGATTTTTCTCAAAAGTTATTATATCATCTCCAGAGCGTTAATCAATCTCGATTGGTCTTGTTGAGAATCAGTCTAAACACTAAATTGGAACATTTAGGAGACACCCCAAATCGTGCAAGTTAATCATGACGCGAGACAGTAGAAACGCAAACTTGTGAAACTTTTATAAATGTTGTGCTACAACCATTATGGTGTAAGATATTTAAAAGTGGTTTGGAACAACAATTACACATAAACTCTGTTTGTATCAAACTTATTCCCTCGAAGACCGATCTGGTGCAGGGAGGTTAAAACGAGACTCCGATCGCTTACTTAGCAACATAGGTAGCGTTGCCGAGCGATCTAAGGCGCTGGTTTAAGGCACCAGTCATTTCGATGGCGTGGGTTCGAATCCCACCGCTGACATTGGATTTACAAATTTTATGCTTAACTTCACTCCGCAATCATGGAGTGGTCTTTCTTACTTTAATAAATCAATGAGATGACCGCTTGTTAGTGTTTCGTACGTTTGAAGATGTACTGAAAATGCAATTAAGATTTCAAATCGCTTGTAAATGCGGTAGTGTGGCCGAGTGGTCTAAGGCGCTGGTTTTAGGCACCAGTCATTTCGATGGCGTGGGTTCGAATCCCACCACTGCCAGTGTAATTACGGTGCGTCTTGTCAACATTTCTTCATCCCATCACGCTGAATAGCGGCTAAGAAATATTCTTTACACACCAAGATGGCTTTCTTTACCTATCGCTTTCGCATGGTATTGGAGAAGAAAGTTAAAGTTGTAAAAGTGACACAAATTTTCAAGCTATCATTTGGAGTAAATCAACATCAAGTTTTCACTTTCGCTGGCTTGAACGGTTGGATAAAATGTAGACGCCTCTCATCAAACAATACATGAAACCAACCAACACTATGTAACACAATATCAACCTCTTCACACTTGAAATCTTTTCCTAATTCAGCCTTATCACAAATGTGGCTGTTAAATTTGAATTTTGTTGCATCAGCCTCCAAGCTTAATATTTAAATTCAAATTTGATAGCACCCATTTCCGATGTAATCTAACAAAAGAGGAGCCCGGTTAGCTCAGTTGGTAGGGCGTTGGACTTTTAATCCAACGGTCAAGGGTTCAAATCCCTTATCGGATGCGAATTTTACAGTATTCTGACAGAAAACTGTAAGCCAGATCTTTCTCAAAAGTTATTATTTCATCTCCAGAGCGTTAATCAATCTCGATTGGTCTTGCTGAGAGTCAGTCTAAACACTAAATTGGAACATTTAGGAGACACCCCAAATCGTGCAAGTTAAACATGACGCGAGACAGTAGAAACGCAAACTTGTGAAACTTTTATAAATGTTGTGCTACAACCATTATGGTGTAAGATATTTAAAAATGGTTTGGAACAACAATTACACGTAAAGTCTGTTTGTATCAAACTTGTTCCCTCGAAGACCGATCTGGTGCAGGGAGGTTAAAACGAGACTCCGATCGCTTACTTAGCAACATAGGTAGCGTGGCCGAGCGGTCTAAGGCGCTGGTTTAAGGCACCAGTCATTTCGATGGCGTGGGTTCGAATCCCACCGCTGCCATTGGATTTACAAATTTTATGCTTAACTTCACTCCGCAATCATGGAGTGGTCTTCCTTACTTTAATAAATCAATGAGATGACCGCTTGTTAGTGTTTCGTACGTTTGAAGATGTACTGAAAATGCAATTAAGATTTCAAATCGCTTGTAAATGCGGTAGTGTGGCCGAGTGGTCTAAGCCGCTGGTTTTAGGCACCAGTCATTTCGATGGCGTGGGTTCGAATCCCACTACTGCCAGTGTAATTACGGTGCGTCTTGTCAACAATTCTTCATCCCATCACGCTGAATAGCGGCTAAGAAATATTCTTTACACACCAAGATGGCTTTCTTTACTTATCGCTTTCGCATGGTATTGGAGAAGAAAGTTAAAGTTGTAAAAGTGACACAAATTTTCAAGCTATCATTTGGAGTAAATCAACATCAAGTTTTGACTTTCGCTGGCTTGAACAGTTGGATAAAATGTAGACGCCTCTCATCAAACAATACATGAAACCAACCAACACTATGTAACACAATATCAACCTCTTCACACTTGAAATCTTTTCCTAATTCAGCCTTATCACAAATGTGCCTGTTAAATTTGAATTTTGTTGCATCAGCCTCCAAGCTTAATATTTAAATTCAAATTTGATACCAACCATTCCCGATGTAATCTAACAAAAGAGGAGCCCGGTTAGCTCAGTCGGTAGAGCGTTGGACTTATAATCCAACGGTCAAGGGTTCAAATCCCTTATCGGCCGCGACTTTTACAGTATTCTGACAGAAAACTGTAAGCCAGATCTTTCGCAAAAGTTATTATTTCATCTCCAGAGCGTTAATCAATCTCGCTTGGTCTTGCTGAGAGTCAGTCTAAACACTAAATTGGAACATTTAGGAGACACCCAAAATCGTGCAAGTTAAACATGACGCGAGACAGTAGAAACGCAAACTTGTGAAACTTTTATAAATGTTGTGTTACAACCATTATGGTGTAAGATATTTAAAAGTGGTTTGGAACAACAATTACACGTAAAGTCTGTTTGTATCAAACTTGTTCCCTCGAAGACCGATCTGGTGCAGGGAGGTTAAAACGAGACTCCGATCGCATACTTAGCAACATAGGTAGCGTGGCCGAGCGGCTAAGGCGCTGGTTTAAGGCACTAGTCATTTCGATGGCGTGGGTTCGAATCCCACCGCTGCCATTGGATTTACAAATTTTATGCTTAACTTCACTCCGCAATCATGGAGTGGTCTTTCTTACTTTAATAAATCAATGAGATGGCCGCTTGTTAGTGTTTCGTACGTTTGAAGATGTACTGAAAATGCAATCAAGATTTCAAATCGCTTGTAAATGCGGTAGTGTGGCCGAGTGGTCTAAGGCGCTGGTTTTAGGCACCAGTCATTTCGATGGCGTGGGTTCGAATCCCACCACTGCCAGTGTAATTACGGTGCGTCTTGTCAATATTTCTTCATCCCATCACGCTGAATAGAGGCTAAGAAATATTCTTTACACACCAAGATGGCTTTCTTTACCTATCGCTTTCGCATGGTATTGGAGAAGAAAGTTAAAGTTGTAAAAGTGACACAAATTTTCAAGCTATCATTTGGAGTAAATCAACATCAAGTTTTGACTTTCGCTGGCTTGAACGGTTGGATAAAATGTAAACGCCTCTCATCAAACAATACATGAAACCAACCAACACTATGTAACACAATATCAACCTCTTCACACTTGAAATTGTTTCCTAATTCAGCCTTATCACAAATGTGCCTGTTAAAATTGAATTTTGTTGCATCAGCCTCCAAGCTTAATATTTAAATTCAAATTTGATACCAACCATTTCCGATGTAATCTAACAAAAGAGGAGCCCGGTTAGCTTAGTCGGTAGAGCGTTGGACTTTTAATCCAACGGTCAAGGGTTCAAATCCCTTATCGGGCGCGACTTTTACAGTATTCTGACAGAAAACTGTAAGCCAGATCTTTCTCAAAGGTAATTATTTCATCTCCAGAGCGTTAATCAATCTCGATTGGTCTTGCTGAGAGTCAGTCTAAACACTAAATTGGAACATTTAGGAGACACCCCAAATCGTGCAAGTTAAACATGACGCGAGACAGTAGAAACGCAAACTTGTGAAACTTTTATAAATGTTGTGCTACAACCATTATGATGTAAGATATTTAAAAATGGTTTGGAACAACAATTACACGTAAAGTCTGTTTGTATCAAACTTGTTCCCTCGAAGACCGATCTGGTGCAGGGAGGATAAAACGAGACTCCGATCGCTTACTTAGCAACATAGGTAGCGTGGCCGAGCGGTCTAAGGCGCTGGTTTAAGGCACCAGTCATTTCGATGGCGTGGGTTCGAATCCCACCGCTGCCATTGGATTTACAAATTTTATGCTTATCTTCACTCCGCAATCATGGAGTGGTCTTTCTTACTTTAATAAATCAATGAGATGGCCGCTTGTTAGTGTTTCGTACGTTTGAAGATGTACTGAAAATGCAATTAAGATTTCAAATCGTTTGTAAACGCGGTAGTGTGGCCGAGTGGTCTAAGGCGCTGGTTTTAGGCACCAGTCATTTCGATGGCGTGGGTTCGAATCTCACCACTGCCAGTGTAATTACGGTGCGTCTTGTCAATATTTCTTCATCCCATCACGCTGAATAGCGGCTAAGAAATATTCTTTACACACCAAGATGGCTTTCTTTACCTATCGCTTTCGCATGGTATTGGAGAAGAAAGTTAAAGTTGTAAAAGTGACACAAATTTTCAAGCTATCATTTGGAGTAAATCGACATCAAGTTTTGACTTTCGCTGGCTTGAACGGTTGGATAAATTGTAAACGCCTCTCATCAAACAATACATGAAACCAACCAACACTATGTAAAACAATATCAACCTCTTCACACTTGAAATTGTTTCCTAATTCAGCCTTATCACAAATGTGCCTGTTAAATTTGAATTTTGTTGCATCAGCCTCCAAGCTTAATATTTAAATTCAAATTTGATAGCACCCATTTCCGATGTAATCTAACAAAAGAGGAGCCCGGTTAGCTCAGTCGGTAGAGCGTTGGACTTTTAATCCAACGGTCAAGGGTTCAAATCCCTTATCGGGCGCGACTTTTACAGTATTCTGACAGAAAACTGTAAGCTTGATCTTTCGCAAAACTTATTATTTCATCTCCAGAGCGTTAATCAATCTCGATTGGTCTTGTTGAGAATCAGTCTAAACACTAAATTGGAATATTTAGGAGACACCCCAAATCGTGCAAGTTAAACATGACGCGAGACAGTAGAAACGCAAACTTGTGAAACTTTTATAAATGTTGTGTTACAACCATTATGGTGTAAGATATTTAAAAGTGGTTTGGAACAACAATTACACGTAAACTCTGTTTGTATCAAACTTGTTCCCTCGAAGACCGATCTGGTGCAGGGAGGTTAAAACGAGACTCCGATCGCTTACTTAGCAACATAGGTAGCGTGGCCGAGCGGTCTAAGGCGCTGGTTTAAGGCACCAGTCATTTCGATGACGTGGGTTCGAATCCCACCGCTGCCATTGGATTTACAAATTTTATGCTTAACTTCACTCCGCAATCATGGAGTGGTCTTCCTTACTTTAATAAATCAATGAGATGGCCGCTTGTTAGTGTTTCGTACGTTTGAAGATGTACTGAAAATGCAATTAAGATTTCAAATCGCTTGTAAATGCGGTAGTATGGCCGAGTGGTCTAAGGCGCTGGTTTTAGGCACCAGTCATTTCGATGGCGTGGGTTCGAATCCCACCACTGCCAGTGTAATTACGGTGCGTCTTGTCAATATTTCTTCATCCCATCACGCTGAATAGCGGCTAAGAAATATTCTTTACACACCAAGATGGCTTTCTTTACCTATCGCTTTCGCATGGTATTGGAGAAGAAAGTTAAAGTTGTAAAAGTGACACAAATTTTCAAGCTATCATTTGGAGTAAATCAACATCAAGTTTTGACTTTCGCTGGCTTGAACGGTTGGATAAAATGTAGACGCCTCTCATTAAACAATACATGAAACCAACCAACACTATGTAACACAATATCAACCTCTTCACACTTGAAATTGTTTCCTAATTCAGCCTTATCACAAATGTGCCTGTTAAATTTGAATTTTGTTGCATCAGCCTCCAAGATTAATATTTAAGTTCAAATTTGATAGCACGCATTTCCGATGTAATCTAA
The DNA here is from genome assembly GCF_947623445.1 of Clavelina lepadiformis. NCBI lineage: Eukaryota > Metazoa > Chordata > Ascidiacea > Aplousobranchia > Clavelinidae > Clavelina > Clavelina lepadiformis. The sequence goes on along the minus strand of NC_135248.1, from coordinate 5,065,396 downwards.
CAAAAGAGGAGCCCGGTTAGCTCAGTCGTTAGAGCGTTGGACTTTTAATCCAACGGTCAAGGGTTCAAATCACTTATCGGGCGCGACTTTTACAGTATTCTGACAGAAAACTGTAAGCCAGATCTTTCTCAAAAGTTATTATTTCATCTCCAGAGCGTTAATCAATCTCGATTGGTCTTACTGAGAATCAGTCTAAACACTAAATTGGAACATTTAGGAGACACCCCAAATCGTGCAAGTTAAACATGACGCGAGACAGTAGAAACGCAAACTTGTGAAACTTTTATAAATGTTGTGCTACAACCATTATGGTGTAAGATATTTAAAAGTGGTTTGGAACAACAATTACACGTAAACTCTGTTTGTATCAAACTTGTTCCCTCGAAGACCGATCTGGTGCAGGGAGGTTAAAACGAGACTCCGATCGCTTACTTAGCAACATAGGTAGCGTGGCCGAGCGGTCTAAGGCGCTGGTTTAAGGCACCAGTCATTGCGATTTCGTGGGTTCGAATCCCACCGCTGCCATTGGATTTACAAATTTTATGCTTATCTTCACTCCGCAATCATGGAGTGGTCTTCTTTACTTTAATATATCAATGAGATGGCCGCTTGTTAGTGTTTCGTACATTTGAAGATGTACTGAAAATGCAATTAAGATTTCAAATCGCTTGTAAATGCGGTAGTGTGGCCGAGTGGTCTAAGCCGCTGGTTTTAGGCACCAGTCATTTCGATGGCATGGGTTCGAATCCCACCACTGCCAGTGTAATTACGGTGCGTCTTGTCAATATTTCTTCATCCCATCACGCTGAATAGCGGCTAACAAATATTCTTTACACACCAAGATGGCTTTCTTTACCTATCGCTTTCGCATGGTATTGGAGAAGAAAGTTAAAGTTGTAAAAGTGACACAAATTTTCAAGCTATCATTTGGAGTAAATCAACATCAAGTTTTGACTTTCGCTGGCTTGAACGGTTGGATAAAATGTAGACGCCTCTCATCAAACAATACATGAAACCAACCAACACTATGTAACACAATATCCACCTCTTCGCACTTGAAATTGTTTCCTAATTCAGCCTTATCACAAACGTGCCTGTTAATATTGAATTTTGTTGCATCAGCCTCCAAGCTTAATATTTAAATTCAAATTTGATAGCACCCATTTCCGATGTAATCTAACAAAAGAGGAGCCCGGTTAGCTCAGTCGGTAGAGCGTTGGACTTTTAATCCAACGGTCAAGGGTTCAAATCCCTTATCGGGCGCGACTTTTACAGTATTCTTACAGAAAACTGTAAGCCAGATCTTTCTCAAAAGTTATTATTTCATCTCCAGAGCGTTAATCAATCTCGATTGGTCTTACTGAGAATCAGTCTAAACACTAAATTGGAACATTTAGGAGACACCCCAAATCGTGCAAGTTAAACATGACGCGAGACAGTAGAAACGCAAACTTGTGAAACTTTTATAAATGTTGTGCTACAACCATTATGGTGTAAGATATTTAAAAGTGGTTTGGAACAACAATTACACGTAAACTCTGTTTGTATCAAACTTGTTCCCTCGAAGACCGATCTGGTGCAGGGAGGTTAAAACGAGACTCCGATCGCTTACTTAGCAACATAGGTAGCGTGGCCGAGCGGTCTAAGGCGCTGGTTTAAGGCACCAGTCATTTCGATGGCGTGGGTTCGAATCCCACCGCTGCCATTGGATTTACAAATTTTATGCTTAACTTCACTCCGCAATCATGGAGTGGTCTTTCTTACTTTAATAAATCAATGAGATGGCCGCTTGTTAGTGTTTCGTACGTTTGAAGATGTACTGAAAATGCAATCAAGATTTCAAATCGCTTGTAAATGCGGTAGTGTGGCCGAGTGGTCTAAGGCGCTGGTTTTAGGCACCAGTCATTTCGATGGCGTGGGTTCGAATCCCACCACTGCCAGTGTAATTACGGTGCGTCTTGTCAATATTTCTTCATCCCATCACGCTGAATAGAGGCTAAGAAATATTCTTTACACACCAAGATGGCTTTCTTTACCTATCGCTTTCGCATGGTATTGGAGAAGAAAGTTAAAGTTGTAAAAGTGACACAAATTTTCAAGCTATTATTTGGAGTAAATCAACATCAAGTTTTGACTTTCGCTGGCTTGAACGGTTGGATAAAATGTAAACGCCTCTCATCAAACAATACATGAAACCAACCAACACTATGTAACACAATATCAACCTCTTCACACTTGAAATTGTTTCCTAATTCAGCCTTATCACAAATGTGCCTGTTAAAATTGAATTTTGTTGCATCAGCCTCCAAGCTTAATATTTAAATTCAAATTTGATACCAACCATTTCCGATGTAATCTAACAAAAGAGGAGCCCGGTTAGCTTAGTCGGTAGAGCGTTGGACTTTTAATCCAACGGTCAAGGGTTCAAATCCCTTATCGGGCGCGACTTTTACAGTATTCTGACAGAAAACTGTAAGCCAGATCTTTCTCAAAGGTAATTATTTCATCTCCAGAGCGTTAATCAATCTCGATTGGTCTTGCTGAGAGTCAGTCTAAACACTAAATTGGAACATTTAGGAGACACCCCAAATCGTGCAAGTTAAACATGACGCGAGACAGTAGAAACGCAAACTTGTGAAACTTTTATAAATGTTGTGCTACAACCATTATGGTGTAAGATATTTAAAAATGGTTTGGAACAACAATTACACGTAAAGTCTGTTTGTATCAAACTTGTTCCCTCGAAGACCGATCTGGTGCAGGGAGGTTAAAACGAGACTCCGATCGCTTACTTAGCAACATAGGTAGCGTGGCCGAACGGTCTAAGGCGCTGGTTTAAGGCACCAGTCATTTCGATGGCGTGGGTTCGAATCCCACCGCTGCCATTGGATTTACAAATTTTATGCTTAACTTCACTCCGCAATCATGGAGTGGTCTTCATTACTTTAATAAATCAATGAGATGACCGCTTGTTAGTGTTTCGTACGTTTGAAGATGTACTGAAAATGCAATTAAGATTTCAAATCGCTTGTAAATGCGGTAGTGTGGTAGCGTAAAGTTGTAAGTTGTAAAAGTGACACAAATTTTCAAGCTATCATTTGGAGTAAATCAACATCAAGTTTTGACTTTCGCTGGCTTGAATCAACAATTACACGTAAAGTCTGTTTGTATCAAACTTGTTCCCTCGAAGACCGATCTGGTGCAGGGAGGTTAAAACGAGACTCCGATCGCTTACTTAGCAACATAGGTAGCGTGGCCGAACGGTCTAAGGCGCTGGTTTAAGGCACCAGTCATTTCGATGGCGTGGGTTCGAATCCCACCGCTGCCATTGGATTTACAAATTTTATGCTTATCTTCACTCCGCAATCATGGAGTGGTCTTTCTTACTTTAATAAATCAATGAGATGGCCGCTTGTTAGTGTTTCGTACGTTTGAAGATGTACTGAAAATGCAATTAAGATTTCAAATCGTTTGTAAACGCGGTAGTGTGGCCGAGTGGTCTAAGGCGCTGGTTTTAGGCACCAGTCATTTCGATGGCGTGGGTTCGAATCTCACCACTGCCAGTGTAATTACGGTGCGTCTTGTCAATATTTCTTCATCCCATCACGCTGAATAGCGGCTAAGAAATATTCTTTACACACCAAGATGGCTTTCTTTACCTATCGCTTTCGCATGGTATTGGAGAAGAAAGTTAAAGTTGTAAAAGTGACACAAATTTTCAAGCTATCATTTGGAGTAAATCGACATCAAGTTTTGACTTTCGCTGGCTTGAACGGTTGGATAAATTGTAAACGCCTCTCATCAAACAATACATGAAACCAACCAACACTATGTAAAACAATATCAACCTCTTCACACTTGAAATTGTTTCCTAATTCAGCCTTATCACAAATGTGCCTGTTAAATTTGAATTTTGTTGCATCAGCCTCCAAGCTTAATATTTAAATTCAAATTTGATAGCACCCATTTCCGATGTAATCTAACAAAAGAGGAGCCCGGTTAGCTCAGTCGTTAGAGCGTTGGACTTTTAATCCAACGGTCAAGGGTTCAAATCCCTTATCGGGCGCGACTTTTACAGTATTCTTACAGAAAACTGTAAGCCAGATCTTTCTCAAAAGTTATTATTTCATCTCCAGAGCGTTAATCAATCTCGATTGGTCTTACTGAGAATCAGTCTAAACACTAAATTGGAACATTTAGGAGACACCCCAAATCGTGCAAGTTAAACATGACGCGAGACAGTAGAAACGCAAACTTGTGAAACTTTTATAAATGTTGTGCTACAACCATTATGGTGTAAGATATTTAAAAGTGGTTTGGAACAACAATTACACGTAAACTCTGTTTGTATCAAACTTGTTCCCTCGAAGACCGATCTGGTGCAGGGAGGTTAAAACGAGACTCCGATCGCTTACTTAGCAACATAGGTAGCGTGGCCGAGCGGTCTAAGGCGCTGGTTTAAGGCACCAGTCATTTCGATGGCGTGGGTTCGAATCCCACCGCTGCCATTGGATTTACAAATTTTATGCTTAACTTCACTCCGCAATCATGGAGTGGTCTTCTTTACTTTAATAAATCAATGAGATGGCCGCTTGTTAGTGTTTCGTACGTTTGAAGATGTACTGAAAATGCAATTAAGATTTCAAATCGCTTGTAAATGCGGTAGTGTGGCCGAGTGGTCTAAGCCGCTGGTTTTAGGCACCAGTCATTTCGATGGCGTGGGTTCGAATCCCACTACTGCCAGTGTAATTACGGTGCGTCTTGTCAACATTTCTTCATCCCATCACGCTGAATAGCGGCTAAGAAATATTCTTTACACACCAAGATGGCTTTCTTTACTTATCGCTTTCGCATGGTATTGGAGAAGAAAGTTAAAGTTGTAAAAGTGACACAAATTTTCAAGCTATCATTTGGAGTAAATCAACATCAAGTTTTGACTTTCGCTGGCTTGAACAGTTGGATAAAATGTAGACGCCTCTCATCAAACAATACATGAAACCAACCAACACTATGTAACACAATATCAACCTCTTCACACTTGAAATCTTTTCCTAATTCAGCCTTATCACAAATGTGCCTGTTAAATTTGAATTTTGTTGCATCAGCCTCCAAGCTTAATATTTAAATTCAAATTTGATACCAACCATTCCCGATGTAATCTAACAAAAGAGGAGCCCGGTTAGCTCAGTCGGTAGAGCGTTAGACTTTTAATCCAACGGTCAAGGGTTCAAATCCCTTATCGGCCGCGACTTTTACAGTATTCTGACAGAAAACTGTAAGCCAGATCTTTCGCAAAAGTTATTATTTCATCTCCAGAGCGTTAATCAATCTCGCTTGGTCTTGCTGAGAGTCAGTCTAAACACTAAATTGGAACATTTAGGAGACACCCAAAATCGTGCAAGTTAAACATGACGCGAGACAGTAGAAACGCAAACTTGTGAAACTTTTATAAATGTTGTGTTACAACCATTATGGTGTAAGATATTTAAAAGTGGTTTGGAACAACAATTACACGTAAAGTCTGTTTGTATCAAACTTGTTCCCTCGAAGACCGATCTGGTGCAGGGAGGTTAAAACGAGACTCCGATCGCATACTTAGCAACATAGGTAGCGTGGCCGAGCGGACTAAGGCGCTGGTTTAAGGCACCAGTCATTTCGATGGCGTGGGTTCGAATCCCACCGCTGCCATTGGATTTACAAATTTTATGCTTAACTTCACTCCGCAATCATGGAGTGGTCTTTCTTACTTTAATAAATCAATGAGATGGCCGCTTGTTAGTGTTTCGTACGTTTGAAGATGTACTGAAAATGCAATCAAGATTTCAAATCGCTTGTAAATGCGGTAGTGTGGCCGAGTGGTCTAAGGCGCTGGTTTTAGGCACCAGTCATTTCGATGGCGTGGGTTCGAATCCCACCACTGCCAGTGTAATTACGGTGCGTCTTGTCAATATTTCTTCATCCCATCACGCTGAATAGAGGCTAAGAAATATTCTTTACACACCAAGATGGCTTTCTTTACCTATCGCTTTCGCATGGTATTGGAGAAGAAAGTTAAAGTTGTAAAAGTGACACAAATTTTCAAGCTATTATTTGGAGTAAATCAACATCAAGTTTTGACTTTCGCTGGCTTGAACGGTTGGATAAAATGTAAACGCCTCTCATCAAACAATACATGAAACCAACCAACACTATGTAACACAATATCAACCTCTTCACACTTGAAATTGTTTCCTAATTCAGCCTTATCACAAATGTGCCTGTTAAAATTGAATTTTGTTGCATCAGCCTCCAAGCTTAATATTTAAATTCAAATTTGATACCAACCATTTCCGATGTAATCTAACAAAAGAGGAGCCCGGTTAGCTTAGTCGGTAGAGCGTTGGACTTTTAATCCAACGGTCAAGGGTTCAAATCCCTTATCGGGCGCGACTTTTACAGTATTCTGACAGAAAACTGTAAGCCAGATCTTTCTCAAAGGTAATTATTTCATCTCCAGAGCGTTAATCAATCTCGATTGGTCTTGCTGAGAGTCAGTCTAAACACTAAATTGGAACATTTAGGAGACACCCCAAATCGTGCAAGTTAAACATGACGCGAGACAGTAGAAACGCAAACTTGTGAAACTTTTATAAATGTTGTGCTACAACCATTATGGTGTAAGATATTTAAAAATGGTTTGGAACAACAATTACACGTAAAGTCTGTTTGTATCAAACTTGTTCCCTCGAAGACCGATCTGGTGCAGGGAGGTTAAAACGAGACTCCGATCGCTTACTTAGCAACATAGGTAGCGTGGCCGAACGGTCTAAGGCGCTGGTTTAAGGCACCAGTCATTTCGATGGCGTGGGTTCGAATCCCACCGCTGCCATTGGATTTACAAATTTTATGCTTAACTTCACTCCGCAATCATGGAGTGGTCTTCATTACTTTAATAAATCAATGAGATGACCGCTTGTTAGTGTTTCGTACGTTTGAAGATGTACTGAAAATGCAATTAAGATTTCAAATCGCTTGTAAATGCGGTAGTGTGGTAGCGTAAAGTTGTAAGTTGTAAAAGTGACACAAATTTTCAAGCTATCATTTGGAGTAAATCAACATCAAGTTTTGACTTTCGCTGGCTTGAATCAACAATTACACGTAAAGTCTGTTTGTATCAAACTTGTTCCCTCGAAGACCGATCTGGTGCAGGGAGGTTAAAACGAGACTCCGATCGCTTACTTAGCAACATAGGTAGCGTGGCCGAACGGTCTAAGGCGCTGGTTTAAGGCACCAGTCATTTCGATGGCGTGGGTTCGAATCCCACCGCTGCCATTGGATTTACAAATTTTATGCTTATCTTCACTCCGCAATCATGGAGTGGTCTTTCTTACTTTAATAAATCAATGAGATGGCCGCTTGTTAGTGTTTCGTACGTTTGAAGATGTACTGAAAATGCAATTAAGATTTCAAATCGTTTGTAAACGCGGTAGTGTGGCCGAGTGGTCTAAGGCGCTGGTTTTAGGCACCAGTCATTTCGATGGCGTGGGTTCGAATCTCACCACTGCCAGTGTAATTACGGTGCGTCTTGTCAATATTTCTTCATCCCATCACGCTGAATAGCGGCTAAGAAATATTCTTTACACACCAAGATGGCTTTCTTTACCTATCGCTTTCGCATGGTATTGGAGAAGAAAGTTAAAGTTGTAAAAGTGACACAAATTTTCAAGCTATCATTTGGAGTAAATCGACATCAAGTTTTGACTTTCGCTGGCTATAACGGTTGGATAAATTGTAAACGCCTCTCATCAAACAATACATGAAACCAACCAACACTATGTAAAACAATATCAACCTCTTCACACTTGAAATTGTTTCCTAATTCAGCCTTATCACAAATGTGCCTGTTAAATTTGAATTTTGTTGCATCAGCCTCCAAGCTTAATATTTAAATTCAAATTTGATAGCACCCATTTCCGATGTAATCTAACAAAAGAGGAGCCCGGTTAGCTCAGTCGGTAGAGCGTTGGACTTTTAATCCAACGGTCAAGGGTTCAAATCCCTTATCGGGCGCGACTTTTACAGTATTCTGACAGAAAACTGTAAGCCTGATCTTTCGCAAAACTTATTATTTCATCTCCAGAGCGTTAATCAATCTCGATTGGTCTTGTTGAGAATCAGTCTAAACACTAAATTGGAATATTTAGGAGACACCCCAAATCGTGCAAGTTAAACATGACGCGAGACAGTAGAAACGCAAACTTGTGAAACTTTTATAAATGTTGTGTTACAACCATTATGGTGTAAGATATTTAAAAGTGGTTTGGAACAACAATTACACGTAAACTCTGTTTGTATCAAACTTGTTCCCTCGAAGACCGATCTGGTGCAGGGAGGTTAAAACGAGACTCCGATCGCTTACTTAGCAACATAGGTAGCGTGGCCGAGCGGTCTAAGGCGCTGGTTTAAGGCACCAGTCATTTCGATGACGTGGGTTCGAATCCCACCGCTGCCATTGGATTTACAAATTTTATGCTTAACTTCACTCCGCAATCATGGAGTGGTCTTCCTTACTTTAATAAATCAATGAGATGGCCGCTTGTTAGTGTTTCGTACGTTTGAAGATGTACTGAAAATGCAATTAAGATTTCAAATCGCTTGTAAATGCGGTAGTATGGCCGAGTGGTCTAAGGCGCTGGTTTTAGGCACCAGTCATTTCGATGGCGTGGGTTCGAATCCCACCACTGCCAGTGTAATTACGGTGCGTCTTGTCAATATTTCTTCATCCCATCACGCTGAATAGCGGCTAAGAAATATTCTTTACACACCAAGATGGCTTTCTTTACCTATCGCTTTCGCATGGTATTGGAGAAGAAAGTTAAAGTTGTAAAAGTGACACAAATTTTCAAGCTATCATTTGGAGTAAATCAACATCAAGTTTTGACTTTCGCTGGCTTGAACGGTTGGATAAAATGTAGACGCCTCTCATTAAACAATACATGAAACCAACCAACACTATGTAACACAATATCAACCTCTTCACACTTGAAATTGTTTCCTAATTCAGCCTTATCACAAATGTGCCTGTTAAATTTGAATTTTGTTGCATCAGCCTCCAAGATTAATATTTAAGTTCAAATTTGATAGCACCCATTTCCGATGTAATCTAACAAAAGAGGAGCCCGGTTAGCTCAGTCGGTAGAGCGTTGGACTTTTAATCCAACGGTCAAGGGTTCAAATCCCTTATCGGGCGCGACTTTTACAGTATTCTGACAGAAAACTGTAAGCCTGATCTTTCGCAAAACTTATTATTTCATCTCCAGAGCGTTAATCAATCTCGATTGGTCTTGTTGAGAATCAGTCTAAACACTAAATTGGAATAATTAGGAAACACCCCAAATCGTGCAAGTTAATCATGACGCGAGACAGTAGAAACGCAAACTTGTGAAACTTTTATAAATGTTGTGTTACAACCATTATGGTGTAAGATATTTAAAAGTGGTTTGGAACAACAATTACACGTAAACTCTGTTTGTATCAAACTTGTTCCCTCGAAGACCGATCTGGTGCAGGGAGGTTAAAACGAGACTCCGATCGCTTACTTAGCAACATAGGTAGCGTGGCCGAGCGGTCTAAGGCGCTGGTTTAAGGCACCAGTCATTTCGATGGCGTGGGTTCGAATCCCACCACTGCCATTGGATTTACAAGTTTTATGCTTATCTTCACTCCGCAATCATGGAGTGGTCTTCCTTACTTTAATAAATCAATGAGATGACCGCTTGTTAGTGTTTCGTACGTTTGAAGATGTACTGAAAATACAATTAAGATTTCAAATCGCTTGTAAATGCGGTAGTGTGGCCGAGTGGTCTAAGCCGCTGGTTTTAGGCACCAGTCATTTCGATGGCGTGGGTTCGAATCCCACCACTGCCAGTGTAATTACAGTGCGTCTTGTCAATATTTCTTCTACCCATCACGCTGAATAGCGGCTAAGAAATATTCTTTACACACCAAGATGGCTTTCTTTACCTATCGCTTTCGCATGGTATTGGAGAAGAAAGTTAAAGTTGTAAAAGTGACACAAATTTTCAAGCTATCATTTGGAGTAAATCAACATCAAGTTTTGACTTTCGCTGGCTTGAACGGTTGGATAAAATGTAGACGCCTCTCATTAAACAATACATGAAACCAACCAACACTATGTAACACAATATCAACCTCTTCACACTTGAAATTGTTTCCTAATTCAGCCTTATCACAAATGTGCCTGTTAAAATTGAATTTTGTTGCATCAGCCTCCAAGCTTAATATTTAAATTCAAATTTGATACCAACCATTTCCGATGTAATCTAACAAAAGAGGAGCCCGGTTAGCTCAGTCGGTAGAGCGTTGGACTTTTAATCCAACGGTCAAGGGTTCAAATCCCTTATCGGGCGCGACTTTTACAGTATTCTGACAGAAAACTGTAAGCCAGATCTTTCGCAAAACTTATTATTTCATCTCCAGAGCGTTAATCAATATTGATTGGTCTTGTTGAGAATCAGTCTAAACACTAAATTGGAATAATTAGGAAACACCCCAAATCGTGCAAGTTAATCATGACGCGAGACAGTAGAAACGCAAACTTGTGAAACTTTTATAAATGTTGTGTTACAACCATTATGGTGTAAGATATTTAAAAGTGGTTTGGAACAACAATTACACGTAAACTCTGTTTGTATCAAACTTGTTCCCTCGAAGACCGATATGGTGCAGGGAGGTTAAAACGAGACTCCGATCGCTTACTTAGCAACATAGGTAGCGTGGCCGAGCGGTCTAAGGCGCTGGTTTAAGGCACCAGTCAATTCGATGGCGTGGGTTCGAATCCCACCGCTGCCATTGGATTTACAAATTTTATGCTTAACTTCACTCCGCAATCATGGAGTGGTCTTCCTTACTTTAATAAATCAACGAGATGACCGCTTGTTAGTGTTTCGTACGTTTGAAGATGTACTGAAAATGCAATTAAGATTTCAAATCGCTTGTAAATGCGGTAGTGTGGCCGAGTGGTCTAAGGCGCTGGTTTTAGGCACCAGTCATTTCGATGGCGTGGGTTTGAATCCCACCACTGCCATTGTAATTACGGTGCGTGTTGTCAATATTTCTTCATCCCATCACGCTGAATAGCGGCTAAGAAATATTCTTTACACACCAAGATGGCTTTCTTTACCTATCGCTTTCGCATGGTATTGGAGAAGAAAGTTAAAGTTGTAAAAGTGACACAAATTTTCAAGCTATCATTTGGAGTAAATCTACATCAAGTTTTGACTTTCGCTGGCTTGAACGGTTGGATAAAATGTAGACGCCTCTCATCAAACAATACATGAAACCAACCAACACTATGTAACACAATATCAACCTCTTCACACTTGAAATTGTTTCCTAATTCAGCCTTATCACAAATGTGCCTGTTAAATTGGAATTTTGTTGCATCAGCCTCCAAGCTTCATATTTAAATTCAATTTTGATAGCACCCATTTCCGATGTAATCTAACAAAAGAGGAGCCCGGTTAGCTCAGTCGGTAGAGCGTTGGACTTTTAATCCAACGGTCAAGGGTTCAAATCCCTTATCGGGCGCGACGTTTACAGTATTCTGACAAAAAACCGTAAGCCAGATCTTTCGCAAAAGTTATTATTTCATCTCCAGAGCGGAAATCAATCTCGATTGGTCTTGCTAAAAGTCAGTTTAAACACTAAATTGGAACATTTAGGAGACACCCCAAATCGTGCAAGTTAAACATGACGCGAGACAGTTGACGTATCAGTATCGGGCGCGACTTTTACAGTATTCTGACATAAAACCGGAAGCCAGATCTTTCGCAAAAGTTATTATTGCTCAAATTTCCTTTACGTTTCTAAACTACATACAAAGTATTGCTTAAAACTTCATGTTTCAGCAATGTTTTACAAAATCTTTCTGAAAAAGATAGGCGTTAGTGTCTACTTTAAAAAGAAAGCAGTTGCTCTTGTTGCAGAACAAGTAAACATTGAGCTGGGGTGTCGCAGTTGGCACATTTTAACCAAGCGGTTGCGTTTGCACGAAGTAACTGGTGGTGGTCAACTCAGTACGCACTGATGGCGGATGCCACCACCTCCTTTTTGCTTTCAAGATGGTTTATGTTTTATTTTCCTGAGCAACAAATATGATAGATGTCTACTTTTGGCCTTCAAAAAGAAGAACAAAAATTCGTAGGTGAGTAAGTTTTTAAAGTGTGAGACGAGATTGTGGTTCCTTTACCTCGAAGAAGATAAAGTGTGGTTCGATAAAGTGTCTTTCTATAAAGTGTCATAGTACCTGTTAGAGGGGCCAAGCCTGTTCAAACTATTCGATAATTCGCCTCGGATCTTCCAAATGTCACCTCAGGTACAACTGTTGTATACCCGGGGTACCTGAAACAAATTTACCATCGCATTTGCTTTGACGGCCTCTACCGACGACAAACAATATAAAAGAAAAGAAAAAAGAAGTAGAAAAACACACAAAAATACAAAACTTACGTTTGTAGAAGCTATTTAGTCCGATAGTAGAATGTCCCTTCGGTACGACAAAATAATTACGTCCATGTTTGTATTTTGAAGTTTATTGCGTCAACTTGGTTGATTTTCATTTCATTTCCACAGACATCATAGATTGCGGGTTTAAGCTCAAAATTACTTCTCAGCTTTTTACGCGGATAATTTTGGAAGGAAACCAAACTTTAATCAACGCGCACCGCTCCGAATGCCAGGTGACGTCACAAACAAATACAGAAACTCGTGGTCATTTTATTTTGACGGTGGCAGAGAAGGTCGCAGCTGTAAGAACTTGTGCGTTGGCTTGGTCAGTTCAACATTTCCATAGTTGAGTGAAAGCTTGTTCTGGTACGTTTGGTGAGTTGAACATTCAGTATTTTGTTGATAGCGATAAACATGCTTATGATAGTGGTATATTTTGTCCAAACTTGTTAGCTTGATCCTAACTTAATATGATGTAGCACAATTGTATTGTTGGCATCTTGCATGTTTGTAAAAGTTCGAGTTTTACCACTTTTTCCTTTTCGTTAATTGTGCGAGAGCATGTTCTTTATTGTGCTATGACTAAATGGCTGAAGTTTATGAGACTGTCAGTTTTAAGTTTTGGTTTATTGAATACGTTTTCGGTTGACGTTTATATCTGTTATTTAAACTGGTTTATAGCTTGCTAGGTTATATAAGTACAAGTTAGCTTTCAAACTGGTTTTGGCTTGTTATATTTTTGTAAACAATATGACAACATTTTTGATCAAATTTTGTAATCTACAATTATAGGCATAAGTTTTTGTTGTAAAATATAATACGTTTTTAACTTGGAAACTTTAGATGCAAAATAGCGTAAACGATATCTTCAATCGAGCCATTATGTTTGTAGGTTCAAGCGGTGATTCTCGGATCAACAAGCCGCCAATGACGTACACTTTCTACAAAGGTTCTGTCTTCCAGCGGAACAAAGTTTTCATTCTTATGCAGCTAATTCTCAGAATTAAGGGGCTGTAGCAAACTGTAGAATTGTTTATTACAGTTCACATAATTAAACTTTGTTTTTTGTAGTGGATCAGCTTTGTTCATGTACTTAGGGAAGTTCTCCAATGATTATATACATTACAATACATTATAATGTATTCATGAAATTTCAACTACTTTTGGTGTTAATTTTTGAGCTGTCGCTATTTCAACGAAAACATCGTACATTCATAATTACCTTTCCATACCTCACGTTAAATTAAACTTCAATGTTTTATCATATACTGTTGATAACTAAACCTAACTATATATGTTTTTTAGACTAAATCAAATACCCAGTAAAATCAAAGCAGCTTCGAAGACTGGCTGCGTGACCTATTTCGAGTTCGGCTGAGAGTGAAATAGTCAGTTATTTTTTTGCGGTCCATTTAACAAGATTAAAGACACGTTTAAGCCGTTTGAAATATATCGTGGGCCTCTAATGGACACCGAATCACTCAATACTAATAGTGTTTTGGAGTTTTCAAGAAATTTTCCATGTTTATGAGGTTTAGCCACGCTACAAAACGCTGTTCAATTTTTTTTCAAGCTTGTCGTTTGCTGACCTGGATGTCGTACATATTGGTTTGGTGGAGCTGCTTCGTATCCTGCTTCACCTTGTGGTTGAAACGCAGGAGAGGTCGACCAATGGGTCTGGATCTAGAGATGATTTCACTGTGAGAGATGTTCTTTGAAATTCCGACATAGGGACGTCCGCGACCTTGCCTTAGCATTTCGAGCTAGCGTGCTTTCATGTGATAGGGTAGAGAGCTGCAGCCAGTGCGCTCGGTCACACTGCTGTTCCTGATCTTGGTGCGCCATGTGACTCCTTAACTGCGTCGCAGACAGCGCCTATTAAGGTGTCAAATACCTAAATCTAAGATCTCTATGAATTTGTTGGACGTCCTACGTAGGGCTTTAAAAAAATGTTTAGACCAATCAGAAGGAAGCATGGTTGGTGTTGTTTTCTAGCCTGGGAATTACCCTAGCAGTTGGCGTGCTTCAATATGTCAGCTCGCGTACAGAATTTGGCTAAAACTTAGCATGAAAGTAGCTAAAATTGGGTTTTTTAGACCAAAAATTCTAGTGTTTATTTTGGGCCTCTGTTATTTTGTTTTTTTTTAATGGCATTTTATGGAATGGCAGTTCAAAGAACACTAAATTGACATGCAAAATTTCAGTGAGCCCCATGGAGGATTTTTCGAGTAAACAGTGTTTTAGTAAATTCACTGTATAATGAAACAAACAAAGATTTTATGGCATTTTTTGGTGTTTGACCTTAAAGCGTTCAACTTTCTCTTCCGTCACGTATATGTAAGACTTCTCATTTACTAGGTTGTTTGATTTCGTTACGATTTTGTGGCAGATGCTGCGCATCAGTGTTGGCGCTGATGACCATTGAGAACCTCCCACATTTGTTTGCAAAATCATTCATGAGTGTAAGGCCGCTTGTACACTTAGGCAAAGTTCTCTAAAATGTATCCTTTAGTTGTACACAAACTTTCGTGCCGTCAGTTAAGGGTCTAATGAGCACGATGGGCCGCCCTTGTTCTCGATACTTTTCCGGGTTAGTCGGATAGAGAAAATAAAGTCAATTGATGACCTGTTTCTATAAAGTCGCCTTATGATTCGGGATAAAAACTGTCTGCTAAGATTTATAAACGTTCAAATTGTACTCTGGCAATAACTTCGCCAACAACGCTCACCAAAGAGATATCTCTACGGTTGTTACAAGCTTTTCTAGTAACTGTTGTTGCCACGGCACTTTTCAGCTCCTCGAGAGTTGTCAATTGTTTAAGCTCGTGCATCGGTGGAAAACTTTGTGTTTTGCTTCCGGCATGTTTTTGTTTGCTCATTAATTTCCCCTGTTCCGTTTCATCACAGTAGTTATTTCAAAATTATTTGCAAAACAACGTCACACCTTTTTCGGATTTCTTCTTGTCGTGCTCAGACATTGGTCTGTTTCTCGATGCTCCTCCACCTACTCCACTGTGAAGGGATGTTAATGCACAGTGGTGTTGCGATCGATGTAGCGCGTTTAAGTTTTCTCTGGTCCAGTTAGTTTGAGACTTTAGGGCTAGGCAGTCAACAACTAGTCCTTTTTTATCGGGCTTGTACATGGACACATATTAGGTTGAGGGGAAAAGGCAGTGCTGGCAGCCAAGATAGGTTCAGAAACATGTAGCCTACAGGCGTGCTAATTTTAGCCGACGTATTCAATTAAGGTCGTAGCGGCATCAGTAGAAACGGTGATCGGTGGATCCGCAGGATCGTTGTCTAGTTTACGAAAGGCCCTGTTAACCCAAGCCAATCAGCTAGCGAGTAGGCACCTTTTAGATTAAGGTCGGCTGGACGGGATATGTTTCGTATGGTGGCCATCTAGTGGACGTTTTTATGACTGAAAGGCGCCATAAATAATTTTACTGCATCTGCTGCACTAGCTGGGTATCGAACCCGCTACCTCCATGCTAGCAGGCAAATTTTATCCAAAAGAGCTATACACAGGAATTTATTTTGCTTATAATTTCAAATATATATTTTTCGAAAACACTCAAATAAAAAAGCAGTGTACACCCACTGAATCGAATCCCCTCGTCCCTCCCCATTCTTGCAGGACCTTCGGTTCTACATCCTGTTAAGTTGTTTTTCACCTCCCTGTATTGCATTCTTTTCTACCATAGCTGGGGATCGAACCTGGAACCTCTAGCACCGAGTGCAGTGTCCAAGCACACGAGCTATCAAGTTGCACACGTATAGGATGTGGTGTAACAAACATAACCAACGACGATGCATCAGTTGTTAAATTTTGAAAAGGGAAAGACACAGGTCATATGGCTCCACAGAGACCTGAACTCGGTAACTTTTTCTCCGATTTCTGTGATAAACGTCGCAAGCTACAACGTGTCTGGCCTAATCGACATTTGTTAGCACAGATACCATCACATCAGTTAAAAAAAATAAGTTGAAGTTTGTGAGGAATCAAAGCAAGAACCTTTGCACCGATGTCAATGACGGAAGGCGCGATCAGTTCTGTGAAGTATGCATGCCTTGCTCCTGCTCTACGTTTAACCCTTTGTTCGTCAGGATAACATTCATTTCAACTCACGGTCGATTCAACTCTGGAACTCAACCAACGTAAGATGAAACCAAGGATAATTGAGTCCAAGGTTTCAATCCACAGATGTTGGTTGGGTCATCCTGAGTTTAATTGTTCTAGAAGTATCTTCCTCGACTGTACAGAAATCGAATTCACCTGAAACCGTTCATCAATATCATAGAAAAGGATAAGTGACTAGGACGTGATTTGAACTCGAAATCTTATCATCTGGAGTCGGACGTGCTACTGTTCAGCCACGTAGTCATCATGTTGACAAACATTGTACCAAGATAAATGATGCAAAGGTATACATGTAATCATTACACACATTATGTCGTGATGTCAGAAAGCTAAGTTTACACGATCATGTTAAATACATATTTTCACTTTGCTGACTCAGTTCCAGTTTCGAAGGTTATTATCAGTCGGAATTACGTTACACTTGTGACCGTGGACCAGGCTGCTTATGTTTTATTCACGCATGAGTGGCTTAAGAGCTTAACGCCGGGAATCGAACATGGAACCTCCAGCACCGAGTGCAGTTTCGAGTCACATGAGCTACGAATTAACTCATGTAAACGATGTGATGTAACAAATGTGACCAATGTACATGCATCAGTTCGAAAAAATAAGGATACAACCATTCCACTGCAGGGGGATCTGAATCCAGGATTCTTCGCACCGAATCCTGCGATTCCTATCGCGAGCTACAAATCGTCTAACGAGCGTCCTTAATCAACACTCATATCTTCACCAGGTGACAAAATTGAAAATAAATTAAGTTCAAGACTTTAAAAATCGATTCCAGAACATTTGCACTGATGTAAACAACGACTTGTAGGTTGAGTCGTCCAGGAACCGTTCGTCAGTACCAAAAAACTGAGATAAAATATCAAGTGCCCGCTTAAGATTTGAACACGCCACTTTCTGATTTGTGGTCAGTCGCGCTACCGTTGCGCCATAGAGTCGTCATTTTTAAAAGGTAGTACCAGCACACTCGACCACAACGAAAAGTATACATGCAATAACATCACATGTTATGTCTTGATGCAAGAAGGCAGAATTTGTACGACCCTGCTATAGATTCATTGTTTTTGTTTTGCCTTAAATTGCAAACATGTGTGTTTCGGAATAGACGATCCAAAAAATTCTCCCCACTGCACCGCCCCATAACCCAATTGAACCCGTCCTAGCAGGAGCATCAGTTCCAGGAACGTAGGTGACTTGGGGCAGTTGACCAGAATTCTCCTCCCTGCATTGCGTTTTATTCACCCATGAGCTGACCGTCTATAATCTATATAATCTATATCATTGGATCAGGGCATTGGTTTTGGTACATCACATTGTGTCTGTATTATTACATTTTTAATGGTGCATTCATGGTAAAATGAACCCACAGCTACATTCTTGAAGAATAAAAATACGCTTACAAGCAATTAGACACTACTGGCATATGCGACCTTTTGATGGGTAGCCTACACGTTAATGATATTAAAACTTTCAAAGGAATTTTTTTAACTATTAAAAGGAAACATGACTGTCAAGGAATCGAACTCGTGACCTATTGAACGACGAGGAGGTAAGGCCTGAGCTACAAACCGGCTTCTGTCAATGCCGTTAATTTCAGTACATTCTACAGATTTAAATGGACAAAAACATACCCAGCGTGGAAAGGAATCGAACGCGAAACCTACTATTCGAAATCCTATTCGGACAGTGTGTGCTTGCACTACATTTTAGGGCTATTGGGATCTGCTTTGACACGGTTGTTTTTTGTTTATATATGTTGTGACAGTTGACTCATTCTAAGAAACCGATTCTTGAAACACATGTGTCAAGGTTTTCTTCTTCACAATAAATTTCTCACTTTTTAAGCAGTCAGGTTGGAAACTTTACTGATTTTAGAGCGAAATTCACAAGTTAAACCATAACATTATCAATTAATATAACCCACACACAAAACATACAAAATCTACACAGTAAATGTAAAACTGAATACAATGAAACAGAAATTAGCGCAATAGATGCAAAATAAATATGATGACAACAGAAAATAGTATGACAAACTTAATTGTAACTTATTAATAAGCCGTGCCATTTATAAAGACGCGGGTTCCAATGTTTTATTAATAAAGCTTCCAGCACTAAGCTGTTATACTCCCAAATTGCTAAATATTGTTTATATGTTTTCGATAGATATGTTTTCCAATCCCACCATTACTCACAAAGTGACGCGCAGTGTCACTGATGAAAGCTCGTTATCAGCCAATCATCAGGCGGTTACTACAAATTTATTATTTATTTACTAGGTTTAAAACGTGCACGAATAATGGTATTATTTTGCGGACGATAGCGGGCAAGTTAAGTTGACGAGATGTTTGTTTCAGCAAAAATGCCAAATCACAAGTCATGGTTTCATCAGCATACCAGCAAATAATCATGGTCGAAAATCGAACGATTTGCTACGAACTTTGTTGCCACCGCAACTAATCGATTTGTTATATTTATATTGTTACACAATTATATATTAGAATTTTACTACATTATATTTTATTATATTGAACCAATGATACTGTTTTGCGGCCACAAGTTCGGAAACACTTAAACCGTACGAGTATTTTTACGAGCTAATATATTATTTTATCATATTACAGTGCCCGTCATTGGGACTCCAGAACACAGGAAAGAATTGGAAATGACCATCAATCTGTTTCCAATCATCAATCATCAATTGGTTTCGATTGCGGTTTTTAACAAGTGACAAGTGTCACTTTGTTATGTATCATGTTGTTTGTTTCATTTATATTGCATTAGCATTGTGTATTTTATATATTTTATTAAAACAATTAGGTTACCGTGAGGCTTTGTAATAATAATGTTAATAACCAATAATGTTTTCCAGTGATTTAATTCCAACCAATTAATTATTTATATTGTTTTGTGCGGAAATATTTGGAAATGACCTTTAACCTGTTTCCAGTCACCAATCAGCCGTGTGGCGAAATCGATTGCGGTTTGTTGACGATTTCAATTTTATTATGTATCATGCAGTTGTACGGTTCATTACTTCTAGAATTTTGTATAGAATTTCTGTTTTTTGTATAGTTTGTGTATTTTATTGTAAGAATTAAGTTAATGTGATCTTTTAACCGATGGTAACGAGGTTAGTATACAAGATTAGCCAGAACCTGTAACCATTAAGAGCCAAGGACCATCAGTCAGAAATTAAGACCATTTAGAATGGAACATGCCAAGGATTTGTGACGTAATATGCAGTGTGACGTGCAATGCAGTGACATGATGTGAGAACTAAAAACACAGCAATGGTATACTATAAACATTGCATAGATAACATTGAACACTGTTATAGAAAGTCATGTTGTCGTCGTTCCATCAGAGAAGCTTGAGCGTACGTCTTAGGCACAGGATCAAAAGACGACTTCTTTTGGCTGAAAAAAATATAGAACAAAATCTTGATTAAAAGTACGAAGCCATAGAATTAAAGCTGATGTAGGCCTGCTATAACGCCAACGTTAAAAATTCGTAAAAAATCTAAACGATTAATGCTGGTAAAAGCTTAAAATTGAAAGCGTTTGGCGATGTTGCCAAAAAGTCGACTGCTCTTAGTTTTTGAAGCCGTTCCACCGCGTCAAGGTGGCAGTCGTCGGAACGGTTCTTTAGGAACGGGGAGAATCCCCCACTTCGCTACCGATGGGTGTAGAGAAGCAGGATAAAGACCGTTGTAAAAAAACAAATACCGAATTCTACTTTTGTATATATTATATGTTTTATACTTTATACTTTTTTAGTATAGGATTTGGTACGTTACGATGCGATCTCCTTCTCTTAAAGCCAAGGGGAATCCGCCCAACCGTTGATCGTTGTTTCATTTCATATAATTACCTGTAACCTGTAAATAACCGCCGCAATCGCGCAAAATGAAACAACGAGGTTGGGCAAACAAGCATTTGGGGACCCAAGAAAAAATTTTTTAAAACTTTTCTATGGAGGAAAAGGCAAACCCAAAACAAGTCATGACCCTACCTCATCTAAGAAATGTTGGAGGGACCTAGCCGGTATCGCGCGGTGTGGTGTGGTGTGAGAATTTTATACAAGGCATTAAGAGAAGGCATATGGTCGCGTTAGATGTTGTGGCCTATTGTTGTTGTTTCAATTTTATTTGACTGAAAATTCAGTCAACAAGACCGAAGTGCGGTCAACCTAGGATTGTTTTACTTAGTAATACTTTACCTGATAACCTGAAGAAAAAAAATAGTTGAAACCAACACCGGTAACTCAAACCGGCCATACAGTATGTGAATCATCTTTAAGATTGTGTTTGTTTTAGGTTGTGTTGCGCGCGAGGGCACCGATCCAACCGCTGCATTAGGTTGGAGTGCCAGAATAAAGGAAAGTATAGAGTCTTATGCCTAAAATAAGATACAGTATTTATAAAAAATAGAAATATAACTGCACTGGAGTCGATGAACACAATGGGAATAACTAAATAGAATTGTGTGGTTCCGAAAACAAAAACCCTAAAAGTTTATTCGCAAGATTGAAATAAAATAGTGCTGGATAACCTAAGCGAGCTGCACCCTAAGAGCACTATTTTATCTGAGGACCCACAACAAACTCCATAAGCGTCGAATTGTTTGTGTCTGTGGCTTAATGCCCCGTCGGACCTACTTGTTATATTGAGTGCCGCCATCTAGGGGAGGCGCGAAATGTCGGAGGTCCCTACCCTATTCTACACGGCACTTTGTCCCCCTAGGATAGGGTTATGAGAATGCAGGGTAGTATAGGGGCGCGAGGGCAAAATGTTCTTAATTTGGGCCGGGGACACTGGATCGCTTTGGGCTTGGCGAACCCAGTGCTGCATCGGGTCCTGCACCCTCCCGACGATAAAACACAACAATTTAAGACAGAAGAACTCACTGATTCAAGACTATGAGAGAATAAGACAAGCGATAAAACAATACACAACAAAAATCCCATCAATTTTAAGAGATAGAGAAAGTCATTATGCCATCGAATCCAGCACCTCCACTATCTAATTGTAGGCCTATATAAGGTAATCCCAGTAAATTTGTTACTGGTTTTAGATATGTCCTTTCGTTAAATCGCAAAACAGCTTTAATGAAAATATGTTAAAAATTGTCTTTGCATTTATGGTAAAATGTAAATGTAACGGGTATCAAAATAAGCAATAGTTAATCTGCTCCATATTATTATTGCTATTATGTTAACACCCACAATTATTAGCAAAATAATTGTAACAAAAATAATATCATTGTAAACTATGCAACATATAAAGGGCCTAAGCAAACAAGATATTTGAAAATTTACCTCGGATCTTCCAAACTTTACTGCTTCAGGTACATTTGGGATATACCCTAACTGAAAAAAAATTACCATCGCATTTGCATTGACGCCCTCTACCAAAGACAAAAATAATAGAAAAAGAGAAGGAAGGAAGGAAGTAGAAACACACAAAAATACAAAAATACGAAATGTCCCTGTCTTTCATAGAGGTGAATTTAATGAATTCTTATAGAAGTTATATTAGTCTGATAACATAATGTCCCTTTTTGCTGCACTACATCGTTTAACATTTCTACACCAGGGGCGCAATGTGCGATGGTAATGCCGCCTGAACCGTAACCTACGATGCACTGGCGCGCCGGCAACTTGTAGTCGGAAGCTTTCTCTCTCTTCCGTGTTTGTCTCATCGCTACTTCTTCTCATCGTCCCTCGTTGGTTACCAGCACGCTCCTAACATTATAAAGCCCTGCCACTAAATATTGCTTTGGTTGGTTGGTTGATTGGTGGTTGGACTTCCATGAGACCTTAAAAGTAACAGAAGGGTCAACCCATCCTTACACAGCCAAGCCATCACCCATGATTAATAGCTTGACACCAGCAATTCATTAGTTTAATTCAGGAAACTAGTTGCTCAAACGAGACCTACCGATGGCGAGCTATAGCTGGGTTGAGGCCGCACCGCCAGCTTCTTGATATTGAACAAACGCTATCGAAGTTATTGAAGTGGAATTGAATGTTGGCAAAGAGTCTGAAACAATATTGTTATTATTAGTTGACGATCGAATACACTTGCTAAAACTTTGAAGTAGCTTTTAATCGTAGCTATGTGTCTAATAATTTCATTACTGTTTTGAAGTCTTGTACGTCTTGTATATGTACGTCTTGAAGCTTGTGTAAGATGTCACAATGCTTGGGAAACGTGAAACGTGAAAATGTTTGGTTTATACGAGAAACTATCAGGGAAATGACCTGCAAGAAATTAAAACCAGGAATGAAAATAAACAAATATCAACACCGATTCTCGGGAAAAGCGATATTTAACATGGTGAGAATTAGATACGGGCCCAAGAAAGACATTACATTACCACTTACTATGGGTGTAACCACTATTAGTTACTTGTTGCACGGAAGTAGATGAAAGTGACTAGAAGACTTGGAACTTCAAAGTAGAATCTTCAGCTGATGGAAGAAATATCTTGGGAAAAGAGTATGAAAAAATTTAAGTTTAATTTTCAGCAATAAAACGAACTCACCTGAACTATAAATTATCGTAGGATGGTGACGACCCACAAAGGGGCGATGGGGAGGACACAATCATTACCCAAACTTGGCCTCCAATGACATCATAATTGTATTGTTGGCAATTATTGAGACCCTGGAACTTTTATGAAATAGAAAAATTCCTAGAAATATTTACAACATACCTTGCAAATATTATTGCCGTCGTAGAATAGACGTCATGTTTACACGTCACCACTTGCGTCATCTGAAAAAGGCGAACTTTTTGCAACGTGACCGTAATGTTCAATAAAGCTTAAAATACACCCCCAACACAATCTTACTGAACTGAACAAAGCCAAAGCAGATTTGTAAGTTTCTATGCTGCCTACGTATACTGTAGTTCTGGTACAAATCTTGACATGTTCAGTTCACAGCAAGAAATGTTCAGATTTGCAGATTTCAGATCAGCTTTGGGGGTACAAATTCTCCTGAAACACCAGATGCCAGATATCTCGAGCTCAAATTTTGAACAGAATCCAGAGAAACTGAACATATTTAAACTTAAGGTCACTGCATGGCCAGGACAAAATAAATCAATAAACTCCAACAAAAAAAAAGCTCAATAAAAAATCCAAAAAAATCAACCAATATACAGGCTCCAAAAATACTCTTTAACACAAACTGAACAAACGTCAAAGCGCAAAAACGCAACAACGAGACCAAGACGCTAATGCGCGCGCAGAGAGCAGTTGCAACAAAGCAGGAACAAAGGTTAACAACCAGACGATCGAAATATACAACAAAGGTCAAACAAATACCAAACTCAACAACAAGCGCGAGCTGTGTTTCAGCATCAAACAAAATACAACTTGCAGTCCTGACCAAAAATTTATTGTTATTAAACAAGTCAGACAAATCGGCCAACAAATATGGGCCTTAAGCCAAGCAGTGACGTTTCAAATCAGCATAGACAAGCTGTTACTTCAAACCAGTCTCACCAAACTGAACTTCACTTTATTATAAATCCATTGTATTGCATCCATTGTATTGTAAATCCTAAACTGCTCATAACCACCAACCAACCACCTCAACTACACGAGGTAAAAGAATGAAATTGTGGATCGAACACGCGCAGTGAAGATTCGAGAAATCTCGCGCAAATTCCTCAGCTGATGAAATAAGCGCGAAACTTGCTCCAAGGTTGACTCGAAGCAAAAAGGTGCCAGCTTCTTGCTAGAAAATTTGCGACAAGCTCTCCTATTGCTTAACAATGCCACAGCCCTACACAATAATATAGTATATTGTTGTGAATTACGATTGAACTGAAACGTTTGAAACTGTTTCGAGCGGAACAACGAAATGGTTTCCGAGTTTCCAAAGTATTGAAATACTCTTGCTAACATTAAATGAAAACCAATTACGACGAATTATTCGAGCATCAGAATGACAGTGCCTATATACACCGTATTTGCTAAGGAAAATGTCCGCTAGACGATGAAGCGGAGCTGCACAAATGGCGCTGATTTATAAATGAGATAAAAGAATGACGAAGTAAAAGTTCCAATTTATTAGATTAAAATTAGCAGTTAACCTTTAAAATGTTTTGAAATATTTTAGCTTTCTCCAAAGTCAAACCTGATGCTCTGTCTTTGGCTGCTGCTTCATAATGATAGGTGTTACGTCATTAACGATCAGGCAATGTTTACAAATGTCATCAACAACTGATGCTTACAAATCACGTGAACTTTGTTGGAAATAGCTCAGATTACTCTTAACGACTGTGAAGTTGTCTCTGATGACGACTGATCCAGATGATAGATGATCTGATTTTGTTCCATCCGTAAATCGGTTTTGCTTCTAAACTCTTTTCGACAATTTAATTCAAAATTTCTGAAGAGATAAGTAGAATGCTTTGTATGAAGAGCGATCAACTTCTCCGTAAAGTTTAAAGTCAAATTCTATTTTCACTCGGATCCGCAATGGCAACGCACAATGCCAGAATAATCCATACATGTAAGATTCTTAACAACAAAATCCTCGGACCGGTATCTCTTGCAGAAAGGAGTTTTATATTTTGGTGTTATTGCTTTTACGCGTTCCCGTTGGTTTCCATCGCTTCCCAACTAAGCGCAAAAAGGATGATTGTGAATGGACATTTTTGATATGAACATCGAAGGTGGAAAATACAACAAAACAAAATAGTTCTTTTGAAATCTCTTTCATTTTAACCTGGTTAATTCTAACGTTACATTCCCGCAACTGTTTACACCGGAGATAAACTCACGCTGTGCAATAAAGCTTCAGCGTAATATGCGAATGTTCCATTAATCAACCAATTTTCCAAAGCTGCTAATCACAAACTTCCACATTTAAACAATATGATTTCAATTTTTTCTGCTTGCACGACTGTTTATACTTATTATAGCCTACATCGTTTGTTGAGGATTCGAGTTAAAGGCACATTCAGTTAAGAAATTAAATTAAATCCATTAAAATGTTCTTTGTTTGTTCTTTTCATTACATTTTTTCTATTGTGCTTGTAGTGAGGTCATTTTCTTCGTCATTCTTCGTCGTGACGTCTTACTTACTCTAGCGGCGAGCAGAGCATACGGATAAAAGCAAACGTTTATGTATTTGAACGAAAACTCCGGCTCCGCTACTATTTGCAACCACTCGTCTATTTGCACACCTTGTTCTTCATGCACTTGTCGCAAGCAACTACACGCCAGCGTGAAGTTCATGATTGCTTCGCCGTAATATGTGAAAAATATTGCAACGCGCTCATGGGAAAAGTGACGACACATCAAGAAAGTTCGCGACTTACCACTGCAAAGGAGTTTTTACGCGGAACTCGAAAGTTGTACATTTTCAATTATTGGAAAGATTTTAAATGCTCCCATCGCGAAATGTTACTGCTTGTTAAATATTAACGAAAGAAGCGTGTTGACGAATTTACAGTTAATTTACATTCAAGTTACTGATTATGCGAGCCAGACAGAAAAACAAGAAATTGACATTTGGAAAACCGCCAGATAAGACCAATGTGCTCAAAATTTCTCCACTATCGGTGCTCGGGTTCATCATAGAAGGGGTCATGACAAACAGCATCAGAAAGTTCCATTGCAAAGTCCTCGGTCAAACTGGCAAAACCTTCGCGGAATACAAAGAGATGATTCTTCACGCCGACTATATGCTTTCAAGCTGGTCGACCTCAAGTTTACCACGCGAGGACTGAACTCCAAGCGCAAATATCTGAAAATTGTATACTGTATGTAGAGAGTTCTGTTACCACGTGAGAAATTGACTGGTAAAAATGTTTATAGGTTACAAAACTCAGCCTGTATAATACGGAAGCCTATGACGCAACACTACGCGTTGCGGCTTAAGTGCACAATAAATTCAGGTCGTTGCTTGCATGCTTATTTAAAACTTTACCAGGACACCCTTGTTTCGAAGTTTCATCGCCGGCACCGCCACGTCCATCAAAGGGTTGTCAGGACAAGGCACTGCAATAATACTCTTCTATGTTGTTGTGAATTATTAAGGTAGTTTTGTAAATATTCGATATCCTCTGGCATTGTTACACATTTAATGGTGTAATCACAGTAGACCGAAAAAACGCTGCAGCTCAAACGTGGTAGAAAAACAAGTGTGGACGATTGGTTCCATTTGTAACTACCAGATAGTTGACAAAACAAAACATGTCGTACCGTTATCAGTTTTGTTCCGATCTTCAACATTATGACGTAAGTGTTTATATTTTGCATTCAACTCACGGGATAACGTATGCAGTATAAATTTTTATATCTTATATGTTTCTAATAACGTACATGTTTGCTGGGTTTGCGGGTTCACGGTTCGTTAAAATGTTTTAGTCACTCCGTATGCTCTCGCAAACAGTCTTTATTTTCATCCGGCATAGTTTCCGAACCAAGCAAGATGTTACGGGCTCCATTCCTTTCGTTTCTTCATGCGCATGTTGGGATGGCATGATGATTTTTTGTTTTTGTAAGAGCACTAAAGAAAAAGGGATAAAGCAAACACAAGAAGCCGCTGAAAAATGTTGCAAAAAGCAAAACCTTTTCCTTAGTCATCATACCTTATACTTTGATCTGTTATTCTAGAAAGTTACAGCATATCTAATCTTAATTTTTTTACCAACTGTTTAGCAATTAGTTTAGTCTTTCCAGTGGTGTTAACGAAAAATTTCTAAGTGCCTAATAACTGTCTTTGTTCTTTCTGGCAAATTCTGGGATTATCCTTTTCTCAAAAATAGAATCACTGTTTGACTGCAGTAAAGAATACTATCCAAATAAAACAAAGAACCTTAAACAGCGTCTTTTAAGGAAGTTTTCGGAAGCCTGTGAAAAGCAATTGGAGTAGAACTACGGTTCGTGCACTCAGGCCTGCGTGTACTGGCCATAACATGTCAGATGTTTAGCGTATAATGAAGACTCAAACTCAACGTTTCGCTTGCATTTGAAACCGCGGTGGACTGGTGACTGCATTACAAGAATGACAATTACAGCTCTCAACAAATTATATTAGGAATGCATTGATTTGTTGGGCTGCAAAAATTTATTCAACATATTTTGATTAAAAAGCAGTTTCATCTTTCTAATTTAATTACCCGGTTCGCCTAACGATCCCAACCAACTTTCCTTTGTTTCTTCACGAGTTTTTTCCAAACTCTTTTCATTGTTCACGCTTAAGCACGGTTACAAGATGAATTGTGCTTTCTTTTGTCAATCCATTGGCTACATCATAGCAATTGGCAACCCAGGTTTCATCAAAAGTCAGTAAAAATAATAACCATGCATACATGTAAGCAAGTTTATAGCAAAAACGAAAAAATCGCGGAAAGCTTATAAGCCTTTGGAAAATATTAGTGAGGTTTCTTATGTTTTTCTGGGACAAAATCTTGTTAAAATTTTTCGCCCACGTTTCTTTAGATCTCAATGATGGCCGAACTTGGTGGAATGTGTGTGTCACTGTGTCAAAATGTGTCACTTTTGGTAAAAACTGCTTAGTAAATTAATTGTTTAAATAAATTTTGTTTATATATCTCTTGTTTTACAATATCCTATATACTAATAAGGGTGGCGCGCAAAGAATTTTATTTTCGGTAGAAACGCATTTAGAAAATTTTCCCCCAACATACTTTTTCGATAATCTGCCAATAATTTATAAAGATATCCGAAACAAAATTTAAACCTACCATTCTCGGCCGTGAATACTTATGGAAGACTTAATAAATACAGCTATAGTGAATATTAATAAATTCTATTTAGAACTATTCCTCCCCAGAATATCATGCAGACAGCTTTCTGTCCTTGCAACAAACATTAATTTAGCTATATACATCGCTGTAGGCTATATACCAGCATTATTAATTAACGTAAATATAACGAATACAAAGAAGTAATATTTTTGGTTATTTACAACAAATTTTCCAAGGATATAAGAAAACAGCAGAAAAAGGTAACAACTATAAAGTGCTTGCGAGCGATTTTTAATCGAACAATTCAGAGGGCTCACTAACAAATGTTCATAAGCACAAGAATGCACATCACTGTATACATTTAATGTTATTCAGTGACAATGAAAAGAATAAAGGTGGTCAGGACACCTGTCACCAAGATGATGATGTTGAAATGTTTCCTCCTTGATCCTGAGCATTCTCCAACAACCTCGTTGAATGGAAACGGGTCGCATTTGCTGCACTGCCCTGGATAAGCATCGCCGGACTTAATGTGTGCGCCAGTAGTATTGGCCCCTTGAAAATTTTAATCAATTCGTTACAAATGCGGTAGAAAGGAACGTGGTAGAAACGCATATTAAGTCGATCAAACGAATGAAATAAACATAAAAACAAAACTACAACTATTGCAACACGAAAATCAAGGGATGGAATAAAATCAATATCGTATTTTGCTATATGTTTACAACATATAGTTTTGATACCTTATTGCTTTGATAGAATTATTCAAGCCATACAGGTATTTTGAATATAATTTGGTGATTATATAATTCTAAATTTGATTTCGAAAATTAGAAGCAACAACACCCAAAACAACTTCTGTTAATTAGGTCTGATCTGCTATGATAATTTTTTCAGTAAAATATCTTACCGGCTGGTACGATCTTTGTAACCATCATCATACCGTGATCTTCGTGATATAGAATATGACAGTGAATGACCACGGTACCAATAAAACGATCCGTTTGGAATCGAATCTTCATTGCGAAGTATGCAAAATATTAATAGTATCAAAATAATTAATTAGGAGGATAATTTTACAAAACTCGATTATAACAACATGAAAATACAGAATTTTATAAATGGAAGCAAACGGCAAATAATATGCGAAATATTCTTACCGTAATATTACTAAACGGTGGGACAAGAATTACGTCCTGGAAAATTCCACTTGGTGAATAGCCCAAAGTTCCATTAGGATGACTTTCCATATCTCTCCAGCGCTGCGCATGGCCTCGATACTTCAACCATTGGTTATAATCATAATCAGGTAACATAGCCTGTTCGCCTGAAACAAATTGACACGCAATTATATTTATGAGCTACAATGTAGATTGTGGAATGGACAGATATTTTGCAAAATCGTTTGATTTTTCTCGACCGACTTCTGAAAATACCACTTTGATATAAAGCGTATAAAAACGTGCTTCCATGAGCTCACTTTTGGGGAAGTTTTCGTACTGGCGATCACATTGTTGTTTATTCTGATTAAAAAATACTTTGTTGCCCATCACGGTGGCTCCAATTGGTCCAGTGTAGTTATTGTAACTGATGACCTGACATTTTTTTTATTACAAGAAATGTTTTGAAAACCTACAAAAAAGCCCGAGATGTCATTAAAGAAGCAACGAAACATCTGGTAAATTGTCCTGAACCTTAAGCGAAACTTGCTTTATTTACACAACCATGTTATTTTTCTGCATATGTGTATAGATGTGCACATATGTCTATACTCGTTGTCTAGATCGTTAATTGAACGATAACGAAATCATGTAAGACATAATTGCAACTTTTTGAAATTAACTATAAAGCAAAATTACAATTAAAAAAAAAACATTATACTATAAAAAATCTTTATAGACTACCTGAAAATTATTCACGTGAATATGAATTGGATGGGGAAACGAAGCAGTATTGATGATGTACCATTCCTGAACAGTGTTTAAGCTCGCCACAAATCTATAACAATTAAAAAATCAAAAGAAGTTTGACAATTGGTACAGGTCACTCTGCTGCCGGTGATTGTGCATTTATGCACTTGTGTGATTTTATAGAGTATAGGGTGATGTTCAAATGGTTTTCGAGTACCAAGAGTTTACTAAAAGCAATACAACTGCATGTAGATAAACACATAACCTTTTTTAAAGCTGACTGGTTTCGGGCACATACCTTCTTTTTGGTAAGAGCAAATGTTCAAATAAAGAGGTGAAAATTAAATACTAAACTACATTTAAAAGCTTATTTCAGAAGTTATTGCAAAGAAAAACATTCAGGATATAAACAAATAACATAGACTATTATAAAAGTTTACTATACCTAAAATTTGTTTTCGACTGAAATCTTTCCCTGTTCAACGTCAAATCTGGTCCAACTTCGATAACAAATCGTCCAGTTACCTAAAGAAGAACAAATTTTTTGAAATGATTTTTTAGAGGTGATTTTTAACTTTGTTGTTTTTTTTAAATTTGATGAATGATTTTTCAAAAATGCTTGAATAAAAGCACATTTTATAAAGAATTATTCGTTTTTGTCTCACTTCGTCTTCCGTCAGGTTTCGAAAATCAGACACAAAAGATTGTTTTGCGGGAAGCGATATCGGTATGACAGTTGAGATTTGTGTTCCATTGATTTTTATAGTCAGGAGCTTGCCTTGGTATTGCGACATACCTCCCATTGATACATCGTCATCAGGTGATTTTTCTGATCTCAGCTAATGATTTCAAATGATAATTTTAAAGTTATTTCATAACTCATCGTGTATTATGATAATGAATAAATGCACCGTAGAATGAAAAAATTGGACCCAATACTTCGTTCAGAAAATACAAAAGTTCTCTTCTTAATACTGGTAATAAGTGACTAAAAACAAAAGTTAACTTTGTGATTTAAAAAATTCATTCCGTTGTCTCTTTTTAGGCTCATCATGGGTGACTTCCCCTTTTCTACTAACATAACTAAAATAACATCCCTAACTTTACCAAAAAAATTTTGAAATTTTTCACTGTACTCGTCCTACACTTGTGTCAGGTAGGACAACATTATAATCAACAACTTTCTAATTTACGAACTTCGTAGGTTCCAGGGATGTTGCAGACTACCAGCCAGTCACTTTTTGCCGATGGAACAAGCATTGTTTTACCAAGTCGTGGAGGTGTTGCCGAATCAAAATAAATTCCATCCAATGCAATTTGGTAAACAGTACACCCTTCAGCAATAGTGCCGTTAGTGTCCGTAATTTGAGGAATAAGCACAGCATTGCCACCGGCGTTAACCATCCTATACAAAAAGAAACTTGACTTTTTGACCATAAGTCACATTAATGTATATTGGAACTTCAACAATCGGTTTCATTTTTATTTCTTAATCGGTAAAGCTATTTATTTTTATTTTTTATTCGGTAAAGATACAGAAAACTAGAAAAGAATAAGTAACCTTTAACATTTTCAACTCTTGTTTAATCTTTTTTTAATATTAGTTTAATTAATCTTAATCATTTTATTTACTGCACACCTGTTACTCATACGTTTTCTACCTGAATCTTTTCACTTGACCAGCTTGAAAAGTTATTTCGGGCCAAAGTTGTCCGTTGGTGGTAAAATAATCAACCCCATTGTTTTTTAGGCAGTCTTTTAATGTGTCGCTCATCCTATACAGATCATATTTTACTTAAAACCTTGTACGTGTAAACTTTGTTGAACACTCTATTGATAATTAAAACGACAAGATTAAAACAAAGATTACAACAATCCTTTTTTTCAGTTGCTGATAACTAATACAATCAAGTTCAATTCGATACAAGTTTAAAAAGCTAAAACTTTACTGAAATAAAACGTTGTCGTGAATATCCTCTTGGATAAACGGAAAGCTTGGAAAGTAATTATCGGCGTAGAGTAAAGTCGGTTGGAACAGGAGTCTCACTTCATGATGACAATTGTCTGGGCACGAGACATCCAGGAGATGCTGAGGAGTTATGGAGGGATCAGGATCATCTTCCACGATGATCATGCCCGCCATCCCGCTGTGTACCTAATACAGTTTATATACATGTGCTGTTTATCATACACCGATGCAACGTAAGCATGACAAGTAAAAAAAATATCTCTAAAATCTGATATTTTGATTTTCCTGCTGCTTTGTTGGGATATTTACGTGAAACAAGGTGCTTCCGTGAACATGAGGATGGTACCAATAGGTACCAGCTGGTTGTTGTGAATCGATTTGGTATTCATAAGTGAAAGTTTCCTCTGGGTTTACGTGGATAAAAACGTCATCCTGAGGTTGCTACATGTAGTAAATATAAAAGAAGTCAAACAATATCAATAACGTAACAGAAAAAAAACGAGCTCTCAACTATACTGTACATACCTCGCTACTGATATGCAGTCCATGCGTATGCAAGTTTGTGGTGTTGGCCAACCTTAGCTTATTAAAACTGTTATTGCTGTCAGGATATTCCAATGTATTTATCTAAATCATAGATTTTTTTTTAAAAGAAAATATTATTTTGTATAATCTTAAAAAACATAATTTTTGGTTTTATTTTTAAAGACAAAAATTAAAAAAATATTTTTATTAAAAGTTTGCTCAATAGAGATTGCGTATATCTCACTTACCAAATTTACCATCACTGTGTCACCAGGTTTAAAACGCCACACTGGACCCGGGAAGCCTCCATTGTATGTTCTTCTGAACAAAGTTAACCACTCTATAACTACCTGGTTTACTGCTACAGTCAAGTCCACTTCCAAAAACCCATCAGACGACACAAGATCCGAAATTGGTCCCGAACGAGAAAAGTTGAACGGATCGCCCCCTATGTGGTTCATGAAAGAAATTTTTCAATTACAAAATATATCACAAAGATAGTATTTGGTCTACAAAACTTAAATAACATTAAATAACGCAACAGTACTTTAACAAGTGTGTACTGTACTGTGAGAAGATTCATGTTCTATTTTATATGTTTATAATACTTACCCACAAATGGGCAAGGTTGGCTCTCAGAACACTCTTCCGATGTGACTCCAACATTGCACTGACATATTGCTAAAAGTAGGTAAATGACGACCACGCCCCTCATAATCGATCAATTTAGAAAATAAAGGTATGTCCTCCTTACCAACTGCACAAAAATTTGATAATGTCGTTGGTGTATCAAAAATCTGCCAACGATGACAGTGGAGCAAAACATGTAAAATACAACTTGAACCTTACATGAAAGTGCTTTGTATTGTTGCGAATACAACATTATAACAATATAACAGACTCGTCATAACGATGCGATTTTAGTACGAAAAATAACATTAAAAGCACTATAATGACATCAATCAGATTAAAAATAGTTACCTATTTGTGGACTAGCAATGCAATCAATTGCTATAATCATGTGCTATGCGGTAGGAACTGGCTTAAACTAACAACACGAAAGAATTGTTTTCGAATTGTATAGTAAATTAAGTTTATTAAAACTAAGACAATATCTTGAAATCCAATGCAGAAAAATAACGCTGTTTTGTTACTTATGATAACTTAAATAAACCAATGCTTGGGTTGTAGAAAAATGTAAAAAAAAAACGTAAAAAGCTTGTGCTCGTGCGAACCTGAGCTTTCGAATTCAAAGCTTGTGCGAGACCGAAACCGAGCACGAACACTCGAGCAATAAAATATATCACAGTAAATAACAGTAAATGACGGAATACAGTAGGATTTGCAACTGGATAATTCTGCTGAACTCAGTCGCATTCAGACAGTGTGTATAAACATTGTGTCCAATGCTATTATTTGCAATTGTGTGGGTTTGAGAATACTATATACAGTTACGTGTAGTGTATTTTTATTGAACTTTATTGATTTCTTACTTAGTCTGATCTGGTACAGTTTGTTTAAAACAAGATTGAAAACATGATTTAATAAACATTATTGGTAATGGTTGTGCAGATAATGTTTTGCTTATACTTGGTACTTTGATTTGCATTTTATTTTTCACCTGATGCTTGTAAGATACATAATATTGTGTTTACTTTTAGGATCTCTTAATAGTTGTGTTAACACAGACATTTTCGCTAGAAGATTTTGCATTTATTTAACCTCAATCGTACGAACTATTAGCAAACGTTAAACAAATAATTTTTGTGTTGACCAAGCTCTCGGAAAAAAATGATACTTGGATTTACAACGAGTAGACCTATCATAGACTTGCTGTACGACGTACGTTGTATAATTATGACCGAGTGTATATTGTACATGGTTGTATAAGACAGTATCCCATAACGAAATGACACCCCGCATACTTTGAGATAAGATGATTGAAGATGATTTCAGGCAAAGTCTTATAAGCAAATTTACAAAACGAGTTGATTCTAATTCCAGATTTATTTCTTCATTTGCATAAAAGGTAAAGCAAGCGATTTTTTATCTCACGGAGATTTAACAAATCGTAACTGTCGCATCCACATTGTTTACGTAAAACCAAGTTGGAATTTATAACCAGGTCATACGAGTCCAAATTTTGTAATCTTAAATTAGATTACAACCAGGTCATAAAGGTCCTTTGTAATCAGATCAAACGAATCTAAATTGTGCAATCTTAAATTTTAATTACAACCAGGAGTTTACGCGTAGTGGCGCTGTGGAACCAGTAAACTCAATACGTGGTGGAACCTTGAACCTGTAACCTTAAGTTACCTTAAGGTAATGGGATTCCTGGGGTGGCATGACTATACTACTGCTGTTGACTTAAGGTTTGGAAACATAAATATTATCGACAGAATATAAAATGAACTTTGTATTAAATTAAAGTCTTCTTAACTCACAAACAGAACGCCTGCTAAGCTATGGTCGCAAAATATTGTGGATGGTGTGTGTCTATGGTGGAACGTTACAAGCGCATTAGTAACCGTTGTTTGATGTACTTCCCAAAAATATTTGCACACTATTTATTGCACCAGGAAGAGGAAACCGGGTTATAGGTGAATGTTTCTTGGACCAAGTACAGCTTGTCAGTATCTCACCATGGAAACCGTGTCTGACAAACATGCATTGATGAAACAACTTCGCAAAGTGTGTTGTTAATATTTGCATAGCATCATAATTTGTTTTATTTGTTGTGTTTGGGACTTCTTAAGTTTTCGTATGGTTTCACGCAAAGGGAAACAAATACTGGTTTTGATCGGTGTGTATAGTCTCAAAAACTCCATGGAACTCCATCCAGTGAACCACCGGTGAAATAAGGTGTGACTTAAATAAGGTGGTCTCAGCGATTTGATTTCGCATGGACCAGGACTGACTTCAGAAAATGACTTGAATTGAGTCAATATTTGAAAAACTCTAGTCGGCCCTTGTCGATTAGATTTCAGTATGAGGTCAAACAGTATTTTCTTTCCCTGAAACCATAAAAGTGAAACTTTAAGAAAGTTTTTTTGTCAACAAACGCGTTCAAGACCGTGAAACGAAGCAAATTTTCAAACATTTCAATCGTTTTTTGTCTACGCAGACGATATTTTCGCATTATATCTGGCTTTAGTTCAGATATCAGTTGGTTTAACTTGACACGAGTTAGTTATTACTGTTATTAGCAAAATAGCTCGAGTTTGCGATTTAATGCGTCCTGGTATAAACGTAAGTTATATAGGCTATAATTTCCTAAGGTTTTATTCATCCAAGAATTGGGAGTGTTTGTTTACTCATTCAAGCCTTTTGTTGTATTTGTTTTATGCTATTTTTTATGACATGATGTTTGCATGACATCTACAGTAGTTTATATCTTTGCCTTTGATGAAAATGCAATAAAGCTTTCACTTGAAACAAACAAATGCTATTTACGGTAGGCCTATAATGCAGACAATTTTATATCTGAATCAACTTTACATCTTTCTCTTCTCCAGATTCATAAAATCATAAAACCAAATGTTTTTTCTTATATCAAACTTGTTCAAAATTTTTTAGCAGTTTATTAATTGAAAACTACGCCAATCACGGTTAACACAATTTAAACATTTTAATAGATTATTGAAATGCATTTGTAAATAGCAGGTATAAGTACATTTTCTTTTATTCTAACAAAATCAGATCTACAATAATTACACAAACCTAAAAGCTTAGGAAATTAAAAGCAACTAACTACGAAATTAAGAAAATTAACAACATTTTAACGATATTAACAAAAAGCATTTGTGTCAAGCCTGTAGTGTTTTTTTTTCTGCATAGAGACGACTTTTTTCTTCAGGCGATTATTCCTAACGATAAAAAATCAAGAAAGTAGATTCAAGAAGCTCTAATTTTGCGTTGTAACCTTTCCCTGTGCCATATCCATCATAGGCCAATCCAGCAAAATCACCACAATTGTTGCTGTAATAATTATCAGCCGTTGACCCGATACAAGCCATACCGGCTTGAGTGAAGGAGCCAAGTAATTTCCCAGACAGACACATAGCATAAGCATTCTGGAAGGAATTGATCGCTCTGAACTGAAACAAAATAAAGCATTGAATAATACAATACACTTCATTCACCTTGGCTGTAAAAATAAGGATTTTGTAGCATAATACCTGAATGAAACCAGGGTCTACATATCCTTGAACTGTTGTACCATAATAACTGACAGCTTCCTCGGCGTTGCCTTTGTCGTACGTCACAAACACCGCTGGGCCATGGTCAGATTGGTAAGTGTAACGGCCAGAAACAATAGGATAGTATGAGTTGTACAAATTATACAAATTTCCACCATAATCTTTAAGGAAGCCGTTAGTAGTGCGGTATTGTAGATAAGATGCTGAATCGTATTCTACAAGCGGTGTATCGTTGGGTACTTGCCAAATCATGACGTCACGCGCTTGAACATCAAAGTAAGCTTGATTTTTATAGTCGTCACTAGTTGCCGAGGCAACGTGACCAAACGTGTTGTAATTGGACCAGTTATCAGCACCAACTTTCGCGTTTATTTCCTTTCCACTTTCGCTGGACCATCGGTCTCCTGTTTGGCATCTACCGGTGTTCCGGATGTTATTTTCGTGGATGGAAGCCACCAAAGTCCAGCCTCCGCTGTCAAGAGTCATGTCGCAATAAACGGGGTATAAAATCATGTTGGAGTCTCGAATGTAGTAAATCCCGTTTCCGTGACTACGTCCTGCAAGCTTGATTTGTTTGCAGCTTGCAGGCAGGTCAGCAGCAGAACCCGATAGATTGAGATATTCCACTGAAACAGTTGAAATATTTTTAAACGTTTTGATTTCAAATTCTATTTAAATACTCCATTCATATTTTTTTGAAATTGTATGAAAAGGTGTACTAAAACTTAATTTTTAGATATTGCACAGGAAAAACCTTCGTGATGACGTAATTAACCTCATATAAAATTTCTATTTTAATTTACCACCTGCCAAAGCATTGGAGAAAAAGAATAAATGTATCACGAGATTGATCATCTTGGTCGAAAAATATCAACTTTCCGATGC
The DNA here is from genome assembly GCF_947623445.1 of Clavelina lepadiformis. Taxonomy (NCBI): domain Eukaryota; kingdom Metazoa; phylum Chordata; class Ascidiacea; order Aplousobranchia; family Clavelinidae; genus Clavelina; species Clavelina lepadiformis. Next base: position 5,027,511 of record NC_135248.1, on the reverse strand, counting down.
AGATCTGGTTTCTTCAATCGATTTGTAGACAATGGTTTTCCAGCCGAACGTTTTGACGTCTATATAAACTCGTTTTATGAGAAGCAAATATCGTAAAAGATTTATCTTGGAGCGGTCTAAATGAAATGTGGAGTTGTACGTCATAATCAAATTTGATTTATTGAAGTTGGACGTGCTATGTTTGCTGAAAAGTATCGCTCGCTAAACTTCATAACGTGTAGAAGCAGGAAAGCAAACATGGATACTCATATAACGTCGAGATGTGTGATTTCAAATCAGTCACTGCTCCATAGAGCTGTATAGGAATCACGTGCCAATTAGATTAGAGTTAGATTAGAACAAAAATTAGATTTGTTTCTAATTCCAGATTTATTTCTTCATTTGCATGAAAGATTTTAATTATTTCCTATACAAGGTACCTGTACCAATTAAACCCCACCTAACAGTTTTTTGAAAATAACTCAAGAATCATAAATGAATAATGTGAATTAATACTGTGAATCTCACCATTGCATAAGTAACTAGTCAGACAGTAAACGCAAATTGAAATAAGAAAAATATATCGTTTAAAGTGGTCATGAAAAGTAAAAGGTTTTTAAAATTACTGAAAGTACTGTAAACAAAATTAACCACAGCCATTATTACACTTTGCGAACAAGTTTGCATCGTCGATGCTCATATCATTATGTAACAGCATATACGCCTTGTTGACAACAGTGATAAATTAATACCGTTACAACAACAATAACGCATTAGATCGGTCAATTTCAAGACTTGCAGCAATACGAAACAAATGCAAAAGACATAGCAAAAAGGTGAATATTATTGCCAAATCATTGCGAGTTTGCGCTTCAATGGATGCGGTTGTTTGCATTGGCTTTTGAACTTCCCGCGCAGTCAGTTAAAATGTTTGCTCCTCCGATTAGACGATTTTGTAACGGTTAAGTGCTGTAGAATAATGTTAAAGTAAATATAGATTTACTGCTTCGTGCATACAAACGAAGGCTTCGGAAAAAACTTTTCCAAGCATTCCAAAGCTCTACTTATCGTAATAAGCATTTAAGAAAAAATAAACTTGCAATGAAGATTCTATCTCTTATATCTTACTGATCTTTCCAAACTTTCTTTAGGACAGGTGTGTTTATTCTGCAATAAATCACGAACGTTTTACAAGACCCGCCCAACTAATTCAATATTGGGCGAAGTAAAATTTTCCGCCAAACTTTGACCGACAATTCTATTTTTATTACTTTTTTATCTGTAAGTGATTTCAAACTACTTTAAAATCTGTGAACCTAAAAGGGTCGTGGTCTTATGCATCGTTTGTACTTTGAAGTATAAAGGTTATACTATACTACTTCTTCTACTATTTCTACTACTACTACTACTACTACTACTATACTTGAGTCTTTGCAGAAAATTCTAATAATGCTAGTTGTTGAAACGTTTAATCCAAAAATGTTTCAATAAACCAAACACACAGAAGTAAAGATTTCAAATCAGTCACTGCTCCATAGAGCTGTATAGAAATCACGTGCCAATTAGATTAGAGTTAGATTAGAACAACAATTAGAGTTGTTTCTAATTCCAGATTTATTTCTTCATTTGCATGAAAGATTTTAATTATTTCCTATACAAGGTACCTGTACCAATTAAACCCCACCTAACAGTTTTTTGAAAATAACTCAAGAATCATAAATGAAAATAGACTGAAAAATCGTATTGTATTAGTGAGGGTATAGGACTACAACATATTAAAACCACAATACCTGACAACCCCCCAAAAAAAATTATATAGAAATTAAAAATTTTTGCAAAAAATTGTGCGTTATTCTTTTCATACTAAGTTGGTTGTTACATGAAAATTTCACCCGGCTGACAACAGTTCATTTAACCGGCCAAATTCTCAGTTATTTTTTTCTCAATTAACAAAACCAGCTTAACTGCAGATATCAAGTTTTTGTTGTGCTCTAACGAATCGGTGGATCACGTGACATGGATGAAATCTGGTAAACCATCATGAATTTATATTAGTTTTTATATAGGGATAAAAATTTTTTTTCATTTGCACGGGTTTGCGAAATATGAGGAATGGGCCTTATTAGGGGTAAAACGGTGTAGGGTCTAAACTTATTTTCGAAACAAAGAAAAGCACAGTAAATTGATACTGTGAAACTCACCATTGCATAAGTAACTAGTCAGACAGTAAACGCAAATTGAAATAAGAAAAATATATCGTTTAAAGTGGTCATGAAAAGTAAAAGGTTTTTAAAATTACTGAAAGTAATGTAAACAAAATTAACCACAGCCATTATTACACTTTGCGAACAAGTTTGCATCGTCGATGCTCATATCATTATGTAACAGCATATACGCCTTGTTGACAACAGTGATAAATTAATACCGTTACAACAACAATAACGCATTAGATCGGTCAATTTCAAGACTTGCAGCAATACGAAACAAATGCAAAAGACATAGCAGAAAGGTGAATATTATTGCCAAATCGTTGCGAGTTTGCGCTTCAATGGATGCGGTTGGTTGCATTGGCTTTTGAACTTCCCGCGCAGTCAGTTAAAATGTTTGCTCCTCCGATTACGACGATTTTGTAACGGTTAAGTGCTGTAGAATAATGTTAACGTAAATATAGATTTACTGCTTCGTGCATACAAACGAAGGCTTCGGAAAAAACTTTTCCAAGCATTCCAAAGCTCTACTTATCGTAATAAGCATTTAAGAAAAAATAAACTTGCAATGAAGATTCTATCTCTTATATCTTACTGATCTTTCCAAACTTTCTTTAGGACAGGTGTGTTTATTCTGCAATAAATCACGAACGTTTTACAAGACCCGCCCAACTAATTCAATATTGGGCGAAGTAAAATTTTCCGCCAAACTTTGACCGACAATTCTATTTTTATTACTTTTTTATCTGTAAGTGATTTCAAACTACTTTAAAATCTGTGAACCTATAAGCGTCGTGGTCTTATGCATCGTTTGTACTTTGAAGTATAAAGGTTATACTATACTACTTCTTCTACTATTTCTACTACTACTACTACTACTACTACTATACTTGAGTCTTTGCAGAAAATTCTAATAATCCTAGTTGTTGAAACGTTTAATCCAAAAATGTTTCAATTAACCAAACACACAGAAGTAAAGATTTCAAATCAGTCACTGCTCCATAGAGCTGTATAGGAATCACGTGCCAATTAACTGACAAAGGAAACCGAGTGGGTGAAAATTGTAAAATACGAACTAATCAAACCCGTCGTAAAGATAATAGGCCTAAAGTCTAAAAAAGCCAAACAATGCGAGGTTCTATAAAGGAAGATAGACTACTACATGAATGTCCAACCTTCGGCTCGCGGGCCACAGTGCGGCCCGCCTGAGATTTTTGTGCGCCGCGCTAGTCATTTTCACTCCAAGTAGTATTTTAACCTTTGAATCTTATCCTAATTAAATTGTAACACTCAGCTCTTTATGTACCCATTTTTCTTGAAATTTAACAGGTTCGGCGGCCCAATGAATTATTTCAAGTGACAATGCGGCCCACTATAATAAAAGGTTGGACATCCCTGGACTACTACTACTACTGCAAAGTGTAATAATGGCTGTGGTTAATTTTGTTTACAGTACTTTCAGTAATGTTAAAAACGTTTTACTTTTTATGACCACTTTAAACGATATAGTTTTCTTATTTCAATTTGCGTTTACTGTCTGACTAGTTACTTATGCAATGGTGACTTTCACGGTATCAGTTTACTGCGCTTTTCTTTGTTTTTAAAATAAGGTTAGACCCTATACCGTTTACCCTTAATAAGGCCCATTGCTCATATTTCGCAAACCCGTGCAAATGAAAGAAAATGTTTATCCCTATATAAAAACTAATATAAATTCATGATGGTTTACCAGATTTCATCCATGTCACGTGATCCAACTATTCGCTAGAGCACAACAAAAACTTGATATTTGCAGTTAAGCTGGTTTTGTTAATTGAGAAAAAAATAACTGAGAATTTGGCCGGTTGAATGAACTGTTGTCAGCCGGATGAAATTTTCATGTAACAACCAACTTGTTATGAAAAGGATAATACACTTTTTTTTGCAAAAATTTTTAAATTCTATATAAATTTTTCTAGAGGGTTGTCAGGTATTGTGGTTTTAATATGTTGTAGTCATATACCCTCACTAAATCAATACGATTTTTCAGTCTATTTTCATTTATGATTCTTGAGTTATTTTCAAAAAACTGTTAGGTGGGGTTTAATTGGTACAGGTACCTTGTATAGGAAATAATTAAAATCTTTCATGCAAATGAAGAAATAAATCTGGAATTAGAAACAACTCTAATTGTTTTTCTAATCTAACTCTAATCTAATTGGCACGTGATTCCTATACAGCTCTATGGAGCAGCGACTGATTTGAAATCTTTACTTCTGTGTGTTTGGTTTATTGAAACATTTTTGGATTAAACGTTTCAACAACTAGGATTATTAGAATTTTCTGCAAAGACTCAAGTATAGTAGTAGTAGTAGTAGTAGTAGTAGAAATAGTAGAAGAAGTAGTATAGTATAACCTTTATACTTCAAAGTACAAACGATGCATAAGACCACGACGCTTATAGGTTCACAGATTTTAAAGTAGTTTGAAATCACTTACAGATAAAAAAGTAATAAAAATAGAATTGTCGGTCAAAGTTTGGCGGAAAATTTTACTTCGCCCAATATTGAATTAGTTGGGCGGGTCTTGTAAAACGTTCGTGATTTATTGCAGAATAAACACACCTGTCCTAAAGAAAGTTTGGAAAGATCAGTAAGATATAAGAGATAGAATCTTCATTGCAAGTTTATTTTTTCTTAAATGCTTATTACGATAAGTAGAGCTTTGGAATGCTTGGAAAAGTTTTTTCCGAAGCCTTCGTTTGTATGCACGAAGCAGTAAATCTATATTTACGTTAACATTATTCTACAGCACTTAACCGTTACAAAATCGTCGTAATCGGAGGAGCAAACATTTTAACTGACTGCGCGGGAAGTTCAAAAGCCAATGCAACCAACCGCATCCATTGAAGCGCAAACTCGCAACGATTTGGCAATAATATTCACCTCTCTGCTATGTCTTTTGCATTTGTTTCGTATTGCTGCAAGTCTTGAAATTGACCGATCTAATGCGTTATTGTTGTTGTAACGGTATTAATTTATCACTGTTGTCAACAAGGCGTATATGCTGTTACGTAATGATATGAGCATCGACGATGCAAACTTGTTCGCAAAGTGTAATAATGGCTGTGGTTAATTTTATTTACAGTACTTTCAGTAATTTTAAAAACCTTTTACTTTTCATGACCACTTTAAACGATATATTTTTCTTATTTCAATTTGCGTTTACTGTCTGACTAGTTACTTATGCAATGGTGAGTTTCACAGTATCAATTTACTGTGCTTTTCTTTGTTTTGAAAATAAGTTTAGACCCTATACCGTTTTACCCCTAATAAGGCCCATTGCTCATATTTCGCAAACCCGTGCAAATGAAAGAAAATTTTTATCCCTATATAAAAACTAATATAAATTCATGATGGTTTACCAGATTTCATCCATGTCACGTGATCCAACTATTCGCTAGAGCACAACAAAAACTTGATATTTGCAGTTAAGCTGGTTTTGTTAATTGAGAAAAAAATAACTGAGAATTTGGCCGGTTAAATGAACTGTTGTCAGCCTAATGAAATATTCATGTAACAACCAACTTAGTAGGAAAAGGATAACGCACAATTTTTTTCAAAAATTTTTAAATTCTATATAAATTTTTTTTGGGGGGTTGTCAGGTATTGTGGTTTTAATATGTCGTAGTCATTTACCAGACGTGGGCAAACTGCGGCTCGCGAGCCACATGCGGTGTACTAAATGATGCCGTTATTCTTAGCTTTATTTAACGTAAATCAATCACCTGAAATAATAGAATAATAGTAAAACAATAATAGTATAAAAGCAACACAACCTCACAGCTGAAAGGGTGTTCGTTTGTGACAATACGAACTGTGGAGTAATCTTAGTCTACAACTAAGGAATGCGCAAAGCAGACAAACACAAGTAATCAAGATAAAACGAGGCGAGTTTAACAAAGGAATTTCATTACATTCACCTGGCCTATAATAATTTTGGTCTAATACTGTGATTGTATAATGGACATGGTATTATACATTGGCTTGGGCTTGCAATAAGCACGTACACAAAATAACATATACTGAGCACGTATCGTATACGTACTGATAGGTAACACAAGTTAGTCTACATACGAAATATTTCACTGTTCGCCATAACGGGGTGGAGGTACCCCTTTGTTGGTTCGGCTTGATCGGCGAAGATTTCTTTCTGTCGGCATGTTCTCTATTTCTGGTTCGTCCGTGACAGGAGCATCGTTTTGAACTTCAATGTTTGGTGAAGGGCTGCTTATAAAATTTTCTGTGACGGGTATTTCGTTCCTGTTTGGCGCTTCTTGAGGGCATGGTGAGAGATCGTTCAAAGACACTGTAGATTCCTGTCCGTCTGGCCGTCGGACGCGTGCATACGTTGGATTTGTATCTATCAATTCAACTTCGTCTACCAAGGGATCGTATTTGCTGTTGCGTACAAAACGTCGGAGGTACACTTTATTGGGAGCGATCAGCCACGATGGTATTGAAGGTCCCGAGGTAGAGCGTCGGTCAAAGGAGAAAAATCTTTGGTGAGGTGTCACGTTTGATGCCGTGCAGAGCAGCGACCTTATAGAATGCAAGGCTTCAGGTAACACTAGTTCCCACTGGGGTAATGGGAGTTTCCTTGACTTGAGTATTAGCGTAAGTGTTTTCCAGATGATACCGTTGTATCTCTCCACTTGGGAATTTCCAGTGGGGTGATATGGGGTTGATGAACTTGTTGCAATTCCCAAGTTTCGAAGGTGAGTGCGAAGTTCGTGTGATATAAGAGAGGGTCCACGGTCAGAGTGAATATAACTGGGTAATCCAGTGAGGGTAAACAGTTGATTCAGTCCCTGAATCACTGTTGTCGAGTTCATGTTTGGACACGGCACAGCGAATGGAAATCGTGAGTACTCGTCGATTATGGTTAAGATATACTTGTTCTTAGATGATGAAGGTATCGGTCCTTTGAAGTCGATGCTAATTCGTTCCATTGGCTTTGTAGCTTTTATTAACGCCATCTGGGGAGGTCTGTAAAATCGTGGTTTATTTTCAGCGCATATCTTACAGTTCGAACATACTTTCCGTATTTCGTCGGTTGAAAAGGGTAAATTCTTCATGCGAATAAAGTGCAACATTCTGGTGACTCCAGGATGGCCCAGGTTATTATGGATGTCTTCTAGTTGACTTGGTTGATAGATAGAGGCGCTGGTTGATCTTGAGAGACAGTCTGCGACCGGATTCATTTTGCCAGGACGGTAGCGAATTGAGTAATTAAGAGAGGCAAGTTCCAAGCGCCAAGTTTGGATTTTATTGTTTTTGATTTTCGTGCGACGACGATTGTCAAGCATGTAAGCTACTGATCGCTGGTCAGTTACTAGTTCGAAGCTTTGGCGTTGTAAAAGATCTTTCCACTTCCGAGTAGCTTCGATGATTGCCGTCGCTTCTTTTTCTATAGCTGGATACTTCAATTCACTTCCGTGCAACATACGTGACATGAAAGCGACCGGTCGTCCACCTTGATTTAGAGATGCTGATACAGCAACATCTGAAGCGTCGCACTCAACAACAAATGGCGTAGTCTCATCAATGGATTGTAATGAGGTGGTGGCCAGTTCCGTTAGGAGCTGGTGAAACGCTTGCTCCGCCTCTTCACTGAGGGGAAAGGACTGGACTGTCGTTAGTGGTTTCACTTTGTCGGAAAACCGTGGAATCCACTTCGAATAGTAAGACAAGAAGCCAAGAAGGCGTTGTAGAGCCTTTTTGTTCTGTGGGAGAGGATATTCTTGAAGCGGCTGTAGTCGGTCAGGATCTGGTTTGATTGTTTTGTGTTGGACTTGGTAACCAAGAACGTTGATTTGCGAAACCGATTTGACAGTCTTGCTTTCATTGAATGTTAAGTTTCGGCGTTTGAATACGGTAAGCAGTTTTTGGACATTGTCGTCGTGTTCTTGTTGTGTCCTGCCACAGACCGTGACGTCATCTTGGTATGCGAAAGCGTCGTTCAGATTTTCTTCATCAATGATGCGGTCAATTGCTCTCTGGAAGTTGATCCCTCCGTTTGTGACACCATATGGAATTCTTTTGTATTGCCATAACTTGCCATTGGCTTCAAACGCTGTGTAGACACGGTCGGTTTCCAATATCGGAATCTGATGATATGCAGATTTCAAGTCGAATTTTGAGAAGACGGAATACTTTGCAAGTTTATTTATCAGGTCATCTATTCTTGGAAATGGATATGCGTCTACGTGAGTGTAGAGGTTAATCGTTTGCGAGTAGTCGACACACATTCGGGTTTTTCCTTCAGTGCGAACAACTACTATCTGTGCTCGCCACGGAGACCGACTGAGTTCAATTACATCATCATCTTGCATTTTGTTGATTTCTTCTCGAATAAATTGTTCGTCGGGTTTGCTATACCGCCGTGATTTGACTGCAATAGGTTTGCAAGATTTTGGTAACTGTGGAAATAAGGTTTCCATTGCAATAGTGGCCGCTGGTAAAGCACAGACTATGGATTTGGATAAGGTAAAGTCTTCCTCAATACCACCATATTTGATTATAAGCCGATTATGCCGTTTCTGGAATGCTTGACCTAAGATCACGTCGCTGCATAAGTTGTCCATGACTCCGAATTGAACGTTTTCGTATTTGCGGTTGTTAACGACGATGTTGGTTGTGCAGGAACCTAACATTGCACATCTTAAGTTGCTTTGTGCCATAGATACTTCTTGGCGTGTTGGGGTTATTGGAAGATTCAGTGATTTTGCGGTGACGGCATTGATGTAGTTATCGGAACTTCCAGAGTCAACCAGAGCGCATAGGTTTTGATCACGTATTGATATCATTAGCGCCGCTTCAAGTAGGTTGTGCGGATAAATTGCGCACAAGGTCGGTGTAGCTTTCGCTACTGTAGCGACGGTTTTCGAAGGGTATTTACTTTTACATACCTTCAGGAAATGTCCAATTTTCCCACATTTGTTGCACGTGAGATTTCGCGCTGGACAAGATCTCCTGTCATGAAAGTCATAACCGCAAAAATAGCACTTTTTCTTCTTGAAAGAAGCTGCGATGTACGTCGTTGTCTCGAGCTCTCCTCGATTCTCTATTTCATTTTTACTATGAAGACTTTGCGGGCTTGTGGAGGCCGATGAGCATGTTGTGCTGTGCATGTTGTATGCGGAGGCATTCTTGCTTGCCATGTCTAACGCATTTGCTTGGTCTACTGCTGATTCGAGAGAAAGGGTTGTATTCTCTAGAAGTCTTTGACGGATCGAGGGAGATGCGAGACCGTTAATAAATGCATCTCTACAGAGTTCTTTGCGATATTGTTCCGCAGTCACATCTTTGCACTGGCAGTTTTTGCTGAGTATTTGCAACGTTTGCATAAACTGCGTTGGGGACTCGCTTGGTTGCTGCTTTCTCGTTGCCAATAAGTGGCGAGCAAAGATTTCGTTCGGTTTCTTGACGAGTAAATTTTGTAGGATTTCAACAGCAGAGTCGTACGTATTGCAATCTTCTATGAATTCAAATATCTCCGCCGACACGAAATTCGTCAATAGTTGAAGTTTGTTGATGGGAGGAGCTGTAGAAGTTTGTTCTCGCGCAAGTTCAGCTAGGAAGTTATCAAACGTTCTTTTCCAATGTTTCCATGATTTGCTGGCGGTTTCGCAGTTGATGTCAACTTCTAGTTTGGCAGGTTTCAGCGCACTTGTTTTAGACATGTTATTGTCAGCCTACAAATTACGTTAAATAAATTGTACTAAATGATGCCGTTATTCTTAGCTTTATTTAACGTAAATCAATCACCTGAAATAATAGAATAATAGTAAAACAATAATAGTATAAAAGCAACACAACCTCACAGCTGAAAGGGTGTTCGTTTGTGACAATACGAACTGTGGAGTAATCTTAGTCTACAACTAAGGAATGCGCAAAGCAGACAAACACAAGTAATCAAGATAAAACGAGGCGAGTTTAACAAAGGAATTTCATTACATGCGGCTCTTCGGCATGTTTTTTGTGGCTCTTCTAGTCGAATCGTAAAATTTCAATAAAATTGCAAAGACTACCAAGAGTACTGTTTATGAACGTTTCTCTCTTTTTCTTTTCTTTATTTAGGCCAGCATTGATGACAAGTTATTATTTATCCAAATTTAATGATATTTTTCGATTGAGGAATGCAGATATGGAACAATTAAACGACATCAATTATTTATGACGTCATACGTTCTTATGACTTGGCTCGTCAGTAAAAATTTAACAACCAAAGCGGCTCTCGGGTTCAAATAGTTTGCCCACCCCTGTCATATACCCTCACGGCTGTGGTACGATACAATATGATACGATTTTTCAGTCTATTTTCATTTATGATTCTTGAGTTATTTTCAAAAAACTGTTAGGTGGGGCTTAATTGGTACAGGTTCCTTGTATAGGAAATAATTAAAATGTTTCATGCAAATGAAGAAATAAATCTGGAATTAGAAACAACTCGTTTTGTAAATTTGCTTATAAGACTTTGCCTGAAATCATCTTCAATCATCTCTTTTCAAAGTATGCGGGGTTTCATTTCGTTATGGGATATTGTCTTATACAACCATGTACAATATACAATCGGTCAATAGCAATAGCAATACAATAGCATACAAAATGCGTTACAAACCATATAAAATCTTTAAATGTGATCATAAACTATACAGAAAGCTTTATTAAGGTTTCAAATCGACAGTAATGAGAAAGGTTAAGCATTTAGGCCCTGTCAAAAATAACGATTAATAAAAAAGTTTATTTCTAAAAGTTTGAAATGGATTTCATTGATACTGTCTGTTTCAATTCGAAAGCTACGCCATTTAACAGTAAATTACCTGCATACAATTCGTGTTCATGGAAGCACACTGAACCATCTTGGGCGAAAAACGCCAATGGATTCGGGCTGCTTGCTGATGTTTCTGTATATGAGCCCGTATATGGATTGTAGCTTATCACCTATCGTAGATGAAAATAAAGCTAGAAACTTTCACTGTATATTGCCGTGTAGACGTTCATTGTTTTACTACTTTTGCTAAAACAGCATAACCCAAGCCCTTTCCGGATCGATTAAAACAATCTGTTACAAAATAACCTGGAAATGATTGATGGGAATATCACTTAATGTTCAATGTCTTTAATGCAAACATTAATTTTAAACGTTAATGTCAATGTAAATATAGATTTACCGCTTTGTGCATAAAAACGAAGGCTTCGGAAAACTTTTCCACGAATTCCAAAGCTGAATACTTATCATCATACTCATAAACATTTAAGAAAAAATAAACTTGGAATGAAGATTTTGCTTCTTATATATCTTGCTGATCTTTCCAAACTTTCCTTAGGACAGGTGTGTTTATTCTGCAATTAATCACGAACGTTTTACAAGACCCGCCCAACCAATTCAATATTAGGCCAAGTAAAATTTCCCGCCAAAATTTTATCCACAATTCTATTTTTATCACTTTTTTTTATCTGCAAGTGATTTCAAACTGCTGTAAAATCTGTAGGTTTATAAGCGTCGTGGTCTTACGCATCGTTTGTAGTTTTAAGTATAAAGGTTATACTAGTACTACTACCACTACTACTACTACTACTACTCCTGCTAATATTACTATTGCTGCATGTACTGCTATATTACTGCTTGCCAAGATAGTGGAGATGCGTCTTTCTCACGCACTGATGGAAAACACGATCTTAGGCAAATTTCTTTGATAAATTGGTTAAACGCTTACATTTGAATAGTGAGCTGATGCTGGTGTGCGTAAAAATTTGAAACAGCTGAGTTTTGAAAAAAGTTAAAAATGTTGCGTAATTTTGCCCATCTTCATTTACGGCATTGTTTGCTTGTGCAGTTTTAGTTCAAAGTAGTTAAGAACGGTTATTGCAAAACAGTGATGAAAATCATTGCTATTGCTAGTATTTGTTTTGTCGTTGCATCTGCGTTCTCAAATGAGTGTTCACATAATAAACCGTGCAATTTTATTGGTGAGTGGAAGATTTTGTTGCAATATTTTGCTCTAATTCATTCTCGGAAGTTCTAGTTTGAAAACGGGACCACATTAAAACCATTTTAGCTCGGATAACAATATCTTCAATTTCACATTTGTTTGTAATCAGTTTGACTTGAATAAGTTCCCAGGTGGAGAAGTCTTTTCGGAACCAGCAGAATATGACGCCGTCAATGGAGCTCTGAATTTGGAATTGCCCAGTACAAATGAAAGACTTTAAAGTGGAATGGCTAACAATGGTACGAAGAACGTATAATGGAGAAATACCGGCACCCACTTGGAAAATAAGGAAAGGTGACCGCGTAAATTTAAAATTGGTGAGTCAATGATGATATGTAAGTCTTGACTTCTTATAGCATCACCTGGCAGCTGAATGCAAACATGCAGTAAACCACAGGCTAATGAAATAAAAAGGACCTAAACTTCTGACGATAAAAGTTGTACGGTATAACGTAGTCTATATATTTCTTTGCTTGTGCTTGTTAAAGAAATATCATTGGTATATCAATATATCATTTGTAGGTTAATAAATTGGAGCTCCCAGAGAAAGTGCTTCCCTTAAACAAGTTTAGGCTTCCTAACACCACTAACATCCATACCCACGGTCTTCACATCAGCGGAGAGGTAAACCTGAGGGTGGCCTGATGGGGTGGCATTATCACAACTTAAACAAACCTATGAATATAGTTTGTGTGTTTATAATTTACTTTTGGGCTCGCATATACGTTGGGTAAGTTATTTGAAACATATATTAAGTAGTACATACAGGCGTATATGTTGTAATGCATTTCAATATTTGATGATTGCCACAGGAGCCTCAAGATAATGTCTTCGTTGATGTGGGACCTGGAAAGAGCTACAACTACTACTACCAAATAAACGAGGATCAACCGGCCGGTACCTTTTGGTATCATCCTCACCTACACGGCAGCACTTTGTTTCAGGTTCTTTAATTTGTTATTATTATCGGTAAAATGTCAAACATAATTTGAAAAGCACTCAGAAAGTGTGTGCCTCCGTCAAGGTAATAGAATGCTTTTATATTGTATTTGTCATAACACAGCATTTTTTTCACCGCAATTCATTAATACGTTCCTTCATTATGTCAACGTTTAACAGGTAATATGAATCAAGTTTCGAATGTAAATTAACCACAGTTTTTTGCAAACATACTTGCCATTCTCTCATGATGAGGTATTTAGAGTAATTTTGATGATATACAGATAAAGTCGCTTTTAAATATTAACTTTCAAGAGTTAATTTCTGCATGGCTGCTGCAATTTGCATTCAAAAGCGGCCCAGGATCGTTTGTAATGACTGTTTCGTACGGCCTATTAAGAAGCGTGCTGGTTCCTAATCGCAGCAATAGGCTAACACCAACAAACCGAAAGTTGACGTTTTTCAACACCTTAAAAACTTTTGACATTTCTAGCCGACGAAAGTTGTCTTGACTTTACTAATCACAGGTTGCACAACAATATACTATACACGCGACACGTATGTTTTTTCTCTCACAGCAAGGGTAAGCATGACCTGAGATTAGTTCCAGTGGCGGGTTTTTTAATTTAGGCTTATTTCCCAAAGTTTAGTCATTTTTTACTTGTATCCTATTGAATAGACAAGACACCTTGAAAACTTGATTAAAATACGATAGCAGGTAAAACCGATACTAAATCATTCAATCATTTTATTTTTCGTTAAATGCGCGGTGGGGACGACAAATCAAAGCCAGTTGCTACTAGCACGCGCCAATGAACAGTACAAGGTATCAAAGCCTAACGGGTTTAAAACATGCTCAAACATAATCAGCGTAATAATTGCTGGTAACAACTAGCACGGCCACTAAACCTATAAAAACATACTCGATCGAACGATGTTGTTAACAGACAAACAGACAAAAGATAATTTTTCTTTGGCGGAAATGATAAGGAAACTATAACACTGAACATGATGACCAACTAAATTTCGGAAATAATTTTTGTTATAGGTAAATAGCGGGATGGCGGGCATGATCATCGTGGAAGATGCACCTGATCCCTCCATAACTCCTCAGCATCTCCTGGATGTCTCGTGCCCAGACAATTGTCATCACGAAGTGAGACTTGTGTTTCAACCCACAATGATGTTCGTAAACAACGCTTTCCGCGGTTTTGTACATCAACAAGATGAGATGGAAGTATACGAAGCATTCAGGTACCTTGACTCAGCTTCTTTTCTGTCACCATAAAATACTTTAAGTTCGAAATACTGCATTTCGGTGATTTTTACTGAAATTACTTGTGCAGGCATCGAAAATATCCTTTAATTGGCGAAAAAAGAACATTAGAGGATTGGCTATCGGACGAAAACGCCGGCATCGAATACTTTACGACCAATGGAAAACTGTGGCCTACTTACACTCTTAAGAGTGGTCAAATAAAACGATTCAGGTATTACATATTGTCCAACATAATGAATATACTACTTTGGCATTTTACCGTGATATTTTACCCAGATAATCAAAACAATATCTCAATAAACAGACCCAAAATAATTATTACTTTTTTCAAGGCTGGTCAATGCTGGCGGAAGTGCGTCACTCGAGCTAACAATTACGGACAATTCCGGTGCTAAAGCAAAAGGATGCCAAGTCAGGGAAATTGCTATAGACGGTATATACCTTGACAAAGCAAGGTTTCAGAAACACAAAAGAACACTGCTCGTTCCATCTGCTCGTGCTGATTGGCTGGTCGTGTGCAACACTCCTGGAACGTACAAGGTATTTGGATTGCATCCTTCATGAACATTGTACTGGTTGACTTAGATCGCAAAAGATCCTAAGTTGGCTTGGACCGTTTGTATCGAACCGTTTGACAATTTTGGCAAAAAAATGACCATTTTATCAGGTTTGTCCGTGCCACATAAGCTTTGCAAATTATTTTTAAACTAAAGGAGTGAGCCTGTTGGTTTTAAATGCACGCTTATAGTAATCCAGTCACTAATCACTTTTATGGGACTTTTTTACAGGTTAGCTGGTTAGCCTAGACAAAATTAATGACAACATGATAACAGTAACAATTGTTACAGCTACAATCTGTTGCGTTGTACGAAGACAACATGTCTTTGGGAACTGTTCAACGTTGGAACGGAACGCTTTTGAAACTTGTCGTTAAAGGAACTGCAAAGAAGACTTTTATACGCACAAGTTACCAGCTAGACAACATTTTATTGGCGACTTTCGACAACTATCCCAAGAAGAGGTAAAAGAATTTTGTTTGCTTTAAGTTTTTAAAGGTGTTTCTGAAAAGAAATTAGATTTAAAACTCAGTCATATGCTTTGTAACTGTTTTCTTGTAGTTTTATGATTTTAAAGACCTTAGTATTTATACAGGTTACGGGAAGATTTGTGATTGAACTCAATCCATGGACGAGACTGAACAGAGAAGTCTTCAAATTCCCGACTTACTATAGGTAGGCTGCTGTACAATTCAGCACATTTTAATGAAAACATCACATTTTGTGTATTTAAAAGAATTAATGCGTTTTATCTGTAAAAAATCTTTAAGCAGTATTTTGGTTTTTTCAACTAGATTTAAAGCTCATCTTGGCACTGTACAGGAATGGTATTTTGTCAATACCGATCCTGCGACCAGTCACCCAATTCATATTCACGTCAATCATTTCCAGGTAATTTTGCAACGCATTGTTTTAATGATTAAAACAATGCGTTCTTAAAATTTAATCGATCAGGAAACGGCTTGGGTTATGCTGTTTTAATACAGCTAGTAAAACAATTAACGTCTATACGGCAATATACACAGTGAAAGATGCTATCTTTATTTTCATCTACGATAGGTGATAAGCTACAACCCTTATACGGGTCCATATGCACAAACATCAGCAAACGGCCCGAATCCAATGGCGCTTTACGCCCAAGATGGTTCAGAGTGCTTCCATCAACACGAAATGTATGCAGGTAATTGACTGCTAAGCGGCGTAGCTTTGGAATTAAGACAGACAGTATCAATGACATCCAGTTCGAACTTATAGAAATAAACTTTTTTATTAATCGTTATTTTTGACAGGGCCTAAATGCTTAACCTTTCTCATTACTGTCGATTTGAAACCTTAATAAAGCTTTCTGTGTAGTTTATGATCACATTTAAAGATTTTACGTGGTTTGTAACGCATTTTGTATGCTATAGGCACAGATGAAATTAAGAAATCAGATCACCCATTGAAATACCTCGGGCATGATCAACGCTGGAAAGCTGGAGGAAAAGGTATATTAGGTTACAGCGACGCCGGTACTTTTCACGATGTTCTGCTTATCCCACCCATGAGTAACATCACGGTGAGTTTTCCGTAATTGGTCAACAAAAGAAATTAATTTTTTGTCTAATTTTGTGCATTTCTAAGTCTAATCGCTTCTTTTTTTAATTAGATTCGTTTTATGGCGCACAAGTACGTCGGCGTTGCTGTCATTCACTGTCATCTCCTCAATCACGAGGATGAAGGCATGATGATGGTGGCACAGATAGTGCAAGAAGGTATTGTACAGTGAAAGTTTTATAAATCATCGGTTTATTTGTAGACTTAGTTGTTGAGGAATAACCAACTAGTGCTTAACCATAGTTGAATAATTTAATCATCGGCTTTAACAACGCTTTCTCGGTCAACCCTCACACAACAAAGCTTATGGCCGAATTTCTGATATTATGCAATTATTCAAATATAGGTCACTTTCACTTAGAGCTAGTTTACTTAAGTTTATTGGTTATAATGTTTTTTCAAGGTACCGGCTTATAAATAAACGAGTTAAGTTGGAATAAATCCGTTGGATTATTGATTTTGAAGTGAACAGGACCTAGTCTAACAATAAAATAACAAAATTTTTGTTGTAATATTGATCCGATATATACAGAAATAACATTTACCGGAAAATTGTGAACCATGGTCGACTTAAAAGTTATCATTTTAGGTGAAGGTACCGAAGCCGCGATCAAATCTGGAAATGCATATCCCGGCCAATGTAAAAAGAACGATCCTTATCCTTTTAATAAGGTAAACCATTACAAGATACTTATATACCACTAACAAAGTATTTAAAGTGTTATAATTTGCATGGTGTTGATGTTAAAGGTTAAATGCGTTCCCTTATTAAAGTAAAAACAACTACACAAAAGCATGTTTTTCAGGAGACTAATGACGATGAAGATTTTGGTCACCTTATCCAAAAACTGAAGACGTTGAAAAGTCCGGATGAAACTTGGCAAGGTCAAAGGCAACGCTGGATGACGTAAAGTGCAAAACCCGAAGAAAAAGCCTAAAAATAATTTTGAAATACTAAACTATGGAAAAAGTTTATACTGATATAGCTAATCTTTTAATTTTGCTTCGGCCGCTTTCTTGCAATTTCAAATGTTTTAATTGCGATTAAAAATTCAATGCTTTTTTTGGTTTTGCCAAACTGTTCACTTATTTGAAAGTAAAATACGTTTGATCAACCAATTAAAAAGTAAGGTGGTGTTGTCAGAGGAATTGTCAACGACATGTAATGAAGAAGCAGAGCAACAAAAAAGATAGATATTTTGCAAAGTTTCTTTATTAAAGACCCGTGTAAGTAATAGAACAGAAGAAAAGCAATATGATTGATTTTGTGCACTTTCACTGATCACTGTCTTGTCTGTGTTGGTGGAAAACTTTCTTTTGTTTATCCACCCAACATCGAAGAACTGCATGGAAATGTACAACACAACTTTACAAGAGTTGTTTAATTGTGAAAATCTTTAAAAATAAAATATTTACCAAACCACATTAACAATATTTAGAATCCGATTTATTATCTCGAGATGCATATAATAATTAACTCAGGAAACTACATAACCCGTTTCTATACGTCCAATCGCAATACTACAATATATCTTTTTTAAACTGTAGTTTGAATAATTCCTCTGTGTGTTTAATATGGAACGCCGATCGACTTGCTAATTCCAAATAAAAGTTTATTTTATTTCAAATCATTTGTAAGTGGAATTAGATTTACAATTTAAAGCACATATGAAGTCATCGTCGCATGTATAGTTAAAGTGCAAATATTAACAGTAAAATCCTAAGATTTCGCTAAAGCAGCCGCCGTCAACATACAAATATTGATCCTGTTGGCCGTCAAAATATTATATGATTTTACGCCACACCAAAGTAAAGAAACGTTGATGTGTAACGACACAAATTTCAAGAAAAGCTGAAAGTCAACTCCAAAACCAATACGACATTATAAGCATGTTCCTGAATATATACGTATAAATATGCTGTAGTCTATATATACAGTATGTTTCAGTGTTGCAGACGATGTGTTTTGTGTTTGTGGTGTACGGTACTTTTGGTTAGTCAAAAAATCCATAAAGTTCTGCAATATGAATTATAATTTTGTTGGCTATTGCTTATACGAAATGATTTTGTTTTGTTAATTTGGCGGTGGAAGGTATAGAATATTAGCCGTATTCCAACCAATCCCGCTTATGAAACCTAATTATCTAATTATGTAGTAGTCTATTTTGCTTTATAGAACCTCGCATTGTTCGGCCTCTTTAGACTTTAGGCCTATATTCTTTACGACGGGTTTGATTAGTTTGTGTTTTAATGTTTTTCACCCACTCGGTTGCCTTTGTCAGTTAATTGGCACGTGATTCCTATACAGCTCTATGGAGCAGTGACTGATTTGAAATTTTTACTTCTGTGTGTTTGGTTCATTGAAAAATTTTTGGATTAAACCTTTGTACAACTACGATTATTAGAATTTTCTGCAAAGACTCAAGTATAGTAGTAGTAGTAGTAGTAGTAGTAGAAGTAGAACCTTTATACTTCAAAGTACAAACGATGCATAAGACCACGACGCTTATAGGTCTACAGATTTTATAGCAGTTTGAAATCACTTACAGATAAAAAAAAAGTGATAAAAACAGAATTGTGGATAAAATTTTGGCGGGAAATTTTACTTGGCCCAATATTGAATTGGTTGGGCGGGTCTTGTAAAACGTTCAAGATTTATTGCAGAATAAACACACCTGTCCTAAGGAAAGTTTGGTAAGATCAGCAAGATATAAGAGATAGAATCTTCATTGCAAGTTTATTTTTTCTTAAATGCTTATTACGATAAGTAGAGCTTTGGAATGCTTGGAAAAATTTTTTCCGAAGCCTTCGTTTGTATGCACGAAGCAGTAAATCTATATTTACTTTAACATTATTCTACAGCACTTAACCGTTACAAAATCGTCGTAATCGGACGAGCAAACATTTTAACTGTCTGCGCGGGAAGTTCAAAAGCCAATGCAACCAACCGCATCCATTTAAGCGCAAACTCGCAACGATTTGGCAATAATATTCACCTTTCTGCTATGTCTTTTGCATTTGTTTCGTATTGCTGCAAGTCTTGAAATTGACCGATCTAATGCGTTATTGTTGTTGTAACGGTATTAATTTCTCACTGTTGTTAACAAGGCGTATATGCTGTTACATAATGATATGAGCATCGACGATGCAAACTTGTTCGCAAAGTGTAATAATGGCTGTGGTTAATTTTGTTTACAGTACTTTCAGTAATTTTAAAAACCTTTTACTTTTCATGACCACTTTAAACGATATATTTTTCTTATTTCAATTTGCGTTTACTGTCTGACTAGTTACTTATGCAATGGTGAGTTTCACAGTATCAGTTTACAGTATTCATTTATGATTCTTGAGTTATTTTCAAAAAACTGTTAGGTGGGGTTTAATTGGTACAGGTACTTTGTATAGGAAATGATTAAAATCTTTCATGCAAATGAAGAAATAAATCTGGAATTAGAAACAAATCTAATTTTTGTTCTAATCTAACTCTAATCTAATTGGCACGTGATTCCTATACAGCTCCATGGAGCAGTGACTGATTTGAAATCACACATCTCGACGTTATATGAGTATCCATGTTTGCTTTCCTGCTTCTACACGTTATGAAGTTTAGCGAGCGATACTTTTCAGCAAACATAGCACGTCAAACTTCAATAAATCAAATTTGATTATGACGTACAACTCCACATTTCATTTAGACCGCTCCAAGATAAATCTTCTACGATATTTGCTTCTCATGTAACGAGTTTATATAAACGTCAAAACGTTCGGCTGGAAAACCATTGTCTACAAATCGATCGAAGAAACCAGATCTGCATCGGAAAGTTGATATTCTTCGACCAAGATGATCAATCTCGTGATACATTTATTCCTTTTCTCCATTGCTTTGGCAAGTGGTAAGTTAAAATAGAAATTTTATATGAGGTTAATTACGTCATCACGAAGGTTTTTCCTGTGCAATTTCTAAAAATTAAGTTTTAGTACACCTTTTCGTACAATTTCAAAAAAATATGAATGGAGTATTTAAATAGAATTTGAAATCAAAACGTTTAAAAATATTTCAACTGTTTCAGTGGAATATCTCAATCAATCGGGTTCTGCTGCTGACCTGCCTGCAAGCTGCAAACAAATCAAGCTTGCAGGACGTAGTCACGGAAACGTGATTTACTACATCCGAGACTCCAACATGATTTCTTACCCCGTTTATTGCGACATGACTCTAGGCAGCGGAGGCTGGACTTTGGTGGCTTCCATCCACGAAAACAAAATCCGGAACACCGGTAGATGCCAAACAGGAAACCGATGGTCCAGCGAAATTGGAAATGAAAAAAACGCAAAAGTTGTTGCCGATAACTGGTCCAATTACAACACGTTTGGTCACGTCGGATAACAATATCTTCAATTTCACATTTGTTTGTAATCACTTTGACTTGAATAATTTCCCAGGTGGAGAAGTCTTTTCGGAACCAGCAGAATATGACGCCGTCAATGGAGCTCTGAATTTGAAATTGCCAGTACAAATGAAAGACTTTAAAGTGGAATGGCTAACAATGGTACGAAGAACGTATAATGGAGAAATACCGGCACCCACTTGGAAAATAAGGAAAGGTGACCGCGTAAATTTAAAATTGGTGAGTCAATGATGATATGTAAGTCTTGACTTCTTATAGCATCACCTGGCAGCTGAATGCAAACATGCAGTAAACCACAGGCTAATGA
The DNA here is from genome assembly GCF_947623445.1 of Clavelina lepadiformis. NCBI lineage: Eukaryota > Metazoa > Chordata > Ascidiacea > Aplousobranchia > Clavelinidae > Clavelina > Clavelina lepadiformis. Next base: position 5,006,202 of record NC_135248.1, on the reverse strand, counting down.
AATAAAAAGGACCTAAACTTCTGACGATAAAAGTTGTACGGTATAACGTAGTCTATATATTTCGTTGCTTGTGCTTGTTTAAGAAAAGTTTTATTCTATATCATTTGTAGGTTAATAATTTGGAACTCCCACAGAAAGTGCTTCCCTTAAACAAGTTTAGGCTTCCTAACACCACTAACATCCATACCCACGGTCTTCACATCAGCGGAGAGGTAAACCTGAGGTTGGCCTGATGGGGTGGCATTATCACAACTTAAACAAACCTATGAATATAGTTTGTGTGTTTATAATTTACTTTTGGGCTCGCATATGCGTTGGGTAAGTTATTTGAAACATATATTAAGTAGTACATACAGGCGTATATGTTGCAATGCATTTGATCATTGCCACAGGAGCCTCAAGATAATGTCTTCGTTGATGTGGGACCTGGACAGAGCTACAACTACTACTACCAAATAAACGAGGATCAACCGGCCGGGACCTTTTGGTATCATCCTCACCTTCACGGCAACACTTTGTTTCAGGTTCTTTAATTTGTTATTATTATCGGTAAAATGTCAAACATAATTTGAAAAGCACTCAGAAAGTGTGTGCCTCCGTCAAGGTAATAGAATGCTTTTATATTGTATTTGTCATAACACAGCATTTTTTTCACCGCAATTCATTAAAACGTTCCTTCATTATGTCAACGTTTAACAGGTAATGTGAATCAAGTTTCGAATGTAAATTAACCACAGATTTTTGCAAACATACTTGCCATTCTCTCATGATGAGGTATTTAGAGTAGTTTTGATGATATACAGATAAAGTCGCTTTTAAATATTAACGTTCAAGAGTTAATCTCTGCATGGCTGCTGCAATTTGCATTCAAAAGCGGCCCAGGACCGTTTGTAATGACTGTTTCGTACGGCCTATTATGAAGCGTGCTGGTTCCTAATCGCAGCAATAGGCTAACACCAACAAACCGAAAGTTGACGTTTTTCAACACCTTAAAAACTTTTGACATTTCTGGCCGACGACAGTTGTCTTGACTTTACTAATCACAGGTTGCACAACAATATACTATACACGCGACACGTATGTTTTTTTCTCTTACAGCAAGGGTAAGTATGCATGACCTGAGATTAGTTCCAGTCGCGGGTTTTTTAATTTAGGCTTATTTCCCAAAGTTTAGTCATTTTTTACTTGTGTCATATTGAATAGACAAGACACCTTGAAAACTTGATTAAAATACGATAGCAGGTAAAACCGATACTAAATCATTCAATCATTTTATTTTTCGTTAAATGCGCGGTGGGGACGACAAATCAAAGCCATTTGCTACTAGCACGCGCCAATGAACAGTACAAGGTGGCAAAGCCTAACGGGTTTAACACTAGAACGGCCAGAGTTGCGATAAGCCGTCGACGGCCGCTAGCGGTCATTTTGACCGCTTTTCCGAAAATTCATTTTTTCTAAGAATTTCTTTGCTTTTTTGCAGCCTAATTATTGAATTAATATTTAAGTCACAAAACTCCATAAATCTATCCACCAAAAAGATTTTTATTTTAAGAAATGGGCAAAAATCTGGTCACAAAATTGGAAAATGTTTCAAATTTGCGTTGTCGCACATCCTAATACATTCAAAAAGCTCCATAGTGGTACACCTACCACATACGGTTTTGTTACATTTCAAACAACGCTTCTTGGTTTTGTTTTGTGTGCAGTTTGCCGCTATTTCACACTGTTTACTCTTCTTGGCAATTCTTTTTTCACGAGCATTCAGCAGTGTTTGAGGTCTTGCAATCGTATCGTTGCTGCTGGAGCTTTCAACGATGTAGTCTTCAGGTAGTTCTGTTCCAAGCTTAAAAATGAAATCTCTTCTTGAAACCTTGTCAGCTGTTCGTTTTTTATACAGCACATAAGCATTGATGCCTGCTAAATCCAACATATTTTAGAAAACTGCAGCGGGCCAACGATGTGTACCTGCTTTGACTGAATACTGCCTGGCCATTTGATCAGCCACGTCAACACCACATTTGGTCTTGTTATAAAATTCAACTGTCTCCGTTTTCTTTTTGTCACTGTGCCAAGTTCAACAGACTGATGCAGAGAGCTAAGAATACAAACGCTTTTCTTGGGCTTACACTGATACACAGTTTGAGTTGCCACATCGCCTGCCTTCATGAGCTTATTAGAATAGCGTTGCCGCAAGCATTTTGCAGATGCAGACAGTTCACATCTAACCTTGTTCATAGTTCCAACAAGACTGGTTTCCTTCTTTTTCAGCTCTTTGGCAAGTAAAAACGACGTGAAAAAGTTGTCGGTTGTAACATTTCTGCCTTTTCCCATAAATGGTTGCATGAGATTCATGACAACGTTATCACTAAGCCTTTGGGTGGGTGGGCGTGATTCATCTTTGCCCAGATATGGATATGCATTTAGGATGTACAGTACTTCAATTCCATATCAACCGCCAGCCAGCATTTTATGCCAAACTTGTCTGGTTTGTCTCTGTCTGGTGAATCTACAACGAGCTTTAGTTGTTTCTGATAAAGTTTCTAAAGAGTTCAATCCTGATATTTTCTGCAGGTTTGTAAAAACTGATACTATTGTTTACAAACCTATTCAAAATATCCGAGATAAGAGCAAATTTGTTAGTTTGCAAGCGTGCTGACCTTGTGCTGCGCAAGTCGAATTTTTTCTGCTTGCCCGACTGTTTATACTTATTACAGCCTACATCGTTTGTTGAGGATTCGAGTTAAAGGCACATTCAGTTAAGAAATTAAATTAAATCCATTAAAATGTTCTTTGTTTGTTCTTTTCATTACATTTTTTCTATTGTGCTTGTAGTGAGGTCATTTTCATCGTCATTCTTCGTCGTGACGTCTTACTTACTCTAGCGGCGAGCAGAGCATACGGATAAAAGCAAACATTTATGTATTTGAACGAAAACTCCGGCTCCGCTACTATTTGCAACCACTCGTCTATTTTTTCTTCATGCACTTGTCGCAAGCAACTACACGCCAGCGTGAAAATCATGATTGCTTCGCCGTAATATGTGAAAAATATTGCAACGCGCTCATGGGAAAAGTGACGACACATCAAGAAAGTTCGCGACTTACCACTGCAAAGGAGTTTTTACGCGGAACTCGAAAGTTGTACATTTTCAATTATTGGAAAGATTTTAAATGCTACCATCGCGAAATGTTACTGCTTGTTAAATATTAACGAAAGGAGCGTGTTGACGAATTTGCAGTTAATTTACATTCAAGTTACTGATTATGCGAGCCAGACAGAAAAACAAGAAATTGACATTTGGAAAACCGTCGATAAGACCAATGTGCTCAAAATTTCTCCACTATCGGTGCTCGGGTTCATCATAGAAGGGGTCATGACAAACAGCATCAGAAAGTTCCATTGCAAAGACCTCGGTCAAACTGGCAAAACATTCGCGGAATACAAAGAGATGATTCTTCACTCCGACTATGCTTTCAACCTGGTCGACGTCAAGTTTACCACGCAAGGACTGAACTCCAAGCGCAAATATCTGAAAATTGTATAAATAGAGAGTTCTGTTACCACGTGAGAAATTTACTGGTAAAAATGTTTATAGGTTACAAAACTCAGCCTGTATAATACGGAAGCCTATGACGCAACACTACGCGTTGCGGCTTAAGTGCACAATAAATTCAGGTCGTTGTTTGCATACTTATTTAGAACTTTACCAGGACACCCTTGTTTCGAAGTTTCATCGCCTCCACCGCCACGTCCATCAAAGGGTTGTCAGGACAAGGCACTGCAATAATACTCTTCTATGTTGCTGTGAATTATTAAGGTAGTTTTGTAAATATTCGATATCCTCTGGCATTGTTACACATTTAATGGTGTAATCACAGTAGACCGAAAAAACGCTGCAGCTCAAACGTGGTAGAAAAACAAGTGTGGACGATTGGTTCCATTTGTAACTACCAGATAGTTGACAAAACAAAACATGTCGTACCCTCATCAGTTTTGTTCCGATCTTCAACATTATGACGTAAGTGTTTATATTTTGCATTCAACTCACGGGATAACGTATGCAGTATAAATTTTTATATCTTATATGTTTCTAATAACGTACATGTTTGCTGGGTTTGCGGGTTCACGGTTCGTTAAAATGTTTTAGTCACTCCGTATGCTCTCGCAAACAGTCTTTATTTTCATCCGGCATAGTTTCCGAACCAAGCAAGATGTTATGGGCTCCATTCCTTTCGTTTCTTCATGCACATGTTGGGATGGTATGATGATTTTTTGTTTTTGTAAGAGCACTAAAGAAAAAGGGATAAAGCAAACACAAAAAGCCGCTGAAAAATGTTGCAAAAAACAAAACCTTTTCCTTAGTCATCATACTATAAGCTTATACTTTGATCTGTTATTCTAGAAAGTTACAGCATATCTAATCTTAATTTTTTTACCAACTGTTTAGCAATTAGTTTAGTCTTTCCAGTGGTGGTAACGAAAAATTTCTAATTGCCTAATAACTGTCTTTGTTCTTTCTGGCAAATTCTGGGATTATCCTTTCCTCAAAAATAAAATCACTGGTTGGCTGCAGTAATTAAGAATATTATCCAAATAAAACAAAGAACCTTAAACAGCGTCTTTTAAGGAAGTTTTCGGAAGCCTGTGAAAAGCAATTGGAGTAGAATTACGGTTCGTGCACTCAGGCCTGCGTGTACTGGCCATAATATGTCAGATGTTTAGCGTATAATGAAGACTCAAGCTCAACGTTTCGCTTGCATTTGAAACCGCGGTGGACTGGTGACTGCATTACAAGAATTACAGCTCTCAACAAATTATATTAGGAATGCATTGATTTGTTGGGCTGCAAAAATTTATTCAACATATTTTGATAAAAAGGCAGTTTCATCTTTCTAACTTAATTTCCCGGTTCGCCTAAAGATCCCAACCAACTTTCCTTTTTTCCAAGTTTTTTCCAAACTCTTTTCATTGTTCACGCTTAAGCACGGTTACAAGATGAATTGTGCTTTCTGTTGTCAATCCATTGGCTACATCATAGCAATTGGCAACCCAGGTTTCATCAAAAGTCAGTAAAAATAATAACCATGCATACACGCAAGCAAGTTTATAGCAAAAACGAAAAAATCGCGGAAAGCTTATAAGCCTTTGGAAAATAATATTAGTGAGGTTTCTTATGTTTTTTCTGGGACAAAATCTTGTTAAAATTTTTTGCCCGCGTTTCTTTAGATCTCAATGATTGCCGAACTTGGTGGAATGTGTGTGTCACTGTGTCAAAATGTGTCACTTTTGGTAAAAACTGCTTAGTAAATTAATTGTTTCAAGTAATTATGTTTATATATCTCTTGTTTTACAATATCCTATATACTAATAAGGGTGGCGGGCAAAGAATTTTATTTTCGGTAGAAATGCATTTAGAAAATTTTCCCCCAACATACTTTTTCGATAATAATCTGCCAATAATTTATAAAGATATCCGAAACAAAATTTAAACCTACCATTCTCGGCCGTAAATACTTATGGAAGACTTAATAAATACAGCTATAGTGAATATCAATAAATTCTATTTAAAACTATTCCTCTCCAGAATATCATGCAGACAGCTTTCTGTCCTTGCAACAAACATAAATTTAGCTATATACATCGCTGTAGGGCATGTAGGCTATATACCAGCATTATTAATTAACGTAAATATAACGACTACAAAGAAGTAATATTTTTGGTTATTTACAATAATGTTTCCAAGGATATAAGAAAACAGCAGAAAAAGGTAACAACTATAAAGTGCTTACGAGCGATTTTTAATCGAACAATTCAGAGCGCTCACTAACAAATGTACATAAGCACAAGAATGCACATCACTGTACACATTTAATGTTATTCAGTGACAATGAAAAGAATAAAGGTAGCCAGGACAACTGTCACCAAGATGATGATGTTGAAATGTTTCCTCCTTGATCCTGAACATTCTCCAACAACTTCGTTGAATGGAAACGGGTCGCATTTGCTGCACTGCCCTGGATAAGCATCGCCGGACTTAATGTGTGCGCCAGTAGTATTGGCTCCTTGAAAATTTTAATCAATTCGTTACAAATGCGGTAGAAAGGAACGTGGTAGAAACCCATATTAAGTCGATCAAACGAATGAAATAAACATAAAAACAAAACTACAACTATTGCAACACGAAAATCAAGGGATGGAATGAAATCAATATCGTATTTTGCTATATGTTTACAACATAGTTTTGATACCTTATTGTTTCGATAGAATTATTCAAGCCATGCAGGTATTTTGAATATAATTTGGTGATTATATAATTCTAAATTTGATTTCGAAAATTAGAAGCAACAACACCCAAAACAACTTCTGTTAATTACGTCTGATCTGCTATGATAATTTTTTCAATAAAATATCTTACCGTCTGGTACGATCTTTGTAACCATCATCATACCGTGATCTTCGTGATATAGAATATGACAGTGAATGACCACGGTACCAATAAAACGATCCGTTTGGAATCGAATCTTCATTGCGAAATATGCAAAATGTTAATAGTATCAAAATAAGTGATTAGGAGGATAATTTTACAAAACTTGATTATAACAACATGAAAATACAGAATCTTATAAATGGAAGCAAACGGCAAATAATATGCGAAATATTCTTACCGTAATATTACTAAACGGTGGGACAAGAATTACGTCATGGAAAATTCCACTTGGTGAATAGCCCAAAGTTCCATTAGGATGACTTTCCATATCTCTCCAGCGCTGAGCATGGCCTCGATACTTCAACCATTGGTTATAATCATAATCAGGTAACATAGCCTGTATGCCTAAAAAAAATTACACGCAATTATATTTATGAGCTACAATGTAGATTGAGGAATGGACAGATATTTTGCAAAATCGTTTGATTTTTCTTGACCGACTTCTGAAAATACCACTTTGATATAAAGCATATAAAAACGTCCTTCCATGAGCTCACTTTTGGGGAAGTTTTCGTACTGGCGATCACATTGTTGTTTATTCTGATTAAAAAATACTTTGTTGCCCATCACGGTGGCTCCAATTGGTCCAGTGTAGTTATTGTAACTGATGACCTGAAATGTTTTTTATTACAAGAAATTTTTTGAAAACCCACAAAAAAGCCCGAGATGTCATTAAAGAAGCAAGGAAACATCTGGTAAATTGTCCTGAGCCTTAAGTGAAACTTGCTTTATTTACACAACATTGTTATTTTTCTGCATATGTGTATACATGTGCACATATGTCTATATTAGTTGTCTAGATCGTTAATTGAACGATCACGAAATCATGTAAGACATAATTGCAACTTTTTGAATTTGACTATAAAGCAAAATTACAATTAAAAAAAACATTATACTATAAAAAATCTTTATAGACTACCTGAAAATTATTCACGTGAATATGAATTGGATGGGGAAACGAAGCAGTATTGATGATGTACCATTCCTGAACAGTGTTTAAGCTCGCCACAAATCTATAACGATTAAAAAATCAAAAAAAGTTTGACAATTGGCATAGGTCACTCTGCTCCCGGTGATTTATGCATTTATGCATTTGTGTGATTTTATAGAGTATAGGGTGATGTTCAAATGGTTTTCGAGTACCAAGAGTTTACTAAAAGCAACACAACTGCATGTATATAAACACATAACCTTTTTTAAAGCTGACTGGTTTCGGCCACATACCTTCTTTTTGGTAAGAGCAAATGTTCATATAAAGAGGTGAAAATTAAATACTAAACTACATTTAAAAGCTTATTTCAGAAGTTATTGCAAAGAAAAACGTTTAGGATATAAACAAATAACATAGACTATTATAAAGTAAAGTTTGTTTTCGACTGAAATCTTTCCCTGTTCAACGTCAAATCTGGTCCAACTTCGATAACAAATCGTCCAGTTACCTAAAGAAGAACAACTTTTTTGAAATGATTTTTTAGAGGTGATTTTTAACTTTGTTGTTTTTTTTAAATTTGATGAATGATTTTTCAAAAATGCTTGAATAAAAGCACATCTTATAAAGAAATATTCGCTATAGTCTCACTTCGTCTTCCGTCAGGTTTCGAAAATCAGACACAAAAAATTGTTTTGCGGGAAGCGATGTCGGTATGACAGTTGAGGTTTGTGTTCCATTGATTTTTATAGTCAGGAGCTTGCCTTGGTATTGCGACATACCTCCCATTGATACATCGTCATCAGGTGATTTTACTGATCTCAGCTAATGATTTCAAATGATAATTTTAAAGTTATTTCATAACTCATCGTGTATTATGATAATGAATAAATGCACCGTAGAATGAAAAAATTGGACCCAATACTTCGTTCAGAAAACACAAAAGTTCTCTTATTTATACTGGTAATAAGTGACTAAAAACAAAAGTTAACTTTGTGATTTAAAAAATTCATTCCGTTGTCTCTTTTTAGGCTCATCATGGGTGACTTCCCCTTTTCTACTAACATAACTAAAATAACATCCCTAACTTTACCAAAAAAATTTTGAAATTTTTCACTGTACTCGTCCTACACTTGTGTCAGGTAGGACAACATTATAATCAACAACTTTCTAATTTACGAACTTCGTAGGTTCCAGGGATGTTGCAGACTACCAGCCAGTCACTTTTTGCCGATGGAACAAGCATTGTTTTACCAAGTCGTGGAGGTGTTGCCGAATCAAAATAAATTCCATCCAATGCAATTTGGTAAACAGTACACCCTTCAGCAATAGTGCCGTTAGTGTCCGTAATTTGAAGAATAAGCACAGCAGTAGTATAGTGGTGCCACCTCAGGAGTCTTACCGCCACCGCCACCGCCAATCCGTCAACCGCCAATCCGCCAATCCGTCAACCGCCAATCCGTCAACCGCCAATCCGTCAACCGCCATGCCAGCAACTGTGAAGTAGGTCACTCCAAGATTAGGTCATTCAAGTAATTAGGTCATATGTAAAAAAGAGAAAAGTGACGTCATAGTTTTCGTTAGCGCCACCACACGTAAAGAAAAAAGATGTTAGAAAAAGTACAAGTGTAAAAGTGACGTCATAGTTTTCGTTAGCGCCAACGTGCGGTGTTCTAGATTTCTAGAGGAAAAAACATCTTGGGTTTGTGGATATTCGATATCAGTTACATCATAGTTTCAGTGTAAAGTATACAGAACGATGAACCGTATGCATTGCCACCTGGAATCATATGGAGAAAAGCCTAGAGTAAGAATGCGTTAATTGACACACTAACATGACCTGGTTATGAAATCCAGCTTGGGTTGAAATAAGCCAGACTTTAGAAACAAAGCATTGGAAGGTATTACAACCAATCCATTCGATTCCAGGTGTAAGAGAAGAATAAATAATAGCTGGCATCCAGATGTGATTTGTCTTGACCCGATTATAAAGGCAAGTCCAAACCTGTCTGATTGAAACAAGTGTGTTGGACAGGTCGAAAGGGTGGTATATTGCGCAATCCAACCAATCCACTCACAGCCAGTTGTGGGAAAGAATAACGGAAAGCTGGCATCCAGATGTGATTTGTCTTGACCCGATTATAAAGGTAAGTCCAAACCTATCTGGTTGAAACAAGTGTGTTGGACATTACTATTCAGCTAGAGCAGTCATCTTTGTTAAAAAACTGTACTTGCTAGCATTAGATATAATCGTTTAGAGGAGGTAAACTTGTTTCGCATTGATAATTAATGAATAATATTGGATATTACTATTCAACAAAGCTTACGGTTTTAGTAATAAATTAGTATTTTTACAGTACCAAGAAGATTAAACTTCAACAAAAAACACATCAGAAGGAATAGGAAACGCTGTAAATTTTGTGTGCGGACATTTACAAAGTGAGTACACAATAAACTTTATGGATGAAATATCATTTTCAATCTATACTGTATATTAGTTTAAGAGATTTGAAAAAACATATGAGACGCTCACACCAACCGCGTGTAGTACCAAGACCCCAGATTCCTCGCCCTAGAACGATTGTGGTGGATGGCGATACAATCCCAGAAGATATTCCTGAAGATTACAGGTAAAAATAAAACATGATTGATATCAAATAACAATTCATGAAAGGAGTTTATTTTATTTTTGAAGGGGTATCTATCAAAGCAATTGGTGAGCAATACGAACTCATTTTCATATCGGTAATACGGTTCAAGAGCGTTACACGTTTCGTATCCCTGACCAAAGCATGATCGATCAAGGTCTCGAATCATTATGGCCATACTTTCGTGAAAATATTTTCCAGAGACAACGACAACCGTTCAAAATCCGTGTCGCATTTGGATTTATTTTACGACATGAAGGAAATGAAGAAGACTTACCAGTAGTATATCGTTACTTTCATCCGGACAACCACTCCGATTATTTGTATTTAGGCCCTGAAACCATCCGCGATCGAACCGAATTCGATCAATTCCTTATCGATATTCAACGGAAGAATATCAGACAATGGTCGGATAGATTAAAATCCGAAAGCGCTTGGGTCGTGGAATCTATCTGTAATGTTGAATTTTACATCAATCCACTTCGGTATATACCGATTGGTATACCAGAAGCATTACCTGAATTTATTATTTCAAATAAAAGATCGATTTGTATGAGGCGACAATGAATAAAATACGTGTGATTTCGAATCTCCCCATCCAGATACATATGATGAAATATAGCCTACAGTAACGCCTACACAAAACAATTTATAGTGATCAACCACTTCATACAGGAAAAAAAAAATTTTAAAACAACTTTAAGTTGTCAACGTTTTATTCCATTATCCAACTTTTAACCTAAGAATAGAGTTTGAGATATAAATTTATACTGAACTATAGCTCGTGTAATTGGGTAATGTGAAGAAGTCTTAAGTACATAACCCCGAAAAACATAGCTTTAGGCTATTCGCTTTTCAAAGGAATACGATCATCACTAAAAATGCATCGATCGACGGGTGAAATAAAACTAAGACCGCGTTTCGTTAGGTATAGAAAAACTATAAAATTTTCTTGCTTTGGTTGAATTATTCAAACCATTTAAACTTATTCCGCTGATCATATTAATACATACTCAACTTTCTTTAGAAAAGAACGCGTTCAAACCGAAAGAAATGATTCCAACACCACAAAATTGGAAAATAAATATGCGGTTAAAAGCAAGTGTAAACTGTTTTTGATTGATTCTTCCTAAGCCAACTTAACTTATAAGTTATGATTTAACAAAATGCATTAAAATAAGCATATTTTTTCCTAAACACTGTTTGGTTTGATACACTTTAGTTTGGTAAAAGCATGACGAAACAGTATGTAAACAATGTATGGTTTAATTAACCTGGTTATTTATTTTTTTTTTTTTTATTTTATTTTTTTTTTTTTTCATATGCAAGTACTTTTTGCACGTAAAACAGAAGTTCTTAAACTTTTTCATCTTACTTATTCCCACAAAATAAATGTAAATGTGAGAAGAATCAAGGAGCAACGAACTGCTTGTATACCATTGCGATTAAGTTTCATTGTTTATCGAGGTAGTAGTGATTTAAGTTATCTCTTTACAGAATGAAATGCAAACGGATCACCTTACCGCGGATTTCCCGGATCTAGAAAGTGACGGGAGGTTGTTGAGACAAGTTACAGATCCACCAGGACAACAAAGTCGTTACATTCCACCCGGTAGGTTGGAAAATCATGTTTGAGAATCACGTTCCAGAGAAACGTAGGTTTTTACGTCACGATCCTATTTCTGTTAGTACAGGTGATCCAGCGCGCGAGACCTATCGTCTTTCAACTTTCAAACTATTTCCCAGAGAAGTACAGGTCGATGTTCGTAAGTTGGTTTCTGCTGGTTTTTATTTCACTGGTTTTAAAGACAGGACCAAGTGCTTCAGGTAACGTCTTGTTCATTAAAATAGAGACTTGGATACATAAAATACGGGACTTAATTTCTAATCAAACAAATACGTTTAAACAAGTTGTGCGAATAGTTTTACGTTCAAAAACACTATCATAAAACAAATCTCAACTTCATTCCAGTTGTGGTCAATCTGTCCAAGAATGGGAAGTCGAAGATGACCCGAAGCTACTCCGATGGCATAGATCCAATTGTGATATCATTAACGGAAAGGATACAAGAAACATACCAATCGGTTAGTTAAGACAAAGATTTCAATTAATTTGTAAGAAAAAAAGAGAAGCATCGAATCAATCTGATCTGTAATACCAACAAAGTGTAAAGATGGATCGATGTTTAAAACGTCTCAAAAGCGTAAATGAACCGAACCAAATCTTGATTCTTTTTTGTAGTTTCATGAAACTACACCTGAAATTGCCTTATTATACTACCGTTTACGCTGTCATAATAGAACGAGTTACGTGAGTGAGTAGTGAATTCTCCGTTCATATGACGTTACTTCCACTACCTTGTAAATATTGATTAAATCTAGATTTCATTCTTCGTCAATTCGAACTTATTCCACCCCATGGCCATGGAAACGCTACAAGTTCAGCCACACGACCACCAACATCTGGGAATCCACAGGCTTCAGCAGATCAAAGAAAAGTCATTACAAATGGCATTGGTATCACATCAAATTCACCAATGTTTCAAACAGCTACATTTAGAAATTCTTCGTGCTCCACCCCTCCACCTAGTGTGGTTGCGTCCACCATCGCGAATTCACATAGAAATCTTGCAATTAATTTGGAGAACATGAACTTGTTTCCATGTTTGAATCCGGTAAATCCTCACATGAAGAGCGAGAAATCTTGTCTCCAAACTTTCCTTGATCACTCGTCATCGTGGCCTACTCATAGGATTCGCACAACTCCCAGACAAATTGCAAACGCAGGAATGTATTACTTGGGTGAGGCTCATACTTTCAAGCTTAGGTCTCATACCATAAAAAAATTAAAAAAAAAATAAAAATAAAATTTGGTAAGTTGTACAATTACAAAGTGAAATATTCTCCAGGTGTAAGAGATCGTGTAAAATGTTGGTATTGCAATGGAGGATTACAAAATTGGGAGAGAGATGACGATCCATGGCAAGAGCACGCCAAGTGGTTTCCATTGTAAGTTGAATTTTCTGTCTCCATGAAAGAATTTACCAGATTTGGCTTTTTTATGATTTCTATGTTTAACAAACTTGGATCTCCTGCCCAGGTGCGAGTTTGTTCTTCAACAAAAAGGTCCAGATTATGTTCATGGGATCGCCTTTCGATTCCCCAATCTAAGAAGACCGACAATTCGGAATCCAGCAAATCCAAATCAACTCAGGAATATTCAATCAGGACAAATGTAAACCTCCTAAAGTCATGTTCTTGATCATCATCTTGGTTTTGTTCTTTGTAGTTATCTATTTCTTTGTTTAGTTTACGAAACGAACATCGAAATGGTGGCCCTGAAATCATCGATCCCAGGGAAGAGATAAGATCTCTAGAGAGGAAAGTTGACGGAGAGATGTCTTCGTCTGAACTGGTGGAGCAAGCAAAACTAATGGGATTCGACGAAAGAACGATAAAAACTGCTTTGAAAAGGTGAAATTTTGTCAAGAAAGCTATTTTTTAATTTTTATTGCATTACAATTATGAATAGCATTGAAAACCGATCTTTCTACAGGAAATATGAAACCACTGGTTATGGATTTTCTAGGCTTGAAAATCTCGTTGAGTCTATTCTTGCGATGGAGGAAGAATCTGCTTCCAATAGATCTGAAGAAGAAGGATTGGCAACAAAGAAAGCAACTCCTTCAATAGCATCTGGACTTCAAGAGATTCGTCGTTTACAGGAGGAAAGAACGTGTAAAGTTTGTGGCAACGAACAAGCGAGTGCTGTTCTTATTCCATGCGGACATATTGCTTGTTGTATTGGTTGCGCTGAAAACGCATCGACTTGTCCCATTTGTCGTTTGCGAGTTCGAGAAAAAGTCCGATCTTTTATTGTTTAAAGCAAAAGTTTGGATTCTTTTGAAATGTAAGTCAACGCCGCGCTATGGTGATTTGATATGAAGTGTGAACCGTATTTAGAGCGCTACCTTGCGTTATCCTCACAATCGATTCAGTTACAAACATCATCGCTGGCTGGCAGTACGATAACATCCAAAACTTTTCAATTTAAATTGTTATTCAAAAAACTTGCCTTGTATAGTATTTTCTGGAATTTCCCAAAGGTTCTTTTCAAGTTTTGAACATGTATTCACGTTGCTATCATATTATAATTCGTTACATAGCCATTTATTTCATCACCGTTGCGCAATATGCGTTTCGCGATCGTCATACCTTGAAATCATTTGCCTCTGGCTACTCTCCAAGCTTTCAAGGAAAAGTATGAAAAAGCAAACTTATATTCACGATCGATCAGCATGATGATAGTCTTAAAATAGATATTCGTTTTTATTGGAATCATACTCACAAATATATCAAATTGAAACGTTTAAGAGGTCTGTAAACGCACACATCCAGTATGCTTGTGCTTTTTTAATAGGTTCAGTGATAATTAATACAACACACTCAAGGATTAAAATAACGCAGTAATTCATGAAAGCGGGTTACAAGATTCTTCGATCAGCAAAACAAAAATTCCAACGCTTAAACGACATGCTTTAAAATACAGCTTCTTGAAGGAATTTCGTAAAATCACGCTGTAACAGTGTGCAGAAGTTTCGCAAGACAACGACTTAGTTTTCGGCTCACTTGACTGATCATTGTCTGTCACAGGATCACTTTCCTGGTTTCGGCGCAAGAAACATTGTTAAAAATCAACACACGATTGGAGGAATCGAATCGCTGAAATGTTACAAAAGGTATTTTTCATCAGGGCAATCGTGAAACGTCCGGCGCCAAACATTCTATTTGGAGTTTCAAACTAATAAATTTGACACTTCAACATAGCTATTCTATATTATATTATTCCAAATTGCATGATGTAAGCGTTTGTGTTTTAGCCCTATTTCTGTGATCCTTAATTGTTTATTTATGTTATATTTATTATGCTATAGCGGTTAGCATCGTAATTTTCGCTTCGCACAGTTCATGGCGGAAAATATAAGATCTGATACAAATGACCTTTGAACACATAGTTGTTGCTACATTAAGTCGTGGAAAATTGTAATTATAAGTCTAAAATGAAATGTTTTTCGGTTTTGAATGAACATTGGTGCAAACGCAAATACCATTTAGGCCCGAGGGGTAGCGAAGTTACACTGTTATTTTGTTAAACACTTTAATTAAACACGAAAAGTGAGGCCAAAAAGAAACGCCTAAAATGGTTACATGTTTAAATCGCACATGTTTATTCTGTTTTGTGTTTAAATGTTGTAGGTGTTTACTAACTAGGTGTTTATTATCTTTGGTGTTTATGTTTAAATGTTGTACGTGTTTACTAACTAGGTGTTTACTATTTTATGCGTATTGTCACTTGGCAGTCAAAATTTCCAAAATAGCGTTTATTACAGTAGCGCAACAGCAAGGCAGGTACAATCACGGGCGCCGGAATTATTTTTGGCAGGGGGCAAAATTCGAAAATAGGACACTTTTTGAATGTCATTTTGGAAAATAAAGAAAGAAAAGGGGGCGATGGCCTCTCTGCCCTTCCTCTTCCGGCACCCGTGAGTAATAATAATATACAATAATAATAATAATAACAACCGATAAGTTGCATTAAATAGCCTAACACCCCCCTCGAATCGTTGTTACATCTGAAGTGGATTGAATCAGCAACAATGAATGTTTTCATGGTTCCGGCTTCGTTATAAGAAACAAGCAAACTTGGCAGTGTTTTCTTTCTGGAGTTTAAACTAATCCGAAATGCCTAAAAAATTAAAACAAAAATGTCAATGTATACAAATTGTTCTGTAAAGCCACCAGTTAAATAAAGCAACTACAACTCACATTAACAGTCTGCATTGCATCAAAAAGAATTGTTTTGCGGGTCGGCCAAAGTTGTTTTTGTGACCTCAAAAAGAGATTAAGTTCTTTCTCTGGTGATGGATCCTATGTCAAAAGTTTTGTTAGGTTTTTACACTATTAATAATGAATCTATTTTCACCTCAATATATATAAAATGTCTCAAGATCTGAACACATTATTCTTCAACAAAGCAATAAGCTAATACACAAACAACCAAATTTGATTTTTGTTAATTGCTGGATGAATGCTCAGATTGCTCACCTCAGTCTCATGGCATTGCCGCTCAACATTGCTGTTACATTTGTTGTCTAGCGTGGTTAGCATGCTTACGCAAGCGTCTTATATCGTATTGTAATCAAATTGATAAACATTTCTGAATTTTTCCTCAATCTGCAAAATTTATCACTATATCAATAACCATGTTGCAGCCTCTAAACATGATCTACAACTGTATTCTCTTACAAAAGTATGAAAATCTAAAACACCTTATAATAAGTTTCTTTCAAACACTAACAAAAGGCATTTGTCCTAATAATGAAAACTTTTCAATGATTCCACTAATGCAGGGGTCGGGAACCTTTTTGGCGAAGGAGCCATGAAATCCACATATTGTTAATTTTTATTTCCGTTAGAGCCATATAATATTTTTCAACACTTAATGCAACTAACGTGTGCATTTTTAAGCAAAACCAACTATTTTAGACAACGGTAAATGTCTGAATTTACTCTTTAATAACATGCTAATTACTGTTAATGCGATTTCTGGTGCTGCATGATACAGAAATTACAAAATTACAAATAACTGAAAAGTTTTATTCGTAACAATTGAGCTAAGAAATGCCAGCTTAGATTTATTTGCGAGCCAGATGCCATCATCAAAAGAGCCATATCTGGCTCGCGAGCCATAGGTTCCCAACCTCTGCACTAATGCATCCATCTTTACATTAAACTAATTGCTTCTTGGTGAAAGACAGACATTGGTCTTAAATACCTGTTTTAGTAGACCGTATTCCCATCCTGATTCTTCCTTTTCTAAATGTTGTCTAATAACTTCAGTAGCCCTTTTTTGTCCATTCTGAATCTACAGTGATTAAAAATATAAAACTAAACAATATAGCTTTTAAAACAGTAGTGAGATGTAATCAAGCTTTTTGATAAGGTGTCAGAATCTTTCTTCTCGAATGTCTTTGGAAGACTCGGACTCGGCAATGATTCCTCCACTCTCTGCAGTTTTCCACAAAAACTCAATTTTCATTTGTTTATTGAATTTTATAACATATTGACCAACCCTGGCTCTGCTCACCAGGACCAGAAGAGTAAAGATTAATAATGGCTTACCCAAGAACATTACAAAAGTAGTAACACTGGACATTTGCAATAAGTTCGCATTGTTTGAACCTGGTGCTAAGCCAATCCACCACTGAAGCAACACTTTTTGGCATGCACAGTATATTTTAAAATTAACTTAATATTGTTAATAATAAAAATTTCATGTGGATCAAAAATATATAATTCTGCATCACCTGCCAGTGTAGTTGGAGGAAACCTAATGATGAGGGTTGTTTACTACCATATGTGATGGCACAGGTGGATGGCTTCTCTTCCGACATAAGTTTCTAAGTTTTTCCAATAACTTTCTACAGAAAACGCCTGTAAAGAAACAGCTTAGTATAAACTGTTATAGACTACTGAGTACAAAAATATTTTATATTGTAGGCTAGGAAATTTATCATTATACAGTTATTACAACAATTTTCTTTCTACAGTACTAAATTATCAAAATCAAATGCTTACCGAAGGCCATTGCCTTTCCCAAGAGCATTACAACGGTATGGCACCACCGGGTATCGAAAACATGCTATAAATATTTGTTATTGTCTGTAACTCTGTAAACCTTTATGCCTGGAATATAGCCTAGGCCTTGTAGTAACAAACCTGATCCATACAGCGAAATACGCTACACCAGGCTACCTATATAGGCTACCGAAAACAAACTGTGGCAATAAGCTACAGCCCTACGAAACGTCATAAAACAATTCGCTGTCTATATGTAAGCTGAAAAGAGGGTTCAGATTTTAGAGATAGCTTTTAGCCTAGCTGCCTGAAGGAGGTAAATGCGCGCCCACATTTTTGACCATGGTAGAATTTAACAAGATATTTCATAGAACTTAAAATAATTTTTAAATAGCAAACTTGCTGGATAAAAAGTAAATAAAAACAACAATTACTTGTTCTAATGTAAAACAATAAGTTTAATGTAATGTTATGAAAGTTTTTTTATTTTAATATTTTGGGCTTTGAGTTATTTAAACATGGAATAAATAGTTATAACTTACTATTTTCAGATACACAATCTACATTATATGAACAAACGTTATTCAGACGTTCCACTAACTGATGGTGAACGCTTGTCATTTACCTTTCAATCAAACGACGAGAAAAGAACGCCCACGTTAGGCCATGCCCGAGTAATTTCAAACTTTGATGGGCAAAGTATGGTAATTGGTTTTTCACCCTCCATTCCTGGGTGAATGGCTTTACTTGAAAACCAATCACAGCCAGTGGCGTAGCCGGAAAAAAATTGGGGGGGGGGATCAAATATTTCATGAGATTACAAAGAGAACTATACGAATTGTTGGTTTTAAGACACCGCCACCCGATGTAGAAACCTATATAGACACAAAATATGGGGTCGGGGTGGCCAAGGCCCCTTTCACCCCTTTGAAATATAGCCTACAGTAAGGCCTGAACAATACAATTTAGTGTTCAGCCACTCCATACAGGAAAATTTTTAAAACGACTTCAAGTTGCCAACTTTAAACCTAAGAATTGAGTCCGAGATACAAATTTATACTGAACAATAGCTCGTGTAATTGGGTAATGCGAACAAGTCTAAAGCATATAGTACCAAACTGTTTTTGATAGATTCTTTCTAAAGCAACTTAAAGTATAAGATATAATTCAATAAAACTCATCAAAATAAACACATTCCTCCTAAACACCTTTTTGTTTGACACATTTTGTAATCTTTGTGTTATGTGTTTAACATTTAAACGCCTAAAGCGTGGAAAAAGTGTAGAATAGGCATAAATCATTATTAAACGTGTCATGGATTGTGGTGTTTAACCCATAAAGTGTTTAAATTTTGTCAAATTAACAAAATTTATACACTTAAACACATAATTAAACACTTTAACATGTTTAAAGAAGTAAAATTGTGTTTAAATTTTAAACACATGAATGACAGTGTAGACGTCACAGACTAAAAACATGTGTACATATGAATAGGTAAAATACGTCAGTACGTGAGCAAACGTAAGAAAACCTGACGAGCATGCATAGGAATAAAATAATGCACAATGCGAATAAAAACAGAAGTTGACCAATACATTGGACTAAATTAACCTACAAGAGTGGTTCGAACAAATCGTGTACAATGTGAACAATTAATTGGGTGACTAAAATACAGTCTATCTAAAACAGGTAACATCTCACACCGTAAACAAGTGTCTTACAAATGTGATATCGCAATATTAAAATGTGTTGGTTCTGAAACAGGTGCGTAAAAATAATCCCGTGACACATCAACGTAGCTATTCTAATCTCTAACATCGTGTAGCACAAAATTCTATTATTCCAACTTGCGTGATGTAAGCGCTTGGATTTTGCCACTTTTTCTGTGGTCGATGACATTAAGTTGTGGAAAATTGTAATTATAAGTCTGAAACGTGGTGCAATTAATTGTTTGTTTTATTTTAACAAATATTTTTCGGTTTTGTTGAAAAAACATGGTGCAAACGCTAAACAGATAAATACATTCGTGCCAAATACGTTCAAAAATACCGCAAACAACCAGGAGTGCATATAACCTGTCAAAAAAACCTTCGTTTCAACATTCGGTTTTGCTATTTATTAGTTTGAAACTCCAAATAGAATGTTTGGCGCCGGACGTTTCACGATTGCCCTGATGAAAAATACCTTTTGTAACATTTCAGCGATTCGATTCCTCCAATCGTGTGTTGATTTTTAACAATGTTTCTTGCGCCGAAACCAGGAAAGTGATCCTGTGACAGACAATGATCAGTCAAGTGAGCCGAAAACTAAGTCGTTGTCTTGCGAAACTTCTGCACACTGTTACAGCGTGATTTTACGAAATTCCTTCAAGAAGCTGTATTTTAAAGCATGTCGTTTAAGCGTTGGAATTTTTGTTTTGCTGATCGAAGAATCTTGTAACCCGCTTTCATGAATTACTGCGTTATTTTAATCCTTGAGTGTGTTGTATTAATTATCACTGAACCTATTAAAAAAGCACAAGCATACTGGATGTGTGCGTTTACAGACCTCTTAAACGTTTCAATTTGATATATTTGTGAGTATGATTCCAATAAAAACGAATATCTATTTTAAGACTATCATCATGCTGATCGATCGTGAATATAAGTTTGCTTTTTCATACTTTTCCTTGAAAGCTTGGAGAGTAGCCAGAGGCAAATGATTTCAAGGTATGACGATCGCGAAACGCATATTGCGCAACGGTGATGAAATAAATGGCTATGTAACGAATTATAATATGATAGCAACGTGAATACATGTTCAAAACTTGAAAAGAACCTTTGGGAAATTCCAGAAAATACTATACAAGGCAAGTTTTTTGAATAACAATTTAAATTGAAAAGTTTTGGATGTTATCGTACTGCCAGCCAGCGATGATGTTTGTAACTGAATCGATTGTGAGGATAACGCAAGGTAGCGCTCTAAATACGGTTCACACTTCATATCAAATCACCATAGCGCGGCGTTGACTTACATTTCAAAAGAATCCAAACTTTTGCTTTAAACAATAAAAGATCGGACTTTTTCTCGAACTCGCAAACGACAAATGGGACAAGTCGATGCGTTTTCAGCGCAACCAATACAACAAGCAATATGTCCGCATGGAATAAGAACAGCACTCGCTTGTTCGTTGCCACAAACTTTACACGTTCTTTCCTCCTGTAAACGACGAATCTCTTGAAGTCCAGATGCTATTGAAGGAGTTGCTTTCTTTGTTGCCAATCCTTCTTCTTCAGATCTATTGGAAGCAGATTCTTCCTCCATCGCAAGAATAGACTCAACGAGATTTTCAAGCCTAGAAAATCCATAACCAGTGGTTTCATATTTCCTGTAGAAAGATCGGTTTTCAATGCTATTCATAATTGTAATGCAATAAAAATTAAAAAATAGCTTTCTTGACAAAATTTCACCTTTTCAAAGCAGTTTTTATCGTTCTTTCGTCGAATCCCATTAGTTTTGCTTGCTCCACCAGTTCAGACGAAGACATCTCTCCGTCAACTTTCCTCTCTAGAGATCTTATCTCTTCCCTGGGATCGATGATTTCAGGGCCACCATTTCGATGTTCGTTTCGTAAACTAAACAAAGAAATAGATAACTACAAAGAACAAAACCAAGATGATGATCAAGAACATGACTTTAGGAGGTTTACATTTGTCCTGATTGAATATTCCTGAGTTGATTTGGATTTGCTGGATTCCGAATTGTCGGTCTTCTTAGATTGGGGAATCGAAAGGCGATCCCATGAACATAATCTGGACCTTTTTGTTGAAGAACAAACTCGCACCTGGGCAGGAGATCCAAGTTTGTTAAACATAGAAATCATAAAAAAGCCAAATCTGGTAAATTCTTTCATGGAGACAGAAAATTCAACTTACAATGGAAACCACTTGGCGTGCTCTTGCCATGGATCGTCATCTCTCTCCCAATTTTGTAATCCTCCATTGCAATACCAACATTTTACACGATCTCTTACACCTGGAGAATATTTCACTTTGTAATTGTACAACTTACCAAATTTTATTTTTATTTTTTTTTTAATTTTTTTATGGTATGAGACCTAAGCTTGAAAGTATGAGCCTCACCCAAGTAATACATTCCTGCGTTTGCAATTTGTCTGGGAGTTGTGCGAATCCTATGAGTAGGCCACGATGACGAGTGATCAAGGAAAGTTTGGAGACAAGATTTCTCGCTCTTCATGTGAGGATTTACCGGATTCAAACATGGAAACAAGTTCATGTTCTCCAAATTAATTGCAAGATTTCTATGTGAATTCGCGATGGTGGACGCAACCACACTAGGTGGAGGGGTGGAGCACGAAGAATTTCTAAATGTAGCTGTTTGAAACATTGGTGAATTTGATGTGATACCAATGCCATTTGTAATGACTTTTCTTTGATCTGCTGAAGCCTGCGGATTCCCAGATGTTGGTGGTCGTGTGGCTGAACTTGTAGCGTTTCCATGGCCATGGGGTGGAATAAGTTCGAATTGACGAAGAATGGAATCTAGATTTAATCAATATTTACAAGGTAGTGGAAGTAACGTCATATGAACGGAGAATTCACTACTCACTCACGTAACTCGTTCTATTATGACAGCGTAAACGGTAGTATAATAAGGCAATTTCAGGTGTAGTTTCATGAAACTACAAAAAAGAATCAAGATTTGGTTCGGTTCATTTACGCTTTTGAGACGTTTTAAACATCGATCCATCTTTACACTTTGTTGGTATTACAGATCAGATTGATTCGATGCTTCTCTTTTTTTCTTACAAATTAATTGAAATCTTTGTCTTAACTAACCGATTGGTATGTTTCTTGTATCCTTTCCGTTAATGATATCACAATTGGATCTATGCCATCGGAGTAGCTTCGGGTCATCTTCGACTTCCCATTCTTGGACAGATTGACCACAACTGGAATGAAGTTGAGATTTGTTTTATGATAGTGTTTTTGAACGTAAAACTATTCGCACAACTTGTTTAAACGTATTTGTTTGATTAGAAATTAAGTCCCGTATTTTATGTATCCAAGTCTCTATTTTAATGAACAAGACGTTACCTGAAGCACTTGGTCCTGTCTTTAAAACCAGTGAAATAAAAACCAGCAGAAACCAACTTACGAACATCGACCTGTACTTCTCTGGGAAATAGTTTGAAAGTTGAAAGACGATAGGTCTCGCGCGCTGGATCACCTGTACTAACAGAAATAGGATCGTGACGTAAAAACCTACGTTTCTCTGGAACGTGATTCTCAAACATGATTTTCCAACCTACCGGGTGGAATGTAACGACTTTGTTGTCCTGGTGGATCTGTAACTTGTCTCAACAACCTCCCGTCACTTTCTAGATCCGGGAAATCCGCGGTAAGGTGATCCGTTTGCATTTCATTCTGTAAAGAGATAACTTAAATCACTACTACCTCGATAAACAATGAAACTTAATCGCAATGGTATACAAGCAGTTCGTTGCTCCTTGATTCTTCTCACATTTACATTTATTTTGTGGGAATAAGTAAGATGAAAAAGTTTAAGAACTTCTGTTTTACGTGCAAAAAGTACTTGCATATGAAAAAAATAAAAAATAAAATAAAAAAAAAAAAAATAAATAACCAGGTTAATTAAACCATACATTGTTTACATACTGTTTCGTCATGCTTTTACCAAACTAAAGTGTATCAAACCAAACAGTGTTTAGGAAAAAATATGCTTATTTTAATGCATTTTGTTAAATCATAACTTATAAGTTAAGTTGGCTTAGGAAGAATCAATCAAAAACAGTTTACACTTGCTTTTAACCGCATATTTATTTTCCAATTTTGTGGTGTTGGAATCATTTCTTTCGGTTTGAACGCGTTCTTTTCTAAAGAAAGTTGAGTATGTATTAATATGATCAGCGGAATAAGTTTAAATGGTTTGAATAATTCAACCAAAGCAAGAAAATTTTATAGTTTTTCTATACCTAACGAAACGCGGTCTTAGTTTTATTTCACCCGTCGATCGATGCATTTTTAGTGATGATCGTATTCCTTTGAAAAGCGAATAGCCTAAAGCTATGTTTTTCGGGGTTATGTACTTAAGACTTCTTCACATTACCCAATTACACGAGCTATAGTTCAGTATAAATTTATATCTCAAACTCTATTCTTAGGTTAAAAGTTGGATAATGGAATAAAACGTTGACAACTTAAAGTTGTTTTAAAATTTTTTTTTTCCTGTATGAAGTGGTTGATCACTATAAATTGTTTTGTGTAGGCGTTACTGTAGGCTATATTTCATCATATGTATCTGGATGGGGAGATTCGAAATCACACGTATTTTATTCATTGTCGCCTCATACAAATCGATCTTTTATTTGAAATAATAAATTCAGGTAATGCTTCTGGTATACCAATCGGTATATACCGAAGTGGATTGATGTAAAATTCAACATTACAGATAGATTCCACGACCCAAGCGCTTTCGGATTTTAATCTATCCGACCATTGTCTGATATTCTTCCGTTGAATATCGATAAGGAATTGATCGAATTCGGTTCGATCGCGGATGGTTTCAGGGCCTAAATACAAATAATCGGAGTGGTTGTCCGGATGAAAGTAACGATATACTACTGGTAAGTCTTCTTCATTTCCTTCATGTCGTAAAATAAATCCAAATGCGACACGGATTTTGAACGGTTGTCGTTGTCTCTGGAAAATATTTTCACGAAAGTATGGCCATAATGATTCGAGACCTTGATCGATCATGCTTTGGTCAGGGATACGAAACGTGTAACGCTCTTGAACCGTATTACCGATATGAAAATGAGTTCGTATTGCTCACCAATTGCTTTGATAGATACCCCTTCAAAAATAAAATAAACTCCTTTCATGAATTGTTATTTGATATCAATCATGTTTTATTTTTACCTGTAATCTTCAGGAATATCTTCTGGGATTGTATCGCCATCCACCACAATCGTTCTAGGGCGAGGAATCTGGGGTCTTGGTACTACACGCGGTTGGTGTGAGCGTCTCATATGTTTTTTCAAATCTCTTAAACTAATATACAGTATAGATTGAAAATGATATTTCATCCATAAAGTTTATTGTGTACTCACTTTGTAAATGTCCGCACACAAAATTTACAGCGTTTCCTATTCCTTCTGATGTGTTTTTTGTTGAAGTTTAATCTTCTTGGTACTGTAAAAATACTAATTTATTACTAAAACCGTAAGCTTTGTTGAATAGTAATATCCAATATTATTCATTAATTATCAATGCGAAACAAGTTTACCTCCTCTAAACGATTATATCTAATGCTAGCAAGTACAGTTTTTTAACAAAGATGACTGCTCTAGCTGAATAGTAATGTCCAACACACTTGTTTCAACCAGATAGGTTTGGACTTACCTTTATAATCGGGTCAAGACAAATCACATCTGGATGCCAGCTTTCCGTTATTCTTTCCCACAACTGGCTGTGAGTGGATTGGTTGGATTGCGCAATATACCACCCTTTCGACCTGTCCAACACACTTGTTTCAATCAGACAGGTTTGGACTTGCCTTTATAATCGGGTCAAGACAAATCACATCTGGATGCCAGCTATTATTTATTCTTCTCTTACACCTGGAATCGAATGGATTGGTTGTAATACCTTCCAATGCTTTGTTTCTAAAGTCTGGCTTATTTCAACCCAAGCTGGATTTCATAACCAGGTCATGTTAGTGTGTCAATTAACGCATTCTTACTCTAGGCTTTTCTCCATATGATTCCAGGTGGCAATGCATACGGTTCATCGTTCTGTATACTTTACACTGAAACTATGATGTAACTGATATCGAATATCCACAAACCCAAGATGTTTTTTCCTCTAGAAATCTAGAACACCGCACGTTGGCGCTAACGAAAACTATGACGTCACTTTTACACTTGTACTTTTTCTAACATCTTTTTTCTTTACGTGTGGTGGCGCTAACGAAAACTATGACGTCACTTTTCTCTTTTTTACATATGACCTAATTACTTGAATGACTTAATCTTGGAGTGACCTACTTCACAGTTGCTGGCATGGCGGTTGACGGATTGGCGGTTGACGGATTGGCGGATTGGCGGTTGACGGATTGGCGGTGGCGGTGGCGGTAAGACTCCTGAGGTGGCACCACTATACTACTCACAGCATTGCCACCGGCGTTAACCATCCTATACAAAAAGAAACTTGACTTTTTGACCATAAGTCACATTAATGTATATTGGAACTTCAACAATCGGTTTCATTTTTATTTCTTAATCGGTAAAGCTATTTATTTTTATTTTTTATTCGGTAAAGATACAGAAAACTAGAAAAGAATAAGTAACATTTAACATTTTCAACTCTTGTTTAATCTTTTTTTAATATTAGTTTAATTAATCTTAATCATTTTATTTACTGCACACCTGTTACTCATACGTTTTCTACCTGAATCTTTTCACTTGACCAGCTTGAAAAGTTATTTCGGGCCAAAGTTGTCCGTTGGTGGTAAAATAATCAACCCCATTGTTTTTTAGCCAGTCTTTTAATGTGTCGCTCATCCTATACAGATCATATTTTACTTAAAACCTTGTAGGCCTATGTGTAAACTTTGTTGAACACTCTATTGATAATTAAAACGAAAAGATTACAACAATCCTTTTTTTCAGTTGCTGATAACTAATACAATCAAGTTCAATTCGATACAAGTTTAAAAAGCTAAAAATTTACTGAAATAAAACGTTGTCGTGAATATCCTCTTGGATAAACGGAAAGCTTGGGAAGTAATTATCGGCGTAGAGTAAAGTCGGTTGGAACAGGAGTCTCACTTCATGATGACAATTGTCTGGGCACGAGACATCCAGGAGATGCTGAGGAGTTATGGAGGGATCAGGATCATCTTCCACGATGATCATGCCCGCCATCCCGCTGTGTACCTAATACAGTTTATATACATGTGCTGTTTATCATACACCGATGCAACGTAAGCATGACAAGTAAAAAAAATATTTCTAAAATCTGATATTTTGATTTTCCTGCTGCTTTGTTGGGATATTTACGTGAAACAAGGTGCTTCCGTGAACATGAGGATGGTACCAATAGGTACCAGCTGGTTGTTGTGAATATATTTCGTATTGATAAGTGAAAGCATCTCCTGGATTTACATGGACGAAAACGTCATCCTGAGGTTGCTACATGTAGTAAATATAAAAGAAGTCAAACAATATCAATAACGTAACAGAAAAAAAAACGAGCTCTCAACCACATACCTCGCTACTGATATGCAGTCCATGCGTATGCAAGTTTGTGGTGTTGGCCAACCTTAGCTTATTAAAACTGTTATTGGTGTCAGGATATTCCAATGTATTTATCTTAAAAAAGATAATTTTTGGATTTTATTTTTAAAGACAAAAGTTGAAAATATATTTGCATTAAAATTTTGCTCAATAGGGATTGCGTATATCTCACTTACCAAATTTACCATCACTGTGTCACCAGGTTTAAAACGCCATATTGGACCTGGGAAACCTCCATTTTATGTTCTTCTGAATAAAGTCAACCACTCTACAACTACCGGGTTTACTGCTACAGTCAAGTCCACTTCCAAAAACCCATCAGACGACACAAGATCCGACATTGGTCCCGAAAGAGAAAAGTTGAAGAAATTTTCCCCTATGTGGTTCATGAAAGAAATTTTTCAATTACAAAATATATCAAAAAGATAATATTTGGTCTGCAAAACTTAAATAGCATTAAATAACGCAACAATACTTTAACAAGTGTGTACTGTACTGTGAGAAGATTCATGTTCTATTTTATATGTTTATAATACTTACCCACAAATGAGCAAGGTTCGCTCTCAGAACACTCTTCCGATGTGACTCCAACATTGCACTGACATATTGCTGAAAGTAGGAAAATGACGACAACGCCCCTCATAATCGTTCAAATTAGAAAATGAAGGTATGTCCTCCTTAACAAGTGCACAAAAATTTGATAATGTCGCTGCTATATCAAACATCTACAAACGATGCCAGTGGAGCAAAACTGGTAAAATACAACTTGAACCTTACATGAAGGTGCTTTGTATTGTTGTGAATACAACATTATAACAATATAACAGACTCGTCATAACGATGCGATTTTAGTAAGAAAAATAACATTAAAAGCACTATAATGACATCAATTTTGAACGTAAAGAACAAAGTGCTTCTATTTTGTTTCGGAAAATATGTTTCGGGAAATGCTGCACGTTCGTTTCGTTCGCTGCGATGCGTTTTGTAAAAGAGCATAAATGCAATTCTCTCCGGGCTTATTTGTCTCTTTACAAGATTTTCTTTAATATTATTCAATTTACAAGGGTTATTTTATTATGCTGCCTCAAACACGCTCACAATATGCAAAAAGATTAAAAATAGTTACCTATTTGTGGACTAGCTATGCAATCAATTGCTATAATGATGTGCTGTGCGGTAGGAACCGGTTTAAACTAACAACACGAAAGAATTGTTTTCGAATTGTAGTAAATTAAGTTTATTAAAACTAAAACAATATCTTAACGGCCAATGCAGAAAAATAACGCTCTTTTGTTATTTATGATAACTTAAATGAACCGATACTGGAGTTGTAGAAAAATGTAAAAAAAGGTAAAAAGCTTGTGCTCGTGCGAACCCGAGCTTTCGAATTTAAAGCTTGTACGAGCCCGAAACCGAGCACGAACACATGAACAATAAAATATATCGCAGTAAATGACAGTAAATGACGGAAACCAGTGGGATTTGCAACTGGGGAGTTCTGCTGGAGTCAGTCGCATTAAGACAGTGTGTATAAACATTGTGTCCAATGCCATTATTTGCAATTGTGTGGGTTTGAGAATACTATATACAGTTACATGTAGTGTATTTTTCTTGAACTTTATTGATTTCTTACTTAGTCTGATCTGGTACAGTTTGTTTAAAACAAGATGATTTAATAAACATTATTGATAATGGTTGTGCAGATAATGTTTTGCTTATACTTGGTACTTTGATTTGCATTTTATTTTTCACTTTATGGTTGCAAGATACATAACATTGTGTTTACTTTTAGGATCTCTTAATAGTTGTGTTCAAACAGACATTTTCGCAAGAAGGTTTTGCTTTTATTTAACCTCAATCGAACAAACTAGAATTATTTGCAAACGTTAAGCTTGCAAATAATTTTTGTGTTGACCAAGCTCTCGGAAAAAACTGATACTTGGATTTACAACGAGTATCATAGCCTTGCTGTACGACGTTGTATAATTATGACCGAGTGTATATTGTACATAGTTGTATAAGACAGTATCCCATAACGAAATGAAACACCGCGTACTTTGAGATAAGATGATTGAAGATGATTTCCGGCAAAGTCTTATAAGCAAATTTACGAAACGAGTTGTTTCTACTTCCAGATTTATTTCTTTATTTGCATGAAAGATTTTAATTATTTCCTATATATACATAACAAACTGTGACGACAAATAAAAAAAGATGCGACACTTGTGCATATACTTTTACCTCGTTAAGTGAATACGTCGATAGCCTATATTGATGCAGTAGCTTCAATGTTTAAATTCCAACAAACTTTTCCACATTGAAAGTACAAATGCTGCCTTTAAAGCACTATTATAGTTTGTCCTATATTATATTTGAACTCAAAATCTGATCGTTTATATGTGGCGTTGACTCAGGATTAAACACATCATGAAATTCTATACACAAATGTAACTTACAAAAATTTTAATTAATTCTTTCAGGTATGGTGGCTTTAATACCGTGGTTTTCAACCTTTTTCGTACGGCGTCACTCTTAGCAACTCAAGATGACCTGACGACCCCCATGCAGTATGTACACAAGTACAACTAAAAATAAGGCAAAATTAATGTATGAAAGGTATAAATAAGTAAGTCTAATAAATAAGTCTATTTATATTATATTCTACAAACACTGTACATTGCTTGGCAGCATAAAATCAATAAAAAATTCTTAAAAATTACTAATTGTCTTTCACTTAAGACTAACTGTTAAAAGTCTGCATGCAGCAGTTGTTAGTGTTAAGAACTGACCGTATAATGTTTTACAAGAAAAGAGCTGTTTACGCAACTAACAATGCTAATCAAGATTGTCGAAAAGCAACCGCCGAAGGGGGCATAGACAACAACTGAAGCTGATGTTGTGATGTTGTTTGGAATGTTAAGATAAATGACCAAAATTCAAAAGAATTGAAAACGGATAGCTTCGAAAAGGATAAAACAAAAGAGACGAACTGGTTGTGAAACTCTCACATAACATTCCGGACAACATCACATGATGTCTGGCCTATAACTGAGCCCAAGCAAGTATGCTTCACACCTCACCGCCCAACCGTTATAGCAATTACACAATACATATACACAATTTAACCAAGAAAGTGCAAAACCCGGCCGAAGTGTATGAGCACATGATAAGAAGCGAAGCAATTTATTTTTCGCATACTGTGGTGCAGCCTATTTTGAATATGGCTTTCTTCTTCTTCATTCGCGTTCATGGACTGCACTGATCAAAAAACCATTGCGTTAAGTTTTTGTTAGAAGAAGATTGGAAATGATTAGCTTTGTTTCTACTTGTTTTCTTCTTTTCTTTTACTTACACAAGTCTTTCAGAAAGAAACTTTGCAAAATATCTATCTTTTTTGTTGCTCTGCTTCTTCATTTCATGTCGTTGACAATTCTTCTGACAACACCACCTTACTTATTAATTGGTTGATCAAAGGTATTTTACTTTGTAATAAGTGAACAGTTTGGCAAAATCAAAATAAGCCTCGAATTTTAAATCGGAATTAAAACATTGGAAATTGCAAATAAGCGGTCAAAACAAAATTAACAGATTAGCTATCGGTATAAACTTTTTCTATAGTTAAGCATTTCAAAGTTATTTTTAGGCTTTTTCTTCGGGTTTTGCACTTTACGTCATCCAGCGTTGCCTTTGACCTTGCCAAGTTTCATCCGGACTTTCTCCCGTCTTCAGTTTTTTGGATAAGGTAACCAAAATCTTCATCGCCACTAGTCACCTGAAAAACATGCTTTTGTGTAGTTGTATTTACTTTAATAAGGGAACGCATTTAACCTTTAACATGAAAGCCATGCAAATTATAACACTTTAAATACTTTGTTATTGGTATGTAAGTATCTTGTAATGGTTTACCTTATTAAAACGATAAGGATCGTTCTTTTTACATTGGCCGGGATATGCAGTTCCAGATGCGGTCTCGGCTTCGGTATCTTCATCTAAAATTATAACTTTTAAGTCGACCATGGTTCAAACATCATGAAAAGTGCCCGCGTCGCTGTAACCTAATGTACCTTTTCCTCCAGCTTTCCAGCGTTGATCATGCCCGAGGTATTTCAAGGGGTCATCTGATCTCTTAATTCCGTCAGTGCCTATGGTATACAAAATGCATTACAAAACATGTAAAATCTTTAAATATGCTCATAAACTATACAGAAAGCTTTATTAAGGCTTCAAATCGACAGTAATGAGAAAGGCTTTAAACATTTTGGTCCTGTTAAACATAAAGATTAATAAAAAAGTTTATTTGTAAAAGTTCGAATCTGATCTCATTGATACTGTCTGCGTCTCAGTTCCAAAGCTACGCCATTTAGCATTAAATTACCTGTATACAATTCGTGTTGATGGAAGCACACTGAACCATCTTGGGCGTAAAGCGCCATTGGATTCGGGCTGCTAGCTGATGTTTGTGTATATGGACCCGTATAAGGATTGTAGCTTATCACCTATCGTAGATGAAAATAAAGCTAGTTACCTTCACTGTGTATTGCCGTATAGACGTTCATTGTTTTACTAGTTTTGTTAAAACTGCATAACCCAAGCCGTTTTCTGATCGGTTAAAACAATCTGTTACAAAATTACCTGGAAATGATTGACGTGAATATCACGTAAATGTCAATGTCTTTAATGTCAACATTAATTTTAAACGTTAATGTCAACATGAATATAGGTTTACTGCGTTGTGCATACAAACGAAGGCTTCAGAAAACTTTCCCACGCATTCCAAAGCTGAATACTTATGACCATAAGTATTTAAGAAAAAATAAACTTCGAATGAAAATTCTGCCTCTTATATCTTGCTGATCTTTCCAAACTTTCTCTAGGGCTGGTGTTTATTCTGCGATAAATCTCGAACGTATTTCAAGACCCGCCCAACCAATCCAATATTGGGCCAAGATAAAATTCCCGCCAAAATTTAACACACAATTATATTTTTATCACTTTTTTTTTATCTGTAAGTGATTTCAAACTGCTTTAAAATCTGTAGACCTATAAGCGCCGTGGTCTTACGCATCGTTTGTACTTTGAAGTATAAAGGTTATACTACTACTACTACTACTACTAATATTACTACTGCTGTACTGCTATATTACTGCTTGCCAGGATAGTGGAGATGCGTCCTTCTCGCGCACTGATGGAAAACACGATTTTAGGCAAATTTCTTTCATAAACTGGTTAAACGCTTACATTTAAATAGTGAGCTGATGCTGGTGTGAGCAAAATTTGAAACAGCTGAGCGTTGAAAAAAGTTAAAAATGTTGCGTACTTTTGCCCATCTTCCTTTAAGGCATTACTTGCTTTTGCAATTTTAGTTCAAAGTAGTATAGAACGGTTATTACAAAACAGTGATGAAAATCATTGCTATTGCAAGTATTTGTTTTGTCGTTGCATGTGTGTCCTCAAATGAGTGTTCACATAATAAACCGTGCAAGTTTATTGGTGAGTGGTAGATTTTTTTGCAATATTTTGCTCTAATTCATTCTGGGAAGTTTTAGTTTGAAAACGGAACCTCATTAAAACCAATTTAGCTCGGATAACAATATCTTCAATTTCACGCTTGTTAATTTGTAATAACTTTGACGTGAATAATTTCTCAGGCGGAGAAGTCTTTTCGGAACCAAGAGAATATGACGCCGTCAATGGAGCTCTGAATCTGGAATTGCAAGTACAAATGAAAGACTTTAAAGTGGAATGGCTAACAATGGTACGAAGAACGTATAATGGAGAAATACCGGCACCCACTTGGAAAATAAGGAAAGGTGACCGCGTAAATTTAAAATTGGTGAGTCAATGGTGATATGTAAGTCTTGACTTCTTATAGCATCACCTGGCAGCTGAATGCAAACATGCAGTAAACCACAGGCTAGTGACATAAAAAGGACCCAAATTTCTAACGGTAAAAGTTTTACTGTTTAACGTAGCCTATATTTTGTTGCTTGTGCTTGTTTAAGAAAACTTTTATTCTCTATCATTTGTAGGTTAATAACTTGGAACTCACACAGAAAGTGCTTCCCTTTAACGGGTTTAGGTTTCCTAACAGCACTAACCTTCACACCCACGGTCTTCACATCAGCGGAGAGGTAAATTTGAGGGATGCCCTGATGGGGTGACATTATCACAACTTAAACAAACCTATGAATACAGTTTGTGTGTATATAATTTATTTTTAGGCTCGCATACTTTGGGTACGTTATTTGAAACGTATATTAAGTTGTACATACAGGAGTATACGTTGTAATGCATTTGATGCTTGCCACAGGAACCTCAAGATAATGTCTTCGTTCATGTGGGACCTGGAAAGAGCTACAACTACTACTACCAAATAGACGAGGATCACCCGGCCGGGACCTACTGGTATCATCCTCACCTACACGGCAGCACTTTGTTTCAGGTTCTTTTAATTTGTTATTATCGCTAAAATGTAAAACATAATTTGAAAAGCACTCAGAAAGTGTGTGCCTCCGCCAAAGAAATAAAATGCTTTTATGTTGTATTTGTCATAATACAGCATGTTTTTCACGGCAATTCGTTTATACTTTCCTTCATTATGTCAACGTTTAACAGGTAATTGGAATAAAGTTTCGAATGTAAATTAACCACAGTGTTTTGCAAACATACCTCCCATTCTCTCATGATGAGGTATTTAGAGTAAATTTGATGATATAAAGATAGAGTCGCTTTTAAATATTAACGTTCAATAGTTACTTGCTGGCTGCTGCAATTTGCATTCAAAAGCGGCCTAGGATCGTTTGAGATGACTCTTTCGTATGACCTATTAAGAAGCGTGCTGGTTCATAATCGCAGCAATGCGGTATGTTACGCTAACACCAACAAAACCGAATGATGGACAGGTAGAAAGTTGACGTTTTTATATATCTTAAAAACTTTTAATATTTGTAGCCGACCAAATTTGTATTGAGTTTACTAATCACATGTTGCACAACAATCTACTATACACGCGACACGTATGTTTTTTCTCTCACAGCAAGGGTAAGCATGACCTGAGATTAGTTCCAGTAGCGGTTTTTTTAATTTAGGCTTATTTCCCAAAATTTAATCATTTTTTACTTGCATCATATAGAATAGACAATACACCTTGAAAACTTGATTAAAATACGATAGCAGGTAAAAGCGATACTAAATCATTCAATCATTTTATTTTTCGTTAAAAGTACGGTGGGGACGAAAATTCAAAGCCAGTTGCTACTAGCACGCGCCAATGAACAGTACAAGGTGTGTGGGCTTAAAACATGCTCAAACATAATCAGCGTAATAATCGCTGGTAACAACTAGCACGGCGACTACACCTATAACAACATACTCGAGCGATGTTGTTAACAGACAAACAAACAAAAAGTTATAATTTTCTTTGGCGGAAATGATTAGGAAACTATAACACTGAACATGATATAACCAACTAAATTTCGGGAATAATTTTTTGTAATAGGTACATAGCGGGATGGCGGGCATGATCATCGTGGAAGATGATCCTGACCCCTCCATAACTCCTCAGCATCTCCTGGATGTCTCGTGCCCAAACAATTGTCATCACGAAGTAAGACTTGTGTTTCAACCAACAATGATGTTCGTAAACAACGGTTTCCGCGGTTTTGTACATCAACAAGAAGAGATGGAAGACTACGATGGATTCAGGTACCTTGACTCAACTTCTTTTCTGTCACCATACAACCCTTTAAGTTCGAAATACTGCATTTCGTTTAGTTATACTGAAATTACTTGTGCAGGCATCGACAATTTCGTTTATTTGGCGAAAGCAGAACATTAGAGGACTGGCTATCTGACAAAAACGCCGGCATCGAATACTTTACGACCAATGGAAAACTGTGGCCTACTTACACTCTTGAGAGTGGTCAAATAAAACGATTCAGGTACTGCATGTTTCGTCTTATATTGTCCAGCATAATGAATATACTACTTAGACATTTTACCGTGACATTTTACCCAGATAATCAAAACAATATCTCAATAAACGGACCCAAAATATTTATTACTTTCTTCAAGGCTGGTCAATGCCGGCGGAAGTGCGTCACTCGAGCTAACAATTACGGACACTTCCGGTGCTAAAGCAAAAGGATGCCAAGTCAGGGAAATTGCTCAAGACGGCGTATACCTTGACAAAGCAAGGTTTCAGAAACACAAAAGAACACTGCTCGTTCCATCTGCTCGTGCTGATTGGCTGGTCGTGTGCAACACTCCTGGAACATACAAGGTATTTGGATTGCATCCTTCATGTGCATTGTACTGGTTTACTTAGATCGCTAAAGATCCTAAGTTGGCTTGGACCGTTTGTATCGAGCCCTTTGACAGCTTTGGCAATAAACTGACCATTTCATCAGGTTTGTCCGTGCCACATAAGCTTTGCAAATTATTTTTAAACTGAAGGAGTGAGCCTGTTGATTTTAGATGCAAGCTTATAGTAATCCAGTTACTAATCACTTTTATAGGACTTTTTTACAAGTTAGCTGGTTAGCCTAGACAAAATTAATGACAACATGATAACACTAACAATTGTTACAGCTACAATCTGTTGCATTGTCCGAAGACAACATGTCTATGGGACCTGTTCAACGTTGGAACGGAACGCTTTTGAAACTTGTCGTTACAGGAACTGCAAAGAAGACTTTTATACGCACAAAGTTACCAGAAAGGCAGCATTTTATTGGCGACTTTCGACAACTATCCCAAGAAGAGGTAAAAGAACTTTGTTTGCTTTAACTTTTCAAAGGTATTTCTGAGAAGAAATTAGATTTAAAACTTAGGCATATGCTTTGTTACTGTTTTTTTGTATTTTTATGATTTTATAGATCTTAGTATTTATACAGGTCACGGGAAGATTTGTGATTGAACTCAATCCATGGACGAGACTGAACAGAGAAATCTTCAAATCTCCGACTTACTATAGGTAGGCTACTGTACAATTCTGCACATTTGAAAAGTAATGAAAACATCACATTTTGTGTATTTGAAAGACTTAATGCGTTTTGTCTGTAAAAAACTTTAAGCAGTACTTTGGATTTTTGAACTAGATTTAAAGCTCATCTTGGCACTGTACAGGAATGGTATATTGTCAATACCGATCATGTGACAAGTCACCCAATTCATATTCACGTCAATCATTTCCAGGTAATTTTGTAACGCATTGTTTTAATCAATCCGGAAACGGCTTGCGTTATGCAGTTTTAACAAAACTAGTAAAACAATGAACGTCTATACGGCAATACACAGTGAAGGTAACTAGCTTTATTTTCATCTACAATAGGTGATAAGCTACAATCCTTATACGGGTCCATATACAGAAACATCAGCA
The DNA here is from genome assembly GCF_947623445.1 of Clavelina lepadiformis. NCBI lineage: Eukaryota > Metazoa > Chordata > Ascidiacea > Aplousobranchia > Clavelinidae > Clavelina > Clavelina lepadiformis. The sequence goes on along the minus strand of NC_135248.1, from coordinate 4,969,803 downwards.
AGCAGCCCGAATCCAATGGCGCTTTACGCCCAAGATGGTTCAGTGTGCTTCCATCAACACGAATTGTATACAGGTAATTTAATGCTAAATGGCGTAGCTTTGGAATTGAGACGCAGACAGTATCAATGAGATCAAATTCGAAATTTTAGAAATAAACTTTTTTCTTAATCTTTATGTTAAATAGAGCCAAAATGCTTAACCTTTCTCATTACTGTCGATTCGAAACTTTAATGAAGCTTTCTGTATAGTTTATGATCATATTTAAAGATTTTACATGTTTTGTAATGCATTTTGTATTCTATAGGCACAGACGGAATTAAAAGGTCAGATGATCCCTTGAAATACCTCGGGCATGATCAACGCTGGAAAGCTGGAGGAAAAGGTACATTAGGTTACAGCGACGCGGGTACTTTTCATGATGTTTTGCTTATCCCACCCATGAGTAATATTACGGTGAGTTTTCCGTAATAGGTCAACAAAAGAATTTATTTTTGTCTAATTTTGTGTAATTTCTGTATCTAATCGTTTCTTTTTTTAATTAGATTCGTTTTATGGCGCACAAGTACGTCGGCGTTGTTGTCATTCACTGTCATCTTCTCAATCACGAGGATGAAGGCATGATGATGGTGGCACAGATAGTGCCGGAAGGTATTGTACAGTAAAAGTTTTATAAATGATCAGTTTATTTGTAAACTTAGTTGTTGATCAATAACCAACTAGTGCTTAACCATAGTGGAATAATCATCGGCTTTAACAACGCTTTCTCGGTCAACCCTCACACACCAAATCTTATGAACGAATTTCTGAGATTATGCAATTATGGAAATATATGTCACTTTCACTTAGAGCTAGTTTACTTAAGTTTATTGGTTATAATGTTTTCTCAAGGTACAGGCCTATAAATAAACGAGTTAAGTTGAAATAAATCCATTCGATTATTGACTTTAAAGTGAACGGAACTTAGTCCAACAATAAAATAACAACATTTTTGTTGTAATATCCATCCGATATATACAGAAATAACATTTACCGGAAAATTGTGAACCATGGTCTACTTAAAAGTTATAATTTTAGGTGAAGATACCGAAGCCGAGACCGCATCTGGAACTGCATATCCCGGCCAATGTAAAAAGAACGATCCTTATCCTTTTAATAAGGTAAACCATTACAAGATACTTATATACCAATAACAAAGTATTTAAATTGTTATAATTTGCATGGCGTTCATGTTAAAGGTTAAATGCGTTCCCTTATTAAAGTAAATACAACTACACAAAAGCATGTTTTTCAGGTGACTAGTGACGATGACGATTTTGGTTACCTTATCCAAAAACTGAAGACGGAGAAAAGTCCGGATGAAACTTGGCAAGGTCAAAGGCAACGCTGGATGACGTAAAGTGCAAAACCCGAAGAAAAAGCCTAAAAATAACTTTGAAATACCAAACTAGAGTAAACGTTTATACCAATAACTAATCTGTTAATTTTGCTTTGGCCGCTTATTTGCGATTTCAAATGTTTTAATTGCGATTAAAAATTCGAGGCTTATTTTGGTTTTGCCAAACTGTTCACTTATTTCAAAGTAAAACACGTTTGATCAACCAATTAAAAAGTAAGGTGGTGTTGTCAGAGGAATTGTCAACGACATGAAATGAAGAAGCAGAGCAACAAAAAAGATAGATATTTTGCAAAGTTTCTTTATTAAAGACCTGTATAAGTAAAAGAAAAGAAGAAAAGCAATATGATTGATTTTGTGCACTTTCACTGATCACTGTCTTGTCTGTGTTGGTAGAAAACTTTCTTTTGTTTATCCACCCAACATCGAAGAACTGCATGGAAATGTACAACACAACTTTACAAGAGTTGTTTAATGGTCCAACTCTTTAAAAATAAAATATTTACCAAACCACATTAACAATATTTAGAATCCGATTTATCAGCTCGGGATGCATATAATAATTAATTCAGGAAACTACATAACCCGTTTCTATAAGTCCAATCGCAATACTGCAATATATCTTTTTTAAACTGTAGTTTGAATAATTCCACTGTGTGTTTAATATGGAACGCCGACTTGCTACTTCCAAATAAAAGTTTATTTTATTATAAATCATTTGTAAGTGGAATTAGATCTACAATTTAAAGTACATATGAAGTCATCGTCGCATATATAGTTAAAGTGCAAATATTAACATTAAAATCCTAAGATTTCGCTAAAGCAGCCGCCGTCAACATACAAATATTGATCCTGTTAGCCGTCAAAATATTATATGGTTTTACGCCACACCAAAGTAAAGAAACGTTGATGTGTAGCGACACAAATTTCAATAAAAGCTGAAAGTCAATTCCAAAACCAATACGACATTATAAGCATGTTCCTGAATATATACGTATAAATATGCTGCAGTCTATATATACAGTATGTTTCAGTGTTGCAGAAGATGTGTTTTTGTGTTTGTGGTGTACGGTACTTTTGGATTGTCAAAAAATCCATAAAATTCTGCAATATAAACTATAATTTTGTTGGCTATTGCTTTATTAAATGGCTATTGGCTATTGCTTTATTAAACTATTTTGTTTTGTTAATTTGGCGGTGGAAGGTATAGAATATTAGCCGTACTCCAACCAATCCCGCTTATGAAACCTAATTATCTAATTATGTAGTAGTCTATTTTCCTTTATAGAACCTCGCATTGTTCGGCCTCTTTAGACTTTAGGCCTATATTCTTTACGACGGGTTTGATTAGTTTGTGTTTTAATGTTTTTCACCCACTCGGTTGCCTTTGTCAGTTAATTGGCACGTGATTCCTATACAGCTCTATGGAGCAGTGACTGATTTGAAATCTTTACTTCTGTGTGTTTGGTGTATTGAAACATTTTTGGATTAAACGTTTGAACAACTAGGATTATTAGAATTTTCTGCAAAGACTCAAGTATAGTAGTAGTAGTAGAAGTAGTATAACCTTTATACTTCAAAGTACAAACGATGCGTAAGACCACGGCACTTATAGGTCTACAGATTTTAAAGCAGTTTGAAATCACTTACAGATAAAAAAAAGTGATAAAAATAGAATTGTGTGTAAAAGTTTGGCGGGAAATTTTACTTGGCCCAATATTGAATTGGTTGGGCGGGTCTTGAAATACGTTCGAGATTTATCGCAGAATAAACACCAGTCCTAGAGAAAGTTTGGAAAGATCAGCAAGATATAAGAGGCAAAATCTTCATTCCAATTTTATTTTTTCTTAAATGCTTATTACGATAAGTATAGCTTTGGAATGCTTGGCAATGTTTTCCGAAGCCTTTGTTTGTATGCACAAAGCAGTAAATCTATATTTACGTTAACATTATTCTAAAGCACTTCACCGTTACAAAATCGTCGTAATCGGACGAGCAAACATTTTAACTGACTGCGCGGGAAGTTGAAAAGCCAATGCAACCAACCATATCCATTGAAGCGCAAACTCGCAACGATTTGGCAATAATATTCACCTTTTTGCTGTGCCTTTTGCATTTGCTTCGTATTGCTGCAAGTCTTGAAATTGACCGATCTAATGCGTTATTGTTGTTGTAATGGTATTAATTTCTCACTGTTGTCAACAAGGCATATATGCTGTTACATAATGATATGAGCATCGACGATGCAAACTTGTTCGCAAAGTGTAATGGCTGTGGTTAATTTTATTTACAGTACTTTCAGTAATGTTAAAAACTTTTCATGACCACTGTAACGATATATTTTTCTTATTTCAATTTGCGTTTACTGTCTGACTAGTTACTTATGTAATTGTGAGTTTCACAGTATCAGTTTACTGCGCTTTTCATTGTTTTGAAAATAAGGTTAGACCCTATACCGTTTTGCTTCCTTCGTATTATTTTATTTCTCGCCTATATGTTTTTCACAGTTGTGAGTTGATTTTCCTTGTGTTTCTATGCCTTTGTTCGCACGCAAGTGTTACTTGCTTGGGCCTAAGGCCGTCACTCTGATTTCGTTGACCCCTCGGTTGATTAGATCCCCGTGCTACATGCTAGAATGGGAAGGGTTACCGACGTTGATATGATGGATTGCCAGATGTGACCGGCTGGGGTACTGACGTTTTGTCAGTTGTATCTCCTGAACAAGTATTTTAGTGGATAGCCAGTAGTTAACGTTCCATTCCTTGTTCCCGTTTTGTTAAATGGTGGGATTGACCTAGTGAGTTCTTGCAGTAGTGATTGAAGACAGCCCGGTTGTTGCGGCAGCAGTTACCTCAGTAAGAACCTGGCAGTGTACTACAGACTTATCCGTTACCAAATTGGCGAGCGCGCCAGGATCGAGATCGCAATATTATGGCTTTCAGTATACAGTCCTGAATCTACTTCGATATTTGACCGGGGGAAATTTTGACGTATTCGTGACAGCATTCAGCGCACATGTTGAAGCTCTCAAGGCTGATGAAAAAGCGAAGAAGTCTATGTTGGTTTCGTCCTTCGTTCGGTATTTCATTATGGATGTTTAAAGTCGGGACGCTTCCATCTTATACGCATTGGAATTGGAGAAGATCATAAAGACGGCTTTTGCAAGACCTTTAACATCATTTTAAAGCCACCATACCAGAAAGAATTAATTAAAATTTTAATAAGTTACATTTGTGTATAGAATTTCATGATGTGTTTAATCCTGAGTCAACGCCACATATATACGATCAGATTTTGAGTTCAAATACAATAAAGGATAAACTATAATAGTGCTTTAAAGGCAGCATTTGTTCTTTCAGTGTGGAAAAGTTTGTTAGGATTTAAACATTGAAGCTACTACATGTTTATGTTATAGTCAATATAGGCTATGGGCTGATTCACTTAACGAGGTAAAAGTATATGTACAAGTGTCGCATCGTTTCGTATTTGTCGTCACAGTTTGTTATGTATATATAGGAAATGATTAAAATCTTTCATGCAAATGAAGAAATAAATCTGGAACTAGAAACAACTCGTTTTGTAAATTTGCTTATAAGACTTTGCCGGAAATCATCTTCAACCATCTTTTTTCAAAGTACGCGGTGTTTCATTTCGTTATGGGATACTGTCTTATACAACTATGTAGAATATACACTCCGTTATAATTATAAAACGTTTTACAGCAAGGATATGATACTCGTTGTAAATCCAAGTATCATTTTTGTCCGAGAGCTTGGTCAAAACAAAAATTATTTGCAAGCTTAACGTTTACTAATAGTTCGTTCGATTGAGCTTAAATAAAAGTGAAATCTTTTCGCGAAAATGTCTGTGTTAACATAACTATTAAAAGATCCTAAAAGTAAACACAAGGTTATGTATCTTGCAACCATAAAGTGAAAAATAAAACGCAAATCAAAGTACCAAGTATAAGCAAAACATTATCTGCACAATCATTGTCAAAATTTCTTATTAAATCATCTTGTTTTAAACAAACTGTACTAAATCAGAGTAAGTAAGAAATCATTAAAGTTCAATAAAAATACACTACATGTAACTGTATATAGTATTTTCAAACCCACACATTTGCAAATAGTGGCATTGGACACAATGTTTATACACACTGTCTTAAAGCGACTGACTCCAGTAGAATTCCCCAGTTGCAAATCCAACTGGTTTCCGTCATTTACTGCGATAGAGGAGGTGGTAGCATCCGCACACCACACAAAAATCATCGGTAAAATTGTTGTTTTTATATTTCGTCATTACTGTCAAAAAACCCGATCTAAAAGGAACAATGCGTAACTTGGTTAATTAACATTGATTCATAATAACTTATGAAACGTATCTGTTCTTTATCGTTGTTGCGTGTTATTGTTAAGCTTGTGTGACGTAAATATTTTCAAAACAATCTTCGACGTCTACAGGTACCAAAAGTTATGGTGTCATCGTCTTGTACGTAACAGCACTTGGGCTTCTTATACATGTTGGCATATTTGAGCAGAGTCAGGCTACTTCCGTACCTTGAGCATCTAGCAGCATGGTATTAAACACCACTTAGCTTATTATGTATTTTGTTTAACACGAGAGGTTTGGCGATTGAAGTATGGCGCATCACTACAGTGTAGAACGAAAAAACACTTAAATTAAGGTTTAAAAAACTATACCGACAAAAACCCATAAGTAAGATTATTATAACAGCAAACAAAGTAAGTTCAGCTGCAAGCTTGAAGTTAATTGAAGTCAAATGAACACTCCATATACCGAATTTAATTGCACTCTGCGCTTGAAAATAGTAACTTGCTGGTGTCACAATAAACACAAAATACAATTACGTAAATACAAAATACAATTACGTATGAGCAGAAGCACGATAGAGAACTAAACTCATAACAATCACCAGCGGGGGGATAAATCTCGGAAATTGGTAAGGATGTGCCGAACCCGAGCTCTAATGCTCGACTCAACGTCATCGTTTTTCAGCGTTCCCTCGAACCCGAGCTTTACTTTTGGTTTTACACGAACGTTTGCGTTTTCGATTAAAAAAACAAAACGTAATAATTATTCTATTTTTTTGCTATCGGGAATAGTTTCTAATCTTACTGTGCCCGTTGTAACTTCAAAATTTTAGTGGAATATACAAAACAGTGTATGATTTTGAAAGATAACTTTGTGAAATATAGTTTCTGTTGCTACATCAATAAAGAAGAACGGTATATTGTACGTATACCTTTCACAAAGGCTTTCAATGTAACCAACAGTATATCGATAAAGACTCTTCTGCTTTCACAAATCAGTTTTTTGTTTATTTTATTGTTCATGTGTTCGTGCTCGGTTTCGGGCTCGCACAAGCTTTGAATTCGAAAGCTTGGGTTCGCACGAGAACAAGTTTTTCACATTTTTTTACATTTTTCTACAACCCCAGTATTGGTTCATTTAAGTTATCATAAATAACAAAAGAGCGTTATTTTTCTGCATTGGCCGTCAAGATATTGTCTTAGTTTTAATAAACTTAATTTACTACAATTTGAAAACAATTCTTTCGTCTTGTTAGTTTAAACCAGTTCTTACCGCACAGCACATCATTATAGCAACTGATTGCATTGCTAGTCCACAAATAGATAACTATTTTTAATCTTTTAGCATATTGTGAGCGTGTTTGAGGCAGCATAATAAAACAAGACTTGTAAATTGAATAATAATAAAGAAATTCTTGTATAGAGACAAACAAGCCCGGAGAGATTTGCATTTATGCTCTTTTACAAAACTAAATCTACTAAAATCGCATCGTTATGACGAGACTATTATATTGTTATAATGTTGTATTAACAACAATACACAGCACCTCCATATAAGGCTCAAGTTGTGTTTTGCATGTTTTGCTACACTGTCATCGTTGGCAGATTTTTGATACACCAACGACATTATCAAATTTTTGTGCAGTTGGTAAGGAGGACATACCTTTATTTTCTAATTTGAACGATTATGAGGGGCGTGGTCGTCATTTTCCTACTCTTAGCAATATGTCAGTGCAATGTTCGAGTCACATCGCAAGAGTGTTCTGAGAGCCAACCTTGCCCATTTGTGGGTAAGTATTATAAACATATAAAATAGAACATGAATCTTCTCACAGTACAGTACACACTTGTTAAAGTACTGTTGCGTTAATTAATGTTATTTAAGTTTTGTAGACCAAATACTATCTTTGTGATATATTTTGTAATTGAAAAATTTCTTTCATGAACCACATAGGGGGAGATCTGTTCAACTTATCTCTTTCGGGACCAATGTCGGATCTTGTGTCGTCTGATGGGTTTTTGGAAGTGGACTTGACTGTAGCAGTAAACCCGGTAGTTATAGAGTGGTTGACTTTGTTCAGAAGAACATACAATGGAGGTTTCCCAGGTCCAGTATGGCGTTTTAAGCCTGGTGACACAGTGATGGTAAATTTGGTAAGTGAGATATCTGCAATCCCTAATAAGCAAAAGGTTAATTCAATTATTTTTTCCAGTTTTGTCTTTAAAAATAAAAACCAAAATTTATCGCTTTTAAGATTGGACAAAATATTATTTTCTTTTTGTAAAAGAAAAATCTAATTTAGATAAATACATTGGAATATCGTGACAGCAGTAACAGTTTTAATGAGCTAAGGTTCCCTAACACCACAAACTTGCATACGCATGGACTGCATATCAGTAGCGAGGTATGTACAGTAGCTGAGAGCTCGTTTGTTTTCTGTTACGTTATTGATATTGTTTGACTTCTTTTATATTTACTACTTGTAGGAACCTCAGGATGACGTTTTTATCCACGTAAACCCAGAGGAAACTTTCACTTATGAATACCAAATCGATTCACAACACCCAGCTGGAACCTATTGGTACCATCCTCATTTGCACGGAAGCACCTTGTTTCACGTAAATACCGCAACAAAAAAGCAGGAAAATCAAAATATCAGATTTTAAAGATAATTTTTTACTTGTCATGCTTATGTTGCATCGGTGCATGATAAACAGCGCTTGTATATAAACTTTATTAGGTACACAGCGGGATGGCGGGCATGATCATCGTGGAGGATAATCCTAATCCTTCCATAACTCCTCAGCATCTCCTGGATGTCTCGTGCCCCGAAAATTGTCATCACGAAGTGAGACTCCTGTTTCAACCGACTTTACTCTACGCCGATAATTACTTCCCAAGCTTTCCGTTTATCGAAAATAGGATGAACGTCAACGATTCATTTCAGTAAAGTTTTAGCTTTTTAAATTTGTATCGAATTGAACTTGATTGTATTAATTATCAGCAACTGAAAAAATTATTGTTTTAATCTTTTAGTTTTAATTGTCAAATTTAATTGTTTTAATTTAATTTTAATTTAATTGTTTTAATTTAATTATCAATAGAGTGTTCAACAAAGTTTACACATACAAGGTTTTAAGTAAAATATGATCTGTATAGGATGAGCGACACATTAAAAGACTGGCTAAAAAACAATGAGGTTGATTATTTTACCACCAACGGACAACTTTGGCCCGAAATAACTTTTCAAGCTGGTCAGATGAAGTAAAAGCAAGATGCTTTCATTTGTTTTGCCAACTTAGAAGCAAATTATATAATTAAGAAAAACTGAAAATTTTAGATATTAACTATATTTTTAACGTTAACAAGAATAAGCTTGTGGCAGAAAAAAAGTGGTTTCAAACCTTTGTAAAAGGACCCTATACTGGTATGAAAGATAAAAAAGTAAAAGACAAGCATAAATATAAGGTTTTAAACATATTTGCCCAGCATGAATTATCACAACATGAGTTTCAGTGAGCGGTTTACCCATGAGTAGGCCTATATCCTTTCGTGAATGACTTCCTGCTATGAAACAAAAGATTGATTGTTTTAAAGTGCGCATAATATCGAAGGTTCAAAATTTGACTGTTTGAGAAACCTTGATGAAAATGCCAAAGACCGTCCTGCCTACTTCTATGAAATTTAACACTTAATTTTTTCCATACAAGTGTCAGCTTGGTTTCTATAGATTCTTATGTATATACCATGGCAAAACAATTTCGCAATAATTATACGGATGGTTATTCCCATTTCAGCTGAGATCAGTAAAATCACCTGATGACGATGTATCAATGGGAGGTATGCAGCAATACCAAGGCAAGCTCCTGACTATAAAAATCAACGGAACACAAACCTCAACTGTCATACCGACATCGCTTCCCGCAAAACAATCTTTTGTGTCTGATTTTCGAAATTTGACGGAAGACGAAGTGAGACTATAACGAATATTTCTTTATAAGATGTACTTTTATTCAAGCATTTTTGAAAATTTATTCATCAAAATTAAAAAACAACAAAGTTAAAAATCACCTCTACAAAGTCATTTCAAAAAAGTTGTTCTTCTTTAGGTAACTGGACGATTTGTTATCGAAGTTGGACCAGATTTGACGTTGAACAGGGAAAGATTTCAATCGAAAACAAATTTTAGGTATAGTACTCTATTACAATGGTCTATGTTAATTGTTTTTATCCTGAACGTTTGTCTTTGCAACAACTTCTGAAATAAGCTTTTAAATGTAGTTTACTATTTAATTTTTACCTCTTTATATGAACATTTGCTCTTACCAAAAAGAAGGTATGTGACCGAAACCAGTCAGCTTTAAAAAGGTTATGTGTTTATCTACATGCAGTTGTATTGCTTTTAGTAAACTCTTGGTACTCGAAAACCATTTGAACATCACCCTATACTCTATAAAATTACACAAGTGCATAAATGCACAAATCACTGGCAGCAGAGTGACCTATACCAATTGTCAAACTTCTTTTGATTTTTTAATTGTTATAGATTTGTAGCGAACTTAGACACTGTTCAGGAATGGTACATCATCAATACTGCTACGTCAGCCCATCCAATTCACATTCACGTGAATAATTTTCAGGTAGTCTATAAAGATTTTTTATGGTATAGTGTTTTTTTAGTTATAATTTAGTTTTATTTTCAATTTCAAAATGTTGAAATTATCTCTAACATGATTTCGTTATCGTTCAGTTAACGATGTAGACAACGACTATAGACACACGTGCATATGTATACACCTATACGGAAAAATAACAATGTTGTGTAAATAAAGCAAGTTTCGCTTAAGGCTTTTTTCTGGGTTTTCAAAAATGTTTTGTAAAATTTCTTGTAATAAAAAACATTTCAGGTCATCAGTTACAACAACTACACTGGACCAATTGGAGCCAAGGTGATGGAAAACAAAGTCTTTTTTGATCAGAATAAACAACAATGTGATCGCCAGTACGAAAACTTCAACAAAAGTAAACACATAGAAGCACGTTTTTATACGTTTTCTATCAAAGTGGTATTTTTAGAAGTCGATCGAGAAAAATCAAACGATTTTGCAAATATCTGTTCATTCCACAATCTACATTGTAGCTCATAAATATAATTGCGTGTAAATTTTTTTTAGGCATACAGGCTATGTTACCTGATAATGATTATAACAAATGGTTGAAGTATCGAGGCCATGCGCAGCGCTGGAGAGATATGGAAAGTCATCCTAATGGAACTTTGGGCTATTCACCAAGTGGAATTTTCCATGACGTAATTCTTGTCCCACCGTTTAGTAATATTACGGTAAGAATATTTCGCGTTATATTTGCCGACTTGCTTCCATCTATAAAACTCTGTATTTTCATGTTATTATAATCGCGTTTTATAAAATTATCCTCCTAATTACTTATTTTGATACTATTAATATTTTGCATATTTCGCATTGAAGATTCGATTCCGAACGGATCGTTTTATTGGTACCGTGGTCATTCACTGTCACATTCTATATCACGAAGATCAGGGTATGATGATGGTTACAAAGATCGTACCAGCCGGTAAGATACTTTATTGAAAAAACTATCACAGCAGATCAGGCCTAATTAACAGAAATTGTTTAGGGTGTTGTTTCTTTTTATTTTTGAAATCAAAATTAGAATAATATTATCACCAAATTAAATACATAATACCTGGCTTGAATAATTCTATCAAAGCAATAAGGTATCAAAACTTTTTTGTACACATTTAGCTATTTTATTCCATCCCTTAATTTAGTGTTGCAATAGCTTTAATGTTGTTTTCATGTTAACTTCATTCGGTTGATCGACTTAATATGGGTTTTCTACCACGCTCCTTTCTACCGCATTTGTAACGAATTGATTAAAATTTTCAAGGAGCCAATACTACTGGCGCACACATTAAGTCCGGCGATGCTTATCCAGGGCAGTGCAGCAAATGCGACCCGTTTCCATTCAACCAGGTTGTCGGAGAATGTTCAGGATCAAGGAGGAAACATTTCAACATCATCATCTTGGTGACAGGTGTCCTGGCTACCTTTATTCTTTTCATTGTCACTGAATAACATTAAATGTATACAGTGATCTGCATTCTTGTGCTTATGCACATTTGTTTGTGAGCGCTCTGAATTGTTCGATTCAAAATCGCTTGTAAGCACTTTATAGTACAGTCGACTCCGCTTAATTCGGACACTTTGGTTCCGCTCACTTTTGGCCGAATTAAGCGGAGAAATAGCTTTGTCCGAATTAAGCGGAAAATCAATTGTTCGTTTCATGGTCATGCATAAAGGCAAAAAACGCATTTAAAATACTGTACTGTTGCGTAATAAATGAATTGCAGCTGCGCTATACTGCAGTAACTGGCACTGATCGCATAAAACGTCTTCGTTTACTTTAGTAAGCAATTTCACTTTTTCTGCTAAACTTTTCTGTACAATTTTGTCCTACAAGATGGACGCAATTGTACCGAAGTAAAAGCGACTTTGAAGCTGGCACGGCGTTATATGAGTTCATTGTTGATTGTTACTGCATGAATCGTCATTGTTTCACCATAATCACTCATAATGCAATTGCATCTTGTGTTAAAACGAAGGAAGTACTGTTTATTGTGTAATAACTAATAACCTAACGATGGAATTGCGAACCTGTGTCCGAATTAAGCGGAGAATTGTCCGAATTAACAGAAGTTTTTTACGTTCAATTTTTACTTTTGTTCCGTTCCCGAGCATTTTGGCCGAATAAAGCGGTTGTCCGGGTTATCCGGTGTCCGAATTAAGCGGATTCGACTGTAATTACTTTTTCTGCTGTTTTCTTATATCCTTGGAAACATTATTGTAAATAACAAAAAATATCACTTCTTTGTAGTCTTTGTATTTACGTTAATTAATAATGCTGGTATATACAGCGATGTATATAGCTGAAAATAATATAGAAAAAGAGAATTTGAAAAATGTTTTCAGATTGCTACATTAATAAATAAAATATCTTAATCATTTTGTTATTAAGTTTATGTTTGTTGCAAGGACAGAAAGCTGACTGCTTGATATTCTGGGGAGGAATAGTTTTAAATAGCATTTATTAATATTCACTAACTTATAGCTATATTTATTAAGTCTTCCATTAAGTATTCACGGCCGAAAAACGTAGGTTTATAATTTGTTTTAGATATCTTCATAAATTATTGGCAGATTATCGAAAAATTATGTTAAGGGAAAATTGTCTAAATGCGTTTCTACCGAAAATAAAAATTCTTTGCGCGCCACCATTATTAGTATATAGGATATTGTAAAACAAGGGATATATGAACAAAATTAAGTGAAACAATTAATTTACTAAGCAGTTTTTACCAAAAGTGACACATTGAATTCCACCAAGTTCGGCCATCATTGAGATCTAAAGAAACGCCGGCAAAAAATTTAACGTGATTTTGTCCCAGAAAAACATAAGAAACCTCACTAATATTTTCCAAAGGCTTATAAGCTTTCCGCAATTTTTTCGTTTTTGCTATAAACTTGCTTGCGTGTATGCATGGTTATTATTTTTACTGACTTTTGATGAAACCTGGGTTGCAAATTGCTATGATGTACAGCAAAGCGATTGACAAAAGGAAACACATTACATCTTGTGTCCGCGTTTACACGTGAACAATGAAAAGAGTTTAGAAAAAACTCGTGAAAAAAACGAAGGAATGTGGGTTGGGATCGGTTCTAGTCTGTGTTGGCTGGCACCTGCAGCATATACTTGCAATTATTGATTGGGTTTAGGCTAAAGGCTAGGTTGAACAGTAACTATAGTCCGACATATAATCCAAAGCGGAAAGTTAATCACCTGTACGCACGAGATTTATCAGCGTTCACGCCGAAATTTTCATTCCAATTAAGCTACATGATGTTTCCGTTCTCTTTGACTGGATAATCACCTTCAGTGCGGTATATTCGTCAAATTGCAAACTTATTGGTTCAAGTTAAGTGCAGCAAAAACAATAACCGCCGTTCTGAAAAGTTTTTCAAGCAAATTAAGTTAGTAAAGGTATTTATATCTTAAATATTCAGTAATAGGCGAACCGGGAAATTAATTTAGAAAGATGAAACTGCCTTTTTATCCTAATCTGCTGAATAAATTTGTGCAGCCCAACAAATCAATGCATTCCTAATATAATTTATTGAGAGCTGTAATTGTCATTCTTGTAATGCAGTCACCAGTCCACTGCGGTTTCAAATGCAAGCGAAACGTTGAGTTTGAGTCTTCATTATACGCTAAACATCTGACATATTACGGCCAGTACAAGCAAGCCTGAGTGCACGAACCGTAGTTCCACTCCAATTGCTTTTCACAGGCTTCCGCAAACTTCTTTAAAAGATGCTGTATAAGGCTCTTTGTTTTATTTAGATTGTATTCTTTACTGCAGTCAACCAGTGATTCTATTTTTGAGGAAAGGATAATCCCAGAATTTGCCAGAAAGAACAAAGACAGTTATTAGGCACTTAGAAATTTTTCGTTACCACTACTCGAAAGGCTAAACTAATTGCTAAACAAGATTACATATTTAGTTTGTAATATGTAGGCTAATTCATGTGTAATTTTACAGAATAACAAATCAAAACATAGTATGATGACCAAGAAAAAGATTTTGCTTATTGCAACACTTTTAAGTGCCTTTTTGTGTTTGCTTTATCTCTTTTTCATTTCTGCTCTTACAAAAATAAAAAAGCATCATGCCATCTCAGCATGGGCAAGAAGAAACGAAAGGAATGGAGCCAGTAACGTCTTAGCCTAAGCCCGCTGCCAATCGATTTACAAATTTTATGCTTAACTTCACTTCTCAATCGTAGAGTGGTCTTCTCTACTTTAATAAATCAATGAGACTTGCCACTTGCCAAACACAAAATATGAAAATACAATTACGTATGAGCAGAAGCAAGATAGAGAACTAAAATCATAACAGTCACTTGAAACTTACTTAAAACTCGTTGCTGAAAATAGGCTTATGAAGACCTAGAGATTCATTGTCGGAAAATTAGGTTATAGTGAGGCTGAAATATTCCATTATATCATTCTAATATAGCCTTGAGCAACGTAACAATAAGAATATTTCTACTTTTTGAGCTAAATTTATGGTTTGTGCAAACGTTTGAATAATGCTGATACGCTGCTGCTATGGTTTTTTCGAAGTTTCAAAGTATTTTTTGTGAACTAAAAAAGTCGATCCTCGCCCATTAATATATCGGCGATGTTAATATTCGCTGCCACCTTCTTAATCATGAGGACATCGGTATGGTGGCACTGGCAAAGTTTGTAAGAAAAGGTGATCTTCCAAATTTTTCACAGGAATCTCAGCATTTTTACTTTCATTCTCCAAGACCTAGCTGTTTGGCGCTTTCTTTATTCCTTCGCTTTATTGTATATTATGCCTCACAACTATTTATAAGGCTTCCATAACATGTTATCCTTTAATTTGACTGAATTTTTTATTTTTCGAATTACGTCTATGTTGCACGTATATAAACGACAGTTGCTGTACGTATAATGCATTTCTAAAAGAAAGAAGTTGGTACTTCTTAGTAGAAATTTTAGAAAACTATTATGGCAATGTTTTATAAGTTATTTGACAGGTTGGCCTGTTATAAGCTTTATTTTAGCAACGGTGACATGTAGGCCTCTCACGAGTTTAGTAAAGTCTACTGGATACTCAACTTGACTTTTATTAAAATAACTTGCTATGACCAGCACTTTGTTAACTTAAAGTTTTAAGGAGCCGTGTATGCTTAAATTTTGCCATTTCCATTGTTTTGTTGAACGTTCTACGTAACTGTATACAGTATAAGCTTATATTTAGGCTATACCGCTAGTGTCACTTATTCACTACACGTTGTGGTATTCCCAAGCAAACAATAGGCTAGTTTTGCGATGTACCGCTAACCAATGTTCCCTCTAATCTTTCACGAGTCTGAGCAAACACACTAACTCCCTGAGCGGTCCCTTGGACCACTGTGAGCAACATCAGACGTGCGCACTGAGGCCATTATTATGCCTTTATTTTATTTTCAACTCAGGCTGGATTTTTTTCTTGTGCGCAGCACAGATTAAATTATCTGTGCGCGGAGACCGTGTCAGCAGTGCGCATTTGCGCAGCTTAGAGGGAACATTGCCGCTAACATGATTTTCCAGTCTTGTCCGAAACGGACAATTTTAGAATTTTGTTTAACTTTTTCACCTTTGGCTATGTAATGGTAATACGGTAGTTAATCGTAGGTTACTATCAAAGTTTTCGAAGTCCACTTTTCGTATGTCAATTCTCAAATCGTTTAAAGTGATTCAGTGATGGTGTTATTAAGCTTTAGAGCAAGGGTCTCAAACTCAAATTGCTCTGGGGGCCAAATGAGGACGTGTAAAATGCCCAAGGGCCACAAGTCACAATGAAATGTCAACCAACAAGAACACAATAAGAGATAAAGCAAATGGGCTGATGATTTAAACTAGTTATTTTTTGTTCTGGCTGCTTAACTGGCAGCGTTTTTCATGGACAAGGACATCGATATTGGGCTTCAACTTGTCAGCAGAAACCAATGTCAGAGTTGCTTGCAGATGTTCATCAGTGATACGTGACCTTCCGTCAGATTTTGAATGCAGGCTACACCCCTGATAAACACAGCACATTGTGCGGTGTCGGAAAAATCTGTGCTCTCATCAGGGCAATCGAAATTGCTTCGAAGTCTTTTACCGTTGCAACTAAATCTGTGACCCTACTTGCAACTGTATTTGGTGATAAGCTTATGCCTTCAACAGTTTTTTTTTACCTGGACATAAAATGTCACTTGCTTTTACAAGGCATTCTTTTATGAACAAACCCTCGGTAAAGGGCCGTGATGACTTTGCTATCATTTCACTGATAACAAAACTCGTTTTTGCAGAATCTTCGTTGGACTGATTAATATTGGTAAAGAAACTTCTTTGTTTGCAAAATGTTGATTTTAGTTGTTTAATTTTTTCTTCTCTTACTTTGCCCTGGTAACCATCATATTTATCGCGGTGCATTGTTTCGAAGTGCCGACTGCCGACGCATGTAATACTTCTTCATAACAGCTATCTTTTGCTGGCAAATAAGGCAATGACTAGTATCTCTGACCGCGGTGATAAAAATAACTCCTACCACTTATCTTGAAAAACTCTCCTTTCGTCTGTGATTTTTCTTTTTTTCGAAGCAGAAGACATGTGTAATTTTGCTTTTTAAACTATATCAATTTATTCAATACTAGCCTAGCTTACACCTCGACAACCAATTTGAACATTATGACTAAGGCAAGTTTTTGCAACTTTTTTTTACAGCTTCCGGCAGCTTCCTAAATAGTCAGAATTTATGTAGTGTGATGTTTTAAGCTGTTTGTAGGAATTTTATATTGCAACTTTTATCAAGTATTGCGCAAAATGTGCAAAATTTTCACTGGGTCACCTTTTTTAGGCTATTGATTTTGTTAAAGTCGCCAACACTGAGTTTTGCTGCAATGCCTTGGATCAAGTTTGCAGAGCGTTAATCAATCTCGATTGGTCTTGTTCAGAGTCAGTCTAAACACTAAATTGGAACATTTAGGAGACACCCTAAATCGTGCAAGTTAAACATGACGCGAGACAGTAGAAACGCAAACTTGTGAAACTTTTATAAATGTTGTGTTACAACCATTATGGTGTAAGATATTTGAAAGTGGTTTGGAACAACAATTACACGTAAACTCTTTTTTATCAAACTTGTTCCCTCGAAGACCGATCTGGTGCAGGGAGGTTAAAACGAGACTCCGATCGCTAACTTAGCAACATAGGTAGCGTGGCCGAGCGGTGTAAGGCGCTGGTTTAAGGCACCAGTCATTTCGATGGCGTGGGTTCGAATCCCACCGCTGCGATTGGATTTACAAATTTTATGCTTAACTTCACTCCGCAATCATGGAGTGGTCTTCATTACTTTAATAAATCAATGAGATGGCCGCTTGTTAGTGTTTCGTACGTTTGAAGATGTACTGAAAATGGAATTAAGATTTCAAATCGCTTGTAAACGCGGTAGTGTGGCCGAGTGGTCTAAGGCGCTGGTTTTAGGCACCAGTCATTTCGATGACGGGGGTTCGAATCCCACCACTGCCAGTGTAATTACGGTGCGTCTTGTCAATATTTCTTCATCCCATCGCGCTGAATAGCGGCTAAGAAATATTCTTTACACACCAAGATGGCTTTCTTTACCTATCGCTTTCGCATTGTATTGGAGAAGAAAGTTAAAGTTGTAAAAGTGACACAAATTTTCAAGCTATCATTTGGAGTAAATCAACATCAAGTTTTCACTTTCGCTGGCTTGAATGGTTGGATAAAATGTAGACGCCTCTCATCAAACAATACATGAAACCAACCAACACTATGTAACACAATATCAACCTCTTCACACTTGAAATTGTTTCCTAATTCAGCCTTATCACAAATGTGCCTGTTAAATTTGAATTTTGTTGCATCAGCCTCCAAGCTTAATATTTAAATTCAAATTTGATAGCACCCATTTCCGATGTAATCTAACAAAAGAGGAGCCCGGTTAGCTCAGTCGGTAGAGCGTTGGACTTTTAATCCAACGGTCAAGGGTTCAAATCCCTTATCGGGCGCGGCTTTTACAGTATTCTGACAGAAAACTGTAAGCCAGATCTTTCGCAAAAGTTATTATTTCATCTCCAGAGCGTTAATCAATCTCGATTGGTCTTGTTCAGAGTCAGTCTAAACACTAAATTGGAACATTTAGGAGACACCCCAAATCGTGCAAGTTAAACATGACGCGAGACAGTAGAAACGCAAACTTGTGAAACTTTATAAATGTTGTGTTACAACCATTATGGTGTAAGATATTTGAAAGTGGTTTGGAACAACAATTACACGTAAACTATTTTTTATCAAACTTGTTCCCTCGAAGACCGATCTGGTGCATGGAGGTTAAAACGAGACTCCGATCGCTTACTTAGCAACATAGGTAGCGTGGCCGAGCGGTGTAAGGCGCTGGTTTAAGGCACCAGTCATTTCGATGGCGTGGGTTCGAATCCCACCGCTGCCATTGGTTTTACAAATTTTATGCTTAACTTCACTCCGCAATCATGGAGTGGTCTTCATTACTTTAATAAATCAATGAGATGGCCGCTTGTTAGTGTTTCGTACGTTTGAAGATGTACTGAAAATGTAATTAAGATTTCAAATCGCTTGTAAACGCGGTAGTGTGGCCGAGTGGTCTAAGGCGCTGGTTTTAGGCACCAGTTATTTCGATGGCGTGGGTTCGAATCCCATCACTGCCTGTGTAATTACGGTGCGTCTTGTCAATATTTCTTCATCCCATCGCGCTGAATAGCGGCTAAGAAATATTCTTTACACACCAAGATGGCTTTCGTTACCTATCGCTTTCGCATGGTATTGGAGAAGAAAGTTAAAGTTGTAAAAGTGACACAAATTTTCAAGCTATCATTTGGAGTAAATCAACATCAAGTTTTCACTTTCGCTGGCTTGAACGGTTGGATAAAATGTAGACGCCTCTCACGAAACAATACATGAAACCAACCAACACTATGTAACACAATATCAACTTCTTCACACTTGAAATTGTTTCCTAATTCAGCCTTATCACAAATGTGCCTGTTAAATTTGAATTTTGTTGCATCAGCCTCCAAGCTTAATATTTAAATTCAAATTTGATAGCACCCATTTCCGATGTAATCTAATAAAAGAGGAGCCCGGTTAGCTCAGTCGGTAGAGCGTTGGACTTTTAATCCAACGGTCAAGGGTTCAAATCCCTTATCGGGCGCGGCTTTTACAGTATTCTGACAGAAAACTGTAAGCCAGATCTTTCGCAAAAGTTATTATTTCATCTCCAGAGCGTTAATCAATCTCGATTGGTCTTGTTGAGAGTCAGTCTAAACACTAAATTGGAACATTTAGGAGACACCCCAAATCGTGCAAGTTATACATGACGCGAGAGAGTAGAAACGCAAACTTGTGAAACTTTTATAAATGTTGTGTTACAACCATTATGGTGTAAGATATTTGAAAGTGGTTTGGAACAACAATTACACGTAAACTCTTTTTTATCAAACTTGTTCCCTCGAAGACCGATCTGGTGCATGGAGGTTAAAACGAGACTCCGATCGCTTACTTAGCAAAATAGGTAGCTTGGCCGATCGGTCTAAGGCGCTGGTTTAAGGCACCAGTCATTTCGATGGCGTTGGTTCGAATCCCACCGCTGCGATTGGATTTACAAATTTTATGCTTAACTTCACTCCGCAATCATGGAGTGGTCTTCATTACTTTAATAAATCAATGAGATGGCCGCTTGTTAGTGTTTCGTACGTTTGAAGATGTACTGAAAATGGAATTAAGATTTCAAATCGCTTGTAAACGCGGTAGTGTGGCCGAGTGGTCTAAGGCGCTGGTTTTAGGCACCAGTCATTTCGATGACGGGGGTTCGAATCCCACCACTGCCAGTGTAATTACGGTGCGTCTTGTCAATATTTCTTCATCCCATCGCGCTGAATAGCGGCTAAGAAATATTCTTTACACACCAAGATGGCTTTCGTTACCTATCGCTTTCGCATTGTATTGGAGAAGAAAGTTAAATTTGTAAAAGTGACACAAATTTTCAAGCTATCATTTGGAGTAAATCAACATCAAGTTTTCACTTTCGCTGGCTTGAATGGTTGGATAAAATGTAGACGCCTCTCATCAAACAATACATGAAACCAACCAACACTATGTAACACAATATCAACCTCTTCACACTTGAAATTGTTTCCTAATTCAGCCTTATCACAAATGTGCCTGTTAAATTTGAATTTTGTTGCATCAACCTCCAAGCTTAATATTTAAATTCAAATTTGATAGCACCCATTTCCGATGTAATCTAACAAAAGAGGAGCCCGGTTAGCTCAGTCGGTAGAGCGTTGGACTTTTAATCCAACGGTCAAGGGTTCAAATCCCTTATCGGGCGCGGCTTTTACAGTATTCTGACAGAAAACTGTAAGCCAGATCTTTCGCAAAAGTTATTATTTCATCTCCAGAGCGTTAATCAATCTCGATTGGTCTTGTTCAGAGTCAGTCTAAACACTAAATTGGAACATTTAGGAGACACCCCAAATCGTGCAAGTTAAACATGACGCGAGACAGTAGAAACGCAAACTTGTGAAACTTTATAAATGTTGTGTTACAACCATTATGGTGTAAGATATTTGAAAGTGGTTTGGAACAACAATTACACGTAAACTATTTTTTATCAAACTTGTTCCCTCGAAGACCGATCTGGTGCATGGAGGTTAAAACGAGACTCCGATCGCTTACTTAGCAACATAGGTAGCGTGGCCGAGCGGTGTAAGGCGCTGGTTTAAGGCACCAGTCATTTCGATGGCGTGGGTTCGAATCCCACCGCTGCCATTGGTTTTACAAATTTTATGCTTAACTTCACTCCGCAATCATGGAGTGGTCTTCATTACTTTAATAAATCAATGAGATGGCCGCTTGTTAGTGTTTCGTACGTTTGAAGATGTACTGAAAATGTAATTAAGATTTCAAATCGCTTGTAAACGCGGTAGTGTGGCCGAGTGGTCTAAGGCGCTGGTTTTAGGCACCAGTTATTTCGATGGCGTGGGTTCGAATCCCACCACTGCCTGTGTAATTACGGTGCGTCTTGTCAATATTTCTTCATCCCATCGCGCTGAATAGCGGCTAAGAAATATTCTTTACACACCAAGATGGCTTTCGTTACCTATCGCTTTCGCATGGTATTGGAGAAGAAAGTTAAAGTTGTAAAACTGACACAAATTTTCAAGCTATCATTTGGAGTAAATCAACATCAAGTTTTCACTTTCGCTGGCTTGAACGGTTGGATAAAATGTAGACGCCTCTCACGAAACAATACATGAAACCAACCAACACTATGTAACACAATATCAACTTCTTCACACTTGAAATTGTTTCCTAATTCAGCCTTATCACAAATGTGCCTGTTAAATTTGAATTTTGTTGCATCAGCCTCCAAGCTTAATATTTAAATTCAAATTTGATAGCACCCATTTCCGATGTAATCTAATAAAAGAGGAGCCCGGTTAGCTCAGTCGGTAGAGCGTTGGACTTTTAATCCAACGGTCAAGGGTTCAAATCCCTTATCGGGCGCGGCTTTTACAGTATTCTGACAGAAAACTGTAAGCCAGATTATTCGCAAAAGTTATTATTTCATCTCCAGAGCGTTAATCAATCTCGATTGGTCTTGTTGAGAGTCAGTCTAAACACTAAATTGGAACATTTAGGAGACACCCCAAATCGTGCAAGTTATACATGACGCGAGAGAGTAGAAACGCAAAGTTGTGAAACTTTTATAAATGTTGTGTTACAACCATTATGGTGTAAGATATTTGAATGTGGTTTGGAACAACAATTACACGTAAACTCTTTTTTATCAAACTTGTTCCCTCGAAGACCGATCTGGTGCATGGAGGTTAAAACGAGACTCCGATCGCTTACTTAGCAACATAGGTAGCGTGGCCGAGCGGTCTAAGGCGCTGGTTTAAGGCACCAGTCATTTCGATGGCGTTGGTTCGAATCCCACCGCTGCCATTGGATTTACAAATTTTATGCTTAACTTCACTCCGCAATCATGGAGTGGTCTTCATTACTTTAATAAATCAATGAGATGGCCGCTTGTTAGTGTTTCGTACGTTTGAAGATGTACTGAAAATGGAATTAAGATTTCAAATCGCTTGTAAACGCGGTAGTGTGGCCGAGTGGTCGAAGGCGCTGGTTTTAGGCACCAGTCATTTCGATGACGTGGGTTCGAATCCCACCACTGCCAGTGTAATTACGGTGCGTCTTGTCATAATTTCTTCATCCCATCGCGCTGAATAGCGGCTAAGAAATATTCTTTACACACCAAGATGGCTTTCGTTACCTATCGCTTTCGCATGGTATTGGAGAAGAAAGTTAAAGTTGTAAAAGTGACACAAATTTTCAAGCTATCATTTGGAGTAAATCAACATCAAGTTTTCACTTTCGCTGGCTTGAACGGTTGGATAAAATGTAGACGCCTCTCATCAAACAATACATGAAACCAACCAACACTATGTAACACAATATCAACCTCTTCACACTTGAAATTGTTTCCTAATTCAGGCTTATCACAAATGTGCCTGTTAAATTTGAATTTTTTTGCATCAGCTTCCAAGCTTAATATTTAAATTCAAATTTGATAGCACCCATTTCCGATGTAATCTAACAAAAGAGGAGCCCGGTTAGCTCAGTCGGTAGAGCGTTGGACTTTTAATCCAACGGTCAAGGGTTCAAATCCCTTATCGGGCGCGGCTTTTACAGTATTCTGACAGAAAACTGTAAGCCAGATCTTTCGCAAAAGTTATTATTTCATCTCCAGAGCGTTAATCAATCTCGATTGGTCTTGTTGAGAGTCAGTCTAAACACTAAATTGGAACATTTAGGAGACACCCCAAATCGTGCAAGTTAAACATGACGCGAGAGAGTAGAAACGCAACGTTGTGAAACTTTTATAAATGTTGTGTTACAACCATTATGGTGTAAGATATTTGAAAGTGGTTTGGAACAACAATTACACGTAAACTCTTTTTTATCGAACTTGTTCCCTCGAAGACCGATCTGGTGCAGGGAAGTTAAAACGAAACTCCGATCGCTTACTGAGCGACATAGGTAGTGTGGCCGAGTGGTCTAAGGCGCTGGTTTTAGGCACCAGTAATTTCGATGACGTGGGTTCGAATCCCACCACTGCCAGTGTAATTACGGTGCGTCTTGTCAATATTTTTTCATCCCATCGCGCTGTATAGCGGCTAAGAAATATTCTTTACACACCAAGATGGCTTTCTTTACCTATCGCTTTCCCATGGTATTGGAGAAGAAAGTTAAAGTTGTAAAAGTGACACAAATTTTCAAGCTATCATTTGGAGTAAATCAACATCAAGTTTTCACTTTTGCTGGCTTGAACGGTTGGATAAAATGTAGACGCCTCTCATCAAACAATACATGAAACCAACCAACACTATGTAACACAATGTCAACCTCTTCACACTTGAAATTGTTTCCTAATTCAGCCTTATCACAAATGTGCCTGTTAAATTTGAATTTTGTTGCATCAGCCTCCAAGCTTAATATTTAAATTCAAATTTGATAGCACCCATTTCCGATGTAATCTAACAAAAGAGGAGCCCGATTAGCTCAGTCGGTAGAGCATTGGACTTTTAATCCAACGGTCAAGGGTTCAAATCCTATATCGGGAGCGGCTTTTACAGTATTCTGACAGAAAACTGTAAGCCAGATCTTTCGCAAAAGTTATTATTTCATCTCCAGAGCGTTAATCAATCTCGATTAGTCTTGTTGAGAGTCAGTCTAAACACTAAATTAGAACATTTAGGAGACACCCCAAATCGTGCAAGTTAAACATGACGCGAGACAGTAGAAACGCAAACTTGTGAAACTTTTATAAATGTTGTGTTACAAACATTATGGTGTAAGATATTTGAAAGTGGTTTGGAACAACAATTACAAGTAAACTCTTTTTGTATCAAACTTGTTCCCTCGAAAACCGATCTGGTGCAGGGAGGTTAAAACGAGACTCCGATCGCTTACTTAGCAACATAGGTAGCTTGGCCGATCGGTCTAAGGCGCTGGTTTAAGGCACCAGTCATTTCGATGGCGTGGGTTCGAATCCCAACGCTGCCATTGGATTTACAAATTTTATGCTTAACTTCACTCCGCAATCATGGAGTGGTCTTCATTACTTTAATAAGTCAATGAGATGGCCGCTTGTTAGTGTTTCGTACGTTTGAAGATGTACTGAAAATGGAATTAAGATTTCAAATCGCTTGTAAACGCGGTAGTGTGGCCGAGTGGTCTAAGGCAGGGCTTCCCAAACTGGGGGTCGCGACCCCGCAAGGGGTCGCGTAACGAAAGTCAGGGGTCGCAGAGCGTATACCAATTTTACACGAAGTACAAAATACAATCAAAACAAAATATCATTCCCGCCTAATCAACATTAAAACCGCCTTGAGACCAGCATTAGCAGATGTTGAGCCACGGCTGGACTTGCTTTGTAGCAGAAAGCAGTCGCACCAATCACACTGAATAAATGTGTGTGCTTTTTTTGTTTCCAGTGGCCTACATATGTGTAAAGTAGTAAGTAGGCTTTGAGTACTGGTTGCTTGAATTCAGTCTTTGCATATCAATAAATGTCACTAATGACAAAGGTATATTTCGCACTGCTAATCAATTTAAACGTGAAGGGTCGCGGAAAACTTAAGAAGTTTGAAAGGGGTCGCGAGCAAAAAAGTTTGGGAAGCCCTGGTCTAAGGCGATGGTTTTAGACACCAGTCATTTGGATGACGTGGGTTCGAATCCCACCACTGCCAGTGTATTTACGGTGCGTCTTGTCAATATTTCTTCATCCCATCGCGCTGAATAGCGGCTAAGAAATATTCTTTACACACCAAGATGGCTTTCTTTACCTATCGCTTTCGCATGGTGTTGGAGTAGAAAGTTAAAGTTGTAAAATTGACACAAATTTTCAAGCTATCATTTGGAGTAAATCAACATCAAGTTTTCACTTTCGCTGGCTTGAACGGTTGGATAAAACGTAGACGCCTCTCATCAAACAATACATGAAACCAACCAACACTATGTAACACAATATCAACCTCTTCACACTTGAAATTGTTTCCTAATTCAGCCTTATCACAAATGTGCCTGTTAAATTTGAATTTTGTTGCATCAGCCTCCAAGCTTAATATTTAAATTCAAATTTGATAGCACCCATTTCCGATGTAATCTAACAAAAGAGGAACCCGGTTAGCTCAGTCGGTAGAGCGTTGGACTTTTAATCCAACGGTCAAGGGTTCAAATCCCTTATCGGGCGCGGCTTTTACAGTATACTGACAGAAAACTGTAAGCCAGATCTTTCGCAAAAGTTATTATTTCATCTCCAGAGCGTTAATCAATCTCGATTGGTCTTGTTGAGAGTCAGTCTAAACACTAAATTGGAACATTTAGGAGACACCCCAAATCGTGCAAGTTAAACATGACGCGAGACAGTAGAAACGCAAACTTGTGAAACTTTATAAATGTTGTGTTACAACCATTATGGTGTAAGATATTTGAAAGTGGTTTGGAACAACAATTACACGTAAACTCTTTTTTATCAAACTTGTTCCCTCGAAGACCGATCTGGTGAAGGGAGGTTAAAACGAGACTCCGATCGCTTACTTAGCAACATAGGTAGCGTGGCCGAGCGGTGTAAGGCGCTGGTTTAAGGCACCAGTCATTTCGATGGCGTGGGTTCGAATCCCAACGCTGCCATTCGATTTACAAATTTTATGCTTAACTTCACTCCGCAATCATGGAGTGGTCTTCATTACTTTAATAAGTCAATGAGATGGCAGCTTGTTATTGTTTCGTACGTTTGAAGATGTACTGGAAATGTAATTAAGATTTCAAATCGCTTGTAAACGCGGTAGTGTGGCCGAGTGGTCTAAGGCGCTGGTTTTAGGCACCAGTCATTTCGATGGCGTGGGTTCGAATCCTAACACTGCCAGTGTAATTACGGTGCGTCTTGTCAAAATTTCTTCATCCCATCGCGCTGAATAGCGGCTAAGAATTATTCTTTACACACCAAAGATGGCTTTCTTTACCTAACGCTTTCGCATGGTATTGGAGAAGAAAGTTAAAGTTGTAAAAGTGACACAAATTTTCAAGCTATCATTTGGAGTAAATCAACATCAAGTTTTCACTTTCGCTGGCTTGAACGGTTGGATAAAATGTAGACGCCTCTCATCAAACAATGCATGAAACCAACCAACACTATGTAACACAATATCAACCTCTTCACACTTGAAATTGTTTCCTAATTCAGGCTTATCACAAATGTGCCTGTTAAATTTGAATTTTGTTGCATCAGCTTCCAAGCTTAATATTTAAATTCAAATTTGATAGCACCCATTTCCGATGTAATCTAACAAAAGAGGAGCCCGGTTAGCTCAGTCGGTAGAGCGTTGAACTTTTAATCCAACGGTCAAGGGTTTAAATCCCTTATCGGGCGCGGCTTTTACAGTATTCTGACAGAAAACTGTAAGCCAGATCTTTCGCAAAAGTTATTATTTCATCTCCAGAGCGTTAATCAATCTCGATTGGTCTTGTTCAGAGTCAGTCTAAACACTAAATTGGAACATTTAGGAGACACCCCAAATCGTGCAAGTTAAACATGACGCGAGAGAGTAGAAACGCAAACTTGTGAAACTTTTATAAATGTTGTGTTACAACCATTATGGTGTAAGATATTTGAAAGTGGTTTGGAACAACAATTACACGTAAACTCTTTTTTATCAAACTTGTTCCCTCGAAGACCGATCTGGTGCAGGGAGGTTAAAACGAGACTCCGATCGCTTACTGAGCGACATAGGTAGCGTGGCTGATCGTTCTAAGGCGCTGGTTTAAGGCACCAGTCATTTCGATGGCGTTGGTTCGAATCCCACCGCTGCCATTGGATTTACAAATTTTATGCTTAACTTCACTCTGCAATCATGGAGTGGTCTTCATTACTTTAATAAATCAATGAGATGGCCGCTTGTTAGTGTTTCGTACGTTTGAAGATGTACTGAAAATGGAATTAAGATTTCAAATCGCTTGTAAACGCGGTAGTGTGGCCGAGTGGTCTAAGGCGCTGGTTTTATGCACCAGTCATTTCGATGGCGTGGGTTCGAATCCCACCACTGCCAGTGTAATTACGGTGCGTCTTGTCAAAATTTCTTCATCCCATCGCGCTGAATAGCGGCTAAGAATTATTCTTTACACGCCAAAGATGGCTTTCTTTACCTATCGCTTTCGCATGGTATTGGAGAAGAAAGTTAAAGTTGTAAAAGTGACACAAATTTTCAAGCTATCATTTGGAGTAAATCAACATCAAGTTTTCACTTTCGCTGGCTTGAACGGTTGGATAAAATGTAGACGCCTCTCATCAAACAATGCATGAAACCAGCCAACACTATGTAACACAATATCAACCTCTTCACACTTGAAATTGTTTCCTAATTCAGGCTTATCACAAATGTGCCTGTTAAATTTGAATTTTGTTGCATCAGCCTCCAAGCTTAATATTTAAATTCAAATTTGATAGCATCCATTTCCGATGTAATCTAACAAAATAGGAGCCCGGTTAGCTCAGTCGGTAGAGCGTTGGACTTTTAATCCAACGGTCAAGGGTTCAAATCCCTTATCGGGCGCGGCTTTTACAGTATTCTGACAGAAAACTGTAAGCCAGATCTTTCGCAAAAGTTATTATTTCATCTCCAGAGCGTTAATCAATCTCGATTGGTCTTGTTGAGAGTCAGTCTAAACACTAAATTGGAACATTTAGGAGACACCCCAAATCGTGCAAGTTAAACATGACGCGAGAGAGTAGAAACGCAACGTTGTGAAACTTTTATAAATGTTGTGTTACAACCATTATGGTGTAAGATATTTGAAAGTGGTTTGGAACAACAATTACACGTAAACTCTGTTTGTATCAAACTTGTTCCCTCGAAGACCGATCTGGTGCAGGGAGGTTAAAACGAGACTCCGATCGCTTACTTAGCAACATAGGTAGCGTGGCCGAGCGGTCTAAGGCGCTGGTTTAAGGCACCAGTCTTTTCAATGACGTGGGTTCGTATCCCACCGCTGCCATTGGATTTACAAATTTTATGCTTAACTTCACTCCGCAATCATGGAGTGGTCTTCATTACTTTAATAAGTCAATGAGATGGCCGCTTGTTAGTGTTTCGTACGTTTGAAGATGTACTGAAAATGTAATTAAGATTTCAAATCGCTTGTAAACGCGGTAGTGTGGCCGAGTGGTATAAGGCACTGGTTTTAGGCACCAGTCATTTCGATGGCGTGGGTTCAAGTCCCACCACTGCCAGTGTAATTACGGTGCGTCTTGTCAATATTTCTTCATCCCATCGCGCTGAATAGCGGCTAAGAAATATTCTTTACACACCAAGATGGCTTACTTTACCTATCGCTTTCGCATGGTATTGGAGAAGAAAGTTAAAGTTGTAAAACTGACACAAATTTTCAAGCTATCATTTGGAGTAAATCAACATCAAGTTTTCACTTTCGCTGGCTTGAACGGTTGGATAAAATGTAGACGCCTCTCATGAAACAATACATGAAACCAACCAACACTATGTAACACAATATCAACCTCTTCACACTTGAAATTGTTTCCTAATTCAGCCTTATCACAAATGTGCCTGTTAAAATTGACTTTTGTTGCATCAGCCTCCAAGCTTAATATTTAAATTCAAATTTGATAGCACCCATTTCCGATGTAATCTAACAAAAGAGGAGCCCGGTTAGCTCAGTCGGTAGAGCGTTGGACTTTTAATCCAACGGTCAAGGGTTCAAATCCCTTATCGGGCGCGGCGTTTACAGTATTCTGACAGAAAACTGTAAGCCAGATCTTTTGCAAAAGTTATTATTTCAACTCCAGAGCGTTAATCAATCTCGATTGGTCTTGTTGAGAGTCAGTCTAAACACTAAATTGGAACATTTAGGAGACACCCCAATTCGTGCAAGTTAAACATGACGCGAGACAGTAGAAACGCAAACTTGTGAAACTTTTATAAATGTTGTGTTACAAACATTATGGTGTAAGATATTTGAAAGTGGTTTGGAACAACAATTACAAGTAAACTCTTTTTGTATCAAACTTGTTCCCTCGAAGACCGATCTGGTGCAGGGAGGTTAAAACGAGACTCCGATCGCTTACTTAGCAACATAGGTAGCTTGGCCGATCGGTCTAAGGCGCTGGTTTAAGGCACCAGTCATTTCGATGGCGTGGGTTCGAATCCCAACGCTGCCATTGGATTTACAAATTTTATGCTTAACTTCACTCCGCAATCATGGAGTGGTCTTCATTACTTTAATAAGTCAATGAGATGGCCGCTTGTTAGTGTTTCGTACGTTTGAAGATGTACTGAAAATACAATTAAGATTTCAAATCGCTTGTTAACGCGGTAGTGTGGCCGAGTGGTCTAAGGCGCTGCTTTAAGGCACCAGTCATTTCGATGGCGTGGGTCCGAATCCCAACGCTGCCATTGGATTTACAAATTTTATGCTTAACTTCACTCCGCAATCATGGAGTGGTCTTCATTACTTTAATAAGTCAATGAGATGGCCGCTTGTTAGTTTTTCGTACGTTTGAAGATGTACTGAAAATACAATTAAGATTTCAAATCGCTTGTAAACGCGGTAGTGTGGTCGAGTGGTCTAAGGCGCTGGTTTTAGGCACCAGTCATTTCGATGACGTGGGTTCGAATCCCACCACTTCCAGTGTAATTACGGTGCGTCTTGTCATTATTTCTTCATCCCATCACGCTGAATAGCGGCTAAGAAATATTCTTTACACACCAAGATGGCTTTCTTTACCTATCGCTTTCGCATGGTATTGTAGAAGAAAGTTAAAGTTGTAAAAGTGACACAAATTTTCAAGCTATCATTTGGAGTAAATCAACATCAAGTTTTCACTTTCGCTGGCTTGAACGGTTGGATAAAATGTAGACGACTCTCATCAAACAATACATGAAACCAACCAACACTATGTAACACAATATCAACCTCTTCACACTTGAAATTGTTTCCTAATTCAGCCTTATCACAAATGTGCCTGTTAAATTTGAATTTTGTTGCATCAGCCTCCAAGCTTAATATTTAAATTCAAATTTGATAGCACCTATTTCCGTTGTAATCTAACAAAAGAGGAGCCCGGTTAGCTCAGTCGGTAGAGCGTTGGACTTTTAATCCAACGGTCAAGGGTTCAAATCCCTTATCGGGCGCGGCTTTTACAGTATTATGACAGAAAACTGTAAGCCAGATCTTTCGCAAAAGTTATTATTTCATCTCCAGAGCGTTAATCAATCTCGATTGGTCTTGTTGAGAGTCAGTCTAAACACTAAATTGGAACATTTAGGAGACACACTAATTCGTGCAAGTTAAACATGACGCGAGACAGTAGAAACGCAAACTTGTGAACCTTTTATAAATGTTGTGTTACAAACATTATGGTGTAAGATATTTGAAAGTGGTTTGGAACAACAATTACACGTAAACTCTTTTTGTATCAAACTTGTTCCCTCGAAGACCGATCTGGTGCAGGCAGGTTAAAACGAGACTCCGATCGCTTACTTAGCAACATAGGTAGCGTTGCCGAGCGGTCTAAGGCGCTGGTTTAAGGCACCAGTCTTTTCGATGGCGTGGGTTCGAATCCCAACGCTGCCATTGGATTTACAAATTTTATGCTTAACTTCACTCCGCAATCATGGAGTGGTCTTCATTACTTTAATAAGTCAATGAGATGGCCGCTTGTTAGTGTTTCGTACGTTTGAAGATGTACTGAAAATACAATTAAGATTTCAAATCGCTTGTTAACGCGGTAGTGTGGCCGAGTGGTCTAAGGCGCTGCTTTAAGGCACCAGTCATTTCGATGGCGTGGGTCCGAATCCCAACGCTGCCATTGGATTTACAAATTTTATGCTTAACTTCACTCCGCAATCATGGAGTGGTCTTCATTACTTTAATAAGTCAATGAGATGGCCGCTTGTTAGTTTTTCGTACGTTTGAAGATGTACTGAAAATACAATTAAGATTTCAAATCGCTTGTAAACGCGGTAGTGTGGTCGAGTGGTCTAAGGCGCTGGTTTTAGGCACCAGTCATTTCGATGACGTGGGTTCGAATCCCACCACTTCCAGTGTAATTACGGTGCGTCTTGTCATTATTTCTTCATCCCATCACGCTGAATAGCGGCTAAGAAATATTCTTTACACACCAAGATGGCTTTCTTTACCTATCGCTTTCGCATGGTATTGTAGAAGAAAGTTAAAGTTGTAAAAGTGACACAAATTTTCAAGCTATCATTTGGAGTAAATCAACATCAAGTTTTCACTTTCGCTGGCTTGAACGGTTGGATAAAATGTAGACGACTCTCATCAAACAATACATGAAACCAACCAACACTATGTAACACAATATCAACCTCTTCACACTTGAAATTGTTTCCTAATTCAGCCTTATCACAAATGTGCCTGTTAAATTTGAATTTTGTTGCATCAGCCTCCAAGCTTAATATTTAAATTCAAATTTGATAGCACCTATTTCCGTTGTAATCTAACAAAAGAGGAGCCCGGTTAGCTCAGTCGGTAGAGCGTTGGACTTTTAATCCAACGGTCAAGGGTTCAAATCCCTTATCGGGCGCGGCTTTTACAGTATTATGACAGAAAACTGTAAGCCAGATCTTTCGCAAAAGTTATTATTTCATCTCCAGAGCGTTAATCAATCTCGATTGGTCTTGTTGAGAGTCAGTCTAAACACTAAATTGGAACATTTAGGAGACACACTAATTCGTGCAAGTTAAACATGACGCGAGACAGTAGAAACGCAAACTTGTGAACCTTTTATAAATGTTGTGTTACAAACATTATGGTGTAAGATATTTGAAAGTGGTTTGGAACAACAATTACACGTAAACTCTTTTTGTATCAAACTTGTTCCCTCGAAGACCGATCTGGTGCAGGCAGGTTAAAACGAGACTCCGATCGCTTACTTAGCAACATAGGTAGCGTTGCCGAGCGGTCTAAGGCGCTGGTTTAAGGCACCAGTCTTTTCGATGGCGTGGGTTCGAATCCCAACGCTGCCATTGGATTTACAAATTTTATGCTTAACTTCACTCCGCAATCATGGAGTGGTCTTCATTACTTTAATAAGACAATGAGATGGCCGCTTGTTAGTGTTTCGTACGTTTGAAGATGTACTGAAAATACAATTAAGATTTCAAATCGCTTGTAAACGCGGTAGTGTGGCCGAGTGGTCTAAGGCGCTGGTTTTAGGCAACAGTCATTTCGATGGCGTGGGTTCGAATCCCACCACTGCCAGTGTAATTACGGTGCGTCTTGTCATTATTTCTTCATCCCATCGCGCTGAATAGCGGCTAAGAAATATTCTTTACACACCAAGATGGCTTTCTTTACCTATCGCTTTCGCATGGTATTGGAGAAGAAAGTTAAAGTTGTAAAACTGACACAAATTTTCAAGCTATCATTTGGAGTAAATCAACATCAAGTTTTCACTTTCGCTGGCTTGAACGGTTGGATATAATGTAGACGCCTCTCATCAAACAATACATGAAACCAACCAACACTATGTAACACAATATCAACCTCCTCACACTTGAAATTGTTTCCTAATTCAGCCTTATCACAAATGTGCCTGTTAAATTTGAATTTTGTTGCATCAGCCTCCAAGCTTAATATTTAAATTCAAATTTGATAGCACCCATTTCCGATGTAATCTGACAAAAGAGGAGCCCGGTTAGCTCAGTCGGTAGAGCGTTGGACTTTTAATCCAACGGTCAAGGGTTCAAATCCTTTATCGGGCGCGACTTTTACAGTATTCTGACAGAAAACTGTAAGCCAGATCTTTCGCAAAAGTTATTATTTCATCTCCAGAGCGTTAATCAATCTTGATTGGTCTTGCTGAGAGTCAGTCTAAACACTAAATTGGAACATTTAGGAAACACCCCAAATCGTGCAAGTTAAACATGACGCGAGACAGTAGAAACGCAAACTTGTGAAACTTTTATAAATGTTGTGTTACAACCATTATGGTGTAAGATATTTGAAAGTGGTTTGGAACAACAATTACACGTAAACTCTGTTTGTATCAAACTTGTTCCCTCGAAGACCGATCTGGTGAAGGGAGGTTAAAACGAGACTCCGATCGCTTACTTAGCAACATAGGTAGCGTGACCGAGCGGTCTAAGGCGCTGGTTTTAGGCAACAGTCATTTCGATGGCGTGGGTTCGAATCCTACCACTGCCAGTGTAATTACGGTGCGTGTTGTCAATATTTCTTCATCCCATCACGCTGAATGGCGGCTAAGAAATATTTTAATAATTCTAAATAATAGATCTTTCGCAAAAGTTATTATTGCGCAAAATTCCTTTACGTTTCGAAACTACATACAAAGTATTGCTTAAAACTTCATGTTTTAGTAATATTTCACAAAATTATTCTGAAAAAGATAGGTGTTAGTGTCTACTTTAAAAAGAAAGCAGTTGCTGTTGTTGCAGAACAAGTAAACATTGACCTGGAGTGTCGCATTTGGCACATTTTAACCAAGCGGTTGTGTTTGCACGAAGTAACTGGTGGTGGTCAACTCAGTACGCACTGATGGTGGATGCCACCACCTCCTTTTTGCTTTCAAGATGGTTTATGTTTTATTTTCCTGAGCAACATATATGATAGATGTCTACTTTCGGCCTTCAAAAAGAAGAACAAAAATTCGTAGGTGAGTAAGTTTTAAAGTGTGAGACGAGATTGTGGTTCCGTTACCTCGAAGAAGATAAAATGTGGTTCGATAAAGTGTCTTTCGATAAAGTGTCATAGTACCTGTTAGAGGGGCCAAGCCTGTTCAAACTATTCGATAATTCGCCTCGGATCTTCCAAATGTCACCTCAGGTACAACTGATGTATACCCGGGGTGCCTGAAACAAATTTACCATCGCATTTGCTTTGACGGCCTCTACCGACGACAAACAATATAAAAGAAAAGAAAAAAGAAGTAGAAAAACACACAAAAATACAAAACTTACGTTTATAGAAGCTATTTAGTCCGATAGTAGAATGTCCCTTCGGTACGACAAAATAATTACGTCCATGTTTGTATTTTGAAGTTTATTGCGTCAACTTGGTTGATTTTCATTTCATTTCCACAGACATCATAGATTGCGGGTTTAAGCTCAAAATTACTTCTCAGCTTTTTACGCGGATAATTTTGGAAGGAAGCCAAACTTTAATCAACGCGCCCCGCGCCGAATGCCAGGTGACGTCACAAACAAATACAGAAACTCGTGGTCATTTTATTTTGACGGTGGCAGAGAAGGTCGCAGCTGTAAGAACTTGTGCGTTGGCTTGGTCAGTTCAACATTTCCAGAGTTGAGTGAAAGCTTGTTCTGGTACGTTTGGTGAGTTGTGTAACCAAACTTTGTTTACCAGGTAAGCTCCCCGCTTAACGGCTAGTCAATTAGCCAGACTGTCTTATTTCTACGAGTCTTCCTTAGATAAAAACAAACGTCTTCCTTTATTAAAACCAAACGTAGACTGCCTTCACTCGCCCAGCCGAGCGCGACACCTCACAAAACACAAATTCCACGTAATCAAAGAATCAACGTGGGACGCTGAATACTAATTAAGCGCTCGGGGTAGCGAGACGAGACGTCACTAGTGAAAAAATACGTGTACACATAAACATGTAAAATATAGCAGAACGTGAACATGCACGAAGAGACAATACGATGCAAATAAAACGGTGTATAAAACGTGATGGTGATAATGCGAATAAAAACGAATAAAACGTGACGGATATAAAAATAATTCTCGTGACAAGTTGAACATTCAGTATTTTGTTGATAGCGATAAACATGCTTATGATAGTGGTATATTTTGTCCAAACTTGTTAGCTTGATCCTAACTTAATATTATGTAGCACAATTGTATTGTTGTCATCTTGCATGTTTGTAAAAGTTCGAGTTTTACCACTTTTTCCTTTTCGTTAATTGTGCGAGAGCATGTTCTCTATTGTGCTATGACTAAATGGCTGAAGTTTATGAGACTGTCAGTTTTAAGTATTGGTGATTAAGTATCCAAGTCGCGTGATTAAATGTCCTAGTGATTATGTGTCGCGTGATTAAATGTCCTAGTGCAGGGATGTCCAACCTTTTATTAAAGTGGGCCGCATTGTCACTTGAAATAATTCAATGGGCCGCAGAACCTATTAAATTTTAAGAAAAATGGGTACATAAAGTACATACTTTTGGAGTGAAAATGACTAACGCGCCGCACAAAAATCTCAGGCGGGCCGCAGGTTATGTGTCGCGTGATTAAGTCTCCTAGTGATTATGTGTCGGTGATTAAGCGTCGCGTGATTAAGTGTCGGTACACCGTTATTTAAACTGGTTTATAGCTTGCTAGGTTATATAAGTACAAGTTAGCTTTCAAACTGGTTTTGGCTTGTTATATTTTTGTAAACAATATGACAACATTTTTGATCAAATTTTGTAATCTACAATTATAGGCTTAAGTTTTTGTTGTAAAATATAATACGTTTTTAACTTGGAAACTTTAGATGCAAAATAGCGTAAACGATATCTTCAATCGAGCCATTATGTTTGTAGGTTCAAGCGGTGATTCTCGGATCAACAAGCCGCCAATGACGTACACTTTCTACAAAGGTTCTGTCTTCCAGCGGAACAAAGTTTTCATTCTTATGCAGCTAATTCTCAGAATTAAGGGGCTGTAGCAAACTGTAGAATTGTTTATTACAGTTCACATAATTAAACTTTGTTTTTTGTAGTGGATCAGCTTTGTTCATGTGCTTAGTGAAGTTCTCCGATGATAATGTATTCATGAAATTTCAACTACTTTTGGTGTTAATTTTTGAGCTGTCGCTATTTCAACGAAAACATCGTACATTCATAATTACCTTTCCATACCTCACGTTAATTAAACTTCAATGTTTTATCATATACTGTTGATAACTAAACCTAACTATATATGTTTTTTAGACTAAATCAAACACCCAGTAAAATTAAAGCAGCTTCGAAGACTGGCTGCGTGACCTATTTCGAGTACGGCTGAGAGTGAAATAGTCAGTTATTTTTTTGCGGTCCATTTAACAAAATTAAAGACACGTTTAATCCGTGTGAAATATATGGTGGGCCTCTAATGGACACCGAATCACTCAATACTAATAGTGTTTTGGAGTTTTCAAGAAATTTTCCATGTTTATGAGGTTTAGCCACGCTACAAAACGCTGTTCAATTTTTTTTTCAAGCTTGTCGTTTGCTGACCTGGATGTCGTACATATTGGTTTGGTGGAGCTGCTTCGTATCCTGCTTGACCTTGTGGTTGAAACGCAGGAGAAGTCGACCAATGGGTCTGGATCTAGAGATGATTTCACTGTGAGAGATGTCCTTTGAAATTCCGACATAGGGACGTCCGCGACCTTGCCTTAGCTTTTCGAGCTAGCGTGCTTTGATGTGATAGGGTAGAGAGCTGCAGCCAGTGCGCTCGGTCACACTGCTGTTCCTGATCTTGGTGCGCCCAAGTGACTCATTAACTGCGTCGCAGACAGCGCCTATTAAGGTGTCAAACACCTAAATCTAAGATCTCTATGAGTTTGTTGGACGTCCAACGTAGGGCTTTAAAAAAATGTTTAGACCAATCAGAAGGCAGCATGGTTGGTGTTGTTTTCTAGCCTGGGAATTACCCTAGCAGTTGGCGTGCTTCAATATCTCAGCTCGCGTACAGAATTTGGCTAAAACTTAGCATGAAAGTAGCTAAAATTGGGTTTTTTAGACCAAAACTTCTAGTGTTTATTTTGGGCCTCTGTTATTTTGTTTTTTTAATGGCGTTTTATGGAATGGCAGTTCAAAGAATACTAAATTGACATGCAAAATTTCAGTGAGCCCCGTGGAGGATGTTATGGGGATGGGTGGTGTAATGGTCTAGGGATGGCCTAAGCCAAACCCAGTCTTTCAGTTTTATTGTCTGACTCCTATGATTGTCTTTGACTCCTTTGCGTTTACTGTCTCTATATTGCTTCTTAAATCAACACCAATTTCGTAAGTTCAAATTGTTATATTGTCCGAATAAGTTGTATCGAAATAGAGACGTTTACACCATTCCCATTTTTGAATAAAACTATCACTTGAATTCAATACTGAATAAGCCAAAACGTAAAACAGATCCAAAACTAAAAACCGAGAGAAGTACTAGCAAGTCCTGAAGGGACAAGCCCTTGCAGAGACTCGCCAGCCAGAGCATCCAGGACCATTTGAACCAAGCTTAACCTTTTATATCATACTCGTCAGCCAATCAGCTAACGCCATGTTAATTTATCGTTGCTACGTGTATGTGTGTAATATCTATTATTCTACGAATCTACGTCATCCAAACGTTTCATCAAGTACACTTCAAACTTTACGCCGTGAAAACAATGCTATTTGAAATACTTCAATCTGCGTCAATATGTCGGTTAGAATTTCTTTGTTTGAATAAGAGCTTAGCATGAATACGAAGCTTTTGCAAACATTACATTATCTAAACTGGAGAAAAAATACAAAAACTCATACAATGCCAATTTATATAACTAATTGCAATTTCTACATGATCCCCACAATGTTTCGAGTAAACAGACTTTTAGTAAATTCACTGTTTAATAAAACAAACAAAGATTTTATGGCATTTTTTGGTGTTTGACCTTAAAGCGTTCAACTTTCTCTTCTGTTACGTATATGTAAGACTTCTCATTTACTAGGTTGTTTGATTTCGTTACGGTTTTGTGGCAGATGCTGCGCATCAGTGTTGGTGCTGATGACCATTGAGAACCTCCCGCATTTGTTTGCAAAATCATTCATGAGTGTAAGGCCGCTTGTACACTTAGGCAAAGTTCTCTAAAATGTATCCTTTAGTTGTACACAAACTTTCGTGCCGTCAGTTAAGGGTCTAAACTCTAATGAGCACGATGGGACGTCCTTGTTCTCGATACTTTTCTGGGTTAGTCGGATAGAGAAAATAAAGTCAATTGATGACCTGTTTCTTTAAAGTCGCCTTATGATTCGGGATAAAAACTGTTTGCTAAGATTTATAAAAGTTTAAATTGTACTCTGGCAATAACTTCGCCAACAACGCTCACCAAAGAGATATCTCTACGGTTGTTACAAGCTTTTCTAGTAACTGTTGTTGCCACGGCACTTTTCAGCTCCTCGAGAGTTGTCAATTGTTTAAGCTCGTGCATCGGTGGAAAACTTTGTGTTTTGCTTCCGTCATGTTTTTGTTTGCTCATTAATTGCCACTGTTCCGTTTCATCACAGTAGTTATTTCAAAATTATTTGCAAAACAACGTCACACCTTTTTCGGATTTCTTCTTGTCGTGCTCAGACATTGGTCTGTTTCTCGATTCTCCTCCACCTACTCCACTGTTAAGAGATGTTAATGCACAGTGGTGTTGCGATCGATGTAGCGCGTTTAAGTTTTCTCTGGTCCAGTTAGTTTGAGACTTTAGGGCTAGGCAGTCGACAACTAGTCCTTTTTTTATCGGGCTTGTACATGGACACATATTAGGTTGAGGGGAAAAGGCAGTGCTGGCATCTAAGATAGGTTCAGAAACATGTAGCCTACAGGCGTGATAATTTTAGCCGACGTATTCAATTAAGGTCGTAGCGTCATCAGTAGAAACGGTGATCGGTGGATCCGCAGGATCGTTGTCTAGTTTACGAAAGGCCCTGTTAACCCAAGCCAATCAGCTAGCGAGTAGGCACCTTTTAGATTAAGGTCGGCTGGACGGGATATCTTTCGTATGGTGGCCATCTAGTGGACACCTAAACATTTTTATGACTGAAAGGCGTCATAAATAATTTTACTGCATCTGCTGCACTAGCTGGGTATCGAACCCGCTACCTCCATGCTAGCAGGCAAATTTTATCCAAAAGAGCTATACACAGGAATTTATTTTGCTTAGAATTTCAAATATATATTTTTCGAAAACACTAAAAAAAATAAAAAAGCAATGTACACTCACGGAATCGAATCCCCTCGTCCCTTCCCATTCTTGCAGGACCTTCGGTTCTACATCCTGTTGAGTGGTTTTTCACCTCCCTGTATTGCATTCTTTTCTACCATAGCTGGGGATCGAACCTGGAACCTCTAGCACCGAGTGCAGTGTCCAAGCACACGAGCTATCAAGTTGCACACGTATAGGATGTGGTGTAACAAATATAACCAACAACGATGCATCAGTTGTTAAATTTTGAAAAGGGAAAGACACAGGTCATATGGCTCCACAGAGACCTGAACTCGGTAACTTTTTCTCCGATTTCTGTGATAAACGTCGCAAGCTACAACGCGTCTGGCCTAATCGACATTTGTTAGCAAAGATACCATCACATCAGTTAAAAAAAATAAGTTGAAGTTTGTGAGGAATCAAAGCAAGAACCTTTGCACCGATGTCAATGACGGAAGGCGCGATCAGTTCTGTGAAGTATGCATGCCTTGCTCCTGCTCTTCGTTTAACCCTTTGTTCGTCAGGATAACATTCATTTCAACTCACGGTCGATTCAACTCTGGAACTCAACCAACGTAAGATGAAACCAAGGATAATTGAGTCCAAGGTTTCAATCCACAGATGTTGGTTGGGTCATCCTGAGTTTAATTGTTCTAGAAGTATCTTCCTCGACTGTACAGAAATCGAATTCACCTGAAACCGTTCATCAATATCATAGAAAAGGATAAGTGACTCGGACGTGATTTGAACACGAAATCTTATCATCTGGAGTCGGACGCGCTACTGTTCAGCCACGTAGTCATCATGTTGACAAACATTGTACCAAGATATATGATGCAAAGGTATACATGTAATCATTACACACATTATGTCGTGATGTCAGAAAGCTAAGTTTATACGATCGTCGATCATGTTAAATACATATTTTCACTTTGCTGACTCAGTTCCAGTTTCGAAGGTTATTATCAGTCGGAATTACGTTACACTTGTGACCGTGGACCAGGCTGCTTATGTTTTATTCACGCATGAGTGGCTTAAGAGCTTAACGCCGGGAATCGAACCTGGAACCTCCAGCACCGAGTGCAGTGTCAAGTCACATGAGCTACGAATTAACTCATGTAAACGATGTGATGTAACAAATGTGACCAATGTACATGCATCAGTTCGAAAAAATTAAGATACAACCATTCCACTGCAGGGGGATCTGAACCCAGGATCCTTCGCACCGAATCCTGCGATTCCTATCGCGAGCTACAAATCGTCTAACGAGCGTCCTTAATCAACACTCATATGTTCACCATTTTAGAGCGAAATACACAAGTTAAACCATAACATTATCAATTAATATAACCCACACACAAAACATACAAAATCTACACAGTAAATGTAAAACTGAATACAATGAAACAGAAATTAGCGCAATAGATGCAAAATAAATATGATGACAACAGAAAACAGTATGACAAACTTAATTGTAACTTATTAATAAGCCGTGCCATTTATAAAGACGAGGGTTCCAATGTTTTATTAATAAAGCTTCCATCACTAAGCTGTTATACTCCCAAATTGCTAAATATTGTTTATATGTTTTCGATAGATATGTTTTCCAATCCCACCATTACTCACAAAGTGACGCGCAGTGTCACTGATGAAAGCTCGTTATCAGCCAATCATCAGGCGGTTACTACAAATTTATTGTTTATTTACTAGGTTTAAAACGTACACGAATAATGGTATTATTTTGCGGACGATAGCGGGCAAGTTAAGTTGACGAGATGTTTGTTTCAGCAAAAATGCCAAATTACAAGTCATGGTTTCATCAGCATACCAGCAAATAATCATGGTCGAAAATCGAATGATTTGCTACGAACTTTGTTGATCGATTTGTTATATTTATATTGTTACACAATTCTATATTAGAATTTTACTACATTATATTTTATTATATTGAACCAATGATACTGTTTTGCGGCCACAAGTTCGGAATCACTTAAACCGTACGAGTATTTTTTACGAGCTAATATATTATTTTATCATATTACAGTGCCCGTCATTGGGACTCCAGAACACAGGAAAGAATTGGAAATGACCTTCAATCTGTTTCCAATCATCAATCATCAATTGGTTGTTCGTTGGTATCATGTTGTTTGTTTCATTTATATTGCATTAGCATTGTGTATTTTATATATTTTATTAAAAGAATTAGGTTACCGTGAGGCTTTGTAATAATAATGTTAATAACCAATAATGTTTTCCAGTGATTTAATTCCAACCAATTAATTATTTATATTGTTTATATTGTTTTGTGCGGAAATATTTGGAAATGACCTTTAACCTGTTTCCAGTCACTAATCAGCCGTGTTGCGAATACGATTGCGGTTTGTTGACGATTTCAATTTTATTATGTATCATGCAGTTGTACAGTTCATTATTTCTAGAATTTTGTATATTTTGTGTATTTTATTGTAAGAATTAAGTTACTGTGATCTTTTAACCGATGGTAACGAGGGTAGTCTACAAGATTAGCCAGTACCTGTAACCATTAAGAGCCAAGGACCATCAGTCAGAAATTAAGACCATTTAGAATGGAACATGCCAAGGATTTGTGACGTAATATGCAGTGTGACGTGCAATGCAGTGACATGATGTGAGAACTAAAAACACAGCAATGGTATAAACATTGCATAGATAATATTGAACACTGTTATAGAAAGTCATGTTGTCGTCGTTCCATCAGAGAAGCTTGAGCGTACGTCTTAGGCACAGGATCAAACGACGACTTTTTTTGGCTGAAAAAAATATAGAACAAAATCTTGATTAAAAGTACGAAGCCATAGAATTAAAGCTGATGTAAGCCTGCTATAACGCCAACGTTAAAAATTCGTAAAACATCTAAACGATTAATGCTGGTAAAAGCTTAAAATTGAATGCGTTTGGCGATGTTGCCAGAAAGTAGGCAGTCGTCGGAACGGTTCTTTAGGAACGGGGAGAATCCCCCACTTCGCTACCGATGGGTGTAGAGAAGCAGGATAATGACCGTTGTAAAAAAACAAATACCGAATTCTACTTTTGTATATATTATATGTTTTATACTTTATACTTTTTTAGTATATAATTTGGTACGTTACGACGCGACCTCCTTCTCTTAAAGCCAAGGGGAATCCGCCCAACCGTTGATTGTTGTTTCATTTCATATAATTACCTGTAACCTGTAAATAACCGCCGCAATCGCGCAAAATGAAACAACGAGGTTGGGCAAACAAGCATTTGGGGACCCAAGAAGAAATTTTTTAAAACTTTTCTATGGAGGAAAAGGCAAAAACAAAACAAGTCATGACCCTACCTCATCTAAGAAATGTCGGAGGGACCTAGCCGGTATCGCGCGGTGTGGTGTAGTGTGGGAATTTTATACAAGGCATTAAGAGAAGGCATATGGTCGCGTTAGATGTTGTGGCCTATTGTTGTTGTTTCAATTTTATTTGACTGAAAATTCAGTCAACAAGACCGAAGTACGGTCAATCTAGGATTGTTTTACTTAGTAATACTTTACCTGATAACCTGAAAAAAAAAATAGTTGAAACCAACACCGGTAACTCAAAACGGCCATACAGTATGTGAATCATCTTAAAGATTGTGTTTGTTTTAGTTTGTGTTGCGCGCGAAGGCACCATAAAAAATAGAAATATAACTGCACTGGAGTCGATGGACACAATGGGAATAACTAAATAGAATTGTGTGGTTCCAAAAACAAAAACCCTAAAAGTTTATTCGTAAGATTGAAATAAAATAGTGCTGGATAACCTAAGCGAGCTACACCCTAGGAGCACTATTTTATCTGAGGACCCACAACAAACTCCATAAACGTCGAATTGTTTGTGTCTGTGGCTTAATGCCCCGTCGGACCTACTTGTTATATTGAGTGCCACCATCTAGGGGAGGCGCGAAATGTCGGAGGTCCCTACCCTATTCTACACGGCACTTTGTCCCCCTAGGATAGGGTTATGAGAATGCAGGGTAGTATAGGGGCGCGAGGGCAAAATGTTCTTAATTTGGGCCGGGGACACTGGATCGCTTTGGGCTTCGCGAATCCAGTGCTGCATCGGGTCCTGCACCCTCCCGACGATAAAACAGTCAACACACAACAATATAAGACAGAAGAACTCACTGATTCAGACCATGAGAGAATAAGACAAGCGATAAAACAATACACAACAACAATCCCATCAATTTTAAGAGATAGAGAAAGTCATTATGCCATCGACTCCAGCACCTCCACTATCTTATTGTAGGCCTATATAAGGTAATCCCAGTAAATTTGTTACTGGTTTTAGATATCTGTCCTTTGGTTAAATCGCAAAACAGTTTTATTGAAAAAATGTTTAAAATTATCTTTGCATTTATGGTAAAATGTAAATGTAACGGGTATCAAAATAAGCAATAGTTAATCTGCTCCATATTATTATTGCTATTATGTTAACACCCACAATTATTAGCAAAATAATTGTAACAAAAATAATATCATTGTAAACTATGCAACATATAAAAGGCCTAAGAAAACAAGATATTTGAAAATTTACCTCGGATCTTCCAAACTTTACTACTTCAGGTACATTTGGGATATACCCTAACTGAAAAAAAA
This sequence comes from Clavelina lepadiformis, assembly GCF_947623445.1. Classification (NCBI taxonomy): domain Eukaryota; kingdom Metazoa; phylum Chordata; class Ascidiacea; order Aplousobranchia; family Clavelinidae; genus Clavelina; species Clavelina lepadiformis. The sequence continues at coordinate 4,925,730 of NC_135248.1, read as the reverse complement.
TTACCATCGTATTTGCATTGACGCCCTCTACCGACGACAAAAATAATAGAAAAAGAGAAGGAAGGAAGGAAGTAGAAACACACAAAAATACAAAAATACGAAATGTCCCTGTCTTTCATAGAGGTGAATTTAATGAATTCTTATAGAAGTTATATTAGTCTGATAACATAATGTCCCTTTTTGCTGCACTACATGGTTTAACATTTCTACACCAGGGGCGCAATGTGCGATGGTAATGCCGCCTGAACCGTAACCTACGATGCACTGGCGCGCCGGCAACTTGTAGTCGGAAGCTTTCTCTCTCTTCCGTGTTTGTCTCATCGCTACTTCTTCTCATCGTCCCTCGTTGGTTACCAGCGCGCTCCTAACATTATAAAGCCCTGCCACTAAATATTGCTTTGGTTGGTTGGTTGGTTGATTGGTGGTTGGACTTCCATGAGACCTTAAAAGTAACAGAAGGGTCAACCCATGCTTACACAGCCAAGTCATCACCCATGATTAATAGCTTGACACCAGCAATTCATTAGTTTAATTCAGGAAAATAGTTGCTCAAACGAGACCTACCGATGGCGAGCTATAGCTGGGTTGAGGCCGCACCGCCAGCTTCTTGATATTGAACAAACGCTATCGAAGTTATTGAAGTGGAATTGAATGTTGGCAAAGAGTCTGAAACAATATTGTTATTATTAGTTGACGATCGAATACACTTGCTAAAACTTTGAAGTAGCTTTTAATCGTAGCTATGTGTCTAATAATTTCATTACTGTTTTGAAGTCTTGTACGTCTTGTATATGTACGTCTTGAAGCTTGTGTAAGATGTCACAATGGTTGGGAAACGTGAAACGTGAAAATGTTTGGTTTATACGAGAAACTATCAGGGAAATGACCTGCAAGAAATTAAAACCAGGAATGAAAATAAACAAATATCAACACCGATTCTCGCGAAAAGCGATATTTAACATGGTGAGAATTAGATACGGGCCCAAGAAAGACATTACATTACCACTTACTATGGGCGTAACCACTATTAGTTACTGGTTGCACGGAAGTAGATGAAAGTGACTAGAAGACTTGGAACTTCAAAGTAGAATCTTCAGCTGATGGAAGAAATATCTTGGGAAACGAGTATGAAAAAATTTAAGTTTTATTTTCAGCAATAAAACGAACTCACCTGAACTATAAATTATCGTAGGATGGTGACGACCCACAAAGGGGCGATGGGGAGGACACAATCATTATCAAACTTGGCCTCCAATGACATCATAATTGTATTGTTGGCAATTATTAAGGCCCTGGAACTTTTATGAAATAGAAAAATTCCTAGAAATATTTACAACATACCTTGCAAATATTAATGCCGTCGTAGAATAGACGTCATGTTTACACGTCACCACTTGCGTCATCTGAAAAAGGGGAACTTTTGGCAACGTGACCGTAATGTTCAATAAAGCTTAAAATACACCCCCAACACAATCTTACTGAACTGAACAAAGCCAAAGCAGATTTCTAAGTTTCTATGCTGCCTACGTATACTGTAGTTCTGGTACAAATCTTGACATGTTCAGTTCACAGCAAGAAATGTTCAGATTTGCAGATTTCAGATCAGCTTTGGGGGTACAAATTCTCCTGAAACACCGATGCCAGATATCTCGAGCTCAAATTTTGAACAGAATCCAGATAAACTGAACATATTTAAACTGAAGGTCACTGCATGGCCAGGACAAAATAAATAAATAAACTCCAACAAAAAAAACTCAATACAAAATCCAAAAAAATCACCAATTTACAGGCTCCAAAAATACTCTTTAACACAAACTGTACAAACGCCAAAGCGCAAAAACGCAACAACGAGACCAAGACGCTAATGCGCGCGCAGAGAGCAGTTGCAACAAAGCAGGAACAAAGGTTAACAACAAGAACATCGAAGTGTACAACAAAGGTCAAACAAATACCAAACTCAACAACAAGCGCGAGCTGTGTTTCAGCATCAAACAAAATACAACTTGCAGTCCTGACCAAAAATTTATCGTTATTAAACAAGTCAGACAAATCGGCCAACAAATATGGGCCTTAAGCCAAGCAGTGACGTTTCAAATCAGCATAGACAAGCTGTTACTTCAAACCAGTCACACCAAACTGTACTCCGCTTTATTGTAAATCCATTGTATCGCATCCATTGTATTGTACATTCTAAACTACTCATAACCACCAACCAACCACCTCAACTGCACGAGGTAAAAGAATGAAATGTGGAACGAACACGCGCAGTGAAAATTCAAGAAATCTCGCGCAAATTCCTCAGCTGATGAAATAAGCGCGAAACTTGCTCCAAGGTTGACTCGAAGCAAAAAGGTGCCAGCTTCTTGCTAGAAAATTTGCCACAATCTCGCCTATTGCTTAACAATGCCACAGCCCTACACAATAATATAGTATATTGTTGTGAATTACGATTCAACTGAAACGTTTGAAACTGTTTTGAGCGGAACAACGAAATGGTTTCCGAGTTTCCAAAGTATTGAAATACTCTTGCTAACATTAAATGAAAACCAATTACGACGAATTATTCGAGCATCAGAATGACAGTGCCTATATACACCGTATTTGCTAAGGAAAATGTCCGCTAGACGATGAAGCGGAGCTGCACAAATGGCGCTGATTTATAAATGAGATAAAAGAATGACGGAGTAAAAGTTCCAGTTTATTAGATTAAAATTAGCAGTTAACCTTTAAAATTTTTTGAAATATTTTAGCTTTCGCCAAAGTCAAACCTGATGCTCTGTCTTTGGCTGCTGCTTCATAATGATAGGTGTTACGTCATTAACGACCAGGCAATGTTTACAAATGTCATCAACAACTGATGCTTACAAATCACGTGACCTTTGTTGGAAATAGCTCAGATTACTCTTAACGACTGTGAAGTTGTCTCTGATGACGACTGATCCAGATGATAGATGATCTGATTTTGTTCCATCCGTAAATCGGTTTTGCTTCTAAACTCTTTTCGACAATTTAATTCAAAATTTCTGAAGAGATAAGTAGAATGCTTTGTATGAAGAGCAATCAACTTCTCCGTGAAGTTTAAAGTCAAATTCCATTTTCATTCGGATCCGCAATGGCAACGCACAATGCCAGAATAATCCATATACATGTAAGATTCTTAACAACAAAATTCTCGGACCGGTATCTCTTGCAGAAAGGAGTTTTATATTTTGGTGTTATTGCTTTTACGCGTTTCCGTTGGTTTCCATCGCTTCCCAACTAAGCGCAAAAAGGATGATTGTGAATGGACGTTTTTGATATGAACATCGAAGGTGGAAAATACAACAAAACAAAATAGTACTTTTGAAATCTCTTTCATTTTAACCTGGTTAATTTTAACGTTACATTCCCGAAACTGTTTACACCGGAGATAAACTCACGCTAAGCAATAAAGCTTCAGCGTAATATGCGAATGTTCCATTAATCAACAAATTTTCCAAAGCTGCTAATCACAAACTTCCACATTTAAACAAATTGATTTCAATTTTTTCTACTTGCACGACTGTTTATACTTATTATAGCCTACATCGTTTGTTGAGGATTCGAGTTAAAGGCACATTCAGTTAAGAAATTAAATTAAATCCATTAAAATGTTCTTTGTTTGTTCTTTTCATTACATTTTTTCTATTGTACTTGTAGTGAGGTCATTTTCTTCGTCATTCTTCGTCGTGACGTCTTACTTACTCTAGCGGCGAGCAGAGCATACGGATAAAAGCAAACGTTTATGTATTTGAACGAACACTCCGGCTCCGCTACTATTTGCAACCACTCTTCTATTTGCACACCTTGTTCTTCATGCACTTGTCGCAAGCAAATACACGCCAGCGTGAAGTTCATGATTGCTTTGCCGTAATATGTGAAAAATATTGCAACGCGCTCATGGGAAAAGTGACGACACATCAAGAAAGTTCGCGACTTACCACTGCAAAGGAGTTTTTACGCGGAACTCGAAAGTTGTACATTTTCAATTATTGGAAAGATTTTAAATGCTACCATCGCGAAATGTTACTGCTTGTTAAATATTAACGAAAGGAAGGTGTTGACGAATTTGCAGTTAATTTACATTCAAGTTACTGATTATATGCGAGTCAGACAGAAAAACAAGAAATTGACATTTGGAAAACCGCCAGATAAGACCAATGTGCTCAAAATTTCTCCAGTATCGGTGCTCGGGTTCATCATAGAAGGGGTCATGACAAACAGCATCAGAAAGTTCCATTGCAAAGTCCTCGGTCGAACTGGCAAAACCTTCGCGGAATACAAAGAGATGATTCTTCACGCCGACTATGCTTTCAAGCTGGTCGACGTCAAGTTTACCACGCGAGGACTGAACTCGATCCAAGCGCAAATATCTGAAAATTGTATATGTAGAGAGTTCTGTTACCACGTGAGAAATTTACTGGTAAAAATGTTTATAGGTTACAAAACTCAGCCTGTATAATATGGAAGCCTATGACGCAACACTACGCGTTGCGTCAATGTATGCGTAAGTGCACAATAAATTCAGGTCGTGGTTTGCATGCTTATTTAGAACTTTACCAGGACACCCTTGTTTCGAAGTTTCATCGCCGGCACCGCCACGTCCATCAAAGGGTTGTCAGGACAAGGCACTGCAATAATACTCTTCTATGTTGTTGTGAATTATTAAGGTAGTTTTGTAAATATTCGATATCCTCTGGCATTGTTACACATTTAATGATGTAATCACAGTAGACCGAAAAAACGCTGCAGCTCATGTGGTAGAAAAACAAGTGTGGACGATTGGTTCCATTTGTAACTACCAGATAGTTGACAAAAGAAAACATGTCGTACCGTCATCAGTTTTGTTCCGATCTTCAACATTATGACGTAAGTGTTTATATTTTGCATTCAACTCACGGGATAACGTATGCAGTATAAATTTTTATATCTTATATGTTTCTAATAACGTACATGTTTGCTGGGTTTGCAGGTTCACGGTTCGTTAAAATGTTTTAGTCACTCCGTATGCTCTCGCAAACAGTCTTTATTTTCATCCGGCATAGTTTCCGAACCAAGCAAGATGTTACGGGCTCCATTCCTTTCGTTTCTTCATGCGCATGTTGGGATGGCATGATGATTTTTTGTTTTTGTAAGAGCACTAAAGAAAAAGGGATAAAGCAAACACAAAAAGCCGCTGAAAAATGTTGCAAAAAACAAAACCTTTTCCTTAGTCATCATACCTTATACTTTGATCTGTTATTCTAGAAAGTTACAGCATATGTAATCTTAATTTTTTTACCAACTGTTTAGCAATTAGTTTAGCCTTTCCAGTGGTGTTAACGAAACATTTCTAAGTGCCTAATAACTGTCTTTGTTCTTTCTGGCAAATTCTGGGATTATCCTTTCCTCAAAAATAAAATCACTGGTTGGCTGCAGTAAAGAATACTATCCAAATAAAACAAAGAACCTTAAACAGCGTCTTTTAAGGAAGTTTTCGGAAGCCTGTGAAAAGCAATTCGAGTAAAATTACGGTTCGTGCACTCAGGCCTGCGTGTACTGGCCATAATATGCCAGATGTTTAGCGTATAATGAAGACTCAAACTCAACGTTTCGCTTGCATTTGAAACCGCGGTGGACTGGTGACTGCATTACAAGAATGTCAATTACAGCTCTCAACAAATTATATTAGGAATGCATTGATTTGTTGGGCTGCAAAAATTTATTCAACATATTTTGATAAAAAGGCAGTTTCATCTTTCTAAATTAATTTCCCGGTTCGCCGAACGATCCCAACCAACTTTCCTTTGTTTGTACACGCGTTTTTTCCAAACTCCTTTCATTGTTCACGCTTAAGCACGGTTACAAGATGAATTGTGCTTTCTTTTGTCAATCCATTGGCTACATCATAGCAATTGGCAACCCAGGTTTCATCAAAAGTCAGTAAAAATAATAACCATGCATACATGCAAGCAAGTTTATAGCAAAAACGAAAAAATCGCGGAAAACTTATACGCCTTTGGAAAATATTAGTGAGGTTTCTTATGTTTTTTCTGGGACAAAATCTTGTTAAAATTTTTCGCCCGCGTTTCTTTAGATCTCAATGATGGCCGAACTTGGTGGAATGTGTGTGTCACTGTGTCAAAATGCGTCACTTTTGGTAAAAACTGCTTAGTAAATTAATTGTTTCACTTAATTTTGTTCATATATCCCTTGTTTTACAATATCCTATATACTAATAAGGGTGGCGCGCAGAGAATTTTATTTTCGGTAGAAACGCATTTAGAAAATTTTCCCCCAACATACTTTTTCGATAATCTGCCAATAATTTATAAAGATATCCGAAACAAAATTTAAACCTACGATTCTCGGCCGTGAATACTTGATGGAAGACTTAATAAATATAGCTATAGTAAATATTAATAAATTCTACTTAAAACTATTCCTCCCCAGAATATCATGCAGACAGCTTTCTGTCCTTGCAACAAACATAAACTTAATAACAAAATGATTAAGATATTTTATTTATTAATGTAGCAATCTGAAAACCTTTTTCAAACTCTCTTTTTCTATATTGTTTTCAGCTATATACATCGCTGTATATACCAGCATTATTAATTAACGTAAATACAACGACTACAAAGAAGTGATATTTTTTGTTATTTACAATAATGTTTCCAAGGATATAAGAAAACCGCAGAAAAAGGTAATTACTATAAAGTGCTTACAAGCGATTATGAATCGAACAATTCAGAGCGCTCACAAACAAATGTACATAAGCACAAGAATGCACATCACTGTATATATTTAACGTTATTCAGTGACAATGAAAAGACTAAAGGTGGCCAGGATACCTGTCACCAAGATGATGAAGTTGAAATGTTTCCTCCTTGATCCTGAACATTCTCCGACAACCTGGTTAAATGGAAACGGGTCACATTTGCTGCACTGCCCTGGATAAGCATCGCCGGACTTAATGTGTGCGCCAGTAGTATTGGCCCCTTGAAAATTTTAATCAGATCGTTACAAATGCGGTAGAAAGGAGCGTGGTAGAAACCATATTAAGTCGATCAAACGAATGAAGTTAACATAAAAACAAAACTACAACTATTGCAACACGAAAATCAAGGGATGGAATAAAATCAATATCGTATTTTGCTATATGTTTACAACATAGTTTTGATACCTTATTGCTTCGATAAAATTATTCAAGCCATGCAGGTATTTTGAATATAATTTGGTGATTATATAATTCTAAATTTGATTTCGAAAATTAGAAGCAACAACACCCAAAACAACTTCTGTTAATGTTACCGGCCTTTTTCTATGCTGGTTCGAAGAGACCTGCAGTTAAACTATAAAATTGTATTTGATAAGAATGGTAAAAACATGGCACGTCTGCACACAGTTCAGGCATCGATAGAGTGACATGTTAGCCAACTAGCAAGGCGCAATTACAACCATCAGCGCCCCCGGCCGAAGGCAGAAACACAAGGCACGTCAAACGAGCACAAAACACGTAACATTAATTAGGTATGATCTGCTATGATAATTTTTTCAATAAAATATCTTACCGTCTGGTACGATCTTTGTAACCATCATCATACCGTGATCTTCGTGATATAGAATATGACAGTGAATGACCACGGTACCAATAAAACGATCCGTTTGGAATCGAATCTTCAATGCGAAATATGCAAAATATTAATAGTATCAAAATAAGTAATTAGGAGGATAATTTTATAAAACGCGATTATAATAACATGAAAATACAGAGTTTTATAGATGGAAGCAAGTCGGCAAATAATACAGTCGACTCCGCTTAATTCGGACACTTTGGTTCCGCTCACTTTTGGCCGAATTAATTAAGCGGAGAAACAGCTTTGTCCGAATTAAGCGGAAAATCAATTGTTCGTTTCATGGTCATGCATAAAGGCAGAAAACGCATTTAAAATACTGTACTGTTGCGTAATAAATGAATTGCAGCTGCGCTATACTGCAGTAACTGGCACTGATCGCATAAAACGTCTTCGTTTACTTTAGTGAGCAATTTCACTTTTTGTGCTAAACTTTTCTGTACAATTTTGTCCTACAAGATGGACGCAATTGTACCGAAGTAAAAGCGACTATGAAGCTGGCACGGCCTTATATGAGTTCATTGTCGATTGTTAATGCATGGATCGTCATTGTTTCACCATAACCACTCATAATGCAATTGCATCTTGTCTTAAAACGAACGAAGTACTGTTTATTGTGTCATAACCTAACGATGGAATTGCGAACCTGTGTCCGAATTAAGCGGAGAATTGTCCGAATTAACAGGAGTTTTTTACGTTCAATTTTTACTTTTGTTCCGTTCCCGAGCATTTTGGCCGAATAAAGCGGTTGTCCGGGTTATCCGGTGTCCGAATTAAGCGGATTCGACTGTATGCGAAATATTCTTACCGTAATATTACTAAACGGTGGGACAAGAATTACGTCCTGGAAAATTCCACTTGGTGAATAGCCCAAAGTTCCATTAGGATGACTTTCCATATCTCTCCAGCGCTGCGCATGGCCTCGATACTTCAACCATTGGTTATAATCATAATCAGGTAACATAGCCTGTTCGCCTAAAACAAATTTACACGCAATTATATTTATGAGCTACAATATAGATTGTGGAATGGACAGATATTTTGCAAAATCCTTTGATTTTTCTATAGACCGACTTCTGAAATTACCACTTTGATAGAAAACGTATAAAAACGTGCTTCTATGTTTTTACTTTTGTTGAAGTTTTCGTACTGGCGATCACATTGTTGTTTATTCTGATTAAAAAATACTTTGTTGCCCATCACGGTGGCTCCAATTGGTCCAGTGTAGTAATTGTAACTGATGAACTGAAATTTTTTTTATTACAAGAAATTTTTTGAAAACCCACAAAAAAGCCCGAGATGTCATTAAAGAAGCAAGGAAACATCTGGTAAATTGTCCTGAGCCTTAAGCGAAACTTGCTTTATTTACACAACGTTGTTATTTTTCTGCATATGTGTATACATGTGCACATATGTCAATACTCGTTGTTTAGATCGTTAATTGAACGATCACGAAATCATGTAAGACATAATTGCAACTTTTTGAAATTGACTATAAAGCAAAATTACAATTAAAAAAAAACATTATACAGTCGACTCCGCTTAATTCGGACACTTTGGTTCCGCTCACTTTTGGCCGAATTAAGCGGAGAAACGGCTTTGTCCGAATTAAGCGGAAAATCGATTGTTCATTTCATGGTCATGCGTAAAGGCAAACAACGCATTTAAAATACTGTAGTGTTGCGTAATAAATGAATTGCACCTGCGCTATACTGCAGTAATTGGCACTGATCGCATAAAACGCACAAGAGTACGAGTAAATGAGTACGCATAAAACGCACATTCTGAGCCGATTCCTCTCTGTCTTTAAACCTCGTCCACGAAGCATAGTCTCTTCACGTTGTTCACGCAGATTTGCATCATTTTTCTGCCAATCTTGCAAAGTACGTTTTGATATCCCCACCAACGCAACTAACTGCCGAACTGTCAATGAAGCGTCGTCATTTTTTTCTTCGTTTACTTTAGTGAGCAATTTCGCTTTTTCTTCTAAACTTTTCTGTACCAATCTGTTCTACAAGATGGTCGCAATGGTACCGAAGTAAAAGCGACTATGAAGCTGGCACGGCGTTATATGAATTCATTGTCGATTGTTACCGCATGAATCGTCATTGTTTCACCATAATCACTCATAATGCAACTGCATCTTGTGTTAAAACCAACCAAGTATACAGTACTGTTTATTGTTTCATAACCTAACGATGTAACGATAGGAATTGCGAACCTGTGTCCGAATTAAGCGGTGAATTGTCCGAATTAACGGGAGTTTTTTACGTTCAATTTTTACTTTTGTTCCGTTCCCGAGCATTTTGGCCGAATAAAGCGGTTGTCCGGGTTATCCGGTGTCCGAATTAAGCGGATTCGACTGTACTATAAAAAATCTTTATAGACTACCTGAAAATTATTCACGTGAATATGAATTGGATGGGGAAACGAAGCAGTATTGATGATGTACCATTCCTGAACAGTGTTTAAGCTCGCCACAAATCTATAACAATTAAAAAATCAAAAGAAGTTTGACAATTGCCATAGGTCACTCTGCTGCCGGTGATTTGTGCATTTATGCACTTGTGTGATTTTATAGAGTATAGGGTGATGTTCAAATGGTTTTCGAGTACCAAAAGTTTACTAAAAGCAATACAACTGTATGTAGATAAACACATAACCTTTTTAAAGCTGACTGGTTTCGGCCACATACCTTCTTTTTGGTAAGAGCAAATGTTCATATAAAGAGGTGAAAATTAAATAGTAAATTACATTTAAAAGCTTATTTCAGAAGTTGTTGCAAAGACAAACGTTCAGGATATAAACAACTAACATAGATTATTATAAAAGTTTACTATACCTAAAATTTGTTTTCGATTGAAATCTTTCCCTGTTCAACGTCACATCTGGACCAACTTCGATAACAAATCGTCCAGTTACCTAAAGAAGAACAAACTTTTTGAAATGATTTTTTAGAGGTGATTTTTAACTTTGTTGTTTTTTTTTAAATTGATGATGATTGATTGATGAATGATTTTTCAAAAATGCTTGAATAAAAGTACATCTTATAAAGAAATATTCGTTATAGTCTCACTTCGTCTTCCGTCAGGTTTCGAAAATCAGACACAAAAGATTGTTTTGCGGGAAGCGATGTCGGTATGACAGTTGAGGTTTGTGTTCCATTGATTTTTATAGTCAGGAGCTTGCCTTGGTATTGCTGCATACCTCCCATTGATACATCGTCATCAGGTGATTTTACTGATCTCAGCTGATGATTTCAAATGATAATTTTAAAGTTATTTCATAACTCATCGTGTATTATGATAATGAATAAATGCAACGTAGAATGAAAAAATTGGACCCAATACTTCGATCAGAAAACACAAAAGTTCTCTTCTTTATACTGGTAATAACTGATTAAAAACAAAAGTTAACTTTGTGATTCAAAAAATTCATTCCGTTGTCTCTTTTTAGGTTCATCATGGGTGACTTCCCCTTTTCTACTAACATAACTAAAATAACATCCCTAACTTTACCAAAAAAATTTTGAAATTTTTCACTGTATTCATCCTACACTTGTGTCAGGTAGGACAACATTATAATCAACAATTACGAACTTCGTAGGTTCTAGGTATGTTGCAGACTACCAGCCAGTCAGCTTTTGCCGATGGAACAAGCATTGTTTTACCGAGTCGTGGAGGTGTTGCCGAATCAAAATAAATTCCATCCAATGCAATTTGGTAAACAGTACACCCTTCAGCAATAGCGCCGTTAGTGTCCGTAATTTGAAGAATAAGCGCTGCATTGCCACCAGCGTTAACCATCCTATACAAAAAGAAACTTGACTGTTTGACCATAAGTCATATTACTGTCTGTTGGAACTTCAACAATCTGTTTCATTTTTATTTCTTAATCGGTAAAGCTACATTGAATTAGAAAAGCGTAAGTAACATTTAACATTTTCAACTCTTGTTTAATCTTTTTTTAATCTTAGTTTAATTAATCTTAATCATTTTATTTACTGCACACCAGCTACTCATACGTTTTCTACCTGAATCTTTTCACTTGACCAGCTTGAAAAGTTATTTCGGGCCAAAGTTGTCCGTTGGTGGTAAAATAATCAACCTCATTGTTTTTTAGCCAGTCTTTTAATGTGTCGCTCATCCTATACAGATCATATTTTACTTAAAACCTTGTATGTGTAAACTTTGTTGAACACTCTATTGATAATTAAATTAAAACAATTAAATTAAAATTAAATTAAAACAATTAAATTTGACAATTAAAACTAAAAGATTAAAACAATCCTTTTTTTTAGTTGCTGATAACTAATACAATCAAGTTCAATTCGATACAAGTTTAAAAAGCTAAAACTTTACTGAAATAAAACGTTGTCGTGAATATCCTCTTGGATAAACGGAAAGCTTGGGAAGTAATTATCGGCGTAGAGTAAAGTTGGTTGGAACAGGAGTCTCACTTCATGATGACAATTGTCTGGGCACGAGACATCCAGGAGATGCTGAGGAGTTATGGAGGGATCAGGATCATCTTCCACGATGATCATGCCCGCCATCCCGCTGTGTACCTAATAAAGTTTATATACAAGCGCTGTTTATCATGCACCGATGCAACATAAGCATGACAAGTAAAAAAAATATCTCTAAAATCTGATATTTTGATTTTCCTGCTGTTTTGTTGCGGTATTTACGTGAAACAAGGTGCTTCCGTGAACATGAGGATGGTACCAATAGGTACCAGCTGGTTGTTGTGAATCTATTTCGTATTCATAAGTGAAAGCATCCCCTGGATTTACATGGACGAAAACGTCATCCTGGGGTTCCTACAAGTAGTAAATATAAAAGAAGTCAAACAATATCAATAACGTAACAGAAAAAAAAACGAGCTCTCAACCACTGTACATACCTCGCTACTGATATGCAGTCCATGCGTATGCAAGTTTGTGGTGTTGGCCAACCTTAGCTCATTAAAACTGTTATTGCTGTCAGGATATTCCAATGTATTTATCTAAATTGATTTTTTTTTTAAAAGAAAATATTATTTTTTATAATCTTAAAAAAGATAATTTTTGGTTTTATTTTTAAAGACAAAACTTGAAAATATATTTGCATTAAAATTTTGCTCAATAGGGATTGCAGATATCTCACTTACCAGATTTACCATCACTGTGTCACCAGGTTTAAAACGCCATACTGGACCTGGGAAGCCTCCATTGTATGTTCTTCTGAACAAAGTCAACCACTCTACAACTACTGGGTTTACTGCTACATTCAAGTCCACTTCCAAAAACCTATCAGACGACACAAGATCCGACATTGGTCCCGAAAGAGATAAGTTGAACAGATCTCCCCCTATGTGGTTCATGAAAGAAATTTTTCAATTACAAAATATATCAAAAAGATAATATTTCGTCTGCAAAACTTAAATAACATTAATTAACGCAACAATACTTTAACAATTGTGTACTGTACTGTACTGTACTGTAAGAAGAAATATGTTCTATTTTATATGTTTATAATACTTACCCACAAATGAGCAAGGTTCGCTCTCAGAACACTCTTCCGATGTGACTCGAACATTGCACTGACATATTGCTAAGAGTAGGAAAATGACGACCACGCCCCTCATAATCGTTCAAATTAGAAAATGAAGGTATGTCCTCCTTACCAACTGCACAAAAATTTGATAATGTCGCTGCTGTATCAAACATCTACAAACGATGCCAGTGGAGCAAAACATGTAAAATACAACTTGAACCTTACATGAAGGTGCTTTGTATTGTTGTGAATACAACTTTATAACAATATAACAGACTCGTCATAACGATGCGATTTTAGTACGAAAAATAACATTAAAAGCACTATAATGACATCAATTTTGAACGTAAAGAACAAAGTGCTTCTATTTTGTTTCGGAAAATATGTTTCGGGAAATGCTGCACGTTCGGTTCGTTCGCTGCGATGCGTTTTGTAAAAGAGCATAAATGCAATTCTCTCCGGGCTTATTTGTCTCTTTACAGGATTTTCTCTAATATTATTCAATTTACAAGGCTTATTTTATTATGCTGCCTCAAACACGCTCACAATATGCAAAAAGATTAAAAATAGTTACCTATTTGTGGACTAGCTATGCAATCAATTGCTATAATGATGTGCTGTGCGGTAGGAACCGGTTTAAACTAACAACACGAAAGAATTGTTTTCGAATTGTAATAAATTAAGTTTATTAAAACTAAAACAATATCTTAACGGCCAATGCAGAAAAATAACGCTCTTTTGTTACTTATGATAACTTAAATGAACCAATACTGGAGTTGTAGAAAAATGTAAAAAAATGTGAAAAACTTGTTCTCGTGCAAACCCGAGCTTTCGAATTTAAAGCTTGTGCGAGCCCGAAACCGAGCACGAACACATGAACAATAAATTATATCGCAGTAAATGACGGAAACCAGTGGGATTTGCAACTGGGGAATTCTGCTGGAATCAGTCGCATTAAGGGGAGTGTGTATAAACATTGTGTCCAATGCCATTATTTGCAATTGTGTGGGTTTGAGAATACTATATACAGTTACGTGTAGTGTATTTTTGTTGAACTTCATTGATTTCTTACTTACTCTGATCTAGTACAGTTTGTTTAAAACAAGATGATTTAATAAACATTATTGATAATGGTTCTGCAGATAATGTTTTGCTTATACTTGGTACTTTGATTTGCATTTTATTTTTCACCTTATGGTTGCAAGATACATAACATTGTGTTTACTTTTAGGATCTCTTAATAGTTGTGTTCAAACAGACATTTTCGCGAGAAGATTTCACTTTTATTTAAGCTCAATCGAACGAACTATTAGTAAACGTTAAGCTTGCAAATAATTTTTGTGTTGACCAAGCTCTCGGAAAAAACTGATACTTGGATTTACAACGAGTATCATAGCCTTGCTGTACGACGTTGTATAATTATGACCGAGTGTATATTCTACATAGTTGTATAAGACAGTATCCCATAACGAAATGAAACACCGCGTACTTTGAGATAAGATGATTGAAGATGATTTCCGGCAAAGTCTTATAAGCAAATTTACGAAACGAGTTGTTTCTACTTCCAGATTTATTTCTTCATTTGCATGAAAGATTTTAATTATTTCCTATATATACATAACAAACTGTGACGACAAATAAAAAAAGATGCGACACTTGTGCATATACTTTTACCTCGTTAAGTGAATACGTCGATAGCCTATATTGATGCAGTAGCTTCAATGTTTAAATTCCAACAAACTTTTCCACACTGAAAGAACAAATGCTGCCTTTAAAGCACTATTATAGTTTGTCCTATATTATATTTGAACTCAAAATCTGATCGTTTATATGTGGCGTTGACTCAGGATTAAACACATCATGAAATTCTATACACAAATGTAACTTACAAAAATTTTAATTAATTCTTTCAGGTATGGTGGCTTTAATACCGTGGTTTTCAACCTTTTTCGTACGGCGTCACTCTTAGCAACTCAAGATGACCTGACGACCCCCTTGCAGTATGTACACAAGTACAACTAAAAATAAGGCAAAATTAATGTATGAAAGGTATAAATAAGTAAGTCTAATAAATAAGTCTATTTATATTATATTCTACAAACACTGTACATTGCTTGGCAGCATAAAATCAATAAAAAATTCTTAAAAATTACTAATTGTCTTTCACTTAAGACTAACTGTTAAAAGTCTGCATGCAGCAGTTGTTAGTGTTAAGAACTGACCGTATAATGTTTTACAAGAAAAGAGCTGTTTACGCAACTAACAATGCTAATCAAGATTATCGAAAAGCAACCGCCGAATGGGGCATAGACAACAACTGAAGCTGATGTTGTGATGTTGTTTGGAATGTTAAGATAAATGACCAAAATTCAAAAGAATTGAAAACGGATAGTTTCGAAAAGGATAAAACAAAAGAGACGAACTGGTTGTGAAACTCTCACATAACATTCCGGACAACATCACATGATGTCTGGCCTATAACTGAGCCCAAGCAAGTATGCTTCACACCTCACCGCCCAACCGTTATAGCAATTACACAATACATATACACAATTTAACCAAGAAAGTGCAAAACCCGGCCGAAGTGTATGAGCACATGATAAGAAGCGAAGCAATTTATTTTTCGCATACTGTGGTGCAGCCTATTTTGAATATGGCTTTCTTCTTCTTCATTCGCGTTCATGGACTGCACTGATCAAAAAACCATTGCGTTAAGTTTTTGTTAGAAGAAGATTGGAAATGGTTAGCTTTGTTTCTACTTGTTTTCTTCTTTTCTTTTACTTACACAAGTCTTTCAGAAAGAAACTTTGCAAAATATCTATCTTTTTTGTTGCTCTGCTTCTTCATTTCATGTCGTTGACAATTCCTCTGACAACACCACCTTACTTATTAATTGGTTGATCAAACGTATTTTACTTTGAAATAAGTGAACAATTTGGCAAAACCAAAATAAGCCTCGAATTTTAAATCGGAATTAAAACATTTGAAATTTGCAAATAAGCGGTCAAAACAAAATTAACAGACTAGCTATCGGTATAAACTTTTTCTATAGTTAAGCATTTCAAAGTTATTTTTAGGCTTTTTCTTCGGGTTTTGCACTTTACGTCATCCAGCGTTGCCTTTGACCTTGCCAAGTTTCATCCGGACTTTCCCCCGTCTTCAGTTTTTTGGATAAGGTAACCAAAATCTTCATCGCCACTAGTCACCTGAAAAACATGCTTTTGTGTAGTTGTATTTACTTTAATAAGGGAACGCATTTAACCTTTAACATGAAAGCCATGCAAATTATAACACTTTAAATACTTTGTTATTGGTATGTAAGTATCTTGTAATGGTTTACCTTATTAAAACGATAAGGATCGTTCTTTTTACATTGGCCGGGATATGCAGTTCCAGATGCGGTCTCGGCTTCGGTATCTTCATCTAAAATTATAACTTTTAAGTCGACCATGGTTCAAACATCATGAAAAGTGCCCGCGTCGCTGTAACCTAATGTACCTTTTCCTCCAGCTTTCCAGCGTTGATCATGCCCGAGGTATTTCAAGGGGTCATCTGATCTCTTAATTCCATCAGTGCCTATGGTATACAAAATGCATTACAAAACATGTAAAATCTTTAAATATGCTCATAAACTATACAGAAAGCTTTATTAAGGCTTCAAATCGACAGTAATGAGAAAGGTTAAGCATTTTGGCTCTATTTAACATATAGATTAATAAAAAAGTTTATTTGTAAAAGTTCGAATTTGATCTCATTGATACTGTCTGCGTCTCAATTCCAAAGCTACGCCATTTAGCATTAAATTACCTGTATACAATTCGTGTTGATGGAAGCACACTGAACCATCTTGGGCGTAAAGCGCCATTGGATTCAGGCTGCTAGCTGATGTTTCTGTATATGGACCCGTATAAGGATTGTAGCTTATCACCTATTGTAGATGAAAATAAAGCTAGCTACCTTCACTGTGTATTGCCGTATAGACGTTCATTGTTTTACTAGTTTTGTTAAAACTGCATAACCCAAGCCGTTTCCGGATCGGTTAAAACAATCTGTTACAAAATTACCTGGAAATGATTGACGTGAATATCACGTAAATGTCAATGTCTTTAATGTCAACATTAATTTTAAACGTTAATGTCAACATAAATATAGGTTTACTGCGTTGTGCATACAAACGAAGGCTTCAGAAAACTTTCCCACGCATTCCAAAGCTGAATACTTATGACCATAAGTATTTAAGAAAAAATAAACTTCGAATGAAAATTCTGCCTCTTATATCTTGCTGATCTTTCCAAACTTTCTCTAGGGCTGGTGTTTATTCTGCGATAAATCTCGAACGTATTTCAAGACCCGCCCAACCAATCCAATATTGGGCCAAGATAAAATTCCCGCCAAAATTTAACACACAATTATATTTTTATCACTTTTTTTTTATCTGTAAGTGATTTCAAACTGCTTTAAAATCTGTAGACCTATAAGCGCCGTGGTCTTACGCATCGTTTGTACTTTGAAGTATAAAGGTTATACTACTACTACTACTACTACTAATATTACTACTGCTGTACTGCTATATTACTGCTTGCCAGGATAGTGGAGATGCGTCCTTCTCGCGCACTGATGGAAAACACGATTTTAGGCAAATTTCTTTCATAAACTGGTTAAACGCTTACATTTAAATAGTGAGCTGATGCTGGTGTGAGCAAAATTTGAAACAGCTGAGCGTTGAAAAAAGTTAAAAATGTTGCGTACTTTTGCCCATCTTCCTTTAAGGCATTACTTGCTTTTGCAATTTTAGTTCAAAGTAGTATAGAACGGTTATTACAAAACAGTGATGAAAATCATTGCTATTGCAAGTATTTGTTTTGTCGTTGCATGTGTGTCCTCAAATGAGTGTTCACATAATAAACCGTGCAAGTTTATTGGTGAGTGGTAGATTTTTTTGCAATATTTTGCTCTAATTCATTCTGGGAAGTTTTAGTTTGAAAACGGAACCTCATTAAAACCAATTTAGCTCGGATAACAATATCTTCAATTTCACGCTTGTTAATTTGTAATAACTTTGACGTGAATAATTTCTCAGGCGGAGAAGTCTTTTCGGAACCAAGAGAATATGACGCCGTCAATGGAGCTCTGAATCTGGAATTGCAAGTACAAATGAAAGACTTTAAAGTGGAATGGCTAACAATGGTACGAAGAACGTATAATGGAGAAATACCGGCACCCACTTGGAAAATAAGGAAAGGTGACCGCGTAAATTTAAAATTGGTGAGTCAATGATGATATGTAAGTCTTGACTTCTTATAGCATCACCTGGCAGCTGAATGCAAACATGCAGTAAACCACAGGCCAGTGACATAAAAAGGACCCAAATTTCTAACAGTAAAAGTTTTACTGTTTAACGTAGCCTATATTTTGTTGCTTGTGCTTGTTTAAGAAAACTTTTATTCTCTATCATTTGTAGGTTAATAACTTGGAGCTCACACAGAAAGTGCTTCCCTTTAACGGGTTTAGGTTTCCTAACAGCACTAACCTTCACACACACGGTCTTCACATCAGCGGAGAGGTAAATTTGAGGGATGCCCTCATGGGGTGACATTATCACAACTTAAACAAACCTATGAATACAGTTTGTGTGTATATAATTTACTTTTAGGCTCGCATATTTTGGGTAAGTTATTTGAAACGTATATTAAGTTGTACATACAGGAGTATACGTTGTAATGCATTTGATGCTTACCACAGGAACCTCAAGATAATGTCTTCGTTCATGTGGGACCTGGAAAGAACTACAACTACTACTACCAAATAGACGAGGATCACCCGGCCGGGACCTACTGGTATCATCCTCACCTACACGGCAGCACTTTGTTTCAGGTTCTTTTAATTTGTTATTATCGCTAAAATGTAAAACATAATTTGAAAAGCACTCAGAAAGTGTGTGCCTCCGCCAAAGAAATAAAATGCTTTTATGTTGTATTTGTCATAATACAGCATGTTTTTCACGGCAATTCGTTTATACTTTCCTTCGTTATGTCAACGTTTAACAGGTAATTGGAATAAAGTTTCGAATGTAAATTAACCACAGTGTTTTGCAAACATACCTCCATTCTCTCATGATGAGGTATTTAGAGTAAATTTGATGATATAAAGATAGAGTCGCTTTTAAATATTAACGTTCAATAGTTACTTGCTGGCTGCTGCAATTTGCATTCAAAAGCGGCCTAGGATCGTTTGAGATGACTCTTTCGTATGACCTATTAAGAAGCGTGCTGGTTCATAATTGCAGCAATGCGGTATGTTACGCTAACACCAACAAAACCGAATGATGGACAGGTAGAAAGTTGACGTTTTTATATATCTTAAAAACTTTTAATATTTGTAGCCGACCAAATTTGTATTGAGTTTACTAATCACATGTTGCACAAAAATCTACTATACACGCGACACGTATGTTTTTTCTCTCACAGCAAGGGTAAGCATGACCTGAGATTAGTTTCAGTAACGGTTTTTTTAATTTAAACTTATTTCCCAAAATTTAATCATTTTTTACTTGTATCATATAGAATAGACAATACACCTTGAAAACTTGATTAAAATACGATAGCAGGTAAAAGCGATACTAAATCATTCAATCATTTTATTTTTCGTTAAAAGCGCGGTGGGGACGAAAATTCAAAGCCAGTTGCTACTAGCACGCGCCAATGAACAGTACAAGGTGTGTGGGCTTAAAACATGCTCAAACATAATCAGCGTAATAATCGCTGGTAACAACTAGCACGGCCACTGCACCTATAACAACATACTCGAGCGATGCTGTTAACAGACAAACAAACAAAAGGTAATAATTTTCTTTGGCGGAAATAATTAGGAAACTATAACACTGAACATGATAACCAAATAAATTTCGGGAATATTTTTTTGTGATAGGTACATAGCGGGATGGCGGGCATGATCATCGTGGAAGATGATCCTGACCCCTCCATAACTCCTCAGCATCTCCTGGATGTCTCGTGCCCAAACAATTGTCATCACGAAGTGAGACTTGTGTTTCAACCAACAATGATGTTCGTAAACAACGGTTTCCGCGGTTTTGTACATCAGCAAGAAGAGATGGAAGACTACGATGGATTCAGGTACCTTGACTCAACTTCTTTTCTGTCACCATACAACCCTTTAAGTTCGAAATACTGCATTTCGTTGAGTTATACTGAAATTACTTGTGCAGGCATCGACAATTTCGTTTATTTGGCGAAAGCAGAACATTAGAGGACTGGCTATCTGACAAAAACGCCGGCATCGAATACTTTACGACCAATGGAAAACTGTGGCCTACTTACACTCTTGCGAGCGGTCAAATAAAACGATTCAGGTACTGCGTGTTTCGTCTTATATTGTCCAGCATAATGAATATAACTACTTACACATTTTACCGTGACTATTTACCCAGATAATCAAAACAATATCTCAATAAACGGACCCAAAATATTTATTACTTTCTTCAAGGCTGGTCAATGCCGGCGGAAGTGCGTCACTCGAGCTAACAATTACGGACACTTCCGGTGCTAAAGCAAAAGGATGCCAAGTCAGGGAAATTGCTCAAGACGGAATATACCTTGACAAAGCAAGGTTTCAGAAACACAAAAGAACACTGCTCGTTCCATCTGCTCGTGCTGATTGGCTGGTCGTGTGCAACACTCCTGGAACATACAAGGTAGTTGGATTGCATCCTTCATGTACATTGTACTGGTTGACTTAGATCGCAAAAGATCCTAAGTTGGCTTGGACCGTTTCTATCCAACCCTTTGACAACTTTGGCAATAAACTGATCATTTCATCAGGTTTGTCCGTGCCACATAAGCTTTGCAAATTATTTTTAAACTGAAGGAGTGAGCCTGTTGATTTTAGATGCAAGCTTATAGTAATCCAGTCACTAATCACTTTTATAGGACTTTTTTACAAGTTAGCTCGTTAGCTTAGACAAAGTTAATGACAACATGACAACAGTAGCAATTGTTACAGCTACAATCTGTTGCGTTGTACGAAGACAACATGTCTATGGGACCTGTTCAACGTTGGAACGGAACGCTTTTGAAACTTGTCGTTACGGGAACTGCAAAGAAGACTTTTATACGCACAAAGTTACCAGCAAGGCAGCATTTTATTGGCGACTTTCGACAACTATCCCAAGAAGAGGTAAAATAATTTTGTTTGCTTTAAGTTTTTAAAGGTATTTCTGAAAAGAAATTAGATTTAAAACTTAGGCATATGCTTTGTAACTGTTTTCTTGTAGTTTTATGATTTTATAGACCTTAGTATTTATACAGGTTACGGGAAGATTTGTGATTGAACTCAATCCATGGACGAGACTGAACAGAGAAATCTTCAAATCTCCGACTTACTATAGGTAGGCTACTGTACAATTCTGCACATTTGAAAAGTAATGAAAACATCACATTTTGTGTATTTAAAAGAATTAATGCGTTTTGTCTGTAAAAAAACTTTAAGCAGTACTTTGGTTTTTTCAACTAGATTTAAAGCTCATCTTGGCACTGTACAGGAATGGTATTTTGTCAATACCGATCATGTGACCAGTCACCCAATTCATATTCACGTCAATCATTTCCAGGTAATTTTGTAACGCATTGTTTTAATGATTAAAACAATGCGTTATTAAAATTTAATCGATCAGGAAACGGCTTGCGTTATGCAGTTTTAATAAAGCTAGTAAAACAATGAACGTCTATACGGCAATACACAGTGAAGGTAACTAGCTTAATTTTCATCTACGATAGGTGATAAGCTACAATCCTTATACGGGTCCATATACGGAAACATCAGCAAGCAGCCCGAATCCAATGGCGCTTTACGCCCAAGATGGTTCAGTGTGCTTCCATCAACACGAATTGTATACAGGTAATTTAATGCTAAATGGCGTAGCTTTGGAACTGAGACGCAGACAGTATCAATGAGATCCAATTCAAACTTTTAGAAATAAACTTTTTTATTAATCTTTATGTTTAACAGGGCCAAAATGTTTAAAGCCTTTCTCATTACTGTCGATTTGAAACCTTAATAAAGCTTTCTGTATAGTTTATGATCACATTTAAAGATTTTACATGGTTTGTAATACATTTTGTATACTATAGGCACAGATGGAATTAAGAAATCAGATGACCCATTGAAATACCTCGGGCATGATCAACGCTGGAAAGCTGGAGGAAAAGGTACATTAGGTTACAGCGACGCCGGTACTTTTCATGATGTTTTGCTTATCCCACCCATGAGTAATATTACGGTGAGTTTTCCGTAATAGGTCAACAAATTTGTGTAATTTCTATGTCTAATCGTTTCTTTTTTTAATTAGATTCGTTTTATGGCGCACAAGTACGTCGGCGTTGTTGTCATTCACTGTCATCTTCTCAATCACGAGGATGAAGGCATGATGATGGTGGCACAGATAGTGCCAGAAGGTATTGTACAGTATAATTTTATAAATCATCAGTTTATTTGTAGACTTAGTTGTTGATGAATAACCAACTAGTGCTTAACCATAGTGGAACAATCACCGGATTTAACAACGCTTTTTCGGTTACGCCTCACACACCAAATCTTATGACCGAATATCTGATATTATGCAATTATTCAAATATAGATCACTTTCACTTAGAGCTAGTTTACTTAAGTATAGTGGTTATAATGTTTTTTCAAGGTACCGGCCTATAAATGAACGAGTTAAGTTGGAATAAATCCGTTGGATTATTGACTTTGAAGTGAACGGGACCTAGTCCAACAATAAAATAACAACATTTTTGTTGTAATATCCATCCGATATATACAGAAATAACATTTACCGGAAAATTGTGAACCATGGTCGACTTAAAAGTTATCATTTTAGGTGAAGATACCGAAGCCGAGACCGCATCTGGAACTGCATATCCCGGCCAATGTAAAAAGAACGATCCTTATCCTTTTAATAAGGTAAACCATTACAAGATACTTACATACCAATAACAAAGTATTTAAAGTGTTATAATTTGCATGGCGTTCATGTTAAAGGTGAAATGTGTTCCCTTATTAAAGTAAATACGACTACACAAAAGCATGTTTTTCAGGTGACTAGTGACGATGAAGATTTTGGTTACCTTATCCAAAAACTGAAGACGGGGGAAAGTCCGGATGAGACTTGGCAAGGTCAAAGGCAACGCTGGATGACGTAAAGTGTAAAACCCGAAGAAAAAGCCTAAAAATAACTTTGAATTACCAAACTAGAGTAAACGTTTATACCGATAACTAATCTGTTAACTTTGCTTTGGCCGCTTATTTGCGATTTCAAATGTTTTAATTGCGATTTAAAATTCGAGGCTTATTTTGGTTTTGCCAAATTGTTCACTTATTTGAAAGTAAAATACGTTTGATCAACCAATTAAAAAGTAAGGTGGTGTTGTCAGAGGAATTGTCAACGACATGAAATGAAGAAGCAGAGCAACAAAAAAGATAGATATTTTGCAAAGTTTCTTTATTAAAGACCGGTATAAGTAAAAGAACAGAAGAAAAGCAATATGATTGATTTTGTGCACTTTCACTGATCACTGTCTTGGCTGTGTTTGTAGAAAACTTTCTTTTGTTTATCCACCCAACATCGAAGAACTGCATGGAAATGTACAACACAACTTTACAAGAGTTGTTTAATGGTCCAACTCTTTAAAAATAAAATATTTACCAAACCACATTAACAATATTCAGAATCCGATGTATTAGCTCGGGAGGCATATAATAATTAATTCAGGAAACTACATAACCCGTTTCTATACGTCCAATCGCAATACTACAATATATCTTTTTTAAACTGTAGTTTGAATAATTCCACTGTGTGTTTAATATGGAACGCCGACTTGCTAATTCGAAATAAAAGTTTATTTTATTTTAAATCATTTGTAAGTGGAATTAGATCTACAATTTAAAGTACATATGAAGTCATCGTCGCATATATAGTTAAAGTGCAAATATTAACAGTAAAATCCTAAGATTTCGCTAAAGCAGCCGCCGTCAACATACAAATATTGATCCTGTTGGCCGTCAAAATATTATATGGTTTTATGCCACACCAAAGTGAAGAAACGTCGATGTGTAACGACACAAATTTCAATAAAAGCTCAAAGTCAATTCCAAAACCAATACGACATTATAAGCATGTTCCTGAATATATACGTATAAATATGCTGCAGTCTATATATACAGTATGTTTCAGTGTTGCAGACGATGTTTTTTTGTGTTTGTGGTGTACGGTACTTTTGGTTTGTCAAAAAATCCATAAAGTTCTGCAATATGAATTATAATTTTGTTGGCTATTGCTTATACGAAATTATTTTGTTTTGTTAATTTGGCGGTGGAAGGCATAGAATATTAGCCGTACTCCAACCAATCCCGCTTATGAAACCTAATTATCTAATTATGTAGTAGTCTATTTTCCTTTATAGAACCTCGCATTGTTCGGCCTCTGTAGACTTTAGGCCTATATTCTTTGCGACGGGTTTGATTAGTTTGTGTTTTAATGTTTTTCACCCACTCGGTTGCCTTTGTCAGTTAATTGGCACGTGATTCCTATACAGCTCTATGGAGCAGTGACTGATTTGAAATATTTACTTCTGTGTGTTTGGTTTATTGAAACATTTTTGGATTAAACGTTTGAACAACTAGGATTATTAGAATTTTCTGCAACGACTCAAGTATAGTAGTAGTAGTAGTAGTAGTAGTAGTAGTAGTAGTCGTATAACCTTTATACTTCGAAGTACAAACGATGCATAAGACCACGACGATTATAGGTCTACAGATTTTAATGCAGTTTGAAATCACTTACAGATAAAAAAAGTGATAAAAATAGAATTGTGTGTAAAAGTTTGGCGGGAATTTTATCTTGGCCCAATATTGAATTGGTTGGGCGGGTCTTGGAATACGTTCGAGATTTATCGCAGAATAAACACCAGCCCTAGAGAAAGTTTGGAAAGATCAGCAAGATATAAGAGGCAGAATCTTCGTTCCAAGTTTATTTTTTCTTAAATGCTTATGATCATAAGTATTCAGCTTTGGAATGCTTGGCAAAGTTTTTCCGAAGCCTTCGTTTGTATGCACAAAGCAGTAAATCTATATTTACGTTAACATTATTCTACAGCACTTCACCGTTATAAAAATGTCGTAATCGGACGCACAAACATTTTAACTAACTGCGCTGGAAGTTGGAAAGCCAATGCAATCAACAACATGCATTGCAGAGCAAACTCGCAACGATTTGGAAATAATATTCACCTTTTTGCTCTAGCTTTTGCCTTTGCTTCGTATTGCTGCAAGTCTTGAAATTGGTCAATTTAATGCGTTATTGTTGTTGTAATGGCATTAATTTCTCACTGTTGTCAACAAGGCATATATGCTGTTACATAATGATATGAGCATCGACGATGCAAACTTGTTCGCAAAGTGTAATGGCTGTGGTTAATTTTATTTACTATACTTTCAGTAATGTTAAAAACGTTTTACTTTTCATGACCACTGTAACGATATATTTTTCTTATTTCAATTTGCGTTTACTGTCTGACTAGTTACTTATGTAACTGTGAGTTTCACAGTATCAGTTTACTGCGCTTTTCGTTGTTTTGAAAATAAGGTTAGACCCTATACCGTTTTGCTTCCTTCGTATTATTTTATTTCTCGCCTATATATTTTTTACTTTTGTGAGTTGATTTCCCTTGTGTTTCTGTGTCTTTGCTCGCACGCAAGTGTTATTTGCTTGGGCCTAAGGCCGTCACTCTGATTTCGTTGACCCCTCGGTTGATTAGATCCGCGTGCTACATGCTAGAATGGGAAGGGTTACCGACGTTGATATGATGGATTGCCAGATGTGACCGGCTGGGGTACTGACGTTTTGTCAGTTGTATCTCCTGAACAAGTATTTTAGTGGATAGCCAATAGTTAACGTTCCATTCCTTGTTCCCGTTTTGTTAAATGGTGGGAGTGACCTTGTGAGTTCTTGCAGTAGTGATTGAAGGAAACTCGGTTGTTGCGGCAGCCGTTACCTCAATAAAAACCTGGCAGTGTACTACAGACTTATCCGTTACCAAATTGGCGAGCGCGCCAGGAGCAACAACGCTGTATTACGGCTTTCAGTGTACAGTCCTGAATCTACTTCGATATTTGACCGGGGAAAATTTTGACGTATTCTTGACCGCATTCAGCGCACATGCGAAAGCTCTCAAGGCTGACGAAAAAGCGTAGTAGTCTATGTTGGTCTCGTCCTTCCATCGGTATTTCATTATGGATGTTTAAAGTCGGAAAGCTTCCATCTTATACGCATTGGAATTGGAGAAGATCATAAAGACGGCTTTTGCAAGACCTTTAACATCTCTTTAAAGCCACCATACCAGAAAGAATTAATTAAAATTTTAATAAGTTGCGTTTGTAGGCTATATAGAATTTCATGATGTTTTTAATCCTGAGTCAACGCCACATATATACGATCAGATTTTGAGTTCAAATATAATATAGGATAAACTATAATAGTGGTTTAAAGGCAGGATTTGTTCTTTCAGTGTGGAAAAGTTTGTTAGAATTTAAACATTGAAGCTACTGCATGTTTATGTTATAGTCAATATAGGCTATGGGCTGATTCACTTAACGAAGTAAAAGTATATGTACAAGTGTCGTATCGTTTCGCATTTGTCGTCACAGTTTATTATGTATATATAGGAAATGATTAAAATCTTTCATGCAAATGAAGAACTAAATCTGGAACTAGAAACAACTCGTTTTGTAAATTTGCTTATAAGACTTTGCCGGAAATCATCTTCAATCATCTTATCTCAAAGTACGCGATGTTTCATTTCGTTATGGCAGGGGTTCTTAAAGTATGGGTCGCGACCCAAACATGGGTCGCGGAGGGTCAGAAAATGGGTCGCGACATAGTGACATAGGTGGGTCGCGACATAGGTTAATATAATATAATATAGGTCTATAGGACATTAAAATGGGTCGCGACATAGGTTTGGGTCGTGAGGTGATCATGAAACTCAGATTTGGGTCGCGCTCAAAAAAGTTTAAGAACCGCTGCGTTATGGGATACTGTCTTATACAACCATGTACAATATACACTCCGTTATAATTATAAATCGTCGTACAGCAAGGCCATGATACTCGTTGTAAATCCAAGTATCATTATTGTCCGAGAACTTGGTCAACACAAAAATTATTTGCAAGCTTAACGTTTGCTAATAGTTCGTTCGATTGAGGATAAATAAATGCAACATCTTCTCGCGAAAATGTCTGTGTTAACATAACTATTAAAAGATCTTAAAAGTAAACACAAGGTTATGTATCTTGCAAACATAAGCTGCAAAATAAACTGCAAATCAAAGTACCAAGTATAAGCAAAACATTATCTGCAGAACCATTGTCAATAATGTTTATTAAATTATCTTGTTTTAAACAAACTGTACTAAATCAGAGTAAGTAAGAAATCAATGAAATTCAATAAAAATACACTACATGTAACTGTATATAGTATTCTCAAACCCACAGAATTGCAAATAATGGCATTTGAAACAATGTTTATACACACTGTCTTAATGCGATTGACTCCAGCAGAATTCCCCAGTTGCAAATCCAACTGGTTTCCGTCATTTACTGCGATAGAGGAGGTGGTAGCATCTGCACACCACACAAAAATCATCGGTAAAAACGTTGTTTTTATATTTCGTCGTTACTGTCAAAAAAACAGATCTAAAAGGAACAATACGTAACTTGGGTAATTAACATTGATTCATAATAACTTATGAAACGTATCTGTTCTTTATCGTTGTTGCGTGGTATTGTTATGGTTGTGTGACGTAAATATTTTCAAAACAATCATCCAAATTTACAGGTACCAGAAGTTCCGGTGTCATCGTCTTGTACGTAACAGCGTTTGGGCTTCTTATACATGTTAGCAAGAATATATTTGAGCAGAGTCAGGCTACTTCCGTACCTTGAGTATCTAACAGCATGGTTTAAACACCAGTTAGCTTATGATGTGTTATGTTTTACATGAGAGGTTTGGCGATTGGAGCATGGCGTATCACTACTGTGTAACACGACAAAACACTTAAATTAAATAACGAAATTATACCGATAAGAAAAAACTCAAAAGTAAGATTATTATAACAGCAAACAAAGTAAATTCAGCTGCAAGCTTGAAGTAACATGAAGTTAAATGAACTGTCTGTTTACCGAAATTAAGTGCACTATGCGTAACTTGCTGGTGTCACAACAAACACAAAATGCAATTACGTATGAGCAGAAGCAAAATAGAGAACTAAAACGCATAACAATCACCAGCGGTGGGATAATTCTCGGATATTGGTAAGGATGTGCCGAACCCGAACCCGAGCCCGAGCCCGAGCCCGAGCCCGAGCCCGAAGACTCAACGCCAACGTCATCGCTTTTCAGCGTTGTCACGAACCCGAGCTTTACTTTTGATTTTACACGAACAATTGCGTTTTCGACTAAATAAAGCAAAACGCAATAATTATTATTCTAATTTTTTGCTACCGGGAATAGTTTCTAATCTTACTGTTCTCGTTGTAAGTTCAAAATTTTAGGGGAATATACAAAACAGTGTATGGTTTTGAAAGATAACTTTGTGAAATATAGTTTCTGTTGTTACATCAATAAAGAAGAACGGTATATTGTACGTATACCTTTCACAAAGGCTTTCAATGTAACCAACAGTATATCGATAAAGACTCTTCTGCTTTCACAAATCAGTTTTTTGTTTATTTTATTGCTCATGTGTTCGTGCTCGGTTTCGGGCTCGCACAAGCTTTGAATTCGAAAGCTTGGGTTCGCACGAGAACAAGTTTTTCACATTTTTTTTACATTTTTCTACAACCCCAGTATTGGTTCATTTAAGTTATCATAAATTACTAAAGAGCGTTATTTTTCTGCATTGGCCGTCAAGATATTGTCTTAGCTTTAATAAACTTAATTTACTACAATTTGAAAACAATTCTTTCGTCTTGTTAGTTTAAACCAGTTCTTACCGCACAGCACATCATTATAGCAATTGATTGCATTGCTACTCCACAAATATGTAACTATTTTTAATCTTTTAGCATATTGTGAGCGTGTTTGAGGAAGCATAATAAAATAAGACTTGTAAATTGAATAATAATAAAGAAAATCTTGTAAAGAGACAAACAAGCTCGGAAAGATTTGAATTTACACTCTTTTACGAAACAAAATCTACTAAAATTGCATCGTTATGGCGAGACTGTTATATTGTTATAATGTTGTATTCACAACAATACACAGCACCTCCATACAAGACTCAAGTTGTATTGTGCATGTTTTGCTACACTGTCATCGTTGGCAGATTTTTGATACACCAACGACATTATCAAATTTTTGTGCAGTTGTTAAGCAGAACATACCTTTATTTTCTAATTTGAACGATTATGAAGGGCGTGGTCGTCATTTTCCTACTCTTAGCAATATGTCAGTGCAATGTTCGAGTCACATCGCAAGAGTGTTCTGAGAGCCAACCTTGCCGATTTGTGGGTAAGTACTATAAACAGATAAAATAAGACATAATTCTTCTTACACTACAGTACACACTGGTTGAAGTACTGTTGCGTTAATTAATGTTATTTAAGTTTTGTAGACCAAATATTATCTTTGTGATATATTTTGTAATTGAAAAATTTCTTTCATGAACTACATAGGGGGCGATCCGTTCAACTTTTCTCGTTCGGGACCAATGTCGGATCTTGTGTCGTCTGATGGGTTTTTGGAAGTGGACTTGACTGTAGCAGTAAACCCGGTAGTTGTAGAGTGGTTGACTTTATTCAGAAGAACATACAATGGAGGCTTCCCAGGTCCAGTATGGCGTTTTAAACCTGGTGACACAGTGATGGTAAATTTGGTAAGTGAGATATCTGCAATCCCTATTGAGAAAAAGCTTATTTGCAATTATATTTTCAACTTTTGTCTTTAAAAATAAAATCCAAAAATTATCTTTTTTAAGATTACACAAATTAATATTTTCTTTTTGTAAAAAAATCAATTCAATTTAGATAAATACATTGCAATATCCTGACACCAATAACAGTTTTAATCAGCTAAGGTTCGCTAACAGCACAAACTTGCATACGCATGGACTGCATATCAGTAGCGAGGTATGTGGTTGAGAGCTCGTTTTGTTTTCTGTTACGTTATTGACATTGTTTAATTTCTTTTATATTTACTACATGTAGAAACCTCAGGATAACGTTTTCGTCCACGTAAACCCAGAAGATGCTTTCACTTATGAATACGAAATAGATTCACAACACCCAGCTGGTACCTATTGGTACCATCCTCATTTGCACGGAAGCACCTTGTTTCACGTAAATACCGCAACAAAGCAGCAGAAAATCAAAATACCAGATTTTAGAGATATTTTTTTACTTGTCATGCTTATGTTGCATCGGTGTATGATAAACAGCGCTTGTATATAAACTGTATTAGGTACACAGCGGGATGGCGGGCATGATCATCGTGGAAGATGATCCTGATCCCTCCATAACTCCTCAGCATCTCCTGGATGTCTCGTGCCCAGACAACTGTCATCATGAAGTGAGACTCCTGTTCCAACCAACTTTACTCTACGCCGATAATTACTTCCCAAGCTTTCCGTTTATCCAAGAGAATATTCACGACCACAACGCATTTGAGTAAAGTTTTAGCTTTTTAAATTTGTATCGAATTGAACTTGATTGTACTAGTTATCAGCAACTGAAAAAAAGGATTGTTGTAATCTTTTCGTTTTAACTGTCAATAGAGTGTTCAACAAAGTTTACACATACAAGGTTTTAAATAAAATATGATCTGTATAGGATGAGCGACGCATTAAAAGACTGGCTAAAAAACAATGGGGTTGATTATTTTACCACCAACGGACAACTTTGGCCCGAAATAACCTTTCAAGCTGGTCAGATGAAAAGATTCAGGTAGAAAACGTATGAGTAGCAGGTGTGTAGTAAATAAAATGATTAAGATTAATTAAACTAATATTAAAAAAAGATTAAACAAGAGTTGAAAATGTTAAATGTTACTTACTCTTTTCTAGTTTAATGTAGCTTTACCGATTAAGAAATAAAAGTGAAACAGATTGTTGAAGTTTCAACATACAGTAATGTGATTTATGAGTTATGACCAAACAGACAAATTCCTTTTTCTATAGGATGGTTAACGCTGGTGGCAATGCAGCGCTTATTCTTCAAATTACGGACACTAACGGCGCTATTGCTGAAGGGTGTACTGTTTACCAAATTGCATTGGATGGAATTTATTTTGATTCGGCAACACCTCCACGACTCGGTAAAACAATGCTTGTTCCATCGGCAAAAAGTGACTGGCTGGTAGTCTGCAACATCCCTGGAACCTACGAAGTTCGTAAATTAGAAAGTTGTTGATTATAATATTGTCATACCTGACACAAGTGTCGGATGAATACAGAGAATAATTTCAAAACTTTTTGGTAAAGTTAGGGATGTTATTTTAGTTATATTAATAGAAAATGGGAAGTCACCCATGTTGAGCCTAAAAAGAGACAACGGAATAAATTTTTTAAATCACAAAGTTAACTTTTGTTTTTAATCAGTTATTACCAGTATAAAGAAAATAATTTTGTGTTTTCTGATCGAAATATTAGGTCCAATTTTTTCATTCTGCAGTGCATTTATTCATTATCATAATACACGATGAGTTATGAAATAACTTCAAAATTATCATTTGAAACAGTTTGTCATTTAGAAATGGTTAAATAGCAAACGACATATAATATCATGCTTCTTCCAAAATGGGTTTAATGAAATACTAAAACTTATAATGCAAATTCATTTTATTTCATTATTGCACGATTCCCAAACAATCATTATTATAAGAGGTTAATAGAAGCAATCTACTACTCTGTTTGGTATAATATGGGAACTGGGAAGTGTATGAAGAGAAGGATAGCTTATCTCTTTAGTTAGTTAGATTAAAAAATAAAAACAATCTTGGAAAACAGACAGAACAAAACTTCATGTGATACGTAATTAACCCAACTCCATTTTGGTTATAGCCTCGTCACAAGAAAACGTTTTCATTTGACTCCCGGAACCAATTGGTAAACCCAACGGGTTACTAAAAAGTAAAACCAAAATGCTTTAAACTTTTTGGGCCATTTTCGAAGCAAATTATGTAATTAAAAAAAACTGAAAACTTTAGATTTTAAGTATATTTTTAACGTTATCAAGAATAAGCTTGTGGCAGTAAAAAGTGGTTTCAAAACTTTGCAAAAGGACCCTATACCGTTATGAAAGATAAAAAAGTAAAAGACAAGCATAAATATAAGGTTTTAAACATATTTGCCCAGCATGAATTATCACAACATGCGTTTCAGTGAGGGGTTTACCCACGAGTAGGCCTATATCCTTTCGTGAATGACTTTCTGCTATGAAACAAAAGATTGATTGTTTTAAAGCGCGCATAATATCGAAGGTTCAAAATTTGACTGTTAGAGAAACATTGATGAAAATGCCAAAGGCCGTCCTGCCTACTTCTATGAAATTTAACGCTTAATTTTTTCCATACGAGTGTCAGCTCGGTTTCTATAGATTTTTATGTATATACCATGGCTAAACAATTTCACAACAATTATACGGACGGTTATTCCCATTTCAGCTGAGATCAGTAAAATCACCTGATGACGATGTATCAATGGGAGGTATGCAGCAATACCAAGGCAAGCTCCTGACTATAAAAATCAATGGAACGCTAACCTCAACTGTCATACCGACACCGCTTCCCGCAAAACAATCTTTTGTGTCTGATTTTCGAAACTTGACGGAAGACGAAGTGAGACAAAAACGAATATTTCTTTATAAGATGTAGGCTACTTTTATTCCAGCAATTTTGAAAAGTTATCAAAATTAAAAAACAACAAAGTTAAAAATCACTTCTACAAAATTGTTTCAAAAAATTTGTTCTTCTTTAGGTAACTGGACGATTTGTTATCGAAGTTGGACCAGATTTGACGTTGAACAGGGAAAGATTTCAATCGAAAACAAATTTTAGGTATAGTAAACTTTTATAATAGTCTATTTTATTTGTTTATATCCTGAACGTTTTGTCTTTGCAACAACTTCTAAAATAAGCTTTTAAATGTAGTTTACTATTTAATTTTCACCTCTTTATTTGAACATTTGCTCTTACCAAAAAGAAGGTATGTGCCCGAAACCAGTCAGCTTTAAAAAAGGTTATGTGTTTTTCTACATGCAGTTGTGTTGCTTTTAGTAAACTCTTGGTACTCGAAAACCATTTGAACATCACCCTATACTCTATAAAATCACACAAGTGCATAAATGCACAAATCACCGGCAGCAGAGTGACCTATACCAATTGTCAAACTTCTTTTGATTTTTTAATTGTTATAGATTTGTAGCGAACTTAGACACTGTTCAGGAATGGTACATCATCAATACTGCTACGTCAGCCCATCCAATTCACATTCACGTGAATAATTTTCAGGTAGTCTATAAAGATTTTTTATGGTATAGTGTTTTTTTAGTTATAATTTAGTTTTATTTTCAATTTCAAAATGTTGAAATTATCTCTAACATGATTTCGTTATCGTTCAGTTAACGATGTAGACAACGACTATAGACACACGTGCATATGTATACACCTATACGGAAAAATAACAATGTTGTGTAAATAAAGCAAGTTTCGCTTAAGGCTTTTTTCTGGGTTTTCAAAAATGTTTTGTAAAATTTCTTGTAATAAAAAACATTTCAGGTCATCAGTTACAACAACTACACTGGACCAATTGGAGCCAAGGTGATGGAAAACAAAGTCTTTTTTGATCAGAATAAACAACAATGTGATCGCCAGTACGAAAACTTCAACAAAAGTAAACACATAGAAGCACGTTTTTATACGTTTTCTATCAAAGTGGTATTTTTAGAAGTCGATCGAGAAAAATCAAACGATTTTGCAAATATTTGTTCATTCCACAATCTACATTGTAGCTCATAAATATAATTGCGTGTAAATTTTTTTTAGGCATACAGGCTATGTTACCTGATAATGATTATAACAAATGGTTGAAGTATCGAGGCCATGCGCAGCGCTGGAGAGATATGGAAAGTCATCCTAATGGAACTTTGGGCTATTCACCAAGTGGAATTTTCCATGACGTAATTCTTGTCCCACCGTTTAGTAATATTACGGTAAGAATATTTCGCGTTATATTTGCCGACTTGCTTCCATCTATAAAACTCTGTATTTTCATGTTATTATAATCGCGTTTTATAAAATTATCCTCCTAATTACTTATTTTGATACTATTAATATTTTGCATATTTCGCATTGAAGATTCGATTCCGAACGGATCGTTTTATTGGTACCGTGGTCATTCACTGTCACATTCTATATCACGAAGATCAGGGTATGATGATGGTTACAAAGATCGTACCAGCCGGTAAGATACTTTATTGAAAAAACTATCACAGCAGATCAGGCCTAATTAACAGAAATTGTTTAGGGTGTTGTTTCTTTTTATTTTTGAAATCAAAATTAGAATAATATTATCACCAAATTAAATACATAATACCTGGCTTGAATAATTCTATCAAAGCAATAAGGTATCAAAACTTTTTTGTACACATTTAGCTATTTTATTCCATCCCTTAATTTAGTGTTGCAATAGCTTTAATGTTGTTTTCATGTTAACTTCATTCGGTTGATCGACTTAATATGGGTTTTCTACCACGCTCCTTTCTACCGCATTTGTAACGAATTGATTAAAATTTTCAAGGAGCCAATACTACTGGCGCACACATTAAGTCCGGCGATGCTTATCCAGGGCAGTGCAGCAAATGCGACCCGTTTCCATTCAACGAGGTTGTTGGAGAATGTTCAGGATCAAGGAGGAAACATTTCAACATCATCATCTTGGTGACAGGTGTCCTGGCTACCTTTATTCTTTTCATTGTCACTGAATAACATTAAATGTATACAGCGATATACATTTTTGTGCTTATGTACATTTGTTTGTGAGCGCACTGAATTGTTAGATTCAAAATCGCTTGTAAGCACTTTATAGTAATTACTTTTCTCTGCGGTTTTCTTATATCCTTGGAAACATTATTGTAAATAACAAAAAATATCACTTCTTTGTAGTCGTTGTATTTACGTTAATTAATAATGCTGGTATATACAGCGATGTATATAGCTGAAAATAATATAGAAAAAGAGAATTTGAAAAATGTTTTCAGATTGCTATATTAATAAATAAAATCTCTTAATCATTTTGGTATTAAGTTTATGTTTGTTGCAAGGACAGAAAGCTGACTGCATGATATTCTGGGGAGGAATAGTTTTAAATAGAATTTATTAATATTCACTATAGCTATATTTATTAAGTCTTCCATTAAGTATTCATGGCCGAAAAAAAGTAGGTTTATAATTTGTTTTAGATATCTTCATAAATTATTGGCAGATTATCGAAAAATTATGTTAGGGGAAAATTGTCTAAATGCGTTTCTACCCAAAATAAAAATTCTTTGCGCGCCACCATTATTAGTATATAGGATATTGTAAAACAAGGGATATATGAACAAAATTAAGTGAAACAGTTAATTTACTAAGCAGTTTTTACCAAAAGTGACACATTGAATTCCACCAAGTTCGGCCATCATTGAGATCTAAAGAAACGCCGGCAAAAAATTGAACGTGATTTTGTCCCAGAAAAACATAAGAAACCTCACTAATATTTTCCAAAGGCTTATAAGCTTTCCGCAATTTTTTCGTTTTTGCTATAAACTTGCTTGCGTGTACGGTTATTATTTTTACTGACTTTTGATGAAACCTGGGTTGCAAATTGCTATGATGTAAAGCAAAGCGGTTGACAAAAGGAAACACATTACATCTTGTGTCCGCGTTTACACGTGAACAATGAAAAGAGTTTAGAAAAAACTCGTGAAAAAAACGAAGGAATGTGGGTTGGGATCGGTTCTAGTCTGTGTTGGCTGGCACCTGCAGCATATACTTGCAATTATTGATTGGGTTTAGGCTAAAGGCTAGGTTGAACAGTAACTATAGTCCGACATATAATCCAAAGCGGAAAGTTAATCACCTGTACGCACGAGATTTATCAGCGTTCACGCCGAAATTTTCATTCCCAATAAGCTACATGATGTTTCCGTTCTCTTTGACTGGATAATCACCTTCAGTGCGGTATATTCGTCAAATTGCAAACTTATTGGTTCAAGTTAAGTGCAACAAAAACAATAACCGCCGTTCTGAAAAGTTTTTCAAGCAAATTAAGTTAGTAAAGGTATTTATATCTTAAATATTCAGTAATAGGCGAACCGGGAAATTAATTTAGAAAGATGAAACTGCCTTTTTATCCTAATCTGCTGAATAAATTTGTGCAGCCCAACAAATCAATGCATTCCTAATATAATTTGTTGAGAGCTGTAATTGTCATTCTTGTAATGCAGTCACCAGTCCACCGCGGTTTCAAATGCAAGCGAAACGTTGAGTTTGAGTCTTCATTATACGCTAAACATCTGACATATTACGGCCAGTACAAGCAAGCCTGAGTGCACGAACCGTAGTTCCACTCCAATTGCTTTTCAAAGACTTCCGCAAACTTCTTTAAAAGATGCTGTATAAGGCTCTATGTTTTATTTAGATTGTATTCTTTACTGCAGTCAACCAGTGATTCTATTTTTGAGGAAAGGATAATACCAGAATTTGCCAGAAAGAACAAAGACAGTTATTAGGCACTTAGAAATTTTTCGTTACCACTACTCGAAAGGCTAAACTAATTGCTAAACAAGATTACATATTTAGTTTGTAATATGTAGGCTAATTCATGTGTAATTTTACAGAATAACAAATCAAAACATAGTATGATGAACAAGAAAAAGATTTTGCTTATTGCAACACTTTTAAGTGCCTTTTTGTGTTTGCTTTATCTCTTTTTCATTTCTGCTCTTACAAAAATAAAAAAGCATCATGCCATCTCAGCATGGGCAAGAAGAAACGAAAGGAATGGAGCCAGTAACGTCTTAGCCTAAGCCCGCTGCCAATCGATTTACAAATTTTATGCTTAACTTCACTTCTCAATCGTAGAGTGGTCTTCTCTACTTTAATAAATCAATGAGACTTGCCACTTGCCAAACACAAAATATGAAAATACAATTACGTATGAGCAGAAGCAAGATAGAGAACTAAAATCATAACAGTCACTTGAAACTTACTTAAAACTCGTTGCAGAAAATAGGCTTATGAAGACCTAGAGATTCATTGTCGGAAAATTAGGTTATAGTGAGGCTGAAATATTCCATTATATCATTCTAATATAGCCTTGAGCAATGTAACAATAAGAATATTTCTACTTTTTGAGCTAAATTTATGGTTTGTGCAAACGTTTGAATAATGCTGATACGCTGCTGCTATGGTTTTTTCGAAGTTTCAAAGTATTTTTTGTGAACTAAAAAAGTCGATCCTCGCCCATTAATATATCGGCGATGTTAATATTCGCTGCCACCTTCTTAATCATGAGGACACCGGTATGGTGGCACTGGCAAAGTTTGTAAGAAAAGGTGATCTTCCAAATTTTTCACAGGAATCTCAGCATTTTTACTTTCCTTCTCCAAGACCTAGCTGTTTGGCGCTTTCTTTATTCCTTCGCTTTATTGCATATTATGCCTCACAACTATTTATAAGGCTTCCATAACATGTTATCCTTTAATTTGACTGAATTTTTTATTTTTCGAATTACGTCTATGTTGCACGTATATAAACGACAGTTGCTGTACGTATAATGCATTTCTAAAAGAAAGAAGTTGGTACTTCTTAGTAGAAATTTTAGAAAACTATTATGGCAATGTTTTATAAGTTATTTGACAGGTTGGCCTGTTATAAGCTTTATTTTAGCAACGGTGACATGTAGGCCTCTCACGAGTTTAGTAAAGTCTACTGGATACTCAACTTGACTTTTATTAAAATAACTTGCTATGACCAGCACTTTGTTAACTTAAAGTTTTAAGGAGCCGTGTATGCTTAAATTTTGCCATTTCCATTGTTTTGTTGGACGTTCTACGTAACTGTATACAGTATAACTTATATTTAGGCTATACCGCTAGTGTCACTTATTCACTACACGTTGTGGTATTCCCAAGCAAACAATAGTTTTGCGATGTACCGCTAACCAATGTTCCCTCTAATCTTTCACGAGTCTGAGCAAACACACTAACTCCCTGAGCGGTCCCTTGGACCACTGTGAGCAACATCAGACGTGCGCACTGAGGCCATTATTATGCCTTTATTTTATTTTCAACTCAGGCTGGATTTTTTTCTTGTGCGCAGCACAGATTAAATTATCTGTGCGCGGAGACCGTGTCAGCAGTGCGCATTTGCGCAGCTTAGAGGGAACATTGCCGCTAACATGATTTTCCAGTCTTGTCCGAAACGGACAATTTCAGGATTTTGTTTAACTTTTTCGCCTTTGGCTATGTAATGGTAATACGGTAGTTAATCGTAGGTTACTATCAAAGTTTCCGAAGTCCACTTTTCGTATGTCAATTCTCAAATCGTTTAAAGTGATTCAGTGATGGTGTTATTAAGCTTTAGAGCAAGGGTCTCAAACTCAAATTGCTCTGGGGGCCAAATGAGGACGTGTAAAACGCCCAAGGGCCACAAGTCACAATGAAATGTCAACCAACAAGAACACAATAAGAGATAAAGCAAATGGGCTGATGATTTAAGCTAGTTATTTTTTGTTCTGGCTGCTTAACTGGCAGCGTTTTTCATGGACAAGGACATCGATATTGGGCTTCAACTTGTCAGCAGAAACCAATGTCAGAGTTGCTTGCAGATGTTCATCAGTGATACGTGACCTTCCGTCAGATTTTGAATGCAGGCTACACCCCTGATAAACACAGCACATTGTGCGGTGTCGGAAAAATCTGTGCTCTCATCAGGGCAATCGAAATTGCTTCGAAGTCTTTTACCGTTGCAACTAATTGTTTCTCCACATTTGCAGCTAAATCTGTGACCCTACTTGCAACTGTATTTGGTGATAAGCTTATGCCTTCAACAGTTTTTTTTTACCTGGACATAAAATGTCACTTGCTTTTACAAGGCATTCTTTTATGAACAAACCCTCGGTAAAGGGCCGTGATGACTTTGCTATCATTTCACTGATAACAAAACTCGTTTTTGCAGAATCTTCGTTGGACTGATTAATATTGGTAAAGAAACTTCTTTGTTTGCAAAATGTTGATTTTAGTTGTTTAATTTTTTCTTCTCTTACTTTGCCCTGGTAAGCATCATATTTATCGCGGTGCATTGTTTCGAAGTGCCGACTGCCGACGCATGTTATACTTCTTCATAACAGCTATCTTTTGCTGGCAAATAAGGCAATGACTAGTATCTCTGACCGCGGTGATAAAAATAACTCCTACCACTTATCTTGAAAAACTCTCCTTTCGTCTGTGATTTTTCTTTTTTTCGAAGCAGAAGACATGTGTAATTTTGCTTTTTAAACTATATCAATTTATTCAATACTAGGCTAGCTTACACCTCGACAACCAATTTGAACATTATGACTAAGGCAAGTTTTTGCAACTTTTTTTTACAGCTTCCTAAATAGTCAGAATTTATGTAGTGTGATGTTTTAAGCTGTTTGTAGGAATTTTATATTGCAACTTTTATCAAGTATTGCGCAAAATGTGCAAAATTTTCACTGGGTCACCTTTTTTAGGCTATTGATTTTGTTAAAGTCGCCAACACTGAGTTTTGCTGCAATGCCTTGGATCAAGTTTGCAGACCTAGGGGTTTTGGGGTGTGGTATTTGACTTGTTTCGGGGGGAGGGGAGGGGTGGGTTATCGCTTTGCTGTTTGGCTTTTTGCGGAAAATTATTTCCGCATTGCATTATTTTCTTGCTGCGTACCGGCAAAAAATGTAATTTTCGGCGGTCTCGCCAGGCCGCCTGTGAAATGGGAAAGTACCAAATTTGACAGCTCTGCAGGAGCTGATAGCGAAATGCTGTCATGTAGGTTTCAAACCTAAAGAACATAAAAATGTATGCATGATCGATTGAATAGCGAAGATAGAAACGGAACAAGCAGACACCCTGCAAATCTTAAACTGTTGGGTTTTACAACGGAACCTTTCGAGTATCTCATACCCTAATAATTTTAAAAAACTTGTGCATAAATGCAACTTTTGTTAAAATTAAGTGCAACTTTCTCACGATTTTAGTGCAACAAAAACTTGCCCTAATTATGACCAATTCCACTAACACCTGACTGGCGCAATTTCCAACGTTTTTGTGACAACTGTACAGAAGTGATTAGGCAATGTGTCGTAATAGCAGATCTTTCACCGCATTTATGGTAGAGATTGAAAGTGATGTGATAGAAAAGTTTAATGAGTAGTTTCAAATCGTTTGAGCAATTTTAACTTTTCAAATCTGAATTGTCAAATACTTGAAAATGCAGTACGCGGGCTGCACAAAAGGTTGTTGCGGGCCGCGTGTTTGAGACCCTTGCTTTAGAGCAGGGATGTCCAACCTGCGATTTTTGTGCGGCCCGCTAGTCATTTTCACTACAAAAGTATGTACTTCATGTATCCATTTTTCTTGAAATTTAATAGGTTTTGCGGCCCAATCAATTATTTCAAGTGACAATGCGGCCCACTATAATAAAAGGTTGGACATCCCTGATTTAGAGCGACTTCGAATGACTCATAATTACAAAATACCGGTAACCAGAAAAGAAATCATCTTTACAACTACCTAATATTTGCTTTCAGCTTCGGGGCGTTGCTTGAATTCAAGATTCGGAGCAATTACATGATTGGAACTGTATCACATTTTTCTGGAATACGCACAAAACAGCTCAAATTTGAACAAATTGAAGGCTACGCAAATAGCGCCAGATTTCAACAGTGATTTTAACACGACAATTTGAAGCTGACATACAAACTGACTGCTAACTTTTCTGCCTTTATTTCTAAAGAACTTAAAAAAAAACGAACTGCAAGCAAAGTTACTCTGACAAATGATTTTCATCACTAACTGGAGCACACATGGCACTGAACAACAAGGCTTCATCTATCTACAATGGAAACACTACATTAAATGTATCTATGCGGCTCTATCAGAAATATGTTAGTTGTCTGCTGTATTATACAAAATCCTATAAATTCGATGTTTATTGATTATCAAATCGACCTAAGCATTTCATCGAAAAATAAAAGCATTAGTAACGGATGGTATACAAGCAATTAGTATACCTTTATCCAGAGCGTGTACAAGCACAATTGACATGATGGCTGCAGTTGTTAGTTTTCAGAGGCGTATATACAAAAAAGCAGGGGAGTTGGTGTAAGCATTTGTAACAGCTGTTGTCACAATTACGACACGTAAAGCTCGATAAAAATGGCACGATACACAACACATTTCGTTAATCCATCGAATACCTACGCGAAGCGATGGCAACCGACATCAGGAACGGCCGTTGATCTGCCATCCTATTGCTTATAAAATAGTAGTTTTGACCGTTGAAGATGTCGGTATACAACTAAAGGGTTATTTTGAATAGGCATCCCACTTAATACACACACAATCAGCTGAGTAAAACTTGATTTACCTGGCTACAAAATCCTCGATTTAAGACACCCCTGCAAAAATCCGTGAAAGTAAAGGTGCATACGGTACTAACCCCTCCTGTGAATTGCCATATAAGTTATCAATATAAAAGATGCTTGACAATGCACTCCTGCGGCTGATGATTTGGTCTTTTCGCTGGTACCTGAAGGCGGCATCTTCTGACGTCACTAACCATAAAATGGGCGACTAAACGCGAAGGGTTGAAGGCTTTTGGATGAAAAATATATCGGCTTGGCTTGTTTCGCTGTGTACTTCAATTTGCCGCCTTTTAAACTTCTTGCCTCACTGGTAATGAAGTATACTTCTTGTGGGGGTGGGGGTTAAAATAGCTGTCATCGTTGGTAGCTCAGTGTTGTGCGTTCTCTTCACTTATAATAAGGTTTGCGGGTCAGCCGGGACAGATACTCAACAAGTCTCAAAATTGTCTTACAAGTTCATAATTTGGTGGATACAAGTCATATTTACAACTGTACGGGGTTCTCGACTGACTGCCTGCAAAAATAAGGTAAAATGTTGAAAGCGTGATAACTACATCACATTGGTAGGGACGGGGCTTGTTTTCTGGGCTAGTCTTTTTTTTTTATTAGACTCCAGTTGGATTGACCTGATTTGGATACATTGGCTACTAAAACTGGTCGTGAGCACAGTTATCAGGTTTAGCACTCGTAATACTTGGTAGCTACAGTAGTAGATATTTACGTTTCATATTTACTGGAAAATTAGTCTCGAGCATTATCTCAAATCAACTTCTTAAAGAGAACTTGATGTTACTGTGCCCAGTTTAGCGCTTCACAAGACAATACTCTGCAATCT
This sequence comes from Clavelina lepadiformis, assembly GCF_947623445.1. Taxonomy (NCBI): domain Eukaryota; kingdom Metazoa; phylum Chordata; class Ascidiacea; order Aplousobranchia; family Clavelinidae; genus Clavelina; species Clavelina lepadiformis. The sequence goes on along the minus strand of NC_135248.1, from coordinate 4,883,013 downwards.
CTGCATTCATTGTATATATATTAATCCCAACAGTTTGGTCTAACAATTATTTCCTTAAAATTGACAAATTACAGGATATTTGAGTAGACTGTGAAGCACTAATGATGATGATCGTTTATTTTTTGTGAAGCTGCATGACTTTTGACTGGAAGAGCTTACAAAGGCGCTAACACTTAGCTAGTACAAGTTCTTACTTACTGAAATTTGGCTTTTTAATCTCAAATAAAGATTCAGTCTATGCCATATACGTTGGTCAAGAAATTAATTGAGAGCATAATGTCAAAAAAAAGTAAATAAATCTAAGTTAATATTGATGGAGCTATGCAGAAGATTCAAGCTTCCCATTTAAACTCTTGACACAACGTACTAAAACTTAATTGTCGTTTAAAGTTAATACGAAGCTAACAGGAGTGAGAACTGTGTTACCATATTCACTGATTTTAAGACTAACACTAAAAATAAAATAAGGTTTTGGTTGGCCAACTATATCAGGAAAGGGATGAAATTTTATCTTAATGCGATGAAGTGCTGGAGCCTTATTAATGTTCTCACTGAACCTTTGCAGTTCTGGAGATTGAAAACAAGACTTTCTACCCATTCCAAGTAAAAAAAAAAACTACTATAAACTACAGATAAATCACTAAAATGACCTTTGAATTGTAGTAAAATATCTTTGCCAATGTGGTTGTGGCAAGAAACTTCACTAACAAAGGAACACAAGAATTTTACCTTAAATGCTAACTACATATTTCTTACTGGACAGAAAATAACTAAGGCATAGCTGTGATGGACTGCTAAGCCACATATAAAACGATTGCCACTTCACTCTGTGTAAGAGTAGTTTCGAAGTTCTGGCCAAAAAACAAATTAGTTTAGACAAACGCAAAACATTCTAGGGAGGGTGAAAAAGTAAAATGTTTTAGCTGTTTTAGTTTTTTAGCTTAAAGAAATTTAAAAAAAGATAAACCGTTCAGATTTTCTGTATGACAAAATCATATCAAATCAAAGTACTCTTGAAAGAAAGCATGGAATTGTAAACAATTTTAAAAATTCTTGGCCAGCATTTTGAAACTACTACACCTTATTACAATTTGCTGAAATGTCCAATTCTAGGCAAATGTGTTGCTTTTCAACAGTGGCAAATTCTGTAAATGTGCCCTTCAATAACTAACATTCCTCACTCGCTTATTGCTCACAACTGCTTTCGAATACTTACAAAAACTGCAACCAGAGGAAAAGTGTTACTTAGTAACGAGAGCTGGAGTAAGCACCAGAACTACCGCTGGGAGTTGAGCTTGAGCTTGGATAGGATCCTGTAGAAATAAAACATGTTGAGACTTGCCATAATTACAGGATTTTGTTTGCAGGTCGTCAGTACTTACCATACGGGCCTGATGACCTTGAGCTGTACGAACTGCTCTTCACTGGTCCATAGCTGCTACTGCTGTTCATGTAGGATGAGTAATCATAACCATTGCTACCTGCAAATATATAAACAGACACCTTTCTCAAGTGGAAGAATTTTCCATAACAACATTAGCAGCTAAAATTAATAACCAGCAGTCTTTGCAAACAACGTTTAAACTTACTCTCAGATTTCACTCTCTGGTAATCATACTCTGGCGCAGCACTGCTTGAACTGCGTGAATATGGATCACGGTCACGTGTTTCACGTGTGTCCCTTGTTTAAACAGAAAACAATTAGTAATTAATTCAAATCAACATGGCTTATTAATTGGGTTTAAAAGGGAGAATAAAAAACTGTGTAACATTAATTACATTATGAACCAAATAACTAAAACACAGGAGCTCAAGATTATCTACCTTTCATGCGAAGTCTGGTAGGCAGCACGATCATGAGAGCTACGTTCAGTCGAGCTTGGTGGCACCGCCACCCTGTCTCTATCAGCTAAGACATAGGTGAAAGAATTTAGCTTATTCAAAGCCATACAATACATAATCGTTAAATCCAAAACATTTAAGTTTGTCCCCGTGCATGGTTTCACTCGCTGATAATTGACAGCTAGTGACTACAGTAAGTGAAAGGAATATGCAGTGGTCACTTTCAGGTTTTTTCAAGACAAAAATTCAAAATCTTGAACATTGTGCTTGACAATTTCATGAAAGGATTTCTTTTTGATGTTGTGGCTCAGACTAGACGCCATTAGTTGGGGCTCCTACACCACACAGGCAGAGCCGGGAAGTGTTCAGCTCTTCCCAGGTTACCTTACATCAGAACTACTGGCAAACAAGTCAAGTATATTGCTATTTGGAGTGAGTAATTGATTTATAAATGATTATTCTGCTTACCTTCTCTTGGTGGGTAGTCATATGCTGAAGGTCGGTCACTATAACCTAAAATAACAATTTTAACAATTAAAAAAGATTGTAACTTGATAAAACATCAACATATTTAGTGGTATAACACATTGACATTGTTATTATTAGTTATGATGCTTAGTACTTCATAAATAAACAATGCACAGCTTTCGGCTTGCCTTTCTCTTCTGTGTTAACCTGAACAACTAACCTGACCGACACTGCCTTGAATTGCTTGCACTATAAAACTTAGTCCGATACTCTGTCGTGCTGATTAACATAGGCTGACACTCACTGGCTGATGACAAGTCATTATTACTGGATAAACTCTGTTCAGAACTGCACAGTGCAAGCCTGCCACCACCTACTTGCTTGGGTGAAAGTGAACTATTGCTTACTGTTGTCGCCTCGTAATAACTTGCACTGTATGGGGAGAAGCTGTAGGCTAAACTGCCTTTAGTTTTCAATGCTCGTCTGTATTTGGACAAAGCTGCCTTGATGCTGCCTATAAAAAAAATTGATTTTAAGTGTTAATCAGAAGTAATTAAAGTATTTTCTGAACTGGCAGGCCTAGATGTTTGAAACTAACAAATGCCCTAAAATGTTCTCAATTGAAACACCAAAAATGATTAAGAACTTGTTGCATTAAATGAACTACTGTATTTTAGCGATTTATGTTAGCATTAGCTTAAAAAGTTACTTACCTTCACGCCTGTAATAATCAGATGAAGAGCTTCGCGATGAGTATTCTGCAATGTCAAAATAAACTTTACTAGTTTTTCCCAGAGCAGATTTTTCCTTGCTAGCTGTATACAGTTCATATTGAACTGAACACTTTGTCCCCGTGCATGGTTTCACTCGCTGCTAATTGACAGCTAGTGACTACAGTAAGTGAAAGGAATATGCAGTGGTCACTTTCAGGTTTTTAAGACAAAATTCAAAATTTTGAACATTGTGCTTGAAAACTTTGAAAGGATTACTTTTTGATGTTGTGGCTCAGACTAGACGCCAGTAGGTGGCGCTCCTACACCACACAGGCAGAGCCGGGAAGTGTTCAGCTCTTCCCAGGTTACCTTACATCAGAAATAAATGACAACAGATTTTGAAATCATAAAATGCCTACCTGGCCGAGAAGCATAGTCTCTGTATTCACGATAACGATCTGCAATTGAAGCTTTGCAAGTTAGTTTGATATTTAGTGTCATTTCTGAAAACTCGAAAGTTTCTACGAACCATATTCACTAGAATATTCCCTTGGTGGAGCATATCTGTCATAATCTGCAATAGAAAAAGCTTACATTTCAAACACGATATTGCATTTACAAAGTGTTCATGTTTGAAGAGTAGAAACGTTGACTAAGACTATTGGACAACTATGTTTGCTGCATAATTCACCTCTGCTAGATGGTGGTGGTGGGTAGCTCCGATCATATCCTACAAAAAATATAAGTTTATTGAAAAATTAACTTTGTGAAATTCAAAATGTTGCAAATTATTCTAAGGTATGAACATTGTAAACGAAATATTTGAAAAACGGCTCACCTGATGGAGGACCATATCGATCATAAGCTGCAAATAAAATTTACACAACATGAAAAAGCAGAAAAGACATTAAAAAACAGGAACAAAATTAAGCGAAGAATTAAAAGATACTGAACAGTAACAACATTTCTAGTAACATTAAATTAACAGCTAACAAACTTACGACTGGGTGCAGCATATCTCTCGTCTGAAAATGAGTAATTTGTATAAATATTAGATGCGGTAAGGATAAATAACAGTTGTATAGAGATAAGTTAACTCTACCAATTAAAAATGTGATGAACTCTCAATTGGCTACAGATTAACTTAGAAAAAAAAAGCCAAATTATGTGTTTTCTGCCAAATGCATACTCACAATGACGATCCATCACTGTAATAAAAACAAGACAATGCTGATAAACATTGCTTCAAAATTGTAAAAACTACAGATGTTTACAAATTTCCAAAAAAAAATCTAACCAAATAGCACAATAATCACAAGTTCATCACACTTTCACATTAATCTGTCCCGTGCATGGTTTCACTCGCTGCTAATTGACAGCTAGTGACTACAGTAAGTGAAAGGAATATGCAGTGGTCACTTTCAGGTCTTTTCAAGACAAAATTCAAAATCTTGAACATTGTGCTTGAAAATTTCATGAAAGGATTTCTTTTCGATATTGTGGCTCAGACTAGACGCCAGTAGGTGGCGCTCCTACACCACACAGGCAGAGCCGGGAAGTTGTTCAGCTCTTCCCAGGTTACCTTACATCAGAAATATTTACACAACCATTTAACTGAAGTGAAAGAGGTATATACTCACTTGATGGTGGATATCTGTCGTGCACATAACCTGCAAAACAAAAATCACCACCAAATATAAACAAACCACCTTCAGTAATACTGTATGTTTGCACCATTGTTTGTAGCAAAATTAGTTACTATAATATGAATATTAAGTTATGGAAAAATAAAGCGCACAAAAAATGAGAAAAAAATGACATTAGAAAATGAGATTACCTGGTGGTGGTGGTGACCTCCTGTAGTAATCTAAGCACATAATAACAGGTTTTATTAAAAACCAGTGGGTCAGTAAGGATATATTTTTATATGACTACTTGCATACCTCGATCTCGATCTCTCATATACTCAGGTGGTGGTGGGCCTCTGTCATCTAAAAAAAATCCATCAATCTATATAGTCTATGTTTTGTGGAAGGGTAAAGTCTAACAGTCCACAATTATCTTGAGTGATGCTGACTTACCGTAACGTGCACCTGATGATTTTGTTTTATACTTTTCCAGTTCATTTTTGGGCAGTGCTTTACGTACTTCGCAATTGTGAGAGTTTATAGTGTGGTACTTTTGGCCTGTGCATTAAAAAATTATATTATAATGTGAACTGAACTTGGATTACATAATACATACTAAGCCTACTTGACATAACCACTGATTGTTACGCAATGATCAACACAGGTACAACTACTGGACTTAGCAAGTGTAACACAAGCTCAACTCACTGACGATCTTGTCCACAGGATCATGGTCAGCAAAAGTGACGAATGCAAATCCTCTTTTCTTATGGGTTTCTCTGTCTTCCATGACCTATATGAAAAGTTAACATAGTTAAGAACCTATACAAGGACTAGTTTTCAAATACAACACATTGGTTGCACACATACCTCGACGATATCCACTGTGCCAAACTTTTGAAAGTATTCCCTCAGCATTGGCTCGGTCGTATCTTCCTTGATACCTCCAACAAATATTTTTTTGACAGTGGCATGAGCACCGGGTTTTTCCGAGTCCTGTCGCCAAAATAACAGCAAGGTTAACATTATAAATTATCGTATGAATACGAAGGTATACTATTGAATGACAAAAACTTGATCTTGGGAACTGCCTCTTTTTAGCAAATAAGTGGTTTGATTGGCACTGGCATGCACAGTAATTGTACATGTCTTCAGTGCATGTCAAAGTACACTTTAGTTCAGATGCATCACAGAACCAAACAGCCAAACACTATCATATACTAGTCATTTCGAATTTAGATATTTCATACCTGAGCTTGTGAAAACTAGGATATAATGAATTTTGTATATAGCTCAATGTAGACGTCAAAATACAAGCAAATGAAATTACACACCTGGAATTAGACCATAAGCTACATTAAAATTAGAGTTTGGTGTGACAACAGAAGTTTCACATAAGCTACCTCTCTCGAAACGGCACGTTTTGGAGTAACTGTTCGTCCATCGAGTTTGTGTGGTCTTTCGTCCATGACTTTATCGACCTGGAACGATATACAGAATCATAGACAGCTTAACTATATATTTAATGTAACATAAAATAGTTTATAATCTACTTGTATGTCATATAACATCTTGAGAAATACCAATCTACCAGTAACATACCATCATTATGCGCCGAAAGGTGACAAACCCAAATCCACGAGATTTCTTAGATTTTGGATCTTTCATAACGATGCAGTCTTTGAAAAATGATATTAAAGTTAATGTTGTTAAATTACAATCAAATAAAGAAAAATCCAGCAACAATTACTTTGAGGTGTTTGTTTCGTGTTAATGCTTAAAACTAAACCACAAAACACTATAAGACTATTTTCAAGATAATCACCAAACATTTGTTTCATAAAAATCATACATGAATAGCTGGTACATAAAGACACAAAAAAGGTGAGAAGTATTCTGGTATATTGAGTATGACAAGGAACATCTTTTTACCTTTATTGTGACTCTGGGACTTAAAATTTTTCAACTGCATTTTAATGAAGCTACTTCATGGAACACGTTTTGAGAACTTCGAGATTTATGCACCTCATTCTGAACATTTTCTTTTATTACAAAAGCATTTCTTGAAGGGTCTTGTCCTCAATTAATCTGAGTTTTTACTAGATATTTAGTGGAATGTTCCTGTTGTCTTAACTGCTTATCTTATGATTCACTTGTTTATTTTAATTCATGTTACAAAATTTTTGCCACTTCTTAGGATAACTGTGTATGTTAATGTTTAAATGTTTGAGTTTAGATTTCATCGAATTTTGTACCATATATTTAAAATTCCATTTGTTCAACATTTACGCTAAAAAAAGATGGAGCACTAATTTATTTTAACTAAATGAAATGACATGTGAGCAATACTGTACTACGATATGATATCAAGATGCCGCTTACTTATTATTGTTTTTATGTTGACAATATAACAATCTGGTCTTTCCTTTTTTACGGACAGTCTTCTCTAAAAACAACTGGTATGATATATGAAGTTACATTGTTCAACAATTATAATAAAATGATGTCACATAGACAAGCAATGCAAGCTGATCATATTGGCATGTTTAAATGAAACCAAGATTTGAGCTTTGGTAAATAGATAGGAACATATTTGAGTTTATCGAACACCAAAGCATAATCTTCAGATTATTAAAAACCCTAATTTTTGATTGAGCAGTCAGCACATGATTAAATAATACTATAGTGTGCTAATGATCAAGTTAAAGACACCATTAAAGCGCACGGAGTGGAGATTGCCAAAGCAACATTCAAGTTTTAAACTGGATGAGAAAATTGGAAGGCTAAATGCTTGATGGCATGGTTGGAAAAAGACAACATTGTGTCCTATATTTGACACAACATAAGTATATTATAGTATAGTGTATTATATGTAAGTAACAATGTAAAAGGAAAACCCCATACCACCTTTAGAGGAACGCAAAAGGATACGATCAAATATAAGATCGTAATGAAGGTGAATGTTGGAAGCTTGGGGGATTATAATATGCAGTAAAATGGTACTGCAACTGCAAATGGGAAAAGGGAGGAAAAGCAAAAAAAAAGATGAAGGGACTACATGATAGAGGATATAAAAACAATAAGATTACAAAGAATGCTGAAAACATCGACTGTTATGGAAGGCTGGGTTCCACATCTGCACCCCAAATAAAGTGGGAATGAAGCTTTATTAACATGTTGTCAATGTCCGAATATGATTCTTAGTTTCTCTTTAGTTTAAGTAAAGTTATATACAGTGCAAATGTAGGAATGGACTATAGTGGTGCGCAGAATGGTGTCACAGCAGAAAGTGTGAAGAAATAGAACGGAAATGCCAGTGCTGAGATTACCATGTCTACTGTAAAAGTGCAACAATGCCAAGGTCAATGAAAATCAGTTTGAATTAAAAAAAAATCACTTCTATGGATGACAACACACTATATACTATTAAAAATTTTTATCCCCACAACTGTTCGGATTACTGCTAATTTATAGTAAGTTAAGTTAAGTTTAATGAAAGTATGGAAGGTCAACAACATATACCGTATATACTCGAGTATAGGTAGATCTCTACATTTTTGTTGATATTTTTATTCTCTCGTGAACAAGTCGACTAGTTTGCTGGTACTAGAGTAGAACTTCAGCAGCACTTTTTTAAGACAAGCCTATGAAGAACTCGTTTGACACAAGTCATATTCGTCTCGTGCAAGCAGCAGGCATGCAAGTTATAAGTAACTTATACGAAATGGCCAGTAAGCGCAATAAATTCACATTAAAGTTTAAGCTAACCGTTGTTGAATTAAATGTAAAAACTAACAATTCTGCCGCTGCCCAGGAGTTTAACAGGTCAGAGAAAACAGCGATAATACTGAAAAGAGTTTGATGGATTTTAAAACTGATCTAATATCGCTATGCGTCTTCTGGCTTTATTTCGTACTGTTGGTTGCATTTATTATTTGGTGATTAAAGTTTTTTCTTTTATCGGGAAGCTTTCTTTACTTTGTAAGCGTCAGTCACCGTGCTGTTAGCTGGACGTTTTACTTCGGATTGTCCCGCGTATGTGTGAAAATCAGTTGCGAAAAATTTGAGTATATACGGTAGAAATTATTTGCAATTACCCTTTTTTTTAATAGTATCACATAGGCTACTTGACCCGTATTAAAGAAAGTGTTATGCACCGAACATGTCCGATGCACAATGTATCTACCTGGTACACAAAATGGGACAAAAAAGCTTCTTCATGAGCTAGTCCTAAGTAATTCCCAAACAGCGATATTTGGTGCACACCATTCTTTGAAAATTACGCGGCCAGGTGAACAGAAAACTTACATTCCATACTGCAAGATAAGCTAAGAAACTGTTTAAATAAATACAAAAATACCACTCACCAGTTACTTCACCAAACTGATTAAAATACTCTCGTAGGCTGTCATCAGTTGTATCAAAATTCAATCCACCAATGAACAATTTTCTCTGTTGCTCTGGTTCGTTTACAGCTTCACTTCCATTTGCAGCCTACAGATCAAATAGAATAGTTTCAGGCATATCATACAAGCGCACAACCAGATGACGTCACAGTTTGAGTAGCTGGGATCTAGTATACAAAGGCATCCTGTGGGTGCAGAGTTGTATACTAGACCCATAGTTTCATTGCATTTGCAACTGTACACTTTGAAACCATAAACTAGACTTCTACCAGTATACAGATAATACAGGTAGTATTCACGCTAGAGCCTAGGCTAGGTTGTCACATGTCTTCGTTCGTTTGGTGTCTTGAAATTCGACAAGAGTATAAACATAATGGATGATATGGTAATAATGTGACGTTTAATATACTGCCTATAATAGGTTATTAGCAAAATAATCACATTAGGCTTATTGACTAAACCTATATAGCCCGTGTAGTGTTACCAGTGCTAGGGTAGGCTAGCCAATATGCGAAAGTAGCCAGTAAGCGAAATTTTGCCAAAAATCGCTAATCAAATTTTAAGTTTTGTACATTTTGGACTAAAATTTCGTGTGCAACATTTTAACGCCCTTCTCTGTTAACATACAATTTTTCAAGTTTCTACCTACAAATTATCCTTGTTTTCTATATAGAGAAACACACCGTACTCAAAAAAAAGCTAAATTTCTTGCTGAGGCAAGAAATTGCTCCCTGTACAAATCTTTTAATTTTTCGCGAATAATAGGAGCTAGAGAGCTCTTTTTTCGCACACTTGCGCAGCAGTTCCTCTTCTAACTCTCTTTAAATTTTCGTGGAGCTCTTTCATCTTTAAGTTTCTTTTTTAATCACTTTTTCTACATTGGTCCAACTTTGATGCAGTAGCCAATATGCGAATGTAATTTCACAGAACTGTAGAATCGTTTGAGTCACACGTGGTTAGTTTCAGTGAATGGGTGTAGGACTGTAGGTGCGTTAAATTGCTCTATAAATTTTTGCTTTGACATTTTTCAATAAACGTTCTTCTAAAAGGTACTTGAAAATTTCAAGACGTTTCTTTGGTATCTGTGAAGGATGCCTGGCCACCTTACCAAACAGGATTTTAGAACTATCATCCTCTGCAGAGATCACAAAGTTGTACTTTTTAGCTTGCCCCACATACGTCTCACGTATTGCAACCACTTGATAAAGGCTTTTTTAGCCCTCTAAAAGCCAAATGGAGATCAGCTTGCTTAACTTTTGTGAGGAACACGAAAGCACCTGTGACAAAATTCACTTTTGGTGAAGTACTTACCACAGCGTTGCAAAAAAGTTCACAGCCCGCGAATATCAAACAATCTTTCAAAGCTTGTGGTATATGGCCGATAGACGAAAATGCTGTTGATTACTCCCAGACGATTCCTTCACAAGGATTTTCTTTAGGGTCTGAGGACCGAATAACTTCTATCACTGCAATTCAGACATCAACTCCAGATGACAATGTACAGCCAGTTATTTTTAGTGACAAACACACGCAACGCGTTACTTCCAACCGATCGGAGGCGGCTTTCTCTTCCGACATTTGCAATGATGTGTTGACGTCTTCCCCATAGTGCTCCAATTACGTCAAAAAAAGGAGGCTAATATTCGTGAAAAACAGAAAAAAAGGATGAAAGAAAGATTTTGAGGCTTTCCAAGACACAGAGAAAGAACAAAAAAAGAATAGGTAAGAAGCAATCTCCGAACGAAAGATCGATAACTATCTCCGAGGATATTTGTACAGAATGTTGTGTTGTGCAGTTTTCAGGGGGAAAAGACGAACCCAGGTGGGTAGATTGCGATAATTGCGATCGCTGGTATCACGTTAAATGTACCCACTTGGATCCCAATCTCACCCAACATGACGTCGAACAGCTCACTTGTACCTCTGTCATAACTGTGAGTGAAGGCATATCTGAATGCTAGTTTCAGATGACAATTTGAATTTTAACTCTTGTTGCCATTCTTACTGTTGTTATTTTGAAGTTGTTTGCTTTCCATATTGTGATTCCGTTCAAGCGTGATATTTAAAATCATTCGTTGCAAAGGATTTTGCTATTTTCGTTGAAGTCTTTAAAAAAACACATTTTATACAAATACAATGCCTCTGATTGCACGTGGATGTTAAACATTGAAAGACGGTTGTGGATTGGTATGTTCCTTTATCTTAAGTTTCCGATGTTCGTTAGCCGTAAATAAAACGATTCGCTACTTCTGATTTCTCCGATTTCTTGGTATTTGGTTCTTTTTATTTTAAACTGGTCTTAATACTTTGGTGTATGCGGTATACCGTATAGTCCTATGTTTTAAACATTTATCGGTACATGTTTGGGCACGGTCTAAAAGCAAGAATAGCACCTTTATTTTCCAACCCTACAGTCAATGTCAAAAATTAACGATACAATTAGAAAACGCATTTGCTTAGAATCGGGGTACAAATCTAAAAAAGAATAAAGGTTATGGTTTCTGTTCGAAACATATGTAACTTACTATAGGTTTATTTTCGAAAAATGCCATTTTTATGGCAAATAATCGTCAGGGTTTTAAGCTAGAATGAATATTTGATGTCTATTTAATTAAAATTAACCAATCGGAATACAGTAAACTAGCTCGAATAAGTGTGAAATTCATGTTTCTTCCATTCGCAAACTGGCGCAATTTTCGCACACTGGCGCAAAATTTGCTGTTGCAACTTTTGCTACCACCTGAAAGATATTTATTAAAAATTTACGGTTTTAAAGTATAACGTAAGGAATGAAAATACGCTTCTAATGATATAAAAATTATGGCTGTGTGATCAGTAGAACTTGTTTTATTTACGTTTTACTTTGCGTTATATGAAGTTATTCGCAAATTGGCTACCCTACCCTATGCCAATTGCCATTTCGCAATTGATATGTTAAAGCTTTAAACGCTAGTTGCAGTTAAATCTCTAGCCTAAGGTAATCTTACAACTCGACATATTATTTTATGTAAAAATAGAATAAGCATTGTTATTTTTAATCGTAACTTATTTAGCCTAGTCTAGCAGCTATAGTTTTATAAAACTGGTGCTTTAACATCAACCAGTAAACGTCTTATGAAAATCGATATATGCATGAAAAATGCAACTTAATTAATGGAGATTACCAAATAGACGAAACAGCTTACCGCATCGTGAGAATCCATGATTTTTGTGATTGAAGACACCTGGAAAACAGACTTTCCCACGCTTCGTGCTGAAAACTTGGCCGCGTGTCAACGAGTTTAACAGCAACAATGGCGTACTACGGCAGCGGTCAACCAATCAGGAAGTAAGGATTACGTAAGAACTAGAGAACAGCCGTAGCTTGTTTCTTCTTAAAATGAAAATGCGCAATTAAAAAAAATTGCTTAAGTAAAAGTAACGCAATGAGAAACATAGCACAACAGTTATAAATTAATGCTGCGATAAAATTTTTTGAAGTTAACCAACTAAAACATCTATCTAACCTAGCGCAAAGCGACTGCTGCTCCTTCTACTGATTAAAAGAACTCATAAAGAAAACACGTGACATGACGTCAAAATGATCTCGCATCCACAATAAAAATCAGTCGCGTTTCCGCTTCGCACGTGGTTGAATGATTTCAACGTTTTGAAAAGGGTATAGTGCTGTAACCCACAAAACTTTTTTCATGTAAAGTGGCAGCCAAAGGAAAAAATTTTAAATTCAAAACCTTACCGTTGCGTACGCCAATGTGTGAAACGAGCTCAAAAAAAGTAATTTCACTGCAAGCGCGTGAACTTTATATCATATTCGTAATGATAACTTGCAGAGCATAAAAAACAACTGGCAGAAAGAGCGTGCATTTCGGTTCATCATCAGCTGCGTTGCTTTTTGTATTATATGATTTGTCCTATCTCTAAAACTCCAAGTGCCAAATCATGATTAATTTACTTTACGCCTTAATTATGCCCTATGTTGTAAGCAATATGATCGAGGAAAACAAAAAGTGTGTATATCAATCGAAACTTGAACAACGGCCACCTCCGTAACACGAAATTGAGGGAATGGGGAGATGAGTTTACCATACCATTCAATGCAAGCATTGGCTAGAGCGGATTTAAGTTGAAGTTGTCAAAGTTTAATTAAACGGTATGTCGCAATTTTAAAGTTCGATGAAATATGACTGTTATTCGTTGACTTTATTCAGTTAATTGCCATCTTTAATTTGCGGATTTAGCACCGTGGAAAATATGTACGCTATGACAGTAATGAACAGTTTGGCTCTAAGTGAAGATATTCCCGAAAACAAAGACAAGACGCCGAAGAGCGAATACTGTAGTATCGCATCATTCATATTTCGCCAGTGACGATTCACTATGGGGATCGAAACCTATGATGCTGATACTAGCTTTATTTCATAACAAGAAAATGGATGCAGGCTCACAAATAATTAAAAGTAGTGAACGGGTGAACAGGACCTGAGACTTTAAGAAAAGTAATGATTTAACAAAAGGGTTGCCACGACCCGGGATTGAACCAGGGACCTTTAGATCTTCAGTCTAACGCTCTCCCAACTGAGCTATCGCGGCTGATACCATATCAGGCCCCTTTACGAACTATTTTTAAACAGTTAACCAGTACCAATACTTAACGAGAAAATGCAAGAGAACAAGTAAGTCAGGGGTGTCCAACCTTTTTCGAAATTTAGAAACTAAGAAATTTAACCATATGTAATTTAAATGACATATCAGACTGTTAACGGCGACTGCATATAGATCCAGAATTAACCTAAGTAAAACCACGAAGCTTAAGTTCTAAAAATCTCCAGTATTTACCAAAACGTTATTCTTTTAATGCTGAAAAGTTTAAAATAATATGAAACACATTGATGTTTAAAATTAGGTTACAAATATTACAACGTTTTTATATTTTGAGAAGAAATTACAGGTGTTAGTTTGGCTATTTAGTACAGTTTTACCAATTTAAGAATGACTTAAAAAATTGCGACTAATAGTTTGTCTGGAACCAAACAAAAGCGGTCATGACCTTATAAATTATAGCTTTGCCGGTCCATGATGTCCGATAAATAATTTCTTGCAAATCGACGTTTAAATCTGTGCACTGTACAGCACCTGAGTTGGTGAAGTGGAAATGGACATAGTGTCGTAATAATGTCAAGAGAACGGGCAAAAATAAGAAATATATGATGCTTATTTTCTTGTAAGTTACAGCAATGAATAGACCCAGACAATATCTATTTGACACCAGAATGCAAAATTAAGTCATTCATGTTTTTACAAGTACGTTTCTGGCTAGGATTGCATGACAAAACGTGTTCATGTTCAACAAACAGAGTAGTATTGCGCGTAAAACTTTAAAAAATCTCTCCTTCTTGTCAGTGTCCTTGCTCAGTACAAGCCATTTTTATTAATGTTTACATTTAAAACCAAGATCGAACATGCCTAAAACGGTGCTTTGCTTATAGCAAAATATGTCTATAGGAAAGACACACGTAATCAGATTATAATTGATTGCACGAAAATATTCATAGCAAATATTGAAAAGTTGGACAATGTGTTAGCTATGCAAATTTACCTAACAGTATACTCTACTGTACATAGGCTACCGAAAATTATGGGGAGCTGGAATCATAGAAAATATAATTATGACGTCACTATTGATAATGACAGACACCAAAACGGCCGTATTTTGCCAAATGCATTTGTCCAGAAAGAAGAACCGTGTTAAGAGTATATCCTACAATCTCAAAATCTTTAATTGGACAGGAGTTCCAGCGCAATGTCTAGTATTTCCGAAAGCCCTGAAGACGAAGATTGCAATAAAGCAATCGACGCAACCAAAGATTACAAGTTATCCGATAATAATGGATCAGAAAATGTTATCCCACTTGAAGATTCTTCATTGGTCAGAGAAACGTCCGAAGATGCAGGTACTAGCGAAGAGGGTTCTGCATCTAGCAGCTCAACGGCGGCGCCAACTTCTAGTAAGGCAAAGAAAAACTGGCTGAAAGGTTCGAAACTCGCTTCGATAGTAGGCTCAGTAGTTTCAAGTGAAACAGCAGCAAAGAGCAAAAAAATGACCCTAAAGTCAGTTGCTAAAAGGGTCAATCGCCAAATTAAGACCATGACTCTAATAAAAAAATGGGCACAGACAACGTCACATAGTCAGTTTGCGACCGACTCCGACCATCTCAATTACATGAGAAATGCTGCAAAAAACGCAACTATTGAGTTACCGGAACCATTGATCGCAGGTGTCAGAGATGAAGTGCTTCCAATCTTGCAGGTACAATACAGAGTTATTACTTAAACCTATAGCCAGAGTTGCCATCGGTCTCAACTCAAAAATAAGGACGACTGGGAAACGAAAGATGAATACCACCTTAAATAGTGCACAACAGGAGAAAGCAACCAATGTTCCTAAAAAAACAAAAAAACAAGACACTATCTGCATGTTCTTAATTTTGGTATCTCTTTGGTACAAAATGGTATACTAAAGGTGTCAAAACGCCCAAAATACGAACCTCTGCCCTAAAAATAGGACGAAAATAAAGACACTTCTTAGAAAAAAAGGACAAACATATTTTCTAAGACACGGACCTTTAAAATAAGGACAAATCTTAGAAAGTAAGGACGGTATGGCAACCCTGCCTATAGCCAACACAGCTTCTCCGATGGGAGCCTGTCTTACAATTGCAATCGTTTCTTTCGTTAACAAGCAGCGGCCAAGTGTGATGGAAGCACAACAAATGAACGGCCACGGAGAATTTTTAACGATTTTGTGTCCCACGCCACAGAAATTCTTGAAAGAGTCAATAAATCATTGATTTTGAGGATGAAAACATGGCACATCAATTTCCGTAAATATTGTAGCCTATGTAGGCCTACTGTATAGTGGTGCAGTGACGTGGAACATTATCGCAAGCTTAATTTTTGAAAGGTCCCAATGGGCGAGATATTGCGCTGCATATCACAAAAATTAGAGCTGATTTTTGTGCAGATCTGATAATTATAATATGTTATTCGTTTTTGTGATGTGTTTAATTCTAAAACGCTTTACTATTGTAATTGGCCTCAGTTAATGCCACATTCTGTATTTTGAAATCTTTTCTCTGACTCATATGTTTGGTAATCAATTCAGTGCTACAGCTCCAGGATTTGACGCTTTTTGAATAGTTGTTGTTTCTAACATAAATATTTGCTTGACTTAATATATTCATATCGATACCACCTCTCAATGTACGCAGCACAACGTCTTTCGTTAAGGTCTTCCATACGCAACAGTCACGAATAAGTACAGACAGGCTCCACATGGAAAAGTAGTTTGATTTGCTAAGTTTTGTTAGTAGGCCTACCTGTATATGGGGTTTTGTGCTAACAAGCTCATCGGTATCACGCAGGATACACTGAAGCAATACAAGACGGAACTGGGTGCAAATCACCATCTGACACAAGAAATGCAAGCCAAGATACAAAAACTACGCGAGGAAAGTAATTATATCTCGGTAAAAGATGTGAAAAGAGACACCGCATTTTTCCGTAGTTTATCAACCCTAATTAAAGAATAGTTGTTTGGTTTAGCCGCAACCGTTTATAAAAATCTCTGCAATTTCTCCGCGTTCTGATTATAAACTTTGACTACTGCAAATCACAAGATTGATAAAAATACATAGCTTACGAAGGAATTAATAGAACTTTCGTATTCATATAATAGGCCCTGTATGTGTAAATTTAGGAGAATATAAGTAGTATTCTACAAGTCAACAACTGAATAATTTAACCAAATCTCAATCATACAAATGCGACAACAAACAACTTCTTGTTTTTTAATGGTAATTTCAAAACTGACACCAACTCAATTTATTCAACAATGGAGTCTCTATAAACTTATTATTACATATATACTATAAAGACGAATTTTACAAAATTTACAAACTTATCATTAAACGACGGAGTTGTAATCAAGTCAACAAACTCGAGTCTCAAGTCAAGTTATTTACCTTTAAAAACTCAAGTAAATTCGATTATTTTGGTTAAGTAGGTAATTTAGGTTATGTACGTTTTCAGAAAGCGATTCGAGTCAAGTTTTAGGAAAAAGTGACTCAAGTCAGTTAATAAGTAGATAACTAAATATGGCATCATTTTAGGCAGGTATCGGTTAAACCTTTTTTCACATTTAATTTATACGCATGACTTTTGCTGTTACGTCGTATTTCTCTCTCCCCAAGAGAAAACACTTTTCCATCTCATGAACACCATCTGGAATAATGTTGTCCAAACTTATCAGAACGACACTTATATACAAGGGCTATAACTTGTTTATTACATTTCGATATTTTTTATGGTAAAATTTTTCGGATTTGGAAGTCTTCGAACTTCTTCAACATACAGTTTTGGAGTAATCGCTAAAATCGCCAATGCAATCGTTCACAAGATGGTAAGTCTTCAAACATTCTCAAAGTCCAGTCAAAGTAATTCAAAAACTAATCCAACTCAATCCAAACTTGCATATCATGAATTGTTGGCAAAAACGTTGAAACTCGTTTAAAAATACACAGAAGTACCGATAAACATGATCTCAATGCTGTGGTTTCAAACAGCATACAAGATTGTCCTTCTCTCTATCGTAATCTCTTTGCCCAAGCAAAGGCCTCTTTTGAAACGAGGGAAGCTGTTAGTTGAAAGAAACGCTTTGATTCCACAGTGCTGTGCTACGGGTTGGTGTTTAACTCATGCACAAAACGTTGACGTAAGGAGGCTAACTTCGAACGCCATCTTGCGGCTACTTTGTCAGGCCCAACCAAGAGCTGCAAAACGAAAAACGATTTCCTGTTACTTTATATGGCTCAGTTCTAAGCTGTATAACGTAAGTGACAAAATGCGCAGGTTATGGTTAATATTATCGAAATGTAAACAATTATAAGAATGGACTATATCAACCTCAGGCGCAAGAAGCGTTCTTGGGTCTCTTTGTTTGAAGTCAATCCTCTTCTTCGCTTTATACAAAGCTGCCTCGTCCGTTTCCTTTTTACGTTTCATCGCTTCATCCATGGTAAGCATGCTGGCATGACCGAACATGGCAAGTTCATGTGTGCTTTCTCGTTCCATGAATGTCTGCAAAACCAGTGACTTTGCTTTGCTGAATATTATATTTACTTGATTGTTAAGTGCAGCTCTCCATTGTAAACCGCATATAATGATGCTTAAAGTAATTATTAGCCTCTATTGCTTGTAAGGGGTGTACAATGGTAAAATAAGCCGAACTGGACATATACGGTACAGTAAGCATCTGCAATGTAGACTCTATTCACTTCAACGATATCATAAACAGCAGAAGAAAATATTAAGAGAGTTTTGTCAATAAAGTATGGATAAATTTCGGATATAAATTTTGATAAAAGACACAAAAAATAACGGTAAAAAATTTTTACAAGCCGCGGCTTTCAATCGAATAAATACAGTACCTAGAAAAACACCATTTCATTTTCACTTCCAACGCCCCTAAATAAAAATGTGGGTGTTTCATACATCCTAAAACGTTTTAACCACTTTATTTGTTCTATCCCGTCATAGAATGTTGCCCTATGGCTATAGTAGTATCAAGGCCCTGAAAGCAATAATTTTTACCGCGACACAAAAATAAAGCTTCAAACTTATGCCTGCAAAGATTCAACAAATTTTACCGTTTTAAGTTGTTCTTTTTCCGTCGACTTTTTCTTGGTTTTGTTTGTCGAACGGAAGTGTGAAGGCAAAAAGTCAACGCCAAGGTCATCGTCGCCTTCTTCGATGGCTTGTATCGCTTTCGCCCTTTCTATCTGATTTCGCACCGTCGTAGTGTCGTCTGCCAAAAAGAAGCAAGACTGGTACAACCACATGTGGCAAATATCAAGCATTTTCGCATGAATGCGGTTATTCCTAACTAAGCATGGTGCAAATAATACCGTCATTATTAAGTGGGGCCGAACTGTTTATAGTATAGATTAATATATATGTTGTCATTGTAGACGAGTGTTTAGGCTTCACCTGTAGTTTCGTCCGGTGTTTGTACAACATCCTGGGTATCCTCCTCTTTGTCAACTGCAAAAAATAGAGAAGAAACAGTGCCAGGTGTTGAAATACTGCAAAACGGTATAACAACTTGACAAAGATCGAAGCTGCCTTGATGGTGGCAGCTCTGGTTGCAATCATGTATGGCAGGCTTGCACTTCAGTACGAAATAAAAACTACGTTGTTTATTAACGAGCAATACAGAAACTAACTACAGCAATCACCTGCCGCTTGTAATGCGCGTTGAATCCTTATTCGGCTTTGTTCCGCTGGTGCCTGTTAAGTTGAACGCATTTGAAAAGCTTCGGTACGTATTAGTAAATAGTTATAACGCCTACTGTTATTATAACAATATCCAGCATTACTTCGAATAACGGCGGCAACGATGAATCAACAATACTTAAGGCGAATGTGTAAATCAATTTTGATTCATCCAAATCGTTCTAACTTACATGTTAAGTTAATACAATCTATTTTGTTTCAAGTCCACATTTTCCAGCATACTTCAGGTGCGTGATGCTGGCAAGTATACTCGACATTTCATGCATAGTTTATTCAAATAAACAGCAACTTACCATTTTCGAAAATCCAGGCAAAATATCCATGACGTCTCTGTAAATGTTATAGTAATTTAATGATCGAAATTTCAATTGTCGATAGCATTAATAAGCAACGCACCAAAATACGTTCAACTAACAGTCATGTCAACGTTCAGATAGCGACATGGTTCATGGGTGAACTTTAAAGAAACACTGAATGAAAGCTCGTAATTATCCTACAACCAATGAAGTGAATTACGTGGAACATCGCGCACTATACAAAAATGAAGCAACAGCAATAGTTGCAAAAATAAACCTAATAGCAAAGTCAGTTCTTCAAGTTGGATAAACAAAATACTAAAACAACTTACTTCATCGTTCCGGTAGATACGCCCATGACAGCATCGACGTGTTTCTTGCGGCGGGGAGCACTCGGTGACTGTTCCCGGGACTTTTTACTCCGTTTTGTCGAGGAATCATTCCTCGAACTGCGATGACGCGACTTGTCACGTGACCGTGATCGTTTTCGTCTGCTGTCGGTGGTTCCCCTTTCTTCATAACTGCTGCTTCTACTGCGACTGCGATTGCGCCTGAAGTTGATAGAAACTTGGGTCTATTTAACCGGAAAAATCGAACAACCAAGTGACGTTTTTTCAATTAAATATAACTGTAACCGTTTTACTTTAAACGTTATTTATTAGTGAAATTCATCGTAAAACATGTTAGTAATAAGCTTATTTCTGAAATACATTTTAGTTCATCATATAGACCACCAAGACCATAGAATGAGTTAATGTTAACCTTAATCCCAGACATAATTGTGGCTAAATAATCAGAGCTGAATTAAAGTAATGATACCAAATAGCCCACTATACAATATTTCGTAAAATTCATTTAAATATCGTGTTAGAATCAGAATCCGCTGGAAGCCAAAGTTAAAGCGTTTAAGAGCTGTAAACGGAAAATTGCCAATCACCATAGTTTAGTTGGTTAATCATTAGCAATTTCTTTTAAACTGCCTAAGAATTAACAGAAATAAATGTTTGCTAAATTTCTGTGAAGTGCGCACAGTATTGTATTTTGATGTTGGCGCGTATGTTTAAGTTTCTTTGATTTCTAGTGTTAGCCATTTGCTTCTATTTACATCGTTTTTTTTGTCAGCATAAAAAAAACATTTTCAGAAAATAACGCATGGCGTGCGCCAAAACACTCTCCATTATCCACAAGGAGGTGATTACCCGTATGTGTGAAATGCTGCAGAGATTAATTGGATTAAATTTAAAGGATAAAAACGTAGGACATTGAACAAGTTAAGCCGCAAATCTTTATATAGCACGGGCCACATAATTTCAACGATAAAAATAGCAAGGAAAGAAATTTTTGAAATGTGTTTAGCAATTAGCATGTATAACTTGTTGTTAAACGAGTTTATTTATTCCCGTAGATCTATGGTTTGTTGGTGGATAGGTTTGATTTCCAGGTATAATTCTAGTCTTTAATCATATAAATGCATAGACATTGGCCTGGGGCCGTGGCCCTGGGACTACAACTCTATCAGACATAACGCTTTTTGTTCAAAAGCGCATCCTTTTGGTGTTGTAGGAAGAAGTAAAACGGAGAATTAAAAATAAGAAAAAATGCAAACGAGGGCTTAAATGACGAAATGCATCCAGCCGATGGCACTCCAAATTCTATTACGACATTAGACTGATGCAGAAATGGGTTCGATTTGAGATTTAATTAGTCGCTTGAAGTGAAAGTGAAGATAATAAAGATGAAAGTATAATTAAGTAAAGCCCCGCCGTTTGCTTTGAAATTTATTCAACACAGAACATTTAATGTGACTAACTCAATTACATAAATTTTTTCAAAAATAGGCTCTTTATAACTGCAAGCGTGCGCTAACCATCAAAGGGTATTTCACACCTATTAGCTATCGTATATTCCCTTAAAGCTGAAAAAAGTTACAATTCGTTGAAAGTAAGATAAATAACTTGGGTAAAAGACCTTGATTTTCCGTGTTTTCTTTTTGAGCTATCGTAGCTTGAACTTCTGGATCGGCGCTTACGACTGCTTTTCGTCTTCCGTTTCGAGGATGAACCTCGATCACTGAAAATCACATAACATGCAGGTTCGCAATAAATTGTCACGGTAGGAGTTCATAGTAATCATTATGCACGAATTCACGGTGCCGAAACTACGTCACTTTCGGACAGCAGCCGTGATCTTAATAATCCAAAAAAAATTTAAAAGGTTTCTGATACAAGCACGTTATTTCGTTGATAATATTAGAAAATATTTTAATTTGATTTCTTTTAAAAAGACGAACCTGTTTTCTGAATCTGAACTAGAGTAACGTCCCATGTCTTGTAAATATTAGTAAAACTTGATGCTTGAAAAACAGTGAAATTCAAAAGTAATCTTTTAGAAAGCTTCACAGTGCTTACAAAAACTTACTTCTACGTAAAGAAAATAAACTAAGATAAAAGTTTTCAATAACATAGATATAACAACAATAGTTGTAAAGATAGAAATTTAAAGATTATATGTGATTTCAATGCAGATAAGTCCATATGATATGTATTTTATGAATACGTTGTTCAAGTTTTCTCTTTTCCAATTCAGAGCTTTAAAAAACAACAGATATCGGTCCAATATATACACATTTTACAGTGGATATAGGAAAGATAAATAAGTGCAAATAAACCCAAAATATCTGTCAAATTTACGATGCCGTGCACTCAGTGAAACGAAAATCGTTTACGAAATTACATTTCGCTCGAAAAATAAAATGAAATCAAACAAATCAAATTAAGTTTAACGAAAGGCTCCGAATAAATGAAGTGACGCTATTCCCATCAAAAGGTATGCTAGCGCTATGAGCCACAAATCGAAAGAATAACGAAGGTCCGGGCGATATCTGAACGAAGGCACCATCGACATTTAATTAATCGATCAAATTAAAGGTCTAGGTTTAACCAACAAAAGTTAAAGGCGGGGAAACGCTAAGTGTTTTAAGCTGATTAAAAACGACAGCAGTGGTATGCGTCAGCTGAAATTCGTTTAGCTTAGATTGGCTGTAAGCAAGATCCAAACCTAATGCACACCGTGTAATACACTAGCGTACTACATGTGTTAGCCGCGTTAAATTAGGCATATTACAGCTTAGCGTTCTAAGGACCTTTTGCGTGCTGGGAAAAATAGTTGAAGTTTCTCGGTATAAAATAAAATTTCGCACAAAATCAATGCCAATTAAAAATACCTTAATTTTATTTTGATTTTTTTCTTACGGCGTTGTGCTATTTCTGAAAGATAGACTTTCCAGCGTTTAATTCAATTTGAAGCAAATTCTTTCAATTATTCGAAAACAAAATCTAATATAACAACACACTTATTTTGCATAGGTAGAGTTTAAACTGAAATCGAATGTTTAAACTTAAACCAAACACTCGCTGCAATCGAGGACAGAATCCCTGGAAAGTGACGCAGCAACAAAACAAGCAAGCTTCTCCCATAAAAAGTACAACTATAAGACTACCTATAATAATTAACCAGTTTCTCATTTTTTTCCGTACAAATAGCTCTGCGATAAACGCCAATTTTGCTAAAAAAAGTCAAAAAGTGCCAACAAAATATAATACTGTAAATTTAAAGACCCGTTTAACACCAAACCCAATTTGAAATTTGGAGACAATGTGACTGAAGCCGAGAGGTCAACCAGAGCAAATATCTGTGAGGTTTCCTGCGGCGGTTATGGCAAAATTGACCAAAAAATAGGGAATAATCAGAACTGACAGTTAAGGTTCGTGTCAGCCTATTCGATTATGCAAGGACAAAGAATAAACTGTGACGCGAATGTTAAAAAGCGAAAAAATATACCACACCAAGCCCTAGGATAGTAATGAATTGAGAGCGGGTGGAGTGAATGAATTAGCGGGTCGCTGTCGGTCGTATTTAAGGCGCGGTTGAAGGCTTTGCTGTCACTGTTCATAACTTGTGATTGCAACAAATTTGGACTCGCTTTATTCCCGAGGGAAACGGACGAAGTAATCCAGAATAGCAGGGAATAAATACAAAGGTTCGGCGCTTTCCAGACTGAGACAAAACGTAGTAAGTGTGGGGTTTCGGCAATCCCGTTGGGGATATTTAATTACTAATATATAGAGCGATCTCTTAAATCTATTATGCCGGAGCAACTGCTAAAACGTGTGATACATCAAACCGCACAGAGAATGGAAGATCGGGTGCAATTACGCAACTGTTAACAAAGAAGGCGGCAAAAGAGAGTTTGACGTTGATTAAGAAAGGCTCTACAGTAAAAGCACAAGAGAGGGCTTTTCGAGATTTAATTTGTACGCAAAATTCATATTGAACGAAGCTGGCTACCTTAACTTTAGAATAACAACGACTCAATGCAGACTGGAGAACAGGACATGACAATGTGCGGGCTCCGAAGCTCCACGAAAGCGGGTACAACAAACAACCTCACTCGAAAAACGATCCAAGATTTGATTGAAGCTTCAAGGAAAACATCAGGTGAAATGAACAGGGATGTTGAGAGCGAGGACTTTCCCCTTCAATCTGAAAAAGGTTTAAATCTCTGGAAGCCCAAGGTTGAAGTTGCTAAAGAAAAAGTCCAAATTTTGGAAGAAACGTCATTGGCTTTAAGCAGAAAATGCGAAGATAACCGAAAATCTTCCACGATTACAGAAGTATGTCCCTTCTCCGTGCAATCAATAGTAAGTGATCTACAACCTTCTTCCGTAATGAAAATTTCAAATGAACTAAATGCATCTTGTATGAGCAAGAGGAGAAAAAGACAAGCAACTGACCAAACAAAACTGAACAATTTTGTTAAGAGAATGTCTCCTGCTCCGAGTGATTATGGATGTTCGACACGAAAAAGAGAAGAGCCAACCAGTGACACCACGTCCAGTAAAAGCAAAGACTTCACAACTCCGCATCCTCTCAACGTGCTGGAGAAAAAATTTTTTAATCAAGTCTTCACCAGTAAGATGACAGAGAGGAAGATGGAGATCGAGGAAGAGGACACAAAAGCCACATTCCTTGTAACAGCAAACAAACAACGATTATGTGTTCCGAAACTCCAAGATAAACGTAATCTAATGCAGCCAGAAAATCTCACTTTTGCAGGTAGGATGCTAAAAGAACAGTTAAACCAGGGTGACAGTACGGACATCGCAAGCCCGTTAATTATAAATTCCTCGCAAAATTTTGAACAAGAGAACCCAGCAATCAGTGACGCGGTTAATCGTCGAAGTTCACCGACGTTAGTAAACATACTGCACTGTCTAACGCCGTCGTCATCAGGTAGAGAAGACATTTATTCTAACAAAACCGGATTAAAACGAAATAGAATAAACGAGAGCTCTTAACTATAACCTCATATAACTTCAACTGCAGGTATATCGTCCGGTAAAATGGAAAACGGTTTGTCACAATCATTCCAAGGTGATGGCATCGACAACATTTCTGAAACCAGTAGAAGTTCTAGTCCTTCTGAAGACAACAAGGTAAGGAACATTATGGAAGGCTGACAGTAAATAACAAGAAATACATTTTATATTGACGAAAAACTGATTACTATTATCAATCTTTATTTAACTTTTTGTATCTCTACGCGACATTGCAACAAAAGTGGAGATTTTTATGGTTTTAACTCAAAATCGAAGCCTTATTTTTAAAGACATCGAAAGTAAATTAAAGTTACTGTCTTTTTTTTAAAGAACAAACAGCGACGAAGTAGAACAAACTTTACAACGGAACAGTTACGCGAACTTGAGCAGCTATTTGAGGAAACTCACTATCCCGATGCGTTCATGCGAGAGGAATTAAGCAAACGACTTGGCCTTTCTGAGGGCAGAGTTCAGGTGAAAATATGAGCATAGTTTACTTTTAGAACTTTTACTTTTCACATGAAACGTTTCGCGAATTAAAGTTAATAACAAAAAACCAACGCCACCGAGTGTGACATCACAAGCAAAAGTTCCATTTTGAGTAAAGTAGCGGTACCAGGTTTTCAACCTAAATCTATAATGCATTGTCAGCAACTGCAAATTCTATGTGCATGGTATGATTATGAGTAGGGTAAACAGTATGTTCTTATTGATGAAAAAAAAACCTAGACCACAATATGATTGAAATAACAAAATCAATAATGGTTGTGATGCGGTTCTAAAATTACTGGATCATTCATCAATGTAATTAAAAAACATTGATGAATAAATACACGGAGTCATTGACAAGATACGAAATCACAAAAAGCAAATACGCATCGATGATCGGTTTCAAGCATCGTCCACAGTCTATCCATTAATGAAAGAGATATCGCAGTTAATAACGTGATCTGGTCCCTCAAGTCGCATAAGTAGCGCAAAAATGACGAGTAATTCCATTACGTTTGACCATAAGCGTAATTTATACGGCACGCGTTCCGATTTCGATTTCCGAGTTGTCATAAATTAGTGATCGCTTGCACGTAATGAATAAACGATTTGAAGTAAATTAAAACAACAGAGTAACCTGCAAGTCCCGCTGGGATTGCCTATGGCCTCATTTTTCCAAAACGACTTCGCTGATTGATTAAGAACTTCTAGTAAATAAAATTTATACGAAGGCATATTACTTGAACAATTAAAGTGGAAAAATATCGACCTGTACCGCTATTGTCTTCAGCTTCAATATACATTCTCTGATTGCGAAATTAAATGGTGATTTATATCGTGAGCAGGTTTGGTTTCAAAACCGAAGAGCAAAATGCAGAAAGAAAGAAAATCTAATCCAGAAAGGTAATATCAAACAATCCCGCTGTAAATTTGCTTTTACTCTGAGGCAATGTTTGCATGCAAACAGGCAGTCCAGGCAAACACGAAAACACAGCCGATATGATTACGTAAAAATGCTTGCAATGATACAACATATACAAACTTTCTAATGAATTTGGATAAACGTTTTGTCAAAATATCACTGTGGAATGTAGTTCAATTACACCACAATACGTTTAAGCGTTTTTGTGTAATTGACTTATTTTGTCGTTGCGTTCTAGAAATGGTGCTAACCGGAAATGGACTGGGGTGTCGGGTAGCGCCTTACTTTAACATCGGGGTATTACAATCGCAGTCTCTGACAAACCCCCCTTCCCATCTAGTGGAAACCGGGGGCAAATCGGAGAGCTATGGAGACCAGATAAGACCGAGTTCGACGGATATGGACTCGTATTTTTATCCGAGACTTCACCTTTATCAGCCGGCAAACGCGGTAAAGTCAGTGATGGGGAATCTCCCTAATTTCGACCCGGCGAGAACGCCTCACACTACGGCCGCCGTTGGTTCATTCATGTTCCCGCACCGGCACCCTTTGATGCATTCCTTGAGACTGGCGAGCTTGCCGTGGCCTGGCGCAGTGCCTCTCTGTAGTGCTTTCAGCGACCAAACCCAGAAGTCTTTCACAGCACAAGACCCAACGCAGGGTAGTGGCGTTACAGCTGGACTTGGCGACATTAGACAAGAATGGGAAAATTTCGTTTACTTCACCAAGCTCGCATCGGCGTATAAGTTGAACGGTTTCCCGCTTAATAATACGCAACAGGGGGCGCCACCTGGTTTGCCGATGGCAACGTCCTTTTTATCGGCGGATAAAGCACGTGAAGAAAAAGTAGTTGAAAGCAAAGATTTTTGATGTAACATAATCGTGTGAAGTATAATTGTTCCATGTACCTCATGCATAACGGTTGACGATGTTTGTTGTGGCCCAGAGTAAAAAAATATGATATTTTGTGTTTAGCATTGTAAACGCTTTTTACCTAAAATACAATAGAAAACGCCTGCAAATTTATGGCCTGGCTCAAACACAACTAACAAAGGTTTGAAAGTTAAAAGCCAAACCGACAAATAAATGTATTCATGATGCATAGAAAAATGCCATTCGTTGCTTTTTCTGACGAATGCACATGCGTTTTTATTTCAAACTAAATATCCGAAATGGTCAGGTCACACTCACACAGGGTTGAAGTTACGGCATTTAAGCTCTACTGAAAATGTGTAACATCAACTAGTGCTTCCTAGACTTGATTGTGCTGGCAAGTGGCATATCAATACTTTGATCGTGCCTCCTGAACTGATAGCAAACAATTGTGAATTGACAACAGACGTGAAGATAAAAGCAACATACTTTTTTACACTTTCATCTGCCGTATTTAATAAGTGTACAAATCTGCTAACTGCGTCTAGCTAAACGTTCTTTGGCCTAACTACAAATGTTTTACGAAGTGTGCAGCACAAGGATTCCAGAACATATTCAAAACAAATATTTAATTTTGTTGCCTAGTGATTTGATTATATTTAAATAAAGCTTTAGAGTTTTAATACAACTTTCCAAAGTTTCTGTAGAACTTAATGGACTTTTTCAATTACATATTAGCATTATGCAAAGTATCTGTGATTCAAGGTGAAAAAATGTCGTAAATGGCCAGTATTTATTTGTTTGGTCTGTTTGTCAGGAAAATTACTCATTATGATGTCTCGAACTAGATCTTTTTTATCTTGATTCACAATCGCAGTGGAGCTATGTACAATGAGTAAAGAATTTAGCAATTTTTTACACAATCTTGGGTGAAGTGCAATTAAAACATTATGAAACATAATTAAACGATGAAAATGAATAATATTTTGGATGTGTTTAAAAAAACTTGTGTCAACTTGAGTGGAAAACATAATTCGTAATTTGACCCTTAAAATATTTTGCAGTTGACAAAACCGTTAAAAATTTTGTAACCATTGTTGAAGATAAGCATGGGTCAGATTTAGGTAATGTACATTTCATTATATAATATGGCAGCCAGCTGAGTAGAAAACTATACTGCCCAAACTAAGCTACTGGCTATTGGATTTAATAACAGATGTACAACATCAAAGCTAACAGAACCACAAGGAAAAAGTGAACATAAGCCCAACACACTTCCAGTACAAATGCTGTAACCTGTGCTCCAACTACATGCGGAGTTGCAGACCATAGTTGCCATAATGGCATATACAATCACATTACTCATCAACAAGCACAACATTTTCTTACATGTTCACATTGATTTATAATTTAACAAACTAGGCAAATTAATTTGTATGGATGCTAATTAACAAAACAACAACAAAGAATTGTGGCATCAGTGCAAAATTTTATGTCTCTGCAAATGTCATGATTTCTTGCCAAAAACTCATGGGTAATGGAAAAAAGATTATTTCCAATTTTACCAAAATTAGCAGTCAAAGAACTGTATGCACTTTGAATGAAACTGAGATAATTACCACCAGTGCGTTCAGAGCAGAAAATTTTTTAACTTGTCTAGTTTCACTGGTACTGAACTTACAATTGGTTGCATTGGACCTATTGATTACAATCATATTGGCTTGTAAATAGACTTTTCCGCTCCTATGTATTCTGGGGAATTGAAATGGAGAAAAAGAATTTCAAAATCAGCAATTTTAAACAAGTTTTAACGGTTCTGTTTTCATTTTGGCTCGATTGATTTTTAATAATCTTTGCATCAGCAAAATCCTACTGCTTTCTGCTTGCTATAAATTTATTAGGAAAAAATATTGATGCCATGTTTTATTGTTGCTTTAAAATACAGTACCTTATACTTTTTGATTTCTTGCCATACTTGGAAGCAAAATTCCAACAAAAACATTTAATTTATTTCAATGACTTTTACATCATAAAATAGTGGCATTTTTGTGAATTCACTAATTTTAAAATTACGGCAACACAACATTAATATCTCTATCACAACAGTTTAAAAACAATAATTCCTTTTCAAAAATATAAATTTTTATCTACGTTTGATGTCAAGTAATAGTTTCTATAGTGAGGCACACACACAGCATTTCTAAACCAACAGCTTTATTATTTTAAAGTTTTATGAAAACAGCTAATACAATTAATCATTATTGCACCTTGAAAGTCTTACCTGCAGTTGCTTTCTATTAGTATGGTACAGTAGAACTTGCTTAATTCAATACATGGCACGAAGGCAAACACTGCTGAATCAGGTGATTGCCGTAATTTGCAAATAACATACGAACATGCACAAAACACACATTCATACAATTAAATTGAGTTTATTTGTACATTCATGCTCACATTTATGCGTAGTTTATGACAAATTAGATTAATTAAACAAACAAAATACTTGTCGGTAATGAATGGTGCCAAAGTAATCTAATTTGTCAAATTATGCAAAGCTAAGTTAGATGAACTCGAGAACAATGAAATGTACACAATTTTGCAGAGATCAACAAAAATGTGACAAATTAAACAAAACCCGATTAGGTAAGTTCTGTTGTAATTCACAATTTTTATCCTCGGACTGGGGAAAGTGTTTGCAAGGCTTAAACTCGGCAATGGCTAGTCTTAGTGCAAGTTCCGATTAACACAGATATCTTATTTACTTTTTTTGTGTTGTCTGATCTTTGAACTGTTCTCCAGAACTATGCTATTTTTTTAGCTGGGTGTGCAGAGGGTTTCTGCCCCAAAAGCACTTGACTTAACAGACTGGAAAACAAGTACAAGATGTACAAAACAAAAAGTAGTAAGATTTTACTGATGTGAAGATTATTAAAATCGGTTTGAACAAAACAGGATAAAAACTGGTTTAAGTTGGCTTAAACTACTGATTTTGAAATTATTTTCCTGTTGCAAACAACTATGACAAAAAAAAAAAGTCTGACTGGAAAGAATGGCCGTTTTTCATTGCAAATTGTGTTGTATTGCTTGTTTTTCATCATTGTCATTGGGCCATAGTGGAAAGTGTGGCACCTGCACACGATTCATGAACATGCATGCCGATTTTACTCATCACACCGATTTATAATAATTAATAGTAACTAAAGAAAGAAGAAACTGGCTATTTCACCAAAAGTAGGTCACACAGGCTATAGTTAAAGCTAGGCGGTTAGGAAAACTAGTATTTTAAACTAAATTTAATTAGATTTCAAAAAAGTTAAATTTAGATTAGAAGGTAGATTTAAGGTAAGCTTAGGTTACTGAGTTATAACATTTTAGTTAAGATAACAAGAAACTGTGAAAAAGAGCTCTAAACGCACAAATTTCTCCAATGCAATAATGGCAGCCAAGAAAAAACGTTGTTTTAACGTTAATCATTCCAAACTTTGCACCCACAATTTCTCATTAAAAACTGCCACAGTTTCCAGTTGGGTCTGATGAAGAACGAAAAATAAAATGCTAACGATTATAGTGTGGCAACATAACAATTCCACCACCAAACAAAAATATGTTGTCACAATTTAAGTAGCAGGGGTCTTTCATCTGAGTATACAAATGCATCACAGACGATATGGTTCTGTAAGTGCTACATCCAAGACCCGAAGAGTTTAACAACGGTAATGGGCTAAAGATAATATGTATATGAACTTTATTCACCAGTGTCAGAATCGTGTACAACTGAATAAACATCAAGCTGTCAAGGTAACAGTAAATTGTACAGTAAAATGTGCAATAATTATTAATTATTATCTACCGTACAGTCTTTTCGAGTATTGACTCTTAAATACAGGCTGAGGATATACACTACTGCTAGCTCGGTAACCAAGCAGCAATGAGAAATCGTTGCCATGTAACAGGTTCAACTTCATGAAGTTGAGCAAAAAAAACTTTACTTAATATGAGGATAGATTAATTACTAAGGACGTGCTGCGAGTAAGATTATTCGAGTTCGTGTGAATCCGAATGTATCATAAAGGTTGAAATGAACAAACCCCGAATCTATTTGTAGGCCTACCATCACCAAACGATAAAATATCATCCAACAATTGCAAAATCAATCATCATTTCTTACCAAAGTCGATCAATTTTAGGTATAGCCTAGGCCTAATACTATATTCGGGTTCGCCCAAATCCTCTACACAAGGGATATTTGCCGAATCTATTCGAGTTTGGATTCGCATCGGTCCATCCCTATTAATTTTATCACAACATTATATCATACAGGCTAGCTCTACCAAGACAGAAAACCACATCTAAATGATGCTTAAGTTAAGCATTTCTGCGCTGTGGTAGCGCTTGGCGCGTTATATGAATTAATGAGTTTATGAGCTAGAAGTTGTGGGAAAGTGAAATGGGGAAAGTGTATTATGTCTCTATGGTTAAACAGTCAACTCAAGATGTAGAACTAACGATATAAACGAATAAAGTTCGATATAAAGTTATAGCGATTTAAAAGTTCGAATTCTTATATTCCAAAATGTATTCGTCTTTTGCATCAGAAGAAATTATGCGTTTATCATTTCCCAAACAAACTATTTCAGAGAAAGCTTTCATAAACGGAGATTTTCACAAAAGACATTTTAAAAGAGAATTAAACCATTTCCATTTCATTTCAATTAAATTAAACCATTTCAATTAAATCACTAGACTATTTCCTTTTTTTATAGCCTTATGTTGTAGCCAGCCAATCAGATTAAGCCATCCGTTAACGTCACATGTCGATCTCTTTTGTGACACAGAGATACTAACAATCTGACAATACTTTTACGTCACACAGATATTGTCAACAAGAACACATCTAAATTCGTAACACTCTAAGACCTAAGTGTACTGCAGGTAGGCCAACTTGAAACGCACTTTCCAAATACGTAAAATGTTTGAATGAGATGACTAATCAAAGACAGTACAACTTTTTTAATAATATGCACAACTTGTAATTTGGTATATCACTACAAATGTCACACTATACTACCACGTCCGCATTAGTAAAAACATTTCTTTTTGTTTTGCATAATTTTAGTCTGTAGGGTACGTTCGTTACTTCAATTTCTTTACTTAAAACTAGGCCTACATGATTCCGTATTATATCTCGGTAATAATAATTGCTTAACCACTATGCATACCAAGGTCTATTATTTAAAACAATTTTTCTCTTGTATATTTGCTGACACTTAACTTTAATAGGAAAAATAGCCTGTATTTATATCCTTTCCAACTTATAAGCTTTATCAGGATGCAAACCTAGATGCCACCTGGTGTTTTGAAAGCAGCAACATTTCAACCGGTAACAAGCGCAAAAGAAACATAGTTTAAGCTGATCAAAAGTCTGACAATATTTTTCTGTGTGTGCCAAATTGCGCAAGAGAAGCAACTTAAAAAGCTGCAAGACACTACTTTGTGGAAAAAGCCTAATTCATGCATGAATTCAATAATAGTTATAAATATAAGGTTATTAGTTTTTCGAAAAAAAGAAAAATAAGAGGTTTGATGGCCATTGTTACTTATCAAGTTATAAAAATAAAAAGCCTAAGTGTACTTCAACAAAAAATGCCTCAAAATCTTGGCCGAGTTATAAACCACCGCAAAATATTCATATACCTTGCCGCATAATACCACAGACTACATTATATAGCACTATTGTAGTGATTCAGTCGAATGCATGTTACGAATAGCTCAAACAATTGACGACTCTGAAGAAATGATTCATTTATTTCTTGTCTTAATGCTTACGCAAAACTATAATAAAACATGAATACTGCGACGAGTTTTTCTTGTGTTATATCTGTTGTACCTGTAAGTATAAAATGTTATTTTGCAAATAGTCAGTGAATTAATACTGCAAAGGAAAAGCTTATTTGTACACAGTGATGATGTAAGCTTGTATAGCATTTGATGAACAGAATCCTGAACAGGTGTGAAAATTGAAAAGGCAAATATAACCTATATACAGAATATCTTTTAGCCAAGCTAATAGTAACTTATTTTGGCGGCGGTTACTTAAGGTTTAAGTCCTAAACAATGCATTGAACATGACCAACAGGTAATATTGATGAATGTACTCACTGTAACCAAATAGTGTAAAGGAAATTGCTGAAAAAGTGTAAGTAATTTGTTCAAACAAGATATAGCTTGCTATAGCCCATACTAATTCCGAAACTAGACTAAAAGATGTATATGGGCATACATAGCAGAATTCTAAACGTACTATACCAACAATACGGAAGCTTGTATGAGCCTATACACCTCATACATGGCTTATAGCCTACTATGTATAGGTCTATAGTTTCAAGACGAATGTAAGGCTTAATATCACCTCACAATAAGAAAAATGTTCTTTTTTACAACTTACTGACTTGGCTTATAGTATGGTAGTGTAGCCGGGTTCATACAACGTACAGAAATACAAAAGTCATCGAGAAGCTAGTGGTGAGTGGAATGGTACAGTCAGGGCATAGCAGTGGCTGTAGGTACTGACCATAGGCTACAGTGGATAGTCTGCACACTATACGCATCCATGTTAACGCAAGAATGGACCACAGGTATAAGAATTAGCGGAAGAGGTTATAATTACGATACAGAAAACATGATGTAACCACACCTCCTACTTGCTTATCATAGCAAGAATATATTCCCGCAGCGAATAATATGCAAAAAAGCGATAAAGTTTACAATAAGAATAAAATAAATTCAATCTGCTGGCTCATTCCATATGTGAATATTTAAATCATATTTTCAATAAATGCAAAATATGTGGTTTCCTTACAATGTTTACACGTTTAAAAGCTTTCGTATTAAGTCACGGTGTAAGGTCCTCACACAAATAAACAACATAAAATGCACCCGCGGTTTTGAAAGCAGCAAAAACAAGACCATCTCTGAGCATACGGCTAACTTTTCTTACTTCTCTGTATCAAACAAAGCGCATTTGTATACCACAATGACATTATACATTTTTGACAATATATGTTCCAAAGTTAGCAATTTAAAGCAAACTAATTCGTATCCATACGGATCAGTACAAAAAGCAGTTACAAGTATTTTGTGCGACCGTATCTCCCAAACGCTTTTATTAACATATGTCTAGTTATAACGTTTACAATATACAGTACAGTAATAATTGTTTGTTATAAGGTATTGTTTGTACGTGTACTGTATATGAAGGATACTTCCCACGCAATGGATCATGCAAGCTGCCACCTACCCGGAACTTTAAAAATTGCGTGCTGGCAATCATCACCCGTGTAAATGGCAAACGCACTGTTTGGTATGGTTGCGCTGTGTAATACAGGATAAAACTACTTAGTCAAAGTTTATATGGTCCATGATTTTGACAATATACGATTGCAGTAATTCACGATTTTTGTGTCGTTTTCTGTGAAAACCGACATTCATGGAGTCTCAGATGTACACGACACAATGTTTGTGGTAATGCTAAGGCAAGGGGAAAGCAAACGTTTAGAATTTTAAAAAATGACAATGAGAATATTTGAAAAGCCGTTCAAAAAGTGTTGATTTAACCATATTTCATTGATATTATCAGACTCCACAATTAAGAAAGGGAAAGCAAACCCCAGGAAAGTAAAAGACAAAATTGGTCTGTTTGTATATTTTTTGAAAGGCCTTTGCTGTGTAAACTTACCCTAGAAAAGATTTCTAATCAACATTTCAAGTGCAAACACTAAACAAAGAATTTGAGATCTTCTTTTTTTTTACGATAATATATCGTTTCATTTCGGAACACAATGTTTGAGATAGCTGGTAACAAGGATACAATCGCTCCGACATTGTTAAACTTTTATGTAAAAAGCTACGATCTGCGCTAATCTTACCATAGCGATTCTATTTCTGTGACGTATTGCATCATACGCGTGCGTCATTGTGAACTTCTACGCTGGCGCAAGAAAGGATTCACTACCTGAGTCTAAACACGACATTTACGTCGAATGGCGCAAAATTGTGCGACGCCCCTATTTATCAATAGGTTTAGGCTGTTCAACAAAGAGCAAGGTATTGTGACATCATGCGATGTTACAAGGCTTGTTATAAGTCAAACCTACAAACAATCTTGAGCGATTTACAAGCAATAGAATAATTTTTCGAAAAGAACTTCATTATTTTAATTTGAATTCAAACATCTTTTTGCCAATGGCATCTTTGTCGCCAAGCAAACTTCAAAGCTTTGTTAAATCGTGCAAATTATGAAAAAATGCGCACAAGGTATCCTCTTTCTAAACTACGTGAGCCCATGATCAAATTTCGTAATTGTCCAAACAATTTTTGAAAGAAAAATTGCGGCTAAACAAAAAGTGCCCTTACCAAAATAAGTGTAATATAGTTATTGTGAACAAACCAAATAACACCTATTGTTAACCAATTTTCCAATTTCAGAAACACCAATAACTAGGTCGTGTGTATTGAAAAAGAAAACTGAATGGTCGACAACAAGTATGCTAAGCAGATAAGAAAGCATTTGAATCAGGTAAGAACGCTCCAATGGATAATAGCACTCTAACAGCGCCCAGCACTGACGTAACGTCCGGAATAGTTTCCACCGATTCAGTGACGATCAGCGCCAGCAGCAGCGATGAACCAGCAAGCACGTTTACGGTCACTGTGGAG
Source organism: Clavelina lepadiformis (assembly GCF_947623445.1). NCBI lineage: Eukaryota > Metazoa > Chordata > Ascidiacea > Aplousobranchia > Clavelinidae > Clavelina > Clavelina lepadiformis. The sequence goes on along the minus strand of NC_135248.1, from coordinate 4,846,933 downwards.
ATTTCATCAGCGGAAGGCATGAGCACAGGTTAGTAAAAGTTAAGCAGTTGCTAACGTAACAATACTTCCGCGTTTCAGTTGCAATTAAATTGTGGCGTAATTGCTTATAATAGCTGCGTCGTGATATAAGGGCTCTGAGAGAAGACCTTTTCGTTGTTGCTAAATACTTCCTTCACGTCAGGTGGGGTAAAGTACAGGCATGTTGTAACAGCAACTTGTAAAAAAACGAATGCTTAGAACTAGAAGTTATCGTATAGGACTGCGATTCAGCTGTGTGCGAAACGTTTTTAGGTATAGTGCCAAAAGAAAAACATAAAAAAACAAATATTGTCGAAGTGTACTGCATAGTAATCAGTTCTGAATGTGCAATTAAACCTCATTATACTTTTATCTAAATCGCTACCCACGGGTAAACACGAAATTGTCTTGACGGAATAATGATGTTTGAGAGCAAGACAAAAATTATAGTGGATATCGATGGCCCAATTAAGATTCATCTGCGCCAGAAAAGTTATTGCGCAAGCTTTTGCCATACCGGTGAGCGGTGACAGAGCTATGCATTTCAAACAGCCTCGATAAATGAATCGATTGAAATGATTCAGAGTCTGTTACTTTGCAAACGATATTGCTGTTGTTCTGTTTATGATTTGGGCATTGAAGTCCAAGCTTTGCATGAAAGATTTCTAAACTGACGTTACTTGAATTGTTTTGGTGCCACGCATATAATTATGCTAATTACATTAATGAAATTCATATGTCTGTGCATACAAATACTGCACGTATTTAGTATGGATAAACCTATTTCACTTTATGGCATTATATTACATAAGATATGTTTAGCTTTTAATGTCAGTTGTGTTGGCTATCTATTTTGCTTTGTTTACTTGATCGTTTTTTTTTTCAGACAGTGCAAGTACTGTAGTTACTGGTAACAACGACACAACTGCAGCAGTCGCCATGACTACCGACAACGCATTTGCAGAAACTACTTCTCTGACTACAGAAAGTACGATAGCTACGACTGAAGGGACAGTAACGGCGGAAATGATGGCGGCGACAAATGCGACTATGATGACGGAAGTTCCTAGCATGTCTAACAACATAATAACAACGGAAACCGCAGGACTAACAGCCACTCAGCCCTCAGTGAATATTACTACCAGCACAGCGGTACAAAATATGGAACAAACTAGTCAACCGGTGTTAGTTTCTGAGACAATTGCAGCAATTACGGAAAATACAACCATGGAGCAATCCACGGTGGCGACACCAGTAGCGCAGAACAGCACCATGGTGCAAGCTACTGGATCGCCAACGGCATCAAGTACTGGCAACGATACAATATCAATGCTGCCGGTAACCTCCTTACAAACTAACCAAATGTCAAGTGAAATGGCAACCCAAAGCACAGAAACACTTACCAGCTTAAACCCTGCAACCTCTATGGAAATTACATCAACGACGAATCCGCCATCACTGATTAGCACTACGTACCAGAAAACAACTTCTGCCAGTGTCGGAACCACTACCGGCTTACCGGCAGCAGATAGTCTCATTCCAGGCTTACAACAGTGGCAATCCATTCTTGTCTTTGTCGCAGCAGGTGTTTTTCTGCTTATCATTGTGGCTCTCATTATTTATTGCTTCATTAAACGAAGAAAGGTGAGGCTGTGTGTCTGTTATAATGGACAGCAAACTGTTCGATTAGGTGGGCGTCAAGAGTGACTCTCACTAAAACTTAAAAAACCAATGTTTCAAATGAAGTATAACGCAAGCAATGAAAACAATTTACTGCTAATACTGTCTTTCACATTTTCGATTTAAAAAACACGTTTTCAGAGGGCCGAACTTGAACGCCTACGGAAAGAAAACAACCTGTGGGCAACAAATAGCCGTGCTGACATAAAAATGTCAAATATTTTAAACAAAGAAGAAATTCTGAAATCAGAATCAGTGGATGATACAATTACAGCCGTCATCGTTGAACCGACACCGGTAAGTATATTCTTTAAATAACTTGTCAACAGTAAACATTTGTTGTCTAGTGATTTGAGGTCTAACATAGACCTACATATGGAATATATAGTACCATGTAGGCTGCAATTATTATACGATCGTGTATTTTGACAATCTAGCCTATACATGCAGGTTATATTTTTGTTATGCAAATCAAACGAAAAACAAGTTAATAGGCAATTTGTTTATTTACACCAAGTCTGTCGTTCCTTTAGGTTAATGTTTTTGGGAACCAAAACAACGCCTTTCTTGGCAGTCCTAAATTACGTCACGTGAAAAGCAGTGCACAAAATTCCGTCCAAAGCAGCCCGTCCGTTAGAAGCGATCATAGCGATGCCACTAGTATATTCAAGAAGGCCAAAGCGTCATCCAAAACTTTGACCAAGGTAAATAAAGCAAGTAACTCGTGTAATTTATTCGTTTCTATGGAAAATTTTTGCACAACTCACCGGAAAAAGCTTCCTAAGTTTTATGGAAATGTGAAAGTTATTGCTAAAAAGACCTAAATTAAGTACACGATAGGTTCATCGTTCGTAATCAAGATTAACAACGGCTGTAAATTCCGAAATGATTTATTTTAATTCAGGTGACGGTACCTAATTTGTCTGAACGATCGAGAAAGAGTGACACCAACAGCACCGATGAAAGTGACACCAGCGACGACGACGAGAAAGGCGATTCGGATTTGCAATCGGTTACCACATCAAACGCTAGCCCAAGGAGACTGGGCACGTTCCAATCGCCTGGTCACTCCCCCATGCCAAGCCCAGCACCAACAACAAGTTTCAAGAATGACGACAGCAAGTCAACAGCGGCACCTAGCAGTAATGCACTTACTTCAAATTTTCCACCTGAAGTGCCACCTGCCCCTACATTGGACGTAACCGGAGTCTCAGTACCTTCTGGTGACGCTACCCAACAAAAATCGTTTTTGCATGGTCAAAGTAAATCTGATTCGGTTTTATCTCCGCCATCTGCCCCACCAGCACCCCTTGCACCACCAGCACCCCCTGCCCCACCTGCACCCCCTGCCCCACCTGCACCAGGAAGTGTTAACAACCTTCCACCGCCGCCTCCTCCGCCACCGTCAGAGTAAGTTAAAGTTAAAGGTGGAATCTTGCCGACGTCCTCTTTCAACGCACATTCATCCATTCCAAACCTGATAGTAGCGACCAGGGAAGTCGATGTCAACGGTTAAATCTTGCTCATTTGCAAGACTAAACATGTATACCAACGTATGCAACTTCATTCAACCTACGTATTATTTACATCCACGTAGGCCTATATCGGAAGATTCCGTGTAACACAAACGTACCACATACATATTTATTGTTAGTTTTACGTATTTTTACTTTTAAGTTGTAGTAAATCACTGTCAATTTTGATTTTTTGTCAATAACCTTCACTGAATAAACAAGGATTGAAAATCGACTCTGGTATAATACATCCGTTGCAAGCGTGACCAAATACAGCAGTAAGGTTAGTTGGTTGCACTAAGAGTTTCAGATCTTCGTTTCACTTTTATCAATAAAATCTAGCTAGTATTGTTGAGTAGACGAAGGCTTATCGCAAAATTCCCGCTATTTTTGACATAGGCATTTCATTAAGTATGGTACAGCTAGAGCTAACTACAGAAAATCTTCGTCACACATATCATTTATCTCAATCCAGCAATGTCGGTTGATCAACGCATACATGCATAACGGTGGCATTTTTGTAAGTATAATCACAAATCAAATAGTTTATCCCAAAACATTAGTCAACAGCAGATTTTAACCGGAGATGCGATTAGGTGATTCTTGAAGGGTTTTTGACGCTGATTCCACAAAATGCCCATATTATTTTCTAGCACATCAGGTTTTTGAGATATTTGCATTTTGAAGTTTTAGTTGTTATCTTATATATAATATTATAGGGAGAATCTTTTGCCAAACTTTTGCAAAATAATTAGTATATTGAGCAGCTAATTCCACATGTAGATAGTGCTTCATGGTTGCGTATGTTGTTTGAACAAAGAACCTATAGAGCACTGCAGCAGAAAAATTAAAATAAACTGTTCGGTTTTCAAAATGTTTCTTAATGGCAGATCTTAATCAATATTGTAGTAACTTATACTGTTCAATAGATTTATTTGTGCCATATTTTGATCAACTGCTATTCTGCCTTTGTTATGTCAAGAAAGTGCAAGAACAATCCTGATCTGTTTTGTTATATTTGTGGCAGTTTTACAATCAAAGGCAAGCAACGAAATATAACTTCAGATATAAAAAAGATGTACAAGTTGTACTTTGGCTGCCCATTAGAAGACCAAGACAAAAAGTGGGCACCACATTAGATATGTACAGCTTGTTCAACTGGTTTACACAATTGGCTACACAAACGAACGTCATTGATGCCTTTTTCTGTTCCCATGATATGGCGAGAACCAAAAGACCACATTCAAGATTGCTATTTTTGTCTTGTCAATATAAAAGGGTGTTCTTCAAAAACTAAAAGTAAAATTGCATATCCCAACTTAGATTCAACGAGAAGATCTGTACCACATGATGCTTCACTTCCTGTTCCGCTTCCTCTTCATGCAGGTCTTGAATCTGTTCCTGATGAAGTTGAAGTTAGTGCTAGTGAAGGGAGTTCCACAGATCCGAGTAATTCTGCCGAGTCCGAATACGAACCAGGGGAAACTTCAAAACCAATTCTGTTTTCCCAGAAACGTTTAAACAACCTTTTAACACTAGAAGGACGGGGCGCGTCAATTGACGCATTTTCAACCTAAGTGCATCTATAACTTTTAAGTGGTGCATTGCAAAACCGTGATATTTCCTGACTTTTCCTACATTAGTGTTAGGTAACTAACCCATGAATATGAAGTTTTTATTTTACCGGTAGAGATAATTAACGTGGTCACTACCTAGAAGGACGGGGTGCGTCAATTGACGCATTGTTACTTCACAGTACAAAAACCAGTTCTCGCGATAGAGAGCATCGTTTTCTTTCTGCTGATAATTACAGGTTTATCGAATTAGGTCACAGCTGCCAACACAGAGGTGTGACAAACGTGTCGACAAACTATGCAAGTCGACTTTTCCGCAAAACAGAGTAGTTTCGTCACAAGCGCAGCCTAATTTCGGAATTTTTGAAGTTTATCGAAGCGTAAGTGTAGTAAGAGTTTCTTAGTTAGATAAATTAGATGAATTAGATAAATTCGTCGGCTTGGTGGTTGCTCGTGGCGTGATAGGAGGGCGCAACTTCCCTGTGAAGAGTTTGTGGGGGAGGTCGTGGGGATGTCCGATGTTTTCCCAAACCATGGCAAGAGACAGGTTTTCCTTACGTTGGAAAAGATGACGCAAGGAGTCCCCACGTGAGTGTGCCCACCGACGTTGTACTGAAACTCATGGCTCCGCTTTTTCAAGGAGGTTACAACGTCACTTGCGATAATTTTTTCACCTCACTTGACCTGGCGTTGCGACTTGCGGAAAAGAAGTGCAGCCTCGTAGAGATAATGCGCCAGAACAGGAGAGAAGTCACGGAAGAGTGCAAGAAGAAAAAGGAGTTGCGTGAAACAGAAGTGTTTAGGCACGAGTGCTTGTATTTTCAATGCGATTGCTTTTGTTAATTAAAATGCACAAAGCGGACATGCGATAGAAGTAGTTTTTTCGGAGCAACAGCACAGTTTTCTCAACAAAAAACGTTATATTTGCGCCATTTTGACCTTTTGCGTCAATTGACGCACTCCGTCCTTCTAGGTATACGAAAATTGCCGTCCTTCTAGTGTTAAGAGATTTGTCTCTTTCCAAAGAAAAGACAGAACTGCTTGCATCAAGATTAAAAGAAAACAACTTGCTTGAGAAAGATGTGGTAATAAGTCATTACAGAAAGCAAAACTTGGACCTGGCCACGGCATTCACAGTAGACGGATCTCTTTGCTACTGCCACAACATTACAGACTTGTTTCAAAAATTGGGTGAAGCACACATTGTTGATCAGTGGCGACTTTTCATTGACTCTTCGAAGAGAAGTTTAAAAGCTGTATTGTTGCACAATGGAAATATAAAACCGTCTATTCCTATAGCACATTTTGTTCATCTGAAAGAATTTTATGAAAGCATCAAAGTCCTTTTGGAAGCTATTCAGTACTATGCTTACAAATGGAGTATTTTCGGAGACCTCAAAGTCGTGGGAGACTACTGCTGGATGTTATATCGTAATCACCCCCAGTCATGTGAACAAAAGAAAGTCATATGCTAAACATTTTTAAATGCCATGTATCATAACTGTCTATTGTTGTTAATGCTTTTTCTGAAAAGACGAATTCAAATATATCTTGAAAATTAGACGTGCTAAAGAAAAACTAAAGGCAAATTAGGAATCAGAGCAAAAAATTCATCTCAAATGATAGACTCGCGTTCTCGTTTAAAAAAAGTGAAATTTTGTTGACCAGTGAAATTAAACATTGCTGATCTTAAAGTTATCCAAAAGTAGAAGGAAACTATCGGCAAGTTTCCTTGCGATGCTGCTGCTCTTGAGTAGGAGAATTATTTCGCACACTATATATATATAGTATAATATTTGCATGTTTCCAGCGAAAACCTTTTTTTGTTTTGACATTAATTTAGCCCATTCCCATTTCACTTAAGAGAACTAAATAAAACGAATGACTGCAGGAGGCGGTTAAAGAAAGACTTCCACAGTTGGGCAATATGCTGATGGCGGCGTAGTCTACCAGGCATACATAATTTACTACCCCATCAGCACGCTGGGAAAATGGTCGAAGAAGCAGTCTTTTTGCACAGTTACACACTTTACTGTACTTTTTCTCTGACCGCACGTTTCAACTTACGGTAACTTTGCTTGCTTGCTTGTGCTTGGCTTTTGTAAATCTGTCGAACGATGGTTTTACCAGACATAATTCAGTCGTAATCACAACCAAAACAATTTATGAAAATCTTGTGGTATATCGCATTATTTATCCTTGGACTGGAGAAAGATTTTGTACAAATCTAAACTAGGCGAACGTTTCTATAAACTTTAATTTCGACTTTAGAGCATTTTGGAGTGAATGTACCGATAGTTACTTTTTTAGATTTTTATTTTTCATCATTCCGGGAATTGGTGATACCGTTAAATGACTGAAAAATTTTGCTGATTGCGCCAAAAATTCCAGCAAGCTTTGATTTGCAAATTCTAAGTAAAATGTCACGTTACTTCCTTGTGGAGTGTATTTGTCGCGACAACTCAGAAAGTAGCCTCACACAAGGCGTGAAACACCGTGCCGTGTTGTCAGAAACTATTATATAAGAGAACAGTTACAAGATGAAGAAAGGTTTACTTAGTTAAGGAAATTCAGTTATTTCATTCGTAGTTGAAGTGCAATATCTGCTGGTGATATGTAAAGTATACAAAGTGACAATGGTCCGTGTACCTGTTTTTCAGAGTTCTATTCGACAAAATGTTTGACGGTAAATCGTCAACAATTTCTAGTATTGTACGTCGCTATTTTAACAATAACTGTTGCTGCTGAGTCCGCTACATTTCAGGTCAGAGCATTGAACGAATAACCAAGTGATCGGATTGGCTCGATTTACTCTCAAACAAACAGATCGCATAAAAAATATTTCTCGTCTATACAAAAGACTATTGTGCATTGATAGTGCACTGCACGCATACAAAATGTACTCTTCCACTATTCCCAGCAACCTAACAACTTTCGAAATATACCCAACCCAATCTAACGCTGCTATAAATGTGAGTACCGTGGCGCATGATATAACCATGGGTCAAACCAATCGATGGGCAACGCCGACGGATTCGAGATCAACTGTGATGATGACACAAAACTTGACGGCAGAAGCAACAACCAGGAAAAACTTTTCGATCTCTGCAGAAACTACAACCATGTCGACCTTGATAACATTAATAAGTACAGCGCAGCAGAATGAATCAATTCTTACTACTGTGGAAGTAATCACGGGTACAAACAACAAAACAGCGTCATATTCTGGGGAAACGACGGGCCAGTCAGAAGCAAACAACATCATTCCAGGATTACTGCTCTGGCAGCTTGCTCTTATTATTTCTGTTCCACTCATCCTAACCGTAATTCTTGCCGTGAGTATTGCGATCGAGCTACCGAGCTGTAAGGAAGAAAGAGGTAAATGCTGAACAAAATCAGAGTCGAAACGTTAAAATTTATAAATATCGAACTTGTTGCATTGTGCAAATACTACAATGAAGCTTTCTTTGTTATAATGATATCATTGAAAAGAAGTGGGTGACCTTCTATTAATTAAGCTTAAAACAGCCTAATGTTAACAAAGAGGTGTTTATCTAAAATATCTAATTAGCATTGAAGTGTGTTACATCATCAAGTCTGTTGCATGAGATTAGCGCCGTGTATGAGCGCACTCAAACAGCAATCTCGAGAGCGATCCTCTCCCTTTTAACAAGGAGAGGAAATACGAGCGCGCTGTTTTTAAGGGTTATCCTCTTGTCATTCGTTTTCTTGGACAAAAAAACGCTGTAAACGCACAGCTTGAACGCAAAGGATTGGGCTCAAAACGTTTTTGGACTGCTTTAAGACTAATTTTATGAAGCGAAATAAAAAATGGTTGCCTTGTAAATAATTTCACTCGCGATTTTCGAAGTGAAAATATTGCCAAAATAGCGAGAGTGGCAATAGGAATACGCTCTTTTTTGTAGAAGGGTGAAAGCACGAGCAAAGTTTTTTTTTCATTGAAGAACGAAAGGAAGAGCGCTAGCGACGCTTTTTTAATAGAACGCTTGCAAGTTATATATTATATTATTAAATGAGATCTTTCGATGTTCGGGAGCAAATGTGTGAAAAATCTGACTTTGCAGATTTGAACATACACTTCGTTTTGGCGCTTGACGCCGCATGTGTGAGGCCTGCATATAGATTCAACTGTGTATTCATTAGTTATTGTCAATGTGTATAGCTGCAAACATGCATGATACACTTATAGGTGGAGTGTACGTGCACTTATATAGAAGAGTAGTTGCAGTCTCGAAAAGTATATACGATCATATACGTCTGATTAATCATTGTAGCGTTACTAATTATTGGACCTATTGACGAAAAACACGCCCAACAGTATTTTTACAAGAAGTTTGTGAGACCATTTTCGGTGAATTACATTTTTCTGTGTAAAAGCTGACTGGTCCTTACTACGTTTTACATTTGTTCATACAGCGACCAAAAACCTAACTCCGTCCACAGCCGTGAAATATCCACAGTGTTGTATCAGCTTGGTAACACAAAGTTACTGTTTCGATTTTATAAATTTCTACGACTTGATTATTATCTGATATAAATATGGCGCTATATAAATCTTATTATTATCATTGATTACAGATAATAGATTTTGAAAGTGCAAGAAAGAAAAACAATTCCCTGGCAACGACTAAACGCTCCAAAATAAAAATGTCCGTTTTGCGGCACGACGACGATTCTGTGGATGACAGAGTTTATGCCGTTGACGAGAAACGAGCAGGCCTTGTACGTAGAAAGCAAAGTTCTCTTAACAAGGATAAGCTTATTTTAGAAATTTTACTTTTATAGCAATATGCTCTCCGTTTGATGTTTGCTTGACAACAATGGTAACTTAAGCATTAAAGAATAACCATAGCCAAAAACCCGCTATAAGATTCAAGTCTGTTTGTTGTCAATAAATAAAGCGCAAAAAAATTCTGTTCTGACAATACTAAAGATATTAAAAGACTGAATTAAAATTATTTTATTGGCTGAACTATATTATTTTGAATTCGTGTTTGTTTCACTCGCCAGCGGAGCGCGCAATCTTCAGAAGAAAGACGGGATAGTAGCGACGCCTGCCAAAAACAAAACGAAGCAAAAGATGAAGAAGATTGTAGAAGTTATAAATCACAACTTTCTGCGACATCAAAAGCTGTCCCGGCCAACTCAGTCAACTCCTGCTCGTCCACTCACAGGGCAACTATTCACAACGACAAAAGCAAACCAACGACGCTGCCTAGCCATGGCAGCAAGACCACAAGAGCAAAAAGCAATAGGTCTGTGCTGGGAATTGACAAAACGGCTTTACCACCACCACCACCACCCCCACCATCGGAATAAGTCCGTACGCCTACAGCTGTGTAAATATGCAAAGCGACAAAACCAATCTTTAGAAACAACCATATCAACGGCAGCTCCATAGACAGTTTGTTAACGCGACCAAAGTCTTCTTTCTTTCGTTGTATATAACACGCACAATTGGAGACTTGCTCGGTATTTCAAACTGAAAAATCTCGTATACTTTAACAAGTTTGTGACTTCCGCTCTGTGTACAAGCTGGCAAACACAAACGTTTACCCCATGCAGCCATAAAATCAGTTTCAAACTTCAATAATTAAATATTTCTGAGTATTCATTTGTGGATGTTCTCAATAACATTTTTACGTGGTATATGGACAAACGTTTGACCTTATAATTTGGCAAAGGTAGGTCGTACTTTGGCTGCGGTCAGTTTTTGTAGCTTTTAACTTGTTGGTAAATAATTAATTATTTACTTTATATTCAGATATACTGGCAATCGTGTATGGTAAGCATTAATAAACAGATGAAATTGATACAATCGATAAAATCAGATAAAAAATTAATAAGCAAACTTGTGTGCGCTGTAACTGTAACACATCTTCCTTTATAGCTTAATAAACGTATAGTGTTAGTCTGCTGAAGCTATAGAGATATTAAGAAATAAGCTTCGGCCTGTATATGGCCAATCGACATTGGCCTATACCAGCAAATTAAACAAAGATGTTTTTCTTCAGTTGCCTCTTGTTTTAAAGTAGGCATCACCAGGGCCGACCTTAGCGAGCGAGGCTCAGCGCAAGAATTGATGACGGGTCCCCTTGCCGATTTAAATACGGTAACTCAATGTAATAATGATTATAACTTATAATAAAAAGTAATCCAGTTCTCAACTCTTTGCAAAACAGCTACCATCAAAGATTTGCTTTGTGATTATATTTTCACCAAAACATTTTCTTTCGTGAATAAATTGAAAAATAACGCTGTAATACGTGGGAAATAAAAGTCAAATTGTTATTTTTTGTATTGGGCCTAAGTTGCGCGAGGCCCAAAATGCAGTCGCATCGTTCGCATTGGCCTCAGGCCCGCCCTGGTCATTATATCGTCTTACGAAAATAGCTTCGCTTCCTACATTCGTATAAACATAAACTATACCTTGCTACATAAACTATTTTGTTGCGAATTGGTAGGTTATACGGAATGAATGGACTTTGATATGTCATGGGAAATATAACAGAATATAAAGGCTATATACGCATGCATGTATAAGGTAAATCAATCTGGGTGCTACATTAAACTTATAAACTTATAGAACGACAAACTTTTATGAAACATTTAACAAAGTGAAAATGACACAAATCTCATCACGTCATATACAGTTAAGGTGTAACGTTGGTGAAAAAAGGCAATTGAATCTTATTCATTTTTTATTGATTCTAGGTTATTTATTCACTCGGGGCAATAGTGAAGAAAAGACTAAATGAATGCATGTGGGTGTCTGAGAGTAGGTCTATGGAGTATAAAACTAGTGGGTTTAATGCAGCAAAAATGTTGCTGCAAAGCATTCTACTTTTTACAGCTTTGTGGTAACAGAACTGAAAGTGCTGTACGCTGACCGGCGGTCATTTGCTTTCGAGTGTTCATGAAAATACGGCGGAGGACAAAGCACGGCAGCTAAAGAAGTGCTTGTCAAACCATCATCGCGAAAATTTCCTTGTCCATCAATGTTCGTTGTAACATTTTTATGGCGATTTGGAATACCTTTTGTGCATCTCACAGCGCTTCTTGGTGTAGTTGGGTAGTGAGTGGTTTCAACACTCCATTGGGATTTGCTCCCCATGCAAGCTCTTGGTAACGACGTGGTGGAGTTCAGGCTGGGACAATAGTCTTTGTCTGGAGAATTGGTAAAAGCCATTGCGGACATGCACCTAACCCTGGAGTCTTGTTTGGGAATGAGGTTAGTTGATGGAAGGATCTGCTTCAACTGGTCCACCTGCGAAATTGGATGCAAGAGACACTTTTGAAATTTGTCTGCCAAGTTAGGATCCTGGCAGTTGATACCATTGTTGGATTCGTTCCGAGGCCAATGACTCGTGCAACTTTCGCGATTCCTGAAGCAGCCATTGGGATAGCAACCGTATTTTTCCGGGACGAAGGCAAGATCAGCAAGAGAATCATAAGCATTTCTGGCAAGGGCGAGTTCGTCTCCTTTTTGATCGAAAGACATTATCTCTTTGGATACGCGAGAAGCGTTACCTTCGCTGCCGCTGTTTGAGCAAGGCTCAACAGATCCACAGCCTGATTTCAGATTCTCGGATGGATGCAAAAAATTTCTGTCTCCAGAGTTGCCATTCACGCCAGAGTCCGATTTATAAGACGCAGGTGATAAAAGATGAGACGAAAGCGTCTGGGATTTTTTCATTTGATCATAATTAGAATAACCTTGACTAATGTAGCTTGGGGGGTTCAGCTTATCATTTTGGTTTACATCAGCGCCAGGCTTAATTGGTGTCTTATTGAATTTTGTCGGAGGCTTTCGCTGTTTTCGATAATGCTTCAGCTCCGAGCGTAGTTTCTAAAGCAATAAAGAAAAGCAACATATTATATTTAAAATATTATTTAATCATATGCAAAATATTTTGATAAGGAATGGATATATAATTGAGTTTGTGTATGATAATAAACAGACTTTAAAAACCTGTCGTTTTACCTCCATTTCATACTTGTATTTCTTTTTGCGATATAGCAAAAGACCCAACACAAGGATGTTTAAAACTATCAAAGGAAATCCCATAACTAGTGCAAGCGTCAGCTGCAAACCATTATTTTCCTTTCTGGCCTGAGGTTTGGAATCTTCTGTTGTAGTCATCTGCGTGTTTGTTGTCTCCCTGTAAAACACTTATCTATATGAGACCGTCCCAGCATCACGTGCCCATGCATTGCTCAAACCATAAAAATTAAATATCTTGGAAAATTTGAAGAATGGCAACGCCGTGAAAGATCCTTACAAAACTGAAATTTCACGTTTATATAGACTATAGAGGAATATGCTCTCCGTTAACATTGAAAGTAAATTTGTTTAAAATCTTGCTCAACGGTTTTTCACACTTACGTGGTAGCTAATGTCGGTACTGACTCAGACGATGGTGCAGTAAAACTGCTTCGCTTGGACACCAGCTTTTCCCATAAATTGACCTTCAGCCAGCGATAATGATCCAGGATTTTAGGGCTGGTGGATATGTGCAAGTAAGACTGTTCAGCCGAGTTGTAATTAACCCAGTCTATTTCGGTAAACGCATTAGGAACTTCTGTGTTAAAAGTTGGTTCCTGCTTTCTTTCTTCCATGGGATCTCTAAAAAACGGGAAAAAAACAATTGACATAAACTTTAGAAACTTAAATGCCTAAGCTTATACTAATACTTTAGAAACTACAGTATTGTATCAAATAAAATATAAAATTTTTTTAAGCTTAGAAGCAATATCTGGGAATATTAGAATGAATGGAATTACGAACTAGGAATCCTTTATAACTAAACAAGTTTTAAATCATATACGTATACAAATAACACAGTGGAGAGGTTATATTGGCCTATTTTTTTTGCAATTTTGAAAATATTTTTTACCCCGTTGAAGCAAAATTTGTCCAGTAGGTCATTATTGCGTCACTCAGCATAGCATCATTGTCGGTGTAATTGTACGGAAACAGCGGAAAAGCCTTGGGGTTAAACGGAGCACCGAACACAAAAGGCAAATCTTCCCCAAGGGCAGAAGACAACCAGTCACCTTCGGGTGATTCCCCTACATTGAAAGCAATTTTAAACTATTATTATTATTCTTATCATGAAATTTTTGTCTTGATTACTGTATCACCAAATTGTATCAAATAAGCCTGCGGGAGATTTTTCAAAGAAACACTCAATCTTAATGATGAAGCACTCTACCAGGATGATGATCAAATGAGTAAAAGTATGTGGGATGATGCATGGCGGCTTGGGCATCAGCTTTACTGATGGCAGGTTTCACCCATTGCAGGTCAGTAGATATGTCAACTAACGCCTTTTTAAAGTCGCTCTCTTCTCTGTTATAACCAATATTCAAATCAAGGTTATGATTTTATGTAATGTTATTGTTATTATAGTGTATGGCAATAGCATAACAGAAGTGAAAACCGACAAGGTACTCTACATGCTACAAAAATCATGCGAACATGATAGTGAAATGATAAATCCAATCCTGTTTCTTTCGATTTTCGATTTGCAGGATATCACAAAACTTACGTCTTTGACTGGCCGGTGTATAAAAAGTCAACAAACTCGTTCCAAATTGCTTTGCAGTTATCAGCCTCTGCCCCGGTTAAGGAAGAAACAAGGGAATCCATATCTATATTAAATTCTCTTTTTGTGTAAACTGATTTCGAAGGGCAAGATAGATACTTAGGTTTACGGCACAGCTTTGTAGTTTCCTTGCTTGAAACGTAACCGAAACCATCACCTCGAGTGACTCCAATCATAGTCTGAAAAAGAACATTCGTCAACGACCAAACATAACTTTAGCCTGTGCTTTATACTCACATTAAGACAGTTGACAAAGTCAACTTCAAAATCATTTGATGAAGAAATTTTCACGTTGATAACTTTTGCAACAATTTTTGATAGCTTACTTCGTCAACTGGTTTTCTTATAATCTTATTTTCGAATATTCTAATTCAATAATTGATTTTTGACAAGCCTCTGTTTTTCGTATTAGAAAATTTGAGCAGGGCATTCACAGCGAAGCATTATAGAAAGGTGAAAGCGAGCTCGTGTCTTTTGCTGTAAACTTTCAAGCGTCTCGTGTTTATCGAACCACAGCAAAAATAACCAGGTTTCTATTGATTAAAAGAAAAACAGACAAGAAAAAGCCTTGCAAATCTCTTAACTGTTCCATTGTTTTTACTCATATATGACCAAAATGAAATTTGTTGCAAGTATTGCCGCAAGGAACCTTTATTTAGGAGTTGATCGATTTCGTAAACTACAAGTTTTACTTTCAGTTTTACTCAAAGCAAGCAATCTATCACACATATTGTATCACCTTAAAACTTTTTTCCTAATATGTTTAGTATAGCGTACGTATAGCCTATTTAGCCTAAAAATATATGTTTATTTCAGGTGTAAGCACGGCAAAGTTCGAGCAATGCATATGCTAATTAAACAACAAGAATTCTAGTTCCTATAAATCAAGTTGGGTTAATTAACCTATTTAAATTTTGGTAAGTGTCTATTATACAAGCTAAGTAAATAAAAGATAAGCTTACAAATTAGCTATTTAATTACCCTGACAAAGCTTTCTGCACTGTGCTTTATTGAAGGAATGCTTGATACAAAAGCATAACGCAGTTCAGATTTTGTAATAATCCGTATATGGGTTAAGTAAAATGGATGAAATAAATATATAAATCATTACAGTTATTTGCCAGCAAGTGTAAAATTGCAAACGTTGCAGGGAAGTGGCATTTTGGCAATATGCAATGCCGGCTACTTTTTAAATCTTAATACTTCACTCACATTGTAATTAATAAATTCCCTGTCCTTAATTATGTTTTGCGGCGAATCAACCAACAAGCCATTTTTACCATCTAGCACAGGTCCAAAGAGAAGACTGAATTTCTTTTGTGGTTGTTGATGAGTGGGTTCAACAATTTTCATGATATCTCTGAGCAAAAGCGTTCATTGAACATTTTTTATTTAACTTTAAAATTTTAGAAAAATTGAGCAAAAATTATACGCAGTAAAAAGCGTGAAAGCTCAAATACATTCTATGTTTGTCTTTACCTCTGATAAGACAATAATAACCTCGTCAGCATTATCAGGTATAGCCCAGTTTTGTGCAATAAAAATTTTATAATAAAAAAATTAAGAAACCACCTCCATTTTTTACTCCTTAGGCAGTCTACCATTTGCGGGGTTTTCGACGATGAGCTGCAATTTACCAGGGATGGCCTGATCTTAGCCACCATAGGAGCATCATCTGCAAGCGCCCACGGGGAAAGAGCGCTCCCGCTTTGCAAGATTGCGGAACGAAAATGAGCTTTAAGTGCAAAAAACATTGGTTAAATCTAAATGTTGGTAATAAGCAACATTCACGTGAGCATGCGTTAACAAGTATTGTTAGGTTTATCATTAGGAATTACTTTTCGTTTTTCAATATATTTGAATGATACATTTTATTGTGACTATAAAATATGAAGCGTAGGCGAAAAATCTTATATAAAGATACAAATGTTTTGCAATTTTTACGTATTTACTAGCTTAGCGGTAAGTTGCTGTTGTTGTATGACTTTGCATTCGTTTTATCCACGACTGTTCGTCTTAGGGAAACAAATCGTATCGAACACAAATATTTAATCGTTTATTATCTTCAATTAACATTTTTCTGGTTACTATTGCTTTGATCCTTAAGAAAGATCAGTAATTAATGATACTTCAAGTTTTACAATCGATGAAACATATTTTGCTGAAATCAAATTAAAAGTATCGCTTGTGCAAATTTAAAAGACAAAGTTGACATTTTGTTTTCAAAATTAATTGATTCTGGAAAACAAATTTAAGACTATTTAATATTCGGATCAGACAGTGCTGTTCGTGACTCATGTTTTGTCCCAAAACTTAATCCTTTTTACGTCTTTTATCACTAAGTTTTATACTTTCAGTTGATCCAAAATTGTCACCCAGATTCAATTAAAGTCTAGAATGGAAAATTAAAAACAAATCCCACACGTTTCAATCGATTTGCATTAAGGAGAAAACTTCTCAACGGTGCAATCTTGCTTTCAGACGCGATTACCACCACAGAACACACAATGAAATCATAACCATACACCAATATAAGAAAAGCATGGCAAGTTGAGCTGTCTTGATCATTGCATAAAGAAACGCAACTATATTACTGAAAGTAACGGAAATCAATAAAGTAGTGCTTTGAAAATGTTGTTGTGACTTGTGACGATGAAACATGCAGTAACTGGACAGCGTCGTACATTCAATCTCAGATTGATGTACCTTGGGTGATGTTTACTGGCCTTTCACCTTTGATCCCGTCTTTAGCGTTTTTTTCTGTTTGTTTTGAAAGCATCAGGATGCCAATACTTGCAGCACCCGCGCCCGATCCAAACGCGGTTATTCGTTTCTTATCACCTTGAAATTGCCCTATGTTACGAGTAACCCACTTTACTGCTTGAAGTTGGTCCCATAACCCGTAATTTCCTGGCAAGTTTGCGTCTCCATTACTTAAAAATCCTGCGACCAGTAACCAGTAAGAAGTTCAGTGGTGGTGTTACATATATAAAGCAATACAAATAAAGAAACAACAATTTCAAATCCAAATACTTTTTAAAAGTTCTTAAATGAAGAGAGTCAAAATATCACAAAGTATTCTTATTTACCTAAAATCCCAAGCCTGTAATTGAAAGTTACAACAATTACATTTCCGTGAGCTGCCAAAATGCTTCCATCAAAAAAGTTTCCAGAACCTTCCGAGTAAGTGAAACCGTGAAAGTAAATCATCACGGGGAGTTTCCCGGTAATGCCCATCGCTTGAGAACCTTGGCATGACAATATCAAAAACATTTAAATTCACCTCAATTTCATTGTGCCAAAAGTGCTGGCATTCATGAGATATTAGGCTACTATTAACGTTTATAGGATTTCTTACTTAATAATGGGCTAATTAACAACAGGGAGGTCCTTGCGTTTTATTTATTTGACAGTTCTATGACAATATCGTTTTTTGTAGTAAATATTTGTTAACCACTTCGCATAAATTTTTATTAGAACCGCTTCAAATGTCACTATGATGACGCTAACGTTACAGACTTAAACTGCATCGAAAAACAGAAGCTATACGAGATTCACTTATGGGGTTCTCTATATCACAACACTAGCTGCCACAACGATTGACAAAATTCTATGCACCGGCGTGAAATTGCCCGAACTGGTGACCGGTTTCATAGTTACTTATTCAGTTATTTATTCATTATTATCGGTAAATACATTTATTTTAGAATAATGAAATGAATAAGTACTTATGCGTATATCATGTAATCGGCGTCATCTGTAAACAAGTAACTATATAAGAAATCACATGTGAGGAAATCAAAATTATGTTTGGAATGACGTTCACGATGTCACTTTGACGACAAAAAATTTGCGTTGAATAAGACCCGTGGAGAGAATTTGTTACGCATGAAAATCCAAGGCATTGACTTGTGGCGAAATCTTTCCGAAGAATTGAAAGCTGTGTGGAAAACATGCGAGCCCAATCGATTGGCAACAAAACATTGTGTGAAATTAAATTATCGTTACTTTAGCGAGCGTTTGTCTGCAGTATCCCACCTACGTAACGAAGGGTTTGAAGCAAAGGTATAAAAGAAACTGTCATATGCCGTGACATGATTTTTGAACTACTCGGGTTGTTTTAATTGCATGTAGGCTATGTCTCAAGATAAAATAAATAAAATTTAATGTATGTATGATGAGGTTTACAATAATAAACCTTTCATGGATAAACAACAATATCCAATTTTAAAGTTTCGGTAAAGCCATTGATGTCTCTTTAAAAATTTTCTGAAAAATAAAAGATAAAATCGTACCGTCTTTGTTTTTTCTTTTAACAGGCACGTATATGTTAAGATGCAAGCAATCTTCATCCATTTTAAAACTTTTCATAAAAGCGCTATTTTTTTGATACCAGATTGGTAAAAGATATTCCGGCAAAGGAGCTTGTAACGATTGGGGGCAAATTGCACGGTGGTAAGTAGCATTCCAATAAACATCTAAAAATCGCGTAAACATGACAAGTGTTAACAAACGTATCAACAAACATAACATGTGTACGGTATAGCCTAGCTATTGACTTGCCGTTTTTGACTCTTGGCATAGCCTTTGCCCAGCGATATTTTCCGATCGGAGGTTCAGCGTACGGGATGCCTAGGTACTGATTTACAATGGTGTAGTTTGACAGTTTAACGTTTTTTCCTTCGACAAGACCTGAAGTAGTTCTGACTCTCAAAGGCAGATTCTCGCCCCCTCGTATGGAGGCACTGCGGCGTTTTCGAAATTTGGTGAACGGTTTGCGTATCGCAAAGGACATGTTCATAAATGCAACGGACAAGACCAACCAGAGAAGCCAGAAACGACAACATTTTGCCGCAAAAAACATCCTAATGTGGTTTGTAGTATCACCCTTATACCTATACTGTATATTGGATGACTTTCTGTAAAATCCTATATAGTCAGCATTAAATAGTGTAGTTCATAATCATAAAGACAATATGAAAAAAATATTAGTGTTGGCTTCCACGGTATCATCTGGTTTCAAGCAAAAGTTTCATTAGTGCCTGTTAACTAAATATATGATTATTTGCACACCTGTCTGCTTACTATATGACAACTTCATACCATCTTTGTTCTTCGCATTAACGCATCTCAATTAAGCTTTCAGCACAATCTTTATTAAAAACGTGTCAACTTGAGGTCAATTTTCGGATATCTAAGTTTGTATTATTGCTTATATTTATTGCTGCCTCTAACAATAACAAAGTAGAACATGTTGGTTTTGTTCCCATATGGATTTCAAGTTGCAACGGAGCGTTAGTGCATTAATGAGCAACTTTAAAAGGCTACACAAGAAAAACTACTCTTTCAGAATCCAATTGGCAAGAATCAAGACATCGATCAATAGGGCGAAAGGCTTGCAAGCAGTGACAGCTTTTCGCTGTCAAAAAAAGTTTCACTTCTTTTTCAAATGACTGCGGCTAAACAAGTTATCAAATGAAAATGCTGAATCTTTTGCTTAAATTTTTTAGTGTAAAAATAAGTGAAAAACCTAAAACTAAACGGGAAAAGTCCGACACAAAGCAAGAAAATCCTAAAAGGAATATTTTCAATTATAAAATGATATGAGTCAGTAATTCCAAAAGAAACTTTTTTCCGGTAGTCTACTGCACTGATCGCAAGCACTGCATCCACACTTTTGAATCTTCTCGCTTTTTAAATAAACTTCCGTCAGAAGACATTTATTATTAATGCGCGCGAGTAGAAAAAGAAAAATGCCGTCAGAGCGATAAAATGAGCTGATCATGTCTTTCACGGTAAGGCGGCACGATTTTCTTTAATGCTCCAAATCGAAAATGTATTTTTAACTCGCCAATACTCTGATTAATATTAATCATCCTTCGCTAATAAGGATCAGTTATGCTGTGCTTCGCTCATATACTTACTTCGCGAAGTCTTTATAGTAATTAAGCTTCCAGACATTTTTTAGTTAAAAACTCTGCGTTCACGTCCTGCATGAGGTAGGCTATAGTCTAACTTTGTTTATCTATAGGCTACAATATAAGCTACGGTAGGCCAGGGGTCCTTCACTGTTTAACAACTGTGACCCACCGTGACTCCGAATGGCAATACTATATACGACTCATATTTTCCTGAATTTATAATGATTTTAAGTACTAAAGAAAACGCTTTAGGGACAAAGCAGATACCATGCTTGTTTGTATGAACAGTGTTGTGGTAAAAATGCAATTTCTTTCATCTGTCGAGCGATACTAGGAAAAAGGAACATGCTTAACTGTTGACTTTCCTAACAGTGGTGCCCATATATACTGTAATGGCAATTTTTTGTTACTTTTTTACTCTGCAAAAACGCGCATTGTTAATTAGGCCTATATCGAATGCATGCAAGCATGAGTGCACCATATCCATATCCACAATAGGTACACGGCCGTACGGTAACCCAGTAAGATCGCTTCTGTGACTTACATTATGGATCATGAGATGAAAATATAGCTTGATAAATGATATTAAAGATATAGGCTAAGCTTGTCATATCTATAGAAAAGTAGTCAATGCTCTAACCTAGGATTGCTGTCGCTATATGTTTTCTACTTTCAGAATTTCCCATTACCCTAATTCTAATTGATTTATATTTTTTAATTTTATACCCTACATTGCTATTAAATGGAAAGTGATTTTAGATCTAGAACCTTTAAAAATCGATTTTCCTGCTTATGTTTAGACATATGTGATATGTCTTTTGCTGTCAAACTATCAAAAACGAATTAAATTAAAGTAATTTCAGGCCTGTAAAATGTAACGGATAAAGAAATAAGAAAAATGCATAGTGCAAACGTATAGGCCTATACTGTACATAAGGAAATTACTCATGTGTTTTAATAAAAGTATATGAACTGTTTCATACATAACAGAATAAAATTTGTGTGAATGATTCTTTTCTTCTTTGTGCAAATTTGTTTTCTGATAAGTTTGTACAAGTTATATGTCCACCTACGAACTAACGGTGTTTATTATCCAGCCCTCTATTGGCATGTTAAACTGGCGTAAACAACCTTAGTATAGTCATCGGTTCATTTTCTTGTTTTGACTTTTCCGATTTAGTTAATTCTATACTAAATTTTCAGGATGCCCTTAATATTTGGACCTTGAACGTATGTTTTTTGTTTTATATTATTAATTCAAGTGGGTTGAAAACTGCCACTAAGGCCTATCAAGAAAATATCATAATTTACTTAACACAAGTAAACTGCGTTTCACATTGTTTTTAAAGCAATATTGCAAAGGCTTAGCTTACTAAGCTATCACTCCGAGAACAGTTATTCTAATGCCATAGCTTACCTTTAATTACTTACTTTGCTCTATAACCACATTCTTCCGCGAATGCTGTCTATGACCTTAAACGAATGCAGCAAGTTGTTCAACGGTCATGATGAACTGTTGTAAATTTTGGCAATACAAGATA
Organism: Clavelina lepadiformis; assembly: GCF_947623445.1. Classification (NCBI taxonomy): domain Eukaryota; kingdom Metazoa; phylum Chordata; class Ascidiacea; order Aplousobranchia; family Clavelinidae; genus Clavelina; species Clavelina lepadiformis. Next base: position 4,825,056 of record NC_135248.1, on the reverse strand, counting down.
GAAAAAATGTAATGAAAATGCGTGTCTAGAAGTAGATAACCGGGGCTCCAACGACGAGAAGTAGTTGCCGAATTTAAGTCGGAAAAAGACCAATCCGAGAATAACAGCATCCTATATGATTGTAAAAAAGCCTAATTTCTTGGTTTATTCTGTTATAAAGTGAAATTACTAAAAATTTAATAAATCAAAAATTCCACCGTGCATGGGGCTCCCTAAAATTGTGTATGTCACTTTGGTATGCCTTACGCTTATATACTATGCTATCCTAATAAAATTACATATCTCTAACTCTTGCAATAGAACGTTAAAGTTAAAACTGCAAATTTGGGTCAAAAAAGTTAAGTTTTATGAAATTTCGTCTACGATTTAGGCTAACCTAAACATATGACCTGTACGTTTTTAAGGAGGCGTCCGTCAGACCGAAGATCTCTATGATTTTGTTTAACGTCCTACGTAGGGCTTTAAAAAACATGTTTAGACCACTCAGAATACAGCATGGTTGGTGTTGTTTTCTAGCCTAGGAATTACTCTAGCAGTTCGCGTGTAGAATTTGGCTAAAAATTAGCATGACAGTAGCTAAAATTGTTTTTTTTTAGGCCAAAAATTCTAGTGTTTATTTTGGGCCTCTGTTAATAAAAGTTTGAATCATGGATTTTTGATGGCATTTTATGGAACGGTAGTCCAAAGCATACTAAATTGACTAGCAAAACTTCAGAAAGCACCATGTAGGATTTTCGAGTAATCGGTCTTTTAGTAAATTCCGGTATAAAACAAACAAAGATTTTATGCCATTTTTTCGTGTTTGACCCCTCCTTAACACGCCATTTGCTAGGGTAATCCCGCAATGATAAACCACACCGGCAATGCTGCCCTCTGATTGGCTTAACACACTTTTTTAACCATTACGTAGGTCGTAGAACAAAACAAGGGAAATCGCAAAATTTCAGCATATACGGCTCCTTGATCATGAGTATGACGCCAAACCTTGTTTACGACTCTAGTCTACTGGGAATTAAACTGCAGCAATCTGGCCATGTAATTTGTCAGACGTCAGTAGTTAGTCTGTAAGCTCAGCCTAGCAAGAAGGCCTCTCCCGACCTCGCTGCATGAGCCATGATTACTCTTCTCTTTACTTCTCGCGCAAATCCGATTAGAAAAAGAATTGTAGGCGGCAGATGTCGGCGTTGAAAAAGAATAAAAACACAATTTGAAAACCATACAAAAAAATTTAAACCACTTGCAGTTCACGGAGTGAAAAGTTATTACAGAAAGTCATGGCAAAACTTACCGCACCACAAGAATTGGGGCAGGGTTTAAAGCTCTATGAGCAGCATTTTTTTACACACCACAGAAACGTTTATTCTTTTCATAACAAACATAAATATAATAAACCAAACCTAATAACATAAACGTAAGTCTTTTAACGATAAATAAATATATATATATATAAATTAAAAACAAGTAACAAGCAAGCAATCCTTAATGGCAAATTTAAACACCTAAACATATTTCTCGCATTATGTAAGACAGAAAACGTACCCAAAACAAAGGATTGGTTGCTTACATATTTCATGAGTATTCCATTCGATTTTATGCATTTTTGAAACTAATGAAACAGCATTTAAAATGAAATGCATTCATTAATTAATGGTGCTTTTTGTTACTGAATTGAAATACTCCGCTGGTTCCACAGAGAGGGATATCAGTGGACTTCCTTCTTCTTGAGCGCAAAAACTCATCTTCTATAATGTCAGTACATAGGGACACAGCATCATCTATATCACACTGTTCCACGTATTTTTGTTTCAATTCATTCGGAGTTTTGTAAGGTCTTGTTAAGTTTGTGCTCTCACTGGTAAATGCGATTGATTTTGAAAGGGATGGACGTTTCAGTTTAGGCTTTAAAAAATAACGTAAACTGAGATTTTGGGGTTTTATGAATGCCTTGCGCTGAATACTTCCAACAGTAGACTGTGTACTACGCTGAGATTTGTTTGAACTCAAGTGGCTAACATTTGTTTTATACTTTGAAGATTTCAAAACTTTATTATTATTAAAATCAGGTTGGTTCTGAATGTCATTTCTTGAACTATGAAGATTTTGAAAGGGATTTTCTTGCAGTACCTTGAAATGGTTTTGGCCAGATTTGCACACCATAGGTGGTGTTATTACAACTCTTTTTGAACCGCAGCTTACATCTGAAACAGCTTCAACATCAATAATCTCATCTTCATTTTCGATAACAGGTTGCGATTTAAAGTGACAAACATTGTCAAAAGATTTTCTGGAATACTTACGCATTTTAACTTTTTGATGCCTGCACTCCTCCTGGGCTTGATCTAAGTAAATTGGAGAATGATTATCCTCATTCAATGGTGGACGTTTAGAAGTTAAAAAATAATTAAGCAGCTTAATTGCTGTTTTCAGAAAATACTGATCTTCAGGCATTTCATTCATCAACTTTACAATAACCTGTGCAACTTTGTCAACATCGACTAAAATTTCAAGGTTTTGTTGCTCCATGCAATGAACAAGAAGTCCAAGAGTTTCGGTCAACTGATAGGAAGCCCAGTACTCAGAAGGAAGGTGTTCCAAAAGTCTTATTAACAAAAGTGGGCCACCAAGTGCAATAAATTTGGACCAGTGCTGACCCTCTGTTGGCAAAGAGTGAATAAGGGCAGTAATTACATCACCAATGCTCTTATTTTCTTGGTCAGAAAGAGCCCGATTCAGGACAATAATAAACACTTCAATGCACCTACAGGAAAGTGCAACTTCTTGGCAATGAGTATTATTTTCTACAGTGACTGATATGAATGTACAAAGTAGTCCAAGGGTGTCTGGTTGTTTTCTGATCTTGTGAATTGAATTTATAACCCATGGAAAAATTTTACTCACTTGTGTTTGATTTTTGTCATTTTGTGGAACATTAACAGCATATGACAATGTTTTGATAATTACACTTAAAGCATAATTATAAGATTTATCTGCCTCCATTACATTATTGGTGGCATGACAAAAAAAACACTCAGCATATTTGGCAAACAACTTCATCAATGTATCTAGGCAGCCAGATGTACGAATGAAATCTTGTCCTTGCTTGTTTTTTGAAACCAGAGAAAGAACAAAATATGTCGCAAAAGTTCTCATATTTACACAAATGTTTTCACTGCTTAAAAGGATATTAATGCTTGAAAACACACTTTCACAGCAAAGTTCCTGTTGTGCATAGACATCATTTTGTGATATCGACGCTAATGTAAACAAGCAATTTTGTGCAACTTTTCGTTTCCTTGTATTGCAACATAACTTCCATATTATGGATAACCCATTTAGCATTCTCAGAGTTTTAGTAGCTTCTGGCTCTATGCACATTCCAGTCAAAGATTCTAGACTTACCAATTGCGCTGAAGTTGTATCTTTTGAAGGACACTTTTCATTTTCCAACTGCAACAAGTCCAGTAAAATACTGATGTCCATAGATTCAACTGACATGATTTGATAGTCACAAAAAACTCTGCATGAGAATTCTAAATTGATTACTACATCTACAACAAGGTAAGAAAAAAATAGGCTGTATAAGAAATAAAACAATTTTCTTTCACTCATGTAGACTACTTTTACCTTGATGACATTAAAATATACATATACTTGAAATTCAGTGATTTTTCTTTACTGTATATGCCTTTAAGAGAGATTTTGCGTTTTGTCTGTTTTACTTTAATAACCAGTTTGAATCAATCCTATTGGTGTTTTTCAAACAAGGGGGAATGTTGATGAATTTTTTTATTTTTACCTTTACCAGCACATATAATTACACAAACTAAATAGGCTATCACATTCGTTAATCATTTAATTTAATTAATCATCTGCTGTTTTGAGCTTACACTTTACAAGCTTAAATCCGGTTTCTTCTACATGTGTTTATAAAAAGTATTCAATAGCATATATAGAATTTGTGGACTTCTAAGTAAGAGAACAAGGTGTTTTTGGGACTTTCGGTTCAAATTTCTGCAGAAGTGGTTATTATCTACAGAAAAAGTGACTGCAGTGAACTATTTGCTGAATAAATTTTTTGCAATTGAAGTAAATGCGATGAATTATACAAGTAATTAAGGAGTATTAACTCTACTGGATATATACTTGGCAATTTAATTGCAATTTGCATATAAATTTGATCTTTCGTGACACCGCTAAAAAGAATTTTCATGAGATTATGATTATTTCAGAAATTCCAACATCAGCAACATTTTACTGGTAACTTATTAATGATAAACTAGGTTTTCAATAAGAAATCTTGCGTGCAAACATGCAAATTTTTAAGTGATGGCATGCACTGAAGTCTCAGTTCTTTGTTCATTTATAATATCAAATATAATATAATATAATCATTCATTTATAATATAATCATTGGTGTTTATACAAGCAGGCTTTTTTGTTTGTTGATTATAATTCGGCATGAAGACAAAAATGTTTGGCGAGCATTTGGTAAGTAAATCTTGGGTGTGCAGGTGCCACACTTTTCATTATTGGTCACACAGACGAAGCGATATGCAACAATAAAAATTGGATAGAACCTTTTTACAAGGCTAGGCTTAAACATCCACATCATTAGACTCTCAGGCTAATCATTATTATCGTATCGTTTTTTATCATCATCATCAGTGGGAAAACAAAAAATACAATGCTAATCATTACAATGTAAAAACATCACAGTTCAGCCAGCAGACAATGACGGGAAAAAGCAGCAAAGCCTAAGGGCTTAAAATGTGCAAGAATGACGTTAATACATGATAAAGACGATCAGTGGTTAGCATGGCCACTAAAAACAAAGTGCAAATAACAATAAAAAAAATATATGGAATAATACACTAGAGCAAAGTTTCCCAAATTTTTTAGGGGACATACTCCTATTTGTGAATCTATTTTTTCCCAGACCCCAATCTTACGTCGAGCCAAATCTTTCTGCGCAATCAGTGTGGATGGATAATGCAAAACAAAAATTAAATAACACTGAATCATGTTTATTAACAAAACTAACAACATTAATGGGATGAAACCATTTCAATTGCAAATCACTGCGGCAATTATCTAGGTATTTGTCTGACTACTTTTTATGTGGTCACGCACAATGTTCCCTCTAAGCTGCGCGCGTGCGCAAATGCGCACTGCTGACACGGTCTCCGCGCACAGAAAATCTGCTGCGCACAAGAAAACAATCCAACCTGAATTGAAAATAAAATAAACGCATAATAATGGCCACAGTGCGCACGTCTGTGTTGCTCACAGTGGTCCAAGGGACCGCTCAGGGAGTTATTGTGTTTGCTCAGACTCGTGAAAAATTAGAGGGAACATTGGTCACGCACTCCCTGTGTGGTTGTCACAGACTCTAGGCCTAGTTTGGGAAACCCTCGTCTAGAGAAAAGAACCGGTAGCCTTCAGTCTGAACAGACAGGAGAGTAAATACTACAAATAACCAGGCCGCTTTCCTTCATTCCCTAAGTCCAATTTCCGTTTTGCTCCATATTTTATGTTCTTATTATTACTTTGGTGTGACGCAAATTTTGACATTACAATTTTTTAGCACATTTATCTGGTGCACTGAAAGCAAACTCTCCAGTAGAGCCTTTGACTTCTTTGAGTTATATACCAGTAGACCACCGCACAATGTAACAAAAAATGGGACAAATTTGTATTTGCAAAGCCAAACTGTTTCTAAAATTAAGCAGAATTCATGGCATTCATTTCCCTAACTTACCTCGACGAAACCAAAACTAGGCGTATAAAAGCATAAATCCTTCTCCCTTCTGATGCTAGCTACGGGTCTAGTATACAAGTGCACAGGCACAACCACAGGATGCGTTTGTATACTAGCCCTCAGTTACTACAAGTGTAACGTCATCTGCTTGTGCATTTGTATCAACTCGACCCTAGCTTCGAGCTGATCGGCTGATAATCACGTGATTAGCAGACAATCAAAATAAACAACAAACAAAAATCTAACTAAATATTTACAATAAAAACAAAAACGCAAAAAAAACTGTAGTCGTGGGTTCTATTCATTGTTTTGCGATTGCTATTATTTATTGATTTTTATGCCGCATGTATTTAATTCCATTTTGGCCTATGTCTCTATAGAATTTATTTATCAAATCGTAATTAGTTTATGGTTACTAAAGTTCAGTATTGATGATTACTGAACCGTGTTAACCTAGTATGCTAAATGTTATGCTATATCTATATAATTATCTTTATCCACGGACTGCGGAAAGTCTTTGCACCATTAAATCTGTCGATGAGTCCTCATCGATTGAACCCCGGTTACCGAGCTAGCCTAAATGCAAGTTCCGATTATCACAAACTTTTTGATTTTTTATGTTGTGTTGCCCGACTTTAGAGGTTTCCATCAGGTGCACTGAGCAGGAAGAAGTATCATTAATGCCTTGCATCAGGGCATTACAACGGTTTCGCGCCATTACTAAACAAAGAATTTTAATTACCGTTACACAAAACATCACAAAATTAATGTCTGTGTAAAATATTACATTTTACATGTTATTATGTGTAATTTTCTTGTAAATGACATAAGCTACGACACGACTGAACTTCAAGAAATGACACACATCAAAGTAGCACATCAGAATAGGAATAGAGTAAGATCCGAAAAGAAGATTGAGTATCACCAAACATACTAATTTTAGCCAATTAGTTATTATGTAGCTCAATTACGTTAACTTTTTCCTCTAAATTCATTCTAGACTATTCTGTGATGATTGCATTACTTAATCCACGCTAATGATTAGCTAAAAATCTCATTCTAATACACACAGCACGAACTGCAATCTGTAGCTATAATGACACTGCAATGAAACACGGAACTGTGTTACACACATTTGACCATTCGGTGCTGACAAAGCGCAACTGAGATTACAATCTACTACTGTGTGTGTGTACACTTTATGTATCAGCAGTTTCGAACGTCAAACATAACAACCACGAAAATGCAACTTGTCAAAGACGAGAATGAAGTTCGTTTATTTGAATGCTTACTTGGAGCAGGTATCCAAAACTCGTCACTCTGATCACTTTTGTCTCGCCGCAGTTAGCGTGACCAAGTGCTCTGAGCCACTGGTTTAAGGCACCCGTCATTTCGATGGCATTGTTTGAATCCGACCGCAGCCACTTGGATAAAAACTTTTAAACATAAGAACCATTCCCCGCAATTGTGGAAAACGTTAGTCTTTTCCACTTGAATAAAGTATTACGTCAGGCGCTTTGATGACTTTTCGATAGGGTTTGTTAATAAAAATTTCATATCATTCTGTGTGGCGGTAGTGTGGCCGAGTGGTCTAAGGCGCTGGTTTTAGGCACCAGTCATTTCGATGGCGTGGGTTCGAATCCCACCACTGCCAATCTTTACGGTTCATGGTGAATGTGACGTAACTTTTACACACTAAAAATACATGTTTAAATTTTTCTGTAAATTTTAAATCTGTAAATAGGCTACATGAAAGTTGACCATACTAACTAAAACTTGGAAAGTAATCATTTCATGTAAATCGAAATCAAGTTTCTACTTACAGCCTTACACTGACTTTGACAATTGGAGAGAATTTAAAACCATTTCATTTCTCCACCACCCTACCCTGAATGAATTACCTCAAGGTTTCTCAACTGGGGCCCTATCGCTCCCCCTGGGGTTCATGGGGGTGTTCTACTGGGGCCACAAGCAGATGCCTCACCAGTGAGACATAGTGTGGTAGTAAGAGAAGACGATACAAAGATGGACACAAGTCTCACATTTTTGTGTTTGCTGTGTAAAATTAGCGGCGCGAAGGTTACTGCACACGCATTAGTGAAGTAAAAAGTCTTTTGCAATTAACAATCTACACTTTTTATTGATGAGCAGGGACCATGTATTTTGAGGGTCACTGTAAGTGTGCACGAACCATGAAAGGTTGAGAACCACTGAATTAGCTTGCGTTTGCAAAAAAATAAAAACTCTGCCAGTGTTCCAAGATTGTTTCTGTTGTTTAATCGCATTTGGCGTAATAGAATTTAAGCATGATTGAATGAATCCAGTGAAATTTTGCTATTTGAAATACAAAATGTTAATACTTAATTTTTATACCTAATTTTGATGGCAAAGTATTTCTACTAGAGTACTAGACCCTCCATAAATACACTCAAGTGGTCAGAATTGACGTATGTCATGATGGATTTCACTTCTTACACATCTATAGGGCAAAGGTGCGTTACAATGTTTCACTTCAACTATAGGCCTATGAACTTAAACGTAGCCGTTGCGACTTGTTTAATTTGCTTTAAAATTACTTTTTTTAATGAATAGATGCGTTTTCCTAATTTAAACAAATTGCAGCGGACCAGCCGTTTATTCAAGAAATAGCTTCGAAACATTTGAGTGACAAATGTCAATAACCGGGCGTCTCACAACCATCAAAATGACGTCTGTTTCGACTTTGCTTAGCGCTTACAGAACTCCTTTCATTGTCTACACTCTACGGGGACGTAACTTTTAATGCCGATCTTACATCAATGAGGCAGTTATCTTTGAAACAGGAATTTATTTCCAATCTTGAATTTTCAAAAAGAAAGAATTTGAAAGTAGAACAATGTTATTTCGAGCGTTGGCGTATTATAAATCTGTTTACGTATTTGCGTCATCGTCAAATCGCGTTTAAATTAACATCAAAGCGGGCAGTCGACATAATCGCAGTAATTCGTAAGTTGTGACCCAGACGGCTTAAACAACGCAATTAGAAACACCTATATACAAAGTACACCAAAAGAGTTGACGTCATAATATGCAATAACCTTTAAATGCAATTACATTACAAATGAACTGAAACTATTTTCAATCAAAACATGAACATTGAACAGGTTTTGTGGGGCATAGAGACTTTAGTTTGAAGGCAGTGCGTTCACACTTTACGCAATCCACGTCTATTAGCAGTTAAAAATAAGCAGTCTGCAAGTGAAAGATAAAAGTTACGAGCTAAGGCAGTCTGGCGACTCAACGTTAAAATTAGCGTCCACACGCGTAAAAGTACAATTAAAAACGGCTGACCACATTGGCCGGCTAAAATACGAACTTAAAATTCTCGATGAAACAAAAATCTGCACAGGAGAAATGGAAAGTTGGAAATAAGACCAATTAGATGAATCAAACGTGTTGTTGACAATATACTTACCTATACACGTGCAACGTGTCTCTTTTCATTGTGTTGTGTTTGATGCGTTAATTTGTGTTGTAGTGAATCGTAACAAGAGTATGTAAGTATTTGGATAGAGTAATTTAAGTGAATTCGAAAGAGATAAAATACGATTTTCGGGCGTAACAATACAAAATGTTCGTGCAAGACAAAGGTTGAAACTGACACATAATCGATGGAAAACTATATAAACAACAAAGTAAGAAATGCGGTAAATCCCTACTACGCTGAAAGACCCGAGTTTTTCGATCGCAGCCAGTTGGCGCCAAGGAGATCGATAAACGGCGGCCGGAATAGTCAAGTAAAATTGGAACTTTGACGTATGAATAGTGCAAAGAATTAAAAAAGAATTTTTAAAGTTCGAAAAAGTCTTTGCTGCTGTCGAACGACGCATCAGATTTGGCGTAAATTCGCCTCTTTTCGTCTTCTATGCGATCTTCGGATAGCGTTGGAGTCTTTGCAACTTCGTAGAAGATTGAATGGGAGTATTTCTGCCAAACCTACAAAAAAGAAAATCAAAAAGCTTGCTCGAAAGCTCACCACCTGAAACCGACCATGCCTGTATAAAGTTCAAAAAACAAACGGACAAAAGAAGTTTGATGTGTAGGACAGACGACAAAGTCAAAGCGCTTTGATACTTCAAAGAAAGTTGAATGACTTGCCGTCTTAAGCTTCTTTCCTTTAGATTTGTTCACCATGTTGTTAAGTTCATGAGCAAGGTCAAAGATTTCGCGTTCCTCATGGCTCGTATAATAGAGCAACGTGTCGTCCTGTAAGAAAACAGAACAAACACGACTATAACGTTCTAATAAAGGGGCAATTATGATATATTGCTGTAAATCGTATACAAGAAAACAAGAGGGTAAAACTGCAACAAATGCGTCTTTAAATTGTACTTTATTAAAAAGTTTTTTACTATAATAACCATGTTTTAAAAATACCAACCCATTGGTGAGGTGTATTCTTCATTTTAATAGCGAGCCACAACGCGGCTGCCGCCATCTTTGATGCGGACCTATCCACGAAATTGTAACATTGCAGGGAAAGCTCCAATACGAAACGGGCCAGAGTCAAAACTTCCATGCTGGACTTGAGACATTTGGCGTACCGTCGTAGAAAGCGATAGGCAATCGGGATGTTGATGTCAAAACCAATCACGATAAGTATAGATCTTTCCATCGCCAACATATCCTTTTTTGTGTAAGCATCATCACAGATGTACAAGAAGTCGTCCACATAGGGGGCGTGGCGTTCCTGCGTGTGATGTACTTGTTTACGTTTAGCAAGAACGCGATGCATAGGTTGCAAATACTTACTGAGTCTGTGGAAAAGATTTTGTCACAACTGGAGACGTTTTAATTATTATATAGCACGATTATAGTCCTTGAAAGGCGTCTAATTAATCTTGTGTCATGAGGCAACACACAACATACACAAAACCAGTAGTGGGTCCAGGGGACAGTATTACCGTGTGGCGCCAACCCACATATACAGTACAACTTGCCGAACAATGCGCACCGAATTTTTAATAAAGTGAGCACAGAGCAAAAGGGAAGCGCTTCATGCAGCAAGCAAAGTATCCAACAAGTCCCATGCCAATACGCAGTTTTAGAAATAATATCGGGCACTAACTCGGTGTGCGACTTAATCACCATATAGCAAATCTATGGTAATGTAGGAAAAGAGTTACAAATTTTGAGAAAACAGATAAATCTGCTCAATATATGTAATTTACTTTCACCAAAACTGCCTTTCAAAGACATCAATCCATAAAACCGATACTATGTCAACAAAAGATGTCAGCGCACTAGATGCGTGTGCGTTGCTGGAAGGCAAGGCAATCGCAAAACAAGATAGCAGGAAACGCATGCTATATTCAACCAGCCGTCGTACGCACACGCATTTGCCTGCACATTGAATTGGCGAAGAATCTAGTCCGAATATGACGTCAACTATGCTGTGTTATACAAGAATGTGGTCTACAGAGCTGATGGTACAATTGAAATGTCGAGGTCTACAATAAGTTAGCTAACTGTCAAAATTTTAATTAGGTTACAAGCCAGTCCCTGGCCTGTGCGCTTTTACCTCATTATACACGTAGGCTACCTGACCTTAACTAAAATCGTTTTGTTTGGCTATTTAGTTACTCAATAGAAGGCTATAAAGCTATATATTAACTTAAATCCATTTATCTTCGTGGTCTATATATTTACCACCCAAAGGTTCCCAATAACCATGTTTGAATGCACAGAACCGTTATGTCAGGAGCATAACCGGTCAAGGCCCCCTCGAATCGTGCGATGCAAAAACAAACTTTTTTTGTTCCCGTGTGATTGCTGGTGAATGCGTTGACGTGCGGCAATCGCATCTGGTGTCCAATAGTTTAACGAATATTTATGGACAAATGACACAAATCTTTCTATGGTTTTTCGTTGAACAAACCTATCTTCCTCAGGTTTGTTTGATAGATTTGTTAGACAATGTTTCTAACCATAATGACTTATTAAAAATTTAACACTAAAGTTGGAAATCAGTCGGATAACTTACGTTAGACTTTTGGCAGGTATTTTTTGATGAAATCGTTTTCAGGAATGTTAATTTTTTTGTGTATTTATGAAAGTTTACTTTTGCCGCGCTTCATTTAACAAGCTAATTTTGCTTTAAGTAAATTGGATCAGTCACTTCGACCAAATAATTGACATTGTATAAAACTCATTTATGTCATAATGCAACGACCTCCCCCTTTTTTGTATAGTTAAAGACATTCTCTCATAGGGAAATTCCCTGAAACAAAACCGATTTGGACACCTTAAAATTTCAAGATCTGCCGCTGCCAACAACCACTTTCACTTGGCAAGTACTGTATACATTATACAAAATATATACATTCTCCCAAAAGTTACTAAAGAATTTCATTTAATTTTTTTAATTTAGGTTTCATTGACAAACTTTAGGCCAATAACATTTGCTTACAAGTTTTGTTCACAAATACTTTAAACCAGATTTAACTTAAAAAGATATTAATTCTACCTACATCAAATTTAGCAGCAACCAGTAATGAAGTGGCTCCAACTAGTTGAAGTCGCTCACGAATGATGTTAACTTTTTGCATATAATGATCCACCAACTTTACAGCAAGGTATAAAGTTTCATGATTCAATTCAAAGTTTTCTTGTACCTGAATGGGGAGGAAAAAATACACTCAGCTAAACTTGATGCATTTTTTGATTTAAGATATCATAATATGCAACTAACCTCAACCATCCAATCCACAAGAATGGCTCTCATATCAGCAGTAACTTCTTTTTGGATACTTGCCAGGTATTTTGCTTTAATGACAAACCTTTTCTCCCTTGATCTCATGTATTCGAATATCATGAAAGCATATTCTGGTGCTTCGTTGTTGTTGGTAGCATTAAACGCATCCAGATCATCAAAATTGAGTTCTTTTCTTTTTGGAGATACTTCATACTCATAATAACATGTTGGCACTGGGGATACCTCCATCGTTTCAGATGACTTTGCTTCATCCCTGGTCGTTGATCTGCTGTTGTGTGCGCTGTAATTGATAAGGAACAGCCCATTAAATTACATGAATAACATCAAAACCATACAGACAAGAGAAAAAATTTTTTTTTCGCTTCATTATAAAAATTTTTTAGGTTGAAACAAATATCTATATATACCTGGAAAAAGCAGTTTCTAATGAATTGATTGTCAAGTTTGAGTCATCAGATTTAATGTCAGGCACTGATTTCTGCAAAGTCTGCTTAGATTGCAATCGAAGAGATCTTCGCTTCCTTATTGTTGGCTTGCTGATTTCTAATTTTTCCACCAGTGGTCTGAGCTCAAACTGCTTTGTGTTTTTGATGGCCTGCAAAAAATTAACATACCGGTATGGCCATAAAAAAACAATATTATGATGAAGCCTTCACATAAAAAAGTTGTGCTGTAAAAGGTTTTTATACTACTGAATGTTTAGTATAAAATAAAAAGTATAACATCCATGGCAATGAAGATTTTTATTGTTGTGTATTCACGTTAGTAATATTTCCAAATGCTGATCTTTTTTGTACAGAGCCCTTGGCTGGAGAGCTGGCAGGTCTCTTGGATGCAGATTTTAAGTTTGCAGCATTCATTTTCTGTCACACAAGAAATAACCTTTTTATAATTAACAGCAAATATAAATCCTTCAAATTTCTTATCAATTTCATTTTTATTGGACCATGATTTAAATGGTCATAGCCTATGTTTCATATATTTTCATTGTTTTATGTCATATATGTAGAACAAATCAACAACACTCAAAGCTCACATAGTGCTTACAAACTAGAGATAAAGATAGCAAGAATCCAGGAAAATTTTTTTGGTAAAGCTATTACCTGGCCATTATCAGATATATTTTGGTTCCTTGTCAAAACATTAGAGTGCTGAAATATTGAATTTTCTGACATTTTATGCTGCACTTTACTTACAGCCTTATATATACCATACCTACTGGTACTATTATTAATATAAAAAAAAGAAAAATCTGTAATTCAAGAACAGATCACATATCTGAATATTTACATCTGACGGTTGCCATATATTTTACTTGCATTTGCTAGCAATTGTCAAACCATCTTGTACATACTTCAAGGCTTAAACATGCTTACAAAAAAACTGCTGTCAAAATATGTTGCTATTGTGGTTGCTAATGTACACATTAGGTTGCCAAAGATTGAATACATAATATTGCATTCAAACCAGTTTAACAAATATATAAAGTATCATTTTCAGCATTATTTTTCATATATTCCACCCAATCTTCTCAATTTCAATACCAAATCAATGCATCAAATTCAAACCTACTTCATGTGGATATTTTCTTCAAAAAATAAAACATAAACAAATTAACATGATGTTAAGAAGTTCAAAGTATAAATTGAAACAGACCATATCACAAGTCCAACAAACACAACAAATCATCAACACAAACAAACCTTTATACATTTTACCAACATAAACAAACTCCTAAAAGTTTCACTGGATATGTTCTTCATGTTGCACAGCTTGCAAGTTTATGTTATATATAGTGTTTATAATATATCATATATTCATCATTTCAGTATAAGTTAAGCTTAAAACATATCAAATGGGTCCTGTAGAAAAAAACTTTGGTTTCTCATATTCTTAAAGCCCATGTTAGTGTTTTATGATTTCATTTCACTTTGCATCTCTCAGTAAAATGAAGTTAAATTTGCAAGATGGGTTTTGTTCAGATGGTCTGTTTTCAATCAACGATTCCTGTTTAACTTGATGGATTTTGTCACCCTCCTACAATGATTTCCCTCACCAACTAGGGGTAAGTGCAGACCTAATCAAGAAACCCTGCTATCTGGCTAAATCTGCATATCTGATTCTTGCCCTTAATCACAATACTTTTCATGTTGAAACAGCCATACTTTCCTTTACAAAGTTCACTATTATGTACTATATTGCCAGCAACTTTTCGACAACCAAATAAACTAAAAAATCACTTATAATAACTGGATAGTGTTAACTAGGGATGTGCCGATACAAAGGTCGTCTGTGCGGAAAATTTGGGCAAACACAAATATATACTAAAAATGACAAAACCGAACATAATATCACTAATAAATTTACTGACTTCAGGTAAGAAATGATGATCAGATATTTTCCAGGCTATGCTAAACTAGAGTTAACATTTCTTACTGAAAGTCATTTATTTAAAGATTTTACTTTTCAAATCGACAATTCATCATTAATTTTTAGGAATTATGTCACGTTACAAGTATGATTTGCCAATTCTTTGATGAAATTTTATCATTTGGTGACGATACGAATCTATTCAGTATTCGTTCGAGTAAAACGTTGTAAAATTCGGATTGGCACAAACCCCGAATAATCGTCCTCGCGGCACATCCCCAGCAGTAATAAACGCTTCTGTCGCTTCGGGCATTGTTTTATTGCTCAAGTCTGTGAGTACCTGTTGCTGTGCTGTGTTCCAGATTTCAATCATTTGCTGCAAAACACTGATATCTTTGCCACAAGAACTAGAATGCCGTCTTTCATACTCGTCTGTCTTATCTTCCATAATGTCCATAACAACACAGTTGACTACAGGCTGATCTTTACAATTACATAAATGACTTATCAATAAGATTGGTCATAAATAACATACGCTAAGGCCTACCTTGTGGATAATAGGTTACGCCGGGCGTTGTGTTAATACTATTACCGACAAAATATAAACCGGTATGCAACAAGTTTTGTGATCAAAGAAAACACTACACAGCAGGTGAAACTAGTTAACACAATAACGTTGCGGTAATAAAACATCGCTCGCCGCTGTGTTTTGTCTCACAAACGGAACACCTAATAGCGTTAACAGACAGCAGTATGTCAGTACTGACAATAACCTAGGCCCTAGGTTATTCTATATACCGTAAGCTGCTGCATGATCTCCTTTCATTTCACGCAGGTATAGGCTATGACAATACCTCGACTTAGCATCATCGCTTAAAAACAACACTATCCTAGGCCCTAATCGAATTCGGAACTTATAACATATCTGCACTAATCTTATTTTTTCAAACTTTAGCTTATTTTAATATTGAAAGAATTGCTGTCCACTTCGATCGATAAACAATCCTAATTTTTTCCCGTTAAAAATTACTCCCTTGCGATATCTATGAGCGTTTAGCTTTCAAATTTCGTGCTCTTATTCGTGCCTAAATATTCCGACACGCTGATTGGCCAAGCGTCTATTACAAGTATGACGTAAGTATTGATATTGTGCTGAGGCTGTCACCGTAGCGTATCAAATCAATCGACAACATTAACACGCGTTTACATTTTTGCTTCTGGCTAGTGCTGGGTTCGAGTAACGAAATTTTATTAAGTAAATTTTATCAGATTACTTAAGTAACTTAAGCAATTCAAACAAATCTGGTAAACGACATTCAGGCTTAAAAACATCGAAGCACATCAAAATTGTTACAACGCACACATATTTGACCTTAATCTAATTTCGGTAGATTCTTTCCAACTACTCAAACAAGATATTCTGCAATTATTACAAAACTCTTGACAAGTACAAATTTATAACTTTCACTAAAACTAAACACAAAATTATTGACTTTAAATACATGAACTACAGACTCCAGTATTTGAAATGTTTCATGGCTCAGCGTCTTTTCTCCTTGAAACCGCTTTAATCTTATGCTTAGTTTTGTCTAACTAAAAATTGCTAGTTTGCGTGCATAACGTTCTTGCGCTAACGAATCTAACTCTAATAGCACAAAGTCACACTCACGATTACCAAACACGCTTTCACAAAACATATTCATTTTTGAAGCACTCATATTTTTACGTCACGAGTGCATTGTTTACGCTACAAGTAAAGTTACGTTTGCGAAACAACACGCAATGATTACATATGACATGCGTAATTATACGACATGTCATGACCATATGTAATATTGCGTTTGCCAACAAACGTAATGTAGCTTTAAAAATCTTCCCTTTTCTAAAAGCATAGGCTATTACTTGAAAATATTAAGTAAAGGTTTTCAAGTAAGTAATTAAGTAATTACTTGCTTGAGCCCGCCCCTGCTTTTGGCAGATGCTGATTTGCAAAAATGTTGCTGGCTTTGCAAAAAAATATGTAAGGTGAACTAAGCAGATCATTACAACTGTAAGACTACTGTATGTGGTGAGACCAGAAAGGACTGCAAAACAGCACACTGGTAACGGGCGATTTTTTTTATACGTAACGATCAAGAATTGCAAATAGTCACTCTGCCAAGAATTAAGATAAGTTTAGAACACGGTGCTGACGAAACGGTCGCGATTGAAATCGTTATTTCTTATCGTATTTAATTGCTATGGTTTTATCTAGATTACTTGCCGAAAACATGTTTGTTTACCTGCGTCATTAAATTCACTTGGATACAACGCAGTGTTTGCATTTTGCTTTATACATGTTTCAAATTCGTTTGTCCCTGCCTTACTTGGCCCACAGTAGCATAATAAGTGAAAGCAAATAAAAGTGCCGTTACTCCAAAGTGAATTGTTCAAGACTCGACTTAACTAACAAAATATAACCAATATTCCTACTGTGCTTGCTGAAAGATCCGAACCTGATTGCAGAAGCTCCATGTAAGTGCCTTTGTCATAGTAACGCAACACTTTTGAGGCTTATTTTGCTGACAAGAATGACGAGGTATTCTTTGGCTGTCGTTAACTTTTACTGGCTTTGATGAATGAAAATATGTACTAGAGGTAGGCTAAATCCTTGACCTGTACAAAAACGAGAGCTGACAGTCCAATATAATAACATTAAGAGCAGTTGAAAACTTCGTCACTGCAAATCGTATTAATTCTATATTGAAGCTGGGGGTCGGCAACAAACTGACTGGATTTTAAAATGAACCACTGTGACAAGCTTGACGATGATAAACAACGAGGAGCGATTAGACTGAGATCTGGGCAACAGATAATGAAACAAACTTGATTATTTCTGGGTTGTACCAAAAGATTACAGCTTTATCTAAGTAAAGCTCTAGCAACATGAAGCTCAGACAGGAACGCGTAAATATAGCCTACTTAGTACCTACTATACTGTGTTTTTTCCAACATAGACCTTCCTGGATTATCCACAAAACAATAAAAAATACATATACTGTAAGCTGCAATGAAAGTTATTTTTATCGAAGATAAGTCTTAAAACACATGTGTTTCAACGAAGCTCGGGCATGCAATCCTTTGCTAGGGGTCACGGGAAAGTTGGTAGCCGAGAGGTCAGTAAAGTTCATTAAAAATGTTTGCATAATGTTTTGATTCTTTTATTCATTCTTTGCTATCTTTTAGAACAGCGTGGTCCAACTTCTTTTCATCGCGGGCCAAAATCAAAAAATTTTTTTATCTTGCGGGCCAATGTTTTTAAATTAGAACTGAAGAAATGTGAAATTAGAACTGAAGAACAATGTGACATTGATATTAGAACTGAAATTAGAATAGTTCAAAATTTAGCTATTAAATGCTGATCAATGTGACATCTGCGGTCGAGGTTCTTCCTCGACAATAGCGTCTATCAAAGCTGACTATCAGTTCGCGGGCCAAAAAATCGGTGCTCGCGGGCCAACTTTGGCCCGCGGGCCTGCAGTTGGACCACGCTGTTTTAGAACAATAGAAATAATCAGTGGTGAGCAGTCGGTACTTTGAAAGTACCGTCGGTACCGGTACTTGGCAAAAATATACCGACGGTTTTACCGGTTCACCGACGTATTCGGTACTATTTTAAAAAAGTAGTTCGGTACTCGGTACCGGTACTTTTTCTGTAAGTGTAAAAGATGCTGCTGCAAATGCATTGTTTGCGGCAATTATGTCCCCGGTAAAGGTTACTCCATGTCAAAACATATGTGACGTTAATCGCTTGCAATTTTACTTGACATTTCTAAAATTAAAAAAATCAACAAATGGTAAAATTAGTATTAAGGACTAATTAACATGTATTTTTGAAAACATACTTGTTATAATTTTGAAATTATCGCGTGAAAAGTACCGCGGTACAGTAATTCGGTACTATAGTACTGGTACTGCCCACCTGTGGAAATAATATAAGTCGTACAAAGTAATAACATCAACAAACAGAGGAGACTTTCCAAAACTGGTCGCGACGGTCTCCCATATGACCATGTGCCTCTACTACTACCAGTATACTATATTACAAATTAGACGCAATAGATAAATATAGCCTATAAGCTACACGGCTTATGGGCTACTGTACTTAAAGTTATCTGATGTTAACAAAATTGTCGGCAACTACCAAACCATGAAAACATTAGAGGCACTAGAATACTAGATGAATCCTTCGCAATCAACTTACGCGTGTGTATTGTAAATCTTTCAACATAGAAAGACTAAAATTTATTTGATCTAAAAGTAACTTTACACAGTGTGCTAACGACATTAAAACGTAGCCCTAGTAATATCTAATTATCGTGGCTTCTAAGGACTACAGTAGGCCTACACACGCCTACGCTAACTTATAGCTACTAAATATAGGCTATCCTAAAGCAATGCAACTTTTCCCAAGAAATGTAACCAGTCGTATCTTACTTTAATAGGTCAGTTACTTTACAGTAATTGCTTTCTGTTCGTTGTGTCTCTACAACCTTCTAATTCGAACGAGTGGTGACGGCATCGACTTGGTTTCTGAACATGTTATTCGCCGGAGTTCAAGTGAAAGTTTTATGATAAAAAAGTATAAAATTAAAAAATGCAAAATTGACATCCGACGTATATTCAACTTATAACGAAGCATTAACGAATCGAATTACCACAATTTTTATGTTCCGATGAAGGCGTTTTTGACGAGTTTGGAGAGAACGGACGCTAGTTTTGGTTTGGGAACCACAACACATTTCGCAAGAACCGAAGTTCTGAGTTAAATATAAGCTATAAATTACGGTATCCTAATTTATTCATATATGCCTTTTATTAGCCTTCATGATTTGCCAGAGTCAGTGATATTGCATAGAGTTCTATGCAAAATTTCAAATTAAGCCAAGTCGAGTGTACGAACGTTTGCTATAGTGTAGAGTAATTCTGAGAGTGTGAGCAATAAAATTTAAGCGATTGCCAAAATTCTGTTGCTATCGCTCTTATTACATGGTTGAAAGTAGCTTATTATGTTATTAAGAATTTGAGAAGGCAGTCGATCACTGCAAACCTCCGATCAAGTTTACAAATAACGGCGCAATCACTCGAGTTGTAGTGAATGATATCTATACACAACATAGATCCATTGGAGAAAAAACATCTTGCTAACTTAAGGAAGCGGTACTTATAAATTGAAATAATTAATGTAACTATTTCACTTGACTTACGCAGAAAATATAATTTTTATGTCACACTATAGGAACAGTTTACCCGGAATTCGATTTAGATAAAAGCCGAAAATTATATACGCAAAAATGCAAAGTAACATTTAAAGAGCGTTTTACATTATTATGTCTTTATATCATCGCTTTTGATACATTGTTATCTGTGGTTTTAAATTTTGATTTTGTCCTACCATATACTTGCCTACACCTAACCAACAATTGAACAAAACTCAAACCTGCCAATTATATAGCTACAAGACATTTTGAAAGTAAAACTGTATATACTATATATACCCGGATGACTGTTATCTATAACAATTAGCATGGCCAATTAGCAGTTTATGTTTTAGATAAATGTGCTGTAAACGCAGCAAGACTTCTGTTGTATATCGTCATTATAGCATAGCTACATTATTATTATCAAAGGTAGCACCAACCGCGTTTGTTTTATGTCCTGCAAATAAGAGCTAACTCCAGTCTTTCCGAAACCATTGTCTAACTAGCGACAGAACTAACAACCAAGCAAGCATTGTAAATAGTAGTAAAAATATAACCCTGCAAAGACAACAAACTCATGTCGCATCTAAACTTGGTGAAGAAACCCACATGGTGCTATAGCGTTATAATGCCCATACAGTAAAACTCATGCATCCAGTATTAGGATATTATAATTATCGGTCAAATTATCTAACAATCGTTTAAATACCTGGCACTTTTTTCGCAGCGAAATGCTGCACGATTACTCATCAGCCACATCCCGTCCATTTGCAACTTTAAGTATTTTATCAGGTCGGCCCTTATCAAAAATCGAATACACCTCGCGTGTCAGTTTATAGCCAAGTACATGAGATAAGAACTTGATTATCCTTGTTCGCATATCAAGCACGCGTAAGTGTAATCAGTTATCACTAAATAACCTAATGCTGAAAATTGCTAAACTACCTAAAAATATCTTAACTCAAATGACAACAGACACTTTCCGAGGTTTGAGTGGTAAGATTTTTTCAATTGCGTTTTCTATAGTTAGCAATAAAATTAATATCCATCCGCTTTGGTTCGTTTTAAATTGCAAGCGTTTTGGCTATTAAGTTGTAAAGATTTCTCCGATGTCAGTAACTTGTGAATATTTATACGTTATTTTAATTTTTTTGAACAAATGCATTAGACTTGTTCGATATAGCATCATGGTTCGTGACTAGTGTAGCATGCGACGTAAAATGCGTAAGAGTTTACGTAAAATCTCCGGCGCTTGTGAAAATAGCAACACTGTTTGTGTTTTTTGCTAGTCTATCATTTTAATCTTAGCTCTAAACGGTTAAATTTATTCCATTATATCAAAGAAATTTAATTTTTTTAATTGCAGTGGTATTTGAAAAAGGTATTATTCCAGTAACACAAAAACGAAAATGCGGCGTGTATGAGTTGTAAAAGAATAATTAATCTGTGACTATATATATAGGTTATTACATCAAAGCATGTTAAATGTGGTACCAGCAAATGACCCACTTAGCTCATACTATACGCAAAGCCGGACTGTTATTTTTACAAAATACAAAAATTAGTTTACTACTATCACTTTTTAAATATAAAAGCACTATAAGTCTGTTTTCGTCGGAAAACAAAAGGAAATTGTGATCTCCAGCAGCGCGAAGGGAAGGGTTTTCAGATAAACAATCGATCGTAAAATACAAACGCTGATCGTTACCTGAACTTAAAACAGTTCTGAAGACAATTAAAATTCTTTATCATCTTATTAATTTTTTATATATGAAAGGAATTTATGTCTGTTATGGACAATAGGCGACGATTTACCTCAACAAAGCAGAGGTTAACAACAATATATACGGATATACTCCTTTAATGCCTATACCCGTGCACCAATAGACTAACTAGTTTGATCAAAAGATACCGTCTTTGAAATAATATAAGCAAATATAAATAGAGTATTCGATCTTTGGCAAAATAAAAACCTCACTTTCTAAACTCTGAAAATGTGCGCGGCGTATCTGCAACCACAACGCAGCGACTAAGCTTTTGAAATCTACCTTGATTTATCTGTAAACAATCGAAATAAATTAAACTTTAAAAACCTTAAAAAATTGGCAAACTGTGGTCAGAGTAGGCTACTCCATACTGCAGAAAGATAGTATGATTCTGGGAAGTTAAGCATCAGGTATTTATATGTGAATGAGATGAACTTCATTCTATTTTCCACTCGATTCCTTATCAAGTAATGACCATTCGAACGGAAGTGAAAATTTCCCAAAACGGTAAATAGATTTTATCTTATCTATACCGACAACTTGCGCAACTACAACTATTAGAGGTCCCGAAGTGCCATTAAAACAGCTTTGAAGTTAAAAGTTGTACGATAACGGTTGCACGTAAACACGCGCAAGTAATATCACAGAAACCGAGCGCGTGCCAACATGCACCTAGCAACGCTTGCCCTATCTAACTACGGATAGTTAGCAAACAAGAAAGCGCTAGGAAGTGAATTAGAAAGTTCGTGCATAAGATAAGTATTATATACCTCAGTACTTCCATGTACGCTACAGTTTTAGCATTTATGTTATACCAATTATTTCTTAAAATTTTCAAAGTTTGTAATACCTGTAGCAGTTAACCATTGTCGCTAAATAAAAACTTTTCCGTTTAAAGTGTATCCAACCAACGTGTATATAACTATATTATTAATTAAGTATATAACTATAAGCTCAGTGGCGGATAATGGACGGTTGATGCCTTGAGGGTAACTTTAAGTTGTGGAGCCCCATATGTACAACGTGATGTCTATTCTCGCACACTGAGAGCCTGGGTTAGGCCGTCTTGAGCATAAGCAAAAAATGCCGCTCCATTTCCATTTTCATGTTTTAAATTGTGTTGAGGGCGGACCAAAAGTGTTTAAAGACTGGGTGGAAAAATCCTGCTTTTATCCATACCGCCCAAAATGAGCAAATGTTTCGGGTTTTTGGCACCTTGAAAAACGCTTTAAAACGTCTCGAAACGAAATGTATTTTCACATTTATATGTATACATTTATAGAATAGCTGTGGAAGTTTGTATATATACTAGTGTAGGCTAAAATTTTAAATTGCCGTATTCGATGATAACCCGCTTGCCATCAGGTTTTCAATTGTTTGGTTTTGGACCGTGTTCGTTTGGCGGTTTGATTCTGTAATATACAGTATTAGATTTATTCTTTTTTAAATTATAATGACAGTTTGATTTGGTGATTAGTCTTTCGGCATGCCAAAATTTGAGCAGATGGAGAAAGGTGGAGCTTAGAAACCTTAAAAACTCAGAGTCCTGGCGCTCGTGTCCCAATTACTCCAATGATGATCCACCACTGATAATGCAATATATGTGCTAATGCCCAGTTCAGTTTCTGTAAATATTAATTATAAAAAAAAACGACAAAAGAAAGTTTTTGAAACTGGTAACTCAATTCCTTTGGGCTATGATACAAGTTCTTTAAACAAAGATGTTGGTAAAAATACAACATTGGTAAAAAAATACAGTAATAAAATAATGTTGAATACGGCTTTGGGCTTAGCCGACATCACACTAATGTAGTATTGCATAACGATTGACCTTTTGTTGTGAAACAAATCGTGCCACGGACCTGACTTGTTTTGATGCATTTTGTTACACTTTCTAGCAAGCGAGTTCAAAACACCTGCTAAGTCAATAGACTGGGAGCTAAGTCAACAACAACATGGCTGACAACCCGAAAAATGCAAAAAGAGTGTTGACAGCAAACTGCTAGGGATGTGCCGTGAGGACGAGTTCGAGTTCGAGTTCGAGTTCGTGCGAATGCGAATATCACAAAGTTCGACACGAACGAATATTGAATAGATTCATATCATCACCAAATAATAAAATTTCATCAAAAAGTTGCCCAACCTTACTTGTGACGTGACACAATTGCAAAAAATTTATGATGAAATGGCGATTTGTAAAGTAAAATCTTTAAATAAATGATCTTCAGTAAGAAATGTTAATTCTAGTTTAACATAGCCAGGAAAATATCTGATCATCATTTCTTACCCGAAGTCAGTAAATTTATTAGTGATATTATATTCGAGTTCAGCATTTTGAGTATTTGTGTTCAAGCGAATCTTCCAAACAGGTGATGTTCGGCGAATCTATTCAGGTTTGGGTTGGTATCGGCCTATCCCTAGTAAACTGCTGGGTGGTGGTCATGACAGAAATGTATATTTTAAGCATTTCTGAACCACATAATTACAAGCGACTTTGTGCAAAAAAATTGTATGTAAAGAAATATTATTGGTTAAATTCAATTGTGAATAAATTTTTTGTGAAGAATTTCACCCGCATCAGCGAAGCATTGACAGCAAGAAAAACAACCAAATTATGAATTTAACACCATATTTTGAACATAAGAAATGATAAACGTTTTAACAGTTTTCACAACACCACACTGGCAAAGTAATGCAACGTATCTAATACACTTGCGCAGGTCTATATACCATATCCCTTGTACCTTCCAATGAAAACAGTGGTTTCGAACTTGAGTTCGATTCAACCGCAGGGATTCGGGCCCCATAGATTCTCATAGTGCACAGTAACTAGAAAAATATGTCTTAAACGGGCGCAGTTTTAGCTTGAAACTTTTTGTTGCTGAGAAATTGTTCAACATATTTTTTTAGGAACTTTGCATCGTGGGTATAATTTAAAGGAATATCCCAAAAGAAGGAAATATTCTGCAACAAAATTACAATATAAATAAATTATAATATCTTGGACGTGTTTTTGCAGGTATTAAGTTATTCTAGTTTCGGATTTACTCAATCAAAGCAAACTTTCATTGCGCTGAATATTGTTTTTCAACAAGGATGAAGTTAAACGTATAGAGTTGCGTCGCATATAACCAGGTTTGCCATCGATCTCAACTCAAAAATAAGCACGACTAGGAAACGGAAGACGAATATCACCTTAAAAAATGCACAACAGGAGAAAGCAACCAAATGTTCCTAAAAAAAATAAAAAGCGAAACACTATCTGCATGTTCTTAATTTTGGTATCTTTTTGGTACAAAATGGTCTACTAAAGGTGTCAAAATGCCCAAATTACGAACCTCTGCCCTAAAAATAAGACGAAAATAAGGACATTTCTTAGAAAAAAGGACAAAAAAATTTTCTAAGACACGCACCTTTAAAATAAGGACAAATCTTAGAAATAAGGACGGTATGGCAACCCTGCATATAGCAGTGACATTAATTGAAAATTATACAAAACTTAAAAATTTCAACTGAATATTCTCTTGAGAGATTTAACACTTATATTACTGTTTATGAAAGTAATGAGATTTTCTTCTATGTTGATGAAAGTTTTTATAGTCAAGGTAGAGTAACTAAAAATTACAAAATTACGGTTACTCGCCAACGGTCGTACGTAGACCAAGTAAAGTTTATAAGTCTTTTGTGGAACCTTTTAACTAGAGTTCTTCTGTTTACAAGCATATCAAACTTAGATATCAAGCAGGGTTATGCTTAAGCATGCTGCAAGTTTTAGGCTTATGTTGTATTTAATGTATTAATTAACAGTTAAGACGGACAGCTGAAGTGAAACTAAAGATGCGTTCTGCGAAAAGCTCAATGCCAAAGAGGTCTTTGCAAAAGAGCACCTGTTTAAGCTTGAAAATTTCAACGCTAGGATTGCCTCAGACTACAGCTTTTGACCACGTTACACTCGTGGCCACTTCGGCACAAAGAAGCGCAGCGAGAGTGAGCAGCTTCTGCTTGAGTTTTGTTCCTATCATGACCTCTACATCACAAGCACTTTCTTCCCTATCAAGCCAAAGTCTACCCTTGACGTACCTTACATCACAACACTGGCATCAGCTAGACTTTGTCGTGTGTCAGTTATCTGTGTAACTACCACAACGCAGATTGCGACCTTGACCACTCATTGGTCTGCAGTAAGGTGCGTTTCGGCCCAGGCTGATTCATCGCTCGAAACAGAAAGCTCGTCCCCCACATAAACACCGCCGGAACTCCAATGACTGAATCACGGTGCGTGTACGCTTCATCAAAGATCTTGTCGAGGCTTTCAAAAATTGCCCAACTGACGATTCAAGTGAGCGATGGAATCATATCTGAGATGTTGTACATCCATCTACAATGGACACCTTATGGAAGAAAGAGAAAACAAACTAAGACAGGTTCGATCCATGGATCGTGGAGCTGGAACCTGCCATTACCGCCAAGTGTGTAGCACTGTTCGAGCACAAAAAGCAACCCATCGTGACACTTGCCACATAACTTACCACCAAGCCCGTAACAATGTCGCATAAAGGGCGCCTGTGTTATGCGTGAATAATTAGTTATTTTGATATCTATGTGTAGTCTAGAGTCTAGACTACACTATAAAATAGACTGAACACTAATCACGTGAGCAAAACGGTTAATTGGCAATAAAACTTAAAAAGCAATCTTTTTATAAAATAAAAGCATTTTTATTCAAGGGAAATAATTTCAGGATATTTTGGGTGTTTTAATTGAGATAAGTAGGTTTTTATTTTCTGTAAAAATGCCATGAAGTTGTTTGGGTGGCTTAAGACCGGTCACGCTTCAATTGAGCGAATTAGCTTGTCAGCAGCACATAAATCCATCTTCGCAGTTCGACTTCGCGATGTTAAACGAAACTGGATGTGTTCAAAAATGTTAACACATTTTTATTTTGTCTCTTCGATATAGTTGCGAGGAGGATAAGATAGTGCATTCGTTGTGAACGAACGGTGAGTGAAGTTATAGTTTTGTTTTGTAGTTGTAGTTCGATCATTTTCATAAAATTTAGGTCGAGATTTGCCTAGACCTAACTAATAATTGGAAATCTGAAAATAGCATTATAACATATAAGTTATACATTACTTTTGGGTCTGAATTGTATTGCATTGACTATAACTGAATTGGCTTCTACTGATCTGGTATACAGTTTATTAACTATAGTGCATATAAACCTTAAACTTTCGACGTGGAATACTGTACAACATGTCTTTGCACCAAACAAATTTTCGACATACTTTTATATAGTATTTTCTGCTTGATTTGTTGTGCATTAATGTGGCTAACTGCACTATCTATATACAGTAATTCGAAAAGACAAGATTGCTTAGCCAGGCATTAGACATGACAGCCAAGCTTTCTACGTTTTGAAATAAGCAAAGGAGACACGTTTTCTATAACTCCTGGATAAAATTATTGTACTGAAAAAGTGGTTATACAATTGAAAAAGTTTCGACTCCGATTCGTTTTTTTTTCTCTTAGTCTTCAGTAGTTCAGGTTTGGTTAGGGATGAGATAAATTTAAAATATTGAGTTCTGGTCCTGCTTCGGTTTTCAAAAAACATCCGTTCAAACCGGTTTAAAGGTTCAGATTCAGTTCCTGTTCGATAACCTGATTGAACATGCTAATATGATCATATGTCTTTATAGCTGGGCATCCGCTGTCGCTCGTACTCTCGCTGGTTCATGAAAAAAAGGGTGAACAAGCGATATGTCAACGTCTCGGTAGCAGAGCTGCTTTACTCGAGAACCATTTTTGTGGTACTCGAAAGTTCACATGCACTACTACTTGTAAACTACTGCTTCTAAACCATTTACCTTCCCATGAATGAGATTCTGATCTGACCACCTGGGGTCTACGCTGTAGAGTGTAGAGTGTAGGCAGCCTACAATTTCTTATTTCAGCTGCTTATTCTCATACAAACGCAGTTTTCTATTCAGTTCTAGATAAAAGTGTGAAAAATCGATTGTAATGGTAAAAAGTTAATAACAAATGCGAAACATCAACATGGCCCATCTGAGCCACAAACGTGACGCATCTGAGCCACAGTCGTGGAGCATTTGAGACATGCTGGTGGTTCAAATTTGTTTTGCGCCACACATGTAGATTGGCGCAAATTCGTGGCGCACAGACTACAACCGCTGTTGGTGCTTTCGTTCTCTTACAAAAAAAGAGTTTGTCTTGCTGCTCACGCTCTCGTTGTTTTTAGCAATTAAAAAGTATTTTAAATTAAGTATCCACATCATTCACCCACTGCATTTTGCATAACTTTCCGTAGTGATTGCAGCCGCTTCATATTCTTTCATAAAAACATTTGCTTATTTTCCTACATGTTACTGTGTATGATGATAATTACATCTTTTTCTTACTCAACTAAAAATTAAATTCACATTTCGGATGGTCATAGTAGGAAGTGGGGCGAATGAGTACACGAGACTGATCAACGTGCACGCCGACCTTTTACAGGCTAACGTTGATTCATGATAAACGAACCAAAGTTTCAAGTAAAGTCGATTGCTTGGACGACGATTCAAAAATAAAAGAAGAATTTAGATAACAGATTTTGGACAAAATTCGTGCGTCTTAACACACACAGTTTTTTGTCCAAAATCTGTTATAACATGCAAGCGGGTTGGTTGGTAACAAACTGATTGAATCAATGCCTACATGTATTCATATTTTTGTAAAACCTGCTACGGATTTTTCAACATTTTCTTGCAAATTATGCTTTTTCGGATCCATTCATCACAGAACTAATCATTACAACGAAAAGCTTTTCTAATAAACGGGAACGTAATCCTTATAACTGAATAAAAAAAAAAAAAAACATCACCTAATTGACACAGGAAAGTCTTTGAAATGTTTTCCAAATTAACTTTTAACTGTAGATTACGTTACGCATATACGTTACTTACAAAACAAATAAATTCCTACCATGGTAAAAATACTTAATATTTGAATAGACTACGGTACCGGTTCAGTGTTAAAGCTAAGCGAAGTTATATGTTTTAGGCCCACATTTAAATTCTTCAAACATAGTTAATTTTCCAAAACAAATTTCAGACCTCCAATTTTTACGTCACAATTCCATGCTCAACTCAAGTGTGACTGATCTTAACTGATAACGGCAATAAATAAGGTACCTGTACCGAATAAGGCCCGGTCCCTAATAAGGCCCATTGCTCATATTTCGCAAACCCGTGCAAATAAATGAAAGATTTTGTCCCTACATAAAAACTAATATAAATTCATGATGGTTTACCAGATTTCATCCTTGTCACGTGATCAACCGATTCGCTAGAGCACAACAAAAATTTGATATTTGCAGTTAAGGTGGTTTTGTTAATTTAGAAAAAAAGTAAGTGAGAATTTGGCCGGTTAAATGAACTGTTGTCAGCCGGCTGAAGTTTTCATGTAACAACCAACTTAGTATCGAAAAGGATAATGCACTTTTTTTTGCTAAAATTTTTCTGATGATAAAAATGTGACATTTTTTTCGTGGATGCCACATGCGCCTAATAAGGCCCATACAAGATGCTTGGCTAATTGATGTCCAGACTTCAAGAGTGGTTCCAGTCATCAGTTGGCAAATTGTTGCAGTTACTTTGATGCGCCTAGTGGAATCTTTTTAAATGTTTGTACAACTTAAAATGTGAAATTTCTAATAATGTTATATGTTGTCTATTATTATGTTTTGAATCAAAATACTCACAAAATTGGTGGGCCTTATTAGGAGCCTATGCTCCTAATAAGGCCCATTTTTTGGAATTTTTAATTTCTTTATAAAAATTTTTTGGGGGGTTGTCAGGTATTGTGGTTTTAATATGTTGTAGTCATATACCCTCACTAATAGAATACGATTTTTCAGTCTATTCTCATTTATGGTTCTTGAGTTATTTTCAAAAAAGTGTTAGGTGGGCCTTATTCGGTACAGGTACCTTATACTATGATTGCCACCGATCATAATAATCAGCAAATATAAGGTTTAACAGGTGAAAAAAATAACTCTATTGTTTTTCAACGTTTCATTAACCCATTCGAGTTAGCTTTATCAGGACAATGGGAATAAAATCTGAATTTTAAGAAATTATATGAAATGACGAATGTCAGGTTGCCTTTTTGCCACTACTTAGGAACAAATATGACACATCAATGTGATGTCATAATAACACTTACTTAGCTAATACATAGAAATGGTTTAGGCTGCTGTAAAAATATGCAATTTGCTTCCTTCCCCTAAAGACCGGGTACCATCTAACAAAAGACAAGGGACGATTTATGAGATTGCATGCCAAGATTGCAGCTCTACATACATTGGGGAAATCAAACGCTTTCTCATAACTAGGATGAAAGAACAAAAAGGAAATATCTCCAATATTCTACAGGAAAAAACTTGTTTGAGTAGACATGCTTTGGAGCATGAACACGCCATTAACTGGAAGGACGCGCGTACTTTGGATTTCGAACAAGATTATTGAAAACGTAAATTCATTGAATCCTTTTTTATAAACGAACGTGATGATGTTATTAATGATGAAAAAGATACCATGCTTTTCCCAATTTATTCTGAGTTTTTTGCATGATCACAGTTAATTAGTATTGTATTGCTGTTTCTTTCAACTGGGCGTTATATATATATATTTTATTTCTGTATTATAACCATTAATTGCATTAGTGACGGCCTTAACAGAGATACCGGTTTTATGGGACTTTATAAATAAATATTCATCATTTGACTTTAATACAGCTTTATTTCCGTTGTCCTTTCATTTACCAATTGATTTTATTTTATTTTGCTATGTCATTAAGTATTTTGTGATTGCTTGGAAGCATGTAGATATGACGTCACAATTGCGTGTGTTGTTTCCAAGCAGACCTATACCTAGCAACTTTGAAATATTTTTTGCCATTTCGCAGTACACCTGAAGAAGCAAGCTTATGCTTGCGAAAGCTCGTGTAGAAAAATATAAATAAAGTTAACATTCAGAGTGCCAAACTATATCCTGTTTTGTTATTTTACTATGAAATTTGGATAACACGGTCCAGACAACATCAACTTTGTAGACAGTAAGTCCGGCACCACAGAGAACCGACCAAAGTGGCAAACTATGGAATCTTCAAAGAAGCTGGCGCAAATACGATCTGACATCTGCTTCTTAACTCAATGAAAGAAACTTGACTTAATTCCTAAAGGACGAAGAATCCTATACAATCTACGCATCACAATAAAGAATCTGATAACCATTGTCGAAAGCTTTCCGTTAAACTAAGAAGTCATCTGCTCAGCATCATGTACTACAGACAAAAGGTAGCTGTTAAAAAAAATTAAGGAACTAGCAAGCCAACTGAATTCGAGAAATTCAAACTTTTCGGAAACTGTGTCTGCTAATAAACTTTATGAAAGGCAATTTACCGCGCTCACGATAAAAAAGGAAAACAAACTCAAATCTCTGACTGCTTTGAGAGACGATACGACCGAAAAGATGAAGACTGTCAACTCTAATACCATCGCCATGAAAAAAGTTAATTTATCCACTTACAACCTCAGTTCCGCTAAATTATTAGTCCTATTCAAAGGTCTGAGTTTCTGCCCCTCTAAGAAGATCGACAAAGTACGACTTTGTAGTGACCTGGAAACATTCTTTCGACGGCTAAGACTCAAAGAATTTTTCTTTGACAAGGAAACATCTGATGACACATCTTCCTCGTCGGCAAGTCTTAATCTCAACAAACAGTCCAATACTTTCACTCTTCCTGAAGGACGCAACCCAAATCTTGATTTATGCATAGATTGTTTTCGGAGGGGGGTACATGCAGAAATCAACAAAAAGATTGTAACATCCCATCTAAGCTTAATTACGCCGAATGGTCAGCCATGAAGAACTTAAAATCTAACCGCAATATAGTCATCAAACCTGCAGATAAAGGAGGAGCCGTAGTGATGCTAAATCGAGATGATTACATCAACGAGTCTCAACGGAATCTAGGGCTCGTTTCATCAACCTCCTCGCGGTGAGTCCTGGAAACTGGGAAATCTAATGATGACCAGGCTAATGATGAAAACAAGGAGACGTTTCCGTGGTGGTAAAAGGATAGACCCTCGGCCACGGAAACAAAGAGGTGACAATATGGACGCTCAGTGCGGGCAACCACCGCTCAACATCTTGCAGCTGAACGTCGAGGGCCTAAACGCAAACAAGATCTGCATTATCAGCCAACTGGCCACCAGGCATAAAGCCCTCATCATCCTGTTGCAGGAAACTCAGTGCACAAGTGTGGACCGGCTGGTGATACCAAATTTCACTCTAGCCGGACATATCCTAAGCAGGAAGCACGGCCTTCCCACGTTTGTCCACAGCAGGCTCAAGTGGAACATCGCCGACCAATCTCCAACCGGATCGGCAATTGAGTGGCTATGTGTGGACATTGATGGTGTTAAAGTTGTCAATGTCTACAAGCCACCAACCTCGCGACTAACACCAACAGCCATCCCAGTGTTCCCACACCCTAGTATCTATGCTGGCGATTTCAATTGCCAACATACGAACTGGGGTTATAATTCCACCAGTCCAGATGGAGAATGCTTGATTGACTGGGCAACCAAGAGTACCCTTGTGCCTTTGCACAACCCTAAGGATGCTCCAAGCTTCTTCTCTGGTCACTGGAACACTGGTACAAACCCAGACCTGGCTTTCGCGAGCACTGGCCACATTAGCTGGAACTTGGACAGTCGTGTTTTAGAGAAGTTTACAAGGTCCCAACATCGACCCTCGCTTATTATGACTCCAAGAACTATTCTCCCAGTTCCAAGTGAGCCATATAAGCGTTGGAATTTCCGCAAGGCCAATTGGGAACTATATAGTCTCACTACCAACGAGCTCGCCCAGGACCTTCCACCTCCGGATACGGGCCTTGTAGATGAGGCTTACCAGGACTTTTGTTCTGCCATCGCTAAAGCAGCCAAGCGATCAATCCCACGCGGTCGTAGAAATAACTATAGACCGTGTTGGGATGCGGAGTGTGAGAGCCTCTACCAGGCCTTTCTGAAGGCCCAGCAGGGCGAGGCATCAAAATCAGCCGCCTCTGCATTGCACGCTCGACTCGATGAAAAGCGAAGAGAGCGTTGGACAGAGGCTGTCAACACCATCGACTTTACGCACTCCAGTCGTCTGGCATGGAACACAATCAACAACCTGACTGGCAGGTCCAGACAAACGCATCGCCCATGCCCCATCTCTGCCAACTGTATTGCCTCCCAGTTAGTAAAGAATGGGGTCTATGGAGCGAGAGATCGCAAATCAGCCTACCTTGTTAACAATGAGGTGGCTGAGCTCTGGAGGATCCCTACACCTCCTGGCGAAACAATCTCTGGAGATTTTACTCCAGAAGAGTTTGCCAGCGCCCTCCAGCTGCTAAAGTCTGGGAAAGCTCCAAGCCCTTATTCAATTTGCCCGGAGCTGATTATCCATGCCGGAGCTGCTTTAAAGTCCTGGCTAAACAAGTTCTTGTCTTCCTGTTTACACACACTCAAGCTTCCGAAAATCTGGAGAAAAGCACTTGTGGTTGCCATCCCAAAGCGGATGAAGTCGATAGAGGATCCAAAAAGTTATCGACCAATTTCCCTTTTGTGTATCCCTTTCAAGATCCTGGAGAGACTGATCTACGCCCGTGTCGAACCTATTATAGACCCACTGCTCCCTCAAGAGCAAGCTGGATTTCGACACGGAAGATCAACCGTGGACCAAGTTACTCTCTTGGCTCAAGAAATCGAGGACAGCTTTTCGGCTAAGAAAAAAGTAGGTGCTGTGTTTGTCGATCTCACAGCTGCCTACGATACCGTTTGGCATCGCGGCCTCACCTGCAAGCTTTTGCGCCTACTGCCGGACAGGCACATGGTTTCTCTAATCATGGAACTTGTCCGAAATCGCAGTTTCACCCTCACCACCGGTGATGGCACAAAAAGTAGATTGCGACGCTTGCGAAATGGTGTCCCACAAGGATCAGTCCTGGCTCCCCTCCTTTTCAACATCTATACGCACGACCTGCCAGAAACAATTGCCAAAAAGTTTGCTTACGCTGATGATTTGGCAATTATGCATAGAGCAGAAAACTGGCAGGAGTTGGAGGGGTCCCTAACCCAGGATATGGCAACCATATCCACCTATCTCCAGAAATGGAAGCTGAAGTTCAGTGTAACCAAAACGGTGACGGCTGCCTTCCACCTGTACAACAAGGAGGCAAAACGTGAGGTCAACATCACTGTTGATGGACGTCCTCTCCCTTTCACTGCCGAACCAACATACCTCGGCATAAATCTGGATAGGGCACTCACGTTTCCTCGTCACCTGGAGTCACTTCGCAAAAAACTAACAACACGCGTTGGGCTTTTGACACGACTGGCAGGATCTAGCTGGGGTGCTGGAGGTAAAACATTTCGCACAGCTACCCTGGCTTTGGTCCACTCTGCCGCCGAGTACTTCACACCAGCTTGGTGTCGTAGTGCTCACACTCGTCTCATAGATAAGCCGATTAATGACGCTCTGCGCTTAGTGACTGGATGCCTGCGCCCCACACCAACAGACAACCTGTTTGTCCTAGCAGGTATCCACCCATCTGAGCTTCGCCGCAAGAGAGCCACACTGTCTCTAGCACGCCGAGCACTGGAGCCTGGGCATCTTCTGCATGACCGGCTCCTGCCTCCTCTACTTAGAGGACACCGGCAGCTTAAGTCGAGGCACCCATTTGTCCCTGCTCCATTGGATTTACTAGATGACTTTAACCAGTCAAGCACCAACGTGGCAAGCTGGGCGGTTTACAAATGGAGCATGGAGTGGCAAGAAAATTCTTCCAGACTCCATGGTTACATTTCGGAGGCCAGCACATCACCACCGGGAATGCATTTTCCCAGGTGTGCTTGGACCAAGCTCAATCGCCTTCGAACTGGCGTTGGCCTCTTCCGCTCAACTATGCACAAATGGGGTATGGCTCCATCTGCGGCCTGTGAGTGTGGTGCAGAAGAGCAGACTGCAGACCACGTCATAACATCTTGTCCCACATACCGCCATCCTTGTGGGAACCGTGGTCTGACAACAATGGATGAAAACCTGGTCAGCTGGCTAACAAACACCTGTCCTACAATATGAGGTTTTTGTTCCCTCTCTCAAGAAACTTAAAGAACCATCTACTCCACACGAAGAAGAAGAACGGAATCTAGAAGGCTCTCTATACTACGATAAACTTGATAACGATCCCACTGACGTTTTTTAAAAAGAACTGAAAGCACTTCTTCGTAGTTTACCTAGTACAGACGTCAACCTTCTAGACGCCATACCTGAGGACCCACGCATTGCACCATTTTATTTGTTACCAAAAATTCACAAAACCAATAACACTGGCAGGCCTATTGTTTCTGGGAACTGTACACTCACAGAAATAATATCTGGCTACATAGAAGGCGTGTTAAAACCATATCCATCCGGGAGCAGCAGCTACATCCAAGACACCACTGATTTTCTCAAAAATACTTGAATCGGTAGGAGATCTAACTGATGACACCATCCATGCGACCTTGGATGTGAAATCACTATCTGCGTACATTCCTCACAAAGCCGGTCTACAGGCCATCCGTCGTGGTCTTCCGCCTAACGATACTTCTACTGTTACCGAATCTTTTACTAAATTTATCTTGGAACAAAATTACTTCATATTTGATAACAAAATTTATCTTCAAAAGGAAGACATAGCTATGGGAACTCGCATGGCATCCCAGTACGCCAATATTTTTATGGCTCCACTCGAAGAGGACGTTATATCCGATATGTCTTTGAAGCCAGTCCTTTATTTGCGATGTATTAATGACATATTCATGATCTGGACTCAAGGTTATGATAATCTTGTCCAATTTTCGGACGCCCTGAAGTCTAAACACACTAGCATCCAATTGACGTTGGAAGTGGTTAAAAAGATCGAAAGATGCTATTGCAAAGAATGTTGAAGCTGTAGACAGAAGAGGCAAAACCAACGCCAACTTGCAGCCTTACAAAGCATACTAAGACTGAGAAAAGCCCAACAAAGTCTACGAAAAAGAGGAAATATAACGATAGTTACATGGATTTATTTTCGTATCGGAA
This sequence comes from Clavelina lepadiformis, assembly GCF_947623445.1. NCBI lineage: Eukaryota > Metazoa > Chordata > Ascidiacea > Aplousobranchia > Clavelinidae > Clavelina > Clavelina lepadiformis. The sequence continues at coordinate 4,788,991 of NC_135248.1, read as the reverse complement.
AACGATGAACACCGCTCACTCTGTTTCATCTGCAATATACTGGCATAAATACTGGCAAATGAGAGTCTTAAATCTGCCAAATTGAAAAGACATCTTAAGACGAAACACGATTCTTACTGCAATAAGCTCGTAGAGTTTTTTCAACGCTTATTGACAACAACAGAAAAACAACGACAGTCGTTGAAGGTGAGTTTCTGAGTCAGGAGAAGTACACAAGAGCATCGTTTAAGAGATCTTGATTAATTGCTAAAGCTAAGGAACCGTACAACATTGGTGAAGAACTTTGTTTATCATTCACAATTAAAATGAATGCAATTGTTTACGGAAAAGCAGTAGCCGATGAAATACGAAAAATTCCTTTATCAAAAAATACCGTGTCCAGGCGAATTTTCGAAATTAGCGATGATTAATGTGAGCAACTTATTCTAAGAACTAAAGAAAGTTCTAAATTTGCTGTCCAGCTTGATGAATCGACTGACGTTATCAATATGGCAAATCTTTTGGCGTATGTGAGATATATTCACAATGACGACTGGAACGAGGATTTACTGTTTTGTCAACCAATGTCTGCATAGACCATGGGTGGGCAAACTTGCGCAATGCAAGAGCCAGATTCGGACAACCACAGATAGCAGAGAGCTATTAAATCTGTTTGTGGTGTTAATAGAAATATTGTAATCCGAGGATTCTAAATCTTTTTTGTCCCAGGACCCAGTTCTGCTTTCAAAAAAATTCTACGCCCCAATATGAGTATGACACATCATACATATTGTGATACTGCAAACCGCAAACATCCGTATTCGATTAAAGTCAACCAAGCAAGTTTAAAGTTCATGGTTAACACAGGAGCCTCAGTAAACATCAAGGAGAAGAAAAAATTTAAGAAATTTTTGGATCTGGTGCGGATGACCCACTGCACATGTTAGGGACAAATGAGGCACAGGTTACTGCCACAGTGTATGTTATGCAAGGTGTGCAAAAGGAAACTAGCTTCGCTATGAAACTGCTGTTAATCTTAAACTTCTAGAAATGACCAACCGACTTAGCTTAACGGAACAATTGATAGAGGAGTATTACAGCAATGGTGCAATATTATTTAACCGTTAAAAATGCTTCATCAGAAGGATACGATACATGCTGATATAAGACTCAACTACTGACTGATGCACAGGCATCTATGTCTGAGAATTGCCCTAGTAGCTGATACCACACTACAACAACAATCTCGGAGGTAGATGATATATTCAACATACTAAACCTCATATTACCGCGCACGACTCCACTTGAACTTGTACAAATGAAACACACCGAATTAATACATAAGAAGGGAGATTGTGCAAGATCCGAAGAGAGATCCAAAGAAACAACGAACAATATCAAACTTACTAATTTCTACTCAATCAGTTATTAAGTAATTATACTAATTTTTTTCACTAAATTCATTCCGTTATGATGACATTCCGTTATTGCGCTGGAGCTCCGACGATAATAGAACTGCATTAAACAATATGTGTAACGAAATTATGTCACGCGTTATTCACAGTATTTTGTATTTTACCGTTTTTGTGAGTTTGTTCTCTAGTGCGTTGATTGGTTGTAATTACCGTTGTTTGTTTCACGTTTTGTGCACTTTTATCTTATCACTAATTTGGCGCCTTGCCTTTTGTATCCTATAAAAGCCGTTCGTTAATTGATTTGAGCAGGTCGGTTTTGGTTTTGGGTCGTAGAGGCTGTTGAATAAAATGAGTTGATTTCTTGGGTTTTACTGGTGGTGTCGCGGTTCACCGTGAATGTGGAAATTGAGCCTGGCTACACGAAAGAAAAAGTTCTGTTACATATGCACAGTTGTTCACTCGAGGTTGCCATAAGAGCGCAATTGAAATAGCATTTTACGCTCAATGAAACAGCGCTCGCCAGAGTTCGCAGATGGCTTTGAAGGCATAGGCAAGCTCAAAGGACACAAAGCTAAACTACATGTCGACAAAGAAGCCAATCCAGTGGCAGACAACCATACAGACGAATACCGTTTTACATTCGGAAAAAGGTTAACCAAGAACTGAAATACCTTGAGGAACATGAAATAAATGAGAAAATAGCACGGATCCAACACCCTGGATCTCACCAATTGTGACACCACCCAAAACAAATAGTTCTGAACAAGTACGAATTTGTGTCGACATGAAACAAGCAAACAAAGACATACACAAAAAAAGAGACACATTTCAACACCACTAAACACAACGATACAAATGGACCAACAATTTCTCGAAACTAAATATGAAAAAAAGTCATGTTATGTATCATCACCATCATCATCATGTCATGTATCACATCATTTCATGTTATGTATCATGTCACCAAAGATATCATCAAACAGAGCTTGACGAAGCAAGCAGATACATTAAAACATGTTTAACTCACCAAGGTTACTGTCGCTACAAACGTCTTAACTTAAAAATATGTTGCATCAGCTGAATTATTTCGAAAGATCATTCATTAATACGTCGATGGAATTCTAGGAACATTCAATATGAGCGATGACATCATTGTATTTTGAAAAAAAAACAAAGCTGATCATGACAGAAGCCTCAAAATGTTGTTACCAGCCCTGCGCGACAAGATTAAGTCGCAGAAAGCATCAACTCAGTAAACAACACCTCGAATTCTATGGATTTGTATTTTCAAGCACAAGCATATCAAACAAGAATCGAAACTCAGTGTGATAAAAAATGCCACGACCCCAGCAGGGGTAAATGTAGCGATCGCTCACTCCCTTAAATCAAACTGATTCATACAGAAATCTTTTCTGAATCTAACTGGGACCAATCATTTAATTGCAATCGATGTATCATGTGTAAAACAAAATTAAATTTAATTGCTCAACACACTTTGCGTTTTAGTTAAATCAAGCTGCGTGCAATATTTAAGCCTGTACAAGTGTAGGCTACAACATAAATTTGAAAATTGTTTAATATACTTGCTGCGCAGCAATCGTTTAGTTCTCCCTTTTCAACTTAAACGCGTTATAGATACTTCCACGTGATTTTATATTGACCTATTCAGTGCACCAAAAGCAAGGTTGAGGAACAACATACCTAGGAGAAGAGAGTTGAGTGTTGAGTGGTTGAGCCGGCCCCGCATTTACATGGTGCAGTGCCCTGGGTATCTAGGTTGGTAGGGGCCCTAGCTTTCGTTAACAAAGCTACCTTCAAAGCGCATATTCGCTTAACTTTAAAACAAAATTTGAATTGATTTTTGCAACGTTTAATTGTCCAACAGACGTATGAATTGATTGATATTACAAACAACGACAGATGAACTTCTAAAACTCTGTGTGGCTATGTCTTTTCAGCATTTACCGTGGTTAAACATAAAAAAGCATTAATTTTCCTTGGCAAATTATGGCATGCAAGCTTTATTAAATTTTGCTTGGTATATAAGCCACAACGTCAAAGTATTTTATTTCCATTTCAAGTATAGGTAGCCCTCGTAATTTACCAAATAAGTTTGTAGATGTGTTTATTTCATAATGCTGCCAAAGCTATTTGGTTGCGTTTTATATATGCTGTCGTTTTCAAATTAATTTCTTTCCGTTTTATAAGATGATTTGTAAATTGTCATAAGCGCGTCAGATTTTGTGGAAAAACAAATTTCTCAAGTAATATTTTCTACGACAGACAAAACATCGTGTTCGTTCTATGTAACCTTGTGTGTTTTGTATTTTTTTCGTTCGTATTATAATAAATGTTGATAAATTTGCATTAAACCTGGTACAAATACAAACGCATTGATCCAACCTAAGTCGAACGTTATAAAAACATAAAAATCAGTCTCAAAACCCTAAAGTATAACGCTAGTTCACACAGTCGGGACAATGTGTACCATCCTATAATAGCCATTACACTGTCAATAAACCGTATCTGAATGACAAACCGCTAAGTCTGCCAATTTTCAAGTTGTCGCATATTAACTCACGTTATTTAATTGTTGGTATAACAAAACAAAACCAACTGCAACGTCAAACTAAAACCTAGTTATAGAGCAGCAAAATCTTGAAAGAATTTAATATTCCTTTTTTTCTTTCCATTAAAATAACTTAAAACACAAAGTAAGCTAGCTTTTCGTAATACGTCAAAAGAAAGGCGGCCACGTAATGAACATCAAACAACCGTCAAGGTGGCACCAAATTGGGGAAATATCGCATTCCGTATTCATGATAATCAAGTTGACACGTGGTGGAATGATTTTCATTAAGGAGTGGGTGTAAAAGTTTATGAAAGCTATTGCTCTAAAGACCCACGTCCGCTCAGTCTGCTCCAAGTGCGTGAAGCGCAAATATTTTGCTTTTTGCGATTGAAAGTTGCTTAAAAATGCCCCGAAACGACTTGAATTCTCATATTTACTTTTAAAGTAGATGGCAATTTGAATAAAGCTTTTATAGAACTGTACTGTGTTGCAATAGTTATATCATAAGAAATCAAACAAGAAAATGCAATAAACGAAAAGCAATGAAGACGAAAAAGCGATTACAACCTCCCAAAACAGGGTTTATGTGTAGGGGCTCATGAGTCATGACCCCTCCCTAAATATGGTATGGTTAACGAATAACAAGTCTTTCTTAACTCATCAACGTAGCCAAATGCAGCCGGTTTTCGATTAATTATTTTAGTTTAGAAAAATAACGTTCTTCGGAGTGTTTTAAAACCAGAGAAATAGACGAGGAGGCTGGGATAGTTGATAGCCAATATCTAATCATCCATGCGTGAAAGACCAAACTAAATTCCATGTAGATATTTGTCACGATGCATCATGAGAGCCATGTTAGTTAAATCCCGTTAAAAGAAAAACTCTTAGAGTTATGTCAGAAAATATAGTTTTTAGTAGGGATGGGCCGATACGAACCCAAACCCGAATAGATTCGCCGAATATCGCGTTTATGGAAGATTCGGGCGAACACGAATACCAACAATGGCGAACCCGAATACAATATTACTTTTAAATTTACTGACTTTTGTTAAAAATGATGATCTAGTTTCCCGACAAAACTAAACTAGAGTCAGCAGTACTTATAATGAAGGTCGTTTTCCTAACGATTTTGCTTTTTCAATCGTTTTTTAAACACTATTTTTCGAAAGAAACCGATTTGTTTATCGATTACATCATGTTACAAGCAAGACTTGACAAATTTTGGATGAAATTTTATTGTTTGGTTCTAATACGAATAGATTCGGGATTCGTTCGTGTCGACCTTCATGATATTCGGGTTCGCACGAACCCGAATAATCTTCCTCGCGGCACATCCCTAGTTTTTAGTATAGTTAAAGTACATTTATTGAAGTTAGTTTGTAAAATTGCAGCTTTTGTAAAAGAATCTCGTATGCAGTTAGGGTGATCATCACTCGGGTGTGATAAGTATTGGAGGCAATAGAGCAAAATTTAGGGGGCGAAAAACTGAGAATAAATGCACAACAAAAATCTAGAGCGGAATGTTTTCTGAAAGCAAAGCAAAATTTTATGTATTTTAAACAATGTAAAATCAAACTTTTCTGGGGTAGCATGTCACCGGAGCCCCTGGGATAGATTGCTACGTCTCCCGTAATTTTGGGGCCCCCAAACCTGAGTCGCGCCATACCTTGCCTTGGTGCCCCCCAAACCTAAAGCAGCAAATCCAAAGAAAGTGAATGATTCAGTGTGGGTTAGGGTTGTTCATATTCAGATCATGTTTAAAAATTTCAAGTACTGCAAAATGGGCTAATCCCATTCTGTTTCAACCAAAACTAAATTTGTACAAAAATGTTAAAAATCTTAAATTTCTGACCCCGCTCATCAGCCCCAAAGTTTTAACTTAAAAATTGCTAAATCGGGGAGTTTCCCCAAACCGAAAATGTTGAAAAACTTAGATTTATAACGCTGTGAAAAATCTAAAGCATTTTTGTTTAATATTCTTCTAAATGAGACATCAGTAAACATCTTTAAAAGTATTTTTCTGTCGTATTTAGCAATAAAAGTAGGATTTTACTTTAAAAAAGGTATATTTTATATCCAGTATACCGGATTTTGGATTTTGTTTATCACAAGTGTATAGTTCTGAAACCCATTCTGCTGCTTTCATAATATTGAAAAATCCTATATACAGCACACGATGAACACAAGAACACATGGTTATAAGAAAATGATTAAAAATCTTTCGCCACAAACTCAACCTGGCAACACAGTATAGTACAATACTACATTTTTAGGGAATGGTGACTTCAATTCTGCTTTCGAAAACTGTGCAACCTCCGTCTCTGTTTCTCTACCGCTCGTAAAAGATTCTCCGCGTGTCGAGGATTTTTAGTTAATTTAATAAACACAACTAGTGCCCAAGAGAAAAATAAGCAAGTTATTTTTTCAAATATCAGTGTCTTTTGACTGATGTCATGAAAAAAAAGATAGTCAGTCAGCTTTTTTTCTTTGCAAAATCTGAATGAGTTTAGACGAAGAATACCTGTCACAAGTCATAACACAAAGAATAAGGGATAAGGGATGCCACAACATGTGCAGAATTTATTGGGCCGGATTCGTGTTTTTTTTTACTGCCCAGGCCTGATGCATTAATGGCTGCGCAAAGTAGCGGCAGAATGAGATTCTTTCATATGAGTCCGTCTAGTCTAGGTAATCTTTTGTTTGCTTGGTGAAAGTTGTGATTGATGCTACAGAAAGAGCTAACGACAATCTAACCTACCCCAATTATATAAACTAAAAATCCTAGATAAAAGGGAACTTTCTACCAGCATTAGAGGAACAGAGACAGAAGCTGCAAAGTTTTCCAAAACACAATTGAGGTTATCATATCGCCTTTGTGAAAAACCCTCCAAACACAAACACTAACAATGGTGGACTGGAATAGAATAATATTTACAAATTTCCCAACTTTGTTAAAAAAATATGATATAGTTTCCTGGCTAAGCTAGGAACTAAACTAAACTAGAGTCAACATTTCTTACCGCGGATTTTGCTTTTTAAATCGACTTTTGATCATTAATTTTTAACAATTATGCCACTTTACAAACCAATGTGGCAATTTTTTGATGAAATTTTATCATTTTTTATTGATACGAATATATTCGGGTTTCATTCATGTAGAGCTTTATGATATTCGGATTCGAACGAGCCTGGATATTCGTCCACGTCGCACATTCCTATAAAATACACTATAGCCTACTGTGTTGTCGTAATGAGTTTGTGGCAAACGTTTTGTCACCATTTTCTTATCACCCTGTGTCCTTGCGTTCATCGTGTGCTGTGTATAGGATTTTTCAATATTATGAAAGCAGCAAAATGGGTTTCAGAACTATACACTTGTGATGAACAAAATCTAAAATCTGATATTCTGGATATAAAATGTGCGATATTTTAAAGTACAATCCTACTTTTATAACTAAAATGCTTTTAAATATGTTTACTGATGTCACATTTACAAGAATATTAAACACAAAATGTGCTAGATTTCTCACAGCACTATAAATCCAAGTTTTTCAACATTTTCGGTTTGGGGTAACTCCCCGATTTAGCAATTTTTAAGTTAAAAGTTTGAGGCTGATGAGCAGAGTCACAAAGTTAAAATTTCCAAAAGTTTTTTTTTGCAAGTTTGGTTTTGGTTGAAACAGAACGAGATTAGTCTATTTAACTTGAACTTTAAACGTAACTTGAATACGAAGAACCCTAAAGTACGTGCAATAGTGGCAACAGTTCCTGTCCAGTAGTGTTCACTACGCACGCAACTGCACAGATGCGCAGTGAAATCTGATTTTCGCGCACATTGCATTTAACCCTTGTAGAATTTCAAATACAAAAACAAAGGCCCGTGTAAAGCCTATTTCAGGTTGTAAATCCGTTGTTATTTGCCGTGTATATTTCCTCTCGCGTATAAATCCTCCTTTCAATACCACCTTTTTTCATTAAGACTTCTTATCAACTATACAATCTATAAAAAAACGTATAATAGGCGAGTATACGGCGTTTCAAAGGTATACACCATAAATTGGCCGCTATTGTATAGGTCAGTTATTCTCAAATTTTCATGGTTCGTGGCCCCCTTACAGTGACCCTCAAAATCCGTGGAACTCTGATCAATTGATCATTAATAAAAAATGCAGATTGTTAATTTCAAAAACTTTTTACTTCACTAATGCGTGTGCAGTAGCCTTCGCGCCGTCAAATTTCCACAGTAAGTACAAGCTCCAAAAAGCGAGAAATTTTTGTCTCTCTATGCCTCGTCTTCCTCTACTGCTACACTATAGCTCACAAGTGAAGCATTTGCTCGTGGCCCCGGCAGAACGCTCCCATGGCCCCCCAAGGGGCCTTACGTCCCCGGTTGAGAAACCTTGGTATAGATATAAATATAAAAACACATTTCATTTCAAGGCGTTTCAAAACAATTTATGAGTAAAGAAAATAAAACCTTTGCACTTTGAGCATCTTCGACAAGATGGGTATAAACACGTAAACTCTAGACCCAGCCAGCTTTTAAAAATTTTTGGTCCCCTAAATACGCCAATGCCGAGACCATACAAGGTTGTTGTGATGAAGACAAAAGAAATTTTGCACATGTATATGTGAGCCAAATCCGCCGGTCATTTGAATTGCGATAGCAGAAGTACTATCATAAGTACTGTAAAATGGCAGCCAATAACTAAATAACGGTGTGGCAAATTAGGTCTGGTCGATAACTGTATTTGGTCGGTTTTACGTTGCTTTTAATGACGAGGAAATTTGGCAAAGTTAAAAATCTTTTTGTAACTTTTTTAATCTTATTGTACTTCCATTTCATTGCAAAACTGCTTAACTGACTCGCATGCAAAATCAGTGTGCCACTTAACCCTACTCCCCTTAACCCCAGCGTCGAATCGACACTGCCGAAAAAACTAGCTCGTAACTTTGCAAATATTGGGCATAGAAACATGAAATATCTTGATTTTTCCTGAAAATGTGCAGTCTTTACAATTATGTCACTACCATGTTGATAGATTATGAAATATTGGAAATACTAACAAATTCTCGAAAAAAAAATTATATTTTGTTTCCTTGGGGCTCGTTAGGATCGTAGGAAAGTGTTTGTTACTATAGAAGAGTGGTACTGAATACCGGAACCGTCGTTACATTTTTCGTCAAGTACCGGTACCGTTACCGACGGTACTTTCAAAGTAGGCCTACCGACTCTGTTCACTACCCTGCAATCTATCTTTACCAACTGTGACAATAGTTGGATAATTCACAGTGAGTGTACGAAGGGTATCTATACGTTGATGGTGGATGAACCTATTTAACTCGGTATATAGTGAAATAAAAACATGATGTAGGCTGGCACTCTGAAGGTTAATTTTATTTTTGAACTTTCTACACGAGCTTTCGCAAACATAAGCTTGCTTCTTCAGGTGTACTGAGAATTTGATTTCTGATTCAACAAGCGCATATACGTACGAAATTATGCTTAAAATATTTCACGGAATGTTGAAAGTATTGAAGAAAGTTATACGAAAATAACCGACGAATTATAAGCTTACTACCAGTGTATTTTGGAAATAATGGCAGTTTGCCGGTACTTATTAGATGGTAATCATAAACCTATTGTTTTTTTTCTCTCTCTAAAGTTCTGTCAAAGTTATAACTGTTTCACTATATCCAGTTCAAAAAATTGTGATTATATTTCCCAAAATTATTAACGTTTAAAGTGTGAAATTTAGAAGAAGTCGCAAATAGTTGGAAAGCTGTGTTGCAATGGCTACTTAATTGTTTATTTTATGGAGTTTCTTGTAAAAACCACATTTAAACCAATTGGTACAAAACAATAAGATTAACCCGACCCGTACGCTTCATTTTTTGTAACAATTTGTCAATTAAGTAAATGATTTAATCGCTTTCGTCCATTTTAAGTCCACTTATTGATATTGAATTCTCAGTGAGGTATGAAATTGAAATAGTTTCCGGATGACGTTTACGTGCCTTTTATAGGCGTTACTATGAAGAAGTATAATATTCTTTATGAATTAAAATCAAAAACGGGATTTTTAAAAAAATTGCAAAGTTTTACAACAACTTCCGCACTGAAGTGAACTTTGGCTCCATATACGCCTTCAAATTTCCGTTTGCATAATTACGTTTATTTCTACAAATTTAACTAAAGGCCTATTTGTTGATTTTAACAACATTGAAAACAGTTTAGTAATTACTGTGATTTATAAAATTTTACTAGTTTTGTGAGGTCGGTGGAGAATAAATTTATATGAGGTTTACGTTCATCAGGATAGCTCGACTCAAACGTTGCGTTGATCGCCGCAGGCCTATGATAGAGTATAGGGTCATCAGCAAGCAGTGGAACTGGCAAATCAAAGCTTATTCAAGGAAAAACATGAAATAATGGACTAATTGCAAAAATCATAATTTTTAAACGGCTATCTTAATTACAGTGCAAAACGAATGCTATTGTTACACTTGTTTTTGCCCTATATTTATTGCGTTTCTCCCTTGCGGCCGATTACGCTTTTTCGTGCTTAATTAAGCACAAGTGTCTTTTTTCGACTTGTGTCCGACAGGTAGTCGCACAGTCAGTTTTTATATTGGAGCTCCTGAAATGAGCTGTGTCAACGAAACTTAAACTAAACTGTTTTTAAATAAAAGATGTGCCCGTAAATCTGTAAATCTAAGAGTGAAGACAACAAAACGCAACAACATTGTCGCGAGAATATTTTCACGCACCTGTCTAAGAAGCACTGCATTTTAATGTTGTATAACCCAATTTTTAAGACACTAGTTGGCGGTGTAGGTTATTTATTACTGTTTAGAGTTTGTTTTCATGTCTACAATCTCAAATGATTGACTTTGTGAAGTATTGTTTTGTTGTTGTGTATTTTACCGTTGTGTTACTTGCGACCCTTTTTATCGTTTTAGCAAGTTTTAGATACACGTACACGTTTTTTCTTTATTCTCTACAACTCTTCCCTGAAGCATGTCACGCTACCCGCGATTTCTTATCTCGTTGATTAATTATTTATTTATGGTGGATTGCACGATGGTTTGGTGACCAAGGGTTGACCGGGAATTCTACAATTAGGTTTTATGAAGGACGGCTTTTTATTGATGGTGATGTGAATACCTTTGTTCTGGTTTTACACATGCTCGAGTTAAGAAATTAGATGTGAATACAAAGCGAAAAGAGCACAGGTGGGCTAATCGACTAGGCGTAAGAGCGGGAAGTTACCTTGTTAAAGAAAACATTAGTTACATTATGACCTGAAAGCTAATGAATTTTTCTTTCAATCTGTAAAAAGTTTGTTACCGTATGGCAAGTTGTTTTTGGTGTACAATTGCTTGAAATTTCAGTATCGATTCAATTTGTGATAGGAAGGTACCGAAAAAGTGTGATTCGAATAGAGTTAACGCTTCTACAGCGGCAAGTTTTCTGCTCAGCGTCAGAAATACTTGCTCTTTGAAACAAAAGCTTTGCTGAACATGAAGGTTTTCTGGAGAGAACACTGCTGCCCGGCAAGAGAAAGTTCTTGACGTCATCAATCACTAGATTCACACCAACTTGGCGTGTCTTGAAGAAAATAACAATCATGTCTGGCCGAGGAAAGGGAAGCAAATGTCTTTAAATTTAGCTTTCTCATATTTACGTTTTTCAAAACTGAAAACTAGAACACTAGAAAACTTGCTAGCCAGGCACCTCCCTGCTTAACCCGAGGTGAAACTGCAAAGAGTCCTTTGTAGGACGATCTCGTTCCATACTTAATCTGAAATTTATAGAGGTACGCCGCAAAGAGTCCTTTTTAGGACTGCCTCTTCACAGTCAAAAATGCCCTTGACATACGCTGAAACGGTAAAGAGACAAGGAAAATGGAACTTTCAGCTTTTATCTGAATATAATAGAGACAGAGAGATGTCTTTCAAGTTAGATAACTACGCAAAACGATTAGAAGTCTACAAAATTCTACGCAAGGCGCACATCAAAACCAGTGCCATCGAAAGTTTTATACAAAAACGCGGAAGAATTGTTGAAATTACATGTACAAGCAAAGACACTGCTCTCAAGACAGCTCGAAATTTAAAAAGTGTGGAATAGATTTCTAACGTCATAGCGAATGGAGATGCATATCTTAAACTGATTGTGAGTTGGGTTTCAATCGATTTCCCCCAGAAAGCACTAGACGACGCCCTACAGTGTGTGGGAATCCTTAAATCTGCGGTATCAGGCACAGACCGTATCGCATGAAAACAAGATGGAAAGAAAATATACACCGTAAAGAAGCAAGTCCTATTAGAAGTGAAAATCCGTCGTATAAATATTTCCGGGAGCACTGATTTACCATTGAATGTTCTGGGCAAAAACAAACGTGCAGTTACTGTTCCGAAGTCGGACACATAAAGCGAGTTTGTCCATACCGTGAAGTCCAGGAACCAGAATCCACTTCTGGCACCACATCAGGAAGAATGACCTTTCACCTACAAGGTAGTATCTTCTCGGGAGCATGCAAACCTGATGAAGAAAATTTCCCCATCATAGGAAACTTTCAAAACGAAGCAAAAAAGGTCCAGAACACTCAACCCCACTCCAGACAAAAAACAAGAAAAAAGTCACACAAACAAAATTAATGGATCATTTTCATGGCACCTTTATAGAACCGACACAGCAACCTGAGAGAAACGCGGAAGAAGTGATAAAAAACAAAGAGACCAGCAAAGGACCACCGTCTCACTCGAACGAAAAAAAAGATCACCAAACGACTCGGACCAACAACCAGGGCAACGAAATCAAAAGTGTTACGTTTTTTTACGCTTGATTGTCATTACGCAGTCTTGTCTACCTCTGGGCGGAAGCGCTTATCGATTTGTCTGCGCCTTGTCTGTTGCTACATCGAGTGATGATGACATTCCACCGATACCGGTACTGCTGTGCAGACGTGCCTAGTTTTTATCGTTTATGAAATATAATCCTACAGTTAACCGCAGGTCTCTTCGAACCAGCACTAGGGTAACAATAGTACAGAGATGAAAACCTAACCACACTACAGGACGAAAATGAAGATGACACAGGAACCGTATTTGAAGATATAATTGAATCAGAAGAAGGCACCATAATATGCAAATGTAGAACAATACTCTCCTTTCCTTCAAAGAACGAAAAAATTTGCTGTACAAACCGTGACAAAGTTATATATATGTGAAATTTCTAACGAAAATCTCAAAGTAACAAGTAGATACCGACAACAGAAATGTGAAATATGTAGTTATCGATATGTGCCAGACGAATTTTTGATTTCACTTAATCGACACCTAGAGTATGTTAATTTTGTATCATTCTTTAGAGTTTTTACCGATTCTTCGTGTTAATTTTCGTTAATTTGTTAATTATTTTCGATAATTTTCAGACTCTTATCTCAGAGTCTGCACGCTTAATTGCCAAGGACTTATTGACCCAAGGACACGAAGCGACTGGAAAAGTTCAATATGCTTAAAACTGATCCCGCGCACATCCATCTGCTACAAGAAACGAAGTGTAACCCACACAATGAAATCATTTGGCGTAACAAATGGGGTCCCGACGAAGCAATCTTTAACTCTGCTCCAAAAAAGGAAAATATCCCAATAAAGGCGCAGCTATACTGTTAAACTGCCCTGCCTTAAGCATCAAAGAATATGACCACGACGTGGAGGGGAGAATCATAGCAGCTAATATCCAGCTATATGACCAAGTTATAAAAATCGTTAACGTATATGTCCCAACCATAGACCGCCGTTCACCGAAAGAAAATGATAAATTTTTCGTCCAAATTTACCGATTTATCACGGACAACATTCCCACAATCCTCGCCGGAGATTTCAACGTAGTAGACGACCCAACCCTTGATAAAACCCCTCCGGCAAAAAAAAACTCAGAGAGAAAATAGACATCGAGCGACACTTCGCCCGTTACTCCGACCATGCCATAGTATCAATTCAAATTAGCGTAACGTACCGCCACCTAGCGGAAAAAGCGTGTGGAAAAACAATACCGAAATAGACAAGGACGAAAATTTATCGACAGTTTTAGTGCAAAATGGGTTTATGGACTACGCTGCAACCGTTTTTCCCAAACGACCCAAGCCGATGGTGGATAAATAATAATGACCGCAACAAAGCACAACAGCATACACCCGATTTTACAATGCCAACAAGAAGAGTAGAGAAAAAGCGATGAAAATGTCCTAGATGGGACTAAGTAACCAAACAGGTTCCTACCAAAACTACCTAGAGAAAAAGTGTGAATGTAAGGACTTAAAAAGAAACGAAATTAACAAGCGGATTCAGAAAAATAGTAAAGCAACGGAAAAAATCGGTTCGAAAGAATTTTTTGCAAAATTCCGGAAGAAAAAACAAAATACTTACATCGCAGAAGTTTATGACGAATATGCGCTTCCAAACCGAAACCCCTCAAGAAATGCTCAAAATAGTTAAAACGTGTTATGACAAACCATATCCAGAACGCACAGTCTCCCCAAAGACGCAACAATCACTTTTGTAATGCATAAACCGAAAAGTCCACAACGAAACGGCTCAACTACGAGGCAAACCAATAACAAAACAAGAGACAGAAACAGTAATTAAAGCCGCCGCAAACGGCAAATTCTCCGGACTAGATGGCATCAGTGCCAAATTTTATAAAACCTTTTGGCCAGTAATAGTAGACAAATTGACCGATCTATTGACAATTGACAATTGTCACAATTGACAGATCTACCAATCCTGGTTTGCAACAGAAAATATCCCGCCGAAATAAAAAACGGGCTGGTAACTTGATAGAGTGAACTTAGATATATATATCGGCCAATTACTCAGTTAAACGCAGATTACAAAATCTACACGAAAGTCCTAGCAAACAGAATAAAAGATTCGCTGGAACAAGTTATAGTAGAAAATCAGTTTGTAAGAACTAACAAATGTATCTCTGACGCAACGATTCTCTTAAGGGACCTCTATGAAAACGCCGTCAAAAAAACTCCAAAATGCGTACTTCGTCTCGCTCCATTTTAAAAAAGCGTTCGATTCGATTGAGCACAAATGGTTAATTCATGTTATATGAATTATCCGAAAAAAATTCCATAGAGAATTTGTACGTAAATTTCTTGGCAAAAATATAAATCAATGGCTTTCTAACAAAGTACATTTTACTAAAACGAGGTGTCAGGCAGTGCGATCCACTCAATTTACATCTCTTTCTAATAGTGAAACCCTTTGTTGCGAAACTAAACGACGCATGGTACATTCACTAAAACGTTAACCAGTGTGACCGGGCCACTCATTATGTGTAAAAATTACTGCTTTGCTTACAACGTAATGAAGATCTTGAAGACCATTAACAATGGCATTGACGGCAAAATCCATGCCGTAAATGAAAATGCTCAGCAATAGGCCTGGGAAACATCGCCGAAAACCTTAATAAGTGTAGCAACTCGGTTCCCGCTACAACTTAAAAAAAACACAAACGCTGTCCAGCACGATCTAATACAAAATCAAAATGTCTTGAAATAAAATATGTTCTTAAAGTTATACGTACAATAGCTGCCAAACTATGGTGTATATTTTTGAAACGTCACGTATAACGTGTCAAGCCGTATACAACATCTTGGAACGACGTATACCCGTACATTATATGTTTTTCTGTGTAAGTTATAGCTGATATGAAGTCGTAAACAAAGAAATGCGATAAACGAAAAAGAAAATAGACCTAAAAATGTCCAAAAAAGCTGGGTTCATTTAGGGGAGCAGTTTTTTCTTAGCTATAATAAAATTTGTTACTCTTGAACCTCCAACGTCACAGTTTCACATCTCTTTATCTTCGATTTAAAGTTACGCGATGATGGTCGCCAGCCAAAAAAAGCAGGGGGGGGCTGCAGTCGCCCCGCAGGTTATAGTTTGGACACCCGTGCTCTACAGCAACCAGGAATGCAGATTGAAAGCTTTCCCTTCAAGAAACCTCAGTATCACCAACAAAGTCGTACTGGATCAGACCGGGGTAACAAGCATGTTTACTTTGTTAAAACAGAGATGATTGTGCTGGCTGTGTTTGCCCCTGGCTGAATGTCTGCCGCATTGGCGGAATGGATGATGGTCGCATTTCAAAGGTGATGAAATAAATACGTACGCAAATGCGGCCTGAGGGCAGTCAGCGTTAATCCATCAAACCTGCAGACAACAGTTTTAGACCGTGCCAGTTGACGATCCACAGTGAAGGTTGGCAGCATGCAAAAGCAGAAGCAAAGAAAGAGGCCCGATGGGAAGAACGGGGAGACATTGTAGGTTGGGGTTGACGTTCACAAGATAATAAATTCACGCGTAATAATTGCAATACAACCTGCCTTGCAATGCATTTGATTTTAGAGTCATAACAGGCAGTGCAGAGATAGCGCAGACTAAAACGACGCAAAACTCGGCTGTTAAAACGGATGCCAACAAGACTCTCAATTTTGAC
This sequence comes from Clavelina lepadiformis, assembly GCF_947623445.1. Lineage (NCBI taxonomy): Eukaryota > Metazoa > Chordata > Ascidiacea > Aplousobranchia > Clavelinidae > Clavelina > Clavelina lepadiformis. The sequence goes on along the minus strand of NC_135248.1, from coordinate 4,772,505 downwards.
TGCTCCCGCTTTCATTCATAAATCAAAGCTATTGTCTCCATGGTGCATATTCAAAAGGCAAATTCATTCATAGGCTGCTAATGTGAGTCATAGTGGAAGTAGTGAAAAAAACCTTTCGTAGAACCTTTCTGATTATATATTTTGTATAAGCGTACGAAATTTCGACATCAGGCTGGGTTATGCTTGAGCAGTACAGTCGATATCAAAGAGCTATCAGCAAAATAAAACCGGATTCTACTTGGAAATGTCAATGCTTTAGGATTGGCAAAAACCGCAGCTTCAGGTATTGTTGCACAGGTCACTTTGACATAGGAAAGCTCAGCAAAAACGAGCGACGGCTACTTGAGCTTTGTTCCTATAATGACCTATGTATTACAGACACTTCTTCACCACCAAGCAACAATCCCGAGTGTCCAGAAGGCACCCAATACCACGAGACTGGCATCAGCTGGACTTGTCTTCACTACAAAACCTTTGCTTTAGTTAGGCTTTGGTTGCATGCAGAGACCGCGCAGAGTGTGACAATTGGTCTGCAGCAAGGTGCGTTTTTGGCACAGGCGTATTTATTGTTTCAAGCAGGCCCGTTGTCGCTTCAACACCGCTGGAATTTCAATGACAATCTTTACCAGAGATATTGACAAGGCTTACAAGAACTGCCTCACTGACAGTGCATATACTTGTAAGAATAATGTCCTAGATGTTATACATACATCTATCTAAACCGTGGACACTTTCGGTAGGAAATAAAAGAAAAAGCAAGACTAGTTCAACTCAACTGAAATCGAAGGATCATCTGATAGTTGGAAGCTGCTAATACTGCCAAACGCACTGCTCTGCTCGAACACGACAAGCAACCCAACGGTTTGGCAAGCCATACTAGAGCAAAGTAAAGCCGAGCAAGTTACGTCTAAAGTATTAGGTTTGCCAAGCGGGGCATAAAACGCCTAATCACGTGCGATTACCCGTTAGCAGGGAGAGCAGTGGTAGGTTAGGTTCGCTGTTGGCCAAAGTGGAAGGAAAAGTTCAGCTTGTGCAGAATGGCAGCTGCAATGTACGTGCAGTGGCAGACTGAATTTAGGCTACAAGGTAGGTTGTAACTACAGTAATACGATATATCATTGTGGAAAGTACGCACGAAATTTATCAACGTGTACGTCGAAATTTTTCGTCCTTGTACGTGATGCTTCCGTCCACTTTGGCTAACAACGATCCCAACCCACCATTCCACTCCCTGTTAACGCATAATCGCCCGTAATCATGCGTTTTTTGTCAGACTTGACCGAGACAATATCTTACACGTAACGGTTTTCACTTTTGTTCAGTATAGCTTGTCATACTACCAGAAAACGCTTGCGACTTGCAAAATACCACAAAGCACGAATTAATGCCCGGCGTACCGCTTGCAAGTGCGCTATTAGTATTGACTGAATGTATGTCAACATGTTTCGCAACATTCAAACCTCCGCTGACAATGGTTAGTATTTTGTCAGCGGTTGGTGACAATGTTATGTATTAAGGCCTGAAGAGAGCATTTGGCTCAAGCGTCACCAAGATAGCTCTTTCCAAGTCACCCTCAGGAGTCAGGAGACATCACCGCAATTAAACGGAAATATGGACAAAGTGTTATGATACTTGAAACTCCAGAGAGAACAAAATCACTCATATAGTTGTCGAAAACAAGGGTGAGCCCCCTACACCCAGGGACTTGGCAGGGGCGATTGACTTGATTGTTAGAGTGTGTAAAATTACCATGTGTTGACGGCATCCCACCTGAGGTCATAAAAACATGTAAATGCTGGGGGGCTCTAATCAGTTATCTTCACAAACGTTTGCGTCGGTGCTGGGAAGAAGTAGCGGAGCACTAAAACATGTGGGACTCTAAGATCGTCACGATGAAAATGAACTAAGGAATTTGCAACGAGTGTAAAAATTATCGTGCGATATCTCTCCTCAGCATCGCAGAGAAAACCTATGTTAGACCTATGGTCAACAAGTTTAATTATTAGCTGAACCAGTGTATCCTGAGGCACAACGTGGATTTAGAGCTACCAGATCGACAATCAACAGTGTGTTCTCACTCAGGCAACTACAATAGAAGTGGCGTGAGCAAAGACATATACTGAGATGGCCTTCATTGACCTTACCAAGGCGTTTGACTTGTTCAGCCGAACAGGTCTCTTTATGCTCACGCCCAGAACTGTAAGCCCCTCATCATCATGGAGGAGATCGTGTCCTTCCATGCCAACACCAATAGAATTGTTCAGTATTACGAATCATCTTCGGATTGATACTTCAGCGGCTGTGGTCCGTCTGGTAAAGAGAGTCTGCAATAACAACTTATTGAAGATCAACACCAAAAAAGTGTACAAAGCACTCTTTCTATGGCAGCGAAGCACTTCGGACAGATTACTAAGCATGTTAGAACAAACACTTGTGCGCTGACTGGGCATATCTTTCGCATGGATTATAGCCGCACTCCAAAGAACATGCTGTATGGAGAACATATAACGACTGGTTACAGACCAAAGGGACAATTTTCCATGCGCAATAAAAACGTATGTAAATGCGCCCTGAGGGCAGACAGCCTTGGTCCATCAAACCTAAAGACAACAGCTTTAGACCGTTTCATCCGGCCATAGTCCACAAATCCACACAAGCCCACAAGACTGTGATATAAACACAGTCAAAACTGGCATCGTACAAGCAGAAGCAAAGCGAGAGACTTAATTGGGAAACGGAAGACTTTTAGTCATAATAGGTCGGTATCCACAAGAACACAAGCTATAGTTTATTCACTCGCAACAAGCACCATACAACCTGCCATGCAAGCATTATACTTTACATTCATAGCAAGCACTGAATTGTATCCAAATACTAAAGCGGCGCAAAACTCCATTGTCTCACAAAACTGAAAAGAGGCAAGCAACAAGATTCTCAATTTTTTCACCAAATGCAAGGCCATCTCAGCCCAACTTGTTCGTTGGGAACATGATGTAACAAAACGTGATGTCTACCACTTTCGGCGTGTATCGAATTCACTTCAAAGTTTAAGCAAATGGTGAAAGATGCATTATTATTTGGCAACAAAACATTTTAAAACAAAAAAACTTATGGCATACCTTGCCAATTTACCCTTTTATGCCATGCAAATATTTCGCACTGTATCTTCAATACGCTGCTGGATGAATAATTATTAATCAAATACGATTCCGCATAGAAAAAACAAACAAAAAATACTCTTGTTCATCTATCACTCACAGAGCAGAAAAAGATTAAATTTCCTGGCATTATTTTTCATTTCGTACGGAAACTAATCACGGTTTTGACTTTGGTCCTCACTGCTCGCTTTCAGTTATTTGCACTGATAATGCGCTAAATCATATGTCTTATTGACTGCCGTAAAGCATTTGACCGGGTGAAACACCAATGGTTATCTGAGATATTATACACAATTTAAAAGTTAATGATAAGGATCTGCGCTTCAGTGGAACTTTAAAACCGGCATTAAAAAGCGTCAATAAAACCCAGTAGTGGGCGCAAGATAAAAAGAGGAGTTCGATAAGGAGACGTCTCCTCATTAAATTATTTCAATTTGTGCAGCGAAATCATATTGCGATGTTTGTTGTACTCCAAAGATGGAGTAAGTATTAATGGTAATGGTTAACAATAATACCCCTTATGCAGATGAAACAGTTTTGATTGCGGACTTATAGTTGAAGGTTTGTAGAGTCTGTTTGAGTTGGTAATATCCAGCAGTAGTCAATGTGGTTTAAACGTTAATAACAAAAGGCATTTCGCATGGTTGTCTCCAAGGTTCGGACAGGTCTTGTAACTAAAAAAACTGAAAAATTTCAACTATCCTGGTGCCTTGCTAACAGTCGATGGGAATTGTGAACAAAAAATCAAGCATACAGAACAACAGTGTTCAAAGAAAGGTCAAACAAGATCAAAAATATATTCACAAGTCGAAAGTGGTCACCGGCGCTAAAAACAGGTTGTTAAAGTGCTCCATTTGGTCCATAATTTTATATGGATGTGAAAGTTGAAATGAATAGCATGAAAAATAATGCCAGTAAATTTAATATTATTCTGTTCTAAAGGGATAGATGAACAAATGTTTGCAAAAAATATTTTGTGTTTTCTTTCCGGAATCGTGTTTAATTAATTATTCATTTAGCAGCATATTAAAGATATGGTGCGAAATATTTGTATGGCATAAAAAAAAGTGATTGTGATGCCAATCACAAGTGATAGACCCCACATCACAAGCAATAATTCACAAAAAAAAACAAAGACGTTTTTGCGAGGACGGAGGGATGTCAGATAAGACTGGAAGGTGTTCAGACTAGATGTTAACAGCAGTCACAATAGGCCTTACGTAAGTCGTCCATGATGGACTGGTCGAGCAGGTGTGTGTAAGCACTGCAGCACAACACTGGGCGCATTACCCAAAGCCAGCCTTAGCAAGCGCGGGTCCAATTCAAGAACTGACGGCGAGGGCCCTTGCCGATTTTAAATAACGTGTAGTAATAATAATAATGATCATAAAAATAATAATAGTAGTAGTGGTTGGGGGCGCAACAGCCGGTAAGAAAACTTTACTCTTTACTTTACTTTACGCTGTTGAAAATTGAGCTTTCTATCTAGAATGTGGAGAAATTTTGGCTCTACACAGAACAGCCGAGTGATTCCGTTATTCTTTTTTCGATTTACAACCTCTTTGTTCTTACGATGGAAGGCTGTCAAGTAATGATAAAAAGACTACAGACTAGTGTAATGAATGTGGATACAGTGAACATTGTTGTGTCACGGGATTATTTTTATGCACCCGTTTTATAGCAATCACAATGTACACTGTTTTTCGGAACCCCTTTTATTGATTGATTTAGTCGGATGTGTTTTTTCGCTGTGTCATTTTATATCTCATTACGTGGAATTTGTTTTGGTGTGGTGTTGCGCTCGGCTGGGCGAGTGTTGATTTCAGTTACGTTTGGGTTTTATAGAAGTAAGATGGATGTTTTTATCGAAGAAAATGCTATCAAAAGTTAGTGAGGCAAAAGAGCTAATTGACTAGCTGTCAAGCGGGAGGTTTCCTGGTTACAAAAAAGTTTGGTTACAGTTGCACCTTTCACAAAAACGTGACTTGTAACAGAGATTATTTTTTGTATTTGATGGAAACAATCTGTTAACAATTTGTTGCATCCCATAGTTGTGAAAACTTCTTGTCAGTTTTGCCGTTTCTGTTGTGTGGATGTTCCGTTGTTATGTAGACCTAGTTGTTGTGTATTTGTAAAACATTGATTCAGTATTTTGCTGTATTTCGAAAAGGGGTTCATTGCTAGTATTTGTCTTTAAAAACTTGTATCGTAGTCATGCTGATGAAATGTTTGAATGAATACTTCTTGATTAGCATTGCCTTAATGCAGATAAGCTTAATCTAATGCAGGGGTGTCAAACTCAATCGTACCAGGGGCCAAATCTCAAAACTTATTTAACGTCGCGGACCGTAAGGATGATAACTGATTGAACGTTTCGCGACACGAGTACATGAATTGGAACAGGCAGCAAAACAACACCAAGTTTTTGATGTTTAAAGCTCGATTTATTATTCTTCTTCGAATACAAATCCAACAAATATTGACGAAAAAAAGTAAAAATACGTCGCACTCGACAATATACCCTACCAAGAAATAGAATAAAAGCTTACCTACCACGAAGTAGGCTTATTATTGAAAACAAGGCTTTGGGAAAACCAGTGTATTTCACGGAAATTGGGCCGCGCAATCAGTTGGAACAACATGAATTGAAAACTATTTTATTAAGTCTGTGCTGCATTGTTCGATGTTTAAAGAAGCCGCTCTCAAATATGAGCACAAAGTAGACCGATTAAATTTAGAAATTGCATTAGAAAGTTTGACTATATTGAAAGGTGCCGTACTATTAGACTTGCCAAAATTAAACTGACGCTGCGGAATAAGAGCAGTTTTGACTGGGCTATTTTTAATTATTCTTCTGTTGCAGCTCAGGTTACAAGGTATAGAATAAATCTATCTATTCTATCGTATGGTGGGGCAACTGCTGTGCTACTCTATTGTGCGATTTGTTACAATCTTGTTTATTGCTTGAAAAAAGTAAGTTATACTGCACAATGATCTCGTGGGCCGGAAATAGTTCAATGTATAAAAAAGGATTAGAGGCCTAGTTTTATTGTAAAGCGGGCCGGATGTGTCCCGCGGACCGGAAGTTTGACACGTTTGATCTAATGTATAAAAAACAATGCGTCAAAATAACTCACAAGTAAGCAATTTTACGAGCAGCGTAGCTAACGTAAAATTGTTAGTCAAAACTGTGGGACGTTTACCGTAATTAAGTGCTGTGTTATATAATCTATATACTGTTACGTTTATGAGAAACTTAGCCTTCTCGATCAAGTGCCACAATAGCTATAAGACTATAAGCTTATAGCTTTTTTAAATTTTTATCTCTTACTGTACAACACCATGTAGCCTGTGTTGACTGAGTAATTAAAGTAAGACGCTGCTATTAGCTTGACACAATATACAAATACAAAAACAACGAAGCAAGCAAAAGAACATGGCCGTTTATCGCATACCAAAACGTCTATTGACCAGCGCAGAATATATTTAGTCCAAAATCACACGCCTTAGTGTCCGACATGACCTCATCAACATTGTGTACTAATAATATAAATTATCAGGACTTTAGCTGATTTTTAAAACTAAAGTAAAAACAGGAATATAAACTTGAGCCGCCTACCTGTCCATCACTATACAGGCAAGTGATCTAATATTGCAATCGGTTTGTAAGCAACACCTTACGCGGTTTAAACACAAAATGTAACTATTGTCTGAAGAATTACATTTCTTGCTCTAGAATTCTATTCATTGTTAGCAGTATAAGCCGAGAAATGGCAAGCGACTATATTTTATACAAACTTGTCATTATATGCTGTACAATATTTTGTCATGAAATACAAAATGGCGAGAATCAGGAGTCTCCAAGAGCTGTACAGAAGTACTAAGTTTACTATACAGGAGTACAAGTTGTTAGTTTAAAAAACATTCGACTATACAAGTATGAGTAAAATACAAGTACTCGAGTACTCTACTGTAATATAAAACTTTTCGAATACTTTTATAATTCCTTTGTAATCAGTTTCCGCTGTCAATTCTGACAGCTCTTTCTAATCAGTAAAAGGCAAAAAAAACTTTGGTTAGACGACCTGTCCTACTTTATTGTAACTTAAGCTTATAGTTTGATAAACCTATGTAAAAACATTAATATGCAACATTAACAACATATCAACTATAAAATTTATAAACAAGTATCGTTTCAAGTATTTTAAAGATAATCAAGTAAGTTACACCCGAGACCCGAGTATGGGAATTTTGTACTCGAGTCAAGCTACTATATATAGTTTCCAGCAGTCCGAGGTGTCCCCTACACTAAGTCGGCGAGCTGTCACCAATTAACCATGACGTGAACTTTCCTGGCCTTTGGCTCGCATTGAGATCTAGACTAGAACCGCCTACATTTACATTTGAGACAAAATCCGTGCAATGGACTCTCTAAACAAAGCACTTAAATTTCACAACAAGTTTGAGCTTAAAATCTGTAAAACACATTTGTAAAATCATGAAATTTTTAATCACCATCAAATTTAAACCTTAGCCCAGACCTGCAACCAGCTACCGCCAAACCAATAACAAACCGTCCCACGTCGACGTCACGTGCGCATTGGACCGACACTATTCTTTCTTTGTCTAATATATGACGCTAAGAAGTGAAGACCGCTTGAAATGGTCTTCATATAAAGAAGTACACAAATTTTGTAAGAACAAGTTTGTAATCACTGTAAGAAAGTGCATGAGAAAGAATAAAAAAATGTGTAGATGCTGATTTGTACAGCACTGCATCGAGTTTTTCGAGGCAACACTAAATAAAATGTGTTGGATAATCTGGGTCCGTATAACATATAACCGTATACCATATATCCGTATAACCGTAATGACCCAAGTCACGTTTTTTGATGACTCCACTTGACTCGAGTCAAAGTTCAAAATGAATCCAATCACGTTATGACAATTGTGAAAGCAAGAAAGAAAAATTCTGTCAAGAAAATCGGACATTTCTCTATATAAATACATCTCTCTGTAATAAATAGGCCTATCAACCAGACAAATTTGTAAACAGCCATAACGTTATACTAATCAGTTTAATGTAACGCGTAGTATGATCTTAGAATAGTTTGTAGTTTAATTGAATTGACTTGGCTCGAGTCATAGTACCGAATCTGCTTGACTTAAGTCACAACTCAAAATGACTCGACTTGACTCGAGTCAGAAAAAATGACTTCGTTGCAACCCTGGTATAACCTGCGTATAAAAATGCCATAACATATATTTACAACTCACTGGTGACTTCATCTAGATTAGTTGTTATCTCAAAAACTGTGTTCACTTCGAACATATGCTCATTTGCAGAAGAACCCGTTGAGGTTGCTGTCCCGAAAACTTTACATCATCGGCCCAAGTAAAAATGTTAAGAAACTTTCTTTGTTCGTAACTTGCACATTTCGTTTTTATGCATTAAATTTCTGGGAAGAATTTTGCAATTTTTTTAATCAATACTGAAAATGACAACGTTTGGTCATTTCTCAGCGAACTTTGATTTATAAAATCCGCCGCTTGTTAAGTATGACAGTTCGTTAACCATAACAAATTTAACATACGAGAGGCGAAGTTGCCAAGAGCCCCAAATCCAAGGTTTGTTATAAACACATGGAGTGGATTGCGCCTTAATTACCACTCACGGTTTTCTTTCTTGTTCTTTTGTTCTTCCGTCGCTCTTCTGCCAGGTCCAAGAGCATTTTGCACTAAACGACGATTTTGGTTTATAAGTTGCAAAAACTCCACATAAAAATTACTCTACCCTAATCTAACAAAAAGCGGCCAAATTACAATGACCCTGTAAAGACAAAATGGCAATAGTGGTTAGCAATTTTGTGGACCCCTCAATAATCTTTGGTGGATTCAGTCTATGGATGACGAAATAAACCAGCAAACCTTTTTATATTAAAGCTAACGCCGAGGCATGTTCAAATCTATACCAAAACTTTTATCTGAATAAAAGAACAAAATAAGCTCACACTTAAAGTAATACGTTTTAATTAATTTGGTTAATTTAAAGTCAAAACTATAGTTAAGTGCTAAAACTTGCAAAGTATTTCCATTATATAACACGAAGATTATTCTATTTTTGTGGAGTCACATTGACAACGGTAGACATTTTGCAGTACACCTGAAGAAGCAAGCTTATGCTTGCGAAAGCTCGTGTTGAAAAATAAAAAGTCAACCTTCAGAGTGCCAAACTATATCCTGTTTCTTATTTTACTATTTAAAAATCTGGTTAACACGGTTCAGACAACATCAACGGCAGACCTATGATATTTGACAATGTTAAGCAACGCAAATATTTTATGCGAGGAAGATTTTTAAAACGACTTATTTGTAAAGATTTTAAAATTTTGATTACCTTTATAGCTTTTTATATTAGAATTAAATTAGTGAAAAGGAAACTAATCCATCCCTGATGCAACGTTGAAGACAAAAATTTAGAATCAGATACACATCCTTACAATTCCAAAAAGAAATACTGTAAACACAACAGCATAACTATAAACAAACAACATTGTTGTTGACTAGTTTGCCTATGTCTATATTGTTTTGTTTTTGTCAACTCCAATTAGCAAAAGGTAAAGCATCAAATAAACTTTTCCGTAAAAGCAAACGGAATGAAACTTGCAAGCATCAAAATAAAATTTTTCCAAAGCGTGCAAGCATTGAAACAAAATCATTTCTACCTGTCGTATTTAGTTGGCAATGAACGCAATCACAAGCAGCAAATCGTAAAGCTACAGTATAACAATCTGATTATAACTTCAGTTCACTTCAGTTTATTCTGACTAACTATACCTATCCAGGCAGTCAGGCAGCAGGGCTCACTTACAAAGCAGTACATAACCTAACATTATTCATATGCATATTCTGCGCTTTAAATCTTCCATGTTACAGTAAATCTCGTTATAAGCTCCCTGACAAGATACGAGGTTAACCACAAGCAGAAAATTATTTGATGCCTTAATATTTTCCGGTCAATTCAAATAGCTTAGCACTTTCAATTGCAAATTAGTTACAGAACCACAAAAATAGCAAGAACGTAAGATTCTTGTCTCGCAGTTGTTATTATATCAATATACTGCAGTAGATTTCTTAAACATATACTTTATATTTTAGCACTACGTTTATGCGTAAAATTGTTTGAACTTTGCCGTTTACATTAAACACCTGAGGTTTGCATCACAGTTGGTGATTGTTGAAATTACAAATTGTTTCACACTTTCTTTATCCGAAAGCTAAAGTAGGAGCTCTACCCAGCAGACTTACACAGTGGCAAGCATGTCATAAACAAATTGTTAATTGTTAAGTTGTTAAATAATTTGTATTGTTAATAATTACTGTTAATTGTTCGGCAAATCTGAAAAAACTGGGTTCGGGAAACGCTGCAGCATTAGTGGAAGGATTTCATAGAAACCTACAAAATATACATCGTCTGCTAACTCGATGTGCGACTGAGCGCTTTGAGCATTCGTACCTTGCAAGTTTATTGTTTAAATGACAAGTTGTGGTTAAATTTATACAAGTGTTAATTTAGACTCGAAAATGAAACGTGTCAAAGAGAGTCGAGCTTTTTTTAAAAAGAAGAGAAAGCAAGAGAAGCAGAATTAAAAAAGCACAACGGAGCTATGCTAAAATTTGTAACCTCTTCTGGTTCAAAAGTTTCTTTAACATTACCAGAGAACGATTCAAATGAAAACCCAGACAATAACGCTGAGCTCCAGAGAGATACTGAAAATATCAGCTTATCAGCAGAAACGCAAGAAACAAGGTCTATCAAAAGTAATACCAATGAAATCAATTATGCATTGCCAGTTATAGATGGAGACGAAGGTGAAAATAACGACGAAGCAGTTGCAGTAGTCAACAATGTGCCCAATGATGTGGCCTCTTGGCCTGAAGCTATAGATCACTATTTGTATGGATGAAGAGCGAAAAAAGTGGAAAGCAATTTTAGAAAGCGTTGTTGATGTCATATTATTTCTAAGTAAGCAAAACCTTCCTTTTCGAGGACATCGTGAAGCTTTTGAATCCAACAACCAAGGGAATTTTTTAGAGACCGTGAAGCTTCTGGAAAAATATAGTCCCGTAATCATCAAATACCTTTCTGATATTCGTATTTCTACGAAGATGACAACTACTTATCTTTCTCCCACTATTCAAAATGAGCTTATTTTGCTTCTCAGTAAACAAGTCAAAAACATCGTTCTTGAAGAGGTGCGCGAAGCTAAATATTTTGCGATTATGTGCGACAGTACTCCGGACGTATCACATACTGATCAAATGACTCTTATAGTCAGATATGTAACAATCAAAAACAGTATTGCCCAACTGAAGGAATTGTTTTTGAATTTCTTTCCGTTGAGCGGAAAAACGGCAGCTGAAATTTCTCAATCTATTCTAGATGAACTTGAACTAAACAACTTAGATGTGATGATGTGTAGGGGAAAAGGCTACGACAACGCATCTACTATGTCGGGAATTCATACTGGAGTTCAGCAAAAAATCAAAAACATAAATCCAAAAGCACTACTCGTACCGTGTGGAAATCACACACTGAATCTTGCAGGTGTTCATGCCGTCGGATCGTCGCATTTAAGCGACAGATTTTCGCTGTTTTACAAAGTATGTTATTTTTGCTGCCTCTACTCATAGATGGGATGTCCTTCTAAAGCATGCGCCAATCGCGCTGAAGCGAGTGATTGATACGCGATGGAGCGCACATCACGCTGCTGTAAAGGCCCTTCACGCAGGTTTTGATGAGTTTATGGATGCTCTAGAGTCTAGAGGAACTATGTAATCCAAACGAAAATCTTAATACACGAGGTGACGCTTATAGTATTCTAGAAGCGATTCAGAATTTTTCTTTCTTTTTCTTCTTATGTTTTTGGAAAGTAATCCTGCGAGAATCTCATCATACTCAAACTTACTTGCAGCAAAAAGGATTGCTGTTAGCGCAATGCTCTAACAAGATGAAAACGTTTGTCAACTTTTTAGTGGAAGAACGAGATAATCTGATTAAAGGTTCTGTGCATGCAGCGATAAAAAAATGCACAGAGCTAGAGATTCCAGTTGAAGATCGGAGAGTTCGCAGAAAAAAAAGAATGCCTGGCGAACACGCAGAAGATGCTGGCCTTAGTGTTGTTGGAGAAGTAAGACGATGCATGTTTCAAGCATTGGACAGATTTAAACTTGAAGCTGAAACTAGGTTTACCGGCATACACCACTTGAATGATATGTTTGGATTTTTGAATCCTCACGCACTGCTGCAAAGCGAAAGTCACAATGGATTCACCAACGCTTTTAGAAGCACTTATGACGACGAGGTGGACTTTTTGGAGTTAGCTGTGGAAATTGACAGATTTAAGAGGCTGGTGCGAAGCAGTGAAACCACGTTTGATCGTAATGCAACAGCGTTTGATGTTTTACACTGGTTAGCTAAATCACACCTACTTGATTCGACACATACGTAGGCCTACAATATTTATGCTTGTGTCTGAAACTTTATCTTACCATTGGTGTTTCAATTGCGAGTTGTGAGAGGAGTTTCTCAAAGCTCAAAATGATAAAGTCCTATTTACGTTCTACCATGAATGATGATCGGCTATCAGCTCTATCGATTCTTTCTATAGAAAGACATTATACGTTCAAAAACTTGATTTTGAAGATATTATCGCTGATTTTGCTTCGGCGAAAGCTCGAAAAGTACAATTTTGAGGCGGCTATTGATCTTTTATTTGCCTAATACATTTGTTCTCCATTTTTTGTCTTTTATTTTAGGCCTTAACGCTGAGACAGTGAGGCTTCTTTCTCAAGCAATATAGAACTTCTGAGACGCGGCACATTATCTGTAATTATTTTTATTGAAAAGATTGCTTGAACAAGAAACTATACTTCAAAATTTGCTGCAGTCTACATAGGGCAGCATTTTCATCGAAAGCCAGGGGCGGCAGCATATGCTCCTACGCCACTGTGTAGTATGACATATAGTTGGACTCTACAAAAATGGAACAAGTTCAACAAACACCGCAGTCGGTTCTGGCGAAAAAACTAACCTAACGCTACGTTTAGTGTTAGGTTTTATCTTATTTTGTAGATATCGTAAGATAATTCCCAACGAATTTCTTACCACATGAAATTTTATCATCTTCATCTCTAATTATTTTGGTTTATCTACTCTACTTGAAGAAAAACAACCTCTTCAAAAACATATCTTGTGCTTTTCACTATGCTATTACAATAACCTCGAAAATGTCACACGCTACGTAGATGGTAGATATACCGGTAGCTTGATATAATTTTAAAATATATTCATTACCTGCTTCTCCAAGTTCACAGTAGTAGCTATCTCTGGACCATTACTCCAAAGTAATTCACAAAGAACAAAGCTTCAAAACCAACATGACTAGAAAATTATTCTTACGTAGTATGCTGTTATTGTCTGCTATGGTTAGAAATGAACATGGTCCAGAAGCGCCCAGCAAATTTCATCTCCTTAGAGCTGGTAACACAGCACTTCTATTTCTTATCTTTCTGCCCAGATTGGAGAAGCATTCACCTTCCCTTGTAAACACCTGCTGACTATGATGTGTGCAAATATGTTCCAGACCCGAGGTGTATCCTTGACTTACAAACAAAAGAGCGAATAATCCAATATAACAACATTGTACACAGCTGGAAACCTCTCGCTGCAAAGCTTACCAATTCGAGATTGATGCTTAATTGGCGCCAACAGACAGTAAATAAGAATGTGACAAGCAAAATACGGTCTGATAATTGTTTAGCGATCAAGTTGTTTTATATTATATTTTTTTAATTTTTTTTGTATTTTTGAAAATTTTGTGCAATCATGTTCCTTTATTCATCCGCGTTTGTTTTTAGTCTGTTCACAAGGAAGGGTGCTGTCGTAATATAAACGAACAATATTGCTTTTGAAACAATATTGTGTTTGTGAATTTGTATCGGGTTATCCTGTAACCGCAATACAATTCTATCAGCTGTAACAGCCCAAATTACTTACTACACCTTCATAATAACATTGAATTAACAACAAAAAAAACTTTGGCATAAAATTGTGTAATAATCCTTCAACACTCTTAGAAAATACAATCTTCTATCATGTAACCGTTGGAAATACATCGGTCAGTTTTATTTATTAAACTCAATTCGAGGAAAGAAAATGCTTCATTCATAAAAGTACTTCAGAATAGCTAAAAAAACTCCTATACATGATAACATCTTCGGCTTACTATTTAAGAACGTGCATGCCCGATTTCGATGATCAACTTGACAGACGTTGGACGACTACAAATTTTAGCAAAACAGGTTAAAAATTTATGATGACCTCACAACAATCGTTTTCATGACAGCGCTTTTTTGCCAAACTTTTTCACTAGCTTGTCTGCCTTTGGTAATTACTGGTAATGCAATTACTGCAATATCTTACGCCTTACAACAAAAGGCTATGCAAGTGTTTAAAACAACTTGTAAACTGGAAACAACAGTTACGTCACAGCATGATCTCACATTTCCTTATCAATGGATTAGTAAATAAAACTAAAAATATAGTTGAGCGTTGGACACTGTAACAATAGGCAATAGAAAATGTTATGCTTCTGAAAAAGCTTGCAAACGATTCAACTTTATATATAAACAACTTTTTCGTTACAACACTTGTATTGTACTTTTCACGAGGTTAAGTTCATCTTCAAACTTACATCAACGCCGTGTCTCCACAGGCAGTGTTTTTTTTAAGGCGTTTTGGGGGACCGAAACGGTCCCCCAAATTTCTCCAGCGGTTTCCCAAAATTTGGACTTGCAACTACAGGCTATTTTTTGGTATTTAAATGAAACACTTGTGGTCTCTTAAAACTACTTAGCGGTCACCCAAACCAAACCTTAAAAAAAAAACTCTCCACAGGTATTGGGTTTTCATACTGAGTAATGATACTTTGATTTCAAAGTACTCTCACCCATATTACTTTCAATGAACGAACAATATTATCACAGAAACAAAATTATCAATGCAAAATACTTATTTATAAACAAATAGTTATCCAAAATAAGCTGGTGAAAACGAAACAAGTTTATTCTTGCTAGCCAACAGCGTAACTAAAAGTAAACAATGTAGTTTGCATGAGGTTTGTATTTTTGTTATTTCCATTAAGCACAATGTACTCTAAGCTACTTCCTTAACATAACCCCAATTTTATGATATATGCAAGCTATGCTTGAAACAGTAACAGCTAAGCTATGAAATAATAACCCGTGGCACAGAAAAACAACGAACAATTTGTGGTCTATGTGTAGCCTATACGGTATTCTGAATTTACACTCTTTATTATATACGTAAGCTTACTTTTATCAAAAATATTTCAGCGCTAAATTTACATGTAACTCTGCGTGAATTTGTTGTTTACATTTTGTACTGTCAGTTTACCAATCAGCGGGTATTTGCTGGTATTAGGAACTGTTTCAAACTGTTTTCCAAATAAAGCAGTCTCGTGGACATACTACCCAACAGACTTACGCGGTAGAAATGACCATGTCCACAAACCCATTTTAATTTGTTTGTTTTAGAAAACAATTAAACTTAGTTTACGGTAATGCTCTGGCGTTTGTGTCGTCGCTGTGTATAAATTTATTGCTAAACTCGGTTATAACTCGGTATAGGTTTAACACTAAAATTGGTGGTTGATTTCAACGTTCTTGAAAATACTCGAAATATAAAGCAATGCTTAAAAAGTTCAAATAACTTCGCCGCTGGTTGATGAGACCAGGATGAAAAGATGCTTTTACAAGAGCTGTAAATGCCACAGGAAACAGGCAGTATATAATAGAGAAAAAGATTAGTAGAGATGCTCATAAAAAAGGTTCCAGTCCAAATTTCAAACTGCCTACACCGTGTTTGTAAACAATTGGAGTTTATAGTACAACAGTTTCATTTATCATTTTGTTGCATTAAAATTTCTGTTCTTGTCCAAAATTTTGCTGTGCTTTCTTTAAACTTTTATCGAAAATGGCAAAATATTTAAAAACAATTTGTGGCTTGTTTAGTTAAAAAGCTTTGTAAGAACAAGATACCTTAACAATGGGCTTAAATTTAAGAAACGAAACGTAACGCTGCTAAAACCTGCAAGCCCAAACTTTATAACTCAAGGCCAGTATAGCCGAGGTAAAATTTTAACAAGGCAAATAAGTTAAGTACGTCTCTGGCTAAGTATGTTGTTATATGTAGTTTAGTACTAAAATATATTGCACCAAAAATCCAAAACATTACCAAAGAAAATGGCTCATTTGCCTCAATGTAGCCAGGTCTAATTTTCAAAATGAATGTATTGTGCCTTTAATTACCACTTACACTTTTTCTTTTGTGTTCCTTCGTCGCTGTTGGACCCTTTCCTACTGAATTTTCACCAAAAGGAAGTTTATGGTTTTATAAATTACAAAACTTTATTACAATTGCACCCTAACTCAAGAAACAAGTAGCCAAGTTGCCAGACGCCAAGTCAAAATGGCGTTAGTGTAGTAATTTTGTATTGTCTAACGCTTTCGTCATCAATATAATCTTCGGTTTATTCAGCCTATCGATAGACGCAAAACCAGCAAACCCTTTATCCTTCAAGCTAACCTAAGCGTGTTCTTTGGCCTATACTAAAACTTTTAACCGAAAAGAAGTACTAAAAAAGCTCACTGTTAAAGTAACACGCTATAATTCATTTTGCCGATTTAAAGTGAAAACTAGTTAAGCAGCAAAACTGGCAAAGTATTTCCATTACAAAACACAAGGAGTAATTAACCTAACTCCGTGAAAAAGATGTAATAACGGTAAGCCTATCTGGCAATGGTTTAAAATACAAATGTTTTAAGCACTGAGAATTTTTTGTAATGACATACTGTATTTGTAAAAATTTTAAAATCTTGATTATCATTGAACTGATGAAAGTAAGGAAACGAATCCTTGAACAAGTTTGAAGGTAAACATTATATTTAGCCTTAAACGTTTCAAAATAAAATCATGTCAACACAATAGTATAATCATTAACAAACAATGTTCTTGTTGACCAGTTTGTTTACATCCATGTTAATTTTATTTTGGAAAAAGAACAATGCACTTTAATTAGCAACGATAAACCATCGAAAAAAAACATTTGCATAAAAGCAAACGGGGCAGAATTTGTAAGCATCAAAATGAAGTTTTGCAAAAGCGTGCAAGTATTCAAAGAAAACCACTTGTAACTTGTTTTGTTTGGTATTTTGTTCACAATGAACCCAATGAGAAATGGTAAGTTGTAAAGCTATATATATGTCCAAGTCATTGTGCCACTTCAAGTCAATGCCTACCTCACAAACATGATAAGACACGAAATTGTTCACCGGCTACAAATTATTTGATGTTTATTATCCAGATAAATAGGTAAATAAGTAAATAGCGTCACCCATTCCATCGCAATTAATTATAGAACCACAAGAAACTAGTAAGACCGTAAGGTTCCTGTCTCGCAGTTGTTATTGTATCAATATACTGTAGTAGATTTCTTAAACATATATTTTGTATTTTAGCACTACGTTTATACGTAAAGTTGCGTGAACTGCTGTTTACATCACAGTTGGTGATTGTTGAAATTACAAATTGTTTCACACTTTCTTCATCCGAAAGCAAAAGTAGAAGCTCTATCCAGCAGATTTGCACAGTTGCAAGCACGTCATAAAACAAATAATTTGTTAATTGTTCGGCAAATCTGAACAAACTGGCTTCAGGGATATGCTGTCGCCAAAGATTGCACATGTACAATATACATCGTCTGCTAAGAATATTCATGTGCTGCAAATTTGTTTCTTAAAAAATTCACAAATTTTACCAAACTTAAATTGTAACTGTCAAAATAAATTTTTTTATTCGTTACTGTCTTTACTTTAATGGTTTCTTCGCAATTATTATTTAAAGCGATATGTCAGTTTATTTTTTGCAAAGTACTTTAGTTTAAAAAACAGTTTAACATAACCTAACACCATGTACAATTATAGACGCAAAGGTTACTTTTATATAGACAATACACCTGGCAAGTTTTGATGAAACGTTTTGCAACTGAACGCTTTTCCCAAACTCTAGAACAGCATTATGTTTGACCACATCGGTTTCATCGAAGACTTTAATCGAAAACAAATTTCACAATCGACTAATACTCTTAAAAAAATCGAAAACAAATTTCCACAATCGACTAATACTCTTAAAAAAATCGAAAACAAATTTCCACAATTTACTGCTTTCCGAAAAACATTTTGAAAAGTCAGGATACTATCATTCCTGAAATAGTTTTCAAAAATGGGTCTGGTTTAAGGTACATCATAGCTAGGTCTGGTGAAAAACTAGTCTTGACACTATGACTAGTGTTGGGTCTTATCTAATTTTGTAGATATCGCAAGATAAGAGACTCAACGAGTTACTTATCACTTAAAGTTTTACACCGTCTTTATAACCTTTATGCTATTTAATTTTTAAGTTAAATTCTTTACCAACTATCTGTTTATTTTGGTTTTCTCTACGCTATGCTTGTTGACCAACAGTGTTATAACGTCTTGAAAAACTAAGCTTGCGTTTATTAACTGTGCTAATATAGTTACCTCGAATATATCGCACTTTGCTTAGATGATAGCTGGAAACACCGCTCCCTTGGTATAATTTTAAAAAGTTTTTCTATTTCACCTACAGTTCGCAGTAATATCTACATTTTACACTCTACAGTATCTCTGAACCGTTACTCTAACGTAATTGATTACGAGCCCAAACTGAAATATTCTTACGTAGCATGTTCAATTGTTGAAAAATTTTATTCTCTTGTGCTGGTAACACAGCACTTCCTTGTCTTATCTTCCTCACCTGATTCACCTTCCCTGATTCATCACCCAGCATTCACCTTCCCTCGTAAACTCCTGCTGACTATGATGTGTGCAAATATGTTCCAGACCCGAGGTGTATCCTTGACTTACAAACAAGAGAGCGAATAATCCAATATAACAACATTGTACAGAGCTGGAAACCTGTCGCTGCAAAGCTTACCAATTCGAGATTGATGCTTGGCGCCAACACACAGTAAATACAAATGTGACAAGCAAAATACGGTCTGATAATTGTTTAGCGATTAAGTTGTTTTATATTTTATTTATTCGCGTTTGTTATTAGTTTGGTCATAGTTAAGCTCGTTGCCATAATATAAACAAACATTATTGTTTTTAAATCAGTTGCAGTGAATTTGTATCGGGTTATCGAGTAATCACAATGCAATTCTGTTAGCTGTAGAATATCAAACTACTTACTACACCTTCATAAAGACATTAATTTAGCAAAAACTTCTTTGACATTGAATTATACAATAATCCTACAACGCTTTTCGAAAATGTAAGCGATAGAAATATATCTGTCAATTTATTTATTAAACCCACTTCTATGCGAGAAACTGCTGCATTAATAAAAGCTACTACGTTGAAAAACGTCTGCACATCGTCATCGACTGATGAATTAACACACGTTGGACGATTAAAAATTTTAACAAAACATGTCAATCGTCTCATATGATCCTACAACAACTGCTTTTATAACAGCGGTTGTTTGTCAAACATTATTCACTTGTCTGCCTGTGGTGCAATTTACTACAATAGCTTTCCTAAAAAACTATGCAATTGTTTAAAACAAGTTTGAAATAGGAAACACCAGTTACGTCACAGGATGACGTTACGTTTCCTTATCGTCTATTGAAAAGATTTGTAACTCGAACGAAAACAATAGTAGATCGTTAGACCCGCTTTGACTCTGTGACAATGGGCATTGTCATGTCTTTGAGTAAATTTGTAAAACTTGTAGGTTTAATGGTTTATACGTAAGCAAATTGATGTTGCAACATTTATATTTTACATGAGATTGTGACCATGCGAAAACTCACAGTACATCAACACAATCTTCCACGGTTATTAGGTTTTGGATTTTTGATGCTACGTAATATGAGACATATTTATAATTAACGATACTCTGCCTTAAATATACCACGAGCCTTTTTCTTCTGTCTACCATACAAATTCCATCCAAGGGATACTATAGGCTGCCTCATTCCAGGAACAAAATCATCACTACTGTAATAAGGTCAACTGCTTGGAAATTCTGTAAAACCCAGATGAATTAAAACTACCTATACAGAAAACACACGAAGTTATTCGTTTGGAGGAATTATTCCTGCGATATTTTTAAAAATATAGTAATTTAGTGATATTTTAGTCTTAAAAATTGAGATGCAGAAGTTTATCAACCGATTATGCCGCTATTTTTGTTGGTAATTAAAGCTTCTGTTAGCCATTACATGAAAGTGCCCATACACTCTTGAGCTTATTTTATCCATCAACAACTTGTTTATTTACTTTATTATTTATTTATTACTTATTTATTAATTTGATCAATAACAAGGAAAATGGTCTGGTTTTTACGAACAAGTCAATATGTTAGAATCGTTACGAAAAAATTATATAGCGACAACATTTGGACAAGTGTAGGAATATTTTACCAAAGTATTGCTCTAAAATAACTTGATATTATACTTATATATGTTCAAACCATATTCTTACTTTTAAAATAAGAAGTAACAAAAATATCTCCAGTAATCCACAAAAATTATATTCCACGTTTCCATTGTCACTGTGGAAAAAACAGTTATAACGTTAAATGAAGCATTTATTTTGCATTATTATTAAATAGTAATTGTTCAAAGTTTTCAATATCTCGGTTTTAGTTATAGTTTGTTATCTAAAAATAAGTAGGTGGAAACTTGACAAGTGCTTGCCACCCAACAGCGCAACTAAAAGTAAACAATGTTATTGACATTTAAGTTGTAGTTTGGTTGTTTCCTTTGAGAACAATGTACTCCAAACAAATGCAAAGCATAAAGAAAAAATCCATTGTTAAAGACTAGACAGAAGCGAACACACTGCTCGGGGCTGCGATCTTGCACGCTCGGAGATAGCGCCTTTTCGGAGTTCACGAAAGCTCAAGCAAAACTATTTGTAGTTTACTAACTATTAGGTATTTACTAACAAACCACTGACAGATTTGTGTTGCCACCTTCCAGACGGTTTTAATCCGCTTTGTACATTTTTCATACAAATTGTTGGCAAACCACAATGACATTATTCCATTGAACGACCTTAGTCAATAAATGTGAATGGAATAACTTGATTTCAAATCAAGGTACTTTAAGTTTTTCAACCGTATCCTGAATAACTCTATTAAGCTACTTCCTTAACCGAATTTCATATACGATAATACGTTCTTTGTACAAACCATGCTTCAATAAAACAGTAGCCCATGCTGCCATCCCAACTCTGATGAGATGCAAGATTTTTCTAAAAACTGCAAAAGTTATAGCCTATGTATACGGTATTCTAAGTTTACACTCTTTAATGTATGGAAGTTCTCTTATTTCCATAATTATTCAGCACTAAATTTACATGTAACTCTGCGTGAATTTGTTGTTTACATTTTGTACGGTCAGTTTACCAATCAGTGGGTGTTTGCTGGTATTAGGAATTGCTTCAAACTGTTTTCCAACCAAAAGCAGTCTTGTGAACATACTACCCAGCAGACTTACGCGGTAGAAATAAACAAATCGTGCAACAAATTGTAAGCTGTTCATGCAGTTTAGTGAACAAATTGAGTAAGTGGTATTTACTGTAACGTATGTGCAATAGCTGCGTATAGGTTTAACACTAAAATTGGTGGGCGATTTCAGCGTTGTTGGAAATAATGGAAATTTAGAGCAATGCTTAAAAGTTCAAATAACTTCGCCCCGAAATACGAGACCTGCATAAAAAAGATGCTTTCACGAGAGCTGTACATATCGCAGAAGGCACCCAGTAATAAATTATAAAGAAAAGATTAATGGTGATGCACATACAAGATGTTGACATCAAAATCTATAACAGTCCGCACCATGTCCAAACATGTGTTTTTCGTCACAACTGTCCGAATTACTGCATATTTCGATGTAAATTTTCAACAAAAGTTGCAAAACATTTGTAGGTAAATTTTTGACGTGCTTCTACTTCAATGACGTCATTGAAGCCAGAAAGAGTCGTACCTCACAAATATTGTAGTTCAATCAAAGATAATAATATTATTTCCCCAAACTAATCTATAATCTCTCAAAATTATCACAAAAAGATACGAATTAGAGTGAAATTTTTATTCTTGCCCTAACAGCCTTTGTGTCATATGAGTTTTTTCTAGCATAGCCTTTTGGCACATGTACGCAGTTTCGTTTAGAAAAGCTGTACGGGAGATAAAATTATAAATTGTATGACTTACAATGACGCCGGATTTGTGTCACATGTACCCCATAGGAACAAACGTGGCTGAGGTGCAGATTCCTATTTGAATGTAACGCTTAAACAACTTAAGCCACGTTTAAGGAAACCTAATTATTTTTTTGCTATTTTTTAAATTTTGTTTAATACTTTTTACTTAAAATTATTGCCAAATCGTAATTTTTGCCCCCTTTTCTCTTGGGCATGGTGGCCTAATGATGCATTTGCGCATTCCCGTTTTGCTTCAGCTGGGTGCTTTGCAATATTTGCGTTTAGTTCAACTCCAATTAATTTTTTTCCGTTTAGAAATGTTGTAAAACATGTAATTGTATAGTTTTCTGTTCTAAGCAACACGCTATGTATATAGTGACGTATGATTTAAATAATAAATTGTTCCTTGCAGATTTCAGCTCAGTATCTGCATGACTCCAACCATTACACGATAACCAATGCAGCAGTTAAAATCGAGATTCTCCAGCATGACGTCATAGGCTATCCTTGAAATGATGAAAAAGTACGGAATGCATGCAATGCTTATAGTTGCAAGCTGTAAAGCAGTATAGTTATAAATCTTTTCCGTGATACAATGGCAAGGGAACGGTTTCAGGTGGTCATAGCACTAATAAAGGCCGTTGTTATATTTAGTATAGTAAAATCAGTAGTTAGCCGTTCTTTTTATACAAAATACTTTTGCTTTTATGAACCTAAAGATATCATCAGCCATACACGGGTTATTGTCGAAAATACTCAAATCAAACTTGCATTGCTATGTAGGCATTTTAAGCAGAAATTTCGGTTATGCCTGGTATAATTGTATTGTAATACGCAAACAATTAGAGACCCACGTTTTAGAGTTTTAATCAACTAAAAATAGGACATTCATCTAAAAACAAATAAAAGGTTAACATCTATTACAGTACGGGTACACACGCAATCATTCATTTCACGTGCATCTACTGATGAGCTAAACTATGCTATGGTAGTAAACTCACAACGATGGAGTTCTACACAAACATCTTACTTATAGATGTAATATAACAAAGATACAAAATTCTGGTTCCACGACATATGACCGCGGGAAAATGACCGCGAACAAACTCACCAGAGACAACTGAACGTGACGTAAATTGACGGCGAACAAACTGACCGTGATGTAAATTGACCGCGAACAAACTAACCGGGAACAAACTGACCGGAATGAAAATTGACCAGGAGGTAAATTGACCGTGCAAGTGCTGAAGTATTGTGTTTAAGTTGATGGTAGTATATGATATGTAAAGTAAATATTTCTTTGTAACTATTTCCTTTGTTTTTAACAAATTTTTTTTTTATTTCAATACACATTGAAACATTTATTGAAATAAACAGAAATATTTCCGGAACTACGAGAAATACGAGTAACAACATTAAAAGAAGTTCACTGCAAAACACATATGACACTACATAATAAGGGCACTAAAATTTACACAAACTGTTATTTGACAAATAAGGCAACCTTGACTGCAATACACATACTAAATTGGCTGGGATTAAAGCTGATGCGCGACTAGATAGTGAATTAGAATTTTGACCTTTTGACGGCCAATTTGTCGCCGGTTAGTTTGATCGTCGGCCAATTTATCGACGGTTAATTTCATCGCCGGCCAATTTATGTCACGGTTAATTTGATCGCCGGCCAATTTGTTGCCGGTCAGTTGACCACTACCAGTTGTCGCCGGTGAGTTTGTTCACGGTCACTTCTCGTGATCCCCAAAATTCTCAATATAACATGTATCATTTAACAAAGTGTCTTCCAACTGAACAATTGCGTTCGTTTATTTTATGCATGCTTAAAGTAACTGTAAAAAAGAGTGATTTTTGAACGTACGATTTTTTTGGTGAAATAGTGACAGGCTATAACCATTGCAGGTCAGAGCAGATTAGCACTCCAAAAAGTACGGGAAATTTCCCGGTGGGCCGCTTAAATGCAAACTTGATACTGTACGATGAAGTACACCATTATCCATGTAAAGTTTTAAATGTATGTTTATTTCATAGTTGGGCATTACTGCGGTACTGTTTTACCGCGGCACCGAATTACTGTACCGCGGTACGTTTTCAGTACCGATACCGGTACCGCCGGTACATTTGAAAAAAAGTACCAAACCTCTGTACCGAGTTACATTTTTCAGGAAATTTCAGTCGGTCCCGGTACTCGGTACTTTTCACGTGATAATTTCAAAATTTATGTATGTTTTGTATGTTGTTTTGAAGTATGTTTTCAAAATTACTTGTTAATTAATCGATAATACTTATTTTAGCATCTTTTAATCTTTTTCAATCAAAAAATGTCAAAAAAATTACAAGCGATTAACGTCACATATTGTTTTACCTGGAGTAATCTTTATCGAGGGTCATAATAGCTGTAAACAATGCATTTGCAGCAGCATCTTTTGCGCAAAAAGTATCTGAACCGAGTACAGACAAACTACCGAACTACTCTTACACAGTATAGGGTACTGACAGCACCACAGCATACTTACTGCAGTTCAAATTTTGCTCGTTTTTAGCCATCGAAGCTTTGCCATTTTATTCCGTTTGTTGGTTGTTTGTGAACATATTTTCGTTGTATTGTGTCGTAAGAGGTTAGCACTATTTTTCGCTCCACACAGTCAACGGCGAGATGTAAACGACACGATACGAACGAAAAGCAGTGCTTGGATCCTTTATCTTTCAAACTATTCTAGAATACGTAAATATTCTGTATTGTACATCCCACCGCATGACAAACATCAGCATAAAACCAAGAATGCTAGCGTGACCGAACGGTAAATCGTGATTGCCGCATAAGAAATAAGGAAAGAAAACATTTTAAAAGGTCGCTTTTCTTTCTCTGTCTGGTTCTCCTTGAAAGGAAATAATTGTGCCTCAATGGTTCTTCTCGGTCGTATTGCGCTAAGAAGAGGCTTCAAGTTATGTGGTTTGTTCAAGTACTTCTAAATTTGTTGTTTGGTTTTGTAGATTCAGAAAATGCGCAAGATTTACGCTTTACCGTAACCTCGTGTTTAGGAAATTACAAAATAAACGGAGAGCAGAAACACACAATGAAATCTGTACTATAGTCGCTTTATGCCGCAGGGTCTTTTAGTGTTGCGAGCTGGACGCCTTATGATTTGGTGCTGGTTATTTGTGTGTGTAGGCATAGTTGACAGTTGTATTATTATATTTTTATTGCTTTTGTATTAATCTAGTTCAGTAGTTTGAAATTAGTGCTAAGATTTACTAAGGTGTGGCAATACTCATAACCTGCATGCTTGTTTGTGTCTTGGGTCAAATATCTCAGTATTTGTCTGACCGCAGATTTTCGAGTCGGTTTGAGCGCGAAAATGCTCACGTACGCAATAGTTTTTGGGACAGCGTTTATGATGAACACGTTTTCTTTGCGTAGTTTTTACCGATATGCCGAGTAGTTTTGTTTTTACACACTTTACGGAAATCGTTTTGTTGTGTGCAATTTGTCAACAACGTGTATAATAATTAATTGATGTTAAATTTATCAACAACAGACAGAGAATATGATATATATTTGCATGAAAACGAACATACAGTACTTGCAAATCTTTGTTCAATTTGTTTTATTGGACAGATGCAATCCTCAATGCGTACGCAATAGCGTTCAGTCTGCTTTATAAATATCGCCTACAAATGCCATTGTAATTATTGTTTCTTTTAATAAAAATGTTTGAACGTTGTCAATGTCGCATGTCAGTAACAATCATTAGTTTAACATCATCAAATTGTAGTGGTGGTGAATACGCATATGCTTTGTGCAATACATCAGAAGTAGCAAACAGATAAAGATGTACCTTGCAAATTGATGAAGGCAAAGCTATGCATAATGCATTGAACATTTAACTGTTTGTATCCAGACTTTCATAGTCTCTGTTTTAATTAGGGCAAGATTAATTTTTCAACTTTTAGTAAGAATTTTGCTTGATGTTTATATTAAGCCTGTAATTATTACGGTATAGTCTAGAAGCAATAGAACCATTTAAAACTAAAATATGAATAAAATTAAATTAAAATATTTTTTAGGATATATATATATACTGTACCAGGATTGTTCATTTTTTATTAGAGGTTTGTAAAGCAGACATTTTGACATATTGGTTCAAGATAGAGATATCTAAAATGTCTTCAATAAACTTCATGAGCATGGTAATTGATGTTTTTTATTTCTTTATCTTGGTATAATCTAAATTGGAAAAAATTACATTAAATGATAAACAAAATCAATATGAGTTTATTCTTTTATAGTAATTGTGTAGGAACAAAAATTATTGAGCTTGGTATAAATTTGTATTAATTTAAGTATGTATGCATATTTATTAAAGTTTAAAACAGTCCTTGATGAAAAGAATTCCATTTATTCAATAAATTAATGAAATACTTATTAATAAAATTCCAGGAAAGTGGTGAATCGAAAACTAAACCTGCTTCGAGGTGCTTGTTGTGTTGGACAGTTATCGCATCACTTGCTGCAATTGGACTTCTCATCGGTGTTATTGTTCTTGCAACTTCTCCACGTGGGTATTCTTTGATAGTTATCATTCTGTTATGTTATAAAGTTATTGTGGCATATTGCAAACGTACATGTTATCACACCACATTATATGATTGTAACAAGCATTTATGACCATTCTTTCATTTACACATCACGGAAAAATTGCTGTAGATAAAAATTGAAGTCTGTTTACATGTGCAGTGATCTGAAATCATTCTTCTTGGATTGATTTGCATAAATCACAGATATTATTTTTGTATTGTTATTTTATTATCATTTAATGTATATATATTAATTCAATTTTTTAATAGTTGAATATTTGCAGCAGCAACAAATAATAACACTGGCTATGCACCAGTGAGGTGGTGCACTATAAGCTCAGATGAGCAGACAAAATGCTTAAAAATGGAAGATGCATTTAAACAAGCCAATATGCTCCCTGGTGTGACTTGTATTGCTAAGAGTGGCGTTGACAGTTGTGTGAGTGCACTGGAAAATAGTGAAGCTGATGCAATTACATTAGATGGTGGACATGTTTACAATGAGCGCTCGAAACTGAAACCAGTCATGGCTGAAGATTATGGAGAAGGTATTATCAGTTATTCAAAATATAATTTAATACAAAAATACATCTTTAATTGTATCCTCAAGTTTTATTCTCATGATTACGGTTTTATTGATTTTGAAACATTAAATTTTTTTGTAAAATAAAGTAATGGATAAATCGCATTTTGATGAAAACGTTATTCAACAAAAAATACTAGTTATAGGAAAGTAAGAATCGCTATGATAAATGTATTCAGGTTGTCTTTGATAGGCACTTATAGGGTTTAATGTATTAATTTTTTAGGAGATGCAACATATTGGGCCGTGGCAGTTGTGAAAAAGTCAGACACAACAACATTTTTTACACAAAGTGGGCTTCAAGGAAAAAAATCATGTCACACTGGTTTAGGCAAAAGTGCCGGTTGGAAAATGCCTGTAGGCACAATGAAAAGTTTAGGTAAGTTTTCCCAAAATAATGTTATTTAACTATATATTTTTATTTCTTTACAAATGGTATCATGCACATCTCATCCTGTTTCTAAAATTCACAATTCAATGCAACCCGGTTACTTTGATGTGAAATCAATTGGGTCATCTATATTTATAATGTGATTTAAAAGAAAATTTCCTCCCAATATATTTTTATATTCGTGTTGTTGATATTTTACCTAATATGTGAATAACTACCAACCATTTATTTATGTTTTTAGGAATTATTAAAGTCTCTAGCTCATGCGATGTATCCTCAGCTGTTGGCAACCTCTTTGGAACAGTTTGTGCTCCCGGTGGAGATGGAAAGCTCTGTGCAGGCTGTGATGGAACTTGTGAAATCAATTGTGATGGTGAAAACTTTTGCGGGTACACTGGAGCATTCAGGTACACTTAGTGCTTGACTTTACATTACAAGCAGCATACATTTCTGCAAGTTACATTGCTGACAATTTTTGTCACATTATGCCAGGTGCCTGGTTTCTGGGGGCGATGTTGCCTTCGTCAAGCATACCACTGTGTTTGATAACACAGATGGAAACAATAATGACCCATGGGCGACCTCATTGGTTTCGCAGGTAAGCATTTTTTCTTGTCAGTTGATAAGGTTTTGAATTTTTGTGTTCATCTGTTTTGCAGGTCAAATTTAGCACTAGAAATCCTTGCCAATTTATTTATCATATTGTTGCTATCAGCAGGCTTGGTATAATAATTGCTGTCATGTGCACAAGTTACTGGTTTCGGCAGGAATATAAATAATAATGAATTATGTTTGAATAATTGGTTTGAATTTTATTTGCATGGAATCGGTTTAGAATGATAAATATATATCAATACAAACAAGCATATTTTTTATCTTGTAATTTAGGATTATGAACTGTTATGTAAGGATGGGTCTAGGGCCCCACTTGCTGCATATGAAATTTGCAACATGGGGAAGGTCCCTTCTCATAGTGTCGTGGTTTCAGTCAATGCTCCTGCCAGCATCTCATCAGCAGTGACAGAAATGCTTGTTGTTGCACAGGTGTAGTCAATGTGTTAAAAAAAATGTTATACTTTCGTGCCACGTAATAACTAGCACTGGATATCCAGGAAAAAAGGGTTTAGTTATTGTTTAAGTAATTTAGATAAAATTCTTAACTAAAATAATTCAAAATATTTCTGCATTTTTCTTAGCTGAAATTCGGACCTCACACATCTGGGAATTTTCAGCTGTTTGGCGGCCCAAAGCCTGACCTGCTTTTTAAATCAAGTACCAAGATCCTGCTACCTTTACGAAGTGACTGCACAGCAGAGGTAAGTTTAAGTCCTTTAGTGCAAGGCCATAGTAATAATTTGTTTTTATCAAATAAAAGCTGTTGAGTTATAATAAGCAAAGCACAAATAAGCAAACATTTGTAAACGAATTTATTTATAAAAAAATGGAATATACATAACCGGCATGATAAAGAGCTACAAACAAAATCGTGTTTGTCTTACCAAGAGAATTGGACTAAATAGGAAACCTAAAGCAATGTGTTACAATGGTCTCCATAAGCTTTTCTTAAGCTGATTTGGCAATGGTATTTCCGTTACAACTTATCAGTGTGTAAAGTATTTTGCAGCCAAACATATGAACGACTTCCTTAGGTTACCAAGTTATATTTATGTGGGACTTGAAGTGCAAAGAAGCGGACCTCAGCAAATTTCTTTGGTTCTAGTTTGCTTCTTTTTTGTACGCTTCAGAAAACTTAGTTGGTGCACTTATCAGATGAATAGACTTCTTTGTTAAACAGTGAATGTTATATGCTCCCTTTTAGGAGATTTTCAGTATGCTTTGTTGCCTGTAATTCAATGTTTGATAAAGATTGATTGAAAAGGGTTTCCTTGCTTTAAATAAAAGAAAACCTTAACTGGTCAAAGAAAATTTTTTTTTATTCCTATTTATAGAGTACTGCGTCTGATCTTTTTGTTTATTCTTTTTTGAGTACCAGCAGGTAGTACATTATTGTGGGTTGTATCCGTAGATTTTGATGAATTGGGGATTGTATCTGCCTGTTGAATAAGCTGTGCAGTACTACTTTACATGTAATTTTGAACATTATCTGATAAATATTTAATCGGTGACGATCATAATCTTAAGACTGTTTAACGTTCTACTGCACATTGCTTGGCAGAGATTTCTTGGAAACAGCTATTTGTCCAACCTGCTTCAAGTTAACTGCGCAGAAGAAATACTTGAACCTCAGACAACCTCATGCGTTCTCTCACAGTACTCAAACTACTCACGTAATTCTTACTTTTTTTAAAACAGTTTCTAGCGTTTTGAAAATTAGTGTTTGGCATAAATGGCCATTGCTTTTAAGAAATGTTTGTAAAAACGACTTTTTTATTTTGCTCATTGTGCCTCATATATTTTTACAGCAAGCAGTCTGCGGTGGTGTGTGACTACTGACGCAGAAATGGCGAAATGTCGTGACCTTACAGCTAGAGCACAAGACTTCAACATTGGCTTGACCATTGATTGCAAACTGGGTTAGTACACCTAATATTTTTGATCCCTTGACAGGTTGCTTTGCTATAAGTAAATAAAACTGCCAGGCGAAGTATACAACATTTTCAAAGAACAAAATTTATTTTGCTACAGCTGCAGATGTTGATACTTGCGCACAAATGATAGTAGAAGGTACTATGGATGGTGTTTCTATGGATGGGGGTGAAATTTACAAAGCTGGTGAACAACTACAGCCCCTTGCTGCAGAAACATACAATGTCACTGATGGTAAGCTAAGCTTGCTGCCAGTGCGTCGATTTGTTAATTAAAGTTGGGCTCATACGGGTTTTTCACATGTAACTAAAGCCTTATCAATATGCTAATTTTGCATTTGAATACAAGTACTGTACTTAGTTTTTTATTGGCGGATAAAGAAACAACTGAAGAAATGCAATAATTTCATTGCAAGCTGATTTCTGCTCTCAATCAAGACTAACATGCTCTTACCTTATAAAACCTAACACATTGTCATCGAAAGAACTTAAAATTATAACGGTTCCAAAAGACTTTGAATCAGCAATTAACTATATAAATTACTATAGCTTAAGCTTATGTTTTCAGAAACCTATCAAAGGAAATTTATGTAATCTACTAAAACATTTGACAAGAAAGTACTAATTCAAGTACTTTAAGTTTAAACAAATACTGAAGTACACTTGTGTATTGTTAAAATATTACTTCAGTATTTTCAAGTACTTCTCTCAAGTAAAGTAACTTTACATGCAATGTTTCAAAATTTACTCATCCTGAAGAATTTAATTCATAAACAGCTGAAGGCACCACATATTACGCTGTTGCTGTAGCTAAAGCAAGCGACTCATCCAATTTAACCCGGAGCGGGTTGCAAGGCAAGAAGACATGTCATACCGGTTATGGAAAAACTGCAGGATGGAACATGCCAGTTGGATTTATGATTGAAAATAGTGCGTATACTAATAATTTATTTGCTAGGGCTTAATTTTATACATACTCTTCAATAGTTCATCAACAGTAATCATAATATTTTCATTGTCTATTCATACTGGTACCTGATGTATCAGCAGAGTGATGGACTCTCAATTATGTTTTTTATTTGAGGAGTTTGATACTCAGCAGTGGTGCTTTGCACTTGTAGTAATGCTCTGCTCTGCCCTGACTAAAGGACAAATCTTGCTGCTGTTTGGTCGCCCTAGTCCAAGCAAGACTCTAAAAACTAAAAAAACGCATCTATCACAATATGAAACTAGCAAACCTGGTAATTGGGACTTGCGCTGTGAGGAATCGTTACCAAGTTTAAGTTCTCCAAGGATTTTTTTTATTTCGAGTTATTAATATTTCAATACAAGACCACATTACAATTTGGCATGGCAATTTTTATTTGAAACTATCCATTTTTTTACGAACACAGACATCATCAGCTTTGACAATACAACCTGCAATATTCTGGATGCTATGGCAAATTTTTTCGGTGGTAGTTGTGTTCCCGGTGTAACATCTCTTAGCTCACTCAGTGATCAGGTCAAACAGAAGTTGTGTGATATTTGCAGTGGAAGTGGATCGAACAAATGTGTTACGTCCCTTGAACCTTATTCGGGCTATTCTGGGGCTTTTAAGTAAGAAGTTTAAGTAACGAGTTTTGATGGTAACATTGCCTTACGTTTTTTGTTGTTAAAACTCTCTAAGTTTCTTGCTTGCTTTATAAGCTCTCGTGTTTGCATATTTAACATTTCAATTTAAGTATCATTTATTTAAAATTTGTATTATTATAATTCAACTATGCATACAGCTGCATGAAAAATGGTGCGGGCAACATTGCTTTTGTGAAACACTTGACTGCTTTGGATACAACTTTGGCCCCAAATCCAGACGATTTTAAACTCTTATGCCCAGATGGCACCACAAAACCTGTTGATAAATATCTGGGATGCAACATCGCAAAAGTAAGTTTAGTTCTTATTGGAACAGTAAACGTTGTTGGCAATCGATGTTGCGGACACTTTTTTGGCAGGTACCTTCACATGCATTTATGGTATCTACAAGACATAGCGCCCTCTATAAGGCAAGAGTCTGGGCCCTCCTTAACCAACTGCAGGTAAGTTTTCATTTATAATTGCCGTAAAGTATCAACAGAGCAATGGAGTACTGTGCCAGAAAAAGGTGAAAAGTTGTCAACTTCAGTCACATATTTATTAGTCGTGTCATTTACAGACAAATCAAACATTATTCTCGAGTGATGGATATGGAGGATCGAGTGATAAAGACCTGTTGTTTAAGGTTTGGTTTGTGTTACCTTGCTGTTGTTTCGGTGTCACGTCGTTAAAACATGACTGAAAATTGGCAAAACCCGTAAAGTGCCATTTTATTCGGCTCGTAATAACTGGTGCTTAATGTATGCAGGATTCCACAAAGTGTTTACTGAAAGTTGACAACTCCTGCACTTATACCGATTTTCTCGGTGCCAGTTATGTCAATGCAGTTGATGGCATACAGTGTCGCACGCGTGACGTCACCACTAAGCCCTGCCAGCTTGTCGTACCCACAACCTGCACACCTTAACAATAGCAGTCATAATCCATCCATTTCCAGTTAATTAGTTTTTTCATATCATTTTGTTATTTTTAGATAACTTGTCTCAAACAGCCGATTGCCTTAGAATATTTAATATAGATTGAATTTACTTCATCATTTTAGGTAAACTTACATGAACATTTGTCAGAAATTTGTTGGATCTGAGTATTGTACAGTATGTATGGTTCCTAACTAAAAGTTATGCTATTCATGTTGGTCCATTCATCATCATGGTGCTCAATTGTGATCAACTCGTCCATTGTGAAAAATGTGTGCTTTTACTTAGCTTGTAGTTTGCGTACATTATCTTGTCATTTATCATTTAAAGTGCAATAGTGCGAGGCCAGTGTGTCTTCATTAATTGCTTATATATACTTTTGGTTGGTTCATTACCTATTAAGATGTGGAGGATTTTACTTGTGCAATAATGCAGGGCCAGTGAGCCTTCATTACTTGCTGTGTTACTACATTGCCAAATTATTTTTATTTTACCAGCCACTGTGCAAAACCAGTGTGTTTTCAAGAGCTGTGTATCAATGACTACTGAATGAAATAAGCGTACAAAGTACAAGGTTGCTATTAAGATTGCGTTTGTCCAGTTAGGTCAACATTTCAGTCATGCATGTACATATGTCTGCCGCTTTTGTACTATAGATAGAGCTTTTGATATCACCACTATTTGTGCCATGTATTTCGCCACTAATTCTCTGCCTGTATAGATTGCAGTTTTGAATGAATAAAAACATCTTTGCAAGAATAATCATCAATTGCACATGTTTGGCACGCATTAACATTGTGATTACACATGACAGGTTACACTACTCATTTAACATAATGGTCATTTCACAGAAGGTTTAGATTGATATATGAAATAGTCTTGCTAGAATTTTATAAAAAAGCCTAATTTCTTAGTGCAATTATGGTCATTGCCAAATAACATCTTTGACTTGTTACACAATAGCCATCTTACAAATATTATCCCCATACCAAATATTACGAGCATTAGGTGTAATTCGAGAAAGAGAAACCGAGAAAGTCCAAGTTGATTAGCTGAGACATATAACCCCAGTAAACTTTAACTGAAGCATGGTTTTTATAAGCATTTTAATTCTAAGCAAAACCGACTGCCGCTGCCACCACGCAAGATCTAAATTGCCAAGTTAGTATTGGATTTGGAGCCTGAAATGCTTCATCATAGTTTTGTTATTTTTCACACCGAGGTGTTGAAGGTATTTAGCTTTCATGCTTTGTATGTACTTCATGTCTTTCTCTTGTTTCTTCAGTGCAGGAGCAGCTTATATGAAGAAAAAAGTTCGTAAGTTGCAACAAGCGTTTTGAAAATTTGTTAAATCTAAATGTGGTGTAAAGTTTACTCACATGATGATCCGTGCCATCCTATGGCCTTATACTGTGCCATCAACCTTTCAATGCGGGGTTTTCCACCTTTACCATTGTACCGATCAACAGTTGGAAACTTTTGCTTGTAGTATCTGGAATTAAATTTGACCATTTCAGTATCTTATGTGAGATACTTAAACAGTTTTAAACCCACACTCGATTAATTATTATTTTTGTTTTAACCTCATCAGACTGCGATGGCCAACTTTTGCTCCAGATGGTAAAACCAGTTCCATATCTTCCTCACTATCATCCTCCTGGACATCCTCGTCTGCAACTTCAATTTCTTCATCAGTAGCTTCATCGTCAGGATCATAATCAGGATAACTTGAACTATTGAAAGAAATCTTTGAAAGTTTTCGAAGAGTTTCCATAAAAATCACATTGTATTCATTCATGCTAGTTATCAGTGTGGTGAGGTCTCTAAGACAAAATTTTACTTACTACAATAGTAACACTGCTAATCTCATAATTAGTGATTATATAGGAAAATCTAAGAAATTTAAAGAAACTCAATTATGTTTTAGTGATTGCAGCCAGTTAAGTAATGTTGCCAAAACTTAAAATATGAATCAAGCTGCACCAACATTCAAAACTTCACCTAAAGTCATAAAAATCAGCATATTCCAATGCTGCGTCTCCTTCTATAAACATTTTACAGTGTCCTTTGTCCTTCATGTGCGTTCTCACTGCTTTTAAGGAATAAAACGCATGTCCCCGTTCATTGCACCACAAGCAGACATTTCCAACGCCAACCTTTTCCCCTTTAATCCATAAAAATGTTATCAAATGCCACGACTCCAAATGTTTTCTGAAAAAGGACAAGCTATCAGTGAACTTACCTAAGTACGACAAAAGTCCCTCAAGATCAGTGAGATAGGGCAGTTCCGGTATAAAAAACCCATGTGCCAGAGACATATGAGAAACATTTTCCTCAATGATGGTTAATTTCTTGGGACAGAATAGACACTGATAGGGGCTAATCATCTGCTGGTCTCTTCCTTGTTCTGACAGTAGAGATTCAACGTCTGCATCAGAATCCAGTTTGATTCTGTGTGGGAATAATAAGTATCATTGGTTTGGTGATTTCACCTGAAGAAATTCACTGCAAAAGTACAAATTTACTGACCTGGACATTACTCCAGCAAGTGAAGAGGTTTCGGTAACATTGGAATCAGTTTGTGAACCGACATCTGATTCACTATTGTCACCTGCAGCGTAGTGTAAGTGAATTGGATTAGACCAATGAAATATCGACATCACATGAAAGGTGTTAGAATTAGTAAGCATCATGCAAGTTCGTGAAAAAACTCTGTTGACATGTCACCTAATGTTTCTTCATCATCACTGAGCTCCTCCCATTCGTCACTATTCTCATCTGCATCATCATTTTCCTTCCTTTCTTTCATCTCTCGCATTTGCTTTCTGTACCAGCGCAGTCTCGGGTTGTCTTCCTTGGTGAAACTAAAAAAAATTTGCAATACAATATCAATCTAACAAAATCTATGACTAGAAAAGTGCAGACTGCACAAGACAGCTAATTGCATTCAAATGGCATTGTCAAAAATGCATTATAGTTTTATCCAATACATTCTTGGTTTACTCAATTAAACTATACCAGTTGTTGCCTGTATTATTATTGTTTATCTTCTTTGATTTATTTTAATTGGGCCACGGGTTCTTTTTCCATATTTTTGAGTAGCAATTACTTCAGTTTAATATCTATGTGGTAGATTTGGAGTGAGTTTGCGGCATCTAATGCAAAAATTGTAGAACTTAATACAAATCAATTTTCCAATTCAAATTTACCCAAAACTTTTCTTCCTATTACATACATCTATGTTCCCAAGACAAGTGGCTAGGTGACCTAATTTTATTGAAATACGAGTAAAGAGCTTTGTCATATTTACTAATTACTTCTTAAGTTTGTGAGGCTTACATTCAGTGATGGATTATTTTAAACTGTTTTGTTTCATCTTTTTCATCCCTCACAAACAAGGGCATTAGGGCAGGTTATAATCGATGTAATATGATGTTAGGCTAAAGTTTGTTTGTTGCAACAAATTTGACAGATAAGAGAGAAACCGACATAGAGACGTTTCATTTTTTTATTCATATCAGCAGGTAGCACAAAACCAAATAGGGTGGGTAAAAATAGAAATAGGTAAAATCAGGATGGGTGAAAATCTTCGAATGATAAAACTTTTTGAATCAACGCAATTAATCAAACCTGCCTTCTAAAGGCAACCAAAAATTATTATACTGTACACCAAACTATATGCAACATTCGTTTGTAGGTACCTGGGTAAGCAGGCACACAACCTGGGAGGCCATATCGTGCCCAGGCCTTGTGTGTTACCAATGATAAAACTTAATCGTCCTTACATCTTAACTATCCTGAAAATTTATCCAAAATCTGAGAGTAGATTTTGAAGTAGCGTTACTGAAGTTTGACTTTATTTGTATTTTTCTACACGAGCTTTCGCAAGAATAAGCTTGCTTTTTCAGAGGTAATGCAAAAAAACGTTTCATAGAAAACAAACACACATGACAACATAACCCCCTAGCGGAAATAATAATAACTAGCATTTAAAACTAGTAATAAGAAATGTAGCATGTAGTATATTCCCTGTATAATTTCCACATTTCTCTGAGCAAAGCATAGTAAAGGGATGATTACTAATACCACACAAAACATTTAATGTTGTAACTTATCAACCATCACAAAAAATCAATTTTTTATTCATTTTCACATACTTTTTGTTTGAAGTTTTTTCTGTGTCAGATCGTAAAATGGTTGGTTGTTGAAGACTGCTCCTGGCATCAGCCAATGCTTTATCCATGGCCTTCAATTCTGACGACGTATCTGAGTCTTGTGATTCACCTGGAAAAAAAATAGCAAGAACTTGTTAAAATTAATTGCTATTTGTATTGTTAAAGCAGTATTTGAAGTTACATTACTAACAAAGTTAAATAACTCACAAGCAGTTCTAACATTCTTATAATACAAAGCTTATCATAAACAACCATAGACAAAGCATAGCATCAGTGCCTATGAGTTGGAATACTTTTTTCAATATGCGCTTGTGAGGTTTCCTCAAGTTTCTTCTTTACAACTGCGAGCTCCTTAGCTTCTGCTTCCCTGTGCTTTTTGGACTTTAAGTGATTGGCGTACGAGTTGTAGGAGTTGAATCTTCGTTGGCACGCCTTGCACGCAACACCAACGACATTTTCTTGAGATTGACTGTTTGCTGTCTGTTAGAAAGATGAGGCGGGTTGCACAGTTGTCAACATGAACATAGTTTGTAGTAAAATATATCGTTAAAGCAACAAGGTATTGTTTTATAACATATATACTATTTCTTTATGCTTAGGTGGCTTTAAAGTATGTTATGCCGAACTTTACAAGTACATATACAACTGCAATACTTTCAACACTAGCACAAGGGAATTTCCAAAATATTCAAGCTCACTTGTCTCACTTAGACCAAATGATATGATCGCAAGAATCGGAAAGATTATTTTATTGAATCCCCACTTCGCCAATTAAAATCAGACGACAACTTTAATTATTTCGTTCATAACTGTTTTTTGTTTCAAAATCCAAGTGATTCAAGGAAACTTGTCTATCTTTGTGATTCATTCAAATGTACATAGACATTTGGAGTCACCCCTACAATCTACATAAACACTTGATATTCATCTCAGCATCGTACCAAAGCCTGTTGCGCTGTTACTTTTTCTTGAAAATTCTCAATTGAAATGGGAGGAAGTGCAACCACTTTTCGCTTTAAGTTGTATCGATGCCAGTCTGATTTGTAATGAAGTCTTTGTACATCGGCATTTGTAAATGCTACGTGGCACGTAATGCAAGTATAACTAGTTGTAGACATACTGCTCTATAACATACTGTGTTTGATAAAAGGAAATGAGAACAAAAAGTTAAATGTGTCTATTATATCCGGAAATTAATTTAAAACTTGCTCTATCAGTTCATCCCAAAAATAAAAATACACAAGAATTGTGTCAGGTTGGTAATCAATTCAAATTTTTCAACAAAATGAACCTTTCACCTTTCTATTAATACATTAATGTATTCCTTTAACTTGGAAATTTCACTGCCCAACTTTAATGGAAAAACTTTTAAAACAAATCTTCCAAAACCTTTAAACCAGGGGTTGGGAACCTTTTTGGCTAAGGGAGCCATGAAAGCTACATATTTTTAATTGTATTTACGTGAGAGCCATATAATATTTTTCAACAATTAATGCAACTAACGTGTGCATTTTTAAGCAAAACCAACAACTTTAGACTACGGTAAATGCCTGAATTTACTCTTTAATAACATGTTTCTTACTGTTAATGCGACTTAAAATTACAGAAAAAGTTTTATTCGTAACAATCGAGCTAAGAAATGCCAGCTTAGATTTATCTGCGAGCCAGATGCCGTCATGAAAAGAGCCACATCTGGCTCGCGAGCCATAAGTTCCCGACCTCTGCTTTAAACTAACAACAACTAAGGTTGGAGCGACAATCATGAGAACAGATGGTTCATATCCAAACAAAACTGTTGCTAGGTCCATAAAAAAGTGCCAGCAAATAAATGTGGGGGTACACTGTACAGTAGGCATATTCGTTATTTAAACTGATCACATGTTAGCATGCATGTCCACATAATGTATGTTTACAAAATTGTGCATCAGCGTTTGCCAAAACTTTCATTTTTCTTTTCACCTTGTTTTATTATGAGCAGTCAACAATAGTGCAATAGCACACCTTATGCAAATTGGTGGCACTTTAATGGTCACCCTATTGGAAAGCATGGCAACTGCACCCTCAAGATTTTTTAAGATTGTGCTTGCTGCACCTGAACATTTAACATTTACATAGCTCTCGATAATGAAGCCTACAGGCTTTGCATTTTGCCTGAGACCAGACTGCAAAATGCACCTAATCACCCCGATTTTGGCCGTTCTGCACCCCCGAGATCTCGTTGATAATAGAAAATAGAAAGCCATTTCAATCATTTTTGCCTAGACCACTGGTCCCCAAACTGTGGGCCATGGTCCAGTAGCCCAGTGGGCCACAGAGGTATTTGAACAGATTATACTGTTTCGTGTCAATCATTCATAATCGGTTTTCGCTTCTAGTGCGCACAGTTTAAGCAGGATGTTTAGGTGAATCGCCCAGATCAAAGTGCTTTAACTTCACCGCATCAGGGTGAGGAGTCAATTTCATCAGTAAGCCTTTTCACTTGGAAAATTTTAAATCATTATCAACATTTGTCTGAAAATGTCCGAATTTCACACCAATACTGTCCGAGAACAACGAGGTAGGTTGTGCCATGTGGATTTGATCAAAGCTTTTGTAGAGAAATTGTCAAACAGGAGACGGAAAATTCAAAAAAAATCAGAATTTTACACAATTGCACCTTTGTCCACAAGTATTAATTGTTTAAATGATCATTTAAATGTACTTCACCAAAATTTGTCAAGAAACAAACGGAACAATTTGTATTAACTGTGTAATTTTTGATACAGGAGTGCACAATGCTTAACTTTTTGATCATGTAATAAGCTAGTATAGGCCTATAGGGTTTGGACAAGAATTTTTTATCAGAAATTAAGGTAAATTTTAACTTGCATCACTTGCACATTAAGCACCTACACATAAAATACCCATGACTCTGCAAGCTGACAATCTGGGTATAGGTTAAGTGGAAAGTGTGGCACCTGCATGTACAAGATTCATCAACATGCACACCAAACTTTTTTATCTTCACGCCGATTTAAAAAAAAATGAACCAAGAATTGAGACTTTAGTGCACACCATTACGCCAAAATTTGCGTCTTTGTGCGCACGAATTCTCGTCAAAAACTGCCATACTTTCCAATCGAGCTAACAATAAAAATAACATTTAAAATTTCAGTTAAAACTGCAATGGCAAAAGATATGTCATACGTTTATGAAGACAAATGGCGATACGTGCATCATGCAGCAGCAGCAGCCGCCACATAGCCAATTGGATGCAGGAATACAGCATAGAATAGTATCTGCAAGTTGCATGCTGGATGACATAGCCTACCGTATATCATATTGTACCAACATTACTGGGTCTCTTGTATTTTTTCATTCCGACTTGAAGGCCTGAATGGGAAAGAGTTACATCGAGCCTAATATAATACTAGGGCGCTACGATAATTACGAATCCATGATTTACATCAACAATGGCTACCCTATTCCTATCATTCATGCATGATGGCCATAGGTAATTAATGATGAGATGCCCATGCGTGAGTAACAATTAACAAAACAATGGGTAATAGTAGTATTCTACGATTTATGGCACGCGCCATCATTGTGGCGCTTTAAAATTAAGTCTTAGGTCGAGATGTTTAAAATCCTGATTTTCTTTATTCACATTGCAATCTTTCAAAATTTGTTTTGTATCTACATTTTTATCTAACTAAAGGCTAAAATCAATTGTTGGTATCAAAAACTAAAAGATTAAACTTTATGCGATTAAGT
Organism: Clavelina lepadiformis; assembly: GCF_947623445.1. NCBI lineage: Eukaryota > Metazoa > Chordata > Ascidiacea > Aplousobranchia > Clavelinidae > Clavelina > Clavelina lepadiformis. The sequence goes on along the minus strand of NC_135248.1, from coordinate 4,731,377 downwards.
GAGGTGCTAGATTCACAAGCTAAGATGTATCTCCCCATGTTCTCTTCCCTTCGGCACATTAGAACATGCCAGTACCAGAACATGCATCTACGTTTCATTGCCTTTTTATAAGATACTTTTTTGTTTACTTGTTGCTCATACGTTTTTAGCAGCAAGTAACTCGTTTTTCCCATGATTTTCTACCTGTCTTTTACCTAAAGTATATTCTAAGCACACACGCACACACATTTACAGAAAATAATTTCGCATCGCTTATATTTTGTCATTGATTGTACGAAGCGAAAAAGATTCTGCTAACACCCCTAACCTTTATAGCATAATAAGACGAAAATATGCTCATCCATAATCTACGGATGGATGAAAAGGAGCAAAGCCTCGTGAGATTAAAACGAGTAACATATTAACTTTGCTGTGGTGCCATATTGACGAAAGGCAAGCACGGCCACCAAACCGAGGAAGCCATTTTGAAAACACTGCAAAAACTATGCCGGGTTGTTAGAAGCCCACACATAGCTAAAAGCATATTCTTGAAAAGAAGTTAGTTATTTTCTAACTATAAGCTCATTACAAAAATAGGAATGTGGTGGTCGGTTCCACACAAATATTTCACAATCCAAATTTAACCTATATCATTATTTCATCATCATTTGTAATTTTTGTTAAAAGCATACGCTAACGTAGTCTACCGAAAAAGTGACCAAACTGAAAACGTTCAAGTTGAAGTTTCAACTTGACTTCAACTGGTTGAAGACATTAGAAACGGTAAAATGATTGCAAATGTATTTGTAATTTTAAATGCAAAAAAGGAACAAGTCTATTGCCATCATCCACCAATGGAATGACAACTTCAAGCATTTTTTTTCTAGGACGTTGGAAGCTTTGACCATGTGCAATGAGCAAATATGGTGGTTTAGGATTAACACGAATCGCAAAATACATTATTCGATTTTTCACCACTCTGAATCTTTTTCGACATGCCACATCCCTACAGTTTACTTCTTATTCATAATATTGAAGGTATCTTTATTTTCAGATAATCATGACATCAAATATACCCTAGCTTTGTTTCACTGCGTACTCGTGCCATGTTCTCTGTGTACTGATACCGGTCCACAGCGAATCACTTTTTCTCCATTTATAGCCTAAAACAACATTATTTTAATAAAGAAAGATAGTAAGATCTTTCTGTAAAGCCAAATAATTTTTGTCAAATGCAATTATATCACAACAATAGAAGTTTCTACGAAACCCTTATTTAAAGAAACATGAAAATAAACATTTGTGATTCTCTGTATCCCAATCTCCCCTAACAACATCAAATTCTAATGGTATAAAACAGAAAAAAAACTACATTCTAAAGTAAAAATACATCAAGTTATTATACCTGAATGATATTTACAAATATACAAACATGCAACAATATATTTTACTTATAGGCTACAATATGTAATTTTGGAAAAGATGCTTAGGCTATATCGCACGTAAAAATACAGTTACCAATTAGGCTAACAAAGCCTATATTTAGACAATTGTGTATAGCCTAAAAAGCGTAACGGAAAACTAACAACAAAAAGCCTGTGCTGAGTAAATTTTTATTCAAATCTTATGCTTTTTTGCTGCTATAACTTATATACGCTTGTAAGCTCTGTTACAATTTTGAAAAAAAATTAAAAGCGTTGTCATAGGTTTCGATCGGGAACCAAATATTTGAAAACATTGATGCAAAGTTCTTCAAAATTGTCATTTTGGAGTTAGGCCTCATATGATCTTATTTGAGAACAGGGCTGTAAGTACTATAGATAGGCCACGTGTAAGTAATTAGGCCTACATGCCCCTATCTTCAGGGTATCTGTACAACAGTCAACAACAATAGCATTGACACAGGGTGTATAGAGATACAGTTGTTAAACAATTTTAAAAGCCGCCATCTTAATCATGAACAAGACAAGAAGTGTATTTAAACAAAAGATGAAGATTTATTATAAATATCCATTATTTCTATATCAAGCTCTTCCAAAGCTGCTGTAAAATTTTTTCTTAGGATAATATCAGGATCGGTAGTAATAGCAACAATGAGATCCGAGTGACTGATGTAGGTTCCAAGATGTTAGGGATGATAGATTTGAAAACACGGCCAAGGATCCTTCTTTTTCAGAATTGATTTCAACGCAATTGTGAAAAAAATGCAACAAAAAAATACGCAGAATGAATCCCAGCTTGTTGCGCGTATTTGTTGCCATCATAAATAACGGTGTCTCTTGGTGTCGTGGTTGCTGTGCTGGCCGGCGCAGTGCTTACATCTCTACGATTTGTCGTTGTTTTTGCAGTTGTTGTTGTTTGTGAAGTGTTTGGTATTACTATACTCGTGTGTTCCGTGTTTGCTGCTGTTGTGGCAATTGCGTCCATCGTTACTGGTGGCACTGTGTTTTTGTAATCGGTTCGTGTTGGGGATTCACTTATCGGTTCATTTGTTGTTTTTGGGTTGATGCTTGGAATTGCCACAGTTACAGCACCGGATGCCTCGGACCCCACAGTTGAAAGGTCAAACAACGTGATTGGGGTTTCCAGCGCTTTGAAATCTCGACCTTTCCTTGAATCCTCTGACATGAAACTTACAAACATGCTTGACTTTGTAGATTGAAACTTTATCCTTGCAAAAGTAAAAATACTGGCAATAACGCCGGCAATAACGTTCCCATTGACCGATTTTCTATCGTAGATGCTCAGAGATTTATTGCAAAAGTCGAGATCAAGATCCACAAGTTGGAGACGTACCCTTATTAACCACGTTATGAATTTGTTGCTGGAATATGGTAACGGATAGCTAACAGCTAACAGTGACGCGATCACTAGAATATTTAGATCAAAACAGCTCCACGACTCACAACGATTTCAATTCTTCGCAGCAGGATTGGCATTTTTTATGCATATTGAAGCGGTAAAAGACCCGCCATTTACAACAAGTTAATACGATAACAAAAATAAAAGATTTAACTTACAATGTAACGTTAATTACATTAGCTACATTTTGGTATTTAGTAGTTACTTAGTTACATTTGGGAATAAAGAATAGTGGATATAAACAAGACACTAGAATTTCAAAACGTATAAACGGGTCCATTAACATATAAAAATACAAACGCATGTTTGGGCGACATGAATATGAAAAAACTTACACGGACACTTTTTCATTTGAATCCTGACAATTGAAGTTCATGTCAGATTATAATCTTGGCAAAAAATTTAAGACCTTTCGATATCTTCAACTTCAAAGCATTAGGGATTCATTGCAGCGTTCTTGCAATAAATGGCAAAAATAGAGCGTATAATCATCCAAGTTTTCTTTCACGTGTTTAGGAAGTAGTTTTCTGCACTAACACTTCAAAACAAGTGGTCTATTTTGGTAACACAGAGCATTTTTGCAATATTCCATTGAAGTTCGCGGTTTGCATTCGTCAGGTTGATTGCTCATAGGTCAATGTAACAATATCTTTTCCTATATATAGCCAGGTGGTAGGAAACGATACTGAAAGCAACTTGAAAACATCACTTGAAAATAATTTCTTTTGATAACACATCGCCATATTAGGACACTGTTAAAATTTCGAGATTTCCTTTTCTCAGACGCTGGTAAACAAATCGACTCGAATTCTTTTTTCCTTCGCCGACTTGCTATATAGCAGCCTGTATGAGCATGATGCTTCACATATGCGGTGAAAACTCTTCACGAAAATAGGCGTTGGAAATCTTGAAGTTATGAAGTTGTTAATCTCTTTCGTTTTGTTGGCATTTTGTTTGAAGTTGGCTTTTTTACAGCAATGTAGGCAGGTTAGTTCTAATTTAATACGTTTAATAATAATAATTATGAATAACAATGAATCAAATCAATAAATCTACTTTATAACGTTTTGGCAATTAACACTGAAACGAATAAACCAGGAGCTGTTTCTCAGGTGACTGTCTGCAATGATGACGTGATCAATGGTGATGTAACAAAAGGTGACAAAGGTGATGTTGGGATTCCAGGAAAAGCTGGAAACAAAGGAATCAAAGGAGAACCTGGAGAAATTAGACGAAAAGGTATTCAGGGAGAATCGTGCTCACTGGGGTCATTCGGGGACAGATTAATGGAGAAATTGACACGTGAGTTTGTGTTGCTCTGCTTATTTTGTACGAAAAATATGTTAGTAACTTTTGTTTAAAAACGTGTCGACGTTTAGGTCTTGAAGAACTGTTGACAGTAACAACCACTGCACCTACTACGACCACGTCATCAACAACCACGACCACGTCAGCACCTGCCATGTCGTCATGTGCTGATGCGTCCTCAACCAATGGCGTGCACACTTTGCAAAATGGCGACGAAGTGTTGTGTGAAAATAGATGGACTGTGAGACATTTTGCTTCTTTTAGTTTTTATTTCAAACATTCGTTTTTTTTCTCTTGCTTTTTTCCTATTCGTTAAAAATTAACTAAAAGCTACGTAGTACAGAAACTTAACACAAAATTTAACGTAAAATTATTTATTCATTGCCAAATTCGATTAAAGGTTCTTTAATGACCAGGTTTTCCAAAGACGCACAGACGGAAGTGAAGACTTCGAACAAACCTGGGACGCTTACAGGACAGGATTTGGCCAAATGACAAGAGAATTTTGGCTAGGTACGTTACTACGTCATATATAGCTTACGATGTGGTTGAATTTGTAGATTTGGTGATTATTTTAGTCGATTCGATTTAACCTAAATTCTATGAGACAATTGCAGCCTATTGTCTTAACTCGATAAGTTAAACTATTTATTACCAGTATATATGGATAAATAGCCAAAATACGTACAGAAAATGGAATTAGTTTTATTGCAGGCCTGGAGAAAATTTATCGACTTACACGAAGTGGCAATTGCAGATTGAAGATCGAAGTTTGGGACTTTGATGATGTTTACAAATACGCCAACTACAAGTAATATTGAAATGATATTTTCATTATATACATTTATTGCACACATATGTGTGCTTATAAACATATTAACTAATGCAGGTTATTTCGACTCCTAATGTATGCAGGGTATAGGGGTTAAAGTGCGGAGTCCCAATTTCGTTACTGTTAGCGGGACCTCTTATCTTTGCCAAATTAGAATAGACGAATATTAGCGTTTTATTCTGTTCTTACTTTAATGTAATATGCTAAACCTTAAATCTTGATTGGGATTGCGTTGAGAAGAAGAGTCCTGAAATTTTGTAATATCACCCTCCAAAAATTGCTTATAAACGCCTCGAAATAAATTTTCATATTTAAACGTACGGTACATTTCATCCAGCTACTTTTTCTCTGCCGGATCGCAATTTACGCGATGAAATACAGTGTAGTGTGTTTCCGTGTTAGTATTTAGTAGTGTTAGTTAGTATTTGCCATAGTATTCCCCCTTTATGTCATTACTTAACTGAAGTGGAATAAAGTCGCTTTGTTGTCACGATGATGAGATCCTGACCCGTTTCTGTTAAAATATAGTTTAATCAAATATGTTTTAAAGTAACAAAATTAGGTAAGTGAAATGTCCTAATCTTATTTTACCTCGTTTCAAACAATTAGATTAATGTAAGTAAATCAAAACCTGTTCGCTTTATGTCAATAAGCCAGGCAAGAAACCGAAGAAAATTCCCAATTTATGGCATACAAGTTTTAAACACCGCATAAAACAACTTAAAACGCCGCATTACTCGCTTATCATGTGATTTGCAAAAATCAATCAAGTTTCCTGATAAAAAAAAAGGGCAAGTTAGGATCGTTTTGACTTTACGCTTGAGTGATTACGCGGGACCGAATTTTAAAAAATCAGTGAAATCAGCCTAATAGCGACCCTGACTGTAGGCTACAATATAAGACCTACCGATAGACAAATGTAGCACAGAACCATTCAACAACCATCGTCGTTTCATAACTATTATCCAGTCAGCTACAGCGAAGATTATCCTACTTACCTTTTCGAATAAAAAGTTGTAGTAGTTTTGGAATCATATTTCATAACAATCTGACGTCAACCGACGAGTTCAAGTCTAACGCATTGACAAAATTGAGCTACAAACCACTGGTGTTTTTTGAAAATCCAACATTTTTCTTTCTGTGCAGTGGATTCTCGGTTGATGATGAAAGCAATCTCTTTCGTCTTCACATCGGTTCATACAGTGGTACTGCAGGCGACGCTTTGTATTATCACAACAATCGTCCTTTTACAGCCCGTGATCGTGACAACGACGCTAACACGTAGGCTGCAACAAAATGTTAATATATATTGTAAATACTTAGCTGTGTGCTTTATAAGCATAAACGGCTGTAATTAGACATCAATGGCACCGTTTTAACAAACTACGTGAGCTAGAACAATCTGCGAACTTCTGTCAAAGCTTTGCAAACTCTTTGTTAATTTAAACTTCGAACACACATAAGCAATACTTGCCGACTTTGCAAAATTGACGACAATATTTTCTATTTTCCACCGATTTTCTCTTTGAAAACGAAATTGAATTTGTGATTTCAAGCTTTATGCAGTGGTGGCAATTGTGCGGATGATTACGGAGGAAGCGGCGGTTGGTGGTATGGAGCTTGTCGAAATTCCGCTTTGAATGCCGTGTGGGGTCGTTCCAACAGTCGGGGGAAAATAGAATGGTATCATTGGAAAACAACAGGCGGAATGGAAGCGACCAAAATGATGTTTCGATGTGATTAATGAAACTAAATAAACGTGCCTTGTTAATGCAATCGTCAAATGAATGTCATAAAATGCTTTATTAAAATGCAATTTTTCAGAATGAAATATTTGCAGTACTATAAATTATAGTCTTGCAGTTTTTTGTTAAAATTGACTGCGTCAAAGTAGTTCAAAACGAAGTAAGCCATTCGTTATTGATTGATTGATTGATTGATTGATTGATTGATTGATTGATTGATTGATTGATTGATTGATCACCTGATCAAATTAAATAGCTATTGACTTGAATGAACTCAGTGATTTTACCATACATATCAGGTCACCAGTCCTGGTCTTGCCAGTCACCATCTCCGACTACACAATAACTTATAAGGCAGACAGAATTGCGTTACAGCATTGAAATTTAATATAGAGTCTTGGTACGTCAATACTTTTCCAAGCTGCAGTTTATGCCAAGTTACTATCATATCTTCATTTAAGAAAGATTAGAAATTCTGTAGCATCGATCGTGGGAAGTATAACAAATATTAAGAAACCTGGCGAACATTATCAATTTACCATAACTTATTTTAAAACACATACTTATTTGACTAAAAAGTATGGTTAAACCTTTAACGATAACAGACTGCATGAAGACGAGGTTTTGTGCCGGCAGACTGGGCGGATACGGGTGAACAAATACAAAGCATGAGTTATGAAATTATGTTAAGAAACAGAAAACACAGCAGTAACTGCAAAGACAACTTAAAGCTATCACCTGTCAAATACCTAGCAGTCTTCGCCAATATATCAAAGGAGGAATGAGTGGACCCAGAGATCGGTTATATTTTTACATGTCCTTGTACAAATGGACTATTGAAACAAGATTCAAGTTACGGTATTTTTAGATCAAGTTAACTTACGTCCTAGTATAACAAATATTAGCGTAAACTTGTCCGGCTTTGAATAGCCGTCTGAAATGTAAATAAAATGACATGTACATGAAATGTACTTATGCAATGTATACAACAGAAACTGAAACTTTGTTAAACATGTTTTGTAATTGTAAGATTATTATTGAATTTTGTGTTATCCGCTGTTCAGCATGGACATTTTTTAAGCTCCGTACCCCAATAATATAACCCACTAACACCGACAATTGTTCGGTTTATGGACCATAGTATACTGGTGAATTTTGTTTTTTTTAACTGTATTTGTTATAGCCTACGCTAAGTTCGTGATTTACTTAGCAAAAGTTACAAAAATAATATACCATTTTCATGAGTTGACAGATTTTCTGAGTGTTGTGAAGTGAGTGTTGTGTTGAAAACAAACGTTCAGGTTCAAATCAAGCAAACTTCTTTGGCACAATATTAAATAAGACGTGAACCAGCGCTATCCGACAGTTTGTTAATCTGTTGTTTCCTTGCATCCGACCGTTAATGCCTGCTAGTTATTGTGGTCAGTTCAAAATTCTTTGTCAATTTTGCAATAATAAATAAATAAATGGATTAACTGAAGCTATAGCTAGTGCAGTGTTCAACTTTGAGAATCTTAACTCTGCGGGATTTTTGAAACTAGCTGAACTTTTTTCGTTGTTATGGAGTTCGTTTAATGTGATTAGGTAATAGGGAGGGTAAAGTTTTTCACACCTCTGATTTCTTCTCGGTATAACTATAAACCCAACGACTGGAAACGGCTGGAAAGTGTATAATTCCGTGTAACATTTAATTGTAAAGATGATGACAGGCCATGCACTTTCTATTTACTTCTACACAGAATCTGTTCTAACTAAAATTATAAAAACTGACACAGCAGTCTAGGGGTCAGTCTTCACCCAATCCACATTGCTGCTTGACGAAGAATTCTGCATCACATTACTTTTTCCGCCAGTGCTCCCACGACAAAAGCTGGTGGGCCACAATCTGTATATTTAAAGTTGCACAATTTAAAAAAACACATTACAAGCAAGTTACTGCGTAGACTTCAACAACATTCGTCATAAAATTGAAAGCAAACCTCACCCTTTCATCTTTAAAGCATCCTCCACATTTTGTGGAAGTGGTTGATCACGTGTTTCAAGTAAGAAGACGTTTGATGCGACCGAGAGAAGTATGACAGCTGCCATTCCGAGACATGGGGCAACGGTTTCGCCATTCTCTCCTTTATAAAGATAGGCTAATTAGATTTAAGGTTATTCGTTCTGATTTGGACCGATAAAAACTCTCGATAACACGCGTGATCTAAAAGTACAAATCAAAAACAGAACCTGCATTCAAGACAAATGGCGCAATAATTGCTCCAATTCTACCGCAAGCAGAGCAAATCCCCATCACCGTTTGTCTTGTAGGTGTTGGGAAGAATTCCACGTGATGGACATAGATGATCGCAAAACCAATGCTAGTGGTCAATCTTCCAAACATGGAAAGGACAACCACCAAATGTTCACTCCCTGATAAAACAGAATTTGTTTTTGTGGCTGGAGAAGAAATGTCTTTCAAAAGGTAAATCGTAAATAGCAGCAATCGTCATTGCACTAACATATCTCTGCCAATGGGGTGAAAGCGATGCCAGCTGCGCAACACGTCATTGTTATCATGTAAGACTTCCTTCGTCCAAACGAATCCACGATGACGTAGAATATAACGTAAGCCAGAACCTCCACGGCGCCTCCGATCGACACATTCACGAAACGATTTCCACTCAGGTTGTTGTTATTAAGAACGATGGCAAAGTAAGACATGTTCATAACGCACCTGGAAAACAATTTAAAGCGATTGTATTGCATCGTGAATCAGGTATTGACTTAATTAAATGATCGATTTAGTCACTTTTGTAACCTTTCAAAAACCATACATTTCGTCCATAACATACAGCATCTTTTGCATGTACAGTATCCGAGACATAAATGCAGTTTCAAGCTTTTGTAAATAATTTGAAAACACAGTCTTTCCACTGCTGCTTGTTATCTTACGCGCAAAAGTTGTTCTTTTAAAGCTTTACCATGAAAGACTAACAATTAGGATGCGTGTCATCATCATACGATTCGATATTATTTCCACCCCGGCTTTAAAGCAAGTCTTTCGAGCATCTGTCTCCGATGGAAGAGTCTTTTTAATTTCTTCTTTGGTTTTTTCCTTCTGTTGTTCCTTCCTTCTGTTCTGTTGTTCATCCTGGCAACTTTTCGAAGCATTATTTCCAGCTCTTTATATCTATCTTTATACACTATCCCGTATGAGCTGGCATGTATTCGCCTGACCCCGTATATGCATACCCCAAACTGGGTATGCATACACTTTAACAAATATAACAACATCAAGTTCTACAAGATCCCAACCATCTTTTTTCCTACTGCAAGTCTATCCCTTGTAGTGACTTTAATTGCCGCCCTGTCGACTACATATTAGGCAGTGATTCCCAACCGCTGTTCCGCGGCACACAAGTATGCCATGAATTGTCATCGGGTGACTTTAATTGCCGCCACGTCGCACTTATTCCTAACTTGTACGCCACGTGACTGGCGTGTAGAGCCGTTGTCGTTGTCGAGAATCAATGATTTAATGACAAATGCTTTACTTTGTTATAAACCAATTTGACTCAATCAATTTTAACAAAAAAGTGCAACACCAAAATTTATGTTGCTGCAAAATTTCATTCTGAAACATTGCATTTTAATAAAGCATCTTGTGACATTCATTTGACGATTGCATTTACAAGGCACGTTTATTTTGTTTTTTTAATCGCATCGAAACATCATTTTGGTCGCTTCCATTCCGCCTGATTGCTTGAATTGCCACCATTCTATTTTCCCTCGACTGTTTGAACGACCCCACACGGCATTCAAAGCGGAATGTCGACAACTGCCATACCACCAACCGCCGCTTCCTCCGTATTCATCCGCACAGTTACCACCACTGCACAGAGTTTGAAATCACAAAATCAGTTTCGTTTTCAAGAAAATATCGGTGAAAACAATGTCGTCAAATTTGTTAGATTGGCAAGCTTCCCTGTGTTTTTACAAGCTTTTGCTAAATTATTTGCAGAATTTTAAGCGGTATTTTTCACAATTATTGGCATTTTTTTACAAACATTAACAGACGCAAAGTTGAAGAAAACCTTAGTTAACGTATTTAGAAATTATAAGTTATAACAGGCTAATAGCGAACAAAAAGTACCTGGCTTATAATTTGGCGGTGTAGCAGTACAATTACAATGCACTTTATGTGCATATACCATACATGCTAGTCATTTCAAGCGAGTAAAAGACTTATTCAAGTAAAGAAAGAAAATGCTAAATATACGGCATAGATACCGGTACTACGACATTTTTATAAAAATGACAGGTTTAAAGAAGTTTTATTTGGCCTTTAAGAGAACATTTAAGTTTATTTATACAACGAATGATGACGAAGCATTGCAGTAAAAGCAGAAAATGCATAAACGTGTAAACGTCCCCATTCACTATCGGATGCACAAGTGATATGCGAATTGACATTTATTGCTTTTATCCGCGTAACATTTTACTCAACCTAACAATGACTGTTTGTCATTCTGATTTGATCTTCATTACTATAGGACGGTGCCTAATGTTTGTTTCAACGCATCAGTGGTAGGTTACGTTTTAAAAAAAGTATCTTGGTTTGTTTGTTGACCGCACATTTTCCTTGATTTTTTGTTTATTTTGTCTGCTTCACAAAGCGTCATAGTTATGTCAAACTCATCTTTGAAGTTTAAATTAAGAAAAAGTTTGCAAAGCTTTGACGGAAGTTCGTTATAGCTGTCCAAACTAACGCAGTTTGACAAGAATGTCTCCCTAATTTCTAATTACAGGGGAGCATGCTTATAGAGTACACAACTAGGCTAAATATGTAACAACGTACGACCTTTCATCATTGTCTCGATCACGGGCTGTAAAAGGACGATTGTTGTGATAATGCAAAGCGTCGCCTGCAGTACCACTGTATGAACCGATGTGAAGACGAAAGAGATTGCTTTCATCATCAACCGAGAATCCACTGAACAGAAAGAAAACGTTGGATTTTCAAAAAACACAAGTGGTTTGTAGCTCAAGTTTGTCTATGCGTTAGACTTGAACTTATTGGTTAACGTCAGATTGTCATGAAATATGATTCGAAAGCTGCTACAGTCTTTTTTTCGAAAATGAAGGTAGGACAATCTTCGCTGTAAGGAACTGAATAATAGTCATGAAACGGCGATAGTTGTTGAATGGTTCTGTGCTACATTTGTCTATTGGTAAGTCTTATATTATAGCCTACAGTCAGAGCCGCTTTTAGGCCGATTTTTGAAATTGGGCCCCGCGTAATCACTCAAGCGTAAAGTCAAAATGATCCTAACCTGCCCTTTTTTATCAGAAAACTTGATTGATTTTTGCAAATCACATGATAAACGAGTAATACGGCGTTTTAAGTTGTTGTATGTGGTGTTTCAAAATTGTATGCCATAAATTGAGAACTATCTTCGGTTTCTTGCCTGGTTTATTGGCATAAAGCGAACAGGTTTTGGTTTAATTACATAAATCTAATTGTTTGAAACGTGGTAAAGCAAGATTAGGACATGTCACTTAGTTTATTTTATCACTTTAAAAACATATTTCATTAAACTATATTTTAACACAAACGGGTCAGGACGACCGGACGGGACGGGTCAAACAAAGCGACTTTATTCCACTTCAGTTATGTAATGGCATAAAGAGTGAATACTGTGGCAAATCAACATGCCAAGTGCTAACATGGAAACACACTACACTGTATTTCATCGCGTAAATTGCGATCTGGCAGAGAAAAGTAACTTGATGAAATTTATCGTACGTTTAAATATGAAAATTTATTTCGAGGCGTTTATAAGCAATTTTTGGAGCGTTAAATCACAAAATTTCGGGACTCCTCTTCTCAACGCAATTTTGGTTTAGCATATCAAATTAAAGTAAAAATAGAATAAAACGCTAATATTCGTCTATTCTAATAAGGCAGAGATAAGAGGTCCCGCTAACAGTAACGAAATTGGGCCCCCGCACTTTAACTCCTGCCCTGCCAACAGTAGGAGTCGAAATAACATGCTGCATTAACTAATTTGTTTATAGGCACACATATGTGTGCAATAAATTTATATAATGAAAAGATCATTTGAACAGTTCAATATTACTTGTAGTTGGCGTATTTGTAAACATCATCAAAGTCCCAAACTTCGATCTTCAATCTGCAATTGCCACTCCGTGTGAGTCGATAAATTTTCTCCAGCCCTGCAATAAAAATAATTCCTTTTTCTGTAAGTATTGCGGCTATTTGTCCATATATACTGGTAATAAATAGTTTAACTTATCGAGTTAAGACAATAGGTTGCAACTGTCTTGTAGAATTAGATTAAATCGAATAGGTTAGACTAAAATGATCACTAAAACCACAAATTCAACCACATCTTAAACTACACATGACGTAGTGACGCACCTAGCCAAAATTCTCCTGTCATTTGCCCAAATCCTGTCCTGTAAGCATCCCAGGTTTGTTCAAAGTCTTCAGTTCCGTCTGTGCGTCTTTGGAAAACCTGGTCATGAAAGAACCTTCAATCGAATTTGGTAAAAACAAACTTTAGGCCTACATTAATTTTTGTATTAAATTTGTATACTACGTAGCTTTTAGTTAATTTTTAACGAATAGGAAAAAAGTAAAAGAAAAAAAACGAACGTATGAAATAAAAACTAAAAGAAGCAAACAGTCTCACAGTCCATCCATTTTCACATAACACTTCGTCGCCATTTTGCAAAGTGTGCACGCCATTGGTTGTGGACGCATCAGCACATGACGACAGGGCAGGTGCTGCTGTGGTCGTGGTTGTTGATGACGTGGTCGTAGTAGGCGTAGTAGTTGTTACTGTCAACAGTTCTTCAAGACCTAAACGTCGACACATTTTTTAACAAAAACTATTGACATAACTTTCTCAGAAAATAAGCACAGCAACACAGACTCACGTGTTAATTTCTCCATTAATCTGTCCCCGAATGACCCCAGTGAGCACGATTCTCCCTGAATACCGTTTCGTCCAATTTCTCCAGGTTCTCCTTTGATTCCTTTGTTTCCAGCTTTTCCTGGAATCCCAACATCACCTTTGTCACCTTTTGTTACATCACCATTGATCATGTCATCATTGCAGACCGTCACCTGAGAAACAGCTCATGGATTATTCGTTTCAGAGTTAATTGTCAACACGTTATAAAGTAGATTAATTGATTTGATTCATTGCTATTCATAATTATTATTACTAAACGTATTAAATTAGAACTAACCTGTCTACATTGCTGTAAAAATGCCAACTTCCAACAAAATGCCAACAAAACGAAAGAGATTAACAACTTCATAACTTCAAGATTTCCAACGCTTATTTTCGTGAAAAATTTCACCGCATACGCGTCTATGAAAAGCATCGTGCTAATACAGGCTGCTATATAGCAAGTCGGTGAAGGAAAAAAGAATTCGAGTCGATTTGTTTACCAGCATCCGAGGAATGTTACCGAGGAAATCCCGGATTTCAACAAAGTGTCCTAATACGGCGTTGTGTTATCAAAAAAACCTGATTTCAAGCGCTGAAATTTAAGCTGCTTTTAGCTTTTTTTCGCCACCTGGCTATATATAGCAAAGCAGAGTGTTACATTGACCTGTGAGCAATCTATCTGACGAATGCAAACCGCGAACTTCAACGAAATATTCCCATACCGCTCTGTATTATCAAAATAAACCACTTGTTTTGAAGCACTAGTACAGAAAACTACTTCCTTAAAACGTGTAAGAAAACTTGGATGATTATACGCTCTGTTTTAGCAGTTTATTGCAACAACGCTGCAATGAATTCCTAATGCTTTGAAGTTGAAGATATCGAAATATCGTAAATGTTTTCCAAGATTATAATCTGACATGAATTTATTTTAATTCAAATGGTTAAGTGTCTCTACAAGTTTTGTTAATTACCATGACGTCCAAGCATGTGTTCGTATTGTTGCATGTTTATGGACACATAAAGGTTTTAGACTTCTAGTGTCTTGGTTGTATCAATTAAAACAAGACGCGACATTTGTTTGAATTGGACTCAGCATAAATAACTCTCGAAGGTGTTTATTTATTTATTTTCAAAGTTCATATTCGATCGCAACAGCTATATTGCACTAGTTTAGCCATATTGATTTTGTAGAAATTTACAGGGCGCAGGTGTCGTCGGACAATTTGTCAGGCCATTTTTTAGCGACTCTACAAATCTATTTCAAGCATTAAAAATAGCTTCTTTGTAGTTTATGTTGCAGATCAATGTTTTTCTTGTTGCTTTTTTCTACTTAAAAATAGAGCCCTACACAAGAATTAAATGGTACAGATTGAAAATAAAAATTATAACAGGGAATGAAATGGGAAATTTGAAATATATGCAATACATTGGAAATAAACTTTTGGTTATAGTCTCACTAACAAGCAGGGTTAACCTTCGAGCTGACAACATGTTCAAATCAGTTGAAACTTTTTGCAACAGATAACGAAATTCTAATTGAAATATTTCCTTATCTTCGAAGTTTCATGAAGTATTTAATATTTTTAGAAATATAGATAACTATACGTTTTAGGGACCGTGGAAATATTTTTTTAGATCACTTCATTTTTCTAAACCAGTCATCGATCCCAAATAGAAACTAAAGCTTTTCATCACAGGCCCAAGGCGTCATAAAATAGGACAAACTAAAAGCCTGGAAGAGCTGAAACAGCTGAAATTGAAAACAGTGTTTTCCAACTAGGCCAACTATTTTCTTCAGCCTTTTCAACCCTTTCAGCATTTTCAGGCTTTTAGCGAGATCTCATAAAATGCGTAAAAATCTTCGATCTTTTCAGTGTGTGAGGCCGAATATGTATATAATGTCCGTGTCGTTTGCGAATAGCGATATTTTCAATTCATTATTGCTTAATTTTAGGCAACTAACTTTTCACATAGTTGAAGGATTGCATTAGGGCAGCCATCTCCCAGCAGCAAAGAAATAACCAGTTTTTCAGCCTTTCAGTCCTTCGATATTGCGCATCAAGGTTTGGTATAACAGATCACTATATCTAACTGATAATATTCTCTAACTCCGAAGTGAGCCATAATGCAACGTAAATACATAATACAAGTTACCTGCATAGTATATGAGAAGTTCAACCTCCAAAGAAAACCTTCCAAGCGACTTATAAAAATCGGCGAATAAAGTATTTCACCCTGGCATTTGTTCGCCTGTTTATAATTACATCTTAGGCTATACCGCATGGAAAACAACTTTACATCATTACATTTTCGCCAAAATAATTTAGCCTTTTGTTAAATCCAGGTCAATTGGCAATTGGTCAGATTAGATCGAGTTCGGCAAGACCATTTTCATCGGATTACTTATAGCATTTTGGATACGAATTTGGATAATTTTTGTAGTCTACATTCAGCAAAATGAAAGATTTCTCTACTATCAGAAGATCGATACATGTATTGCGAACTTGTTGGGCAGTGTTAGATTTTACTTTTTCTTTTTCAAAATCAAGTGAGTTATTTGGGATTCGCTTATTTGGCCGCCATACACCGCAAAATGATATAAAATTTCTTTTTTGATTTATTATAAGCTCGGTAAAATTATATGGTATAACCAAATAATCCTGTGATTAATTTCTAGACATTGCCATAAAGCGTGAATTCGCAATTTTCTGGTGTTATTCTTTGTCGCACTATAATTCACTTTATTGCAAATCCTTTCTGAGGTTTTAATCTGAAGATTATAAAGTTTTTAATTACGCGATTTGTTTGTTTTTTGCATATGATGAAAACTTGCTTGTAAATATTTTTCAGCTTATCGGAGGGAAAGCAGATCCATTTACAAAGTGGTTGCTCGTGCTTGTATAATATTCTCACAACATGCGAAACAACGTCTCCTATTATAGAGCCTTTACCCGGGCTTTTTAACAGCAGGTGGCGAGGCAACCGCACTTATTATTATTAAGCGAGACTTTGTTGATGGCGTTAAGTAACACCGACCTTCAATATTACAGCCAAACGTCTATTGGGCATAACGTCGTGCAAGCTGTCATCGTCATGAAGCTTTTCGCCCACAATCATCGGAACCTTGTCATCTTCCTCCAGCAGAAAACCCAATGAATTCCTGCTGATAAATTAGCCTTACCCTACTGAATAGAATGGCTTGGTCCACATTAAGCGGGGATCCTGGCTAATCTGCAATTGTTCATAAAAGTTTAACGTAATCTCTTATCAGACAAGTTTCACCTGCGGCAGACTGGGCTAAGCATAAACGTCGACAACTGCAACAACGTCAAAGTTCATTGAAGACTCTACCCTCAGAAATTGCTCCCGTGTCGCTACCTTTATTTTCCTTACAAGTCTTTATACGCTGGTCATTTCCGATGCTATCCCGTTGACTAGGGCAATTATTTCCAACCGCTGATCCGTGACAAACAATCGTGCCGTGAGTAGTCTTTACTCATCATGTGTGCCATCGCCAGTGGAAAATTATGAAATTTCGTCAGATGGAAAATTTTCGTCAGATGGAGGGATGAAGGGAGGTTCCTTATTGGGTGCCAGAAACACGAAGTCTTGACAACTTTCGAGAGACGAGCAACACCTTATGGAGGATATGATTATGATTTTTTTGGGTTTGAATCATTTTGGCGCCGATTTTCCATGCAGGGTTCCAGTCAGAGTCGGAAGGAAACATGACCATGTGCGCTCTGAGCTCTAGCAGGAGCAAAATAACCAGCGGCATAGCAACTACCAAAGAAAGTGTGGATTGCTGCAGGACATCGAAGGATGCGCCCCAGTTCAGGCCCGCTATAGCCGTTTCACAAGAGCAAGTCGAGATAAAATTTTAATCTTCCTTTTCTCTATGTGTTGGCGGAAGTTTAGGGAACGATTGAAGATGGTAACCAGATATTTTGGGTTTGGGTCGAAAGGAATGGAGTGACCGGATCAACCGCATAAACAAACTTTTAGTTGGTAATGCGCTGCGTTACATATATGTCTTGCTTTGCGTAAGTACTTTCGTCTCTGCCCAGTTTGTCAACACGAAAAGCTTATTTTTATGCAGTATGTTTAAGCATATTTTTTTGTACAATATCTTTCTTAAAGAACAGTAAATTGGCAAATTTTCGCCAGATTTCCTAATTTGTCTGCACTTGAATTGATTCCACTAGCATTTCTGAGCTTTCCGGAAAGGATCATTCACAGTTTCTTTAAAGTTGTTTTATGAAAATATAGAGGTATTATAATTGTGCTGGAATAGGAGTTAGTAAATACTAAATTCAGTATGTTGTTGTCTGGAAAAGTTTTGAGGTACCAAGATTCTCTATTAAATTTCAATGCTGTAACTTTAATTTGGATGCCTAATAAGTTATTGTGCAGTTGAACATGTTAATTTGTTACGTGTTTTCTGCTCGGTTTGACGTGCCTTTGTGTTTTCTGCCTTCGGCCGGAGGCATTGATAATTGCGATTACGCCTTGCCCGTTGTCGAACGTGTCATTCTACCGATGCCTGTACTGCTGTGTAGACGTGCCCACTTTTTACCATTTTATGAAATACAATCCTATAGTTTAACTGCAGGTCCCTTGGAACCAGCATAAGAAAAAGGCCGGTAACATTTGACGAGCACGGCAGGACCTGCAGTTTAAAAACGTGTATAAAGAAAGTGATCTGGACCGAGTTTTATCCGCGATGAACTTTTTTTGCCCTCCTCCGATGTTTGAACTTGGAGAAAGTTTTAGCTCGTTTTTATCAACGTTTGAAAGTTTCTGCGACAGTGTGGACTCAACAGCAGCTGCTCGAAAACATGCTTTTATGCTCAGTTTACCGGAAGAGATGAAGTTGGAAATGAAATGCAACGGTGCAGAGTTAGGCACCATGAACTACGAAGAACTGAATTCCAAAGCTGAGGAAGTTGCTTGTTGCTCGCTTCGATGTGACAAGGCCAAACAACAGCTTATACAAAGGACCCAAGCATTAGGTGAAACGAATCGAAGTTACGTCAATGCCCTTGTCAATTTGGGAGCAATTGCATACCCGAAACCGGAAGATGAAAGTACGAAGAATGACGTCTTGTATAACGCTTTAATAGCTGGACTGCGTAACAAACATGAAGCAGAAAGGCTGGTCACGTACAACATGGAGGTACAGTGTCCAAAGTTTTTAGATGCTGTCAAAAAGCTATTAATGATGGAACCTGCGCATGTGCAACAACACCAAAATGCAACCGTTTCCAAAATATAGCCAATAAAGCAAGGCCCATCAGCTTTCGAGGAAATGAAACGAATGATCCAAGATTTGCGGCAGGAAGTTGACACCTTGCGTGAATCACTATCGGAGATATGGCGGAGGTCTCGTCTTAACCACATTCATCCCTTTCGCCCCCGGGAATCACGCACGTGTTTTGCATGCGGAGAAAGAGGACACATCAGTCGATATTGTATTCAACGCAACCGCCAGGGAAACGCCAACGGGGCGGGCACAGGTGTCCGCCCCTGAATCCATCACCACAGCCAAAACGAGAATTGGTCACTTACAAGATACAGACCGTCTCTGCAGAACAATATAGGTACGTTAACGTTGTCATTAATGGTAAGCCCTTGTTTGCGCTTGTTGACACTGGTGCATCAATTACCGTCATATCACATTTGGCTTTTCAACAATGTTCCGCTCAAGATTTAAATGACTGCCCTTCAAATGTTCGATTTCTTGGCGCAAGCGGAACCGTTATCGCGATGGCAGGAAAAGCAAAGCTAAATTTCACCGTTGCCGGAATAGAGGCCACTCGCGACGTTTTTGTTGCGGAGAACTTGTCGGAGTCTTGTATTCTGGGTTTGGATTTTCTTCAAGACCATGGTTGCATCGTTGACTATGATGTGATGACACTCAAGGCTGGTGGGGGAACATTACCGCTATTGAGAGAACCAGGTATTTTGCACAGTTCCTCGATTGCATTAATTGAGTCACTGCTTATCCCCGCGTTTACTGAGGTTGTGTTGCCCTGTAATGTTAAAGGCCCTACAAAGTCCAAGTCCAACGACGTTTTTATACAGAGATCTGCAAGCCTACTAGATAAATACGAAATCTTAGGCGCAAACTACGTAACAAAAACTAAGGAAAATTTGGTACCAGTTAGACTTGCCAATTTTACGAATAAAAGCAAGTGCATTCCGGCTGGGACAACTGTTGCAGATTTAATACCAATTGTTGGCAAAAATGTTTCGTACATTAATGCCTACTCATTATGTTGTATATCGGAAGAGGTTGACAAGCCAGCGACTGATGATGACGTGTCGTCTCTTATTGCACAACTGCATCTAAATGATCTTAATTTGTCAGATGTTGAGCCGGAAGCTGTATTCGAAGTAATTCGGAGACGGAAAGCTGCGTTTTCACTCTCTAAACGTGATCTTGGTAAAACCAATATTCTTACTTACAGTATTGACACGGGAGACGCTGCACCGATACGCCAACACCCGAGAAGAATGTCAGAAGAAAACAAACGAAAGGTAGACGAGTTGCTAAAGAATATGTTAAATGATAGCGTTATTAGTCACTCACAGTCGCCTTGGTCTAGCCCAGTTGTGTTGATAAAAAAAGGACGGCAATGTGAGGTTTTGCATTGACTACAGGGCTGTCAATGATTGCACTAAGAAGCATAGTTTTCCTTTGCCACGGATCGATGACAGTTTGGATCAACTCTCGGGGTGCAAATATTTCACCACACTAGACCTTAAATCTGGTTACTGGCAAATACTGATGAGTGAAGGCGACCGTGAAAAGACAGCGTTTACTTGCCATCGAGGTTTATTCAATTTTAATGTTATGCCGTTTGGACTAGCAAACGCACCTGCCACGTTTCAGCACTTGTTGCGGATTGTGCTCGATGGGGTTGAATGGAATGGTGCATTGGCTTACCTGGATGACATCATCATATATGCACGCACCTTTCAAGATCATCTGCACAACTTGGACGACGTGCTTTCCCGATTAGTTGCAGGTGGCCTCAAACTTAAACCGACTAAATGCAATTTGTTCAAAAAAGAAGTTAGATTCTTGGGTCATGTGGTTTCAAAATCTGGTGTATCCTGCGATCCGGAGAAAATCTCTGCGGTTTCCAATTGGCCTGTGCCCTCGTCGATAAAGGATGTAAGGCAGTTTTTGGGACTCGCATCATACTATCGCAAGTTTGTCAGAGATTTTGCCAAAATTGCGGCCCCACTGTACGATTTGACGATGCCTCAAAAACAGTTCTGCTGGAATGATAAATGTTTACACTCATTCAACTTGTTGAAAGACACACTCGTGACAAACCCGGTATTGAGATACCCGGACTTTACACAGCAGTTCGTCTTCGATACAGATGCTTCAAATTCTTTGCTTGGCTGTGTTTTGTCACAGATTGTAGAAGGTGAAGAGCACCCAGTTTCATACGCAAGTAGGTCTTTAACGAAAGCAGAAAGAAATTATTCCACCACGAGGAAGGAACTCCTGGCAATTGTTTATGGGGTGCAGAAATTTCGTTGTTATCTTGGCACACCTTTTCTTCTTCGCACGGACCACGCTTCGTTACGGTGGCTGTGGACAGCAAAAGAGACATACGGTCAATGTGCGCGCTGGTTTGAAATATTGGCTGATTTTGATTTTAAATTAATACATCGCTCTGGATCAAAGCACTCCAATGCAGACGCACTTAGTAGAAGGCCACAGAGCAGCAAAACGAGTGATTCTAATAGCGTCGAAGTGAATCCTGAGAGGTATCCGTTTGAAGTTAAAAAAAACTTTGAAACCTGTGAGACCTCGACGGAAAGTGCTGTAAGTATTGATCTTCGTGAGGGTTTTGGTTGGACTCCTGATCAAAGTTCACAAGCTCAAAAGTCGGACGAACATCTTTTCGTAGTACTAGGTTGGATTAGAGCCGGCGCAAGATCCCCTTTTAAGAAAATTAAGAAGTTGAGCAGTGAGGTTCGACATTACTGGTCTTTGTTTGGAGAGTTTTTTTTAGTACACCAGTGCTTGTACCGCAGTCTGGAAGACACACTGGAAGGAAAACGTCTTCAGTTACTGGTTCGTAAAGATATGCGTCCGAGTTTGCTGAAAGAGTTACATGACGCATCACATGGAGGAGGACACATGGGTGGGTGTTGATAAAACAGCTGAAAGAGTTTCAAGACGATTTTACTGGCCCCGCTGGAAAACGGATGTCCGTGAGTATTGTGAGCTTTGCACACTCTGTGATTTACGTAAAACTCCTTCTAGAACACCAAGAGCGCCCTTGGTACCTTCCGATGAGTTGGAGCCGATGCAAAGAATAGAGATGACGTCCTTGGAGGACTTCCTGTGACACATTCAGGAAACCGTTACATACTGGTAGCCACTGATATGTACACTAAATATATGCAGGCTTGGTCAATGCCATTACAGACAGCCCAAGAAACAGCATTTGTTCTCTATCATAACTGGATGACGATTCATGGTGTTCCGGAGCGTATTCACAGCAACCGAGGAGGAAACTTTGAGAGCCAGTTGTTTAAAGAGCTTATTGATCTTCTCGGCTGCAAGAAATCAAGAACCACAGCATTCCACCCTTCTGGGAACGGAGCAGTTGAAAGGGCCAACAGAACCATTCTTTCCATCATGAAGAATTATGTCCAGCGCGATCCACTATCCTGGGATAAATCTCTCTCCTCAATTTGTGCGACCTATAACGCCAGTCGACACGAAGAGACAGGTGTTTCTCCACATTTCCTTCTGACTGGACGAGAATTGAGGTTACCAGCAGATTTGATGACAGGACAGCCTTCAAGTCATCCATTATCGTCGGCAATGTTCGATTTACAAGACCGTATGCGGCTTGTCCACGAAGTCGTGAAAACGAGACTCGACCAACGTCGGCAATCCATGAAGGAACGTTTCAAGCGGAGTTTCAAGTAGTAGACAAGGTCATGCCGCGAAACACTGTCATATCAAAAGATGAAAAGTGAAGGTTTCACCTTCCTTATTCAGGCCCCTACGAAGTTGTTGAGACTTCTCCGCCGGTAAATTATCTGATTCGCAATCATGAACGGACGTTAAGAGTACATTTCAACAGGCTAAAGCTAAGCAGAGGTGACCATCATACGATGCCTTCCTATAGTCAAGCTAGTTGCCCAGAATATGTCCCCCAGCAATTGGACATGCCCTTGACTGGAGCTTACTTTTTTAATAGGCCTAACCGATCAAATGCAAATCGTCACGAGAGTAACAATTTTAATAACGTTTGTAACTCCCGAAATAACGGTCGACTTCGCCGAAGCCCACGTCGCACTATTCGTTACCCAGACGTCGAAACGTATTAATTGTTTATTTGTGTGATGCTTGATGTTATGTTGTTGACTACTTTCCTATGATTTGTGTTTTATATACCACAGTTTCACATATACCAAGTATGATGGTATTTTATTTCGGATCCGTTTATATATCGTCTATTTTAGCTATCAATCTCACGTTTTTATACCTTTTGTTGTGTTATTGGCATGAAGCATTATTTGTATTAACCCACCTTTATTGTGTTTGTACTATTGTTTTGGTATAGTCAACAAATTTTTGAATTTACATAGAAATGCTTTACCTTGATTTCCGTTTGTTTTTATTGGTGTGATAATAATAATTTTTTTCGCTACTGCACCGTTTTACTGTGTTTGGGGAATCGTTTTTGTAAACCTTTTTTTTGTGGCCCACTGTGGCATGCGTGGTCGACGATTTTCTTCAAGATTAACACATTCATCTGGGTAACAGAAGTACTAGCGGTTGCTTCGTGATTATATTGTAATTTGTCGTTTTATTTTCCATATATTTAGCTTATAGCCAGTTATGCTAATGTCGAAGCAATGTCGAAGAGAAATTTATTGGAGGGGAGGAGTGTTTACGTGTTTTCTGCTCGGTTTGACGTGCCTTTGTGTTTTCTGCCTTCGGCCGGAGGCATTGATAATTGTGATTGCGCCTTGCCCGTTGTCGAACGTGTCATTCTACCGATGCCTGTACTGCTGTGCAGACGTGCCCACTTTTTACCATTTTTATGAAATACAATCCTATAGTTTAACTGCAGGTCTCTTCGAACCAGCACAAGAAAAAGGCCGGTAACAAATTGACACAAGCTGATATGTATGGAAAAATCACTGAGTTTATTCAAGTCTGTATAGCTATTTAATTTGATCAATCAATCGTCGTTGTTGAGTATCAATCAATCAATGACAAATGCTTTACTTTATTATAGACCGATTTGACTCAATCAATTTTAACAAAAAAGTACAAGACCATAATTTATGTTGCAGCAAAATCTCTTTCTGAAACATTGCATTTTAATAAAGAATTTCATGACATTCATTTCACGATTGCATTTACAAGGCACGTTTATTTAGTTTTGTTCATCGCATCGAAACATCATTTTGGTCGCTTCCAGTCCGCCTGTATGTTTCCAATCCCACCATTCTAATTTTCCCCGAGTTTTGGAACGACCCCACACGGCATTCAAAGCGGAACGTCGACACAGGCCATACCACCAACCGCCGCTTCCTCCATATTCATCCGCACAGTTGCCATTACTGCATAGAGTTTGAAATCACAAAATCAGTTTCATTTTCAAGAAAATATCGGTGGAAACAATGTCGTCAAATTTGTTAGACGGGCAAGCTTCGTATATCCCCGTGTTTTTATGAGATTTTGCTAAATTATTTGTAAAATTTTAAGCGGTGATTTTCAAAATTATTCGTAATTCTCATAAACATCAGCAGACGCAAAGTTGAAAAAAACTTTAATTAACGTATTAAGAAAATTAAAAGTTATATCAGACTAACAGCGAACAAAAACTACGTGACTCATAATTAACGGTATATCAGTATAATTACTATGCGCTTTATGTGCATGTACCATACATGCTAGTCATCCCAAGCGGATAAAGGACTTATTTAAGTAAATAAAGAAAGTTCTAAATATACGGCATAGATACCGGTACTACGACATTTTTATAAAAATGATAGATTTTAAGAAGTTCTATTTGGTCGTTTATTAAAAAATGTCAATGCCTTGTTGGGAAATGCAAGTAAACGCAGTCAACAGCAAGAGCGCATTTAAGTTTATGTATACAACGGATGATGACAAAGCATTGCAGTAAAAGCAGAAAATCTATGAACGAACAAACGTCCCCTTTTTACTATCGGATGCACAAGTGATATTCGAATTGACATTTATTGCTTTTATCCGCGTAACATTTTACACAACCTAACAATGACTGTTTGTAATTCTGATGTGATCTACGTTACTATATGGTAAGTTTCAACGCATCAGTGGTACGTTTTAAAACAATTCTCAATTTTTCTTTGCTCATTATAAAACGCAAAAAACATGTTGATTTGTTTGTTGACCGCTCATTTTTCGCGATTTTGTGTTTCTTTCGTCTGCTTCACAAAGCGTCATGATTATCTCAAACTCATCTTTGAAGCTTGAATTAACCAAGAGTTTGCATAGCTTTGATGGAAGTTCGTTATAATTCTCCAAACTAACGCAGTTTAACAAGAATGTCCCTCTGATTTCTAATTACAGGGAAGCATGCTCATAAAATACACAGCTAAGCGATCATGCCAATAAATTACACAGATAAGCTAAATACGTAGCAACATACGGTTTTGAATCGTTGTCTCGATCATGGGTTGTAAAAGGACGATTGTTGTGATATTGCAAAGCGTCTCCTGCAGTACCACTGTATGAACCGATGTGAAGACGAAAGAGATTGCTTTCATCATCGACCGAGAATCCACTGAACAGAAAGAAAAACTTTGAATTTTCAAATAACACAAGTGGTTTGTAGCTCAATTTTGTCAATGCGTTAGACTTGAACTAGTCGGTTAACGTCAGATTGTTATGAAATATGATTCGAAATCTGCTACAGCCTTTTTTTCGAAAATGAAGTTAGAGGACAATCTTCGCTGTAACGGACTGCATAATAGTTATGAAACGACGATGGTTGTTGAATGGTTCTGTGCTACATTTGTCCATCGGTAGGTCTTATGTTATAGCCTACAGTCAGAGCCGCTTTTAGGCCGATTTTTTTAGATTGGGCCCCGCGTAATCACTCAAGCGTAAAGTCAAAGCGATCCTAACCTGCCCTTTTTTATCAGAAAACTTGATTGATTTTTGCAAATCACATGATAAACGAGTAATACGGCGTTTTAAGTTGTTGTATGTGGTGTTTCAAAATTGTATGTCATAAATTGAGAACTATCTTCGGTTTCTTGCCTGGCTTATTGGCATAAAGCGAACAGGTTTTGGTTTAATTACATAAATCTAATTGTTTGAAACGTGGTAAAGCAAGATTAGGACATGTCACTTAGTTTATTTTATCACTTTAAAAACATATTTCATTAAACTATATTTTAACACAAACGGGTCAGGACGACCGGACGGGACGGGTCAAACAAAGCGACTTTATTCCACTTCAGTTATGTAATGGCATAAAGAGTGAATACTGTGGCAAATCAACATGCCAAGTGCTAACATGGAAACACACTACACTGTATTTCATCGCGTAAATTGCGATCTGGCAGAGAAAAGTAACTTGATGAAATTCATCGTACGTTTAAATATGAAAATTTATTTCGAGGCGTTTATAAGCAATTTTTGGAGCGTTAAATCACAAAATTTCGGGACTCCTCTTCTCAACGCAATTTTGGTTTAGCATATCAAATTAAAGTAAAAATAGAATAAAACGCTAATATTCGTCTATTCTAATAAGGCAGAGATAAGAGGTCCCGCTAACAGTAACGAAATTGGGCCCCCGCACTTTAACTCCTGCCCTGCCAACAGTAGGAGTCGAAATAACATGCTGCATTAACTAATTTGTTTATAGGCACACATATGTGTGCAATAAATTTATATAATGAAAAGATCATTTGAACAGTTCAATATTACTTGTAGTTGGCGTATTTGTAAACATCATCAAAGTCCCAAACTTCGATCTTCAATCTGCAATTGCCACTCCGTGTGAGTCGATAAATTTTATCCAGGCCTGCAATAAAAATAATTCCTTTTTCTGTAAGTATTTCGGCTATTTGTCCATATATACTGGTAATAAATAGTTTAACTTATCGAGTTAAGACAATAGGCTGCAACTGTCTTGTAGAATTAGATTAAATCGAATAGGTTAGACTAAAATGATCACCAAAACCACAAATTCAACCACATCTTAAACTACACATGACGTAGTGACGCACCTAGCCAAAATTCTCCTGTCATTTGCCCAAATCCTGTCCTGTAAGCATCCCAGGTTTGTTCAAAGTCTTCAGTTCCGTCTGTGCGTCTTTGGAAAACCTGATCATGAAAGAACCTTCAATCGAATTTGGTAAAAACAAACTTTAGGCCTACATTAATTTTTGTATTAAATTTGTATACTATATAGCTTTTAGTTAATTTTTAACGAATAGAAAAAAAGTAAAAGAAAAAAAACGAACGTATGAAATAAAAACTAAAAGAAGCAAACAGTCTCACAGTCCATCCATTTTCACATAACACTTCGTCGCCATTTTGCAAAGTGTGCACGCCATTGGTTGTGGACGCATCAGCACATGACGACAGGGCAGGTGCTGCTGTGGTCGTGGTTGTTGATGACGTGGTCGTAGTAGGCGTAGTGGTTGTTACTGTCAACAGTTCTTCAAGACCTAAACGTTGACACATTTTTAAACAAAAGTTACTAACATATTTTTCGTACAAAATAAGCAGAGCAACACAGACTCACGTGTCAATTTCTCCATTAATCTGTCCCCAAATGACCCCAGTGAGCACGATTCTCCCTGAATACCTTTTCGTCCAATTTCTCCAGGTTCTCCTTTGATTCCTTTGTTTCCAGCTTTTCCTGGAATTCCAACATCACCTTTGTTACCTTTTGTTACATCACCGTTGCTCATGTCATCATTGCAGACCGTCACCTGAGAAACAGCTCATGGATTAAATTATTCGTTTCAGTGTTAATTGCCAACACGTTATACAGTAGATTAATTGATTAGATTCATCGTTATTCATAATTATTATTATTAAACGTATTGAATTAGAACTAACCTGCCTACATTGCTGTAAAAATGCCAACTTCAAACAAAATGCCAACAAAACGAAAGAGATTAACAACTTCATAACTTCAAGATTTCTAAAGCTTATTTTCGTGAAGAAATTTACCGCATATACGCGTCTATGAAAAGCATCATGCTCATATAGGCTGCTATATAGCAATTCGCAGAAAGAAAAAAGAATTCGATTCGATTTGTTTACCAGCATTCGAAGAATGCTATCGAGGAAATTTTGGATTTTAGCAAAGTGTCCTAATACGGCGTTGTGTTATCAAAAGAAGCTGATTTCAATCGCTGAAATTTAAGCTGCTTTTAGCTTTTTTTCGCCGCCTGGCCATATATAGCAAAAGATATAGTATTACATTGACCTGTGAGCAATCTATCTGACGAATGCAAACCGCGAACTTCAACGATATATTTCAAAAACTTTTAGTGTTACCAAAATAAACCACTTGTTTTGAAGTGCTAGTGCAGAAAACTACTTCCTAAAAACGTGTAAGAAAACTTGGATGATTATACGCTCTGTTTTAGCAGTTTATTGCAAAAACGCTGCAATGAATTCTTAATATTTTGAAGTTGAAGATATCGAAATATCGTAAATGTTTCCCAAGATTATAATCTGACATGAAATTATTTTAATTCAAATGGTTAAGTGTCTCTACCAGTTTTGTTAATTACCATGGCGCCCAAGCATATGTTTGTATTGTTACATGTTTATGGGCTCATAAAGGCTTTAGAATTCTATTGTCTTGGTTGTATCAATTAAACAAGACGCGACATTTGTTTGAATTGAACTCAGCGTAAATAACTCTCGAAGATGTTTATATATATATTTTTTTCAAAGTTCATATTCAATCACAACAGCTATACGCGAGTACAGCCATATTGATTTTCTAGAAATTTCCAACACGCAGGTGTCGTCGGCCAATTTATAACGTCATACTATTCTTAAAGAGACTATATATACTACAAATCCATTTCGAGTATGGAAATACACTCTTTATAGTTTATGTTGCAGATTAGTGTTTTTCTTGTTATTTTTTTCTACTCAAAAACAGAGCCCCAGACAAGAACTATCTGGTGAAGATTCGAAATAAAAGTTATTATAGGAAATGAAATGGAAAAATTTAAAAGAAATGCAGAAGCAAACTATTGGTCATAGTAGTTAATCACAGGCCCAAGGCTCCATTAATTGCATAAAAAGCTTCGATCATTTCTTTGAATGAGACCAAGTGGCCATCCGTATAATGAGTTCGTCGTCTGCGAAAAGCGATAATTTTAATTCATTATCGCCTACTTCTAGTCGATAAATTTTTCAGAGCTCTAGGTCCGTAAACATTTAATTATGGTTAATTATGTTTACAGTGAGAAAACATTTGCTCGAGTTACTACTGTAATATCCTGTATTTGTATAGGAAGGTTTTTGGAAGATGGAGTGCCACCCCTCGGCATTAAGGGATAACGTACGCGCTTAGTTATCAAGTGCTTAACGCAAGCAGTAGGATCATTTTGTGCTTTAGTTTCACCAACACATGTAACCAAAGCTATCCATAGCCATATTTGGCACTTTGCACGTCGAAAACGGAAATAGGGTTGCAAAATACTGCTTGCAATAAACAGCTTTCCCTATAGAGCATGACAAGGTGATTACACCGCGTGCTACCTATAAATTTTCCATTGTGCGCTTATAAACGTTATATTTGTGGTCATATTCTATAATTAACAGTAGGCCACGATCTTAAGTCTACATAAATATCATATCAATGATATGATTATCACTTCAACCATTGTCCAAAATTTTTGATTTTGAGTTGTATTTTCAAACTTTTGATTGCAAACACATTTTGTCAACTATATCAGCGTAACGTTGCCAATGAGTAGTGAAAGCTAAAACATTAGCACTAGTAATAAAACTTCCAAAACCTTTTTTAATGTGATTATCATTTTCAGCCACCGAAAAGTAAACATCGATTTAGTTTATACAAAATAGAACTGCTTTAAGAGAGGACACAGACACAAAATCATGTTTTTATGAAAATTGATCCATCCTAGGTTAGAATTGTTATGCATTAACCTAAAGCCATATACAGCATATAAGGAATTCCAATCAACCATATATCGCCTGCACACAACGTCTAGCGCTTTAGCTTATATTTTTGCAGTCAGCTTTCCATCAGCGTAGTTATAAGCTTAATAGGCATTTTACAGTGTATAGGTAGTTGTCGCTATCGTCACAGCACAAGGAAGAAAAACAGTATTAGGCTACTTGCAATGTTCTACTGGTTATTGTTTTACTGAAACAGTTTCGTGCTGACACATACTTTATAAATATTGGGAAGAAACTAGAGAAAGATTGCAGGAAACTGCTTTGCTTCCATTAAACGATATAACGAAAGATTGTGAGACTGTTGTTGTAACATAATGCTGCACATCAAGCTATCAGGTGGCTGACTTGCGCTTTTTGTAAATCTATCAATTTTACAAGTGTGTCAGTTTCTTCAGGTTTTATGAATATCGCAGGAGAAAAAGTTTCTAAAAAGCAAAAACAAATAGTCACTTGAGAAAGTTTGTATTTATTTTTATCGAAACTTTTGCTTATAAACTCATGGCAAGCCAGCAAGGCCACTGGATCACCAATCGACATCTGTACGAAAACCCTAATGAATACGATGACGTAATCAACGTCAATCCTAACGTCGTTGAACGGATACAAAGCTCTTCAACAACCAGCCAGCATAAACGTAACTTATGTCAAACGAACAGCCTCAGTTTCTTTGTAGTTGATGATAAATTTGTGTTGAATATTATTAACTGCAAAGTTGGCAAATATTGAACGTGTTATTGTAGTTGTATATACTTTTATACGCTTTCTTGTATAGTTCCTGGCCGGGGCGTACATGTGAGTGTATTCGTAAATTATGCTCTGTCTTACTGCACAGTAAACAGTAAAATGGATACTTGGAAATTTGTCAGTGGCTTGGCGTTGTTGATGTCGTTTATTTCTGTTGGAGTGGCGTGTGCAGCTTTGTTAGTGGTTACGAAATCGTTGGAACAACCAGATTTTCTTCGACAAGGCAACAAAGATAAAAACTGGGAATCAATGCAAAAAGCCAACAATAAAAGTGAGAGTTTTAAAGCATTTCAAACCTGTTTTTGATTTTAGTTAGATATCTTTCATGGTGTTGTAGATTGGTGTTTTTAATCTGTCAGTTATCATTGTTTCATCGGAAAAAGCTGCATGTTCAAAACTATTTCCTACAGGTTAACGTAAGTTAAGCAAAGTAACCTAAATCTTTTTTCCGCGCTAACAACAATTAAACCCTAAACAGATATAATCAATCTTTGCATGTTAATGCATTCTCTTTTCCAATCAGTCTATTTTAACAACGGATTGTATGTAGGCCTATGGCTGTACTTCCGGTGATATACTTACTTTACTGTTTTTAGCTATAAGCTCTTGTTATTCACTAATTGCTGCGTAGTGAAATTCCTTAACAATGCTGTCATTGTGTTTCAGGTGGGTGTTCACGTGGTTTTATTTTCAACAATACTTGCATTTTCCTCCCCCCTCTGGAAGTTCTTGCCAACTACAGCCAGGCTGCCAATGTTTGCGCTTTGGCTGACGCCGAACTTGTCAAGATAACAAATGAAAAGATGTTTGAAGCGGTGTGTGACGGAATTCTGAAAATGCGCCTGGAGAAAAGCAATGTTAGTTCTGGTCAGAACACTGAATATTGGATCGGAAATACTTTTGATGTGAGGGCAAGCCCAAGCGATTAAAAAGGCATTTACTGTACAATAATAAGCTAAAATTAACAAGTTTGTGGCATTGTTGAAAACGGAGACTATGTGACGCTCTAAAGATTCTAAACTGCCGAGTTGAATTGCTTCTCGTTTCATTCTATGCTTTTATTTTGTACAGCCCGTAAACAATCCAGGCCATCTAATCACAGTTACAGAAGACTGAAAAATTTCACTCTCCCAATGGCAGCCTGACTTTCCTTTAACAGGCTCAATCGCCAAACATGATGTGAATTTGGCTATCGATTTTTCGTTCGGCAAAAATGGTCGCAATGGCAAACTTTTCAATACCGTTCCTGATTACTATTTTGAACCAGTTTGTCAATACTTAATCTGGCAATGATGTTTGCCATTTTTATCATTATATTTATAATAAAATTACTTATCTGAAGTGTTTGACATGTTAATTAGGTTTGTCTAAGATGGTATCAGATATATATAGCCTATTTATAGATAACGTAAAACATTTTTCACTTTCTCTTAGGATTTCACTTAAGGTGTATAACTGTAATAATCCTTAAGGTGTATAAGAATTATTACAAAATTTGCTTCATTTGACTGCAACGCACGCATTCGTAGACAAATAAAATCATTGTTACACTTTAACGTATTCTGACTAAGGAATATAGAGATTCGTTTTACTTTAATTCTGAAACGTAATGAAAAAGACCTGACTCGAGTCAAGTCAAGTCATCTTTGTACTTTCTTAAAAAGAGACTCAAGTCAAGTCGAGTCTTCGAAAAAAATGACTCCAGTCATTACGACTCTGAGTGACAGTTTATTTTGATATTATTTCATTTTATCACTCCATAACATTATTGGATTAACACGCTAACGAATTAAAATTAGTAGCTAAATGGTAACGTATTAATTAATACAGTTGATAAACCATGTAGCCAAAATACCGCACTGAGTATAAACAAGATGCCATAGAAATAATACATACATACAACACAGCATACAATTGCATAGGACGAGATTTATCTTATCTTATGGAATAGCGAAACTTGTATATTCGGTTATAGGAGTTTCGTGAACTGGTAAACTGTGGCAGAATATCAACGCATTTAGGGTAACAGTGACCGACTATTCGGATTAGGATTAAACCCAGTTACCCAATATGCGCTAGGCCTAAGTTATGCCAGTTATGCTCCCGACAACCTACAAACCAAGAACAGATTCGGCCCGACAAGCAAAAACCGCTTGTCCAAGTTCATTGTTATCGTAAATGTGCAGCTCACCTTGTTGCTCATTATGTTATTAGTTCTTACTAACCTTTGTTTAAGCCTTTTAGTGAACCATAGCATAGTGACTGAGAAAATTAATCCATATCCAACCTAAAACCTAGGTTATCTTTTTAAGCGTTAAATGCGCTTTTCTCCCAATTTACGTAAAACAACAGAATGTTTAGATGTATTAGCCTACGTATTTACGCGATTCGTCAGTGTTTCGAAGTTGCAAAAAATAACGCCAGGAAATATCACGGATGACAACTGCTGTTTGTAATCAAGCTCTCTGTGCAAAGCAATCACCCAAGATTATGTTTCTCGTTGACTTTTAGTTTTTCTTTTTTTCGCATTTCAGACTCAATGTAAGTGCGTGTGATGCATGGAGTTTGGCGAAGTTTACGTAATCTTGGAAAAGATGAATTTAATAAGGCTATAGAATAATAATATTAAATAAATATGACGAGTTTAAGCTACCAAAAACGTTTAATTAGGGTTCTTATTACTAAGTTTGTATAATTCTAGCGTTTGAAATAAGATTGCGACTTATCAATTTGCTCGTTTTGCGGTTTTGAACTATAACTTATGTTGTTTTCTTTATGTTTGGCCTTTTGTATAAAGTACGGAACATATCTACACAAATTACATTTAATCGGAACAAACTAAAACAGTCGGAAAATCAGTATCCTACTGAAATGGCAAATAAGAAAATTGCCAGTTAAGCTGGGATTTAGAATACGGTAATGATAGGCCATTCATTATGAATGCATTTTTTAATCATAAATGAACACTTTCAATTTTCAAAAATTCACGTTTTCAAGAGAAAAAGTAGCAAAGTTTAGTTATCAGATCAACCAAACAGTTGTTGTTTAAGAAATAAATAACTTATTTGTTCCTGCAAGGCACCTTCAGTTTCTAAAAAAGACAAACAGTAATATACACCACATCGAAAACGATTTGAATCATTACAGTTTTCTACAAAATCATATGCAATACTAAAAAAACTAAAGCTTTCGCAAATAAAAATTCTTAAAACCAGTAAAAGTCTAAAAAATCTTGTCATGTCTACAGGGACCTAT
This sequence comes from Clavelina lepadiformis, assembly GCF_947623445.1. Lineage (NCBI taxonomy): Eukaryota > Metazoa > Chordata > Ascidiacea > Aplousobranchia > Clavelinidae > Clavelina > Clavelina lepadiformis. The sequence goes on along the minus strand of NC_135248.1, from coordinate 4,697,453 downwards.
AGTTTGCTAGAAAACTTTGGGGTGCAAACTTTGGGTAATTTGCATAGATGGGCCGTACCGCGGTACTATATTACCATATTGCTGTACCGCTGTACTTTTTTAGTTGCGATACCGGTACCGTCGGTACTTTTGAAAAAAAAGTAGGCCTACAGAATTACGTTTTTTAAGAAATTTCCTTCGGTCCCGGTACTCAGTACTTTTCACTTGATAATTTCAAAATTTTAACAAGTTATTTGTTCTTAACACATGTTATTTATATGTTATTTAATTTATGTTGTACATGTTATTTAATTCTTAATACTAATTTTAGCATTTGTTGATCTCATATAGGCCTAATACTGAAATGACAAGTAAACTTGCAAGCGATTAACGTCATATATGTTTTGACCTGGAGCAAAGAGATTTAAACACAGTGTTTAAATCAGTGTTTAACAAACAGTGTTTAAATCTCTTTGTCTGGAGTAACCTTTACCAAGGATATTATAGCGGCAAACATTGCATTTGCAGCAGCATATTTTTCACAAAAAGCACCGGTACCGAGTACCGACAAAGTACCGAACTACTTTTTTAAAATAGCACCGAATGTCGGAACCGTCGGTACATTTTTGCCAAGAACCGTTATCGACGGTACTTTCAAACTACCGACTGCCCACTTTTGGTAATTTGCATCGGCAGCGGTGGGTAGTACCGCAGTATTAGGCCTATAGTAGGCCTACCGAACTACTGTACCGCCGTACTTTTTCAGTACCAAATTAGTACAAAATTATCTCTTTAAATTTTTTATTAGATATTTATACTACAGTGATCATTGCTTTATAAACCACCTCGGGACCGGAATTCCTTTACAGTTTACACTCAATGACCGTGGCCATTTTGATGCTTATCTATAATTAAGTGATATCTATTTCGATATACAAGGCATTTTCAGTTGCATTTAACCGTATTATTGCATTTTACACAAAAAGTTAAGATGTTCATAGATGTATTTGTTCCACTTCATTAGGTATGCTAGTCGCGGGAAATCGACTCAATGTCCATAGGCCTATGCCTTATTGCCTTAGGCCTATGCCTACATAGTTTTATGTTTTACCGGTTTTACATAGGCCTAGCGGTTAGTGCATGGTGGAAAGCATGCCTAATGCACCTTCTACATTTTTAATGACTGTGCTGGCTGCACCTAAGTGTTTCACGTGTCCCTCTCGAAAACGGAGCCCACAGGCTCTGCGTTTTGCCTACCAGACTGCTAACTGTAACCAGTGAACCCCAATTTTAACCATCTTGTACCCTGTCACCACGATTTTGGCCATCATGCAATCCCAAAATCTTGTCGAAAAGCGCCATGCTTTCCAGTATGGGGCCTAGCCTACCCGGGAAATTAGGTTGACGCAAGATTGCTTATTTAGCTTGAGTTTAGGCATAATAACTCGACTTCCGCCTTGAGTTGATTCAGTTTACCTCCTTATACTTGTAGGCTATCTAGGCCTAATCACTTGAATGGATCAATGAATTACAGATGTGACTGATGTGAGTCAGACTCTGACAAAGTAGATGGATAACGGGACCGCCGAGGTTGCCCACCTATAGATGGATCAGAACTTGCACCAAGACAGACTCGGTAGCCGGGGCTAAAGCGACGAGATATCATCGCCAGGTTTAAGTCATGCAAAGATTTAATCCAAAGATAAAGATTATCATAGGCCTACTATATCGGGATGAAGTACTGAGAAATTGGGTCTAGTGCAGAATTGCACAACCAAATGACGTCACAATTTGAGTAGATGGGGTCTAGTAGCCTACAGTAGTATAGAAATGCATCTTGTGGTTGTGCACTTGTGCACTAGATCCATGAAAATTTGAACCGCTGGCTTGCACTAACTATTTCGAAGCATTGTTAGATTGCCGTTACGTATTTGTAAATGTTAAGCTATCGCTTGTTGATTATACCTGTACTGGTATATAATGTATTTAAATAAAAAATTAAAAGTTCAGATTAAATTAATTATTTGTAATAATTTAGTATTTGGTAATTAAGTCTATAAGTTTTGATGTAATACATTATATGTATGTCAGTTGGTTGACAACATCAAGTTTTTAGACTAGATTTAATGTTGTATATAACGTTAATAATTCAGAAGTTAAGCAAATTATATCATAAGTCCAATTATTAAACTGAAAAATCTGGTCATAAAAATTAAAATGGACTCAGAACTTCTGACAACCTGCAGTGCCCTGGGATATCTTGAAGAGAATCAATATTACAAAGAACCCGACTGCATTGGTAAGGCCAGCATGTATGGAAGCGTGTTGTGATTTGTTAATATTTTTGTGATTAATCTTTGGGTTCACCCAGGTGATTTGTATATATATATATACAATATCCTTACACCAATTGAATCTGACAAGCGCGATACTAGGGATGCATCAAATCAAACATGAATCTAACTCTTATCCCTTTCATCACTTCAACTGCTGTAGGTAAAAATAGTTGGCGGTGGCCAAGCTTATGCTGAAATGTTATACATAACTGTGTAAACAATTTCAGTGATTGTCTGAAAAAAAGCATTTTTATTTGCAGCAGTTTAATTCTTCTAAAGCTTAATTCTAGTAAATATGCGGTTAGTTGTGACATGTCATAGTGTTGGTAATTACTTTTTAACAATTCAAGTTGTTTTTAATTAAAGAAAGAAATCACTGGTAGTCCAAACAAGATGGAATTATGTGATAGATTTTTCAAATTGAGATAAATGGTGAATCGCCTAATGGGAAATGAGTAAATGACCTAACAAGAACGAATGGTTGCACACAAGAGAGAAAAGTTGTTTTATCAGAAAACTACAACCGATATAATTATCGTTTACAAGTTTTGAAAATCTTGCAAAAGTTTGTTAAACTGCAGTCCAATTAGAGAACTTCTTGAAACAAACTTCTGCAGGATTATGTGGATCTTGCCAACCCACCCCTAAAAATACCTCACATTTCCTCAATACGTCTTTATTCTACAGATACGGTGAAGTGTCTGATCAAGTATCTGCACAATGAAAATAGCACTCGAGATATACGGACTCAACTTGGTGCTGCAAACGTTCTTCAAAATGACCTGATTCCGATTATGAGCCAATTTCCTTCAGATAACGATTTATTTCAAACTGTTTTAAGGTATGTTTTGATCTCCAACATGTTTTCATATAATAAGACTGGGTCTTAACCATGATATTTAAGCTTGTAGAAAATCAATCGTTTTAGGTTTATTTTTGGTTTAGTGCTTTAGTCATGGAACGCAGCAAGTGACAGCGATATTTACACACTCTATGTTTCTCAACATAGGAGTGATAAATCAACTTTTACTAACCATGGGCAATCTTAATCTAAATAATAAAAAGCAGAATATGTGGTAGCACTCAATCAAAGGATCAACTTTTAACGTACATCTGATGAAGCAAACTGAAGCTTAGGAAACCTACGTTAATGAATTAAAAATGCTACCTTGTGCTACCATATATTCTGCCTTTTTTATCAAAAAAGTTACCTGTAGTGTGTTTGTGCAAAATGCAAAACCAATATTTCCATTCCTGTTTTAGACTCACAGTGAACATGACACAGCCAACTCTGCTTTGTTTTGGAGGAAAAGTACCAAAGGATACTGTCATGCACCACCACTTTTTAGATGTGATGTCCCATAATCAATCTTACAAAGAGGTTGCCTTTACTTTAGTTGCATATATAATATCTTTATATAATTATGTATATTTTTGTTTTCTTGAAGTAGCTGCAAGATTGTACATTATGTAATACGGGCACTTCCTGACTTTTAAATCTTTGCAAATGCGAACAAATGCACTGCGTTTTTTTTTATTAATCTGCAAATGCCATGCATTTGAGTGATAAGGTGCTTTTAAATGAAAACCTAACATGTATACATTTAGTGAACGAATACTATACTACATACTAACTCAAACAATAACTTCGGCCTTATTTTGCTGCACAAGAAAGGCTGATGTTCATTGTTAACCATCCAAACAGTTTAACAGAATAACAGTTTTTGTTGTTATTGGTCTTCTGAATAAAAGAACATATTTTTGTGATACGCACATCGTTCAAGATTTAATTGTCCATCTGAAAAGCAGCTCGTTTACAAGTCAAGGAGTGCTTACACCGATACTTAATAAATCTTAAGATGGATTAAGTTGCATGAGCCATTTTAGCTTTATTTTCAAGTACTATCAATTTTGTTCTTATTTTATTCCAGGCTTTTGGTGATAATGAAAAAATCTGGAAGGTTTTTGCTGAAAAAATCTATGATGTTTTGGAGACTGATTGGGAAGACAGAAGACCAGAAGATGGCCTTCTTGTGGAAAGAATTTTGGTTTTGATCAGAAATTTGCTTCATGTTCCTGTCACAATAGAAGATACAAAAAAGACCTCGGACGATTTGTCAACACATGATCGACTTTTGTGGTTAGAATATGTTGTTTTGAAATGCCGCTTACTTATGTTGTTTGCGCCGTGCTTGTTCAGGTCATTGGAGGTGTACTGGGAAACTTTAATGACAGGTTGAAGTGAATTGACAGAAATCATGTTGTAACTAAAAGAATTTGTTTTGTGATTACCTTAAGTACGCAGTATTACGCACAAATGAAAAAAGAGTACATTTTTCTCCTGTACTCCAGTCGGCTATTTACACATAGCATATAATCTTCAGGCAGATGCATGTTGCTGGAATAGATGCCCTTCTCCTCTACATTGCTGGCTCATCAACGGAACAAGAATGGAGTCTTCACATCATAGAAATTATTTGTCTTTTTCTTAAAGAACAAGTAAGTGTTGAGATTATTTCATCAATTTTTAAAACAGTTATTTACAGAGAAAGATGGTAAAAAGAAAAAAATGTGATGATGAAACTGATGTTAATTATGATTTCTATGATTCTCATCAGACTGCAGAGTGCTTGGCCAAAACTGGTGCTCGACAAACTGAAGTAGAGAGGAAGAAAGAAGGAGATGAGTTGGAGAAACTTCGCAAAATTGAAGAAGCAAAAAAGCAACAAGCTCGTGCAAAGATGACTCCATGGTAACAAAAATGCTTCTATAAAAAATCATTACAATCTGCATCTCATCAAATCCTCAGAAAGTTGCAAATTTATGAACGGTAATATTTGGTACTAATATGATTGCGTTACATGCTCAGGCATTCAAGATTTGGTGGGACATACGTTATGCGTGGCACAAAGGCAATTGCAGATGACAGAGACGTTATACTCCACCGGTCTGTTCGACAATGTGATAAAATTTCATTTGATGACGGAAAAACAAAGCTGCGAAAAGCAAGAAATAGGAGGGCTTTGGTAGATGATGTCACAAGCAGGTTGTTATTCTCTTGCTTGACGTGTGCCATGTCGCTCATCATCATCAAACGCCAATACTACTATTATTAATTAGAGAATTTTGTTTATAATATCTCTTCCTAAATGCCTGTTGACTTTGTATTTTAGAATTGTATTTTCACTTTGTACTGCAATCGACTCTGCTTATTTATATTATAAAACAAAATTTTTTGAGTTCTATGTGAATGATGTAACTATTATTTTTCACATACTTAGGCGATCCACCTTGAATATAAGAAACATGTTAAAGGAATTTTGCAATGGCTTGTTGGGAAATGCATATAATGTGCTGATGCATTCGATTAAAGACAAATTGTCAAGAGAAAAAGCTCAAGACCACGACGAAACGTATTATTTTTGGGCAATGAGCTTCTTTCTTGAGTTCAACAGGTTAAAACTTTTTTCATTAAAATTTGTGCTAAATCATAAAAAAATTATTTTTAATTTAACGCACTTACAATGTCCTCGTGTTTGTCAGCAATTTTGGGGAGTTTGTTTTGTATTCTTTCCACAGATTATCCAGTTTTCGGATTGAACTTGTGTCTGAAACAATGCAATTGGGCACACTGCATTATCTTGATACACAGATGATAAATTATTACGAGCTGATGTTGAACGACAAGCAAGATGCACAGGCATGGGGAAGAAGGTGAATGTTTAGCATTGCAGACATTGAAATCACATTTTTATTGGTATTATTCTGGGAGTGTTAGAATAATCCGGCTGTAAATTTTTTAAATCTTGTCTGCAGGATGCACCTAGCTCTTAGATGTTACCATGAGTTTCTTATGACCGTTTATGTAATGGAAAATTCCAACAGTCACGCACTGAAAGAAAGCTCTCGAGTGCTACAGAGTGGGTGAACTGAACTCTTATTTGCTATTACGAATATTACGGATTAGCCAGGTGCAAAAATGCAGTATCTGATGGACAGGAATAACACTGCCTTGGTGTATGCATTGTAATGGGCCAGAATTTTAATTTTTTTCTAGACAACTTATTTTATATCATTGAATATCGTGAGATCTTTTTGACTCTCTTAAGAAAATTTGATGAACGGAAGCAAACTCGTCGATTTTTGAGAGATCTTATCAAAACTGTGCATCTTTTTCTCAAAATGTTTGAAAGCTACTGCAAGTAAGAAAAGTTAGCAATCTGTTAATGGATATAAGTCTTATCTGAAATACTTGCAATGCTGACGATATATCATATGGCTCATGTGGTGTGAGTGCTGTTATTTTCGAGTAAGTTACCAGTATGTATTTTTCATGAAGGGATACTTCCATTGTTGTTCAAAAGAAAGTCAGAGGTAAAAGTAAAAATGCGAAAAAAAAGAAAAAGCAACCTGCCACCAGCACTCCAGCACAGCCCAATGAAGAAGAGAGGGCACGCATATGGGGAGAAATTCATGTTACAGTTTCTGAACTTTTGCAGGTTATAAAAACAGGTTTTGCAGCTTTGTTCATTGACTTTCATACTTAAAATTCTTAACCAAAATTTGGGGAGGCAACATTGATTTTGCACTCAATTATTTTATGTTTTCGTAAACAGGAAACATCATCAGAGTCTACAGATTTCAACTCCGTTGATGTTTTTGACCCCGCAGCTGAGGCATCTGAGGAAACCCAACAACATCAAACCATTGCGAAAATACAAAATTTTTTGCTTCAACGTGACCATAAAGCGGCGATAAAAATGCTAAGAACGGCCAGGTGTGATGTGTGTTAGATATACAGAAATACTTCAAAAGTGAAGCATCTTTAATTACAAAATGATTACTTGATTTTTTTTTGCACACAAAGGCATATCTGGCCAGAAAGAAACATTTTTGGTGTCCCTGATATTTCCACTGAACAAGAACTAACCGTGTTGCATGAAATTTGCTTAGCAGATTTGTCAGGTAACTGTTCGCTAATAGACTCTATGTTACTATAATTGGGTCTTGTATACAAGTGCACTACCACAGGATGACTTTGTATACTAGACCCCAGCTACTGAAATTGTGACGTCATTTGTCAATTGCGACGCTACTCAAACTTGTCTCCTGCAACATGCATTATTTCAAGGTGATACAAAACGGCAACATCACTGAGGTTTTTTTGCAAAGCAGATACATGTCACAAGTGAATAATTATGCCGACACTTGCTGAGTGCCTGAGTTGAGCTGAGAGTTCTGGATTTTCAAAGCTTTTGTGTCAAACATGTGCAACACTAGTCAATATGGCAAATAATACTGATTATACAGACTGGCATTATGGCTTAATTACAATGGAATAAAAAATGTGCTGCCCCCAATGTTAAAATTAGGGGTTGACCTATACGAACCAAAGCCGAAGTAGATTTACAAAGATATCACTTGAGGGATGATTTAAGTGAAAATGAATACTTAATGTAAGTGTTACTCAAATACAACAAATTAGATTAGAATCAATCTGAATACAAATTTATTGCTATTCGGAGTTCAGTACGGGTAATTCATTGTTTGAAATTTTATACATTTGAGATTGAGAAATAATAATTTGATTTGGTCTCCCAGTTGAATTAGGAACATTGGAACAGTTTTTTTTTTCAATAAACGATTTTACGGTCTCAATTATTATTTAATGATTTTTCACAGTAAGTTGTTTAGTGATTACATCATGCTATATGTAGAGGGGTAAAGTCCACTTGATATCAGTTTAAAGCCATTAGGACTTTTACAAACTATTAACACATTGTTGTTTTATTTAATAACATCTAGTTTATATATATAATTTAATATAATGATACATAATACATCTTTTAAGTCTAAATTTTAGATTCAAGTTTTTAGTATTACATCCGCATCTGGAAAATCAGGCAAAACTGACAGTTTTGTGCAAGTTTTTAATGAAAGACAGTACTTTGAAGCAAATTATTGTTACATGGTAGTATTTAATCAACAAAATTAATGAAAGATTGCAATGGCAGATTGATGAAAAAACTTTTAGTGCATGCAAAGTGTTTATTGATCTTATACAATTTGACACTTTTTCACAAATACTTTTTGCAAGTTCGAAAAATATAGCCAGTTTTGTGCATTTGTTTTAATTTATGAAAGGGGTGATAACTGTTAGGTCCAAAAAGTCAAGAGTCTAGATTTTCGTCCATAAAAACCTCCCAAGTGAAAAACGAAATTGGGCAATGTATTAACGGAATTTTATTGTTTGTTGTGGATACCAACAGCTTTGAAAGTAGTTCATTGACCTACATGGTATTCATGATGACACATACTCAAGTGATTTTATTTCAAGCAAATCGTTGTTTAAAATTATTCCTGTATCATACTTTGCAGATGTTTTAAATGCAAGTCCAGATGTCGTTGAGGAAGAGGATGCAGAAGTGGAGGAAGACGAGGACGAGGAAAGACTTCCACAGAAGATCAAGGAAGTGGAGTTTAGCTTCAATGAATATCTCAAGAAGTAAAGTTATTTTTAATGCACACACGCTACCAGTATTGACTAAATTTGTAAACTTTAGTTTTATTCCGAGTGCAGTTGAAATGGTTAACAAAACATTTTAAGTGCTTTTGACTTTATGTTGTTGGTTCATTTTGGTTTAGGTTTGCAGATGCTAAGATTGTGAAACCATATGTCACACTTCTGAAAGAATTTGAACAAAACGGTCCCACTATAAATCACTGTATTACAAAGATGTTGCATCGTGTTGCTTATGACCTGAAAATGTATGGTCTCTTATTTCAGGTTACATTACTTCATATCTTCCAAAAGGTATGCGCCATCAGTATACGCCTAGGGATACCTTACTTTGTTATTTTGTATTATTCCAAAGTAAATTTTAAAAAATACATAAAGAATATCAAATCAGAAATGCAACTAAATGTAACTGAAAAATTGGCTACTAATAACCTATAATATTTAAATATAATGTCTGGTAATAAGGTGATACATCAAGTCACTAGTTAATTTTAGTTTTAGCACGTGTACTTAAATTTTACATCCTTCTGCCATTCACATGCACATGCTTGCCCGAATGGACTGGTACTACTAAGCCATTTGTGTGTTCATGCTACCAGATAACAAACAAAACAACTTGTCCAAGTAATAAAATGTATCACTTAGTTTAAGCTCAATTAACAACACTCAATACTTACTTTTTCATGTTCAGACAAGTATTGATAGGTTTTTGAATCTTTATACTGTTTGTAGGTAGTTGAAGGTATTTGTGACACTAGTTACAGTTTCAAATAATTTTCCAGATATTTGTCGCGGTAAATACAGACAAATCTCTTAAAGAACTGGCTGCTCTTGCAAAATGGATAATGGTAAAAATCTATGAGGTATCCCTTGCAAACAAACACCTCTTCACTGATATGTTATTCTGGAAGAATTCAGCAGCAGAAGTGTATGAGCTTACAGAAGGTTATGGAAGTTTTTCATCTTCGTCAGGGTATGTTTGTTTTTTCCATGAAATTCGATTTTTGTCGGTTACACTGTTAGAAAAGTCAATAAGCAGCTTGCCTCAATCATTTGACATTTACATCGTGTTTTGTGCTAATTAATAGCAACTAATATCTCTGTGTAATAATATGCATGAATTTAGATGTGTTTTTTGATAAGTGTTTTTTATTGTTGTGAGATCAATTTTTTGAAATGATGTCATTTATCTGTTTCATGGCAGATTTAGAAATCAGGTTGTGTGGAGTGAGGAAGAGAAAATGGAACTGCTTGACCTCTATAATCAATACAAAGATTCTGGATCAGGTTAAATTATTCCCTATTTAATCACATGACTATCACCGATCAGTAATAATGATTTCCATGCCAACATTTTATTGTCTTAATGTTTCGTTTAATAGTAGCTTACTGTATATTATTCCGTGATGCAGATTTGGTTGATGGTATAATGTCGTCGATCACAAATGAGACACGAAGTCGACGACAGATATGCCAACAACTTGTGAAGCAGGGATTGGTAGAAAGTCTGGCAGACCTAAAGCGAACCAAGGGGTAAGCTTTGTTAGATTGGTCCGAAATCATTGCAGCTCCTTTTAATAACATGGGAATTTCAGTAACCACTTTTGTGATATACAAAATTGTAATAATGATAAGGAGTTGCTTCCGCAATTAGTGACACACTCAGTGAACTTCACTGTGGTCAAAATTGCTACGCTCAAATCCTACTTTTCCTTACTCACAGGTTAAAGACTGTCATTTGGAGGGATGATGATGTTGAGGAGCTCAAAAGACTCTATGAAGAATTTTCTTCCTCCGCTGGTAAGAGTCAAAGTTTGTTTTATTTGACTGTTTACATTTTGCCTACCACAGTTTGTGTTTAAATTGATAATATTATATTTGGTTTTGGGTGGAGTAGCATGTACTGTTGTTCATTGTGCAGATCCCATTGGTAATATAATTCAGATGATGAGCAATAAGAAATCAAAAAAGAAAGTCGTTGAAAAACTATTGTCATTGAATTTAGTATCAGACAGGTAAATCCATAGACTGTGACAGGAACTTTGACTTTAATGTATTGTTAAATATAATCCCTAGTTATATATTTCTGCATTATATGAACTGATACAGTAATTAATCAAAATTATTTATGTTTATTAAAAAACTGTTAAAACAAGTACATTGTTTTCATAGGAAGCAGTTATACAAAAAAAGAGCAAGAAAGCCAAAAACCAATAGGGCAGCAGAAGTTGTGCATTTTGGTGCGTTTCGCAAAATTTTGTAAAAATTCAAATTAATTTTCATTATTTAATTTCCAACAGCTTAAATTGGATAAGTAGATTTAGGTTTCATTAATACGACGTATAAGAGCAGCGTGCATATTTCCCGGTATCGTCACATAATTATATTTATTTATAACAATCCACCTGATAGGTGGAGAAAGTGATTCTGAAGGTGATGTTCACGACGAAAGTGAAGAAGAAGAAGATTCAAGTGAAGACGAATCAATCGACCTGAGGCAAAGACAAAAAATGTTGATAGAAAGTTGTTATGCTGACGATTTTGTAGAAGAACTTCTCTGGATTCGTAGGAGCATGGAAGGGGCCCTGAGTGATCGAAAGGACACTGGTAATTTTTAGTTAATCATTTAAAGAATGAATTTATTTGATTTCATGAAGTTATAAGCGTGAATATCAAGCAATATATTGTATACGTTTAACGGTATCATGAATGTTTGTAAAAACGGAAACTGAGCATGCAATTCCTCTAATTGCACATTATTTAGCAAACAAAACGCAGCTGTTTTATAGATGACATTCAACCAATACCAATTGTACCCTTGACTGAGTCACAGGAAAATGCCATGGCTAACAGAAATTTCAAAAAACTTTTGAAGACTTTTCAGATCCAGCCGCCATCTAATGAACAGGTATCTTGCAATGAGTCACATGCAGCTGAAGAATTATGAATTCTATCTGTTTCTATTTTCCATCTGTTTGATAGGAAATGTTTTGGAGAATCCCATCAACGATGAATGCAACAGCATTAGCTGCAGCTGTTGACCTGCTAACTAACCACAAACGTAAACGAGAAGAAAGTCCAAAACTGCAGCTTGATAGGTATTTTGATAGTTTTAAATTCCTTTGTCATTGTTACTTCAGAATGCAATTTTTGTTGTCCGTGACATTTGTTTTTGTCTAGTTAGACTGTAGTTGTAATTTTTCACCGTATTTTTTGGAAAAGCCAGCGTAAAAAGTGGAGATTTATTGTAACACGTTTTAGTGATGATGAGGAAGACGTGACATCACCAGTAGAAAAGCGAAGAAGACAAGCTTTGATTGATGACGATGAGGAGGATGAGGATCTTTAACTCGCTGTGTATTTCTTCTGTATTTTATGAACCTGAAATGGGATTCATTTCATCCTTTCTAATTTCCTTCAAAATAATACTGGAAAATGCATTTACATAAATACGTGTTTACATAAAGTCATGTTGATGAAGCATGGACGTTTCAGTTATGAGCTCAGATAATCTGGCTAACACCAGCTATCAAACTTACTTAGTCCCATTGAAAATTGAACATTAGGCCTTACTGACTTTGCATGCATAGTCACTGTCAAATACCTTTTTATGTGAGTTGGCACTGATTTCTGAAGCATAACAATGTTATGGGCTAAGTGTTGGGAACAGCAAGTAATACAAAGAATAAATATCAAAGCATAAAATCTAGTTAAGAGTTATAACGAGTTAAGAATATACTCAAAATGATTGCTAGGTTTTTATGGTTCTGTTATTTTTTCTTCTATAACATCATTAGTTTTACTATTTACTAGAAGAAACGTTAATTATGTCATAAGGTAGAATGTCAGAGAACAAACATAAATACAGATTTTCAATCATCTGAAAGATCAACAAGTAGACGTTTGTTAGTTTTTGGGATTGAAAAATAGAGTAATGGTGGTGCGATGCTCATCATTCCCAACATCATGTAGAATGCAACGTCTTGGTCTATTCATATATAGAAAATGTATTTTATGCCTTCTACCTATATTACTGATAAATACAAGTTAGACCTACATAATAATAGCAAGCATTAATTAATTATTGATCACTTTGTTTTATCGTAATACTGGTAGTAGCCACTAAATACATTACTTTGATACTTACTAAAGTAACAAAGGAAAATTATATGTTTACGGTAATGTATCCATTATTTCTAGTAGTACGCCGAGAAAAAAAAACTATTTTGACCACTTACTTTGAACTCTACTCAATGACGAGAAAAAAATAACATTCAACAACATCACCAGCCACATTAAGACATAATTTGAAGTTCCTTCATTCACTGGGTATGCTACATCAGATGCAATTTCAAGTCCCAGCGGTTGTACGGAGTAGACTAACACACCAAGTGACAAACATGAAACCCACCACCCAACTGCAAAACAACTAACTTGTAATTGAGTGTAAGGGAAGATTGTCAAATACAAAAAGGATATTATTCCCTTTTTTGGAAGGGGGAGACGAATTATCATTGTACCTGGCGTGAAGATGAAGGGAATAACTGAAATCCAGTTCATTGCTATTGCGACCACATAGAAGCACATGACATAAGCCAAACAAATGCTGATGACCCACAAAACTGATACATAAGTTTTCACGCGATCAGCAAACCTAATTAATCACAGGTATATTTTTCATTCATGGCACGTGGTACTTTCAGAGATTACAGTTAACTACTGTATATATTATATATACAGTATAAGAATATATATAGTATAAAAATAAGTATGCATGTTTTAATTCAATGCTTTTAGTTTTAATTCAAAGTAAAGTTGAAAAAATTTGTTTGGTTGATTAACAAAAGCCTCAACAACGTTTTCAAAAACTGGGTGGGTGCGACCTGGAGTAACCTAAAGTTAATGTGTGCACTGTACAGACTATAGGCTCACAACTTGCATGAAGTCAGAAGTCTAACGGTGGAGTTATAATGGACGCTTGTAACTCATTAAGCATAATTTGAATGTAATTCGTTTGAATAAATGCATAGCAGCAGAGTACTTCAGGTCAAAATGAGTCAACATGTGACGTCATTCCAATCTACTTTATCAGCGATTTGCAGCCAAACAAGACAACAGTGAGAGCTGAAGATTGTTACATGGCAGTAACGTTTAAACGGGTACGAAATTTTAACCGAGCGAATTTCACACCTATGCAGCAGTTACTTCAAAATTGTGAAAAATACAACAGAAGCTCATTAATTTATTACATTTTGGATAATTTCAGTGACATAACTGGTCCAACAAAAGACTTTATAGTAATGTCAATCTTACCAATTTCAGATAATTAACTCATAGCAACTTGATGGGTCTCTACACTTTCATATTAGGGAGCTCCAATCGCAGTAAAATTTACAAAGATAGAATTTATTAAATGCTCACCAGCAAAATCCTATTCCAACTAGTACTCCTGCACCTGACATTATTGCACCCATCTGTCCTATTGTAATCTAAACAATGAAAGCAAAAAAGGGTAAAAACTGAAAAAAAACAATGAGCCTAAAGAATATTTATCATGCCATTTACAATATATAGGAAGCAGATTGTGTTTGCTCACACAATTTAGCTATTACACGTTGTTCAAAGTAAATGGTATTACAATGGTATGTTGTAATTACAATATGCATCATTATTTGTTACCAGAACAAGTAAAATATTTTTCATTGAAATGATTCGAATGTTTGTCAACAATATATTGTTATTTTATCATGTTATAATGGTTAGCATTTTATTTTTTATTCCCCCACACACAATGACGAAAAATCAACAATACAATATGCATGTAGAGCAGTTCAACAGAGAATAAACTCAATAATATAATCCATCTATACCAATACATCTTAAACAAACAAATGTACCTTGATTGCAGCAAAATGATAATACAATCTAAACATTCACATTCAACAACAAAATGAAATGAAAAGCTGAACCTGTGAAATTCCTCTTTTTGTGTATAGTAATGGCATGACTCCTGACCATGCGTAAAATGATGCCACAGTCCCACAAAATACTGCAACCACTGACCAATATGTGAGATTTTTTGAGAGTGTTGTCAAACCAGCCTATTGTACAAGAAATACTGTTTAGGTAGGGTTGTAGAAGTCTTAGCTGCAATAATGAACTCCAATTCAAAATCATTTTAAATTAATGTTACCTTGAAGTCAAGTCTTTTGGTAGCGGCGCTTTGGCTTGGAGGTAAAGGTGGTTTGTTTGGGAAAAAAGTCAGCATCATGACAAAAAGCGCAACCGCAATTCCAAATTGAATCAGAAGATAAATTTCAATTTCATGCCTTCATACATTTGACATTTACATTCAAGAATATGACTATTTTCCATCAACAAGTAGAAAGTTGTTTAGTAATCACAATGAGTTTGTTATGAAACCAAAAACTACATTATTATTACACTATAATGAAAGAAGTTTTGGCACAGCTAATACCCAAGGCAAGTCAAGTTTTTATAAGAAGCACTGGACAATGACATGTGTTTTAGTATACGCTTGTTGTTTGGTCAGCTGCACCAAATATCCTGCCATGAAATACAAATTGGGCCACAGCAAAGTAGAAATTTTTACCTAATTCTAGCAGTGTTGTCAGTAACATTGGCCTGTGTCACATTACTAGGCTCTTCAACCAAGTAAGGACCCAATAAATACGACATTACACCACCTAAGACACAATTGAAATGTTATATTAATGTGTTGTTGGTTTTATAATATGTAATTACATCAAGATTTGTTCAGTTCTTTATGAGCAAAGTGCATGTCTATAACCAAACCAATATTTTTTAAAATCAAATACAGTAGGACAGAGCCCTAATTTAGCTGAATGCTAAATTAATTGAAATGCTTCAATCGTTCTTAAAATAAATTTAAAGTATACCTAAGTTACCAGACAGCAACATGAATCCAGTAGCGAAAATCCTTTCCCTCAAGGGAAACCATGTGTTTGAAATATATGGTGCTGCTCCTAAAACCGGACAACCTCCAATTCCATTTAGAGCTTGGCCAACATGAATAGCGCTACCATAAGTAACGAAAACAATAAGATAATGTGACTAATTTTTGATCAGTTATTTTTTAATTTTTTCTTAGTGTCCAAGTACAAATCATGCAGTTAAATTAAGTTTGCCATCACATTTAAGTTTGTCCACTGTGGCATCATGGCCAATGCTAAGTCAATGCGAGATTTATGCTGTGCAAAAACTATAGTCAAAAAAGTTAACAATGAGGAATTCAAAAAGTACTAGTTTTTCATATTTCACAATTTAACATAAAAACAAAATAAAATAAATGTAAGGATAACTTACTATTTTTTATACATGCCCAATGGAAGGCAACTCAATCCAGTCCCCAACAATACACATACAGCGCCTAAAAATAGACTATTTTGAAGAAAAAAGTTAAACAATTTTGGTTAAACTAGTTTGTAAAATTATCACTAACCTGTTCAAGTATGTAATACAATATAAAAACAATAAACTTTCTTCTTGTTGTAAGAAGATATACCGTACAAAATCAGAGAGCTTACCTGAAAATACAGCAATCCTCATGCCATGTTTGACAATAAGCCACATGTCCAACGGAAGGAAAACCAGAAGGCAAGCGACGCCCCAGTTTGAAAGTAATACAAAGTCGCCTGTTACAATATATACCTATTATTGTGTCTAACTGAATAAATTAAAAAAGTTGCAAAGAAAACAATACGATCGCTTCCTCATTGTTAACAAGACTCGAAAAGTGCTGGAAAACATACGATTTGTAAAATTAAGTGCTTGTTTTGCTGAAACATTGATTGGACTCCATGATCCAGCAACATGCGTTTGAATGAAAGAAAGAAGTGCAAACTGGAAGAGAATATACCATCGATACCAGTAGACGCCATGTTCTTCTTGATCTGCATTGAGACTGACAATATATAGGTAAATCTTTCTTGGAATTCTATCCCAAATTTTACAAGTGAAATTTTTTTATAATATCCATTGAAATACAAACTGAAAACCCATCAACTCAACTTAACTTAAATTTTAAAATTTGAATTTAGTTTAAAAAAACCTAACCTTTCAAAACAAATTGCTTAAAATACATAAAAACAGGTGGGGTTAACTTCGATCTAAAAATTCCTTTAATTCAAAATTTTGGTTGACTAAAAGCATTTTGCTGGACCTAGGTAATCAACAATTCTCATTACCTCAAAATTAGTCCAAGCATTCTCTTGTAATGCCCCACCAAAGTGTCCATGTTTTAATGAATATAAATATGTTTTTGAGCTTACTTGGCCCAAAGGTATAAAAAAATGTTGGCGCAGAGACCGGCGTCATGTTGTCATAAATATTTTCTGCTAATTTAACTCAGAGTGAAGAAAGATTTTCAGTTTCGAGTTAATAAGCTTCCACTGTTTTTCGATTTCACTAGGTTGTCAATCTGATCAGGGTTGGAGAACTCATTTCACTCATAACAATGAAGCTGTCATCAAGTAAGTTATCAACATCATTTGTTAGTCATTAACCAAAAACACACTTTACTTGTAAGAGAGTTAGCGCAAAACCTTACTGTAATTCACAGATACATTACTATCCCTACCCTGCTCTGGTTTGCCATTTTAATGCCTTAATGCCGCCCAAATTAACAATGTATATTTGTTGTTTGTTAGGTTATGCCAATTTGCTGTGCGAGTTGGACACCACCTAAGTAATGAGTGGTTGTTTAGAAATAACTTCTAAATAATGAACATTAATTCCCACTTGTTATGGTTTTTTGAACAGCGGGGAATTGTTTCTGATCTTAATTGTCTTTTTAACATGCCATGCTCAAATAATTTTAATCAAACAAAGAAAATTAAAAAGATTGACAATACATATTTTCTGTTTGTGCATCGCTATATATAGTTGTCTTATTTTCTGTAATACTACAATACTTTATGTTTGTGAAGCTTGGTTTAAATTTTACGTTCTCAATCTCTTAGATTTCCATATCTTCAATTACCGCCTTGGCCTGTCAAATGTTGTTGTATCAAGTTTGTTAATAAACTCTTCAAAAACTGTTTAGTGATATGTAAAAGTTAGCTGAAAAGCAATCGTTACTTTAGATAAGGAACTCTGAGACTCATACATACACTCATTGAGTTTAGCTTAACTAAGAGAACTCATCGATTAACATTTTTACCGCCTTTCTACCATCAGCTCTTGAACTTGAACACTTCTACAATTACATTTCTAGAGCAAACGTTGAAATTTTGCATCAGTTGCTATACTAATGCATTAAGTTTTGTTCCGATTTTTGAAAATAAAAAAACTTTTGCTTGCTATTGGCAAATGTAATTTCCAAATTAGCTGTCAGCTAGCAACTAATTGTTAATTGGCTTTAGAAATTTGACTGAAATCCCAGCCCTAGATTAGACACAACGTGATTTCATAAAACTTACCGAACACAAGTACATTGGTAACAAAATTAGAAAATTTAAATTTTTACCACTCAACTTACCTGTATCATGGTTAATAAGATCCTCTTTTTCATAACTTTTTTCATTGCTTATGGTCTATTAATGAATAAGTACAATATATTACATAGATTAATCTCAATAAACACAGTTAAAACATTATCATGGAACATCACCACAAAACGTGTTCAACAAATCCAGTAGCTGTCACACACTGCGATGCAGAAATTACATTCAAGCATTTTTGAGATTCGTATTCTTTTCCATAATATTTACCATATCTTCACTAGATTCTAAAGCCGTTGTTTGATCTACAGAAGAATTATTATTCATTTTCAGTTTGTTTGATGACCATCTGGAACATAAGTTATCACTGCACACAACCAATACCTGCACAGCCAGCTGAGGTAAAATCTGGTTAATAAGTAATTTTTGTTGGTTTAATGTTTAATGAGGCAAAATGTAAGCAAAGTAACAACTTAATTTTTCGCCTTGGCAAGTACAGCTGCAATGGTTTATTAATGCAATACAAGCAATAGGAAATCATGCTAAATTAAACAAAATGATTGTCAGGTTTGATATAATGCAAAACAGAATTTAACACTATACAGATTGTTTCATACAAAAAAATTACAATCATACACTTTAGAAAATGGCACTTACGCAATTTAAAGAATTTTTTAATGCATTCAGAAAATGCTTGCATGCATTGTTTTCTGCATAAACTTTCTAGTGATAGTGCAGGTAGTTAAACAAACTACTGGAAATATTGTTCATCCATAGAAATCTGGTCACATGTCTGGCAGTTATTTTTAAAAATCTTCAGTATAAAAGGTGTTTTTCATAAACAACAAAATCAAAAATGTGTTGCAGAAAATACATATAAAATCAAATTATTTCAGCAGAAACACTGGAAATAAAACATATGCAACTTGTGTGAAAACATTATGAAAAAACAAACAAAATAAGTTAACAGCAGCATTGTTTTTAAAAAATTATTGCATGAAACTTGCATGCAGTGCATAAAAAGCATATAGCAATGGGTACTATAAACAATATATGCAAAAGGTACTACATAAAAGTTGTGATTTAGTTAAATGGGGCGTTAGATATTCCTCGCTACCATATGGCAAAAACTGTCCTACTAACGCAATGCTAAAATAACTTGTAACAACAAAAAACAATTTTGGTAAACAAACTTCAAAAAGGTACAATTCTTTTTAATGAAAATTTATTTATAACAATTCTGTAGCATAATTACAAAAATCACAAACTTATTGGAAAATTACATTGTTCTTTACTTATCAGCAACATTGATATCAATATTTAATCTCTGGTACGTTTTTGGTATAGCAAAGAACGCAAAAGGTAGTGCTGAAGTTAAAAATGCAAACATCATATAAAAAGCAGTATCTTGATCTAAAAAAATAATGTATAAGTTAAAAGGTTAACCAAACAAAGTATGACATCAAAATGCAGACAAACCGATATGAATTTAATTGCGGAGGACATCGAATAAAATTTAAATCTTTTAACGAAAAATTTTTTGCGGGATATTTTATCCATGTTTTAGTTTTATACTTACTTTTTACTACAGTTAATACAGAAAAGAAGATGACGTTCATAAGCATGGTTATCCACATCAACACATAACCTGCCACTCCCTCTCCAACAGGATAAGCAACATCCAACGCCATTTCCATAGCGACAGGCTGTAACGCATAAACAGAAACTCCAGCAATCATGCTCGACACCCATAGCCCAACTGTAATGAATATAATTTTTTATGAATAAATACATAAAAAGAAAAGAAAAAACTGTACATACAAATGTTATTACACAAACACTCAACATTTACTTACTTTCTGAAAATTTGAAAGGAATAACAGGAATCCAGTTCAAAGACATGACCACAATATAGAGACAGCTGATGTATGATAAGACGAGAGTAATGAGAAACACTTTTGTTCTGTGTGATGGTACTGCATCAGCCAATCTGCATTCAAGAAAACAGAATGGTAACAATTCGAATAGAAAAGTTGAAATTTCACACTGCTTATAGCTGCAGACACAAAGGTCTCAAGAGTGATTTAATAAAGCACCAGAGCATGCAAAATAAAAAGAAATGTAAAATAATTGCCTTCCGATTGCTGAACCAACAATTGTTCCAAACAACACAAGAGCTGCACCAATCCAACCGGAAGTAGTCTGCGAAACAAAACAGTGCAGAAATATCTTGAAAAGTACACATTTTTCTTCGGTGATAATTTCTATTTTCTAGCACATTTGATCATAATTAATAACTTCATAACATGCTTTGCAATAAATACAAAAGTCAACAAAGTTTACCAAAAATGAAACCAAAACTAAATTTGTTGTTTACTTCTGAAATTTCTTTATCAGCATATAGAACAGGCATAATCCCCCACCATGCCATAAATGATCCCACAACACCATCAAATATTATTACTATGGCCCAATACGTGCGATTTCTAATCAAAGACTTGATGCTAGTCTATAACAAAAATCAAAGTAGGAAAACAAATAAAAAGTTATATGAAATTCCAAGTAAATTGTGCATGGAAATGATTAGAAATTTTGTTACAAAACAACTTTTATTCTGTTGCTTTCACATTTCTTTAATGAACTCCAATAAGTTCCACATGCAAGTAAAAAACTGCAAAAAATGTATTTGTTTACCACAACTTACAACAAAATCTAAACGAATCAATGCAGCAGAATGACTGGGAGGGCTTGGAGGTTTGCTGGGAAAGTAAATCAGCATCAGCAAGAAAACAAAGGCAATCATTCCAAAGTTTAAGTACATGTAGTTGAGAATTTCACATCTGAACATCCAAAAAAATGTGAAATAATAATGGTAAGAAGTAATCGTTGGAGTTATTAACATATTCATACCAGTGCACTTAATACCAGAAAAGCTTATTAAATGGAAAACACATTTGGTAATAAGATAACAGCTGCCAAAAAACCGATGCAAATTCGTCACGTCTCACGTTGAACATACAGATAATTGTGAAATTATGAAATAAATAAAATGTCTGCGACGACTACCACTTGATTTTAGTATAGAAGCAGAACCAGCCACACTTAAAGCAATATCATCTTCTAAAAGTGACAACAAAAATATCACAGTTTGCAAGTTCCCAAATTCATAATTTTAAAAGTTCTCAAGTTCAAATATGTAAGAGGTATGCATTTATACACACGGTACCGAATTGTTGTAGTATCACTGCTAGAGTTGGAACTATTGTGAGGAACTTCAACAAGATAAGGTCCCAAAACATATACTACAGAACCACCTACAAAATAGATGCACTCTCTTGTAAACTGATAACTTGATACAAAATTCTGATAGTAAATCAAGGAGCTATAAGACATAAAATATGAAAAAAGTGATCAAAAATCTTGCAAATATTTCCGAAAGCATTTGTGAAAATCCGGTAAGAACACTTCCTAGTAGTCAAAACACAAAAATAATACCAAGGTTTCCGCTTAAGAGCATGAGACCTGTTGCGAAAACCCTTTCTTTGCAGGGGAACCAAGCGCTTGAAATATAAGGAGCAACTCCCATTACAGCTGAACCTCCAATCCCAGTTAATATTTGACCAACATGAATTGCACTGAAGTAAATAACAATACAATATTGCTGGCATTTATCAATACTTATCTTGCTAAGTTTTTCAGACTATTGTATACCTATGTAAATACTGGTGGCACAAGAAACAAGTTAACACAATAGTTCTCTTTCTTAAGTGAAAATGACATCAGTGGAAAGATATTTTTAAAAAATTACTCACTATTTCAGATTCTCTCCAAGTGGAAGGCATCTTAGTCCTGCACCCACAAGACCCAAGCTTGCTCCTAAAACAAAACAGAACAACTATATCTTAATAATGCAAGCATACCACTCACTTTTTGCTTTGCCTACAAATAAAACAAAATAAAAATTGTATGATCTGTAATCAATTTGATATATTTCACAACAATACTTTTGGCATCATGTAAAAATGATTAAAAATCATTTTTTTACTGCTTTATTGGAATTAAATACTAAGAACATAGAATTTACTGAAAGTTATAAAAGTTTTTAAAAAATCGTAAAAGACACAAAAATTTCCAACCTGAAACAACAACAGTCCTTAAACCAAATTTCATGAGCAACCATAATCCAACTGGAAGAAAGATAACAGCACCCACAACTCCCCAGTTGGCTATAAGATCAAAGTCAGCTAAAAATAATAAAAACTTCACATATGTGTACAGGTGCCACACCAGTTAGGAAGTCACAAAACGAGCCTGCAATAAGTAATGGAAAACAATAGAAATCTGAGATATGCATAACCAAAGACAAATAACAGTAGTGAAATGAGTGAAATGATGGTAGTGAAATGATAACCAAATAAATTAATTCAAGTTATTTTATTATTATGTCTATGCATGTAATATAATTGTAATGTGATAACATAATTGCAGCACATAATGTATACCGACATGCTTAATATTACACAACACATTATTTGTGGATATGGGTAAAGCAAATAATGAGGTGGATATGTGCATTTTAGTAATACATTTCTCTTTATTTACATAAATTTTGTGAGAAAATGCTTAACAATTCCCCAATGCAATAACTTTCGACATAACATAAGCAAGCTGGAACATGCATCTATGTTTAACTATCTTCTTTAAGTGCCCATACATTTCTGAAAACCAAGTGCTCTTTCTGTGGAAACGTTGATTGGACTCCATAGAGCCGTGGACCCTGTCAGAATGATCCAAAACAGTATAAAGAGCAAGAGAACATACCATCTATACCAGTAAACTCTGTAATTTCCTGAAAACAAAAACCTTATTTACAAAGCATGCCATTACATGCGACTGAAATTGTCTTGACTGAGTGACTATTACCAGATGTTTCAACTGCTAAAGACATGCATTGTAAATGGTATAAATGCATTTCAAACTACCTTGAATAAGTGGCAATGTTTCCTGCTCTTCGTTATCACAGTAAATTTCCTAAGAAAAAATGAAACAATCGTCATTCAAAGCTGTGTTTAGTTGTTGTAAGCCAAACCTGGAAACTATAAGCATGTAAAAAATCTGTTGTACCAACTGCAGTTACAATCAAGTGCCAGTGATGCATGAGAGTGCATACTATGTGATACTTATATGGGCAAGTTTCACATTTATAAAACAAAAATTATACAAAAATTCTGCAGATATTTCAATAATTAAAATTACAGTAATAAAAATGAGTTTAAATTTGTTTGTGATAAAGCAACAGTTTTTTATTTAGTGGAAAGTGACCGAGCATGGGCCCCTTTTTGAAAACTAAGCGTGGTCTGTCTGTAAAGTACACTCATTAGCTTTTCCCTCTCCTGCTTTACTTTTTAATACATTCAAGACCAATAAAATAATTTTTTTTTGCTTTTTACATCATTAATCAAATTTTCGAAAGTTTTGAAAGTATGGATTTAGGCATGAGTCAGTGTGTGCTTTATTCGTGCTTTATTTAAAATACTTGTACGACAGACGAGTCCAGTTCTGCAAGAGTTAATGAAAAAATTTCATATGAAAAATTTGCCCCTGCTAGGCTATTTGATTAGTTCTTTCTGGGTTGGAAAGTCCCAAGCCATAGACTTAAAAATTCATACATTTAAAATATATAGAATGTTTTATGCAGGAGTTATTTTACTACAACAAAATATCCTGACACATTTGATTAAATAAACAATCAAATTTTCTTTTTAAACAGTATATTCATATGGTAGTTTATCATCAGTTTATGCCTGATAGCTTCAAAATAGATAGTCTACTGATATAAAGACGTCTAATTAAATATTTGACTATAGACTACAAACACTCAGTGTCATGAGCCATCACACCACTTTTTTTGCAAAACAGGGCATTTAGTTTGCCAGTAGGTGAGAACATCAAAATTTACAATGCAGAATCGTTGTGTGACTAGCAAATATAGCACTAAGTGTTTTGGGCACCAATACCTAGCAATATATTTACAATTATTTCTAAAGGTTATTAGTTAATCAACAAGCGATAAAACAAATAATTTATCAATTGTACAATACTGTAAGATAGCATAGCACAAACTCTTTTAAGCAATACAGACAATACAGTTCTATGAGAGCAATAGCTAGTGAGTCATTCCATGTATAATCAACCAGGCCCTGCAACCACTACTCTTGGATTTTGATAATTTCATTATATGTTATAGACCTTGGAAAAAACCGAAGATTAAAAAAAAAATTTTGAAAATATCTCCAGGCGTTTTCAAGTTATTCAAGTTTGAAATTTTCGCCACACGATGGCTTTTGGCTAGTGAGCACTGGTCATGCTTTATGATTTTCTTTAATATCTTTATTTCTGAAGGTAGAATAATAAAACAAATGTTGAATTTACCATTTTTGGGGTCAAGGAATTCATTTAAGCACATAAAAAACCTATATCACACCTCCTTCATGGAGTAAATTAAGTTTTTTCATTGATGTCAAAGTTCAAGTTTACGACGCAATTACAAAAATAGCAATCGCATTGGAAACATAATTTTTGCACTTTTGTGTAGCATGGTTCATGTATTTTCATGTATCCAAAAATTGGAAACTTGTTTTTTGTCCTTTAGGAATAAAGTTGGTTTTAACAGCAAGCACTATTTTTAAGATTCTTATAAGATATAAAATGCAGATTTGAGCAATATCGTAAAACTGGTCATGCATATATATGCAAGGTTGCAATTCCAAGGCACCAACTGCTAGTGTTTAAAGATTATTCACCAAAAACATTAATTACTGCCTGCTAAAGGTGCACTCTGAGAGAGGTTACAGTAAATTTGAGTTCCTTTTTTGAACTTGAATTTTGCCTACTCCTATTTTGATTCTTATTATTTTATTATTATTATTCTTACTATTATTTTGATTTCATTTATGTATGAAAATGATGAATTTGCCCGCTTAATGCCTGGAATTAAAGATTATGTAAGTGTTTCCAAAAATTTTCATAAGCAAAAGAAGCTCATTTTGTGCAATTTGAAGGTATTATATGCCACATTTTGTGAAAAATATCCCGAGCTGAAGATTGGATTCTCAAAGTTTTGTTCACTCCATCCCAAATGGTGTGTCCCTGTATCGTCCAAAGGCACTCATTCTGTCTGTGTGTATCCAACATCAAAATGCAATCCTTCTGGTTGCTGCTGCCAACAACAATGAAACATACAAAACATTGATTGACAAAATAGTGTGCAGCACGGAGAACAAAATGTGCGTGTTACATCGTTGTGAACAATGTGCTGGGTCTCAAGCACTAGAAGGCTTTAGGCTTGGACAGTATGATGAGAAACTTGATGATGAAGTCCAATGCCAATAATGGAAGTCTACAGACACGATGGATCTTATCACGGTGTTAATGATAAGATTTGAATGGATTCAAGAAATTATAAGAGTTTTGGATGACCTTACAAAGCATTCATTCATAGCTAAATGCCAATCTAGATACTTAAACTCCAGTAGAGTTCTTTAACAGATGATACCAGCAGTCATTTTGCATTGTTTCAGATGACTTAACACATGAGACAGCTTTTGTGCATGGGCTTTTGTACAAACTCACTGCATTGATTCCAAGCTTGTCCAGCACCATTACTAAAGTTGAATATTTCTCGGACGGTCGCGCTGGACAGTATAAAAATTATAAAAATATGCTGAATCTGTGCCGTCACAAGTGTGATTTCAACCTGGAAGCGTGTTGGTCCTTTTTTGCAACCAGTCACGGGAAATCTCCATGTGATGGTGTTGGAGGTACTGTTAAACGACTGGTTAAGACAGCTAGCTTACAAAGACCTACATCTGACCAGATGTGATCTTGCATGTAATACACAACAGCGGAGTGGATTGTACATTGCTGCTGGTTCCAGTGATAGCTTTGTACATCTTAGATTGTAAAAGTGTAATTCTCAGCGAAATCCAGCAAAATCACACAAGTATCATCTGTTAAAGAACTCTTTCTGGAGTTTAAGTATCTAGATTGGCATTTAGCTATGAATGAATGCTTTGTAAGGTCATCCAAAACTCTTATAATTTCTTGAATCCATTCAAATCTTATCATTAACACCGTGATAAGATCCATCGTGTCTGTAGACTTCCATTATTGGCATTGGACTTCATCATCAAGTTTCTCATCATACTGTCCAAGCCTAAAGCCTTCTAGTGCTTGAGACCCAGCACATTGTTCACAACGATGTAACACGCACATTTTGTTCTCCGTGCTGCACACTATTTTGTCAATCAATGTTTTGTATGTTTCATTGTTGTTGGCAGCAGCAACCAGAAGGATTGCATTTTGATGTTGGATACACACAGACAGAATGAGTGCCTTTGGACGATACAGGGACACACCATTTGGGATGGAGTGAACAAAACTTTGAGAATCCAATCTTCAGCTCGGGATATTTTTCACAAAATGTGGCATATAATACCTTCAAATTGCACAAAATGAGCTTCTTTTGCTTATGAAAATTTTTGGAAACACTTACATAATCTTTAATTCCAGGCATTAAGCGGGCAAATTCATCATTTTCATACATAAATGAAATCAAAATAATAGTAAGAATAATAATAATAAAATAATAAGAATCAAAATAGGAGTAGGCAAAATTCAAGTTCAAAAAAGGAACTCAAATTTACTGTAACCTCTCTCAGAGTGCACCTTTAGCAGGCAGTAATTAATGTTTTTGGTGAATAATCTTTAAACACTAGCAGTTGGTGCCTTGGAATTGCAACCTTGCATATATATGCATGACCAGTTTTACGATATTGCTCAAATCTGCATTTTATATCTTATAAGAATCTTAAAAATAGTGCTTGCTGTTAAAACCAACTTTATTCCTAAAGGACAAAAAACAAGTTTCCAATTTTTGGATACATGAAAATACATGAACCATGCTACACAAAAGTGCAAAAATTATGTTTCCAATGCGATTGCTATTTTTGTAATTGCGTCGTAAACTTGAACTTTGACATCAATGAAAAAACTTAATTTACTCCATGAAGGAGGTGTGATATAGGTTTTTTATGTGCTTAAATGAATTCCTTGACCCCAAAAATGGTAAATTCAACATTTGTTTTATTATTCTACCTTCAGAAATAAAGATATTAAAGAAAATCATAAAGCGTGACCAGTGCTCACTAGCCAAAAGCCATCGTGTGGCGAAAATTTCAAACTTGAACAACTCGAAAACGCCTGGAGATATTTTCAAAATTTTTTTTTTAATCTTCAGCTTTTTCCAAGGTCTATAACATATATTGAAATTATCAAAATCCAAGAGTAGTGGTTACAAATTTTAAAAAAATTGGTTGATTATACATGAAATGACTCTAGTGGCACATAAGTGAATCAACATTACAGCACGGGTTACTTGCGATAAAGCTTCACAAGGTAACTTAACATTTGTTCTGTACAGTGTATGCTCATTTATTTCATACCTTGGCTTGATCATTCTCCATTTTAAAAATCCTTTAGGTGCTACATTGAAAGCTTAAACAATACAAACTTGAAGTCTTCACCGTCTGGTATCATTACAAAAAGTTAACAAACAAGTGGCCCTTTTAAGTAAATTTTTATTCAGAGTAAGTTAGACGTTAAACCAGCATACTATTACTACCAGATTTGAATTTATTATAATTTAGTACAGTGCTACAACCAAGAGTATGACAAGGTTTTTGAAAGTGATATAGTGAGTTAATCTATGCTAAAAGATATGGAAGGTTTATTCTAAGGTTGCCACAGAAAGTTGAATTAACTGGAGTAGTTTAATCTAAAACTTAGTTAATCCCTTAACCTTAGTTGGACTAAGGATAGATTTTCCAATATCCGTAAACCCTAAGCACGTTAAGTCGGTCTCATAACTATCGTTTTTAGACATTATTTCAGTGCTGTCTCATTGGTCTCATATGCCTTCATTTTAAAGAAATGATTAATAACTTTTGTTAAAGTTTAAACTAGGCTGGAATTGAGAGCTGGATATATCGGTCTGTGCTTACGTTTTTAAATGCATGTAAATTATCACAATCTATACATTTACCAAGCTCAAAAAATATCATTTGGAATTCACCAAAAATATTTACTTTAGCAGGCAAAAATGACATTTTTATTTTTAACCTTTTAAAACAATATTTAACTGCTCGACACAACTGTATGGAAAAACTTAGTCATGTTGTCCACATTTTAGCCTGAAAGCAGTATATTTACCTATACTGTGTTTAAATTTACATTCATGTCCTTTCAGTTCAACTGTTTCATCAGCCCCAGACTTCCCCTATTTCAAATTGAACGAAAAAACGCTGTTTATTGTTAGATAAAACATGAAATTGGTATTATACAAGAATTACTAGCACAATTAGCACAAGTGTTAAAATGTATACGTGATGTAATTTTGACATAGGACTTTACTTGACAGTTATTGAACACATGTATCACAAAACCCACGTAGGCACCTGCAGAACATATGCACAGTACGTTTGTGCGAATCATTTTTCAGCTGTGCTTTCTGAACTTATGCTTTATACTTGAAATACTTTCTGGCTCTCTGTTGGTTTCAGAGTCATATTTATCATCACTGACGGGATATGTCAGTCGTCTTTACCATGTTCGTATATAACTTGTTTAACATGTACGTTGCTTGTTCCATTTAAGTAAGAAACAAAACTTTTTATGATGCGCATTAAAGCAGGGTTGGCCAACACGAGAATTTCAGACCAAGCTTATAAAAAATCCACAACTTACCACATCAACGTAATCTTAAATATGCCCCTGGACACAAGGTTGATATAAAGACCACAATACAATTGTACCGTTACTGCTATAAGACAGTTTGGTGTGTACCATATAAAAATATTCTGCGAGCGCTCCTGTACGGTACGATATAACACATACCCAAATTTCAAATAACCTAAAATGGTATGCTGCTTTCGTAGCTATATACGGTGGTAGGCCGGCATGGGCATCAAATTCATATGTGTTCCCAGAAATTTGATAACCTTGAGGCATTACATAACTGTCGAATCTAATCGCGTGATCAAAATACCTTTTCAATCAAAAATAGCTTTTTTACAAAATTTGGTATTTCTGGAGAAGGGGCATCCCCCACAGTGAAGTGGCAAACACGGCGCATTCATGAACGTTAAAATTTTTCATATCGTTTACGTCACATCATTTTATGTGCTGAACATGACCGCTTTTATATGGCTGTTCTATCGGTGTCCAGCTGACCATGCCGTTTTGTCGTGACTCACAATCATCATCCGTTACAATGTTACATAACTTTTGCATTGATTGTCGGGCCTCGGGGCATCTACGAGAACGATACACTTTTTCTTTAAAGCTTTGTTATAATAGTGACCAAAAAAAGAGGATGTAATTTTTTCTACCGCCTAATATATTCTAACAGGTGAACAGGTAGCCTACCCTGATAGATAATCACAGAATGTAGTACTTGACCACGCATATGTTAGACTATAAGCTATGTCCAACT
This sequence comes from Clavelina lepadiformis, assembly GCF_947623445.1. NCBI lineage: Eukaryota > Metazoa > Chordata > Ascidiacea > Aplousobranchia > Clavelinidae > Clavelina > Clavelina lepadiformis. Next base: position 4,667,585 of record NC_135248.1, on the reverse strand, counting down.
TTCGATAGCCCTTGATATGCAACAAAACAAACACAAGCTTGGTGCAGTATGTGTTTGCATGGCAATATGCAAGTCGTGTATATAAGAGAATAAAGAATCCACAATATTCACGCATAGAGATAAGGTTTACTAGCATCGAGGTTGAACCCTAACCGCCATCAACTCCATCCTTTATCTCCTTCAATAACAAAAGTGACAGATGCAGCCAAAAGTTGGCGTGTGCGTGTCGAGTGTTGGTGCAATAAGTTAAGCTTGTTCTGCTTGTGTAATAATAATAAGCATTCCTTCATTGTCATTACGCTACCAGTTCCCTGGCTATTTGTTCAGTCATGACAGTAATTTCCGGTTAAAGTTGGTGACTGATCCTGCTGATTATGTAAATATGAATAAATTTATACAAGTCAAAATAAATTAATATCATTTCAAAAAGGTTCAAATAAATAAATAGAAATAAAAGTAACGAAATTTTAAAACATTTTTAAAAATTCAAATAAATTTATTTACGTTCATGTTAATTAAGAAGAATAATAAATGTCAAAAAAATTGAAACAAATTTATAAAAACTAGAATAAAATTAATTAAGTTATGAGATAATGAATCTTTTTGCCCAACTTGTTTGAATCCTTTATTGCCAGATGAATTGCTTTCAATAGTCAGACATTGCTAGACAAACGCATTTTCATCAAAGTTATTGCGGCCTAGATTCGATTTCAGGGACCACATAGGCCTACTATGCTCTTCGAATGTGAATATCCGTTATTCATCATTTTGCTATAGCCTACTATGGCCTTCGGTACGAAAAAATTTACGATTACTCGTATCGAAGATTTTTCATTTGCACGAACATTCGGTAATTTGTACATAGATTTTTTTCTTCATACGAAGATATTTTTGTTCATATGAATGTTCGTGGATTTGCAGAAAATTTTCGTCAATCTGCCAAAATCTTCTTGAAAATTAACGATTATTCAAGACCATTCGTAACTTTTGACAAACATTTTTCCACCAGCTCCTATATAGGCTTGCAAACTCGACCATTGTGGTAAGCTTAAAAGGAAACGCTTGTGCGGTTGAGAATACGATAGGCCTACAGTGAGTACTTTGTCAATAATGGTGTTTCTGAAATTATCTTTTAATGAGGAAAGAAGCTACGAAGTTGAGGAAAGCAAAGATATTTGAGAAAAAAAAATAAATATCACTGCACGAGTTTTAGCCTATATGGGAAAGCTTGAAATATACGAAGTATGCAATCTGGTAAAACAAGAAATGCAGCCAGTTAGGAGTAGGGTGTAGATTTAACACTTGGGAAACCAACAGTTGTTCGTCAATAATGAGCAATATTCTTAACTTGTCGAAATAAGAATCGCATAACAATTCGCCGAACAAAATCATAAACACGAACGGTTTACGAATAACGAATTTTCATGTTCGTACAAAGAGCATAGATAAGCCCATGTGCCCCAGATTCGGTTTGGGTTCCATATGATGTGATGAAAAAATTGAAAACGGTGGGTTCCGGTTCGGTTTCCCAAAAACATCTGTTCAAACCAGTTTAAAGGTTCAGCTTTATTTTGTGTTCGACGCCCTGCACAGTGTCGCTTCCTGTCAATCGCCATCCTTTTTACAAAACCCGGATCTGACTCGTTACTGTACCAAAAGTTAGCGTGATTGAGTGACATGGTGTTTACGTAAAAGAAGATTGATCTAAAAAAAAAACGATAAGCAATTTTTTTTAAAAATTGTGAAATGTCGGCTTTGCGCTTCAATGTTGTTTCAATCTCGATGTTCTTTTGATCAAAGTTTGTCCGACGTGAGGTTGTCAGTTAGGCTGCACTTTGCAAGACCTAAGTAACTCGTATCGAATTTCAGCTTACCTCTTATTCGTTTTTCAATATGTTTGTAAGTATGTACCAGTGCCTACATAATAACTTTTAGCGTTTGGATACAAAGTCATTTTTTTCGCTCCCATCTGAAGCAGTTATCATCCTTTTCGTTACTAAAGAATGCCGTTCGTGGACATATTTAAGATTGCACTAAAAATGCCTAGAATCTTTATAGAGCAGAGCCCTACAACAAAATTAGGCGCCCATGTGATATGAATATTGTTTAAAATTGCTTTTCTGTTTTTTCCAATACACGGCCTGCTTTCCGTAAATCATTCCTTTAGGCCAGGGATGGGCAACATACGGCCCGCGACGGGATTTTGAGCGGCCCGCAGACAGTTTCCGGTCTTACATGATAATGTGGCCTGCGGCCACATTCTGCCGCAATCCCTGTATTGCGTCACTGAATAAGTCCAAGTTTGCCAACCTGAGAAAGATGGCCATAAATCTACTTGTTCTGTTCGGGTCTACATACATTTATGAGCAAACATTTTCGACCATGAACATTAATAAGACAAAGCTGCGTTCCAATCTATTCAGGAATCCGGCCCGCCAAGTACTTCATTTTCTCATATCAGGCCCGCCGACCAAAGAAGTTGCCCGCCCCTGCTTTAGGGCTTAGGCTGATAATACACTTCCGAAACCTGTTTAGTTTTAATTTTGGACTAGTTTTTTATATGTTAATGTCACTTAAAACTATTTTCAGAGTATTTTACTCAATGGCATTATTTGCTGACGGTTAGATCGGAGGAGAGGAGTCGGTTTCAGGTAGCGAGACGAAAAAAAAATTAATTGTGTCGTATGTCAGGTGTCAGACCAATCAGTTTTCAAAGTTCTCATAGAAAACTGCTTAACTTATGTCTTTTCTCCACTCTTTGAGTTGGGCAATTGAATTCATCACGTTAATCGATCAGAAATATTTCTCAAAACATGACGAAATAGCCTACTTCAAACATTTAAAGGTTTCACAAGTTAAACCTTGCAGGAAATTTCCCTTTGAGATGCATCAAGCTTAAATTCAGCGCCTGTCTCCAACATTGGAAAAGATAAGAAATTAAATAAGAGCCGGTAAGTTGGAGTTGCAAAGTTTTGGATTCACAGTACATTTTTTCACTTCACGCTGTGTTATTTTAGCAGTGAATTTGGTAATTAAAAAAAATGCAGCAGGTATTCACCATATCACGCTGCAAATACTGGAAAAATTTAGGCTCGAACCCAAACGTTATACTATGGCGAAGGTTAACGTTGTTAAGTTGTTCCGTTGCTGGCTACTGACTCAGAAGGCTGCTGTTTCAGTTGTCCATTAGCTTCGCTCATATATTAAAAGAAAAGAACACGACCTTCTTAATTCAAGGCTTTAATCGAACTGGCGTATTGTGCGCAAGCAGTGCAGAAAGAATAGGATGGAAAAACGGACGCTTAGTGTGGAAATTACCACGCGCGGCGACCAACGAAGAAGTACCCTACCCAACGGCCTTTAAAATACCATGAAAAATATCAAGAGTCATATGCAGTTGTGCGTGTCGTTTTTAACACATTTTATTTATTTGCGTTTCGAAACCGACAGTATTTATAGTTCAAAAACAGACTAATGTAAAGATTTGAATAAGTTGAGTTGTGTGATTTGACGATTTTATAAAAGCTAAATTTTTACTACATAAAAATGTTTTCAAAATTCGGTTTTTCATCGCATTCTGGATTTAGCAAAACATTCGACCGACTTAAATGCATATTGTCAAAAAATAACTAAACAATACACGACCAGTAAGTAAGTGTAATATATCGAAATTGGACCTTGATATCACATAAATACACTTAACATATCACAGTCATACCAAGTTTACAGATGATTAACCAAAATGGGAATACAATTTTACATATGAAACAATCATTATAATTTTGTGAAAAATTGCACGTACAAATTTATCATGTTGAACTTGTATTTGATTATTCAGTTGCACGCAATGAAAATAAACAACAATAACAATTAATTAAGAAAAGGCGTTTGTTGCAAAAATATGGAGAAATGACGATTAAAATTTAATCACCTACGCTGCAAATAAAAAGATTGCATAAAATTGAATACAACTGTCTATTTACACAAACATTTAAATACACAAAGACAAAAATTTCCATCATAAAGTCAAAAAAATTGCATAAATGGTAGTATGACTACAGCAAGAAATCAATAATCCATTTTGTGATCAAACTATATCACAGAAAAAATATACAATTAAAACAGACACTTAATCATAACTGAATTAAAATGAGTTTTTTCGAAGTGTTAGCTTTGCAGCTAGTGAATAACCAACAAATTGCTACCTCAGATATAAAAGTCCTTATAATTACCATTACATATAAGTTTAAAAGAATTTTATCACTAAATTAGCAATATCTTTATCTTCAACAGAAATAATGAAATTGAAACATTTATCTTGGCTTTGATACAAAGATACTGTGGCGATTTCTCCCAATTTAGATTCTTTTTGGATCACAATGTTGTACTTCTCCACAACTGTCTCATGTATGGGCTTGTCTAAATCAAGGGCAATACCATCTTTCAATGCACATCCAATGCATTCCAAAGGAAGTTTAACATAAAATGAGTTATTTGCATGTCCATTGTGATCTGTATCAGAAGCCACTACTTTTCTAGACCATCTATATATTTGTGCATCACTGGGAAATGCTTTCTTTGGTTTGATTTGTTGTGGAATCTCATCCAATAAACTTTTTGATGCAGAGTGCTCTTCTATGTAATTCTTAACAGCTGGAGGAAAAGGAGAAGATTTTCTAGTGGAAAGATCAACCATCACCATGTATGAAACAAATGTAGCTAACACCACATCGCTATGTTGATCTAACAGCTTGGTGCTGTATACAGCAGATGAAGTTTTGATTTTTTCCGTGGTGTGTATTAGTTTGATTGAGTATTCATGATTACTATCTCGATTCGATTTAATTTTTTCAATGAAAATTGGAAAGTTAGGTGTAAAGTAGGCCTGCTGTTGGACCAGAAATATGCTAATGCTATTTGGGAATGATTTTCCGTTTGCCTGATGGTATATAGACCCCGCTAATACATGCCGAGACAGTTCAAGAAGTTTCATCCATTTGGTCGGCATAGTTAGTTCTGTAAAACACAGTGAGCATAACATGTCTGGAAAAGAAAATGCACAAAAAACAGGATTTCTCTTCAAATGCCAACCTCTGTCAAGCAATGGATTTAGATCCATATTATGGATAATCATCTCACCAGTATTTCCACCAGTATAATGGACTTCCATGATTCAAATAAATTTGCACAAATCTGTGTAATACCAAAACTATGAACAATTAAATAAACTTTATTAAACAATGACTGCAAAACCAACACAAAGATTTGCTGTGTTCCACGCCTTATACAGGTATTATGTTGCTCTAAAACAGCAAATCTCTATATAACCTATTTAATTAATACGTCAGGAATCTGGCATCTGTTATAATGTTGAACAAATGTGAACGGAACTGCAATCAGACAGTTTTAAATGAAAATTATTACTTAAGTTAACAATTGTCCAGTGAGGAATATGCACTGCTTATCAAGTTTATGACATATTGGCATGGTAAATACATGAAACCAATAATTCAATATTTTATACAGTCTACATTATAAATTTATCTTAATCATACCAGTAGTTTAGCTTCAATGCGAAAACAATTACTGGAAAAACTCAACATGGCAAATGCACGGGACAAAAAAAAATTAAGGATGTGTCAAATAAAAAATTCATGATTTCAATGAAAAATTTAAGCTCTTAATGACATGGTATTTAAAATTCTAGACCAATCAGGGGGTTGTGTCATTGGAATTACCCTTTACTTTGAAAGTAACCGTTTCAGGTCGGGTGCAAGAAAGTTTAAAAATGCCCATGGAAACAGGTAATAAGATCAAATTTAACTAAAAGTGTTTGGTCGTAACATTAGGGTTCTGGTACAGTAGTTAGAAGTTTTGTTTATATTGCAACAAGTAACAAGCTGAAGAAGTGCCAAATTTTGAGGTAGCGTCATGTAGAATTACTGAGTATTGTAAACAGTATTCACTATACAGTTGAACAAACAAAAAAAATTGCCACATTTTTTAGGGTTCAACGGTCCACTAACAGCGCTACATAAATGTACCAAACACATATTAAACCACCAATTTAATATCACAAAGCACATTGCACGACATCTAAATGAAATAAAAACGCTTATATTTCTCTGGATAAAATATGATTGAAACACAGTAAAAAAGGCCTTATGAGTTATATAACAAATATGTTGCGGATAACCAAGAGAAATGTTTTTGCCAAAAACATTACCAACCATTAAACTAGAATGTTTTTAGCAGACACTTTTTCAGTTTATAAATTTAGCATCATGAAGTAACTCACTTCAAGTTTCGAAAAAAATTCATGCAAAGATAAGCAATATTCTTATCTTCAACAGAAATAATAAAATTAAAATATTTATCTTGGCTCTGATACATGGAAATAGTGGACATTTGTCCTAAACATGATTCTTTTTCAATGATGATATTGTATTTCTCTACAATTGCTTCATGTATAGGCTTGTCTAAATCGACTGGAATGCCATCTTTCAATGCACATCCTAGACATTCCAAACAAAAACCAAGGTAAAATGTGTGACTGGTATGTGAGGCATTCGTATCAAAAGCCACTACTTTTCTAGACCATCTATATATTTGTGCATCACTGGGAAATGCTTTCATTGGTTTGGTTTGTTGTGGAATCTCATCCAATAAACTTTTTGATGCAGAGTGCTCTTCTATGTAATTCTTAACAGCTGGAGGGAAAGGAGAAGATTTTCTAGTGGAAAGATCAACCATCACCATGTATGAAACAAATGTAGCTAACACCACATCGCTATGTTGATCTAACAGCTTGGTGCTGTATACAGCAGATGAAGTTTTGATTTTTTCCGTGGTGTGTATTAGTTTGATTGAGTATTCATGATTACTATCTCGATTCAATTTAATTTTTTCAAGAAAAATTGGAAAGTTAGACGTAAAATCTGCCTGCTGTTGGACCAGAAATATAATAAGGTCATTAGAAAATGGTCGCCCATTAGCTTGGTGGTATATGGACCCTGCTAAAAAATGCCAAGACAGCTCTGTAAGCTTCATCCACTTGGTTGGTTTAGTTAGTTCTGTAAAACATAATTTTATAAAACATAATTGAACAAATGTCCTAAATCAACGAAAAAAAGTGCATTTATGGATACAGCTTAGAAAAACTATAAATTCTACGACACTTTCAGATGTAATCTTGTACAAACAATACTAATGGCAACCTTTGTCTAGCAAGGGGTGCAGATCCATGTTATAGACAACCATCTCGGCAGTATTCCCACCAGCATAATGGATTTCCATGAGTAAAAGAAACTTGTTTTATACCAAAAAACTAAATTTCAAACGCTAGAAATCTTTAAATCCGTATTACATATATCAATTATTATTTTAGCTTAACAAACAAAACAAAAAATTTTATAGCCACCAACTCAAAACTTATTAAACTTAAAAGTTTGCTGAAAATGTGGCTGAAACTTATTAGTATTTTATAGATGCACTCTCATTTGTATTAATTTATTCCAACTTCAGAAGCTCCTAGAATTTTAAACATCGCAATAGTTTTTTGTGGGTAAGATATGCTATCAGTGCCTTTATCTTAAGACACCAAGTTTTTAATAATTTGCGGTCGCCTACGAAATCAATAAACAATAAAGAATTAACAACAAAGTGCTTTTTTACTTTTGCACGCCCATATCACTGTATCAGCGTCGAATATCGAAGAATTATTACGTCCAAATTATTTTGTACTACCTCATAACTCCTTTCCATTTCGGCCTTCAAGTTGGAGTCCAAAAGTACAAGAGATCCCAGTTTTTCGTACTCATTGATCTTGTGTACCACGGTTATACAGTAATTATACTGTGAGAAAAAACTTGGACATGCGCAGTTAAAATCTGTTTTATCTATGTCTAAGATCAAATTCGTGAGGAAAAACCTTCGAATTTTACTAACTACCAAAGTTTCGTTATTACTTTGCCTTCAGGGCTGCAACAAAGTTTACTGAAAGCCCTGAAGTTTTTCTGTCTGGCTGGCAACAGCCAACAGGCGAATACTGGAGTGCGACAAAGGGAATGTCCCTTTTAAGAAACTGATAAAGAATAAAATGAGCAAAAAGCAAAAACAGATTTCTGAAGTTACTGTATTTTTTTTCGTAAAAGAGTAAACATACAAAATTTTATCATAAATTAAATTAACTGTAATAATTCTAAAAGGGAGGTAAATTGTTTGCATAAAAAAATAGTAAAAACAGTCATGTTATAAATATCGGTAAATTGAACAATATTCTCTTATAATCTTTGTCATAAGTCCAAAATTGTTCTCAGAGAGTTAACAAGTCAAAATTGACTAAATGGAGCAATTAATAATCATTAATTTGTTTGGTCAAAACCATCTTACTTCTGATAGCCGTTATCGCTGTTTTCTATTTGTTTCGTTCAGATGGATGTTTGGTATTTAGCAAAAACCGTAAACCGTGACATTGGGGCGCTTGGTAATTGGTTGCCTCCAGCCTAAAAAACGGTAGATTGCAGCAAATATGTTAAATTTTCATATTTCTACCTGTCTTTTGGTATTTACCATCAATATGTTTAATACGCTTATACTTATTTTGTTTTTAAATCATGAATAGATATAAATATGCATCAAAATCACATTTACCTTTATATTTTCACAACTGACAGATGAGCAACAAAAGGTTGGCTCCGTGACGTCAGCAACCTACCACAAAAGTAACCACTCACAATGACAGACTTGGTTTATCAGTACACAGCTGAGAGAAAGGAAGACAAAGGGTGCACTCGGTGGAAACATTAATGGTCGGTGATACGGAGAACACGGTTAGAATTTGATGGTACCTTGCTTTCATTCTCTGAAGGAAACGTTGTCAAGGTATCCTGATTTACTACTAGGAGTACTTCATTGCAATCAACTCTTTGCAGCCTTACCCGACGATATTTTGCTTATGCTTACAAGATACAAACTCAGTGGTTGCTTTGTCATTTTCTTTAACTAGCGTAGGCCTGATTTTTAATTCTTTTCCAGCAAGCCAGACCATGGTGATATATATGTTTAGACTAAATTGTGGTTTAGCCACACTGAAATACCAGATTACGCCAGCTATATCTTTAAGTTTGCTGCTAATGCCAGCTCATGTCTTTAGGCTGTTAGGCTATAGGCTAAATTCAAAACAGATATCATCTGACTAAACGAGTAGGGTCATGGTATAGGGTAAAATAGGTCTATGCTAAAATGCAAGAAAGGAAACTTAAGAGGGGTCTCCTTTACTTTCACACTGCTATATCAGGATGAAATAGGCTAATTAAAGAATTACTCTGTCATAATTTCTTTTCTGAATTAGCTCTTAACTCCTTACCATTCAGGCAATGTACGGTTGCAAAAGTACAAGTAACCCAGACTGCAGAGTATGGTAGTTTTTGCCAAGATCTTTGGTGTGCAAAAGCAAAATTCAAGTGTGCAAGGAAACAGTCGGTGCACTGCAACCCATTGCCTAAGCACGTCCATCGTTTGTGGTGGCAAGATCTGGCTTTTTATAATAGAAAACAAAGAAAAGGATAAGTCCATTTTTTTAGTGAGAATGCTCCAAAAAATGTCAGATGTGCTACTGCTGTACTCTGCAGTGTAGCAAGAGACCGTTTAAAAGCAAAACACATAATTAACTAGTTTAGTTAAAGTAATGGTGTCTCTTTTAGGCTCTGATATTTAGATAAGTATTATATTTTTTTAGTAACATTAACTGCTTTTGCCTTTTTTGCCAGTAGTTTTGAAAGAACTTCTCTTATCCTTTGTGCTTCGGAGTATACTTAATTTGCTCAGCTAACAAAAGGTTCACTTAAAAGAATGATTTTGTTAAAACTAAGAGTGAACACTGCTCTGAATGTTCGATATCAAACATTTAACAGAAAGATATTTCATATTTAAGACAAATAATTCAAGTGAACACAAATGTTGGTTGTTTTAAAGTATATATGCTTTGTGTTAATGATTGCTTCACATTAACATTTATCTCTAGTAATTTTCTACTTCAGGTTCATTATGACATATTTGTCGATTGCCACAAATTGTTGCATGTTTAATGATTGATACAGTATCATTTGACATGTAATGATGAAGATTGGGCTTTTTAGGCCTGCTTTATGCCTTTAGGGTGGTTTTTATCAACCAGCTAACTTTTACACTGGTAGCCCCTCTATCTTTCATATTGAGTTCAGGGAAACTGGAGCCTTTATAAGTTACAATAGCATATGAATCACCATTTTTCATCAATCTTGTTATGCATTTTCTATCACTCTTTAGTTTCTCACTGGTAACTACCATCACTTGTAGATTCATAGACATAGCCATTTGGTTATGATTTTTCCTTGCAACCAAAATTCAACCTAACATAAGTAAACTGATCAATTAAGCTTGGTTGCCAGATGAAACAATCATGTCAGTTAAACTGCACAATGGCCTATTTGAACCCATTATTACTTATTTCAACAAAACACAAGTACTGAAAGGTTTAACATACTTAGCTATGTCATGTAAAAGTTTAACAAAGAAAGACTTAATTCACATTAATTCATAAAACTTGAGCTATGCCTAATCAAGCATATTTATGCCAAAACACCTTTTACTGAAGGCCACTTATCATATAGACTTCAGAAATATATTACTGAAAAGTATGGCAGTTTTTAATCAGAAAATTTGTCGACAGAGGCTCAGTTTTCAAGTGACAATATGCACTGAAGCTTTCATTTTTTACTTATTAATAATTATATATAGAATATTGTTTAAACAACCAAAATCTGATTTGTTTCTTACGAATCGGTGTGCAGATTGATCGGAAATAGGTGCACGAATCTGATTCTCATCTATCTATTATAATGGAGAACTGCAAAGTTTTTGTCAATTCATTGTCGTTAAATTTCAATGGCCAAACTACGTGCTTTTGGTTGGTGTGGAATACCCAGATGCCAGACCTCACAAAGTGTTTGGCTAGCAGAGTGTTGTGTATTCTTTTTGGGTCTTATGCAAAGGTGCACAACCAAATCAAAGCAGTAGTAACATCACAACTGGGTATCAAGGTCTTGTATAAATCACCTGGTCTTGTGTGCATTTTTACCGTAGATCCTTTTTTATAAGAGTTACGTTAATGACATTTAGCAAATTTGCTGGTAGTAGCCTCCTGATTCAAATAAGATACATTTATAATCATGATTTGCCTACTTAAATATGTTTGTGTGTGTGGATGGTGTCTTTTTGCTCGTAATGTGTGGAAATGGCTGTAACCTGTGTATGTAATTAAATTGACAAAACCAAGCCCATAATGAGCTTTCCAGTCTGGTTAAAAACAGGATGTAGGTTAACACTTGAATGCTCTAAAATCCATAAAGAAAATCTACTGTCCTGACTTAGTGTGTTAATAGGCCTCTGGGTCACATCCTGACCTCGAAGAAACAGGGAATGCATTAGAATTGACTTATGTACAAGGTCCTGCGATTTCACAAAAGACCAGGTTGTGTTATCTCACTGAATTTCTGTCTTAAACTCACCATGTTAAGTTGGGACAAATGTAATGTTGCATTAATTAAACTAGCGTTAGGTAAAACATTTTCACTCCATCATATGATTGGCAGTGTAATCTTACCTTGGAAGTTTTATTTGGTTTTGAATCTTTTTTAACCTACAAGTACAAGACAGGTGGTGACCTATGATGGTTATGATGTCAGAAAACAAGAGACTGTTTTATATTTGGCTATTGATGTTTCAATTTTGAAATATTTTATCTTGCAAATATCAATTTTGTTAGTGCTATATAAATATATATGTATGTATATTGTTTTTAACAGAATCATAATTTAGGTAATTTTGTCGATGCCTGTTTATGTGAGTGCTTGACATTCTGAACTCGTGAATAATTCCAATGAGAAAAGGTAAATTCAAAAGTTTTTTTTCATTGCTTTCTGTTGATTTTAGTATGTATTAAATTCTTATTTTGGTTAATGGGTTGTTCGCTAGTTGCTAATTAAACAGATTGGAAAATGGGAAATATATTTAAGCTGCGATCTTCAGTATATACCTGAGCAAAGCAAGTCTACAGATTTTTAGTCTTTTTCAAAATTTCAAAACGTTTCAGTATCGATAATCAAAATTTTTAAGTGTCGCATAATTTACTAAAATTAACATCCCATAGTAACCGTGTCATTTTTTTGGTCCTGCGTGAAAATGTTCATATACAGTACAGCCGACAGCTTCATTGTTTTCATTTTAGAAAGCATTTTAGTTGGTTTTCTACCTCACATGGTAAAGATGCGTTTGGTATTATTATTCTGTATATCGGTATATGTAGGAATATACATGTGAGATACCAAAATAAGAAAGCTCAAGACGCTCAAGAGTTATAGAGGAGATGGAGAATTGGGAGGCGGGTGGTGAAGGTGAGCTTAATTTTCAGCTTTATCACTTGTAGAATATTACATATACATATAATACAGTATACAATCAGGAGACAAATCGTCTCCAACATTTAAATAGAGATATTTTTTTTATGTAATTTTTTTTGAACTTTGCGTTAGTTTGCTTTCAACTGTCATAGTTGCTGCTGAAGAGGGATTTTCTTTTGAAGACAGTGATCGCTTTGACGAAGATTCTATATGCTCACTAGCAAGCGACCCGGAGAGTTTGTGTACAAACTGGCGAGGATGGAAAAGACAAACCAGTTCCATTGGTTATGCAAATGGCAAACATGATGGTATATAGGCTTAAATTCTATACTTCAAGTGACTGTCCCATAATTTTTAGAAATGCATTTATCTACAAACTTTAACAAGTTCATTTTTATTTGATTTTTACTGCTAACTTGCAATGCTTACTGTTCTGCTGTTTGGTTATAAAACACTAATAAAGTAGCAAGAAGTAATGTCACATATTGGCTTGTTTTACCAGGTGTTACCTGTAGTAGTTATTTTTTCAAATGATACACATTCTTGATTTTGTAAATGCTTAACAAAGGCAGTTAACACATTTTATCGTAATGGGTTGAATTGACTGATCACAGAAATATATATTCAAAACGAGTAGCTTACATCTGCAATGCAGTAGACTTTATAATAACATTATACCAACACTTTAATTGTATTAATAATATTATGAATCTTTCATCGCATGACCGCAGTGATTGTTTACTGTACATATGCGAGGAAATACATTATTTCCGTCTTAAACACCTTATATCATGCTTTACTGCATCCTGTTATGACATGCAGTTTAAGTCATACATTCACAAGGAGTCCCTTCTTTTGTGCTTTCCTGTTATCATTTTTTATGTTGTTGAAAGTATTCAGTTGGATTGCTGTTTTTAATACCATATATGCATACAACGTTCTACAATTTTTAGGTCAACATGTTTCATCGCTTATGGAATTGTGTTCACAAGCGGTTGCCCTCCATATTCCGTTTGAACAAGTGGAAAATATGTATCCTCCTGTCCCTGAAAATGTTCAACTTCGGATCGCATACTGGAGTTTTCCTGATAATGAAGAAGACATCAGGTGATTGGACGTCAAGCTTTTCTGTCTCTTTTTTTCCTGGAACTTGCCTCCTAGAAACACTCCCTACCTGGGAGTTTATAGCACAATTTTTTTGTGTTAAATGTCAGGCATTAATCCGCATTTCTTATAAAACGTTTTAGTTTTCTTATAAACGATCATGACTCCTTTATGGTGTGCATATTGCATTGCAAAATACTGCAATAACCTGATATCCTCTAAGTTTAATGTGTTAAAAGGTTATTTATAATATTTATCCCGCTCTTAATTTTGGGTGTTTGTTAGGCTTTATTCCTGCCTTGCCAATGGCTGCTCAGATGAATTTGCACGAGGCGAATACCTGTTGAAGGCAAAGTGTGTTTCCAATGTTTTGCAAATTGGTTTTCATCTATGTGGTAACGTCAACCCTCCTTCATCGACCATCAATAAGGTATTGGTTGCATTTGTATAAATTTCCCTATTAAATTACATGCCATTATATATGTGCTTACCATTTCCTGATGTACGAGATTGTGGATCAGAGTATATCATCAAGCGCCCATGGTTATTTCCGACCACCATCTAAAACAATAGGACAGACAGAGTTCTTAGATTCTTATGAAGGGTATAATCAAGCCATTTTGTTGATATAAAGACATGTCCCGAAATAAAGGGTCTAGTTCACTTTTAAACGTCAATATGAAGGCCTGAATGAAAAGGAGTTATAAAACACGTGGGGGAATAGCTCCCCACGCTCGATTGCGATATTAGTGAATTATACTCGAAAGTTTTTCATTGCTGTTTTACCAAGAGCTCATAGTAAATGCATTCGTAAACCTTAAAGTAATGTTATATGAAATGTCAGTGATATAAAATAAAGTTAGTTTTTTTCTTGAAATATTGATCGTTGTATAAATTTGAAATTTTTATATGGGTTATTATTAAAGCAACTGAAAGCTATGTATTAGAGAGCATATGATGGGATATTTAATGTTTGATATATTATTAAATTGGATAGTGAGATAGCCCTTTTAAAGTGATTTAAATATTTTATAACCAAGTCTCCTTGCTGTACTTCTCAGAATGCTTGCTCAGTTGCGGTGACTTTTGATCGTTGCCGAATAACATCATGCAGCTGTAACTGTGACTCAAATGCAAAGTGGTGCTCTCACGTTGTTGCATTGTGCCTTATCAGAATACAACAGGTAAGCAGATTTCATGAAAATCATTATAAGGTTGGCATTAGTTTTTTGTTAGAAATGTAATTCATTAGGAACTCATGTTATTGGTGTATCAAAGTACAATTCAAAATGCAAACCGAAATTTTTGTTCAATGTTTAACTGCTTTTCAGTTAAGCATAACTGTTCTTTCATTGCTAGTTAATGTTTAACAAAAAAAAACTTCCCCTATCTGTATTGTGTACAATTCATCGTAGTATGCCAATATGCCTAGGTAGGAATTTGTATGCGTGTCACACTGTAACACTACACCACCACCACCACCACCACCACATTTATCGGAAATTTTATGTAATAGTGGTAGTGATACATGCCAAAATGTCATTTTGGCCAAGTATAAACTTGTTTATATATATATATATATTATATATGCTTGATTTTTACGAAGTTGTCGGTTGAACCCTGAAATGCTGTGACATATTGTTTGGCAGAAGTTTTCATTTTATGTGTCTTTTATTTGAGCAATTTCTAATTTTTTTATTATCTTTTAAGCCCATGTCAGTTTGTCTGCGAGCGCCTGTCTCAGAATCGCTGTCACGGTTGAGGAGAGATCAGCTACAAAAGTTTGCTCAGTACCTCATTAGCGAGTTGCCACGAGAAATTTTACCCACGGCGCAGAGATTGTTGGATGAACTTTTATCATCGCAGTCGACCAAGATAAACACTCTTAGTGGTGCACCAGGTATATATGCATCTGATGCAAGAAATCTTCCTTAATTATACAGGCATTTGCCAGCAATCCTTTATTAAATGTAAACAATAAGGGTGGAATTGATTTCCAGCCGCATACAATTCAAACTGTTAGTAGATTGTGGCTGTGGTTACACAATCTAATTATCGCTGTTTCATGTCTCAGTTATTGGCAAGATACTGGAAGCTAAATTAATCAGTCTAGGCCACAAGACCAGTCATACCTGCAGCCAAACAAACCAAATTCTGATTTGTAAACACACAGATCCAACAGCTGGCCCCAGCTTGTCCGATAGGAGTTTATGGTTCCTTGATGAAAATGCATTGAAGGACAACATTAAGAAGATGCTAGGGAAATTTTGTGGCCCTAATCCAATTGTCTACAGTGACGTCAACTCATTATATTTATCATCAACTGAACCACCTGCAGCTGCAGAGTATTCTAGCCTTCTAAGGCCTTTGAGGTTGAGTTTACGCTGTTTTTTAATACTTTCTGCTATCTTAATTCCCATACTGGCATAATCTGAATCACTTAATGATAATCTTAAGTCTGTGCTTTTACAGCTGGTTTATTAGGTTTGATTCAGTGCTATTGATCAAATTTACCGAAGCTGTTAAAAATCCTAAAATGTCAAGAATTATTGTTAAATAAATTAATATTTATTTTATGCGATGCAGACACCTATGTAAGATTATTCTGGTGTGGGCATGTGTGCTTGCACCTTCTTGACATTTCTATAGCTTGACCAGCTGTCAACCCATCTATCTTTTTAATAACCCTAATTTTGTTTTTTTGCAGGGGGAGAGAACCCGAAGGAATATGGAATCTTCTAAGCATCGTGCGAGAAATGTTGAAAAGGAGAGACTCAAATGGCGTTCCTTTGCTTGACATTGTCACCGAGCAATGCTTGGCATATGAACAAGTGGGTTTGGTCCTTATTTTATAAAACCTGAAGTTTGTTTTATTTGAGCTTTGTACTTAAGACAATATGTAACTGAGTAGTAAGACTAAAATCAAATATTTGTGAAATTATCTTGTTGATTAACTCACTTTGTCCAAGTCGTTATGATCTTTGTTTGTATTTGTGTTCCATATTTTAACCACGTTAAAAGCTGTATTGCATCACTTGGTAAGAATGCCGTTTTCTGCTATTTTTCTTGTTGAAGTTATCGTATAATCTGTTGATATTTCCAAAGGTTCATTAAAGATATGAAAATAGATTTATACAAACTAGGCCTACTATTTGGGAAATGTAATCATAATATTGTGGTAAACGTTTTGGGCTACAAAATGTACGATAATATTATATATGTACTTGTAGGTTGCTGTTTGGTGGTATAATGTTCGAACATCATCGTCATACCTGCAAAGTGGAAGCAGTGGTTACAGCTCTCATCGACCATCGAACAATAACAGTGGTGAGATTGCTCAACATGCAGCTGCCAGCATGTGCGATGAGGTATATTGCTTGCAGAGTTTTTTTGGCAGATGTCTGCTGTACAACATACTCACTGTACATAAATATAGGAAAAAGAACTGAAGTGTCTTATTTTTAGTTCCATGGTATTATTGCTCCTTGCGTAGGAGGTGATTTTAATTATGTAAATTATGTGCTTTAAATATCTAGTTACTGGTTCATTTACAGCATTTGTTTATCTTTTGTATGTCAAACGGGTAAGTCTGGAGCCTTTAATTTTAAATTCATGGTCATGGTGATACTGTATGCCATGGTAAATTTCAACAATAAATTTTATTTATTTGGGATTTTTCAACTCATAAAAATCTATTGACAAAAAATTGAATGGTTAAGTAAAACTGTTTTATTACATTTTTCAACTGCTGTGCTGATTACATTCACACTAAATTAAAGCAACCAAGAATTGTTTGGTGTTCTTGTAAGTCACATCTTGATAAAAATAATTCCACCTTGGTTTTTTATATGAAACACTTGTTATCGATTTGTAGTGATACTTTATCGTTATTATTTTTAGTGATACAAAATATTGCTCTACCAATAGGGAAGAAAATTAACAGGCCTTAAGCTAGTTGTGACTGTTACTATAATTACAGCCTGCTAAGGTCTCCCATGAACCTTTAGATGCTTGTGGATATTACTTTGTAATGTTGTTTAGCACACCGTGGTACCTAGCAGCGAATCCCCACAAGTAAATCACATTTTATATTTGATAATGAGATAATGAGTCATCACAACTACTTTTGACAGATGACTCATCAATGATTTTACTCCTTTCTTTGTCATTCGTTCTGCTTCAGCAAGGCTCCCTGTGTTTTTAGTGGTTGATTGATGAGACCCAGCTTGAACTGTTCATCACCAATTTGTTCTTTTTTCTTCCAGATGGTAGCTTTATGGAGATTGGTGATCTTAGATCCATCACACAGTGTTGCAGCCAGAATGCATTTGAAATCCAAACTGCTTTTCTTTCACGATAAAACGCTGGAAATCATCAAACGTGGAAAGTACATCAAAAGTTTCTTTAATATTTGTGCATTCTGGAAGTGCATAAGCTGCTCTTATAGCGCTGTATACAAATAAACAAAATGTGAAAGTACCTGGCTTTTAAACTTATCGCTAATGAATGCTAACAGCTAATTTAGTGCCAAATATTACCATCTGTTTACGTAAGCCTTTCACATTTGACCAATTTTTGTTTTTAGATACAAAGAAAACCAACTTGCCTTGTTCCCTGGGTTTAAGCCCGCCATTGATGCCTGCAGCTTTGACTGGTGGTCCACTGAAATTAATATCTGCAGTCATATTGTCAGAAAGACTAAACAGACAAAGACAACTGGAAGCAGATTGTCCTTGCCTGCAAATATCAAACAAGATTCAAACATCAATTCAAATAAGAGTTTTACCGATTCTCCTGATAATTTACATGTACGTGTAACCTGTCATTGTAATAGCCAGAACACCATCAGGCGTTGCTTTGTCATTTAAAAATATTGGTGTGGTGGAATAGTTTCAAAATAACCAAATAATTAACTCTGTAAAATTCACATGGACAGAAAGCAAATTTTAGTTTTCTTGGTTTTGTTCACTATTAGGACATTTTGGGCAAAAATTTCCTCTCCACACCTGAAAGACCATCCCGCAGCAAAAACAAGAAAAACAAAAAATCGAACTCTTACTGCGTGTCACTCGCTAAGAAACAAGCGGATACCGGAAGTGCAAGTGATGATTCCTGTATAGAAAGAGACATTGAGAACTTGAATTTAGGTTTGTTTTGGGCTAACTTTATTTTAGCGTCGTCATATTTTTCAATAATAATAATTTTAACATTAATTCTAAACAAACACTTCTATCCAATTCTTCAAAAAAGTTCATTCACCACTTTCTGAATAACATTTAACATAAGGAGACTCATGTTGGGAAGTGTCAGAATCTCCGCTCGACTCCTCTGATGGTGGCTCGTCTCCATGCTCTCCAGTGCAGTTCATGACTTCATCCGATGATAATGACTCGAACCAATTCCAGGATGGCGTCACTTCCCCTTTAGGTACACTAAAAGTGCCAGATGGTTGGGGTGATTTTTCAGCATAGAATTATCTGAGCTTTTCTTGTAGAATCTAAAGGAGAAGCTCAGTCCAATGACTCATCCACTTTCAAATCAAATGTCGCAGAGCAAGCTAAAATACCTTGTCCAGGTGAAAACTTTGCTCACTTCTTTTAATGTTTTTACAGGTTATTAATTACCTGTCTAATTGTCGACATTGTCCATTATTCATTAGCAAACACTCTCATTGTGTTGTTAGATTCATTGAATCTCAGCGCATTGAACAACTCATCTCCAAGAAAAGTGAAATCGAATGATGACAAAGACTCTGAATTGACGCAGTATCGAATAGAGTTGGACTCATTGTTCACTAGGTACAGATAATTAAGCATCTTATATAACAAACAGGCATGTTGATCGTGCCGCCTGTTATGACGCAAATCATGAATTAAAATCATTTTTTCAAGGGCGGAGTCCCTTTACACTCACGGCCAAGCACGAGAGGCGTGTGATCTTGCCGTGAAGTTGGCAGAGGAAATTTTAAGTCGACCTGAACAACTTATCGATGAGCCTTTATCCCTTCAGGTTAGTTGCAGCACAGACGCCTGATATGATTTTTAGTGATCGATGCTGATCTGTGCAATCTCACACATTTTTTATTCGTTTTTCATTCATTTTTCTCTTTTCAATCAAATAATGATGATAATGATATTTTTATGGTTAGCCTTATTGGATATTAAACACACTAATGCCTGGGTATGCTGAGTCTGAATCCCATTTGCTTACAAAATTTTCTGCTCGTGTAAATTTAATTCTTTAACACTAATCTTTGTTAAGTCTACAGCTGTAGAATTGTGTGTGTTCTTGTGCAGTAAATTCAATCAATGACTTTCCTGGTTTTGAAAATTATTCAAACAAGTTTTAGAGAATTGTCCAGGAAGCATTTGAGTATATCCCAATTATATGTAAGTTAAAATACATGTTGTAACTGCTTGAACAACTCACCGTCTCATCACAGGGTAATCGAAAAGCTTGGCTACGTCTAAGTACCTCATACGCATGCAAGTCGCTGGAACGGGCCTTGTTTTTGTGCACTGTGTTATCAGAGCACCAGCGTCATCATACACTTGCCTTCCGTGTAGGACTCCAGGGTCTGGAACTAAAGCGTTTACCAGCTAGTAGCAAGACGCTTGAGGTTAGAATTATATATGGATTGATAAATTGGTATCGAGAATCTTTAGAATCAAAAGATTTGTTATAAGATTTTCGATTCCTTGAAACAACTTTTCTTTATAAATGTATGAGTTTGTAATCCAACTCAGTCTGTTGGTGTTTTAATCACAAACTACTAAAGATTTACCACACTGCCCATTATGTTAACAACCTTTCTGGGAGTAGTTGGTGTGAAAAAATGCACCCATTTTATCTATGAACGAAGTGATATATTTTTAAAAGTCAAGAATCTGAATAGGCACCAGCATTGTGTCGGATTAGCAATTTTTTATTGGTATTTTTGTCAGAGCCCTTAAAATATTTCCAATCTCATTGTAATTGGAAAAATTTCTTTTGACATTTTAGAGAAGTTAATATGTTTATTATGAACATGTATATATATATATATATTATCAATTTGTAAGAATACAACAATACGTTTCAGTCAAGCAAAACTGTCCTTACTACATTGCCACCATGTTGTTCTGCGGTTGGTTTCATTTAAGTTGTATTACCATTTACCAGTAAAGATTTTTAATGTGTGACAGAGTATGTACAGGAGACAATCGAGTAAATTATAAGACATCGCTCTAAAAATCGCTAAAATCTTAGTCTTAAACTTTTACTCATAGATCGGGTCATAAATAGCTTTTCCATGTACGTACTTGTGCTCTAATTACTGATGATTTTTGATTGATAAAATATTTATAAATAAAATAATTGTCAGGTCAAGCTTTTCTACCAACAAAATGAGCTGGCAAACTTAATGAAGCGTCTACCACTCGGATCAAGGGAAGTTGTTAAGCTGCGTGAGAAGGCTCATGCTCTTGCCTCATTGGATACAAGCTGCGAATTTCATCACATCTTACCGCTTATGTTGGCGACGTTTACTTTCGATGCTTTCTGTCATACAGGTAGATACTCCAAACCAGTACTGTATCAGCAAATAATCAAAAGTTCAAGACAGTCAAGAACTGAATTTTTTAATGTTTTTCGTTCATTTCTAATCCAGCTCTGCTTAAGTGTTCAACTCTATGTCAAATTTAAAGGTCTCAATTCTTTAGGGTCCTCATCCGGACGTAGCAGTGCCAGTTCATCGCGCAGGGATGTATCATCAGCAGATCAAGACGTTGGGTTTAGAGCAGCTGTTAATGCTTTGAGTTATAAGGTGAGCTATTGTTTAGATCTTTCTTTTCAGGGAAATATGGAAATGGTTTGCAATTGAAAAAACTGTTGTATTTTTGACTTAGTAGAAAGGTTTTATAAACTTTCCTTAAGTAACAGCATCATTCAACTTTTTAAATAGTTGGTTTTTTGTTTAATTTTTATTTGTTTTTCGTTTTATGTAGGTGCATGTGTCAGAAGCAGAACATCCTTTGCTATGTGAAGGTATGAGAAAGCAGAAAGGAGAACTTGCGATGCAAATGCTTTTGCTCTATAAAGACCAGCAGCATAAACTAAGGATGGTGGGTATTATTGGAAATGATTAACTGGTCTTTTTAAATATATAGCAGGTGTCAATTTTTGAAGTGTTTATCCTTTTAAAAGTTTATAATCTCAAACCAAAGACTTAACTCTATTATGTATTTGCACAGAAAATCTACGAATTAGACATTCTATTTAATTATCATCAAATTATAGTCATAAGTAAAATATGTTTACTAACGTTCACCATCTAACCCAGTTTCTTTAAGGCCTTTGGTTACAAATGTAGGATTTTACTTCTAGTTCACCGGCACATTTTTCTTAAAAGCGGTCATAGCTTAGTATAAAAACTATATGCACATCATGTGGCTAGTTTTGATTCGTAGGTTATTTTTTTAAGTTGTTTTACAATCAATTTCAGTTTATAAAAAGATTTGGTTGAGAAGTGCTGGTCTAACCTTTACTCATTTCCCTTAACTAGATCCTGGATAGTCTCCTGGATAAGTCACTTTCATCCAACCTCAGAGCATCATCCGCCTTTCCATCCTCCTCCAGCTCTTCAACCCGTCGACCAACGTCTGTTGCCATAGCGCCAGGCTCAAGTAAAGGGCTGCAGTCGCCATCCAGTGACCAACATAGCACCAGCGCTATGCCACCAACGGTGCGCCATTTAAAAATTTATAGTAATATTGTGTAATAATGTCTTATTATCATGTATAATAATCCCTTTTCATGATATTTAATCATGAAATGAAATTATCAGATTCACCCTTAACTATAGGGAAATCTTGAATTTTGCTATAGTATTGCATTTAATCATGAAATTCTTATCATCGGAGTAACTGTTCCCCCAATTAAATTTTAAACCCTATTTTTCTATTTTGGTTATCAGGGACATCAGCTAGGCCCAAGCTTGTCCATTGACGAAAGCACCGACGATGACGATTTGAGAAATGACAGATCACAAAACAGTGAGTTTTACTTTATGGGTGAAAGCTTTTTCACTAACATTAATGTGCCGTGTTCATCTTGTGTGCTGTTTCACTGTCCTCTGTATTTAACAACACATTCTTATCACTATTGTGCAATTAATCTAGTGCAAAGCTAGAACTAATAACATTCAATTCGGTTTTATGGCATATTATTTTATGATTTTAAATTGGCGATGTTATTAAGATATGTAAGTTCAATGGAAAACTTAAGTTTATGCTTTGGAAAAGATTGTTTTTCGGCATGAGGGTTAAGTGCTTGATATACTTATGCTTTGTTTATGAGATGATAAGTTGACAACTGTAGGAATAATTGCATTTTTACTGAAAGGCGTCAAAAATTTCAACCGATATTGTTTCTGTCCAGATTTTTACTATTTGTCATCATTTTACCCATCTCCAATTTCTCCAAACTTTGAAAAATTTCTTTTAAAATTTGGTTTGGTAAGCTGACAAAACCCATTTTTTGTGCATGGTGAAGTAACGACTTTTTCAGAAATTGCACGAAAACATTTGAAGCTATGATTGTTTTCGCTTTTACTAAATCCGGTATGCTTTGGTGCTTTGTTTTAAAATTTTGGTTTTGGGCAACCTCTTCAACATATCATTTGGGTGAAAACTGAATTTGATAGTATGATAAGAAGACTTGGTTCAAAATATTGAGGGTACTTGGAGACTTAGAAAAACATGAATGAATTTTTTACATAGTGTCGGTTTGCGCAAAATAGATTCTGGTGACTGAAACATGTTGGCAAAAATAATTTGAAATTGATCATGCCAGCAGTGGGAAAACAACTGTAGTTTTTTGAACTTATATAAATTACAGCCACTTGCTTTTGTACATACAATGAAACTATGTCCTACCATGTCGATTTTAATTATTAATGCCGCTAATCATGACAAAGTTGGTGGCGATGATATCGTCACAATGTGAAATTAAACTACAGCATTAGTGGTAGTCTGGCCAAACCATTTGGTTGAAAAATGACTCGGCTGGTGGGAAGTTGTTTATTTTCAGGATAGAAATGTTACAGGGGCAGCACATTGACCAGTGAAGCAGTTATGTGTTTTGCAATAACTGCTTAGCCACTGAATACTATTGAAAACTTCCTTTGGTGAGAGTTATTGAAATTTCTTATTTGATTTAAGACCAACTTGTATTTTTAAACTAGCCTATCAGTTTAATGCATTGGCAGTTTTAAAATAATTTTCATCAACGTTTTTGTAAATACATTAGGATTGATGTACTAAATGGATCTTTTAAAAATAATGTGATTTCATATTTTTCAAAAGACACATTCCATGGAACTTTACAATCAAATTTCAGCTACTTTCGTCACTGAATAATTTCCTCACACTGCAAGCTTTTGCTTTAAAAGTTTGTTAAAAAATGGCAATTTATTCTTTCTCAACATCCCATTTTAGCGAGAACTGAATCTGGCCATGTTTTAAGGAGATTTTGAAAAATATTTATTAACTTGGAAAGCTTTAAAAAAGATGAACGCCATCTTTTGCCTGATACAATGTTGCACAACTTTTTGTTGTGCACTGACTTTTTTGAAATATGGTAAACTTAACGCATATGACCAAAGCAAAAGTTTTGGAACTGATCCAAGTTATCACAATACTGGAAAGCTCCTGCTTTTGTCAGAAATCTATTTATGTGTAACTCATCTTTAAAAAAAATATTCAAAGGCACCATGGCACATGATTGGTATAATTAATAGACAGGAACTCTGCATGGCCATAAATTCTTGAGGTTTCATACTTTGTTTTGTTTATCAATAAAATATTACATATGATCAAATTTATTCTTCGCAAATAAGGCAGTAATGTGTGGTTATGTCTTGTGCTACATACTCTTAACTTGTTATTAACAAGTTATTACATAAATTATAACAAAATCAATAGTCGCTTGGCGTAGATTGGCGAAGACCTTGTGGTCATCAAGTCTGCTCAAGACTGTCAGATAGTTCAGACTAAGGCCTTTCAGCGCTGCAGTATTTCTTGTATATGCATATTACATATACATTTGGACGTATAGTTGGCAAAGTGATTTTGAACATCTTATAAGTGCATGTACAGTGTCAAGATTGATCATGTGACCACATAAATGAGAATTATTTTGTAGTTTTCATAAATTGTTCTACCATGGGAAGTCTTTTAATTCGGAGTTCGGATCTTATCATCAAGGTGTTCAAATGTTCAAATATACTCATACTGCTCGGAATAGCGTCTAGTACATAGGTTTGGCAAAGGAGGTATGGTGGATTAAGATCATTCGTATTGAGGTTGGCCTACCAACTGCTAGTTTATAATTAATTTGTTACTAACTCCCCGCTGCTTAACAATCATTTGTATTCTTTCACTTTACAGAGGTGGTCATCAATCTCACTTTACAATCCGTGCTAGTCTTATTTATTTTCATTTGCAGGCGCTGTTTTGCAGACTTTGTTTTGCTGCATCTACTCATGCACCGTCTTGATTGCGTTGGTTTTTCACTCACTAAGCTCGCCTCTTCATCGCAGCTAAATATTTCTGCATGCATTGCATTTCTGCGTCCCCAATATAAGGATTGGTTGCGACTTTTAGTCGAAGAGGTTTTTGGTTTTTAACAAACATATAAAGCTGTATGGTGACCTCTTGTTATTAATAGTTGTCATATCTCATTAAATTGCGGCGTGTTATACATAATAATTTTTGTAAGTTTTGCATTTGGTTCTACGGCTTTCCTTTTAGCTGATTTTAAGCCATAGCTATTGTAACGGAAATAGGTAAGAGAATCAGGATAATCACAGTTGTAGAAATTAATATTTTGCCAATGTTTTTATTTCCTTGTGCTACCTCCTTGTATTTGTACAGTTTATAACATGGAGAAGTTTTTGGTGATTACAACTCAGACTTCGCCAGTTTAAAAGCTACCTTTCAGTATGAAAATATCTGCTTAAGT
Organism: Clavelina lepadiformis; assembly: GCF_947623445.1. Classification (NCBI taxonomy): domain Eukaryota; kingdom Metazoa; phylum Chordata; class Ascidiacea; order Aplousobranchia; family Clavelinidae; genus Clavelina; species Clavelina lepadiformis. The sequence goes on along the minus strand of NC_135248.1, from coordinate 4,642,041 downwards.
ACAACTTCAAACTGCTTCACTGCTATAGTAATAAACTCATCAACGTTGATGAAACGAGTCGGATGCCTTTTGACCCTGGAGTTCACATTATCTCAACTGAATTTTGCATGCGTCTTACTTTGCACCAACCATGGGTAACATCAAACACTGGAGTGGGATCCCAAATGCCCTTGAATGGTGATTGGCTCCATTGCAGAAAACCTCCAACAGTTATTAAGAAAGACCAAACGACTCGGTTCGAAAGCCTTTTCTTTTAGGACACAATACTCAATGGATGAGCCAAGATACGTGTAACTTCCCATCACTTTCCTAAAAACCGAGTAATTAAGTGGAACAACCATTGATTATATCTGTGCTGCCGGCCCAATGTCCAGTAGAATCACAAGTGCTGAAACGAAGCTCTATCTGCGGTCGTGACATGCTATAATGCTTGTGCTCATGAAAGTAACTGAGTTTTACAGCACTGTCGTGTACATGTAACACAACTCTTGTAGCTATTTGATTTGCAAGAACTGATTCACCTACTGACTTATCATCTGTATGCCCTCCAAAGGTGTATCAAGTTGGCAGGGTGCATGGTCTGGGAAACATTATACTAGATACATTTTGCCATGGAAGACCATTACAACAAAAGGAAACTCATAAGAAGGAGATACTGGTGACATGGTCTACATGCAAGACCGAGAGGGTCCTGCGAATACCTGCCGGAAATCTCACCACATAAAGAATAAAGACTTTTCAGATAGTAAAGAAGGGACCAACAGTGTATTTGAATCATTAAGGAAAAGGCCACTTTGTTCATTACAATTAGAAATGTCCTAACAGAATCATGCAATCACTGGTAGAATTAACAGGTTTTTGTAAAACAAAAAGTTCTACAAAGAACATCAGTTCAAATCAAGATGCCTCGATAGTTGGGTCAGTAACAGTTGGAGCATGTTGTCAGACAACACTGCCACAATATCAATGATGATTTGTTGACATAATATGTTAACGCTCTTGGTGATAATTTTATTGACTTTCTTTATGCATGTCTTGATACTTTGTGTTCTTTTGCACAGTTTTGTTTTTCTAATCTTGGCATTTTGGCACTTGTGTAATTCTTATTTTCACTTTTACAGCATTACTCATGCATAATATGGATTGCTTTGCTTTTTTTACTTAAATGCTCTTCCTAAAGGCCTCCACTCCGCAACTTTTAACTCTGCATGCTTCGCATTTCTGCGTCTTTGATATAAGGTTTGCTGCTGCAACTCTCGAAAGAGGTTTAGGTTTCTGAGGCAGATATAGGTACTCCATTTTGTCATACAGTAACCCCCTCCTTGTTGACATTATTAGGGATGTGCTAAGAGGAAAATTATTCGGGTTTGTGCAAACACAAATATCTTGGAAGTCGACATGAATGAATGCCAAATCTATTCGTTTCAGCAAAAAAATCAACTTTTTCCAAAAATTTCTCCAATTTGGCTTCTAATATTGTATTGTGCAAACTACTCAATTTGCTTTGTTTCAAAAATAAAACTAAGTCGCGGGTGAGAGCTGCATTCGTTTGGCAAAACTCAACTAAGCCGGCAATCAGTTGCACTAAAGGCCATAAATTCATTGTTAATGCTGCATTTGTTGGAGTCATGATTGTTGGTATTTGTGTTTGTCCAAATCTTTCATGCAAACGATATTTGGTGACTTTTTTCAAGTTTGAGTACGTATCGGCCCATTCCCATATTGTCCATTGTTAAACCTTGGTGTCTTATACTTACTGTTTTTATAACTCATATTAATATCGTGTTCGTGTTTGAAAGTTTTATGTCTATAATTATTATTGTTTTGAGTTTAGTCGACTATTTTTTTTAATTATAGTATGGTTAAATACAGCGTTTAAGTTTGGTATTCAGCGTTACGGCTTGCCATTACGATGATTTTATACTTTAGTTTTGTTGAAACAATTTGTGCTATTCTCTTAGGTGATGCAGATAACTCTCTCCCTGGTCCCCGCGGAGATGTGAAATCTTCCACTAGTTGTGATGACGATTATCCATCTTCAGCAACAGTATGCAGTCCGCCTCGTCGTGACTCCAAAGTCTCGTGGCGATCGCCAACAGTACGACCCAAACGAAAACAGCACTGTACGTATATGAACAATATTTGTTCAAGTTCCCAGTTTCTTGGTGTTTGGATATTGAGATTTTTAACATAACTTTAAAAGTATATTGTTAAAATAATTCTCTAAAACTCAGCTTTCTACAACCTGTTATGGGTGATGCTACCTTTAAATCTTTTTAACGCTTATGAAAAATTAAGCAATGTGACATTCGTTCATTGAACTCGCAAAGTCAGGGGAGACATTAAAATTTAATTTTTTTTGTTTTTGATTTTATGGCTGAATATTTTCACAGGTCTGACCAATGTGAATAGTTCAGCTTCAGAGGAAGCCATGCTTAGCGATACCTCCCCACAGCTGAGAAGACGAAACCTTGCACCGAGCACAGTTAGCAACACTTTTGCAGCATCCGGTTCAGTCTCCCAGTTGGGATCTGGTTGGGGTGGACAGAGGTACCCTTCAAGCCCCAGCAGTGACAGGTTTGTGAACAAGGTTTCTGAGCGGCTAAAATGCAAAAATTGTAACATTAATGGTAATGTTTGCAATTAAAAGTGATACATACAACACATGTGAGTACTAAACTTTTCTTGTATAATGTTTAAAAATATCCAAACACGGCAACACCTGATTAGAATGTCATAAAAAGTTTTCAAAATCCAGACCCTTCACAAACTTAACAAAAAGACTTTTCTCCTAAACTAGGCTATTCCATTTCTTTCACACAGTGTTCTCACCGTAGTAATAAATCTTGTAGTGGCAGCAGTAGCAGCAATGACTCAATTGGTCCTAGTTCTGGTGACAACAAACGTAGTTTCGAAAATAGTCGATCATCTCAGCCGACTCGTTCCCCTCCAAGACCCAACCTTGTTCCTCAAGCGCTTTCTAATAAATCCAGTTTTCCATATCGCAAGGTAAGTTACTGTCATGTCTTGTTTTTTAATAGGCTTTATGTGTTGGCAACTGTTATCATGGTTTAGCAAATTAAATTAAAATTATTAAAAGATCAAGCAGGTATGTAAAAAATTAAAAGACTTTAGAAGGATGGGGAAAATTTTTAATGCTGTAGTTACAAGTGCTATCCTCGTAATATGTTTTTTGCTCACCCCAACTAGAACAAGTTTATTAAAATACTTTGATCCAGTAATTCATGTTACTTACAACAGAATCGTGGAAGAAACTCGATCGCCGTGCCTGACATGCCAAACCAGCCATCGGAAGCGGCAGCCCATTTCTTCTTTGAGCTTGCCAAGAACGTTCTCGTGAAAGCTGGCGGCAACAGCAGCACTTCCCTCTTTATGCAGGTTCTTTGTGTTTGAAATAATAATGCAAATATATGATACCAATCATGAAATAATACTTTTGTTACTGACGTTAGTATATCATAATTGACAACTTAATTAGTATTTTGTGTCTACCCTCAGCAGCTTTGTTTGTGTTGCTAATGTGCTGAACGCAAGCGTAATCCTTCCGCATATACAGGAGAATAAAAGAAATTTGCTCTAATTTGGCTATCGTATTTTTTAGCAGCCACAAGGGAACAGCCAGCATGGAGTTCACAGAAATTTGGTTCTTGCCGCGTTTGAGATTGGCCTTTATGCTCTTGGACTGCACAACTGTGTGTCACCTAACTGGATGAGCCGAACCTATTCATCGCACGTCTCCTGGATTACCGGTAGATAGATTTAAAACCAAGACGCATAGACGCTGTGGTTACAGCTGTCTTGTCATTGACAGATATGGAATAAAAACAATTAGTGACGCTTCCGTGCTCTCAGCAACGTTGGATATTTGTTATTAACTATTGTTTCTACAATAACACAGTAGAATCATCGTAGTATGAACTAACAGTATCTGCAAGGCTGTAAATAAAGTAATAAATGGTGCACAATGCTAAATTTTGAAATGAAAAATACTTCTGATCAAAAACCATCTTCCACACCAAGGACAAGCGATGGAGATAGGAAGCGCAGCGTTGCACATCCTGGTCGATTCATGGGAGGGACATCTCACTCCTCCTGAAACAGCGTCTCTTGCTGATCGCGCATCACGAGGACGTGACAGTACGACCGTGAGAAGAGCGGCAGAGCTTGCGTTGAGTGTCCTTCCTCACGCACACGCTCTCAATCAGAATGAAATACAGAGGGCGCTGTTACAGTGCCGAGAGCAGGTAGAGAGAGCTTTGTTTCCGTCGCAAGAAACGTAGAAAATCTTTAAACAGTTTTTTTGTAAACGATTTTAATGCAGTCTCGTTAGTAATAGTTGAAATTGTAATCATGTTTAATTTGTGTGCGGTGTCAGCTATAAGCCTGTCACTTCATTTTACTCGCAGGGAGCGCCAATGTTAGAGAAAGCGTGTCATGCGGTGGAACAGGCTGGCAGGGGCGGTAATGTCTTCCCAGAAGTTCTTTTTGACGTCGCCAGGCAATGGGAATGGATACATCAGCGGGTAAAACGTCTTCATAAATCATCAGCGGTGATTGCAAAGTTAATTGCGAATACAAATCAGATTGCTAAGCTCTGTTGCCAGTACTCACGAGTAACGTTCCGTGAGTTTCATCGACAAAAGACTCCCGTATGCTCAATTGTTCATTCATGCAGGTGAACGAGGCTAGTGAAAACGATGCGCAACGGCCAGCAGCACAAGTCCAAGCTCAAACAGTAAATGTTCCTGCAACGTCTCCAGCCCCAGCAGGTAGTAGAATAAACATCACATTAAAATGATATCGCAATTATTGTTATCAGTTTGAGGAATGACTTTTTGCAAAATGTAAAATGTTAACCCTGTTATTTGACATGGATTATGTTTAAGTTATCCTGTGTTGCCATGAGTTTTCAATTTTATGTTAGCAGCCGTAGTAAATACTTCTCAACCAACCGTGGCGCATGCTGTGCAGACTCCGTCCATTCCAGTTTCAGTGAACGGTGTGGTACTACCTGGTGGTATGTTTGCTATCCAAGTAAGTTTTAAACATAGCTGACGCAAATGGTTATCCGTTGGTTTGTATTATAATTATAGTTTTTTACGCTCAATATTACCCAAATCCTCCGTCATTATTGATGTCGTTTGTTACAAACTTATTCAATGCATTTTGCAGGATCCTCGTTTCTCCATGCACCGGCCAATAATTCAAGGTTATGCCCCGGCGATGATTGACCCGCAGTTAGGTGCGGTTAACCCAGCCATTCCTGGGTTGCATCAGTACGCAGCGGTCCACTTGCACCCCGCTCCTATCAACTTGGTACGCTGACACAGATTGTGCGAAGAAAAGAGCATCTGCGCTTTTACTATTATTTCAAACCTTACCTTACTATTTCTAACAACTTACTGTGCAGGTCCCTATGGCGCCTTCCAACTTGCATGCCTTGCAGTACCATGCTACGCAAGGTGCTTTTCTACCCGACCCACATTCCTCGGCCTTACATCATCAGCAAAACGCAGCAGCTATTCCTGCTATACCAGCCATCAACATACAAGCCGCTCCTATATCAACGCAGGTATGAGGCATAGAAGGGCACGTTTTTGATCAGTTTGGTACGAGATTGAATAAAGAAATAGTTAAACTATTAACGCGACGAATCGTTTGCTTGCAGCAACTTAGAAATTCAACCCAGTTTTTTTGTTGATTCAGTTGCAAAGCGCGTTCCGAGTCGGCATGCTTGCCCTTGAACTTCTAACGAAAAGAACAGAGGACAGACCGAGCAGTAAATACGTCCGCAACCCACCCTATTCTAACGACATGAAGTGGTTACTTAAGTTCTCAATCAAGTTAGGTGAGCCGCATGCAGCTACACTCAGAGCAAATAAAGATCACATATTTGTGATTAGTAGGGTAATAAATTACACTTTACTAATTTACTCATCACGCAGGTATGCAGTACGTGCAGCAGTTCTGTCGAGCAGCGGTCGGAGGTGTTTCATCGCCATTCATTTTACAGGACATCGCTATTGAAACCGCAAAATACATGTCAGAGAAGAACAGCCAGGCTGTGAGTATGAAGTACCAACTTCGCGTACGACCCAGCACATTCTGTTTCATGTTGCATTGGCTACGGTCAGGTTTTTTGTCCAAGCTTTTCATTCAACGCTCCGCAGTTTTTATCGATAGATTAACTCGAACGCCGTATTGGGCATATTGGTGTGCAGAAGGTCTATGAAAATACTGATTGAGCGTCGTTGTTGGAACACTCGAACAACCACCTGTCATAAGTAATAAAACCGGACTAGTATTTACGTTCAATGCCGTTGTATTCGGACGCTTATTCCCACTGAAATATCTTTTTAGCTATTTGTGTCGGTTTTTGCGTAAATCGTTGCAATATTTTTTGCTAGTGCTTGAAAAGCAGTGGCTCAAAACTAAAAGGTCATGAGCTATTTTTGGGTCGATCATAGGTTTCGTGAAATGCGGTCACCCGCCATTGGCAATAATAAAATAGCTCAAACCGCAACTGGCGGAAAATAAAACACAACGTTGTCACAACTATAAATAAATTTTGATTTTGGGTTTGAATTGCGTAATAATGGGTCGTGTCGTACAACTGGCCGTTTATTCCGATACTCGATTACATAACCACAATATTCGCTTTGTTTTGGCAGCACATTTGACTAATTTTCACAAAACATATAATAGACATAACTATCTATAGACGCCGAAAATACAATAAAGTTAATCGGAGTGGTTAACGAACCAACGCTCCAGACATAGAAGTCATTGTCACAAAAAAGACTAAAAAAACATTAGTAGACCCACAACATACGGTTCATTTATCACGACAAGAATAAGCTATATGACATAACAAAATGTGTAGTTATAGTTTCAAAATTATAGGATTTCAGCTAGAAGCCTTTTTCCTTTTAGTTGGCTTTAAAGATGGTGAACATGTTTGAATGGTTATGTCGGTTTGGTTAATCCTGAAAAATTACATGCATGACTTAAATATTCCAATAGAACCAATTGTTTGGTTTGTGGTAGAGATTGTCGCTAAGATTCTTAAATGTTAAAAATTTAGGTCGCTTCAAAAACAGGCCAGACACTAACTTTGAAAAGTAATTCCAATCAGGTATGCTTGTAACTTACGTTTCAGGGAAATGTAAGAAATTTTCTGAAAGTTGTGATCAGTTGAACATCAAGTTTCTTACAAATCATTTTTTCTCTCATACTGCCGCGCTTGTCTCTCGCCGTAGTTGTTCGCGGACACATTGCAATAGTTGCAGCATCGACTGAAACGTATGAATAATTTTTTTCCATCGTTTTGGCTCTAGGTACTGCGTACCATTCGTAACTCCCAAAACTTTCAATGTGACTTTCCAAAAATACCAAGGTTTGAACATTCCTGTTGTGACGTCGCTTTTCCCACGCCCCAAATAGTTGCCTTGGAAGTGATCAGTTGTACGTTGCTGGCTTTTAATGGAACTTATTGCTCTGCCGTCTGGTAATCTGGCCATAACCCCTGTCAACTCGTCTCACATCTGCAGCTAAGGCCGTATTTTATCAACCGACATGGATCGTAGCCTAACCTCTGACGTTAATTATAACTATGGTGGTGCAGCTTCTTATATTCTCACACCACAGTACTTTCCATGTTGGCAGATAGCGATAGTGGTTTGGAACAATTTCTTGAATACTTTTTTGAATACATATACTCCCATTAAGCATGTTCTAAATGGCGAGGATAGTTCGCCGAAGGTGTTCGGTGAATTCAACCCACGGATGTTACTTGGGTCGTCCTGGGTTGGTACGTCCGTGAGTTGAATTCGCAAAGATCACATCTATACCTGTTACTAAACGGAACATTTTAAGATGTTGAAAAGGAATGAAACTCTCGACAAAAGTTGATTTTATTTCAAAGATTTGCACCAACCTCCGAGCTCCCTTCCTCCACCCGGTGGTAAGCAAGTGTCTGCAGATGTACGCGCACTTTATTCACAATCGTCTCTACCATGTCCACCACGCAAGCGATTACGATGAATTCGTCAATCTGGTGCATATGGCTCGCAACGCATTCTGCATGACTCCTGGCGGAATGCTACAATTTAATGACGTAAGAATTTATACCGTGGGAAACTTTTGTCTCCTGCACTTAGGCACGTCCCGGTGAGAAGGACAAACGAATGTTTTTCCGGAGATAGCTGCTACTTAAGCTATTTTATTGTGTCCCAACATAGTGAAATTCGGTGACTTAGAATCTGAAAACGCTCGCTGCTCAAACAGTTTACTATATTTTGGTCACAGCTCCCAGTACATTTAAACCTTGTGTGATGCAGAAATTGCGTCTTTTATTAATACGAACTAGGGTTTTCACCCTGACCACCTGGCCTCAATTGAGTCTCGGAATCTTGACTTTTAAGTCTGACAATATGATAACCAGCTTGCTTGAATAATGCTAACATTCATGTACATCGGCTTATTAGCGAATATGCCCTACACGTTACTAGACTAGAAGTTTTTTTGTACAACTAACTATATCGACTTTAAAAATAACTTAAGTAAATAAAATAAATTTAAATTTCATCAACTTTTTAAAAAGCGTTCTGAAAATTGTTTGGAGTGAAAATCTAAAAATATGGCTTCTAACACTGCTGTAACTCACAGGTACTCCAGAGTATTCGTCGTGCCAAAAGTTGTTCGAACGATCTTTGGCAGAAGATTAATGCCGGGCTCAGCGGCGTGTAAATAGTAGTTAGTTTATTTAAGAAAAAAATTTTTTCACCGATCTATGCGACTTTCTTTCGTATTGCTTGTTGTATGTATTCCACTCTATTTTTTCTATCGTTTACTTTTTTACCGTCAAGGGTAGGGCGAGCGATACGGTGATATTGCATACTACGTGCTAGCTACGAAATATTCCAAAGTTCACAGACGTTATTAATAGTATAAGTGAAATAGGTAATGCTATAACTGTATGGCTTAGCCTTATCAAGTTTTGCCTTAATCGTTATGTACGCTAACGGCTTCCTCGAAGGCGATATCGTATCCTTTAGTGAAGGTAGCGGTGGCGCATTTACTTTGTGAAGCCCATGATGTACAGTTGCCTTGTAGTTAGCTGGCATTTTAACTTGAAATGCTTTTTCGCTCAGGTCTCTAGTGATTTACATTTCTCAACTTATAACATTGCAAAGAGTTTCGCTCCGGTAGGGAAACCTGCGTTGTTGATTTATATTTCGGTTTACAAGTCAAACTTGTCGTTTTCTGTTTTATTTTTCCGCGTTTTCCGTATCACCAACTGGTGTTATAGTTTAACCAATGAATTGAACTTTGCCGCTTCATGGCGTACGCTCGAACCCTGTGATTTCGTCATCAAATTTCGAGCTCCCCGCTTACAGCTTAACCCAGTTAGTGAAGACTCTTATGAAAATGCTTAGGCAATTTTTCTAGGTTATGATTCCTGCAAAGATATTTGTATGTTGTGCTCCGTTATTTGCTGTTTGTCGTCGCTTTTGTAATATCTGTTAGGCCTTTAAAAAAAAAGCTTGATTTTTGAACACTCAAGCATTTATACATCAATGCCATACCAGAACAGTATCTTGAAGACTTAGAATCATAGGCACGCTGAAAAATTCATAAATGCACAGTGCTAGCACGAAATTGATATACAAACTGTCGCTGCTGTACAATTCTTTCCACACATTTCCCATCGGTATCTATGTACAGTTCATCATTATTTGTGTCGTTTTGTGCGCTTGTTATGTCGCTGTTATTATCGCTTTGGCTGGCAAAGGCTCGAGTAGTCTTGATCCCTGATTTTAAAATCCTACCTCCGGCTTCTATAGACTAGCAAAGGGGCACTGTGCCTGGTATGACACTTGGTTTTTCTTTTAAAGTAATTTGTGTTTTAACCTTATTTTTACAGTAAAAAAAACATTTAACTCGACCTTATACAAATGCGGCGTTTCGTTTGTCCAATGAGAATTAATTGAAATAAAATTTGGTCTACTGAAAAAGTTTTGCAGTTTGTTGTTTTTATTTCAGTGTAAATGCAACACTGCCCGTGCGTAAATGGAACGGTGCTAAACACTGTTATTATTGATATTATTAAACAGGAGCTTGTTCGTGGCCGATTAGGATTGACAGTCTTTTTTGTGTTGAGAACTAGCCCCCTACAACCCTATCATTGGTTTATTCATTCATTTTAGAACACAGAATTCAGCATTTTTCGCTTTGACAACCTCAGTTTCGGACGCAACTCGAAGCCGTTTTCTGTAAAAATGACGCGAGCTTCTGGGAAAAACCTTAGGAAGTCCAGCGCAAAATTACCTAGTGCTTAATCGACTGCTCTCGTTTGGGTAAGTTGTTCGAAAATTTTTGTCGGTGACGTAATTATCATGGCGGGAAACGTGATATGTCGAAGAAATTTCAGGCTCTGGCAAAGGCGATAGTTAGAATCACGTTTAAAGGTCGGGTGTTATTTTCGCTTGATTACCGGCTTAGACGACCTCCAGCGCGCTTTATTGAACACTTTCAATGGAAAGATCGCTAGAATTTGCCAAGAGTGACGATCGCAATGTTTTATTGCATACATTGCCTTTACTTCATGCCAAGCTTTTGTGCTTTTATTTTTGCAATGAAACAATTGGCAGATCGTGGAACACCTGCGTTCAGCTGACGTAGTTATTTACCAACCGCGGCTGTAGACAGATAAATACCGAAGCGAACCGCCATAACATTTGGTATTGTAAGTCCTCCCTTTAATGGAAACTTATCGTTCAAATAGGCTATTCATTCGATCACAACAATATTGACTTGCCACAGTTCATGGGAAAATTTGGATAACAAGCATATAGAACAGAGCTCGACCTTATTGTCCTTTTACGTCATTGGGGGCGATTGTTTATGTGGGAGGTGTGCTGTAGTGCTATAGCTTCTGTTCAAAGGGCGTTTTAAATCAATATTTTGTTAATTCTCAGCATATACAAGATTTTTTAGTTTAGTGGTGTCATTCTTCGACTTATTTACACCCAAGAAAAGGCATGAAAGAAAACTTACTATTGTAGTGTTATTAAATGTGTAATTGATTGATTGTTTTCTATTTTTACGAATATACTCGTTGACGTCACAATAACACTTGACGGACAAGACTACAAGTTTTATTTGGAAGATTTTGCGTTGCAAAATGCTCAGTCAGCTAGGGATACCGACACAGTTAGATGGTTTCACACAAATAAAAAAGGTTTGCTGTAGTAGGTCTATAAAGACTCTAAACATTACCAAAATATAGGTAAAAACACTTTGAAGAAGCAGTTACGTTACTTTTATCAACACCGCTACCATGCTAACAAAGAATATCATACAAACGTTCAAACATTTGTCATTTAAAAATAAATATTGTATTTGATACAAACTGCTACAAAAATAAACGCTTAAAAAACAACATGCACCAAAAATAATCATAAAGTTGCATATATCTTAAAGATAAATAGAGATAATGAACCACACCGAGTCATGCGGGGCATGCTTGAGAGACAGATCGCACACCGCACCTTTCATTTTTCTTTGCAACAGAATCTTGTGATTTTATTCCTGTGACAAAGGGGAAGAGCCGCTGTTTCCAGTCGGCATTCGAGCAAATTAACGCGATGAGATTGATGGCCAAGTTACAACCGTACACCGTGTGCCTGATGTAAGTCAACGACTCGTTATTGGCGATCGCGTAAATCGAGTTAAGAACATCCGACACTATGCAAATTGACGCAGTGACGAACGCTCGCTTGATTGCTGGCATCACTAATTTAGAGTCAAAGCCGTGATGGAGTGTGTTTCGTCTGTGCATTATCAACGGATAAACAAAGAGCCCTAACAGAGTGACTTGGAACACGACAGTGCTCGTAACCAGCAAGCCCCATTTGACGACTGTGTGACCCGGGTCCGGAAGCTTGACGCATCCCACCTCCTCAGTGATGTAAGGTGGTGATGTGAGAAAGGTCACGGAGTTCACGACGAACATAACTCCCAATATGATCACAGTTAGCTTGCTGATAATCCGCACGGAACGGCTGGAACCTCTTTTTATAACGGGGTGACGGTAGAAAATGGAGTAAACCCGGAACCAAAGCGCAAAGTAAACGCACGTTAGGATGATGATTGCACTAATGGTAGTAATCCGATGATTGATGACGCAATACGGCTCCTCCTGGACGTATATCAGCGGGATCTCCATAACGATGTAGAGTAGGTAGAAACATGACACAACCCAGATTAGTATATTAACCAACTTTGTTCCCTTGACAACGATCGAGCTAGTGTTTTCTTGTCTATCTGATGAATCTGCAAATAAATGTATAGCCTTGATTTATGCGGTAGCTTGGTAATAATTGAGTACATTTCAAGATATTTTATGGCCTGGTCGTAGTGGTTAAGGCGCTCGCATGGCAATCGTCAGATGCAAGTGGAATCCTACGCTGTGGACATTTCGAAAAAACCCTCTCAAAACCACCTAGGTTGATAGCATGGGTTGGTGTTTTATCGAAGGCAAAAGGCGGTCGAGAGACGAGCTATTCTCTTCTCATTAGTGCCTTTGGAATAAGAGATTGAGAACCTAAACTTCTCATCCCCCGGTGCTTGATGGCGTCGAGTATTGGACTCACCTTTTCGACACATTTTGTAGTCACTGGCCAATTCTCCCATTGTTACGACTTGTGGGTACTGTGTGATAAAGACTGAGAAACTGTAACTTGATAGCGACAGTCATAACCCACGTCATTTCTATGTTTAGAGTCTAATTGCTTTTGTATAAAGTTGCCATTTGTCTGGTTTGAAAATGTTGGTTTTGGTTTTCGTCATTAGGCTACAGTTGAAACCCAAACGAATTGAACGAATTACCTCAAATGCTTTGAACGTCATAGTACTTCTCTTGTTAGGACTACTGTAGCCTAATGTATTCGACCATAAAAACGGGATTCTCAAAACAATGAAAGAAACGTTTTAGCTGATGCGTTTATAGTGGGTGACGGTCTATCAGCAGAGGTCTTAACCTTTTTCCTCTCATTTACCCATACGCAAGTGTTCTACAGCAAGTTTACTCCCACAAAAAAGACATTTTTGCCGATTGTTTTAACCTTTCAACATTACATATTAATGATATTACACGTTTAAGAGTAGGCCTATATAAATTCGATAAAAAATGGAAACGTTTAAATGAAAGCTAATTTGATTGTTGTCTCGTTCACCAGCAGACTAATAACAAAATCCAACCACTCTAATTTATTTTTATCAAATTGAGATTATATTTTAAAAATTTTATATTTGCAACTATATTAAATTAGTAGCTTAAACTAACCCCTTGGATAGATGAAATTTACCCCAGGTCAAAAACTACTGACCTATTCTGAGCAACATCCACAAATAGGTATAAATAAAAACAAGGAAAACGACTGTTTTAGGCTTTCCCTTGTCAACAACTCACTTTTGGATGAGCAAGGTGTGTTTAGCCATGCGTGTCGCGAAGTCACAATAACAAGGTAACTGCCAACAACAGCCATTGAGACAGAAAATATGAAAGAAGTCAATCTCTGTGATTCGACTTTCTCCAAGTCCCAATCCTGGCCACCACTGCTCGTATTCTCCATTGATGTTGTGTTCGCGTCTTCATTCATTTCTACAACTGGTTATAACAATGCTCTGAGTGCTATATCTTTTCTGTTAAATCTCGCCTACTTGTGAACTTAGATGAGCATACGTTTGCTTTTCAGTCTGTTTAAAGAAATAAAATTCATATTTTACTGGTGGCAACGTTTACAATCAGAGTAGCAAAAACAAAAGCTGTTTTAATTTGATATTTTATAGTTTATTTGGAACATTTTGAAGTTAAAAATACTCTTTTCTGCCCCTTATAAAACTGTACTTCTTGCCTGAACCATTATAACAAAATTTCGGCTTTCATGAATAACCCCTTTCTTGCGAGAGCAGCAGTTTGAAATTATTTTCAGCTGCTAACAATTATCACCTTCCTAGTGGTCCTTGCTTTCACACCATGAGCGGCCTCAAAGGAACTTTTTTGCTTTTCTGAACTGGTCGGATGGACTCTTGTAACTAAGTAAACAAGCCATACCTGGATGCGTCAGTCTCAGCATACGGCCATTTGCGTTTTCAAAACGCAGGGCTTCGTCTGCGCCTTCACTTGTTGAGCGAAGTTATTTATTATGATCCATGGACTTTCTGTAGTGTTCCTTGTTTGCGTAATTTCCCTTTACGACAAAACGTCACTCGATTTGCTACTTTTGATGAATGGCCGAGTTGAGTGTTACCCATAACGCTTACAGCCCAGCAATTTGTGGGACGTAGCTTAAGTATCTAACAGCACTTCCTCTTTCTGCGACTAAATTCTTAGGTCATTAAATTTCATTTTACAGCTGAACGTTACTATATACCCGAATCTTCTGGCACAATATAAGCGACTGTAGAAAATTGATACGTAACTTTGTGCTTTCTAATAGTTAGTAAGTATCACGACTAGTGCTCATTCAGGAGAAGGAGCCATTTTCGACCCGGTTGTGTGTATTGAAATGATGGCGTAATATCCGTCCATCCATTTATAATAATACTCTGCCTTTTTCAATTTCCGTTAAAAACATTTTGGTTTGAAGCAACCACAGAAGTGCCAATGCTTTTGGTTGTTTTTTTTCTGTTTCTTGCATCACATGCACATTAGTGCCTGCTTATGACTCACAGCACGGGTATTGACTGCAGATCCAAGACATGTTTTTCTTCCAAATGACTCCATGAATACGTGATGGAACTGACGTTGAAAAGTTTTATTACCCTGAGCGTACGTGCACCCTTCGTTGCGGATCGGCATTCTTAATCTTGTACGTGCCTCAACGTTATTTTTTGTCGGTCTCGGTTGAGCGGTTTCTTGTACATTATATTTTATGAAATTTTGCAACTTGTGGTTGGGGTGGGTATTTCCAACTTTGGGCCAATTTAGGAAATACGCTTGGGTTGGCGCTGGCAAAAAACGTATCAAGCGCGTACCGTTAATCCAATTAATATATTTGTAACAGGACAAATATGTATTGAGAAACGGTTTATTGCAATGTGTTTCAAAACCTAAAGATATTCTTATATAACAGGGGTGGCCAAACTGCGGCTCTGTGAGCCTTTGGTTGCGGTCTTTAATGAATTCCAGTAGCATTGATGAATTAGACATGCATTTTCACGATCTAGAAGAGTTGTTTGATCAGATTATGAAACAATGCGTTCTACCACAACGTAGTAACAATGGATTCATTGTTAGCAATAATCAAATTACACTCCGAAAAGTACATTATTGTACAGAAGTGTGCTAACTTGTACACTGTAGTTAAGTAAACTGCCAGATTGAAGCTGTAAGTCAGGGCTGACCTAGTTTTAAGTCTTGGTTACAGTTATACTAATAATTGCAAAAAGAGTTGGTGAAGCCCAGGTGGAGACTCATAGTATCACCACGCAGCACTAATGTTAATCAATAGCTACACTTCGTTGTGAGTGAATAAATTCGTGTTTTTTATTGTGTTTGTGTTGTGGCTCTTTTAAAACTGGATTTTGTTATATGCGGCTCGAGCATGAAGCAGGTCTGGCCACCCCTGTTATATAACTTCCTGTACTCACATCAAAACCCACTCGCTCATGCTAAAAGTATAGACCTCACAGGAAAATTCGAATACAGACAAAACAGTTTCGAAAAGGACTTTTCCCGTAAGTTCATATGTTTTCGTGGTCAAAAACGTATCTTTTCATAACATTTACCTTTCACCGATACATCGGTTTCAGTTAAGTATAAACATTTTCGATTGTTGAATCATTTAAAAAAATTTAACTACTGCATACCAATCAAAACTCAGTCGATTGAAATTCCCCAATGTTGATTGAAACTTGCTGGAAAGCTAGCCATTGACAAGAACTGATACATCATATTAAAGCCTGCTGGTAAGTTAGTTATAACTCAATAAAATAATAATGTTAATTAAATGTTATTTACAGTCTTACATTGATACTCGAGGACTTGTCAAAAGGAATAAAACAATAAAAAGTTAAAAGTCACTGGTTTCCAAGAACAATATGGCTATTTTCATTGTCCGATTTCTTGAGATAAATTAACTGCAACATGCACAAGTCCTATATCTTTGTTATGTGTTATTAAAATATGTTATGTACATAATGAAGAACTATTTTTTATCCTTTATTGGTGTTTTGTGGGCTGCCTGTCCTGCTCAAACCGGTAACGAAAAGACAATCAAAACAACCCAATTGCATTTAACGCCAATTAAAGCGAAGGGTAATGCAAGTGTTTCTAATACATGTCAGACGGCGGGTCGAAAGATTAGGAAATTAGATAACGATGTCATTTCAAGTGTTTAAAATATGTTTTCATAAGGTGTATTAGCTTGAAATATCAAACGCGTCGAGCAAGAAATCCCGTACATTGAGTATGCGGCAGTAAAGCTAACATAATTACTTGCTGGAAAAGTGGAAAATACTTCATCATAAAAATATTTTCATAACCTCAGATGAGAAATCGTTCGTCGGATAAAAACTGTTCAGTTTTCGCTGCCGCTGTACTCTGCTTGTTCCGATTCAACCCGTACTGTGTGGTATCGCATTGATAGCGATACTGCGTTGACTTTTACTCAAATCCTCTGTTGCAGCATGCTGTAAGCAAAGGGCTTTTAAGCTTGTGTTCCTAAATATGCTGTTATTCCAAGCAGTATTGGGTCGTTTTTGTCAACTTTTGTCCACGTTACGTAGGTTACTTACCTACAGTATACCCAGAAAAGCCGACGGCACACGAAGTTTAGAGTGATGTAACTCTTTGATAGCGCTACCGCATTTAAAGTCTTACTGAATTAAGGAAAGAATTCATTGTTTCAATTCATATTTGTTCGATTCAATTCATCATTGTATCGAAAAATTACAAATATGTTTCTTGTAGCTTTGTAAATTTTTTAATTTGTCTATTCCATCGAAAATTTCAATGATCAAGAACCTTTTCTTTACAGTACTTGACTTGAACTCGTCCGTCTTCATCGATTTGCCATAAATATAACAAAAACGCATGCAATCGGGAACTGTTTTATTGTAAAGAGCTTTGAACGCACGATTTTTCCTGTGCAATACTGTAGTGCTACAGCCAAGATTTAAGGCCATTTTAGAAAAGGAACAACAGCAGCCTGTATCTAATCTGTGGAATGCTTCTGTAAGGCTAAATTCTACTGGTCGATTTTTTTTCTTTTCTTACGATACGGAGGCTCATTAAAACTGCGTTCAGACGTGGTCAGTAAAGTCGATAGTGAAAAGACGCAATATGTGGATTGTGGAACACTATATATAGTTTATAAAATTGCAAAGACCTTACAACGTGCTTTAATGAACAGATAAAAACTTTTCTTTATACTTTAAAGTGAAACCAATTCTTGGCGCAACTTTTTTGCGATAAAACTAATTTAGTGGTGCCATTTTTACGCGGTTCTTTATTCGTTCTACCTATACTCCTATAGGCTAACATGCAGTAAATGAAAAAACAAATATGGATAAAACAAAAAGATTTTGACTTATTTTATTAATGTTAAAACGAAGACATTTATCCGCAAAATATTGAATGAGTATGACAGCGTTTCCTTGGCGCAATATTTCAGAAGGGAACTTCTTTTCTAGAGGCACTTTTTAGAAGGCTTGTTATTTCTTCTACATACAGTACATTTTGTTTACAATAGCATTGGTAAATTAGTAGCAATGTTATCGTATTGTTAGATCTTTACTGAAACAAGAACGTTGTGTGAGCTCTACTGTATATACTCCAATTCCCTGTGTTTAAAAAAAGTCAATCCTCTGTATCTAATTTTATTTAAAATGAAAATCATGACGATATCATTCCTACTTTTTTTATTCATACTTCAAGTTTTGAGTTATTTACTCATGGTTAGACGATTCTGAAAGTTTTTCTTACATTTTTCATAGAAATGAGACGCCAGTAAACCTATTTCACAGGTAATTTAGTTAAGTTTTCTTGGTGAAATTTATGCTGAATGTCGGTTTATTGTTAACCGTGGCTTAGTGAGGTGATTAAATTTTGATTCGGATCCCAGAACGCGATGTGCGAAATACATCTTATGGCTTATAATGTTGAGCAGTTATACAAAAAAATATCTAAAAAGAAGTATTTGCCTGCTATGCAGTGGAATCCGCTTAATGTGACCACGGATATTATGACGACTGCTGTATATGACGTCAACTGCTAAACAATGACGTACTATATATGTATAGTACTCTATATGATCATTTTGGTACGGTCTCGAATTTTGCCATATAAAACTCCCCGTTTACTATGACCAGTCTTCGGATATTATCACCACTTTTTCCAATTTTTCAGATTTTTATATATCAATGTTTCGTGTCAATAATGCAACTTGACAGTGGCAATTGCGCCACTTGTATTCCCATTCATCTACTAACGTTCATTTTAATTTTAATGCTACTGTTCAACGTTATTGAAATAAATGATGAATTTGACATATTGTTATTTTACGTCATAGTCCATTGATGCTGGTGTGATTAAACAATACTGTGACAGTTTCCGTTATTGTGACGCCATTCGGACATTATGACCAAAATGGCCTGGTCCCAAGGTGGTCATGATAAGCGGCGCCTACTGTATTGGTAAGGTCTTTGCATTACTTCCTTCTTTGACTACAGTATGTGTTTTGTGCTGTTTACTTCAAAATAAAGACTTTGTGCTTATAAGCTGCAGGAGCCAAATAACGAGTTTGGACGCTTGAAAACTGTGTTATAACGTGGCAATACCTACATCTAAAAATCTCAGGTATGTCGAAATTTGCTGTTTGCTGTTACTTTTCGCATTCTTAATATTTTTCCCAATCAAAATATTAACGATGTATATGGGCCATAGGCGCCACCTTATTAAAATAACTGGACGTGCGCTGTGACGTGACGTCAAGTTTCGTGGTGACGTAACGTAAGTAACTCACCTCATGCGCAAACCAGAGCATGACATATAATATGGCATTTTGTTTGTTTAACATCAACCTACGTTTGACTCTGAAGACTAACGTTGCTTCTAACATTGGTATGAAGCAAAAACTTATTAATCTTGTGAACTGCTTTATTGTATGAAACCACTAATTAAACAGTCAACGTACTTTTAAGGTAAAGAGAAAAAACACACGTTGCGGGAATATACACGCAACGGTTCAAATGAAAATCAAGTTAAACTGAAACAGAATTTTAAAAATCATTGACAATCTTTTTGATCCAATCTTTGTAATAGTATACCTAAAAAAACAAAGTTTAAGTACTTGATTGTTTAAATTACTTGTTCAGAAAATATTTTGTAGAAATTTAATTACTTGATGCATTACCTATGCTTTTAGATATGCTGTCAAATAAATATGTTTAATGCTTATGTTCAAACAAGCATTTTATGAAGAAATATTTACATCTGTGTATACGCCGGGTAGCATAGGTCGCGCGCATCCAATTCCCCAGGAAACTATTCCAACCAATTCGTATCGTCCTTCGTCGTTTACGCCCACTAGCGGCCCTCCACTGTCGCCCTGTTTAATAAATTAAATTTGAAAAATAAGTAAGCTGAAAAATGTAAACAAGTTGCAAAAACTAAACAAATCCTTATGATTTGATTTTTCAAATTACTTTTTACCTGACAAGCGTCCTTTCCACCGTCTTCAAAACCAGCGCATATCATGCCAGCCAGGATACCGGAGAGCTTGGAAGAGCAACTCAGTCGTGTTATGATTGGTACAGACGCTTGACGAAGCACATTGGTTGAACCGGTTCCTGATCAACAATAAAAGTCTAATTAAAACTCTAATTTTAATAAACTAGTTCAACGATCTGCACGTTTTAATTCCAAGCAAACTTCAGCAATTTACACCGGTCGGAACAGTATTCACCTTGGGAAGTTCCCCAACCGGAAACAATCGTCATTTTGTTGTTAGGAGTCGGTTTGTTGGGAATACACACAGGTTGTATGAAATCGGTGAATTCTAGTGTTTCAGTAAACTTGAATAAAAATAAACAAAATTGTAAAAATAAACAAAATAGAAAATAAAATTTAACGACAATTAATGAGTGAAAAAGTATATTTCAAACAAAACGTATCTAAAGACTTAATTTTGGTCAATTTAAAATAAAAATTTGAGTCAACATTTTTCAATCAATTACTAAAGTTACCTTCATTAAAGTGATATCATTTTCTATACTGGCTGAGTTATAATCCAGATGCTTAAAAATTCTAGAAAACTCCAATCGTTTTTCCGAGTCTTCTCTCTGGTATTTTTGATGTTTTCCGACATAACCGTAGTAAGAGGATGGATTACCAGGACTACAAATGTGTAATAAAACACGAAAAGAGATAATAAACTTTAAAATCGCGTAGTTATTAAATAAAATCAACAGTAGTATCCCAAATGTAAAATGTAGCCTACGCCCGTGCATTCACTCGTACACACTATTTCACTTCACTCACTTTGAAATGCAATGGGCAGCGGTAATAATCCACCGGTTGCTGATAATCGAAGCGCCACAAAATAGAACGTTGTTGCCAGAGTAATGGAGTGCGACTTGCCACGGAAGGCTTCCCGGATAGCTCTCGATACCTGCAGAGAAAACATCAGCACACTTATGCTGTCTTCTCACAATTGGTTCTACGTTAGTACTCATTCCAACAAAATAGTTTGTGAGATTCAAGCAAGCTGCAAGTAACAAACTTGTTGCACACAGTAGGCCCAAATCAAATGACTCACCTCCGACAATTCGATAAGTTTCGTCAAGCACAATGGGTGATTTTGTTTTTCCACAATCAAGCGTTGATGGTTGAGGAGTGATATCTTTCGATTTTAAAAAAGTATTATCAATAACGGTTTAACTTAACTTCAACTCTTTAATAACTATCCAACCAAAATTTCTTGAAATTAACATTAAGATAAAAAGAAACGCGTCCTGATGATTGTTTAGCGAATCGGAGGGATTTACCCGAGCATATATCCACATGACAGAAGCTCCAGTTGATATCAGGGTTAGTGGTAAAGCACCAAGGTCTGACGTCGCCATCCGGGTTCCTGCAATAATTGTGATATCCCAGTCCCTTGCCAGGGAATCTTGACGAAGTGCTGTTACATAAGACATGGTTGAGAAAAAGTTTAAAAACTATGGTTATAGTCATAAAAAACAAAGTTATTTGTACAAACAATTTTATACTTGCATTTCGACCGCAAGTATGTCAAATCATCAAAATACTTGGAAACAAGAATATTAAACCATTTAACTTATCGCAGTAGAAAAAACATAGAATGACTTAATGAACATCACTCCTGATGGCCCTGAGCACTGACGAAAGTACTCGAGTATATTCTGGTACTAAAATATGCACTCTCTGAAGAGTGCATTTACTGTTGTAATCAGCATAGTCAGTCAGCGGTCTACGGTAAGTATGCTAGATTATTTTTCTCAAAAACAGGTTTTAACACTAAAATCCCGAAAGTTATTACTATATATGAGAATGCGGATTTTGTGAATTCCATATTTGGCACGGTATGCCATCTTCGGTTTTGTCCACAAATCCACGATAATTGGACGGATCTCGTTCATCAAAGCAATCGGTGGGACCCGTTGTTTCTGAAATAGTTGTGGTCGTCATCATCGTTGTGGTAGGGGTAGTTGTGGTGGTAATGGCTTCATGTAAAACAAAACGTTCACTTTAAAATGATAGTTACAGCATAGTAGCTTAATCGAGATAACAGAACCTTAGAACTTTGCTCAAGATAAAACAACATAAAAAACTTGAACAAGCTTGTTGCAAGTCACAAGCACCTACCGTGGCAAACTGGCACCTGGCAATACTCCCACACTGCTAATGTAGATTGTACAAAGCACCAGGGACGAGTGTCATTATCTGGACTTCTACAGAAATTGTGGTCACCCAGGCCTCCATACGGATAATACAATGGATTGCTACAAATAGAATGATATCAAGATTAAACAACGGACACAACTTGACTAAAAGTTATAATGTTCTCCGAGAATCTAAAGTGTTAGTTATGGGTGTAAGTAGCTATACCGGATTTTTGTAGTAGGTTAAGCCACAGTGTAAGGGACAATCAAGCAACACCCCATGTAATTAATGACTGAAATAAGAGTGATTTGTATGAATCAAACAAAGTTAAAACTTATAGAAGATTGGCGACAGACAACGCAAAACAAAACAACAAACGACCAACTAAAATGCAAGTTATTGACACAATGAGCAGAACGCTGTGATTAAGTCATTGTTTTTTCTCTAAGCATCCCAAAGCCAAGATAATATTTCGTTACACAAAAAAAGAACTTAAATGCCGTTTTTATGATAAAGAAAACTTACAAAATATGAATGTGAGGCTGCTGTAACAACCAGTTTTGACAGTCGTATCCCGATTGGGTATAGGAAATGAACCCCATATAAAGATTTGCGTTGTTCTTTTTGTAACATTCGACATATTCGCTCGCAACCGAGTTTGTGGTATTTGCTGGATATTCGGCATCAGTAGCGTTTGTAGTGCCACTACCTTCTATTGGGAAGCCACTGGTTTCTGCATTATTGTGTGGTGGTGGTATTGTCGTGGTATCTGCAAATAACTATTACACCATGTCTGGGCTTTAAGCACAATTTTAAGTATAAATTATTTTATATAAACATCATACCTTAAGCTTCAAACGTTTTTAATGTTAATGTATCCGTGCTCATAGATTTGTAGACTTACCACAGCTTCCAACGTCACAACTACGCACTTCCCAGGTGAGTCCACTGCATTTGCCTATCCCAGGTGTTCCTTCGGTACAGTTTCTGTATCTAGAAGTACGTTAAACCAAGAAAGTAGTCAGAACCTCAAAGCACGAAGCACCAAGTACAATCAGTATGTAGAAATAACTACGACCAAAATATGTTTCCACATACTTGTATTCTACTCCTTCGCCGCACGATTTCGAGCAAGGGGCCCAGTCCGACCATCCTGTCCACGATCCTCCCATTAAAGCCATCATCATGCTTGTAGCCTTCGTGAGGTCCAAACCTGCGATACATTTTTTATTTTTTTTAAATTTTACATTCTAACTGAAACATCCGATAGACACGCGTGGGTACACACTCACAACAGCATGATTTGTCGGCTCTGTAGCGGGGCGATTCGAGCGCTTTGCTCGTAATAATGCAGATCGTATCCTGTATCTATAAACGCGCTACTTTTGTGATGCAAACAAGGCACAGAAATGAACAGTGCTTACTCCGGTTTTGTGGTGCTGCTAAACAGCTTCGAATTCGGGCAATACAAAAAATTTAAAATCTAATCACAAAATGTGCGTGTCACTAAAACTTGCGCGGAGGCTAACTCGGTAGCCGTTCCTCAAGCGATGAAGATTCACAGCCGCGATTAAGTCGTGCAAAGACTTTCTTCAGTCCGAGAATAAAGTTTATGATACCATACCTTGCTATATCATATCAACATTTTTTTGAACCTCTTTTATTATGATATGTTTCTATTGGTAAAGCTCTTTACCTTTGTTTAACTTACTTATTATGATGATGATGAAAAGCGTTATCATAAACCGCACTCTCGTATTCCGCGCTAGGCCTGTCATGGTTATTGTCAAATTTATCCGGCGAATTGTCTTCTTTTATTAGACTGCTCTACCAAAATTTTCTGACATTTTATTTTATATATAATGAGTGGGTTAACAAAAAGAAAGTGAACACAATGCTTTGTCTGTTGTTGAAAATCTGTCTCGGGTTTCAAATAATTACTCTTTTTGTTATGGCTACTTATACTACTTTGCAAAGTGTAATCAATCAAATTTTTTAATTTGGTTAGGTAAACGCACAATTATAAACACAGATTTTGTTCATAAAAAGTCTTCAGATTTGCGAGAAGACTATAGCTACCTTCATATGTACTCGAGATGCGAATATCTGTCTAAAGTTACGATGAAATGATTTAGATAAACAAACATTTATATGGTTCATTTCATTAATGTAACGATAAAGTCACGCATATAACAACAATTGAACGCGTTTGAAAGCGTTTCCCTGGAGCAGTATTTTAGAAAGCAATATTTTCTTTCTGGTGGCACCTTTTAAACAACTTGTCATTCCGTCTACAAGCACAACATTTTGTCTGCAATGGCATTGGTATATAGATTAATAACGACATTATGACCATGTAAGATTTTTAATGAAACATTACTGTGTTTAATTGTAAACTGCAAACGAAAGTCATCTGTAAGACGATATTATTTGTAGTTGAATTTTTTCTGTTTATTTTTATTGTTTAGCAGTTGTCGTGAGATACTACAATATTATTAAAGCCTTTCTTGCGTTTTTCACCGAGAGGCAGTATTGACGTTTCGAATGTTTTCCATAACAAATAAATGTTTCTGTCGTACACTCTCGCACAAGTACACTCATAGCATATCTTTATGGTGTATATAATGGGTATAGGCAGGGTTGCCATACCGTCTTTATTTCTAAGATTTGTCCTTATTTTAAAGGTCCATGTCATAGAAAGTATGATTGTCCTTTCTTTCTAAGAAATTTCCTTATTTTCACTTGCGTCCTTAATTTCGTCTCATTTTTAGGGCAAAGGTTCGTATTTTGGGCATTTTCACACCTTTAGTATACCATGTTGTACCAAAGAGATACCAAAATTAAGAACATGCAGATAGTGTCTTGTTTTTTTTTTGTTTTTTTTTTGTTTTTTTCTAGGAACATTGGTTGCTTTCTCCTGTTGTGCACTGTTTAAGGTGGTATTCGTCTTTCGTTTCCTAGTCGTCCTTATTTTTGAGTTGAGACCGATGGCAACCCTGGGTATAGGTTTGTGAATTATTTATCATCGAAGTTGTTTTCTAATCATGTGAGTGGTTGATTTTTATCTCTTACCGTAAATCACTTGGCGCTTATCTCAAGACCCCCCTCCCAAAACATTCAGCATAAACGGCACGGAAACAGTTGTTTTAGCAAAACAAGACCAACAACAAAATATACCTAAGGTCCACAACACACCACCTGAACGTTAAAGGCATGACTTAGAGCAAGTTCACCGTCATTTAACGTTTTACCCAAATACATTGGGCCCTTGCCATCCTGGTCCTAAATTTCAAATGAACTTTTTGAGACAGGCTAGCTATTTCCAAATTCTCGCTAGCTGGGTCCAGCATAGGTCTACTACAATATAAAAAAGAGAAGTTGCCGTTGTCGTTGAATTTCTCCATTTGTTCATGAAAATTTAAAATGGTTCGCTCATTGTATAGGTGTAGATAAGTGTAAACGATTATGACATCATTAACGTACAAGCTCTACTTTTCCGAATGTCACCTTTCTCGCCGCTCTTTTTCTACTGCCACCACGCTGACTGGGGATATAACAACGCTAAAAGCGACGGAGACTGCCTGGCTTCCAGGGCAACCAACAACAACCTGAACTTTCTCTTCAACCCAAAGGATAAAGTAACATTTTTCTCTGGACGCTCGAGAACAGCAATAAACCCTGGTTTGGCATTAAGAAGGAAAATGATGCTGACAACTAACTACAAGATTGATATGTGCTTGAGAAGTTTAACCGGTTCTAACATCGACCCTTGCTGAACCACTGCTTGCGAACTCACGGCATCGGTTTCAAGCACCCCAGCGAAGGAACTTCAGAAAGGTCGACTGAAAATGCTTTAGCTTTATTTCCAACGGGTCCGCATCAGGTCTTTTATCACGTATTTCTACAAACTCGGATAAAGCTTACCAATATTTTTTAAACGTCTTACTACTTGCGCCAAGAAATGGTATCCCACGCGGCTACCGCTCTATTTACTCGCCGTGTTGGATTTCCGAGTATGAGATTTGGGTCATCAGCTCACTCGATTCATCTGTGCTTCTTCTCTGACATGTGTCTGACCTGTCAAGGGTAAAAACACTCGACGGTGAAAACATCTCAGGCGATTTTCCCCAGATGAGTTCGCGCTGTCTTCCATCAAACAAATCCAGATGAGGCTCTATGCCCAGAGAGCATCTTCTCGAAACCTATACTCAATGCTGGTCCGGCCATTGGCTGGCTGCATAGTCTTTTTTTTATTGCTTGCGCTATCACAAATTTTCAGAATTTGCAGAAGGCCCAAAGCTTCAAAAGTCACAAGAAAACCAAAACATTTATGGTTTTATATCTACTTGTGTGTCTCCTTTAAAATTTTCAAACGCTCGATTTTACGCTCCATAGCACCCACAATTAAGACCCTCTTCTCCCGGGAACAGGCGGGGTTCCGAAGTAAAAGTCAACCGTACAGCAGGTCGTAGGTCACTCATATGACCTATGACATCACGAACAGCTTAGAGGTTAAGGAAAAGGACGGCGCTGTACTGACAGACTTAGCAGCATGTAACTCCGGCTTTATCTGCAAGGTCTTCGGTCTTCGGTCTTCTCCCATAGATTACCACAGGTTATGTAGCTTGTCTATAAACGGAGCTTTACCATCACCACCGGCCACAGCCAGCGATGCAGGCAACGATGATTCAAGAATGGCGTTCGATTAGGCACAAGGATTGGTTTTGGCATTCCTCTATTTTAACATCTATGCCCATGACCTAACAGACACGATATCGTCTTAATATTTATATATACGCGAACGACTTAACGATCGTGTTCTCGGCAAGGAATCAGAGAACAGTGGAAAACACCCTTTGCCAGTACATGACTTATCGGCTTACTTACAGAAATGGAGTTATAGCTGCAAAGCCAAATCGAACTCGGCAGCCTACCAGCTTCCACCTAAACAGCAAGTAAGCAAGATAACGTGAGCTTAAAGTCAACATGAGCCTGTGCCTTTCTTTCAAGATCCGAAATACCTTGGAGTAGCCTTGGACAGATTGGTCAGGCTTTTCGACACCTCGAGTTACTACTCAAGAAACTTACGTCCCGGGCAGCCTTGATAAGAAGACTGATTGGCTCAGGCTGGTGTACTGGGGCTGCTAGTTTTCGTACAGAAGCTTTTGCTCAAGTTTACACCATTACGCACCTGTCATATGTCGTAGTACACACAGACAGAGCCATTCTCTCTTCTCCACTCAAATCTTTGTGTCTTTGCAAATGAACAAAGCCGACGACTAAAATTTAGACATTCTCAGGTACTTACGGTACTGCAGTTGCTAGAACCTGCCGAGAACTCAGGCTTCAGTGCGATTTGTTTTGGCGGACCACGTATGGAACGCGCACTGGCAGGAAAGCCACGCCAGACGTCGCAAATTCATCATCGACGACATCTCCCAGTACACCCTCATAGAGCTTTGCTGCCCAGGCTAGCTTGGTTACGGCTTATTCGCTTGTGAACCGGGTTAGGGCGCCTGTGATCAACTCTGTACAATTGAGGAGCGGCAAACTTCGGCCAACGTGAGTGTTGCGCGGGGAAGCAAACTGCAGAGACCATTTTATTCTATTACACACATTCAAAGCAGAATGCATGGCCTGCGTGTTTTGGATGACGACAGCACGATGCAGTTACTGCTCAACACGTGCCTGAAAATGTAGTCTGGGTAGCTGAATAAATCTGGCTCACACGACGACAACGATCTCACCCAGTTTTGCATGGACTTTGTACACATTACGAGATGTGTCAGTTTTAAACTTTTTTTACCCTAAGCGCTCAAAGCCGATCGAGAGCTTTATTTTTGATTGGTGGAAACAGCGAGCTCTTGACCAGGGACGACTAAGTTTGATAACTTTTATACTGCATGTCGAGTTGCGTAATTTATCGTTAAACATGGTGGTGAGTTGGTGAGTTGGTGAGTTGGTGAGTTGGTGAGTTGGTGAGTTGGTGAGTTGGTGAGTTGGTGAGTTGGTGAGTTGGTGAGTTGGTGAGTTGGTGAGTTAGTTCCAGTTTTTATCGTTGGATGCGATTTGATATTATCACGACAAAATGCATCTTACGGCTTAAAATGGCGCTATTGTAGCAAAAGTGTATAGAAAACTGAACAATAAATTTTGTGTGATATCGGCGAGAACTTTGCCATATTCATATTGGCGAGCACAATTTACTTCTTCGACTTGTGTAGTTGTATTTTGTGTAGTTTAGTCAACTTATCTACACTTATATCTTTCGCTTTAGCTTCAGCCGCCAAATGATGATATTAAATGCTTACGAGCTGTGTAATAAAGTTGCAATATTTATGTTCAAAATTTTTAAGCTATATATAGGCCTAGTGTTTGTTTTTACTGTCTGTGTTTTCAAATTTTTTCTCTCCATCTTTATTATATTATAAAATCGTTCAGAAAATGTAAAGCTGTTCTTGTTTGCTTGGCATAAATCTAATATTGTTCTTAATACCTTAACATTTGTATACAACAAAAACTTTTAATCAAACATTTGCAAGCAATGGATGTTTTATTGCAAGAAAGCACCAATTATAGGTTTCAAATGCATTTATGCGAAAGAGCACAACATACAGACATCACGCCTGCGGTCCTTAACCTTTTTCATCTTTTGTCCCATTTATGGCACCAAACCCAAATTTCATTTCTTTTATTTTTAACAGGTTTTGACCAGAGCTTCAGAAAACCTCTTTTCCACACACAATTGAATGTAACCAACCAAACACTTCAATTTAGCAGATTTGTTATAATCAAATCATTACAATTCTGATGCGTACCAAAAATGCAAATATACGCAGTTTAGTAATATATAACTCTTAAATTTTCTTAACATCAATTCAAATTTAAGTTGGCCACACCTCATAGGGATTTTTAGGCAGTGACTTAAAACTGCAGAATGCGTATTAAACAGCAGGCTAAGTCCTAGCGTATAGCCTAATATATATCATTTACGACAAAACTTCCTTTGTGGGTATGATTTATTTTTGTATACAAAAAGTAGATAGGTTAATTATTTCCTACCTGAACTTGCAAATTTTTACTGGTGGGAAATTACCTACCGGTTAAAAACCGCTGCATTACGAAAATGAACGCATCAGTGCAAATACATATGATGTTCAGTTAGAAATAGAACTAAAAACGCTGATTATGTCTTTAATCCAATTTTTGTAATAGTACACCTAGAAAAACAAAATACTCAATTGCTTAAATTACGTGTTCACAAAATGATTTAAAGAGTGTTACATTTGGAAGGATTACCTATTCTGATATAAGTATATGCTGCCAAATATAAACGTTTATTGCTTATGTTCAAACATTTATTTTATGAAGAATTATTTACATCTGTGTATACGCCAGGTAGCATAGGTCGTGCGCATCCAATTCCCCAGGAAACTATTCCAACCAATTCGTATCGTCCTTCGTCGATTACGCCCACTAGCGGCCCTCCGCCGTCGCCCTGTTTAATAAATTAAATTTGAAAAATCAGTAAGCTGAAAAATGTAAAAAAGTTGTAAAAATTAACAAAATCATTATGATTTGATTTTTCAAATTACTTTTTACCTGACAAGCGTCCTTTCCACCGTCTTCAAAACCAGCGCATATCATGCCAGCCAGGATACCGGAGAGCTTGGAAGAGCAGCTCAGTCGTGTTATGATTGGTACAGACGCTTGACGAAGCACATTGGTTGAACCGGTTCCTGATCAAATTTATCAAGAATCTTTTTTCAAGAAACTGGTCTCACGTGTTTGACTAAATTTACATTAACTTCAGGTCAGGATATTTTCCTCACCTTGGGAAGTTCCCCAACCGGAAATAATCGTCATTCTGTTGTTAGGAGACGGTTTGTTGGGAATACACACAGGTTGTATGTGGTCAGTAAATTCCAGTAGTTCAGTAAACTTAAATACAAAAAAGGGTAAAAACAAATAAAATATATAAAGCAAATCATAACATTATCAGTATATTAATAAAATTATGTTTAACGAAAATTAACTGAGAAGAAAATTTTTTATCAAAGAGCTTACTCAAAAAAACGTGAAACATCATCTGCGTAGATGATTATACATACCTCTCAGCTCAAATGTATTTTAAATATAGCAAAGGAATGACAATTACCATTATTAAAGTGATATCATTCTGTGTACTGTCTTCATTATAATCTAGGTGCTGAATAATGTAGGAAAAATCCAGTCGTTTTTCTGTGTCTTCTCTCTGGTATTTTTGATGCTTTCCAACGTAACCGTAGTAAGACGATGGATTACCAGGACTATAAAAAGTACCCAGTGAAGTATGAAAAAAGCCTCGCGAAACACTTTAAAAGCTATCAACAATAGCTTAAACGAGAGCAACGTTGATTTTGCAAACGAAGAGTGTGCTTGTGCTTGTATACACTCACGTACATTTTACTCACTTTGAAATGCAATGGGCAGCGGTAATAATCCACCGGTTGCTGATAATCGAAGCGCCACAAAATAGAACGTGGTTGCCAGAGTAATAAAGTGCGACTTGCCACGGAAGGCTTCCCGGATAGCTCTCGATACCTGCAGAGAAACAGCAGATTTACTTCAAACAAGTGCTTTATTATAATCGTTCTTATAAATGACTACATTCATAAAAGCTTTAAGTAACAAGCTTTTTGCACATCAATCAACTTACTTCCGAGAATTCGATAAGTTTCATCAAGCGCAATGGGTGATTTTGCTTTTCCACAATCAAGCGTTGATGGTTGAGGAGTGATATCTTTCGATTTTAAAAAAGTATTGTCAATAACATTTTAATTTTGCTTTGATATCTATTAATAAACTTTTAACCAATAATTGTTTCAAAATGAATTTGATAAATATTCAACCTCGTCTTGATGGCGATTTATCGCATCTACGCGATTTACCTGAACATTTATCCACGTCACAGTAAGCCCAGTCAAAGTCCGGGTTAGTGGTAAAGCACCAAGGTCTGACGTCACCATCAGGGTTCCTGCAATAATTGTGATTTCCCAGTCCCTTGCCAGGGAATCTTGACGAAGAGCTGTTGTATAACGTATTGGCAGAAAATGGTTTAATAAGTTTTGCTGCTTGCAACCTTCAGCAAGTATTAAAACGGTTACGTTTATCACAGCATAGAAGAGCATGTGATGATTTAATGAACAAAACCCCGTTGAATTACAATCTTTAGCAAGTATCGACCCCTTAAAGCTTATATAGATTACAGCAAAAACACATAAATTGATTCAGTGAGTTTACAGAATTTTTAAAAAGATTCTCAAGCCATCTGAGTACTAAAACCCTTTACTTGAGCAATATTTAAGTAAGTTACTTTACTCGAATAAAACAGTTTTGATAAGCAGCAAATGGTGTGCTCTTTAAAACCTGAAAGTGCTTACTATATATGAGAATAAGTGTTGTATAAATCCCATATTAGGCACGGTGTTCCATCTTCGGTTTTGTCCACAAACCCACGATAACTCGATGGATCTCGTTCATCAAAGCAATCGGTGGGACGCGTTGTTTCTGGAACGATTTTAATCGTCCAGTTGGTTTAACACAAAAACGATTTTTGTTAAATAGTTTTTACTTCGAATATAAAATTATAATACAAGGTGTCCAATACATAACTTTATAATTTTGGTTTCGTATTTTGTTTATATGCTCTGTAATCATTCATTTATTTATCAAAATCAAATTAAGGGGTTTGTTGTGTGTTGTGTGTTTGCAGTTAAGTATTTTAACATAATGCAAATACGCAAACCTGTTGGAGTACAGAACTCCTTGAACAGTGTATATTGTTTTGGTTCTGGTGTTCATTCTTTACAAAAACTTTTCAAAGAAAATTTAAACAAGCTTGTTGCAAGTCACAAGCACCTACCGTGACAAACTGGAACTTCACAAAACTCCCACACTACAAATTGAGATTGTACAAAGCACCAGGGACGAGTGTCATTATCTGGACTTCTACAGAAACTGTGGTCACCGAGGCCTCCATACGGATAATACGTTGGATTGCTACAAATACAACGATATCGAGGTTAAACAAAGAGCTTAACTTTAAGGCTTTGAGTGATTACAAAGTTATCTGCGAATCTAAAACTTTGACTATAATCGTGAGCATCCTATCTGTGCTCAATATGTTTCAGCAACACTATTAACTATATAATCAAGCAACAGGCAGTACCATTAATGACTGAAAATGCAAAAGAAATCAAAGAACATAAAGTATAGCTCACAAAGTATGACTATGAGGAGTCTGTGATAGCCAGTTTTGACAGGAATATCCCGACTGCGTATAAGAAGCCATCCCTCGGTAAGCAAAGGCGTTGTTCTTTTTGTAACAGTCAACATATTGGCTAGAAATCGAGTTTGTGGTATTTGTAAGAAAATCGAAATCCGTAGTGTTTGCAGTACCACTACCTTCGAGCAAGATGTTCACCATTTTCGCATTAACAATAGCTGATGATATTTTCGTGGTACCTGCAAATAATAACCACCCTCTGTCTAGGCTTTAAGAGTAATAAACTTTTAAGAATGAGATATTCTATAAACATAATGCGTTACATCTTTAAAGTCTTCATTGGTACTTGAATCCATGCTCATGATTTTGCAGACTTACCACAGCTTCCAAAGTCACAACTACGCACTTCCCAGGAAAGTCCGCTGCACCTGCCTATCCCAGGCATTCCTTGGGTGCAGTTTCTTGTTCTAGAGGTTCATCAAAGTAAGAGAAGTAACTAGAAATTTTCAGTACAAACCATCACGCATACAACGTACAAATTTTGTCGAAATGATTAATATCAAAAATTAAGCCTTATGCCTGCACTTACTTGTACTCTACTCCCTCGCCGCACGATGTCGAGCAAGGGCCCCACTCCGACCATTTAGACCACGCTCCTCTTCTTAAAGCCATCATCAACTCAGTAGCTTTCACGGTATCTAAGCCTGTGATAATAGTCTTCCGTCAAAATCGGTATATTACAAAACAATTATAACTCCCGGTAAACGCTAAAGACGTGTATGCTTATACACTTACGACAACATTCTACCAAATTTTTTCGCAACAAGATGCTCATATTGATAAAAGTTTTTAAAGTGTTTGACTTACTTATCACGATGACGATGAAAATTGTCACCATAAACCGTCGTGCATTACACACTACCTTTGCCATGACTTTCACGAATATTTCTCCAGCAGATCCTTGCACTGACGAAACTTTGTGACATTTCAATTTATACCCTGAGTTGATTGACAAAAAGTAAGCAAAATGCTTTTTCACCCGTCGAAAATCTGCGTCGTGTACAAAATAATTACTCATTTCGTTGCGGTTGCTTATACCATTCTGCTGAAACCTTTGCTAATGTATTTAAGTCATTCAATTGATACGCAGCAATTATACAGAAATTTTTGTCCATATTAGATACGATTTAATTCCGTGTGAAAATTTGATAATTTTATATATACTGAATGTTCGAACATCTGTTTTTTGTAATTATAATTATAGATTATATGAATTAAATGGATGAAAGTTTTTATGACCTATTTAAGTTAAAGTAAAAACAAAAGCATGTGTTCTAAAACTA
The DNA here is from genome assembly GCF_947623445.1 of Clavelina lepadiformis. Classification (NCBI taxonomy): domain Eukaryota; kingdom Metazoa; phylum Chordata; class Ascidiacea; order Aplousobranchia; family Clavelinidae; genus Clavelina; species Clavelina lepadiformis. The sequence continues at coordinate 4,608,497 of NC_135248.1, read as the reverse complement.
CTCATTGGTTTTAGAACAATCTCTTGCCGCTGTTTTTCAGAAATGCAATACTTTTTAGATGGCTCATTATTCCATATGTACATGCAATTGTATTACATTACGTATGTAATAGATTTTTAGCAACATTTTAGCAGTAGTGTTTGAAGGATTGCGTTAATTGGGAGAAACAATTTACAAAAGTTGGAACAAATTTAACATGCCTAAAATAAATTTTTAAAAATTGAAAGAAGTTCCAATAACATTTGAATTAATTTGTTTGAAGCCAAATAAAGTTCATGAAAAACTTGAAAAACATTTAAAAATCGTTAATATAGTAATATTTGTCATGCGAAAAAATCAGAAATTGCCCGTCAGGAAATTGTTTGTAGGTTAACAACTTTCACAATTTCTGTAGTTATTCTGTTGATCTCAGAAGCACAATTTTAGAGATGTACACTCTTCCATATCTTTTTAGAAAACGAAAGATGTAAAATCAAACAAATTTGAAACAAACCTTTATGGTCGAAAAGCAGTGGCTTTTATTGAAGCCTTACGAAACACGTATTAAAATTTGTTAATTTTTGAGTAAATTAAAAAAAGTAAATTTACTTTCGAAGTTACAAAAGACTTCAAAGGAGTAATTTAGTTATTAATTAATTATTGTGCCGCATGTTTCTGACATGTACTTGTGGTTACCTAGGTTTATTATACCTGCTACCCTGTCTAACATACCACTAGTTTAGAGTCCAGACAATTAACAACCAAAGTATATCATTGTTGAAAATTATTCGATTGACCAGAATTAATAACATGCAAAAGTTGACTTGAAGCCAACGTCAAAACAGCATCATATAGCAACGAGTTATTTTGTACGGAACTTATCAATGAATAATTTGTTCACGAGCATTGGTATTTTTAAGTTCACACAGTTTCGGAACTTATTGCATTAGGTATATTCTGGCATGTTCTCGTGTGATCGACCGTTGCTCCACCCGATTTAAACAATACATTTGATTTATTTTAAAATTGGAACATACTATGAAATCTTGTCACTATGCAACCAGTGTCGATTATTATTATATCTAAAGTACAATGCAAACGCGCAAACAAACAAACAGATGTATTCATGAGATCCGTCCTGCTACACATCCTGTTATGTGGATGTTTTATGAAGCTTATGCTTGCTGAATTACCATCTATAAATGAGTAGGTTGTACATGTTATAGCAACGTGCTTTGCAAGAAGGAATATAGAACTAGTACAGTTCAAAAGGTAAATTTAATGCTTCTGTAATTACTGTAACTATACAGTATAATGTATACCATTTTCAAATTACATCTATGTATTTTTGAAATGGTTTAGCAATTCTACAGATAAAGTTTTTTTTACTAATAAAAGCGTAAACTGTTAAGGAGAATTCACAAAATAATGACAGATAGTTAGATAGTTTCGCAAGTTAATACAAATGATAGCATCCGTCTTTGGGTTAAAAGTTGTAGCATCAAAGTTTGCTTCTAAAGTTAGCAGTTATCGTCTAGAAAAGTTGTCTGCTTTTACAATTATGCTGCGAATTCTTTTTCATCTTATTTACTCCCAGGCCGGCGTCAGTAAATTTATCACCTTTCGAACAAAATTTACATTTATTCTAATTGTTTCAAGATTGTTTAAGAGATATTTTGCATTTCGATAAAACAATGCAAGTCTATGAATAAAAACTAATCTTGTTATTGTGTCATTTAACGGCATGAATAATAACAAGCTTTCAACTCATTTCTAATTTTGGAAAGGTTATTTGTAAGAGTAGTAATATATGATATGAGGCTATAGAGACATTTTCCAGACGCAGCTTCGCAACTAACATTTATAAGCATTTTGCATCATGTAAAAATTATGAGCTATATAAAATCTTTTTAAATTTTGCAAAATATTTTATAAAATTAAGTTATGCGTCTGGAAAATATCTTTATGGCCTTATTTCATACACCGTACTCTCTTATTAAGGTTATTTGCGAGTTTCAAGTTAGTTAATTCAATCTTTGCAAAAGTAAAATTTACTTGAAGACTCAAGGATAAATTAATCCCAGGTTAAGAATTATTCCTTTAACACGAGTTACTGTTATGTGTTGTCACTGTTACGAGTCACCGTAAAGCAGCCAACGCGTTTCATATCAGCTTATTCCATATAAACTTCCGCGGGCATATTTTTCACTCCATCCTTCCCATCACTATGCGCAATGATCTCAGGACCCACAGTGAGTCATTTGCTGGTGACGCATTTCCAATTCCTATTTCTGTTTTCGCCCCACATTCGCTCTGTCCCATTTGCGCGTATTCCTGGTTTAAGCATAAGTTGCATGAAAGAGCACACAGCTAAAGACAATGTAGGAAGAAAGGTAGTTGATTTTAAATACCACGTGGCTGCAATGAAAGCAACGATTGCTGCAAAAATCATATTTATTGATAGGTTAATCTGACATGCTTGACATTTGATTGATTTTGCACCAATTATGGTATGTATGTATTTTTAAAACAACGTTCGACAAAATATGTAGGCAGCTTTAGTCAACAAAAGAGGATTTTAAACGCCAAAAAATATGCTCAAATAAATTACTGTTTTAATGAAACAAATCGACCTTAAACAAAAAAACGTATCTTTGCCCAAAATCGTTGCTTGACGCTTGCCGTTGTTTCTTTATTGTTAACATGTTGACTGCCAAGGCATGATTGGTTAATTAGGTCCAGCTGCCAAACAACTTTTGCTAAAAGTCGCTCTTTTCTATAATATGAATGTCGTTTAGAGCTTGACAGTAATTTTGGTGTGTCTTGTCTTTTTTTATCTGTTGCCACCAGTCTCTTCTCAGGGAAATCCCCTGTAAATTCTTGACTTGTTTATTTTTTGGGGTTTATTGGTAGTTCAGTTACAATACTATAAACTTAAAGACTACTACTATTTTACCGGAACAAAAAGGGCGTCGAAGCTATTTTTTATATTTTTTTGTTAACCTAACTTAAATGCTATAACATAGTAACCTAAACCTAATCTTAAATATCTTTTAATTAAAATATATCTCCAGTAAAACCTTAAATAGCTAAAATCAACTTTTTGCATACCCATTCTTCCAACCTAACCGCCTATCGTTAACAACAGGTTGCGTGACCTTTTTACGGTGAAATAGTCACTTTGTAATATAAAGCCATTTACGTATTTCTTTTACTCCTTATCATACATATATTGTATATGACGTTCTGAGTGTTTCAGCAGAAATCTGGAGAAATCTGTGTTTTACCGTGTGTATAGTAACCTTAGGATATACTAAGAGCAGCAAGAAACCCAGTATGTCATCATGATGAGGGTTAGTTAATAATCTCCGTTCAGATGCACTTAATTGCTGACAACTTTTTTAAAAACAAATGTTTTTTGGGAAAACCTTTAAATTATTCAAATGGGTGTCTGATAATTTTATGAATTGGTCGTGATACACTTGATGTTGCATTAGATAATCAACACCATAATTTGTCTTACCTTAGCTGGGAACGAAATCACGGTCAGTTTCTAAGCCGGAGATTCTGGTTTGACACTCCCGGTTCCGAGTTTAACATGCGGTAATTATTGCAAGCAGACAGTTTTATAGTTGTGGTGTCAAAAGAAAGTAAAACGAATTAAGTCGGGTTTTATCTTAAGTTAATTGAAGTTGTGAGATAGATTTGGTTTCGGTGTAAGTTAGTAGTTGATTCCTTCCTAATCAGATCAAAACTTAACTGGAAAATTCCTCTGAGTGAACAATTTTATCGCTAATATAATGGCAACTAAATTTTTTTTTAAAACTTATTATTCTATTATCCTATTTATGCTTATGAGTCATGACGTCGCATATATGACGAGGAAATAAGCTATGCTTACCACACAACATGCAATACAACAATAGACTGCTTCTTAAACTTCGGTTTCGAAAGCTTTCGTTCAATGTGTATTGTTTAGAAGATTGCAATTAACTTGAAAACTACTTAGCCACGTATGAGAAAAATAAATGTTTGACGTCATTTGCGGAACAAAGTGACTGATTTAGAAAACTATGATTTAAGTTGTTGTTATGCGAAGGACTTCGTGATGATCGGGCCTCTTCAAAGCCAGTGAGCGCACAGTGTTGCGTCACAAATCCTTTGGACGTGCCTGACGTCATGTAAGAAACGTTCATAACGAAGAAAAATATATTTTGAAACTGTTTTCAAATTTATTAGTGCTTTACATACTATTTCGGTTTTAGTTGACAGTTTAGAGATGGAAGGCAGTTTAAGTCCATTTTCAAACTATATAATCAATCTAGACAAAGATCGAATTATGTCAAAATCCATTCCACTCATCTTTTCATATACAATGTTTGAGTTTCTCTTACATAAATTTGTACGCTGAATAGAATATCGAACGCTTTATGACCAAAATTTTCTATGAAAAAATGAATTGTTCTCTGTTAACCTAGTAGTTTAACCAATGTTTAACGTCGGTGTTATGCAGCAACCAAAACAAGCTATATCAGCTTTCTGTTGCCAATAAAGGAAACTACAGTTAAGGCACGTAATCACTATTGGAGGAATGCAGGAAAAGTGTTGTTTTCACTTTATTGTCCATTTCATCTAATGAATATACTTCCCGGTTTCACTTTAGCTTTTCAGGCAATTACAAAACAAAGGGAAGCCAGTTTTATCTGAAGGTGCAATCAATTTCCTTGAATGTCGTCATAAGTTTTCGATGTGGGAAGTACTGACGCAAGAGCGGCACAGTTCTTTTTTTCCAAACAGTTTTGAACACAATCCGCTACCGTTATATACGCAGCGCCCAATGAATGGCACGAAGCAAATGAGTTGAGGCTTAGAACAAAAACATAGTGACGTATAATGAACTCAAGCTTAGCCTACTGTGCCCGGTTTTCTTCGTATGTGAAAGTGTTAGGATTAAGCGTGGAAAGATATATGTCCAACGCGTATAAAGAATAATCCAAATACTTGCCAAGTTATATTGAGAAAAGTTTTGTATCTTTCGTATATCGTCTTATTATTAAAATATTTTCTGGAATTTGCAAGGCGTTGTAGAGTTGTTAGAATATAAATAGAATAATTTGCAGTTATGTGGAGATCAACTACATCAGAGTTCATGTCGCGGCTCACGTTTGATGACGTGTGTAAGTTTCGATGACAACTTGTTTGCCGTATAGACAGATTTCAATCCAATATCAAAATACTTTGTCTGAAAATTAAAATGTCTGAAGATAGTTTGATATAATCTATAAACGTATTCTCGATTTGCGAGATATATAGGAGTAACAGAGATATTTGCTTCATAATGAGATTCTTGAATTGAACTCTTCATCGAAGTAAATTTGGGTATAAATTTAAAGGATATACGATAAGCCTGTGTTATATGCCAAATAGTTTGAATTCAGAGATGGTTGCTAAGCGCTTAATACTGAACAAATTGAAGAAGGCAAAGTTTGAAGAATAGATTATTTTTATCCAAAAGTATATTTTTTGACTTGTTTTAAAACTGTATAGTGTATAAGAAGATTGTTCGCAGTAATATCGATTCTTTCTGTCACACAGGAAAATAATTGCCGAAAAGTACACGGTACTCGGCCTGTTTGTTTTTAATAACAATTGGAAAAGATCCATAATGGAAGCTACGACACAAACAGTTGGAAATCAGACGTTTTCGAATGCAACTACATATCCTGCAGAGGACTTCGATTCAAATAAGCTGAAAACGGCGTCTCTAATATTTACATTTGTCGCTCTGGCTTTTGTATGTTATATCATCATTGCGATCTCGTATTTTGGCTTTACCAAGAAACTCATGATCGGTTGCGGAGGTAAGCAAATGAGCAAGTTGTAAACTTTAGATATTTCCGGTAGTCGTTGCGCCATACCTTACCTTGGGCCATAAACATTAGCCCTAACGTAGATTAAACTTGCTACCAATCACGTTGTTTACAATTTTTTGCCAGAACAATTACTTGTAAGAATTAATGTACAACCAAGTACCGTGCTAAGATACGAATTAACTGTGATACCAATCTATGCACATTTAATGAGCTAATACTGTAATGTAACACACATTACCGCGTCACTAAAACTGTTGCATAAAATGGTTAATCCGCATCCATAGCACAGCTTAATATTATGCATTAATGCTTAACTACAATGGTGCGTTATTTGTAAGTTGCTCACAACGATTATTGCGTTTTGCGTAACAATAACGCTAAGGCTGCTTAACGTTTTACATTCAATGTGATGATTATGTCTATCAATACTGGAATGAGGTAGTGTACGACCATATACATTTATAGTTGCAGGCTGCGGAAGTGATTTGTTTAAGAAAGATATTGATCATATCTTTACATTTCAGGGTCTCGCAGTTGGGAACAGAAGAATCGAGCACAATCAGTAGTAAACTTGATGATACTTGTGGCTGCGGTTTCTGTGCTTGTTTACGTCGGCATCGAAATACCGTTAATCGTGCCCCAAGTCGAACCGTTCTGCGCCGTTTATCACCGAATTAAGATCGTCTCTTTTGCCATAACGCTTTCGTCTGTGTATTTTGCGCTGTGGTTTCGAGTATACACCGCTTTCTACTCCAATTCTATTCTGAAGGAGATTATAAGCAGAGTGCCAAGAGTAATCAACTTTCTCACACTTGTCTTTCTTGCCCTTACGATCACCAGCAACTTTGTCTTGTTTTTCACCGCCCCTGCCTATGCGACGACGCCCAAGGGATGCTCACCAGTTCAAAACAAAGAAAACAATAAAATCAAGTGGGCTGTGTTGGTTTTGTGCACCACTGCTTTTCAAGTTATGCTTCTGTATTCCTTCATTTACCCTTTACGCGTTCAGCAACAGAAAATGCTCGCGAGAGGTTTTGACCCAAAGTCTACGATGCCCATACTGAAACGGGCTGCCATAACAGCAGTTGTGTGTGTGCTTTCGGATATTTTAAACTCGGTTTTCGCCATTCTTTACAAAAACCCAACCGTTTACATCAACCACATTGTGTTCAGTTGTAACTTGCTCATCAACTTGGTTGCCGTGGTTTTATCCGCTGCAAACTGGAAAGAGAAAATGGTTGCATGTCGGTGCTCGATTCACGTGGTGCCCGTGTCTGGACGAAAGTATTCCAGTCAAGCAACTGGGTCGACTGGTACCAGCAACCTTCATAGTCACAGCGTGGCAGCCAGTTCCCACAGCGGCCAAATTGCGTCGGTGGCGAAGGTGTAACTGTGGAAATGAAACTGCTGATTTGACTAAAATGTCGTTTTGTGTAACTTTACATTTCTTTCAATCTCACGAATAAGCAGAGTTTTGAGACACAAAATTATATGCTATTTTTCGTGCTTTATTTTATCATTGTACTTGGAAAATTTCATTATTCCACAAAAGTAAACAAAAATTAAAAAATGTTACCCTTCGTGAGAATATTACTCATTGTAAAGTTGTTTAAAATATTTTGCTTTTTAGTATCTTTAATGTCTTTTCTATGGTTGTAGTGCAACTAAGAAAAATATCTTCAGGTTGTATATTTTGCTTTACACGTTTAATAGGATTCGGTTTTTTCTTTTAACCCTAAACTTTGAGGAAAGCACGTGCAAATACAAATTTATCTCATGCCAAAAAGCACTATAACTGAATTAACTTGTATTGTTTTTGGCAAAACTTACCCCACCGCTCATTTTTTCAAATCTTTTTTCCAGCCTATTCAGTTATACTGTAGTGTTCGTTAATATGATGTGTACTTGTGTTTGCACTAGACTAGCTCAATGCATTGTGACGTCATCGTACGAAAGGCGGAAATAAAAATGCTGACTTTGTTTACAGAATGACTCAAAAGCTTTAAAAATTTTGATGTGATGATTTGCCAGCAGTGGGAAGCGAAACTTGCGTTGATTGCTTGTCCTGTTTTCATCGCATAAGTGCGCTTTTGGTAATTGAAAATTATCCGTATACTGATACCGTCTCATTCAATACCCGGTTTGCACTTAAAGTGAGGAGCAAGTTAAAAAGAAGTTAACCTAAATTTGTGGCGTACGCCGCAACCTGTCTCTTATTTTTTTACACTCTAAGATGTTTATATTCATTTGCAGTATTTATGACATAACTGGAATGCGCTTCGATCGCACATTGGAAACGACAGATTACACTGACCGCATCCGTGGTACCAACATAGGTTGCTATATATAGAACTAGTTATATATATGAACTATATATACTGTAGGCTACAAGTGATAGAAAGTGCATAAGCGGCTTTACCCGTATCAAGTCTCAGATAGTTTACACTGGTGACCCCCAAACCCGGTTAATTTCTGTTTATTTTTCACACAGCAAGATCGATTTCTTTCACTGGCTCGAATCTGGAAAGGTTCACAGCAGTTTTTTGATGAATTTAAGCAAAAAAATCTTCCAAACTCTAATTTCTTCTTGCGATCCAAGTGCCCAGTGCGCACACATATTACAAACTATGCAAGCTCAGATTTTTATTTTGCAAGAACAAGTGGAAAAACGGCCACGACTGTTTCAATTTTTACAGTGTCAAGCAGCATCGTCTGTTTCATCGTTGCGGCAACACGGAGGCTGTCAACTTTCTGCAGAAACGTTTGTTCCGCAACATCACCAACAGCACTTGCTGAACAAGCCGCCTCGCAATGGTAGTGACAAATGTCTTCAAACGCAGTGAAAAAAGCCACCCAGGAACAACCTTCTACCCACAAACGTTGCAGCCCGGAACAACGCCAGCACAAGCTTTAATTACGGTTACCACAAAACGTTGGCAAGTTGGCCAGAAAGCCTTCCCAAAGATTTTTTTTCTACCGCAACGATGAATCTTTTAACAAAAATGCAATCGTCACGGACGCCAATGTCTCGCCTTCCCACCAGTCACCTTCCAGTAAAGTTTGAAACGAAACTCACGCAAGTCATTACAGCTCTTTAAACCTGAGACAAAGATACGCAAACTGTACAACAATGTTTCTTGACGTGGGGCTTGGCAAAATGTTGGTGAAGTATGTGAATTAAAATTTAACGAAGAAATATGTAATACCTTTTTGCAACTTTCTCTTCAAAATTGAGCAAGAATGCTCCTGTACCTGTCTAATAGTTTATTTAGGAGGAGGGCCATGTCCCTACAGTCAACCCCTCATGAACCCAATTGTTTTAAATGCCCTTATGAACCTAATATTTGGGGGCCGTAGGCTTTTTCGCGTCTTTGTTCCTTTTTTGTCATCACATTCCCTTGATTGCCTTCGCTCACCATCCGGAACAACAAAAACTTTGTTTGCTTACGGGAGTCTGTTCTGAACCCTGCTGGATGTGTCTGGTGTATGTGATTACTGGATCGAAAACACTAACTGCTATTATTATCTATTACATTTTTTGCCGGCCATACACTCAAGCCAGTGTGGAAAAGGTGTGAGACGGGCCAATATTAGCCCGGGCCTACGATTTTTAACGGGGCCTGTTATTTTCTTTCAAACTTTCATTAACTTTCATTTTGCAGTGTGTAAAGAAAACAAGCTTTAACATTTGAGTGGTGGAAATTTGGCAGCAACCTGCATATACCTATAACCTGCATGATTTTACATTTATGTGGAGTCAATAGAAATGAAATTAAGAGCTAGCACCCATTTTTAATCAATTTTTTTTATTTACACCATGTTTTTAACGTCAAATGTTACAAAAACGTTTTTAAAACAAAAGTTTATAAAACTTTTACAGTAACATATTAAAATAATGCTAACAAGTTTAGTTTTCAATGAAGAAACATTGGACCTTTCGATTTTTTCTCTGATGTTAACTAGCACTGGAATAATTACGTTGTGATGAAAATCTGTATAGAGTGTAAATTGACAATGGTGACGACTAGCCGTTTATGAATTAGGCTATGCGTTTAAGATTTACGAATTTATCTCATTTTTGCAAGGATGTAGGCTCAAGGAAAAAGAACTTTCAAACACCTTTTTATGCGCTTTTTATTTTCACAATTAGATAAATATCTTGAAAACTTGACAAAGTCGAATTGCAAAAAATGCTGTCACTAAGTTTTTATCAGGTAACCTACCAATCTAAAAATTACGACAAAACCTCAATGTTTTACCGTATTTTAGTAAAATGTTGCTTTAGTTTGAGGTTATTACGGGAACTTTTGCATAAAAGCGGGTTTGCTGTAGTTTTTAATTGATTAAATTCTCAATAAGCATATTCGTGTAATACCTCAGAGAGTTTAAAAGAATGAAACACCAGTTAGTATAGATAGGCATATAATTCGTGACGTAATAACTTACAGTTGGGCTACCAATAACTAAGTCGCTTTGAAGGGTTTCAACAGTCAATTGCGTCAAACATATCTAAGGCAGTATACATTTCTCAAACGTTTCTTTACCAAAGCCTCTCAAATACGTTTTAATGGAAATATATAGAAAGGCGTATACTTACGCACGGCTCTGTACTCCACATATTTCATATCTCATGGTTTTTGGTTTATATGTAGGTTTACGACTGTATTTATGCTGAAAAATTTCAAAATAGTATTACAGTTCGCAGTGTAAATGATTTGTTGTAACTTAATTGCAATAATGACTGCATGATTCTGTAAAATATTTATTTTTCTTTTAATTTTTAATGGGAATTTGAGTTAGTGGACGTCTGTCTTTTTCGCATGCCAAGTTTTAAGCAAATTGAAAAGTGAGGCTCTGGAGCCCGTGCCCCAGTTGCCTTATTTGTCCCTTTTCGCTGCTGTCTTTACTTTCAAACGCAATGAGCACAACATTTTTCTTCTTGAAAATAATTAAAGAAATTACATTTATTCATAGATCAACGCTGTTGTCTACATTATATTTAGCTGGATACATTACGTAACATAATAGAATTAGTTGCTGAATGTTCACTTTTAAACTGGCAAAAGTGACTTTGATGTGTCTGAAATTTTAAGCTTGAGCGGCGATAACAATCCCTTTAAAATAGATCTCGTTAATTCGTGTTAGATCCTAGACTGAAAACGGTACATTGATATGACCATATACAGCATAAAAATAAAAACGCAAACAACACTCGTAACCAAATATTATTGTATAGTAAAGTAACTATGACATAAAACAAAAAATACATTTAAGTAAATCAATAAAATGATTTAAGTTTGAAAAGGAAACTTGAGTTGCAACTCCTTAATCGCCGACAAAGTTAAACAACAGCAAAGTAACTGAAATATCTGTAAAACCATACGAAGACCTTACCCTTATAACCCACATGAAATCCATGATCAGCCATTTTACGTTAATGTAAAGACATCAAAAACATTAGCAACAAAATCTGAAACGTCGAAGCAGAAGCAGCCAACATATGTCAACGAATTTGTTACTGACAGTTTAGTTCAGGTGAGAAGTAACTGGGGTGTCGTGATATTAAGATGGCGTTAAGAGGCGTCGTTACCCACAACGTTATGCAATATCAAACTACAGCGCTTTTTGCACTTCAGGAAGTTTGTTCAAAAGCTCTTCATTTATTATCGTGAGGAAGCTTGTGTATATAGTTTTCAAGAGTTATCTTTGCACTTCACTTGAAAATTACTCAAACACGCGGTTGAGGAAAAGAAACTTTTGACGTCATTGGCGGAACAAAGTGGTTGTCTTTCACAACTGTGAGTTAAGCTGCTATATACGCAAAGGACTTCGCGACGATGAAATCTCTTCTATAAAGACACTGGGCACAAGCCATTGGGTTACAAATCGTTTGAGCTTGCCGGGCGTCATGCGAAAAGAGTTCAAAACAAAGAAAAAGATATTTTGAAAAATAGTTTTAAAATTAATTTATTCTTCACCGATTATTTTGGTTTTAGCTCATCGTTAAGAGATAAGAGGCAGTTTAAGTCGGAAAAACTTAAGCCGTGAAAAGGCAAATGTTGACGCATAAATAAAAAATAAAATTCTTTGACAATTTATATTGAGGACAAATTGGACTTTGCATGTCGTCTTATGCTTAAAATATTTTCGTAAACGTTCATGGCAATGCCGGGGTCTTTTACGTATAAATAGAGTAATTACCAGTTACATATAAGTATCAATTACGTCATGGTGTATGTTGTAGCAGCTCACGTTTGATGACGTGTGTAAGTTTCGATGACAACTTGTTTGCCGTATAGACAGACTCAACCCAATATCAAAAGACTTTTTGTGAAAAGTGAAATGTCTGAAAATATTTTGATAATCTAAAAACGTATTCCCGATTTGCGAGATATATAAGAATAAAAGAGATATTTGCTTCATAATAAGACTGTCGGTTTGAGCTCTTCATCGAAGTAAATGTAAGTATAAAGGATGTATAAAGCAAGTGTTAAGGATAACACGCTTTTGTGTTCAAGGATGTTCGCATTTCTTTAAATCAAAGTCGCAACGACTAGAGTCCGTTTTTTTTAAAGACTTGATTCAATTCTTTTTCAAGAAAGTTACATAAAAGGTTTAACTCCAACCGACCATTGAAAAGACTCGACCTCGAATCGGTCTATTACGATTTTATTTTAGCATTGAGGAAATAAGAACTTCTTGATTTTTGGTCCAAACATATTAAAGTGTAACTAAAAATGAATTTATTTGTCTACGAAAGCGAACCATGCAACAAATAAAGCAAATTTTATTAAAACTCTTAACGTTCTTGTTCACAAAAATGATATTTTTTCTTTTTGTACAACTTGGTTTCTAATAACAGTCGAGTCGACTTGATTCGAGTCATTTCTTCCAAAAAGCTCGACTTAACTTGATTTTTGGAAAATAAATGACTTGACTTGATTTGCGAATCGAGTTTAACAACTTTTCTACGACTCTTTTTTTAATATTGATAAATTAACAAAATGTTTGCAAAGGTCGTGCGAAAGAGTATTCGAAGTTGTTTTAAACACAGACTGCATATGGAGATCGTTTGTAGTAATACCACTTTTTTCTGTCACACAGGAATATAATTGCCGAAACGTACACAGCACTCGGCCTGTATATTTTTAATATCAATTTAATATCTCTAATATTTACATTTGTCGCTCTGGCTTTTGTATATTACATTATCATTGCGATCTCGTATTTTGGCTTTACCAAGAAACTCATGATTGGTTGCGGAGGTAAGCAAATGAGCAAGTTGTAAACTTTAGATATTTCCGGTAGTCGTTAGGCCATACCTTAAAGCACTAAACCTGTTTACGACACATAACTATGGTGTATATCACACGAATGAAAAGTGAATCATTAGAATGAATCACTACTCTAGACTCTAGAGCATATGAGATTTAAGTTGAAGTATATTGCCTATGTATTGGATGAGGCAAAATAAGTTGGATACAGACCAATGCAGTTTGCCAAAGGTACTCCAAAGGCATCCAACTGGTCCACTATAAATATATCCGTATGCAAAAGTGTAAGACAAACAAATGACTACATATACAAAGCATTTAAAACGTGAATATATAACACTTGTTAAAACATGCATATAGAAAAATACTTAAAACACACACATGTAAATATTGCGGTATTAAGTAACAAACATAAAATGGACAATGTGTTTTAAGCAGACAAATAGGTTCACTCACAATTTAAAACAAAATAAATTATTTGCACATCCGTAAGGGACAGTAAAGGCTGTAAGAAGGAAATGCTACAAAACCACGAAGTCCTGGTTATCTAAAAATGCAAGCAGTAGATTCGAAGTTTACGATATAACGACATCAAACCAAACTTAATCTTAGAACAAATGTTTTCTCATAACAAGACATTGTTTTGTTTTGAACTGGCTATTACTGGACAGTGTCCTAACTTCTGGTCATTGCGCAACATCGCCATGGAAATAGCTTATTTTTCCAATTCCTGTCTGACATAATAACTGCAATCAAGTTTATAAGGAGGTCAGAAGTATAAATAACATAATTAACATAAGTTGTATGATGTTTGTAAAATATTGCGAAGAATGAATTTAGGATGTCCGAAAGTACACACACTCCAGCGGTAATGGCAGCTCGTTTTATGACGGATGTCGTAAACTTTACATCGAATCCTCGATCAGCCATTTTACGTTCATGTATACGTAAAGGATAAATGAAAGATATCAATAACAGAATCTGTAAGGTCAAAGTACTAGCAGCCAAAACAACCCAACGGATTTTTTGTTGACCAGTTCCTTCTGGTGAGAAGCAACCGACAGATGTCGTTACTAAGGTAGGAGATAACAAAAATATGATGCAATTCATAGGCACTATGATAAATAAAATTATTAGGGAAATGTAGTTTAAATATCTTGCTTTCTTAGCGATTATTGTTTTTATAACTGGATGGGAATAAAATACTGAATAAACTCTGTACCATAGAGTAAAATAATCTAAGAAAATTGCCATTGTAAAGCTGACAATTTTTATTTTATGATAATTGGCACAAAAAGGCTCTTTTTGAGGTACGATGAGTGGCAATTCCGAAGCGGCATAAATAAGTGGGAAAAATGCAGCAAGAAATGTTAAAAAATTGATGAGTGCTTCAGTTCCTCTTGTTTTGTCTGATACAACAACGAAAAGCATTTAGTGAACTATGTATAATTGAAGTTCGAAGAACAGAAGTGGTTTAACATCTGTCTATCAAGCAACAAATCAATAAGTAGCATTTGGGGTCGTCTCGCTTTTTCTCTTTTAGACTTACCTTTAAAACTCATTAACTTATTTTTGTGTCCGTAATATCCAATGGCAATGATTATGTAGACGAGTAGCAAGGTTGCAAAAGAAATGAATGTCATGGATGCAATCCTCTCCGTATTAGCCTCTTTTATTTCTAGTTCTGGTGAAGCGGTTCCGTTTGTAATAGGTAAAAAAGTGGACATAGATGCCAATGCAGACATAGTTGTTTCATTCGTAACCATTATAAGACTTTTACGGTTGCAAGTTGCAGGTCACACACTGAAAACTAAAAAAGACAATCTTTAACTTTCCTTTCTCACCTACACAAACTTTTAATTTGAAACATACAAAGCACAAGAGCTCTGATTTAATCTGAAAATTGTTTGTAGAGATCTCACTGCAAGCCGCATTAATTCTGAAACGCATTTTTCTCACGAAGTCTGTTAAATACTGTATATGGCAAACATCGTTGCTTTGAGAAAATCTTTGATGGCAAGCAGGTGACGATGGCACTCACGTCATCCACCTTCAGACTGCATGTGACTTTAAGACTAAAATTATGAAATTATGAAGACGTTTCAACAAACATTGGACGCCCTTCATACCTAATTTAAAGAATTAAAATCAGGATGAAAAAAGATAAAATCAGCTTCTCCGTCATGTTTAGTGATTTTATTAGGACAAACCGGTTTCATTAATTTGTTCACAGCAATTGCGCTGTCTCAGTGTATTTTTTTAATTGCAGTATATCTTAGCCATACTGACATCAAACTCCCCTAGTCTGCCGAAGGTAACTGTGAAGGATAGGCCTAATTGTTAATATCAATCCCTTACATAAACTAGCGAGCTGCTTATAATCTCAATCTTTGTGAAATGTTTTTCTAGTTTCAAAGCTTCGGACTCATTCTGGTTCAATTTGTACTTGTTTTCTAACCTTAGTGAAATTCGATTAATCACTTGATGCCTCCACAGACACGTCAATCCAGTAAATTTAACCACACATTTTGGAACACCTCCTACACTCAGCGTCGATGTGTAGGACGTGCTAATCAGTAGGCTCAAGGAAATTGTAGTTAAAATGCAGCAACCGTGAAAGCCAAGAAATTTACAGAATCTAACGTAGCCTGTCCTACCTCTTGTTTCTGTGTGGTGAACAATCAGACGAAAAAAAATTGGCAAACAGACTATTTGCAAAAATTGTTTCTTCAATGATTCTGCCAACTTTTCCAACGCTATCCTAGTACTGTCTTTTTATATACCCATCGTTGCTTTGAGGAAATCCTTGATAACACAGTATAGGCTGTGATGGCACGTCAGTATACGTCATACACCTTAATTCAGACTGCGTGTGATCTTAGGAATATAATTGCAATGAACAAACATCGGGTAAACGACTTATCTATATAATTTTTAGACATAAAACTATAGGATAGTCTTTCCGCGACGTAGTAATTTTAAAATGGCAAACCAGATTCATTGATTTGTTAATAGCAATTGCTTTGTCTCAAAATTTTTAACGTTTGCTGTATCTTAACCTTATAGGTATTATATTTGCATAATCGGTGAAGGTAACGTTTACAATTATCGTTAATATCTATAACATGCACATAACGTAAATTTTAATAATATAGTATATTTAACATCTATACACATACACTTTTTTGGGAACCCAATTTATTCCCTCAAGAGAGTTGTGGGGGCAGCAGCTTTTAGAGTTCCCTAAACATTTTTTTTTTACAAGGTTGAGTAAAGAAAAACTTGGATCGTGACCAATCCAGGTCAGTGATGTAGTTTTACCACCTAATTCTTGGGCGCTCCTTTGGTTTTTTATTGATCTGTTGGGCAAGCATGACTTGTTGACTTTTTCGCAATTCTTTCCTGAGGCATTTAAGTCTATATCAGGTAATAGAACTTTCAAACAACAAAACACAAGTTCGGGCAAGTCTTTACAAAAAACTGAACTGAGTCAGACTTTAACATAATGCATAATTTGCATTCATAAAAAATTTCATGTTTCGATCTTTCTGGAATGTTCGAACAATGACGATAGAATAAATGCTAATATTGCTCTACTGTACCGTCTGCAACATCGACCATGCGTTACTTTGTACCATGCTGAGGATAACAACCAATTAGGATTGCTGTAAATGAGATTAAGACAGTGAAAAGTGTTCAGAGTTCTGTGAGTGTTTGAAAGTGCTTAACAACATCTACGATGCAATCAGTGATAAGGACAATGTCAACTATGCCCGAGAAAAGCTTTGATCGTACCTATTTGACACATCACTACATCTAGCACTATTGGGCCATGGACCCCCTTACGAACCCAACGTTTTAGGCCGCTAATTTTTTTACGATTTAATTTTTCTTTTATCACATTTTCTTGTTTGCGACTGCTTATCAGCTATAACCTTTCGGAAAACGTATAATAGGCTTGAATACGGCATTTCAAAATTGTTGTATACAACTTTAATTAATTGTTTTACACGGCGTTTCAAAAGAGTGTATTATAAGCTAGCTGCTATTGGCCGTGTAAATATGAAAATACATTTCATTTTAGGGCATTTTAAAGCAGTTTCTGGAGCGTAAAAACCCAAAATCTTTAAGCTTAGCGTCTTTTAGGTGGGAAATAAAAACATAGAGATTTTAGACCCAGCTTTTAAAAACTTTTGCCTCCCTCATCGCAATCCTAAACACGCCACTGTATGTCACTTACGTTACACTTAAAAATTGGTATGATCAACAACCAGCTGAACTGCACAAAGTGGTAAAATCCATTCCGAAAGATTTTACGCTGATAATAATGGTAATCTATACTTGATCATTTGGAACAAGCGTTTATCCCAAACGTCACTGTATTTGTATAACATTCGCGACAGCTATTATACAGCTATACAAAGTTTCTCAAAATGCACATGTTGTCATATACGAACCCAATACATTAATGCTATATATTTTAATACATTAATATCATACATTATATACCTGATGTACAGTAGGTTATGACGTCATGAGGTTATGACGAAAGAATGACCAGATCGAATGATACAGAGAAGAATTTGGTCTTGATGAGGTCACGATTCAACATTCCAGAAAATGTACTCTGGCGCATGCCGCCATTTTTGACGCTCGCTTGTAACATTTTAGGTTGAATTGGGTATGAAGTTTAGTCAAATCAAGCAGAGTTTAGCGCGTCACTTGGTACCGCGAAAAACCGTTTTTCGCATTTCACCTTATCCAGAACTGAAAAGGTAGGACGCGACGGCGTGTGTTATCTTTTTCGATACCTGGACATATACTCAGTATGCATTTTTCGTGCACTTGAGTCGTATGTTTACATTACAATTACATGCCGTGTCGCTTGAAGCGTATGTGAGAAATATTTGACCTAGTAGTAAGTTTTAAGCACCCAAACCTTGTTATTAGATTCTTTTATGCACTACAGATGACCATATCAACTTAAATATGACAAACAATTGTGACAAAAAAGTGGTGTTAGTGCGTGTGGTTTATATTTCTGACAAACTCTTCTGTTTAAAACAATATATTCATAAGCGAAAAGGGTCATTACATTATCTTTACACATAGAAAATATCTAAAACTTTTACTACAGTAAAATACCTTGCTGATATTTCCATGAATGCTTTAGCAGTCAATCATGAAATTTGAAAACCAATATTTAGGAACTCGACTGATACAAATCCATTGAAAAAAGATTTCCCAAGCTGATAGATTAAAATCATGCCAATAAATTATTATCAATTAAATCATTAAAATCATTTACAGTATGGTGTCGTCACATGTAGCTCCTACCTGCCGGCAGACAGTGTGGTATGATAGTATGGCAACCGGCATGACCGTACGTGTGATTTAGTCAAAAACATACACACAACATTATACATACGCAAGTCACAAAGTCGGAGAGCTTCAAATACGTCTTCAGATGGTCATATCTCGCATTGTAATCGTTATATACAGAAATTATTATAAATGCTGTGTGTCACAATGTTAAACAAATGAATTAAATTTCGGTACTCATGTTCTAACACTAGCGATTGATGTTTTGATGATGATTGATGCGATGCAAAAAGAAATACTTTTCTGCAGACTTATTTGTCTTTCTGTCGTGGCACAGATAAGTGAAATGCTATGCTGTCGCAATTTAAAAACTTTTCAAGTTTGCATCATGACTTCTTTGATCGATCTTCCATGATCACAAAACGTGAAGAGCTTCCGGCCATCTGATATGGTAATTGCCATCGCCTTGCATCAACGTTTTAGCAAAAAAAAAGAGATTTTGCCATGTAGCACTGAAACATACAAAAAGAATGAGAGTAAAAGTTATTAAAAAAGTTGCAATATTAATGTTACCATGTTTAAAATCATGGAGCAGTACGGTTGACCCTCATGATATAGCAAATACGGTAAAAATACTGAAGTACATTACATAAATCTTACCCAGAATTACCGCCTTTGCAAACACGGACCGCTTTATTGTAGATTTGCATTAATTTTTCAACCAGCATAAACTTATCCAACGGTTAAAAACCACAATTCAAAACATTCAAACGACAAAATTAATTTTTATATTTCTTCAATTTCTCGAATCATTTTGAGCAATTTGTTGCTATACAGTGCTTCTTCTCGTCATCTCTATCAATATTTTTATCCACTGGCTCCACGAAGATGTTGGTCGTTTTTTTGCGATTTTCCGTGCAATAAGTTTAAGCTTTAGCATTTTTCTAAACTTTCTGACCGGTCGCCTCACCCAGCAGCAGTTATGCGCTTGCTGTTCAACCGAATATGCAATTATCCCCGAATTGGAGGAAAGTGTAATTGTAGTTGGTTTTACTATAATATTTATATACTCCCGGTGTGAAGCTTGTAAGTGTCGCTTGTCGTATATTTGTTTTTATTACGACTCGGATATCTAATCCAAATTATAATTATACGCATTATGTATGCCACAAATTTTTTATGTCATTGATTTAAACAAATCTATAAATAAATTTAATCATTTTCGGTTTAGGGCTTGAAAAAAGCGACTTACTAAAAGTTAAATGAATTTTGAATCTTTTAATTTGAAAAATTTGCAATAAGATGTACTTTTGAAGAATTTTTTATCTTTAAATTATACCGAACTAACTCTGCAAACGTAATCTTCACATAATACATAATTAGTAGGGCGACATATGAATTATAACTGCATCACGTGCGGGCTAAGTACATAAAGGAAAATTATATAGCCTAATAGCCTATAATTGAACATGGAAATTAATACAAACACGAAGGGTCATTTTCTCCTTAAAGTTTGCAAAGCAAAGCTTAACCTTCTACTGTAATTAACTGATTAAGTCACAAGCAAAAGGGGAATGAAGATAGCGCGATTATAATTGTGCCCAAGGCACAGCTGTTTATTTGTACTACTAATAAGCTATATCTTCTTTGTAAGTCCGATAATTAAGGCGATATTGTTTGCAGAAACAAACCGATCGAGATTTATATACACTCGTTGTCATATTTTCTCGTTTTGTTTATTTATCTCACGCCATAGGTATGTCAGGACACAAAAGGGTTTTAAAGTCGTTTCCATGTCCCCCAACAGTCTCAAGCGTGTAATTTGTTTCGGGGTATACAGGAGCCTTATGTAGATAAAGTTTTTCTAGTTAAAGTACAAGTTAAGGAAGGAATACGCCTGTCATACAAAGCAGTATAGAGTTGTTTGGTAATAGTCTAATCTTGTGTTTAGGCCTACCAAATAGACGTGTTTATACGATACGTAGGAAGCCAACGTATACATGTATGTATAATGTATGTGCCTCGGGTGATGACATTTCTTCTGACGAATCTGTCAAAAGATTAAAAGACGCCGCTTTTATTTACCACGGATAACATTCTCATGTTAAGGTTTACAAAGATAAACCACCATATAACCTTTTAAGCAACTTTTTCTAACTTTCAGTTAAGTTATTTGTATTTTCATGAGACAGGGTAGCTCATAATGTTATAGTTTGCACGGTTGGGAAAAGGACAACTCATTTGAAAGAAAGCAAGAATGACGTGGTCTCCACAGATCAATTGCTTTTGTTGGATTATGGTTTTTCTTTGCACTGTTATAACTGAGACCAAACAAAGTACAAGTAAGTACGATGTTTTTGTGCGATTTTAAATTGTTTAAATCTTGACAAATCTACAATGTTTGTTGTTTCTGTTGGTATAATGCAAAGCACGATCGATCGGTAATCGATTTATTAAGTTTCCAAATCTTATACTGTAGTAAACGTTAACATCACATTTCGCAAACTGTGACTGTAATTTTAACTTCTATAGTTTACTGTAGTTTACTGTAGTTTTCTATAGTTTGCTGTACTGTTTACTGTATTCTGTACTTGTTTCGAATACTGTTATTATGCGTATATCATTGTTTAAATGGTGTTAAACAAACCTATATGGAATAAGTTGTAAAGTTTTTCCTGTCGGCCACCATTTTAATGTACACAGCGAGCAAATATAATTGCTAATGATCTATATAAATATTTTGTTTTCAACCGCTCTCTTTCAACATGCAAGACTTCACGGAGATAAATAAAACGTGCAAAACCTGCATAATGTTGTGTTCCTATACAGTAATCTCACGTCAAATTATATGTATTTGTGGTATGTTAAAGGTAACGAAAAATTTTGGCAGTTCCCAAACAAAACTGAAGTATGTTACGGTGGTCGAAACGGCGAATACAAAATCCAAACCTGCTCTAACAAAGAGGTAAATATCCCCCTGGTAAATTATTGCTTTCCGCTCATCTCAAAAAGTTATGTTATGTGCAGTAATATTATCACTATCTAACGTTTTAAACAGTTAAAAATTTTGTTATGTAGCAGAGTCGTGATGTCGAGTCACTTTTTGCCAAGACTTTACTTAACTCGAGTCTCTTTCTAAAAAAGTGCGTAAAATGATTTGACTTGACTCGAGCCAATATTTGAAATGACTCTAGTCGGTTTGTTTGTAGTACGTTTCAGCAGATAAAACAAATCTCTATTTCTTGGTCTAAATACATTAAGGTGTAACTTAAAATGATTTTATTTGTCTACGAACGCGTGCGGGGCAACTAAATGACGCAAATTTTGTAATAATCTTAAACGTTTCTTGACTCGAGTTTTATTCACCAAATGACTCGAGTCAATTATACCAAAAGATTGGACTTGGCTTGAGTTTTAAAAGGTAAATGACTTGACTTGCGGCTCGAGTTTGATGACTTGCTTATGACTCTGTTATATAGTCAAAATACATGCAGTGACATTAACTAATGATAAAATTGCACTGGAAACTTTTAGGCTTAAAAAAGCACTTGGACAGCCAAAAATACAATAACCTTCTACCATTGCTTATGTATCGTTTACGATAACATTTTTACATAGGAAATGTGCATCACCACGTTCAGCATCAACAAAGGATCGACAACTATAGAAAAAGCTTGTGTTGAGGCAGAAACGTGTAGTAAGCTGGAAGGCCATAATTTGCGATTTTGCAAAAACTTTCGCACGGAAGTAAGTGGATTACTTTCAAACTAAACTTGTTAAATCCACAATGTGAAATATAAAATGTACGCAATGTAAAATTTTTTTTAAAAGGAAATTATTTTACTGCATAATCAACAAAATGTATTAAATTTAATGGATTTTTTTTAATGAATTCTTCATCGTAATACATACTTTTCTACAGTTTAATAAGACGTACTAATTGTATTTCATGGATATATGTAATAAATTTAATTTATAATAAGCAAACCATAATAAATTATAAATAGCGGGGCAAAAAGAATTTACTGTCACAATGAGACAATTTTTTTGCAAATCTTGATAGATTAATTCTTTTTGTTCTAAAGTTTCTAAAGTAACATTTTTATTTATTGTGAACGTATGCCCTGCAGGTACCATTACAACTTTACAAGCAGTGTATTTCATAAAGTACCTTTATCAACAAACAAATATGGTACAAGTTATAGGCTACCAACAAAAAATTGTTCTGTTATATAATACTATTGTATAATCAAAATTTTTTGATATGTAGGATTCAACTTGTCATTTTTGCTGTGTTGGAAATCGCTGTAATAACCTGGAAAAAATCGAAGAATTTGAACATGTTTACCAATTACTTTCAAACATTAGCTTAAAACATTAGCTTGTTTAGTTCGAACAAAAAAAACATGTGACATTTCCTAAGTTCTACTTAGCTGATTTGTCTGAGGCGTGACAAATAACTCAAAGAAATAATTCTGTTATGAGTCAACTGGCAATGCCCGAAGCTATCGTTGACTTTAGGATATAAATCTTTAGTAATCTTCTCTGCAAGTATTTGACATTTGACTTTTCGGTAATTTGATGCTTTTCCCCTTTAAGATAAGACTGATTTTTAGGCTATAGGATTATTTATATATATAGTTATATTAAGTTATCTTTTAATGAGTTTGAGGTACAAAATATTTCTAACGGTTTTATTTTTGAAAATTCAATTTTTATTAAAATGTTTTCTTGTACATAAGCTGGGTTTATTGCCGCCAATAATTTAGTTTATTCCTGTTCCATAATTTTGTGTCCTTATTTCCATGTAGGCCTACTTAAGTATTTTACGCTTTGCTTTGTGATAATAAACTCTCTCGATAATAAAACAAGTTGTGCGTATATGTCGAAGGTGTTTGAAGTACAACGCCTGAAGGGTCGCTTTGCTGTAATATATATTCGTCTGCTTGTTTGAATCAAACGAACGACGATGAAAATTTTTGTTTTGTTACGCATTTTATCAAGTAGCTATTTACTGCTTCTGTGTTACAAAATTCCTGAAAACTTTTCGTCCGCCACTGCTAAGAACAGCAAAAAGTAAAAAAATTGAAAGTGAGCTATAAGTAACTGCAAGAATGGTTGTGAAGCGAAAACAAGCTTGATACTATTTTCTTCCGAAATTATCCACTTTCTCTGTTGGTTTGCAGCTTCAGGCAACCCGTTGTTATTTGGAAGTTCGCTTTAGTGTTAAAGTTATAGAGTAAACCGCCGCATACTAGGAAGCGTAACGAAGAACTTCCACAATAACTTGCTAGTTTATGCTTATCCGCTGATCAACCTTTAATAGGACACTGAAGTTATTATACGTATTACAACGTCAATGTGTAGTGTAACATCGCCATGTTTATCTTTTTTACTTGATTGTGGTGTTTCCTGCCGGTCTCTCATTACAACACTTTTACAGATAGAGTCTTTTTATCACCGTTAGAATAAGAGAGAGAGAGAGGGGGTTTCTTCTTCTGGATTGTAGAAAAAAGTTTCATCTTGCCGACCCACTGGTTCAAAATCACTCGAGCATAACCATTTTCTCTCTTTCATTCTATGACTAACCAGTGATAAAAAGGTTTTACCACTTTTATGAGTGGTATCTATAACCACAATTCCATAGTGACGCAATAAAGTGGGAAGTGATGAGTTTGGAAGTGATTTACCTGTTCTAAATGATGAGATCAGTTGTTTGAAACTCCTCATTGCCATTTTATTTATTTATTTATTATATTGTTCGCCATTGACTGTGGGGAGCTGATAAATTTGTTACAGCAAAACAACACGAAAAGATGCTCACAGACAATCAACGAACGGGAAAATATGGCAAACCCCGAAAGCTTACAACGCGCAAGGTGTTAATTGCACAGTTGTGCTATAATGATGAGAGCACAGCCACCAAACCCAATAAATGCTTACATTGACAAAAATATTACGTAGTAACTAAAGTAAAGCAAAAAACTTTCACACACCATAACAACATCACAGAAAATCAATAGTTAAATCGAAACAAATAGAGATGATATAGGGATTGCTGATGTGCACATTGATGGTTAAAATAAAAACCACCAAAAGAAGCACCATCCTAGGGATCAGAATCCCTATTCTGTGGCCTTCAGGTGCAAAAAAAGCATGACAATAAAAATTATATTTTAAAATGTCATAATTCAACGTTCCCAAGAACACAATTCCATAAGCAAATAACAAAGTCTCAATAAATACAAAACCGAATATAATATGTTGCCATGGCAAAGTAAAAGACATTACAATGCTTTAGTTTACAGTTTTAAGCTATTTATCCTGCTAATGTATGAAAACTACCCTGTGTTCCAGGATAACTTGGTAAATGCGAATTATTTAAACGTGCGAACCCTGTATGTATTCTCTGCTTATACTTTAATGTGTGGAAAGAAACTAATGCAACTCTGTAGTGCCTACTAGTGTTCGATGCTGAGCGCCTTGTTAAAGTAAACGAAACTCCTTCGGTAATTGTACAAGCTTGTTTGCTGTCCAGGTTTGAAGTGCCTAAGACCGTTGCCAAGGTTCCCTATCATAGTCAGTAAACTCCTGTTGCACTGCTTATTAAGCGCTACGAAGTGGCTATTTCACTGTATGGAGGTCACGCGGTCTGTTGTGTTAGATAGGCGGTAAGGTTGTGAATAAATACAGCTTTTCTGCAGGATAGAACATACACATGGGGACGCCATATTCAAAACGGCCTGAAAACGCACGTTTTAATACAGTGACATTCGACATCAATATAAGTGTCACTCCACTTTCCAAAATAAAATAAATCTCTACATGCTTGAGATAATTATCCAGTCCTGCTGCCCGATAATAACATGATTTATAGTTATCACCGGGTATAGTGTAGTTTATATTATAGTATAAACTTTACACTGAACTGCAGTCCATAAGTAACTATAATTTCACGCTTTGTCTTACTATACAACCAAAGGCATCATTTTTTTTCGATGTATTACTTAGAAAATATTTATTAAAGTTGTATGTTTTACTTTTTTAATTTTTTACCTTTGCAGTCTCGTTTTTTATCGTTTGTGTGAGGTTTACGTTCTCTGGTAGACACGTTACGGGTTACGTCATAGATGCTATTTTTTATTTATATCACAGCAGTTGAGTAGCTTTGTTGCTGTTTATTTACACCTTACAGGTTCTCTTATACACTGAAAGTGATGCCATTTCTGGCAAAACTCATTCTACTACCAAATGTGAACTGTTTGATCCGACAATATTTGCATTAGTTTCTACGAGGAGAAGTCAAAAGATTTTTAAAAGTTTTGCACAGTGGTAAATCTACCGTTAACGGGAAGCTTGGAGCTTCTGCAGCATGAGTAAAAGAAAGTCCAAAATGGTGCACCACGCTTTGTTAGTCCATTGTTCGTGATATAAGTTTATGTAAATTTTTACTTTCCAGGACGACCATCAGATGTGTATTACTGACACTTTAACGTGCGATAGGCCTACATCACGATCGCAGTGAGTGAACCTTGCTCATGTCACGATATGTTTAGAGTGATCCTTTCTTTCTATTTTGCAGTTACCGCTCATTTACAAACAAAATTTGTGCCACTTTATTGTTAACCAACACACGACTTAGAGATTTCTGTCAAAATCGAAACTTTTAATTTTGTAAATTTGTCACATTGCTTTGAGGTCCTAAACTCATATCTTACTGTAAAAAGAGAACATAACAGCAAATAGAAATAGGGTATACAGTACCACATTATATTTAGCCTTCCCTTACACAACATAAAGTTACATAGCTTGGATACAGAGTCTAGACCGTGCAACGATTAACAACATAAATGTTCCAAACTAAACCCCTTAAAATAATAACCTTACACCATTAGACGATACGCAAACAAGTCAATAACTGCGGTCTGGAGAACATCAAAAGTCAAATGTGTAGAAATATAAACAAAAGTTTTGTTTGCATTTGCAATAGCAACTTCATACTCAATATAAAAGATACACAGATGTCACTGTTATGCAACATTAAAACTTGAATCGATTAATCAATCTCGTGATTTTCTGTTTGGCGAGACTATAAGTTTATAGAAAACCCGGGGCTTTGGGTCAAACACAAAAGACTTCGCTTTATCGTGCTACAGTAGTTTGCTGTAATAATGCATGATGTCAAGAAAGGAAATATTCTATCTTTTTATAACTTAGTATCGCTATGATTTTATAAGCAATCAAGCGTATATGATGTCTAGATTGTAAATTTCAGTTTTATCATAAATTTCAGTTTTGTGTCGTATGCCGAACTTTATTACTACAATTGATGTTATAAGTTATAACGCTACCCTTTTGTATTCGTTATTGCTTATGTGAACTTTTGCTCTAATGCTGTCAACTTTTACGAGAATTTTAATTTAAAAAGATTTGTTTAGGACATAGTGAGTCGGCTTTCTTTATTTTGCTTAACTACAGGATTAGCATATTTTTCTATCATCAGACGAGCAACGCGCCCAGGTTTATTACGATAAGAAAGAATTCGGTCATCTGCAAAATGCGTTGTTGTATTTTAAGCTATTGACTTGGTTGCTTTACCAGACTCCGTCGTTGAAGCCCAAACGTCACAATGTACATTATGCACATCGCAATGTGCACAACCTTATTTTTCTCTTTTGCATTTCTATCGAAAAAAAATAAATAAAATTGACGTCGTTTTAGTTTCTTAACTGTTTATACGCTCATACAAAATGCAGCAGTGAAGCAGTCATAATAAGTAATAAATGTTAAAGGAATTTATTTCGTAGTTTTGTAGGCCTGTATAACATGTCATATATGACATAAAATGCATGTGTTTCAAACTCAATACGATAAAACTTTGCAAAAATGAGATTTTAGATTAGGAACAAAGAAATCAGGTTATCCTGAAGCTTTACTATATGACTTTTATTACGTCATTTGGAGTTATATAACTCGACGTTACAGCATTGTTATTTCAGTGTGTCTGGCTTGCATATAATGCTACGTGATATACGTACCCTATTGGTATAAAATCGTTATTCTTGAAATAATGTTGGTCCAGATCTAGACAATACGCAAGATCAGCCGTCTGGAGTTCAAAGGTCAAACTTGCAAAAGACAAAACAGATTGTCTACGGAGCGTGCTTGCAGATACAACTTGGAACTGTTTTAATGCTTGTACGGTATTATAAAAAATTATAAATGCAAAACTTTAATCGCATCTTTGAATTACATGAGAGCTATCTTAACTGGTGTTGAGAATGGATTCAAAATAAAGATTTCTGCATACCTATAGATTTTTGTGTATATACATATATGTACTGTATAGTATATATATCTGTGTATAGGTATACTTGTATCTAAGTAAAGTATAGGTATATCTATATATACACACTTGTACTGAATATAGTATTGTATGCACGTATATGTTTCAATAAGAAGTGCTATCTTGTGAATGTGTGAAAAAAATATGTGAAAAAATGTGTGTTATTGTGAATTGCAAAAAACCTCATGAATCTCACTCAACGAATTTTTGTTGCTGAAACATCTCACGTTTCCACTTTTTGGGACTTGGCCCCCGACAGACAAGTGTCGATTTCTGTATTTTTTTTGTCGTGCTATTTTTAAACAAATTGCAAACACAACATAGAAAGTCTAAAAGCATATAAATATTGGGAAATTCACAAAATAAAACCACAGTCAGTCGAGGCATTAAAGTTAAGTACGGCAAGCAACTTAAGGCATTTGATCTGTGGTACACATGGTAACATGACAACACGACACCACAAATCACAGCTAAATTTACAAGAATGTAAAAGTGTTATGGGAGACACAACTGCTCTTTACTTACGTTAAGTTATTATCAGTTATTAACCATTATTGGGCAGTTTATGACCATCAGCTAAAGTCTAGAGTACAAAAGTTTTAAGAAAGTAATGAAATAATATTGCCTAATAACCTAATATGGTTTATGCTATGTTACAGTTATTAGTTTTGATAACCGAAATTTAGAAGAAGAAATAAAAATGCAAGTTTACTTTATCATGTGATCATAGCCATGTGTTTGCCACTTTACAAAAGAAGGGTTAGTTTTACTTCTTGTTTTGTATTGTAACAGGTCATAAACACTCTTTTTGTACATTAGACACTTATTTTCACAAATTATTTATAAATTCTGCCTATTTTCTGTTGGTATTTTTGAGACTGAAATAACAGTTTTGCCGAAATACTACATCCAGTGATCTAGAACCATGAAAATCAATGCAGCAAACATCACCAATGAGACTTTCTTAAACGCAACTCAAACGACGACGTTTGTTTCCGATGGCGATGCAATAATGACACTCAGAATAGTCTCATTGTCATTCAGTTTCCTCGGGCTGGCAATGACGTCATATATCATCATCGCGTTATCATATTTTGGTTTTACCAGGAAACTCATGGTCGGTTGTTTAGGTTTGTAAAACCCATACTTTGAAAGACCGGTGTCGACGTCTGTGTTTTACACATATGACTTGCATGTATTTTAGGCACAATTTTTTCATTACCTGATTCCAATGATAACGATACCTGATCGTTAACGAAAGTATCGTTTATTTCTATAATTTAAACAATTCATGTGTATAGTTATAATTGATATATGAATGAATTGATGATGATGAATTTATTGTTTTGCTTATTTTGCCTTACTATTTAATAACAAAATATTTATTTCAATACTTAGCTTCACAAAACAAGAGTAAAAAGAAATGGAGAGCATCGATGATTAACTTGATGACACTCATTGCTGCAGTTTTCGTCTTAATCTACATCGGTGTCCAAATACCACTGATAGCTCCAGTCGTTGAACCTTTTTGTGCCATTTATCTTCGAATTTTGTTTGTGTTTTATGTTTTGGCGCTTGCCGCAGTCTATATTGCTTTGTGGTTACGGGTTTACTGGTCGTTCTACTCAAACAAAGTTTTAACGAAAGTGGTTAACAAAGTAGCAAAAGTTGTTAACTGGACCACTCTGGCGTTTCTTTGCGTTTTAGTAATCAGTAACTTAACCATTTTTCTCATCACATCGCCGTATGTCACCACACCAAAAGGATGCAATGCAATGAATTCAAATTCAGAAACAGACAAAATTAAGTGGATTTTCTTAGCTGCGTCTACAACCACGTTTCAAGTTTTGCTTCTGTACACTTTCATTTACCCGTTGTGCGTTCAGCGTCGCAAAAGGCTCGAAAGAGGTTTTGATACAAAATCGACGATGCTTGTGGTAAAGCGGGCTGCTATAACCGCAGCTGTGTGCGTGCTTTCAGATATATTTTCTTCGATTTTTGCCATTCACTATGATGACCCAACAGTCGATGTTTATCACATGTTATTTAGTTTCAACTTGCTTGTCAACTTGTGTGGCGTGATTTTCTCCACGGTCGACTGGAAAAGCAAGATTGTGCCGTGGCGCTATTCCGTACCTACTCGACTAAAACGATCAGCAAATTAAGAAAACTATAGTTTATAAACATAGTTCTTCTTATTTCCATTAACTCTTTTACAATTTTTCTTTCTTCACTATTTGCATGGTAAACATTTTTATAAAAAAGTTCGCTGAATTTTAAAAGCGCTGAGTTTCCAGCATTTTGCATCGAATAAAATAATAACTAAAAGTTTTGTAATTGAAGTCACATACACATTTAAGTAAATGAGACTATAATTAGCATTTGTAAATGTAAATCTCTCAAGCCTAAATAAAAATTTTAAAAGGCATTGGTTAGGCCTAAATAGCTAAGACAATAACATTGTTAATAAAAATAATTTACATGATGAATCTTGTCATGATACGAGTTACAAAATTTTGGGCGGTATTTAAAACTTACTTTCAAATTCAAATAAAATAAAGTTAAAAATTTCTTTGTAGTTTATTATTATTTGATACTATTACGTAATTAACTTGTAATGCCAACAACAATCCTGTAAAGTGTTAAGCCCCAATTTTATTTCAGAAGTACTGAGGCAGACCGAGTCTGTTGCTCAATCATGCATGCTTCAGCGACATCTGGTTACTAAATTCATGTTAAATTCACAAAAAGCGAACAAATGGCCAAGCCCCAGAGATTTTGTTTCATCGTGTAAGTTGAAAACGTTTAAAAATAATGCCAGATTTTCCAACAAAATAAAAGAATGTGGTACCTCTCTTCATATAACTTAGTACAACAATCATTAAATTAACAACGTTATATGGCGCCTATTGTTCTCTTTAATTGCTACAGTACTAGGTCTACTACTCTACAATGTATCATGCTGTGTTTATGATTAGACAATGTTTGAGTCAAATAAACGCAGGTTTGGAAATAGAAATGCTTATTTGAATACGTAATAACTAATAAGCTAAATGCATTGGCTGCCGAAGTGCAAAAATATGCTTTGAATAAACACTCGCTTTGCTTGGAGTTTTGGACTAAAACACGTTGCAAGAATTATCTCATAAGCCTGTATTTTGCGCAAGTAAAACGAATGAAGTAATTTGGGGGCCGTTAACTATTAGAGAAAAAGCTAATTATAAGTTGTAAATGTGATTTTACTATATTAAGCAGTCAATCTTATTAGGACAACATTCAGACGTATTTCAAAAAATGCATTCATTTGTTGGTATCTTATTCTGTGATGGCAAATGTAAAGTAAAGAATAGAGACAGCGATATGGAAATTACTGTTGCAGTTGTCCAACACCAGGTGATTGTAAAAAGTGTCAAGCGACGACGTACGCTTTTGATGACATTGGCATATTTCAACACTTAGAACAGCTTTTTACTAACATTTTATGACTATATTTATATTTATATTTATATATTTATTGACTACACCAGGATACTCAAAATCTGCCGTGGCATATAAAGTATTGCTTATTTATCTTTATTAATTATTGTGCTGTTTTTTTTAACAGGAACATTATGTTGCAATTAATTGTAAAACTAAACATTTCAAATTTAATAAGTTAAGCTTATTCCATAACTCACATCGTGTGAATATTTAAACAATTTTTTATTATTTGATTATTATAATTAAGTCGGGTGCAATTTGAAAATTTGTTTAATAAATCGTGCTTTAACTTTTTAGTAGTTAGTACCATTGCTTCAACCAAAAACTTTGTCATTAAGCGTTACGCAATTGTTCATGTGCAATATCGATTGCATCCCAATTCCAAAGTTTCCAAACATATGAATTGAAGATAGGACATTGAAAAATTCATTGAGATGCTTCATACAGTTTTTGCGTGGCACTAATTATATTCCAGTTCTGGAAAGGGTTATCGACAAGCAGCGTTGCGTTACAATTATGCGGAACTTTCAAGGTATGGCGATTAGAAGATAGCTTGCTTAAACCTTTTCCGTGTAAGTGTCACGAGAATATCTTTTCACACCTGGTTCACAAGCACTGCATTTTAACGTTGTAACACCCGGTTTGTAAAGCACTAGTTTACGGTGTAAGCTGTTTATGACTACTTAGTGTTTGTTTTATATTTACTACCCCGTAAACGGTTAGGGAGTTTTTACCTTAGTGTGTGCGTGCACTGTTTTTCTGCTGCATTATATTATACAGTAATTTAGTCCAATGTGTGTGTGTCAGCCGTTTTTATAGATGCTGTTCGTTACTTCATTTATGTGTACTTGCGTATACTTGTCGGTTTTCATAACTTCTCTCGCACTGTCGCACTTCTTTACTATTTACACGTGCAGGGTTTTTTTAGCTTGTTTCTCGTTCCGCGTCACCGCACTACCCCTGTAGACCTATTTGGTAATTAACGCCCCACGCTTATTCCCTTGCTATGTGGCCAAGATTTATGCTGTGTTTTGGTTGAGTTGAGTTAGTCTACTTTTGGTTTTAATACAAGAAAGACGTTTGTTTTTATTAAAAGAAAGACTCATAAAAGATAGGAGAGCAGAAACTGGCTAAGTGACTAGCCGTTAAGCGGGAAGATTCCTGGCTAAGGAAAATCTTGGTTACATAAGCATGTTCCATATACGTGCTTCAGAACCACTTGCCATATTACGTCATGTTGTTTTTTTATGAATTGTTTTAAAATAATCCATGCCATCGTTAGACTCAACGTTTTGGCCAAAGAGTATAATGTGTCATACATCACAGCAAATAAAACTTTTTTCGTCATAAAACGTGCTCAGTATTAACGTTACCAACAATTTGCAGTAAGAGCTCATTATGAAATGCCATTGTCAAATTCTCATGTCCTGTAAATATTTCCATTAAATACACGAAATATTGTACATTAGATATTTTGATTTGTAATTTTGATTCGATTAAAAGGACTATTATAGTATTGTCTTGTTGTAATTGTATACACTGTTGTCACATTACTGTAGTCTAGTCGCATTATTGTAAATTGCTGTATACTGTATATGCGTTACATACAGGTAGAGGTAGTCAGAAAATTTCTAATTTCTATATAGCGGTAGTTAATTTTAGCATATATTATTCATAACCTTTACATTGTCAAAGTCCTGAAAATGTATTGGTTGATGACGGAGATTTTGGAATACCAAGAAATTGTTTTTTATTTAGTTTATATTATTGCACAACTATCCATATGACTCACTTAACGATTTTTTATTTACATCTCACGCTCAAGCTTTTTTAGGACTTGGCCGTCTTCACGAGACAAACTTTGACGGTTGAGCGTTTTCGTCAAAGCCATATTTGTGCAATTCAAAAATATAACATGGAGATTCAAAAAGCAAATGCTATAAATATACCACAAATAAACGAAGAAAATCACAGTCAGTGGAGGAATCAGAGTCTGACGACCGTAGGTAGGCTAAAGGGTGTTTCAGTAACTGCAGTGCAAGCTTTAAGAAGGCGACAACACAAAGAGCTGAATATTCTTTGAAAGCACGTTTACTTTTTCGTTGCAATTATGACAGATTTTGACCATTAGCTTACACGCAAAAAAGGAAAGTTTTAAGAAAGTTATAAAATGTGATGCTTGTTAAATATAACCCCTTACCTAGAGCTTACATATTTTAGTCTAATTAACGTTATCTTTCATATATTATGTTATCACTGTTGGAGTAAAATTATAAACACTGGAATAATACTGGAATTACTAAATAGATTAAAATTAACAGCTTATTAGCAAGTTAATAACTTATTAAAAAACATTGGTGAGCTTTTTTCTGTTCAGGTATAGCTTAATTATTTTAGTTATTTTGACTGTGCTCCAGTAATAAATCATACTGTTTACTGATACAATAACGTGTCTTTGTAAAAATGTGTCACGCAGGGTCTTAGCATATGATTTTAACCATATTTTGCCATCATTGCCACTGTATTTTTGTAACAAAATTTAAAAAGAGAGTTTTTTTCTTGATTTGTATTTTAACAGATCATAAAGATTTGATTGTAATATGTAGGTAGTTATTTCCACAAATAATTTTGCACAGTTTATGGTGGAATGTTTACCATATGAAATCACAGTTTTGCCGAAATACTGCAGCAATACAACCAATACCATGAATATCACTGCAGCAAACATCACCAATGAGACTTTCTTAAACGCAACTCAAGCGACGACGTTTGTTTCCGATGGCGATGCAATAATGACACTCAGAATAGTCTCATTGTCATTCAGTTTCCTCGGTCTGGCAATGACGTCATATATCATCATCGCGTTATCTTATTTTAGTTTCACAAGGAAATTGATGATCGTTTGTGTCGGTATGTTAAATTCATTCTTGCAAAAATCATTGTAAATGGTTGTGCTTTAGAAGGACCATTCTACATATCAAAATGAAGCAAATGTAACTAATGTAACTAATACAACTAATTCAATTAATGTAACTAATGTAGCTAATGCAGGTAAAAAATATCAAAATGTAGCTAACTAATGAATTTAAGTTAATGTAACTATTTATTACCAGAATGTAGCTAATGTCACTACAAATTATCATAGTTTAGCTAATGTAACAAACGTAGCTACTATTATATTTTAGGCTAAATTTATCCAACTATTTATCTATTTATGCTATTGTATTGGCTTGTATTAAAATGGTGTGTGTTTTACCGCTGCGTGAGGTACAAAAACCACAAATTCTGTCGCGAGTGTTTGAAATCGTTGCGCAAGTTAGATCCGTAGCGTCGTTTTGATCAAAATATGTTATTGGACGCGTCACATTGAGCTGTGTGGGAGATTGTGAATTAAGTTTACTTTAATGTTCTATAACCACTGTAATGCAGCAAGTGTACCACATAGCCTTGTTTTGTTTATGGTTCGTATTTCGATTTAATGATATGGATATGTTTATTATTCAAAGCTGAATAGAGTATAAGATGTCTATGTAGTAGCTTTAAATACGAATTTTGAACATTAGCTATATTAAATACAAGGTAGAAATGGTTAAGTACAGAAATTTCTGAGTTTCACCAGTTGTGCCTTTGAATTAATGTTAATATGTCTGGTTATAATGGTTACATTTTGGTATTTAATAGCTACATTAATTACATTGGCAACATTTTGGTATAAATATATATCAAAATATAGAAAGATTCTATAGAATGGTTGACTCATGTGAATTTGTTTAGTCACATCATTGTCATTGACCTTATCCAATGCGCAACTCTGTTCAAACATCTAGAACTACATGTAGGACAATACTTTGATTTTTTGATATGATTACTGATAATTTATTTTTGCTTGATTGGTGTTAATATTATAGTTTTGTTTCATTTTGTGAACATATTGTTTTTAAGTATAAAATATATGTTTCATTGTTTAGGTTCACAAAACAAGAGTAAAAAGAAATGGAGAGCATCGATCATTAACCTGATGACACTCATTGCTGCAGTTTTAGTCTTTATCTACGTCGGCATAGAAGTACCATTGATAGCTCCAGTCGTTGAACCTTTTTGTGCCATTTATCTTCGAATTTTGGTTGTTTCGTATGGTTTGTCGCTTGCCGCAGTCTATATTGTTTTGTGGTTACGGGTTTACTGGTCGTTCTACTCAAACAAAGTTTTGACGAGAGTGGTTAACAAAGTAGCAAAAGTGGTAAACTGGATCACTCTGGCGTTTCTTTGTTTTTTAGTAATAGGTAATTCAGTCACTTTTTTAACGATACCGCCGTATGTCACCACACCAAAAGGTTGCACTGCAATGAATTCAAATTCAGAAACAGACAAAATTAAGTGGATTTTCTTAGCTGCGTGTACAACCACGTTTCAAGTTTTGCTTCTGTACACTTTCATTTACCCGTTGTGCGTTCAGCGTCGCAAAAGGCTCGAAAGAGGTTTTGATACAAAATCGACGATGCTTGTGGTAAAGCGGGCTGCTATAACCGCAGCTGTGTGCGTGCTTTCAGATATATTTGCTTCGATTTTTGCCATTTTCTATGATGGCCCAACTGTCGATCTTTATCACATTTCGTGTAGTTTCAACTTGCTTGTCAACTTATTTGGTCTGGTACTTTCTACCGTTGACTGGAGAGAAAAAGTTATGCCATGGCGGCATTCTGTTAGCAATCAAGCGAATGGTCAGACTTAGTTTAGGAATAAATAACTAACTAGTAACATTTACTGCTATTTTTATTATTTTTGTCAAGTTATTACGCAAGTTTTTTCATTGTGTAGTTTTACAGTGAACATTATTGTTAACGAACCTGGCCCGGTATATTCGCAGCGCTGTGTTTCAGTCATTTTGTTTGCATTCATTTACAATAATAAAAGCATTTTATTTCAATTTATTTCCATTTAATTTTAACCTAGACACTTTAAAGTAGTTGAGAATAACTAAAATCTGTAGCTTAGTGCCAATTTGCTAAATCAGCAACCATATTTCGATCTAGCTATACTTAAAAAAGCGTTTACCTACTTGTAACACAAACACGGCACTCGCATGAAAAGTTGCACTTACAGCATTTGTATGTTAGGCATGTTAACAGTCCAACGTACTTAAAAACTGTATCATCGATCCTCGAAACGTTTTAGGAAGTCATCCTCATGAACGTCTCATACGTTTTTAAATTACATTTCAGGAAGCCGTAAGATGTCAGTGTGGTGCAACATATTGTCAAAATTAAAAATTGCTACTTCATATATATTTTAATTTGCGTTGTATCTTCAAACGTTTGGCTGATAAATATATTATGTTTGAGTACGTATTCGCTCATCACACGTTCCACAACTTATTTAATTGTGCAATTCATTTCATTACTGTCACAAGGGCCCACAGGTTGTCACTCACAGGACTAAATAAAGAGATAGAGAATTTAAGAAATACACAGTTTACTGTATACTGCCTTTCTTTTCAAACCATAACAAGCATTTTGAAAAACACTTTTTTCTTAAATGGTTAAAAACAACTATAGCTTCGTTATAAGGATTAGCTGAGTTGTCATAAAAATAACTTCACGAAATCAACTTTGTCATGAAATGAGTAATGTCGTTTTCAGCGTCATTCAGAACGTACGTCTACAGAGTAAAATCTGATTATAAAAAACGGCTTGTTTTTCATGTATAATTACCCGAAAAGATAATGGAAAACTTGTTTAGCCTTACTCCACCTCATAAACAAGAAAATATATTTGTGGTATAACTGCTTCTTTACAAAGCTCAAGTGCTGCTTTCTCGAAACTCAAGTTAAGTTTTGGGACTTCTGATTGAAAAAAAACATTGGTTCCAAAGCTTGCGTACATAAAGTAGTCATGCGATGCAAGCCTTTAATAAAAATTGAATATATAGACAGATTTTTTCCAATAATAACAGATGTTCCAACAACCCCATAACTTGATATATAACCAAAACTCGCTCAGAAAAAGGACTTGTTATACAAATGACAAGATAATATAAAAAAAAGTATACGTAAAGGTAAGATAAAGTTAACCTATACTTGATCTCAAAGTGTAAACAAAAAAGTATCAAATTATTGTATGCTAGGCTGCAAGGCGATAGTCATTCATAAAAAACTGAAGCTCATTTTAAGAATAGTTAAAAAAATAACAAACCACTGCTTATTTATATACCAGTACGTAGCCTACATTGCATGGCTAATGACATTATGTTTAACGTGAAGCAAACGATGTCTGACACAGATTGAGTCATTTTTACCAGAGATGATGCGCAATGGACTGGAATATTCATCAAAATAAAAGGTTAACCGGATGAAAAGCCATAAAGCTAACTGGTAAAGAATGCACTGAATCGAGATGTGAGCTTTTATCATCTTCAGTGCGCATTTGTGAGCAAAAAGTTAAGTGAGTTAAGTTTACTGAGTTAAGCAAAAACAACTTTACCAAGTCAGTTAAAAGGAAGAAGTACCTTCACTCTGAATCACTTTTTCAGACAATTACTCGAAACTGAGATACTTCAAATTCGAAAAAAGCTAGAATGTATGAAAACCCGAAACGAGCCTGAAACGTTCCGTTAACAAGTGCAGACTATTGGTCGTAAAACAAGATCAATTTTTATAAATTGTTCATTACGCGGTTCTTTTGTGACTATACAGATATAGTTTTGTGGATTGTGTGTATTTGTATGATTTCACCATAGACAAACATTTTTGATGAAACGTTTATTGTGTTAACATCATTAACATGTAGGCAACCCATCAAGGTTTCGCATAGAAATTTCTTTTCTAAAATGAGTTCGCAGAACAAAAAAGTTTGAAAAGTCCTGATTTAGCGTACCGTAGACTATAATGACTACTTGTGTACAACCCTGAGGTTTTTACTTTATTCTGTCGTTTCTTGACGTGAGGGATAGGCCTATATACTGAATGTGCATTATACAAATAGTTGTATTTGATTATTATGTTTGACAAATATCGTTAATCGCAATTTTCTTATATCACATAGGCGATATACTGTACAACGCAAATAAGTATTTCAATTGAATCGTCTTTATTTTCTCGAATAATTTTTTAACAGCAACGTTATTCGCCAGGTGTTCATCATTTACTGCAATTCGGATTTTTTTAAATTTTTTCATATAAATTTTCGAGATGAATTCTATCACAATGGTAT
Source organism: Clavelina lepadiformis (assembly GCF_947623445.1). NCBI lineage: Eukaryota > Metazoa > Chordata > Ascidiacea > Aplousobranchia > Clavelinidae > Clavelina > Clavelina lepadiformis. Next base: position 4,570,015 of record NC_135248.1, on the reverse strand, counting down.
AAACACTCCTTGTTTTCTTGGGCCAAGAAACAAACGTTTATGTGTGAAATAAACCTGGGAGTGAACTTCCAACCAACCAAGTTTGTATGATTAGTTGATTACATAAGATACTGATTTTCGGACACAACATTCTGGCTTGTGTCCACCTCAACCAAATCCCCGTCTGCAATCATAACAAATCTTTTAAAACACTGAACGCTAAATGTTAAAGATTTAAAGAAAGTTGTTTAAATCACTTTCGTTCTGTTTATGTTAAATAAATCTAGGAAAATTGTGCAAGTAAAGTAGAAATGATGCCAACAGAAGCAAACACACACGTTACATGGAATTCTTCAAACCAATTTAATAAAACAACTTTACCAAAATTAGATGACCAAATCAGAGCAGAGAGAAACGCTTCCTTGATATGTGCATTTCTGGGAGTGCTTGTAACCATGTACATTATTGTTTCGATGGTTTATCATGGATATAGGACGAAACGTTTGTGTAGCTGTGGAGGTAAGTTTAATTACGTTACAGGGTATTATAGGGATATGCTACTAGGTAATAATCAAATGACAACAGTATACAACTTTCCGTTTTATCCCGAGCAAATAAATGTTAATAAGGTAATAATATATGTTTTATTTACGGGTAACACGTCTTATCTATTATATATCAATCCCAGGAAAGCTCAAAAAAAGCAAATCTTCACACATCGTCTATGGCTTGATGTTGTCTCTGTCGTTCATTATGTTATTCTGTGTAACCTTGGACTTGGCATTGATCGTTTCACAACAAGAGCCTTTCTGTGAAATTTTCAACATGATGAAGGCTGTGTTATATAGCATTTCTCTCTTTCTTAACTATTTTACTCTTTGGTTTAGAGTACATTCCTTGATTTATTCGCAACCGATTTTGAAAAAAAAGATAGCTAAACCAGTATTGTACATAAACTACTTTACAATCATACTTCTCGTGGTGGTGGCTCCTATGACTTGCGTTGTATTTAATTTAGCTCCCAAACTAAGAACGATTCCATCTGTCGGTTGCATGTCTTCTGGACGAAATGAACATTATAGAACTGCATTTATTAGTTTAGTTGTTTGTACTTTCACTTTTCAGGTTTCGTTGTTATTCTGCTTTATTTATCCTCTCCACTTGCACAAACATAGAATGAACGGTCATGGTATTGATGTTGTGTCGATCAGACGTGTTATAAAACGTGCTGTTGTCACTGCTGCAGTTTGTGTAGTTACCGACATTGCCACATTAATTTTTGTTTTGATGTATAGGAATCCTACAACCTACATTATAATTATTGTATACAATTTTGACGTCATCGTCAATACCATCGCTGTTATTTCATCATCCGCTGATTGGAAAGACAAGTTTTTTCCATGGAAATGCTGCAGTGCTGGAAATGAACTAGAAGTATCCAGAAACACTACTTGATACTACTTACATTTACAGTACTTAGGTATTTTGTCCTACTTTTTTGGCTTGACCTTTGTACTGTACATAATGTATTATGCTTTGTACTGTGTATGGTTTTCTTCTCACATCTTACTTTCTACTTGCCTCACAGTATTGTAATAGCCTACTGTACGATTTGAACTCATCTGAGACAAAACCATATTGAAAATTGAATACAAAGTTTCTTTCAGACTGTCTTAAAATTCATCCTATCAACGTGTTTTAAAACCAACATTCATTAAGCAAAAGGTCGATGTATAGCCGTTCTCAGTTCCAAAATAACAGATTTGAAGTTTAAGCGATGATTTTGTGTAATATTATTTATGTCTTATCTGATAAGTTTTATGATATCACGTTGACTTAATTTTGACAAACATCATGTTTCCTGTCAGTCATTAAAACGTGACATGAATAATTAGATCTTATAGGTTATTAAGTTCTCAGCGATGTGTCCATAATGTTTGCTGCAGTAGCCTTCTGAGTCAATTTACTGTACCAGAATTATTAGTCTGAAAGTATTCCGAATTCATTTACTGTGGTACGCATACCATTAGTGGTATATGTGAGAGCTTTTCAAGCGGTAGCCTACTTGAGCAGCTTCGAGTAAAATGCAAAATTTATTATCCAATAGATTTTGGGAAGTATATTATTGCAACTTACTTGAGCTCTCTATAGTAATCGTAGGCCTAAGTAAAAGTTAGAACGTAGTTATTGTAGTATAATAGTAATTAGAAATACAATTAAGCATATTAAGTTTTACTAAAGCCAGTTGATGCACAGTGTGGTAAGAAAATCACTATGGGTGGTACGCGATGATAAAAAGGTTGAGAAACATTGAGTTAAAAAATCATGATTCTACCAGTTTTAACCATAGCTAATAGCGGGTCAGTACCACGATGTTTTAATGAATATTAATTGAAAGATAATTGTCATGTAAAAATATAACTCTATATATATTCCTCGGAGTATGCATGCAACGTCGTATACACAATGGTAAAGAAAAACATTTGTAAATTTTATGAACTTGTAAAGAGTAATATGCTGAGGATAGAAGTGGTTGATCCTTTCAAATGCTCTACAAATAATATGGTTATGAGATGTTTATTATTCAAGTTTGTGGTGAAAGTTCGACGTTATTTTATCAGTATACTTTGTAAAAAATATTATATTTCCTCTGAAGCACACTGATAAATTTCTACTGCTGTATTAAAGCATTTCATTTGCCTTCATAACAATTGAGCAGCTAATTGAGTTATGACTAGTTATGACTGCTGTTTATTTCATTGACCGCTTGTGGCTATACCGGTAATTAATAAGCATCTTTTCAACCGAAATATGATTATGTATAACTACTTGCAGCAAACGCAGCCTTCAAATAAGTAGATTGCATCGCTTCAAGAGACCAAGTACATGGCATAATTTCACGCTTCAGTGATTATTATCAAAATGTATTTTGGCATGCTGACAACTTTGTTGCTTCCTTATTGCTTTAAACCTTGTATGTAAATGTGGATAAATTTTTTTGAAAGTGACTATTTCACCGAAAGTAGGTCAAGCAGCGCGCAGTTAAAGGTAGGTGGATGGGATAAGAATGAATATGTTAAAGCTTGTGGTTTGCTATTTAAAGTTTCGTTACAGCTGGATTTGAATTAAAATGTAGGTTTAGGTAAGATATAAGTTACTATGTTATAACATTTAATTAAGTTAACAATAAATCTGTAAAAATATTTTCGAAAGAACAGTTGTTTTCGGTAACAACGTTTTTTGTGTGTGGCTGTCCAAGGTGATGACGTCATTACCATTTGTTTACCTTGAATGGAATGTAGCCAATAAGCTCGTGTCAAACACTTCATAGCAGGTTTAAAACAAGCAAATAAATCCACCGCCAACACGACAGAAAACCGCAGATTAAAGTGTAAAAGCGTGAGTTTGGCCAAGATGCCTGGTGTTTTTCAAGCGATTGTATCTGTTTATTGCAGGTGAATACATATAAATGTTGCAAGCATTCTCTTTCGTTCTGCTCGTGTTGAATAAATCTGGGAAATTGTTCAAGTAAACTAGAAACGATGCCAACAGAAGCAAACACACACATCATATGGAATTCTTCAAACCGATTTAATGAAACAACTTTACTAAAATTGGATGACCAAATCAGAGCAGAGAGAATCGCTTCCTTGATATGTGGATTTCTGGGAGTGCTTGTAACCATGTACATTATTGTTTCGATGGTTTATCACGGATATAGGACGAAACGTTTGTGTAGCTGTGGAGGTAAGTTTAATTACGTTACCGATTTTATTAACGGATACCACGTCTTATCTGTTATCACTTACAGAAAAGTCAAAGAAAAGCAAATCTTCACACATCGTCTATGGCTTGATGTTGTCTTCATCAATCAATACGCTGTTCCTTGTAATATTGGACTTGGCATTGATCGTTCCACAACAAGAGCCTTTCTGTGACGTTTTCAACAGGATGAAGACTGTATTATATAGCATTTCTCTCTTTCTTAACTATTTTACTCTTTGGTTTAGAGTACATTTCTTGATTTATTCTCAACCGATTTTTAAAAAAAAGATAGCTAAACCAGTATTGTACATAAACTACTTTACAATCATACTTCTCGTGGTTTTGGCTCCTATGACTTGCGTTGTATTTAATTTAGTTCCCAAACTAAGAACGATTCCATCGGTCGGTTGCATGTCTTCTGGACGAAATAAAGAATATAGTATTGTATTTATTGGTTTAGTTGTTTGTACTTTCATTTTTAATGTTTCATTGTTATTCTGTTTTATTTATCCTCTCCACTTGCACAAACATAGAATGGCCGGTCATGGTATCGATGTTGTGTCGATCAGGCGTGCTATAAAACGTGCTGCTGTTATTGCTGCAATTTGTATGGTTACCGACATTGCCACAGTAGTTGTTGTTTTGATGTATAGGAATCCTACAACCTACATTATATTTATTGTATACAATGCTGACGTCATGGTCAATACCATCGCTGTTATTTCATCATCCGCTGATTGGAAAGACAAGTTTTTTCCATGGAAATGCTGCAGCGCTGGAAATGAACTAGATGTATCCAGAAACACTACTTGATATACTTACATTCATAGTTCTTAGATATTTTGTTGTGATACTTTTTTGGTTTGAGCTTTGTACATATTATGCTTTCTATATGGTTTAGTTCATACGTTCATATTTGAACAACGGTTGAAAGCACAAATTTATTGCCCAAATTTGTCTTCTTTTGACAAATTTCAAGCGTTTTCTGAAATTTGTATCAGACTGAACGAATATGCCAGAAGTGCAAATTTCTGCTGCAAACTGAATTAAAGTAGTGACAAGGCACAAAAGAAAGATCCTATAGGCAGTTTACTAGGGAAACGATGGCAAGAGAAGTGTATATGAATAGCACCTAAATACTGTAGAAAGGTAACAATGTATGTGAAGCACGCACATGACAGTGGAAGTAACTTTCAACCACTACAGAATGATTTCAATAAAAGCGATTGCTACAGTTACAAAATTAGTGTATTTACAAGTGAGAAAATGCTTTGTCCCTGTTAATGGCGAAGTCATGTTTTGCCAAAGTCATGCATGAACCTATTGACTGCAACCTTCACTTGAACTCTTTTCACGACGCTATCATGCTTGGCTGGCTAGGACTCCTCTACACGTATTTCAGGATGCTTTTGTACGATTGTCATGTCTTGTGTTCTCATCGATCATCAAGACAATGCCTTCGGTCTTTGATGCTTGTTGCATCAATTTTTATATGTAATGATAATCGTAATACTGCATTATTAAATAATACTGTAATAATGCTGCAATACTCACCGGATATCCAATATCTATCGTCACAAGAACTGGTTGTCGTGGCTGCGACTTGGCAAAGCGCTACAATTTTCCGTGTCCATCAGTTTTCAGGTATTTATCCTGTGGAAAGGGCCGGTTTAAGACTCACAGCAAATATTTTTCTCTTTTCCTCTTTTCCTCTTTTCCTCTTTTCCTCTTTTCCTCTTTTCCTCTTTTCCTCTTTTCCTCTTTTCCTCTTTTTCTTTTTTTCTCTTTTTCTCTTTTTCTCTTTTTTCCTCTCTCTTTTTCTGAAACTGATTTTACAAACGGAACGAAACATTCTTTTCAAAGCTCTTTCTTGATGACTCGTCAGTGGTAGATTGAAGTTGATTTGTAACCATGTATTGGCCAAACAGTCTGTGTCGTTTTCAAGCTAGCGTTTCAGATATGACAATTGTCTTTCAGCCAAAGAACAATTGTTGCATGGCAAAATGATACTGTATCCCCTTTTTTTAGAAACGTCCCAAGTATTGGTATTGTCAACGGAATAAGCAAGATGGTTTGAGTCTTCGTTCTCGACAAAGTCGTGATTGAACATTCTTATCCTCTGTTCATGCAAGATGAAAAGAGATAAGATTGAAAAGAGTATTGCTGGCACGCACGCAGTAAAAGCCTGCCTGTGTTAGAGCGGGTTTTCTGCACTTACTCATATTAAAGCAAAGATGAGAACATGTCTTCAGTCTGAAGATAACTTGAGATAGACACTGAGCAAAATTGCACAAAATTCTGACAAAATTGTAGAAACAATACAAAATCAAGGTACATATGAACTAAATTCGGACTTTCCTGTGTATGTTAAATTGTCTTACTTGTGTGTCGTTTACTTTATTCTAAAAAAAAGTTGTGTGAAATGTAGTTTGGGAAATAGCATCGCCAAAGCTTCGTTATTAACTTACACTTAATAATTGGGTCGCCGAATGAAAAAGGTTGAGAAGGACTGCTATAAGTGAAACCTTCTGAATTGTTGTTCTTGCATAGAAACACGACATTGCATAAAAACAAACAAAGCTACGTGTTTTTCCCTGAACAGGCAGGCCTTGTAGGGTTGCCTACAAAAGCTTGAAATACCTAATCTTTGTGACGTTATTCTCGATCAATCAAAAGCTCTATATATATATTATTGTTTTTATCATGTTGTTTGAAGTATAAAAACAGCACCAATACAACACGTAATTTGTTAGAATGTCATATGATGTTCTGTGCTCTGTACAACGCCCTTAAAAACGTACAGTGTTAGTATAAGCTTACTTCACTCTAATACAGCCGCACCTCAAACCTTTTCTAGATTTGACAGATTTTACAAGCGTGGCGTGATACGAAATGTGTGGGGGTGCTTTGAGTTTTATTTCCAGTTAAGTCAGATTCCGCAGCGTGTGTTACGCACGTGATATGTAAATACATTTGTTTCAAGTATATTTATAAATTTCATCTCACTTCAATAAATATCACCAAATTACACGAACAAACGATAAATGTATTGTAATATTTTTAGCAACGCATTTATGTCAGATGTTGTAACATATGTGCCCCATAGTTCTTACCGTTATGCTGTGTATTAGGCATCCTTATCAAATTGTGTAACCTATTTGCCTTTCTGTGCGTGACTGAATATACTTTGCACAAAATAAACCTTCTCTTGAACTTACTTTTCGTCTTACTGACTTATATACTGATTGATATCTGAGAAGAAACAAAAGTATTACTAATGGAAAATAACGACTATCAAATTGTTTATATTACGTGCCTGGCTGCATGCGTTTACCAGGGCAATTATGGTCTAAAAAGTAAAATTTGGCTTATTTTACAAAAATACATGACTATATTTTATTCACCGACCATACTAGCACCATATAAGAAACAGACATTGACAAAAGAAGATAATTATTGGTAGATACAATGAAAGAAATTCAAACAATTGCCACAGTTATCGTTATCTTTGATGAGGACGACTTTTAAGTCGATGGTTAAAAAATGTCACATGTGGGTTAAAACAATATTTAGTCATTTGTATCTTTCGATTTGAAAAGGTTCAAATTTATTACTGTGTAGCTTTTCCCTTCTTGAAATAAATGTGCCGACAATAAACCGGACTTAGTTGTTATTCACTATGAAAAGTCAAAAGCAGGTAAAAAGAAGCATTGTAGAATGGCCCATGCATTAAACATAACCATCTGTGTTCTGATTGTAAAATATCTTCAAGTAAAACGTACAATCAACATAAATGATTCCGAGTACAAGATCATAAAAAATGCAATCGAAATCTCATTAAGCATGAACATAGTCATAATGCTATACATTATATATAAATGTTTTCCATTTAGTTTAAACAAGGCATGTCCACGGAAAGAGCTTCTCTTTCCAATCAGCCGCTGATAATATAACAGCTATTAAATTCATGAAAAGGTTTGTGCTGAATACTATGTGGTAAACGTGAGTTGTAGGATTTCTGTAAAGTATGGCAAACAGTGCGTTCAATATATCTGAAAACACACATACCCCCGCTGTAACAGCTGTCCTTTTTATAATAGATATCGTCACGTTCGTGTCAAAACCTCGATTTGCCATTTTTTGTTTATGTTGACGAAGCGGATAAACAAGAGAAAGCCATGATACAATCTGGACAGCTACCGTGCACACAGCAAGCATAATCCATCGGATCGTTTGGTTTTCAATTGAAACGTAAGCGAAACAGCCGCTAGACGTCGTCACCGTCGAAGGAGACAACAGAAATATAATGCAAACTGCAGGAAGCAAAGCAAGGAGTAATATTAGAGAAAGATAGCTTAAATATCTTGCTGCCTTGGCTATGCTGTATTGTAAGATAGGGCTAGAGTAAAAAACAGCATAAACTCTACACCAGAGAGTAAGATAGTTGAGGGCTATGGCTAATGCAAAAGTGATGACCCTTATTACGTCACGAACTGCACAAAATGGCGGTCGCTGTGGCACGACAAGCGGCAGCTCGGAAGCAACGTAAATGATGACGAAAAATGCAGAAACCATGGTCAGGTTATTGATGACTGAAGAAAATCCGATTTTTCGTCGTTTTCCTGTTACAGAGTTTGAATTGAAGATGATTTTTGACTTAAGGTTTCAAAAAACAATTTACTGTAAATTTACTTTTGACTTTTGGTAATAGGCCTATTAAACGTAACTTAAACATGACGTTTAACAAACTTAAAAGGTCTGATTTAGCTTTTACTTTTATGATAATCAGATGTTTGTGATATTTTACTTTATAACTTACCTTCACAAGAAAAAAGTTTGTGTTTACATCCATAACGGACCATAACAAAAAGTATGTACATGGCGACTAGTGCAGCAAGAAAAGAAAAAATTAAAGAGGCTAGCAATTCTTTTGTTATTTCATGATTCGCTGCCGGTAAACTAGATCCGTTGGTAAATTGCAAGAAAGTGGCGGAATTGGACACGGTCGTTCGCTTTGGAGCCATTAGTTTATGTGCACAGTTTCATTCAATATGAGGACAACTGTATATCACTTGTGCTAACCTGCATAGAAAAGTGTGATGTAAATTAATGAAAATGTGTATTCTTAGCTGCACAAAATTACTATTCTAGTAAACCTCTTTGAAGTGCAAATGCTGAAGTTACTAAACCAAACTGAAGTAGTTTTAATATATGCAAATAATTTTCTTTATCAGCCATCATGACAACACTCAACCACACTTTTATACTGTATAGGTTACTTGTTATACCAACGCAGTTTTCTCTCAAATGCATGATATCAATGCATTAAAACTAAGGTTGAAGACTATATATTTCTACTTATAGTTTTTGTAATGCTTGTTCTCGTTTCATGCATCATTATTTCATTGCTTCAAGTCATCGTCTCCTGATACACGAAATCAACTAACTGCGGTTAATGTTAACCTGTTTTATATAAGCGCTTTTCTTTACCTACAGACAGAATTCTTAACAGTCTACAGTAAATTTACTTACCAGAAAAGGACAGAAGTCGTGTCACGTTAATAGATCGAAAGGAACCAGTTCATGAAAGGTCGTAAAGAAAAGCTGCAAATTGTATTAGTTTAAGTTTCTGTGCATTTCCTTGTAAGGAATTCAGGTTTTATACGTCACAAATTATTGCATTTTATCGAAACAAATCTTGTGATGCACATTTCAATTCAGGTGAAATCGAATGCAGTATTGTTATTATTAAACTGCGTGATATTTTAAAATTCTTTTAGAAATATGTTTAAACAATGTAAACGTGATAACAAAATATAGGTTGAATTTCTAGTTACAACGCTTCCAGAATAATTAACCTGGCTGACGACTTATTTTTTGTCAAAACTTGGCGAGTTTTAGGGAGACCACTTGCAGCAAACGAAATTGTATAGGAACATTATATAAAATATTTACCGGTTTCGTTCTTATCTTAGAAACATTAATTCACTTTGTTATTGAAGCAATGTTAGGTTTACAAGCGTGAGTAAAATAAAACACGAAATAAACTTCACACCAAAGAACAAAGCGATTCAACAATAGTAAAAACAGACTATTTTTTGTAACTGGTACTAAAAGGTTATTTCTGAGGTGGAATTAGAGGAAATATTAAAATGTTTTAAATTTGTGGAATAAAAGTGAAAAGGATATCAAATTGGTGATGGTTATCACAATTTCTTCGCTATGTCTTGTTATGTCACATCAATTCCAAGGCTTTGCAATTTAGCGCCTAATATCACTTTTATGAGTCTACTTACGGCTTAATTGCTTCGATAGCCCTTATAAGTAACAGGTTGTGATTGATCTTCGTACAATAAAGGAATTAACATGGCCACGTCGAGAAGGTTCACAACATGAAGTTTAAGCATCAAGACAAAAAAAATATGTAATCCTTGCATTACCAAAGCATTTTGAAAAGAAAATCAGGTCAGTCACTGTCAAGATGTGCAGCGTAGGAGTGGGTTAGGTAGTTGCGTTTCTCTTGCCCCCTCAAATACGTCATCAAACTTGGGATGTTTATAGCACGTAAGCCTCAGCAATCTTATAAAATCTCAAGCTTTTATTTTGATGCGAGGTATGGTAGGCTACGATTTCCCATGTTAAAGTAGGAAGTCAGACAAACTATAGATTTTACTGTAGTTATCTGAAATATTTTTGTATTTGTTTCCAGGTGTGAAGTCTTATAGTCCAAAGTCTTATATGCAAAGCAAAGACTTCTGTTATCATCAAAAAACATTGGCAGCAATAAAGATGTGTTGCAAACACAAACGCCATGTCAAGAAATTCTCAAGACTTAAATTTTTATGCGCAGAATACCGTTTTACTTTCAAGGAGTTGAGAGTTTTAAGTGTAACGTAAATTTACCCAGTGGAAATTTTCTTCGGGACCCTTAAGTTTATGAAGGACGTTTGAGATAATAACATCGTTTTGTGACACTTAAATATTAATTTATGTTTTGAGGTATTTTCCAAAGCTTGATGCTAACAGGACCCTAACAGGCGATATTCTACTTGTTAAAATTAAATTTCGTCATGGATCCTACGGTGGAAAACTTACTTGCTGTGGTGTCACAAACATTTGTGACTCAGTAACAACCTCGCGTTAATGAGTCAGTTTACGTTAACTCCTTTGCAAAACGAATTGCTTCACTAACATTCAATTTTGCGGCGTGTTTCTTTTTAATATACTTCATGGCAGCAATTGCGTACCGTAAAAGAGTTTATTGTAATTTATGCATTGTTTTCTGTCGTTTATAAAAATTCTACCGCTTATATCAACCACATAACCACCAGTACAAATCTCGTCATAAATGTAATTGCGGTCATACTACTATCATCTACTAATTGGAAAGAGAAGCTTTGTCCATGGAGAAACTTTTCTTAAAAAACGTCACGATTATTGACAAACACTTGCTGCCCAACCCAAACTCAAAACGGACTTTAGGATTTCTGAAAGCGCAAGAATCATTTGCTTCGTGTTTATTTATCACCAAAGGTCTTGTTATGTGGTTTTTATTTTATTGGTATTTCTAACACTGGGATGCTGCGTTTTTGTATTTTCAAAGCTTGTATGTATACACTTGTGAATGTATTACCTGTTTACACAACAATTGTACTTACGAACGTTTTGCTAAAACTTTGGTCTACATATATGTGCATGCCAAATAAGCATAGTTTTATACAAAATAGGAGAGATATTTGTCTAACTAAACTCCTTATCCTTACCAGATCCGTAATCCCCCAAGCTTTGTGGCCAGCAGCATGAGAATGAATAAACTAATAAAGGAACGCTGAAGTTTTTTCAAGTTAAAATTAAGGGAGGAGAACAAAATACAGTATTAATATTTCATATATAATGCTGATCGAATCTCGAATTACAATTCGTCATTCAAGATTAGTTTTAAAACCTAACTTAATTATTTTTAGTGGCGATCTCCAATCATAATTAAATCAAAATACCTTAAATTTACCGGCCTCAAATACCTCAAATACCGGCCTGAAGGAAGGAGGAGCGCTAATAGTTGCGCAAGTGTGAAATGGCGATAAACGGACGACAGACTTTGCAGTTATATAGACTATGACACCGATGTGCGATAACTTAACTCGGTAAAGGAAAGGGCACAGCTTGAGTTTAAGACTATAAGCGAACAGCAAATGAGGATTAGTATGCGAGTACATGGTAACAAGGACAAAGTAAAATTACGGTGTTAGTTTTGTGATAAAACCCAAACTCCATTGACCGACATAAAGATTCTCACTTATACCGTGAAAACTACACGCTAACAACTAAAGCAATCTAGTTTGCGCGCGTGCAATGTTTGTGTATACTTTTCACGTGGTCATGACATGCCTCTGCGAAAAAAGCGCGAAGTTTGCTTTGTATCGGGTGATTAATACGTATATATACCGATAGCTACAGGTCATAGTGCTGTGACTTGATTCATACGTTAAACAAATCCTAGAACCGAAACAGTAGAAAAGCGTATTGTTGTACTTGTACTCATGTTTCGGTCGATGCACTACAACCATAACAGTACAAACACTTGGCGATTATTTTGCGATTGTCTTGTCATGATTTATATTCAAATTCGCGTTATACGATTTCGTGGTATAACAGTTTCACTGTGCTCTAAAATACTTTTCGGAGCATTTACTTTTAAAATAACGGCTCTGTGACGTACTGAAATATGACGTGCCTTTGCATTTGTACAAAGTCCTTTTACAACATTTAGATATAACTTAAATATTTTCTGTAACGGTAACAAAAATCTTCTTTACAATCATTTCAGGCCCAGACAAGGTTAATAATATTATTTTTCGCACACATAGCAAACACATCGTGATTCGTGAGAGCATTTAATATCGCGAAAATTACTCAACGGTAAAGTATCGCCTCGTTTTGATAGCTTTGAAGGCCGCAGAAACACGTCAATAAAGCTATCATAAAACTTCGCATACATGACAAGCTATAGCTCAAGCATATGATAATAATATTTACAGTCCAACTTCCTTGTAATAGCATCGTGAGTATAACCACGTATAAAGAGATACATTAAAATTTTCTGGCATATTTCCCATATACGTAATCACTACAACGAAACTGTCATGGCACAAGCGAAACTGGAGATCTATGGCATAAAATGCTTTTACAAATTATACGGAACTAAACTGCCTATTGATTGCAGATAATTGATGTATCAGTATCAGTTAGAGGAAGAGGTGCTTTTATACAGCAATGGTAATTTTTAATTTTCCATTGGTAGTTATGCTTTTCTTAGGACTATATAAGCTTCTCTATATAGGGTGATAGGGTCAAATATTTACCAAAATAGCTAAATATGCAAGAACGTGCCAAATGCAGCTCACAAAACTGTTGTAAGGTGCTTAATTCAGAGAGAAAGGAAAGAGGGAACAAATAGGATTTAGCCTGTTGATTAATTGAAATTGTAGTATTTCAGTAAAAGTCTCATACTTCCCAGTCACTTTAGAAGAACGTTGTGACAACAATAAATAGGCAAACCAATAACAAAGACTCAATTTGAGTTTAGACTGCATACAGGAAACGGCTTCTGGCAACTCTTCGTATTTGAACAGGTTTTAGTTGTTAGGAGACCATCAGTCTATTGATACAGCTACCATGCTGCTTGATTCTCCAGTCCTCGCGTTGAACAGCTGTTTCAAAACAACAAACAGCAACCTATGCGCCCCAAAAAACTTTGACCATTAACTGGTTTTTGATCCACAACCCATGTTGAATTATAAGAATATCTTAGCGATATGTTTTGTAGTATATAATAGAAATGGTACTGGAATAGGTCTTACAATTCCAAATTCTTGACCATCTAACATAACGCAACAAGTTTTCATGGGATGTGTGTTAAAGCTAATGTTGCAAGAAGCAGAATCGTGCAATAGCACTGGGAAAGAAAAATAAGAAAAGCAGCATCAGGCCGCCTATTAAATGTTAACTGGAATTGATTAACAGTTTCAATAAACTAAAGTTAAACATTGGGGTGCTACACTATTCTGCTTTTTCATTAAAGATAATTTGGACATGCAAAATCAAGACGACGTGTTTTTCTGCTCTTTTCAGAAATTACGGAAGTATTTTTGCGCAATTGCTAGCACTAATACTTTATTTAAGCTTTAGAAGACGGACATCCATAACTATGACCACTGAAGCAAATGTTGGGGTTACCCTTGCTTCGACAACTTATATCAACGAAACTTTGCCGTTGCAATTTACGGACGTTCAAACTGATTTCTACGCTAGCCTAGTCTTCACCACTATGTGCACAGCCATTGTAATTTACATCTGTGTTTCTATGATACTGTTTGCCTGTAGAAAGAAATTCTTCTTATGCCGACAAGGTAAAATAGACTATAACTGGTACTAAAAATTGACTAAAGACGGAAAGTAGTTTGTTGTCATAAAAATATTTTGCAAAAGGTAGCTGTATGTACAGTATACATAAGTCTAATGTACAGAATAAAAATAAAACTGATATTGAAACATGTTTGTCTTTGCTAGCATTACTCATTAATAGTTATTTTACTTAACTAACCCTCGCTCACATTCTGTTTAGAGCAACGTTTTTCAATTACAAACGAGAAAAGCAGGCGAGATGGGGCAGTGCTGACCATGCTTGTGTTTGTGACCGTCATCTCCTTCCTGATGTATATGTTGGTAGAAATGCCTTTGTTCTGGGGAGTCGAAAGCCCGTATTGTATGCACTACCATCGCACTAAAATAGTTTGTACAGCCGTCGGTTTGTTTTCAGTTTACTTCGCACTGTGGTATAGGGTGTATACTGTCTTCTACCTCAACCCTTTATTGCGATCGACCACAAGTAAACCTGCCAGGGTTTTAAACAGACTCACTTTGGTTTTTCTCTTCTTTATGACCATCGTCAATATGACAGTGTTCCTTGTATCACCATTGTACCAAACTACTCCAGTAGGTTGCCTCAAGGTTCAGTCTAAGAAAGGTGCTTCGGTGAAGTGGGGTCTTTTAGTAAGCACTACCATTACATTTCAGTTACTTTTGTTGTATTCGCTCATATACCCCCTGAACGTACATCGGAAAAAGATGCACGATCGCGGATTGGAGGGCAAAACCACTTTTCCTCTCATCAAGCGAGCTGCTATTACTGCTGGCGTTGTCATTCTTTCTGATACGTTAAACGCAGTTTACGCGTTGGTAAATAAACAAGATATTGTCTATATCAGACACATTGTTTACGGCACTAACATGTTGATAAACCTCTTGGCGCTCCTCTTTTCATTTACCGATTGGCGAGAGAGGATATTTCCCTGGAAAACAGCTTCCGATGCAGATGAACGTCAAATCACCAGTTTCAGCAGCAAATCGTCTCGCCCAACGACGAGGCTATAAAGAAGTTAGATGGGAGACTACACCCGTTGATAGTGGATCAACCGAAAATCTTTGTGCAATGGCTGTTGGTCGAGAGACTTCATAGATATAGCAATGTAGGCCTACTACATTCACATGTTTCACTTTCAGGGCCATGCGTTGCTGTTTGAATGTTAATAAATAACAAGTGGAATTTTTTAGAATATGTTGTAGCGTTCAATTTTAAGCGCGTTTTATTTACAATAACAAGATACTTCTTAAAGCCAAAGTTTTGAGAAACCTTCGATTTTGTTGCTTTGATCTACGTCAACGGTGTCAGATTATTGGGTTCATTTGGAAACGAAGAGTGCATAGATTGCACGTTTGAAAGTAACTGACAAATTTGTATTTTTAACCTAATACAAAGTATTTTTACAATTACTCTGTAAAATATATTATTCTGTTTTGTTATATTTAATAAGTGGTAACAATTTCTCAGACTGTATTCGCCCAAGAATGTTTAGGTGATAGGAGATTAAGGTGCAGAAAACTAATAGTAAACAGCGTTTTTGTCATTATCTTCGGGATTTAAAATTTAGGTAATTGGTTACAAATATGTTTGTTGGCCTTGCTGGTATTAACACATATCCTGTAAGCATATACCATATATCATAGCTGCTATGTTAAACCTTAATGTAACGCACTTTAAAAATAGTAGTTAAAGTAAACTCTTTGAAGGAATTCCAGTTTTTAAATTCTATATAAAACAAAGTATTCATAGTTCGTTATCCACCATGACGTATGCAATGGGAATTTTTCAAAATTACACTACAAATTTCACCACAAAACTCGCGTTCCTTGAAGGAGTCACAGCTAGTTCATATATAAAATAGAAACATACAAGCAAAGGTTACTAAGCATAGGCTATATCCTTTACAAAAAAGCTGATTCTAACTTGACAACTTAACATTTTCCTTTATACAATAACGTTCATTTTTATCGGCAGTAACACAACAGGGGATTAAGAACCAAATCTGGATGTGAAGGTTCCCATTTTGCGGGAGCGCTCTTTAAATTAAAATCTTCCACACTTTACTAGCAGTTTGTACTTATTTCAATTGGCCTGCTAACAGAAAATAGGGAATGGCCAACTTTGAGCTAAAATAGAGATGGAAATTAAAGCCAACTGATGTTGTTGATGTCAATGAAATGCCCCAATAGGGGGATTTGTCAGAATGTTCTGTTGGTTAAAATTTCCATCTAAAATGGATCAAACAAATTAACGAAATAGTTTCTTTTTTACAAATTTCGTTGTTGGCTCTCATAAGCCAAATCACAAAAGTTTCGTGTAACTTACTGTATTTCGGCGTATTACGTATTACGCATTACCGTATTACGGCGCCCGTATTACACTTTGTAAATGTTGTGTCAAGTTGTTAAATCAATCCTGAAAGATTATGAAAATATCCCAGTATTAAAAAATTCTGCATTCATATAAGCATGTTATGATAGTAAAGTACAAAAAGGAATATGAACTAATATGACAGACTAACGCAATAACAATAAACATAATGTCATCTTCTTTCCGTTTCAATTGAGAATTGCTAAACTACATTTACAATTCATACATGTCGTTTCATCACTTTTTGAAAATACTTTTCCTTGTAAAGGAAAACTAAGCGAAAGATTGTAAGTTGGTTACATGAACAAGGCTGTTCGAAAGAGCATCAGAAAACAAATCTTTCCTTATCAATTATAATGACGAGTTGTAACAGGATGATCCGGTGGGGTTGAGAGTCGACTTCGGTGATGTAAATTGCGAAGTCTGGCGGAATTTTTCTGCCACGTTGGGTCCCATTTGTGTTTTGCCCAACGAGCTGCACCGATGTTTGAATTCTCATCGTGTTCTAATAAGTTAGTTGCAGTGCGGCCAAAACAAATGGATGTCTCGATATCATTCGTCGAGCTTGCTTACTTTCTGAGGCAAAAAGACTTAAGTGGAGCAGATGGAATGGCTCCTTTACTGAGCGGGTAAAAGAAAGAATAATTCTATCGCCGCGAAGCCCAAAAGTTTGAATGGCGACAAGGATGGGAAAGACGTCCATCGATGTAGTTGTAGGCAGGGCCGGCCTTGGGCCGATGCCACTGCATTATAGGCCCAGTGGTGCTTACAATCTAAAGAAAAATAACAATTTAGCTTCTATTTCGTGCAAGTCTCAGTGTTATGTTCCTATGTTTTTCTCGAATGAGAATGTTGTGGTGAGAATATATTACGAAGCAAAGCTTTGCTGATACCTAGTTCGAACAAAGTTATTATTTGGTGCGCGTTTTTGTTGATATTATTGAAGCAAGGTACTTAAAATCGGCAAACAACCAATTCGACATCAGCTCTTGCATTGGCCCCTGCGCTTGCTTGGGCCATACCTGGATGTAGGATGCGGACATCCGGTCACAATACGCAGGACGCCATTTAAAAATCTGAATGATATTTATTGAAAACAGAATTTTATACAAGGGGGAGGGAATGTTACAAACCATCAGCCACAACCAAAACGAAAAATTACGATTATCCATACGATAAGGAATGTCACATATTGTCAAAATTATAAGTAGTAAGGGCAGTCTTTGATATTGCAAACACCTTTGGTCAATTTCTGCATTTTTTGTTCACATTACTATTTGATTTAAGTCGCAAAAAAGAAATTTCGTAATATACAAAATTCAAACACACACCATAAAGTCAATCAACAATGCCAAATGTATCGCCAGCTTCTATTACAGCACCAAGCACCAAACTTGGCACGGTAAAGGTGTGTTACTTCAAAAATGAAATGCTACGTTGTGCACTGAGCTGAAACAAAAGAATCACGGTAAAACTAGATTAACTTGAGAAAATTATGCGACGTGTGTATACATGAGTTGGTAAACATGGTAGTGTACATTCAAGTGCATGTAAGAAAGCAGTGAGGAAAAGAAAATGATGGCAAATTTATACAGTACATATACAAAAGCTTTGGAGTGTGATTTCAAATGCCCTTTTGCCAAAAGATTTGGTGCAGATCAGAATCCTGTGTGCAGGGATATCTCCCTCATTTCATCCTTTTCGTCACGATTAAGTCTAAATATGAACACAAATGTTACAGTGATGGAAACTTAACAACAGACAATAACATTAGTGCATACGGTATAACATTCTTTATTCAAGTATTGAAGAAAGCGTTCAAACAAGATGGCGCACGTAAACATCGAAAACACGGACACGTACATAATATACATGTTTGTGTTGTTGATAGTCAGCACATTCTCAGAGATGCTATTGGCCTTTCCGTGTGCTTTCAAGGCGGTAGAGACAATCTTATTGAGGCCAGCGGTGGACAGCTCAAAGCACTGGCGTGGTGTGGTAGTGGCGTCATCCCCAGCAAGAGTAACATGTTGCTGTACTGTGCTAGAATGTAAAATATGACATAAGCCTATTCTTTTCAACAAACCAGTCACACAAACCCTTTGCAATTTAAAACATGCCGTGCTTATTAAGATCTGCAGTTTTTTTAAAGGTGTGTGTAAAATATAGTTAACGCGTTGATAACACAGTATTGGTACTTACAAAACTTTCGGTGGCTTGTTGATAAAGAATTGCACGAAGGCAATGTAGCTTAGATTTGGGACATCATTAATCGCCAAAGCTTCATCAAGTTCAAAAAGTGAATCCTTAAGATTAACTCCCCAACACGTCCCTAAAACATTAAAACACTTTTTTTTCTAAATAGCCAGCGCCACAAAGGGTTAATTGTTATCAAACAAGACTCTGCAGGACAGTGGGACTGACCAAACACGACGCGAAATATGTCCAAGATTGTGTTGGTCATGTCAAGCGGGGAAGAACTTGACGCGTTCAAAATGACAGGAACAGCAAGTTCTGCTGCATGAAGAAATGGTAAAATTATTCAGCTATTACAGAAAGTTTTTAGAATTGTTAAATTACTGTATAGATCGACGAAGTCCAACCTTCTTCCGAGTTCAAGCTATGTAGCTCAGAACTGTCCATTTCAGACTGACTGCTTTCAAAAAAGGAAACTTCATCTCCTAAATAAGACGATTGTTGCAGATCAGACAGAAATGATAAAGAATAAAGATAAAATATTTTACAATGCCTTAATTTTTTACTGCGTTAAGTTTAGTGAAGGTTGACGCGACTGGTTTGTTACAAGTTCTACAGCTGCGTATATAATTATTTGCCTTCTGATGATTTCTTGTCAGACACTTTAAAAAGTTTTTTCAAGTTAGCTGTGAATCATAAAATTTAGTTCATTACTTATGTGACAAGAGATGGTTTATTGCTATTCGTCTACCCTTAATCACTAAGCGAAACAAAACTATAGAACAACCAACCCAAAATATTTCAAACTGCTTGGACGTAATGATAAAGAAAACAAACATTCTGGCAAAAAAGCAACTTTGAATCACCTGGAAGCTGTTTAGCTTTTACAGTAGATGTGAAGATGTTGGTATTAACTTTAGTTGGACTGGACATATCAGCACTAGATGATGAGAATGACATATCACAAAGATTTTCATTCTGCCTACAAAAAGCAAGCATAACGTGATCAGACTAAGGGTTGTGACTTGTACACAAAATAAATAGAAGGGATAAATTATATTTTACTGTACAATATTGAATGTTATCAAATGTGCAGAAATGCAGTATATTTCAAGCAAAACGTCTGCTGATAAACGTTTTTTAGAAACTGTGGAAGCTCGTTAATTTGAAGTTGAAGACACGGATTAAATTACTTCAAAGTGAACCGTAGTTACTAAATTTAATAGCTAATGTCCATGAAAACAAAACTATACAATGATATAAACACTTTTGCTATCAATAAACCTGCGTTTTTGTTTCCTAAATCTTGTAAAAGATTCGATTACAATGTCCTGACAGGTATGCCAATATAGCAACAATGCCAATAGAATATGTTCGTAATCAAGATACTCTTTCTAACTATAAAGTAATACGTTAACCCATTAATAATAATGTGAGATAAATGGCCTAATTATGTCCTATAGACAACGAAATTCCACTTGGATTTAACCAAAATATGGAGATAATGAGTTTTAAACCAGCGTTAGTTGTTTACATGCATTTTGTTAAGCTATTGAACTGGACCGAAAAAAGTTGCTTCTTGTTTGCGAAAGTTAATTTAATCAGCTTCCATTTGGCGAGAAAACTCAATAGGTTTGTTTTAAAAAAAATTTATTTCCGTTTTTATTTTTTATTTTTTTTTTATTTCTTGCGTTATTTAAATACCATACAATAGAATTGCTTTATGTAGGCTTGAACATGCCTATCTGTTTAATTAAAGAAAATTCATGAATCATTTGTATGCTTTCAACCATTGTTCTATGCTACTTACTTCCACACTAAAGCAGCTCTGTATTTCGAAGTTGCATCCTTTTTTACCAAACTTGGGTCTTCAAGTAAGAATCCCATCTGAATGGATAAAACATGATGATGAAATACTAAAAAGTAGCAATTCCTACAACAATTGTAGTTAAAAACATATTATATTTATACAATTGCTGACTAGTTTAGGATAACAACCAAATCATTACTCATCAGAGCGTAAGTTAAACTGAACGGAATTTAGAACAACAGAATATAAAAAATATATACAACTGCATAAATATTGTAAGCGAAGAGATCCAAAGCCATTAGCATACTTGCTCTCACAACTACAAACTATTTCATTTGCATGAGGGAAATGCATATATTCCGTGTCACTAGACAGATTTTACTGCTCAGATACGTTTTGTCAACAGGTAATAGCTTTTTACAACTGAAGGTATGAGCTTAAGAATCAACGCATAGCCACATACTTTGTACTTGTCTTGACACAAGTAAATCAACCTACATGGTCACTTCATGTGTTTAAACAGCAAATGTGTTTGATTAGTTCTGCTTACTTGTTGAAATTAAAACAAAAAGAACGCATTGCTTTGAAGTAAACGGCACGTGAATGAGACCTTCCCAACTCAAGCAACAGTGGATTAGATGTCCGAATATACCAACAATATCTCGAACATCTTTTGGACTTGGAAAATGCAGTGGTTTGAACGAACGATAACGCTTACCCTTTCGCGAACACGAAGTTCCGTAGAAAGATCCTTTACTTCATGCTTGCCCATGGCATCCTGGTAGGCAGTTATGTGGAAGTAAACATTATCTTCAGACTTTGAAAAACCGTCCATAGTAATAAATCCAAACTTGGCTTGAACACTATGCAAAGTCCCAAGCCCTACAAAGAACTGTCGTTGATTATATCGGTTGTGTAGTTCGTAAACGTTTGTAGAGAGTTCTTTGACGATGCGATATACAAGACAAAACTAACTTCTGTCAATGTTCTATTGAAGTATATCATATGTTACATTAATTTCGTCCATAAAATTGCTGAAGTGGAAATGGTTATTTCTTGAATTGAGTTTAACTTATTAGCTAGGATAAATTACCCACTGAAGACTTTGTAATAACTAGCACATTGTCATAACGCAGCCTTGTCACTGTGTTTTAAATATGTAACATGTTATTATGTAACATTTAGCCATAGCCCATATGCACACAAAGCAAAACCTTGAGTTAATGGCTTTTGACCATTTGTCTTGCCGGCTGTTGAAGTAGACACTTTTTTCAACAAGCTATCATTGGCATTAACAGTATATCCGTTGGTAGTAGACTTTCCGAGATTGTCTTCACGGCTAAATCTTAAGTAAAAACATGATACCGAAATTTCAACATCGTAATATTGCATCGACAAGGTATATAACGTGCAAAGTACTGTACATCATTTCAAGATTTACAGACTACTACCACTTGCAGATAATGATCATACCATCTGCTTTGAGGATATGGATGGATAAAGCAAAGCTGAAACCCAACTTTTATTGAAAATTGTTTATACTTACTTCCAAACTTTTACAGCTCGGTATTTGGACTTGGTGTTTCTTTTCACAGAACCAGATGGTTCAAGAATGTAGCAAAGCTAAATAGATGACAATTTTCTTACTTGATAATATTTATTCATATTAATTTATTAATGACAATTATTATTATTACCGCATTATTATTTTATGTAATATATGTATTTATGTGATGTTTTACCTTTTCACCAACTTTTAGTTCTTGGGTCAAGTCAACATTAGTACTTAAACCCATCCCAAGCTGATATGCTTTATTATCAAAGTAGATATTTTCTTCAAATGTATTGCTTTGTTTCGTTATAAAACCAAACATTTTCTGCAAATTGTGATGAACACAGCCCACACCTTAAAATGAATAACCAAAGTGTTTAAAAGAAAGAAAAGAAACAAAAACAATTGCAATTATCATCCAAGATAATCAGTATAAAAAACAAATGTATGTTACAATAATTACCTTGTGCTTTGTCCTCACTCGACTTTTCAACAACTTTCTTATTTTTTAAGGGTGTGCTAATTCCATTAGAAGGCATTTTCTTTCCAACTACAATGTTCCAATTTCTACAGATAATGTTAAAAATGTAACAAAAATTTCAGCAAAAGCTGCAATAACCAATCAATATCACATAGATATTTACTCGATCACTTATCGAACAAATAGTAAGCACTAAGCAGATGTTGCAAATACAATTGAACAACAACTGCTATTAACTCAACAAGAAAACGGAATACAATACAAGAAAGATAAAAAATCATTTAGTAACTAATTAACTTACAAAAAATTCAAATTTTTTTGTCTATGTTACAGTCTATAGATAAATCGCAAATAAAAAGATTATTGTAGGAAATTGTTGTATTTACGTCGATGATTCTTCGTTATCCGTATGTTTCTGTACCACTTCATATTGAGTACGAAGTGCAGGAAATGCTTCTTCACTAATACTTGCAGGAAGCGCAGGAAATGCTTCTTCACTAATACTTGTACTACAACAACAAAAACATGTGGAGAGTGCTTCTGCTAGAAACACTTGAAAGTGGTTCAATTAATAATAAAAATTCAATATTTCAGCTGAAAAACAAGTGACCGTGGTCCGAAAACCGAGGCCACAATTACTAGGAGGTAACTCTGCTAGAATTTGCACTACTTAAAATAGATAAAAAATTGAGATGAGGAAAAACTAAGGCCGTCTAGTTATAGAAATGATCTTCAACCAAGGTTCTCGATGCGGTTTTTAATGGTAAAAAAAATGTGAATTATGCTTGGGTACATACAGTAGGTTAGCAGCACAGAACTACAGTTGTATTGTCTAAGCGTTTGTTAAACAGCCACATAAATGTTATAAGTAGGCTGCTGTAAACATTGAAAAAGTCAACAGCCTTTGCCAATATCATGGCTCAGAATGACGGTAACAGTAGGTTAAGTTTCTTATAACCAACCACACAAATTAAAACAAAATGTTTTATATCCTTACATGTCACTCATCCCACTTGTTGTAAAGTCTGAGCAGGCGGAATTATGTCGTACACGATCGGCCAAAGCATGTGTTCCGAGTGCTGGAAATCCAGAATGTTGCATTTCACTTAGTTTAGTAACTGAAACAGCACGCCATTTCGATCTGTGGTTGATGGTCTGGAGGGCACGTCCATAGACCCTGCATAAAATGTCTGATATTTCTAGCGCATAACTTTAGAAGTGATCAACGAAACGAAACTTATAAAAACTACCTCTCTCCCTGAGAAAAATGCCTAGACAAATCATCATCTTGATTTAAATCACATGATTCTGTGTTAAAAAACACATGTTCAGACTCATCGAAAGGAGCATCATTTCTTCTTATAAAACCAAAGTAAGAAGTCGTGTACAGAACAGAACCTAAAAATTAAGAAAATATTCTACAAATGCATCTCTAAAAACCTTAATGACAAGTTTGTCTCTTTGTTTGTGTTTGAATTGGTAACAGTGATATAATACATGGTATAACATCAAAAAATATTCTAACTAAATAACTATTATGTTAAACCAGTCTGTGAAATGCATGTTTGTACAGTATATGCACAGATGCTAAAGATACATTTGACATCTGAACAATCTCGCGAACTGATTTGCTCACACTTCTACAACTTATTAAATAATGTGATATCAACCTACCATAAAAGGATAAGCCTTCTTCACCACGTCTGATTGGGGAAACATTGCTACGCAAGATCTCCAATGTCCTGGAGGGCGTCCCAAGCTGTGAGCCTGTCATATGCAACAAGCCAAGTCATTCTTTGTAAAAGAAGGCTACATGGTACTAATAAACTTTGATAACAATGGAAAATCTTTCCTATAGGTTTTGAGACTAAAATAAAGTTTTTTCAACTGTTTGCATCATCTTTATTATATTGCTATTTCTTGTCAAAAGTGCTTTGTTCAATTTTTTGCTTTTAGCAAATATTGAGTACAAATAATGTACAAATATTTAAAAGTGTAAATTCAATTGCGTATAGGCATTTAGACTGATAGATTTTTTTAAATAAGCCATGAAAATGAACAGAAATATTTCACTCATAAGAAACAACGTAAAAATGTTGTGTAAAATTAGGCGAATCGCAATGACAGCTTCCGAACTACAAAACATTACAATTCACGCTGTAGCTTGTTTTGTGTTGCATTATACTACTCACTAGCACCACTAGCAGTTCCATATGTCAGTGCCACTTTTGCACCCTTTCCTCTAGAATGCTCTTTCTGGACATGTGTCTGAAAGTTATACCAACAAACAGTTAATGCATGTCGCATTGTATGTTATGTTATACTGTTATGTTTTATGTTCCACACATACTTTACTATAATAATACAACCAAAACAAACATGTTTTAAAAATGTAGTTGAATGCTTTCCCAAAGCATTGTTCAGTTTGTATTAGGATTTCTTAAGGTATCTTGTGAAAGCCTTTTATTATGATATAACAATTTCATACCTTTAATTCTTCTTCTGCTTTAAAAACAGCTTTAAAGATTCCATGACAGCAATCTTCACGGCAAGCAAAGTGCAGATGATAATGATGATCCCATAAATCGTTAATATCACTATCATTATATAAGGTACATATAAGTAAGTGAAGTATGTACAGTGTAGTCTAAGGTGGTTTTTAAACATTAACTTTGGATTTTTACAAGGATGTTTTACAGGAGTCACCAAACTACGGCCTGCATTATTAATTTGTTCGGCCCGCCTCACTGAATCACAAATGAGCTTATTGAGAAGTAGCCTATTGAACAGAGCAGGAATTTGGCCCACAATCGTCAGTTTTTATGATTATCTGGTCCTTTGTGAAAAAAGTTTGGTGACACCTGTTCTAAGAGAAATAACAGAAATCGTTGATGTTAAACGTTTTAAAGAAAATGAAATTTGAAATAGAACCTTTCATAAAATGGTATTGCAATGACACTAATCTACTAATTATGCAATACAAAGTAGTTTTCATTTCAGTTAATTTATTTCATTACAATATTTGCATTGGTGCCGAACTTATACATTTTTAAAGTGCAAAATGTCACCAAACCTATACATTTTGCTTCATGCGATCTTAGCAATGCAGCACCACTTACACAAATAGAACTGCTATAAAATTTTACAAACTACGTTTTTACCATTTGGAAAATTTTTGAAAGGAGTTCTATAAAAAAATTAAAAACTTATTTATTACGAACCACCTTAACAGTTTATAGAATAACGAAAAACATAGCATAGAGTACAACATCTACCTCAGGAATGTCTAACTTTGTTGTAACGAAAAGTCTTAGTGGATTATTAATTTCCTTAACGAGAAACTTTTGCAATTAATATCTGCTGGTAATGGTGTAGTTATAAGTAGAAAAGAAAAGATTAAACCATGTGAAAATCTTCGCAAAAGAAACAACACTATGGAATCAGCCCATTACTAATTTTATGATTGAAACGGCTGTGGGCTGAAGAAGAGTTTTTCATATGAGCACTAACAAAATCCCATAAATGCAAAGGACTTAAATGGGAAAGACTTGTGACTTTTTATTTGTTGTTGTAAAACACGTCACCTGACCAGAGTAAACTAATGCTGGGTTTATATGACGCATTTTAAAGCTTAACAATGATAAAATATGCAAAAGTATATAAAAAATGGGATAGTAGGCAATATAATTTTTTATCATTTGTTTCTTCAAGGCACAGGAAAAACTCGGTAGCTCAAAAGCTGCCCTCAGGACAACTTTCAGCATCTCACAAGACAACGGTGGCCATTTGTAATTTTGCTCATCTATAACATTTCATTAAGAACACAATCTTTTATATGGTAACTACCAACTTTGTACTTACGCATAAAACACATAGTTAGTATCATCACATAAGTGGCAGGAGCAGTGATGCTGCTGTAAATGGCGAAGTAGTTCATCATTATCCAAGTATCGGCAATCACAAAACCTATAGCACATTATTACAAGTTTAGAACATTGTATATTGGGGCTTTTAGGCAGAAGACGGACCAAGATCAGCAAATTTTTCCCTAATTTCATTACAGAATATTGATCGGACTTCAAATATTTCTGTAACTATCACATTTTAAACAAACCAGAAATAAGGTCCCAGTCCCAGTGTGTTATGGAGTTGAGATGTCAAAAAGTTGTTTTATTTGTGTCATAAAGTTAAATAACGTACTCACTTGCACAATGGATGACCCTTGTGTGCACTTCCTTCACCATCATCACCTTCACTTTTATGCTTCTCTAGCTCAATAGTCGAGTAGGTTATACGCTCGTGAGTAAATTTCTGCAAAAAAACAACAACTTCTAACATAATGAATATTAGAACAACTGCAAACACATATAACAATTTCTAACTACTACTTACAATATCTTGATATCAAGTTACTAGTCGTAATATATTAGTTATAAAGTATTGTAGTTAGGAAATATTTACATGGTTACTAGTGATTGTACTGTATCAACTCAACAATCAAGAAATGCTTACCTTACATTGCCTAAGACAAAGCTTACAAAAGTATTCCCCATGTTTTAGTTGTAAATGTGACTTCAAGTCATCAAAATCTTCAAAGTTTTTACCACATCCTTTTATTCTACATTTGTGCTCGAGTAACTTCCTAGAAAATAACCACCATGAAGCATGTTCAAGTTTAGTTTACCTTAAATATTCAAAATTCAGTTATGGTTGGTTTAAATAAACAACAGTATACAGTCTGTAATTGTTGATACAGACAACTTTTATTACTTATTCAGATAATTTTTATAAAAGGCACAAATATCTCAAGATATCTCGTTCCACAAGATACAACAACTGATCCAAACTTATTATCTTACAACAAAAATAAATGAAAATCTAACTGATCAGTGAGTTATAAGTGAGTGACTGACCCGCAAAAAAATACATGTATTTGTTTACAATATATATGCAAATAATGTATAATTTATTAATAGCAAAAATAAAAACAAAAAACTTTTGAGTTACACTTGTGTTACTGCTCTTTCCCTCATATGTCAAGATGTTTCCCACAACTTACCTATACATGGTACGTATTTGCTGATTCTCTAACAAAATACCATACTTTTGTTCTTTGATATAGCTCTTTGTGTTTAGTTCATCGATCGGCTGAAGCTGTTGAGTAAACAACACCTACAGTACAAACAACAACAATATTAATAATAATAATATTAACAAGTAACTTACATGTATAAAATGAGGCTTAAGCACATGTATTCTCAGCACAAATGAATAATCAACAAAAATAAGTTTAAAATATGACTTAGTAAAACAACTGCCAGAAATTATTAGAATTCATTGATACAGTATGGCATACAGCTTATCTAAATTTCAAAGTAAACATACACAAATACTTAAAACGAAGGCTAGATATTATCACTACTAGTGTACATATGTGCACATATATTAAATGTCATATGGGTGGTTGTTAATTGCGGGTTTGTACAGTAGGATGCATGAAGTTTAAATTTTAAGAAATACCACCTTGCTATAACAATAAATGAATTATATTATTATCAACATCATTATAGGAAAAGAGATACAGTAGACTCAGCTTATTATTCTACTGTATTGTAACAAAAACATTCATATTTCTGGGAAAATTAGTTTCCTGTCAAAAGGTCTCATGATACAAGAGATAAGTAATACTTTAGTTTTGCTCAAAGAAAAACAAATCTTTGTCTTGGAAAAGAACCAAGGGTTTTCCCCTGGGAAGCCTATTCAATATTTACTAGATGCAAATAAGACCTATTTCATCATCTAGATCAAACGCTTCCTGTTAGTTTAACATGCTTAATGTCTATTTTTATTGCCATTTCTACAGTATTGCATCATGTTAGAGTTATATTGCTTAACCATGAGTCAAACAAGGTTATCCAAAGTACAGGTAGAAAAACCTTATGACATAATGTACATTTATCCATTCATTATTATCGATACAGAATTATATGATACTTATTTCAGTAGCAATACCTCATTAAGCTCTATACGACAAGTTGGGCATTGTTTATCATCACAAAGGACTCTTAACTTCGTTGAACACCTTCAAAAATAATTTGCACACTAAAGCAGACTTGGTATTATGTTGGTAAAAGGTGCTTAAAATATCATATTACTCACTGCGATTGTTAGGTAAATATGTCATTAAACAGATTACTCACTATAACGATTGTGCTCAGGATATCAATAAAATGGCATTTTACAAAGCATGTTAACCAAAGGTCAGTAGCCTATATTATTACATAAATATCACGTCTATTACCAATTGAGGCATTTACATTAAATATGATTGTACATAATGTATAAATATTTACAATAATAATCATAATACTGAAATAAACCAGTCATACTTGTGGCATATTGGATGAAAACAAACGCCAAAAGCGTAAAACTCAAAATCGTCAGAACATACCATACAGGATTTTGAGTTTAGAATGTCGTTTTCTGTTTTATTAGAGATAAAATAATAGTTTAGTCTGTAAGATACTTTAGCATAATTAAAAATATATTGAAAAAAAGCTAAGAAAGAAAAAAAAATGCTAACAATAGACTCACTAATAGCTTGGACAGCAGCCTTAGACGGCTGCTTAAATGTAGAAGTAGACGATGGTGGAGGTTGATTTCGAGAAAAACTTCGATTTGAAATCGCTGCATTTGAAGCAGCACCAAGGTTCTGAACTGGCAAGACATTTCCATCAATTATAGCAAAAGCATTTGGATGCTTAATTAAAAACTTCTCGAATCCCACCCTCTGCAAATACATTCACAGTTCAGTTAGATGAACAGAAACAGTATAACAATGTTTAAAAATTAAATGTTGAAAAAAAAAACCAGACAAGAACACTCATTTCAAGCCGTTGTTGCCACAAACACCATAAAATACAAGTACCATAATAAACATAAAAAATGTATGTATTTGTACTTTAACCCAGAAATCTAGCAAGCTATTCATATTCCAAGTATAGTAATTTACCTTAAGATAATTTTTTTTCTTTTTACCCAAGTCACTAAGGTGGCTGCCCAAAGAAGTGACTGGAAGACAGTCACCAATCTGAGATTGAAGAACTCCTGTCAGATGTTTAATAATTGCTTCTTCCATAATGTCTGATAAATCAACAACAGCAAAATCTTTAGCCTAAAACTTAAAAATATCACCAAGCTTGTAGATAAACTGAAAACTGAGTGTAAAAATAATTCAGTTAAAATGGATCTGAAACTATACAAACTACAAAACCAATTTTTTTAGTAAACGATACAGGTTATGTTAATGCCGTATAATGTACTTGTACATATAGGCTGAAATAACGATAAATAAAAAGTCTAACTATCAATTATTGAAATTTTACACCCTTTTAAAATAATGCTTTGTATTGGACCACACCTCAAAAGTGAATTGCATTGGTTAGTAAGTAGTTGTATACACAAGGGCTGCTATGGGTTTGCAAAACAAACAAGACAACTTTTCCAAAAGAACTTAAAGTCAGCTGCAACTTAGTTTCTATAATTAAAACATATGTATGGTATGGCAGTTTCTTAAATTAAAATAATAAGACAAAGCTAAAAAGAAAAGCGATTGCAACGAGAATTAAAACAAATAAGCCTACCCATGAGTGAATTCTGGACCCCATGCGGGCCATGCCCAATTAGCTGCTAAAAGCCTTCCAAACAATTTCATCAACAACAATGCAATTGAAAAGACATTTACTAAAGTGGATTTCACTTTTAAAAAAGTGTGTAGGCAACAGCAATATTTGCTCGAAATAAAAATTTACTGAAACGAAACCACCGAGAACGGATTATTGTAGCAGGGCCAGCGATGCATACTAGGAGCCCGAAAAAACTTTTTAGTCAACCAGTCTAAAACGCAAATCAAAGAATCTAGCTCCTAGCTGAAGCGAGTGCTAGCGATATCTGCCTAACCCTGAAACGCAACACACTGCTGAGGTAACGATAGGTCAAGGTTTCCTGACCAAACTATCCTACTTAACGCACCAGTCCACATGCAGGTTAAATCCGTTTTCTTGGTTTGCGCTGAAAAAGCGAAGAATATATGCTGATTAATTATTACACCCTTTTCCCTTAGGGTAATCACCCAAGTACAAACCACCTTCTTGTTTTCTTTCTTCTTTTTTCTTACGTCGGAGTCGCTGAAGCGTAACAGAAAAACAAAGAACAGATTTGCTGGTTGTTTATTGACCAACATTTCAAAGATTTGCCCAGGCGAGTAAGTTTAAGGTGACTTTAAGAGAAGTTTCAATGCGTAATGTTTGCATAGTTCAGATTAGCTTTCGTAATTGCACAAAACACCTGCGCATTCTTGTCTGTTTGCTTTGTCTTATTTGAGGAAACACTTTTGAATGGTGCAATACAGTTCTCATACTGCACAATTCATATTTGAAACGATCTATCAAAACCGTTATGACCATATTGACCACCAAACCATATTCACTTCACCAAACGACTGACAGCGTATAAAGTTAACTACAAAAACAAGCTATTCCGTTAGCGAAGTAATTTGGACTATTTTGAACATGTCTTTATTGCGCAGATGGTGACGTTCAACTAATGCTGATTTACCTACGCGTTGCTATTGCACCACCTCCAAACAAAAGAGTAGGATCGTGTGGGTGTGTGTCATATCAAGGTAGTGATAGGGCGACGTTTGGTTGCGTCATAACTGGAAAAAGGTACAGCAATGGTTAACAAATAAAGATCGAAAGTGGGTAGATGACTATTTCCGTAGCAAGGCACTTTCATAGCATAAGCAGTAGGAATGCGCCGCGATGATAAAAATTATTCGGGTTCGTGCGAATCCGAATAATTGTGCGAATCATAACGTTCGACATGAACGAATCCTGAATAGATTCATATCATCACCAAATGATAAAATTTCACCAAAAAGTTGCCAAATCTTACTTGTAACGTGATGAAATTGCTAAAAATTAATGACCAAATGACGATACGATAAGCAAAATTCTTAAGTGATTGACCTTCAGCAGAAATGTTGACTGTAGTTTAGCTAAGCCAGCAAAATCGATCATCATTATTTACCAAAGTCGACAAATTTATAAGTAATGATGATTCGGGTTTGCATTTTTTAGTATTCGTGTTCGCCAGAATCTTCTGCACAGGCGATATTCGGCGAATCTATTTGGTTTTCGGTACTTATCGGCCCATCCGCAATCGGAAGCAGGTACCATTATCGGCCAAAATATTCTTTGTATCTGCAATATATTTTGTTACTGCTGTTACCTTCAGTTAAAGGATGTTACGCCTGTGATAATAAAGGGATATTATAATATACAAATCGAATATAATATAGAATTCTTATTTTCAGACGTCTGCTTTACCAAACATTACGTCAATGATAGATAACATTGCGTACCGATAACTTTTTGTTTTCCGTTTGAAGTTGTGTCTTGTGTGAGTTATGAACAGCTGTTCAATGCATTCTTTCTACTAAGATCAACCCTATACCATGGACGTCTTTATGCTGTTGCTGTGCTAATGCTTTGTCTAAATGTAATTGTTCAAGGAAACTTCAATATTATCAGTATATACAGTTGTCATTCCTATATAACCATTGTTGAAGTCTATTTCAATAAGTTCAGTGTTAAGATATAAACAACTTTATTGTCATCTTCACATATAGTCATATAATATAGCAGTGGAAAACGAGTCATTATAATATTGATCACTGCTAATTGAAGCTAGTCATCAGACAATAAGTCGTCGAGGTGAACAATTAAATCTGTGGGTAAGAAAAGTAGACAACGACCTCATGAGTCATGAGATTCATATATCATCACTCGCAATAAACATTTCACGCCTAATAAAACTGTATATAGTTGCTGAGGACTAGGCTTAGACTAAGTTAGATGTCGTTAAGACGTTAATCAGACGTGTTTTTGCAAGCTGTAAAATACACATTCCCAAATAGGTTACACTGTTTTATTAAAATACAATTTAGTTCTCTTTCATATGTTCAGCAAACAAGTTATCATCAAAAATGGTAAAATATTCAAATTT
The DNA here is from genome assembly GCF_947623445.1 of Clavelina lepadiformis. NCBI lineage: Eukaryota > Metazoa > Chordata > Ascidiacea > Aplousobranchia > Clavelinidae > Clavelina > Clavelina lepadiformis. Next base: position 4,537,371 of record NC_135248.1, on the reverse strand, counting down.
TGGTTCAGCAGCTAACTTTTCTGCTTTCTGTTTTTGGTCTAGTTGAATGTTAACTCGTTGACGAGTATTGTTCATTGTTTCTCCAAATAATGTATTGTTTAGAAGGTTAAAGACCGTCCGTCTGTCAAACGTGGTGTGCCGCAATATACATGCTCGCATGATGTGAGCTGTACTAACATTGGTAAGACTGAACGCATTAAATTAGAGCATTAAAGCATACGCGCTTAGATCGAGCAGGCAAATCCGTGATCAAAAACTATATTAAGAATTGCCCATCGTGCATTAAATTAAATCACGCGGAAAACTAACCTAAGTTTTACACAAATACAAAACAGATTATGAATGCAAGTTTCACGAAGCACTTTTTATAAGCAATTGAATCCAATCCTTAATAAACAAGCTTACGACAATGGTTTATCGTTTTTAGTTTTTATTAAAAGTTAATAATTCTTAATAATTGATCTGACTGTCCCACGCCAATAATTACCTGTGTTTCACAATCTCCATCGTTACTCGATTAGTCAATGCTGTTTATTTTGCACCTTGCCTTTCGCAACGTCTACTACCACCACAGCCTGTTATTTTGAACAATGCCTTAGCCCCTATTATTACCGTTTACTGCATCGTCTTGTCTGTAAGCTCTAAATTTCGTGTCCTTTTTCCTTGAAGCTACATCCGTAAATGGAGTCGTTATAAATATTTACACAACTTTGATTTTAACATTTACGTCTGTTTCCTACTACGATGAAGGACATATGTTCATGTCCGAAACATGTTAGTTCTTGTACATTGCTAATAAATTATGTTTCTTGCACTTGTTGCTTTGTTTGCAACGTTATAATACTTACTTTTCTTCATTATTTGAAAAACGTTACAGCTTATATTTCTTTCTGAAAATGTAGCATTCGTACATAAATGTGCATCGTAGCATCGACAAATATGAAACACAATAAGAATAAATTTAGAAATTTAAGATTACCGGCTTAATGAGCAGCTCGTCTAAATTTTCCAGTCGAGTGAAAATGATCACGAACTTCTGTCTAACCTTCTGTTATTGGCTTTTGACAAATGTGACAATTGGTTTGGTTTTTACACTTATGCTCTTCTTTAGATGTAGCCTAATTATCATTCATTTGGTTTTTGTACCATTTAAAAATGGTAAAGAAAGTCAGTGAATACAACCATGCTGATTTAAATGTTGTTATTTGTGGTCTGATGATCCACTTCTATGAGCAGAGAATATCTAACTTTACTAACAAAAGTAATGTTTGCTTTAATGATTAATGTGATAGATATAATGGCTTAAATGTGCTACGTTTTATATAGATATAGCTGTTCTTTATGCTTATTTCTTCTTTCAGTAGTTGCTTACCAGGTTTGCATTGTTGTAGGAAAAAGCTGCCACAATCGATAAAAATGTGAATTCCAAACGCTTATATAAAGCAGTTTGCACTTTCTATAGTGAATACTTTTTTTCTAATTGACACTATGCCGAAATGGTCAAGTCAGAAAAACAACGAATGTAGGTAGGCCTATAAAAAATATAAAATAAAATACAATACAAAAACTCCCAAATAACAAAATTCCTATTTTGATAATAACCCCGATTAATATTTGTGTTTTTAGTAGTCCGGGATTTTGCAGATTTCCTTTGAGTCTTAACAGGGTTTTAAACTTTCAGCATTTAGTCTAGTCGGGATTTCGTTCAAACGAGAACATGCCTTCAATGTGGTGTTTATGGACATTGTTATTTAGTTTTTGATTTACAGGAACTAGTTAGACATATTGGCCTACGTCAACTCCCTTGTACAACGTTTCGATTTCAGCTATGTAAGCAGAAAGTTAAGGAGTTTTCTATAGCCTACGTTTAAAAACATTTAAAATACGTGTTTAAAATACATTGAATAAATTAGAAAACGACATTGTCAAAGATAAACATGCTTTCATCAAACTTCGATTGAAATGTCTTTTCATTTGTGGTATTAATCTTTGCTGGCACCAAACGGTTGTGGTGGAGCCGTTTGCTTGCCTCACTCACAATGATTGGAACTCTTGATCGATACCCAGCGGTATACGAAGTCCTGGCTCAAAACGCTAATATCGATCATTTCTAAAATTTAATCGTTTTTTCTCTGACCAGTTTGCAACTTAATCTAAAATTCTATCCGACACTTCCCATGATTTTTTGAATTAGGCAACAACGACAACGACCAAAATATAACCTTATTGAGCTCTGGTGGAGGTCGGCTAATAAATAATCATAAAATTAATAGCGGTAGGCCTTATTATATTTGTTAGTACGTACATGATTATATTTCTCAACGGCTATCTTCAGCAAAACGGATTTACGTGTCTAAGAATGTTACTTTTTGCTGCATTTACCACAACGCCAGGTGATGCTGGCATTTTGCAGGGGACCGTCTAAAAATAGCGCAGGAAGTAATTTGACGAAGAAAAATGAAGCGCAGGGTAACGCGAAATTGAAAGGTAATTGGATTTGAGTACTTTAAAAAGAGTTTAGTTTAAAAAATTACTTAAGTAAGTTAGATAAGTATTCATTTACTCTACGTATGGTTTGATTCATATTCTGTTTTCCAGTCAGCTTATTTAAAGATAATTATCAATAGAATTGGATTAATATGCACAATAATTAGCTTAAATTCATTACGTAACCCAAAAGTTGGTACCGGTAGTAACAATTAAGCCTATGCGATCATATGCAAATAATTTCGAAGAATTTGTGTTTTACTTAAGCAATTAAAACATACTGTCAAGGCTAAACAAGATTTTGCAGAACTGATTGCATAGTTTCGATTTTATTATTTTACCTGCTGCGCAAAGAAGTACACACGGTTTAGTAGTAACTGTAGTGCAACTGTCATTAATCCGGCGTTATTGCTTTTTGTAAATATATTACAGTCTATTTGATGGATGCAAAAAGTTTACGAGGCAGTTTTACTTCCGCAATTAGCATTTTCTGTTTTAAAACTGAATGATGCCTGTTCTTTTAATAAGCTATAGCCATATTCGATATCTCACTAACTTTTTTTGATAAAAAATGTTATAAGATCTCGTTTATAGACAAGAACTTTCTGTGACCAATAATGTCATCTAAGCTATGCTGTAGTCTACGTTTCTTTTAACATACTTGTTATAATTGGCGTAAATACAAATTTCTTTTAAAATAAGAAAGTAAAAGCATCGTTATGTTTAAACCTGTTTTTTTTTCAGTAATAGCTCTGAAGTAATTTTCTAAACTTAACATTGTGTAAATATCAAAACATGTGCCTACATGTCTGAATATTTATATTTTCCTTCTAGCGTATAAGTTGTTGTCTTTTTGATATCGAAACAGTTTATCAAAATGATTGGGCCAATTGTTGGCATTGCAATAATTTGCATGACATGCCAGGCTATGTTTGGTGTATGTATGACTCAACAAATGTCATACAATAATGCGGAAGAAACACATGCACAAGGTCAGCAAATTATCATAACGTATATCTCCTTATGTTTAATTTATTTGTTTTGTTAAAATGTGAAATAGATCTCAAGGTTTTTTTATCCAAAAACGGAAAATCTAAAAAAAACAGTATTTTAAGTATGAAAGCAAGATTCTCAAAATGTATGAAGATATGATTTGTTACTTGAAATACATTTTAAATAACGTATTAAATATTGTTTAATAAAATCAATTAAATAAAATATTTAATTAATTCTTTTTCTCTCAGTGCAACATCCTTTGTTGACTTCATTAAAAAATTTCCACACGGTCTTTGTGCATCAGCTTGAAGATAAAAATCATGAGCGAAGATATTCAAACATCGGCTCAAAAATGAAAACTGTAAGCAAGGATTTTTATCCTTTTCAATAAATAATGCAAACTTAACAATCTCGTGTATTTGTTAGCTGGTAACTGCTTCGTGCATACCGGTATGTTGCAACTAAATATTAACAAAATGTCTTCATTATGTAGGATTGTAGGCTTGGGTTAGTTGGTTAAACAGCTTGCAGCAAAATATATTACCTTATAATTTTAACAACAATATAATACACATAACGTAAAATGTTTTTATTTAGTCTGGATGGACGACTGATCTACAACATTTTTTCAGGATACCCATCACAAAGAAAATGCTTACTTTTCTTTCACTGTGGAAGGCAGGAAATATGTTCTTGATCTTGCGCTAAATAAACAACTTTTACCCAAAACATTTTCAACAACAACTTTTTCTGACACAGAAAATACAAATTTTCACAACCCTGCAATATCAGTACGTATACAACATATAATATTTTGTTGTGACAGTATACAATTTTATTTACATTAAGTAATAATGTTTTATCAGTAAAATATGAGAGATATTTTGCAGAGGGAAAATCACTGCTACTATCAAGGAAAAGTTCGTGGTGTGGAAGGGAGTCAGGTTATAATGAGCACATGCAATGGACTAAAGTATTCAAAACCTTTTTTACTAGAGTTAAAGCTGTGTAATTCTAAGACAAACTGATTGCATAACAGCGTTGCAGTGTATCAATTAGAGAAAGCATTGCTGCATTGTGCAAATTTCTAGATGAATTTAAAATTAGATTAATTGCCGTATAGCTCTAGAGTCTAGGCTAATAAAAATTTATTTCTTTCAGAGGCTGTATAATTCTCCCAGACGACTTCCTTATTATTGAGCCAATTGCAGGCAATATTGGAGACGAATTTAAAGACAGCAACCACATTATGTATCGCCCAAATGACTTAAAGCAAAATAAAACTGCGGGATCATGCGGAAATCAAGAACTACATGTTCTTAACCAATTTATGAAAAAAGAAAATGGCATGTTGCATCATTTCAGCTTATACTTTTCATAAATTTTGTTTAGTATTTGTAGTAATTGACTCTATAATTTTTATCAATACTTCAAACTAGGGAGCCAAAGCATAGTTGAAAACGTTTTATCTCTGGTTTAAATTCTATAAGAGTTCATTTTACTAGTTCTACTCTGATTGGGATTTGGATTAGATGCATTTACTCAGTTCCTTGTTCAGGTTCAGCAAACTTGCACATTCTCTTTCGCTTTGGTTTCAAATAACATAACTTATTCCAGATAAAAATTCACTTCGCTCTGCATTGTCGGAGTAGTAGGCCTACCACGTTACCGCAGTGAATTTTATTAGCAATGACTATTTCTTAGCTTTTACATTTAAAAATTGGTATACCGTAGTTGGTAACAATGAGAACCACGTTTTCAATAGCTTTTCAGTGAAGGTACGACATTTAACCAGGGTTCACTGACAAGAAAGGTTCAATTCTAGCTGGAACTAAAGGTTCAGATTCGGTCCACGTTCATAAAAATTGGACTATGGTTCCAGTTTAGTTTCTCAAGAATATCCGCTCCAATCACTATAAACAATTAGATTCTGTTTTCGTTAGACACTTTTTGTGCAAATAGATTTTGCTTGAGCTAGTTGTTTTTGATACTAAATTTTTTACTATAAAAACGTGTACAGCGGTAGGTAAAATATCAGTTTTTAACAAATTACTTCTAAGGTATCATCGGTAAGACATTGAAATATTTTGGCATCATATCAAATGCTATAACATAAGGTACCCATAATAGCGCTTTGTACTTTCTTCCAGGAAACACCATGCCAAATCCTAATCAGTTGCGATTCAAAAGATCACTTGGAAGCGAGCTGTTGTACATTGAACTGCTTTTAGTAGTTAATAGTGAGGAGGTGAAACATCTCTATTAAAGTGCATGAAATCGTTAGCCTAATAAACAACATGTAATACCACATCAATCAAGTTTGTAAGAAAGATTGTTAAATAAAACGGCAAAGCTAGTCCAGAGGCTCTAAAATCTCAGCAGTAATTGATTGTATAATGTACATAAATTAAGCAATCAATTAACTAAATTGATGTATGCAGACGCAGAAGTTTTCAAATCAAGCTGAGTTGGAAGCGCACGTTAAACAACTTGTAAATCTAGCAGATGCTTTCTATCATGGCCTTGGCATTCGCATTGTGTTATCACACATGGAAATTTGGAACGGTACTGACCAAATACCTCTTAAAACAAATGCAGATGAGGCAAGCTTTGATTCATTGCTCTACAGATCGATCAGATATATATTTTTTCTAACTCCTGTGCTTCTGGATAATGATTATTTTAAGCATTATGTTTGTATAAGAATGACTTCTCACAATTAAATGCAATAAAATCTATTTTTTTATCTATTTATTTTAAAAATCATTTGTATTTTTGCCAAAAAACATCATATAACAAATCTTAATGGTTTATTAAACTTGGGAATTTAAGACATACATGTTAAAAGAACAAAGCTTATTTTTGAATAAGATCTTGCTTGCCATGAACATACATGTTTTGTAAAAACATTAGGTACTTGATGATTTCCTTAAATATGTCGAGAGAAAAAGGTCATCAGAATCACCCAGGTCTCCATGGAGATACGCCGACAACTATCATTTGGTCTATGGTGGTGATTTAGATGGCACAACATTGGGTTTGGCTGTGTCAAAATCTATGTGTGGACCAACATCTGCTGGGATTAGCCAGGTTACTGCTACATATTTGCAAATACTAGTATCCTAACCACAAAGTATACCAAAACAGCTTCCCTTTTTATCAGTTGGTCTTATAACTGTATTGTTATTTATTTGTAGGATACTTTTTCCAATATCATTTTTACCGGTGCCACAATTGCTCATGAGATTGGCCATAATCTTGGGATGTTACATGACACCAGAGATTGTGTTTGTCCATCTACAGCATGTGTTATGGAAGGGTCAACATCGTAATATATTGTTCTAGAACATTAAATACAATAATGCAACATTCATAAGTTCCTTAACATTCAATCTTTGACGTGACTTGTTTCTTGCACGATTTCTAAAACTAAATCTAAAACTTGTCAAAATTCAGCCAGAGTCAAATATATCATTTTTTGCAAAATAGAAAAAAACACTAACTACTCAACACACCTTTAAAACAAAATTCTTGCACAATGTAGCAATGTTTTCGTATAGTGACACAAATCAATATTCATGATTAGGTGATATTCCTTACATTTCCACAATGTTTTAAATAATATATTGGTTCATAGCTTTTATTAACGTATTAAACTTGTGCTTTCATTCCCAGTGCTACACCAGCTGCTAAGTGGTCAACGTGCAGCAAGTTGTACTTGGAAGCAAGTTTAAATTTGGGCTTGGGCAGTTGTCTCTTAAATGTTCCTGAACCTAATCATATACACTTCGGTTCAGAATGTGGCAATGATATTGTTGAAGAAGGAGAAGAGTGTGATTGTGGTCATGACTATGACTGTGTTAGGTAAAAAGCTGTAAAATAAAAAAATTCATGTAATGCTTGTAATAAATATTTTTTGAGAACAATCTTTGTAAAAAGTTTCATCTAATTCCATATGTAATTAACAAACATATAAAGTTGTTAACAATTTTATATTTTTCTTCAGTAATTGCTGCAATGCAACCACATGTGAATTGCTTCCTGGTGCACAATGTGATGTTGGGCTTTGTTGCTTTGAATGTCAGTTTGTAAGCGCCAATACTGAATGTAGAGTCGCAAGTAATGTTGCTTGTGATGTGGCTGAATATTGCACTGGCAACTCTGCAGATGTATGTTGACAAGTGAAAAATTGTTTTCTTTTTTGTCTGTAGTATGTACTGATGTATTTTGGCTACAAATCTATAGCAATTTATGCTTTATGGTGTTACTAGTGTCCTACGAATGCTTTCATTGAAGATGGTACTTTATGCAATGAGCAATCAGCTATTTGCTACAATGGTGTTTGCCTTACGTATGACTTACAGTGTGAACTGGAATGGGGAGAAGGTAAAGCATAAAATCTATCATTGTAGCTGATTTTGCTTTTTGCTTGAATTTGTAAGAATAGCAATAAATTTGAATTAACATAGTTGCAATCACTGTTTTAATAAAAAATATGTAGCAATGCAAAAACGTACATAGTAATAACAATAATAAGTAAACAAAAATATCCAAATAAAATGAATAACAAAAGTGAAGGTATGTAAACTTAATTCATACAAAGTTTGTGCATTGCGTTGTCACTTTTAGGAAGCAAAAACAGTGTTGAACCTTGTTATAAAATTGTCAACCGGTTGGGAAATCAAAATGGTAATTGCGGTTTGGATGAAAACAGAGACTATATTAAATGTTCACCCGAGTAAGATAAAAAATTCAACTCACAAGTACTATTTTTCTTAAGTTATGCTATGTAACTCATGAGTTAACCATACCTCTATTTACATATTTGCTTTAACCAGGGTTTCTGCATGGTATGATACATAATTTCTTTTGTCACAAATCAAGTGCATGAATTTTACCATACCACACTACTTCTCCATACAATCGATTCCAGGACAATAGTTATTCATAGGCCAATTAATGTTGTCCCATCTAAAACCTAAAGCATTGTGTGACCTGAATGCTGTTCAGTTTATATTTGATATTACTTCTGTTAGCAGAAAATTTTTGTTTCATTTCGTATTTCTTTGTAACCTAAACTTTTTGTCCAACAAACTAACATGCATTTTTAAGGTTAACTTACATAATTGTTGTGTGCAATCACCCGTTTAATAGTTAAATTAGAGTGTTGACATACACTCCCAGCAGAAAGATCTGCATTAAGGTATACTGCACTAAAGTGAGATTCACTATACCAAATAGAATTAATTTACTGCCAATCATTTTTCTTAGTGTGTAGTGTAGTGTGTAGTTTGCTTAGTATTTTGTCTTAGTGTAAACAAACACTTTTATTAACATTTCTTAATCTAAAACAAATTTGATTTAGGAATACGCAATGTGGTAAATTGTTATGTCAAGGGGGGAATAAACTACCACTGGTCGGTCAGAATCGCTATGCTCTAATAAATACTCTAGCTACACCAACCAAAAAATTCGAATGCAAAGCAATCGCATCCGATGATTATGCAATTGATGTTAATTATGATGGCTTAGTAAAAGATGGTACACTCTGTGATACAGGAAAGGCATGTTGTTCCTTAATTAAAAAGGCTAAAATTTAATTATTTTTACCACTCAAATTTTACTCTTAATGCAAATGAAGTACAATAAATTTGCTGGTCATATTTAGATTTGTATGGAAGGAAAATGCATCCCATTTACAAAATCCAAGTGCAAGTCACACTGTAGTGGCCATGGGGTGAGTATAATATGAATTTTTACTGTGATTCTTAAAGTCAGCATTGTTGCACTTAAGTACTCAAATACAGTATTATGTTTGTGTAAATATTGTGTTATTTGAAAGTTAATATATTATTGAAATAGTATATGATTTAAAATATGCAGCAGCTGCATATGTTCAAGTTTGATTCTAATCTTGCATGATTCAATTTTTATCCGTGTCTTTTATTTGCTATTTTCCTTTAGGTTTATTTTTTTTATGTCGGATTTCATCAAGCAGTTGACAGATTTTTCAGAACATTAACTATTTTCAGCATTGCACTAATCTGGGACACTGTCATTGTGATCCAGGGTGGGCTTCTCCTGATTGTAGCATGCAAGGTGTCAGTGATTCTGAATGTGGTAATCATATTGTAGAAGAAAGAGAAGAATGTGACTGTGGACATCCTGACGAATGTGAAAGGTATGCCTATACCTTGTTGTTGCTGTAGTGAGATTCAATCTATGTAAACTTACAATGCAAAATCTTCATGATTAGTAATTGCTGCAATCCCTCAACCTGTAAGTTTCTGCCAGGAGCGATATGTGATGTAGAGGCATGTTGTGCAAACTGTCAGTATGCCAGACGTGGGGTTCAATGTCGACCTGCAGCAGACCAGTCTTGTGACATAACTGAGCATTGCTCAGGTAATTCAGCTAAAGTGAGTAAAGCAGCTGAGCTGTAGGATAATAATTTGACGAACACTGAATATTGTACTCAGTTCAAAAAATGCCTGCTATCCCGTTTAAGTGACATTGCACTGTTTTACAAAGTAAAAATGCAACATATTTGATATATCATGATCCAGAGTTAAAAGTGTTATAAGAGATATAAAATATTGACATTACCGTCAAAATATCTGCAAAAAATTGGAGTATTTTTGCAGTGCCCTGAAGATGCTTACATAGCAAATGGCCAGCCATGCCTTGTTGGTAGTGGAACATGTTATGAGGCAAAGTGCATTTCACATGATGCACAATGCCAAACTATTTGGGGTGAAGGTATGACTTTTACATCATAAACTGCATTAAAACATATCAAAATTATTTCATTAAGTTCATTTCCTTTGTGTTTTTCTCCAAATTTGAAAGTCACACTTTACTCGACTTGACAAATTTGTAAAACTTTGTTTCATTATAGGTTTTCTGGATATTTTGCCAGAAAATTGTTTCTGACATTTCTTTATTCCGTTGAAAAAAGTCATGTACCACATGTCTGCATTCTTCAAAGATAAAAATATATTGCATGTAGACTTTAACGTTTTTATTTACTTGGAAAGTCAGTAAGATAAGCAAGCAATGCTTGTATCAGAGGTAGGCAGCCACTACTAAAAAGGCTCCAGCAATGGTGATGCTACTTATTTCATCAAGTTATTTATTAGCTTCACAACTAAAAAAAGTGATGCATTACTTTAACAGTGTTCTACTGACAAACTCTGGCTGGTAGGAACTGAATTTGTGTGCACTGATTTGTTGTTTAAACTTTACCACAGAGGCCGAAGGAAGCGTTGATACATGCTATAGGTTTCTAAATATCTTAGGAAACAATAATGGTAACTGTGGACGTGATGAACTTGGAGAATACATAGCATGCAAAAAAGAGTGAGTACATGAACAACATTCTTTTAACTTATTGGCAACTAGTATCCTTCTTCCTTACTACAGTTATTAACTGCATTAGTCAAATGCATCTCATAACCACTTTAACTTGCCATACCAAACGTTTTCTAACTTACCTAGTTAAAGGATTACCATTTTTACTCTATTTCAGAGATGCTAAATGTGGGAAGCTGGCATGCCAAGGAAACATTTCCTCTCCAGTGTCAATGAAGGCAAAGTACGTTTTCAGAAATGAACTAAACCTAAGAAGTGGGAGCAAAAAATGTTACACAGTCGCCCCTGATGAAACTGATAATGCTAATGAAAATTTCGGTTTATTATTGGATGGATCACTGTGTGCCACTGGAAAGGTAGGGCTTGGTGTTTCAAATCAGTGTTTCATGCGTTGACGTCAAACTAATTTCCAGATATGTAAAAAGAGAAGATGCGTACCAATTTCAGTTTCATCCTGCCCATCAGATTGCAGTGGTCATGGTGTAAGTTTAATTTGACGTATGTAATGTTGGTTCAGTTAGCTTGGGAATATTCTAAATTTGAAGATGTTCCAAATTACCATTAACGCAGCATTACTCTGATAAAAGGTGGAGTGAGAAAAATAACGTGATGTATATCACCAGTCAATACCAATAAACTTATACCACAGATTTGCACAAACCTCGGCAACTGCCATTGTGATCCTGGCTGGGCATCGACGGACTGCAGCCATGCTTCTGCAATTTCTAATTGTGGCAATGGAGTTGTAGAAGATGGTGAAAATTGCGATTGTGGTCAGTTGGGATTTTGTGAAAAGTAGGGTGCTCAATGTTTCTGTCATCATATTACTTCACGTTTCCAATGTAAAAGAAAGTTTAAAGTGCCTGTTGGATGAGTAAACATCACCTCTTTTGGGGTCTCTTTTGCTTTTGCACTCAAATATCGGGATCAAGTATTGAAGAATTACTGTGTAACGTCATAATTTCTTTTCTATTACTTCATCCTCTTATTTTCAATCGAAGTGCAAAAATACAAGAGACCCTTCTGTTGTACTCAGGCTCCTAACAAAATGTTCACAAAGTAGGCCTACTATACTAAATAAAAAGATATAGTATAATACAGATTGTAGTTATCAGATAGTGTCTTCCAAGTCGACCACAGTGAATACATTCTGTAATTTATGAACAATTTTCCCTATAAAACGATTTTCGTACGACTTACAACAGCCTAACTAAAACCAAGCCAATAAATTACCAGAACAAAATTCCTTATTACTCAATAGTTCTTGTTGTAACGCAACAACTTGTCAGTTGATTACTGGCGCCGAATGCTCCACTGGAGAATGCTGTGTTAACTGTCGCTTTGCCAGCGCTGGCGCAAGGTGTCGAAATATAGAAGATTCACAGTGCGATTTGGAGGAATATTGTACAGGCTTCTCAGGAAAAGTAAGCAATAGTTCAACTATACCACATCTGCCAAGGCAAATATATCAACACATGCGTCAACAATCTGATACGTCCTGATATGTTTTTGCCATGCTTTTGCAGTGTCCCCAAAACTTGTACGTAGAAGACGGCACTTCTTGTGCAGGCAACAACGGTAACGCGTCCTGCTATGACGGCGTGTGTCTCACTCGCGACACCCAATGCCAGGAAATATGGGGAGAAGGTCGGTTTTATCATGGACATCTCACAACAATGTTATTAGTATGCCATGATTTTGATGTTGCGCGTTTGTTAAATTTACTTTTGTGACGTTATCAAAGTCCAAGGACATTACATATTATTATTGACAGTACACATGTATTTGTTACATAAGTTAAAACTGCGATTTCAGAGCTACAGTATTTGCATTTGTTTGTAATGCAGGAAGCCATAGTAGTGAAGAAGTTTGTTATATCGCCGTCAACAAATTAGGAAACCGCAATGGAAATTGTGGTCATGACAAAAAGAGAAATTATAGAAGTTGCACTACAGAGTTAGTTATATTATTGTTGTTATAAGCTATGTTTTGTATTGTCACAGTTACTGGTTTCTTATGTACATATATATACTTACGTTCAAAAGTAACTTCTCCAAATACTATTTTATATTAGACGCTAAAGTGTAATTTTCTTCGATTAGGCATTCTATGTGTGGAAAACTGCAGTGTGATGGGGGCAATCGTCGGCCAGTTGACCCGCAGTTTAGTTATGCATTTCGCAATAGAATAATTGTCGGAAACGAGGTCGTAAAATGTTTCACTGTTGCATCCAACGATGCACCAGACGATGTGATTCATCCTGGCTTAGTAAAAAATGGAACGATGTGTGGATCGGGAAAGGTAGCCTACATTCTTTTTTGAAGATGCTTTATTTAGTTGCTCAATATTAGTTCTGCCTCTAAATTATTCTGTTCTCATATTAAAATATTGCGAAGCCACTTATTAACATTTTCGGTACATAGGCTACAGGCCCCGCTTTTTCTATTTTTCACAGATTTGTGGCGATGGGTACTGCTTGCCGATGTCACCGTCTTCTTGTACCTCTCGCTGCAATGGTCACGGGGTAAGCTGCTTTGTAGCCTACAAAATACAAAAATATTCCATTCACCCGTTTCTACATTATAGGTTTGCAACAACCTCGGTCACTGCCATTGCGCTCCCGGATGGGCGCCTCCATTTTGTAATGTCGAAGGCAGAGGAGGTAGCACTGATAGCGGATCCAGCAATGAAGAGTAATCGCATTAACCGCTTCTGCTGAAGATATCAGAAATAACTAATCAGGCAGAGTTTAATTACAGGAAAAAGAAAACACTTTCTTATAATTAAAAAATAAGTGTTTGGATAGCATTCTAATAAAACAAAAGCTTTTGTCATTCGCATTTCGTAATTAATTATATTGGCAAATAAAATTACTTCTCATAACGACATTCACTTTTGAATCTACAGTATAACATAATACATTTCCTTCTGTAGGAAACTAAAAACTTTTTCGGAAATTCTTTTGGATGCGGTGTTGCTAGATCACTTGAAATTTTTTCAATGAATAATATTTGAAATTGAATACAGTGTTGCGGGAAAAAATTTATAGCAATCCTATTGGTAATAAACCGGATTCACTAAAAACCGAAGCTATTATATGAAGGTAACAGTGGGGTCTTTGAGTTTGGAGGCGCCTGAGGCGAGCAATGGCGTGACTTGTGATTGGGGATCCCAAAATTATGGAGGATGTAGCAGATGTGTCCTGGGGCATGCTATTAGCAGGCGTTAACACACCTACACAGAATTCCAGTGATTGCCAAAGAGGTAATTGCAAAAATTTTAATTTAAGTCAAGGTCAGGTGACTAACCTCAATTCCAATCAAAAAGGGTGACAAAAATATTAAACCATTAGCATAATGCTAATAGCTTAACACGAAAATAGCATGAACGAAGACAGCAACATGAAGCATGATGGTGTTAAAAGAAATTACAAAAAAGATTCTGTATTATGAGGTGTAGAACTTCAAGGGCAATCGCCCAGACAAAAACAAAAATACGAATTGTATCTCATCTTTCTCGCGACTACCCTACGTCGTGTTATAAAAATTGAATTAGGGCAGTAGCCCATGGGTTATTATCCTTGTATCTTGCGGCGAATTCTATCCCAGTTAAGATGTCTTCTTATTTCTTCGGGATGCCTTTCGTCTCTTTTTTCATGTGACTTCGACATTGCGTGCTTTGCTGATTCTTTGATAAACATTTTTGCCTTTTAAAATTCCAACAAATCTTGATATTACTTTCGCGCTTAGGATAATCTCTCTGTTGAATTTTACTTTTACATTTGTGTTTGGTTTGCTGGATCATAGTGAATTCTGGACAGAATTGCTATGAATTCTTGAACTCGATAGAACCCACTTTTGAGTTTGAAGTAACTATTAATTATAATTATCAGCGTCATGCTTCTTCATAATTACTTCAAACTCACAATTAACGTTTCACAATTGTTATTTACAGGAAGTAGCTTTTGCTGCCACAGCAACTATTTCGTGCTATGTTAGATCCACGTGCAGATATCCTGTATTAACCCACAGTTTGTGCATACAAGGAACTGGAAGACAAACCAAGCTAAAAGAAATTTTCTGCAGTTTTGCGGGAAAGGGCTGATGGCGACAAAGATGACCTAAGACTTTCACCGTTAAGTGTCTTGGATCGTGAAGGTGACTCACGGTAAGACTTCCTCGGTTTTGAATGTGATATTTCAGATATGACAGAATTCATTTCTGTCGATCTTTGAAATCGAGCATGGTCAAGCATTTCCGACTTTTCAGGAGATCTGGATAAATGTCGTTTTCTTCGCTTGGTGTATTGGCTAGATTGATCATCATCATCATCTTTATAAACTCTTTTCATCTCTTTCTTAAGAGTCTCGTCTTCTTTCACATCATGTTGCTCATAATGGTGATATGGTTTCGAATTCATTGCATCACCAGCTGATTTTTGCCGGGCATGAACGGGAACTGTTCCTGGGTTATGCCTAGGAGCTGTTCCCAAGAGCCCATTGCCAGTTGGTGTCTTTGAGGTGTCATCTTCAGCATGTTTGAATTGCTGTTTCGATGAACTGCCAGATTTGGAAGAGTGTTTTTTTTCCACACCCTTCGGTTGTTTTTCACCCTTTTTTAGCTCCCATACCTTCAATGCTGCCTGAAGGGCTGGGTTGCTTACGAATGCCTTTGCAATTGGGCCTAAGGATCCTCCCTTTTTTAAAGCATTGAAGATTTTCTTCTCGAGCTTTTCTCTGATTTCTTTTTCCTCCTTTATACTGATTGATAACTTCCCATCAGTTTCCTCTTTTTCTTCATCCTGACAATCATTTGAGACTTTGCGCTTTTGAACTTGGCGAACGTAGTTTTCCTCTAGCATATGACACAAGATATAAATTGAAAGAAGTTGCCATAAAATCAAGATAAAGCTAAAACAACTTCATTAAATAGTAGTTTCGGAACGCTGTATACCGGTATACCTGATCTGGTACTAGAGCTGGGATGTTTTTCTTCTTTGCTTGTCTGGTCTCTTTCTCTTCCTCTCCTGCAAGACAGGAAAACTGGCTGGTTATTATAGCAGATATCACAGAAAAGTAACAAATAATAAATACATAAATGCAATACAGTTTATGAGTGAGAGCAAGCATACACTATACCAGTTGACTAGTTAAATTAATGTAAATGTGAATTTCCATTGCCCCTGCAAAACACTTAAACAACTCACCTGCTTCTTGTGTCATCATGTCTTTCTGACCTATCAAAGGCAAATAGCAATTAAAATCTCTGTTGTCATAATTGCACTTTTGAACAAAAATAATTTAAGGGAATTGTCAATGTCTGTATAAGAAATATTTGTACAAAGTCAAAAACTTTGCAAGAAATTTCAAGTCTAATGCCATGAAATGTCGTGGCACATGGTAAAACTTAAAAAAATTAGCTTTACAACTTTGATTACAGGAAAGAAACACATTTGAAAAATTTAGAACTGATTTTAGAATATGATTTTTAGAGTTTGTTTTAAGAAACAAGACTGTTTATGTGTCTCTATTGGTGTCACATTTTTGAGGTCAATAAATATTAATTCAAAGTTAACAACAATACACGTTTACAAAGAATCCACGAAGGTCATTCAGCTACACTTGCAAAGATTACACTAACTAACATATTAATTATTATACACAACATCAGCTTTCTTACCTGCTACTGTCATCATATTTTTCTCCACGCTTTCGGGCGCCATCGTATTTCTCTGAGCTATAAACATAAAACAGTAGCCAACAATAACACAGAAGTTATCTGTTAGCTAATAATACAAACTAACTAAAGATGCAAATAAAGCACACAAAGTATGTGGAATGCACAAACCAGTTCATGAATTAATGAGCATCAGTATAATTATATATTTAAAAAAAAACCAAAACTTTTACTTTGTCACAACAAAGATCAACTTTAACTTTTAATTTATTAGTACTCACCTGTTCCTGTTGTAATCATATCTATCTGATCTGACAAAATAAAGTAAAAATTTACATTTTAGCACAACTGAGGTTTTTTGCGTTATACAGTAAACTTAATTTAACAATAGCGACAAGATATACCAAAAATAACCGATTAACATGTTACAACAGAACCGCTATTGAATTGAATTAGAAAGCAATAGACAATACACAGGTTATGTAATATGTTTACTGAAATAACAGAATTTAGAACCCCACCTATTCCTATTATCATACTTTTCTGGAAGTGTTTGGTTGTCATGATTTTCTAATCTATAAAAATAAACCAGAATTTAGTACAATAATAATTATTCAATTCAAGTTTGCATAAAGCACAAGAAAGATCAAACATGACCATCAACTGACAACACCCAGCATTGTGTGATACATAGTATATATATAGCTGAAAAGCGAAAACGTAAACCAATACTTTTGCAGAACCAGATGGCCTACTTACTTGATTCTTAGGTCTGTAAATCTTTCAGACCTGTCAACATAAAGTTGTTAAATATAAAACTTTCGATACAGCTTTACAGCAAACCATAAGCGTAAATCATGGAAAAATAATGCATTGAAAACCATTTTCAAAATTTTGCTATTTTTGTCAACAAACTGAATCGAAATGCTTACCTAATACTGGTACCGTCATGTTTTTCCAAGAAGTTGTGACCGTTACCGTACCTTTGTGATCTATCAAGAAATATCAGCAGCTATTAACAACAACATCTAACAATAGGCAAAAAATAAACAAATTTGAAATATTAAACATAGTACATTCATAAGATAGAAAAAATGAATTACCGGTAAAAGTGAAACACAGTGAAAGAAAAGCTACTTACTTAACCCTGAAATCAACAAATCTCTCCATCCTATCAAAATAAAATGGTAGCACATAAACTCACACTCCAACCAGCAAAATTACGCAGATGGTGATCAATACTATGCATGGAAATCAGTTTTTATCAAAATAAATTAAACCACTTACTTATTGCTGCTGTCATCGTACCTTTCTGATCTATAAACAATTACATTAAACATACATTAAGCTTTAGTCATAATAGTGATATATGGAGTAATGCTTTAAACTTCAACATATTGCATTGCTACAATAGGAAAAACATAACCTATTTAAATGAAAGACTTCAAACACACACTTTTAAGTAAATTATGTTATTTTACAACTTTTTTATAAAATAAAGCATTAAAAAATATTTCGCTTAACAACAACATTTACCTCTGATATTTTCGGTCCTTAAATCTCTCTTGCCTAACAACAAAAAAATAGAGATAAGTAATGGCCTTACATCAAAGAATGACCAGCAGACGAACAAGATAAATGCCGTATAGATGCAAACATATGAGTTGTTAACATGCTTATCAGAAAGCCCTAGTATTTCCACTGATCAATTCTAAACCACTGGTAAATAATTTTGATGCCAGTATCAAATCAGTATTTCAAATGTGCTTGACTGAACATTACAAAACCAAGTTTGACCTTAGCAATATGTACTTAGTCTGGTCTCTTCGTAAATGACTGAATAATATACAGTACATCTCAATATGCCTGGAGTCCGATCACCTTAATCTAGCTAATATTTTAGCTTTTACATGAGATTTATGTAAACAAAGTCCAAAGACAAACAAATAAATATTACGGCAACTAATTAATTATGTGTATTTAATGCAATCTTCTTTAAATGACTCACTACATTATCACATTACGGTCAATAGTCATTATAGCAAATAAATGGTTTTCTACCTTTCAGTAATGCCAAGTCTAATTCTTTCCATAGACAAGATTTCCACGCAGTCAATTTCAAGCTTTAAAAAGACAGTATAAACATTAAAAACATATCTTTTATGAAATATATAGTACAGTAGTATCATGCTATACAAAATGAATTAATATATTGGTTACAGACAACACTAGCTAGTGTGACAAATTTACATCTCTAGAGGCTCTTTCCAGTCTTAATTTCACTAATTCTTCGGAAGATGTAAGTTGTCTGGATCCAACAACAGATGACAACCTTAGAAATTCATTAAACACCACAAATAAATGATGTAAAGTATAACTGATTTAAAAAATTTAGCCACTATAACTACTCCACACAAAGTAACGCACGTTTTGTTACAAACAGACAGTCATACAATCATAATAACAATTCATAGAAACCTCAGAAGGCTTTCCTCTGTTTTATTTCTCTCTTCTACAATCATGCACAACTTCTTGCAAGCTTCGCTGGACATATTCAAAATAACTTCATAATCTACAGTGGAGCCTTCATAGACTTGTAATAGTCGCTCGCGATATTGAATGTCGATTGGTATTTTGGTATTTGATGGTATGACTCTCATGGTATCCAGCCTGCAAACACAAAATATTGCATGAAGCTAGTGGTGTAGTAGAAGAAATTAGTTAACTGCTTCAATAAAAGCTAGCTACCTTTTCCTCTCTGCAGAATCATAGCCCTGTGACGAAACATCACGCATAACTCCGTAATCCCTGAATCTACTTGATCTTTCATTTCGTGAAAGATAACGCTCACGAAAACCATCGTGATCAGCAGGATCATGAATTTCTTCGCGAAAACTGTGATTAGTTTTTGGTAGCTTATCAGATAGTTGCTCTCTGTCCAATGAAGAACGGTGAGATAAATAATCGCGACCAGACATCCTTAGTGAGTGTTGATGATGACGATCATATGAAGCTTTATCTTCAACTTGAGGAGAACGATCTCGTGAAAAGTTGCCCTGATGAGAACGATGACCAGAAAACTGAAGATGTGGAGAAAGGTCTTTAGAGAATGAGTCATGCACTGAGCGTTCACGTGGAGAATGATCACGTAGAGAACGTTCACGTGGAGAGCGTTCACGTGGAGAAAGTTCACGTGGAGAGCGATCACTTCGGCGGCGATCACGAGACAAGCGTTGACTGGAGGGGTGATCACGAACAGAGCGTTCCCTTGAGCGGCGATTTCGAGAGGTGTAATGACGATCATCACGTTGTGAGATAACAATCGACAAATTTTTATCAATGTAGTCTGGATTAAAACCAGACCTACTTTGATGATGCTCAAATCTCTGTTGCACTGTAAAAAAATAAACTTTTGTGAGTTTACAAAAAACCAGTCATGAACCTGAGTTTATGATCTTCAATTTATCATTATATGTTGCATCTTTTTATATTAATTTCTCAGTTAAGCATATATTTCTCAGTGATTCATCTCATGGTGCACAATTTCTGTTTTAATCTTACCTTTACATAAAAAAGGTCGTTAGAAATAACGCTTATTTAACACTACAAAAGATTTTGCGCTGACAGAGTACATGCATAGCAGAAATTGCATGGATAAGTTTGTGCATAGGTGCAATTACAATATTTGCACAGGGGGGCAATCTCTCTCTTCTGAACCACTGTATGTTTATAAGAATGTTAAAAGTGCAGCAGCTTCTTGAGCTCCCTAACAGTTGGCGACCTTTCACCTCAACTAGCAATTCAGTTAAAGGAGGGGTATGGGTCAAAAATAAAATTTTTCTGATTTACGTAGGACATACCTGTCTAGCATAACCAGTAAACGCATCATAAAAAGAAATGTGTATGGCATTAAGTCGTTGTAATTTTACTTAATAACATACACTACAATTGCGGACTATCCATCAAACCTTTAGCTTTTTCGAAAAGAAATCTCTCTTTTTGTTTGAGTGATTGCTCCTTTTCTTTCAGTCTTCGATCTTTTTCCAGCAGTTCCAAACCAATATCTTTACTATTTATAAAAATTAGGCATTAATATTCAGTTATTGAAAGTTTTAACTGATTGACCTAATCAGGATCTCACTTGTGAATGACAGAACTACGATTACAACAACGACTGGCTTAAAAATGATTTCATACAAAATAAAGATACAAAAGAAATGATACCTCTGCTTACTCACAGCCAGTTTGCTCAAAGGTTCTGCAAAACATATAAAATTCTCACAATTCTCGACATAACAGCAAAATAAACACTCATGCAGTGTTCTTTTAAGATTATACAAATAAGGACAAGACTGTTTAAAATTGCGAAGTGCTGATCAAAACAGATATTACACAACGAAATAATCCTCTATAGATGTTACAAAGCTCTTACCTTCTTTCACAGGGGCTGGTCGAATCTTAAAAAGAGTAAAATAATAATGAAATGTCCACTATACAATACCACAATTACGTATAAATAAGTGAAAGTTTTTATGTACTGTTATTCTAAAAAGCAAAAATAGGCAGAAAACAACTTCGGACAACACAAGATGTACAAAATTTGATTCTCACCTCAATTTTTCCTATTCCCTTAGCTCCACCAAGATCTTCCATAATTGTTGCAGCATGATGCTTCACACGTTTGCTCAAACTGCTACTTTTCATAGAACTGTAGTTTGGAAACCCAGTTATGTCACAGTATGTAGGGAAATGGTGTTCTTTCTACAAAAAATATAGATACTTTTACATGTATTACAAAACTCTGTGTAGTACAGTTCATCGTACATGTACAACTATACATTGAAAGATACAGCATGGTAATATTATTTTAGTAATGGTACACAGCATGGTAATATATCCATATTAGCAAAAGCCCATGATAGTCATAGCCCATGGGCCATGAGTTAGTAAATCAGTCAATCTAGAAAAACTTTGACGGGTTTTCCCGGGCTGGTGGTATTGGGGAATTTTCGGAAGGGAAAACTAGGACGTCATGTGACCTTTGGTAACTATGCGGGATGAATGCCAAAATGTGTTGCTCAATTACCCAGCTAGAATGCTAGCATCAACCAATGCACAAAATCAATATTGAAAACATGTCAACAATTAAAGGGCTTTGCTTTGTTTGTTTGTAATGGTTCAGTCAGTGAACAGTTTGTTGTCATTCCAAGCGGGGTTGCTTGTTGTTATTATGCTAGGATTAAGTCTTTGTCATACTGAAATGATAGGGAGTGTATTTTTATTACAATTTGAGCAGGATGGCTTGTGCAGTTTTCTTAATTAATGCTGTATTACCAAAAGCGACCAAAGTCAATCACATAATAGAGAAGCGTGTTGCAACACTCAAACATTCCACCCTACATCCGCCACTAAAGTAAACCTATCCAAAATGACAGTGCAAATTTACAGAGCGTAAATATTACAGGTAACATTATCCACTAACAGCCATTTATACAAGGTATACTTACTAGGTATTTTAGCCTGTGCCTTTGACCGCTAATGTGACTCAAGAGTGTTGTTGTATCAGCCCTTGCCTTGCAAAGTTTGCACAAATAGAAGGATTCAACACTTTCAGTTGCTTTGAATTTGATAATATATTCAACACCTGTGATCATACATTGACAAAAAATAAAGCACATTTTTATAAGCACAAAAATAAACCTTTAAAATATTCAAAAACTTCGGGTTCATTTAAAATAAGAAATATTTTTGCTGCTATAAGTATTTCATTAGATTAACCAGTTAATTATTAACTATATTATTAAGTTTCATTTAAACAGATGAGTCATTTCTATCTGAACGTAAGAAGCGCAGTTAAGCACAAGCTAAGGCGCTAAAATATACTTAAACAAACTGCCACAATTGTCAAGCACTTGTTTGAACTTTCTTTGTCCAACTTTATAAATCTGTGTTGGATTTGCAATGTGTAACAAGCTCTACCCACCTATCACTGGTTCGTTTTCGGCATATTCTATAATTTCCTGTCGCATTCTAATGTCTTCATCCGTTTCAAGAGTATCAATTTCTGGACTATACAAAACTATAAAAAATAGTTACATTTATCTGTTAGATCATAATAAAAGATTAATTAGGGCATAGGAGAGACCGAAATTAATAGCAGTTAGCGCATTACCAGTTAAATGACCTATTCTAGTGAACTATCTTGCTTGCTATTCTTCTATAACTTGTTAGCGAGCTAGCCACTGCAAATATTATGCATCAAAGCAAAAATGAAAAATAAATTGCTATGAAGGGTATGAAATAGATATCAAGGTATTAAGGGTATACATTTGTTAACAAGCCATAAAATTTAAAAAAAAGATTGAAATCTCAAGAAAGTTATCAATAACAAATAAACATAGATTATATGATTATTGTAATAAATAAATAATCATAATTATATAATTATCATAATTAGCATAAATACATAAGGTAGTACGGGTTGATGTAAGCTATGAATGGCATGCAACTCCCAAGCATTTATGAAAAAAGAAAAATTGGTACAAGAAACTAGATCCACATGCACAGTTAATATTTTGCTCATGTTTGTCACTGAACTAGAGTGAAACTTCCTTCAATGATAACTAAATGAAACTCAAGTAATTTTATGGGCCAATTGTGAGTTAATGAGCTTCGTTATATATTCTAACAGATTAATGACATCCAGTGTAACCATTTCTTTAGAAATGGTGCCAAATATGTCCTTAATAAAAAACTATTGCTTACAAACTGTTCCAGAAAACCACCAAGATTAATTGTGAGTTAGACATGACAAATACTGAATGTGATATACTTAAGAGAAAAGATTGCAAGAAGTACTATTTTTAGTCATTTACATGCAAAATTGCTATGCATATGGTTGCTAGAGAAAGCATAATAATGATTATTATTCCTGACATAACTTAGTTTTAATTGAAGGAAGCTATCAAAGACCAACAATTGTGGAGGACTCATCACTCATAAAAAGATTGAGAATCGGACTTGACTTGACCGTTGAAGAAGAATATTAATCGTTAAATCTGCAACAGTACCATTCAAACTATTGCAACAACCGGCTGCCGAAGTGTTTCTTAAGAAACAAATTGAAGACTGGTTCTGAAAGAAACTCATCTTTACTTTACAGCACTTGCATTTGTAATGAGTATAAGGTTTAATTGGCACTGAGATCACACAGATTTGAAGCCCAACATGTTATTTCCAGTTTTGCTCAACCAAAGGAATTGAGATGCTCAACCACATGCACAGCCAAGGTGACAATGAAAAGTGTTAAAGTCAATATAAAACTGGCAATGATTGGCACTACCATCATCCCTGAAAGCTAGCTATCAAGTCGTATTGCTTCAAACTATGTATATCAAAATCAATCGCTTTACTAAGCCTCCCAGCCGTCATCGATCACACAATGTTTTATCATAATATAATCAAGTTACAGTCATATTTTCATAGATTTCGATAAAA
The DNA here is from genome assembly GCF_947623445.1 of Clavelina lepadiformis. Taxonomy (NCBI): domain Eukaryota; kingdom Metazoa; phylum Chordata; class Ascidiacea; order Aplousobranchia; family Clavelinidae; genus Clavelina; species Clavelina lepadiformis. The sequence goes on along the minus strand of NC_135248.1, from coordinate 4,513,345 downwards.
TGGACTTCACATTTTAGTCTGGTCTATGATGCATGTGGTTGAAGCATCTCGGTATACAGCGGCACAAAATCAATGACTAAGTCAGATTTGAGGAGTCTTCGCCAAAGTTAGATTTCTGTACACGACCAAGACGCTGAAGAGAATGACTCCGAAACCATATCACTTACATAATAATTTATTTATTTTTAATAAAATAAATAAACTTTTATGCACAAATTAGATGTTCAGTGGGACAGCCAATTACTCGGTAGACAGCATCAAAAACAAATTATGCATTTCTCCATCCAGCATTATTCTGTGTTACTGGTGAGATGTGCAGTAGAGTAAATTTTCAGAAATATTATCAGCATCAGGCTCTAATGGAAGATTACCTTGTTCAGGTAAATAATAAAACAGTTAGGCTCATCAAGTTACTTACTCATTCCATGCTCGGCTTTTTTCACCATCTGCAAAACACCATAATATATTCTACTTTGTCTCTTGTACACCATCCAGGCTACTATGATAACATTTTTAAATGGTGACAATTCGTTGCTGGATGCTAATTTTCTCATATATATATGATATATATGTATATATACATGAAGTAATGTATGGAGGTTGTTTTTGGGGCTTAAGCTAAATGAAAATTAAATAGCACAAGACTAAACCCTAAACTGCCTTCTATACCTAAATTTTATGGCAGTAAAAAGAAAATACCAACCTTAATGTGTTTTTTCCCTTTCAGATGAGAATCAAGACAGGACTCATTGGTACAGGTTACTTTGCAAACCTTGTAAAAATACATAATTAAGCCTATTGACTACATTGTTTTGAGACAATTTTCAAGCTGTTTTTTTAGTAGATTGCTGTACAGTAGATATAATTTATAGCAAATATACATGAAAGCACATGCTGAGTGAGGGCTGAGAAGTGAGTAAGCCCAAGCTCAATATTTTTATTGGATGGGATGTAATGCAGATCCCCCCATGTCATGTTTGATAAGATTTGGAGATGGAAACATATTTCAAATTACGATTTATGTCATTACAGACTGTACTGATGTTTTACAACAATCTTTGACAATTCCCATATTCCCAAATCTTCGGGAATTCCCATACATCTGCACCCATTAACTTTTCCACCCTACATTATGTAACTTCGGCATCTATGATTACAGTACAATGCGTTACCTAAAATAGACATTAAATTAATTACACTTGCGAAAATGAAGTCAGTATCTCATTGTCAACTTCACCGTAGCGGTTGACATTGCTCCTAACCAAGGAACATACAGTCAAAGACGATAGTGACTGATAACATTTAACGACAGGGGTCACCTAACCACGGCTCGTGAGCCAGATCTGGCCAACAAGAATAATCTGTCTAGCACACCTCACTGTGCTACAAATAAGCTTACTGTATTGTACTCTATTGAACAAAGCAGGTAGCTGACCCACAATCGTCAGTTCTTATCTGGCCCTTGGTGAAACAAGTTTGATGATGCCTATTTAACGGGTGAATTTTTATTTATGGACAATAATAATAACAATAGAGAGACTTTTCCTAAATTCACGTTCCCCCCAAGTATTGATAAGTTTTTCTGTTGGTGCTATGATACCGGTTTCCAAATAAACTAAAAGTAATAATCTTTTATATTTGTATTGTTTTTTGCGTAGATACGATACGATTTTTTACAAGATATTGATGTAGCTACCAGTGCTGTAACCAAGTTTTTTTTTTTAATCGAGTCAAGTCAAGTTATTTTGGAAGTTGACTTAAGTCAAGTCGAGTCAAATTACTAGTTGGATCAAGTCAATTCAAATTATAATATAATGCAAATCAAATCAAGTCATGTCATTGGCTATACCTTTAACCAATCGTTCGCAACGAAATCAAATGTCTGTAATTTAGTCGATCAATAACTTAACAACTAAGATTTAATGACTTGCATCAAGGTACTGTCCAAGACTTGAGTCAAGTCAAGTTATTTCAAGCTTTGACTCGAGTCAAGTCAAGTAATTTAAAAACGTGACTCGAGTCATTACAACACTGGTAGCTACTGTAATTACACATGGCTATTGAGGTAAAACTATTCTGACTTACCTAGTAAGCCGTAACTGATCATATCGTTTATTTTTCACCATTGGTGTCGGGAGCAAAAAGGATATATGATAATAACCACATTGTAGACTGGTTAAATAAGAAATACTCTCACAAGTAATCAATGAACAAGCTCAATCGATTGAAAGTAAACCATAAAAAACATCGCTAACCTGGCGCAACATAGCCAGCTAATTTTTGACTCTGGGAAAACCATAACTTTTTATGGCGAAAACGATACTCAAATAAACATATTCGAGTTTTTTGATATTCAAATGGAATTTTTTTGCATATAATTAGAACACATAAGTAGCCTACATCTATAAAATAATAGTCTTACCATATGAGAGAGCATCAAAAAATTAATATTTGCCAACAATCTTCATGTTTAAGCCAATTTGCTAGACTGGGCAACCAAGTTAAATAAATGACAAAGCTTTGCAATTCTTATTTCACGATATAGATAATTTCGGTCTTTGGATTAAATGAGGGGGTACAGCAAGGTTGTTTATTTCATCACAACTTATTTTTGCACTTTCGTGTCGGTGCCCTCCAATAATTTGGACAGAATTCCGCCACAGTGAACGCATGTAGACTCTAATTTACCCTATCTACCATTTACTCATATCCTTTCTGAATCTATGCCTTGCAGTCCTCACAAATTTCATGAGAAACCAACCAAAGAAACTTTTTCCTACAACTTTTTCTACTTCTTCTTCAATTCACATTGTGATTCCATTGTGTAACTAACATTGAGACAACATGGGTTCTAAGATTAACAACAGATAAAAAGCCCAATTTTTACTCCAGTATGATTCATAACAGTTGTCTGATCATTATGAAATGCAGACCAGATGATAATAATTGATCCTCAGTTTTAGCATCTGTGACCCAAATTGAATAGAAAGCAGCAGATTGTTGAACGTACACCAAAACGATGCCAAATTATGACAAAATAATCATCCGTGAAAATGCATTTAATTAACATTTCTTCCATTTTTATAGTTGAGATACCGCTGATTTGGGTGTCAAAAACGAAATTATACAATGGGTTTCATTTTCAGTGTTAACAGCAAAACTTTTAACACTTGAATTTACAATTTTTGTCAGGCAGGTATATGATGCTATTGATGCAGATGTGTTTGTATTGCTTTAGTTTCCAAATTTACAGTTAACTTGTCCAAAACAAAATCTATATACTTTACAGGGGAATCTAATCAATATCATTGACCCCAAAATAACATTCATTTTCTGCTGACTGCTATCTGCAATTGCATATACTAAAACATATCATACAGAATCAGATGGGCATAAAATTCCAGTTCTGCGCTTGAATACGCTATAAAATTTCGAATTTGATTCAACACATTTATGGATGAATCAGCTACATGACAAAAAACACGTTTAACCTTTTTATGAAGTTTTTTCAAACAATGCACATAGAAATTTGGCTCTTATAGTGAAATTTTTCTAGGACCTTTTGGAAGACAATAAAAAATAAACATCTTAACTTCATTTTATCATAAATACTTTTATTTTTGTTAAAAAGTTGTTTGGCTTTACAACACAATTTAATCAAAATAACATTATCTTAAAGATCCCAAAAACTTAAATAAATGACAAATATAGCAACTTGAGTGAATGCTAGTTACAGCGCAAGAACACTTAAACAACAGTTAATGCTGGAATACGGTCTGCCATCCTGCAAAAGTATCTTTCATATTCTTTATTTCAATTCCTTATATTCAAGTATTAGACATAGGAGTTCCCACTAGTCATCTGTAATCTGTTTACATTCTGCCAATTTGTACAGCGGATCAGTTAGTAAGCTGAGGCTCACACAACACACAGCGTCCTTTACTTCTCATGAATGCTTCAAGCTTGCTGCTAGTCTTTATTGCCTTGCTAACATGACTCAGAAACATACAGCTACGACAGCCACTGCAAATAGCTTTCAGTTTTAGATATTTTAGTTTTTATTTCATTTTCAGCATTTCTTTAGTTGTATTTTCTAACAAACAATACACAGCAGATATACAACATAATTATGTGCCCGCAAAATTATGTTACATTTAGCCATAAGACATAAATTGGTTCAACAAAACACAAAACTTACAGCACAACGGTAGATGTCAGTTGGATACTCCAAGCTCACATTAGAACGTTTTGGCTTTGAAACAATTCCTTCCATTGAACTAAGACCTTCCCAACTTGCATCTGAATTTTCATAAGATTGCTGCTATTAATTGTCTTTTATGCTAAAACAGTCTAATTCGGAATAAACTGTGGGTAGAAAATGGCCGAATTTGCAGCTTGTACCAACAATACGAAATAAGACAAATTACAAAGACTGACCTGTTTAAATAATAGCACAAGCGACCGCAAGGTCAAGAGACAAATAAAAACAAAACTGCATTTTCGTACAATGCAATAAAATAACTTCAAGGTTATAGCCGTTGAGAAGATGACATCTGAAAAAAGAAAACTCACCGGTGAAGATGGTGAGTTTTGTTTGCTCACATGATGGTGGCAAGTAGTATTTATCTTTTTCTGCCAACAATCGCTTAAGTAACCCTCCAACTGCCTTCGGATGGGTTGGTTTTACTGCAATTGCAAACTACTTTGAAATATCAACGATATACAGTAGAAGCGAAATGGTTTTTAACTGGTAAGACATAACATATGGTATGGAGAGATGTGACTTTTGTCAGAAATGTAATGTTACTAGTGTATGGCTAATACAATGCTACATATCAATTCAACGTAAAATTACAGCAATACAATATTGTTACAAATATATTTTGCAACATCAAATTTCAAACCTGGGGCATCATCTTGCGAATCGTTGTTTTTTTCTAAGGAATAAGATCAACAATTCGATGAGATTAAGGATCAAAACACTGATCGATGAACAAGAGCAGGAATAGCAAAATAAATTTTTTTAATGGACATATGAACTGGCAAGATTTACCTGAGTTGTGTTCCATTTTTGAGTCATCTTTTGAACACTCTGATTTTCCATCTACATCATCTTTTTCCCGTGTTTCTTCCGTGTTCTTTTTGCTATGCCTATTCTCCTTGTCTTCTTTCCTAAATCGTTGTTCTTCTTTTTCCTGTTTCAGGCTTTCTGTTTCCGATTTTTCACCAACGCTGTCTTTTCTTGACTTCTCATCATTGCTATATTTCTTCAATTTTTCAACTACAAGTGTTATGTGCAACATTATTTTCAATACATATTCAAAATAAGGTCAGGTTTTACATATGCCAATTCACAGGCTTTGAAATGAAGTGAAGCAATGATTCAAATCATCACACCTGCTTTGCGATCTTTGTCTTTTTTTGCTCTATCACCTGTGACCAAAAAACACAGTGAGTAACTTACTATTTAAATAGCTTTCATATCATGAACATCTGTAAACATCTCGATGACTAAATACAAGTTTTGTTGCTGCTAAATAATGTTTTTTTATTATGACATCAACAACAATATGTCTTGCATGCATGTAAATTATTAGCAGTGCATGCGGATTGTGTCTAAACTGGAAATGAAAACGCAACTTCAAAGAAGCCGGACAAATTTTTCTAAAATGAAGGAACTGTGATTGTTATAACAATTTTTAACATCACACCTGATTTATATTTACTCTTCTCTCTTTTAAAATTCTTTTCATCTTTCTCCTTTTTCCTTTTCTTATCTGTGACAAAAAGTTGACACATAATATGGCATTTTGTTAATTTATGAATGGCTCTTTCAACCAATCAAACGGACTTGTAATGTCACACAAATCAGTTATAAGTAATTTATAATGAATAAAAGAACAATTTTAAATTTTTTACCGCTGTTGTTTAGTAAGCAAAAAGTCAATTAACTACAACAGTACATGGATCATCGTTCTTTGCATTCAATTTAGGAAATTTATTTAATATAGCTAACAAAGTGGTTGAATAACATGGCTACGCAGTAGTAAAACTTCTGGGAAATTTGGTTAGAAAAATATTGAAAATACAGTGTTTGAAGTTTTTGATCAGTTTGCTATTTAAATTTTTAACAGTTTGTGGTTTTATAACCAATGCACCTGATTTTGAGTCATGCTTTTCTTTTTTCAATTTTTCATCCCTTCTCTTGCTATTTTCCCTGCTCAATTTTTCATCTGTGGACAAAAAATCTGCAAGTTTTGTATCACGCTGTTTGTGTCACCTTGTTTTGCAGACCGCAGAGTGTAACTATTCTTACTTTACAATGTCAATAGCAATACCATATGTAAGCTTACCTTGGATAATTACATGCATTACATGGATAATTACATAGCATTTCTTAAATTTAGCAACATACCTTCCCTGGACGAATATTTTTCTTTTTTCCGTTTTTCATCAGAATACTCATTTCGATACTTTTCTTCTGCAATCATAAGAGAAAAATTCTTGTTAACAATATATACAATAGTTCTTATAAATATATGCGTGTTGTAGAAAAAAAAAAGTTAACCCTATAGAATGTTGTCCAATATTCTGCTTTTTATTTCGCTATAAATGCATACTGATTATACACTGGGTTAACATGGTTCAGCCATCATCAGTCATACATACAAACGTGTGTGTGTGTGTGTACATATTATATTACATGAAACAATATTAAGTTTCAGCACACGCTATGAGTTTGAAAAAAAGATATTGCGCAACTTTATGAAACACCGAAACCTGATTTATGACTACGTTTTTCCTTCCGAGTCCTATCTTCCTGTCTATCTTTTTCATCTGCAAGGAAACATAACATAACTTTGTAAATTACTCACATTACAGTCAAATCCGGTTAATTGCATTCTGGATAATCGCATAATTCGTTTTATCGCATAAAGAGCGCAAGTCCCAAACCATAGCTTATCATTTGTAAAGATAATACTTCGGTTTATCGCATAGCGGTTTATTGCATAATCCGCTTAATTGAATAAAAATGAAGGTGATTTATTCGATTATTCAAAAGTTTTTAAAAGATAAAATTGAAAACAACGCGCATTGAGAGCGCACACGCAATGCGTAAGCCTTACGACTTGTACTGCGCTTTGTTACAAAACGATCAAACAGACAATGCCCAATTTAAACATTAACACGTGGCTGTCAATACGCAGACATTAACATTCGCACTGTTTTAGTTTCATTTAAGCGTTGCGTAAAGAAAGCATTGCGTTAAGATGATGCCGTAATATATGAAGACGTTTTACGAAACAAACAAGTTGTAAAAGACGACAACAATAAAGAAAGCTCTGGTGAGTGGTGACGCAAACGAAAGCTCTGGTGACGCTGTGACAACACCGAAAAATAAAGAAGTACTGCATGCACTTCATACAATTCGCCGACGACTACACAGTTTGAAGGGGCGGACATGGCCACATTTGTTCGTTTAAACACACAAATGCAAGAAAGCATGTTTTCATGTTTTGCGTGCTTGAATGAATGGATGATCGCAATACGCAATAAACGTTAGTGTTTTGCGTGTTGACGTCTTTACACGTGACCAGCTTCGCACGTCAAGTAAGAAAATAAGTGGAATTTGCACTTTCGCATAAACGCATAATTCGTTTAATCGCATAAAAAGGCTTGGCAAATTGACTATGCAATTAACCGGATTCGACTGTATATGCAAGCTTTTAGAAGACACATTTGTCTTTGGTTTTTTTATATTATCATACCTGACTTTTTCCTGTCCTTTTCTTTTTTTTCTGAAAAGAAATATACATTTTGTTGCCAGCTTAGATACATGATTAAACATAAATGAATAAACAGTCAGGTGAACCTGAACAGTTTTGAAACTACAACTAAATATAAATAAGGTTTGCGCAGATGGTAATTTTGTTAAACATAAAACAATGTTTTAAGTTGTTGTCAAGTGTTGTTGATGACTGTATGCAATCTTTATTTAAATTTTAATATCAGATTATATTATTAATACTGATAACACAGATATATTATTGTTTATACAGTATTAGTCTAACAAGTATGGAATATCTTGTATCAACAGGTTGCCAATAACATTAATTAAAACAACAATAACAGTTTGTGTTCACAGTAATCTGGATAACCCAGAGTTATTTCAAAATCCTGTTCCGCAGAACAAAAATTTAGTTGGCAAGTTTTATACATCGCACAATGTTCAAATCATTAAGTACAATATTATCGTGTGGAACACACGTGATGGTGCTGGGTAGTGTCCGGTGTATAATTTATGTCAATCAAATATATGATGCATGATGATTGTTGTTGGTAAACTAATAGTAAATATTATAAACTGTCAAAGCACCATAGCACACTTCTTGTGTCCCCAGCGTTCAGCTATGCAACAAAAAAACTATTTTTGCCATTATGTTCTCAAGCAAAGTTTAACAGCGTATGAAATGTTTTGTTATTGTGTAAGATGTTGCTTTTTGTCGGTCAACGTGTAGATTGTATTATTCTAGATGAAAAACAATTACGGTTTGTGAGAGTGTTTAGAGTGACATATAAGTAGCCTAAATTGTAGCGCACTTATGAATGCAAACAGTTAATTTGCACTTTCTTTGTCATTTTAATTACTTTTATTCTTTTCTTATTCTGTAGAAGACATTTTTCTTCAATACAGACATGAGATGTGTAGTTCTTTTTTGTTTAAAGCTTAAAGAAATTTTATTTCAATATGAGTAAACACTCTGTTAAGAGAGCTGATAAAAGGAAGAAAAGCAGTTTCAGAAAAATGTTAAAAGTTAAATACAAAATATCAATGGATGCACTGAGTAGTCAAAAAGAGCGGATGCATCGGTAAAGTGGCCGATAGATCAGTTTCATCAGTACACCTCTACCATTTGCCTACCTTTGCTGTCCTCACTTTTGCTTCGTATGGAAGACATGTTAAGTATTATATTTTAAACACAAATCTGCAGCAAAATAAAAACAACCTAAAAAGAATATGTCAATGCTGAATTGTTGATATTCATTGTGATACTTCAGTGTATGTGTACATATGTATACATATTAATGTTATGGCGTCAACTGAGTTCTTGAGAGACATATGATAACAAGTAATTTAAAATAGAAAGTAGAAATACATAAATTTATTTCATCTAATTAGACTGAAATAATGAAATAACACTGAAATAACACTGAAACACTGAAATAATGGATATAATGATTTTATTTATCATTTTAAAAAGTAATTGGCCTAAAGTAATTGAGACGACGAAAAGCTTCTCTTATGTGAGAACATGTTAAACTTGTCTTTTGCTTTTTTGGCATTCCATGAGTGGCTGTCTGCAATAGTGTTATATCTGGTTCATACGGTTTGCAGTTTCTTTCTTGGTCATTTTTAACCAGCAATGCTGCATCAACAATTTCTGCAACCAAATCATGGGCGAGAAATTCAAGTGACTCCCACCCAAAATGGCTTGGTTGCACTTCTACTTGTAATAACACCTCCTCAAACCAGTTATAAAATTTCATAGGTTTTTTAGCAAAAGTAACACTTCGACACTCAGAAAACAGAAGATATTCGTTTGTGTTCATATCTCTTGTTTGAAATTCTGCTCTCGCAAGACGTTTCAATCTCACAGGATCATTGGCACCACTATTAAACATTTCATTCAAATTTGCCTTTGGTTTTATACATTGCAGAAACTTTCTACATATTCTTATTCTTTTGTACGACTTATCAAAAGTTTCTTGAATATCATTTAGTACCAGATCTTCATTGCCAGGTTCATCCGTAAATTTGCCTTTCATGTCTTTAAACTTGAGGTGATTAAGATATCTGTTAAGCTTGCTTTTATCTGGTGTAAGAAGGTATATGACGTCCTCAATTCCTATAGATTTTGATCCTCGCTTCTGGGCAGTAGCAGAGACCATCATAATAATGTCACACATTTTCGCATGAACTATTTTATGAACCATGACTGCAGTTTCTTCAAGAGGTTCAGCTACGTCTCCAAATCCATGAAGCATACACTGAATCTCTTTCTGAAATATTGGTGAAGAACTAGTTTCACAAGAATCAGCGAGTTCCATGGGCATCTTTTCTTGTTCTACATCGAGTTTTATTTTCTTAGCAGCACTCATACTAGCTTTACACAACTGAATATTTACAATCAGTTTTCTTTGTATTGTATCTGTATCAGATTCATTGGTTGAAAGTAAGTTGAAAATAATAATAAAACGCACATGCAAATTTGATCACTAATTACCCAATTTATTTACCACAACGTCATAGACTAAAGCCTATCACCTTTGTAATCTATAAAATATGGTCAATGGTCTGTTGTATGTACAAAAAATTTCAGGTCTAGTGCAGAAGTGCACAACCAGATGGCGTCACAATTTGAGTAGCTGGGATCTAGAATGCAAAGGCATCCAGTGGTTGTGCACTTCTGCCCTAGACCCAAAATTTCACAACCAAATAGACCAATTCACTATCATATTTCATTGTTTGTGGTAAAGGGTTGGGATAGGAAAAAGTGACAAACTAGTTACATAGCATTAGTATTGGTGGAATTAAGGTTTGATTCACTTAGTTCAGGTGACAGATTTGAGCTAGATTGAGGATTGTATGGAATGACTTTAAATTTGTATAGCTACTGTACCAACTAAATTGAAGAAGTTACCATGTTCTAAATTGAAATTTTTGGATCATTAATACTTGCCAACACGATGGCATGGACCTTACAGTCCAAAGGCTGTATTTCTGGGCAGCTGTACACCCGAGATAAATTGCAAACACACTTCACTTTGTACAGACAAACGGCCGCCTAACAGTGCAAAATGTGAAATACGATTTTGCATTTCTGGTACCTGATAAAGCAAGACAACACAATGCTTTGCCTAATGTATAAAGTAAATACATAAGCTAAACATAGTAGGGAAAAAAAATTGCAAGTAAATTTTGCAAAATGTTTATAACTATCGAAGCATGATGAATGAGCACAGCTGGCTTCGTACATTTAGTCATAATGATAGGCCAAATTTCCAATAGCAGTTTTAACTGAGTTTGTGCTAAAATTTTCTCATGACTTCACTAATTGCAGTGTGCTGTCTTTGAGTAGCACCCGGACCCACAGGATTTTTTGTTAAGGGGTTATGTTAGGATAGATACATTTATAGCTTCAGTTATAAGTATTAGCCTGGATTTGAACTGAATAAATATAGAATAGACCTAGGTGCATACTTGGCTAGCCGTTACACATCTGCACACTTGAGTCACGAGGTCGGCACACCCGAGATCTCGGCAAATCCTGCCTGGAATACAAATCGGCTTCTATACGTGATAAGTTGTTTCAAATAGCATAAAGCTACTTCTATGCGTGTAGTGGAGTACACTATTTAGCCTAGGCCTATTTATTATATTTTACAATAACAATATTTCTACTTGTGTAGGCTGGGCTGAAGCTGGTATGGCTACTTTAACACTTCAATCTGCCACCACCACAGCCTAGTATATGCATCAAGCTAGCAGGTACTTTCTGGCAGAATTAAGTAAGCCAACATTCTTTTAAGATAACGGTAACCTTTAAATGCATTAAACATGTGTAACAAAAATTATACAAAATAAATTATTATAAAGACTATACGCAATTTCTGTCGACTAACACCCTACGGCCTACACGGTAAATGTGGTCTGCAGGCAATCTTGGGTATCAAACAAGTTTTACGCAACGGCAAACTAGCTGTATTTGACACTTAATAATTGTCCTCACGTCATGTGAAGGTCAAAAAAAATTTTTAATTCGTGAACGATGATTAAATTTAGCATTGAAATCTACCAAAATTCGGAAAAATTGCAAAAAACCGCATCGCCTATGGACGCAGGAGAGGGAAAGGGAACCCCGTCATGAGTCCAAGGTAATCTGACTCCAACAAAAGTTTCGTGCTGTTCTCTGTTAGCTCTGCATGTAGAGCAACGTTGCCAACAAAAATGAGAAACGTTGATAAAACTTGTATTGATTCGGAATAAGGCGAATTGAATCAAACAAACCGAATTACTTTCTGCACTCGACGCATTTGTGAAAAGTCTGTTGTCCAACACTAAACCAAGCAATTACAAGTAGGCTACTGTACACATGAAAATGTGAAGAATAGGCTACCAGTGTTAAAGGGAAATTCCCAACTGGCACGACTGTGTGGCATTACACATAACTACCAAAACATAATTATCTTAAATTTCAATCAATCAAATAAAAATCATTTAATTATTTTCAATCATCAAATCTGCACGTTACTTTCTCACTTTCGTTGATTAGTGTTGTTACTTCTGCAAATGTTGACTAATCTTTTTCTATCAAACATAAACTGCCTGTAATTGTAACTGGTAAGTCGACACCAATGGCCTACAGTCTTTATAGCTGCCATTTAGCAACGGCCTTTTTTCTTGCTACGCAACCTGATCAGTGGCCGCCGTACTGGCCAGTCATATGATATTGGCTGACAAATGTTGTTTTCTTTTTTATTTCTTATCAAGTTCCAAAATAGGCTATATTCTTTTTTACATGCCCTAGGAACTACCGCGTTGCTAGTTGCGTGTGAAATTGCACCAAGTCGGTAAATAACAATATTGTAAATAGGCATAATAATAGTCATAAACAGTCGGCACAATGAAGCGTTGGTGGTGGCCATATGAACACCAGAGCGATGATGGTGGCTAAAAGTGTCCTCTTTTTTAGTTTGGCCCTCACAAAAACAGTTTTTCAAAGTAGCCGTGTGAGCAGATTTAATATAGTTTTGATGAAAAAGAAATTTAACTGCCGAAGAACTGATGTTTACGTAGGCCCAAAGAAATACTGGTACTCCGGTAGGCCAGCCTATTCTGGTATATACAATTGTATCGATAAAGCATATTAGAAGCTACTACTGCACACTGCTACACCTGTTACTGCATGTTAATGAGGTGAGTCTGTCAACATATCACCAACTTTGTTGCTTTTATCTTTATCTTTTATCATTCATAAACTGTTACTGTAGTAGATTGTATAGAATAGGCTAGATTGTTATAGCAATTACATCAATTTTTGCAGCTTATACTTTACAATAAACTTCCAGTATTAATAAGAAAAGCTTGACATTTAAGTGGACTTGACCTATAATTAATTTTGCCCAATACGAATTTGCACATGCAAAACTCAAACTTGAACTCGGCCTAATAAAATTTTTGTGAATTCGAACTTGAACTCAAACAAAAGTCGACCGCGTTCGCAGCCCGAAATATTTTTTCTAAAAGCTTGTGATAATATTGTGATAATAACCAAAATTAATATACAGACTATGTAGGATTTACAATTCTAATATTTATGTGTCGTTTTAGCAAAGAGTAACACGAGCCACAATCATTTCCTGTACTATTGTTGTGACGTAATATTTGTGCCTTTCTCGCATGCGTTTCGTTTGCCAAATGTTACTGTGTTAGCGTATGGCAGTACGAAGTAACAAGTTTGTGAATAATCAGCAATCAGCAATTTAATGCAGTTGAATATAGCTAAGCCAAAATGCTATTACATTAACTGTTGAATGAAGTACTGTTGATGTGCCAATGTTCTGTCAATTTGTAATCGTATAACGAAGAAACAATATAACCAGTTTATACAATCAACAAATTTGTGCAAACTACTGAACAGTACAACTTAAGTTAAGCTCAGTGTTAAGTCAGACAACTCTGCTTGTCGGCTTCACAAGACAATCAGCTTTTAGCTGAACAATCGAGTCTAGGATTGATTAAGCAAACAACGATCTTGAGGCTCATTATATCGAAGACAATAAACATTCAGACAATCAAAGATTGTATTGGAGTGACTGGTACAGTCAAGTTCAACAACAATAACCAATCATTCCATTACAAGCTCTTCGAAACTTTAAAAACGAGCCGTATATAGGTATAATAATTGATTTACAGACCAATTGATGGATGATGAAATATGTCTAATAGACCTTATTAGCCAACATTATGACAGAGGTCTCTCAAGTAAGTTTGTGTAAATCTCGGAGCCATTATATAGCCTATAACTATTTCTCGCCAATAGAAATAAAACAAATGTATAAATGCGTGGATCTGAAATATAAAAATCCTTTTCCTCCAGTTCTTCTGTGTAAGTTTGTTGTTCTGCAAGTTTTCTGAAAATCAATAGGTGACTTTCAACGCTTTATGTCTACAAGCTTTAAAAGTACACTCGGCATTACAAATGTTTTCAAAATGTGCACTATCTTGAGTTACTATACTCAATACAATTTTAACCAGTTTTTATAAATGCATAATCAGCGTAGTTATAGACTTAATAGAGTTACAACATCTTTATATACAGTATAAATAAGTCGGTATCTATTGGCACAATACTCAAGATTTTAACACAAAGTTGGCAAATACTGTATTACTTTTATCGAGTCGTATATAATGGTAATAATGACAATTTTACCAGCTGTAGGCAAGTGTAAGTCTCTAAACCGTTGTTACCTTTTACACTCCGCTGTTCTGTTCTCTACATCTTCTAAACTTACAGTTTTCGTTTCCTTGAATAAAAAAGATATAGCTTGTTACTTTTCGTGCTCAGCTGCTTGAATAATTGTTTCGATTTTGCTTACCAGAGGGTTTGGAATGGTGGGCTCTAGCGACGAGTTGAATTCTTTTAGTTCACTGCCATATGGTACTATACATTAACCGTTGCACAACAGGCTATTTAAAATTATTGTCCAGTGCAATTTTTGCATATAGGTTAAATCTAACGTGGAAAGAGTTTTTTGAGGCGTAGACATTTTTGCTTTGGGAAGTAAACTATCAACATCTTACGTTGCACATTTCCTAAGAGAGTTCTTTGTACTTGCTTCTTCTTGTTGCAATGGAAGGAGCACGCCGTCAAGTGTCTCTATTTCAGTGCTTTTTGTGTCCAAGATGTTTTCAAGCTGAAAAAAGTATTGTTTGGTAAACCCGTATTAACCTTAATTGATTAATTGCAGTGAAATGGTGGTTACGTTCTACAGTATACTTCACATACATCCACGATATGTGCTTGCATTTCAGCAGTTCTTTCCTTTAGTTTATCAAGCTTACTGCGATTGATTGCGCCGCGCGAAAACTGTGTTGCAAATGGAAGTGCAATGCACAACACCAAAACAGTTTGCTTCATCTTTTTGCGTTCAGTTTCAAATCTTATGACGTGCATAGGCATTCAATATGTCATTAATGTATAGAAAAACATGTTACGTATAAAAGTAATAAAAATAGCTCCACGCACCGGGTCGTATCCATACAGAAACGCTACTTTATATTTTCATAATCAGTAAAATAATCTCTTTCAAAGAACAACCTTTCACTGTTTTTCGTAAAACGCTTTTTCTTTACACTGTTACATCAGCTTACTGAGTTTGGAAAACTATTAATGCAAGCAAGACAGATTATAAACTTTTCATATAACTTCCTCACTTGTTCATAACTTTTCCTGGAAACAGTTTGCCCTGACGTGCGAAGCATATGGAACTTTTGACAGATTGGAAGAAAATCTAAGCACATGGTCCAAAACAAGCGCTTTCCAAAGTGGTAAACGCATTCGTTCACACTTCAGCAAAAATATGCTTTTAATGCAAACGTCATAAATTGCTGGAGATGTAATCATGCAAAAGAATCCTATAAAATTTTAGTTAAAAAACTAAGCCGGCGTGCACAAGCACAAAATAAAACCGACAAAGAAAAATGTGACTTGCTCTTAGTATAAAAAGGTATATATATACAAGTAGGTTACGTTTGTGCGTTTACAACAACGTTTGGTGCAAATGTAGGAAAGGAGAGATAAGGGCTGATAAGGGAAATTCTGGAGATATTAGGTCTGGACAAGACAAGAAAAGCAAGAAATAAGTTTTTATTGACAACTACCCCAACAATGCCCAACATGTTGGTTATGTCTGTAATGACGTGAGATGAAAATAAGTACGGTAGATTAGGCTGATTGGGGAATGTCTCGACATAAATACGACAAAGTAATAAGATGGCAATTGTAAGCAGTAAAAACAGCAGGATGATTAAGCAAAACCACAGTGCAGTACAGATAAAGCTAACATAGGAAACAATGGCAAGCGACTATCCACTCTTAGCTTTTATCGCAATCATTTTAGAAACATGTTAGCTTAAAGGTGGATAAAAAATTGTTCCCCACACCTGATGCCCTAATCGTAAACTTTTGACATGCCAAGTTATCTTTAGTTATCTTTAGTTATCTTTAGTTATCTTTAGTTAGGCTACATTCACATAGAGAATAGTAAATTACTATGGGTTGCCATACCGTCCGGAAAATTCCGGACATGTCCGGAATGTAGGGTTAAATTTTGCGTCCGGGAGGAATTTAAAAAAATGCTCAAATGTCCGGAATTTTATGATGGGCGTTTTGGGGGAATTAGAATTGCGGGAATAATCCTGTAAATCAGGGGTGTCCAACACGTGACACGCGACGTGTCTGACCTAGACCCTAGCCTAGAGATCACCATAGCCTAACCCTAGCCTAGAGATCACCAGAGGTCAAATCAGAAATAGCCCAATAGCCTAGTGAATTCACGACACTATGTTCAAAAATCCACTCCGGTATACAATGGATAGGCAAAGCATTGCTAGTGTGACGTCATATTGACAGACAATGTGTTCATACCTCATTTTTAAAAACCGCTAGTGGGCACTAAAGAGTGTCCGGATTTTAGGCCACGAAAATATGGTAACCCTAGACTCAATAGTTATACCCAAAAATGTACTTGAAACACTCCCGGCACTAACATTGTCTAAACCGGTGCTGTATAGGAATAAGCCAATCGTATAACCATAGTGAATATCGTAGAAAATATGGAACGACTCAATCTCCTGAAAATTGTAATCATCTACTCAATATTTAATGTGGTTTTCGTCCAAGGTTCTGTTAATGAAATTATAGAAAACAAAGCGAAAATAATGGTAAAGAAACAGAAGCAAGCCGTCGATGATGTAAGTTTGTTGGCTACAATCTAAGTTATACGACATATAGCCTGGTTTATTATTTAGTGTAAATGTTTATGCAAATCCCAACGCTCTGTTGAAAATGACTTGTACTGTAGAATGAAACGTAGCGTTACACGAAAATTAGAATAATTTTGATTGCTCTTAAATTCATTATTCTTATTATATTTTTGAAGCTAGAAGATGATCTTTTTGAAACCAATAAGCAAAAAAAGTGCAATTGAAGAAACCATAACCACAGTTCGAGGAAACATCGTAATGCTGAACCATGAACTTAAAAAATGTAGAAGGTAAAAATTATTATAATATATCATTCGTATTGAAATGAAAAATTTTTCATATTCGGTTATGTTGATGTTGCCTTGGAATTCAGAAAAAATAAACCAGAAATACTCAAAAATTAAAAAGGATTTTTTAAACAATTTTGTGTTCGGTGCGAATGTCTTCCGAATGATATGAAAAATGACTAGAAACGAATTACACTTTTTTGTTTTTACTTGTTTACCAAAGTGAAAAAGAAGAACAAGTAGCAATGATGAAGTCGATCGATAACTCGACAGCCAAAGAGGCTACGGTTTGTTTTGTACAGCTATATTTCGCTAACACAAGGTGTCAGAATAGACCTATTTTAAGATATGTGTTTGTGGCTTATGAAGCTTGCCGTTTTCTGTAAAGCCCGAACCTTTATCATAAGCAATCTTTTGTGCACGTTTTGGCCCTTTAAGCCTTTGCCACTTCTTTCTAGTGCATAAGTACATGCTGTAGTGTAGAGTGTAGACAACCGCTGGTTTCAATTAACGCAACTAGTGCGGAAATCATATTTATTTACAAATTAATCTGACACGTTTCAGAAATAAACATTTGGCTTACTTCGAAGCAAATATAACGTCCTTCTTCTGCAATATATATGTATATAAGTATAGGAGTACTGTTATTTAATTGCAACTGCGTGGTACTTCAAGAAATTTCGGATTTTTCAACTTTGTATTTTTATATGTCATATTAGCACCAGCCATTGTTTAAGATATTTAAGCTTTTGACCTGCTTTATTCCTAACCTACCAAAGGGGTTTTTGCTTTTAGCTTATGCCTAGTCATTGTAAAAAATGTTAGATTACAGAATTGTGTTTATGATTCATAGATTACATATGTGCGTATTGAACATCATAATGTACAAGTATAGTTTATACTAGTAGACCTACTTAGCAAATACATATTATTGTTACTTTCATGTAGACCGAAGCAACCACAGCATTACCTGCTACAACCGAAGGTAAAAAACATAAAGTTTAATAAAATTTAAAGTTAAATGCCTAAATGTTTGGAAGATTATGTAAACACTGAAACGTTTTCTTTAAACGTATAATTAATCGTGAGAATACCTTAGAGCTTTGTGATTTATATGTTGCACCGTTTTTTGCTTAAAAGTCCGGGTTTTTTATTTGTAGATCCTGAAATAATTGCAGAATTTATAATTGCGGAGAACACCTGTTATAGGTAATGTCTAAACAACATTTTCAAACAAAAGTTGTTTTGCTAAAATGTGAAAGAAGAACATTTATTGATAGCTGCAAAACGGCTTTGTGGCTATTCATTAAAAAAACGTTGTAAAGAAAACGCATGTTCTTTTTCAGAGAGTTAGACTTGGTCTCAAAGAACACTCGCAGTCTGGAAATCAGTGTAAGTGGAACTGCTGGTATTGCGTTTACAGTTTAAGCAAAAAGTCGAATTGAAAAAAAATATTTTAATGAATTGATGTCACAAACATTTTTGGTTCTTTGCCAAGCGGGAGAAATCAGTTACAAAAAACAACGCCTACCAGTCGGCTAAAAGTACAATAGAAGAAAATATACGGAGAGTAAGTTTTTCTGCAATGCTTAAAAAAGAGTATTTTAGTTTAACGATTATTGTATCGCCATTGAGCAATTTGATATCGGGACCTCCAAGGCTTTCTTCAGTAACACCTCCATATGCGTTTCTTAGACAAGAGTTTGTCAAAACCCAGAGAAATCTGGGAACCAAAAGAAATAAGATTAACGCGTCCCCTCTATAACAAGCCGGAATCACAGTAAAATGATATTATCATTATATTATGGAAATAAGGCTTGCATTTATTTCAATATTTCTTTTAGATTCGAGAGGAAAAGAAATTCCTTGAAAATAGGGTGAACGATAAAGAAGAGATGACCCGTGATCTGGAAGGTAAGACATTGTGAACGGCAAGAGCCTTTGAATACAGTCTATATATACCACTTATTTCTGTAAACAGATAATTTCCTTTCGCAGAAAACAAATCTTAATGACTCAATGTGATCTTTCGTTGTCCTGTTGATACTTTTATGCATGTGGCAAAGTGAATTAAATTACTTACACGTAGGACTAATTTACTCATTTCAGATATTTTAAGTTAGGGCTCGTGGCAGTAATAGGCCTTTGGTTTCTTTATTGCTGACATTTCTTAATTTATCAAAACATGAACTTGTTTTTAACGTTTAATTTGTCAAATACAAAAATTCTTTTCTTCTTTCCGCAGAAATTCGAATCATTAATGAAGTTTCTTATGAATGATTTCGTATAAAAAATGTATGTAGTTTTGAATACGCACAATTTTGCCTCAACCTACATAACTTCTTTTCTGTATCCAGATACTCTTGCGGAAGCAACGACCAACTACGAAAAGGCAAAAGCAGAGTTGAAAGCCAACTTGAATGAATTGAATGAAATGTAACAGAAAAAATATTTATATGAAGTATTTCATCTTCTGACGCGACGCGTTTTATTCTTTTTCCAACTAATATTTTATTTAGATTCTTTGACATGTGTAGACAGAAACGCCTAATAAAAGCAATATAACCGCACGTACAATATATAACTTAGTAGTTTATACATAGAAATTACTGTGACATCGTACTTATAGTTCCCTCGGGGCCCAGTCCTCCAATGAAGGTACTTTACATGTCTCATACCTTTGTAAAAATGGTTTTGGTGAGTGAAAAGCTCTTAGTCAAATGGTAATCAGTTTGTGATGCTTACAAATTATAGTAGGTACTATTAGAGCGAAATAGGATCATAAAGATTGTTTAGGGGTCAGTACAATGAGGTCTTTTTTTTCCTAATGAACAAAGGTTATTGCATATTTTTAGTTCATCACTTCTTCAACCGTCAGGTAAATTGAACTTTTGGTCTTTTCCTAATCTATACTGAGCAACATAGACGAATTTTTTAATTGTAGTTATACAAAAACATTGATAATTTACTTAAAACTCTTTAAATGACAATTTCTTGTTTTTTTTTGTTTGAAAATTTTTTCAAATACCTGCAAAATACTACCTCTTGCAATGTCGTTTTCTATAAAAAGAATCGCCAAATTATTAATTCTCTCTTTTGGACGATATTGTTGAGCGTACTGTAAATACGTTTTAACCAGTTTCAGATTTAAAGTGAGGGACAAGTCCAAAACAAGTTCATCTTATATGAAAGAACACTACACACTCAATATTCTGGTAAAATATTTTTGAAAACTTTTCGTGGTTAGGCAATCATAGGCAAAAGCAAATCACAAAATTGGCCTTAATTGTGACAGAGATCGAAGCTTACTCTCATTGAAAGTTATCAGAATAGGATTTTCAACCCTTCAATTCCTTCAGCCAGTAAATAACCATGAATATTCCTGGTAGTGTTCGTAACTACTAGCTATTACTAATCTTTCATAAGATTTTATTAGATCTTTTATTTTATTTTACTATATAAGATCCATGCAGTACACCTGAAAAAGCAAGCTTATACTTGCAAAAACTCGTGTGGAAAAGTATAAAGTTAACCTTCAGAGTGCCAAACTATATCCTTTTTTTATTTTAATCCTTCATAAAGAACATTATTTAGTATTTATTCGCTTGGTCATAATACTGTTTTGTGCCTGTTGTTCGAATTACTGCGCAACGTGGAGCAAATTAAAGTTGTTTCATGCTCTGCTCAAGTGAGTGCGCACTTTGTTGCGCTGGGCCCAATTTCAAGGAATCGGTAAAATCGACCTAAACCGGCCCTGGTCCCTGAGTGAAGCTTTCTTCTGGCTGAACGTAGGCCTAACCAGTTACTTTCAACACCACAGCAGGCTCATTTAAAACCTTGCCAATAGGCGAACGCACTAATTGTAGACAGCACTTTGCTTTTCGATTTCCTAAGCATTGCAATTCTTAAAATGGGTGGTTTTAAACAGAAGTGCACAACGAAATGACGTCTTACTTTGGGTAGCAGGGGTCTAATATATAAATGCATTACCTGATTGTGAATTTCTGCAGTAGACCCAAAAAAAGTTAATTGCGTTTACTGTACTTAGCATACCGGTATTCAGTAATAATTAATTATTAAACAAACACCTAACCTGGCGAATCCACCTAACATTTTTAACTTAATAAACAACTTTTCGACAAGCATATTTTATAAACCTTATCTAACGATCATAATGAAGATCAAAACTAACTACGTCAATTTGTTGGAAGACCAACTTGCGGTAACCGCAACAGCCAACACACGATACCGCAACAAAAAGCTTTTTTTGCAGCGAAAAGGAACCTAAGTGAACCTTGAAGCAGCAGAACGATCTGATTGACTAGTGCAATTATGTCTGAAGATTTATAGTATAATTTACATTCAGTTCCTGGTACTTTTAAGTAAATACATATCATACGCACATCACGTCATACATATCTACGTCATATTAGCGTTGGCGGATGTGCAGTCACACGCAAAAAAACGTGCTTTGTTGAGTGTGTTATGTACACATACCATTCGTTTGTTTGCATTGGCGCCTGTAGTTTACCGACGTTAGATTAATTATTTTTCACAAATCTGTACTTTGGCTGTAACAAAAAAGAAAAACCAAAACCACTAGCTACACGTTCACCTTAGGTCAGCGTCGCCTGCAAGTGACGGCAGGTGTTGCTGCAGTAGCCAATTTCAGTTTTAGTTTAGCAATCTGAGCTCTTAATTAGATCAATGCGAGTAGCATTGTACCTTACAGGTGCTTACATGATCATTTATATGAAATAGGGCTTAATTTCAAGTGTAAACTTTTAGTCTCAGTTAATCAAGATCAGCTTGGTACTATATGTACTTCAGGAACTTAAGTCACCATTGACTTGTTTTGATGTTTTAATTTTAGTGCTGGGAGCTTAATTAAATTTTGTTTACTCATATTGCGGAACAACGTCCTCGGCGAGAAACAGTGAACGTACAAATTCTGGTATTTTTGTCTGCTGATATTCTAGATACAACAAGAATTCCTTACTCATTGTTTAGAAAACCTCAGTATCAGCCAAGCTGTTTACGTATTGTTAAATTATATCTACCGCTAAGACGCCATAGGCAAATATAACCATTAAACCGTTTACGTCAGACTTAGTTAATGACGTTTTAACAAAGAATTTTTTGCGTGGTATTTCTATGACATTACGATCGTTATTGTTTTGTTATAATAACCCCAATTTAGTGACAAAAATTGGGCTCAATTCTTGATATCGATTCATCGTCAGAAAAAAACGCGCGTTCCATCTGCCTTTGACTGGTGTATGACGTAATGATACACTATATCACAGATACAGTGGCAGAATGGCCGAATACATTTTCTGGAAATTGCAATAGGCTAAAACAATCACCCTTGTGAACCTAAGCGAAATGTAGATCGTAAGCTACAAAGCTTTATTTGATGCAAAGCGTCGTCTAACATGAAATTACGCAGGTATCAAACTTTAGGTAAGTGTACATAATTTTCGCTTGAGTAAGTTGCAATATCATCCACTGTGATCGGCATCACATCTTAGAAGATGTACCCAAGCGCGCGTAACAAATGTACGTGAAGCTGTCTTTGCACTTCACAAAATCAGTGTAGCGCAGAACTAAAATAATATACCAAACACACCAGGCAGGCAGGTCAGGAGGTCTGTTACACCTTGCAGCGAAGTTATTTGAAAAAGTCATTTTGAAAACTGCAGTTCAACTAAGTTAATGCTATGTATTTCGATGGGATCTGGTCTTGACTAATCATTTGTGATTTGTGAAGAGTGATAAAGATATAGTGAGTAAGTTCTACAAATATTACATTTGTGTTTCACAAGAAGTGTAACTATGGCGACCTTTGGGAAAAAATCTGAAAACGCTCTCTTGATTAATGGGGCTTCTAAACATGACTTAACCGACCGCAGACACGATGATCCACAAAGTGAGCGACGTACGTACGCCAAATATCATCCTTTATTAAACTTATCCTTAATGTCAAATATTTGCCAAATAACGCTTATTGCAAAGATCGTAAACTTCTAAAACGTCGATTTCTTTGACGTTAGGCGAAGTAATATTGGGATTTACCAAGGTTATTGTCGTTTGACGCAACTTTACGATTTTCACAACAGATCGCGTTTCAGACATGGAAAGTGCTTTCAAAACAATCCTTCATGAGGTTGGCGAAGATCCAAATAGACAAGGCTTGCTAAAGACACCGAAACGAGCAGCGGAAGCCATGCTTTTCTTTACCAAAGGCTACAAAGAAACGTTAGAAGGTACAGCAATATTATTGTAAACCATAAACAAGCAACGGCATGTGTTTACACAAGACTTTCTTTAAATTGGTTTCGACGAATGTCACGCTCTCTACGCCAGCTGATCAATCACATGATCTTTTATCCACATGCAAACTACACCTCAAAATGCCGTAAATATGCTCGCCAATTTTGCAGGCAATATACTATATGAACAGGACTAAAGATCTGGTTAACAATTTCGTTCTTACAACAGATTCGAGTGATGTGTTGATATGAATGGCAAACGTTTGTATGGCAATTGTCTTGTTAGCGAGCAATCTAAAGTTTGTATGTATAATTTACTTGAACAAAGACTATAGACGCAAACTCATGTGCTGGTACTTCTTAGGTCGGGTATTTCATAATTAAAAAGTTGCTTGCTTTGTATACATTATATATATTTGTTTAAAAAACTATGTTCAACCTGCTGCGACCCATTTGAACATTTTTTGGGTTTCAGTTGAAGATGTTCGTTGTCGTGTAAGCATAGATTAATCACACCTTTATAGTTCTCATTTTGGTAAGCAGAAACAGCGATTCAGAAAAGTCTGGCGGACAGAAACTGGCCAAAACGAACCACTTTTGTTTAAATTTGAAACAACGTGTTAACTACTAATCTGTTTTGTCGGCAAGCACTAACTGTTGCTCATTCTAACTCTAAAACTTGCTTTCCTGTATTGATTTTTTCTGTTAAACTCTTGTTGACATGATTATGTATAATAAGCTATTTAATGCGCGGCACATTTACAAAGAAATATTTGAGCGTAGGTAAGTGTGTGGTATGCATAATAACATTTTCTTTTAGATATCGTGAATGACGCTATTTTCGACGAAGACCATGACGAAATTGTTATTGTAAAAGATATAGAAATGTTTTCGTTATGCGAACATCACTTGGTCCCCTTCACCGGAAAGGTAGGAATCGTCTTCCTTCTATGTCTATAAGGACAAGTTGAATTTATGCAAAACTGAAATGCTGTAACTTTCAGTAATGCATATTCTTCCTGTCGATCGAACGTTGATGACAGATGCCCGCATAACCAATGTATAACATTTGTATTATGCTCTGGTATCACTTTACCCAGTTAAAATCACACGTTCAATGCTACGTTTTCGGTTCCTTTAATATACTTAACTCAGACGTTGTAATGTAATTATCTAATTCTAACTTATTCTTTCTCATTTGAAATCAACTTCAATTCAACGTTATTTGACCAACTAAATAACTGTTTACGTATATCCATCATGTTAGCTATAATCACTTGATGTTGCGTTTTTTTTTCTATACAGGTTGCTGTTGGTTACATTCCTAATAAAAGGGTAATTGGTCTTAGCAAGTTAGCTAGGTATGTACATGAAGTATAAGCATAAGCTTTGGTTATTGATTATTATTATCTATTGAATGAAAATGTTACAATCAGGGTATAAGTTAGATAAATTGTTGATGTTTTTTTCTGCAGGCTGGTAGAAATGTTTAGCCGTAGATTGCAAGTGCAAGAAAGACTTACAAAACAAATTGCTTCAGCGCTTGTGGAAGTTCTCGATCCTCATGGCGTGGCGGTTGTCATTGAGGCATCGTAAGTTTTTTGTGCATCGCATTCGAAATTTATTGCTGTGATGGATAGGCTACATCAACCTTACCATTGTTTCCTAGGCACATGTGCATGGTTATGCGGGGAGTTCAAAAACCTGGGGCGAAAACTGTTACCAGCAGCATGTTTGGTGTTTTCAGGGATGACCCCAAGACCAGAGAGGAATTTTTGGTTTTGTGCAAATGATCGTTTGCACTTTCGATAATTTGATAATTTCTACATAATTTGCAAAAACCTTGATTTCGTTTAATGTTGAAGTACTTTTAGTAGGTAATGTGCAATACCTGTTCGTGAGCACTGGGCATAATGACGGATAATGTTGATAAACATATTTTGTCAGGTCTCACCGCACATTCGTGCTTATTATACTTAATCAAAGACCATTTAATATATAAAATACATTTAAAATTATGCTTTACTCGACATTCATCAGCAAATGCCTGGAGACCCACATTTCAAAGGTGGAAGATGATTTCAGAAACGCTGTTTTAAAGTGTTACAGGTTACTCAGAGTCATAGACTATAGGAATTTTTGGTGATCCAACAAAAAACCTCATGTGTTTAATTTCTACTTTTTAAAGCACAGTTTAAATTTTGTACCATTTAGTTTTGTTTTGCTACGTAGGTAATTGTCGGTGGTTGTTATTCTATAATATTTCTATTTCATGTTTTTAGGGTTGACAAAGTTTATGCGGTAAAATACATTCCTTTCTTCTATGTATGTGGCACAGCTTTCACTATAGTCGCCATGAGCCTATTTAGTTGTCATTAAAACCCAAGAAACATGCGTTCAAGCGTAAACTCTTAAGACCTAGTGTGGGTATGTTTTTTTGCTACATGTAATCAATTGATCATTAACATGAGGGACTTTAACCCTTGCTCAGCCAGCTGCTATACAAGTTATGTTTGAACTTATATGCGTAAACTTCAGTCGAAAAATGTTTCACCTTCAATCTTTGCACCCTTATTACATAAGCAACTGCTGATCATTAGATTTTGTTGCAGAAAACTAAGTCCAGCATGTCAATACACCGAAAACTCTTACATGCATTTTATCGACACAACGCAGTCATCTGTAATGAAAATTTCAAAACGTTTACCTCATAATAGCGTTCTATTCCTCAAACTAAATTAGAAATCGTGCTTAGATTATCTCACTTGCTGGTCTTACCCATCTTACTGACATCCGTTTTCCAAAAGTGTAAATATGAATTATAATTAATGGTATACTGTAATACAGAAGGTATACATATTGTTCGTATCGCTTTATAATAAAGATTTATGCTGGTATATATGGCGTCGATATCGATCTAGGTGCTTTTTGTAAGTGTTTTTGACCTGGGTAATAAGTACCCAATATAGGTACAGCATTGTCTATTTACTTAGTTATATCAATTAAAACAGTGTTTTGGCCTATATAGACAACATACCGTGTTGCATCGTTCATTCATGCGCAAATGCAAGGAAAGTCAAATGACTTTGGCATTTTTCGTGCTGTACCAGGCACGTCACATAAAGTTGCTCGACAATAAAATGGGACCTACAGAAATTTACGATGCAGTATTATATAACTTAATTTTAAGCATGAATTGGAGATCGAGCAAGCCGCAGACCATGTCACATCTGTTAGTCTCATCCACCACCATGCGCCCCATAGTTAGTAAGCGTTGGATGACAACACAACTCTGAGGCTGCTCGTATCGAGCGCCAACATCTGGAACGGATGGCCGAACAACATCAGTTAATGCGAGTATTGCATATACGCTGATGGCGAAGTTAAAGCTAAGTTAATGACTTGTTTCGTGTCAAGTTTATGGAAAGGTTTTATTTGTGTTTTAGTGCTTAAAAGACTCGTTGAAATTTCGGTTGACTTGACTCGGTTCAGAAAAATAAATTATTTGAAATCGTTATAGAATCGGATTTTATATTTTGAAAAAGTTTGTTGAAAATCACTATGAAATGCCTTCTATTAAATGTGCAAAAGCGTCAGAAATAATTAAAAACAAATTTGTTACTTATATTTACATTAAGTGTATTCAGAAAGTGGTTTATTATCGACCTAAAACGAAAGATAAATCGTAGATAGTGACTTGGCCCATGTTAAGATTTAGACTTGATAAACGTTACTGACTCCACTTGGAAATGTAATTAAAATGACTCAATTTGTGTCACGACCATTAATACTTGTTTCCATCACTGAAAGTTTGTCGAAAGGCGAGGCCATACCTTGCTGTTTATCGCATCGACCCTGCCTTTGTTAAATAACATTAACTAATGACGTGAGGCTACAGGGTCGATTTTGTTTGCACAAAACGCACTACGATGTTTCGTCTGATGCTCCTGGGGATTTCCAACAATTAAACTTCACATTCGTTATACAGTTATAATAAAAGAAACTGAAAAATCAATTTTGTTACGAAAACCACTGATTTTTAATGCTTTTAAGAACATGGTCATAGAGGTAGTCTTTATTAAATGCCCCAGGTTATAAGCTATGAAACGTAGATAAACGAAAAACGGCATAATGGTTAATATGAAAATCACATTGAAACAACTGTAAGTTTCGACAAATTTCAGTGCTTATGGAAACACACGCATCGACCATGCAGTTCCTGAACAGGTCTGTAATTATCTGCCAAATGTAGATCCTTTTCACCCTTGGCATTCATACGGAGACTCCTAAAAGCAGCGATCTGCAAAAAAACAAAATACATTTTGCAGATGATTTTCATACCCTATCTACGCGTTCACTTATAACTAGCCTATAGTTTAAATAATGGCAAATAACTAAATAATCACGCGAACAGGAAAGTAAAAATACACGAACAACACACAAAGTTGCAAAGCAGTGACACGAAAACCTAAGATTTTGGTAAGCGCCATCTACATAAAAATTTCCGAAGTCAACCTACGTGCTTCTTTGAGATTTTCACAGGCTCCAAGAGATTGACCCATTGCACACATTCGGATAGCGGCGGAGTGGTAAGGGAGCCGTCGTAGCACGAGACAAAGGTTTTACCTGGCGCGGTAAGAAAATGAAAAAGTTACTAACGTGGAAATGCAAATCCTTTAAAAAAATACAGCATCTTTTCGTACGTACTTTCGGGCAGCAAGGACCACGCATCGAAGCCACCGTCGAAGTTATGCTTTTCACCCTACACAAGTACCAACCACAAGAAATATATTATTTACCTAGGATGCCTATGTACATATGGCATTAGCAGAAAGAAAGTTTACCATAAATATTATTTATTTTGAAATGCATCATCGTGGAAAAAACTAATCACTGTACCTTAAACTGGACAGTTTTCAGTAGTTCCGTTAACTTGTCATAAGCCGGGTTCTCAATGCCATCGGAAACCTGTAGAAAAAAAACAATTAGCAGGACATATTTTAACATTTAAAAGGAATTAAGTAAGATAGATAGGATAGATGTAAAAAAACCTTAGTTATGAGTTGCCTATACTTGAAAATTTACCCAAGCTTATGTGACAAATTAATGATAGAAATTTACCTCAAGAAAAGCGCCAACCACACATAGACCATCACCGTGATCTAATGCCTTTTCAAACGTTGGGTACTTTGTGTTTTGATGAACCAAATGAACCTTGAATATATTTTAAATTCCATTTTCACCTTGTTACATTAGCCACAGTTTCTGATTTGCACATGCTATACTGATTTTGAATCATAGCGTATCGTACATAGACACACGCATATATAAATGCACAAAAGGTTGATACTAACTTCAGCAGAGTAATGCTTTCCATTTAGAGTGTGTTCCGAACCACGGTTGTCTTCGGAACCCCAATGAAAATGAAATTGAACGAGTTTGTGTTCGTTCTTAAGAGGGTCGCCACTGATCACTGGGTTATAGTGAAAAAAAAAACGTAAAAGTAAACGAAAAAAGTTGATTTAAAAACAGCAAAACGCTAACACGTGAACGATTTCCATTGCACAGCGCAGCTATGTGCACAAGAATTCGGAAAAAAACTTTCAATAATACGGGTGGTCTCCTCTACACAATTTGGGACTACTGTATTTGAGTTTTCGATGCGCATAGAAATAAACCTGTATTAAAGCACCAAGCAATTTCATGCCTACCTATAAATACAGATAACATTTACCTGAACTGGCCCCTTCAGCGACAAAGGTGACAGAATGGCCGTTGTTGTTGAGACTGGTAATCTCCTTCGGGTTATACTTGGCAACCAAATTATAATTCACTTTCTTGTCCTAATGTAAAATATATAATAACACGACAAAAGTTTTTTTCTGTAATAAGGTGAATATAATCAAAAATTACTTTGAAACTAACATGAAAACAGTGAAATGTGAAAATGTTTCCCGGCGTGTATTGTAAAGGTGAACAACGAGGCAGATATAGTATTAAAGAAATAAAACAAAAAATTACGCGTGTGGTTTACCATGTTTGACGTGTCAATGTCGATGGGGGACTGTCTGCGACCTTTGCCAGCAGGATACAATAGGTGCCACCTGTTGGGACCTATGGAAACAAAGTGGTCTTAAAAGTTAGGCGGATTTGCAAGTAGTAGAAGAATTGCTGAATTGGTTACCATTCACGTTTGTAATAGTATGGGTTTTATTATTTCGCGATATATTACCATATTCTCCGGTATAACCCCAATGCGCAGCCATTACTCTGCTTGCTGTTGAAATTTCCTGCAAAAAACAACTTAGGTTTAACAAAAAATGAATTAAAAAAACGCATGAAGGGTCAGTGAAATAGCCGCTGTCACGAAAATATCGATACGTTAACGTCCAGAGCGAAAGTACGCAAGGGTTTTATATTGCAAAACAATGATGAAAAATTGCTATCCCATGCAGAAATAAAACAAAGCCGCAGTGATTTGCAAATTAAACTTGTTACGCAGCATTGTTTTGTTGATAGATAGGATTACATTTTTCTTTGGGCGTCCCCATGTTAGCGCAGGTGTCACCGCATTTGCCAGGAATTTGGTTCGAGAAACTGTAGCGAGTACGTTGATGGAAGACCTCCACATGATGCCATAGTGTTCAGTGCACAAGAAAATTAGCACATATTTACTGACATGCAGATGTTATTGACATTTCATCAGCGTTATCTACATTGGTGAGAAATCACAAGCGATCAGGCCATGCCAATGCCATACATGTGACTAATAAAGCCGTAACAATCCTTACCTGCCTTGCTGTAATACTTTCTACGCTAAAATTAATCTGATTAAACTATAACTTGTTTACCAGGTTACTATGTAGTACTATGCCCGTGAGTCCTGACTATATGGTTAGTAAACCGCTGGCTGCTGGATAAGTACAGTATATAATCCCACTGCCAGAGGCTTGTAACAGACTAAACTACGTTAAGTAGTATAGCAGATCTTCTCTATGAAATATCTCTACGAGTCACTAATAATGGACTTTCTTAAATCTGACAATAATGAACGTTTACTGTTAGTTACCATAGTGACGCAGGTTGAATAAGGCAATCAATAAATAACATAAAAAATTAAAAACGCCAGTTTGGGAGAAACTTACAAGCAACCTAATAAGCTGCAAATTTAGGTTGTTTACAATCGCAGTATGCCTTTCATGGTCTACTTAACACGTTGTGGTAGTATTATCCTGTGACCGTATTAATACTACTGAACTACAAAAAAGGCACAGCGCGCTTCAATGGCGTACACGTGCCAATGAATGAGACGTTGTAGCTGCTTTCTGGCACTGAATGGGCATAAGCATTTAAATCTGTTTTGGTAAAATGTCTGAGGTCGGCATATTCTGACTCGATTTCAAAAATACTAACGTCAGTTTCATGACGCTTTCGGTCTATATCTGTGCTGCCTAATGCCTATGACAAATATATCACTATGAAAGAAACTGCTCATTGCTTTATATGCGTTAGTTTGTGTTGATCAAACGGCAAACATTTTAACTTCTGTGCAATCGGTCAGCTACATGTGCAGGCTACTTCAAAACAGAAAGATGTTTACACATCCCTGTGTCTAATATCGCCCACTATTCAAACTACTGATCACACACAGAATAAACAAACCGACCACAAGCTGCTTGGTACTTTATGCCTTTGTCAGGAAATAAATACAAAAAAGAAAAAGAAAGAGCGGGAGCACTCAGGCGGAACCAATCAATTGGCAAGAATGCTTTTCTCTTTTTTACCCATGGGGTTAGTGGTGAAGAATTATAAAAGCTACATGACACATTGGCACCTTAGGCTTAGTTAATAGTAACTAAAAAAAACAACCCCAAAGGCCAGAACAGCTAAAACGCATTCCCAGCAAATCTGAATCGTTTATAATTATTGAGCAATATTAAAAAGTTACCACATCAAACTCTGTTAAACGGTTTCTAAAACAAGTAAAACTTTAGCGTATTCGTTGATGTTATATTCTCAAGTAGACTGTGCTCAGTTTTATATGTAGAAAACTAAAAGCATAATAAAAAAGGATCATAAAAGTTGTGTACTCAGTACTCACCTTTGCAGTACAGAAACTGACCAACTGTAGTCAATCACTTATTTCGTAAAAGATACAGATGTCAACCTGCAACGTTTCAAAAGATATGCATTTAACATCTTTCAGCGATTAACCTTTTTAACAAGTCGTCAGTGAATCTTATGTTAGACTTTGTTTAAAATAGCAAAACTTAGCACTTGTACAACTCGCCCTGCTACGCTTGATTCTGACGCTTAGAAACAGTTTGCGGTGCAGAATTTTTACGCCGCGGAAATCTTTTGTTAAGAACTATTCTGTCACTATAACTCGATTCACTCAACCAAGGTTTTTCTTTGCACTTCTTTGGTTGCAGTACGCGAAAGCCAACTTATCCACCTTGTAAAGGGAGTTTCATGAGAACTGTTTAGCTTAGCGATTTTGGATGTATGCTCTCTCTATTCAAAAGCATTTTCTCTTCATCTAACAATGCGCAACTACCGCAGTTGTTTGCCGTGCCTTCGTGTTTGCCCTTCTTATTTTGCCTTATCGGATAAGGACATAATAAAGTCATATCTTGGATTAATTAATTACAAATAAGACATCGTTTGGCCTGAATGTAGTTGCTACGTGCCCAGGTATGGGCTAATATTGCCGGGAAACAGGTATATATCAAAAACCTTCAAGGTCCTAAAACACTGTATTCTGGATGAACATACAGGCTATGTCATAGCTAAGTGGGAATTAAGTTCAAAAAGCTCTATTTTAAAGTTTTTAACTCAAAAATCCAAATATGTAGGACTGTTAACATAAAGTAACGTTTACATGTGAGATAATCGTTTAGCAGTCCACTGCACGTAAGTTGCATTATCACATTTCCTCATTGAGCTGCATGCCTATCAGTTAGTTCTTCGATCGTTCCACATCTACTGTACACGCATCTTGCTGGGCAATTTATAAGGAAGTTCAAAAAGTTGTGAAATTGTCAGCCATTTAAGTATTGAACTGCCGCTCCCAAGCTTTTCATTGCTTTGCACGGTTCGCTTCATTCATAGCATTAATATCTCGGTGTAAAAAAAAGTCAGAGATATGAAGCTAAGTGTGAGGAGTTACGACTAATACGCAATATAAAAACTGAAGCCAAGACAGTAGAGCACATATTTAAAATTAATTCATCGTTACATCCACAATGTTGCAGCATCCATCGAAACGTTTGAATAATAAATACGTCTGCTTCTTTAGTAGTGTATTGGCTATACCGCTATAGTCTAGTGTTCGTTCTGCATAAAATTGTTTCTCAACGGGGTGTAATACAGTAAAAGGCCGTGCGCCTCAAAAAGGCAAGAACTTTCTCAACTGTGCCGATAATGGACAAGGTTGGAATTTTCCGTTATAAACTTTTAAGCGTTTTTATTAACGCATCCATTTTGGCAAAACATTCTTTTTTATTTTAACATCGACGTCTTTTTCGTGCCCCAACCCTGGCTACAGGCATGGGATTCCCATCCTTGGTTGTTTTTTGGGGAGGAATTTATTTTAAACATCCATATACCTAACAACAATTCTTACTCGATAAACGTAATGATTTAGAGTGGATTTATTTTCATATCGGCGTATCAAGAATGCCTATGTATTTCTTGTACAGTGTTTTCTCCTTTTAATCATACTGTATATCCTCAACTTTTTCTTATACCCATTTTGATATAAATACAGTATTGGTAGCCTCATGTGTTCCCCATGCTTTTGTTTTTAATTAGTTTTTATTCAGTATAATTAAGAGTAATCGTAAACGCATTCTGAATTTGGTTGCTATGATAACTTTCTACCATTGCAATAGTACTGTAGTTAAAACCTTGCATAATTGTCTGTGAACGCATTTCCTGTTTTCTTGCGCAGTAACAAGGTAAGCCGTTAGCACCAAAGTTTTGGCCAGCAAAGTCAATGATCGATTAAAAAATATGAATTAAAATAACTCTTCTTGCCGAAAATGTACATAGACAAACGTGGTAAGTTACCAGGGCTTGAGCGGAGAGAATTCAATCAGTATTGTATCATGCCATTTGTTCTGACTCAATTCGAGTCGAGTCAATGAGAGCTGTGAGCTGTGACTGGAGCCAACTCAAATCAATGCATTTAGCTTAGCTTACCTTTAAAATTCTCTTGACGTAACACTGTACGTTCCGTTAAATCTTTTATCATAACGTCGTGGCGCCTCAAAATTAATTTCATTGGTATTTTTTTCCAAAAAATGATTTTTTAGAAAAATATTCGATTTTGTTCGCAAAAGCTCCATTTTTTGCCGTCAAGACCGTCATAAAGTGACTCAGGTTATTTTGGACCCTGACTCGAGCTAAGTCATTTAGAACATTTGATTCGAGTCAACTCAAGTGACGAAAAATGGGACTCAAGCCGACTTGAATCAAGTCAATAGCTCGAGTCATTACAAACTAAGAATCATCATCGTTGTGTAAGTGGTGAAAAGACTTTTCTTAGCCCAAAGAAATTTATTGTTTTGATCTTATACTAATGTACAAATCCGACGATTGCGCAACGATTGATGAAGTTAGTAAGTTATCTTTGATAACCGAACTGTTTCAAAAGATACCTGTACTTACTTTAAAATGATAGTAGGCTAAACATAAAAAACGGCAATCAAGTTCGGATATTGTCCTTGCTCAATGTTTGCTATTTGCAATTTGTCTATTACTATTACTATACTCCTGGGGTGTCAAACTGGCGGCCCTATAAGGAGACTTAGAGGTCAGCCAGCGAAGAAAGTCAATTTCAGTCATACTAAAGTGCTCTACTGACTTAATAAGAGTAATTTCAAAACGATGGCATTTTATCAGCGAGAACTGTCTTTCCTGTTTTTAGTACTACCTGAACACCATGTCTTTTTGAAATTTTTTAATGGTTTCCATTTTCTTTCAATTTACATAACTATCTGCAGTAGCCTTTACAGCAGGGGTAGGCAACCTTTTTGCATGCTTGGGCTAAATGAGTTAAGTAATATATAATATTGTGGAGGCGGGCCGCAACGATGCTCATGCAGTAACATAAGAGTAGGCGAACTTAACTTCAAGTATTTGAACTCGTATTTGTTCGATATGAAACCCATTCTCGTATCAGACATATCTAATCATTGTTAACCAATGGCCCCGTTTCGGAGCCATCGGCGATCGGGTTCGACTCTCAAGATCCAGTAAAGAGGGACAAGGACTACCGGAACCAATGTGCAATCTGGGAATCATGTTTCTCCCAGAAAGCCTACGCACTTCAGTAGCTATGACACAGTTCCAATGCATGCACAAGAAAACACACACGCACACCAATTTTGTCTT
Source organism: Clavelina lepadiformis (assembly GCF_947623445.1). Lineage (NCBI taxonomy): Eukaryota > Metazoa > Chordata > Ascidiacea > Aplousobranchia > Clavelinidae > Clavelina > Clavelina lepadiformis. Next base: position 4,478,339 of record NC_135248.1, on the reverse strand, counting down.
TGTACGTAACAATGCTTATTCATAGTACTAACTAGGCTACTAAGTCTGTATCAGTGGTTAATTTAAAAACTCTTTTCGTATGTAGTCTGAAAAAACAAAACACGTTGGTACATAAAAAGGATATACTGCATAAATTGCATCTGGCCGAGCAGCAAAAACACCAATTTTTAATGCGGTCACGGACCGAATACCTGGAGCAGTCTTGAATGCTGTCGCGGGCCGGATCCGGCCCTTGGGCCATAGATTGCCCACCCCTGCTCTACAGCATTAGCATTTTAACAGGCCTGCGTGACCTACTTTCGGTGAAATAATCACTTCCTCAACTTTTTGTGCTTACTCCAAAAAAGTTTATCAGTTAAAACATTTCTAACACTGCAAAGCATTCCTCTTTCGAATTGTTATTTGGTTTTGTCTTATCTAAAGCGCAAAGCGAACATTTACGTATACAGTATATTTCCTACATTCCTACCATAAAACCAAAAGTACAGTTTGCAATCATTGCTATGCTATAGGCCTATTCACATTTAAGTGACATTTCAATTGTGACGTCGCAACCACCAACGTAAAATAATAAACAATCGTTAGCAAAAAGTACGTCAAATAAAAAACATAAACTGTATTACGAGCAGGAAAATCTTTGCAAATTCAGTTCAAAAGTTATTGATTTCCTATAGCCTAACTTTTAAAAACTCTAAATCAGTCCTTTATTTACATTTCTCTTATATTGTGTACTTGCATACAAACTAAAATAAAAGCATATAAAAATATTATAAAACGCCATTTATAATAAACAATAAATATACTACAAATTAACTATGAATATGCAAAAAAACTCAGAATAAATTGGGAAAAGCGAGGTATCTTTTTTATCATTAATAACTTCATCACGTTCGTTTATAAAAAAGGATTCAATGAATTTACCTTTTCAATTATCTTGTTCGAAATCGAAAGTATGCGCGTCCTTCCGGTTAATGGCGTGTTCATGCTCCAAACATGTCTACTCAAACAAGTTTTTTCATGTGGAATATTTGAGATATCTCCTTTATGTTCTTTCATCCTAGTTATGAGAGAGCGTTTGGTTTCCCCAATGTATGTAGAGCTGCAATCTTGGCATGCAATCTCATAAATCGTCCCTTGTCTTTTGTTAGATGGTATACGGTTTTAAGAAGAAAAAAGTAAATTACATATTTTCACAGCAGGCTGAAATACCTAAATACTTAGGGCTTAAACACTTAAATTTTTCTTAGGTAATGCGGCAAATTTGTAACCTAGCAATTGGTATTCTATAAATATTCGCCAAATTTTAATTTTATGCTTAATGCCCTGATAATTAAAAGTTAATCCGAAAGGGTTAATAAATGTCGGCAGACAATAAAGTTCTGTTTTTCACCAGTTGTGCCTTATATTTGATGATTATCATGCCTGATGGCACCCATAATACCAACGATATAAAGAATATAAAGTTCTTTATATCGTTGATAATACAGCAGGCCTGTACAAAATAAAAGCATGTTCGACCCATCCAAGCGTGACAAACATCTTCGTGCAGAATTAAAACAAAACAAACACCGTAAACCTCAACAGTTTTGTGCTTTCGTGAATGAGTTAGGTGGTTGGGTACGTGGACTCAGGAGTGTATTTTGAAATGCCAATCGTGGTAGCACAATTAGTCTAACCATATGCTACCTGTGGCTGGATTATCCAGCTGTTGGTCTTTCCGAATCTTATTGCCACCTTCGTTGTATCGTAGCATTCGAGATTCGTTGGCATAATTTTGTCACCTGGTTAAGTGCACAACCACAAAATGCTTACGCATACTAGACCCCAGCTACTCAAATTGTGACGTCATCTGGTTGTGCTTTTCTTCACTAGACCCATTTTGTCACTGACCAAACTTTGATAATTCTGTCAACCCTGGGACCTGCTGGACTCTATGATACAGATCATTAACAACAGTATCTACTGTGTGAGAAAGACTTGAGTTTGGTTTTTTGAAGTAAAGTGATATTGGCCGAGATGGCATATTCGTAGTGTTAATAGGTGATGAGGACAAGATGGAGAACTTGTTTTATATGAATTTGCATTGAGTACTAATGGACTGGCTAGCATATAACTCTAGTTTTACTGCTCTGTTTAACAATTTAAGTTGCCATTTTGTGAGGTTTGAGTGATACATTATATGTTTGGCCCTATGCTGGTCTATATTTCATGGTGAGGTTTTAGCTCTGCCGAGATCTTAGGTGTGCAGGTTTAGGCTAGAACGGCTAGCCTAATGTGCACTTTTTTATTTTTCTCTAGTGCATATTTGGCTGACACTTGTAAGGAACTACAACTTTATGTTAGCCTAACACCCAAAATCAAAAATTTCTTTGGGCTGGATAAATTTTCCTCGTTGTTTGTTGAAATTTGGCCAATCAGATTAGGGGAGTGCAAAATGGTGGCAGACGTCATAGATGTACCGATTGTGGAAGGGGGAATCTTCACTAACGATCAGTTATAGACATTAAATTAAACTGTATCATAACGAGAAAACAAAGCCACATGGTTACTATACTCGGTTTGTGTTTTCTTGTATTATTTATATAGTCTTGTATGTAGTTACTTTGCGTGTTTATAAGTTTACTTGGTTAACGTTATAGTTTTAACACATAAACAAACTCTTTGCTCACAAGCTGGAAAGTTTACGTTGGTTGTGCAGCTGCCACGAAATACAGACCGGTCCCTAGGCATGTTAACAGTGCTCTATGTTGTGCTAGACAGGGCCCTGATTTCAGAAATTTACTTTTTTAGTACTGCTTCACACTTGTCATGTTTTGAGCTAATTACAGTTTTACTTATAATTGTTTTGTCAAAGTCAACTTAAGAAATTTTAATTGTTTCAATGGAATATTGTTTCATCCATTTCTCATTTTACTTACTTTGCCTTAATTTTGATTTGAGTTTGGCCCAATTGTGGAAAGAGCCATTAAATGTGGAATATTTCTCTGGTAAGTATGATTTATCTTAAGTTAAAGTGTAATGGTTCCTTTATGTTTTGTGTTAAAATGCCAACCAGCTGAATTTTAGTAACGAGAACCAGTAGGTAAGCTATATAACAACTTTATTTTGCATGTTGCAGTGAATGAATTATAACTGCATGGCTTCTAATTGCGTATGGTTGCTTTTCCTTAAAATGTTTCTTTTATAGAATCCGGTACATATCCATTGTTATCTTCACTGAAAAAATATCGCATATTTATTCCAAATCAGTTTGAAGATGCTGATCACAGCCGCAGAAAAAGAGAAATTAAAACTGAGATTCAAAATGTAAGTTTTTTTTTTATCAAATTCTCTGTTTGCATAACTGCATGCATAATCTTGTGTTACATTTCCTCTATAGGGAGTGTGAGCTACAGTGTTAATTGTAAAAAATTATACAAATAATCCCAATTGTCTTTGATCCTAAAATATCTGAGGTGGTCGGCTGTACAAATGATATACCTTATCCAATTCTTTAAAGTTGAGTTGCATTGATTCATAAATCCAACAGACATTTTAATGTTGCACAAGACTATTAACCATTTTTGTCATTGACCTTGACATACAAATCTGAATCTTGCAAGCAGATTGGGGTTGAAATCATTCAATATGAAGTGAGAAATCAATAACAAAACATTCAAGTTTTCAATTGTTTTATTGATCGTAAAGAGATCGATTTTTTATTCACCAACTACGTGACAAATTTGCGCACAATCTAAAATCCAAACATTTTTCGGTTTGATACATTCCTTGGTCATATCTTCAAGCAAGGTCTGTAAGTTGCATTTCTTTGCCTCAATTGTTCGAAGTATAGGTACATGACTAGAGAGAGCTTAACATTAGTGTTTAAGTTCTGATTAATTGATTTCGTTTATATCATATTATGAGCTATTTTATTTGTAACGTTATGGGCCTACTTTTTGCATTACATTGCTGGAATGTTAATATTCACCTGATTAGTGTACTGTGCAGTGATCAGCTGCAAATTATGGAACAAAGCTGACAAGTCTTTCACAAGCATCAGCTTGCTTCATCAAGTGTACTATTAAATAAACCACATATACATATATATATGTAATTGTGACATTAGATCTACATCCATTTAAACATCCAAGCAATTGAAAAGTACTTTGTGACGGAACAGAGTGTGTAAAGAACGCTTATAAAATTAAAATTAACTGATAGATGCAAATTATAACCAGTTAGTAAATAGATGAAATCGGGTATTAAGTCATAGCACAGGGGTGGCCAAACTGCGGCTCTCGAGCCGCATGCGGCTCTTTGAGCCTTTGATTGCGGCTCTTTAATGAATTTATCATTGTTGAATTAAACATGCATTTTCCCGGTCTAGACGAGTTGTTTGATCCGAATATGAAACAATACGTTCTGTCACACGTATTAACAATGGACTCATTGTTAGTAATAATCAAATTACACACCAAAAAGTACATTATTGTACAGAAGTGTGCTAACTTGTACACTGTAGTTAAGTAAACTGTCAGATTGAATCTGTACGTCAGGGTTGACCTAGTTTTAAGTCTTGGTTACGGTTATACTAATAATTGCAAAAAGAGTTGGTGAAGCCAATAGCCAAGGTGGAGACTCATAGTATCACCACGCAGCACTAATGTTTATCAATAGCTACACTTCGATATGAGTGAATAAATTCGTGTTTTTTATTGTGTTTGTGTTGTGGCTCTTTTAAAACTGGAATTTGTTATATGCGGCTCGAGCATGAAGCAGGTCTGGCCACCCCTGTCATAGCATATGTTATTAAAAATCAAAAAGTAATTCCTTATAAAGTCTCATAAAGCCAGCATCTTTGTTAAGGCCATCATAAATGTAATTAAAGAGACAAATAGTACGCTGTTCCTTGATTCTGTGGCCAAGGTGCTTGTTGGAAATTAATTTTTGTGATACGGTGATGCGTAAGGCTTTGGTGTTATGACACTGAATTGAAATGGTCAGTTACAAACAAACCATACATCATACAAACTTTAATAGGTGATGATGTTTCATGATAGTTGATGTTCCTTTATGGTGTTTTAACTCGCCACCAAGCTTATATTGTTTATTTTATTAGAAACATTTTTTTGCGTATTTGACATCTCTCATTAGAAGTCCATTAGTTAAAACCAAACGCTAATTATCTTGTTGTGTATTGCTTGAACACTTTTCAGTTGTAGATCATAAAAGCAGAAAGTCGTCAAAAATACATGAAAAGCCTCAAGAAAAGATGTGTTATAAGTATTTGCATTTGTTTAGTTAATTGTGTAAATGGAGCACCTTTAATGGGGATGTTTACTGTGTAACTTAAATTTCAATGTTAACATTGTATAACAACTATTATGGTAGCTATTATTGTATAATGTTCTATCTAAATAGGCAACTGGAGTTCATTTTCAAGATGCTTACTTTACTTTTGACTATGATGGAAAAGAATTCATCCTTGATCTATCCATTAATCAAGAGTTGTTGTCACGTTCTTTCACCACATCAAGCTACTCTAAACATGGACGATTGCAGATGCATAAACCTACAAAAAAGGTTCAGAGTTGTGCGAATAACAAAAATTTATTACCTATAATACCTTACTAATTGCGTTAATTTTCCTGCACAACATGCAATAGTAGCACATACAAGATTGTAAATTTGGTTTTATATAGTGAATATGTATTTTTCCAGGACAGAAATAATTGCTACTACCAAGGTCATGTACGCAATATTGACAACAGTCAAGTCTTTATGAGCACCTGTGATGGATTAAGGTAAAATTATCATGTGATAGTTACAAATCAAGATTATTTTTAAGGTTTAAATTTAAACTCATGTCATGTCAAAAACTGTGGTATTGTAGTTCTTAACTGCAACAAGATAATGCCTTTTGATATGTTGTCTAGTTACTTTACTGCCAAAATTTTGCGTATGTACACTATGATGTCATCTTATGTAAAGTAATGTTGAAATTTGTGCATAGTAATTTGTATACAACTATTTTAGCATAAATTTTCCTTGCAAAACTGTATGATATTTTAAAATTGTAACGTTAATAGTTTATTTTTAAAATCAGTAAGGGTTTTGCTGCTGGGGAACATGTTAGAAAATGTGTCAGTTCAGGCCACTTGTCTTTAACAATTGACCAACATGTACACAGTTAAACTAGAAATACCTTGAAACATCTATTCAAACCAACTACAGACTAAATAGAGTATAGGAGGTTGTTATGGAAGAATGTTGTTTTCGTGTTTTCTGAAGCATGTCAGTCCTCACATATAAGAAAACTCGAAACCATCCTTTGAGTGAAACGCCTGGTTGTTAAACATATGCTGAGAGAAGAGGTTGTCTGCTTGTGGGATGTTTGATCATGTGTGATCTTTGATTGTTTTTTTTTGGTTTATGTATTCTTTATGATGTCCAATTCTATTATTTTAGCAATTTTTTATGCTTATATAATTTTGGAATTTTAATTTGAAGTTACACTGGTAGCATTATAACTACATCATTAACTTTGCTTATAGGTATCAAAACTGTAATTAACTCCACTCATACAAAGTACAATGTTTTGCAAAATCTACTGCTTAATGGGAAACTGAAATAACAAAGAGTAATTTTTCAGCAGTTTATTGAATTTTGAAACATGATAATGGTATGACGTACTGTAAGACCTACTGGTTACCATGTACATACTTACCCATGACTCAGCTACTTCCTGCTGTGGTTTATCTTATTTAATCATAAGTTTTCTTGCTCGCTCTGGTTATTGTTACGTCACTTTGGTCGTCATTTGCACGTGTTTTCCACTTACCTATTAGTTCCTACCATCCACCTTTACTTGACATAAATTTGTCACCAGATCTTGATTGTGTTTGGCACGTTTGTTAATATATACATGTATGATGTATGGAGCAAGAAATGGTAGAAGTGCTTTCATTGTAGTATGCCACTGGTTGTTGCTACAGGTTTGTCACAAGACCAGATAACACCAAATATAGGCATGATGAACTTAGTCAATTGGCATAAATGCTGATATTGCAAAAATTTATTGAACATTTAATTTAAAAAAAACAAATTTTTGTTGGCATATTTGCTGCAGTGTAGCACTTACTAGTACTTTAGTTGTTTCTTCCACCGGTACAGATAAGGAAGTTTTTCACCGACTATTGCTTTTTAGTGGTTCCATTCTTTTACCTGATGACATTCTACTGATTGAACCACTAAAAAACAACAAAGGCCAAGCCATTAATAACAAGCATGTTGTCTATCGCATGGATGATACAAAAACAAAGCATAACATATCTTGTGGAAATAACAATGAGATAGATTATGCTCTTGCCTTTGCTAATGATCTGAAGAAAATGTCTTTTATGGGTAATGATATGGCTAAAGAATATGTCTAAAGTATATATTGCATATTGTATTTTTCATGTAATTGTATTTCTTATGAATAATATACATCTGCACTCTGTATAGCTCCATTTCTGTATGCATCGAAGAACATGCTTTAAATAGCAGTCTTTCAATTAAAAATTTAGAGTTACATTCTTTTTATATCTAAAATTGCAATGTGTAATTCTTTTGTTCGGTATATATTATTTTACACTTAACACATACATATTTCTTGTTGCAATACAAACATTTTTGTATTATATATATATTAGTTTGTATAAATGATGTTTGTTACGTTATAGAATCCAATTATGATGAACAAACTCGACACAAAAGGCAGACAAATGAGGAAAAGAAATTTGTCGAAATGCTTGTTGTCGTTGACAATGCAAATGTATGTTTTTGGTCCTTCAAGTTGATTTTATTTTTCCAACATTTTACCATTTTTTGTCTTTAATGCACAATTTGATTCTGATACCTATAGGGAAGTTCTTAATCTGAGACATGTTTAGATTGCTCTTTGTTGACATTTCAGGCAAAAAAATTTACTGACCGAATTGAACTCGATGGCCATGTAAAGAATCTTGTAAATCATCTCGATGGCTTTTATCAGAAGTTGGGAATTCGGATAGTTCTCTCACATATAGAAGTTTGGAATCACACTGATCAAGCTGAACTTTCCACAGATGCCGGGGAGGTTAGAAGAAGCCTAGCATATCTTTCTCCTTCTAAACCAATCCATTACAGTGTAAACTCATACATACTCATCATTTTCTGAAGGAACCATTTAAATTGCTCTGGTTTATGATTAACATAGAGTGGGATTTTGTTAATCTGAACTATTTAATCCCCAGATTATTGATAAGTGAGTTTCAGATAAATGAGGGTTCCGGAGTAGAGGAATAGGATACAATATGTATTGAATAGATTGCAGAAAGTTCATTCTTAGATAATTTATGCCTGATGGTGAGGTTTTTTTAAATGAGATATTCTACTTAGTAATACTGTTTGTATATACAAGGTACGAGTAAGGTATATGCATTTTATTCAGTGGTGGTAAAACTGATGTTGTTTATAGGCATTTCGTCAGTTAAGTTGCTTATTGTTATTCAAAATTTTTAATTGAGAATAATTTACAAAATCGGGTTTCCATTGCATGTAAATGTGCAATTCGTAAGTCACCAATAAACTCCTGCTGTGTTAAAACTCCATTCCCAATTATTATATCGCGGAATTCTTTTAAGGCCTTTCAATAATAACTTCAAGTAAATTTACCAGGTCCCTTTACCTGTATTAAATACAGGTCCTGGATGCCTTCTTAACTTATCGTCATGATCGTCTTTCCAATGCACCAGCGGATTCACCATGGAGATACACAGACAATGCACAGTTGTTGTATGGTCGTGACTTTGATGGAACCACTATTGGAATGGCATCGGTCGGAACGATGTGTACAAGTCGTTCCGGCGGTGTTAACCAGGTAATAGGTTAAACCAGGGGTTCTTAAACTTTTTGGCACACGCCCCCCTTGACGGTACCTAAAAATTTCGCGCCCCCCTCATTGCAAAATAAAAAAGCATTAAACAAAACAACAATTTATTTTCAATTAACTTTCATTAATGAGAAGGATGTAGTTGTTTTTGGGAAACCAAACGATTAATTCGAGGCTTTTTGGAAGATAATGCACATCTTAGGTCGGCTGCACAGTCAAGTTTGTTCCTAGGTTTTGTCTTTATATTCATGAAGATGACGCTGCAAACGACGGTTCCACGACAATTAACCGTGGGAAATTGACCGCGAACAAACTGACCGGGGACAACTGACCGGGGGACAACTGACCGTGACGTAAATTTACCTAGAACCAACTGACCTCAAATCATATTATCACTTAAATCATATAATTTGAATAAACAACAATGCTAATTTCTGTAAAAAATAAAAATAAAATGCGTAGCGGTTGATTTGTGTCGCCGGCCAATTTGTTGCCGGTCAGTTGACCACGACCAATTATCGCCGGTGAATTTGTTCACGGTCAATTGACCCAGTATTTTTATTGTTGCCAATTTGTTGCCGGTCAGTTGACCACGACCAATTATCGCCGGTGAATTTGTTCACGGTCAATTGACCCAGTATTTTTATTATGTGTGGTCGACACTGCACACAAATTTTCAATCGTTAATGACTCGAAAATTATATGTCGTAAACTGATCGGATATTTATAGCTTAGTAGCAAAAACATCTGACTTCCTGTATACATCATAATTGTAAAACTAAAGTAAATTAAGTATTTCTACAAGTGATACATTTGTAAAAGTTTTTCTTGCTACCCCGCCCCCCGTTGTGAGAAAAAACAGGTCACCGCAAAAAGAGAAGACAAGAGAACAGTTAGTCGAGCTAGGAGTGCATGATTGAGTAAACGAAAACGATACGCTTCAATGAGGAGAAACACCAAATATTATGACGTAACAATTGACGTATTTAGGAATCCAAATTTCAAAAATACGATTGCCATCGTGACACACTTTAAAATTTTAGTAAAAATAACCTATAGTGAAAGTCAAGAAAGCATGTTTAGACATAGCTCATATACACCTTGTCATCTCTCGCGCCCCCCTTACGAATGTTACACGCCCCCCAAGGGGGGCGCGCCCCCCAGTTTAAGAACCACTGGGTTAAACAGTTACCAGTAACCTTTTAATTCATTTAACATACTTCAGTATGTTATCTTAAGGCCAACCATTTCCATTCAATCTTAAGAATGCTTAATGTTTTTATATTGTTTGTTTATCAAAACTCATATTTCAATTCATTACACAAAGTTTGGAATGATGTTTTAAGGTTAATTATTATCTTCATTCAGTTTTAAGAATAATTTAATGCTTTTAAATTTTCCGTCTGTCATTTGTTGATTGTTTCCTTTTCCTCATAATTTAATGACAGAATTGACACATTTAGTCTGACATCTATCTGAAATCAAAATCATGACATTTTTATTCTATATATAATGTAACACAACATGCCCCCATTACACTATAGTTCTTTTACAAGCAAAACTATTTCTCTTTTGATAAATTTACTTCCTTGTAAAGTATAACCTGGGGAACTTCAGCAAAACTTGCTGTAAATTAATTTTATGTTGGACAATTTAACAACTTATGCACATTACAGAATTTATATTTAAAACGATACTTGCAACAAAGCATATAAAAGTACAAGCTAATTATGCAATAATTATAATTTACATAACAGCTATTTATTTATGTAATGTTAACTTTGCAACATATAAAGGATCATGGCAAATCAAGCAGTGATGTTGTCTACGCTGCTGCGACAATGGCTCATGAAATGGGCCATAATTTCGGCATGCAGCATGACACTACAGACTGTGTGTGCCCACAAGATGCACAATGCATAATGTCATCACTGATTGGGTAAGTAAGAGTTTTAACACCTGTGATGAAATCACTAATAAGGTATGTAGTTCTAATTATTATTGTTATAAATGAAACATAGGTGGTAACATATTGGGTAAGTAAGAGCTGTAACACCTGCAATATATTCATGTATTAGACTTTGATTGTTTCACTGGATGGTATACTTGCTTTTAATTTTGAAGTTAACTAACGTTGAAATTAATTTTATGCTGATGTCTTACTAATTGTTTGTTAATAAGAAGTTGTTTTGTTGTAAGCTTTGTTCTTCATTGACCTTGGTTTGACATCTGTGCCACATGCCTGAAGGCATTATCAGTTTCCCATAAACTAGAAGTTGATAGGGAAGGTTGTTCGATGCTGTCATAAATAATAGTGAAGAAATTTTACTTGTTTGCTCAGATACTCAGATCGTATTATTAATATTTTTCATGCTATTAATGTATCATAGTCTCGTAAACATTACTGCATTACTTTTTATGGATGCAATAATTTTTATTTTACATTTTCTAATTTGGAAACCTATGTGCCACGATTGCATTACATTGATTTTAACCTAAAGTCAAAATAATCAGGTTTGGACCCACGAGAGATTGGTCTTCATGCAGTAAAAGCTATCTTGAAGACAATCGAAAGTTTGGTGGACAGAATTGTCTTGTCAATGTACCGGAACCTGACAAAATATATGGTGGACCAAAATGTGGCAACGACATAGTTGAAACTGGTGAACAATGCGACTGTGGACCACCTGAACAATGTGAAAGGTATTTTATATCCTGTGTGTGTATGTGCAGTTGTACAAAACTCAATTTATTTAGACAGTTAGCATGTTTAGAATATCAATATGATTGATGTATCACATAAAAACTATAAAATTTTAACATCAAAATAAAGTATTTGTCAGCACATGCTGCTCAGTAAGCACCGGTTACAGTTGCAAGGAGTCATTCGTTTATATGAAACATGTTATACACTGAAACTTCAGTTGCATAGCGTTTTTGATATAAATCATGGTTTTATTACACTGGTTTACCATCTTCCATTTTCAGCCGATGTTGCAATGCTACTTCATGTATGCTTCTACCTGGGGCAATCTGTGATACCGGTACTTGTTGTGATAATTGTCAATATACAAGAGCTGGAACAGAATGTAGAAGTATCAGTGGCAATACTTGCGAGCTTCCTGAATACTGCACAGGAAATTCTCCAAATGTAGGTGTGAAAATAACATGTGATGTTCTGTATAATGTGCGTCCATACAAAATATGTATAAATTGCACTTGATCATGATGATGGTATTTGCTTGAAAGAGCATTGACTCGTACTATCAACTTCCTATGCAAGCACAAACTGACTTATACCACCCTGCTAGAATTGCACAGCATTATACGGCAAAGATGCTGACATGTGTAGCCATAGACCAGAGGTCGGGAACGTATGGCTCGCGAGCCAGATGTGGCTCTTTTCATGATGACATCTGGCTCGCAAATAATTCTAATATGGCATTTCTCAGCACGATTGTTACGAATAAAACCTTTTCTGTAATTTTCCATAACGCATTAGCAGTAAGAAGCATGTTATTAAAGAGTAATTTCAGACATTTACCGTTGTCTAAAATTGTTGGTTTTGCTTAAAAATGCACACGTTAGTTGGATTAAGTGTTGAAAAATATTATATGGCTCTCACAGAAATACAATTAAAAATATGTGATTTTCATGGCTCCCTTAGCCAAAAAGGTTCCCGACCCCTGCCATAGACCATAGTAGTAAGAAGTCATCCCACTTTTTAACAACAACAACAACAACAGCCTACCAACTGTAACTATTTTCTGTTCAGTGCCCTGGAAATATGTATGCAGAAGATGGAACGCCTTGTCTTGGGGGAACAGCTGCATGCTATGAAGGTGTTTGTCTTACGCACGACATGCAATGTGAAGTTACCTGGGGTGAAGGTAATGTTTTTGCCTAAACACAATCTTCTACTTCGGGAGTTCATTGAAAGTTATACAACTTTGTTTTTTAGGAAGTTCCAATGGTGTTGACAAGTGCTATACTCTAGTTAATAAGCTAGGAAATGACAATGGTAACTGTGGTCTTGATGGTGCTGGAAACTTCATTAAATGCACAACTGAGTAATTTTTAATCTAAAACTTGTTTTAACGGAATGTTACAACCTTCTTTAGAAATATTTATTTTGTTAATAAATGATAATAATTAATTAATAACACTGAGTAAAAAATTGCTGTTGTGCAGTGTGCATTCTTTGTTATTTATATAATAAAGATTAGGTAAAACAAAGTAAGTAAAAACAAAATGATAAATCCTCATCAGAACAATATCTTTTGGTGATGATGTTAAATTTAACGAATTGAGTTAAAAAAATTTCTGTGTGCCTTGTAAAAAAATGTGCGTAAAAATTTGTAGAAATGCAAAATGTGGAAAACTACAGTGTCAAGGTGGAAACACTAGACCTCTGATTGGTACAACCCGAGTGGCGTATCAGAACACTATATCAAGTGATGGTGTACAAAAACGATGCAAGACTGTTGGATCGCTAAATTCTACTGATGTTAGTGACCTTGGCGTGGTTCGACCAGGGACTATGTGTGACACAGGAAAAGTAAATTTATCATTTTACTGAAAAAACCCAAGAATTCTAACTCGTTGTTTAATTGTTATATTTTAATTCAGTTTTTTTTCTTTACTAACTTGCTAGTACGTTATATTTTAATCAACATTGTCGTTTTGGTAAAGGTCTGTGACAGTGGAGAATGCAAAACATTAGAACCTCTTGTATGCACAAAGAAATGCAATGATCGTGGGGTAAGCTAAGTTTGATTGGCACTAATCAAACCACCTAAATACTAAACCAGCGGTTCTATTTTAACTATTTTAGACTATTAGCCTAAACTATTTAGACTTTAAACTATTTTAGATTCTTATTCATTGTTCAATCATGACTAAAAAACATCAATATTTGTCAGGTGTGCAACAATCGTGGACATTGCCACTGTGATTGTGGATGGTCGCCTCCAAACTGCGCAGTCAAGGGTGGTGGTGGGGGAAGTGTTGATAGTGGGCCTGCATGTGCTAACAACAGTAAGTGGAGGACGCATTATGTTTTGGTCTCAATGTTTCGGGTGTTTCCCAGCTTTATATTAGGTTTCACAGGCTCCTGGTCTTATCGTAGGTTTGTTGCAAGATGTCGTTTTCTTAGTGTTGATGGTTATTTGTTTTCAAACCATCTGCCTATTCATCTGCTGAAATATGGTTTGTGTACTTGGAGAATATGTTTTAAAGAAAGCACATTTCAGGGCAATCAATGGTGTATTAATTTTCGAAATACAATATATAAATTTTTATTGTTGTAAAATGATGTGTTCACAAGCAAAGTGTTATTCGGTAATCCCATTTATCACCATTTTGTTCTTGGAAATTTTTCAGTAATAATACTGTTTCATGTTCACCAGAAAGGTTGTTAAATTTAGGTGTATATCTTTTTTGCTGAAACAATCATAATCATCTTTTTCCAAAATTGTTGCAAGTTGTTCAGGAAAAACTTTACGGGACAAATTTACTTGTAAATATAGGCAGTAATCATAAATAGTTATGTTCATTATTATTTGGGTGCAAGCAAACATCTTACAAGTTACTTTTGATTATATTATAGTTATATAGCTATTATTTTCAGTATTTATTTATATTAACATTATTATTTATAATTTAATAATTATTTTCGACTTCAATAAAATAAAATCATGAAAAGCCATTTGACTAGAATCCATCTCACTTATTTGAAACATAATAATAAGAGTTTTCAGCAATCTCTGATGGTAACTTTGATTGTTGTATCATACAGCACTGCAGGAAATAATGTTACCACTTCTTTCGCCACAACTTCATCGGATATAGTAAAGCACAATTGTGTGCAATTGTGTGTAAATGTCACTGCACGACTACAATGCACAATAAACCACTAAAATGTTTCAACATCAGCATGTTTACCGGCTAAATAAAACAAATTTTCTTTTAAATTTTTTTGTGAATTTGTTTGATTGTAAACAGCATTTGTATGAATTGATGGATATTTTGCCTTGAATATTTTCATACCACAGAGATGATCAAGCTGTTATAAGATCTTTCATAATTTTATATAGACAAGTTGATAGAGTAAACTTATTTGTCATTTAGAGGTGATGTTTTTACAATGAGAAAAACCAGCCTGCAATATTATGCTCTCCAACTGACTCAAATTACCACACTAAAGCAACACTAACTCATCAACCACACTAAAGCATGACTTTTGTGCTGTGCTGAATGCCAGCAAAATATATTTATAAAACATTCTTTAACTTTTTTTGTAGCTGATGTTCAGATGATTTTGCTGATAGTGCTGTTGGGCGTTGTAGTTCCACTTTTAATCGGAGGAGGAACTTATCTATGGTATAGATTCTTCGGAGGTGACAGATATGTTCAACGCATGAAAGCTAGCAGGTGACATTGTGACAGATTTATTGATTGTGATTGTATGAACTACTTCAACAAACCACACCAAAAATTTCTTAAGTGTGTTGCACATTGGATATTTGCATGTTTGATTGCTTAAAAAGACCTTGGTATTATTTGCCAAATGCTTCAATTATTTAATTATTGGTCTTTATAATTTGCATCTCTGGCCGGAATTTATTTGTGTATTTTGTTTATTGTTTGAGTGATTGAGTATTAAACTGCAAATCCGCTGAAATATTCAGAGAGCAAAGGTTGAAAGAGGTAAGAAGGAACAAACGTAACGCACGAAAGCAAGTGACTGCTACAAATGATGTGAACAACTCACAGGAAAATCTGTTTGAAGAAGAGCACCCAAATATCACGTACTTGCCAACCAATCAAAAGAAATATGACCCATGGGAAGACGACAGTGAGTGTTGTAAAGTTTTCCTGTCATTCCGGTTTTTATTACTTTCCTAATTTAAAAAACAATATCAGACAGGATAGCACATTGATATATAGTTTGATAAAATGCTGATAGTTGCAACAATTCTTGTCTTAAACACAATTAATATTAACAGGCATACCAACGTGGAATGGTACTGGACCATCCAACCCAATTCCAACAAAACCCGCCCCACCTAAAGGTCGGCCACCACCACTGAGGCCCCTCACAGCCCCAGCAAGACCACCCGCAGTAAAACAACTTAATGCTCCCCCTCCTCAGCCACCCAGCTGGGGTCAAAATCAACCCAAAAGACCACCACCCCCACCAGCGAGCAAACCCCCAGCACAAAATGGTCCGGCTCGAGTAGCTCCCCCTCCTCCTATAGTTGTAAACAAGGTAAAATGCTTCTGACCATATATTCATAAATAAATTTTAAGTTTGTAATAATACATTATGTTTTCTTACATTCTTTCATTTTGACATATGGCTTATAATTGCATTTGACTTGTTTGTTTATTAATTAAACATTTTTACAATTATTTATTTCGCTTTCACCACTACTATTTACCAAAAATCCCAAGTTTCCACCCGTCCCACCCAATAAACCTGCAACAGCAAGTAAACCGCAAGTTCCAGTTCGTCCTGCACCGCAGCCATATTCAGGAAATTCATTTGATAACAACTCCAATCAACCAACGGAACCAGAAAACTTGTCTGTTATGGAGAGAGCTAGAAGATTTAATGCAATCTGATCTGTCCCAGTGTATTTAAATGAATGATGTTTAAGCATCTGTAGATACACTTGATTTTAACCCATTAGCTTCAGTGTAAGTTTCCAATTAAGATTTTTGTGCTTGTTTTATCATTGTTAATATCTGTTTTTTTTCAACCCCCACAAATATGCATGTGTTATCCACTCAAAGATTTAATTTGATATTTAGTAATTCCATAGTCCACTTCCACGTTAAAAGTAGTGTTTTACTTCAAATTCTTTAGCAAGTTTACAATCCACATTTTCTTTTTTCCTTTGGTGTACAGTCCAGCAATGAGCAGAAATCTCTACCAAAAAATTTTTTGCTCCAATGCTCGACAATGGCTTTACACAATTTATGATGGTGAAATCTCATCTTTTCATTAGATATAGTTTCCGAATATTTTCATTATTCTTTTGCATGCTCACGAGCTAACCTGCAATGCGTTGTTGTAAGATGTTTTGGCTATATGTTGGGGTACAAAGAATTTTAAAGTATTGTAGGCTAAACCTTGTATGCACTTACTTTCTCAATGTTATTAGTTCAGTGTCTAGTGTTCATTTCATGATTGTATTGCAATAACAACTGCATTCCATCAAGTGGGCGAGCGGATCGTTTGCTAATGTCTTTGACTTGGTTTATCTCCCATAATTTTTTCCAAAAATTTCAGTTGACGTTGCAGTCAACCAAAATTTATTGCGTGGAAGCTTTGCGACGGTGTAATAAGCTGGCTCTATATTCCTACTCGGTTGAAAATTTTCTGCATTGTCTTTATTTTGTCCAAGCTATTTTATAACGATATCTGAACTTTAAGCTTTTAACTAACTGGAAGTGCCATCAAATTGTTCCTAAACATATGTTATCAATAGATTAGTTTTATTATAATGATATGATCTGTTTTGATGAAGGTGTAAATGGTTCCTTGGAATTGCACACACGCGAAATGTACACATTCTTATGTCATTAAAAAACTTGTTTTGAAACAATAGTTATAACCAATAAATTAAACAAAGTGATAATAATAATTTAATTGCAGCTAAACTTACTAGGAGGCACCACAGAACATATTATACCCATGGGTGCAATACCGTTGTCTGCTGTGTAAATATAACTTGCCTCCTTAGCCTTATGTTGTAATTCGGACTGCTTCAGTCGTATCGTGTGTTTTTAAGTTGCCAGTCATTGTTCTAGAGTTTTTTGAACTACTTTTCTAATGCTGCTTTTTGACATAGACTTCGTTATTATTTTTATCCATTCGCGTATGGCATATGACTTAGAGAAACTCGATGCTCTTTCTATGCAAATATTGAGCTCGCTTGGTTGAAGCGATTGCTTAAATGTATTGCATTCGGTCAACAAAATTCGTCGCCTTTCCTCAAATAGACAACTGCTCCCTCATCGCACAGGTGTTAAATTCATTTTTGTCAAGCACTTTAAATTTCAGCAACAAATTATTTTTAACTATAGGTGACCAAATGCAGTTCAACACAGAATTCGGTATGCCCATTTTTGATATTTCGTTTATATTCGTGATTTTATATCTCATTTGTGCATGAATCGTGTTTCATATTGCATACTTACTGCTTTATTCATTGCTAACCACATCTATAAAATATAGGCTTCACTAAATATAAGTTGGTGTGTGCCTGTGGTTTGCAGTTAGACAGTTGGGTGGTTAGACAGTGACGATTTTGAGTAAAAAGCTGATGCGACCGACATAACCGATTGAACCTCAGGAATGAAGCAATGGGGAAAATGAAAATGACCAGCCATATGAAAAATACATATGGCTCCAGGTTTTAGGCTTGAGAGGATTAAAAACCAATTCGATTTTTTCCGGAAACCTTTTTTAAATTTTAAAAAACAATTTTAAAATAGCCGTCTATTTCCGATGGGCTGATTCCGTTCTTTTTGTTTTACTTTTCCTACAAGCTAAAAACAACATAGGTTGGAATGTTATCCAGTTCGTTTGAACTTCACATGTAGACAGTGGGCAACTTATTGTATTGAAACTATAATTTTTGTGACTCAGCATTGCACGTTACCTCAAATAGAAGTCACACCCGGTCACACCACGCCGCAAGGTGGTTAAATCTCAATGCACAATAATCACTAAAAAGATGCCACACAGACCTACGTTCAACTTCAACAGTCGAAAAACAGGTTATTTGTTTATCATAATAATCAACTATATAACTAAACGTAGCCTTCAAATGCTTTTTACAGATGCAAGTTCAAGCTGGAAATGCAGTATAACGAATAATTAAGACAACAATGCAACACGCGTCAAAAATGCAGGTTGTGATAACGCATTTGTGGGTATTTCCTTCAGATTCTACTTTACTTAGACATGTGGTCTACTGAAGTATTAGTCACGTGATCACATCCTACCCTGAGGTGGTCTGCGCAAGAAAACAATTTTTAAATGTATTGTCATGGTGATTCGCGTGCGTTTGGGTTCGGTAGCCGAGTGGTTAAATCACTGGACTCACAATAATGCGGCCAGTGTTTTGAGTTCGATACCCATTGGTCCTCCCTTTGTAACGCCCTTGGGCAAGACATTAAGGCGCCCTTTTATACCCTTGTAAAAAGGTCTAATTTCTTTATTTTATTATAAAGTTAAATTACTAGAAATGCAATTAATCAAAAAATCCCACATGGAGCTCACTGAAATTTTGCATGTCAATTTAGTGAGCCTTACGCTCAAAATCGTAATAAAATCACGTATGTCTAGCTCTTGCAATAGAATGTTAAACTCAAGACTGGAATTTTGGGACCAGAAAGTCACAATCTAGCAATTTTCAATTACATTTTAACCTAACCCAGCAATGCGACCTGAAAGTTCTTAACAGCTGTTTACCAGGGGCAATCCCCGTACTCAAAAACAACACCGGACATGTCGGCATCTGATTGGCCGATCATATTTTTCTAAACCATTACAAAAAACGTCAAACATTTTCATGGAAATCACAAAATTCTAGTATATACGGCTCCTTGACGGCTCTTGCTTAGTGGTTCTAGATCTAGAATTTCTAGACTCTTGTGAAAAATTTTAAATTCGGGCAACAAGATTTAAAAAAATATAAGTTACCATCATTTTTATTCGTTGGTTATAAATACGTTTTTCGAGACATGTTAAATTGGTGGTATAAATATTGTTGTGGTCACTAATCAGTATTTTTGCGTCTCTAAAAATTTTGCGCCAATTGCAGTGACACCACTCATCCCACATACGAGATATGACTAATGACGTCAGATTTGGATATGTGATTTTATTGCACGAATCTTTGCCTTGTTTCGTGAGCATGTTTTCTCTCTATTTTTGTTTCTATTTGTTTGTTGTCGATTTGCTTACATGCCATATAACTGTCTTTATTAGTTTCTTTATTATCTTCTCACCTGCATAAATAGAACCGGTTACCGACCTCAGCTTCGGAGACGGAGCGCGTCTACCTGCTATGCTATATATTAAGCAAGTGTCAAATATCTTGCAGCTTGTATCAGTGCAGTGAGCACGTTATTGGCAGATAGACTGAAAGTTAAGTATTTTATTTCTTATTTGCCGGCCGGAGCCCACTGCCTCCTCCGCTCCGCTGTTGCTAGTACGCTAATGAGTAGATTTATCTGTTTTGTCGCGATGTTTTTTACGTTTCCCAGCTGATAATAAATACTTGCTTGGTTTATGGCTACGTTTTCCATTCGGCGAAACGAAGTGCGTTGAAATTTACGAAGGTTTTTGTTTTAAACTGAATAAAACTTGCAAAGTTAGTTCACCGATCTGCCCTCAATACCTCTGCTGTTATCCAGCATATCGGATCGTCAACAAATAGCTAGAAGCCCCTGATTTAGGCGATTTCAGTTATTATATAGGCCTACAATAATTGAAAAAAAACCTATTTGATTTTCATACAAATCATGATTTTTTAATTTCGTGTAACTGTAAACCACAGCATAAATTCTCCAGTGAATTTTGTGTTAGAGCGTTACTCAGTCATAAGGCATTAGGCTGTCACATGCAAACAAAATTGATAGACCATAATGACGTCACACAGAACACCACACATGATAAAAGCATCCTCATAATTAAAATTGTCGCAATTTTGAAGTAACAATTACCTAATTTGCAGTTTCAATTCAGCTCTAGTTTTTAACATTCTGAACATGTCTTTGCAGCTACATAGAAAAAGTAAAACTTTGTTTGATTTTTATCCAAAAAATATCCATATAATTTAAAGGAAGTTGTAGCCTGGTTGTGGACATCGGGCAACAGTTGTAATAATGAAGTGCTGGTAGATGAAATTAGCGTTCATTCAGCTGGTCCTATTGAAAGTTCATGCAGTTGCAGCAGTGTCATGCAAAGTATTTCAGAAGTAGTTGTTAAAAGTTTTCAGATGTCAAACTTCCCAATGTCATGATTTGTTTTGATGTAGCACAGAACAAACAGTAACTCGTTTTTGGGGAGTTCCCTGCAACGAAAACGCCTGATTTTATCACGTACATTATTTGTTGTGGTTATATAGTACTATGGTTGCCAGTAGGCAATATTGTCTGCCGACGTTTCATTAACCCATTCGGGTTAACTTCATCAGGGCAATTGGGAATGAAATCTGAATTTGGCGAAGATATGTAAAATATCAATTGCTAGGTTACAATCCAGAAAATATCAATACTGTTGGTACTGTTGTTGGTTGGTATCAAAACCAACAGTATTGAGATTTAAATTGAGCAAGTGTGAAATAATGTAGGGCTAGCCATGTTAAGAGTTTAGAGAAATGAGGATGGTAGGATAATCGATAGAGAAGACTGTTTATATTAGTACCTTATAAGTTTAGTTGGATTTACTAGCCACTGGTAGTTTTACTGCCTTGTTTGAAGACTTAAGTTCCCGTTTTGTTAAGTTTAAATGAAACTATGTGTATAAGTAAGACGTGTCAAAAGTGTTCTGAATTACGTTTTGCCTTTTTTAGATTTTTGCCTTTTCAGTATTGATTTATACTTGTAATATTGTGAGCTAGTAGGCTACTTATAGTTTTACCCTTGATTGTTTTATTGAAGTCAGCCTGAAACATTGTAATTGTTTCAATGAGGTATCTTTCCATTCATTTCTATTTTTTGTTTGTTTACGTTGGTTTTTATTCAAGCATTGCGCAGTTATACGAAGAACCAGTAAATGTGGAATCTTTCTCTGGTAAATATGACTTATATTAAATTAAATTATATTGACTACTGGTGTTAAAATGCCAACCAGCTGAAATATATGGTAAACAGCAGTAAACAATATAAATTCCTCCATTTATGTTTAAGATCTATGACTTTATTTTGCACATTGTAGTGCATAGATCACAACTTAATGCATTTTAATTGTACATGCTTGTTTTTGTATAAATTCTTTTGGCAGAATCAGCTATATTTCCATTGTTGTCTTCTTTAAAAAAATATCAGATACTTACTCCAAATCAGTTTGAACATGCTGATCACAGTCGTAGGAAAAGAGAAATTAAAACCGAGATTCAAGATGTGAGTTTTTTATTCAAATTCTGTTTTTGTCCTTGCTTTTCATAACTGATTGCAACTATCATCTGTTACATTTGCTATGTAAAGGAGGTAAATCATGATACTAATTGTAAAAAATTATACAAAGTCACAGTTCTACAAAACCTGAGATATTGACTTTAAAGTTGGCTGTGCAGACCTAAATTTTTTACACTATTTAAAATGGGTTTCAGGGGCGTCAAACACCAAAAAATGCCATAAAATCTTTGTTTGTTTTATTTTACAGTAAATTTACTAAAAGACTGTTTACTCGAAAAATCCTCCATGGGGGTCTTTGAAATTTTGCATGTCAGTTTAGTAGGCTTTGAACTACCATTCCATAATATACCATCAAAAACCCATGATTCAAACTTTTTTAACAGAGGCTCAAAATAAACATTAGAATTTTTGGTCTGAAAAACCCAAATTTAGCTACTTTCATGCTAATTTTTAGCATTATTCTGCAAGCAACCTGGGACATTGAAGCACACCAACTGCTAGGGTAATTCCCAGGCTAAAAAACAACACCAACTATGCTGCCTTCTGATTGTTCTAAACATGTTTTTTAAAGCCCTACGTAGGAGTACAACAAAGTCATAGAGATCTTAGTTTTAAGTCTTCGGCTCCTTCAATTTGAAGTATTTATGAAAATTTTGATTCTTGAAGCCAAAACAATTGCAAATATTACATACTGATTCATACATACATTACTTGTTACTTGTTTTCTCAAATATAGTCCAATCCTTCAAAAGCCTTCATTTTTTCAAAAGTCTTTCAATAGTTTTTCCCTGTTAGTTGTGGTCTTTGACTTGATCCGATATTCTTTGTTTTGTCAAAATCTGACAAACAGCTTATAAGTGCAAAAACTTCTATTTTGCAAACATTTAAAATCAGCAAGGATCCACCAATTTGTAGGTTGCGCCAAAACGAGTTTGCCAAGTCAAAAAGGTTAAGAACGACTGCTTTAAATGATGACATTTTAGGAAATTTAATACACTTTTAAGGTGTTTTAAATTTCCACCAAAATTATACTGTTCAGTTTATGAGAAAAAACTTGTTCCAAATTTATGCGCGTATTTGGCGTCTCCCAGTGAAGTATATTACTTGGACATTTATTTAATTGCAAGTCACAAAAGCAGAAAGCAAATATTTATACATACATCCAAAAAAATCCTCGAGAAAACATATGTTAACAGTGTTTGCATGATTCGATATTATCTAATGGGTATATTTAGTGCATAAGTTTAATTTACATTGAATTATAAATTCTGTTGAAATTGCAGTTGGCTCAAACTTACCTAAGAAGTTTAAATTGAAGTATAACATTCTATTTAAATAGGCAGCTGGAGTTAATTTCCAAGATGTTTACTTTACTTTCAACTATGATGGAAAAGAATACATCCTTGATCTCTCCATTAATCAAGAGCTTTTGCCACGTTCTTTCACCACGTCAAGCTATTCTAAACTTGGACGATTGCAGATGCATAAACCTACAAAAAAGGTTTCGAAATGTGCAGATAATATAAGTTTATAACATACTCTGTTGCTTATATTTAATTATCTTTTACAGTATCTAATAGTAGTACAAAAAGATATTAAAGTATGTAAACATTCACATATATGTTATAATATCATAATTAAAAAGTTTGATTATATTTTTTCCAGGACAGAAATAATTGCTACTACCAAGGTCATGTACGCAATATTGACAACAGTCAAGTCTTTATGAGCACTTGTAATGGATTAAGGTAAAATTAAGATTTCATATTTAGAAATAAAAATCATATTCAATCTTTAAATTTTAACTTATAATTCATATTAACACTGTTAGATTGCAGTTCTGAACTGCAGCAAGATAGTGTTATGAGGGAGCGCTTGATACGTCCCCAAAAGGCTGTGTAACATTTAACAAAAAACAAGGGGTTATTTATGAGGTCTCATGCCAAGATGGCAGCTTTGGATACATTGGGGAAACCAAACTCTCTCTTAGCATAAAAGATAATAAAAGAGATATCTCCAAGTGGAAATCGACATGAAATAACTTCTTGAACTTCTTGAACTTCAACATGAAATTAACTGGAAAAACTTGGGGAGAATTTGGATTTTGAACAAGATAATTGGAAACGTAAATTCGTTGAATCATTTTTTATAAACAAACGTGATGGTGATGTTCTTAAAGATAAAAAGATATCATGCTTTCCCCAATTAATTCCAATTAATTTTTTCATGATCATAGTTAATTTTTATCTTATTTGTAGTTTCTTATAACTAAGTGTTTTATATTTGCATTACTGTATTACCTTACCACCATGTTGAAGTATTAGCTTAGTATGTATCATTATGACGTCATATTGATGTGTCAAAATTGTTCCTAAATAATGCAGCAAAGCATTACTATAACCTATTACTGTAACCTAGCAATCCTTATTCTATGCTTCTGGCAAATATTTGAAATTTTATTCTTGTTGCCCTGATGAAGTTAATCCGAATTGGTTAATGAAACGTTGGCAGGTAAAAAGTTCTATATTCACCAGTTGTGCGTTATATCTGATATAATGGAGTAAAGTTATTGCATGCGTATGTAAGTCACTTTATGCGTGACACCATTCTTCATCTTGTAATCCTTTTGGCCACACTGTCGCACTATATTGCCCGGTGCATGTCAGTTTGCCGAATGAATGCCAATCAGGCTTTTTTTACTCTTTATACACTAATTCTTTGTGCTAAACGCCAAGCAGAATATTTAGAATATAAACAACGAACGTACAACTTCCTTCATTCCTCAAAGAAAATCAATATTTTGCTGCAGTGTACTAGTATTTTAATCATTTCTTTGAC
The DNA here is from genome assembly GCF_947623445.1 of Clavelina lepadiformis. Taxonomy (NCBI): domain Eukaryota; kingdom Metazoa; phylum Chordata; class Ascidiacea; order Aplousobranchia; family Clavelinidae; genus Clavelina; species Clavelina lepadiformis. The sequence goes on along the minus strand of NC_135248.1, from coordinate 4,453,447 downwards.
CTGCATAGATAGGGAAATGTTTACCGACTATTGTTTTTAGCGGTTCCATTTTTTTACCTGATGACATTCTACTGATTGAACCACTAAAAAACAACAAAGGCCAAGTCATTGACAACAAGCATGTTGTCTATCGCATGGATGATACAAAAACAAAGCACAACGTATCTTGTGGAAATAACAATGATACAGATTATGCTCTTGCCTTTGCTAATGATCTCAGGAAAATGGCTGTTATGGGTAATGATATGGCTAAAGAATATATGTGTTAAATTTTAGTCTCCCAATTAAATTGTCATTTGTACTCTGCACATCTCCATTTCTGTATGCACAGAAGAAAATGCTCTAAATAGCAGTCTTTCAATTAAAAATTTAGAATTACATTCTTTTTATGTCTAAAATTGCAAAGTGTAATTTTTTTGTTCGGTGTAGCCGTTTACTGTTTCAACTTATATTTCACTTAATACATACATATTTCATGTTGCAATGTAAAAATTTTTGTATTATATATATATATTATGTAAATGATATTTGTTCTGTTGTAGAGTCCATTTATGGCAAACAAATTCGACACAAAAGGCAGACAAATGAGGAAAAGAAATTTGTAGAATTGCTTGTGGTTGTTGATAATGCAATGGTATGTTGTTGCATGTCATACTTTAAATTATTTGTTTCCAACATTTATCATTTTTTTGTTTATGCTGCTCAGTTTTATTTTAATACCCACAGATTAACCTCTTAATCTGAGATACGTTAAGATTGCTGTTTTGTGCTTTTTCAGGCTAAAAAATTTGCCAATCGCATTGAACTCGATGGCCATGTAAAGAATCTTGTAAATCATCTTGACGGCTTTTATCAGAAGTTGGGTATTCGAGTAATTCTCTCACATATTGAGGTTTGGAATGACACTGATCTAGTTGAACTCTCGATAGACCCACAAGAGGTTAGAAAATTTTTAGTACGGTGTATCTTTATGCTTCTGAACCTTTGTCATTCTGTGGTCGTTTAAAATTGCTCAAGTTAGAGTTATAATGACAAATAGAGTTAGATTACGTAACAACACAAAACTTTTTGATGCAAAATACAGTTAAATTTTGAAAAGTTTTGTCTTTTGTTCACGGCCTGCACTTTTTTCTAAAACCTGTCACAACGCCTGTGTTTCCCTCAACTACAGTTTCAACCTGTAGAGAAGCTTACAGTATGAGATTAGTCCGCTCTGACTTCAACCTTGCCCAGTGCTCCAATGAGAGAAGGCTGAAGGCTTCGTTACTGTTGTAATGTCCTACATTGTCATCATGTGATCCAATTTTCATTTATTCACCCATATTAGCTGTCGGGGCAGGTGTCGACCCATAACACGATATAACACGGCTCGCAGTTTGCTCCTTCATATCACACTCACAGGCTGCGAAGTTTACCACTCCCCAATTGTACAGAGTTGATCAAAAGCAATTGACGCCAGATCGCATGTGGTTAAGTCGTCGGTCAGTCAAATCAACCCCGGTCAACTGAACCTCGGATAACTCACCCTCTGTCAACTCAACCTCGATAATGCAAACTTGCGACATATGACTGCCATTGGTTTTTGAAAATGCCCTTGAGTGGAACATCTTTTTAATTGCTAAAAAGAACGCGAGTGGTAGAACGAGCGCACTCTTATATGGGAGATCAAAAGCACGATTGAGTCTCTTTTTTTCATTGAAGAGTTGAAGCGTGAGTGAAGCTCTTTGCAAAAGAGCAGTTGCTCAGGGCAGCGTTTAGTCACAGTAGTATCATTTTTCGAAAGTGCTTTTTCTTTTTATGTTCTTATTTTTCTTTGTTCTTTTCTTGCGCCGTTCGCAAGTTTTGGATAAATAGTTAATCGAAATCTGATAGTGATGACGCTGTAATGAACATATGATATGATTTGGTTTAATCATGACAGTTGATTGAAGTAAATCAGTGCTTCTCAACCGGCGGGCCACAAAGCCTGCCAAAATATTTCAGTATCAAAATTCGTATTCCGTGATATGAGCTATTGTGATTACCTGGAGGCTACTGCAAATGCAATTTAGAAATAGGTTATTTTTAATTTAACTCCATTGTGTGACTGAAATACATTGCACGTCCAGTGAAATTGAGTCAGATAAACTAGTGGATTTAAAAAAATGTGAGTAGAAATGACTGTGAGTCAAAAGAGGTTGAGTAGCAATGATTTAGACTTTACATCTGAAACCTCTGAATGATGGAAATTGACCAAAAACAGACCAACTTTTGAGTTGACCGAAATTGAGTTGACATGGAAATGGTTAATTTGTACCCAGGCCAGCCCGAGCAATGCTAGCTTGGTGAGATGAGAGTTGGCATCAGTTATAAATTTTCAAAGTATGGCAGGGCTTCCTGTCACTCCACATTCCATTTATGCTCCACCCAGTGAGATGCACTAAACTCTGAGTTTTTGAGTTGCTCTAGCAATTTCAGTGGAGCCAGTAAAAATGGGCGTCTTGATTTTAGTTGTCAGCCTTACTTATTTGCTGAGGCAGAAAGCTTTGCATGCAACAGATGTGATGATTCCATCGCCTGACAAGTGAGAGAAAGTGTGCTGTGTAGGTATATCTCGGCGAAGCCCAGCAGGTCGGATGCCCCCAAAAATAGAGAGGTTGTCCAGTGATGATGTTGTATTCTTCATGAGCACCAACTCAAGTAACTCCATGGCGATGGTTAAAACGTCATCAACACAGCAAATAAATGTAGCCAGATGAGCAACATCTGAAAGCTTTTGTCAATTGCAACCAAAAAGTGACTTGAATATATGCATTGATTTTGCATTCATCAAGCTACTTCAACCCTATCTGCAACATTGTTCATCAATAGACTGGTTTTGGCTAAAGCAGGGTGCTTTTCAAGGCACACACTTTCTCTACCTTTCGGCGTACATGTGTTCACAAAGTCGCCATCAGAAATGGCTTGGATGCATGCACCAACTCCTTAGAAATAAAGTAGCTTGCTATCACTGCTGCTTTACTGTACTTTACTCATTGACTGTAATTAAAAACAGATTGCTGTTTTTTAAGACCAATTCTCAATTCTTTTATGTTCTGTTTTCTTAATTATCCTTGCAAATATTGAATTGATTATAAGCAGTCTTATAATTGCGCGAAATATGATATACTTTCAACACTCAACCTTCATAATTGCATACCAAACACAGTGTTTTTGCATGTACCTATGTGAAAAAATATCACTCAGTGTATTTTCATGGAAAACACTGCACTCTGTGCAGACTTCTCTTATTTTTGACAAGAACATTTTGTGAATGGAGTGTCACAGTTGATGATTTTGGAAACAACTCCTTAAAAGTGATGAGGCACGTTTGCCATTTAGCTTAATTGTGCCGTCTACTTTCTGATCTCTTATTACGGCAGTGCACTGTTTTTTTCTTCTTTTATTTAGTGCTATATTGTGGTTGAAATGAAGATTTCAGTTATTTTTTTAAAAACTCACAACTCCTAACAGGAATGAGCAAAAGACCATTTTGTAACATTCTTTCTTAAAAATGTATTGTTTGCAAGTCTGAGTCCGGATTAATTAAATATTAAACCATCTCACAAGCCGTTTGTTTAACACCCCCTGCTTTAAATTATTTCGATTTTTTTATAAGAAATGATTAGTTATATGAATTTTACCGTGTAATAGACTTCTGTATATTAGCATTCCATATATTAGACTCCATTCCTAATTTTTAAATTGCAAAATAATTTGAAAGCCCTTAATCGTAATCTCTTCAAGCAAATTTGCCAACGTATCAGGCTTCCACATTTGCGCAGGTCCTGGATGCCTTCTTAACTTATCGTAAGGATCGCCTTGCCAATTCGTCAGCGGATTCACCATGGAGATACACAGACAATGCACAGTTGTTGTATGGTCGTGACTTTAATGGAAGCGCTATTGGTATGGGATCAGTCGGAACAATGTGTACAAGTCTGTCAGCTGGTGTTAACCAGGTAATGGAGCTTTTATTTTGCTTATTAAACTTTGCTGTGAAATCTTAAAACTAAACATTTTCATTCAGGCTTAAAAAAGATTAGCTGTTTCTAAACTTTCCACTTGTTTATTCTATAGTTCCATTTCCTCGTAGTTTAATGACAGTATTGACACAGTTAGCCTCAAATCCTTCAAGGATTCTAATTATGACAACTTTGGTTCTATATATAACATAAAACAACATGTCAAATTTAGATATTGATTTTTACTGTCAAAAATTTTTCCTTTCATAAATTTATTTCCTTGTGAATTTTTTTTCATTTTATGTATTTGTGAATTATGACATAAGAAACTTCAGAAAAACTAGGTGTATACCATCACCTTCCCTAACTTTAGACTATAACAAAGATAGATTATAACGAATTAACCAAAGAGAAAGAATTTGTCTATAAAATAACGGCTTAATGTCAATAAATAATTATTTGCATTATTGCAAAATTTTTTGCTTTTGAAAAAATTAAAAAACGTTGAATTGTGTTGATTAACTTTTATACCTAAGTAGAATTGCAAAATCAAATTTTCAAGTACCTTTTATGAAGTTAAAAAGTTGACTACTTTCCGATTAGAAAAAGTTTAAACTAGAGTCAACACAGAGTTGCGTTTCTTTTTCAATAACTATGAACTAGCAATCTGGTAATAACCTGACATTGACACAACTTATGTCTAAATCAATCATAGCAGTATTAGAAAAATAATATTCACAAAATTATTTGCATTTGTAAATTATATTTGTCGGAAGTTAGGAGAGTTGCTGTTTTTCATTCTATGTTGAACAATTTAACAACTTATGCACATTGTAGTCATTGATTTATTTCATGAAACTTGTAACATAGCAAATAGGAGTAGGCCTGCAGATAAAAGCAATATTTACATAATTTATTACTTTTAGTTTGAAAATTGCATGTTTACTTGCTATTAAATGTTAATTTTATCACATGTCAAGGATCACGGCAAAGGAAGCAGTAATGTTGTCTACGCTGCTGCAACAATGGCTCATGAAATGGGCCATAATTTCGGCATGTTGCATGACACTGATGATTGTGTGTGCCCAGAAGATGCACAATGCATAATGGCATCACGAATTGGGTTTGTAATAACTGCAATAGTGATGTGTATTTAGCTGTGAGTGTTTTGGTTCGTAGCATCCTTATTACTTTCTTGTAATTTTTCAGCTAAATAATGTTGAAACTAACTGTAGCTTTCTATTTCATCGCTATTTCATTGCGTTTGTTAATAAGAAGTTGTGTTGTTGTAAGCCTTGTTGTTCATTGACCTTGGTTTTTCTTATGAGTTAGAATCTGATTGCAAAGCTGTTTGATGTTTTCATTAGTAAATAATAATTAACAGTAAAGGAGTTTTCACTGTTTGTACGAAGACTTCAGTTGTTAATGTATTATGACTATTTTTAATACTACCACCACGTCATAGTCACTACTTCATGGGGTGCAATAAATTTTATTGTATGTATTCTCATTTAAACACAGTTGTTTTCCACAATTTTATTAACATTGGTTTTAACCTGAAGTCAAAATGTTAGGCCTGAGCCCGGAAATGATTGGTCCTCATGCAGTGAAAAATATCTTGAAGACAATCGAAAGTTTGGTGGACAGACTTGTCTTGTCAATGTACCTGAACCTGACACAATATACACTGAACCAGTTTGTGGCAACGACATAGTTGAAACTGGTGAACAATGCGACTGTGGACCACCTGAACAATGTCAAAGGTGTTTGATTTGGTTTAGGAATAACTCATGGTTTGACACAGTGGTATGTAAAGACGCAGAGAAATGATCACCATGTTCAGGTCATGCGAAGTTGAATCATAAATAATGCGAAATACCACTAGATTTGTTGTTTTATTTTAGTTGTGATTCCAACAATGCCTTTAGTAAATATTTATTTGCCAGCTTCACAAAACTCGAGCGAGCAAATAAGTGAAAATAGAATAGGCAGTCACAATAAAAGCATTGCAACATGCTAAAAAACTTTAGGAATATTTTAATGAAATAATTTATACTCCTAATATTGTGAATATATTTCTTTGCCAAGTTTTCTACAACAACTACGACAGTCTGTTACTTTGACCATTATTGTGGTTTGTGAAATCTTTACCTGCATTACTAAATCACTTTTCTGTCTTGTAAATCGCTTATGCGTGCCTGTAACACCTTCAGATTGGTGCTGACAGTTGAACTGTAAATATCAATGAGTTGGAATATCAATGTCGAATCATGAGAGTAACTTGAAAATTCTCTTAATATTTACAATCAAGACATTATGTTCTCATATTTTTTCAATGTGTTTTCTTACAATTTACGGTCTTGGATCACCTAATTTTAATATTACAATGCTCCTATCTGAGACAACAATGATGATTGCAAGTGTAGTTTTCTTGTTTTATCTTTGTAACAATAACATGTTACATTGGTTTACCATCTTCCATTTTCAGCCGATGTTGCAATGCTACTTCATGTATGCTTCTACCTGGAGCAATATGTGATACCGGTACTTGTTGTGATGATTGTCGATATACAACAGCTGGAACAGAGTGTAGAGGTACCAACAACAATACATGCGAGCTTCCAGAATACTGCTCGGGAAATTCTTCAAATGTAAGTGTGAAAATAACATGTGATGTTCTGCATGATGTGCATCCATACAAAATATGTATAAATTGTACTTTATCATGATGATTGTATTTACTTGGTAAATTCTTGGGCTCTTACAATCAACTTCCTGTGCAAGCACAAATTGGTTTAAAGTTAAACTAACCTAGTATCAATAAGTGGTGAGTTCTCAACCTAGGTGTCGCGACCCAAAGTTGCGTTGCCGTGCATTATCCGCGTGGTTATTGAATCGTTTGGTTGCAATCCATATTTGGGTCGACAGGCATTTCTTTCATTTGGTTTCGTTTTTTCGTTTTTCACTATTTGATTTCGTTTTTATGTAGCGTGCTTGAAACTTTCATAAAGCTTTCTTAGTCATCAACCAGTAAAGGATAACCATTGTTAAACAACCTGTGACATTTTTACTAAACATTTGTTATGTCATGTTACATTTTATGACAAAATACCACAGAAACAATGCACCTTTCAAGAATGGTGCATCAAAAAAGGTTTTGCTATAGCAAGCTGGTAGGATATATATGTTGTTATTAAGTATTTGCGTTCAACATATTATGGTGCTGTGTATTATGAGTTCATGTGATTTAGTGGTGAGTGCATGAGGAATTGTGGTTAATTACAATCCATTAATTTGTGATATGGCATAGCAAAACGTTGGGTTGCGAGCATCCAAAGTGAAGAAAAATTGGGTTGCGTTAAAAAAAGTTTGAGAACCCCTGAATTAAGTTATGAATTGATAAAAAGTAATGGAATACCATTTTACAGTAAAGAATGTTTGTGTGTGTAGTCATAATGCAGTAGAACTTGGCTTATTCGACACCTCTAGGTACACAATCAGAATGCATTCACTACACTCACATACACATGAAATGCGGTCATCATTGGAGTTTTCTTAAATTATAGATTACCTGTGGTCACATTTATGCAAGTTGCTTAGTCTATGATAAAATGTAATATTAAACAAACAAGTTGCTTCACAAGGATAAAAGGTACCAAAGTAATTGAACTGTTACGCAAAAAAATACATGAACATTAAGATGTGCACAAAAAGGTGACAAAATAGGCAAACTCCTGTAAAAAAACGAAGCCGGGCTAGGTAAGTTATAGTTTACAGTAGCAAGCCATCACACTTTGTAACAGCAACAACAGCTTACCGACTCTAACTTTTCTTCCTTTAGTGCCCTGGCGATATGTATGCAGAAGATGGAACGCCATGTTTTGAGGGAACAGCTGCATGCTATGAAGGTGTTTGTCTTACGCACGACATGCAATGTCAAATTACCTGGGGTGAAGGTAATGTTTTTGCCTAAACACAATCTTCTGCTCTGGGAATTCTGTGCCACCTAGGATTCTTACGCGACTTTGTTTTTTTAGGAAGTTCCAGTGGTGTTGACAAGTGCTATACTCTAGTTAATAAGCTAGGAAATGACAATGGTAACTGTGGTCTTGATGGTGCTGGAAACTTCATTAAATGCACACCTGAGTAAATTTTAACCTCACTAAGTATCAAAATTTTATTATGTTTATCTTGATGAGAAATAGATACTTATTAATTTCACAAATTATAGACAATATTAAAAAATAGATTGAGTAACACTGAAAAAATCATTGCTTTCATGCAAGCTTTTTTAATTAACGGTATATTGCAATGGTTTCTTAAATTATTCTTTGCCCAAGTGAAATAAAAAAAAAAGATGAACACTGATCACAAAAATATGTTTTGATGATTGTGTAAAAGTAAACGAAACAACTCAGAATTATTGTGCGAGTGTTAAAAAAATGTCAGTTATGGACTTTAGAATAAATGATCTTTAGTGGAGGTGCACCAAAATTTTAGCAGACCCAATTAATTCGTCCGAATCAGGTAAAAATGCCTGAACTTGGTTTTTGACCGAATTTATTTCCAGAATCGGCTGAAAACCAAATATTTAAGACACTTCAAAAACCTGCTTGAAAATTTATTCATTGCAGGAAAACTATAACAACAGAGGATATGATTGTTGCTGTATGTAACAGGAAAACTTGCAATACTAAATTGCATGATTCAGTTGAAATAATTAAGTTCATTTTTTGGAAAATTAGGTTTTTCCAAAAAACAAATCCAAAAAACATAATTCGCTATACACCTAATCTTTAAAATAAAAGAATGACCGTAAAATCTCCAGAAATGCAAAATGTGGAAAACTACAGTGCCAAGGTGGAAATACTAAACCTCTGATAAGTACTGCTCAAAAAGCATATCGTAACACAATAACAAGTGGTGATGTACAAACAAAATGCAAGACCATTGGATCGCTAAACTCTGCTGATGTTATTGATCTTGGTGTGGTTCGGCAGGGGACCATGTGTGACATAGGAAAAGTAATTATTTTAAGCATTTTGTTTAAAAAATTCTAGAATTCTTTCCCACTACCATTATATTGTATTTCAATTCAGTTAAAAGTATCTTTCACTGCTAATGCTAACATATCTGTTTTATTTTCACTTGTATTTTATTTTCAATGTTAATTAATTATTTATTGTTGTTTTTCTTAAGGTCTGTGACAGTGGAGAATGCAAAGCATTAGAACGTCTTGAGTGCACAGAGAAATGTAACAATCATGGGGTAAGTTAAGCATGACTTTGCTCTTATCAGATTATCTTAGAGCCTTATTCGTTGTTTCAATCATGACTAAAAAACATCAATATTTACCAGGTTTGCAACAATCATGGACATTGCCATTGTGATTGTGGATGGTCACTTCCATACTGTGCTGTTAAAGGTGATGGTGGTGGAGGAAGTGCTGATAGTGGGCCGGCATGTGTTAACTACAGTAAGTGGACGCATTATGTTTTGCCTTATTGGTATGCATTAGAGCTTTCTCAGAACGAAGCCACCTTCTTCTCTAATCGCTGGGGATTAGGAACAAATCCTGACTATGTGAGGGCTAATGCTGAAAATTAACTAATAAACAGATGTGTGCTTAAGAGGTTCTTGCGGTTCCAACATCGACCACTGCTTGTGAACTCAATTACAGGCAACTCGGTGAAACGTTGGAGCGTTAGAAAGGCCAATTGAGGCTGCTTTAGCCTTATTACCAACAAGTCTGCATCATGCATACCAGCACCATTTCAAACCCACTCTAAGACCCAGACTTATTTACCTTTTACCTCAGGCTCAATGCTAAAAAGTTTGCATGGTTGACGGAATCTTTCAACATCATCGACTTTTCACACTCGCAGGGTATTGGGTATCTTAAACAACGTTATTGGCCATTCAGTTTACCCTCTTGCTCTTGCCCTGCGTTCAAATGTCATCTGAACTCTATTGGTGAAAAACGGCATACACGAGCAGAGACATCACAAGTTTTCTAGGTTCATGGCAGAGGACGTGTTTGGTTTGTGGAAGGTGGAAGTACCAGACAAAGAAAACATCTCTGGTGAATTTCTTCTGAAAAGCATCGGAGCCACTTTATCTGCTCTACTTGAAGCCTTTTACCTCAGCGAATAAGCAATCTTGACGAGAAAAACCAAAGAGCAAAATCAGTGTACCCATCTGTCCTGCCTGCACTCCAATTTTTAGAACAAACAAAAAATCAAGGATCAAGCGTTGGCTCGTTTGGCAGACCCTTAATGAAATGCAGAATTGCAGGGTAAGCCTTGCCAGACTTGACAGCTTCATCACCAACACTGACTTTTACAGCGGATTTTCACTACCCAGGATGCCTTGGGTACTGCATCAAGCTATTGTTTTTGCTTAAGTCTATACAAATGGAGAGTAGCAAACCCTGTGACGTGTGGGTGTGATGTGAAGAAGCAAACTACTGAACATGTCATATCCGACTGCTTCATTTACAATATTACCCACAGAATATATGGCCAGCGAGTTTGAGAGGAGAGCACAACCCAGTGGCTGCTCAACTCATGCCCAAACATCTAGTCTGGCGGGCCTGGCCAACTCATACGAAGAGCGTCACAAGTTCCTGGTATTATTGTAGATATGCTACACAGAGCAATTTTTCGAGTGTTTTTACCAGAGTTCAAGGTTATGTGTGCTCAAACCATATGTTTACTTGCTTGCCTACTGGAATATGAACTTAAGTGTGTGCACCCAAAAGGGTACATTCAAGTGAAAATAGTTGCTTGCAAATTCCTAAACACAATTTATCCTCCATCAACCTTGATAATTTCTGAAATTTTTAAATTTGACCGTTGTATAATGAATGATGTATTGAGTACAGACAAGAAAGCTTTCTATTTGAAACCCTGTTGTCCTTTGATATTTGTCTGTAATAATACAGTCTCTAAGGTCATTGCTAATCTGGATATGGAAGATGTAAAACAGTAGAAAACCAATTTCCCACTTTTCCCCTCAACTGAAGTTTGGAAACTTTATGTAGATGACTCTTTTGTCATTTTAAAACCAGTGGACATAGATAAATTTCAACTTCATTAAAATTCCCAAGAAGATTTTATCAAATTTACTTCAGAGAAAGAAGAAAACAATTTGATTGCCTTCTTAGATTTTTTAGTCTTTAAAAGTAACAAGGATTCGATCTTTTCCTCACTGTACCAAAAACCAACTTACGACAACCGTTATTTGGGTTTTCACTCCCAACGCCCTCTTGAAGACAAACAAACTATGATAAATGTATTTAATGGCGCCTATGCTCTTTCATCTAACTAAACCTCACTGAAACAAGAAGTAAGAACTGTAAAAGATTTGTTATGGTTAAATGACTATTGGAATTGCATATTATAGAAATTTAAATTGAAGAAAAACACCTGCTCTACTGACCATTACCGAGGATTTGTGGTACTACCACAGATATCTAGTGTTTTGGATAAACTGAGACGAATCTTAAGCAGTCAAAAGATTAAGGCAGTACTGAAGCATGCTTTAAAAAGGAGACAAGGAGCAATTTCTGAGATTCCATGACTGGATTGTAGCTACACAGATTTGGTATAACTGAACGTTCATTTTTCAGCAAGAACGTTCAGCAAGTTGTAACCTGGCAATTGTAGTTCTGTACTTTTTGCAAAAAGTTAAACACAATTCTCATTGTCCTGATGAAGCTCTCAAAGACGAAAAATTGATAGAAAAAAATCTCTGTATTTCACCAATTTTGCCTTGTGTTTGATTTTAATATACCTGGTGGCAACCATAGTGTAATGGTATTTTCAATGTTATAATGTCCACCAGAAATGCATTTGTATACCTAATATCTATCTCACTTATTGAACAAATAACAACGATTTTTTCAGCAATCCCCAACGATTCTGAGAAATCCACAGTTGCTACTTCTACTGCTGAATCATACAGCACTGTAGGAAATGACGGTACTACTTCTGCCACAGTTTCATCACATCATGGTAAGGCATGTTTGTTAGCGATCATGTTTAATGCAAATATCACTGCATGGCTATAAAACAAAATGAATTGATAAAATATTTAACCGTTAGCATATTGATCTTAAAAACATCTGTATGAATCCATGGATATTTTGGCTTGAATATTTTTGTATAACAGATATGATCAAGTTGTTTTAAGATTTTTCATAATTTTATTGAGCAAGTTTCACTTATTTTTGATCATATTGCACTATTGATCATTCTTTTTTGTCATGTTGGATGGCACTGATTTGTTACAAACAGAAAAAACAGCCTGCACTGTTAGGCTGTCCAACTAATTGAAATTTGTACAACAAACCAAAGGCCAATTGCGGTATATATAAATTATTAAGTGTATATAAATGCATTAAAAGATAACTATACATGGTTCATTAAATTTTTCTTGAAGCTGATGTTCAAACGATTTTGCTAACAATTCTAATGAGCGTTTTTTTTTCACTTCTAACTGGGGGTGAACGTTTTGTCTGTTATGAAGGTGACAGATACGTTCAACGCATGAAAGCAAGCAGGTAAAATACTCCCATAAACTATACCATTAAATGCTATAGGCTACTTTGTTGCGCATTATGTATACTGATTGCTTGGGTATTCAGTAAATTAAAAATATCTCAAGTACTATTAATACTATTTGCCACTTCCTCAAGTGATTGGCCTTTATAATTTACATCTAGACTAGTATGTGCATTTTTAAGTCTATTTGTTGTTGAATTTGTTGAATATATTCAGAGAGCAAAGATTGAAAGAAGTTAGAAGGAACAAACGTAACGCACGAAAGCAAGTGACTGCTACAAACGATATGAACAACTCACAGGAAAATCTGTTTGAAGAAGAGCACCCAAATATCACGTACTTGCCAACCAATCAAAAGAAATATGACCTATGGGAAGACGACAGTGAGTGTTGTAAAGTTTTCCTGTCATTCTGGTTTTTATTACTTTCCTAATTTAAAAAACAATATCAGATAGGATAGCACATTGATATATAGTTTGATAAAATGCTGTTAATTGCAAAAATTCTTGTTTTAAACACAATTAAAATTAACAGGCATACCAACGTGGAACGGCACTGCACCATCTAACCCACCTTCAACAAAACCCGCCCCACCTAAAAGTTGTCCACCACTAAGGAGACCCCTCACAGCCCCAGCAAGACCACCCGCAGTTAAACAATCTAATACTATTCTTTTACAGCCACCCAGCTGGGGTCAGGGTCAAAATCAACCCAAAAGACCACCACCCCCACCAGCGAGCAAACCCCCAGCACAAAATGGTCCGGCCCAAGTAGCTCCTCCTCCCCCTGTAGTTGTAAACAAGGTAAAAAGTTTTCAGTTTTTGTCAGATAACTTTCATACCATAAAAGCAAAAATTTTCCTAATCATTTGTATGGTTGACTATGTTATGTTTTCTTACATTTTTTGTCATTTTGACATATGGCTTATAATTGCATTTGACTTATTTGTTTATTAATTAAACATTTTTACAATTATTCATTTCATTTTCGCCACTACTATTTACCAAGAATCCCAAGTTTCCACCCATCCCACCCAATAAACCAGCAACAGCAAGTAAACCGCAAGTTCCAGTTTGTCCTGCACCGCAGCCATATTCAGGATATTCATTTGATAACAACTCCAATCAACCAACGGAACCAGAAAACTTGTCTGTTATGGAGAGAGCTAAAAGATTTAATGCTATCTGATATGTTCCAAATGTCTTTAAATGAATGACCTTTTGGTAATTGTTGATAAATTCATTTTAATTTTAATTTTTTTTTCTCTACCGCAAATAGGCATGTTTCATTTAACCAAAGATTTTAATTTCTGTGAGTAATTGCACAACCCACTTCTACATTTAAAATAGCCATTTTCTTCAAATTCTTTAGCGTATTTATAATTAAGTATGTAGTTCAACAATGCAGTTTTTGGTTGTAATGTAAACTGCCTTGCACTTATTTTTTGTGGCTGGCTGATAAAGAAGCTTTACACAGTGTTCACAAAATTCCATCTTAACACTGGATAGAATTTTCGAATTTCTTTATTATTTAAATATTTTCCTTGCAAGCTCATAAACTAAACAGTAATATGTCATTATAGAACGTTTTCGCTTTATCTGGCTGTACGGAGAATTCAAAAGTATTGCAGGCATAAACTTATATGAACTTATTTTCTTCATGGTGATAATAGGTTCAATGTCGGTTGTTTGGTGTTCCTGTTATGTCTGTGTTGCAATCAACTGCATTTTATTAAGTCTGCTGATATTTTGGATATTTTTGAATATGATATTTTGGAATTTTGGAACATCTCTTGGTAATATCATTAACTTCATTAGTTCTGGTAACTCTTAGCCAGTAGCGTCAACTTAAGTTTCGTGATTTAACTTAGGTTAATTCTTGAGCTATAGCCGTTAACAGCATATAGTATGTTATTTGGGTGACGTATGGTTTATTGAACAACATGATTTTCAATCGGTTTTATTACATTAAAACTGGGAATTAAAAACGGCATTATAGTATTATTAAAATCTCGTTTCAAGCAGGAAAAGATTTGAGTTCGTAGGAATACAGTAGCAACAATAGTTTTTGATATTCCTGCAAATCCGAATGTGCTGACTTTCAACTTAACAAAATACCCAATAATGCGTCCCTGACTAAATAAGACTTTTCGCGTAAACTACGGCATAAATTTTTCATATGTTTATTATAAATTATCTATCTGCAACCGAACTGATACTTATGACGTCATAGAGAACATCACAGATAATAAAAGCATCATGATAATTAAAATTGTCACAATTTTGAATTCATAATTACTTAATTTGTAGTTTGAATTCAGCTGTAGTTTTTAACATTCTGAACATGTCTCCGCAGCCACGTAGAAAAAGTAAAACTTTGTTTGATTTTTATCCAAAAAATTATCCTGTTAATTTAAAGGAAGATGTAGCCTAGCTAGTTGTGACGATGGGTAACAGTTTAATAACGAAGGGAAGATAGATGAAATCAGCGTTCAGTGAGCTGGCCCTGCTGAAAGCTCATACAGTTGGAGTAATATCATGCAGTCCGTGTGAGAAACAGTATTTAACTTTGCGTGGAAAACACTTATTCAAACAAAGAAAAGCTCCGATTATATTTGATGAAAAATACCGGTATAGAAGTACTCCCCTTTCTTGAACCGTCCTAAAATTGTTCGTTTACTGTAACCAGCGAAGAAAAAGCTGGTACGCTGTATAAAATGTTACAAAGGAAGCTGGTAGAATTACATTACACTGTTTCCACAGCAGAATGTATTGTCATTGTGGGTGAAATGTTTAAGGCAAACTGCGCCAAGCAGGAGTTTTAACATTTGTATATTTCTGCAACTAAAACAACACAAATGCACATTTTTAATTAGGAAACAGCAGTTGCTCGTTCTTGTTTCAAGACCGACCGACAGATGCCACATTGCCGTAGCAACCAGTAGATGTTATTATCGAACTGGAACAATTAGGCGATCCTGTTTTTGGACAGTTTTATTCCTAATCTCGTGTCAAAATTCAGAGCCCACAAATTTATCGTTGGTGATTTGCAGTGTTTAACTTTAGTTAGTCGAATCTTCAAGCCATCCACATTTAAATCACTGGTCAAATGAGGCACATAGCGTATTTGTTAGCAAAATTAGGATTGTAAAATTTAACACATCCACTTTTCCCAATTAGTAAAAAGCTGCATGTTGGTTTTTGGGAAATTCCCTAAAACGCAAACGCCTAATGTTGTTTAGAACGAAACATATTTTGCTTATGTCAATTTCAATGGTTACTATTTTCCAAGTTTGAAAAACGCAAATTGTGTTAATGTTGACGTACTCGGGCACAAAATACGGAGAGCATATATATGCTGTTTTCCCACTTAAGTTATCCACAGCTGGTAGAATAAGTATCTTATTCACTGGTCACCGGTTGCCGAAATTGCAAATTTGGTAAACGACTGCTGGTTACTGAAATTGGAAGTATTAGCTAGCTGGTTACACGGCAAGTCGGCTACTGAAACTGCTATTTGCCAATACAATAAATGACAACTAGGCCTAAGAAAATTCATGAAATGCCTATTTTCAACTTAGAACAATAAACTTTTCCAAACACTAAATCTGAATCCCCACATCTAATATTAGTTCTACCTTCACTACTTGTGAGTAAATAATCAATAACAAATAACTCCATTAAAAGCTCATAGCAACATAAAAATTATTTCAAAGCTGATCAGGTTTATATTTTCTCAATCTAAATAAATAATTTAAAACTACACTTTTTTCATTCTATTAAAATAATAACCTACCTGAAGTCATGTACAATACAGCATTCTCCGGAATTAAAACCACAAAGTTTCAGTTTGACCCACTGCAGCTACTGAGTTGACCTTGGTGCCATCAACTGTTGACCATAAAAATTCAGCACTATATTTATGGAGGCAAAAACCCAGATAACCATGTTGTGAGATTTTGTTACCAGTAAATGGATGCTTTGAAATTGACACTTTTCATTAAATTTAGATAGATTTTCATGAAAATAGATTTTATTGAAAAGAGATTTTCATTAAAGGTTAACCTATCCTAAGATTACCGATGACAATGAAGCAACATGTAGCCTATTCAGCCAAGGTCACAGTAGAACATGCACCAAAAAGAAAATTTGTACAGTACATCAACCTGCCATTTTGTGAAACCAACCTTTTTATGCCAGTAATGCCTCTTAGTAATGCCCCTAAAATATAATTTTAGAAAACTTCTATAGTCTAGGCCAACCTCTACACCGCTGTGTGGCAAACAATTGCGTTGTAGCTTGTGTCTAATTTTTAAGGTACCACAAAGAAAAAGTTGGCCATTATCAATATTTTATCACCAAACTACTTTACCCATAGGCCTATATGGTGAATCAATGCAAAGATAAGTTTCAAGTTTGTAGTTTGATACAAGTAAGGCAGGAGATTGTTTTATCAGCTACCAAAAAAAAGTTTTTCAGTTAAAAGGGAACGTGAATGTGGGACCAAATAATGGCACAAACTAATAATGATGTTGTGACCTCTTACGACCTGATTCACTTGAAATATCTTAACATCCAAT
Organism: Clavelina lepadiformis; assembly: GCF_947623445.1. Taxonomy (NCBI): domain Eukaryota; kingdom Metazoa; phylum Chordata; class Ascidiacea; order Aplousobranchia; family Clavelinidae; genus Clavelina; species Clavelina lepadiformis. The sequence continues at coordinate 4,436,321 of NC_135248.1, read as the reverse complement.
GCAGCTCTCAAATTTAAAACGATTACTTACCCTTCATTTTATACAAAACCTGACACGGAATGTATTGTTAAATACGGTAGTTGATCAACTGAGTGACACTTCATTTGAGTGACAGCTCATTTGAGTGACACATTCTTTTAACGTTCATTTGAGTGACAAATAATTCATGCTCAACTGAGTGACAGTTCATTTGAGTGACACATTGGTGAGTAATGTTTAAACTACAGTAATGGTTGAGAAATGAGTGGCACATTTGATATAAATGCAACAGATAACATGATTTCCGTTGCTCTTCACACAAATACAACGGAAACCATGTTATCTGTTGCATTTTGCACAACATCACACCAACGCAATAGAAAACATGGTTTCCATTGCTCTTATCTTGTCTTATTTGTTGCATTTCAAACAACATCGCACCGACGCAATAGAAAACACGGTTTCCGTTGCTCTTCACACAAATGCAACGGAAACCATGTTATCTGTTGTATTTTGCACAACATGAACACAGTGACAACAACAAATGTCAATCTGTCACTCAAATGAACTATAATTACGGCACTCAAATGAACTGTCACTCAGATGATATACAACCGTTAAATACATGCACTTTCTCATTTTGATTCAACCAGGACTGTGACTTTACTGACTTTTAAGAATAATAAAGTTCTTGTGCAAAACTGTACCTTTCATTGCCTTGGTTTATAACACAAACAAAGGACTACTTAAGCTATGCATATATATATATATAAGTTAGGCATGTCAACAGTGCTCTGAATTGCTTTTGACCTTTATAAATCTTTGTCTTTTCAGGACTGATTCATAATAGTCATTTTTTGACATTACTAATTACAGTTCTGCCCCAACTGTTTTATTGAAGTCAGCCTGGAACTTTGTAGTTACTTCAATGGGGTGTCTTTCTATTCATTTCTGTTTTTTGTTAGTTTGTGTTGGTTTTGATTCAAGTTTTGCGCAGTTGCACAAAGAACTAAATGTGGAAGTATTTGGTAAATATGATTCATCTTAAGCTTAAGTGTAATATAGTGTTAAAATGCCAACCAGCGAACATTTATATATAGTGAAGAGCAGACTAAATACATATATACTTGTTTAGGAACTACGTTAATTTTATTTTGCATATTGTAGTGCTTTACTTATAACAATATGCATTTTAATTGAATATAAAGGTTGTTTCTTAAAGTGCTTTTTGGCAGAATCAGCTATATTTCCATTGCTGTCTTCATTAAAAAAATATCGCATATTTACTCCGAATCAGTTTGAAGATGCTGATCACAGCCGTAGGAAAAGAGAAATTAAAACCGAGATTCAAGATGTGAGTTTTTTAATCAAATTCTGTTTCTGTGTTCACATTTCAAAACTGCAATGTTTTTTTTAAACTTATTAACCTTAAGCTTGTGGCTGAACTTACTGCATTTGCTGTTGCAATAATCTTACATTTGAGTTTATATATTTTGTAGGTATACTGTAATTCCGTTATAAGGTTATAAGTTTAGCCTATTCAGTTTGTTTAAACTTTAATATATAAAGTGTTTAATCCTTGTAATTATGAAGATTTGTACCCGTATTTGGCATTACCCAATGGAGGCTCATTAGACAATGCCAAATAATTATTATCTCATTTTGTGCTGCTTGAATACGTTTGGATTTTTCTTGTCACAAATGCAGAAATCATAAAAAGCCTCCAGAAAATCGTGTTAAGTTTGATTTAATAATGTTAAAATTGAACCTTCTTCAACATTACCAACCATATTTTAATGTTGAAAGTATGAGGATTTTTCTATTATATTATAATAGGAAACTGGAGTTCATATTCAAGATGCTTACTTTACCTTCAACTATGACGGAAAAAAATACATCATTGATCTATCCATTAATCAAGAGTTGTTGCCACGTTCTTTCACCACATCAAGCTACTCTAAACATGGACAATTGCAGATGCACAAACCAATGAAAAAGGTTTTGAATGGTGCTTATTACATGAATTTCTGACGTAGCCTACACCCTATTGCTTACAATATTATATCTTTGATACAACATTCCATTGTTATATGAAATAGATATTACAGTTTAAGAGAGTATATATATATAATTATGCATAAGTAATCTTAAATTTGCTTGTATATGTTTTCAGGACAGAAATAATTGCTACTACCAAGGTCATGTACGCAATATTGACAACAGTCAAGTCTTTATGAGCACCTGTGATGGATTAAGGTAAAATTATGTATCATTTGATATTTACAAGTCAGGATTGTTCTTCAGGTTTAAATATCAACTCAAGTCATATCAACACTGTGGTATTGCGGTAAAACCTAACTGCAATAAACATTTTTGTGATTAACTTGAAGACGTTTTTTTCTTATACTTCAGCAAAACAGTGCATGTTTCTCTTTTGAAACATATATTCAAATTACTGTGAAGATTTTGCTTGCAATTGTGTTTTCATTTTATGTAAAGTAGGTTTCTTCTGTGCTAGAGTATGCAAATATTTTACCAAGTCAAATTAAGCCTTGCCAGAATATTTGATAGTTTAGCATTGCAATATTATTAATTTTTTTGTTAACTTAAAATTAAATAAAAATACTTGCAAGGGTTTTGCTGCTGGGAAGAAGGTAAGAGAATGTGTCAGCTGGGTCTACTGATATTTCTGAATTGATCAACCTGGACATTGCTATAGTTCTTTGTTGGTGTGTGTAATCGTTTGTGATTCAGCATTTTTTTCATGTTTTAAAACTTTAATTTAAAGTTACACAGTCAGCACAATAAATATGTATTTTAAATAATTTATAATTAATTGATAGGACAAAACTTAAATTAATTAACGTATTGGTACCAAAACCGACATTAATTCCACTCATACAAAGTATAAATTTTTGTATGTTCTAGTTTTTGCTTATTGGGAAATTGACAGCAGCAAGTCTTTCTTTATCTGTTTGTATTGCAATGAAGTACTGTAATACCTACTGATTACCATGAACAATTGTACATATTTACCGAATACTTAAAAATCTACTTTCTAATGTGTTTTTTTTTGTTTTGATAATAATTAATCAATGTTTTTGAACTAGTTTTTCTGTGTCATTTTAGTCGTTTGCTGCATAACATGTTTTTTCATTTATTGAGTAGTTAATATTATCTGACTTTGCTTAGCTTAAGTTTGTGAAGAGATCTTGTTTGTGTTTACTATCATTTTTATATATGTATGGAGTCAGAAGTTGCAAATGTGTTAATGTAAGTAGCATGCCACAGCTGATGCTACAAGTTAGTCACCAGTTTTTAGTAGGACCTGACTTGAAAATCAAACTTTCATCTACTGCATGTGATGCCTGCACACCACTAAAAATAATTCAAGTCTGCCAAGCCACATAAAAGCGTTTTGCATGTAAATAGTTAGGATTTGAATATACTACTACACTCTTCAAAGAAGAATGATTTTTTCGTTGGCGTATTTGCTGCAATGTAACATGTACTAGTACTTTAGCTGTTTTCTCCACCTGTACAGATAAGGACACGTGTTATTGATTTATTATATTAATGTTGTTTTAGCGGTTCCATTTTTTTACCTGATGACATTCTACTGATTGAACCACTAAAAAACAACAAAGGACAAGTCATTGACAACAAGCATGTTGTCTATCGCATGGATGATACAAAAATAAACCACAACGTATCTTGTGGAAATAACAATGTTACAGATTATGCTCTTGCCTTTGCTAGTGATCTCAGGAAAATGGTTATTATGGGTAATGGTATGGCTAAAGAATATGATTTAAATTTTATTCTTCCAAGTATAAATTGCAGAATTTTTATTTCAAATACGTACAATCATACATAATTCATGTTTAAATCTATTGTTTTGTTATAGAGTCCAATTATGACAAAGAAACTCGACACAAAAGGCAGACAAAAGAAGAAAAGAAATTTCTAGAATTGCTCATTGTCGTTGATAATGCAATGGTATGTTGTTGCTTGTTTTACAATATTTCTTTTACTATCTTCTTTTCTTTTTCTGTAGTGTTTCTCAAAGTAGTTTCCTGGAACGGTTGTGCTCCACGGAAGACGTTGAGAAACTCTGCAAGTTATGTTTATCTATTTAAGAAATGTCATTCTTAAACTCATATAACCATTATTTAACAATCTTATTGTAATATTGCAATTAGTAGTATTGTAACCTGCAATTAGAAACCAAAACTAAATCTAAAAGGATAGTATCTTAAAGTGAGGCGAAAGTTCAAACACGAGTTGGTGTTAAATCAAAGAGTATTTTTCAGTAAATATATATTTACTGGCAACTACTCTACCATTTAAAACCAACTTGTTTGTGAAATTTGCCTTTCACTTTAAAAATCGTTAACAACTTTCCCATGTTTGAAATTGTTAAGGCACCAAAAATACATTGTGACTCTCAAAGGCTTCGTAATATCCTTAACTTTGATAAATGCTGCTCTGTTTTATTTTAATACTTACATATTAATCTCTTAATCTGGGACTTGCTTAGATTGCTCTTTTTTACGTTTCAGGCAAATAAATTTACTGACCGAATTAAACTCGATGGCCATGTAAAAAATCTTGTAAATCAAATCGACGGTTTTTACCAGAAGTTGGGTATTCGAGTAATTCTCTCACATATAGAAGTTTGGAATGATACTGATCGAGTTGAATTATCTACAAACACATATCAGGTTAGACAATTTGTAGCACAGTTAACAGAGCATCTGTGGTTTCTTTATTAAGTGATGAGAACTCTTTTACTACAAAAGGTAGTGTATAAAAACAAAGTCAAACAAATTTTGATATCAAGGTATTTTTGTTCTTGTTTCTTGCATTTAACGTACATTCTTGCCCGGTTGCCCCTATTCAGTGGCCAGGGAAAAATTCATCATTTTTTGATTGTTTGACGTATGTGAATTTGTCTTAACAATTTGCAATCACTTTAAATTAAGTTAAATGAGTATAGCCACACGCCAAGCTTTAGCAGCAGAGGCCATTCTTCAACCATTTTACATGACAAATGCATATTAATTCTATTAACTCTAAATACATCAAGTTACTCTATAGAATGGTATGCAATCTCTATGAAATGGATTGTTTATAATGTAAAATTCATCAGTAATTGTGTATCAGCCAAAACTTTCTCTAATAAGGGACTTGCACTAATAACTCTTAAATATGGTATGTGGCGACACTGTCAGAACCGTTAGCTGATTCTATCAATGCTTACGCGCAACCGATACATATTTGTAGGCGGGTGTCTCAAAGCGTCAAGTTAACGACCAATTTATGCATTTTGCATCAGATGGATCTTTCAAAACTTACGTAACCACGTAGTGCACGCAACACTGGACAGTGCTTTAGGATATGATCGGCAGTCTGTAAATTGGCTCCACACTGGCAAGAGGGTGATGGACAGTCTTCCAGCGAAACACGCTGCCACTAAAGCTCCCAATTTCAGTCCGGTAGTGCACTGATGGCTCGTACTAGATAAAACTGTGAAGAACTAAAAACAAGTTTCCATTTCTGGCGCTATGCTGAGTTGATATTGAAACTGATGTTCTGCAAGATAATTGCATGGTGAGAGAACGACCTGTGAGAGATGAGGTGTCTGGTGGTTGTGTTTTGCCTCATGACGATCGTTGCTTTTCCAGTTTTTAATTTCAGCCAAGTATGATGCCTGTAACTGCATTTCATCTCGAGGAGGTAGTGAACATGACATAATTCATTCATAGCCTGTAACTAGTTGGCAATAATATTAGCAATTGACCTAATGACTTCAAATAAATTCGGGTTGCTCTTTCTTTAAACAAGCAAATAATTCTTTTATCTTAAGTTTTCTTATTTATGCTTGCAAATGGATATATTTTTCTTTGTGCTGAATCTCATTGTGGCACCGAATATTATATTATTCACATTTGATCATATAAACTTATTGATTACATACCAAGCACACTGGTTTTGCATTCTTCTCTGTTAACACAATACCGGTACTTTGGTTATTTTCTTGAAAAACTTTGCACTGTGTGTTAGCTTTTTTATTTATTATTTTTATTTCAAGGACAGTTTGGTAATGTGTCACAATTGATAACAATCATAACAACGTCTTAAAGGTGATGAAGCAAAATTATCATTTAGCTATACTAAAGTTAAAGCTAAAATTTATTTTGTGATATCTTATTAAGTCAGTCCGCTCTATGTTTGAAAACTGCGGAATTCCTTCTCTTCTTTATTTTGATTGCCTATTAGTAGTTGAACGAAGTATTTCAGCTATTTTTTAAAAATTCATAACTCCTCATAGGAACTAGGCACTTAATATTTTTTAACGTTTTTAGAAAATTTATTCTCTATAAGTCTGAGGCCGGAGTAAACCATCTTACAGGCTGTATGTTTGATGTTCCTGATTTTAACTACTAAGATTTTTCACATAAGAAGAGATTAGTTACAAGAATTTTCATTAAGCATTCACCAACAAACTTTTAATAAATTAACACTCCGTTACCAATTCTTACGTTGTAAAGTTCTAATAAGCCTTTTGTGTTAATTAACTGTAAGTATATTTACAAGAGCAGCTTGTTTCTACAATTGTTTAAAATACAGGTCCTGAATGCCTTCTTAACTTATCGTAAGGATCGCCTTGTCAATTCGTCAGCGGATTCACCATGGAGATACACAGACAATGTACAGTTGTTGTATGGTCGTGACTTCAATGGAAGCGCTATTGGTATAGGATCACTGGGATCGATGTGCTTCGTCGAGTCCGGCGGCGTGAATCAAGTATATTGTCTTTTAATGTTCAACAGAATTGAGTGTCTTAATACAGAATTAGTATCTTAATACAGTAGACTCCACTTATTAAGACCACCTTGGTACCAGACCATTTTTGTTATTATATCAGAATGGTCACAATAACCGAAACTGCTACAGTAATGTTTATCCACACCAGGATTGATACAGTTATGAAAAAATGACAAAAACACCAAAGTCAGAATTTAGTTCGTTAAGCAGTAACGTTAAAGTGAACGTAAGTAAATGAAATGAGAATAAAAGTGGTTCAATTGCCACTGTCAAGTTGCATTATTGACACAAAATAATGATAGAAAAATCTGAAAAATTGGAAAAAGAGGTCATAATATACGAAAACTGGTCATAGTAAAGGGAGAGTTTTTTATGACTAAATTAAAGACCGTAACAAAATGGTCATATTAAGCGGATTCTACTGTATTAACTATTTTCATACCATCTAAAGAATGATTGAATGTTGTCAAATTTTCTGTCTGTTTCTACGGATGGCCAATTCAGAATGTTAATTTCCTTATATGGTTTTATTCTGGAATATTTCCAAATCCACAACACCGGGCCCTAATCTGAAATGTTTTCCTTAACAATACTTAACAGTATTTGTGTAAAGTTATTATGCTGTTTACAAAATGTTTACAAAATTGCTAAAAATTTAATTACTTTAAAATCGTTGCATGGGGATCCTTGAAATTTTGCATGTAAACTAGGCTTCCCTGAGACTATCTCTCACTAGAATATGGCAAAAATAATTTATCTCTAATTCCCGTTACACGGACCAAAAGTCAAAAGCAGATTTTTGGGCCTAAAAACACACATTTCCTTCTTTTTTTACCAATTTCTATCTATTTTTTCTGAAATCTTGAAACACGAAAACTGGTAGGGTAATTCCTATTCGAAAAAAAACACCAAGCATGTTGCCCTCGGCTTAGTCTGAACAGGTTTTTAGAGCCCTACACAGAAGTCTAACGAAATCAGAGATAAAGCTTGTTTTTCCAGGTAAACATCTTCTTAATTAAAACTCTTATGTATTTTGCCAAGCCCGTTGCAAAATTGCGATAACAAAGATTGTCGTGTTTTGGGTTTAGTGACTATTCTGACCATTATTCATTTGGTTAAAATTTTCTTGCACATTACAACCCTTTCGGATTTGCTGCTTTTTCCTGCTCATTGTTTGCTGGTGGATTTATTTTATCATGCAATAATGATTAGCATTTTATTTTTGTCTCTCTACAGAAATAGGTAATTAGTTGAAAAGTTATCCTTTTTTAATACCATAGTCTGCAGTAACTTTGAACTTCAAAACGGTTACAATACATCCATTACAACAAGTTTATACTCCGACTGGTATTCATATTTTTATTCATTCAATGGACATTAATGATTGCAATTTTTGTTCCACACAGCATGCAAATTGCAGCACAGATTGCCTTTTTTCCTTTATTTTTGAAACCATGCTCCTTTCAGGCGGGAAAATGCTTTTTTGTGTGCACAGTGGTTGCGATTAAGTGTATCACAACCTGTTGCATGTAGTGCACGATTGACCTGTTGACCATATGCTTTACAGTTTATATAACCACAAAAAAATATGTGATCTTGCGATTGAAGACAGAAAATGGAAGACAAATTTTTATTTAAGGAATGTCAACTGGATCAGCCATTTTTAATCCAGCGGCCGATGTTAGAACTTTAAAACTTTAATTAGGCTCACTCCAGAAACGGTGCTTTCCTGTCTCCAGCTTTGTCCCGTCCAGTCCAGTTATACTTAGTCTTTTTCCAGTTATAAAGTGCCAAAGCAGGAACAGAAAGCCAAACAGCAGCAGTGAAAGTTTTGCATACAAAGCTATTTAACTTCTAAATTATTTCCCTTTACTGTTATGTGTTAATGTTGTAAGATTTTGGATGCACCTTTTCACCAGCCATTTAAACACAAGCTGTTTGATAAGTCTATAAAAGTAATTCAAAAAATTTAAGGGTTATGGGTTTGTATTGTTCAAAATTTTACATCAATGGTTTTTGTTCTACTACAAATTAACACGTTTCAAATAGTTGTCGTTTTTTTTGTTTACTAAATAACCAGAATCGATATCGGCCCTGAAAACCATATCATTGGATCTCTAGGTTGAATTGGCGTTTTGGTTTGGATAGTTGAGGATTCTGAATCGCTCATCCCTATTCGTTCCATGTTTTTACTTCCATGTAGTTTGATGACAGCACTAACAAAATTAGCCTGACATCTTCCATGAATCGAAATCATGAAAATTTAGGTCCTATTTGAAATAAAACACCACTTTCCCTAATAAACTATTTTTCTTTTAATAAATCTATTTTCTTGTCATTTTTTTTAAACTTACGTCTTTGTGAATTATGAAATTGGGAACTTCAGCAAAACTTGGTATGTGTTGTCAACTGCCATAACTACTTTTTAACTCTCTTTACCATGAACACTGAAGGGCACTTTTGCCTTTACATTATTCTATTATTATTATTATTTATTTTATGTTGCACAGTTTAACAATTCATGTACATTACTGAGTTGATTTTTATGATACTTGTAACTGAGCACATAGAGATATAAGCAAAAACAATATTTATAATTTACATCGCTTTTTGATTCCACTTTGAAAATTTCATGTTTACCTGCTATTAAATATTAATTTTACAACATATCAAGGATCATGGCAAATCAAGCAGTGAAGTTGCCTATGCTGCTGCGACAATGGCTCATGAAATGGGCCATAATTTCGGCATGTTGCATGACACTACAGATTGTGTGTGCGCACAAGATACACAATGTTTAATGGCGCCACGAATTAGGTATGTAAGATATGTAATGTTGTTGTTTATTAATCTATCTTTGCTTGTGTGTGGTATACACTTGCTTGTAATTTTCAAGTTAATGAACTGGATTACTTTTACTCATTTTTTGTTGCTATCTTAAAGCCTTTTTGTTAATAGTATCTTGTTTTGTTGTTCATGATCTTGGTTTAACGCTCTCAGTGCTACATGGTTGGAAGTCTTATCATTTTAATATAATTAACAAACTGAAAGCAAAGGTTTTTCAATGCTGTCTTAAATGACGTACCAGTCGTGATGTTACTTGATCAACCGACCAGATATCGGGACATGAACAAAGTAGCCATTGAGTCATGCTGTCATCTAAAGGTCGCAGGCCAAGTATTCTGCAGTGAGCTTGATATATAGATTAGTTGGGTATAATATGATTTTTGATTTCCTTCTCGGCACCACAATCACAAGCTACAGAATTTTCCACTACCCATTTGTACAGATTTGTGTGGAAACGCTCGATGTAGTTTTGCAAGCTGTTAAGCCACTGGATCTCAAACCCAAGATAGTTTTGTAGGTCTTCATTTTAGTTGTTGGGCTTGCTTATCTGCTGAGGCAAAAAGCTCTGGGTGCAGCAGATGGAAAATGGCTTTGTTGCCCAGTGAGGAAGAATAACAATTGGTTCTGTTAGTCTGTAGCTATAAATACGCCGATACACTGGGTCATAAGATTGACCTGGTCTGCAGTTAACAACCTGCGTCGTAACTCAATCTGATCCCGGGTATAAATGATGGGTTCAACATGGGTGTAGTTTATGCATTCAAAGATCTTGAGGGGAAAACACAAAACATATATTGATCTTTGGGTTTCCTAGCGACTTCTTAGTTTTTGGGACAGAGATACAAGAGCCCTTCTCCAGATATTGGAGATTTAAGTCGCAAGCAGGAAGATAAGAAACTATGCAGCAAAGACTTCATGGCCGGGTCAGCACAGAATATAAACTCCAGGGAGACTTTGTCGGGACCCTGTGCCTTACCTGGTTCTGTTTTTGGAAGGCAGCGGCAATTGCATTTGTGGAGAACTTTACAGAGATGTTTTGCTTACACTAGTGAAGGCGGTTTATCTTTTTGTTTGAAAACTTTAATTTATTTTCATATTATGACTAGCTTTAGTGTCGTTTTGCTCCACAACTGCGTTATATTGGTTTTAACCTGAAGTCAAAATTTTAGGTATTCACTCAAAAGAGATTGGTCCTCATGCAGTGAAAAATATCTTGAAGATAATCGAAAGTTTGGTGGACAGACTTGTCTTGTCAATGTACCTGAACCTGACACAATATACACTGAACCAATTTGTGGCAACGACATAGTTGAAACTGGTGAACAATGTGACTGTGGTCCACCTGAACTATGTCAAAGGTATTTTATATCATGTGTGTGCATGTACAGTGCAAATTAAGAATGTCAAATTAAGGGGTTTGTCAAAATATACTGTTTATGAATTATTTCAGCATGGTCCAACTACAGCCATTTTTTTGGCTTTCAATCATTTACATGAGTTGCAGTAAGACTTAATGTTACAAGACAAATGCATCTATACCAAATCGGTGTACACATCGTTTTATTTAGCAATATCCTATTGTCTGACACACACTGGTAAGCACAAAAGAAAATTATATCGATTCAAAGATAAAACAGGAAATTTACACTGCCGATATGATATGATTGTTCATCATCAGTTCTTAGCTTAGACGGTGGGTTTGTAATAACAAAATTTGTGAAAACTAAGACCACGACCATATTTAGTGAAGGAGGAAAACATACGATAAAGATACGAGAAAGTATTGTTTTTGTTTTGAATTACTTGCAGAATTTTCAAATTTTTCTGGTGATTTGACATAAAATGCATTCCTGCCTCATTGATATGTATAGTTCAATCTGAAGGGGCCACAGACCTGCATAAACTCGGCTTACAAGACAGGAAAGTGCTTTAATGGTTCAGAAATAGAATTTACAAACCACAATTATGGTCAAAGTAACAGCTTGTCTTAGTTGTTTGCGAAGAAAACTCGGCTAACTTACATGATAGTTTATTTTTTGCAAACTACTTTTTACTTAACTCCTTTGCTATGCTCTTCTTGTTACTGATTATTAGACATTCACTTTTTTGCTCACTTGAGCTTTGTAAAGCTGACAAACATTTGTTTACTAGTGGTAATGTTGGAATCACAACCAAAAATAAAATACAAAATATTCTGGTCATTGTTCATCATTCAATTTAGCACAACTTAACTTACCAATGTTTTTTGTGTGCTCAAGCCCTGATTCTAAAGTTAAAGTAACTGCAGATTCCGATTAATACGTTTATTTAGTCTTTAATTTTGTTGTCTGCAAATCGGTGCTCTTGACAGTAGTTGTTTAGTTTAGTTTAGTAGTAGTTGAAATAGCTTGGCCAGTGCTTTCTTGGTTATTCTTACCTCATTTAACTGGCGTTAGATTATTTGGTGGCCCGTTGATGGGACGTTATTATACTGTACAACAATACATTAAAACAAACTATCTGTGAAGCCTCTTGCATCTATAACTATACTGTGTGTCTGATATAGCCTATTCTCATTGACATTGCTATACCTAAGCAGTTCATTATTAAAAAATAAATTGTACAATGTATCTTAATATTTTATAGATAGCATCATATTCCAAAGGAATGTAAAGCGTAAAATAATTGTTTTATCTCTTAAATATAGGAATTCAATTCTCCGTTTTTTGTTTATCCTTGGTTTTGTTTATCAAATTTATAAAAAAATTGTCCCAGCTAAACCAAATAGTCGAAGAAGTACTGTATTTGATTCGAAAAACAGGTCCACACTAATACCAACTAAAACAATTTTGAAATCAATTGTTTAATCGACAGCATCCTAATTATATTTTAAGCATCACTCAATCAACATGCTTTTGCCTACGCTTATAAACTGACTTTGATTTGCAACCCACCTGAACTATTTCATGCACTTAAAACTTTTTTGGTGTAAGAACCACATTTTAAGTCTACAAAGCATGTTTGTTTGTGAGTGAATTGCGTAGCCTTTTTCATTATCATTATCTTATTACATCACTTCATCTATATTCAGCCAATGTTGCAATGCTACTTCATGTATGCTTCTACCTGGGGCAGCCTGTGATACCGGTACTTGTTGTGATAATTGTCAATATACAAGAGCTGGAACAGAATGTAGAAGTATCAGTGGCAATACTTGCGAGCTTCCTGAATACTGCACAGGAAATTCTCCAAATGTAAGTGTGAAAATAACACGTGATGTTCTGCATGATTCAAAATATTGTGGCTAATATTATATTATTATTGTGGCAAAATATTATTGAAAATATTATGGCTAATTCAAAACCTCCTGGGGATAACCAAAAAATGCCGAATTAGATGATATTCAAAATTATGCAAACAAATATTAACACACTGACTTATGAGATTTTTGCAATCAATAATAATCAATTTATGCATTCCTGCATTTATCATTCTGCATTTATGCATTATATAAACATGCAATTGGTTGCACATTTGCGTTGATCAATTAAGTTCAGTGACATCAGAGATTAACTATGCCTACATTTATGCATAGTCTATAACAAAATACTTAGTTAAACAAGCAAAATGCTTTGTGAGGGTAAGAGAAGAGTACCAAAGTATTTTAATTGTCAATTTATGCAAAGGTAAATTAAATGAACTAGCAAACATGGGAATACACACAATTCTGCCAAGGTCAACAAAAGTGTGAAAAATTAGGCAAACTGAGAAAATAAACCAAACCAAACTTAACGAGTTCTACTGTTGCAGCGGGATGACAGTACTTTACAGTAAAGATGTTGAAGTGTTTAGTCAAAGAAAAGTACAGCATGATAATGTTTACCCTCGGACTGAGGAAAGTCTTTACATGACATAAACCTGGCAATGATACTCATCTCTCAAGTCCCAGTTACTGAGCTAGCCTTTATGCAAATTCCGATCATCACATTTTTTATTTGGTTTTTAAATTCTTTATATCACGTTACTTGAATTTGAACCTGTTTACCAGGTCCATTAAACAGGAACAATCCCTGTTAATGCTTTGTTCAAGAGCATTACATCAGCGGAGTCACTATGTAATGAACACTTAACATGAGCCGTATTATTGCGAGCCCAGTTCCCTAACCACTTTGCTACCAAGACAAAAAATATTTGGACAGCACATCGCAACTGAGTTGACTGATTTGTAGTAGTGGCAAGCCATTACGTTTTGTGTCAGCAACATTAGTGTACTAACTGTGGCTATTTTCTGTTTAGTGCCCCGGCGATATGTATGTTGAAGATGGCCTGCCGTGCCTCAACGGGACAGCAATATGCTATGAAGGTGTTTGTGTTACGCACGACATGCAATGTAAAGTTATCTGGGGTGAAGGTAAAGTTTTTTGTTCTTACACAGTCAATTACTTAAATTCGAAGTTTATTAAAATTTACAAAGCTTTTGTTATTATTTAGGAAGTTCCAGTGGTGTTGATACTTGCTATACACAAGTTAATACGTTAGCAGATGCAAATGGTAACTGCGGCCTTGATGAAGCTGGGAAGTTCATTATATGCCCATATGAGTAATTTCTAACCTAACAAAACTTTAAAACCTAGTTGAAGGTGTTAATCGTAATAAATAATTAATCAATACTAACCACACGTATAAATTTTGGTTATGATGTAAATGTTTTTGAAGAAGAATTTTAATCAAAAATTTCTGTGCAGTACATCTTTTTAAAAAAATTATCTATAAAAATCATTAGACATTCAAAATGTGGAAAACTACAGTGCCAAGGTGGAAATGATAAACCTCTGGTTGGTACAACTCGACTGGCATATCGTAACACTTTAACAGTTAGAGGCGGAAATATCGAATGCAAGACTATTGCGTCGGTGATCTCTGCTGATATTAGTGATCTTAATCTGGTTCGAACGGGGACCATGTGTGGAGTAGGAAAAGTAAGTTTGTCATATATTTTATTTCAAAACCTAAGAAATTTCACTTGCTTTTATGTTGCATTTTAATTCCGCTTCTTTTACTACAATACTAACAAAAATCTTTGCTTTATGTTCACTTTTATTTTCGATGATTATTGTTTTTTTTTCTTAAGGTCTGTGACAGTGGAAAATGCAAAGCATTAGGGCCTCTTGAGTGCACGGAGAAATGCAATAACCGTGGAGTAAGTTAAGTTTCATTTGAACTAATGAAACTATCTTAGATCTTATTCATTGCTTCAATCATGACTAAAAACATCAATGTTTGTCAGGTCTGCAACAATCGTGGACATTGCCACTGTGTTTCTGGATGGTCGCCTCCATATTGTGCTTCCGAAGGTGGTAGTGGGGGAAGTGTTGATAGTGGGCCTGCGTCTGCATGTGCAAGCAGCAGTAAGTGGGCACATTGTGTGTTAATTTTTAAGTATTGCAACTGCATTCACAGTTTTCTGGAGTTTTATGAGCTCCTTGTTATACCGTTCTTGTTGCCGTTGCTGTAACGAGTGTTTTGGCTAAAATGCAGATATATATGATCACGATGATTTGAAATATTTCATAATGTTAATAGACAAGTTCACAGGTTTCAATTATTTCTATTTTTGATCGCTTTGGAGTATTGGTTACCCTTACTTTCCTCGTATTAATGGCAATAATATTGTTACTGACAGAAAAACCAGCCTTCACTACTATTCTGTCCAACTAACTCAAATGAACCATTCTTTGTGTTGTGTTAACGTCAATAAAATATAACTATAAATTATTCGTTAACTTTTTCTTGCAGATGAAGCTCAGATGATTCTGCTGATAATTCTAATGAGTGTTCTTGTTCCACATCTAAATGTAGGGGAATATTTTTGGTTTCATTCTATTCAACAGCCCTATGTAAAAGTTGGCCACCACTATTGAGACCCCTCACAAACTCAACAAGACCACCCGCAGTAAAACAGTTTAATGCTCCGTCTTCACAGCCACCCAGCCAGGATCAGGATCAAAATAAATCCATAATACCACCACTTCCATCTGCCAGCAAACCTCAGGCACTGTTCTTGTCTGCCATTGGGACAGATAGAAGATTTAATGCTATCTGATATGCTTCAATGTGTTTAAATAAATGATGTTTCAGCGATTGTTGATAAATTTTATTTTTATTTATTAGATTTAGTGTAAAATTTCAAATGAGCCTTTTGTGCTTGTCTTGTTTTTCCTGTTTTTTAACTCCCACAAATATGCATGTACCAAAGATTTTTAACTGATCTCTGTCAGTTATTCCAGAGTCTACTTTCAAGTTAAAAATATCAATTTTTCTCAAATTCTTTAGCAGATTTAAGAAGTTCTGTGTAGTTTTACTATTCAAATTGTTGGTGAGATACCATTTTGGTTATGGTGTACTACCCAGCACTTAACGGTAGCCTCTCCTGAAATAGTTTTGTTACCTCCTTATACTGCTGGCTGAATACGCAACCTTTCACAATGTTCATGAAATTCCACCTTAAGATTAGATATAGTTTTCAAGTTCCTTTATAACTCAAATCTTTTCATTGTAAGCTTATAAGCTAAACTGTAACGTGCTATTATAAAAATTTTGACTTTTTATAGCAATAGAGAGCAATTAAAGTTAATATGCTCAGCCATAATGTGTTGTATAAAACATTTTAGCTATGTGTAGGGATACAGAGCATTTTAAAATATTGCATACTACAATTTGTATGCACTTCTTTTGTAATGTTGCTGGTTAGTTGATGTTTAGTGTTCATTTTATGTTTGTGTTTCAAATTGCAATATGCAACAAGTACCAAAGTGCCAACTGCAACAAGTACCAAAGTGCCAACTGCAACAAGTACCAATAAAGAAATTTGTAAACATCTTTTGCTAATACCATTGATTTGATTTTAATTCTAGTACCGGTAACTCTAGTTCTTCTTTCAGTCAACCAAAATTTGTTGTGTGTAAATTTGAACGATTGAACAAGGAAAAATTTTGAAACAATAAAATGAGGTAGACTTTACTTCATTATGCTTGATAAACATTTTCTGCACCGTGCTTGCTCCATCCAAGGTATTTCGTGACGGTATCTGAACCTTCAGACTTTAACTAATTGGAAAACCCTCAACAAACTTTTTGTCAATAGCTTATATGTTCTCAATAGATAAATTTTGTTATACTGATGTGTCATATTGTATTGAAAATGTAAAGTGCATGACAAAAAGGAAAAACGAATTTAATATAATGAGGGAATATTTGACAATTTGATAAATGCAAATGTATTTTGTTTACCGAATGCAACGTATTTAAGCAGTTGTTTCAACCAAGTGAGCCTAAACTTTGCACAGAAAAAGCTCAAAGTTTTTCTAAATACATATGCTATATGCAAAATACACAAAAATATTAACAAAAAGTCTTTGACAAAATTCAGTATTACAAAAGCAGTTCAA
This sequence comes from Clavelina lepadiformis, assembly GCF_947623445.1. Taxonomy (NCBI): domain Eukaryota; kingdom Metazoa; phylum Chordata; class Ascidiacea; order Aplousobranchia; family Clavelinidae; genus Clavelina; species Clavelina lepadiformis. The sequence goes on along the minus strand of NC_135248.1, from coordinate 4,419,238 downwards.
GAAACTCTAGCAGAAGCTACGACTGGTGAATTAAAAAAATATGAAAAGACTGGAACAGCCCAGATTGTAACTTATATCTAATGAAAAAATTTATACTTACATAAGTGACAACGGTATTGTACCTACGCTTAATTGCACATGGTCACAATCTGTTTTACATCATACAATTATCTCCTTTTAATAGGGTTAGTTGTAATTATTAGCATTTTAGACGGACTACTGATTAATTATCATTTGCCGCCAAAGTAAAGTTTTCATTGGAACAGGGACGTGTAAAACTTGCATAAGTGCAATTTTATGGAAATTAATTACACCTTTATGAAACAGAGTTTACATCATTGTAACAAAGTTCATCTATTGGGAAAATATATTTCGGAGCAATCTGTTAAAGTTTAGATATCGTTACAAAAATTATCTTCGATTAAGTAAACACAATGCGGTGTGTGTCACCCGTTTGCTTTTACAAACTGAACATATTTGTCACCTCCGAAAAATCGACACTAGACATGAGACTTCACTCCAAATAAACGTGGAATGACAACAACTAAAAGACCTATCAGCAGAATCATCTGAACATCAGCTATAATGAAAAGATAATGAATGATTTATAACTTAGTCATACTTTGTTGTCATTAACAAAACAGAAAAATTGAGTTTTAGAATGGTGCATAATATGAGTTAATTATACAGTACAATACTGCAGGCTGGTGACAATTTTTCTATTTATAAAACATCATTACCACCACTGAACGATACATAATTACAATGAATACCCCAATATGATCTATAATTATTAATATAACAAAAATAGGTAAAACCAATCAACATGCAAGTTATGAACAACTTGATGATATTTGTGGTCAGAGGCATAGCTACAGTTTTTAGCGCCCCACGATAAATATCAAAAATGAATACTGAAGGTGTGCGTGATATATAGTATTGTGTTCTATAGTAGAGTTTTCGTAATTCCTGCATTTTCCATAATTCCTGCAAGTCCAAAATGTGCAAAAAATTTGGGTTTTTAGTATTTTTACGCATCAAAAATTACTATAAATAAAGTGTATTTCAACGCAATGCTTGTTAATCTGGTGAATTGTACACCCCTACTTTAAATTTCCAAGGCTGTATCACTATGACGGGGTGTACCAGATGCATTCTCTTCAAGTTCAGTTTTGATGTCTCACATATGATATTCTTTGCTAAGGCTTGACTTTTGTGTAAGCCAATTTAACCATCATTTTTGATCGCATGCGAACAACATATCTCTGTTGAGTGAGGATTGTCTGCTCTTATTCAAAATAAGTTGAAAAGAGAAGCATAATGAAAGAGGCAATAGATAAAAGGTGACCTCGTCTTTCACAATTCACTGGTAAAATTCAAAAGCAATCATTGCATTCAATTTTGTATGTTTATGTGTTCTGTAACGACTTACATGTTCAAACTTCTTTTATGTGCTCATTTAATATATGATAATACTAATACTAATACCAGCTGCAACAGATGTGTAACGAAATTACAAACCATAATGGCATCATCAAATGCAATTTTAACTATTCCTTAGCAATGTTGTATTGTGGGAACCTACATCGCCAACACAGTTGCTATTTTGTAAGTATTATGAAACATTCTGACGTCATTTGGTGTCCCAAATTGCTGTGCCTGCGGACAGATGTTGTGGCTTGTCACTTTCTCTCCGTTTAGGTATGCCTCTGTTTGTTTTATAAAACTTTCCCAGGCAAAATAACCATTTTTTTATCCTTGCAATGAAATAAACTTGTGTTGAACATAGTTGCAAGCAAACATGCCTTACCATGATGTGATGAAACTGTGGCAGAAATAGTACCGTCATTTCCTACAGTGCTGTTCGATACAGCAGTAGAAGTAGCAACTATGAAAGCCTTGCTGTTGTCAGAGGTTTCTGAAAACATTTTTTTAATATGCTTTAAATAAGTGTGATAGATATTAATCGTACATGCGCATTTTACATAGATATTGTGACATTGAAAGCAAGTGGAAACCATAGCTTCTAGCTAAAAAAATTTTAGGACTTAGTTGAAGCCAAAAATAATTAAAATTACAGCTAATCAAAAGTTAAGACTGAATATGATTTTTGTTCTCAAGTAACAACACATATTACTATTCATGACCATTGACTAATATTTATGAGTAATATTTTATCACGGAAATTTGTCATCAACAATTTGCAGCATTTCTGAAATAATATATAATGGTGATAAACATGCAAAAAGAAAATGTACCAAAGGTCAGCAAACTTTGTGGTGATGATCATACATGAAGCTACATTATTACTGACAAATATCTAATCAGAATATGGTTTTACGTGAATGAAATTTCTACATAACACTTTTTTGATCAACCCATAATACTCAATTTTGAAAATACCTACGCTTCAGTAATTAGCAAGGAACTGTTTGCCTCTGAATGGACCTTATTGAAAACACTTACTACAGAATATACAAATGATATTCCCACAAGCTAGTAAGCATATAGTTTAAGTACAAATAACCATGAATTTCAGCAAAAACAGCACAGAAACAGCATCGAGTAGTAAAATTACAATAAGATCTGGAGCCTGTGAAGTTTAATATCTAGATAAAAAACACAGTAATTTTACTTACTGTTGTTAGCACATGCAGGCCCACTATCAACACTTCCCCCACCACCGCTGTTGACTGTACAGTTTGGAGGTGACCATCCACAATCACAGTGGCAATGTCCACGATTGTTGCAAACCTGGTAAGTTTAAAATTACTAAATCATGACTGGCACCACTACTTTTTAGGACAGAGGTTCTCAGTTGGGGAAGCAAGAAGTAATTTGTAGAGGTGTATACTTATTTGATTAATTGTACCTGAGGTCTTGGTATGGCTTGATAATCTTTATCCTTGGACTAAGAAAAGTCTTTGCACGACTTAAACCTTTTACATCTCAATTTACCATAATTACTCGTTTGGACCAATATTGACGGTGACGTCATTGTTGAGTGTTGCGTCACATTGTGAGCATGCCAGATATAAGTGGTTTGTAACAAGATCGACACTTGTAGTTGAGGGTTTGTACTCAGCTGTTTAGGTTGGAAGAAATTTAATGTTTTATACGCATCAGTTTAAAAATTAGTAGTATCTAGTGAGATCGTGTTCTTTGTATTTACTCAAAAGCTGACCTGGTCCATGCAGAATTCAGTACATGATTAAAGTTGTTTTGCTTAATATCTTAAACCTTGTTGTCTACATATTGTCAAAGTTGTACAAACAATGTACACTGCGCTTCAACACTATGCGTTGTTGCTGTGCTTCATTAGCGCTGTTTGTATTTTAAAGAAGATCAAAATTAAAGATCAGATATGTTTCATACCACCAACATTTAGTTCAACTTCCGTCTGTTGAGTATACGTCAGGCTGCAAATAGCTGAAGAAACAAAACCTGACGATGATTCTTCATCACTTGAGCCCTAGTTATTGAGCTAGCCTTTGTGCAAGTTCCAATTGTCACACACTTTCATTTTTTTTATTTTTATGTAGTATTGCCCGAATTTTGAACTGTCCATCAGGTCTACTAAACAACAGCAAGTGCCATTGATGCCTTGCCCAAGGGCATTACAACAGTATTGAGCCAACAGGTATCGAACTCAGAACATCAGCTACTTTTTATGCGAGGCTAGCACTTGAACCACTCAGTGCGCCATTGACAGTACGGTTTCTGCACACTATTTACAATCAATTTTTTCTATGTTTCTCATCTTTCATTCCTTCACCGCATGGAAGGCCTATTCTTGCTTAATGGTCGTGTTGTTTGACAGAGTTTTAAGAAGTTATTATTTGCGTTTTGTATAATGCTGGTTTGCCACAAGTTAGATTTGAAAATTGGGGACCACTCATTGACCATGTAGTTTTAAGTCCGGTGTTTCTCAGATTTTTGGGACTACTTTTATTTGGAAGATTAAGTAAAAAACATTTTTCTTATACAACTAAATGGTGCAAGGGATGGGAAAATAATTATTCGCTCGGCAGGGAGCTTGGGCTGCAAAGTAAATCTGAAACCGCTGGTTTAGTATTTAAGGGGTTTTGATTAGTGCAAATCATGCTTAGCTCACCCCATGATTGTTGCATGTCTGTGTGCACACAAGAGGTTCTAATGTTTTACATTCTCCACTGTCACAGACCTTTAACAAAACAAAAACTGCATTAAACGACACTGTTCATACAAAATAAAAAGTACAATTTAGTAGTTACAATAATGAATTAAAAATAAAAACTGAATTAAAATACAACACAATAAACAATGGGTTAGAATTCTTGGATTTTTTTTAGTAAAATTCATGATAAATTTACTTTTCCTGTATCACACATGGTCCCTGATCGAGCCACACCAAGGTCACTAACATCAGCAGAGCTTAGCGATGCAACGGTCTTGCATTCGTATTTTACACCACCAATTGAAAAAGTGTTACGATATGCCACTCGGGTAGTGCCAGTCAGAGGTCTAGTGTTACCACCTTGACATTGTAGTTTTCCACATTTTGCATTTCTAGAAATTTTTAACTCTGTAACATCATCACCAAAATGCACTATTTATTACTATAGTAAAAGATAAAATACTCTAAAGAAGATTTTAACATTCCGTTAAAATAATTTTTAGGTTAATAATTACTCAGTTGTGCATTTAATGAAGTTTTCAGCACCATCAAGACCACAGTTACCATTGTCATTTCCTAGCTTATTAACTAGAGTATAGCACCTGTCAACACCACTGGAACTTCCTGAAAAACAAAGTTGTATAACTTTCAATGAACTCCTGAATTAGAAGATTTTGTTTAGGCTGAAACATTACCTTCACCCCAGGTAATTTGACATTGCATGTCGTGTGTAAGACAGACACCTTCATAGCATGCAGCTGTTCCCCCAAGACAAGGCGTTCCATCTTCTGCATACATATCGCCAGGGCACTAAAGGAAGAAAAGTTAGAGTCGGTAAGCTGTTGTTGCTGTTACAAAGTGTGATGGCTTGCAATGCTATGGCTAAAACATTAACATCTTTACTCTAAAATGGAACCCCAGCCTTTTTAATTCATAGGTTGGTACTTGGTTCGCCCAAACCAGTTAGTGCTTTCACAGCGAGCTGTAAATCAGAGCCAACGATTTACCAAGCAAATACTATATTCATGTTCATACTTTGCATGGATGCACATCACATGCAAAACATCATATGTTATTTCGCACTTACATTTGGAGAATTTCCTGAGCAATATTCTGGAAGCTCGCAGGTATTGTTGTTGGTACCTCTACACTCTGTTCCAGCTCTTGTATATTGACAATCATCACAACAAGTACCGGTATCACATATTGCCCCAGGTAGAAGCATACATGAAGTAGCATTGCAACATCGGCTGAAAATGGAAAAAGGTAACATGATGTAACAAGAGATTGATTCATATCAAAAGAGCTACGCATTTTGCTCTAAAATTCAGATGCTTTGTAAATGTAGATGGTGCATTTTACATTAAAATAAAATACCTATACTTTATGATTCAACAATACGTATAAACGGTTGATGTTTCCGTGTATGACATAATTCATACAGAAACCAATGACTCATTGCAAATGTAACCAGTGCTTGCTGAAAAAATATGTTGCTTATAATGTGTTTTTTGTTCATACATCAAATAATTGTTATACAATATATATGTTAACTGTTTAACAAAAATATGCAGTGTACAACTGTACATGCACACACAGGATATAAAATACCTTTGACAATGTTCAGGTGGTCCACAGTCGCATTGTTCACCAGTTTCAACTATGTCGTTGCCACATTTTGGTCCACCATATATTTTGTCAGGTTCCGGTACATTGACAAGACAATTCTGTCCACCGAACTTTCGATTGTCTTCAAGATAGCTTTTACTGCATGAGGACCAATCCCTTATGGATCCATACCTGAGATTTTGACTTTCAGATTAAAATCAATGTAATAAAATTGTGGTAAGTCAATATGATAAAATACTGTGTCTGAATGAGAATACGAACAATAAAATTATTGCACCCAATAAAAAGTTATGCAGTGCCCGTAATGTTTATGAACTATCATGTAGTCATTGTATTATAGCAACGGAAAGTATTTATACAAGCAGGTAAAATTAGTTTACTGCTATTTATGATGGCATCGAACAATCTTTTCTATTTTGATAATTTCGAATTTATGAAAAAATAATAATGCTTTTAGGCGTGTAACCCTGAGAACATTAAACCAAGGACAATGAACAACTTCTTGTTAACAAAAAGTAATAAGACAACAGCATCAAGTTAGTTTCAATTAATTTAAGTTTAAAATTACAAGCAAGTTACCACTTATGTTTCATTTATAACAACAATAATTAGGACTACATACCTTATTAGTGATTTCATCACAGGTGTTAAAACTCTTACTTACCCAATCAGTGATGCCATTATGCATTGTGCATCTTGTGGGCACACACAATCTGTAGTGTCATGCAACATGCCAAAATTATGGCCCATTTCATGAGCTATTGTCGCAGCAGCGTAGACAACTTCACTGCTCGCTTTGCCATGATCCTTGATACGTGGTAAAATTAACATTAAATAGCAGGTAAACATAAAATTTTCGAACTAAAACTATTTTAATATCAAGAACCCAAAATATATAGAGCAAGTTTCGCTAAAGTTCCCCTAGTTATAGTTCACAAGGGCTTAAGTTACAAATAGGACCTAAATTTTCATGATTTTGACCCATGGAAGATGTCAGGCAAATGGTGTCATTACTGATTAATTAATCTGTCATTAAATGTGCTTACTGTACTGTCAGTAAACTATGTGAAAGTGAAAATAAGAAAGAAACAAGTTTTGATAAACAAGCAACATAAAAACATTAGCCATTCTTAAGATTGAATGGAAATGGTTAGCTTTAAGATGCCATACTGAAGTATGCTGAACTAGTTAAGATGTTAGTAGTGATTGCTTAACTTGACTCATTACCTGGTTAACACCAACCGACTGACTTGTACACATTGTTCCGACCGGTGCCTTACCAATAGTGGTTCCATCAAAGTCACGACCATACAACAACTGTACATTGTCTGTGTATCTCCATGGTGAATCCGCAGATGAATTGGAAAGACGATCCTGACGATAAGTTAAGAAGGCATCCAGGACCTGTATGCAAAACAATTGTGGAAACAAGTTACGGTTGAAAATTTACTTGAAGCTAATATATTAACTAATTAACTAGTTTGAAATTGTCTGTGTTTGAAGATATTATTAGTAAACGCTTAAAAGAACTTCACAATGTAAGAATTATGGAAAAAGTATTAATTTATGAGAAGTTTATTGTTGACTTATTAAGTTATTATACAAGTACAGTTAACAATTTCAAGTTGTTTTTGGTGGTGACTTGTTTTTCATTTTTAGCTATTTTGGCTTTGTTTGTTGGAAAACTATTCCTTTTCGAGCACTGCTGTCAATATGCTAATACGTGGTTGGCTATGAGGTGTGATTACAGGCTCGTTGCGTCTAGATTATGACACTGGTGTTTAAATTAGTAATTGGGTACTTTTAACACTGGAAATCATGTTTTTTACATATTCCCACCAGACCAATTGTGTCATTATTATGTTAGTTTGCTGTGAGGCTGCATTAAACCATAAATAATTGCACTAATGCACTTAGTGGTGGCCATGTGAACCACAGAGTGTTACCAGCTAAAAAATCACCCATTTTCAAGGCTGGTCTTCTCAAATATAAAACACTATGAAAGTGGCCGTGTAAACAGGCTTAGTAAAAACTAGTTTAACGAATCTATTTTCAACACTAAATTTCGAATAACTCAAAGTAAATAAATTGTCACTGACGATTACTTAAGCAATACAAACAAGATCACTTTTACCAGATAAGAATTAACAGTATAATTTCACTTTTTCTGATGTCATTATTTGTAAAATCTCATCATCTGGAACAAATTATCAAGAACCAATTTTTACGATCTATTTAAAGCATTACAACCTGTTTTGTTTTCACAACCCCCTTGTTTATCTGACACAATGCTCTGGTTACAAAATGGTTCAGAATAGATTTGTGATGATATGATAAGATTACCTGCAAATAGAATGCCGCATAGAATACTGTTTTGTTTACATAAATCGTCTTAGCAAAGCATTGCGTTACATAATCAATTTCCGTAAACAAAACAGTATTCTATGCGGCATTCTATTTGCAGGTAATCTTATCATATCATCACAGATTAACCAGATTCTGATCTATTTACATTACGCCCGGGACAATTTAAACGATTCCTTTGGAAAATGTTGAGCAATGACTAAGGTCGAATTTACTCTGCAATGAATGCTTCAAAAGCAAAAGGATATACAGATAAAACGTATACAGTTCTGACAATTGTCTCACCTCTCCGACGTCTGTTGAAAGATCAACTGGATCGGAATCATTCCAAACTTCTATATGTGAGAGTACTATGCGAATTCCCAACTTCTGATAAAAGCCGTCGATATGATTTTCAAGATTCTTTACATGGCCATCAAGTTCAATTCGGTCAGCAAATTTATTTGCCTGAATAAGCAAAAAAAAAGCAATCTAAGCAAGTCCCAGATTAAGAGGTTAATCTGTAAAGAGCATTTTAAACATGTTAAACATAAAATTTTAATTTGAAAAACATACCATTGCATTATCAACGACAACAAGCATTTCAACAAATTTCTTTTCCTCATTTGTCAGCCTTTTGTGTCGTTTTTGTTTGTCATAATTAGACTCTATATTACAAAAATAAATTTAAACATGAAATATGTTTGTGTTTCAGATAAAGTATTATAAATCATATTTGGAAAGGGTGAAATTTAAGACATGTTTTTCAGTCATATCATTACCCATAAAAGACATTTTCCTCAGATCATTAGCAAAGGCATGAGCATAATCTATCTCGTTGTTATTTCCACAAGATATGTTATGCTTTGTTTTTGTATCATCCATGCGATAGACAACATGCTTGTTGTCAATGGCTTGGCCTTTGTTGTTTTTTAGTGGTTCAATCAGTAGAATGTCATCAGGTAAAAAAATGGAACCGCTAAAACAACATTAATATAATTACACTAAAAACCACTAAAAACAATAGTCGGTGAAAATTTCTCTATCTATGCAGGTAGAAGAAATGATTAAAATACTAGAACACTGCAGCAAAATATTGATTTTTTTGAGGAATGAAGGAAGTTGTACGTCCATTGTTTATATTCTAAATGTACACATGCAACACTCTTTTATTTTATGTTGATATCTCCTTTATGATCTTGGAGATATCTCTTGGAGACATCTCCTTTAGGTTCTTTTATGCTAAGAGAGAGTTTGGTTTCCCCAATGTATGTAAAGCTGCCATCTTGGCATGAGACCTCATAAATAACCCCTTGGTTTTTGTTAAATGGTACACAGCCTTTTGGGGACGCACCAAAGCGCTCCCTCATAACACTATCTTGTTGCAGTTCAGAACTGCAATCTAACAGTGTTAATATGAATTATGAGTTAAAATTTAAAGATTGATTATAGTTTTAATTTCTAAATATGAAATCCTAATTTTACCTTAATCCATTACAAGTGCTCATAAAGACTTGACTGTTGTCAATATTGCGTACATGACCTTGGTAGTAGCAATTATTTCTGTCCTGGAAAAAATATAACCAAAATGATATTATAACATACATATTATAACATACATATCTTTTTGTACTACAATTGGATACTGTAAAAAATAATTACATGTAAGCAACAGAGTATGTTATAAACTGTACAATTTAAAACCTTTTTTGTAGATTTGTTCATCTGCAATCGTCCATGTTTAGAGTAGCTTGATGTTGTGAAAGAACGTGGCAACAACTCTTGATAAATGGATAGATCAAGGATGTATTCTTTTCCATCATAGTTGAAAGTAAAGTAAACATCTTGGAGATTAACTCCAGCTACCTTTTTAAATAGAATGTTATACTTCAATTTAAATTCCTTAGATAAGTTTGAGTCAACTGCAATTTCAATATACAGTAATTTATACTTTAATGTAAATTAAACTTACACATTAAATATCCTCATTAGATAATAATTAATTAATTAGATAATATCCAATCATGCAAACACTGTTAACATATGTTTTCTCGAGGATTTTTTTGGATGTATGTATATATGTTTGCTTTCTGCTTTTTTGACTTGCAATTAAATAAATGTCTAAGTAATACACTTCACTGGGAGACGCCAAATACGAGCATAAATTTGCAACAAGTTTTTTGTCCTAAACTGAACGGTATAATTTTGGTGGAAATTTAAAACACCTTAAAAATATTTTAATTTTCTAAAATGTCATTATCTAAAGCAGTCGTTCTTTTCCTTTTTGACTCGTCGAACCCGTTTTCGCGCAACCTACAAATTGGTGGATCCTTGCTGATTTTAAATGTTTGCAAAATAGAAGTTTTTGTACTTATAAGCTGTTTGTCAGATTTTGACAAAACAAAGAATATCGGATCAAGTCAAAGACCACAACTAACAGGAAAACACTATTGAAAGACTTTTGAAAAAATGAAGGCTTTTGAAAGATTGGACTATATTTGAGAAAACAGGTAACAGATTTTAATGTAATACAGTATTCGCAATTGTGTTGGCTTCAAGAATCAAAATTTTCATAAATACTTCAAATTAAAGGAGCCGAAGACTTAAAACTAAGATCTCTATGATTTTGTTGTACTCCTACGTAAGGCTTTAAAAAAACATGTTTAGAACAATCAGAAGTCAGCATGGTTGGTGTTGTTTTCTAGCCTGGGAATTACCTCAGCAGTTGGTGTGCTTCAATGTCCCAGGTTGCTTGCAGAATAATGCTAAAAATTAGCATGAAAGTAACTAAATTTGGGTTTTTCAGACCAAAAATTCTAGTGTTTATTTTGGGCCTCTGTTAAAAAAGTTTGAATCATGGGTTTTTGATGGCATATTATGGAATGGTAGTTCAAAGCCTGCTAAACTGACATGCAAAATTTCAAAGACCCTCATGGAGGATTTTTCGAGTAAACAGTCTTTTAGTAAATTTACTGTATAATAAAACAAACAAAGATTTTATGGCATTTTTCTGGTGTTTGACACCCCTGAAACCCATTTTAAATAGTGTGAAAAATTTAGGTCTGCACAGCCAACTTTGAAGTCAACATCTCAGATATTGTAGAACTATGACTTTGTATAATTTTTTACAATTAGTATCCTAGTTTACATCCTTTACATAGCAAATGTAACAGATGATAGCTGCAAGCAGTTATGAAAAGCAAGGACAAAAACAGAATTTGAATAAAAAACTTACATCTTGAATCTCGGTTTTAATTTCTCTTTTCCTACGACTGTGATCAGCATCTTCAAACTGATTTGGAGTAAGTATCTGATATTTTTTTAATGAAGATAACAATGGAAATATAGCTGATTCTGCCAAAAGAATTTATACAAAAACAAGCATGTACAATTAAAATGCATTAAGTTGTGATCTATGCACTACAATGTGCAAAATAAAGTCATAGATCCTAAACATAAATGGAATAATTTATGTTGTTTACTGCTGTTTACCATATATGTCAGCTGGTTGGCATTTTAACACCAGTAGTCAATATACTTTAATTTAATATAAGTCATATTTACCAGAGAAAGATTCCACATTTAATGGTTCTTCGTATAACTGAGCAATGCTTGAATAAAAACCAACGTAAACAGACAAAAAATAGAAATGAATGGAAAGATACCTCATTGAAACAATTGCAATGTTTCAGGCTGACTTCAATAAAACAATCAAGGGTAGAACTATAAGTACTAGCTCACAATATTACAAGTATAAATCAATTCTGAAAAGGCCAAACGTAATTCAGAGCACTTTTGACACGTCTTACTTATACACATAGTTTCATTTAAACCTAACAAAACGGGAAATTAAGTGTTCAAACAAGGCAGTTGAACTACCAGTGGCTAGTAAATCCAACTAAACTTATAAGGTACTAATATAAACAGCCTTCTCTATCGATTATCCTACCATCCTCATTTGTCTAAATAAACCCGAATGGGTTAATGAAACGTCGGTAGACAATAAAGTTCTGTTTTCGCTAGTTGTGCCTTATGTTGGATGATTGTTATGCCTACTGGCAACTGTAGTATATAACCATAACAAATTAAGTACATGATACCATCAGGCGTTTTCGTTGAAGGGAATTCCCCAAAAACGAGTTACTGTTTGTTCTGTGCTACTTCAAAACAAATCTTGACATCTGAAAACTTTTAACAATTATTTCTGAAATACTTTGCATGACACTGCTGCAACTGCATTAACTTTCAATAGGACCAGCTGAATAAACGCTAATTTCATCTACCAGCACTTCATTATTACAACTTTTGCCCGATGTCCACAACTAGGCTACCACTTCCTTAAAATTATATGGATATTTTTTGGATAAAAGTCAATCAAAGTTTTACTTGTTCTACATAGTTGCGAAGACATGTTCAGAATGTTAAAAACTACAACTGAATTCAAACTGCAAATTAGGTAATTGTTACTTCAAAATTGCGACAATTTTAATTATTAGGATGCCTTTATCATGTGTGGTGTTCTGTGTGACGTCATTATGGTCTATCAATTTGGTTTGCATGTGACAGCCTAATGCCTAATGAGTAGGGCAAGTTTTTGCAAGTTTTTTTACAGCTCCCTAAATACTCAGAATTTATGTAGTATGATGTTTTACGCTGTTTGTAGGAATTTTTTATTGCAACTTTTTTCTATTTTTCATGCAACTTTTATCAAGTATTGCGCAAAATGTAAAGGAGTGATTTAAAAAACATGCTATAAAACTATTTCTAGTATGGGTCTATTCTTTTTGATTTGCATAACAAAGAGCTATGTGATGGATTAGCTGCATCTCAATGTTATCTATGACGCAACACTTGGCTTCCAAGCTAGAAGTTCAACAACCCCAGCCAAGCACGACAGTGCCCGAACTAAATTAGAAGTGGAAGTATGACTTGGCTTTTGGCCAAGCCCGCACAAACGGAAACAGGTTGTGTCTAGTCTTTCGAAGTCAAGTTTTGTTGAGATAGCTTAGTTCAGCGTGGTCCAACTGCAGGCCCGCGGGCCAAAGTTGGCCCGCGAGCACCGATTTTTTGGCCCGCGAACTGATAGTCAGCTTTGATAGTCGCTATTGTCGAGGAAGAACCTCGACCGCAGATGTCACATTGATCAGCATTTAATCGCTAAATTTTGAACTATTCTAATTTCAGTTCTAATATCAATGTCACATTGTTTTTCAGTTCTAATTTCACATTTCTTCAGTTCTGATTTATAAACATTGGCCCGCAAGATAAAAAAATTTTCTGATTTTGGCCCGCGATGAAAAGAAGTTGGACCACGCTGGCTTAGTTAGTTAAACCAAAGAGATTTAAACACATGAGTAGAAACTTCTCTTTTGCGCATGACGTCATGTTTGTTTCTTTTATTCTCTTGGAGCATATTCTACTTTCTCCACGGTCACGGTTCACTACATAACAATAAACATGCAGACGACGACAATGATTTTCAGATCTGTTTGCTGCTGGAACAGATTAGTCTTATTATTACGGTGCAGTTATTGGGATCCATTGGGTGTTAAATTTAATTGAAATTAATTAATGAAATCAGGTGAGAGTTTTAGGTTCAGCAATTAACTTAGTTTCAGTTCCTTGAACTGATAATGCTGCTGTTTTGTATCAAGGCATGGCTTAGCCGACTTGAGTTGCGCGGGAAGATTTTTTCGTTCCCCACATTTCTCTTCGACCAGGCAATTAGCAACTAAACTCATTAGCATAGGCCTTATGTTGCAGGTGTTGTGTCATTAAAATAGGCTACTGGAAGTCTGATTTCAGATCTTGTTATTGTGGTGCAGTTGTTGAGATCTAATGGATGTCAATTTGAAGTTAATTATTGAAATAGATTGTGACCCAGAAGACGATGCAGCAAACTTCATGTAAGATACGATATGCCTATTAATCAATTAGTCAACTGCTGTTGAGCTTGTCCTGTATGGCGGTCACCCAGAGCGTACGTTCTCGCCAATTTATAATAAACAGCCAAGCAAAACAACAAATTAATGTAAGTCGTAACGAATATTTGAAGAAATGCTGTACTGATATATTGATGTCATTTAATCTGATAATGAAAATATTTATTTGCAGATGTGGACAATGTTTGCATAACTGCACAAGTAATGAAACTTTGCTGGCTCATCAAAAAACTGCTCACGGTTTATTTGTTTTTTGTTTGAAACTTATTTCATTTGGAGCTCTATCATTGGCAGATTCCGATTAAAAAAATCAAACAAACTTAATTTTACACTTGTCTTGCAGAATCTTCTTGCAATAATGTTACAAGAGAAAAGCTGATGGAATGGTGGGAAACAGTGGGTGGCGTTAAAACAGATCTAACTGCAGATGCGGTTAACTATTTTATGAAGCTATTTTCTTCGTACAGTTCACCGGATGAACTGTTTCATAAATTCTCCTGTGATGGAATTACGTGCATCCCATCACTATTTTTCTTGCCAAGAAAATTGTCACTATGTTTAACACGAAAACTGTTTGATGTATTTTTATCACACGTTACCACTGTTGCACACAACAAAAAGGGGAAACACTTGACATTACACAAGTTAACCCTAGACGAAGAATTCATAATTCAGTACATAGGTGGTTATATTTTGCAGAAACTCACTAAGCGCTGTATAAATCCGAGAGAAATAGATCTATTGTCTTGTTTAACTGATTATAGTAATGAAACCACTAATAGTTCCTTGATTTCCGCTTTAAATAATAACAATTATGGACATCTTACAGTTCCAGCGAAATCACTAGTGAAATTGTTGATGTATGTAGAAAGAGTCTTTAGGAAACAAGACATAAAGGAGCACATCATGGAAAGTTGCATGTCTTCTTTGAGTGTTTGTAACATAAAAGATATATTTGAAAATCTTGTTTTTGATGAATGTTTGCAAAAATTGTGCATGAAAATATGTAAATTTTACGTGAAGATTAGATGCTATCAAAAAGCTAATCATTTAAATTCAGTACTGCATGTAACCTCTGATCAAAATGTAAGTCTGAGAAAATCATTAAAATGAATGTACATTACATAGTTGTCTTCTTACATGTACTTCGTCAGTTTTAGCTCAAGAAGGATTAAGTGTTACTGTATTGCACAAGCAGACTGTCAAAACACTCGAAATCAAGTTATTTTTTTCGCTTCGGCATTGGATCATCGCAAACATCACCATGTTTCCAGTCAATAACGTGATTTACATTTGACCCCTTAAGTGACTTGATATTCTTTTTGCACATTATCACATTTTCAAATTGTGCATATTGGCGAATATCAGGCACTTCATTTCGACGGCCAGTTTGTCTCATATGACCGAAATAGGCCTCCAATGGGTCTTGGTTTAAGCGCTTAGTTAAGACGTATGAACCTTCTGGGCTGTTCTCCAACAAGAATTTCACCAATTCAGCAATGGCCATGGATGTGGAAACTAAACCGTCGTAGGTTTGATGGCTCAGAAACTGCTTTGACTGTTCGGAAACGGACCCAGTTAAACTGCTTTTCCATTGTTTTAACTCTGAAAGGAATGTATTAAGCCATTTCAGACGAGGATCATCAATCGTTGTATATGGTTTCAAGTCTGGGTTGTATGAATAATTTAATCTGGTGTTCATGAGGTCAAACCACTTATTCATCAAACCAGCAAACCACGCACTCATCTTCATTTCTTCTCCACCACGACTCTTCATTAAACTGGAGACAGTTCCAGAGAGCAATTGTGCGGCATAGCAAATCCGCATTTTTGCGTAACTCTTATGGGAAAAATGGCCATCAGTCAACTTGCAACTTCTCAACTCTGAACTTTCAAATAGGTAGGGAACATGGCAAAAATGCTCCCACAAAATGAAATGTTGATTGTACTTCATCATTCTTCTTCATCATTAAGACTGTAAAACCACATCCGGCCAAGGATTCAACCACTTCCCAGAACATGCTAACCAAGTGAAATGCCTTTGTATTCTTGGTGGCATAAAAGACAATAGGCCGGGAAAAATTGCTGAGGATACTCCTACCATAAAATTGTAGGGCATGTGTGGCAGGAGCTTCATTATTGTATTGTCTGTCGACACCCAGATCAACAAATCCTATTATTCGGTCTGTTGCTGCATTATACACAATATTTTCTTTCACTGTAAACAAAATAAGCAACAGGCTATATCTCGTGCATATACAGTTAATAACTTGTGTCATTGTTTTGTCATAAAGCATGAATAAGAATCTTACAGTGTGATTAATAGTGTTAAAAATACCAAGAAAAGTTTCACCTTTCATTTCATCGATTGATATAACGAGAAATCGTTCATGTGATGCTAGACTGAGACTTTTGGATTTCAGTTCTTCTAAAACATTATCTTGAATGCCAGGTGCAGTGCAGTAAACGTTTCTGAAAACAGTACAAAAGTGAGCAAGTGAAACAATTGCTCGTAGGTAGCTAGTAGTAGCCAAATTGCAGAGAACAGAACCCATACGCTACCGATAGTCATTTAGGGTGCGTGAGCTTGGTAGTCGTAAAATGCCACTTTGTCGTAATTCTTCATAGGCGCTTTTACTTTTAGCAGCTAGACTCAAACAGAATCTATAAAGAAAATTGCAAGGGTTGATTTTAGCACGCTTTTACGAAATAAACAAAAAATTGAGGTCAACTGAACTTAAAACATGTTGATATCTTTACACCAATTACTTCAGTAGTTTATTACTCAAGGAGACCTAAACCTACTTTATTAACTCAGGGTGATATCTTTCCCCATTTCTTTTCATACTATTTAGCTTTTGCTGCTCTTTCCAAAAGATTGAGTAGAAGTTATCAATTTTATCCTCATCTTGAGCTAAAAAAAATGTATGATATTTACGTAAACTTCACAAAAACACACGACACAAAAAAACTGAGTTATATGCATTGTGTAGGTGCATCACATTACATTTGTAGCTTCATTAGAATAGTTATAAGTAGCATATTCTGGATTACCAGCTTTGTAATCGGTATGATACCTGCTTTAACAATGGCTGTCATGTCATCTGACATAATTTTATCTACCTCCACTTGCACCGTATCATCAGCTAACAGAGTCGAAACCTTAGCTTCCAATTCTCTAATGCTAATAAAGATTTACTTCATAACAACAAGACTATCTTAAATAATACTGTTTTATTTCTATCTTCTGGCATTGCTCAACCTACATATAGTTAAGTGTAAAAAGCACAGCTACTGACACTGACAACCTTGCGAATGAGACTATTACTAATTGGATTACGAAGTGCAATATCACCAAATTTCATTAGCAGTAAAGGTGGAGGTAATTCGAGATGGTAGGTTAAATGTTGGCTGTGCTGATCGTTTTAAAGGTTGATCTTTAACCATATGGTAATAATTTAGCCTTTTCTGGTTGAGCCGTCCCTCCTTTTCATCTACATTACAACAACTCCTGCACTGACCACTTTCCTTGAGAAAAAGTTCACAACTTGCATTTCTAACAACAAGAAATTTGGTTCATTTAACAAGAAAAGTCACAAAATATGCCTAAGATACGGTGTACACTTTAAGTGCAATGCATTATCAGTGTTACCAAAAATAAGTAAGTATATGGTCAGTGGTGGGATTGAAATATGTTAAAATTTACTTCTCTCACTAGCAGCATGCCATATTGACCCGTTACCGACATACACATAGGCTTATACATATGCTTGTTAACAACCAGTTCGCAGATGTCATTAAAATTCCAAGAACCGGTTCGCACGAACCGGCTGAATCCCACCACTCTATATGATTCATTCAATGTTAAATAATGATGAATTTCATTTATGTAACAAATGCAATAGGCACAATTGAAAAACTAGTTTCACCTGTATGCAAGTTTCCTAACTGTTGGTGCATTTTCAGAACTGAATGGTGTCATAGATTTGGTGGTCATGTGTGGCAGGCCACTTCCAGAATTATACAATCCAGAACATATTGAAAACGATTCAATATCTTTTATGGTGCCGTGTAGTGTTTGAGTAGTTATGTCCAGGGAGTAAATACAACTTGAGCGAGGTGCTTTCCAGCCATAATAGCATATCCTTAATGACATGTCATATAATACTCCAATCGAGTATTTAGGTTGATCACAGCCATCATAAAAAGAAAAAACAAGATTTTTGTTTTCAAATGACCTCTGCCAACCTTCCGGCAAGCGAGCAGATTTCAAGGACGCAACAGATTTGAAATGTACTTTTGTTTCAAAGATACGCTTCTTCGGCGGCTTTCTTGAATGTACCTGCGCCAAAGTCAGCTTAGGCAAAGACAAAGTGGGTACTGCTCCTTCACGTAATTCTTTACGGGAACCCTCTGCAAAAAAACTCTTATTTGTGCATACATGAACGTTTTCAATTTTGATACCTGTAATGGTACATATATTAATCTGAAACCACAGTGAAGGTTTGCACTAATAGCTTGTTACAGATGCAGTGTTATGCTGTGCTCACTCGCTAGTAAATTTAATGAAGTTCTGCATCAAACCATCTCATGGAAAACAAACACTGCATCAAACGCTAGATATGCCTTTACATTAAATATCTTTCCTCAATACACTAGTTACACTACATGTAAGTGTATGTAAAACAAATTTTACTTAAAACAATGTCAGATCTTTCAAAATGCACTTCACACATTTTCACAGCATCTCGAGCAAATAGATTTTTTATGTGCTCGTCGCTTCTGCAAGCCAGCACGATACACTCTAACCTTTCTGCCCAGCTTTCCTTCTCCTTTTTTACAAATTTTCTCAAAGGTATCTTAAACAGAGTCACGGCAGGTGACCTGTTGTTGCACATTGGTAAACAGCACAAGTTTGCCATTATTTCAGACTATTTAGCTTATTTCAATAACTCAAAGCCTGCAACATAAGACCTGTACTATTGAGTCTTAATCTGTAAAGTTTTTATTCTGAGCTTGGAGGGTAATTTTATGCGCAGATGAAACAATACAATATGACTCGGTCTATCTAAATTTTTCATCCATTCATTTTATTTTTACCTTAAATGTGGTGAACGAAAATATCTTCCCGCGCAACTCAAGTAGGCTAAGCCATGCCTTGATACAAAACAGCAGCATTATCAGTTCAAGGAACTGAAACTAAGTTAATTGCTGAACCTAAAACTCTCACCTGATTTCATTAATTAATTTCAATTAAAATTAACACCTATTGGATCCCAACAACTGCACCGTAATAATAAGACTAATCTGTTCCAGCAGCAAACAGATCTGAAAATCATTGTCGTCGTCTGCATGTTTATTGTTATGTAGTGAACCGTGACCGTGGAGAAAGTAGAATATGCTCCAAGAGAATAAAAGAAACAAACATGACGTCATGCGCAAAAGAGAAGTTTCTACTCATGTGTTTAAATCTCTTTGGTTAAACTGTGTGTTTATAAAAGTGCATTCGTTATTTTGCAAGTACGAAGCGATGACCTTGATATCTGTTAAGATGACAGTCTAAGGCAGGGATGTCCGACCTGCGGCCCGCTTGAGATTTTTGTGCGGCCCGCTAGTCATTTTCACTCCAAGTAGTATTTTGAGCTTGGAATCTTAGCCTAATTAAAATGTACCAGTCAGCTTTTAGGGGTGCAGTAATAGTATAGTATGGGAGCTGTTACTCTCTCCGTTTGCCTTTTTATTTCTCGTGCGTGAGTGAAGACTGAAGAGAGATTGTTGCGCAATAATGATTCCGAGACTGATTGAATGAGGCTGCAAATCTTAAACTGTTGAGTTAAACAATGGAACCTTTCGAGTATCTCATACCCATATACTTTTAAAAACTTGTGCATAAATGCAAGTTTTTACTGCAACTTTTGTTAAAATTAAGTGCAACTTTTTCACGTTTTTAGTGCAACAAAAACTTGCCCTAGTAATGAGTTACGCTCTAATACAAAATTCACTGGAGAATTTATCAATTAACCAGTAACCAGAATTAACCAGTGGTTTAGAGATACACGAAAATAAAACTCATGATTTGTATGAAAATCAAATAGGCTTTTCTTCAATTATTGTATGTAATAACTAAAATCGCTTAAATCAGGGGCTTCTAGCTATTTGGTGACGATCCGATATGCTGCATAACAGCAGAGGTATTGAGAGCAGATCGGTGAACTAACTTTGTAAGTCTTTACAGTTTAAAACAAAAACTCCCTAAATTTCAACGCACTTCGTTTCGCCGAATGGAAAACGTAGCCATAAACCAAGCAAGTATTTATTATCAGCTAGGAAACGTAAAAACCATCGCGACAAAACTGATAAATTTACTCATGGCGTACTAGCAACAGCGGAGCGGAGGAGGTAGTGCGCTCTGGTCAGCAAATAAGAAATAAAATACTTAACTTTCAGTCTATCTGCCAATCACATGCTCACTGCACTGATACAAGCTGCAAGATATTTGACACTTGCTTAATATATAGCATAGTAGACAGTCGCGCTTTGTCTCCAAAGTCGAGTTTGGTAAACGGTTCTATTTATGCAGGTGAGAAGATAATAAAGAAACTAATAAAGACAATTATATGGCATGTAAGCAAATCGACAACAAACAAATAGAAACAAAAATAGAGAGAAAACAATGCATCAAAACATGCTTACGAAACAAGGCAAAGATTCGTGCAATAAAATCACATATCCAAATCTGACGTCATTAGTCATATCTCGTATGTGGGATGAGTGGTGTCCCTGCAATTGGCACTAAATTTTTAGATACCCAAAAATACTGACTAGTGACCACAACAATACCAATTTAACATGTTTCGAGAAAATTATTTATAACCAACGAATAAAATGACAGTAATGATAAAAATACAGTATCCTCTATACTTAATGTATCTTAGCCCAAGTTTCATACGTGCCTTAAATCTCGATAAGCTAATTTTTGCCAAACAACCTCGTGTGACATTTAAAAGATTTTGCGATGTTGTATGTTATGTTTTTACTTAAATTATTAATCAATCAACCATGATATTTTTGGTCCAAAGCGCGGTGGGGATAAAAATATCAAACCAGTTGTTATTAGCATGAGCTAATGAACGGGAAAAAAGTCAAAAAGATGTTTATAAAAGTAATTAAGGTAATAATTGCTGGCAAAAACAAGCCCATGAAT
Organism: Clavelina lepadiformis; assembly: GCF_947623445.1. Lineage (NCBI taxonomy): Eukaryota > Metazoa > Chordata > Ascidiacea > Aplousobranchia > Clavelinidae > Clavelina > Clavelina lepadiformis. Next base: position 4,397,964 of record NC_135248.1, on the reverse strand, counting down.
ATATGAGGGGCCTCAGACTAAGATTTGTAGTCCAATTTTCATACCGTGCAGTTTAGTGTTGACCATTTGAAGCTCTTGAGCAAACATGTTTTTAATTCAAGTGATATTTTTGGCTGAAAATATGGATTTCAATTTGTTCAAACTGTCCTTGGCAAGGGCAATACAGTGTTCTCTAAATAGAAGCTTGTTTTATCAATTTGTTCAATCGAAGCTTGTCCATAAGAAACAAAATAAAATACCCTTCTTGCAAAATAAACTCCAAAGTACTATGCAGTTATACCTAATGATCTGAATGGAGAACGTAGTCCTAATACGGTATTCAATATACTGTAATAAAGCTGATCACACTTGTATAGATAAACTGCGTGTTGCGTAATGCACATATCTCAAGTTGTGTCCTGATCGCTTCGCTTGTGTCCTTTGGCACATATAACACAGTGCGCAGTACAATCATAGGTGGCGCAGTGCAAAACCTAACGCCTGATGACGGGGCCACATGCCGATTTTAAATAACAAATTTATGCAAATCAGCATTTGTCAAATCAGACCTGCCCTAAATAAGGCTAATTTTTTCAAATTTTGTTTTGGTGTTAAGGAGCTGAAGGCCCGATGCAGTTGTGTTGCTTGCTTGGGCCTGAAGCCGGTCATGAGCACAATGATTATGTTGCTACTGTCCCCTTTGCATTCATACTTACAGAATCCATGCCATTCATCTTTTCATTATTTTTGCAATTTCTTTGACACTGTCAACACCTAAAACCACATGCATGCATTTGTATGTGTATGGTCATTTTCGTTTTCTCAACGTTTCATCTTGAGCTTGAGGATCAATCGGCTATGTCTGTGACATCAGCATTTTTTCTGACAAATTGCAACTGCTTATAAACGCAGTAACAAATTGTAAACTACAGGACACAGGTACACACCAGATTTTTAGTGAAGCATACAATATTATTATAGATGTGGTTAAAGTTTTGTGAAAAACAGAGTAACAATGTAATAATTAAGTAATCTATACAAAACACGATTCATGTGAAAATAAGAAAAACAATCACAAATGACAAAATAAGACATACCGGAATTATAATGTTCTACGTTCTACGTTAAACTGAATTCAGTCAAAGAATAAGGAAAATGAAAATGAAGGAAAATGAATTAAATGTAATGAGAGAACATTTGACAATTTGAAGAATGCAAATGAATTTTGTTGACCGAATGCAATGCATTTAAGCAATTTTTTCAACCAAGTGAGCCTAAAATTTGCACAGAAAAAGCTCAAAGTTTTTCTAAATATATATGCCATATGCAAAATACACAAAAAATGTTAATAACAAGTCTTTGAAAAAAGGTAGTATTACAAAAGCAGTTCAAGAAACTCTAGCTGGAGCTACGACTGGTGACTTAAAAATATATGAATAGACTGGAACAGCCCAGAATGTAACTTATATCTTATGAAAAAAGTTATACTTACATATGTGACAATGGTATTGTACCTACGCTTAATTGCACATGGTCACAATCTGTTTTACATCATACAATTATCTCTTTTTAATAGGGTTAGTTGTAATTATTAGCATTTTAGACTGAGTAGTGATTATCATTTGCCGTCTAAGTAAAGTTTTCATTGGAACAGGGACGTGTAAAATTTGCATAAGTGCAAAATTTTATGGAAATTAATTACACCTTTATGAAACAGAGTTTACATCATTGTAACAAAGTTCATCTATTGGGAAAACATATTTTGGAGCAACCTGTTAAAGTTTAGATATCGTTACAAAAATGATCTTCGATTAAGTAAACGCAATGCGGTGTGTGTCACCTGCTTGCTTTTACAAACTAAACATATTCGTCACCTCCAAAGAATCGATACTAGACATAAGACTTCACTCCAATTAAAAGAGGAATGACGACAAGTAAAAGACCTATCAGCAGAATCATCTGAACATCAGCTATAATGAAAAGATAATGAATGATTTATAACTTAGTCATATTTTATTGACATTAACAAAACATAAAAATTGAGTTTTAGAATGGAGCATATTATGAGTTAATTATACAGTACAATACTGCAGGCTGGTGACAATTTTTCTATTTATAAAACATCATTACCACCGCTGAACGATAAATAATTACAATGAATATCTCAATATGATTAAAATAAAACAAAATTAGGTAAAACCAATCAACATGCAAATTATGAAAAGTTTTATAACAGCTTGATTATATTTGTGGTCAGAGGCATAGCTAGAGTTTTCAGCGCCCAGGAACAGAGGCATTTTTGGTGCTTCTACTTGTCACGATAAATATCAAAACTGAATACTGACGGTACGCGTGGTATATAGTATTGTGTTCTATAGTATAGTTTTCGTAATTCCTGAATTTTCTCAAGTCCAAGATGTGCAAAAACTTTGGGTTTTTACGCATCAAAAATTACTGTAAATGAAGTGTATTTCAACACAATGTTTGTTAATCTGGTGAATTGTACACCCCTACTCTAAATTTCCAAGGCTGTATCACCATGACGGGGTGTACCACATGCATTCTCTTCAAGTTCAGTTTTATTGTCTCACATATAATAATCTTTGCTAAGGCTTGAATTTTGTGTGAGCCAATTTAACCATCATTTTTGATCGCATGCGAACAACATATCTCTGTGAGTGGGGATTTTCTGCTCTTATTCAAATTAAGTTGAATAGAGAAGCATAATGAAAGAGGCAATAGATAAAAGGTGACCTCGTTTTCCACAACTCACTGGTAAAATTCAACAGCAGTCATTGCATTCAATTTTGTATGTTTATGTGTTCTGTAACGACTTACATGTTCAAAATTCTTTTATGTGCTCATTTAATATATGATAATACTAATACTGATACCAACTGCAACAGATGTGTATCGAAATTACAAACCATAACGACATCATCAAATGCAATTTTAACTTTTACCTTGGCAATGTTGTATTGTGGGTACCTACAACTTACATCGCCAACACAGTTGCTATTTTGTAAGTATTATGAAACATTCTGACGTCATTTGGTGTCCCAAATGGCTGTGCCTGTGGACAGATGTTGTAGCTTGCCACTTTCCCTCCCTTTAGGTATGCCTCTGTTTGTTTTATGAAAATTTTCAAGGCAAACTAACCATCAATTTATTTATTTTGTTTTTTAGCCATGCAGTGAAATAAACTTGTGTTGAACATAGTTGCAAGCAAACATGCCTTACCATGATGTGACGAAACTGTGGCAGAAGTAGTACCGTTATTTCCTACAGTGCTGTACGATACAGCAGTAGAAGTAGCAACTATGAAAGCCTTGTTATTGTCAGAGATTTCTGAAAACATTTTTTTATTGTACTTTAAATATGTGTGATAGATATTAAGTGTACAGGAACATTTTACATGGATATTGTGACATTGAAAGCAAGTGGAAACCATAGCTTCTAGCTAAAAAAATTTTTAGGATTTAATTGAAGCCAAAAATAATTAAAATTACAGCTAATCAAAAGTTAAGACTGTAATATGATTTTTGTTCCCAAGTAACAACACATATAACTATTTATGACCACTGACTAATAATTATGAGTAACATTTTATCACGGAAATCTGTCATCAACAAATTACAGCATTTCTGAAATAAGATATAATGGTGATATTTCTAAATGGTGATAAACATGCAAAAAGCAAATGCACCAAAGTTCAGCAAACTTTGTGGTGATGATCATACATGAAGCTACATTATTACTGCCAAATATCTAATCAGAATATGGTTTTACGTGAATGAAATTACTACATAACACTTTTTTGATCAACCCATAATTTTAAATCGTAAAAACCACCTGCTTCAGTAATTAGCAAGGAACTGTTTGCCCCTGAACGGACCTTATTGAAAACACTTACTACAGATATACAGAGCATATTCCAGCAAGCAAGTAAGGATATGCTTTAAGTACAAATAACCATGAATTTCAGCAATAACAGCACAGAAACGACATCGAGTAGTAAAATTACGATAAGATCTGGAGCCTGTGAAACTTAATATCTACGATGGAAAATACAATATTTTCACTTACTGTTGTTAGGACATGCAGGCCCACTATCAACACTTCCCCCACTACCGCCCTTGACAGCGCAGTTTGGAGGTGACCATCCACAATCACAGTGGCAATGTCCACGATTGTTGCACACCTGGTAAGTTTAAAATTACTAAATCATGACCGACACCACTACGGTTTAGAACAGAGGTTCTCAGTTGGGGAAGCAAGAAGTAATTTGTAGAGGTGTATACTTCTTTGATTAATTGTAGCTGAGGTCTTGGTATGGCTTGATAATCTTTATCCTTGGACTAAGAAAAGTCTTTGCACGACTTAAACCTTTTACATCTCAATTTACCATAATTACTCGTTTGGACCAATATTGACAGTGATGTCATTGTTGAGTGTTGCGTCACAATGTGAGCATGCCAGATAAAAGTGGTTTGCAGCAAGATCAACACTTGTAGTCGTGGGTTTGTGCTGAACTGTTTATGTAGGAAAAAATTGAATTTTTATACGCATCAGTTTAAACATTAGTAGTATCGAGTGAGATCAGGTTCTTTGTATTTACTCAAAAGCTGATCTGGTCCATACAGAATTTGGTACATGATTAAAGTTGTTCTACTTAATATCTTAAACCTTGTAGCCTACAAAGTTGTGTGTGCTTGTGTATGTGTATCTTTGTTAATATACATATTGTATTGTCATAGAAACGATCTACACTGTGCTTCAACACTATGTGTTGTTGCTGTGCTTCATTACCATAGTTTGTATTGTAAAGAAGATCAAAATTAAAGATCAGATATGTTTCATACCACCAACATTTAGTTCAACTTCCGTCTGTTGAGTATACGTCAGGCTGCAAATAGCTAAAGAAACAAAACCTGACGATGATTCTTCATCACTTGAGCCCTAGTTATTGAGCTAGCCTTTGTGCAAGTTCCAATTGTCACACACTTTAATTTTTTTATTTTTATGTAGTATTGCCCGAATTTTGAACTGTCCATCAGGTCTACTAAACAACAGCAAGTGCCATTGATGCCTTGCCCAAGGGCATTACAACGGTATTGAGCCAACAGGTATCGAACTCAGAACATCAGCTGCTTTTTATGCGAGGCTAGCACTTGAACCACTCAGTGCGACATTGACAGTGCGGTTTCTGCACACTAATTATGATCAATTATTTCTATGTTTCTCATCTTTCATTTCTTCACCGCATGGAAGGCCTATTCCTGCTTAAAGATCGTGTTGTTTGACAGAGTTTCAAGAAGTTATTATTTGCGTTTTGTATAATGCTGGTTTGCCACAAGTTAGATTTGAAAATTGGGCACCACCCGTTGGCCAAGTCAACCGTAACATAAGTGTTTTGTTGTTAAAATCATTATTGGCAAGAGACTGGTTGAAAAGAACTTGTTTTATAAATTCCTGTGCTAACAAGGGCCATAAAAATATACTTTGCAAAATTTGCAAAAGTGTTCTTGCTTTTGGTGCAATTTTGTAGTTTTAAGTCCAGTGTTTCTCAGATTTTTGGGACTACTTTTATTCGGACATCTAAGTAAAAAGCATGTGTCTTATACAACTAAATGGTGCAAGGAGTGCGAAAATAATTTTTCGTTCGGCAGGGAGTTTGGGCTGCAAAGTAAATCTGAAACCGCTGGTTTAGTATTTAAGGGGTTTTGATTAGTGCAAATCATGCTTAGCTCACCCCATGGTTGTTGCATGTCTTTGTGCACACAAGAGGTTCTAATGCTTTGCATTCTCCACTGTCACAGACCTTTACCGAAACAAAAACGGCATTAAACGACAATGTTCATTCAAAAGAAAATGTACAAATTAGCAGTGATAATAATGAATTAAAAATAAAAACTGAATTTAAATACAACACAATAAAAAATGGGTTAGAATTCTTGGATTTGTTTTGTTAAAATTCATGATAAATTTACTTTTCCTGTATCACACATGGTCCCTGATCGAGCCACACCTAGGTCACTAACATCAGCAGAGCTTAGCGATGCAACGGTCTTGCATTCGTATTTTACACCACCAATTGAAAAAGTGTTACGATATGCCACTCGGGTAGTGCCAGTCAGAGGTCTAGTGTTACCACCTTGACATTGTAGTTTTCCACATTTTGCATTTCTAGAAATTTTTAACTCTGTAACATCATCACCAAAATGCACTATTTATTACTATAGTAAAAGATAAAATACTCTAAAGAAGATTTTAACATTCCGTTAAAACAATTTTTAGGTTAAAAATTACTCAGTTGTGCATTTAATGAAGTTTCCAGCACCATCAAGACCACAGTTACCATTGTCATTTCCTAGCTTATTAACAAGAGTATAGCACCTGTCAACACCACTGGAACTTCCTGAAAAACAAAGTTGTATAACTTTCAATGAATTCCCAAAGTAGAAGATTGTGTTTAGGCAAAAACATTACCTTCACCCCAGGTAACTTCACATTGCATGTCGTGCGTAAGACAAACACCTTCATAGCATGCAGCTGTTCCCTCAAAACAAGGCGTTCCATCTTCTGCATACATATCGCCAGGGCACTGAACAAAGGTACGTTACAATTGGTAAACCGTTATTGCTGATACAAGTGTGATGGCTTGCAATGCTATGGCTAAAACATTAACATCTTTACTCTAAAATGGAACCCCAGCCTTTTTTAATTGACAGTTTGGTACTTGGTTCGCCCAAACCAGTTTGTACTTTTACAGGGAGCTGTAAATCAGACCCAACGCTTTACCAAGCAAATACCATAATCATGTTCATATTGTGCATAGATGCACATAATGCAAAACATCACATGTTATTTCATAATTACATTTGGAGAATTTCCCGAGCAGTATTCTGGAAGCTCGCATGTATTGTTGTTGGTACCTCTACACTCTGTTCCAGCAGTTATATATTGACAATTATCACAACAAGTACCGGTATCACATATTGCCCCAGATAGAAGCATACATGAAGTAGCATTGCAACATCGGCTGAAAATGGAAGATGGTAACATGATGTAACAAGAGATTGATTCATATCAAAGAAGCTACGCATTTTGCTCTAAAATTCAGATGGTTTGTAGACGTAGAAGGTGCATTTTACATTAAAATAAAATACCTCTACTTTATGATTCAACTATACAAATAAACGGTTGATGTTTCAGTGTATGACATAATTCATACAGAAACCAATGACTCATTGCAAATGTAACCAGTGCTTGCTGAGAAACATATGTTGCTTATATTATGTTTTTTGTTCATACATCAAATAATTGTTATACAATATATATGTTAACTGTTTAACAAGAATATGCAGTGTACAACTATACATCCACACACAAGATTTAAAATACCTTTGACAATGTTCAGGTGGTCCACAGTCGCATTGTTCACCAGTTTCAACTATGTCGTTGCCACATTTTGGTCCACCATATATTTTGTCAGGTTCCGGTACATTGACAAGACAATTCTGTCCACCAAACTTTTGATTGTCTTCAAGATAGCTTTTACTGCATGAAGACCAATCTCTCGTGGATCCATACCTGAGATTTTGACTTTCAGATTAAAATCAATGTAATAAAATTGTGGCAAGTCAATATGATAAAATATCGTGTCTGAATGACATTTATGCGGTGCCCGTATTGTTTATGAACTATCATGTAATCATTGTATTATATCAACGGAAAGCATTTATACAAGCAGGTAAAATTAGTTTACTACTATTTATGATGGCATCAAACAATCTTTTCTATTCTGATAATTTCGACTTTATGAAAAATTGATGTTGCTTTTAGGCGTGTAACCCTGAGAACATTATACCAAGGCAAATGAACTACTTCTTGTTAACAAAAAGTAATAAGACAACAGCATCAAATTAGTTTCAATTAATTTAAGTTTAAAATTACAAGCAAGTTACCACCTATGTTTCATTTATAACAATAATAATTAGGACTACATACCTTATTAGTGATTTCATCACAGGTGTTAAAACTCTTACTTACCCAATCAGTGATGCCATTATGCATTGTGCATCTTGTGGGCACACACAATCTGTAGTGTCATGTAACATGCCAAAATTATGGCCCATTTCATGAGCTATTGTCGCAGCAGCGTAGGCAACTTCACTGCTCGCTTTGCCATGATCCTTGATATGTGGTAAAATTAACATTAAATAGCAGGTAAACATAAAATTTTCAAAATAAAACTATTTTAATATCAAGAACACAAAATATATAGAGCAAATTTTGCTAAAGTTCCCCAAGTAAACTAGAGTCAGTAAACTATTTGAAAGTGAAAATAAGAAAGAAACAAGTTTTGATAAACAAACAACATAAAAACATTAGCCATTCTTAAGATTAAATGGAAATGGTTAGCTTTAAGATGCCATACCGAAGTATGCTGAACTAGTTAAGATGTTAGTAGTGATTGCTTAACTTGACTCATTACCTGGTTAACACCAGCCGAACGAATTGTACACATCGTTCCGACCGATGCCTTACCAATAGTGGTTCCATCAAAGTCACGACCATACAACAACTGTACATTGTCTGTGTATCTCCATGGTGAATCCGCAGATGAATTGGAAAGACGATCCTGACGATAAGTTAAGAAGGCATCCAGGACCTGTATGCAAAACAATTGTGGAAACAAGCTACTGTTGAAAATTTACTTGAAGCTAATAAATTAACTAATTAACTAGTTTTAAATTTTGCTTTGTTTGAAGCTGTTATTAGTAAACGCTTAAAAGAACTTCACAATGTAAGAATTAGGAAAAAAGTATTATTTTATGAGAAGTTTATTGTTGACTTATTATACAAGTACAGTTAACAAGTTCATGTTGTTTTTGGTGGTGACTTTTTTTTCATTTTGGCTGGAAAAAGCATTCCTTTTCGAGCACTGTTGAAGAGGTTGTCTAGTTGGATGTGGCTTTTATAGAATTGAGGTGTTTAGGCAATATTCTAATACGTGGTTGGCTATGAGGTGTTAAAAGCTAAAAAAGGCCCATTTTCAAGGCTGGCCTTCTCTGGTTACAAAATGGTTCAGAATAGATTAACCAGATTCTGATCTATTTTTATTACACCCCAGGACAATTTAAATGATTCCTTTGGAAAATGTTGAGCAATGTCTAAGGTCGAATTTACACTGCAATGAATGCTTCAAAAGCAAAAGGATATACAGATAAAAGGTATACAGTTCTGACAATTGTTTCACCTCTCCAACGTCTGTTGAGAGATCAACTGGATCGGAATCATTCCAAACTTCTATATGTGAGAGAACTATCCGAATTCCCAACTTCTGGTAAAAGCCATCAACATGATTCACAAGATTCTTTACATGGCCATCAAGGTCAATTCGGTCAGCAAATTTATTTGCCTGAAATGTCAACAAAGAGCAAGCAAGTCTCAGATTAAGAGGTTAATCTGTAAAGAGCATTTTAAACATGTCAAAGATGAAATTCTAATTTGAAAAACATACCATTGCATTATCAACGACAACAAGCATTTCAACAAATTTCTTTTCCTCATTTGTCTGCCTTTTGCGACGACTTTGTTTGTTATAATTGTACTCTATATTACAACAATATATTTAAACATGAAATATGCATGTCTTTCAGATAAAAGATTGTAAATCATATTTAGAAGATTGAAAATTAAAACATATTTTTTAGTCATATCATTACCCATAAGAGCCATTTTACTCAGATCATTAGCGAAGGCATGAGCATAATCTGTATCATTGTTATTTCCACAAGATATGTTATGCTTTATTTTTGTATCATCCATGCGATAGACAACATGCTTGTTGTCAATGACTTGGCCTTTGTTGTTTTTTAGTGGTTCAATCAGTAGAATGTCATCAGGTAAAAAAATGGAACCGCTAAAACAACATTAATATAATTAATCAATAACACGCTTCCTTATCTGTACAGGTGGAGAAAAACAGCTAAAGTTCTAGTACATGTTACATTGCAGCAAATACGCCAACAAAAAAATTATTCTTCTTTGATGAGTGTAGTAGTATATTCAAATCTTTAACTATTTACATGCAAAAGGCTTTTATGCACTCTGTCGGATTTGGATTTTTTTATGGTGGTTTGCAAGCGTCACATGCAGTAGATCAAAGTTTGATTCTCAAGTCATGTCTTAGTAAAAGCTGGTGACTAACTTGTAGCATCAACCATGGCTAGTAGCACAAACACTTTTGCCACCTCTTACTTCATATGTATAATGTATGAAAACAATAGGAAACACAACCAAGATCTCTTCATAAACTTAAGCCAAGTAAAATCCGAGCATATTAATTACTCAATTAAATGGGAAAACATGTAATGCAACTGATAAAAAAATTGACATAAAAATACCTAGTTAAAAAAAAAGTATGAGCAAATCAAATAAAACCACATCAGAAACCAGATTTTTAAATACAGTATGTAAAATAAAGCACAGGATATAGTTCGGCACTCTGAAGGTTAACTTTATATTTTTCGACACGAGATGCAAATTTTTCACAGTACACCTGAAGAAGCAAGCTTATGCTTGCGAAAGCTCGAGTCGAAAAATATTAAGTTAACCTTCAGAGTGCCGAACTATATCCTGTGCTTTATTTTACTTTAAAATCTGGATAACATGGTTCAGACAGCATCAACTTAAGTAAAAAACTGTTCCTGTAAATGTTGACAATTTTTTTCTTTGAGGATAGAAAATGTAAAATGTTTAAAATTATGAATATTTAGATTGTATTCATTATTATGCATGCATTTGATGTTATGTGCAAACGTTAGCAAACACAACCAAGATCCGGTCACAACATTATGCCAAATAAAGGCAGATGATGGAAACCTTTAAATAAGCGATCAAACATCAAATATAATTGATGACAAAAATGACGTAACAATAACCAGTGTGCAAGGAAGCTGATGAGTAAATCATACAAACTAAAGCAGGAAGTAATTGAGTCATGGGTAAGTATGTCAATGGTAACCAGTAGATTTTATGATATATTATACCATAATCATTTTCTATAAACTGCCACAAAAATACTTGTTGCTATCAACCTCCCAATTAACAAAAACTAGACTTCTTGGAAATGTTGTACTTCATGAGTGGAATTTAAACAGTGTCATACTTATAAACTAACTTAATGGTGCAAATATTGTGCAACCTGTGTAACTTTGAATTAGAATTTCAAAATAAAAAGCATGAAAAAACTGCTACCATAATAGACGTGGATACCACAAATGATACAAAAACCGACAAAATTTTTTTAGGATCAAACATGATAAGAAATTTGTTAAACAAACAATCTCTTATCTCAGCATGCAACTCACTGCCAGTCCTGCTGCCTATTCTGCTTTAAGCTTTATTGTTGTCCACTTTAAACTTTATTATATAGGATATTATAGCATTATTTATAGCACACATTAAGCGTTATACACTTTTTTTATACGTGACGTATTACATGAGCACATAAAACCAACACTCTTCCACACAGAGATGACAGCTATTTCTTTCCTCAAACCATTGATCGTTTGTGTGTGGGAAATTTTGTACAGGACGTTTGAATTGACGTTGCAAGGTGTTTATAGTTTGACAGTGTGCACTGTGCATGTTGGTCAATTCTCAAATTAAAATAGATGCTGTTGACACATTTTCTAACGTTTTCTCTAATGGTAAAACACTTGTAAGCACTCTGACTTGATGTTGAGTTTAGATTATGAAAAAAAAGTTGTAACATGATAATGCTAAAATAGTTTTGAACTTTATTTATGTAAAAGTATTTGCATATTCTAGCACTGAATACTGTATTTCTTCAAATAAAACAACATCTCATCGTGTGAAAAATCTTGGCAGTAGTTTTAAAATATATTCAAAGCATCAACCACATATTATGTTCTTGCCGGTCACAACTACGATCTCACATTGTTGAGATTATAATTCACATGAAATGATAAATCTTAAAGATAATCTTGATTTGTAACAATCAAATGATGATTTTACCTTAATCCATTACAAGTGCTCAGAAAGACTTGACTGTTGTCAATATTGCGTACATGACCTTGGTAGTAGCAATTATTCCTGTCCTGAATGCATATACAGTATATTTCGTAATATCTTTTTTGTACTACTATTGGGTGTTGTATAAAAATATTCATGTAAGCAACTGGCTACGTAATAAACTTATATTATCTGCACACGTCTGAACCTTCTTTGTAGGTTTGTGCATCTGCAATCGTCCATGTTTAGAGTAGCTTGATGTGGTGAAAGAACGTGGCAACAACTCTTGATTAATGGATAGATCAAGGATGTATTCTTTTCCATCATAGTTGAAGGAAAAGTAAACATCTTGCAAATGAACTCCAGCTGCCTATTTAAATAGAATGTTATACTTCAAACTTTTTAATTTGTGTAAGTTAGAGTAAACTGTAATTTTAACAAATCAACAACGACATTAATTGAAGTTACTCGTTGAAGGTCCCCATTGTGTAATATACTAACTATGCAAATACTGTTCACAAATGATTTCCTGAGGCTTCTTATGTTTGTATGTTGATTTCTGGCATAGTCACTTACAATGGAAAAAATAAAAATATGTCCAAGCAATATGCAATGCAATAATTAGTGTTTGGCTTTGACTAATGAACTTCAATTGGGAAATACCAAAATACGAGTACATTTGCAGCAATTTTTTTCTCATAAATCGAATAGTATAACCTTGGTGGACATTTTATAACACCTTAAAAGCACATTAATTTTCATAAAGCTAAATCACGGCTAAATGAAATCAAATAAGTTAATAATGTCAGTTACAGCAATACTGGTGTAAATAATAGTTAATTACATTCAGCTTAAGGTAAAATAGTCGACTGTTGGTTAACATTGCTCCATAATATGCAGCTGATCGCTGCACAGTACATTAATTAAATGAATAGTAGCACTCCAGGAAGTAATGCAAAAAACAGAGCTCATAATACAAATAAATCCACCCGATTGGCATTGATACGCAAGTGTAAACTCTTGGTAGTTAGACACGTAGGGGCGCTGATAAATGTACTTTAAAAATGTTAGAAACCTTTCCTGAAGATATGACTCTGGATGTACCATACTGAAAGGTATTGGCCTTTTGGTAACAAAAGTAACATATTGTGATATTAATGTGAGCCTAAATCTGCTCACTTTTTTCATTTTGCTAAATTAAAGTACCTGACAATATTAATAGTATTGTTATTAAATTTGTCACTTTGGTGAGCAAAAGAAATCAGGCTCTTTAAGGTCGAAAAAACGAATGAAAACTTGAATGGTTGCTGTTGATTTCTCACTTCATACAAAATTAAGGATTCAGCATAAATCTGCTTGCAAGATTCAGAATTGTGAAAAATAACAAAAATAGTCAATGTTCTTGTGCAACATTAAAATTTGTGTTGATTTCAACAATGAACATGTCTCAATTTTAAACAATTAAGTAAGATATATGCTTTGTACAGCCGACCACCTAAGATCTTTTAGCGAAACAGTGACAATTATGACAATTTGTATATTTCTTTTACAATTAACACATTCCCTGAGGAGGAAATGTAACAGAAGATAGATGCATGTAGTTATGAAATGCGAACAGAAAATTTGATAAAAAACTTACATTTTGAATCTCAGTTTTAATTTCTCTTTTTTTGCGGCTGTGATTGGCATCTTCAAACTGATTAGGAATAAATATGTGATATTTATTCAGTGAAGATAACAATGGAAATCGATCAGATTCTACAAAAAAATTAATGAAAAGTAACATTATGCAGTCAAAATACATATACTTATAATTTATGCTTTGTGACATGTAACATAAAGTTGTAACCTAGTCATACCACGAATCAACTGGTTAGCATTTTTACAAAAAAATATGAGAGAAACATTAAACTTTAATTTTATTTAAGAATTTAACCAAGTCATACTTACCAGATAAAAATTCCACATTTAAAGGTTCTTTGTATAATTGGGCAAAACTCAAATCAAAACCAAGGCAAAGTAACAAAAACCAAAAATGGATAAAAAGAAATTCCATTGGAACAACTACAAAGTTTCAGGCTGACTTTAATAAAACAGTTATGAGTAGAACTGTAATTAGCTCAAAACTTGACAAGTATGAATCAGTACTGAAAAGGCAAATTTCTAGAGTCAGGGTCTGGTCTAGCACAACTCAGAGCACTCTACATGCCTAGGGGCTGAAGCATATAATGTATCAGTTAAATCTAAAGATATGGTAAACTTAAGTCATTAAACAGGGCAGTAAAACTAGCCAGTAAGCCAATCAACCCAACTAAACTTTAGTACCGGTATATATTTATAGAGTACAACTTCTTTATACTATCCTGTCATCGACTATCCTGCCATCTGCTATCTGCCATGTCCACATTATAAACATTCCCAGATTTGCATGATTTTACTCCTACTAGCCAGCTTAAACAAGTCTTTCTGAGATACTGCTGTGCATTTGTACCAATATGTTACTTTGCAGTTCAGGATTGGTAGCTAACAGAGTTAAGGAATTTTCATAACTTCAATACTGACTTCATTACTATATTCATACTTTTCACAACTGCCAGGCCTTATTTCTGAGTGCTTCTGTCAGGCTGTAGACAACAGATATGAAGAACTAGACCAAATAAGTTTAACGTTTTCAGATCTTTTTTCATATTTTGGCTTGCTGGTGCTTAGGTAGCCATGGCCTAACATAAATCCTGCAATAAGGATTATTTATATCATGCAAAGGTGGTGTTAGACCTGAATTGCTATGGTATCCACAACTTGAAAGATTCAAAAAAGCCTGAAAGCTTCCTATTTTATAAGTATATATACTGTTTACAAGATTATGGAATCACAAAAAAACTATAAAATGTAGTTCAGAAGAGCGGAGTAGGTCACAAAGTTGTGCACAGTTATTGCAGATATATTGCAGTTGTTGGAGTTTGCTCAAAAGAGAGAAAGGTAAACATTTATTATCATTATCAATTCTCATACGTGGTGATGATGGAAAGGGAATGAAATAAGGAAAATGTTGATGGATGATGTAAATTAATTATTAAAGTATCTAACGCTACTTCCGGATGGATCAGACAATGTTGAGGTGACTCAAGATGAAGATAAAAGATGTTGGCGATAATAGGAAGTGGTTACATTACCTAATCAGGTGATGGTACAAACATTAATCATGTAACAAAGTGGTAGCAACATACTGTTGCTTACAAGCTGTCAGCTGAATAGACTAGCCACTACTATTGCATTGAGTCGAGTCACGTTTTTATAATTCTTGACATGACTCGAGTCTGGGAAAGTAACTTGAAGCAAGTCTAAATCTTAGTTGTTAATTTATCATCATTTCATTATCATATCATCATCATCATATCATTTATCATCTGCTTTCGTTGCAAACGATTGGTTAAAGGTATAGCCAATGACTTGACTTGACTCGAATCTTAAACAAACGACTTGGTTACAGCATTGCTAGCCACTGGTATCATAGTTTAGTGCAGCTGCTACACCATTGCACCAATTTTATGTGGGCGTTTGTGTGAAAGACGACTTCCTTTTGAATATAATCAATACAAGTAGCTGATGCTGGTACTATTTAGAAAAAGAGAGTTGCAACCTATTAAAAGCAATGCGGTAATGCTATTTCATTAATGCTTTTTGATAATAGTTATAAATGCAGTCACAATCTGAGAATCGTCAATATTATTTGTACCGGAGCAAACAATTTTTGTTGTGTGTTCACATTCTACAGCACTTTTTCTCATAATTCCTGATAACAATGCACATGTCACATTAACTTCTTTTTATGTAGGACTAGTAATGCCCAAGTGCATGTCCTCCTGAGATTGTTAAAGTATAAAAAAGTTTACAACCCTGTAGCTTTAGGTTAACTATCAAAGGCTTAAAACATGTAAGATCTACCAATTGATTTGGCCAAAATGAATAATAATTGTAGCCTGGCCAGTCAGCCACTTAACCCAAGATATAAAATTTAAAAACCAACGCACATATATAAGAAAATGCAGTTGAAGAATATAAAACAAGTATTATTATTAATATTGATAAAATTGGGTACTGAAGCAGTGTGAAAAATTATGTAAAGCATTGTTAATAAGTAATATGTAGATAAACAGGACATGTAAAACACAATTAGTAACAGGGTAATAGCTATAAATAACAAGTTGATAAAGATATAGTGCACCTGGATATCGTATCGTTTATTTTCCGTCATCGTCAGTGGAGGAACCTGGATGGTGGAAAGAAACTCCATTCCACAAGCCCGAATGTCATTTTTGCGATCGAGGTGTGGATACAAGAGCAGAACCCTATGGCGTATTAAACTCATTGATTAGATAGCACAATATTGCATTATACATGTCTGCAACAAGATACTGTCTGAGTACTCACATTCCTTAGTTTCTCTACATAAGATGATAATGCATTATGTTTCAGAAAAAACAGACAGAATCATTGCCAAGAAAAAATCCATTCAAGTCATGCAGATAAACATGAATATGAAATGTTGAAAATAGACCAGACTAGCACCGTCAGGATGACCTTCTTGGGAATCCTGCAGTCTTTAATTACTGGATGATTCATTGGATTTCTAATGGTTATTTTCGTCAATGCCTAGATAACCTTGGAACAAGAAGTACTTGAAAGGACTCGAAACAAAAGGAGAAGCACTACCAGTTAATAAATAAAATTGAATCAAATGAGTAAATCAACCCTCTATCAGATATGTGTCTCGGGGACTGCTCACTTTTCAAGTACCAATAAATGGATTTATAAAAAGTGTAAACGTAATGCGGTTCCTTTTTGTTTTATGAAGCAATGCAATGAATTTCATAATCTTGTGTCAAAAGATTTTAAAAGTTGAGTTATATTATGTCTACAGAAATATATAGGTTAAATTCAAATAGGCAATTGCATGTATCTAAAAGTACATTTTGCGTTGAGTTGTGTATAAATAATCTGGCGAAAGTGCAATCTTCATAAAGTAAATTAACATAAAATAACTTAATACGATGAAGCAAAATGAAAAAAAAAGATTCATAAACATATCTACTGTACTAAGGCAAAAACATGAAAAAATTATTGTGTAGTCAGAAGAGGTTAATTTGTTTTGGAAACATTAATAAATCTTATTCAAATTATTCCATATTTATGCACCTGAGCAGACAGGCTCCACTGGAAAGTAGTTAGAAAAGACAAGCCGTTTTTGACAAGAATTAATGCGTGCTAAGACGTAAAATTTTGGCGTAATGGCATGCACTGAAGACTGAATTCCTTGTTTATTTATTATAAATCGGTGTGAAGATAAAAAAGTTTGACATGCATTTTGATGAAACTCATGCATGCAGGTGCCACACTTTCTGCTATGGCAGATAGGTGCTGCAGACAAAAATAATTAGGGCCAGTTTTTATTAGTGATAAAGTTTGAGGCAAACTTAAAATTATTATAAAGTGGCAATCATGATGAAAATAACTCTGCATGAATAAAACACATCAAAGCTGATAAACCTCCTGAAAAAAGGCAAATGTGCAAACTTGAGTGTATGATCGCTGACTTACTTTAAACAATATACCTACTCTGGCATAAAAAAGTTTGTTTCTTGAAATAGAAAGTTGATTTCCAAATTTTGTTCTTGGTGCATATTCTGTTTTGATCTTGGTAAAACCTATGTTTTTCTGTTGTCATTGGTGATTTTCGGACAACTTTCAATAAAAACATATTACATACTAAGTGATTGCAATGAGAGCCACAAAAAACGGTTATAAACATTTTATTAAAAAAGTAAAAAGTGTTAACATGTTTCGACAAAGCTGGAATGAATTACAGTAGTTGATTGATTATCGAATTACATACTCTACAATGTTATATTAGAGGAAGAAAAGGATATGAAATAATAAAATAAGAAATATGAGCTATGAGCGCGCAGAAGATAAAGATAATGGCAGAAAAACATATTAAAATGACTAATTCAACGGCGTCCGTTTACTGGAAATGAAGACTCACAATATGGTAACCAGCCAATTCCGCCCTTTGGTATAGAGCGTTGAGTTTTGGCGGTAAACAGCAAATGACACCAAGATCAATTACAGAGGTGAAAAAACTGTCTAGGTTGATGACAACCAGTGAAACTAAAATCGACGTAAAATATACAATAGGCTGTAAAATTTGGGATGAACTTAAACGTTTTCGTTTTAGGGAACTCCCCAGTATTGAGCTACGGTTTATAATTTGGAAAATAAAGTGGATGTTTTTAATTGTAAAGTTCTGTTTTTTCCCTTTACGTTATAGGTGGCTGGTTCTTATACACTAGTTTATGCAAACTGTGTATTTTATAAAGCAATGTCAGTGGGTCACAACCAAAGAGGATTTTTAATGTTTTAAAGAAAAAACTCAGAAATATTCCACTTATATACAATAATGTATATGTGTGTATAACTTTTTTTATTTCAAATTCGACAAAAAATACTGATTAGCATGTATACAAAATACAAATCAAACGTTTCCCAGAGCCAGGTCTATTTTTTTTACAACTCCAACGTTGTTCGATGTTTCTATTAACGTATTAATAATAATCTTTTCCGGACAAAGCTTGCGATTTTTGTATAGGTGTTTAACAACACAATCTCGTTTATTCGGTCATCACTACTCGTACTACCTAAGTATGTTTTAGCCAACCTCATGTAGAAAAAAAACATTCACTTGGACACGTTTTAACCGGAAGAGGAAAAAACTTTTGAGTAATATATAAATATTTGGAAAGGCGTTGTTGATTAACCCAAGTTTGTACAGCAAGAATGCACACCAATGACAAACTTTGGAAGATGTGATAACAGCACTGCTCGTTGCAAGATCGAAATTTCTCTGGTACATCGACAGTGGGATACGGAAAAATGCCAATGCTGTCTAATAGTTTGTAGTGCTGAAAGGTAACCCCTCTTGATCCGAAGCTGAAAATTTGAGTGGCGCTGGTGTTGACGTTTCAATCAAGTAACTGGTTCCAGTCTTTTTTCTTGAAAATATGTCAAAGCGATCTGCAGTAATTACAGTAAATATCCAAAATATTTGTGTAATGAGTGTTGAAAATTTACAAGTTACTTATTATATAAAAGGGCTGACGTATAGTTTTTTTAAACCGATTCGAAATTTCCAATACCATCATCTTATCAAAGTCCTTTATCAAAAGGCACTTGTCGTACGCTTGCTGGATGCTTACTGCCTATGTCTGGAGTTTGGCAACAACAAATTTGGTGACATGTGATATTAAAAACTCTGTGATAGGCCAACTAACTTGAATCAGAATTGTATAAAAAGTACCAACAACTTTGAATGATTTTTAAACTACCTTCGTTTTTTTCAAAAAAAAAAACGCTAACCAAATCACCACTAGCAAACAATAAATTGCATTTCAGTTGGAAACATGAAAAGGTCACGGTCGAGCAAGTTTGCCGCTGGCTCTGTGACACGTCAAGATCTAAACAGGGTACGTGTGATTGTGAATACAGACATTACAGAGTGTGCACTTCAGCATTTGCATTGAGTGTTTGCATAAGTGAAAAGGAAGATCCGCCGATACCATAAAAATAATTAATTACTCGCTGTTGTCGCATTATCTGTGGTAACCACAGACATAGTCTAATCAGTTATGTGGATCTAACAGAAGTATTAAGAAGCTTACTGTTGGATCTTTTTTAACTCGTGCAGCTTACTTGTGATTTGTGAATATATAACCTAATAAAACTGATTATGATTTATCAGAGCTGCGTTACTTGAGTGAAATACTTGACTTGAGTACCATTTTTTGTGGTACTCGAGTACTTGATTAGTTTTAAAATAGCCTACTTGAATTGTTACCATCGACTGGGGCTACTTTCATACAGCAGGGTAACTTAAATATATGGAGGTTACTTTGATAAGTATACACTTATTGCTGAAAATATGAGAATCTTAATTTCCATTGGTCTCAGAGATCCCATGTCAACATATAGCTTCAGCTTCAACATACCCATATAGCTTAGGCTGTACAGGTATGTTGTAGTCATCCTATTAAATTATATATTCTGCAAGCTTGTTTGATTTGCTAGAGTTTTTCAACCAACTTTTTCCAGGCAACGTTGTTGTGAATGTTTGAACAACAAGCAAAAAAATTAACTAAGAAAAAATATAGCTTATTGCCTTAGTCCAAAAGTCCAAAGAAAATGAATTGGGTATCGTGTACTTAAAAGTGCTTAAACCACCTGATCTTTTCGTATTGAACCAGCATGACACGGACTTTGTGATCATGGACATAGGTGGGCAGTACCGCGGTACTATAGTACCAAATTACTGTGCTACGGTACTTTAGTACCGGTAACGTCGGGTACCGAATTACTTTTTTGAAGAAATTTCAGTCTGTCCTGATACTCGGTATTTTTCACGTGATTATATCAGAATTTTAACAACTATGTTTTCAAAAATACATTTTAATTAATCCTTAATAATAATATTAGCATATGTTGATTTTTTCGTCTAGAAATGTCAAGTAAAATAGCAAACGATTAACGTCACATATGTTTTTACCTGGGCGTAATAGCGGCAAACATTGCATTTGCAGCCGCATCTTTTACACAAAAAGTACCAATACTGAGTACTGACAAAGTACCGAACTACTTTTTCTAAATAGTACCGAATACTGGAACCGTCGGTACATTTTTTCCAAAGTACCGTTACCGACGGTTAAAGTACCGACTTCCCACCACTAATCATGGACATGTCTTGACTCAAGTCACTGTGTAAATCGTTTCATGGACTTGAGTCACTTTGGTATGAATTGAGTTGACTCAGAAAAAAATACTTTCCAATGTTACAACCCTGAAGGGGAAGACATAAAGCTGTAGAGAATACGCTTGATGGATATATATTATGTATGTATATATTGCATTCATCAGAGGTTATATATACATTCATCAAAGGTTAATGTATACATTTTCACATGGATTGTACACAGAGAACCCCATCAAAAGAATTCTTGAAAGCTACAGTGTAATAGAAGCATAAAAAATAAAACCTGTGGTGTTTTCTAGGTCATTTATATCAATCATGCTTTTTGATGCCAAGTGTTGAAGTTTAGGCTGCGATAATTTTTAAGATTTAAGGGTTTGAGCTTGCGGAATGCCACAAGCTTTTGCAGAGTGTTTTTTCATGTGAACATTATATCAAATCAAGCTGTTGAATTTTGCACTTTTCCTTCCTCGTAAAAAGACTTAGTTATAGTTTTAATTACTTCCAACCACTTCAAAATGGTTTTTGATTTTAGAAGGTAAGCCCATTAGTTCAGATTCATGCACAATTTCAAAATTTTGGCTTGTATTATAAGTTTGATATTTACCATGTAATATAGTTTTATGATTATCGGATAAATTGTTTAATCTTTAATTTAATTATTTTAGACTTGATATTTATCGCAAAGTTCCTAAAGACCTGACACAGCCCACCAGCACTGGTGCAATAAGTAAGTTTTTAAGTTGTACTTGATCAGCTGAATAGTCAACTGTTTTCTGTCCCTGTTAAAAGTGGTTTTTGATTTCCCATGTTACTCTGTTCTAGTTTAATGTCGTGTTTTTCAGTTTCTGTTGTGTGCTCTTTGTTTATCATGTTCCTGCTCGTATCGGAACTTCTAAGTTTTGTTCATATGGATGTGTAAGTATATAAAGCATGGTTTTAATTGTTAGGGTGTTTGTTATTGTTTACTATTTTCCTTTATCAGTTTTCATCAAACATTTTGCTCCATTTTCAACTTACCAGACCTGCAAAATACTCCAAACATCTCAACTTTAGCAAAATGTATATAAGTCCAAAACTAAGTTTTGTTTCAAATAATGCTGTTGCCCAACTTAATTTTTCGCTGGAAGGTTGCGTATCTGTGTCAACATATTACATTCATCTTCTCCATCAAATCACAATACAATTAATTGTGAAAATTAAAATGAGCCCACTTAATAACACACTTTAAAATGAACCTCAACAGAACAGTGACATTCAACTGAAGCCCAAGTAGAAATTTCTGTCCTGATAGCATTTAATTCAGGCATGTGCAACCTTTTTCACTGGAGGGCCAAATACAAAATTTTGAATGACAACGCGGGCCACATGATTTTTTCAGAAAAAATTAGTATCGTAAAACGACTTTCCTATGCAGTTTATGTAGTTAAGAAATAGATTTAATGCAGAAATTATGCAACGCAGCATTGTTGCATCACAAAGGGCAATATTTCTATACACAGCGTGCGAAAATTTCCATTGCTTTGATGTAAACTGCATGAAATAGTGATGGCTAGTATGAAGTTCTAACATTTTGCTGAGCACCACGCGGGCCGCACTGAACAACCTGGCGGGCCGCAGTGCGGCCCGCGGGCCACTGGTTGCACATGTCTGATTTAATTCAATCAGACTTGAAAAAAATTATCGTTGTCACTACCAACATTAGTATACAGGCTAGCTTATCAACCATATTTTATAAGTTGCATATTTCACTGCCTCTTCCATATGAACACTTGAAACTGTCTGTTACCCTCTTTCGTAAACACTGGCATACCGCCAACTACTTCTGTTAATATGTGTTCATCCTGTCTAGTGTAAGTGAACTGTATGTGGATGATCCCCAATCAGGAGACAAAATTCCAGTACGAATTGTAATTTCCCTTCCGAATATGCCATGCGAATGTAAGTTAGTATCGTTTGAAGGATTTTTCTTCTGATAGACCGTTTGTAAAATTATAGTTTTTGATAAAAACTACTAGAGTGTTTATAACTTGCTCAACTACCAGTAGTTAAATGTGTCCCTTTGCGAAATACCATATATATTGAAATACCACAGTTGCTAAGGTTAAAACTCAATCTCACTGAATGAATTTTAGATCTTGGCATGGATATTCAAGATTCAATGGGAAGGCATGAAGTTGGTTTAGTTGAAAACAGCGACAAACTTCCCGTCAACCAAGGAAGGGGCTGTCTTTTCACATCAAGCTTCCAAATCAACAAGGTAAATTGCCATCAGTCATGCTTGTTTAATTGCTGCGATACACAGCAGATAATTATATTATAAATAGCATGCATATATTTTACACAGGTTCCTGGAAATTTTCATGTTTCAACACATAGCTCCAAACAACAGCCAGATAACCCGGACATGAACCATGAAATTAAAGAGCTTAGAATAGGAGAAAGAATAATAGTATGCACCGTTGCACACATTACCTATCTTTAAAGATGAAAATAAAAAAATTGTAAAACTTTTGCAGTACTTGTTAAAATGTTTTTACAGATTCCAAATGTCAAGTCACAAGCGTTTAATGCATTGGAAGGCAAAAAGACATTTGATAAGCATGGTAATGTTTTGTCAATGTGGAAACAAATTTTGCCACAACTGTTGCCTTAAACCAGGAGTCACCAAATTTTTTCACAAAGGGCCAGATAAAAATGAGAATAAACGATCACCAGCCAAATTCCTGCTCTGTTCAATAGGCTACCACACAATAAGCTCATTTGTGGCACAGTGAGGCGGGCCGGACAACCTAACCTCACGGGCCGTAGTTTGGTGACCCCCATCTTAAACTCTTAAATTTGCTCATTGTTTTGTCTAACAAATCAGATTTTTTATAATGTTGACTTTGTAAAGCAAATATTTAATTGTTCTGAAACTAATCTTGAGACATGCAACTTTAGTTTGCTGTTGTACTTACTATACTATTTATCACTTCCAGCTCTATCATCACATGACTATGTCATGAAAATTGTTCCCACTGTTTATGAAAGCATTGATGGGAAGACGAGATACTTGTATCAATACACGCATGCGTACAAGGTCTGTTTAACAGCATCTGATTTTTTTTTCACTCAACATTTGTATGTTTTGAATGTACAAGTTTTTATTATAAAGCATTATTATGAAGGATTATATTGCATATGGGCATGGACATAAGATTATGCCAGCAGTTTGGTTCAGATATGAATTGACCCCAATCACAGTAAAATACACAGAAAAAAGAAAACCACTCTATCATTTTATTACTATGGTAAGTATGATTTTTAACTGAAATAACCTTACTTGGGTATTAGTATGTAAAAAATTAGTTTAGCATTAAAAATTAGCATCTAAAAATGCTTTTGCTCAGGTATGTGCTATAATTGGTGGGACATTTACAGTCGCAGGAATTGTTGATTCAATGATCTTTTCAGCGACTGAAATGTACAAGAAATTTGCTTTAGGCAAATTATCCTGAGATTCATATGGTGAACACTAAGAAATTCTGTAGAACCGTATAAAGTTTTTATGATGGTGAAATTCAGACTTTTTGCAGTATAAATTGTGCAGTAATATATTAACACATATCGATGTTGTACAAATCATATTTCACTTAGCGTTACTTTAACATGTGTCTTTTAATGAGTATGATGATTTTATAGAACAAACACATTGCAAAGTATATTTTTCTGAATAGTGTAAATTTAGCGATTGTATACCATTTCGTATTTTAAAATTTCTCTTTTGATAAGAGCTATCATTGCAGTATGTTTTAACGGTTGACCACATGAAAAAGACTTGCCTCTGCAGTTGCCAGTATTGTTCTGACGAAAATATTATTACAGTAGCACAATTTATTATTTTCAAATAAATTGTATATAACGTTATTATATTCATTTTTGTTTTTGAGGTTTCAGAAAGATTAATGACACAGGCAAGAATTTTGATAGCAAGATTACATGAGAGGTTTGTGAGAAGGTGTAAATAACAGTTGTACTTCGGGGGAAGTCCATTTCAGAATATCAACTATCTATTTATTCAGAATAATTCTATAGTTTCAGACCCTCTCTTTAATTCAGTAGCTAAAGCTGTACGATAGTTTGACCCTTTATAAAAACTGTACACAGGTTACAAAAGACACAACTCCAGTGCATTTTGCTGTGGTAAAATTTGGTTTGTTGGCAGACACACAAGTCAAGAACATTCTTGAAATAATGATTTTATTTAATCTAAAATAATACTAAATATACAGTATACTTATAACTCCCGCTATAATAATTGCAATCAGCTTAAGCACTTGCTGCCCTTTTTTAAAATAATACAACAAAAAATAAAAGCACGTTTAAAGCTTGTAGACCTACCATCGTAATGTAGAAGATGAATTACGCTTTGGACTACATACAATAGGCCACATCCTATGCAAAGTATACCTGGCTAATGGCAATACAGTGTTACAATGCTTTTTTTCGTGCAGTATGCAGACTTAAATATTATAATCAATAAAAATTCATAAGAATAAACCTCTGCATAGTGATCTCAACTAAAATTGTCAACTTCGTTGCCCGAAACGATATCTAGCTGCAAAACTATAGGAACATCTCTATTCAGATTTAGTGTGCTCTTTTCTCCATTTCTCATTGCTCAAAGCAAGTTTTGAAGGTTTCTTGGCATGTGACAATGATGGGATAATTGAAACCAACATGATAAACCCCATAAACAAAATGAACACTATTGCTGGGGTTTTAACTCCATACACTGGCCACATGGCAACAATCCAGCTGGAAAATTAAAAATACGACATTTAAAAAACATAGTCATTCCAAAAGACAACCATAAAATTTAAAAAAAATATTAACGTGTACTACTGTATAGTTTTG
This sequence comes from Clavelina lepadiformis, assembly GCF_947623445.1. Classification (NCBI taxonomy): domain Eukaryota; kingdom Metazoa; phylum Chordata; class Ascidiacea; order Aplousobranchia; family Clavelinidae; genus Clavelina; species Clavelina lepadiformis. The sequence continues at coordinate 4,372,244 of NC_135248.1, read as the reverse complement.
TCAGGTTTAAAAAGTTCTTCATCGAAACAAAAGAATTAGTTTCAGTATATTTTCATTAATTCCTAAGGCATGCCACACAAAGAATATAAGTTACTACATAAGCAGTTCAGACTGCATGCTTTGTATGATAATGGGAAAAAAAACGAATTAGTGTAGAGGGTACCCCCAATACATGACAGGATATTAGATAACCCACCAAATGGCAGACAGTACAAAACTTCCAGTAGCAATTGGAATGCCATAGGAGTTGTGAGCTTCCCAATCATCTGCATCGATTCCTTTGATCAGATTAAGCCACATGATATAGTACAAAGCAATGGCAACAGCAAAGCCGGAAAGAAGTATTGCCGCATTGTATGTAAACCTAATAAAACAAGAAGAAGTATGAAACCAAAAAAAAATAGATGGTTGTATGCAAAACATAGATGTGCACCAGTTTTACTATCAACCAACCCAATTATTTGAGTTGCATAAATACAGACCCAAATCACTACACCATTGAGTAGATACGCTAATGCTTTGACAATGATATGCAATGTAACGGTATACAGCGTCATACAGTTTTTTCAGTAAGTCAAATCGCAGATAGCCAAACACTTAAACCTGTTTGATCAGTGTTTTTTACAAACAAAAATGACTTACCCATTTAATCCTGGCTCATGCAGTATAACGTTCAGTATATCTGAATAATAGAATGTGCATATTGATATAGCTAACCACAGGATAGTGTCAACTTTTATGCGCTGTGTAGCATTTGATGGCAAATTTTTTGGAATGTCCATAGGTGGAACGTCTTTTAGGTTTCTGTAACTTTCATCCATTCAGTTTTTGGTTTCTTAAAGGTTAGTAAGCCTATTTAGTGACTGTACCAGTAAAACCAGTTTATCCAACAGCTGTAGAGTTATTTTCGTTACTGCAAACGGACCTCTCTAAATACATCCGTATTATTACTAAAAGGACTAATGATAAAGGTTTAAACGTAAGTTCCTTTAAATTTCAAATTAACATTTTGACATTGCGGTTTTGAAAGCTTGACTAATGACTACAGCTAAAGTAATTGCTGTCTACTATGGTAATTAACAATGTTAAATTTCTATAACAAAACCCAATTTCATTATTTGGGATTCCCCAAAGTCATACTTTTTTTAAATCATGGAAATCAAGCCATAGTTATTAGTACTCTATGGTCAAGCTCAAGATATTTTATTATTTTTTACAACAAAATTTGCTTTCTTTGCCTCTTGATCCTAACTCAGAGTATCTGGCCACATTTTTTGGTGGAAGCAATCACGCAATATTAATATTAAAATCGTTAATGTCTTGCCCAACGCAATAAACATTTCCGACAGCTCAAGATTTGATTTTAATTTTATTAAGCCCTACCTAATTCACTGTAATCCTAGATAAATGATGATATGTCCGAAATCTTATTGTTTAATAATAAGAGTTTTAGTAATTAAAAATTCGTTTGCAGCTTTTGAAATTTTTAGTATTTTTTATAACTTGAAATACTTTTATATTTAAACCTGACAATATCTACTACCACGACAGTGCGAATGAATAACTTTTGTTGATGTGTCTTGACTTTAATATTAACAAAGTTGAAACATCATAGAATAAGTAAAGGAAAATTTTTTCTGTAGTTCGTATTTCCAGGGATAAAAGCACAGTAAACATTGCAAAATGCATTTTTCATAAATAAATTCAAATGAACTGAGAAAACAACATATATAAAAAGAAAATAAGAGCAACGCGAATATTGAGCTGGCTACTTATAAGTCCGGTGCAGCCTCCACCTCCACCTCCACCTCCTTCATTCGTTTCAAGAGAATTGCCGGCTTCCGTATGCCCTTTGGCTACATCAGGCATTTTAGTGCTGTGCTCGTTACTGTTTGGTGCCACTGGGTTCGTGCTGGGCTCGGAAGTTCCTGTTGGTGGCATGATACTCACTGTGGTCTCATTAGTAAACCTTCCGTTGCAACCGTCTGCAACAATTACGGTATCATATTACAACAATGACAACAACCTGACTAATATTCAATGCACATGACCATGTTTTAAGTTTTGTGAAATTTAGAAAACAGATTTTTGAGATTTTTTTAGTTCTTACCACTATCACACGACTCCACGCAATTGATCAACGCATTGTGGACAACGAAATTGTTATGATATTGCGCCGAGCAGGATCGCTGAACTATTTCAACCCATTGACCATTTCCATCTGCCAAAATACACGTTTAAGTAAAATCGACAGTCTGTTATTGTTTTTTAAAGATCACGCTACGATCACGTGATGTATTCTACAGTACGTCAAAACAGTCCCGACCAACCTTTTTCACAGAGACTTTGTACTTGTTTACGGTAACATTTTCTGCTTTTTTCTTTATTTATTTTAGGCAACAGGGCATTCCCTATTATATACTTCTTTGTTATGAAATATTTTCTTTCAATTTACCTGGCAGACTTCTTGAAGTCTTTGAACAGAATCTTTCAACATCACTGCAATTCTGTAAGAAACTAGACGGCAAGCTGTCCTGTTTACAAGCGGAATCGACTAGGCTGTCGCAAACGAAACATTTGAGTCCATCTATTTAAAGTGTACCAGGTTATTATCTTTACAACATTTACCTAGTTTTTACTGTATTTGAAATTAGCTTGATGTTTTCAGCGATAGATTTTAAATGACCAAACTACATTATTAACGTGATGAATTATTACATATAATTACTTACTTTCTGTGTGATTTGCGATTGTTAATTCTGCTGATGGCAATATATTGCACGATGATTCATCTAAACACAAACTCATGTCAAAAACTGAAGAAAACGAAAGCATTTATCTTCATTAGTAGGCTGTCTAGAACGCACGAGTAGTGTTACAGAACATTATGGCATTTTAAAGTTGCCAACCAGTAGCACATCTGCAGGAAACGCGCCTCGTATCCACGAGTAGTGTTACTGAAGCAAGCAATCTCAATATTTAAAAATGAAATATTACCTATGTTAAGACCAGAGCGGTTTCGACAATCATTGAAATCGTTGCAGCCCTCTGTAAATAAATAACACATCGTAGGTAAAGACAACATATACTATAAAAATGCGGTACCGTGTTTTCTTTCCTGGGCTACCGTACTGTATATCGGGTACTTCTATGATGTACAATAACGATCAAACATATAAAAAATCATCAAAACCTGATTCACACGATGCCGCGCACAACGTGCGGTCCGGTACGACCGCAAAACTTGCCTGTCCAAGACTGGAACAACTTCTTATGACGTCAATATCACCGTCTGAAAAGTTATTTAATAGTCGTAAAGCAGTTAAAACTAATAAAAGGTATTAAACTTACAGTAGCTATATAAGTGATGGGACGCATATGGCAGTCGTGTATGTATATACCTGAACTTGTAACAGTTGTAACCGAACAGTACTTCTGGCCAGGCGAACAGTTTTTCAGAAATGTACTGTTATTTCCGACATCCCTGCAACCTGGTTCACTTGAAGACGAGCAAACGTGACATTTGAAAGTTAGATCTAAAGGACGTGACATAAAATACATTTGTTATATGTAGGCTGCTCACTGAAGACAAAGCGGACGAGTAACCAATCTAACATGTCAATTTGTGAATAGTCTCATACACTGTTTTACTATACACGACTTTCAAGCTGTTGACTTGTCGCCCGTCCAGATTTTAGAAATCAACAAAGTTATGTTAATACATTTCCTGTTACAGTTAATTACCTGCTGATGATTTCAGGTAGGAGGAATCCCAATCGTTGCACCTTTCTGAAAATTATGAAGTGATTTTGTTAGTTATGAATCATAAGCTTTGACGTAGCCGTGAAACATTCACCAGCCCCATGACAACGAGACAAATATTTAAAGACGTATACGGAGGTGGAAAATGTAATGGTAATTGTGCTATTGGTTTATAGCTTTTGAACTAAACTAAGACTTGAGGGTAAAAGCACACCTGTGTCACACGTTGAAACGCAGCTCAGCCCGAGTGGAGTGTCGATACAGGTAGACACATTCAGAGGGACACATTTTCGTACGACGCTCGTAGTTTCGTTTGCTGTGGTATTATAATATATGTCGTTATACAGATAAATTAAAAGTTTTAGGTTATGCAGCTGTCCAGTCTTATCATTTCAAAGCATGATCTCGTAATAGCTTTATAATACTTGACATATACTCAACTATTCAAGTCGATTGTCGTAAGCACCGCACAATGCTCGTTCATAGGCGGGCACTGGATGAGCAACGACGAATCCAGCTTCGATCCCACGCAAGTTGAATTGCTAAAATTTCCAACCGACGTACAATGGTAGCATGAGAATGAAAAACCTACAATATAAACAAAGGCTGTCAGCTGTCGTTCTTAAATAGCTTTGCTCCAAGTTGCTGTAGAGCAAACATTACTGAACAACAGGCTCCATAAAATTGTAAAGTATTTCCCGTATGTTAACCTAAGCTGTATTTCCCAATCTGCTACAACATTACTTACTTTTTGTGATAAAGCCGAAAAGAAGAATTAGGACAATAGCTTGCTTCATGTCACTTAGGTTGTATCAGCGCAATCACAAACAAAAACGCAAATTGACTTAAATCTGTTTCCGCTATGATTCAGAAAACACTTCGTCTGCAAAAGTCTCTAAAGAAATACAGAAGACACATTTATATAACACTGGCCATACGAAATATAAATATACTGTATACGTTCTTGTATACAAGGAACATTTCTAGCCTTAACGTTTTGTCCGTTTCACAATACTTTGCATTCACTGCCTCTAAGTCAGGCGTACTTACGACGTTAACAAAACTAAAGGGCTCCAAATAACGCATGTTGCCATCTGACACCCTATCCATAGCCCCAGCCAAAGACATTGGATGAAAAGCTTGCAAATATATTGTTTCCTTTTCTAAATCGACACACCATATACGGTAAACGCATTGTGAGACCACTCTAAAAAGGCGGCCGGCATATAAAGTTGATCGAGAAAATTATTTCAACCCGGAAACAAATCAAAAATATTGAAATAACAACATCAAGAGTTGGAATCAGATAAAGGCCGAATTTAGTTAAGTGTGGAAAAACGTGAGGACGTATTGCTTTCATGGAATTATTTCGGTAATTTTGAACTTATTTCGGATTTCCAGTGATATACTCTGTTTTAGTATAAAACGCGTCCAATTGGGGGAAGCTCCAGTGACTTTTTTTTACAATCAACCCTGTGGTCATCCGTAACAGCTGGCACTACAGGCAGTATAACAAAATCAGTGATTGGAAGAGAAACACAGACATGGGAAAATTTGTGACGAGGTAACGCAACTCGCAACGTTTACCGCAATCTCGTGAAGTACCTACTGTACTGTCCTACGTAAATTAATCGTAAATGGATCACGTGCTTTTTGTCAACGTCTGGTAGCGCATGTTGTTTTCTGATTTCTTCTGACATCTGATTGCGTGCGCATTATCAAGAAAAACAAGATTAGTATTCGATGTTATGGGTCGTACACTATCATATACCGCGGTTTAAATCAGTGTAGTTTCGTAGTTCTGTCGTTCCGTCGTACGGCCTACCTAGTCCTATAATTTTACCATTACCTGAACTAATGCGTTTTCTTAAGTGAGGCAATTAATAAATAATTTCTGTATGTCTGCCGTTACAACAACTACTGGGAATACTTAATACATAAAGCTGTCAAACAGGCAGAATTTCCTGTTAACCTAGTCAGTGCATTACAATTTCTATATATATTCGAGTAACCTAATTTAGTAACACTTTCGTAGGTGTACAATAACAATAGCGCATACCGTGCTGGTAATCGCCAATACCCATTGAAATGAGACCGCCAATATAGACTGTTAAACTTTTCCTGCTACCCACCAGTGCTCTAACTTCCTTTATAATAACATAGCACTGAAGAAGCGTGACGTGATTACCGCTGATCAAAATATTTATCTAAAATCACTGTTTGACTACTGTGACGAAACTAGGTATGCACAAACTGTAACGAATTTACCAACATGACTCAGATATATTGTAGCCTGTGGCTAGTTTTCTAAGCACTTGGCTTGTTGAAAATATCTTTCGGTAAAACTCTAAAAATCGCTATCATGATCCAAAATTTACTGTTTTAAACAACTAAACCGGACACAACTAACCTAAAACCTTGTTTACTGTCCCGGCAATCAAATGACTGATTTCACGTGTGTCATGCGCCATTTAAACTCATAAGTGTTGACCAACAGAACTGGATGACGTCATACGGGAATAAGGAGAAAGTGTCGTCATATGGCAATGACTACATGCGTCAGGAAATATTTTTTGATAGTTTTCGAGCTCCCCTTTGCATTCATTTTACTGATTACGACACAACTTTACGCCTGAGGCAGCGAATGACATATAAATAATAAAAAAAACTATTTATAAACGTCTTTATTGCTGCGAGGGTGCTTCGTTTGTCTTCCTTATTTTAACTTTGTACAACAATAGCTGCTAATTGATAAACGCAAAGCTTTACATTTATATTTCTAGCGAGAAACTGTGTTTCGACCTTAATCTTTTGACGCGTAAAATCACATTTAAATTTTTTTTGCTTCAGGCTTGAGGTAATAAACGAGTTGCGTAGATGTAAGCTAAATCTACTATAAATACTTTCAAAAACAAGCTCATTTTCAAATGGTTGTTACTATTTTTCCGGAAAAAATCTCATTTTAGAAGCTATTTTTATAATTTCTTGTTAAACTACAACTTCTAACTCAAATTTGATAACATAGTAACATAAACCTAACTTAAACCTACCTTCTAATCTTAATCTAACTTCAATTAAAACCTAAATTGCTATAGCTACCATTTTGCATGCCCATTCTCCTAACCTATCTTTAACAACGGGCTGCGTGACATACTTACTGTAAAATAGTGATTTTGCTTTTAACATTTTTCTCATTGTAACAATTTTTCTGTGCCGTGGTGCGAAAACTCAATCACTTAATTATCAAAACAGAGTTTGGTCACCCCAATCATTACAGTGATTATAGTTGTTCTTTTTTATCTGCAATGATGCGATGGTATTCTACTTCACCTTTCTGTACCACCGCTTAATCAACTGACATTTTAATACAAACAAAAGATCCTTTTGCATTAGCAGGTTCGCATAGGAACGGTACTTTAACAGACGTCTATTACTGACCCGGACAAACGTATATCGTCGCTCGTCAAATAAACATTTCCATGTTAAGCACGTGGAGCTATACAGCATACCTTTATGCATGCGTGTGCGCTTGCTGATAAACATTCCCGCTGTATTAATCCACAATCTATGAAATATTTATCTGCTGTTTACACTTTCAGTACAGAGCTTGTTCGTCCTGGGTTGTCTATCGACTGATAAATTAGCTTTTGCTGTTGCTGTAAAGACGAGACGCTTCCTATAACGTGAATGATTGAGCGTATAAGGACCTGAAGTGCTGACATTCTGGTAAAGCGACCGAACAGACATTTTCCATGTAACATTCAGTATTTCTTCGACAATTTGGTTTTACGTTGATGGTCAATATTTAAACAATGCTGTATAAGGGATTTTAAGCATTACATTTATCACGAAAACTGTCTCGTGTGATGTCATAGGGCCTGACGACACAGCATGTCAATAATGGGAAATGTGAGTGATGACGCTTTTCCTGGAAACACTCACACGGAAGTATAAGCCTAATATACATATGCGTAGTGAAAGAACGTTTGTGCTAAATTTAACAAAGAAAATTTGTCATACTTCCTAAGTTAAAATATGTGCATTATAGCTTGTCACATGTTACACGTGAGTGACGCAAAAAATATATGGCTGGGATTAAGTTTCGCGAATTTAAGTTTTCAATGTACAATTTAGAAACGAGTTTTAAGCAAACTGTTTGGTATAGCTCCAGTTGCAGCAGTTTATGTAACAACAGCATTTCTGGGATATTGTCGAGCGCCGTATACCAACTTACCTTCTGAACGTTTAACTGTTGAAATAAAACTAGATAAGGGTTGCTATACATCAGGATTTTCCCTGACATGTCGGGAATTTAGTGTTTAATTTAGTGTATTTTTTAAAATTGTCTTTTAGTCCAAATTTTTCTAGGTTGCCACTTTTTTCCAACTTGTTCTAGGTCGCGAACCTTCTCAGCTCGTCAAAAGTGTCTGGTTTAAATCTGTCTGCAACTCGTTTATGACGTAAGTTGTTTACTACCTTTTAAGATGAAAAGCATTAGGGTTTGGCTTATTTTAGTCGTTGAAGTCGTTTATGGATTGTTGCATCAGTGACGAAGAATTTACTGCACTGCCAGCACATAAGAAATGGTGCAGGTATTTCCAAAAGTCAAAAAATGCTGAATGTCACTCAGAATTACCAAGGGTTGCCCAGTTTATCTTTGCTGTGGCGCCATACAACGCAAATGTTGAGCGGGTGTTTTCACTGATGCAGAGTCAGTGGACAAAAGAAGGAAATAAGATGACCATTGAAACAATAAAAGGAAATTTAACACTTCAGCACAACTTCAAAAACATTTTTTGTGGGAAATTTTATGTGTTTTTGAAGTCCAACAAGAGCTTGTTGAAAAAAATGAGATCTTCGGAAAAGAACGATTGGTTTGAGGGAGAGTAGAGTATTGTTTGTAAACTGCTATACGTTCATTACTTGTAATTACCTTGGAGCGTATTTTGTAAAACTTCTGTGCTATTTGTTGTTTTCATAAATGTTACTGTTTAAAAGAAAACTTGCATTCGTGTATTGCAGTGCAACAATTCTTTGCTGTTTTTGTATTGTTTCGTGTTTATCACAAAAAAGCAATGGCGGCAATGTACTTTGGTAATATTCTAAAGTTAGTCAATGCAACTGAGGTAAATTTGTCAGGGATTGCGCATTAAGAAATATGGTAACCCTAAACTAGATGAGCCGATTGCCAACAAAAACATAATAAAAGAAGGGTCGAAGTAAGTTATTATTTTGGGAAAATTAATCTTCGTTGCAGTGACTCTAAAGCACATGTGTTTTTCTTTGACGAATTGTGCTTGTTTTTAGTCGTTTTCTTGTTTTTGATTTTCAAAAGTTCCAAAACAAATTTCATATGTGAATCGGTAACGGTATAGATATGACCTACAGTGGAAAACTACTTTAACTATAAACGTGGTTAATAATTCAGCGATGCCAGTTCAGTTCGAAGCCGCGACATATATGTTACTTTTGTGGCGGTTAGATGGCACCACTTGCGCGCCTGGTCCTCTAAGGTTAGAACTATGTATTATACACAACATTTATTTCATTTACAATGTGAAACCTGTGACATTTTCTATTTTTCCTTATTCCATAGCACGTGCCCGTTATAGCATCATAATTGAGCAGGTCTGAAGTCAGAAAAGATGTTTCATAGTAAACACAAGCCAAATAGGGGTTCAAACCGATAAGCCTATATTTGGAAACAGCTGATTTGCTTTCTTAGTCATAAACACAGTGACACTCTATAAGTCTAAACTCAATTATATCAACTTAGCCCCCAATAGCTCCCTTTCACCGGCTCTGTTTTTATTTGATAGGCTTTGCTCCCCAGGAACGCAACCCCGGTCTGAATTTGTGTTTGGTTTATTTACACAGGAACGGCGACCAAAAGTACACCAAATACACATGGAAGTTTGACGTATCAGAGTGTTTGTCTAGTTGTCTAGCTAGAAAAACTTGTGGCTACGACGGCAGCTAGAGCGTACTAGACTGGGAAGAGCACTTCATTCTGAAACAAGTCAGAAAATTTGGGTTTCAAAGTGGTTATATTTTGCTTATGTTCCTAGCACATGATTACTTTCTGGCATACTCAGCATGTATCTCGCATGGATTTGAAGCGTGAGTTCTAGGTTGTAGACTAGGTCGCTTGAAGCGTTTAAGAAGTATTTCATTCGGTTGATAATATTCATCCAGCCACTGCTTGTTGTACTTGTTCGTGTCGATTGTGTGTTTTGCGGATTTAAGGCTTAATTTGGCTTTTAACTGCTGCAAGCTTGAAAAACTTAAACAAGACGAACAGCAAAAATGTTGAAAAGGACGTTAGGTTCACCGACCGGTAATGATACAAAAATGAGCTATCTATACAATATACTGCAACATGACAACCTTATCAATGATTTGCAGAATGAATCGTGATAAGCAATGAACAGTTGAAATATTTGTAACATACAGCATGTACAAATTCATTTCGCTGCAAATGCCAAGTAGGAATAGCAGGTGTAGCTTGAGGTGAAGCTTATTGCAAACAAGTTAGTGGTTGCCGAAAGCTGTAAATGTTGCAATGAACGGGTTGTTGACAACTCTTTTACCAATCGGATGAGTAGTCATTAAATTGAAATTGCTTGAATTTTTCTAAAACGTTTAGCATTCTTGCAGCATTTTTTTGTTCTTCTTTTGTAACCATTCAAACGGATATTTTCTTCAAAGTTACTATAATAATATCATTAGCATTTTGACTGAGGCATGACAAAAGACGAACAAAAAAATACTTGTCAAAAGTTAACAAACTAGTAAACTTAACTTAAGTTACGGATTAAAAGTTAAGTGGGCACAACGTGGTGGGTACCGCAGGCTATTCAAAGAATAAATACAAGAGCCAAAAACCTACAGCAACTATAAAAAAACATTAGCAATCATTTTATATTTTGCAGATATTTCGAATTACGCTTAAGTCATTTTAAAGCAATACGTCAGCCTAGAATCGTATAAAAATGTACGAAACGTACGAAAATTAGGCTTAAGTCGTGGAAATACTATCCTCAGTCTGAGGATACTTATCACCATACCATTACCCGAAACGTCTGCAAAATACTCGTAAAATGATTGTTAGTATCTTGGTTCTCATGTTTATTCTGCTAAGGGTAAAGTAGTAGATAAAGTAAAGTAGGAATGTATCTATATGAAAATACAGATCAAAATAGAAGAAAATGAAAATGGAAATAAAAGAATAAATGCAAATACAAATCAAAATCAAAGGTCAAAACACGAATCAAAATTCAAAACAGAAATTTAAAATTAAAAAAATCAAATTGAAAATGGAAATGAAAATGATGATTAAAATAAAAAAGAAAATCAAAACAAAACAAAAATAACTTTTAAAATCAAAACGACAATTTACGTAAACATTCTAAAAAAATGATGCAAATACAGTATTGAAGTGATAACCATGAGCCACCATACAATTGGTCACAAAAGCGAGATACCAATACCGATTCACCGTAAGCTGCAAGTACAATGGAGGTACACCGTTGCTGTAACAAGAGATACGTTATGTATTAATCGCTCAACACAAAGTTGTTAAGCTGTTTGATGGGATAAATGTACGGTCGACTGATCTTCTAAGGCATTTGCTAGATGAACAGCACACATGTGTACATAGACGGCGGATATCGCTGTCGATAACAGAGGGTTGTTTAGACAGATATTTGATGGTAAATGTTTGCTGTTGTAGGCAGAGTCTGCATGTACTTCTTAGGCTGTTAATTTTGTGACATCTGCTAAATAATTTTCAAGCACATACAGTATAAGCGATAAAACATGAGTAAAGTACGTCAAAGGAATCTAATGCAGGAACGCCAGTCATCGTCTAGTAAGCCTAGAACCTTAAAAACGGAACCTGCAAGCGAATCCAATGGATTATCGCTATGTACGCGAGTTCTTGGTATTGCTGTAGCGATTATTGTAGCAATAGGATTATTGGGCTTCTATCAAGCGCCGTATACCTGCCTAACTCCTAAACGTTTATCTGTTGAAGTAAAACTAGATGGGCCGTTTGCTTTCAAGAACACATTAAAGCAAGGAACAAAGTGAGTGAACTGGTTTTGAAACGTAAAACTTTTTTACAGTGCTGCCAGCAGATGTGTTTTTTTTTCGGCACATTGGGCTCACACTTTGCAGTCGTCTTTTCCTTTGTGGTTGCAAACTGATTTCGATTATTTTCATACACGATACATCAAACGGTTGTTTATTGGTGAACACTTCTGTAAGTTTTAAGTTGTTTTTGATACTGAACGTGAGGAGGCGAAATGGTTTTTGTTAAAAAAATATTCTCCATTTGTTATAGAATTGTTTGCTACCACACCATATAGTTTTACCCAAGTTTAGTTATTTATCTTCTAAACTTCATTACGTGATTTGTAGAACATTACAACTTACAAGTCCTGTTCAATTAAAACTGTTTGCTATTGTCCTCACCAACGTGCAATAAAACTTTCTGACGAACGTGGACAGACGTTCCCGCCAAATTTGAAAATAGAAGTGAAATTATTTTGTCACTTTATGATCAGAGTGCTGTCGTAATATTGTCATAGAATTCCAGGTTTACCCAGTCCGGAGTCTATCGCAGAAGATGGCAAAGGGAATTTATACACAGGTTTAGCCGACGGACGAATTATCAAAATAAAACCGTCCGATAACGGACGTATTGGCGCTGGTGATGTAATCAACGTCACTTCAGGAATAATAAAAGATATTCCAAGAGCCATGAAGAAAGAAAACGGCCGGCCGTTGGTTATTTATTTTAAAATTGATTATTTATTTCTATGCCATTTGAAAACTACTTTCTACAAGATAAAAAATACAAGCCCACGCAAAACCACGTGCAAAAAGCGTTTTCTGTTTACTTCAGGCTTGCGCGTGCAGGATGAGACTTTGTATGTTGCTGATGCTAACTACGGAATTTACACTGTCAATACACAAACTGGAAAAGTGAAAATGTTAATTAAGGTTACTGATGTGAATCCACCGTTGAGTTTTACTGACGATTTAGACATCAGTCGAGATGGAAAGTATATCTACTTTTCGGATATGTCGATATTTTCCTTAGATGAAACGTTTTACGGCATATACAAAGGTAAGTCTATGTGGGTTATTGTATACAACAAGTATGTAAATATAGAGATTCATGAACATTTACAACTTTATTGCATAGTTAAAACAATTTTTGCGTCTTGTAGGCTAATTTTTAGCCTATAGGCTGAAATTCAGTTGTTAGCTCTAGGCAGAGAATATTTATACATCGTGCTTACCATGTTGTCCTGTGCAAATAATCGGACTTGTTAATTAAACATTGTCCATATTAAAGAATATTTTCAGGTGATTGCAGTGGAAGAGTTTTTTGTTACAACACAGAAACCAAGAAAATCGAAATCGTGGCTTCCAATTTGTGTTTTGCCAATGGAGTCCAGCTATCTCAGGACGAACAGTCGTTGTTTGTTGTTGAATTTGCAAAATTTGTTGTAAGAATAATCGATTTGGCAACGTCAAAGACTGTGAAGATGCTAAATGTTCCAAGTAAGTTGAGTTTATTACAAAGTATACAGTATATATTTCTTTGTAATAGAGCCAGTTTTTGGTATAAGAATATTTTGTACTATGTTGCCAAGATCGCATGTATTTCTTACAAGCAAATTTCCATTTCCTCGTTTAATACTATAACTTGTATTAATACTACAACCGTACACAAAAAATAAAATCCGTAAAATCGTCGTTAAACAATAAGTCAGCACTCTGTACTTACGAAAATTAAAAAAAAATAAAGTAAATGTTAAAAGTTTTTTTTACCACATTATATTGATGCTAGCGAAAATGATCTCAATACAAAACACTATACGTGCATGACTGTATGCGTTAATGAATATTGAAAACACACAGGAAAGAAAGTTTTAATTGTTTGCCGTAGTTTTCAATAGCATATATTGTTGTCTAACTCTAAATTACAACTGTAATTTTGCTTTTTATTTCGGAATTTTGTTAAGTTATAGGGTATATTATATATTATTAAGTTATAGGATTTGTTTGATAAAGTGTTATATTTGGCATCCTGCATTATAAAATTTCACAAAAGATCTTTATCGGGTTTTTGGTTTTAACGACGGCTCTAAATTTCCTTGGTTCAGTTCGACTTGTTAAGCTTTATATGATGTTTTTTGTGCAACTTCGAATCTTTTCAGATAATGCTTTTATTGAAGGTTTTTGTAATTAAATAACTGAGGACATTTTGTTGCAGTAATGGCGGATAACATAAGAGCTACTGGAAAAGGCACGTATTGGGTTGCTGGTGGAATTCTAAGAACAACTTTAAGTTCACTTTTGGAGAGGAATCCAATTGTGCGGCAAATGTTGACCGGCCTCTTAAGTCAAGAAAGTCTTTATAAGTAAACGATTGCTTCATTTTATATGTCATTTTTAAATTCATCCAGATAAATGTTTGAGTTTGACAAATACCATGACTTTGCTTTTTTATGCCGAATGCATTCAATTACTACGATAATGGTTATATAAGATTTAATTTACGAAATGATCATTTTCAAAGAAAGATATACTTTTTATTGTTTGCACTCAGTTAAAGGCACCTCTGTAATGCTTAAATGATAATAAATGTTGCTTAATAGCATTTCGTGAATAAATCTTTATGAAAAACAGTAACTAGGTTAAATTCTCCCAGATGCGAAATAGCGCTTTCCACTGTTATTTTTATTTTATTTGTTGTTTTATTTTACTTCATTGTTATTTGTTATTTTTCACTGTAACTGTAGAATAGACCACTAACGTTTTGTAGCGTCTTGAGGTTTACTGAATGTTTCTAGTGGATGCTTCACTAAAAAGTTTAATTTTCAAATTATGCTTTTCTTTATAATTTTATACTTTAAAAACCTTATAATGTGTTGCTTTGTTTATTCAGGCTGCTGTTGCTATCTGCTCATTATAACTTGGTGCTTGAAATTAATGAGAAGGGAGATATTCTTCAGTCATTTCATGACCCAAATTGTGAGAATTACGCTTGCTTGGCCCAAGCTATTACTCTCAGTGATGGTCGCTTGGCATTAAGTACATATGTTGGAGATCATATTTCAATTGTAAACGCTGAGGACGCGATTGCTGTTGGTCGGGTCTAATACTCGAATCGAAAGCAAATTTCTCAGCCATGTTGACCAATAAAGTAAATTTTGATTTTAATTAGGCAATTTTAAACAAAAACAAAACAAATATTTCCTTTATCTATTATTTCGTATCGTGGCCAGTTTTTGTGCTTGGTTGATATTACTTAGTGCAAACTCAGCAAAATATGCGATTTACTCGTTGCAACATGACGTAAAGTAAGTGAAAGTTAGCCTACTGTTTTAGGGTGCTTTACTAATACGTTGTTTTTATTTTCTGGATAATTTTGTTATGAAAGAAGCAATCAAAGAAAGTAAATACCCCGTTGCACCAAGTATCACCTGAATGTATCTGAAGTATAACCTACAACACTATATCGCTCATAATCAGCTCTCGATCCAGATTATATCGGCTATCATCACTACTTCTTTTAAGCAGAGAATCACATGTCTTATATTCACACTCCGTGTTATGGATATCTCTTCGGAAATACGGTTTCGGAAACAACAACAAGGCAGTAGGCCTAGTCAAAAGAGGAGCCGCTTTACATTATGCATTTTAATAAAACTGCAGAAGGCATGTAGGCTAACTACGCTACAACCCTAATTCGCCCAAAGCCAGATGTTGAGCAAGGGAAGTGCTGTTCAGATAATTGTGAATAAGGGAATGGATGTATGGTTGTTGATTTCTTTTGCATTACATTGTTATTGATTTGGTTAAAAAATGTTCTGCTGTTGGTTTTGTGGTGAGTCTCTATTTTTGTTTTAATTAATTGTGTTTCAGTTTTTTTTTCTATCTATTTTAATTGCTTTTCTTTGCAACAGAATCTGGGGCAGATGACCGTGAGGTCTTTTCGCTGCCCCACACCAATCAATTATGTTCGAACTATGTTACGATACTTTTTAGCTTTTTAAATGGTGAAATAAACTCTCTCTCTTTCGATTCAAATAATTAAGCTTACTGTTACCATCATTTCTTTATTAATTATATATACATATAACTTGCCGACGTCTTGCTAGGCATTTACCTTCATTACCATAGAACTATTCTTGTTCTGCACGCTTGCACGAGTACTGCACGTTTTGGTCAAAAAATTTGCTCCGCCTGTGTCAATTGTGACAAAATTAAATTATTAATGCAAAAATTAATACCATTAATTTACAATTTTCTCGGCTTATATGCTTTAGCATAACCGACTGGCGTAAGTTTTCTCCATGGCCCTTTCGGCAATTTACCTGTTTATATTGGATACCTTTTTGGCGTTAGCATTAATGATTTTCAAAATTAAGCCCTAAATTTCAAAAACACGCAACCGAAACGAACAAGCAAAAGAAGTTGTGGCTGATGGGTGAACACACACTCACATCCCACGTATTGACAAGTAATGCCTCAACGAAATAGGGATGAGCTTGCGATGACAGTGACCACCAATGCAGGAGCCACCTTGAAGCTGAAGGTCATATACTTTTGCAACGTTCGAATGTGTTTTGACATATATTGTGCGTTAGTGCAGTTCTTTGTCCTCTTTTTGCATTCCATTGTCTTCTACAGTTCTGAAATGTAAAAAATGCTGAATACGTGGTATAGAAAACAGCAGAAGGTGCTTTTTACACAGCTTACTTCCCCAAAATATGTACTAGAGAAAGACACCAACACCTCCATGAAGTCTGACAGGTCTTTATTTAAAATGTTTGAACATCTCTCCATTTAAGTGTTGTTCGATATTTTTATGACAAAATTTAGACTAACTTTTTTGTAAAATAACAATTGCAAACGGTTAGTTTGTCTGAGAGAAAACAAATGGCAAAACGAAATACTCACATCATATACCATGTGTAACAGACTCACAATGTCACTTGGAAAGATTCTAAAAATAAGATAGCAATATAGGCTACCTATAATTTACTGTCCTTTTCGCCATTTTTTCAAATAACAGATTTACGTCTATAACAAGATCCACTAAAACAATTTTATAGCTAGGCTTATAGCTTAGAGCAGTGTTTCCCAAATTTTTTTCTCCGCGGAATCCTGCAGGGTTATTTAAGTTGATAAGGAACCCCCAATACGTCAGAAGCCTCAAACAAACATTTTTCAGCTAAATTGTCAGTATTTAGGTTTCGTATAGTGAAGCACAATAAAGTGCTAATTTCTTCATTTCCTATATATTCAGCCATCGTTCCATCATATTTAGACAATACAGTTTATTAAATTAAGTTTATATATTAACAGAGTACCAAGCCTAATTGATGCAAACACACTATATAAAGATTATGCAGTAGTTTCACTCGTGTATGCACTCGTCTCCATCTAAATACTTTACCAGTAGACTACTTTAGCTGTTTGTTCACTTTGCTGGGCTAACTGTAATGGCTAAGTTCTATGCTACTAACCAGTAGGCCTACTGCTCCTTTTGCTTACTCTAACAGAGCCGATAAGCCAGACTACATTCTTTGCATACTGCGTGGCGGACATAAATTTTGTACTTTTGTAATGCGCGGTTGACCAATTTCTTTACCAGTTTCGGAACAAATTTGCACGGATACGACTTAATCGACTCTTGATATATTTCTTTGTAGTGTAACTTTTTGCCGTATTTCCTCAAGTTCCATTTGAGCTGCGTCAGAAAAAAACTAAACAGAAGTACAAAACCATGGCGGCACATACGATATGCACGTGTACGGCTGGAATACTGACAAAAATTGTTGTCTGGTCAGAAGATACGACTATCATAACTTGCGTGACAACGACGTAGTCAAGGAGGGGCTAGGGGGTGGGGACAGTTGCACACAGCAAAGATACCTATTCCCCCCGCCGAAAGATATTAGTGCACTTTAATAATATGGGTAGTCTATTACACGACATTGTTATACTAAATTGCGATTTTTAACCGCCTTTTATGGAACCTCTAAAAATGTTTTAAGGAACCCACTTTTAGAAACTCTGGCTTAGAGCCTGCACATTTGATTTACAACTGTCCAATACTAATGTGTTACTATGTATTTGACATTACATCATAGACTACCATTATAGATTACTGTAAAACACAGAACCGCATATGTACCAGTACCACCGTCATCGCCACTACCCAGGTCGTGTGCATGTCACCGTAGGTCCGTGGTGCATGTCACCGTAAGCTCTAGGCATGTGGTACATGCCACCTGTAATGCTAAGTATTTGTTGGCATATGCCATATGCCAACTTTACATTAGGCATCCCAGGCATATGATAGAAGGCAGGTGTTTTGTTACGATCCCATCTCCAACTGTGCATTACGGTTAGTGTACTATACATACTTCAGTATAGTTTTATAATGTTTTCAAGATTATAGTGCGGTCTCAATTGTTTTTCTCCAAATGGTAGGCAGATGAGGTAACCAGTAACCCAACTGCTTATATAGCCTATCGTACTTGCAGCGACTCGAAGAGTCGAAGTAATCTGATACCAAACCCATTGGCAGGGTGATAGGCGACGCAATATAGACATATAGGCGAGCTATACCATTGTTTGATTGTTTACAAACATTCTTTTCTAGTAATAGGAGAAAAGAAGGAATTAACTGGATAACAACCAAACCTCAGGCGGCTAAAATTTCGGAGTTTTACTCCTTAAATTGCAACATGGCCGAAAATACTGTAAGGTCTAATCCTGACTTAGGAGATGAAGTAATTAAAGGAATACCAGGTATATAGACTGTATATTTTTATTGCATAAAATGTAAAATGTTTTATTGACATTTAGCATTTCTAAATATTGTTGATATTTAGGTGGTAATATGGAAACTAATCCAGATTCTGCTAAATCATTGGAAAATGAGAATTCCTCTCGATCCATTTCAGAATCAGTGCAAAACGTTTTAAAAACAAGGTTTTGTGATTACATTTTCTTTTCATTTGCCATTCGTTTGCATTGCTAAAACCAGTGTTTTATGTATACAGACATTTCAAAAAGAAAGCAAGAATTGTAAATATATATATAATTATTTATGTATGTGTGTGTTCAATTTATAGATGTTGTCTTTTTTCCAGATTTTCAAATACCTGTGATATGGTAAAAGTTGGCTGCACTAAGTTCGGAGTAGCAGCAGGCATTTATTTCCTTGGGTACTTCAAGTTCAGTCTGTTGTGGGTTTTCTGTGGTAAATTTTTGTTGTTATATTTTAATACTATCTACAGTTAGTCACTTCACAAATCTGTCAGCTGTTAAAGCTTATGTGTTGTATGTTTTTCTTTTGCAGTGTCTGTTATTCAATTGGTTGGTTAATATTCAAAGTAATTATATGTACGGTACTAATTTTAATTCTGTAAAATGTCTGGCTAAAACTTGACTAAACCTAAACATACTGGTCCAAAAGTTACAATGTCATAGCTAATAATTGTGTCTGTAAGTTCCACGTGAATGCAAAGTAATATAATTATTGTAAAGTTTGAGTGTAGATCGTTTAGGCATACTTGTTTTGTTAGTTATACTTATGTTTACATGTGCGTAATTTCTTTTCTGTTTTGTTCTCTATCCAGGTGTATGCACATTATTATACTTGACATTTCAACGAGAAAAGCGGAAAGCTACCTCTGAGGTAGTGTCATAAGTTTTGCTGCTGCATTGAAAATGCTGTTTTGCTAGAAGTTTAAATAAATAGTTACGCTTTACTAATTTATCATTAATGTCTAATACTTTGATCATAATCTGAACTCAGAGTCACTGCTAACCGTACTCGTACTTGATTTTTTTATGTGTTATATTTTTAATGAATTTTAATAGGTGATAAAACAAAACAGTGATGACCCGAAAAAGTTCATGGAAACCGTAAAAGAGGTTTATCGCATTAATGGCCAGCACCTACCGTCATGGGTAGGCATTTGATCTTTTTCAAGTTTTTTTTTCTGTATATATTTAAGTACAGAGCTGAAGTTCTACAGCTTTTTATTATTCAAATTGGAGTTGCACACTTTTCAAACCTTATTATGATGTACTCTAATTTTTTTGGTAATAATGTGTTAGTCAATGTCACATGTAAAAGATTGCCAATTGCAAATATATATGTCTGTCTGTGTTGTGTGTTTTATGATTAATGGTAATATTGGGTTTAAACCCTGAACCTCATTAAGTTTTCAAATTTTTGTACTATATTGCACCATTCTCTACTCTGAAGTACTTGGCCATAGAGTTTAGAGTCGAAGACTGCTATTAATTAAAATTGCTGATGTTAAAGTTTTGGTTGCACAATGAACAAACCACAAAGTATTGTAACATACAGCCTTTCAACATTATAACTTCTGTGTATATTTGTTTTGTCCCATACTGGAGACTTTAACATTTTGTTTGCCAAATATCTTATTCTTCTTCTGAAAATTATCAATATTTTGATTAGCTCTACTATCCTGACGTGGAGAAAGCTGAATGGTTGAACAAAATCATTGACCAACTTTGGCCGTACATCGGATCCTACATTAAAAATCTAGTTACAGAACAGGTTGGTTTGGTAATATTTAGACCAAATTGAAACTTTGATATATGCTTGTTTTTGTTATCTTATATCCTTTTTCTACAAGAGAGGAAGTTTAGGCTGATATTTTTTTACATTAACATTGACTTCCACAGCATAAGACAACAGTGTAAACTGCTTGAACATTAATTGTGTCTCAAACACAGATACAACCTTCCATTCAACAATCGTCAGCCCTTCTTGGTGGGTTTACATTCACTGATGTGGATCTTGGCGACAGAGCACCTCGTGTGTCTGGGATTAAAGTTTATGGTGATAACTTAACCCGAAGAAATGAGATTATCATCGATGTCCAGATTGTGTATGTAACACTTAATCGTTATTAGTAATAAGTTATTATTTTCACAGTCAACTTTCGTTGTTCTAACACGTAATAACTTTATTAGTCAAGCGTTTAGTAATAATAACGGTTGCCATTTATTTAGTTATGAAAGCGACTGCAATATCGGCATGTCTGTAAATCGCCTTCAAGCAGGAATATGCGACCTTCGTATTCGAGGTCTTCTTCGTCTTGAAATGCAACCTCTGCTTGAAAAGATGCCACTAGTAGGTGCAGTTTCAGCAGCGTTTATACACATGCCGGTAAGTTGCATTGATCTCATAGGTTTTGTTGCTAATAAAAGCATCTCCCTGAAATTCCTTGAACGAAACAATTATATTTGCGGGTCTTAATAATAAATTTTTTTAAGACAGAGACAGTATATGAGTATTATGTCATGTGTTGCATATATTCCATTTACTTCTGCTGCTGCTGGTAAAAAGATTTATAATTCTGCAGATGCGATGCACTGCTACCTTGTCGTTCAATTGCATCTGTAGATATTTGTCTACTGAAAGAAGCAATTTTCAGTGTGTGACCTTCACCTTTTCTGAAAGTCTAAATATCATCTGTTACCAGTGTCAATAGTGGTTTCACAGTGTTACGCTTGATTTGTTATCGATAGATAGACTACAATACGATTTTTATCTTCGCCTTTGTTTGTGGATTAAGTGAGTGCTCCACAGTACCTGGCATATCAGCATTAAATGCAGGCAAATGTAGTTGCTACATAAATACTGACCATCGCTTCTCAACTTCTAACCTTTGACTTTTCTTGTTTTTAATTAAAACGGCTTTAATGTATGCTTGTAAGTTGACTAAACTTGTAAATCACTTGTTTTCGGGTCATTGTTTATTGCTGTCCTTTGGAAAACCAAACTAAAGGAGTTTGTGATAGTGATGGCCTAAACTCAATACTTGTGCGTGCATCACAGGGTTACTGCCAAGCAAAATTCAGTTGTAGGAAAAAGCATTTAGGGCCTATAGTGCTTAATTTAATTTGGCACAATAATTCTATACCCCACAGTCCTGATTGTGTGGTTTCATGGACACTATATGTAAAACACTATGTGTTGCTTTTGAAAACAAGCACTACGTACTGTACAAATAACATTGGCTTGTGGTGTAAGGAACAAGCTGAACCATTTATACCAGGGGTGGGCAAACTACGGCCCGCGGGCCGCATGCGGCCCGCGGTCCCATTTTATGCGGCCCGCCGGCACTTGCAGAAACTCCTACTCATCACTTATTGTTTTAATTAAACAGGTTACATGACAAATTATTACCCTTTACGAGTGTGTTTTTCTCTTCACTTTCAGTGCGTAAACACACACACGTCAGTCGCGCATGTATTGCAACATGCTTTCAGCAACTAGCCGTACACTTCTCACGCATTGTTTGATTCAATTGTTTGATCATAAAATACAAATACGGTAGCGGCTACCGTAGGCCTTTGGGATGAAGTTGCGTAGCTTTAAACGTAACTGAGTGTGAAATGCAAAAATTGTGTTTAATATGAATATGCGTTTATTTACACACCGGGTAAATTTTCCTACTTTGTAATGAGAGTGTGCGGCCCGCCGGCTGCAACATTTTTTCTAATGCGGCCCGCAGTACAAAAAGTTTGCCCACCCCTGATTTATACAACCTCCAAGCAGATTTTCCAAAAATTCGCTTACCAAAGCTGCTGTTATTTTCAGACAATTGACTTTGATCTTACTCATCTTGCAAATGTTTTTGACTTTCCTGGCTTCGATTCCTTGTTACGAGGTGCTATAATGGACAGTGTTGGAAGTATCATGGTATTGCCTGAGAAATACATCGTTAAATTGTGTCCGGACGTTGATGTCAGCAAGTTGAGATATCCCATACCACAGGTATTTAATGTTAATGTTTATTGTTAATTTCCTTGAGTTCACGTTTCTGTCAGAAATTGAACAAATATTGCAAGTTGACGGGTTCATTGTGGCCTGTGATTTGCCGTCTGACTTTATTTTTTGTATGTTTGTTATTGTGATTGATGGATCGTTGGTATTGGGTAAGAGCGTTCCTTTCTAACGTTTCTTTGAAAAGAATCTGATGATAAGTGTTAGATTCACATTTCTTTATTACGCTTCAAAGCTCTCCTGCTAGATATGCTTTATTAGCCTGGGAGAAGTTCCCTTGGCATAACTGTATTTCATACTGAAATCCAACACCACAGCAATTTGACCAAACGTATTCAAATTGTTATTGAAATAGTCTTTGAATACTAAATTAGAAAAATGTAAATTTAATGTCTTATTTTTACTGGTTTAAAGTGCTCTTAATTTGCAAGAAACCAATTTCAAAAGAGAAGGGAGATGACATCCAATATACTGTAACTCTGTTAAGCCGTCATCCTTCCTATATCACTTCTCTTCTCCTTATTTTAAATTTTTGAAAGTGGTGTTGCAGTTTACTCTACTTCGTTTACATACCAGAATGCAGTTTCAATGCAAATATTCATTATCATCGTGCATATATTTTCTTACCCAATTGTTTTTAACAACAGCGTGGTGACATTTTTTATGTTTCCACCATGCCACAAACTAATTACTCATGTGACAAATGGTTGCACCATTGATTTATTGTATCATCCAGTTATGTCTGGTTACATTGCAATGGGCATTCACCATGCTTGTTTATGCATTTTATTGTTTCAACGTTAATTTACTGGTACAAGATATCAAGAAATATCTACAGTATTCTGCAAACCCTGATCATTGCAAATTGTTTTACAGTTGAACGCCGTTGCTTTACTTGTTAATGTCAAGAACATTTGTTTATGCTTTTATTTTGTTTTCAAAGTTTAACCTTTCGCCATTATTTATCGTTTTTTTCTTAAAAGGTCTAAAATTAGGTTATTTCTGTTAATTAACCAGTTTTCATTTTGTATTGACCTTCGTTTCAGGGTATAATCCGTGTTCACATCCTAGAAGCAAAGAATCTTGAAGAGAAAGATCGCAAGTTATTTGGCAGTTTTGGAGGCGGCAGCGATCCTTTTGTTGTAATTAAAGGTAAATCTAATTTTGTCTAATTCTACTGAATCTTAGTTTGTTCACTTTTTACATTGACATTGAGGTGTCGCTGGTGTTATTGAACACAAAGTTGTTATTTATTTCTGCCAGTTTTTTGCATGATCTCGCACTTATCTTTAATAGCGCGATGTATTTCTGTATGGAAATATTCAAAGTAATAAAGCTCCCTGCAAGAAATTTTAAAACTTTACATTTTGAGCTTTTCATCAAATGGTTTACCTGCTTTTTAGTTGAAAATATGCTAAGTTCATCGCAGCATTAAGTTAAATTGGTATCTTTTACTAAAGAAGTTTTGCATCATAGGATTGCTTTCTAAACCTCGGCTTACATCATGTGGTCACAGGCAGACCACAACTACATTAAAATTACAATCATTAATGTGTCTTTCAATTTTATGACAATCTCATCTCCAGCAGCACTAACCACAATCATTCATTTTTTTGTGTTTGAAAAGTTTCGCCATCAAGCCAGCATAAAAAAGAACAAATTTACTGCAATGGTAAAATCTTTGCATTTAACCCCTGATATTATTTATTAGCTTGTATAATCCACCATAACCTTGACTGTAACCATTCAGTAATAGTTTGTGAGTTGCTGCAGATTTGATACGA
This sequence comes from Clavelina lepadiformis, assembly GCF_947623445.1. Lineage (NCBI taxonomy): Eukaryota > Metazoa > Chordata > Ascidiacea > Aplousobranchia > Clavelinidae > Clavelina > Clavelina lepadiformis. The sequence continues at coordinate 4,347,830 of NC_135248.1, read as the reverse complement.
GTGAAGAACTAACAGCATTTTAACTGGTTTTGGCTAAACTGGTCTGACTCTTATTTGCATGAACGCAAGTACATTGCTGAGTTTTTGGCTACCAATTGTGAACACAATCCAACTTTTGCTACTGATAATTATAGTGTTTTACACAGTACTATAGCGTACACCGTGATAAGCATAAAGTAAAAGAACAATATGTTAGAATCTGTTGGGTAAAACAAACTTTTCACCGTTTATAGTCAAACTTTTCCTAAATGGTGTTTTTTTTTAATTGCACCATATTGTCGAAAAGTTGGTCTTAAATTTATTATAAAGTAAATCGCTAACAACAGTATTTGCCAATGCTACCAGTACCACATATGTACTAATGTAGAATACAATACATCGACCATCTTTGATCCATTGATCCGTTGATTGTAAATTTGTTGTGACCCATTTTATATTATTTTTTGCTGAAGGTGAATTGCTTTAGAAATTAAGTTGAAGTTAAAATGCCGAAATTAAAATACCAAAATTAATTTAATTAATAATAAAATTAAATTACCAGTTGAAATTAAAATGGGCAAATGATGGTCATTTTAATAGCATACTTTGCAAATTGCTGTTACTTTACATTTACTTTTAGTCTATGTAGTTTTCCAACATATTTATACTAAAAATTTGTAAATGATTGGAATGAGTTTTATTTTTTCTTATCACCATTTTATACAAACTTGTATAAAATGTCACGAGTGTGTTTGGTTCGAATGCATAAGACCTGACTTAGGTTTTGGGTGCTACTGTATGTTTTTCCATGTTTCAGCCGGGATTCAAATACGAGGTGAGCCGTGTCATTACAATCACTGCACGCATGCCACATTTTCATTTCATTTCGTTCAAAGATATCAATTTCAATTTGTAATTGTTTAAAACTACTCATAGCTTGATATTAAAGTTTAATTTGCTCATAAATTATGAAGTTAGTGTAGGTTAGCAAGAGTGCCTGCTTAATTTAAGCATGTCCATGGTTTGTTCTTGTTTTACAGGCTTAATTTTGCATTTTGGACAAAATTTAAATGGTTTTGTTGTTGGTTTCAAACAGAATTATTACCAAAAATATATGCAAAAGTGTAGTTGAATGACTAAAGTACGGGGTTGTGAATTGCTTATACCCAAATCGTAAATGTTTGGGGTGCTTAACATTCGGTGGACTGGGTAAAGCCACCAGCTGACCCCTTTGGGACTGAGGGAAAGAGGTCTCGTTTCAGAGAGTTGGTCGGGATCGAAGGTTTACATGTAGCATTACTTGCTTTTTGCTGATTGGTTGAGTGACTGCTGCCATTGCGTTAGATAACATGAGCATTTCTTAGTAACGGAGCATTATTAATGATAATGTGTTTGCAGCATATTACTACCAACAAAACGAGAAAAAAAATTGCTTAATTGGTTGCGTTAGCGTAGTGATTATGGGTATTTGGGAAGTGCTGAAAAATTGCGGTCCAGAAACAGAGGGATTTCCATTACCGAGACTCGATTGCATGTAAAAGGATGGGGAAAAATTTGGGTCTTTGAAAAAAAGCAGTCTCATTATCGAGGTGGTTGCCAATCGAGGTTCAACTATTGATGGTCATTTAACAAAAAATGCCTGTTGTATATATGTAGATGTTACATGTTCACTCAAGTATTTAGCTTTGCATAATTCCTCACTATAACCTAACATTTAAAAAAAATCGTTCTAACAAAAAAATCCAAAATTAATCTTTACAGTGCATGAAGGTTAAAAAAAGATGCCAGATCAATGCACAACTACGAGACTGTTAGTTAACCATAATACAATACTTTACTCCGAATCAATAGTGTCAGTATGTAATATGTTTGAATGATGGTGATATTGCCATGGCACATGTTTCATTCCTGTACGATCTTCTCTCAAATTTATGTTGCACTGTAGTGTAGGCAATTTCCTGTTGAAGAATAATGAAAAATTGGTATGTAACGCACAATAATTTCCTGAATATGTTTGCTGTCTCCCTATTGTCTGCAATTCTGCATATTGGTAACTTTTGCAGTCCATGGAGTGGTGGCATGCAATGATTTCAAAAACATAGGTCTATTAATTATTTAAGACAATTTTGGTTTGATTGTCATTGCGCAGTTTCGTTGCTTGCAAGTTCCGTTCTACAAAAGTTCCGTTGCTTGTGATGCATTGTAATTTGTATTACAACTTTCCTTGATGACTGACTGTGTTTTGGTGTGATTTTTGTATAATGAATTTCTCCTGGTCGTGCTAGTATCAAACTTTTTCACTTGATTGTTTTCAAAAGATGCATGGTTTTAAAGTGTGATATTGGAAATTGAAACATTACCCTAAGGAAGATATAAGAGTAAAACCAATACTAAAGCTGTAGGCCTATATAATATAACTTTGGTACTTTGGCAGATTAATTCCATACATAATAAATTTTCTTGCAATGTTAATATTGCAAGAAAATGATATTGCATAATATTGCACAGCCAACTAACTATAGCGTTACTTTTGCCTATTCTGTGTATGCTTTTTTGGCTCATAACTCATATTTAGCCTTGTAAGGTTTATCTTTTGATTTAGTAAGCTAATTTATTTTAGTGTTAAGTAAAATAGCAACGTTATAAGTTTAGGACAAACTTTTATACCAATGGATTAATGAATCTTTGCTAAAAAGGCGTTAGTGACAAATTTCTTTAGTTCCATATTTTTGATGTAAATTTTCAAAAATTGTCCTAAAATTTGTCCTACCAGAAGCATGAGTACGCCGAGCCATTTTTTTGTATTGGTGTTACAATGTTCAAAGCAAGCTTTTTAATTGTCATACTAACTTTGCATACTTATTAACATACCTGTGCACATTTTATTTGTTTTGGGTCACAAGTTTGATTTTGTGAATTACCCTAATTATTTTTGCTGATTGTTTTTGAGTGATTAAAGACGGTAATTTACAAACCAGAAAATTGCACAGAGCGGTAAAATTACAGCTGGACTAATATTACATTAAATAACTACTTAATTCTTTACGTAGAATGGATCATATTGTAGTAAAATAGCACAATGGAAAATAATAATAACCACGTTATTATGTTATATCAGTATCCGTAGTTTGTTCCCCCTGACTACCATTAAATGACTCTACTGATGTTATTAGAATAAATAAACATACATTAATGAATTGTACTGGGTGTTAACAGCTGGGCATCGGCAGAATTTCAAGACTAGTATTCAGCACTCAATAAATCCAACTTGGAATGAGTCTTTCAACGTTATTGTTGGTGATGTGGCGAACTCCAACATTCAATTGTCATTGTTTGATGACGATGGGCCGTTGAATAAAGCAGATGATCTTGGATAGTAAGTTTTGGTTTGAAGTTAGGTGTTGGTTGACGGTGTTTTATTACATAGTTATCAAGACAAACATTTTGACCAATATATATGATTATTTATATACAACTGATACTCGAATTCATGTTCATGCTTAACTTACAACTCAACTTTTTATTTTTTTGTGTTTTGTAGGTAGTTTTGCATAATGCAACCATCTCTCTATTTAATGAAATATGGCTTCGTCATTGCATTAACCATCATAATTATCCAATAATTTTGTATTATGTTTGGTGCATTTTTAGTGCAAGACTTCCTGTGAAAACGGTGTTTGAACAAGGCGTCCTTGATGAGGTAAAAGCTTGAAATAGATTTAAGTAATGGTCATTGGCCACTTGTTCAGACACTTGTATGTCATCCGCTAGCAAGAAATGATTTCTTTGACCTTTAAACGCATGCAGTTAAGACACCTCCATGCCCTTGCAATTGACTCCGTAAGAAAACAATTTCTTTTATTGATTTTTTGAGATTACTTCTTTGTTTAGTGGATACAATTGCAAGAAGTTACCAGTGGTTCCATTCACGTGAAACTCGAGTGGTTTGACCTATCACATGATTCCAAAGACCTTCAAGAGGTATGTGTGTGCTGGTGTGTGTGTGTGGTTCCATACTGAGTATTTCAAAGATTATCTTACTGGCATTTTTCTTGGTTTAGATAATCTTTACATTCTTGTGTAAACATTGTTATATGAGACTTCGGTTTATTTCCTGTATTTCTGCGACTATGTCCTGACCTTTTGTACAAGTATAACTTTGACCTTTATTGTATTAAACGTTTTGAAAGCTTTTGGCCAGCTGGTACCCGGCTTCAGTTAAATGTGACAAACCAATTGCCAGTTGCATTGCTAAACTAATACATTTTTGCCAAACAGACTATTCCAAATACAGGAATAACTTTATTTGCAGGCATTGAACCTTGCTGGTGCCAATGAAAATTTTTTCTCTGCATTCTTGAATATTTATGTTGACAGTGCAAAGAATTTGCCGGTAAGTTACGTCAATAACCTCCAGTTATATGATGTATTTATTTATTTATTAATCAATGAAATTAATGTTTGAGTCAAGTTTTATTTGGTTATAACTAAGCACAAGATTGACAATGATACCTCATCAAGCTTTGCTGTTGTATCATGAAATAAAGCAATGTCATAATTTGTGCTTTGCATGCATAAGTGCCACAGTTTTTTAAACTTCATTGTTCTCATCCATAGGACTCCCAACAGGACTCATTTGACCCCAGCCCTTGCCTAAGAATATCACTCCCAGGCAAAGAAACCATGAAAACCAAGGTCAGTTAAACATATTTTTACCTATATTGTAAAGTACAAGGCGCTGATAGATCTGCTAAAACGTTCGGTTTTCATCTGGCATTCAAACAGGTAGTAACCAAAGATATTGGAGATCGTTTATGTTACAGCAGTTCTTGCTACTGAATAAAGACAACACAATACAAAAAAGAGCATTACGTCTTGCTATGGCAGTCATTGATGCTTGACAAAATTTTCACGCGTATCTGCATAAATTTTAGACTGCTATGCACACAAACAGCCCAGTTTGGGAGGAAAACTTCCGGGTGCTTCTTAACAACCCATTGTATGACCAAGTTGTATTTGAGGTAAGCATCTTTCCAAGCCACTTTATTTATCACTTGAACTCCAAGTTCCTGCATAGAGCTACATTGTATTGGCATGTGTCTTGAGAACACTGAATTGCTATTGCATTTTCTGAGGAAAGCCGCTGTTTGATTACTTATAAACACATATATACTAAACGACCTAAATGCTGCATTGTTTTGACATACTCATAGTGTTATTCTTGTACTTTTGTACTCTTATTATTATCTTCAATTCTTTTCATTTTGTATGAACTACTGTATGCTTATACATTCTCAGCTAATCAAACCGTTTTGCTATAACTGTTTATAAACTCATGTTCAGAATTGCAGATAATAAAAGGAACCAATGAGATTTTATTTTATGTCGCATTTGCAATATATATATGTATATAATATACAAAGTGATGCAAATAAGGGATGTGCCAAATTGAAAAAGATTTGTGAGTAATATGTTTTTTTTCATATTTGTACATATCTAAATCGAATCTGAAGTTACTGACTTCAATCATTTCACTTTGTCGAAGTCACTTACATACAAATAAATCATGCCTAAACTTTTGATCCTGTTGGCTAATAAGAAATCAGCCTGTTTTCGCTTAACATACTCTTGTCAGTACGGTTGAAAACTTGAAAGCTTTGCCGTTGGTTTCTTACTTCATGCAAAATTAAGGTTTCATTCCTAATCTGCTTTTAAAATTTGGATATGTGAAAATAACAGAACTGGTTGAAAATTGTGCGTGAAGTTCAGATCCCTGTTTGATTTGGCTCTTCCCTATTGCAAACCAATGTAACTAATATCAAGCTGTAGTTGATTTTGACTGCCTAATTTTTTATCCTTAGCGTAAAAGCAAACCAGTAACTTTGATTTTTTGCGTAAAATGTACATGTGACCTTGACATTTATCAGGCAATTTTAAGCGTGTGTATGATATGTGTGTTATCCTTTTCTACTTTACACATTGAAACTGGTCAAGTGACAATGTATAGGCTATAAATTATTAAAATATGTCTTTCAGTGGATAGATAAAGGCATAAACTTGTAATCAATTTAATAACCAGCTTAAGGACAAGCGTGTTAGAGGCAAAATGATACGAAAAGCCTTCGATAAATCACGAGGCAGGACAGAACGCCAGTTCCTGAGCAAGGTTGTTACTTCGAATCCTTTGCATATTTTTGTTGCGATTTTGCATGTGATTTCCTTTATCACCTTGCAGGACACTAATCTGCATTCAGATTTCGAAGTGCTTGCTCCTTACTCTGCAATCTTTTTACTTTTTCAGGCTAGAGTGGTTTCTTTTTACTCATTAAAATTCTTTCAAACTAGAGTGCTTGAAATATCATTGGTGTTACAATCAATCGATACTTTTGATGTCACTTTCGGTTGATTTTACTTGCCCTTGTAGCATATGAATTGTGTTGATATTGTTTATAATTCGGTTGCTTGTATCGTCTAGAATCAAGCTTTTCTTCCTCTTTAGAGCTGAGTGTCGTGCACTTGCGTTGTAGAGCTATTTACGTTGTGTGTCTGTCCTGTAGTGTAAAGCGTTTTGTAAGCTTTAGTATAGATTTGAGGCAAATGCTTGTACGGTGGTTGTCACAACTTATAGTAATGTTTAATCCTCTGCAAAAGCTGTAGCCGATTTTCCAACCTCTATAAACACCAACATAATGCCAATATTTCCCTAAAACAAATGTTTGTCAGAAGCTAGTTTCATTGGATTATTTTATCCTCACTGGATAGTTGTAAAATTGCAACTTAAAATTATATGCTAACCTGAATTTTTTTTGGGCTGACTGCTTATCTTTAACAATAGGTTGCTGACCTACTATGGTGTCATTTCCTAAGATAATTTACCCAGATAACTGCTAGGACACTTACTGAGGAAACTCTTATGTTTATGTATCTGCTACAGTTTTGCACTAAACACCCCATTGCTTGCTCCATTTGTCATATTTCAGTGTTCGTTTTATTTGTTTTTACGTTGATTTACTTTTGTAAAAATTAAACAGAAAAAATGGCAGTACAGTACGATGTGTATTTTGCAGTGTTGTTTACAATCATAGTATGCTTTTGTTTCGGTTTAAGTATAAGGTATATACTGTAGTCTTGTAGATACAGTATAACCAAGTAGGCGGTGTTGCATCTGATTGTTGCTTAACTGCTTTGAGAAAACAATGGTTTATTAGATTAAAATCTCAACATGCTGCTTAAAATCCTGACCTAGATTGTTTTGATTGAAATGGTTTCTGTAGTCTTTTGTAACTTTTCTTGTACAAACGATTATGTTGTAAAATATGAGCCATTGCCCAAAATTTGAGTGAGAAAAAATGGTTACAATGAAATAAACTTAGCGTATTAAACTATCTTTTACAACAACATTACATAGCTTACATAATTTTTCAGTGCTTGAAGCTAATCCATACGTAGCCTGTGCAAAGAGTTATTAAAAAAGAAAGTTTTTGATTAAAAAAAACATAACAAGACTAGTCGCACATATTTTTCGCAACTTATTTTGTATGATATTGCTGTAATATTCAGGTTGACAATACTGTGGGAACATTGGGAAATCTTGGCGTGTTTCGATATTCACTCAAAAATCTTCTTCATGAAACGGATATGACTGTGGAACGTCCATTTTCCATGCACGGTTCTGGACCCAACTCAGTTCTGAACTTGAGAATGACCTTGAGGGTAAGAACTTTGTTAACAACTTAATCAGAACTTTTTCAGTCTCTTTGATAAGGAACTAAGTATTAATTTGATTTGTATATTAAATATTGCTTGAAAATTTTTGTAGATATTAAAACGGAAGGAAAAGACAAATGCACCGAGGAAACCAAACGATATCACCGTACATATGAGCAAATCCACTTCAAATACCCAGAGAAATGGGCCACGTGTTGAGACAAGTAAAGACTTGTAGCTTTTTATACTAAGGGTAGATGGGTGGCGTTTCAGGTTTGGTCAAATCTGATAAGCGCTTCTGTCAGTCACAGTAAACAAAAATGATTAATGAAGTAATACTAACCAGCTACTTACTCCAATACAATGTAAAAGTGTTTTTTATCAATTTTTATGCAAGCTCTAGCCCCCACGCCTTCACCTCAACGTACAACATCCCAACCTTCGGTTGACAATGTGAGTGAAAAGAGTGGCACAAGTTCTGCCAACATCGAATTTGGTAAGTTTTGCCAGCTTTCTATTGCTTCTACCTTGCCTGAAATGTGACTAGAACTTAAAAGCTTTGCTACGAGATGGTTGCTTGAAATGTTTATTTATCGGTTAATGCTAACGATTGATCATTGGTTGTAACTTCAAAACTCATCTGTATGCAGTTGACAAAACGTTGCAAGCGTTCTATGGTAAGATATTTGTTATGCTGTTGTTTTTCTTAAGGAATTCTCAGACAAAACTTGTGAAATTATCACATTTTCTAAGAGGGTTACATTTGTCGTTAGCTTTTTAGTTAAATTAAAATCCTCTATAGTGCGTAATACACTGACTGACTGGCATAATGCATTGTTGAGATATTTTCACACGTCGACCGATGACATAATAACAAGGTGGTTGGTCAAATCAAACCACAAACTATTCAACCAAGGACGGGTAATCCCAGGATAATTTAACCAACACTCTATTAAATCCATCAGAATTCAAATCAAGGTCTATACCACCCACAGACGTTGGTTGGGCCGTTTTGGGCTTAGTCGTACTCAGGTTAACCGTCCGTGGGTTGAATCGACCTGGAACCTGGAACCTAGTAACAGTAATTATGGCCCTGCCGCCCAGTTATAAAAGGGTTTTAGTTTCGTGGCGCTGGTAACTTTCTCCCCAAGTATTAAGAATTCTTTCCGGCAAGAAAAACGCAATGCCGGTGTCTACCCAAATTGCATAGGTTCGGTTTTAAGTCGAAGGCAGATAGGGTACTTGGTTACTTTGAGACTTTTATTTGCGAAATTTTTCTGAATAGCTAAAATAGTAACAATATTTGACCAGTAGTAACTACGAGCTCGGAGGGCCCGTAATATAAAGTTTTGAGCGATAAACCCAAGACTCCAGTTACCAAAGTGACCCAGTACAAACGTAATGAACACTCCAGTCTTCACAAATTTTTAACAGCCGCGTAAGCATCACCACTGCGTAGTAATTAAGGGAGAATATGGGATTGGCAAACAATATTACAAGCTTTCAATTTCATATGCCATAAGTACTTTTCCAATTTGCCGATGTGCACCATATGCTCGTGGACAAAAACGCCCCTTGCATGTCCTTGTGGTCATGCATGATGAAAGTTTGCCAGCTTTGCCTTGCGCGCATACAGATGTTATTCGTAGTTGGACGCAAATTAGTTCGGGGCTATGCTTGCAGTATCGGTTTGTCCATTCCGTATTAAAGTATTCCGTCTCTTCTAACACAAATATGCTAAAACAACGCTAGCGTCACTATCGAGGTTTCTTTCATTGGTAACATTACATTGTGAAACCGTTGCGGTGAAACGGGCAATTTACGATAGCTTAATTAATCTGAGAAATAATTAATTAATCGCCGAATTCGCTAAGGCGGACGCCATTTCATTTGATTGACGTCTACGTTTTATTTATTGCATAATCGATTCACATATGTACAGATTTATCACTACGTTGTAGAACAAATTCTTAACATTAACATAGCTCATTAGCTTGTGACGTAAACAACTAACCATGAAGCGAAATAAAAACCATACTTTTACTTCATATAACTGGGTATACCACCGCACATTTGATGCGTTGTCGCATTGATTGACACTTAAACCAGATAAGAAAAGGTCGGTTTATTTTTGGCATACTACACTCAACAACGCACGTCGCCAAAATTCTGTAGCTTTATGTGCGATTCTATTTGAGGCCTGATCAGATTCCTGTTTCCTATGTTCTGAATATATTCGTCAATTGTCTAGTACAGGGATGTCCAACCTTTTATTGTAGTGGGCCGCAGAAACTATTAAATTTCAAGAAAAATGGGTACATCTTCGAGTCTTATAGTTATATATAACCCTGTTGTTACCATACTATACTATTACTGCACCCCTAAAAGCTGACTGGTACATTTTAATTAGGGTAAGATTGAAAGTTCAAAATACTACTTGGAGTGAAAATGACTAGCGGGCCGCACAAAAATCTCAGGCGGGCCGCAGGTTGGACATCCCTGGACTCTAGTATATGATTTGTGAATTTATCTGAGAATTCCTTTCATTGAGTAGAGTAGTGGCTCGCATGGTCTGAAACATCTTGGCACGTAATGCTCACCGCAATGTTGCAAATGTTTATGATTGCAGCTGTCATGAAATGAATTGATTGCGCCGCATTTCTAATGGCTGTAGACTAACCAACAACAAACTATCGCATGCGAGTAGATTTTGCAAGTGTCGTTGCTCAGCTCAAAATAATTGCTGTATCTTTCATCAATCAATTTCAAAATCATGCATGTTATCGTCATGCTAGTTCAGGTTCTCATTTGTTTCTGTAGCCGCTTCTCAATCACATAAAGAGTTTTGAGCAATTGTTCGTTAATAAGTATCAGTTATTCTTTTCTGAAATATTGGCACACCACGTTTCGTTCAAAACAATTTAGTAAATTTCTGCAACGCTTTCCTATCCACTTATGATTAATGTAAATCTGTCATTAAACATTTGTCAGATGTCTTTTAGTGTTCTGTTTTTAACCTTGACTGTATCATTGCAAAAATGCACAGAAGGCACCCCAGAAACTAACAGGCTTCATCCAACCAGCAGTTTCTCAGTTCAAAGGTCATCAAGTATCTCATCAGAAATGTCAAACATTGGCGCCGTGGACAACCTACGCAAGCGGCTCAATGCTAAGTACTATACATTAACCTAGAATGAATTTCTGTAATCTAATAAAGTTAAACGTTAATCTTGGAAACGTTAAAAGTTTTGTTAAATTTCGCATTCGCTGCCATCATTATCTCGATCTATAAGCACCCGCAGTAATTCCTATCTTCATGTTTTCAATAATTTTTCTTATTAAACCACTAACAATTTTAACGTCGTAACATATTTTCAGACTGACGAGTGAAAACGGGAAGAAGACAATCGACGAGGGACTGGGTCGTATCATGCTCACCATCAGGCATTCTAAGAACAGTCTTGTCGTGCTTGTCGTCAAAGCAGAGTTAGTACATTTTCTCCGACAATAATTTTATCTTGAAATTTGCTTCAACTTACCATATATCTTTATAAGCATTTAAAATTTTGGGATCAGGCTGAGTTATGCTTAACCTAATGTGCTCTATGCTCACGTTATCAAATGTACAAAGGAAGTCAGGATGCGAAAACATTGTAAAAGAAGAACGCGGAGTCTTCCTTTATAGTTAAACAATTTTTTCTACTATACAGCTTGCTCTGCTTGACATACGTACAGTAAAAGAAAAAATAAAATCATCACCGAAACAGTTGTGTGAATTATAGGGAGACTGACGTGGTTATTTGCATAAATAGTAATACGTATTAGTGCGCGTGTGAATAAACATAGCTGGCCATCATGCTTTAAAATATGTTTATATTTTAAAGGAAAATCTGGCTGGGTATGCTTATAAAGAAATGTATGCACCATATTGTGCAGCAATTCGTAAAAATAATCAACTTAACGCAGTTCTTGTTTTTTCGCAGGAATTTGATTGTGTGCGACGAAGACAACAATACATCTGACCCCTACGTCAGAGTTTATATCGTTCCAGACAAGAAGAATCGTTTGAAGACCAAGGTTATCAAAAATAACCTGAACCCAGTGTTTGACCAAAGGTGGATATTTTGATAACAGTTTTTAAAAACGATGCCATGCGGTATTACCAGCAAAAAGTTTTTTTTGTTAACTTTTCACAAACAAATATCTTTTGCAAAGGTTGGAATTCGATATCTCAGCGAGGGAGGTCACCAGAAAAAAACTTCATGTCACGGTCAAAAATCAAACTGGCTTCTTATCATCAGAGAAAGTGCTCATGGGTCAAGCCACCATCGATTTGTCAGAACTTGATCTTAACCAGCCTACCACTCAATGGTATAATAAAACTACAGTCCTACGTGTATGGATGCAGAATAGGCTATATGTCACCTTCTTAGAATTGAATCATTGTACTTGGTATTAATCGGTTGCTTGATTTTTTTCAGGTACACCCTCTTACCAGAAATTTAATGGAAAGTTTTTCATTCTTCCGAGTTTTATTGCCAAGAGATTTTCTTTGGTTATTGCTTTAACGTTTGTAGCAGCCGGCCCTGTAATTTATCACTCACTTCATTTTTAATGCGCTTCGAAAGTATTGTATTTTAAAAGTTGAAGGGTTTTGTTTATTTATAGCTTTCGCGTTTTAATCATTGCAGCATACTAAACTGTAGGGCTTGGCCTGAATTTGCGATTATAATGCTTCTTGCTTGTGATTATTATAGTTACTGATTTGTGTAAAACAGATTTTCTGGTAGGCTAAACGTTAGGCCTATAGCCCTATACAAAAATAGTTCATCGGTGGCAAATAATAACGATATTACCATAATCATGCTTCGTCGTGCTGTATGATTGCCTTTTTGTATTTCACCTCCCGGTGCAAACCGTCATAACGCACGTCAGATGACACCATCTGTTTTGTTGATTTTTTATGCTTTTGTCATCTTTAGATTTCTTCGCTTCAGTGCTATATTTTTATGATTTATCCTTGTCATCAGACATCGTCTGTTTATATTTTCTTTCTGAAACTAGCATAACAATCTCCAAGCGTGGGGCTTATTTGCGCATTGCATCGGTTAAGATTGGGTTTTAAAAACTAAAAAATTATACATTAGACGATTGTTTTTTTCTGTTTGTCACTGTATACTCCTTTCATAGTTATTGACAACTTGACAAGTGACAGTGCGAATGCGATAAATGTTTTTTTGTCTTTACAAAAGATATATTCTTTTTTGATTTTTCTTCTAACGCATTAATAAATAAAACTACCACGACACACGGATAAAACTGTCAGTTGGTTGAAAACTTAGGAAAAGTAGTAACAAAAAAAAACAAGAAACAAAATATTGGTAAACGCAGGAAATCAGCCGAGTTTGAGTTGGTTATGCTTCGTGGTGGTGAAACAAAATATATCGTCCGATTCGTCGCTATCAGATGCTTGCCCGAGCTGAACCAATAAACATGATAAAAGCAAAACGGTACATGGAAGGGTAACATACAAAAGAGCTAAAACGATTAAGTTCAGGTTATTAAAAATGCAAAACATTGCTACCGCCCAAATGTCTATTTGATTTTAGCATTTACACTTTACAGCAGCGGTTCCCAACCTTTTTTGGTGTCGGGGCCGAATTTCAAACTTCAGAGTACGTATGGAGCCGCATGAATACACTCAAGTAAATATAACGAAAATTTTAAAGCATGAAAGCATGTACCAACGAATAGCAACACTAACAAGAAAAATAACACAAATCAATTTAATGTCCAACTTGACTCCAACTCCAACTGACAAGTCAAAAAATAATCGCCCTAATTATTATAAATAGATTTTTTATATTTTTTGTGGGATTTTCAGGGGTCAATGAGAGCCGCAAGAAGGCTAGCTTGGAGCCGCGGTTGGGAATCACTGCTTTACAGCCTTTTTGTTCGGCTTGAATTAATATTTAGTTCAACACTGTCTGTCGTACTTACCACCGTTGTCATCTTCCTTCCAGTTTGTTGTACGTTGCTCCTTCGCAGTCTGACGTCATGATAAGAGAGTGCTGGATATTCCTAGTGAAGTAAAACGTTTAAGGTTCACGTTACGCAAAACTACAAAGTGTTCATACCTCATCTGTATCGTCTTCCATTGGCAAATTTTCCTTCTGACTGTCTCTACTTATTTCAAGCACGTCCACAACGCTCGATTCACAGTTCATGCTCGGCTATATGCAAAACAACACGCGAACATTTCGAAAAATTGTGCTTTTACAGTTTACTTAACAATACAATCAGTTGTTACATTCTTTCGTAGGTTTTTGCGTTTCGGGGGCTTTTTAGGCCTTGCGTGAATATTTTCCTCTTCATCGCCGAATAAACTGTTGACCAGTGCGTCAACACTATCATCATTGTTGTCCTGTGAACCAGAATTGAAGAACAGCAATAAGTAGACACACCTTGAAATACCTACTGCAAGTTTAAACGGCAATTATACTAAAAAGAAGATGTTGAAGAGATGTAGCAGCCCAACAGGCCGTGGTAATGGTAGGCTATCGTATAGGAATCTTTATCTGCGAAAGTCTTTGCACGACATGTACTCTAGAAATATTTATCACCGCTGGTCTTCGAGCGTTTTCGTGTTAGATACAGTTTTTATTTGCTTTTTTAGTGACATGGTCCATATGTAGCAGTAGTTGTTGATAATTGTGTACAACACAGCGCTAAGGTACAGTCAGTAACTTCAACCCTGACAATTATTACGTCCCTACCTTGTCAATTCTGTTCATATCTTCATGAATTTGCCTGTTTGACTGGGTTCCAACAAAGACAGCATCAGACCTAGAGCAGCATTGACGTAAGTAAGATCACTGCTGGAACTGTAGTTATTACCAGCATTACATACCTATCTGAAACATTGCTTTGTCTGTTACAGTTACTAAGTGGCGATCTATTGACGGAAGAACTCGGGTATAATTTATTTGCTGGCTGCTGCCGATAAAATCCAACTAAAAATAGAAATGTAAATGTTACACAATATTTTGGAAACAACGGACCTATAGGCAGTGATGATCAGTAACGAAGTAATTCTGCTTTGGCTACTTAAGTAGTTTTGTTCATGGGTACTTCTACTTTGACTTAGGTAGTGGTTAGGCCAAAATAACGTACTTGAGTAGGTTTACCAATGCTGAAGTAGAAAGTAGTCCGTGTTTTAGTTTGAAGATAATTTTCCACAATTTTCATTTGCAATCACGTCTGCACAAAGCGTTTATATACAGTCTACAACTTGCTTTTCACATAAGTATGCTCTGATGAAGGACAAAGGTATGTCTGAGATTATTTAGCTTTACATAAGATTATGTATTTCCCTGTAGTGGTATTGCTTTTAACAACCTCATGGTAATTTGGGCTTTCACAATCTCATACTTTAGATCAATAACTACTTCTTACTTGAGTAGTTTTGAACAGCAATAATTCTACTTGTAATGGAGTAGATGCTTTCAGGAGTAACGATACTTCTACTTACTGTAAGTAACTTATGTGATTACTTTGACCACCACTGCCGCTTCGTCATGTGAAAATGAATCTCACATCAAACAATATTTTTTTACAAAATCTTGCACATGAATGGTACCATATTACATTTAAGGGTGCTGTACTGATTTCTATTTAATGGTTTTGGATCGTGAGAGGTTTACATGGATCCGCCATCATCCAAATTCAACAATATTTTGAGAAAAATTAAAAACAGAATCCTGTTACACAGATACCTGTATGACGAAATGGAGACACCGTAGCAACGGGTGATGAAAACTTGGGAAATTTTCTGCACCTGGTCATTTTAGGCAAGTTGACAGAGCTATAGTCTGTGGCTCCTAACAAAAACAGCTCTACATCATATGCCCATCAAATCTGCTTAAATTAATTGAAGCTGAATTTAATTTGAAGTCTAAATGCTACTTGATACGTTACCTACTTTGAACAGTAGATTTTATGTGAAAGTTGTTGCATTGGGGTGAGTACTGACTCCACATGTCACAACTTTTTGTAGTTGGCTTCATCACACAATCTTTTATTTCGGTTAATATTTCCTGAAAAGTGTAACAAGAAACATGTAAAAATTTTAAGGCTACTTATTGCAGCTCTTTGTTTGTATTTTAATGTCCTGACTATTAATGATATGATGATTAGATTGGTATTATAATGTGTATCTTAAAAATGATTGTGTGAAAAAAATCTTTACAGTGTGACTTTGAGTGGCTTGGTTTAACACTCCAGCTAGATTCTGTGCTTGTTGTTCTTGTTTGTTGACCATTTCCTCGAACAAAGTTTCCTTCAAAGCATTTTGCTGCTCCACTGCTTGCTGCAGTTGAGACTTAATTGAACTCAACTGCAAAAGACACCGTAACGCTAGACTTTATGAAATCAATATATTCCTGGTCACAGTTTCACGTTATATTGCACCCTTGATATTCTTTGATTAACTAATCTTTCTTAATTTTGGTACAAATCCTAACTTACTACTAGTTCCTACATAATTAAGCTCTCCATACCTCATTTTGCAACATTGTTTCTGCATCATCTTTTCCTTGAATTATTTTTTGCATCATTTCAACTTTTGGCAGCATCTCTTCCATGCATTCTTTCACTGAATACCCAAAAGGAAATATAACAAGAAGCTAAATTAAGTTTAAGGCTCCAAATAGTGACTGCTTTAAAATTTCCTTTGGCTTTGAAAAATTGTTTTTTCCATGAAAATGAGCTCACATTTGTTGATGATGTTTGAAGAGGTTTCATCTAACTTTTCCGAAACTTTTGTAGCAATACCATTTGCTTCCTCACAACATTGCCTTGCTGACGTAAGAAATTCCCCTAACATTTCCCTGTCAAATCTGGAATCAAAACAAAAATTCGAACTGAAAAAAACATTATTTTAATTATGTAAGCAAAGCACTACCCTCGCATATAACTTAACATCTCTATGTTAATGCAGCAAGCATACTTTTCATCCCTTTCTCTCGCTTGTTGCTTGGCAAATTCCATGTACTGTTTTAATTCCTGTTTGCTGTCTGCTTCCATAAAAGGCTTCAAATCGCCCGCATATTTTGCAACTGTTCCTGCGCTATTAGGTCTACTCCGATTTGAGAAAAATGGCACACAATTGCCGACTGTGTTGAAATTCCTTTGACTCCAGCTTTGGCTATCCTGAATTTGAGCCAGGCAGTATCAATCAAGTAATACCTCCTTCTTCCTTTCATAAGAAGTGCTTTAGGCTGTATGCAGTTTTATAGAAAGACATATTTACCTCTGAGGAGTAAGAGTTTGGTAAATTTACAGAATCATCCATCATCTGTGAGCTCTGAGTAAAGTTCTGAGAGCTAGCCGGAGTTGAATATTCACTACCTCCTTCACTTCCTGGAAAACCTACCCTTTCACTTTTCTGCTTGGCTTTTTGTTCTTTCTGTGTAGATAATAAATGTAGTGTATGTTACTGTATCAAAACTAAAGTCTCAAGAGATCTTAAATAGGTAGACTGTGGTCTATTTTGAAGGCTATAATTGCTCATTCAAGATGGGTTTTCTTGCTTAAGTGATAACTTCATTAGAATGGCATATATATAGCCTACTAACTTCAACCTAACTAGAAGTTCTCACTTCTCAGGTAACCTTTAACGCTCAGACAAAAATACTACCGTGGTTAGTGCTTGAAATAAGTAATTGACTTTTTCAACGAAAAAAAAACTTAGTTACTTGCAATGCATGTCTCCTAACTTAGCAGCCTACTTTAAACAACGCCATCTGTCGGGAAATACAGTAATTCTCTCATTCTAATTATGCTGTTATGGTCAAAGTCTGCAAAATCATAACATTATCTTCATAAACTTACTCTGCTTCTGTGATATCTCTGCAACACAGGATTAGGCCGGTACATCTGAGATGTCCATTGTATTGGCTTTGCAGCTGAACCCAGGTTATTTTGGTACAAAGGTCCACTACTCTTCATTGCCATGTTTCTGTAGTTTGAATTTCCCCTGAATATGAAATTCTTACTGAATTTAGGACCTAATGTAGACTAACAATTAAATACAATTTTCTTCAACCAATAAAAGCATATAAGCTAATACCAACCCCAGAGATGCATTGAAAAAAGTAGAAATTTTTCTTTGGGTCATCTTGACTGATAAACCTGTTATGACTAAAATTTGATGTACTAGGCTATAGAGCTAAAAAATATCTAATTCAGTAATGGGCTGATTCCAAAGTTAAACCAAATGAAATAAATATAGCCTTTCCAGTGCCTTTCCGAATTGTTAGCATTTAAAACTATATAACATTCTGTTTAAAAAGTAGTTGCAATGCACTGTTTTGTATTTTTTACATTAACTAATTCAAACAAAGGTATTTAACAGAAATAATGTGTATTTGGTTTCCAGTCTTTGATTGAGAAATTGATAGACTACCTGTGTAAATCTTCCAGCAAACCCTTTGTTACCAGTACCGTACTAGCAGAATTCTGATGCCAATTCTCAAGAAACGCCTAATTCTATTGATTTCAACAAAAGTCTCTCTATTAAGCTAATACCTATGATCTTTGATTTAAATTAATCGTCCCATCACTAGGCCTAATTTAAGTTGATTGCTACACATAAGCAGCTTATTTGCTGCTACTGACTATAAGGCCTATATAATCTAATCCTTCAAATAATACTGGAATTTAATCAAATCGTTGCCTGATGTCCTGGACATTTGGCCTATGCCTTGCCATTCAAGCAAACAATTTGTAAACTTTGCCGGTAATGTAGTTTAGCCTATACCTATATAAACCGTCAAAATAATAGGTAGCAATAACCTATGAAAATAATCAGACCAGCGAAAGCAGACGACTTGTGAACTACGCACAACAAAGAATGCTGACGTCATAGAAAACCATAGAAAACCAAGGCTGGGAAAAACTTGGGAAAAGTTCTAACATTTATTGTTGTGATTGTTGTTCGTAACCTAAACACAAGTTTTACAACGCTGTAAAATTAAATTATTGTTTATATTAGTTTATTTTGCTTCTAACAGCCAACTGCAAAAAATAAGAAAAGTTGGCAGTTGACCCAGGTTAAATAGTTGAATCAACGATATAAAGAACATGATAGGAAACATGATAGAACATGACAGTTGAATCAACGATATAAAGAACATGATAGTTTCCTATCATTTTCGTTATATCGTTGGTTGAATCAAAGCAACGGATGCAGTCGATCAAACCAGTCGTACGATGGCGCTAAATCTAAGCAAAACACTTGTGAGAGCATATAATCATTATGGGCGTTTGTTTGGGTTGGGTTGCATTTTTTAGGTGTTGTAGTATAACGCTCTCAAAGCGTACCACAACGACGCCTGTGTAGAGCGCAATTGGTGGATGAAAGCGCACAACCATGTGAAAGAGGAATCCTAGCCTTGTCATCGGGAAATTAGCTCAGTTGAGTGAATGTGAATGTAGCAGACTATAACTTTATTTTCCCCATTCTGTAAATTTTTATCCTAGTGTTAACTGTTGTTCTAGTTTCAACGCTCATATAGATGGTTTTGGGTTAAATATTTTTTGAGTTTAGGTTTTGTGCATTGGTATAACATCGAGTTTTAATGCTTTTTAGGAACAAGAGAATATATTAGAATATCTGTCTGTCACTTCAGCCAGTGTTTACGTTTTTTACTAACAAAGGAAGTGATTGATGTGGTATAACATTATGGAGTTACCAGAATTTTGCTCCCTAAATGAGTATGGTAACTTAATTGTATTCTTTCATAAAAAATATGCGGATGGCAGGTGACTCAAAGTGCTTAACAAAATGTTTTAGTTGTGTTCCAACCCCGTATGGAAAGAAAGCGTTGTGCACCAGTCATGTCCGGCGCACAACAAAGCTATCTGGTGCACAAAATGAGTCAGAAAAACTACTTTATAAGCTAACTAATTCTCAAACAGGACCATCTGGTGCACACTCGTGCATACCAGAGCACAATTTTTGTTGCCTATCGTTGCAAACCAGTCCTTAAAATTTACGCTGTTCGGTGCACAAAAAAACTTACTTTCCATACTGAGTTCCAACCTGTGCAAAAGTCTGCCCTTGTTTAAGGACCCAAGTCAGCAATCATAATATTGCCATAATGCCATTAATGGACCACACTGCACATATCATGCCATATGGTTTCTTAAAGTTTGCATTTGATATGCAGTTGCATTTTTTGGCATGAGTCAGTTAAATCTCATTTGTAAAAACGCATTCTGATCAGTAAGACCTACTTGCGTTGTTGTTGCATTGCATCATAATGAATTGTTTTTTCATGCATTTTTTTCAAATATTTTGTTATAATATAAAGTCAGGTTATAGTTGGCTGAAAACTCACTCATTTATAATAAAACAAAGTATCGAATACATTCGCCATGCATATTTAAAATGACTTGTGCACGATAGGCTTACTTTGTTAAGAATTGGTATCCAGTCTGGCTCATATTGAAATACCAGTTGACAAAAGTAAAAAGTTACTTTACTGAACAATAGGTGAGCCTACTAAAAATAGTTCTGGTCTGCTGCAGTCCTTGTGCATTTGAAGTCAGGAAATAACCAACAATCTGCAGTCTTTATCTGGATTTGTAAACTAATATGACGGACTGAACTAGTATGATGTCTTAAGTGAAGTTTGAAGAACTTTGTCTGACATTTGCAGTTGTCAGAAATTTCAGAATAAGTAACCATAACTGTATTTTAAGTATAGTTAAATATTATACCGCTATCGCTCTGAAGTTACATACGTACTTGACACAGTGCAGTTGGGCAATTTCCCCCTGCTTTGAACTGTAGGTTACTTATGGTGTTAAATTGTCAGCATCTAGTTGGTGTTGTTGTTGAATTATGTTATCACAATTTCAGGTATCATATATCGGATATTGTAAATTTTATATTCCATATATTGTATATACACTGAACTCGACAGTTATGATTTTTTTACAATTGTTTCAACTGGAAACGTTGAAACTTATGGCTGTTAACTTCATATGCTCTTGACTGTTGCTATTGCAACCATAGTGTTTTTGTTAGAAATTATATATATGGTTTGGGTGCACTGTGTAGTGCACATGTGTAGGTTTTTCAGCGTATTATGATGTGATTTATAGTGGAAGTCACTAAATATTACTACCTTTGGACTGTACTATTTTTTTCATAAAAGCTGAATAGTCAGTGGTCACAATACCTGAAGTCACTAAAGTCAAACTTAGATCAACACAATTAGCCACAAATGAACTGAAAATATGTTTTGGTCATTTGCAGATAAGCTTCATTTTTTGCCAAGAACCTCAATCAACACTAACTTTGCAAGAAAGAAAGCAGTAACCTATTGACTGTGTTACGAGTTGATATTAACGGTCATGTGACACACATTAGCACAATTTATTTTGCATGCAGGTTAAAAACACACATTGACATACGCAGATGTCAACATGGCAAAGTAAGGATTTAAAGATGATTATGATGCCCTTCAACGTTCAAACTGAACAGCTATGCCCAAATACAACGAACAATTGTGTGGTTGGAAGAAAAAATATGCCTTAGAAAAACTAAGCAATAATTATAGTAGTTATGTAATATTTGAAATTCAGTTATAGAAACTGGATATTTTTTGCAGGAAAAAATTTGGTATCGTTCTACTGTGGTCATAAAAAACGGCAAATTATCTGAGTTTATATTACGTGGCTTCTACCGTATAATCATGTACTGGTATCTGGTAGATTCAACATAAATTTGCTCTAAATTGCGAAATGCAAAGAGTGGGCTGACATTTGTGGCAACTTATATATGTAGAGTATATATAACCAGTGAATGTGTTTGTGTACTGTATATATTTCCTTGTAGCTCGTCCAACAATGATAAATTTTTCATTTGTATGTATTAAGCTATCTGTCTTATTGAATATGACGCGTTAATCATAATTGTGTGAAATCGATTGTTGTTGATTAATGCTTTGAATTGCATAATTCCTTTCAACTATTTTTAACTTCTCCATTTGGTAGTCCACTGGTGACTTGTCATAAGCTATTTACTCATTGGGATTAACAGCTTACAATATTTGCAGCATGTGACTAATTCTTTAAATTACTTTGATGTTTCGTATTTAAGCTACAGTTAGCGACTCTTGCTACGCTGTTAGTGGTCCTATTCTATTTCTGCCTGTTATATTCAGTCAAATTTGAATTGAAAGTTGTGTTATTTTTGGAAATTTTGTGGAAAGTAACGTATAGATTAAAGTTTAGATGATTTCAAGAAAATGGTGTACTTTATGTGTCAATTTAAATTTTTTGTAGATAACGATTGTTTAAGTAAACTCTGCTGTATTCCCAACTTAACTGGTGTTTCTTGTTAATTGATACAGAAAAATTTCTTTCTAATTTTCCTTTTGTATGCAACATATTTTAGAGACTTTAGCCAGATCTTATATATTTCTTAATTAAGCTTTAATTTTCAATCATGTAATTGTGTATAATTTGTGTAAATTTCCAATGGCGGACACCAAAGCACCAGCACCAATCGTTGACAGTGAAACCAGTGTGGACTATTATGTTACTACAGTAAAGAACAAAGCAGATGCTGAACCTATCAAAGAAGGTAAAAAAGAATTATTCCTGGTGTGAAAATTCTTGCTTCAGTAACTTCGCTTATGTCAGGTGATGATGTCGCAAAACCCCCAGTTTCTATTGTGGTGTCTGTTGATCGAGCTGGTTCTGTAAAAGTACGAAAGAGGAAGAAGTCTAAAAGAAGAAAAAAGAAGTCCAATTTAGGTAATGGTACAACTTACTCTACGATGCCATGATAGTGTTAATATTTATATAACCCTTTTTATCTTTTTTAGCCTTTGAAGATATTGATTTCCCCAAATCAGAAGATAGCCTGAAGTGAGTGATTTACGAGTGTTGATATTACTCTACTTTTTCCTGCCATTCATTGCAATCGACCTGCAACATCCCTAACGTTTGCATTATGTGCATTCGAATTGTTTTATGATTTGCTCAATATCGTTCAGGCATCAGTCATCTGATTCTGGTGACAGCTTGACAAAATTTCGAAGACGTTCCTCGTCTGTTTCTGAAAAAGATTTCCGAAAAAATGTCAAGAGAAGTCTAAGCAGTCGGTCAACAGGCAAAGAAAATCTTGAGCCAATAGTAAGTTAAATTCCCTAATTTTGATATATTATAGACAAAGTTTATGACAGGCTTAGATTGATGTTACCATATTATGATTTTATGTTGTTTTGTAACTAAGCATGTTATTGCATCAGGATTTCAGTGCTGTCCGACGTCGTGTAAAGAAAAAAAACTCATTTAAAAATAATCGAAATGGCATGCTACTTGATGTGGATACCCCTTTCACTGCACAATCATCTCTTTTAGTCAATGGGTACTATCATGGCATGGAATGTTTTTATTTTATGCACAGTTTTCTGTTTTTTCTCCATTTTTAAAATTACCTGTGCTAGGCAAGGAACATGTCTTTTCCAATCCCATTTAAACCAGTTTTAAGAGAATGATTTATATAAATTCTGTTCTGCATAAAATGAAATAAAATTTATTGTGCAGGCACAGGAGCACATCAATTGATTCATGTCAGGTCAGTTACTGTAAAAAATTATTCGTTTATCCATTGCATTGGTAGTCTGCATTTCATAAAAAGTGTTACCTGCACTTCTATAGTTAGAAAAGGTTAATTTTTGCGAAATAATTCACCACACTATCATGCATTAATATAATTGTTGATCAGTTCTGTTTTGTATGTGCATGGCACCCTTTAGTATACTATTTCCTGATTGTAGGATATATTTTTAGCTTTTTTTATAATATTTCAAACTTTAAGGTAAAATATTGTGCATTGGGGCACTTGACTTGTGAAGCTGTTTGCTTTCAAATATATAAACTAACATTCTTCTACATAAACATTCCACGTTAATGACACGGTTTTAACCAAAGTAAAGCATGACATAAATATGGTGAAATCTGTAAGGCATTTTTGTTTCAACCCTCAAACACGTCACACAGAAATGTCAACTTTGACGTATGTGTTTGAATTTACCTTATATTTTAAGACTACCCTCGATACAAGGATAAATGGGGATGATTCTTCTTCCTCAATGCGTCCTGCTAAAGTAAGTAGATTGAAAGAAAAGTTCTATTGTTTTGAGTATGCTTACTGCACTGAGTCAGCCATTTCCTTTTAGTGTATTGTAGTATTAAAGCTGTGTATTATTTTTTCCTTATTCTCAGTAACATGCTATTACCAACAGATTGTTTCTCTGTTATAATTTACGTCCATCTCTACATTAGCCTACTGAAGCAAAAATTTGCTTGTTTCTTGTTCAAATATTTTCATTTTTTCTAAACTACAGAAACAGGTAAACCGGCAAGATGCTCTTGCAACCCTTGATGCCTTCATGGTGGAAGTGGAAGAGGCAACCACAGTTGCTAAGAAACAGCAAGAAGGAGAAAGATGTAAAGGTGAATAATGTTGGATTATTTTTGCAGCAATGCCTTGCTAAAATCACCAGCGTTTATAATTATTGGTTGTCTACACTGAATAACTTGAGATGATAACCATCTATGACGCTATTGATTTTTTCTGGAATTATCAAATAGTAAGATTTCTTTAGCTTTAGTTTTTCCCCAGATATCATTTAATGTATTGCTATTCATTTCTGGAACATTTTTTCGTTTTATTATTTAACTGTCAAAAAAATCTTGTTTGTTTGTTTGTGCAGAAAAGTACCAATGTTAACAATTGAAAGAAAGTAAATATTTTTTTGTGCAGCTGTTTAAAGTTAAATAGGGTTGCAAATACTGTATGTCCACATCGCTGTAACCACTTTACTTAAGCGCTAACAGTTTTTCAGTGCCTGACTTCAGCAACAACTCTGTCTAAAAAATTTTGCATATTTTAATTGTCGTAGAATTGTTAGCTTTATTATGATTGTGGTACCTTATTGATTAATGAATGAGGGATTACTACTTCACTATGAGCTTAGTAATCCTGTAATTATCTTCTAGATCCAGTATTGAGAAGGTCACATTCACTGACTGAGATTAGCGATACCGATTACGTCATGTTTGACATCAACCCACCAAATAATTCAATCACCAGTGAGTCCACAATTCGGTCAACGTCCACCATCCCATCCTTTGCCATGGACCACCGCAAAAACGAAAGTGTCGGCCAGCACAGCGTCATGTCCAGTGTG
The DNA here is from genome assembly GCF_947623445.1 of Clavelina lepadiformis. Lineage (NCBI taxonomy): Eukaryota > Metazoa > Chordata > Ascidiacea > Aplousobranchia > Clavelinidae > Clavelina > Clavelina lepadiformis. The sequence goes on along the minus strand of NC_135248.1, from coordinate 4,322,871 downwards.
TTTTTGTCTGATCGTGAAGTTTCGATCGAAGAAGCAAGAGTTTTTGATCACCATCGTGCTGCCAATACATCTTCGAGCGACGCTAAATCAGATAAGCGACCAAGATCTCTCTGTGATATAGTTCAAGGTCAGATAATTTCTCTTACCATCTCTTGTATGTTTCTGCCTTTTTCTTTGTTTTATACCTTATATATACGTCTTTTATACATGCAGTAGAGATTTGAGAAAGATACTGCCTATCTAATGCTCGGTTGCATTAGCGCTTGTTTTGAAAACAATATTTACCTACCTTTACTAAAATAATGAAAGTATAAATTTAATTTTGATGTTTTAAATTTCGTTTGAAATTTCAAGAAATTATTTTGGCAGCGACAGATGCTGAATTATTGGGTGAGATCGCAAACAAAAAAGTTACAGAAGTGGATGGTTTGCAACAAAACAAACCACCACCTCTGTTAACTCCAGGAAAAGGTGAGCAAAAGTATAATTATAGTTTATTTTGCAATGAAATATGACGAAACGCAAATATTACAAGCATTTATGCCTCAGGCTAAGTAACCTTATGTTAAGGCTCTTTGTGTTGTATTTTTAGACTTAAACTATGGCATCACTCATCTCGAACAAGTCTGCAACCTCATTGAACAAATAGGTTGGTCTCTAATTACCTTTAGATTGCTATAGTCTACCTTTCTATGGTAAAACGTGAATCATTGTTTATTATGTGTTTATATGGCTTTGACTGCTAATACCGTCTAAGCATATTGCGCTTACTGCTTCTTTCATGTCTTTTGAATGGTGTGACATAAATATGTTTACTTTAGATATTTTGTTTTGGATGTTTTTCTTAGTCATTAGTTTCATGATTTTTATTTACCAAAGCTCAAACAACACTTAAACCCTTTTCTTTTGCTATAATCTATTACTATATTTTTTATCTGGTTTATTGGTTTGGATATTACTAAGCTTACAATACGCATGTACATAGGTGATCTACGTAATGAGAATCAAATGTTAAGGAAACGAGTTCATGACCTCGAATTACAAGTTGAAATTCTGAAGGAATGGAAAGGTATGGTTTTTAGTTCTTTTTTTCACTTTTGTGATTTTTGCCATGTTTGAAATTTTTCCTACATTTAAAACAAATTTTTCCTAATTAGTGATTGCGTGCTGATTAGTGGTAGTTACTGTGGCATAATGTAAAAAGCACTGAAATCAGTTAAGCCCTAACGACCATTTTATCTTCTCTTTAAAAATAACTATGACTGACATAATTATGCGCATGCACTCTATAGTCTCACTCTACTTGCAGTAGTGCTCTGTGATAGGTTCAAGATTAAAAATTTACTCAATTTAGACATAAGTGTTTCTTGCTCTTGTAAGTGCTTGTTTTAAAAGAGTGTAATGGCATCTACGTGTGATCCTTCACACACTATTGTGCACTGAAACAAATCAGTGTGACTTGTTTTCTGCTTCACGCTGTGTCTGGAGGTCACAACAAAGGCATTTTTTTCAAAGCAGTTGAGCATGTCTAGACTAAATGCATCAAGCAAGCTTTAAATTACTATACCACCAACCAAGCCATCACCATAATTCAGATAAATGATAAAAAACTTTTTCAAAGTTATTGATTAAACCTTGTGTTGTTACAGTCCCACACGGTAAGTCTGATTTGAACAAGCTGGACTACCACTCATCATTCAAGAGACCGTCTCATCCCGTGGATCGTATCAGAGACGCGATATCGAGGTTAGCCGAGATTTTTACTTGATAAATCATTTTCTACAACATTAACTGATTGTCCAATTACGTGCTCCTATGTGCATGCCTTTAATATCCAGCATCAGTGTATAGTCTTCCCTTCACTAATTAGCAATTAAGAAAAATCCAAACCATTGCAATGAAACTACTGCATATATACCAGTTGCTAAATTTCATCGTATCCAGGTCAAGAAAAATAAGCGTGGACAAAATTGGCAACTCAGCTCACGATCACAAAACAATAAGCCAACCTCTGATGCTATTGAATGATGGTATGTACTTGCGTAACTTATTTACTGCTAGGTAGTTTCAGTATTCCTTTAAATGGGGTAATTAAAAGTTGAATGACGTCACATCACATGACATCAAGAGTGCCTTCACTTAAAGTTTTGCGGTGTCAACTGTTAATTAATTAATTACTGGAAGTGGTACTGGTCAGGTTCTTGTTGTGATGTTGTTTCCCAAAGTTTTGTCTAAACGTCGTTATTGTTAAATGTGCATTTTTTTTCAAGAAATATGCGTAAACTGTCCAGTAGCTGAATAAAACTTCCGTTTGCAGATCCAAACCATGCCGTTTTGCTTGGTTCGTCGAACAGTTTTAGCGTGATTCCGGATAGACCTGTAATATATAGCAACGTTCGCCTAAAGAAAAATAGCAGGTAGCATGCTACATAGTGAAAGCGTCCATCATAAAGCAACTGACCGAGGGTGGTAACTTTATTTTTCCCTGTGTTAGACGTCATAATTATTCCAAAGATGACTTGGATCTCTTTACGAAAGGTCGTTGGAAATTTTGGAAAGGTCAAGGGCGAACGTTTGAGCAACCTCTGAAAAAACAAGTGATATCTTCCATCAAGGCCGAACACACCCAGGTCAGAAATTAAGAATTGTTCATGATAATTAACCACGGTAAAACATTACAATGGATGCAGCAGAGCAAAAACAAACAAAAATTGGAGACGAAACAAAATCGCTTGCTTTAATAATAATTTGAGCTTGTATTGAACCAGATGATTTTGGTTGAGTAAGTTCAGGAAGAATTATCGCCCTTGTTTTCGGGGTTTGTAAAAATAACGCAATCTTGTTTTAAGAGACAAATGGAACGGGAAATTCCTTAATTTCTTATCATCAAATTTTTTCACCTTTAAAACACTTCAGATAGCTATAGAATAGACAGTAATACCTGACTGCATATCCATAGCACTTTATGAAGTTGTGTTGTTTGTTGGTATAATGTGTTAAACTGCAAACAATCTTACCACCCACCTATGCTTACGTAATCTTTGGAAGGTAATTACGCGCATGACTAAACTAAAATACGTGAAAGAGATGTACTGAATGAATGCATCGTTAGACTCGCCGCATTCCAACTGTTCACAAAACCAGAAAAAATGAACACAATTGCAACAGGAGAACCGTTTTTTATTGTCGCGCATTTCGAACGTTCTCCTGTTTCTACTCAGCTTTCATATCACCTTCTCAGCAGCAGTATTATCCTTAACAGGGGTCGGCTGTACATCTGAAAAGCGCTAGCGTCACACTTGACTCTCTGCTGAATAATTTGGACAACGATTTTAGCCAGAAGATGATTCAGTGGCAGTCGTCCGTGAAAACAAACCGAGGTAACTGCATTTTGGTAACCCCCAGTTTTATATCCACACCTGAGCAGCTACTGTTATTTCCTCTTAACGGGATGTATTTTAGAAACTACCTTTGTACACCCCCTTCCTTATTTCATTCATATAAACTGGCCTTTAGTTATAACGTGGGTTTTAGTGAATCAATAATACGGTGCTTTGAATGTAATTTTTACAATTGCTTAGTCAAAGTAAAGGCTTCGGTATAATGATCTCATGAATCTTTGTTGACAGCGTAGCTTATTTTCCTTGAATCTAAATAGCGAATTTTTTTCTACTAGCGTCTTCAAGGGCATCGGAACCACCGCTGGACAGAGGAAATAGACCCATAGGGAGTTCTTCCACCTTGGTTATGACTTCCAGTGATGAGACCAAAACAACCAAATCCGTTTCTCCGTAAGTTCCAACCCAGTTAAATCCTGATAAATTTGCGTCACTATATACGTGGTAACGGCAGAGAAGTACGTTGCCAGCATTGCAGTACACAATCGGGCTTCGATTAAATTTGAGTCCATCTTTTTCAAGTGATCTAAATAGACCGGACTTCAACAGCAAAGGAGGCCGCCGATTCTGGGAAAAAGTTTCCGCTCGGAATTTATCTTGGCGCAGCGACCACAGGTACGTTGTCGAAATCGCATGACGTAGCGCAGATAAATTTCGTTTACTAATTAAGACTGTCTTTCCCATTCTCCACACTGCCCAAACTACCGTCCAAACTTGGCAATTTAAGTAATATTTCATTTGGTAAAATATTTTAATTGCCGTTTGCCCTGGGTGTTGCGGGATTAAATAGGATGAGTAAGACTTTGGAATTTAGTTCATGGCCGCAGCTATCTACGACATCATACGCGCTGTTTGTGCCTGCTTCAGCTTTTATCTTTGAAAGCTTACATGCCTGTTTGCACTGTATTAAGTTAAAGATATACTTTGCAGGAGAACAATGTCTGAGGACCAGGTCGCTGCATCCAACGCTGATTCAGACAGAGGTATAGATCTGAAAAGTACATTACAACTTGCTAGTATTTATAGACGAATATATTTTAAACCATGTGTGTGCACAATCGCAACATTTTAACCATAATTAACATAAAGAATTGAAACACGCTTTACGCAAATTACAACAAAAGCATAAACAAGCCAATACACGTGTTTGCAGAAGTAATTAACCAACAATACATTATGTAGAGTCAACGCTAACTAGATCAAGAAGCGCTGCTGTGGCTAAGACATTCCACAAGTCAATGCCATGCGTGACGCAGCAAGGTATGTTTGTTTAGTTTATCAAGTCAACTGTACGCTCAAGGTTCGGTATTCTTTGATCAATACACTTTAACTTTTGCAGAATTGGGTGGTGCTGAGGATACTAAATTGCCAAGTGGGACCCACGCAGGTAAAAAACATTGCTAATACAGTCTCATCACAATAACGTTGCGAACCGGCTTTATATAGCGGCGTCGATTTATTATTGGACATTTGTTCTATACTTATATTACGTGCGATTTTAATATACTTGCGATATTTATTTTGTTCTTACTTGCTCAACATCGTTGGCATAATGTTATTTTAGTTACCCAGTCCCTCAATTCAGCCGAATGGTCGGCCATACAAGAAGCTTTCCCCACCACCAGTAGTTCGAATGGAAAACCAATCCAGAGGTCCGGGTCTTTAATTTACCTTGCAATAATACAATAACTGTCCGTGTAATGCGTGTAATTACTGCATGTTTACTCATCTTTGCTGTGCCGGCAATTTTGATGCTGTTGTATTATAGCACGTGTTATTGTAAGGTTTGTATATCCAATTATTCGCATATCAAGTCCCTTTACCTCTTTCAAGCAGTGGGCAGTAATTTGGCCATTTCTGCGGTATAACAACAATCCGGATTACATAAAATGACGGAGTTAAATGAAATTTTAAATTTAATCTCGCTGTGTCCCAGGCTTTACAGCGGCAGTCAAGCTCGTTTCACTTCTCCGTTACGGAAGAAAAACAACAACAGCAACAAACGGAAGAGTTGGTCTTTTTCGAAACCCGTCGCCTCAAAATATTATCTGCCCTCGGGTAACAATGACCTGGCAAAATACATGGGACTTTTGTGTAATAGAGTAGCTAAAAAGTACAATAGAAATTACCTAAGTACTATCAAGATTGCCTTGCACCTGCAAAGGTAACTGTAATTACGCGCTAATTGTTATCAATGGCTCTCTATGCAAAAGTTAATTAAGCGCATATTATTATGTACCTGAGCCAAATGAACATTTTCCTTTGCTTTTCTCACCTACAGACGATTTCGGAATGGGATCAAATGTTGGAATCGCAGAATCGATTGGACAGCAAATGACCCTTGACCTTGATAACGAAGACGTGAAGAGCGCCACCAAAGGTCAGAATGTTCAATTTCCATCAAAGCAGAAATCAGGCGTTTTGTGAATTTTAACTTGATTCTAACAGACGTCAACAGCGAGGAACTCGGGTACCTAAAGAGGAGTACGGTCGTGTTACGTGAAAAGGTGATATTATTGTGTTTTGTTTTCCATCAAAGTCTAATTAGAGTCGTCACCCTTGTAACAAATAGATAATAAAGAGAAATAGAGAGATGGGCTGGTTTTCAAATTCCACAAAGTAGCAATGGCCACGGGCCACGGCAATCGCAGTTAAACACATATATTATTAATATGATGCAAACTATATGAAGCTGTTATGACGCTCTGAAGAAGAATGATTTGATTATTATCGTAGTATATATTCAGCATTATGTGAAATATGTATTTCACTGCAATTCACGTAGTCATTGCTACTTTGTGGTGTTTAAAAGAGAAATAAATAAATCAAAGTTACCTTTTAGTTGAAAGCATTGGACGATGATATGGAAAGAAGTCCATCACAGCAAGGTGGTAAGTAAAATCTTGATATATGAAATGATACCTTGGTACCTTGGTACCTGAAAGCACAAAAACACGTTAAACAATGGTTCTTTCATGTAGTACGACGTCGACCGCTTTCTTCAATTTCAGCATTCCAGTCAGGTGAGTCTGCTTGCTCATTGGAACTTAAAGGTTTTTTGTTTCGATTTTTTGCCTTAGCGTTTGATTTCGATGCTGAGATTTATCTTGCTTGGTTTTAAGTTAAACAATCATTTATTTTAATTTGCCATCTGTTTTGTTATATTATTTTGACTAGTGTTTAATGAAAAGTACATAGTTTTCAATCACTTGCGATTGAATTTGTATCAGATTCGACCAGAAAGGGCACCAACGGGCGTAGAAGGTTCGAATTGCATGCCTGATATCTAACTCTGTTGTGCCCTCTATGAAGGTTATTAATTTTGACACTTTGTAAATTGCTAACCCGTAGCCGCATTATCACTGTTCATTGTGTTACCATAACTCAACTTGTTTCACTGAATCCCACCTTGTTTCACTGAAAACTTCAGCATGAAACGTATTTGGTGTCAAGGCGTTCATCCAGGGAAGTTTTCTGACTGTTTAGCAATTTAAGTCAAACATTCACATCATTGCCTTGTTTCAGAATCTTTTTTTCCGTTCTTTTGTTTTGAACTTGGCTGGTAAGGGAGATGCTAGGAACCCTTCGGTCATGCATGGTGCACGCTGCTTGCTTCTTTTTCTTCATTTTAACTTACCTCTCTACACACCTGTTACGTTATGAATCCTTCCACATGTTGAGAGTTCAAACATGTCTGATCTTTGCTGATGCGTTATAACCATTGCGAGTTTCATGTGGTTCAGAAGTCGTTTAACATTTATCCTAAACCTTCGTTTTAACAGCTATGAAGATAAAATTTTTGTCTACACTGTCATGCATAGGTTAAGACAATAGCTGTACAAATCCCGACCGATCAATGTTAATTGAAATCCTTAAATTTCAATCTTTTACCTTAACCGAGTCGTGAATAATTCTGTGATATCGCGCAATCGGATTTATTTGCCGTCTTGAACCACATTGAACCACATTGACTCTTGAACCACATTGAACGCAGAATTTTCGACCGAACTTCATTGGATAATTTCCGTTGACGTTTAAAGGTTTGAAGCTCTATAGCGATATCTGTGTATTTATATGAGTAATCTGCTTTAGGTCGTGGTGCCCGTTTTTTCCGGCCCTCAAAACACGCCGACATCCTACCACTGTCTTCGTCTGACGTCCGAACATCGGAGCGCGTTATGATGCCTCTGATGGAGGAGGCCGAAACTCTTGCGACTTATCAGAGCCTACCCGAGCTTAGCTCCAGTCGCGATGATTTCACTTTTGACAAAACAGAATGTTACGATGAAACAACGAGTAAGACTCGACGTCACACCATCACTGTGCTTGATATGGATGAGGATGCTTCGTTGTCAAAACGGGATGAAAGACTCTGCAGCAGTGTTCCCTCCTATTTGGATCAACAGATTTCTCTTACTCCAGTTCCGAGCCTCATCAGCCAGAAGATCACTACCTCGAGCGAGGTCGTCTCCTCATCAACCAACAACGGGATGACCGTGAGGAAATGGGTCACGACGAACATGCTGAGCAAGAATACAAAGTCGACTTCCTCTGAGTCCACCTTTGGAGCATCGTCATCCAGAGAGAATTCCCCGGCTCCGAGTCAAGCGAAAATCAAGAAGCGCAATACTATAAAAGAAAAGTTACTCAGCCAAATCCACAAATTGTCTCCCAAATCTCATAAATATGAGGGAAATCCTCCCAGCAACAGTGACACATCCCTAGATTCGGATGTGGGTCGTGGTCGTCGGCGAAAGAAGAAATTTCACATCCCATCGTTCCGATCAAAACCTCACCAGGAAATTCCATCCTCCTACTCAACAGATGAAGGTAAAAATCTTGCCAAAGAGTCACCGAGCAAAGACTCCTCCTCTTCCTCCAAGACAAAAAAATCAGAGAAGATCACACAGATCTCTGTGCAGTTGACATCGGATGCTGTCGGATCCTCCAATCGTCGCAACTCTGCAAGTCCTCCCCGGATTGTGAAGGGCCTGGTGAGTAGATTAAGCAAGAGGTTCATCCCACACGAAGTGAAATCAGCGGACTCGAAAATGAACAACTCGGATGTGTCGAGAGGCAAGAGCGCAACTTTTGTTTCTGCTAAAAATCTCTTCGAAAGCTCTTCCAAAGATGAAGAAGCGAGATCACGGGCGCTTAGCGAATCGAAGCTCTCTGTGAATGCAAACAACAACAATAACGTTACTTTATACTTTCATTACACAAGGTCGCAGTAAAACTTCTTGCCGTTACGATCGTGAAATTGCTGCGCAATCATCGATTACATTTCGTTCGTTTGATTTCTGCTTGAGCGTTGACTTGCATTGTACTCAGGGTTTTTGGCTATTTGTTTGTCAAATGTTTTTGACAAGATTATACGGTTGTGATATTTTCAAGAAGAAAAGTTTATTTGTGTTACTCCCTACGGTTATGTTTTCTTAAACGTACACAATCAATCATCGCTATGGACTTAGAATAGATTTCTTTTTGAAATAAGTCAAAGTTAATTGTGTAACGTAAACAAAACTTTAGAAAAGTAAAAATAAGATTGTTTGACAACTATTTTATTCTGATCAGGCCTGTAATAGTGTTAAAGGGTCAATTTTGTACAAAGTTTTACGTTCGTAAACGGATTAGATTTTTATGTGGAAACTAACTTATTGTAGCTCTTGCGTCAAGTGGATTTTAAGTCTAACACAACAGATATAAAAATTTCAATGAGCAAAATTTACTCATTGCAATGAACTTTTACATTTGTAATATGCGCAATAGATCTGTTAGGTACGCATTGACTTCATTGCATGTTATGCATACACAAATTGCAATGTTTCAAGCTTGTGCAGTGGAAAGCCTTTAGCAACTTGCCTTCATTAAACTACTGGTTATGTTTTATACCTTATCCCCTAACTTTCTATGCAATTTTCGTTACTGGTGGTTTTATTTTCGTAAACAGATCAAGCCATTTCTTTTCACTCCTACGGTATATATATATATATGTTCATAACGACCATTTTCTTGTATTATTAATCGTCCTCATTTGGAAACCTGCAATACAGTTTACCTCTGAAATTATTGTGTTAGCTGCTGACAGGCAAGTAATTTGTCGGAAATGAATCATCGAAAATTTTATTTGGTAATAATAATTTACATGATTTTGGCGACCAAGATACATAAAAATCATCTATAATCATCATCCCGTATAGCATGCAATAATAATCGAGGGCACAGCTTGCTATTTACAGTAGGGTTCTCTCAAAACCTTCAGATCATGCACAGCGACAGATTACAGCATTCATTACGCGCTATACAGCCGACGCCATCATCAATAACTCTCAACAATACTTTTAATAAACTTTCTCTGTTAAAAGACAACAAGATAATATTAAAGCTCGTCAGACTCTGGCAAATATTGTGATTGTCCTTGAGCGTCGGGACTGATAGCTTCTCTCATATCGATCCCGGCGACTTTGGCAAGATTGGCGTATCTGTGTGGCGTTCTTATGCGTCGACGGTTGGTCGGTTGCTCTCCGGCAGTTGGCGCTAAAGACAAAGAATGTTACCGGCGATATCCTGTCAAATGCGCCTTTTTAATTCAGTTTCTTTATTTTACTCGGTTCATCTAATTAATTATTTATACTTTAATTTAGCTTCCAAATTACAGTACTTATAAACTAACCAGTACTCATGTTTCTTAACCACTTTAACGGTTATTATTATTATTACTAAATCCATGGTGCTGGGTTTTAAAACATGGCAGAGTTCACAGAAGTCTCAAAATAGAAAGACTAACAATAAACGTCGAGTTTGCAGTTACAACTGGAAATTCCCGCTTTGCTACTTGCGCTACATGTGTACCAAGCCGCATCACTCAGTTTTGCTTGAGTTATTTGAAGGCAGACATATCCAGAGTCGTCCTGGTATAACCTGAAAAAGTATCGGGGATCGCTTAATACCCACGCACTTCAGATTACCCTGGTCAAGGATGTCTTGGTTTACATTTTATGCAAGGCAAGTTTGACCTTGTACCTACACGGCATTATTACGTGTACATAAACAATTGTTAATTAGATGCTGAAGAATTGATCACAATCTCGAGCTCTCTAATAATCATCTAAAATAGGTGACGACATTCGTACTGTGTTCTGTTGTCATGCATGACTTGATCTGATCCCTGTTTCCAGCATATGATTGGTCGAGGCGAGCCGATGACTCTTGCTTCGAGACGAACGGAGTCGCCCTCAGCAACACATTGGGCAGATAAACGTTGTATAAATACAGGGGCAGTAAGTTGCTCTCTTGCTGTAAGCAAAAGCAAACATGTTATCAGTAAATGATTTATTACAGCCTTCTATTAACATTAGGCTTATTTGAATCTAGTTTTCAAAGCTTCTGTGCGATGTGACTTACAAGCTGAACGTTAGATGCTAAACAAAAAGCATGTGTAGAGGTAAACCACACAAACCAGATACCACAACCAGACAAAAGATGGGTGTATTCAGCTTTCAGTTAAGGAATTTCACTGCATCGTTAGCTTGTCTCAAGCTCTCAATATAACTCTATACCCGAAAGTTACATTTACTTACGTGTGACATGTAGCTGAACGTGAGTGGTTGCAGTTCCCGCTTTGTTTTTTGCAGTGATCGTGTACTGTCCCTCGTCCATCGGGGACACCCGTTCGAGCAAGAGGCTGTGCACGTTGTTCTCGCGGACGAGAATCTTATGAAGAGCGTCTTGGCGTACAGGTCGTCCGTTAATCAACCATTCTAGGTTTGGAATTGGTAAGCCTGTCACCTGAAGGTAATTTAACCTTATACTGGTTTAATTGCTTCCTGCTTTTGCTGGATTTATTTGACACTGAGGTCGACGATGCTTATCAACAATGTTTAAACGGGATAGAGATTGTCAAGTGCTTATGCCTTATACTGTAAATACACTACCAGAAAATTTCTAGCCACAAGACAAATCTACTTTCCTTTTAATATTAATGTTCACTGACCCCTTTGTGGGTAAGTAAGCTAGTCTACGTATGACCCGTTTTTCGGAAAATTGATAAGTGAAAACAACCGAAAACTGGTCAAGTATAACAACCCTTCTTGCTTTTTAAATGTTTTTATAAAAACTCGTCAAAATGTGCCAGATGTTGTGTGTAGAAAGATCCGGTAGACGAAAAAGAATTTGAAGCAAAGGAAATCACCTTAACGTCAAATCGAACCAACTTTCCTTCCTCGCTACGGGTTTCTGCCGATGGTTTCTGAATGAACGTAGGTCGATAATATCTTTCAACCGGGCTCTCTTCATCAACTGCGAGCTCGCCTTTCACCGGAGCCCTGAGAAGCGGTAAACGAAGAACGTTTTAATCGCATTCATTCGAAACAATTCTTATCAACTAACGCATCCATACGGTATCAAGCGATGATGGTGACAACAATAGCACTCGTGTTAGCATGAATATATGGCAATGCCCAAGTTATTTCATATGACGATATAGCAGTCACTGACAGTGATGCGCAATGAATATCAATGATCTTCTTTTCTTACTTATACGTGAACTCTACAGGTGACGTTGCGGTTAGAACTTTGGTTGAGGTCAACCGTGGTGACGTCACACCGTACGACGGGGCTCCAGCAGAACGTGGTGACATCATGCTTGTGACAGGTGAACTGAATAGTGATGTAAAAAAGGAAAAATGACAACAAAATGCAAGTTTTGAAGTTCTGAAAGTCAGACATGCAAACCAGCTAATCACCGCAAGTAATTAAAAGAAAAGTTCCATGATTAAAAATTAATGGGTGTGGAAAGTTTAACACACCGGCGCTTGCACTGGCGTGAATAAAACAATCAATGGTGCGTGAAAAAAACAACAAAAAGTGAATCAATGGATGAGTTTATGTGCGAGTTTTAAGTTATAGAAACTATTTGTACAGATGTACGTGCACTTAGTACAAAAAGCATGCAAAATATAAAAGATTTTCACCAAATTACCTTGGCTTAACCAAAGAGGGCGAGTTAACGCCATTATTCACAGACGCTCCTCTTTCCGATATCATGGCCAGTCGTCCGGTACTGCTCACGCTTCCCTGAATTTTTATCGATTATAATCGATAATTATCATTATCGTTGATTAAAAATCGATTAGTAAAATAATAAACCGTAGTTGAAATTAAATTGACAGCATGCAGATTTCCAATCAGGTTCTATATGCTCTGATTCGACTCATTTCACATTCTAAGGTATACCTGTCTCCTTTGGCGTTAGCAGGTACAATAAGTACAAGCTTAGGTTTTATTCCGAGATAGCCAGTGCTACACGTTACTCCCTTATAGGCAAAACAATTATCGTTAACTAACTAACAAAGGAAAGACTTCGCACTGGATACAACAACAGAAAGACTGTCTTTTATAGTCAATCAGCCATTAGACACAGCTTTGTGTAACGCAGCTGTTATGCATACTTAAAAGCATTCAATTAAGTGTACGGTCAATTTCACCTCGAATCTATTCGTCTGTGCAAACTCACCTGCGGATTTGCAGCAAGAGCGGTGTAGTTGCCGTCATCTTCCATGCATAGATGAGGGATGTGAAGCTCGTATCCTCCTTCGTCATCCGTCCTCTGAAGATAATGCTGGGATCGTTTTGAGATCTGTTTACCGTCCTTGAACCAATAGATCTAGAAAGGTGTGAAAAAATGTAGAATATAGAGATTACAATTATATACAGATTATAGATTATATATTATAAATATAGAGATTAGAAAATTTGCCAATGCAGACATCAAAAGCTTTCGCACTTACTGAATAGTTGAGTATATATGATAACTGATAACTCTTTTAGCGTTGACAAACGAGGTCACCCGATTTTTAACCAAAGATCGGGTGACCGCCTTTGGTTGGTTTTTAGACATCCATTAAGCGAGGTGTTCATGCGGAATTTATAACATAGGTTACGATTAAAGAACAATAGTCTCACACTCGTAGCAAGCGTTATACGAATGCAACTGCGTTTACATACAAAATGTTCTCAGAATGCCTTTGATTTTAATGCGAGCCGCCTCGAAGACCGGGCCAATTGTGCACAGCGCACGAGTACATAAAGCAGTTTTCTTTGTAAAGCAGTTTGTATGGTTAGTAGCAAATTACTAACCTTGGGTTTAGGTTTTCCTGAAACACGGCAAACAAATTTGGCGGATGTGCCATCCATCGCTTTAAAGTTCTTCAGAGTACTTGTGAAACCTGGTGTAGTCTGTACAATAGATGCATATCTGTATGGTTAACCTTCGAAAGAATAGTATATGACCATATGTGATCTCATAATAATGAGTAGAATGCTTGAGTTTTAAACACAAACACCCAAAAACGGCCACGGACAAATTTGACCTAAAACGACTAACAATAGCCGGCTCCTAACTTCCTTATAAAGCTGTCTATCAAAAATAACAGCGGGTCATTTCCATAAATGGAACTACAGCGGCTACGGACAGAGCATGTGGTAAGACAACGATTGGCTGAGGCGTGTGCTGGAACAAAAACAACATGGATTGCGCATATTTTGTAAATGACTCAAACTCGAAAGGGCTGTATTCGAATGACAACAACAAGCATGTAGCGCATATGTATATTTGGTAAAAAGTAATGCAGAAGCTTACGACCACATAACGATATACGGGGCGCTCACTTTAATTTCGTTAAAGGAATAAGAACATAACACGGGAAGAAAATCCAAAATTTTGGAAAATGACCATCTTGGAATGAAATGACCATCTACACCAGCGGTTCCCAAACTGGGGTCCGCGGACCAACTGGGGTCCGTAAAGCAGTTTCAGAGGGTCCGCAATGAGAATTAGTCTTTAAAGCTTTTAAGCAGTTTCAGAGGGTGGATGTAGTACACGACATCAGAGTTGCGCTATCCAAAACCAAATCAATCATTGATGAGTTATTTGCAGCAAAACAAGTGCACCCATCCTATTAAACGCCTGTCGTATTTGTTAGTTTTTGCTTTTTCTTTCATTGGTGTGGTTTTTACATTTTTTCCTATAGTATTCTTTGATTTTATAGGGCCGCGAAATATCAAAATAATTGCAAAGGGTCCGCCAGGCAAAATTTTTAGAAAAGTTTGGGAACCGCTGATCTACACCCAGGAATGTATTTAGTCAATTAAAGAATTTGTACGAGAACTTTTTGCTTTGATGGGATTACTCAGGCTATTTTGAACATTTCTCGGTTATGTTGTTAATCTGTTTTTGATATCAAAACGCGTTCCCAATACAAGCAGTCAATATTTCAGTGAAAAATGCAGCCTACGCTCGAAGCTATATTTCCCCCGCTTCATTGTTCACCTAATCTAATTTAAATGTTCCAACGCAGGTATCCAAATCGCATATCTTTTTGCAGCAAGCTGCGTGTGACCTGCTTACAGAAAAATATTCACTTCAAACAATAATATACCAGCATAATTGTTTGAATGAATCGAAATGATCAGACCTGTTCAGCTTCAGGAACCTCTTCAAATATGGCATCTTCAGGATCTTCGTTAACTGGTGGTGTTCTTTCCAGTCTGTATTCGATCTCGTTCATGAGCCGTTGTTCGAAAGTTGATATTTTATATTCCTAAACGTACAATTGTAGTAAAAGTGGGAAAACGAACGGTGTTTGTCGGCTTTCTGGTCATAACAGTTAAAATTTACGGTTTTAACAGCAATCATAAATGCAATGTAAGTTACAAAGCAAAAGAAACTGAAATAAGAAGAAACAGTAAAAAGTAAAGTCCAAACAACTGCAATAACAGAAGCAGTGTGAGTAAGTGAAATAGAAGCACAGGCTATGTGGCCAGTCGATACATCATGTTCCCATACGACCTTTTTGTGGTTGCATTCGATAAAGAAAGAATGCAAAATGATAGGATAAATGCTTTAATTAAACGCTTTGAAAGTTTACAAAACGCTTACTTAAACGCGTAAAACATAAAGACCAGTTTTAACTCGTTCCCACAAGTGAATGGGCGTTATGTGAAAAATACGGCCCTCAGGCCAACAATCATCTAATTCTAAACAACTATGAAATGACGCGGAGATGATCAAACGGCGCATGCAGTGAGTTGTTTTGTACGATTTCTATGTGCAAAGAATTGCGTGTATGCAGGTGAAAATACCTGCGGTTCGATTTCTAATATAGCAGCCAAGGTTGGCGAATAAAGAATGTAATCTCCCTGAACCTCGCCAGCCTAGTGAAATCGAAAGAAAAGAAAGATACGTTGAGAGTTATGAGGCTATAGGGCTCTATTGCACCTGTGGAATTAGCCGCGTTGGCGACATCGGTGATGATAAACTCATAGCGTGCCTTAGCTCAATATCTCGTTCAATAATGGCCAGTTCACGATTGACCTTTCTCTAAAAATCCAGTCCCAGGTCAGTGGTTTTTTATTTAAATCAACATCAGCTCTAAAATTGTCGTCATTTACAACAAGAATCTCGATAAGGTGTCTGGTACCTGTCTTTCTTGTTGTTTTGGTACGGCCGCATTTTGCGCAACCTCAGCAATGACTTGATCTTTTTCAGTTTTGAAGTTGTGAGTCTCGTCCGAGCTGTGACTAAAATAAAAACAGCGAAAATCTCTGTTAGCCTTTATCAGGTACAACACGTTAAACGCAAGCAATAAAGTACAACGTAACGTACGACGATTGAGGCGAGTGGTACACTGCCGTTGCCATGGCTGATGCTGCAGGTGATTTTGCGTTTGATGACGTTGTTGAACTGCAGGCAAAACATCACGACTACGTATAATGACTCTTCACTGAAACATGCAAGCGTAACTAACAGAATTTATATAAGTACCCGTTTGCCGATATATGAGCCTGCTCGTTTATATGATGACGTAATGGCGGTGATGACTTTGGTGATGATGACGTAATATCGATATCGGGTTTTATGGTTTGACCGGCAGTCGTCACAACTTGCTGCGAGTTTTCAACTTTCTTAGCAGAGCTTGAAGTGCTAGCACTTGTATCAATGACGTAATAACGAGGCCGTTTTGGGGTTACAGTCAACTGTGAAATCTGTCTTTCGGTTTTACTGGTATAATTTGATGACGTCACTGACGAAAATGATGACGATTCGGCACACGATGACGATTCAATGCACTGCGTATCCCTGAACAAGCCACAACGCAAACATGACTGAAAACATTGAAAAACACACTGGTAGCATTACAAAAACAACCACATTGATGCCTTACCGTTGGGCTGGCAGAACTTGCGTAGGCCTGGGATGGTGGTACGACGATGAAGCAGCAGCCGCAGACTTGGTCGAGATTGAGTGATATCCTCTTCCTGAAAAGATGTGGGCGAGACACAGTAAAACACCTGGCTTGAATACGCAGACTTCACTAAACCAATGAACCTACACGCGTCCGGTGCAAAACAAAGGCCACATTCTCAATTTGCCTACCACGTTGTAATATGTCGCTATAAATTTGTCCAACGCCACAAGAATTGATGACTATACGCACAAATAGTTTCAAAACTCAAGAGTGCCCGTAAATGCCTTTCAAGTAATTCATCTATTGCGCCTGACACATTTGTGCGCCCTTTCATCCCACCACTTGAACAGCCCCGCTAACTAGCTAATATGTCACTTTAATTCGTTTAAGCCGTTAAAGGGCTTTCTGCAAACTATCCACATATCGTGACGTTGTACATAGAAAAGTGCTATTGCTGGCGGATGTCACAGTTTCCTGACTTGCAATCTCTGATATCAATACGTGAAAGTTTCCCATTGAAACTGATTTATAAACACTACAAGTTGCATTTCGCGTCGGTTGGAAGTAGGTTCAGCGAGCTGATGCTGTTTTCGTTGCTGCAGGCTGCTCTAAATTCCGTAAAAGGAAACGGCACACGAAATAAACTGTTTTGAAGAAGAAAACGTTTCACGGTCGAGCGGCCGTCGCGCGTCATTGACGCGCTGTAAATTTGACGTCACGATTTTAATACCTGCACTTGATAGAAGAAAGAAAACAAAAGAGCAAATGCGGAACAATTACGTCAGCAGGCCAACCGCTCATTTAAATTGTCAAAAAGACCTTTTCGTCTCAAACGCTCGTTATCCACGCCTACATTGCCTCATGGCTCTATCTATAGAACAGATATAACGGGTTGTTGTTTGAAAGAACAACAACCAAATTTGGGCTGCAGTTAAAATCTTCCCATTCTTGGTATGATATGACGTCATCTTACCTTTGACCACCAGCTTGCATGACGTGTAACTAGAACCGGCCTGATTGATGGCCTCGCAAGTAAAAATCCCAGTGTCTTCGGGAAATGCTTCTCCAATTACCAAGGTAGCAACTTCCCCTAAAATTCAAACAATTAGGAGGATATTTTTACCGTATAGATTTTTTCAGGGGTTTGTCTTGTCCACTTGCGGAAAAGTAAACCCTAAAGCAAGGGATTTAACGTTGTGTGCTTGATTGGGAAAAGATGTTTGTTTCGAAGCGTATACCGGAAGAAGCGACAGTCCTATCTCACTAAAGAAGTATGTAAAACTTATAAATAATATCAATAAATAATCACTAATACGTGTGTTGTTAATATTAAAATAAAAACGTTGTTCATATCCAATTATTATAAACTCAAAACAATTAATGTCGCAAAAGCGATAAGAAATTTCCGCGATCCCAACACATAACAGCAAGCGGAGGTTATACTAATTCGTCCAGAATTATCACTTATCAGATAAATGAGCCTGCTCGGGTAAAGCTTGTTTTACCGCTAAGACACCAGCTTTAATAGCTGAATTGCCCACAAGCAATCACGATGGCGATTGCGGAACGTCAGTGCGGCTGAGCGGGCCATTTGTGGCTGTCAATTACATTTAACTAAAGCTCGGTGTCTTACGCAGATGTGAGAAAGAGAGAAGCGCACCCAGTAAGAATTTTATAACACATATCAATCACGACGGCTATTTATGTATC
This sequence comes from Clavelina lepadiformis, assembly GCF_947623445.1. Classification (NCBI taxonomy): domain Eukaryota; kingdom Metazoa; phylum Chordata; class Ascidiacea; order Aplousobranchia; family Clavelinidae; genus Clavelina; species Clavelina lepadiformis. Next base: position 4,304,516 of record NC_135248.1, on the reverse strand, counting down.
GCAAATCCTAACATTAAATTTCTACATAAAATCGTACCCTTAATTCTGTCAGTCTGATACCATTCTAAAGGTCAAGGAAAGGAATAGCTAAGCACAGAATTAAAACATGTATGCTACTGCTATAATAATTGGTGAAAGGCTTTATACCTATCTCATTCAAATATTAAAACTGATTTAGTGTTATTCCTACTGTACTTAAACTAATTCTGAAATTATCATTATTGCGACCTTGATTTTACGGTTTCCCTATGCTGTATGTACTAGGTCCTTATCATATTTCTACCTCTGTGAAGCATCCGAAAATCAGGACAATCTTCAATTACATCTCCCTCGCGTTTCCACGTAATAGAAGGCGGTGGTTGACCTTTAACCCGACATTCAAGGACGACGCACTCGCCTTGGGAAGTGGAAATATCCCTCAGTGGCTTATGGAAGACAGGGGCCGCATCTTGGGGAGAGGATGAACTGTCAAAAGATTCAGGCAGTTAAATTTTTGCAAGATACTAAAATTGTCTGTGACGTGCATTGGTGAATAGGCCAGCACGCAAAGGTTGCGTAATGATGATTATACAGTATACGCAATTTACGATTTGCGTTTTTGTACGATTTTACCTTGCATAATTTACGTATACGTCTTAATGGTCGTATACCATTTTGTACGACAACGTTTTCGCATGCTGTGACGGGGATGACTATACAATGGGCTCAATATTAGATACCAATGCTCGTTCGTCGTGCTAGCTTAAATGCTAGTCCTGGAGGCTGGTGTACCACAGTAAGCTGTACAGCAAAAATATTATGGTGCTCGGGCATGCACAGTAGGCTACTGCGTACAATACTGTTGTCGGTTTGATAGCAGCGCTACGCATTCATTGCTTGAACAAAAGTGGCTCTATTTGATCAAAAATTGATTTAAAACAAGTTAAATTCACGGAGCAAAAACCGAATTAACCGTTATCAGCTCAGAAAACAACGAAATTAGAGTGTATTGAAAAGTTGTGAATGTAAACATACAATTTATATATGTCGAATTACCAGTACAGCATGTAACAAACGAGAAAATATGCTGTACTATGAGTTGGCTGAACACAAGATGTTCCTAAAGACATTAGACACATACAGACTATCTCATTAAGTGGATTTTTTTTGCGTGTTGATTGTCTACGTTCACCGGACCTTAGCTCCTTAACTTCTTTGTATGCTATCGCTAAGGAAAAGGTGTATTAGATAAAAATCAAAAAATGTAATAGCATACTTGATTGGACGTATATAGAGTGACGTATATTTATTGCATCGCGTTCACGTAAATTTTGCAAAGCGCATCAACCTTATTGTATTGCAAACGATGGAAATCATATTGAGAAAACTATACTCCAATTGAATAAAATGTTGTTGCAAATTTCTTTTCTTGAAAACTTGTATTTTTGTTTTTGTATCCAGATTTTATTAAGGACGTCCCATACGCAAAATTTCTCAGCTTTGCGGGAAGAGACCATTACAGTTTCTCACGCAAACGATTTTTATAAGAAACGAGTACATTTTCTGCAAAAAGAACAGCTCCCTCATTCGAGTTTTACTCTTGAGTTTTAATCTAGCAAAAAACGTCACCAACCACTAACATTTCGTCTTGGCAGTTCCAGTGTAAGTTACTCCACGAACGTTGGTTTGTTATTTGGCTCAACAAAGTGATGGGGGGCAAAAACTAAGGCGACCGCTTCTAATAATTTTATCAGAAATTAGTCGTTTTACTAATAAATTAAACGCAACTGCCATTGAACAAAAAAAATTATTTCGGGCAACATTTTAACACCAAGCTCACTCAAACCGGCTGAATCCATTCACTGGCGCAACAAGGTACTTTCACAAGACTTAACCAAATGTTGAAAAGTTTCCCGTGGCGACTACTAGTGGTTGATAATTAATAGCGATCGCGAATGTGTAATATTTAGTAGCGGACACACACGTCTAAAAATACAAAGGCCTATGTTGCTCGTGGAAACCATCAGTTCCATTTGCTGCAAGTTTTACCAAGTCATTAGGCATAGAAGCGTGAGACAGTAACTAATTTAAAAGTAACTCCATTATGAAGGGTGCGCTCGTTAATACTCGCAGAGAATTTTCATGGGAAGCTTGTTTGGTGGACAAATGACGTCCATCTAACAATAGTTTCAGTATTTGTTACATGTAAATTGCCAACGAAAGGAGGATTTTAACCCCGAAACCTCTTGCGAACGGCAATGGGGGTAGATTAGATCACACTGGTCGTGGTAAGAATATAGTATAGTCATAAACTCACTCTAGCGCTCGCGGGAATAACATTCTAAGCGGGTTTCAAACCGAGGTTTCACAATCGGATATTACGTTTGTCTAAATTAACTGGAGCAAGCGAGTCAGCCAGCAGATAAGTTAAATGAACGTAAAATCAGCTCGCGAGAACTCTCGGCATGGACCGAGTCATATAGACACCAGTCGACTGGACCTTAACCAATCCCAAGGGACATAACCTCCTTGAAGAAAATTGACTGCTGGTTGCAGTTGAAATAAAACTTACCCGTGCTAAGCAACGCAATAAACGTTACGAAGTGTACAGAATGTAAAATCTGCAAACAGAACCTGCAAGCAAAAAAGTTAACAATAATTATACCTGAGGTTAATGTAACCAATATTTTAAATGGTCGATGACTATAACCGAACGCGCTCCATTAATCCATTCGGTTTCATCTTATTACATGTATGATTACGTCATAATCAAGATCAAAACCCAGAGGTGATTTGGAGCTAAACGCGCTCATGATAGTTGTCTGTCGTGTCAAACACTATCGCAAACTATAACATGACTTGGATTACATTTGACCACGAGCAATTGAATCTAATACAAACCTCATTTTGATGTAGTCAACTTCAACCAGGCTAATTCCAGATTTAATTTTATGGCATTATGAAAACAGAAGTCCAAGGTTCAAAACTTTAGCTACGGAAACAGAATAATTTTATTCATCATGCGCATCTGCGTAAAGCTAAAAAGGTTTACGCTTTTTTTGCAGTTTCAGAATACTGAGGAGGTTATAACGTGTGGGAAGCTACAAAAAAGCTTATCACCCATGAGCTACTGATACCTACATTCCAAGTAAAAATTTTGTAAATAAGCTTAATTCTACTTCCCGTCTGCTGAATTTATTTATTTGACGTCTACAGAATACTATAACATCAACCACTGTTTCGATAACGCTTTGGAATTTACAAAGCTTCTGGTAGGTCTTGACTAACTAAGCCACTCTGCTATTTGGACGCCGGCAAACGCGATTGATGACGTCACACATGGAACAGCTGAATGTTCGGACTGTGTGTGCAGCACCCCACGCGTTTTTGCACGTGACAGGTTTCTACCTACCATAGCCAGTACAAATCTTATTTAAGAACATCGTCTTGTTGTGCATTAACTATAACATGCAGTATTTCCTTTATGGATTTTAAAACTGCGTCTTGATTCGTCTGCTAGCAAGAGCGTTGAAGTAAGCTAGAGGAATGTCACTTCGACAAAAACCATCCTCTCTTTAACAGTGATAGCTTTATCGTTCCTGTGATTCTAATTATAGCGAGACACATCTGTTGTAACGTCACCAGCTTTCGGCTTCTACAGATTAACGCAGATCTCGAGTAGTCTTACACTATAGTTTACCCTTCGTAGCACCATTTCATTCAACGCATCTGCAGTTTACAAATTGCTGTTATAAACACAGGTAATTACGCATTTATAGGTACGGAAACATTACAGATATAACACACAACTTCTGCGTAATGCAAGCTCTTGTCGTAGAGATAAATTAACTCTCAATGGCCTTCATCTTGACTTAATTTAACCAAATCCTTTTTAAAAAGTAGCTGAAAATTTTAGCATTTTATGTTACCGAGTGCTGCATTAAAGTGGGCCAACACATTACTTTTTGGAAAATTCAAGTTTTTCTAAAAATTTTCTATTGTTTACAAAATTTATTATTAATTGCTTAAGCATAACTATTTTAAATAAGAGGGCGCTATTTGTACTGTACGTTTTCGCAATCACTAAAATTTTAGACAACGAACAGGTAATTTCTTTCCGCTAGATGGCAATAAAACGTTTACTTTTGAAAGACATATGATTGTCAAGACGAGGTAGAACCAATAGAAGCTTGTTTTGTTTTTGAAGAAATCTTTTTTTTGGCGTTATTGTGTGATTATACTTAAAGTAAATTTCTTTAGATTAGATCAACCTTAGGCCGTGTAGCTACATTGAAACAAATGAGGCACATGCCTTCGTAAATTTTCTGGAATTCTAGCACAAAACATTTCTAGTACTATAAACTTCTTAACAACGTACTTAACTGGGAACATACTTGACATATTTGCTTCGGTAAGAATTTTACCTGGCTACGGCCATGCAATCATCCATGAATCAAAATTTGTTTTTATTTTTTCTGCTGGACACAACAGAAACACAGACTCTAAAATTGTCAAGGGCGTCGGTAAAACAATTAAAAATGAAACTGTTATTTATTACACACTTTTATCGCTCAAATTCCACCGGCTTGGATTTTATAGCTTTATTTTATCAGGTTTAAATGCTCGCTAAAACCACTGTAACAGAACTGCTCATTCAATAAAACCAATATTCTTGGTACTTGGTTATTTGCAGTTGGTGAGTCGTTCTTTTATAATTAAAGGTGTTAGGCAATACCTTGGAATTTTAAACAACAATGCATGCAAGTAAATCAAGCATTGTTTGATGGATAGATCTATTGCGAAACACGTCGTCGTTTTTGGCAAACAACGCAGTCACAATTAAATAATTGCTTTATCTTGTCGTCAAAATTGGATTTATTAAGTGTATTTATACATCGAGCGCAAACCTAAACATTTAAGCGAAGTTGACACAAAGTTTATTATTAGGCCATGTCAAAACAAATGAGAAAAAATTAGAGGGCTACAAATTGGGAGATATGACGTTTTCTCTCCAGCCGATTCCGACAAACTAGTCTTCATTGAATAAAAATGAACGCCGTTGTGCCTTTGTAATAAAACCGCCACTGTACCAGCAACAGCAACGAAGAGGCTGGAACTACTGGTGCGTGTAACGGCAACCTGTGTGGGGGATTGAGCTTATACGTCGCTAACGCGGTGAATTCCCAGGGAAGGTAAATTTATGAAGCTTTACTTGCCGGGAAACCCCATCTCTAAAACGTATGTTTTCAAATGGTTCTTCTTCATAAATTAAAAACAAATCATTAAAGAAAGTAACCTTTCTCGCATGTCATTTTCTGTTTTTATAAGAGCACTCAGAGTCAGAACACACTAGTATAAACCACCGACGAATGATAGAATTCAACGAAACATACTTGTAGATAAGATTCTGTTATGAGTAGAAGAACCGAGGTAAGTTAAGCTGTTTTTATTAAGGTTGCTCGATTTGCTTGTCTGTGTCGTTGACAAATCTGTCTCCGCATTGTGATGCAACTTGCAATAGCATAATCAGCGTTATTCGGTGTCCTAAGTTTTATAAATTCGTCACAATTTACAAATGGTAAACAACTTTGTTAGACTTGACTAGTAACTCGGTGACAAGGGTAGGTGATATACTTATTACGTCATAAGAGGAACGTGTTTTCATGGAAGACATTTTTTATACTACATGTAGCCTGTAAGTTTACTGGCATAGTTTTGGCAAATAAGGAGTAAGCAAATTGCGACATGTTTTATAGTTTCTAAATTTGTCAGAGTATAAACTTATTTTATACTAAAGTGCACTGAGTGAAGGCCAAATTAGCAGTTTTCCGCGAATAACGGAATTAGAGCACTGCAAAGTTTTGAATATAGCCACACTTGGATTCGGTACGGAACCAACAAAAAAAGTTTCATAACTATTTCTTGGCCAGATAGTAGAGCTTCTCAATTTTCCCCTGCACTTAGTTTCTTATTATATATACACAGCATTATAAAAAATGAGTGACAAAGGAGTGTGAACAAGATCTGAAGGTGCAGAGCCAGATAAGTATTTTAGAACGTGCCCCCGCCAGAGAATTCACACTACCTTGCTGTATGTTGCTGCTGTATGTTTAGGCTTTGGATCAAATTCTTTACCTCATAAGTTTGTATTAAAGAGACGTTCTAAACCATGCTTGAAAAGTTGAATAATAATAAGATAGTTTACAAAACTTAGCCCTTAGGCATGTTCTTTACCCAAATAAACGCGTCATTCTTGTGATAGACTTGTCTCTAGAATGGAATAGATATTGCCTTCAATGTAGGCAGCAATTATTTATGACTATTCTGAGGGCTATATTAATCTAGTTTTTTCTGTTTCGAAGAAACTTAGAAGAGCTAGTCGCCATGTTAATCATTACAGTGCGGTATTGGTTTTAATTACTTCGAAGTACCACGAAAAGCAATGGCGTATTGCGTGGGCAAACAGTAAATCAGTCAAAAAATGTGTAATTCACACTTATGTTAGTACATTATTGTGACAAAGCGTTTAAGACACGAATTGCATGCGAGGATTATTACAATTGTAATTCAGTTAAATTAGGATTCTTCGTTACTTCGAACTAGCCACTTTGTTTTGACAAAAGCGAGCGAAACCAAGGGAACGTTTACCTCAAATTTCGACTTCCTTGAAAGTCACGAGATACATAGGCTGCTGGTGACTGTAGCGAGAAAGTAGCCTATACTGCATTGAAACATCACTTTGGAAACCGAAAGTGTTGCTAGGGTGTGTTCATTTTTTGAGAGACATTTAAAAAAAATATTTCGATGCTAATGTGCAACACGAATTTGACTTGCAAAGTCTTTCACGTCCTAATTAAACCGGAACGTCATATCGCGGTTCGTCCAGTTTGTTTCTTCACATTGTTTGAATAAAATAAATTCTTATTGGAGCAAAGTATTGGGAGTTGCAACGCATAAGTATAACGAATACCAGAAATAGATAGGCCTACTGTTTGTGTATTTTTGTTTTTCTTACAAAGTTCGCAGAATCATCGATGGCGAAACTATGGAACTAAAATTCCATTTCACGCCCATAGCATATTTGACTGAATTTCGTTACGTTGACACGAATAAACTTAGCAAAGCTATTGACAATTGTCCATGCTTCAGTTCTCCCCAAAACGAGAACCACCAACGCTCAGAGACGACACGGTTGGCTGAGCGCTCCTTTAACTCTTTTTTATGTTTCGCGTTCTTCTGACGTCGATAAGCGTTACGCCATGAGATCATAAGAGTGGTGTTTTCCGCGTTTCTAAAAATATTCCCTTCGCACGTGATCACCTCGTCCAATAGAATCTGGTAAAAGTCGCTTGGGGAATGCCCACGGTGAGGTACCGCCATAACTAGTACCTCCTCGCAGAGGTAGTTCTGTACTTCCCCGAAAATTGTTTTGTGATTTGTTGCTCGCTTGTGTAGGAGATATTTTTCCTTTAACTACTGCTAAAAAGCACAAACTAAATTGTGTTAAACTGATCCGCTGAGATTAGGAAGTTTTATATTTGTTAAGAATTTTGAAACTGTAACCATTGACAGCCAAAGGCAGATAGGCTAAAGATAGCTTACAATATTAAAGCTTAAACCACAAACAGAAATCCCATTAGTCTCTACGAAGTTATAGTTTTCGTTTCTGCGATAGAATGGTTGGATGTAGGCTAACGTTTGGCTTAAGGTTCACTGGAACTTCATGTACTGTCTGTATTAATTTGCTTTTACTGTGTTAGGCTATCGTTGACAGGTTTATAATTTTTGTTCGTTAGTCTTTAACGACTAGCCTATTTTGAATTATCAGCTAACTGTATACCTAGTAGCCTTTCAATTATTTCAGCAGTTAGTTCAGGTTATACAGTAGTAACAATAAAACACCTCCTAATAGCGACCTAGTCAACTTTATAACTTGGGTTTCAACATGGTAACAAAATCAGACTGAAGGGTCTGGATTATTGGTTGTCATTTTGAATAAATAAATTTTTTGGTATAATTATAAGCTTGTTTTTAATGACTTACGTTTTCAACTACTTACGTTTTTCATAAATACATGACTTGATTTTTTTTTGCATTTTGATCTAAACTTAGTAGTTAAGTTGTAAAATCTGATTTGATTTTATTTTGCCTGAAAATAAATTAAAAAGTTTATATTTTATTTTTGATAGCCTAGTGTCATAAATTGTTTTGCGATATTGTAATGAATTATAACTCTTCCGTGCTACAAATCAGCAACCGAACAAACATGTATCCAGATGAGGTATTTGTTTTTCATTCTATAATTTATACATACTTTTATTTGTTGGAAGTTTCTAATTGTGTATATATAGTATTGTTTTATGTACTGCTTTATCAAACGCATCTAGGTTTTAAAACCCACTTATTTCTTTCTAGAATGATGGTGAGCCACGGCTTGAGATTATAGAACATCCGAAGTCACGTGGCTTTCGTTTTAGATATACTTGCGAGGGGCCATCACATGGTGGCATTCCAGGAGCAAGCAGTGACAAAAATAAAAAGACATTTCCTGCCGTCAAGGTGTTAACTCTTAAGTTTACATTAACCATGAAACCTTTGTAATATACTAACTTGTCTTGTAATGGTATACAAAATGGTAATGGTACTTGTGTAAACGTGTGTAAAATACTACATAGGGTGTTCACTCCATGTTCATATGAGATGTATCTAATCTAGCATAACGTACCAGGTTCAAGTCATTGTGACATGAATTATGACTATAGTAAGCTTCATACAACATCATTGCTTTCCATGATGCCCAGATTTTTTTGATACAAAAGATTGGTTATTAATCATTAACTGTAATGGTATGCTTCGTTCCTCATACAAGATATTTTAAGCAGCTTGGTGAAAACTGTGCTGATAAATGATTCTAGCTGTTATATTTGCGAAAATGGCTTTAGGCTATGAAAATATAAACAAGATCTGTTAATTCTTATACTCCAAATACTTACAAATTTATAAAATTAATCATTGTGTTTAATTTCAAATGGTGTATACAACGTTTAATAAGCATATATGGTTTAATCTATTCATATTTTAGTTTGTTAAATTTTAAGAGATTTCATGAAAATTTCTTAAGAATTTGAGTGTAGAGTCTGCAAAAATTACTGATTATTTGTTGCTCATGCCCTTGGCAAATTTCTATAATTAATTCTAGGTTAAAACCATGATTAAGACTTTGCTTTGGGATGTAATTTTTAAAATATCAAGAACAACACAATTTTATTCAAGAATCATTCTTTTTTGTGTTACAGATTTGCAACTACCAAGGATATGCTCGTATTGTTGTACAGCTCGTCACAAATGAAGAAAACCCACGTTTACATCCGCACTCTTTGGTGGGCAAACAGTGTCAGAACGGAATTTGTACAGTCCAGTGTGGACCAAAAGATATGACGGCAACGTATGTGTGTTTCTGGTTAATCATTAAACTTTCTTGAGTTTACTGCTTTTCACTATATCAAGCTAAATAGGTTGTAATGGGACTATTTAATATTCTACAAAGGCTGATTCACAGAAAGACAGCTTTTTAACAAACTCACTTTTAATGTACCTCAAATCACCACTCAATATTAAACTTAAGTTTTTACACAGATTTCCAAATCTGGGAATTCAACATGTAACCAAAAAGAATGTTGCCAATATTTTAGAAGAGCGTTATATTGCCGCTGAAATGCAACTAAGTTCAATAAACGACGGATTTCCCCAAGAAGTCCAGCGAAATATAAAAGGTACATACTAAAATTCTTGTTGTTGAAACATCTTTTTTATAAGTTACCGTAAAAGTTGTCCCTAAATTTTATTCCAGTCACCAATTTCTCAAAGTACTGGGAATTTTCTTTCTAACTTTTCCAATAGACCTTTACCACAGAGTTACTTTCATTTTTATGTTTTAGATGAAGACAGAAAGCGAATCGCTGCAAAGGCACAAAGTGAAGCAAAATCAATTGACTTGTCTGTGGTCAGACTCATGTTCATTGCTTACCTGCCAGACAGCAATGGAGCTTTCACCATAATGCTCAAGCCTGTCATTTCTGAGCCAATCTTTGACAGCAGTAAGTAAAATTTCAACATTTATGGCAAAAAATGTGTTTATAAACTATGATTAAATTGATTGTTTTCTTAAATTTATTCAGAGGCTCCTAATGCTGCTACTTTAAAAATCTGTCGCATGGATTGTAATGCTGGAAGTGCTGGTGGTGGTGATGAAGTATACTTGCTCTGTGACAAAGTCCAAAAAGGTATTGCCTAAAGAACAAGATATACTCCTGATTCTAATTAACTCAACGTCCAATCATTTATTCATACATCAAGTCCATACATCAAGTATTTTATGGGAAGGGAAACATGCAGTCATAATGCCACAGTTATAATTATAACTTCAACTCCACAGAAGTTGCTTTAAAGTTGTTGTTTGTGTGATATACTAAACTTAGACCAATTTTCAGATATCATTTCCTAAAAATCATCTTTTCGCATTTCAGATGACATCCAAGTTCGTTTTGTCGAAGAAGACATGCAGGGAAATGAATTGTGGGAAAATTACGGCAACTTCTGCCCCACCGATGTGCACAGACAATTTGCAATTGTTTTTCGCACCCCACCATACAAAGATCAGATGATTAAGCAGCCCATCCAAGTGCAGGTATATTTTAAAAAATTGTTGTTACTTATTCGTACTTGTATACTGCATTTGTTTTAGTGTTACAGTTCGAGAACAAAGGTCTTGTGACAACACTGTTACGGAATTTCCCTTTTCTATTGTCATGGTGTTGTGGTACCTTAAACAAAGTTGTAGATGAAATCCATGTTATAGATCAAACACCACCATGACTAGGTCAAGAAAGAGCCATTGACTCGAAAAGTGGAGTTAAAGTTTTCTTTTTTTACCACCAGGTGCAACTTCGAAGGAAATCCGATGGGGAAGTTTCCGAGCCTCGTCCTTTCACCTATCTGCCGAATAAAACAGGTAATTTTGTAATATCCATTGTTTGAATCACAATAGCCGGCAACAATGGCTTCAATACTCCATTTATACAATTATACAAGACGTCAGCAAGAGAGAGTGATGTTGTTACAGTCAATCTTTGTTCGTACCAGCATATTGCTTTCATCTCTCGTCATACCTTTACACGTTAAGATAAAGTTAAATGCCCAATACATAACATTGGATGTTTTTGTTCACAGATTTTGAGATGATCGACAGAAAAAGACGCAAAGTTATGCCTGATTTTCTTGATCATGTACCACATGGAAATGATGCCTCAAAAGGTTTTACATAATAAACATGACTATATTAGCCCAATCATATTTGTTAAGGTTTTTATGTAAATAAATGAAAGTTAAGTAACTTCAGATGTGTTGTATTATCGAATACACCTATTTTAGGTAGGGATGTCAAACAAATGCTTCAGACTAAGATATAATCGCAGACAATTTCATGTCGATAGAAACACAAAGCATTTTTTCTCAGGACGCAATCCTTTACATGAAGATAATGTAACTAAACCAACTTTGCGTGCACGTTTCCGACAAATATTGAAGTTTCAATGCATTGCAGGCTACACACAAAAGGCACAGGGCTGCATGCAGCAATATGTTTGACATCCCTGCCTTAATGTGTGTGCATGTCCATATCACAAACATAATTTTTATAATCTACCACTGCTCAACGCAGTTGGCTTCTCCCTGTCTTACTTTCTAGATACAGTATTACTTTCTGTTGAAGGAAATGGATACTGACCCTTATTTTAAAAGTCACTGATGCTCAAAGACTCCACTGTTTTTAACCATGGCACAATTAGATTTCATGTGACAAGAAACTGTAATCTTGAAAATGGAAAAACTTCTTCCACAAAACAATTGTTACCATTGCAAAATGCATTATGCGTGTACCAAGTCCAAAACAGTTTAACTTACAGCTGTAACAGGCCAAAAACAGCATACAACAGTTACCAACTGCAAAATTTAACTTAAAAAAAGCAAATAATAAAGCCAAATAAAGTTACAAGAGCCATAAAAAAGGTAAGCGCTCGACATAACAGCGAAATCAGTTTGCATTAAAAGCAATTTTAAATGGTAACAACTTAGGAAACAACATTATATTTCAAGACAATACACAAAAATCAGAAGTTTTTGGAGTTAAATTAAAACCCTGGTGAAAATGACTCTGCATATTTGCCTTCTCATTAGGCAGTATATTTTTTATCCAAAGTGAACAAAATGTGTCCACTTGTAAAGAATTATAAATAGAAAAGCAATAGGTCACAGAATGGTAAAATTTGCACAATTTCCTCTTCAGGATATCAATTTGGTTCCTCCAACCTGGTCTCGGGCAACATTCAGTTTCAAGGAGGAAATCCGGGTGGAAATACAGGTGCTCCTGGCATCAAACAAGCGAGGCGTCCTCAAGTGAAACAGGAGCCTCCACAAACGATCCCATTGGATCCCGCAATGTTGCTTGGAAAGATGATTAAGCAAGAACCAGTAAGCAAACTACATAAAGCCAACCCAGCTACATTGCAGTACACAATGCATCTTTTATGTTGTTGGTAATGACTGCTGAAGTGTATTGCTGGGTTTTAGCCATGTGCTTTTAATGGATTCTTTCAATTTTCAGAGAAGTCCGGCTTCACAACATTTCAGCTCCTCGCAAGGTTCTCCACAGGTTTGTTCTTTTACATACCCATAATTATTCTTTATTATCACATGCCCACGTCATTATTTTCCACTTTGCTTTTTGTTATTCATCGTGTTCAAGACTGTGACATGTGCTGCTATTGCACGCTTTCGTGTGGTTTCTACAGTGGTTAAAATTGTCTGAATTATTTCCAGAGCTTGTCTTCGATGAGCAATCAAGGATCGCCCCAGGCACCATCTCCAACTGTAAGTTTTGCTGTTTTCACATAACCTGAAATCATCACTCATATTCTGATGTATTTTCTTCCCGGTGTCTTTCTTTCTAAAATCATTTTCCACGTCAAGTTATAGGTTGTGAACAACATTTGTTTTTTCCATTAAAACGTTACTTTTGTCTTCTAGCCTGACTTCATACCCGGTACGCAAATACCTATGCCTCGTGCCGCCGCAGTGCCAGGGAAAAGACTGCCATCGGTATGTAGTAAATTTTGCAGATTACTAAAAATATTAGGATTCATTTTGTGTATTAGATAGTTGTGTTTGGAATTTTGATTAGTTCTCTTTTGACATTATACTGTCTATCAGGAGTAAAAGTTGTTTTTTGACTTCAATATTTTACAAAGTTTTAACTAGTTGTATCCTCATGAAATTGCAAATCATAAAATCGTTGAAATGCAAAAAAGTCACAGTAATTTTTTTCAGATTCATCTGAACCAACCGGCCCAGAACCACATCCTGCCAAAGCGGGAGCAGCAACGAGTGAGTGGTATCCCTTTGCACCCGCAAATGCAACCTCAGCAGATGATCAACCGAATCCAGCCTTCAACACAGCTCCCACCAAACAACACTTTCAGCCCGCAACTGTACTTATCATCACCGAACGTCACCTTACCCGGTGATGTCGTGGCCCAGTCCCATGGTCAGATGAACGTTGATGCTGGCTACGGTATGTCAAGCCCCATGAGCACACAGTCAGAGGGCAATGACCATAGTTCGTACATGGATATGATAAACCCCTCCCCGTCAGATTACATAAACCTTTCCCAGTCCAGTCAAGCAAACAACGGTGTTTCCTACGACCAAAACCAGAACTCATTTCAGGTACGAAATGAACCTTTACCGGTGTACGTAACTTGTATCTATATTCTATACTCTATACTTTAATGAGTTTGCTGGACATGCAATGAAAGTATATCAAGTACCTGTAAGTTTTTTTATTCTAAGGTACAGCTTTACAAAACAAAGTTACATGTGCTGTGTGAATGCAGAGTACATGTAGTGCAATGAAAACGTTTCTTTTCGCAGACTATCAACACTGCTGATATTATTTCTGAGGCCTACACCAGCAGCCAGCAAAACAACGGGGTTGAGCAGATGAACCCAGGGTTCGGCGGAGGTGAATAACTTTATTCTGCATCTACAATACTTAACATGAACTTTTATGACTCGACAAACTGTTAGTTTTGTGTTTTGCGTTAAAGGAAGTGGAAGTTTCACAAACCAGTCCTACAGCGATCCACTGGTCAACACAAATTACTCAGATCTTAATTTGTCACTATTTTCACACCAGTATCAGCTAACAGAGCTCCAAGTTGATGATCTTTTTTTAAACATTGAAAGCGACGCCGGGCCGACGGTATTGAAACGATTATTTTTTGATGGTACTAAATCATCGCTAAGAAACTTACAATAGCATTAAATTTCAAAACATGAAGTAAACTAAGAAGTTTTAGTGATATTTTTTATGAAAATTAACACCTTTGTCCTTGTGACATTTCAAAAGCCAGATCAATAACATGCAATGTGTGTAGCTAATTAAGAATATTTTCTTTATATGAAATCTGTAATAAAATGAACTGCTACTTGTGTACAAGTAGCCACGTTAATTGTAGACTTTGAAGATTGTGATGCGCATTTACAATGTGGTGTTATTTAAATCTTTTCTCTTACTTAAGGCCGGTTTACAACCATCCTCACCAGAGACAGGAGACTTTGCAGGGGCATTTAAATATATCAGCGATGATGATGACAGTGATACGGATGACTTGGATGTAATTGTCTTACTTTTCTTACTTAACCAGCTTCGGATGACCATGAATATTTACTAATTTGATAACTTGATGATTAAAGTTTTAATTATAATTTAAATGCATCTAAAAATGCTTTTATAACTTCAAGCAAAATTGTTTCTGCTTCCATCACATGGACTAATTACTTCTCCGCTCGAGGTTAATGGTTTATTAATATTTTGCAGACACCAGCACGACGAAATCTTAGGTCCAGCAAGCAAGTAGAGTCAGGTAACCTTTTGTAGATCAAATTTTTAGAAATGATTTTACCGAATAGAAATTGTATTACGTCCTAATTTATAAAGATATCAATTCACCTTGTTAACCCTTTGTCTGAATTCCCAACGTTTTGTTAATCATGAAATGGCATCATTATTGTAATTTTGAAATGTTCAAAAATTCTTGGGAAGACCTTAATTACAGAAAGTCAATCGGTAATTTTTGTATATTTCCAGATGACATCGAACCAGACAGCGCCATGGAAACAATGCAGAGGGATATGAACGATCTTCATCTTGACTCTTCAAATTTAAAGAAGAGCTTGGTTGCTCCTAAGAAGAGTACAGATCTATCTGCGAAGAAGAGAAGTCCCGGTGTGGAGGTAAGTCGAAGGCAATTGATTTATCTAACTTATACCGATCAACGAGGTAACTGTAAATCCTTTTTGTAGGTGGAGCACGAAAATGATGTGCAAGAAAGCAAGAAAAAGTCCAAAGCATTGGAAAAAGGTAGCTAAAACCTTCATAAAAATCTAACACAACATGTAACCCAAATAACAACTAAATCTAAACTTCTAATTAATCCATGAATTTAACTTATTTAACTGTAATCGTGATGCCTAAACGTTTAAATTCTTTCTGGTTGAACATATAAGTTTTCCAATAACTCAGTACCTAACTCCAAAGCGTTTCGAAGTATTTCCACATATATCACTGTATTGCTAGCAGATTTCAAATCACTGGAGAGGTATTTACATGCGGCGGCAAACCAAAATACTTGGGCCATGCACGACTACTCGGTAACTGGAGACGTTAGAATGCTTCTTGTCCTCCAGCGAAACTTGGCCGATGTCCGGGATGAAAATGGAGACTCGTAAGTATTGTGGACGATTTAAAGCGTCATATATTCAATTACCGTGTCACGAACTTGCCATGGGCGTCATAAATTGCAATTAAAAAAGGCGTGCAAGTATTTCCGGTCCATTCATGCCCTGATGTATGTAGCAAGCACTTTCCAGGGCTTAAACTCTTCTCTCCTTAGATTGTATTGGATCAGTCCAGTAACATTTCCTTAAGTTAATCATCTTACATTGATCAGTACTTAGAGACGTTCAATTAAACTCATGCATATTTATTGTCCATTTACGAATCAATATTATTCGAATACGTTGATTTATTATTATTAATCTCACCTCCCCATGTTGCAGGGTTCTCCATGTGGCGGTTATCCACGATCAACTAGTGGCCCTGTCGGCTTACCTGGACGTCATCAGTACTCTTTCAAATTCAGAAGAGATTCTCAACAGCATGAATAAGCAAATGCAGACCCCCCTCCACATCGCCGCACTTACAGACAACGTGACAGCAGTAATTGTGAGTCTGTCATGGTTGCCGCCTGATTTAAGCTTTATCAATTATTTTAGTGCGTTGCAGCAGTGAAAAGAACGATTATTCCCATTGCGTCTAAAGTTTCTTTTCTTTCTCCAAGGGTTTGCTGAAAGCGGGAAGTGACCCACTCATCGCTGACAAATTCGGCAACAACGCCATCCATGTTGCAAGTCGCCATGGCAACGCCGACATCCTGTCCAGGATTTTGAACAGTCGCCAGATGCGAGGAAAATTACCCGAGGCAAGAAATCACCGCGGTTAGTTTTTGACTGTTTTTTTCATTCATGACAACCAATTACAACAAAAAAAAACATTTTCATGATGAGCATCCAGTGTTTTCATTCATTGTTTGTATTAATTTTCAGGCCTCGGGTACTTCCATCTTGCTGCAAAGGCAAACAAAGAGAACCGACAGTGCTTAAACCTCCTCAAAGAGCACGGTTTCGATGTCGACATGGCTGACTCAAAGAGCGGCATGACGGCGCTTCATCTTGCCGCCGAAAATAGAAACCTTGTTGTCGCGGGTTGCCTCATATCCGAGGTATTTTTTCGTGTCATTCGTTTCAAGTTTGCTCTATAAAGAATAATCTTTTACTTGAGAGCGCATTGGTAGCAGCTAATTTGTCAGCGTCAATTGCAATTAGAACTAAATGTCACAAGGAATTTTACTAACAAGGATGCTGTTACTAAGAGACCCAAAAAGCCCACAACCGCCCAGAAACAAGTGAATTCTTTCTTCAAGCAGCATTACTCTAGACCAGGGATGTCCAACCTTTTATTATAGTGGGCCGCATTGTCACTTGAAATAACTGAATGGGCCGCAAAACCTATTAAATTTCAAGAAAAATAGGTACATGAAGTACATACTTTTGGAATGAAAATGACTAGCGGGCCGCACAAAAATCTCAGGCGGGCCGCACTGTGGCCCGCGGGCCGCAGGTTGGACATCCCTGCTCTAGACCTAATCTACAAATGTCTTTACACAGTGTGACGCTGACGTCGATGCTTGCACCTACAATGGCTACACGCCACTCCACGTCGCTGCTTCAAATGACTGCAACGACATCGCTACACTCCTTTTGGCTTGCGGAGCCGATCCCGATGCGAGCTCGCGTCCTCCAGATAATGACGATGAGGAAGAAGATGTTAGCTGCACGCCAAAGGATCTCGCCGTCTCTGAAAAGGTTTATTTTCAATTTATGAGAATAATTTATATTTATGACTTTTTTGGTATTATGTGTTCGTGTGATACGTATCTGACATCTGTGTGGCATGAGTGTAGTGTAGAAGTAACGGCGTTGTGACACAATTCATCTTTTATCATAACTGCTCTTCCATTTGGTGTAACGTTTAAATTGACTTTATGAATAACTTTCCGCGCTCCTTCATTATACAGATGAAAGATATACTGGACGGTGAAGACATTTTCAACGATCAAGACTATCTGACACTGGATGACAGTTTTACGGAAAATGAAGGTTTGCTTTGATCCAATTATCCAGTAACCTATTATAACAGTAACAGTTAACACAACAATAGTCAACAAATTATACAGTATTAGTTACAAAACAATTACAAAGCAAAATTGGCATGATGATACGTATGTAGCTGGAAGACAGCAGTCACCTATTTTTTTACATATTAACTTAATTAATGAATTAGAAACATATTAAGTAGTAAAATAAATCTTTTTCTCAACAGATTTATCAGTTCTTGATCCACTGCTTAAGATGCAACTGTGCAAAATGTTAAACCAGCTCGAAACCGGTTCAGACTGGATTGCGCTGGCCGATCGTCTCGACCTATCGTGCATGATTTCTTATTTTGAGAAGAGAGCTAACCCGACCGACAGCTTAATAGAAAACTACTTGGTACGTCAGAGGTCGAATAATTATAATAATGCAAAACCGATATGCATTATTATGAATAATATGCAAAACCGAAAGTCATTGTTCCGTGTCTAAATGTCATTCTTTGTGACGTAGATAAAGCATGGCACTGTGAGCGGCTTGCGTTCAGCACTAGTGGATATAGGACGTCTCGACGCAGTTCAGGTCCTAAACCGCGCTATTCTCTCGCATGACTTCGGTTTAACGAACGACAACAATTTCGGCCTCACTGAAAACGACCGCCTGGTAAGAATTGCCGAGTAATATCTTTTAAGATTGGTTCAAGAAGCGATGGATTCATTCGTCTGTAGAGAGACCGATGTGCTTGGTCACAAGCTATTTGGTGCAAATTGCTAACGAGTAACGTTACATTAAATGCAAATTTCTTCTACATTGATGCATATATAATTATATATATATACTTTGTAGAACGTGCACAAGCTATGCCGTTAATGTGAAACTTGGTCAAAATTTAATTTGCATTTTGCTATTTGCAGATTTCCGGCCATCTAGACAGTGCCATTGGCAGTTTGGCGTAATTTAATCATCGTCGTCGTCGGTCACAACCTTCGTGGATGTGCCACTGACTTTAGTGATTAAGATTGACGTTTGGTCCCTGCTTGGACCAGACAGTATTTAAATCACTTCTTTGTAACTAGTTGTGGTTCCGCCACAAGCGTATAAGATTTGACGCTGGAATAAGACACCATGTCTTCATGATGGTGTGTTCTTGTTTTTTTTTGTTTATGTTTTGTTCGTATTTTAATTGGTTTAAGTTTGTTTTAAAGAGAAACCGTCTCGCTGTGACGCTTTTTTTATGCTCGAATCATGAATTATAAATTTATCCGGTTTCCCAGCTTTAGCTTACGAAGTTGTACATAGCTAACTTTTAAGGTGCAGCGGTATCCAAGGTCCGCAATTTCTGTTTCACATGATGCGAAAGTTCACCTTTGAACAAAGCTCTGTTTCTTGTTATATGCTGCAACTTTAACGAAGCTAGATGTAAAAAGCACAACCAATGGGTAAAACGTCGAAATTCAAATTATCCTGTCTTTTTGGAACTTTCATTTTCTTGTGTTATGTATGATGATGGTGTCCTAATCTTATCCTAATTTTCGTTTGCAATCTGAGCTTCACACAACCGGCCCAAAAACCAGTCAATAATAATTTCCCAATAAAATTATTTTTATTTCATTTTAAACCACACTTGTCTACAATATACGTATTTCATGCTGTACAGTAATAAAAGAGTAGACTCGAACGATGTTCTGATCGTTTACGCCATCAGCCGGTCGAAAAGAAATTCGCCAAGACCAAGATCATGTTTGGTGATGTTGCTCACAGTCTTTTTGTAATCTGATAATACTTTCATGTGCGTGGTAAACGTTGGGATAAGTTCGATGCTGATAAATTCAATAGTCTGCAACAAAAACAGCTTTCCATGTAGCGCAGAAGAAGTGCCGGATTAACGTAGTAGCAGCAAGTATGACAGTTGCCGCTCACAAAATGTTTTTGTGCGATTCAGGTAACAAACTTTTTCCATTTCGTTTAAAAAAAACTTATAAATTATAAATTATGCAACTAGTGTTCATTGTTTTTTAACTAATAGCTAAAATGACTACTTAAAAGTTAACATTTCCTAAGGCTTGCTAAAAATTGTGCCACTGGTACAGCAGTTTGTTAATCCGGCCCTGCGCAGACGGTGACGCTTTACTGTAACATTTAATGATATAGATAAGATTATATCAATAATTAATTCATTAAACATTATATCGGGATTTGAAGCACCGCACGAGGTCGCCATACAACTAACCTCGGCGTCATCCAAATATTCCGCCCAATGCTTGGTTGAAGTGAGATCATGTACTATGGCCTTTTCTATTTTAAGCGCGTGGACGAAAGCTTTTTGTAGTTGAGTGGGTTTTTCACATTCGATCTACGAACGGACAAAATTTCTCCAATAATAATGCAAAATACAATGAAAAAACACATCATTAACAAATATTTGTTTTTCAATATTGAGTATGTTGACTTCAAAGTTTAGAAAACTGCTCTTATTACCACAACTTCTGATTACACCGGCACCCATGCTTACTACAAAACATGGCTGAAAATCAATGAAGAACTTACCACAATAAAACATAAATCAAATTCAGGCCCAGTTTAAGTCCTAAAAATCTTACCGCAATGTACTATTACCTTAAAGTCTGGCCCAAAACCATGTCTGAAAAGATGAACAGTGTAATCAGGGGATCCTTGACCATCCTTGACTTTTGTAGTTGCCTAGAAAGGAAGGGTTTTGGTTATCTACATTCAGTTAGAAAAAATTTTTTATTAATGGTAAATTTTCCAAATTGTCAGAACTGCAGTCCTTTCATTTTTAATCTAATGGCTACATGATATCCAAAAATGCTTTAAACGTTGCAGGTGAAAATATCACGTTTTCACTGCGGTTCCCAACAATACGTACGTGCTTGGCAAGGACGTAGGTGATCAATTTATGGATGGTGTCTGTCATTTTTCCCATACCGGTTTTGAAGAACTTTGCAACGTTGGGTAGATAATTATTTGACCCATAGTAATGGTGACTCTGTATGAACATAACAAGAATGATATTTTTTTAAATTTAATAATGTATAGTATTATGTAATTATGATTCGATATTTAAAGACGAGAATTCTATATCTTACACAATGTATATTACTTTAATTATAATATTATCACATAGTATTATGTCGAGCTATTTATTTGTCACCGTAAAAGATTTATTGGATATTCGGCCATTTTGGGAACTTACCAATGACAAAAATTGGTACTGTGCTCTGATTAAATTCTGCGTGATTGAACCCGCAAGAATAGTGACAGGCAACTTTAGAAAAATCTGAAATAGACAGGTTTAAAGAAGGCAATTCAACTTATATGCTGTCAAATAAGAAAAGGCAATAGCGGGCAGTCATACAAAGAACTACGACATGACAGTAAACGAACAAACCAATACAACTTAACCAAGACTGTTGGCTGTTGCATTATAAATTCGGCTCTAACATCGCCTTTTATAGTGTACATTATTATGAAGCTTTAGTAAACTTGACGTTTTCCAGTCTTTTGTGCTTACTGAATCCAGTATAGCTTCGAGGTATAATTTTCTATGAGTAAACTTGAAATTTCAGCAATTTTTTGAAGTTGTCTAATCTTTTAGCTTGAAATAACGCACAGTATTATAAATATACTTTACCTCCATTCGTAAATTTGTCGATAATATCAGGTTATCAGGTCCGATCGTCGTATCAGATCTGCTTAGCTTGCAGTTATAGGTTCCCGGAGATTTAAGAGTAACGTTAGTAGAAGAAGACGATGGGTTTGCGATCACTGCATTAGGATTATCGCTAAATAATACACAAAAACATACATTTGATAAATTCCGACTTTCTTAATTCGTAAGTCATTCTTTTTTCTATCTTGTGAAAACGTCGATAACAACAGCAACTTAATTTAACGTAAACCCACCAGGTCCAGTTAACTCCAATTGAAGGGTCTACACCGCCATCCAAGATCACAACATGATGGGATGATTTTGGTTTATGAAAGCCAACTAGCCGGTCGTACGCAACCGCCTGAAAAATAGGACCGCCAAACTCAGTCAAACAAACAAATTTGCATTTAAGTCTGTTCTTAAGAAGTCCAGCAATCTTATCCAACGGTCATAGGCTATATAGTAAAATACGATGTATACTAAAACATTGGCCATCGCATGTTAAAATGTTTTGTATAAGTGACAACTACCAGCATACTGTTGACAATGTTCAATAAATTGTTGTTATCGCTTAAACTAAGTCGACCAATCTCAAAGGCCTATTTTGTCAAAATGTAGTGGGCTACTGCAAACACGTTGACATACGCCCATGCACATACAGTCATACACGAAAATATAAAAATGTGGTTATAATCTAGATCCCCAGCAAAATCAAGTACTCAATATCGTTTGGTCAATGAATAAACAAAATAAAGAGTGACCCAAAATTAATAGAGTTAAAGTGTGTGGGCTTTTACTGAAAATAAAACCGTAACTAATGCACTAATGCTATTACTTGGCTATACTGTATCTTGAAACTGAAAGTCAAACTTGAGTACAACTTAATTTCCAACGGAGTGCAACCCAATTACAAATGTTAATGAGAGTGAATATTTCAGCGAAAGTAGGTCACGCAACCCATAAAATTAAAGATAGGCAGTAAGAAGAATTGGTATGCAAACGCTTGATTTTAGTTATTTAGGGTTTAGTTGAAGTTAGATTTAGTTTAGAAGGAAGAGCAACATGATTAACCTATCTAGGCTATTTATGCTATAGTTATACAAAATAAAACACTGTTCACTTACCTTTGTTGCAAAACCAAAGAATGCCAACAGTAAAAGACGCATCATACAACCTAATGAATTCACATAAAACCTGAAGCAACGGTTTAAAACAAGGTAACACTTTGTTTCCGCAGTTAGCTGCTAAACAACTCTAGAAGCAAAAACGATATAAACGTTTCTTTTGCTGTTTATTACCCTTTTGGGCCTGCCAAGCGTTGTGTAACTTATGAACTTAGAATTAGCTGACTGTGACGAAACATCTAGGGTTAGGCTGTCGAATTTAGTCGTTGCAGCTTTGCCAATGCGAAGCACTGCTCTTGTTTGGAGTCATTGTGTCGAGGTTATTGCTTATTGATGCGAATTAGGGCAGCAAGAAGAACTGCTGAGTAAGCCGTTCAATTTCGACTGCATCGTAAACAAAGACAAAAAGAACTTTGTCATATCTGCGATGTTACCAGCCAGGCCTGTCGAACTGCAATGTAAAAAAGAACAGTTCAGCAAAGTTACACACTGACGTTGATATCTACTGAGTGTATGCGTTTCTACCTGCAAACAGAATAATTAGTACAGCACGGTGGTACTTCCTTTAGAATGTTTTCGCCCCGGGGTTTAATTTGATTTGTTATTGCCGTTGCAAAAGTTTTTTTTCGAACCGTTTAAATCAGTGATTCTCAACCGGGGCTCTCAACTGTACATTTTGCAGCTCTCACTAATGTAGTGAAAAATTAATTAGTTGTACCAGAGTTGCAACAAAGGAAGTAAAAGAAATCAAGAATTTGTGAATTGTCTCAGCAAGGATCCCGTGTACGAAGTACTAATGTTACCAGGTTTTGTTGTTTGTGACGTCATCATATATTTAGTCCTGATCGTGAAGCTATGGCAATAAAGAAATAGCTATTTCAGCAGTGTTAATTAGTTAGCCTCTACTATTACGCCTCGTTTTGACTCACTTGTAAAAAGTCAAAATCAGTGTCAAATTTCACATTAAACAAATGGGCATATTTTTTCGTGTTCTTGTAAGTTGTTGTTGCTTTCTTAAGTAATGTTTTTTAATTAGACTGTTGTTTTTCATGCGGCTCCTTGCAAACCTTAGGTTTGAAATTTGGCTCTGGCACTAAAAAGATTTAGAATCACTGGTTTAAGCAATACTTTAAGCATTAGGTTGAGCCTTCGTTTCATTGAAAAGGCAGGTATCTAGTATTCTGTAGAAGCACTGAGTTATTGTGCGATAATTTTGCTATAAGTTGATTTGGTTGAGTTGTAACCTATTTCTTTTTAGAAACTTAGTACACGTATAGCCTTGAACTTCACAATGAAGGTCTTAATTAACTGCTGTTTTCTTGCCGTCTGTTTTGCTCCTCTTGTCATGGCTTCTTCCAATTGTCATAGCGTAAGTATGCATTTGCTATGTGCAGAAAGTACTGAACTTTTCCCCGTGCCTAAAGTTGTAGAATTTTTGTTGCCTGTAGTTCAGTGGTTCTCATTAAACTGGATTCGATCGAACCCCAGGGGCAAAACGGTTTGGCAGAGACAAGCCAAGCATGCCGTTGTTGCCGTGTGTAAGACACAGTATTGTTTTTGAATTCTCTCGAAGTATTCGATAAATGTTTTTATTAAACTCACAAGGTCCAGTACCTTCAAAACGTTTAAAAACCACTGGTTTAGTAACTGAGTGGATCATTTTTGTTTGGTGAGATTTTACATACTGTATTACACCAGCATTAGGCCCACACAATGCATTCAAAAAAATACAATAATTTAAAATGTGATTCCCATAAAACGTTTTTAGATATGCCAAATGTCCCTAAAACAAGCTTTTGTTCGCAGAATAAATTAAAGTGTTACGAAGCAAATGTGAATGAGCTGATCAACGATCAAATTGCCGTTGAGCTGAAAGGACAGTACACGTATTTGCATTTGGTGAGTTTTCAACTTTACAATCGGATGTATGCGAGTATACAAAGTTGTATTTTTTTCTATACAAGCTGTTGTTATGGAATAAGTGCCGGTACATAGTTTTGAACATTGGTCATTTTGTTTGAATGGGTTTGACGATGACGTGTAGCAGGCATGCTTACTGTGGGCGAATGCAATAATCGTGAATTCCCACTAACACACAGTGAAAACAATGTTTAACAATTGCAGCTTTCGCCCACTAATCTCCAATAAAATTTTTCTGCTGTACGCCATTATTAATTACAAGGTCGACCCACTTTTGTAAAGCTTATAATGTTTTGTGCTCCGCGATTTATAGCGTAATCTACTTTTACTACTTTTCGTCCACATAACTAGATTAACGTATACGTTATAACTTATAACTTATACATCATTGCATTGTAAACAATAAAGCTCTTTGAAACCTGACATGGTATGGTGTCAAATCTTGGCACGACTTAAGTGACGTCTTTGCTCGACGATGATTCAAAATCGCTCGAGCACCGGTTACCGAGCTTGTTTTAGTGTAAGTTTCGACGGATGTACAATTTTGATTTGGTGTTTTGAGTTTTTTTATGTTGCCCGAAATTGGAACGGTTCATCAGGACCTCTGATCAAACCAGGTTTGCATTTTCACGAGCGAAGCGCTCCGACAATGACTAACGCGTTGTTGTACCTGTTGACCTTGACAAAACCGTGTTCGGTCTTAAACCAGTGTGCGCTTTTCTGCTCGCAGTAGCGGATTAAAGGCACTAACTTCGTATTTATGCATAATCTTCACAAGTTTGTAATTGAGTTGATGAACACAAAAGTGCACAGATAATGCGGTACTTCGGAACATATTGGTTGTCAATTATTGTATGGAAACGTACCGTAGTGAGCTAGATTTTAATTTAATTCGTTTATAATTGAATTTTGTACTTTGTTGTTGAGAGGTTTAACTTAACCTCTTTCCACTAGCGGCTAGACTCTAATCCATTGAGCCCACACAGAAACAAAATCACTCTGGTCTGAACTGTTGACATATATCCGGTTCGTATCGGAAAAAGCATTCTTGTTTTTTTGACAAACCTTAACCTGCTTTATTGTGAATGATCGTTTTTAATTGTTTTTCTAGTCTTACCTTTTCCTTCAAGATTTCCTTTATTACCCAAAAGTTTCCAAATACTTCCGAAAAAAAGCTGACGAGGAATTGGGACATGCAGAGAAATTCATGACCTACCAAAATCAACGAGGTGGAACATTTAAGATCGAAGGCATCACAGTAAGCTTTGTGTTACGCAATAAGTATGTCGCGTGATCGTCTGTTGTTGCCAAATCAAACAATGCAAAATGTCAATGTGAGCTAAATGCATGTCATTTTTATTAGCTTTAGAGTTTGTTGTGTTGTGAAATCTTACCTTAGGCCAATACAGGTTAAATGCCACAAAAAGTTTTCTCCATTTTACCATTATGTTTATATAAGTTAGGTTTTGGCTCGTTTATTTCTGTAAAAATTGTGAATAATTTTACAAAAAAAATGAAAAAGAAACTGCATCTTTGAACCTTATATGTAGTATTTGATATAGTACAATAAAGCAAACGCTAGTTTAAGGATCAAAAAAATTAAGCCAAAGATTAAACCGGGTTTTGCTGGAATAGGTTCAAGTCTATTCTGATTTCATTGAAATATCAACGGATTTGGTGCTATTCCTGAGGCATTTAATCTTACTCCTTAGGAATGTGATCTAATTCTTACGTAGACTTCATTGTAATGTTGGTTGCTGATGTTATCTCAATAAAGTGTTGGATTAAAACTTTAAACACCATAATAATCAGAATTCCCCTTTCGTTAACTAACTATAAACATTGGACGTTTTACTTATTGCTGATGTAATAATGTTTTCCATAGCTTAGTCAGTAAGTCATGTCCGCAAAGGTCCACATTCTGGCCTAGGTAGGCTAAATTATCATAAAAGTAATAACATCACCATAAACATGCAACATCGGAAGTTATTGCGGTTATTTTCAGTCAGTTGGTCAATTTGTCGCTGCTGCTTTATTTGCTATCGCTTGCACTTTGTACCCACGCTATTACTGTATGTGGTGCCATTACTGGGATTCTTTGTCCCTTAATTAACGTGGATATTGCTGTTACACAGCGTTGCTAATGCAACTCATACTTTCGTAGACGGATTGCACAATTGTTTGCCGTCTGACAGTTTCAGCAGCGTCATCGTTTAATCGATCGTTGACCTGCAGTAAATAGCATATGTCATAAAACTAAACGTTTAAAATGGTTAACAACATCTATAGCTTTGTGATTATTTTATCATCGACCAGTGTCACTAAAATACTCAGTCATGACTCATGAGTCATGACTATACGGACTATCTTTTCTACACTGTTTTGTATTCGCAGAGAAAAACCAATGGGAAATGCTCTAAAGTTGGCAGCTTAAAACAAGGTTTTGCCTGCGCAAAGGAATTGGAGATCGAAGTGACAAAAGCTCTGACCAAACTATTGGCGTGAGTGTGTAACATGCAAATCAAGTTTATAGAAAGATAAACGCGGAATAGCTGAAGAATACTTGTACAATCCTCAGTCTAAACTTTTCTTATGTTGATGTGTTTTCTTCTTTTCTGCAGTGACGTATCTAATGTGACACCAGTATCAAATTGCTCGGGTGTAGACATGACAATAGGAAACAAGGATCTTTTGATGGGTCAAGTAAAAAATTTTTACAATTTGCCTAGTTTGAAACAAACGAGTTTCTTTCATAAAAACTATAGCAGCTATATTTGTGTATTTTCTTAGTTTTCTAGTTTTCAAATTTCATTTTTCAAGTGCTGCTACTGTTTTAATTTTTTAGTCCATCTTGTTCACTGCTAACGGAAGTACAAAACCTTTGAAGCTTCATCCTTGTAGTGCTGATCTTCAGTTCGATAAAGTCGAATATGTGGAGGTTAGTTACTTAATTCATCAGCAAATTGACGTCAAAGCAAAATGTTTCAGATTCTCATAGCACTTCTCAACAGCCGTATGCAAGGAGGAAATAAAAGATAAACTAAATGTATCGTTAATTGCAGCTGGCAGAGATGATTGCTCACGACTTCTTGGGCCATCAACTCGAAGACACCAAAGAACTTGCCAATATGGAGGCTACACTCAGCAGATTCAACATAGAAAACGAGAGCCTCGGTAGTTTCTTGGCCGATAAACATTTCGATTTATAATTCTATGCAGTCGTATATAATTCTAAACCAAATCTTGTCTATAGTTTGCGTATTCTATTGTAATTGTGACTAAAAACAGCGAGCATTGTGGTAAAGCTTTATTTTAATATGAATAGTTAAAAGCATAGGAAACATAGTTACGCAATTGTAAACACGATTGTGAAATTGCATAATGTTCAGCTGCAGTGTAACAATGTGACGATTGTTGAGATTGCAGAAGCAACAAATTATAATAAAACGACGTTGTGCAAAATGCCTTGTGATGCTGGTTATTCATGCTCAGTTGTGCTTCGTTACGCCCCAGTGCTTCGGTTTCATGCATCGACAGCCCAGGGGACCGTCATTGCGTAAAGCTGTGGTTCAGTTGCAGTCTTCAGTAAAAAAATTCCGCTACATCCTAAATTGCTTATCAGTTTTAGTTTTTGCATTGTTTAATATAACTTAGGTACCGGTAATGTGTAAAAGGTCTATTTCGGATCTTTTAAAACAAAATTGGTTTTCTGTTTCAATTTAAACGATTACGCTGCCGACCCCTTGGTGTAGCACCCTGGTTGAGAAACATTGGTGTAAGGAAAAGGCTGATGTTTTTTTTTCAGCACAATACTTTAGTTAGTCTTTTGTTATGAACCAAATAAAACTAGTTAATCTTTATTCCGTTGTGGCGTGGCGACACACTGTGACAGATTGCAGACTATGTCGAAATAACGGTTGATCTCGACTGCACCACAATAAATATAAAGAACTTTAACCCTTACCACGGTTAATGCGTTCATTGTAACGAGTCGAAGCTAACTTGGACCTTTTCATAGCGTTAAAATAAAAAATCTCTTTTCTCCCTTTTTACGTTTGGAACTGATATGTCCAATGAAATTTATGAAGTGTTGTCAGTGTTCAACCAGGTATAAAATAAACGAGAGACTAAATCGCATTTTGGATATGGCATCATTCACCATGGACGTTGGTGGCTTTTCGCTATCTGCACTTTCAAGACCGCAGCTTATTGTTTACAAGTGGGTTGTAATGCAGATGGATTGTAAATCGCACGCACTTGCAATGTTTAGCGATTTGTTTTTCAGCCACTCGCAAAAGGATGATTAAACACTCGTACGATTTCCGCACACTTTATTACCATTGACGTAGTTGTAATCGTTGCATCCAAGTTAATAAACTGGCATTTATGATCATAAAACGTGTTGACATACACCAGGACCGTAATTACGCCAATCGGACCAAGCACTTGTGGCTAAGCATACATCAATACCAAAATAATTCCATTATCCAAAAAATTGCATTGCGAAAATTAGCATTTATCAATATAATATCGATGTTTCTGAATATTGTTGTGGAGCAAATATTTCCATAAATTTGAAGAAATCACAGCAATTATGTCGTTTATTTAGATTGAATTTAAAGGAAAAACGTTGAACAGTGCGAGTAATTTGAAGCAAAAGCAGAGTAGATGCAAATATTTTAATTGCAAACGTGAGAATGTGTTCAGTTACTGCTGGAAACTTAAGGAACAAAAATGTTTGCATCGGCTCTGGCTCAAGGCTTTTGGCTTGCATGGATTATCTGGACAACTGGATTAATTCATAGGGACTCATATAATATATTGTATTGTTGTAAATGTAAGGTGTAGTATCCAGGTTGTTAACAGTTGCCAAGTTAAAGTAAACAGAAGTATTCTAATTTTCAAGATGTTGCTTATCTATACGATTAATGCCAGACACGTAGTAACTGGTGCTAAAACGTATATATAGGTCCAGGTTATGCTGCAAAATTACTTAGTCGTAGTGTACTTTGTGGTGCTGATGTATAAGGTTGATGCTGATGTTTACTATAACAAGTAGCCTATACATTTCATACAATATTCACGAGAGCTGTTATCTTAATAAGGTCTCCAAATAAAGCTTCTAATCCTATTTACAACTTACATAATATTTCATGCGATTATGGCAAATAGCAACTGACGTTATATGCGACCTTATAGATTATTATAATTGTCAAAGCGTTAAACTTTTTTCTGTCTTATAACTTATAACCCTATAGCAAAGATGTAACACAACGCCACCTACTGGGTATTTGAGTGCTCTAATATTTTCTATCAATAACTCAAAGTGAAGCAATTTTAGACCAGTCCAAACAGAGCTGAATATAACAAGCGCTCACAATCATGCAAAGTTGAAACGTCATGAACATCACGCTCACAGAGGATTAAGATATGTTGCAACAAGTTTATGTTGCATTATAGGAATCCTGCGTTTTTTTGGAAGATTTTGCTGATCCCAAACGGAGGCCTGATTTCAAAAACGTTTTGTAGAATAAGATAAAGATTATGTTTTTATAAGCTTTGGTCCACATAGGTATAATGACGTTCTCGCTATGTCATAAATATTTCTGTAGCTTATACATTTACGTTGAAGTAATGTAATAAGGGATGGAAAACAAAAATACATTGAAATTTGGAATAAATTATCTTTTGTGTTATCGAGTGTGTATGTTACGGTATCCATGAAATGTAAACTACGGTGTGAGCCTTTTAAAGTTAAAAAGTAACAAATAAACTCCAACTTACCAAGCAGGCCTACACTACTCAACATCAATAGCTATAGAAGAGAAATGTACGGTACCGGTAATTGCACTTGGCTGAGATGATTGCTCACGACTTCTTAGGTCATCAATTCGAAGTAGGGATGGGCCGATACGAACCCAAACCCGAATAGATTCGCCGAATAACGCCTTCATGGAAGATTCGGGGAAACACGAATATCAACCATGGCGAACCCGAATACAATATTACTTATAAATTTACAGACTTTTGTTAAAAATGATGATCTAGTTTCCCCACAAAACTGAACTAGAGTCAGCAGTACTTACAATGAAGGTCGTTTTCCTAACGATTTTGCTTTTTCAATCGTTTTTTAAACACTATTTTTCGAAAGAAAGCGACTTGTTTATCGATTACGTCATTTTACAAGCAAGACTTGACAACTTTTGGATGAAATTTTATTGTTTGGTTCTAATACGAATAGATTCGGGATTCGTTCGTGTCAACCTTCATAATATTCAACCTTCATATAATCTTCCTCGCAGCACATCCCTAATTCGAAGACACCAAAGAACTTGCCAAAACAGCGGCTACTCTTGGCAAATTCAACCCAACAAAACGAGAACTTTGGTAGTTTATTTGGCGGGCAAGTATTTCTTTTTATAATTTCATTTAGTTGTATAAAACGTTAGACCAAATGTTGGTTATACTTTGTCTAGGCTACTTATCGTATGAAGCAAACAACAGCGTGTATTACGATCAAATTTTGATTTATTAAAAAAAACTTAGAAGTTTTTATGGGAAACATAGTTACGTAATAAGTGCCAAAACGGTCATGCGAAATCGCGTGTATAACGTTCAGATGTATAACAACTTGATAACGGATGATATAGCCGAAGCAGCAAACTATAATAAAACGACGTTGTACAAAATGCCTTGTGATGCTGGTTATTCATGCTTAGTTGTGCTTCGTTACGCCCCAGTGCTTCGGTTTCATGCATCGACAGCCCAAGGAGCCATCACCGCGTATGGGAAAGGCTGAAAAACATTTCTGGTTAGTCACAAAAGCCGCCGACAGGGAGCTAAAGATAAGCTTTGCTACAAATAGCGCCACACTATATGGTCGTATAAGCACCTATGGGAACGTGGTAAAAATATCACTTAAATTCAAACAGGTTGACAGATTTGAGCGTGAAGGAATCAATAAACTAGGTCGATTGATGTTCAACTCGGTTGGGAGTTCAGAGAATAATAACAGCACGGCCTAGCTTCGGCCCCTCCCACCTTGGCGCCGCCACTTTTACCATAGCACACTTGTGTGGCGTGAAACAGCGGTTTGGAATCACTGCTTTAGGCTACAACAGTTTATGAGCAACGTTTCTTAATCAATCAAAATATTTTGTTGGTTAAGACTGAAAATGCTTTTTTTAATGTGCCCCAACATTGATATTGATATTTTTTAAATAAAATGGATGTAAATATACCTCAATCTTTGCGTTATTTACTGTGCTACCTTGACGCTGCTTGTTTCTTTCTGCAAGAAAATCTCATCAAAACTTTGTCCCTAACTTTCTGCTGTAGATATATAATTGTCTAGCGTCCCTGTCTCATAAATTACTGCCAAAATATTTATACTTTTGCTCAACATTTTGTTGAGAATAATAAATATACGTCTATTGTGTAGTCAAATGGCTAGGGAATGAAAGTATGGCAGATTAGAAGACGAAAACTCTGTTCTGTTAGGGTCAGATACATACCTGGACTATTTGAAAACACGTTGTTGGATTTTCTAATATCAGTCAATTGGTGCCGGCATTTCGAAGAAAGATTTTCAGGAGATACAGGCTCGGACAAGCGTTTATTTGATACAGTTGCCTTTGCACTGTCGACTGTTTCTTTCTTTCGTTTGGGTTTGTTCAATGACCCGGGATTAGCGGGAACGGCTTTAACCTGCTCTCGTCTAGTTAAGTTTAACACAGAATCCAAAGTTGCCGGTCCTGGGACGAGTGGAACACGGGTGCCATGCTAAAGAATTATATGAAATATGCATATGAAGTATACGAAATATACTTCAGTCAACCACTTAGGACAAATTTAGGTTAACGCTTTGTTAAGTGTGTTTTTACACCGGAATATACAACATCCCTGTTATTCATAGACTAATAACACTGCATCACTGCATGAACGGACCATTTACTGCCGATAAAAATAAGTTGTGACTGCAGCCGAACTTTAAAACTCTGGTATGTAACTATGTATAAACAACTGCCTTTTATGAGTAGGCTAATATCCCTTTCAATCGCACCAACATTAAGACTGTTTAATTTATAAACACTCCTGCATATCCTGCGCATAACTATATACTAGCCTGAAACTGCGCCGTAATAGCGTTGTTGCTAAATTTTCTGCGAACTGTGCCTTTTTCGTGTGGTGCGCCATGTCCAGGCCGATGGAAGAAAGCGTTGGCTGCTTCCGCGTGCTGAGGTAAGATTGAAGTTTTGCAAATTTTCATTAAGATATGCTCAAAATAAATTTTATTTTCAAGTATATGATGAAAAATTTACCTTCATCTCTTGCTGGATAACTCTCTTGCGTTCCTCCATTTTCTTTTGATATCTTTCTTCTGCCATCTTTTGCAGATCTTGGTAATACTTTTCAACATCCCTAGGCCGATCCGAATTAAATTTCTGAAAAAGCAACCGATGTCAGTAAATTTTGGTTGGGACAAAAGCATGACATTATTTCTTATTTCTATCATTTCTCGTCTTATTTACTTTTTTTTTTATTGTATATGTGATATGGCTGAGAGTTTCCAACTCTGTCTTAAAAAGGATTTAATGTGATGAAACTTGTCACCTCTCGTAATTTCCCGCAGGAACTTACGCAGAGCAGAGCGTTGTCGAAGCGCAAAGCTTTGAATCACAAGGTGATCAGTTCCTAGCAGTCACTAATGACTTACGGTAAAGCGTGAGCCAATTGGCTTTAAGGTGACCGAGACATGTTACGGGTGGCGTTAGCTTTCAAAAAGTTTAGGGTTGTAATTTTGCAGCTTGATAAAATGCAAAGTTGATTTTATCTACAAATGACAGCTTTTGTTCAAATCCACGTAAAAGAGATTGTGTCTTAGTTATATAGGAAAGTAACTGAGTTAAACTTAAAGTCCTACAACAGTCACACGTAATCGTGAGGAAGGAAGTGTACTATCTGCAAGGGTCAGTGCGTACAAACCTGAGCGGTTACATCAGACATCATTCGTTTCTGAGGGACGATTATGCCAGTGATGGGATCCCGTTGCGGCCGACCGACTTTGCCTTTACTAAACCACGATGGGACATCTCCAGGCTTAAAAAAGAATGTAAGTATAACAAAATTAGCACAAAATTATTAATCACAGTCATCACTTGATAGTTGATAGAAGTTAATAGTCTACTAGTTTAGTCATTTCGGTCAATTTTAGTCTCTAAAATCTATAACGATACAAATGTCAAATATATACCATAAATGAAAATTACTTATTCAAAATGTAATAAAGTTAACCAATACGCTATCAAACTCAATATCACAATCAAGTATTTTCACCGGTAATCTTAAATAATTCTTCTCCTCGTCTCGAATGTTGCGCTGCCGGTTGATCCCATCCATCAGCTCATCTCGATAAAGCCTCTTCGCCCTCTCCATAGTTTCCTCTTCCGTCTTCGAATAACCCTGTGTGAAAAATTGCGCAATGTTTATTTACATGAAAGCACTGCAAGGAATAGAACGCTAACGATTTCATGTGCGTACGCGAACGTGTGTTTTAAAGCTAACAAAAGTGTCCCCATATGTGGACACTGAACAGTCGGCACCAATAAGTGCAGCCTTGTGGAGTCTGAATAAAATGTTACCGTTAGCCGTTAAAAAAACTGTAGAGTAATTACAGGGGTAATTACATCTGCAGCACGATGTCATTAAATGCATGCAACGGCAACAATTTGAAAACTTTACGCCAACACTACCAAGGATTCATGTTGGATTCTTCCTTTGGTATTTTTAACGATTTCTCCTTGACTGTTCTTCAGCGGCGCCCCAGCTCCCGGTCTCCCCCACGGACTGATTCGATCCGGCCGCTTTCGAATTTCCTCCGGAGTTGCGACTTTAGTGACGTTTTCTGTTCAAAAGAGGGTTATGAAAGAATTAAGCCCTAATTATGAGTTAAAGCTAACTTCATTGCCCAAGAAAATTGTAAATGAAACCACTATTTCGTTTTAGTAAGTGATATTAATAAAAAAGAGGACAGGAAAGATGGCATAATGAGTGCCATGTGACTGATCTACCTGTCCTCCGTGCTCCGTGGATAGTGGTGAGAAGTCCGACTCTCTTTGTTCTCTTCTCGCCTTGGCTGTTCACCAGCGGCTCTCCTCCCCCACCCACGTGACGTCGGAGAAATATCTCGCTCTACACCGAGGTGGAAAACATTCGGTTGGAATATATCGAAAAAAGTTGCAGTATACAGTAGTTAAGAAGTCAGGCGTTGTTGATGTGAATACGACAGACTAAATATCCGTATAGGACTATAGGCTGTATGTAAATGCAAATACATTCACATAATCAATCAATAATACAATGATATAATTAGTTACAAAGGTAAATTTGTATAAGACCATAAGGTAGTTATGGATCGCAGTTGGTGATGATAATAACAATATACCTCGTCGCTGTTAGGTTCAATAAACTCGTGAATACCGTGATCACCCGCCCTTGGGAAGCGATATCCTTCTCTTTTAGGAGGTTGGCCTTGAAAAAAGTTTTCTTAATAGGCCTAATTATAGTCGAAGCTATTTTTCATAAACGTTGAAGCAAAATGTTACGAACGTTTGCACAATACGTTTATCTTGACTGGTGTTTAAACTTGTCTCGTCACCGATACTTAGCGGCGTTCTCTATTTGATTCTAGTTTACCTAATTTTAACCAGGGATTTTTTGCGTTGTCCGTTTCATCAGCTGTGAATTTTTGCGGTGACGTGAAATGATGCTTCCTGGACATTCGGATATTGCCTGTACAATATTGAGTATAGTTATGCCTCCAGGTAGTAACTAATTATTAAGCGTGGTCAGTATTTAGGCTAAATAACAAACCAGAAACAAAAATGAAACTGTACGTAGCCTATTTATGAGAATCATAAAGGACGATTTTTTAAATTTTTTTTTGCTTAGGAATTATTCAGCACCTTGGTCATCATTCGTGATCAGATCTCTAAAACGCTTCGTCTGTTTCAGTAACCTTTTTCTTTGTTCTACAATGTGCCTGGCATCAATTGGATCGTTGACGTACGACAGACTCATAGACCGACGTGTGGCTGGCCTACCTGGAACAGCTTAGCGATTTGTAGGCGAGACTATCATGCTTTTGCTTTTTGTATAGTTATAGATAGCCTAATGGCCTAGCTATACTTCCTACATGTGTGTCTATTTTCAAAGACAAAGTCACGAAACCTCGCTCTAGTCTTGTCTGCAAGCTCACATTAATCTTAAAAATTACTATACAAGGTTCCTCACTGGTATAATGATGCTAACTTGTATCTTAAGCTTATACCTGCAATTTAGTTGCTTTATGACAAATTTTATACTATAAGTTTGTAAAAAAATTTGAACTGATTTTAACCTTGCTCGTCACGGTTAGGTGCGCCAGCACCAGGTTTTCCAAATGGATCATATCCTGTCATGCCGTCTTCTCGTTTCTTGTCCAAGTCCCGAATGATCTTCTTATTGTGCTGCTTTACATCAACTAGAGCATCTGAAACGTAAGGCGAGAAGGAAATGGAATGTTAATACACTGTAAAATTAAGGGCTTAAAACTGTCTTCTTGCATCATTCATGAGTTTGTTACTGTGGGATTCTTTAAGAAAAAAATTTTGAACCGCAAATTACTGCATTTGCAAATCAAAATTACTTTTTTCCCTTTCACGTCGTAGGGGCAAAAAATAACGATTACTTATCAGCAGTAATTACGTAGCGTTAATCGCTAATACTGGGTGGCTTTGTATAACAAACGTGGTCTGCATGGATGCACATAATATATCAGGGAAGTAATAAGTTAGGCTATAATATAGGCTACATAATGTATAAAATGCAAATGTAAGTTAAACGTTAACTACGCCGTATTCTGTTGGATATTTCTAAAATGTTATTTTACACATTGTTCAACTTGATTTTGCTAACCCAGTTCCTTCCTGTATTTTTCTGCGGTTTTTGTATCAACTTTGTAGCGCCTCATACGATCATCTTCATACCTTTGCACTTTTAGAGGATTTGCTGGGTAATTAGATCTGTAATAACAAAAGTGTCTCAAATTAGATAAACCCTGATACAAAAAACCCCTGTACAGCAGTGTTTCCCAAACTTTTTGCCCAACGCCCCACTTAGAATTATAAAAAGTACCCAATACACCCATAGTCAGATCAAATAATCGGAAGCCTCTGAGCTATCGATTTCGTCAAACGCTTCAGCTACTAAAAAACTTTATCTCACAAGTTCAGTTCAAATTAAGTTTTGTGTCTTCACTATTTGGTGGTTTATTTAAAAGACATTTCAAAGTTACAGCTTCGTCATGATGGAGAAATTCATCGTTCGATTGCAAAGCACGTAGCCTAACATGTATCAGCAGGCCCAAACATCTTGCTCAAAACGTTATCTAGATTCTAGTGCTTGTTTGGTTTTATCAACATTGACTTATCTCTAATTACGTCACTGTTGAAGGGCGAAAACTTTGCAAACACTGGCTTTTGTTTTCCTGTTTGCAGTATTACTATTACTCAAAAAATAGATCAACACATTTTGATACTATTTTCAGAATGTTTCTTATAGGCTGTATTTCAGAAAGCCTTCGCCATACACCGGCACTAGATGCAAATACTCGACCCAATTAATATTTTTTCAACGTGGACTAAAAAAGCGTAGGCCTAATATGTTAAACGTAATGTGCTTTCAAAATAATAAAAAGGGAGGAATGTTTCCGCCGATCATATTGTTGGTGAATATATTTGCATATTTTGTTGTTATTGTATACTTTCACTTTACTGGAAAGTACAAAGCTACATAAAAGTGATAATACTTTAGTTTAATGTATGAAAACTGAAGTCGCATGCTGAAGCAAAATTACGCCACACTCCACTTTGGGAAACACCAGAGTACAGAAACTTTTATAGTTTTTGCATGTTTAGAATACTGTGGTACAGTTTTTATCTTATAAATTATAATATTTTCACCGTTTTGCAGATTACATGGAATAAGACGTGTCTGACGCTTATATTTATTTACATTATAAAACTTTGAATTATTCATGTAAAAGGTGTTAGCAAACGCAAACACTGAAATAAGAAGCCACACAAAGAGGAACAAATTCCATTTCAAAGGTCGCCTGTTTACACAGTATTAGTTCGTGGTTTATTCAACAAAAGATTTACATATCCCTTGTAGCCTACTGTTGGTCCATAATATATCAAGAAAACAGTTGTAGGTTATGCTGAAACAGTAGTTCGGCTGGCTAGCTAAAATCTGAAACTATCTGCCGGTATAATTTTTTACGCGGAAAAGCATTTAACTTACTTGTCATCCAAGGGCTTGGCAGACACACGTACTAGTCCCACACCGTCTTTAGAGCCAAGTGCGTTTGTCATGGCCATGCTTCTTTTTCCGTGACCCTTTAAATTTTAAAAGCCGTTACCAAACAGACTGTATGGGACTTTAGTCTCGATTCTAAGCATATTTTTTCGACACAAACTCCTACCCTTGGAGCTCCATATCCAGGTTTTCCGAACGGATTATAAGACTGGAGCATCTTAAGATCCTCTTCCTTTTCTTTCACCGTCTTTTTGTGATCTTGTGCTTTCCTCTCCTCAAACTCCTTCATGAATCTTTGGCGTTCATCCTGTTGTAGTTGAATTTTTCGTAAATCAGCTGACCTGGAAAAGTTATTGGAGAATTTGCATTTAACAAACCGTTTAGGATCGGAATGCTTTACAGAAGCACTCACGTTTTTTCAAGTAATTTTAAATTGTATCTTTTTTCTTTTCTGTCTTTTTCTGTGTAAGTTCCAATAGTTGGAGATCCATGTACAAAACCCTTCGGTGTGGAGGGAGGCATCACCGGTAAGCCTAAGCGAACCCATATGATGTTATAAGTAAGATAAGAAATAGGTTCTTATTAAAAATTTTCCTTTAGTCTAGAAGCGCCATTCCAGTCACAAATGGAAAGACAAAAAGCATTTACAAAATACTTTTCCATATAAAGATTAACAAATTTCTGTAGAAATTTTAGTTATTATGGATTTGGCCAAGTACGGTAAGCACTCAAAAAAGTTTAATTGAAAGCAATGAAAACAAGAAGGATTGTCAGAATCAGTTTGAACGAAAGTGATTAGTTTGTGATTGGACTTTGTTAGTCATGTTTATTCAACATTCACCAATGAAACTACAGAAAACAAATACAACGAAAGGAGAATAGAATCAATCAAATAAACGAAGGGGACATGAACATAAACCTATATTCATGTGTTGCACACTATTCATACGGGATCTTAGCTTCCTACCCTACTGATAACACATACTTTAGCTCTAAGAAGACAGGTAGTAGCCTCACAATTGGTTGGAATTTCACTCCAAAGTGACAGACAATGTTTTACATCTAACATAAAAATGTTATTAAACAGCAATTGACACCATAACCAACCACGCGGCGTATTTGACAAAAATAGCACCGCTTTGCAATAAAGTTGAAACTGTTACAACACCATTCTTTCTTTCGCAAGCTAATTATATCGGGTTACTAGGCAACATTTTCTCGCAACAAACGACCCATTGTTTCATCACAATAGTCCGCAGTGGGAGACTCACCTTTAACAAGAGAAGTTTTCATAGGAAATTTTTTTGCCTCGTGCCTGTTTCCAATTGGCCCTGTTACAGGATACCTCGGCTCCCGAAGGTTGTACAAGTAGCCCCTTATTCTATTGCCACAATACACAAAAGCTCAGTCCAAAATAGCCAGGAAACGTTAATCAAGGTAACTATACACAGTACGATACGACTAACCAATCTAAACGCTACACCCGCTTTTTTGTGAAACGAAAAAGCGCTCTACTTTTTCCTCTGTTCATTCTTGGCATGGTTTTGGCCACAGAGTAAATTTTCTTAAGCAGAAAAACAGTGCGACCAAGTACGATGCTTAACGGGATGCGAAAACTCACCTATAGTCTTCACCCATTTTGACATCAGTTGACGGCGAATCAAACTGAGGCAATATGTCTTTTGGAGTTTCTGGAAAGTTGGTACGTAAAGGTGAAACCGCCATTTTCAACTTACGGCACGAATTGTCTCCAAGTTACTCTCGAGTTATAAGTCGAAAACAAACGATACTTTTAATTAAACATACCTATAGAGAATATACGGTCCTTTGTCGATTTACATTATGGTTACTTCCACGCTGAAAGTGGCCTATATAGACTAACACTAAACCGACATTCGGTATTTTATCACAGACTAAAATACGACAAAACCCGCAAAGTCCTGCCAATTTTGTACTTATTCTGCGATCATAATTGCATGATTACGTAATGAAATGCAACAATGGCAATGGAAACGCACTTACAAACAAACCCACTATTCCTGCAACAACTATACAAATTTCGTCGGTAGCGTTTTCAGATTAAGCTGTATATTTCTTGAAGAACATATAATTATAAAACTTATCGTAAATGAATGAGAAATCATGAATTATTAACCTATGACGTTGAACCCTTCAAACATCGGTGTTATTGCTCAAACAAGCCATCAAGTAATGTAACCACATCAACGAGCCGTACTCAACATTTTAATAAATCTGTAAGTGCCACTTTTGAAAGCTGAACTACTGACAACTGGCAAACACGCAATCTATCGTCAGACTTCACGAAACCGTTTTCTAGTGAGATTATTTTACAAAGTAAGCAATCTTTCCAAGGATGCCTACAATCCGTTCGTGTCCCATTCATTGAATTTATATAAATATTGATTTTAGTAGAAAATATTAAATTTCTTAAAGAAAATAAAACATGCACAATGGTTTGCTTTCATAAAATCAATTACCTGCTGGTCTTATTTCCGACATAACGCTGATTTAGGTCCGCCCACCGCTATTGCTAAAGTACGATTGAATCAATCCTATTGTTATTTACAAAAAAGCTAATTGGACACGAAATATCATGTTACTACATACCATCGTAAACAATTCTTCTTTTGCCTTGCTTGGTTCGGAAGGCCATACTTTACCACAAGCAAAAGCTAGCTCCGCATGTCAGTACAGCAACATAAAGTATAGCCTTTTTGTGTAATGTGTAATACTATATTATTATATTTGTTGATTATGACGTTTCGTATTGCTCTTGATATTTTGCCGACTCTTTATCACCAAATACCGACTGTGCGACACAATTCTTTGCACGCAAAGAATGAAAAAGTAATGAATACAAATTATAGGACTACATTAAACCATATTTGGATTTAAAAATGAACGCATTCATGTGCCACTGCGTATAAGTAGTTTATTAAAGCACATATTCCTTCATAGCGTTTTGTTTTTGTAAAACATTTATGCTGATTAAGTAAAGTATAACGTCATTGTTTATTACGTAATACTATTGGATTGTGCTACGCGTGTAAAATAACTTTTCTTTTGTATCAGAGGCAAAATCCGATAATACGGAATTTTGCTGAAAATTTCCTCCAGAATGTATGCGCACAAGTAAAGGTGCTATTTTGCCAATGGTTATCAATTTTTTACATTGGCTAGAAATGAAATACGTTTACTGTTTCATTTTAAGTACTTAACTATTTCTGTACAGCAACTTATTAAATATTAAATTTCTTGTTATGTGTTATATCCATAGATAGCTAGGTTTCAACTGCAGCACACAAGAGACGCTTGTATACATTCCCTAATTATTAGATGTCATTGATTTTGATACGCTTGGCCAAACAAAAATCAGGACAAAACATAAAAAACTGGGTTGTTAACATGACGCGGGAAAATGAAATTGGTTAGGTTTATTCATTATTGTCATAAGATTTTCCTAGCCTACACCGGCTACGCGTAGTCCTAGCTAATTTTAATTTGAACGTTTTAGGAAAGGTTCAACAAAGCACTTTAATTGATAAATGCGCCAATATACATGCAATGCTAAAATTTGCGCCATGCCAACGTAAAACTTATAATAAAGAATATAGGCTAGGGCTAAACGACAATTCCGCACCAAAAATTAATCGCAAAAGCTTCTTCCGCGCATCATGCAAACCCTCCATTCAGCCCTAGTTTAACTTAAAATCCCGTTACCTATTTCTGCTGCCATTTCTTGTTGAAAACTGCCGTAGGCTACCGGTACTTTCCAGCCCAGGTTGTGAGCTTGGACTTGAGTCCCAGTTTTCCCGACTAATAAGTCTGGCATTTTTTGATTAGGAATCGTGCATGCAAAGGCCCATAGTGTGGTACCTGCGCACTCGACCAGCTGACTAGAAAGTAGGGCCGTTTGCGACAAGAGCTTGTGTGCAAAGAAGTTACGGTTAGCATTGTAACTGTCTAAACGCCTGTCTATAATAAATAGATAAATGAAGAATTGAACTTTCAACACATGCCAAACTGCGTATGATTTCTTGTCGAAAACTGCCTTTCTTTCCAGTCGAGGCAAAGACGCAAATTTTGCTTGATGTGCTGATGCCGAGTGCATTCCATGTGATGCATATGTGGAAGGTCAGTTTGGCACATTTTAAATACACCAAGGCGTTATGCCAGCTATGATCTCTAAAAAAGGAGACACCGTGTCCTTTTTTGTTTGTGAATTGAATTGCAGTTGACATGGTTACACCGAGACGGGAATCGGCTCTGTGTCATGTTGAGATCAAACTGAGTTTATGCCGCTTATCTTTGATGTAGCTCCCTTGGGATATGAGACACACTCAGTAAACCCCACAACAACAACAAACTATCACAAACTAACGTCACATGTGCACGGAACCGGAACTACTTCTTATTATATGTATGCGACCTTTGTCACAATTGCTAAGACTTTCAAAACTGCTTAAAATTGTATAACAGGCTCTTAAAATGTTTAGTAAATGAAAATCAGTGATTTTAGGCAGATGAAGTATTTTTTATTTTAAAAACTTGACAAAACAAAGTTTAATTAGTCATTAGACGTAGAATGATATTATTGGTATGAAAATCATTCATTAGGTTAAACTATTTGCACATTCATGTAACATTTCTGAATGTCAACTAATTCAAAACAAATTTTCAGGTGTAAATCTTTTAAAATGACATTGTTTGTTGATGATGCTGACCACCATATGGAAAGTGCAAGTACCACAGGTAAGTACCTGAGAATAGGAGCAAATGGCACCTCAAAGGTGCTGACTTTTGAAATCATTAAATTTGCGGAAAGGTATCATGTTGTCAATATTGTATATATATTTATATTTGCGGAATCATGGCATAGTTTTGTTGATAAACTAGGGCTAGGCTATATTTTTGGTTTATATAAATGTAGTTCAAGTGATTATGTCAGGTAGAAGCTGGATTTTGTGCAAAATTTTCAAGGAATTTTTAGGGCCAGTTGTATTGTATGGTACTGATAAACTAAATTTTCTGCCAAAGATTTTTACCAACCTAATCATGTATCCGTAACACGTTGACGGCCAACAACGACATATCTCGTTGCTGAAATTCTGGCCCACACTGCCAGCCACAAATTATCTTGTGTTTATCGTTTTGCCACTAAAGTTAAAAACAGAAATTTTCTTATCATTTTGCAAATAATGAAACTGTGTGTGGCATCTGGGACAAGAACGGATAAAACTTCTTGCAACAAAAACACACGTTTTTGAGGAAAAATGTATTGAAAATTTAAAACACACAAATGAGGCAAATATTGCTGGCAGTGAGGACAGTGGTCAACGTGTTAATAACAGGTTCTGTTTTCTGTAAAAGCCGCTACTCACATTGCTTATGAAATTACGCGAACAAACCACTTTCTTTATGGTTTTGTGCAGCATGGTTTGGTATTTGCACTACCGGTGTTAAGACCCTTAGCCAAAACACTTGAATTTTAGAAGAATTTATTGGTTACTGCAATACCAAGCTTTTCGAAATGGCATTTTGCTGGTTACTGTTAACTTTTGAACAAAGTCTAGGAAGAAAATCTCATAGTTACATGACTTTAAAAGTATTTGTATCTATTATGTATGTAACCACCTAACACGCTTCATACTTGTTGTCAATCAGATTTATGCAAAACATTGGTGATCATACCATTGGTCATATGTAAGCAAACTTAACTATAATTATACAAATGTTGAAATTTAGAGTCACCAACTGCAAAAAAGAAAACAAAACGCATCACAAGGTTCGAAGAGTCATCAGACGACTCCGATCATGATGTAAGTTCAACAGACTCGTACTGTATATTGGCAGATTGTCTTGCGTGTACTTGTGAATTGTAACTGTGAGCAATGATCGGCGTTTTTATCATTCGATTGGTGACACTTGTTGACAAAAAAGGAAACTGAACAATTCTGAGTCAACTAGGGTTAGTTCGGATATCAATAATTTTTACTATCCGGATAACGGATATATCCGTATATTTGGAATTTATCTAACCGGTTAACCGGATAATAACTGCTAAGTGAGACAATCGATTTCACGAGGTTTGCATGAAAAATGGATTGTAAAATCATTACGCAGTTTTATTGTAGATCTACGTACACGCGCAGTACGAGCGAATACGAGAAAAATCACGCAAATTCAATGTTCACTGCTTCTGCAACGCCCTCCTTATAATTTTATAAAGCACAATGCATCAATTGTGGAATCCTGTAGACGGGACCGGAGTTTTGTAACAAAGAGTCCACATGCACTGAATGCTCTTTCTGCTTCCACAGAAGTGGGCTGAATAGTAAGCCCCAAACTGGATTATCACTTTTGAAATGTTTAAATTCCATCTCTTAAATTTAGTCACTTCAAACTAGGTTTGTAGTCAAAGCTTTTCAACTGACACTTCACAGACTTTACCTTGCCATGAGAATGCAGTATTCTATTAAATGAATCATTCATTATGCTTTCTTTGTGACGTGATAGTAAATTTCACTCGTGCATTTTACGAGTACCGTAGTTGAAAGTACTGTATAAGACAATAGAAGTGTGAACAAAGGTTTAATTGCGCTCAGCGGGAGTCAGCCTCTACTTA
Source organism: Clavelina lepadiformis (assembly GCF_947623445.1). Classification (NCBI taxonomy): domain Eukaryota; kingdom Metazoa; phylum Chordata; class Ascidiacea; order Aplousobranchia; family Clavelinidae; genus Clavelina; species Clavelina lepadiformis. Next base: position 4,259,992 of record NC_135248.1, on the reverse strand, counting down.
ACAAAGAATGTTCAAACTTACTAAAAAGTGTAAAACGCATTAGCAACGATATTCTCTTAGCCGGTTAACCGGCAGAATTATGTCCGGATATCAGATAGGAAAAAAACCTGCGGTTAATCGGTTAACCGGTTAACCGTTATCCGGATAATCCAACCCTAGTGTCAACTGAATACTTTCTTTGATTGTTTTTATATTTCTATGTAAACTCAGTGCAAAAAACATGTGAATACACTGTTCAAATATCGTTTGTACAGGAGGGTATATCACAAGATATAAACTACAGCACAAAAGGCAAAAGCCCCACGATTTGCCCACAGTTTTCTGATTTTGAGTCAGATGATGACATAGGAGGAAATAAAGTTACTAAAAGTGAGTCAACTTGAGTATATATGTGTCAGTAGTGTTTTAACAAAAGCTTACTGCTTATTTCTTTTGTTATATTTGTGATATGCAAAGTAAAATATTCTTTACATATGATGTGTTGTTTTTCTGTGATTATAATCAGCGTGGTCCAACTTCTTTTCATCGCGGGCCAAAATCAGAAAATTTTTTTATCTTGCGGGCCAATGTTTTTAAATTAGAACTGAAGAACTTACCTATTTAGCTATTAAATGCTGATCAATGTGACATCTGCGGTCGAGGTTCTTCCTCGACAATAGCGACTATCAGTTCGTGGGCCAAAAAATCGATGCTCGCGGGCCAACTTTGGCCCGCGGGTCTGCAGTTGGACCACGCTGATTATGATGATTCGTATTTGCAGGCATTGAAAAGAAGCTCAGGAAACGCCTAGCTAGAATTGCCGAGTCATCAGATGAATCCGATGATGAAAGTGATTTTGCCAAAACAAAAGTAAGGGTTGGTTTCATAATATCATACATTGCCAATGAAGTATTTTAAAATAGTAGGTGATATATGAAGGCATGTATATATTTATATACTCTATGTTTAACACAGGTGTTAGAAGAAGAAGAATCTAAAAATATTTTACATGACGATGAAGATGTGATCAACAAGCAACATCAAATCACATCTTCTGCTAATGGTTTAGGTGAAACGGAGTTTTTTTTTGAAAAACAAGTTCAAACAATATGAGTAACATAGTTAGTTGGTAGTGGTATGCAATTTGTCTTATGTTTTACTATGTCTTTAACTTTTATACAGACGTTTTAAAACCAAAAATTCCTGAGACAAAGGCACTAGTTTCATCTGTGGAATCTAATAGCAGCTCTAGTGACGATGAAGATTTAAATGTAAATATTTTGGCCAGATAATTTGACTAGTTAACTCAGAAGCATGGATTTCTGAAACTTTGATTAAATTAAAAAGTTTTTTATGTGTCTCAGTAAATGAATTATTTGTGGATCATAGGTTTTTAGTAATGAAAAATTATGCAAAAATATACTTCACTTAATTTAAAAATCAAGGTTTTATTCAAAATTCAATAATTGGTAATTCTGTATAGGTGCCATGTGATAAACAACATAGTTTCGGTATAGTTCCCACATGTTCTAACCATTCTGATGTAAACGATGACTCGACAGACAAAACGTCAAAGATCCAATCAGGTGCGGCCATAAATTGACACGTTTCAAGGTTGATCCAACCCAGAACGACCCATCGAACATCCATGGGTTGAATCATCCTTAGGTTTAATCATGTTGAGTTGAATGTACTGACTTTCATTTGACATGATAGATGTACACCAAAATGAAAAACACATGTCATGCTACATGGCCTGATAAATGCAGTTTTCTATTCCAAACTAACTAGTATTTATCTTAAATTTAGCAGAAAGCGAAGGAAATGATTCAGACATCGATTCTGCTATTTCAGAGAGTGGTATGATGTTAACATTTCTGTCACATAGATCTGTGTTACTGTGATTTGTTGTTTTTTTTAAATTTCTGTATGTCTTCTGTATAGAATCATCAGACGATGACAGTCCTCCATTGAGAATCTTTCGAAACAAAGATGCCGCTGCAATAAATTCTCGTGGCTATGATGTGAGTAAAAACAGTTAAACACCAAACCACATATTCGGCATAACTTAATAGCTCGAGTATAGCCTATTACAGTAGACTTTAATGTTACAGTTAACTTTTATTAAATTATTACTATATTATTAATTTTTTTGCTTTTTTATTAACTTTTGCTTGTTGTTTTTCACAAATCAAGTTATTATTGCAAGTTGTATTTATTGCATTAATTAAATTATTATTACCAACTCTATATGTTGGGTGTGTAAGTTGTTTTGTTTTGTGAATAGCTCTCTCCTATTTATCAACAGAGTGGAAACGATCTGTCCTCTGATGAGGAGAGAGATGGAAACGAATATTCTACTAATCTACCTCATGTTAACAAGCCTCGCAAGCGACCTGGACCGAGTAATTTGGAAATTAAAAGTGAAACACAGCGACTCATAAGAGGTGAATGTTTTTTCAAATATTCTTTATTAAATATATTATATTTTTCATATAAAAATATATCATATTTTTTCCTCATCGGTAACATGGCAACAGAGCAAATTTAATTTGTAAGCGAATCATTTATGTACATTACATTGAAGTGACATGCGCAAAACACTCATTCATTTATATAGCTTCAACATTATTGCAGTAGTATTAAATATCAATAAGAAACTATATTTTTTCAACCATTTTTACATTTGACAGAATCCAATTTAAATCTTCCCTATTATGTTCCCGAAACAAAGAAGCTTTCCCAATTTTTGAAGCGTCCGATTGGTTTTCAGGAAACTTTGCCAGTTTGTGTGAGCATTGATTTAATATCTTTCTGAAATAATCATGTTTAGAAATAACTTGCTGGTGTTGTAATCTCAAGTACAATGTTAGTAAAAAAACTATGCTTTAAATAGAATTAGTATTTATTATTTGTTTTTTTTTTGCTTTGTAAATACTAGCTACTACCTTTCTCTTTCTAGGAGCACAAAGAAACTCCAACTGAGCCATCCTCAGATGAAGTTAAGCTTCCCAACATCCAGCAGTCTGATGATCTTTCTCAAGAGGAGTTGAGAGATTCTGGTATAGGCCTCAACGAAGCCAACACACTTGAGAAGAATGAAGACACTCCAAACAAAGATGAACCGGAAGCAGAGGCTTTTGCTACTCCTGCTCAGAGGAAGAAAGCAAAGCTACTTGCTTCTCATGGGATCACTCTTCCTACTTTAAATGCTCCAAAAGCCAAAATATCACCCAGACAAAGAAAAGGTGCGGTTTCAGGTTGTTTTCAATTGTAAAAAATTTGTAAAATAAAGTGGACATTGTTAATTCACAAAACATTTAAATGATTTATTGTTCATGTCTCACATGCCCTGAGCAATACATATAGTGGCAAATGATAAACTTTGGGCAATAATAATACTTTCTATACCTAACAGTAGCTTTCACATCACTGGCATTAGTTATATTAATTAATATCCACTTCCCTGTAGACTTTGTAGACCTGGATGAGAATGTGAAAGCCGAAACACCAAACACAGGAGTTTCGAAGTTCATGGAAAGATTTTTAAAACATTCTTCCGCACAAAAATCAGCTTCGTCAAAGAAGAAGAAAGTTCAATTCAAGTGAGAAAGATGCTCTGGCTTATATAATTGTGCGCTTCGTGAACTAATAATTGTTGTCTTAACAACTTTCAGCATTGTACGTAAAGAAGAGCGTGTGGATGGCACTGGAGTTGATCTTGTGTCTGATGTCATCACGGCGACAGAGGAATCAAAAGAAGAAACAGGTAGCCAAATGAAATCACTGATAAACTAAAGACCAAAAGTTTGTCAAAACCATGACAAAGACGTTTTCAACTTAATCTTTGGTGTCTCACAGATGATTTTTCGGGAACGCCTTCTCAAAAATATCAATCTTTCCGACAGAAGTTGGCTGAGAAAATGAAACAGAGAAGATTGATTGAAAGGAAAAAGAGAGAGGTAATTTCCTCTTTTTGTTAGAAGCAGAATCAAAGCTTATCATGAAGTTACTATACTGTATTAAGTAATTTATGTATTAGTTTTGTTAAGTGTTCATATGGAGTTATGCTTATCACTAGGGCGATTAATTATTTTTTGACTTGTCAAAAAAAGTCAAAAATTTGTCAAATTTACAGCGTTAGGTTAAAAATTTTCAAAATTGTTTAAAAACTCAAAATTTTTTACCTAGTCAAATTGTTTACAAACTGCATTGTCGTGGTGTCAAAGAGGTTGCACTGTAGGTGAACTTGTCATTTTACACTGTAGTACTGTACACCTTGTAACCTACTTTATACTGTTGTAAATGGCCCATTGTCTACTTATTGTGAATCAGCTCTTGCTTCGGTTTTGCTTTAGATACTTCATGTATCTTTAGTTTAGACAAATGTATTGAACAGTTTTTGTTGTGTCTTGTTGGAGTTTTTTTGGCAGTGATTTGTAATTAGTTCATTTCCCTTTTCAGAATAGGCTAGGTCTGTGTTCAGATTTTTTCCCTTCTTTACTACAATAGATTTTAACTTTTTGTACAATAATGCGTAATTTAACTACTTGAGTTCTTCATACGTCAAAATTTGTCAAAAAAAAGTTTTTTAATGTCAAAGTTTTCAATTTTTAGGTAAAAAACTTTCGTTTTTTAGGTCAAAAAATAATCGTCCTACTTATCACATACTATATAGATTATGAAAATGATAATAATAAATTTTTATCAGACATGACAAATTCTTATACAGTACCTTTTTTATATTCAATAACTTCTGTTGTGTTGGTTTATTTCAAAAATTTCTTTTTGTGATGATCTTATTCCTTAGATGGGATTAATATACCCTCTCGTACTAGTACAGTTATCAATGTTAGTACTTAACATATTATTTACATCAAATTATTCTGGTTTAGTTGGCTATTTTATTTTTGCTGGATCTTACCGGCTAATCCAAACGTTAAGAACCGAGACAATGAAATAGTGCTTTTGATATCAGGAGTTATACCAACTGGATAACGAGGAAATTGGGAAAGTTGAGGAAGAAGAAGAAGAGCTTGATGATGATTGGTCAGACATCGATTCCGAAGAGGAAGGCTATGAAGAGTCGGAAGAGAAGAAAGTTAAAGATTTGTCCAAAAATCACATAATAGATGATGAGGAGGAGGAGGAATCAAAAGGAACAGGAAATGATCTTGAAGAAGATGATGATGCAACACAGCCAGTACCACCAGGTAGGCTGGTGTGTCTATTGAATGAGTCAATCAAGTTGAGTTTGCTGGCCAGCCCATTTAAAGAAGTTGTCATTTACACAGGATCTAATATAAATAAGTATAATATAAATATTTAGAATTGTATACTGTTGATCCAAATTTTTCGTTTTAGAAGCCACTTTGTCAAATGGTAGCACAATGTCAAAAACATCACAAGCCACTGCAAAAAGTGATATTTTATTCCCTCATCTTTCAAGTGAAGGGTCTTTACTCCTGTTTGATGATACCATAAAGTATGGATTGGCATTAAGTTACCGAATTTTTACATTAAAATTACGAAATGATTTTTATTGTGTAAACTGTAAATGAGCTAATTGTTGGTCATAGGTCGTTTTCAAAGAGATTTACATTTGTGCTAAAACATTGTCTGTTGATATTTATATCAATAGACAATTTGGAATAAAAATAATTGATAATAATTAAATAATGTAATAATAATAATTTAATAATAAATAGTAATTTAGAGCAGAAATACTCCAATTTTTTTGCAATGCTTTTCTTATGATTTACCTATAAAATATTTTCATCTTTTTTAAATGTTATGTTTTATATTTGAAGGAAACCTAATAGTAGTAACGATGATGATCACACATATGACCCATTATATGGTTCAATGATCCCGCCCAATCAACCTGAGATCTCAGATATTTCTGATTCTTCAAAACCATGTAAAGTATGTGATGTTTTCAGTTTTACTTTGTTGTTTTACAATTTACTCTCAGAGCAAATCAATTTTTTAGAGTTTACGATTTTAACAAATTTACTACTGACTGCATTGACTAACTTACTACTGATTAACAAATAAATGATGCAGTTATATACATTCAGATTTACGTGGGCTATTTTTGACCAATATTTTTACAAGATTCTTTTTGGTTTATGACGTTGATAACAAATTTCTTGTTGTTCTTAAGCTGAGCTACGACGACGATTCTTATTTCTGTTCTGAACGTTCAACCAATATTTCCACCAATGAATCTCAATCACGAACGGATTGCGACTCCCAGTTCCTTGACTCTGATGGGTTTATAAAAGAACCAAAAACTTCTAAGGTAAAATCTGAATCATAGTTGGAAATGGTCGAAATATGATTAACGATATGATTAAATAAATATGATTAATCACAGTTGTTGCTTTATGGTTATTCTAACGTTTAACGATGTTCATTATGTCGCTGTAAAAACGTCACCATTTGCTTATTATATGTTTCAACTAGTCGTTGACTTCTCTTTTGCCCGTTGATGCAGAGGATGACAACGCAAATGACTGCAACATGTCGCAACTGCTCGAACTTTGTTCGGGAAAATTTCAAGGTACTTTATATTTATAAAGTTTTTTTGCTTAATTGTTTTAAGTAACTAATTACTCTTCTTACAATGTAAATGTTTTAGAATCTGGAATTAGCCAAACCGAGAGCTTTAGTGAAATTGCCGCCATTGATGAAAGTTTTGGATTTCAAATAGAACCAGGTGCTCTATTCATTTAAATGAAAAGTGCTCTATAGAAACACTCATTTGGTTATCTGTATATAAGTGATTAATAATTATGTAATACATGTTGTGAAATGAAGGTGTTTGTCCATCACAACACATTCATGTTTGTATTTTTTTTAATTGGTTTCTAGCAAAATTTATAAGTGCAGAACCAACCAATTTCTCTGACGAAGAAAATATCAGCGACCCTGAGGTACAAAGAATAATGTGTTTCACTGAAGTTTTCAGCTTATATGTTTTGTTTGAACTAACCATTACACATTTACATTTCATCATTTTTCTGTAATTGCAGTAAAGTGCAGTAACTAGTGTCATGAAATTAACATTGGTTAAAAAGAATTGACTAGTGCAGCAACAGTGTTACTTATGATTATGCTGATAAAGATTTAAAGTGTTGGTCGTCAAAATAATGTCTACGTCTTATAATTATCCTCATGATCAATAGCTAACATCACAAAACAACAACAGAGACTGGGTATTATGATATAATCAACATAATACAGTGCCGTATGTCATTCACAACACAACACAACTTGCACTTCAAGGATCATCACCGAATTAACACATGCAAATAAAAATAAAGCGAGGTTGAAAAACGAAGAAAGGTTCTGTATCATCGTCAGCTTTTTATTTAAACTAGGATGCTGGCATTACCATCATCAGAAGAAAGAAGGATGTTACTCAAAGAATGATGAGGAATTTTCTTGAAGAGGAAGCCGAATTATCAGGAGATGATGTTGGGAGCGACGATGACTGTGAAGGAAACGAAAAAGGTTTTTAAAAATTTCATTTGATAAACATTTATTGCCGTTACTAAACATTGTTAAGCGTTATTGCAAATCAAAATAACAGACAATCATATAAATAACCTATAAATTGGTATGAGTAAATTTGCCAAACATTTGTCTTTATCTTTTGCAGATAATTATTATGAAGAAGAGGAGAATGATGAAATTCTTCCTCGGGAAGAAGTCATGCAGAGACAGGTTTGATCTCATCCAAACTGGAGCTTTCATAGATCATAAATAATAACATAGTCGGGCATGGTTTTAAAGAACTTTGTTGAATAATAATGCCATGATGCTTAGTAACGCTGCATCATCAAAGTGGCACAATGCTTGTTACTTCATAATACTTCTAGTAGAAGTTATCAGGTTTGCTACATTTTGAAGATCAACATTTCTCATAAAAGTTTGCTCTTATTGACTTATTTTATTATCTAAAACAGGTCAACAAAGTTCACCTGAAGCAACTTCTAGACGAAGACCAAAGGGATATCGAATTGTTGCAAGAAGCATTCGTTGAGGAAGCGATTGAATTGAAGAGGAATCGAAAGTTTAAATGGAAAAATATAGGTCTGTTTATGAAGCAATAATATCACCGTGTTGTATTTTTTTTATTTCATAGGCTATTTTACACTGCAATTTTGTTCCATATTCACTTAATGTTTCCTTCGCTGCATTCAGACAATAACTTCACTCAAGATAACTTTCTTTCGGATGATGACGAAAACGACAGTAACCATGACAACGAAAGCCGAGAGCAAGAGCTTAGAGAGAATGGGGAGAGCCAATGGCGCATGTTGAGGCTGGAGAGGGAGGAATTCCTGAACAGCAAAACCAGTGACCAAGTTATTGAGTATGAATAATGAAATGTTTTTCTACTCCCAATTTACTTCTATGTTTTGCAAACTCAAACTTACCTGAATGTTTTAAGCCAGCGTTTCTCTAATCATGAACCACGTCCCAAATGTAGATCGCCATAATTGTGTTGATGAGCCAAGAGTACGTTGCACTCACAAACGGCCAAGGCTATAGAATTTAAAGAGTATGCAGTTGTTACATTTGGTTTGCATACATTGTATCAAATGGTTTTGTAAATGACTTAGGGTCGCAGAAAAATTTGTTTGCGTAAGGTCGATACATTTTCTAATACAGACAGTTTTGTGCATCACTTTTTCAATTGTAGGTTTAAAAAAGTGTGAGTTTGAATTGTATCGATTTGTATTTACTTCTGCTGCAACCCTGCCATTGTTTTTCAGGGACGACAGTGAATCAAGGTTGTTACAAATGGGCAAAGCTGTCATAAAACGACCTCGTGTGTTGTCCGAAATTAACGAAGACTCAAAAGGTAAATATTTAACATAGTGCTAACATCCATGTAATACATATAATATAAATGTTACTTCTTATTATTGTATATGTTTCAATTTTGATATTAATTAGTAGTAATTGTGAAATAAAGTTAATCATTTGTGACTGCATGTCGCATACTTGTTATACGTTACCGTGATTTTCGCAAGTGAATTATGCAATTTTTATAATGATTTGCTGTGTATTTGTAGGTACCAAGACACCAACCTTATCACGATCTAACAGTCTAACTACGTCTAAGGTAGATAGTGACCAAATCATATGGAACTGATAATGAAATACATATTGAATAAGTGTTATGTGAATATTTGTACAAACAAATAAGTTTTGAATATTCTAAATTCTTGTGCAACCGATGTGATGCGATTAATATTGATACTTGATTTGATACGTATGATGACACTTTTTTCAAACTTTTTTTAGCTTCCTTCAAGGAATTCCTTTTTGTGCCGGAAACCTGAAATTTTGGAGAAATTTGCTAATTACAAAGAAGCTACTGTTCTTAAGGGAGCCATTAATTCCGATCGGATGGTCTTCAAGGTTTGTAGCCAACTGAAAAATTTTTTTGACAAGTATTTGTACTTTTCAAAAGGTGTCAATTATTAACACTTCCAGTGCACGAAGCTGATAGCGGCTGAAGCTTGTTAACCCAGTATATAGTAAAATATAAAAAACAGAATATAAGAACTTCCAGTGTAGTTAGCCTTAAAAACTGGAGCCAGATTTTAAAATTTTTTCGGCGTTATTTGGGCAAACTCGTCTAAAAGTTGATCCACTCATGAAAAACATTACATACCGTATACTATATACTATATAGTATATAGCATCAAAGATATTAAATGTTTGTGGATTTCGCATTGGGCAAAAATTAAAATTTAAACTTCTAGTTAAAATTCGTTATTTCCTTTTCAGGCTCTTTCACCAAGCAACAAGATCAAACATCAGAAAGCGAGAAAAGCTCCGAAGTGTCTTCAGAGTTCAAAGAGGCCTAGGATTGACGAAGACTCTAATAGCGTTTTCGACCTTTTCGATTCGTGATTTTAAGTGTAATTTTTCGTTTTCATATAGAAATTTTTAACCGTTTTATTTAACGTTACTACGTGAAGTGTTTGTAACAAAATCATTTGAAATTGATGTTGTAGCTGACCAGCTGTCATGATTCCAATCCACCTCTTTGCAATGTTGGCACCGAGGTTGTGATAACATTGTTTGCACCATCGACAGTTCGACACCCTTCACACTGCCTGTCGTGGTGAAAAACTTGACTGCCGTTAACTTCTCTCGAAGTTCGTGCTTTTTTCAGAAATTTGTCTTGAGTACTTCTGTATATTACTTCAGTAAAATTCTTGTCTTTATCTTGTTTTGCGGTTGATAAACAACATATGTAGCAGCACAGCTAATGAACGACAAAGTTATAGAAAACCAAGTTTGTAATAAAGTCGAAAATAGGAATTAGTTTAAATCTGACAAGAATAGAATCAAATTCAGTAAGAATGACATGAAGCCCTCAATACACGAATAAGAAAAGGTTAAAGCAATAAAGCTATTGCCTAGCCCAGGGCTTCCCAAACTGGGGGTCGCGACCCCGCAAGGGGTCGCGTAACGAACTTCAGGGGTCGCACAGTGTATACCAATTTTACACGAATTACAAAATACAATCAAAAAAAATATCGTTCCAGCCTAATCAACATTGAAACCGGCTTGAGCCCAGCATTAACAGATATTGAGCCAAGGCTGGACTTGCTTTGTAGCAGAAAGCAGTCGCACCAATCACACTGAATAAATGTGTGTGCTTTTTTGTTTCCAGTAGCCTACATATGTGTAAAGTAGTAAGTAGGCTTTGAGTTCTGGTGGCTTGAATTCAGTCTTTACATCTCAATAAATGTCACTAATGACTAATGTATATTTCGCACTGCTTATCAATTTAAACGTGAAGAGTCGCGGAAAACTTCAGAAGTTTGAAAGGGGTCGCGAGCAAAAAAGTTTGGGAAGCCCTGGCCTAGCCTACATGTTTTATTACCAGTTAAGCTGTGTTTTATGTGCTTTAGGATGCATATTACACAGCCTATACCGTAAACATTAGGCTGTTATGTATTGTATTCAATTTGGGAGATATGAAGTATTTGCTATACCGTCTAACGAGGGAAAATGGAAGAATACTGTTTTCATGACTTTAAGTCGCTCCTTATACCTGAAATTACGGTTTACAATAACTAATTTCGAATGTCTTAGTCTCATGCTATCTCAGCATTCACCACAGTTGACCACGTTGAAATCAGTCTGGTACCATAACCCAGTCGTTTCCAGCGGTGGTAAAAATTTACGTCACAAATACTAAGTTATCGGCCTATACGGCAATATAGGTAGGCCTAATAGGCATATAATAACGTATAAAGATTGTGAATAACAATTAATGTAAAAAATCGAGACACATTGTATGGAAATAACAGAATTTAATGTCATGACCCCTAAACAGGCTAGGGAATAGTTTGAAATTGAATCATTTGAGTTGATAAAGCTCATCGGGTCAGATATTGCTCAAAATAATTTAGTCTCTAGATGACGCAAGGACGCCACAATAGACTTGACCGAATTGATGAAGCCAATCGGTAGTCGCTACAATCAGTTTAGTTGTGATTTTGTTTTGCGAGTGGTACAGTGAGCAGCAACTCTGCAAAGTAAGAGCCAAGTTATTTGCTGAGATATTGTGTACTCGTCTAATCTTATCAGCTAGCCTATGTAAAGAGTTTTAATAGTTTATGCCATAATGTCGTAACACTATGGCCACGAATTAAACTGAAAAGCCGAAAGTGTATTTAGTTTTTTCTTAGACTTTTTTGTTATTTGGTAGACAAAAAGAAAATCGATGAAATCTTAAAATTTAGCACACCGACTTTTAGTTTTGGCCAGCGAAAACAATCAAAAATTCGGGTCTCCTTTACTTTTGCGCTCTTATAGAGGGATCCAGTATGGAAGAATTATTATTGTGTTACAATTTCCTGTTTATTAACTTTCTTTCAACTCTTTCCCATAACCATTCAGGTCTTCATGTCGGAGTGCAAAAGTATAAGTGTGCTAAGAGATATGAATTCTCTGTAGGCTTGCAGCCAACGCCGTTTCAATCAACATAGTTCGGTAAATTATGGCTGTAGAGTGTAGACGAATTGTTGTTTTAGCCAAACTTTGGTACAGTATAAATGGCAATTCTATGTATAGATTACATGTGTGTCAGCATGTTTACTTCAGTTAGTGCGGTATGGCAGCATAGCCTGTATTTATCCTAAAGGTTTCATTTCATTCCAATACCTTAAAAAATGTGTTAGCCAAATTTTTAATGTATTTAGGGTTACAATGGCATGTCTTAGGCTGGTTGTTTTTACTAGGTAACATTTGGTAAACAATTTCTCAATGTTTATGAAGCAGCACGCCTCAGCTTTAATCTGTAAACCGTTGCTAGCGTACAACAACGCATTTACACAGGAAGTAATTATATTTATTATATGGCGGATACTTGGGTAATTGATTTGTCAGTAATCAATTAAGATCGCAGCATGTCACTCATGTGTGATTATTGTAATGCAGTGAGAATTAACTTCCCAACTGTCAGTCTGGGAAATTGGTAAAAAAGTGGGGTAATTTTACTTGGCATATGAAATAATGAATATGATAATGACACCATAATGAATATTTAGATAACTACTATTTAAAGTTTATTATGGTTCACCAATAAATTGCAGGAAAAGTAACTTATACTGAGCTACTTGAATTGCATAGTGCTGTCCCACTTAAATTTCTGTTAGTTGTTTACCTGCCTGCCTGCAATAGCCTACAATCACTTTTGTTTTAGATCAAATTGGCAATCGTTTGTGCAAAACAAAAAATGAGCTACGGATTAGAAACATGTTGTGTATAATGCACTGAACTATGATAGAAATCCCCTTGCATTGTAGCGTGCAAAGAAAGCAGGATGCAGTAGAAAGTTAGTGTATTGCAAAGTTAACAACTTACATGATGCGTTGCTATAACGGGATGGTTAAAATATAAAACGTGCATCATTTGATATTGCTGTATGTGAAACTTGCTTTTTGGATCGAACAGTTCTTGGAATTTTGACCATGTGGTGACCGTTGCAAAAGATTGGTAAAAGAGTAGTGCGGTATGGTATGATAATGTTTATCTTTGGACTGAGGAAAGTTTTTGTACGACTTAAACTCGTATATGTGAATGATTAAATGCGTTATTTGGCTACACTCAATATTTTTAAACATTGGAACCCGCATTGTGATGGTTAAGTCAGCATTTTGTACATATATTTGCTTCACCAGCTAGCAATCAGAAATGTATTATGAAAAATTTTACATGTCCCCAACCGAAGTCATTTGTTTATTTTATAAACACAATGCACATTAGTTGACCATTGTTTTAACTTATGCTTTAAACTATGAGTAAGTTCTCCTTATCGCTGGTGATTTATCATTTACTTATATAGATATTTCATTTATGCAAGAATAGATGTTAGTTAATAATTTGTCGTAGAACTTAATGACACAGTATGTATAAATGCAGTTTTGCTAATTCAGTATATTATATAACTATATTATTGCATTCGCTTCTATTAACAGTTGTGGTTTATAACAATCACACTTTTTTCTGTTCTTAAATGTTTACTTTCGTAGGAGAATCAATACAACTTTACGACATAGTATTCTAACAAGCTCGCTACCACATAAATACGGAAACGGAGCGATATTCTTGTCTCTTGGTCGACACTTGTCCAGCGTTGACTTAGAAAGCAGTTTGCACCTTTCAGCTATTTTTGGCTTCCAGTGGCACAAGTTCTCAGTGTGCATGGTTGGCCATTGTTCCACTGGCTGTCAGTGATATGCCCTACTGCCCAACAAAGGAACTGTTGTCGTTTTTAAGCCATGTTTTTGGTGACGACAGCTCACAATAGTGTGAACTTTTCAGTGTTAGTTTTGGTGCAATACAGTCTACTTTCTATGGTGATACATTCCGTTCATTTTAAGTCTGTTAGCTTTTGAATTGAAGTAACATGTGGCTTGCCTGCTGGTGAAGGAATCTGAAGTTTTGAAGTTATGTTCGACGCTTGACTTGTTTATATAAGACAGGGAGTTAGAGAATCTATTTTAGCAAACTTGTGTTTCTTTTACAGTAAATTTTAATTATATCATCTGTCATGCTCACGGTGGCATGTTTTAACTGCTGTCGGAAACAGTTGTTCACACACAACATGGTTCAAAATTACTCCAATTCAATTACATGTGTTTTTTAGGGTTATCAAGTGTTTGGTAACATTTATAAATGCCACTTTAACTGTAATGTGTTATCTTTACTTGCTTTAAGTTTTGACTCGAAAAGAGTTGATAGCAGGCCGTGGAGAATGAAGAAGGTTTAAAATTATGAGTAACTACAAACAAGAACTGAGTAACTCCACATCGATTCGACAAGAAATACAAAGGTAAAAGTGTGTTTTGCTGTTAACATTATGACATATACCCACAAAGGCTACAATGACAAGTACCACTTAAAAACACTCCCCTCTTGGCTTGCATATTAACATTGAAAGAATAAGGCTGGGGCTTGGCAACATGAAGACTAAAAAAATTTTCGAAATTGTGAACAAGACTTAAAATTTGTGTCCAAGTATGTTGCACGAAATGTACCAATGTTGTATACTAAATGTTTACTCACGCTTTGTGTGCATTCGGTAATACTGTGCTCTTAAATCTCGGTTTTATGTGTGTGGAAATTCATCCAGAGTTCATTCAGTTCAAATGGCTAAATGCATCAGTTTAAGTGTTAAGTTTCTTAATAGGCACTTGATTATGGTGATTGCCTGTATAAACACTCACCCACCCTTGTGACTTGTCTTCAATAGCTATTGATTTAATCTCGAAGCACATAGTTCACTTTGTTCAGTCTTTTTTTGCAAAACCTTAATACTTGTACTTAACAACTAAATTTATGTTCTCAAAAACATTATACTGTATTTTTTACACAGATTTTGTCCCTTGTTTAAATTATTGATGAACCGTTAGCAGCAATTACATTAGCAATTGTTGATTTTAAACTCAAACATATAAAAAGTTAGTTAATTATATAAACACTAAATAGTAATGAGCTTATAACAGTGCAAGGGAAAAGCACATACGATTCTCACAGAAATATGTTCTTGACAAAGACTATTATTATAAATCTAAGTTTTGTATTTGAATATGATATTATCATGCAAACTGTCATGGCACAACAAAGGACTGGGAATAATGAATTACAGGTTTGAAGGCGTCCACCCTAGCATATACGCAGTGTATGAACTTCTCGACAGCATAGAAGATATTGACCTGCAAAATCAAATACGGGATCACATCATCAGTGTAGAAGGTGAGGATTCGAGTCAATAGCACTAATGGAAGATGAGGACATATCTTATGCCATATTTCAAAGACCAAAAATGATTTATCTCCTACAGATTCCTTTGTAAACAGCCAAGAGTGGACCCTCAGTAAATCGGTTCCGGAAATCAGATTGGTGAGTAAACTCGACTTTCAGTGAGCTAAACTGCTAAAGCTCTACAGCAGCTTTATGTTAACCAACGTGTAAAAAGCTTTCGCCATACCTATTCGAAGCTTAGTAGTGTAGCAAACGGCAAGCTTCTAAAACGTATTTTGCTGTGTTTATTTAATTAACCGCGTCCGCAATAGTTTGGCCTCGAATGTTTTTTTGGCTTTCAACGAATTGTGTGTATTATTACAATGGACTTCCGACATCGTGGCTGTGTTTAAGATAAAATACCAAGTTACTGCTCATACTTTACACTCTGTAAATATGTTTCCAGTATCCTGTGTAAATTAACTTGTGGCATTGGGCTGTAAATCATGTTTTACTGCGCTTGTTGAAAGACGGTTTTGTGATTGGTAATGAACCGTTTTCTCTGATTAGACTTTGCGTGACAGTAGTATATTTATGGTTGACGCTTTAGTTTGTAAATGTATATTTTACTCGAACCCAATTTTATGCCAAACGTGTCCGAATTACACAAATCACTATATGTAATGTATTTGTAGGCGCCCAAAAACTTTGTGTGATTTTTGCAACGCATCACCAAGGGCAATATGAAATTAGCCCATATTCATCAAGTTACATTTGCAACATGAATTCAGTCTTCAGTCATTTGCAATACTAAACATCCAGCTCAACTAGTTAGCTTAAAAATGTCAGCGCCAACAGGACAAAAATCGATAGCAACGCTCGTACAATTAGTTACACTTTTACCTTTATCTTATTAATTATTAAAAAGGACGTCCTGTTATCCACGCACTTGCTTATCGACTGGCGGGCGCTTTCTTATCGCTTTTTTGCGAACATTGGCTTTGGCTTTGACCAGATTAGTGAACATACGGTGGGCGGAGCACCCAAATTTTAACGAAACGTCTTAGGTTTCTTTGCCGTTTGCTGGGGTTCGGATAACCCGAATTGACGAATTTCCGTCACGGAATCGTCTCTGACTCGTCTTCCTTCGTTGCTGCATGACAAACCTACACCATCGATGTCATTTTTTTTGTTTACAGCCAGAGTTGAGTTTCTTTGCGCAAAAATACACGGTGGGTGACGGCGTTTCGGAGAAAGTCACTTTTTCGCACAACACCGTCGTGAAGTGTTTCAAGTGAAAAGAAACGATTTTTAGCTGTACCAGCTAATGCCCTTGTTGACGCACTTGAAAAATCTACGTTAAAAACCGCGCCATGCATAATCGTTCGGGATTTTTTTTACAAAAGACGCAATTGCACTACAGTTGTTTTTTTTTACAACTGTTACTGGTTTTTAAGCCTACTTCATTCAGACGGCAAAGCATTGGACGTCACGCCATTTGCGTAATTTGATAGCGCCAGGACCCACGGTTGTATATGGTTGTCTACTCTAGCTCTAGTTATTGGAAAATCCAGACTGCCTTGATGTCAATTAAAACCCATTTTAAAAATTACTGCGCCAAATCGGCTCGCGGGGAACGAAGATATCGAGTCTTGAAATGGGCAGTTGAAATTTTTTCAACATTTTAATCACAGCGCAATGTGTTCGTAGATTTGGCAGCTGATTTCAATGGTATTTAACGTGATAAGAATTAAATGTTGATGTTACTCAAGGTTGGGAAAAATGTCACGAATGCCTTTGATTTTTGAGTAGGGTGTTATCAAGAATTGGGCTGTTGCTAAATTAGTTATCGATAAATGGTCGTTAACTATTTTAGCAACAGTTATCGACAGTTTTTTTGCGGTGTGAAACTTATCGAACTTCATCACTGCGCAGATGCCATCGTTGAACAAATCTCACGTTCCGCCAGACTTAGCTTAGCGCCAGTATGAGAAGGTGGTAATCTTTGTTTTATGACGTCACAACGTTAAAGCACACCAGTGAGTCACGTGCAAATCGTAAACAAATCAAATTTTCACCAAATTACGGTCAGGCCGTCCTAGTCACGACGTTTAGTCCGGAAAGTAAATATTCGGTGATTCGGACCCGTAAATTAGCGATTGTTTGCCGTGTTTTTTTTGGTGCGCTGTTCCTATTGTGTGCTGTCTGATGTCACAGTATATTTTCATATGTGTGTTTTCAATCCTCTCCATCATTCGCTGTGCTGTCGTGTAATGAGGTTACGTCATATCAAGAGATGACGTAATTTTCTTGGTGCCGCAGAAACGGGGGAATAGTGAAATAAACGGGACAAACACTAATATCAACCATCGTTTCTCGACACGTTGTTTTGCAAAGGAATTTTAGTACAAGTTTAGTAATTGCTATAGAAGCCCCACGCAGTAATAACCAGCTTTGTTAAATCAATATAAAACAAGTACTTTGTCCGCTAATTACGGGGATACGCGTTTCATTTTAAACAGAATGATTTAGCGTGGGGTTAATTTTATATTTAGATAGCTCAAACCGAGCTTAATAAAATTCAGCAAATGCTAATTTGAAATAGTTCTTTTGTGACGTAAGGGTTTTTTTTCACCTACCGCTATGGGCAGACTGACTCCCATAATAATGAAAAATGTTTCGTTTCCTTCCTATTTCATTGTGACGTGTGTTTCACCACTTCAAACACGCGCCGGTATGTCCAGCTAGACAGCACTGCCCCTATTTGATGATTAGATCATCGATTACAAACGCTTGAAGAATATCGATTATGACTTAATTGAAATAACGTCGAACGAACCCTTGCATCCCGTGATTGTGGCTTGGTTTTGGGAAAGGTTCCTTGCGTGGCAAATCGAAGTCAACACGCGCGAGTTTTGTGAAATTCGACTAAATGCTTTTGAGTTTGCAATATCGTTGCAATTCTTGTATCGTTTTGCATTGTTTAAATGTTTAGTGAGTATGCTATGCACACGAAGTTATCGCTATCCCTGTGCTCAAACAAACAACGTAACGGTAATTGTTGCATTTGTTATGATACAACCTGGCACACCATATACCGTTATTCGTGATGAAGATGCAATCATCGACGTGTTGTGTGTGTTTCAGTTATATTGTTCGGTTTGAGTCTTCTGCGGTGAACGTTCAATCGATCATACATGGAAGTTTTTATTTTACCGATTACGTGACTGATTCATGCAAGGTTACGTCAAATAACTTTATTAGGAAGTTGCAATTGCATTAACGTCCCACTGACGTGCAAAAAATCGTTAAAATTGCTAGGTTTCGTTGTCTTACTACGTCACACAACTCGACAACATCTATCCGGCGGCATTTTACCAAACTTAAGTGATTTTCCCTAGTAAAGCTTTGTATAATTGTTAATGGGATCTCACCTTATAAAGTTTTGAGCGCCAAACTTTATTTACGGTACGCCTATCCCAATTCTAATGTTTTCACCATATAACAACACAAATACCGCATAACCAACACGTTTTACGAGATACAGAAACTATTTTTGTCATCCGTTCCCGATTTGAACGCACTTGTTTGTCTTGGCATCAGTGATAAAACGCTGTTTGTCTTCGTCCAGCATTATTTGCAGTTTTTGTTTGTCATACAACGTTCTGGTTAACACAATTATTAAGTGTGCGCCACACAGGCTGTCAACAAAGCCAGCAGGATAGTAGATGATTTTCTGCAGAATTTCTAACACCCATTTTTTTTTCATCCTGTCGCCACCTAACAAAAAAAAACATTCAGTTGTTGATATTTTTTGCTCCGAACTGTGACTGTGCACCGTTTTTTTTTTTTTCTGTCGCCAGCTGTTTTCCGAAATTTTCTGTTTAGTGAATACTTTGTGGTTTTGGGAGGGGTTAGTTTTGACATAATTGACTTACAGCGCATACCTCGTCCTGCAATGTTGCAATTCTTGAAATTGTTTAGTATTTTCTTCAGCTTGTGGGAAGTCCGGGATTGAATGCTTTAACGTTTGTAGTGTCTTGTTCAGACGATGACAATAGGAAAGTGTCTTTAATAAGTATTGCGTAGACACTCCAACCTCACTTAGTGCAGCAGACAGTTAATAAACGCAATTACATGAGGCAAACCCCAACCAGTTTCTTGAGTAAGACAACGTTTTCCACTTTACAGGGCATTCTAGGGAGCATCTCAAGCGGAAAATCAGCTTTGGTGCATCGCTATCTCACCGGGTCCTACGTTCGAGAAGAGTCGCCAGAAGGGGGAAGATTCAAAAAAGAGATTGTGGTCGACGGTCAAAGTAACTTGCTTCTTGTACGCGACGAAGGTGGACCCCCTGAAATTCAGGTGCATTTTTTTAACATTCTGAACACACGAATTGTAGCGTTTTGACTTGCGAAAATATTGTTTTGCTTTTTATGTTTTTCTATTTGTCAGTAGTTTGAATGAACGTGGTAGTTTTATGTCTGTACCAGCATCATCTTTTAAGCGCAATTGGTTTTATTTATTTCCAGGCTCTGATAAAATTGTCAATCGTTTAAGTAAAAAATGTATGAAAAGTGAAAAGTAAACATCCCAAATCATTTTGACGATTTCACCATCTGGCGCATATATGCATACCATGACAACATCCCATAAGGGCTCCTGCAAAAATGCAAATTTTAGGCTTGTTGTTTTAAAGTGGTTGTCTTTAAAATGCATAACATTGCATTGTATCGTACCGCGCGTGCTTCGATGTATTTTCATATGATATGCATATGTTGATTAGCTTGTAACTCCATTTCAACTTCATCATTTTCTGAACTTAACATTTTTCCATAAATGTCATCTCTGTTTGTTGTTCAGTCCAGTCACAGCACCGAAATGTTTTGCATTCTACAGTTTTCCTCATGGGTGGATGGAATAATCTTTGTGTTCAGTCTGAGCGATGAGGCGTCATTCCATTCCATCTACAACTACTATCGAAGGCTGGTGCAATATCGGAATGTATCTAATGTGCCACTGGTATTAGTAGGTACTCAAGGTAATTATGAACGCTAGCATGTGCGACATTTGTACAGACTGTGCCGATAAAACTTTCGGATGTTTATTGTACAGTTATGTTGTGAGTTTAATGAAACAGTCAAATACAGCACGGTTGGTAACAATACAGATAGGTTTAAACATTAGACTTCAAAAATGCTGTATTAGGTTTGGTAATTTTCACTACCAGATATCACTGCTTAAGAAACAACATCTGATTATTCTAGTAAACTGTTGTCTGTTTCAGATTCTATTACGCCCGACAACCCGCGATCAATTCCCGGGGACAGAGCAAAAAAACTTGCCAGTGATTTGAAGGGTTGTTTGTATTATGAGACATGTGCTACCTATGGGCTCAATGTTGACAGGGTCTTTCATGATGGTACGTGTAGCGCAATGACTTCCAATTTTCTATTACTATTAGCACCTATTATATTTTCATTCAGCGAATTTACGTCCGGCATTGAATGTGTGGAATATATTGGCACGTTTCACTGCAATAGCATTGCATTTTTCGTTTGTGAACTTTTTAAGCTACCCTAAAAGAATAAACGCCAGGTTGCCGAAGTCAAATTACATCGTTTCGTTGGGCAGTTCCCCCTAAGGGGACATAATATCCATAATGAGTTGGTAGAAAACTCGAACAAGTGCGAATATCGCTGATGTCAGCTGTGGCAAGACATCGAAAGTGTATAATCTTGCTTCTATATTGAGCAAGCAATTGTACTGTTAACCCCAGCATAGAATGCCAGACCAAACGTATATCGAATTACTTTGCCGCACGTGCAATATTTGCAAGTGCTTCCGGCATGCTTATTCAAGTACATATGTTCATGTTTCAGTGCCGAGTCCTCGGCTACGTTGCGTAATGCTAGTATGCCCGGGAACATTTGCAAATCTTTACTAGTGCTTAAAAGATGCCAAAATAGGTTTTGTTGTAAATCATGTCTTAATGCTGTTGGATTTGAGTCCATGTTGTAAATACTTCGATACCAGTTCACTTGAGCTATTGTCTCGCGTGTTTGTATTGGCGCCAATACCCTTATTACCTTAATCAACTGTGTTTGCTTTAGATTGCTATGTCACGCATAATGTCCAATGTGCATTCTGTAGTTTTCTACGCCAAGGCATGAATGAATACTTTAATGCATTGAATTGCTGAATTTAACACTTACAGGTTATTGGTGTCGTGTAACATTACCGCCATGCCTTTCTCAATTTGTCTTCCACGTAATTCTCGTCTTATTCGATCTTGTTTATTCTTCCAGTCGCGCAGAAGATTTCGCTCATGAGACGTAAACTGGATTTCATGTCCAATAACCACGTACTGGGTAATTCGAGTCACCTACAACGTTCAGTGAGCACATCAGCTTTCAACGAGCAGAGCTGCACTGCGTCGCCTGTTAACGGACATGCAAAGTCGCTCCACGGTAAATAAAATGCCCTACAGTATTTTCCCAAACTAGTATTATTGTATTTTCACGAATGTTCAGTATCACGTTATTCCTATTGTCAGTGATTTGACTTGAACGGTCATTTACTTTCCATAGCATTGTGGTGTAATTTGTTTATATTAAATGAGCAATGCTCGTATGTTATCTCTTGCGGAATGTAAAATACATGTTGTTTAGTTCGAACATTTAAGCCACGCGAGCTTAATTCATACAAATGCCCCCAAGACAAATGATGTCATTCACTTCTACAGATATTTTATATTAGTTGATCAGATTATTTTCGGAAATGCCCAAACCACTGGTGCATTGACGGTCTATCTCAAAGACAATCTATATATAAAAACTTAGAAAACTATATGCAGTTATTCATATTCATAAGCAGGCGAATAACTTGTTTTAAATCTGCGTTCTTGGCAGGCGGCGAGAGTACAAGTAGCTTATCCCTGGCCGGGCTTCTTACACCAACTCCCTTAAGGAAAAGTTCTCGGAGGAAATCAAACTTGTTTTCAGTGAGTTTTACTTGTCATCTCGTAAATCCCAGTCGCTAATCCGCCTTCTACTGTTTCAAGAGACTTTTAATTGTGATTTGACCAGTAGTGCTTGGTTAACTCTCTGTGGAATAATTTTAAATTAGACTTGGTATCGGCACAGTTATTCTGCTGGTAGATCTGCAGTAGTTGTTGCACATGTTATGTAAACAGCAAATATCGATTTTTGCAACATAAAATGTACATGCATAGTGGTTAGAGTACGTATATTGCACAAGCAAATACAGAGAAATTCGTGCATTGCATGGCTCCAAATTCAATGTAAAATCGTTCGCCAAAAGCAAACGACACAACAAGCTGTCTTGAAAACTTTGCCAAAACTTTGCACTTTTGCCATGACCACTTCATATAACAACTGTTGCATTGCATTCAATACGTCACAATGCAAACAAGGCACCACGGTGAAAAGCCTGAACTGTGAAAACTTCCGACTAGAATCCTAAACTAACATGTGCCAAATTTGTAGACTCGAAAGGTTACCGACTCGGAGGAAAAAAGGCGGTTCAACGAGTTCGGTTTTGGCCGGAATATTCCGGTTAAACAGGGCTGGTTACTGAAGAGGACTTCGAAAGCAAAAATATCCAACAAGGAGTGGAAAAAGAAATATGTTGCCTTAGAGGACGATGGGAAAATTACTTACTACAGTTCAATGCATGTAAGTACACAGAGAATGACATCTGCAAATTTCTCCCGTTGTAACGACTAAATCGCTAAAGCATTAATCCACCGCCGATCTCAACTGCTGCAGTGCATGCACTCGGGACCACCGTCTTTATTTGAACTGTTTTTAAAGATCAACTTTATTTCTTTAGGACTACAGGGAAAACATCCATAAGAAGAGTTTAGCCGTCGTGAGGACGACAATCAAAGTCCCCAGCAGACATCCTTCGTTTAGATCGTCCCCGGCATCGAAATCAAATAACGGTAATTAGTCAATATTCAAGCAAATGTTTATCGGTATTGACATGGGCGTGAACAAGTGCAATTTAGTTTCTTTTTGATGTGCCAATGGTAGAATTTTGTTACCAATCTGGCCTGATATTAGGTTGCAAATTAATTCAGAATCGAAATTAAAGTATTCAAAAGTATTTGGGAGTTTGCGAAATCATACAACATTACGCTAGTTTTCTATAAACTTACCTACTTATAAACAAAGTCACTGAAGCAGCGCCATCTAGGCAACTACCATAGTTCAATTGAAAATAAATTTCGTGACTTTGTATAAATATCATCATTGACGTGATGCTTTAAATATAACGATAGTGAAACCAATCCTGTTTTAAAGAGAAAGTATTTGGTAGTTAGAAAAACAAACTTGTATTATGCTGACGTTTATCACTATCATTATCATAAGCAATTCACGCGTGCATAGCTACTTTCGGAAATCTTTACGAAATCTACATCTAATTGCAGTCGAGGAAAACCTCGAATTTCACCTGATATCAATGGATGGGGCATCGTGGCATTTTCTATCATCGTGCGCAGACGAACGGGACGAATGGGTGACCGCTATTGAGAAACAGATTATGCTTGGACTGCAAAACAACTCGCCTTATAAGAGAAATACGGTGAGACGTTTTAAATATTGAAATAAGGTCAGTTGCTTCAAACCCGGTCGTCTAGGCTTGGTTCCTTATACTCGAAAATCAATTCATCATTAATAAAGGTCATTGGATAAGAATAAACTCGATCGAATTGGCGACGAAATTTAGCTTGTTGTAAACATTTCAATACATTCTACAATCATTACTTAAAAGATATAGCAAGTTGCGCATTCATACTTTTAAGTCTCCTTATATTACATGGAAACGTTCTTCTGGAAAGTGACTTTAAAAATGAAACATTCTTTTGTTAACGGTAAAAAGAAGAAAAACTTTCATGTCATTTGACTTACGCTGAACAAATGTCATTGACTTTTATACAGCCGAGCGAAAAGCGATTAAGCGAGGTGGCGGGCAACTCCGCTTGTGTGGATTGTGGCGCCGTGGACCCAACCTGGGCCTCGTTGAACCTGGGTTGCTTGATGTGTATTGAGTGTTCGGGGATTCACCGGAACCTCGGGACTCATTTATCGCGGGTTCGATCCCTAGGTGAGTTGGTGAAACCTGAAAGTTTTCCAGTAAAAATTTCCCTGAATTGTATTAAAATGTAAAACCATTTTGTTATTTAAGTGTTGTTTTCTGGTCCTGATGTCATTTTCTTGAGCAATAATATTTCTATTAAACTATTCCCACATTATGGTTTTATTTACGTCATCTTGTGTTCGTGTTAGAACTTGACGATCTGTCGCCAGAGTGCGCTGCTGTCCTTGAAAAAGTAGGTAATCTGACCTGTAATTCGATATGGGAGGGCGCCCTCCCACAATCACGTGCCAAACCCATGTCGTCTTCCAGCAGAGAGGAGAGAGAATTATTCATCCGTGACAAGTACGAGAAAAAAGTCTTCCTGACGTCACTTCCTGCCAAATTCAACGCCGATCGTAGTAAGTTACTCGCAAATGGTTTTTGATGTTCTCTTAAGGAAAAGATTACAAAGATAATCCATTATTTTAATTAGAGAAAGTATGTTATGTTAAATTTAATGACGATGAACTGGCGATAAAAGCTAATTGTCGTCATCCACTTCTGCAGGTCGCAATAACATCTTTCACTCCTGTTACAGGCTCTTCGTTATGTTATGCGATTGCGGACGCAAACTACCAACTTATCATGCATATGCTTGCCCATATAACCCGCGATGATCTGAACAAACCAGTTGGTAGGTTTAGTTTGCAGTTAATAGGACCAGGGGCCGAAACGTTCTCTCAAAATTTATTCTTCTGCAAGTGTGCAACTACAGCAGAAAATTAACAGTTAGCTTTTGAAAGTTGCGGTCACCAAAATCAAATTTAAAAAAACTCTGGATAGGACTTAGATACCGCTAGGGAAATAGTTGTTGATGTCTTTTGTTATTTGCAGGACCAGAACGTCAGACGCCCTTGCACGTTGCAAGCTCGATCGGGGACTTAGCCGCTGTACAACTGTTATTATGGGTAAGTGATGTATTTGTGAAGACAACTAACGTGTTCTAGACGAACATGTATTAAAGACGGAAACCTTCACCGCCGTTATTTTGATTTTTCTTCTCGGCAGTTTTCATTACAAAATTTTTTGTCATTTTCAGCTTCGCGCCAATCCAACCGTCAGAGATGCACACGGGGAATCCCCGATGTCTCTAGCCGAGCAAAATTGCCACAAAGAGTGTTACAGGCTTTTAACTGCCAACAAGGCTTCCTATGACAGCTCCGATGAGCTTTTACCTCAAAACTGCCGCGATGACGTCACCAACAATGACGTTTCGTCACGACCGCACATGAACTACATGTACACCAGTGCGATATGACGCGCAGTGAATGTATTTGCGTTAGACGTTAATTTGTTTCTCAGTTCTGATTTAGAAGACCATAACTTTGTAGAGATGAAATTACCTATCCACTGATTTACATTATACAGTATTCCTTATGGTGCTTTTCAGAGCAGCTGTAACGTTGTTTACTCTTTTTAACCAATTGCCACCATTTAAAATATCAGAGAAAATAGCCATAAGCGAACTGGTTAAACTGGTCATTAAAAATGCAGTAGTAATTACTCTTCCATGACTATTAGCTGAAACTTACGAAATAGACGTTAGGTCCATACCCGCTCTGGGGACATTCCCCATTTACGTACTCGTGTTAGTTTCCACAATTTTGTTGCAATGTTTCTTCAAAGTCTAATTACAGTATTTTGCATTGTGATCGCCACAGTGGTGCTGCCGTTTCGTGTAAGATGTGGTGTACGTTTTTCTTGTTTCCACATTGCTATTTATTTCATTTTTGTCACGTGATTTTAAGACCTTGTGTATATTTGATGCAGTAAATACGATATCGTCGTTGAAGAATTTTGTGTCGGTCATTTAGCGATGACACGCTTTCCGTGTTGGACTGGTATCAGTGTAGGGGTAACTTGAAAAAAGACAAAATATGTACAAAGATTTAATTACCAATACAACCCCTCACATCAGCCGAAATGGCTACAGCATCAGCAAGGCTTTTCATATCACTACATTGCTGTCAAGAATTACGTTATTACAAGGTTGATGATCCTTGTTTCGTCACTTTGACGTGCGGTGATAGTGTAGTTGCACCTCAGGCGAGAGTTTCTTATCTGGTTATTGCTAAGAGGGTTTTCTTACTATAAACACGTGATAAACATTTTGATCACGTGATCAAAGGGAGATCCCAACGGGGATTTCCCTGATTTTGAAAATGTTTGTAAATGTGGGGAATTCCCACGCTCACGTGATCAAAGGGGATTCCCAACGGTAATTTCCCTGATTTTGAAAATTTTTGTTCGTGATCAAAGGGGATTCCCAAAGGGAATTTCTCTGATTTTGAAAATTTTTGTAAATGTGGGGAATTCCCACGCTCACGTGATCAAAGGGGATTCCCAAAGGGAATTTCCCTGATTTTGAACATTTTTGTAAATCAGGGAAATTCCCTTCCACGCTCACGTGACCTAATGATTAAAAATGCACCCCACATGACTAAGCTGCGATGATGCCTGACGACGTCGGAACACTTCGTTTTTGTCTTACAACTGTCATCATTTACATTTCTTCTATATGATGTTACAAGTGACTTCGTTTTGTCTTGCTATTAGCGGATAGTTTTATTGACCCATCTCAATTATAAACTTATCTGCTGCTGCCTTTGTAGCTCCAGCTTCGTCGGGTATCGAACCCACAACCTTGTAATCCCCTGTCAACTGTTTTATGAGGTCGGCCGTGGCAACGTGGGTTAAAATGCTGTTACAAATACCCTCTTACCATTAATAGCACATTTGACTTAACTTGCCTATTTAACATAAAGGCACTCGTATATTGCGACTGTATAGCACAGTTATTGACCCGTATGAGTTTTGATTGCCTCAAAACTTTCCTTCGTATTTCTTCTAATGATAACAAAGCTCATGAAATGTGTCATTTGTCTCTTTCAAAACTATACAAAAAGATAAACGAAATGTAACCGAGTAAAAATTTTTCGTCAAAAACCTGAGTAAGCTCGGGAATCAAACGTAAGACGTCATGCGTAAGTCAGGACGATGAGTCAATCGACGGATTATTTTATTGTGGAGCAATATGAATGATTAGTGAAAGTGAAACATACATACTTAAAAATTTATTTACTTAAATCCAGACATGAAACACAAGAAAGTAAAAGTGTATAAGTTGCATGTACTGCAGTTTTGCGTATTGAGATGATGTGGTTTTGTTGGTGAAACTTGTTTCCCGAAAGTGTCGAATTTGCTTACATCGCACGTCTTGCTTGCCTAAAGGTAACGAAAAATATGGAACACTGAAGCGTTACAACATTGCCTGTAAACGGTGGCAAAAAAACAAACATTAAACAGCCCAACCTACGGTAACAATCTTCAATAGCAGACGTTTTTCACAACAAGATCAATCATATAACACAGGAAAAAAACGAAAAGAACGTTATATAGTCAAAATTTTTTGATGATTATCGGTTCAGCAAAACCCAATTCTTTTGTTGACAAATAAGAGAATTGATTTTGAGCTTTGGAAGAAAGTGGCGAAAGATTCAGTGAAAAATTAATAATTTCACTAAAAGTGTACACTAGTTGAATTTAACTAATGCCGTATGCTGTACGCTTTCGATTAAATCTAATTTATCAACACGAGCTTTTGCAAGCTTGAGTTTGTTTCTTCAGGTGTAACAACTAGATGTTAATTTAATACTTCATTTCATTATGAACGGTGCCATAGAACTGCAATGTTTCGACTATCTGTTGGGGTCATAGGTTTACTGCCAATCAACATGTGTGATAACATATTTTTTCTAACAAAGTGCGTTATAGTTACGAAACATTTCGAGGCACATTGTTGTAAAAATACACTGCAAAATGTGACTAATTCTTCATTTCATAAATGATAAAAGCGCATTCGGATTAGTACAACCGTTCACCATGAACTACCCTAATAATTAGTACTGGTCCTTCAAAAGCATGGAAACGCAAACATTGTTCAGGTATACCGCATAGACCTCGGCACAAGTCAACTCGTTGTTTACGCGGCCAATCCATTGGCAGTAATCTGTTGTTTCCCCTGTGCTTGATTATATGCAATGACTGACAACTGTGTGGTGAAATGAAAGTGAGCGCTTGACTATTCTCAGTTTACGACGCAATTGGTTGAACTGCCTTCAAAAGAGTAGGGTTGTGCAACCTATTGTGGACTGTGGTCTATAGAGCCGATCTGGATTAAATTCTTTTAATCCTGGTGAAGAAAAAATGCACATGGCCGTAACTTTAACATCTATGATTACGGCAAGCTGGGAGTTTGCAAAATCGGTATAAATCAACAAATTAGTTGATGTTGTTTCCTGGCATGGAGTATGTATTACGTGTACTTTATGGAACCTAGAAAAACAGTAAGTCAGTATGTTAGAATGAGCAATATACTTTTAGATAGGGGGCTTGAAATGCTGAGTAAAGTTGCTTTACAAAAATTAATAACATATAAAAATCCAACATTGCACAAGAAGCAGTGAACTATATATAACACAATGAACAGAATTAATCAATCAATCATTTTACTTTCGTCAAAAGCGCGATAGGGATGAAAAATCAAGCCAGTTGCTACCAGCACGCACCAATGAACGGGAAAAAGTGACAAAGCCGAAAAGGCTTAAAACGTGTTCGAAAATAATTAAGGTAATAATTGCTGGTAACAACTAGCACAGCTACTAAACCCATGCTTAGTTAAATCCACAAAGCATAAGTTGCGGGTGGTGTGAAGCAATAGATGATTGAAAATCGCTTCAATGCTGTGCATCAGTGGACGGGAACAGAAAACCCACCGTAAAAGAAACCCCATCCTGGGCAAGAGCCCGGTTTCTGGTGGTAAATAGCACTAAGGAATAGCGTTGTTGATTAACCCCAGTTTGTAAAGCAAGAATGCACACCAATGACAAACTTTGGAAGATGTGATAACAGCACTGCTCGTTGCAAGATGGAATTTCTCTGGTACATCGACAGTGATGTACGGAGAGAGATGCCAATGCTGTCGCATAGATGGTAGTGCTGAAAAAAACCAATTTTTTTCAAAGCTCAAAACTCGAGTGGCGCTGGTTGTGACGTCTCAATCAAGTAACTGGTCCAAGCCTTTAATCTTGAAAATATATAAAAGCAGTCGGCAAGTAACTGCAGTAAATATCCAAAATATGTATGAAATAAAGGTTAAAAATTTATAAGTTACTTAATAAATAAACAGTATGACGTATAATTTTCTTAGTCTGATTCAAAGTTTTCCAGCACCATTATTTCATTAAAGTGCTTATCCGGCAAACTTATCATGTGCATGCTGGATGCTTTGCCTATGTTGCCCACACTCAATAATATTGAATGTGACTTAAAGCTAGCAAAAATCCATTAGTGAAACACAATTGAAAATATATGCATAATATAGAAAAAACAAGTGTAGGGGAAGGTGGAGTAAAGCGGACCAACGGGGTAAAGTGGCACACCCCTCTTATTTTCTTAATAAAGTTTTTTGACCGCGCGGACCACTAAGTTTAGTGAAGCATGACATAACGTGGTTGCACACACCATTATTCGAGGTTACGTGGAAAAGAAGGCAAGAAAAGGCACGGATTTCTTTTTTTGTACTCTCTGATCTATTGAAAGATATGTCTTGTAACTTAGATTTTATTTTACATGCATAAGGTAGAAGTTTGGTTGAATGGTAGAAAGGAGTTTTACTGCATCATGTACGGCGTACATATTACATAGGTTCATTCCGCTTACTGACTAGCCAAAATTTGGCCAACAGTCAAAATAATAGTAACCAAGGGGTGGGGGTAAAGTGGACCAGTGGTGGTCCACTTTACCCCGTCGTTAACTTTCTCTTGTTTATAGTTTCATGACCGAATTAGGTGATGTTTATCTTGCAATCCTGTTTTGTAGAATGCCTCGTAACCGCCAAAGGACATCAACTCAACAATCTTGGACCGAAGAGGCTATGACTATCGCCATTCGGGCAGTAAATGAAAAGAGAATGGGCTACCATAAAGCAAGCAAAGAGTTCCCAAAACGACACTCATAAGAAGGGTCCAAGGAGATAATATTAATGCTACTGGGAGCAAAGAGGGACTTGGAAGGTTTCACTATTTGGAAATGCCTACATCCGTGCGTCAACTGCTAGTAATGCCATCAGTGGTTTCAAGAAATGTGGAATCGTACCTTACAATCCTGACGTTTTTGGAGAGGCTGACTTTGCTCCATCGGATGTTACTGATATTCCTATTGATCCTGTTCCAACCAACACCGAATCTTACTCCGTTAATGTTAGTTCAACTAGCATTGACTTGTGTGATGGCAGAAATATTGGCTTAGATGCGGCTGGTCTTCCCGAGATGCCTGAATCGTTACCTGCACAGCCAATAGATGTAGCCCAACCGTTCTCTCCTGAAGATGCAAATTCCAGTTTCACAATTATAAGTCCTGTTGAACTGCTTCCTATGCCGAAAGCAGCTCACACTCGCCAAAAGAGGAAGTCTAAGAGAGGTGCAACTGCTATTTTAACCAGTTCACCATACAAGAAGCAGTTGGCTGCAACGAATCGTAGCCAATCCGCGGTATCTGGCAACAGCAGTAAAACAAGTTCATCGAAAAAGCGTTCTATGAAGAAAGCTAAGGTTTCCAGGTCATCAATGCAGCAGACGGACACAGTCGATGAAAGTGATAACAACGTAGATGCAGAATGCTTTTACTGCAACGAAATGTATTCCAAATCATCCGAGAATGATGGGTGGATCCAGTGCTCCAAATGCATGCAATGGGCGCATGAAGCCTGCTCTGGGTGTAATGAAGAGGATGACAATTTTATTTGTGAATTATGTTTTTAAAAATTGATGGTGAACTGCGATTACTTTCAGAACTACTTCGCTTATGATGACAATTTGTAAATAAATTGATTGTGATGTGGAACAAATTGCCTTGTTTACTCAAAACTTACGGTTGTCCACTTTACCCCACACATGTGGGGTAAAGTGGACTATTGGAGGTGCTTTTAAATCAAAAAACTTTTATGTAAGAAAGTAAGCAATCAATAAAAGGGCACTTCAAAAATTAGCGAAATACCTTAGAGTTAACTCTCAAAACAAACAAGTCAAATGTTTTGGTGAAATCAGTCAATTGTAACGATTTAAGCCTTACCCCATCCTCCCCTATTATGCAATAAAATTTATGGAAGTGCTTGGTGATGGAGTGCAAAATTTACAGTGTATTATTTACACAACTAAGAAACAAAAATAGTACAAAACATTGTCACATAATGCCATGCAAATGTGATGATGAAACAAAATAATAATTTTTTATAAAAAAATTGTCTTATTTTCTAAAAGTTTCAAATCATTAGGCAGAGAATTCAAAATTTTTGGTCCCATGAATTTATTTGGAAATAATTTGAAAATAATTATTATTTGAAATTAATTATTTGAAAATAGAGGAAGCAATTGATGACGTATATTTCTCTTTAATATATATATATAAGCTATTTATAGATAGAATTATTATATAGAATTATATTATATTATAATAATTATAATAGATAGAATTATATATATAATATATTTATTGAATAAATTTAGTTTTATAACCACATGTTAGCTCAGCATACTTGTTGCATATTTTCTTTATATATGTTTCAAAACAGATTGGTGGCTATGCTTCCTAACTGGTGCGGGAAATTCAAACACGGCATAATAGGATCGGGTTATTTCATTTTCAGTTTATGAGGTAAAATATACTCACCATGTTTTCAATTATTTTCGCTATGGAATAGATGGTGGACTGGGTGTCTGCTACAAGGGCACCAACTTATCCTTTTTGTTATGTCAGTGTCCGCATCCACTTTAGCATCTTTGTATAATACATTTTTCCTGCTATTAATCACTGTCGGGTCTAGAATCTAGATAAAACAAGATAGAGTTTAGATTTAGCTATTTCTTCTCTTGGAGGATAGGAGAGCGAAGTGCAATGACAGAATAAGAGTCATTATAGTTCAATGACTTTATTTAACACGAGGCTAACTAAGATAATTTGACAAAGTAAAATATAGGTGGGTGATTGCAGAATGGACCCAAGACAGGTAAATTGAAAGAGCATTAGGCAGAAGACAGTGACACATCCTTCATTCTGTCAAACTACAGGCTTGAAAGCTGTCTGAAATCATATATCTGCTATCTCCATGCTGGTGAGACTTTGTAGTGTCAAGGCATCAGAATAGTTAAGAGAAGATAATTGTGCATTCGCATTTAATAAATCTTTTATAATCAAATATATTCTTAGTCTGCAGATGGTCCATTAGTTGTGCTACAGACTTTATGATGTTCATAGAATAAAAGGGAACAAAGGGAATGACGATCTACAGCTCCATAAGAATGACATTCCCTATACAAAGTGAATTGCATTTACTTCCATGTGTGGCAAATGATTGTAAGTAGCACTCATAATCAGATCATACAGCCATAAGCTGCGGCGTAGTTTACATTTATTTATTGGACCTTTACTTTATTATCGAAGAGGTGAAATAATATTTTGAAAGTAAACTACAATATTTGGTTATAGTCCAAACCTAACAAAATGATCTTAAAATCTCCAGCTAAAATGTTTTTAATCCAAAGTTACCTGCAATGCGTTCTCCCAACACTTCCTCTCAGCTAGCCTATGCAACGCTGTAGGCTGCAACAGAGTAGGCTACATGGCCTAATTTCGGTAAATAAGAATTTAGTGAACTCCTTTATGGTCAGCAATAATTCAAGGTACTGTTATGCTGTATTTTTATCGTATTTGTACTGCTTATAAGTAAGGCGATTATTTTTGGACCTAAAATCAAAACATTTTGACCTAAAAAGTAAAACATTTGACAAATTTTAACCTAAAGAAAATTTTCTTGACATTACTTGGCTAAGCCTAGCTTAACAACAGCGAAAACTCAGATAGAACATAGCAATAACATTCATCAGTACAAATACCTGTACACCCAACGCCACGGCAACCTAGCCTCGACTTATTTAACGCAAAATATTCTTGTTATTCGCTTTAGTACAATTTACTTATGTCGGTGACACGAAACATTGTATTCTGCATTAACACTTCCCAAATACACTAAGTCATACCCATTGTTATTATGGCGAAGGTAGGTTGTTGTTGCGTTGTGCGGTTGTTAACTCCTTGTCTCAGAAGGCTGCTGTTTCAGTTGTCTCTTACCTTCGCTCATATATTAAATGAAAAGAACACGACATTCTTAATTCAAGGCTTTACTCGAACTGACGTCCTGCGCGCAGGCAGTGCAAAAACGAATGGGGTGGCAAAACGAACGTGCAGTGCAGAAATCAACACGTGCTGGGAACATTCCGAGGGCGCCAACCAGCGACAAACTAAAAAACCCCCCAACGGCCGCTACATTTTATTGTGACGTAAGAAGAGCAGTAAAGTTCGTCATGAATATAATTAACAGACGAATCTGTGTATTTTTGCCACTTAGTTTTTGCTGCGACTGCTTTTGACTTTGTTTGACAGATCAAAAAATAATTGCCTTACCTATAAGTTGTTCAAAGAAATAAACACGGCAGACTCCACATCATGCACCAAGTTAGTAAACCGATTTAAGTTAATTTCAGCATTGTGGATGTACAGTATTTATAGGCCCAACAATAAGAGAGATGATATCGCAAGTAAAGCTCGATGCAGTTGATCCCACTTAATCCGTGGACCACCGGCCTAATCGGACCGCTTTCACCGGTCCTGAATCCAAATGTATTTTCTATACAATTTTCCCGCTTAATTGAACCACAATCACGCTTAAATGGACCACCATCCACTATTATGGTGAATGTTTTCTGATTTTTCATCTCTTCTGAAATGCGAGATGTAGGCAACGTAGCCTATCTATACAGTACTATAATCTCGCTAAGCCATTTTGAAATAGCCTATAGTAGGCTACGTAAAAACAAACGCTTACTCATGAAACCAATTGTTACCTAACCGAGTTAAGTAGCTCATGATGCAGCACCGAATGCATGGCAATACTGTGAAATGAATGAATGTTGTTAGTGCTAGAAGAAAAATGGCGGCATGCATGCTTAAAGACAAGTTGCCTCCACCTAATCAATTTACATTGGTCCCGATGTGGTCCAATTAAGCGTGGTCGACTGTTGTAATTAGGATGCAGAGCGCAGTGGATTGAAACAATGGATGACATAGACCTGTTTCCTTTAGATTCCCGTTACCAATCACAGAAAAAATAGGTTATTTTAAATTAAAAACGTAAGGGCAAATGAGACTGATACAGATAAAAAAGCAGCACTGCAATATTGCCAATCTAAGCATCACTAAAGACTCATGTTCATGTTCCCTACGAGAAAAAGTCAGTACCCTCTAGCAATGACTTCAATCTAATCAGCAATATGAATGACTCGGTTAAGTTTTGGTTCTTGGATGATAGGAGTTCGCACGTGCAAATGACTTTAACTGTTTAATGACTCGATATAGACAGATGACTTGTTGCATGACCAATCTGTTTACTTACCTTCGCTGACTGAAAAATAAATACGAAAGATTTTCAATAGTTTTATTAACGTGTTTAAGACCTTAATTCCTGAGAATTTTAGTAATAAACAATTACACTAATGTTCATTATTTTAACAAGAAATCAAGCCTTTTAGTAAGAAGTAATTCTATTTAAAGAAAAAAAATACCCGGACCAAGCTTAAGCATAACGCCCACAAAAACATTGTTAAAACTTAGTCTTTGCTAGTTTTATCTGGCAAAGTTAATAATTATTACCAATTACTCAAAATAATTATTACGAAGAGATAAAAAGCACCTTGGAAACAAAAGTGTTTTAGCAAAAATTGTTTGCAGCAGCTAAAAGTTGATTAAATCATGCAATAATACGGCGCCGAAAGAGTTACATGTGTTCTGGATGATTCTGCAAGCACTCGATAAAGCTTTTAACGTCGTGCTTATTGTAGAAGATGTTGTACACAGACACGAACAGCGGGTACCTGGAAACAAAAGCGATGCACATAACTAAGAAACTCTAAGCTTCTATTTCCTGTCATCACGATCTGAAGACCAGCACATTACTAAATACATTAAGGTTTGGTAGGGAACTGAGAATTAGAGGCAAACCGAGTGCACTGTGTTTCAGAGTTAAAACTAAACATAAACTTTTCAAGCAACTCCAAAAAAATAGCCGTCCAAAGAGGGCGCTAGTGCTATTCTCGCCTACATAATGGCAGTTTGATTAGCGATACCAACAAGAAATAATGTCCGCTTACTCAGAGTCTTGGATTTTCAAAGTCTGTAAAACCTTGTACACTTCTTCAGCGGTTTGAGGCCCCTGCAATTTCTGTCCGTTTAACATTTCAGCTTCGAGTTCTTCAATTGTCTGTCATTAACAACTTGAATATTTACTTGAATACATCAATAAACTATCAACAATGCAACAATCACCATCAATAAGTATGCACCTACCTTGTCGCTCTTAGCATATGCTTCTGATACTCGCTTGTTCCTTCCTCCATAACACGTAGTTACCAAGTCTGCTACACCACAGCTCTCAAGGAAGGTCGCCATTTGTGGCGGCGAATTGGGAAAAAACGCCTTCGGTAAACAGGTTTAACATGAAAGTTAAAAGTGAAG
The DNA here is from genome assembly GCF_947623445.1 of Clavelina lepadiformis. NCBI lineage: Eukaryota > Metazoa > Chordata > Ascidiacea > Aplousobranchia > Clavelinidae > Clavelina > Clavelina lepadiformis. The sequence continues at coordinate 4,223,935 of NC_135248.1, read as the reverse complement.
AATTTTGCAGCATGTGTCTAACTGAAATTACCATCAGTATGTGACATACAGAAAATGTATAGCAGGCATATAAGCAACTGTGTTGTTACGGTAAAGCAATTGACACATAATAAGAAATCAGGTAAACTCAGTAGGTGACAACAGATACTTAATGCTGACTGACTTTGGCAAATTTGACCATCTCCATCAAACCGAGTCTGATGACAGCTGCCCTGGTGTTGTCGCCATATCCAAGTGCGCTTACGAATCCAGCTCCACAGGCAACGATGTTCTGATCGAGAAAAGAAATTACAGTATTTCTATTATTATAACGCGTTGCAAATGAAACTTGTCACTGATCGCAAAAATAATGCAAAACAAAGACAAACAACTGGTTGATCAAAGATCTGTGTCCTTGGGATATGTGATATATTTCACTTGGGACTAATATGGTTGATAAATCACTTAGAAAATTGCTTGGGGTGTCACAATATCAGTGTTGATGGCACTGTCTTGCAGCCCCTTGGAACTTATCAGAAACCAAACAACCCACAGAATCTAGAACAAGTTCAATGCTTAGCATAATAAACTTAATTACATACGAATTACCTTTAGGGCTCCGCATATTTCAACAGTATTTGCATCTTCTACAACACAGATACGAAATGAGGGAGCTTGTAACAGCCGCTTGAATAGTTGACCATTTTGAAGGTTTCGGCTGCCTGTCAAGGAATAATTTAAAGCTTGTTAATAATTAATCAACTCTGTCATAAATCGTGATTTGGTAAAGCTCCCCGCTTTGCCCTAAGCCAGCACCCATGAGTGAAACCATGAACCACGACTCATGGTTTTTCAATTCTAGAGCAAACTTGTAAATTACTTCTGCTATGACGTAAGCTCTTTACTTTGCAAAATGCCTTTCAAATACAATGCTGATTTGAAAGAGAAAAATTTAAAACGAGTCGTATTAACTTAAAAAAATAGTCTTAATATTTGTCTTCTTCATATTTACCAATTGTTGTTTCACAAAAGTCTCCGTTTGCAACTTCACTTGCGATATTGGCACCCATTAGTACAGAGACATCCATTTGAAGAATTTCGCGAATAACATCACTGATAAGCTGAAGACCTGCTTCTGTATGGTCCATACCCTGTCAACAAAATTTTATGAATGCAAGATTGAAAAAACAACAATTTGAAGCAGACAGTGCAATTGACGATCCAAAATTATGCTGTAATCTTAACGTATCCCACCAGGGCCATCTTAGATGGATGCGATAATGAACACTATATTATGACTTAATAGTGTGTAGCAGTTCAGACGTGCAGTTTTTTGAGTTTAGTAAAACCATGCACATTGCTCAATTGTGTACACAGTTTATTTTATTAATTTGTATACTGATAAAACAGACAACAGTCCAATTGCATCAGAGTTAAAAATACTTGGTTATGTAGTGGCCTGGGTGGCATTTTTAATACCATTATATCATTCTTGGGAAAGTGTTTGCCAGTTATTGATTGAAGTCTTGTTTATTGATAACACTGCAATTGTCGTTTAATATTTGGAAACTTGCTCTAAATAATTTCATGTGAAAACGCCGTTTAGTACGTTACCAGATGATTTCATAACGCCCTAGTTTTAACTGAATGTAATCTCCATTGCCAACGCTTTATTTTTATCGTTCGCACGTTCTGAAATGTTCGTGTATTTTATGTCGGATATTTCCGCTCACATCGCTCCACGCTGTTATAAGCTCAAACTTCTACGCAAGTAACCGCCCAGACGGAGAGATACAGAGTCGTACGAACGTATTATGTTAGTCGTGTTAATTGCAATTCTTTAGACCTGTTTTAAACGGTGATTTTACTAAGTTTGTGATTGTGTGTAATATTCGGAACATGTACAGTACCTACAATAAAAGGACCTTTTCTGGTAAACTGTATCTGTAATAACGTAAGAGCTTTCGGCTGACAAGAGGTTAGAGAATTCTAACCGCACACAACCACGGAGTCAGATCATTAATTCGGCAGGTAAATTAAGTCCAAATAACATAAGTTAAGACAGATAAACTGTGCATCTGCCGCATCAGCCTCTGCAGTTACAAAAATATTATTACATCAGAAGCAAAAAACAAACTGGTTCATGCCATTTTGTGCAAATCACTCAAAACAAAACATTTGAAAACTGCACAAATACACACAAAAATACAACAAAACTCTCAGCATTTGACAATATACCTCGCCACTGTGAGACATTTCATCAACATACATTCCCTACAATAGAAGCAAGAGCTCATAGACAAAACTTTCACGGTTACATTATGTATATATTTCAAAAATCTGTGTATTACGGCCTACCGTTATGTTTAACAGTGAAAATAAAGGGATAGCAGTTCAAAGTGAAACGTTGCCTTGCTTATCTGAACTTCTGTTTACAAACAGATTGGACAGAAAAAGGGTTTTGACACAGTTAGATTTGTGATGGTAAAAAAGATAAAGCATATTACGACAAAAACCAACCTAACATGTGTAGACTAAAATGTTTGCTGGTTCAACGATTTTCGAAACAATAATTGTTTCAATATAAAATTTACTTTAACAATTTAATTTAACATTACTCACACTCCGCCAATCACAAATTTTGCAAAACCTTAAAGAAAAACCAACAGGGGCATTTCCATTACCTTAATCAAAGATATTCCAATAGCATCAGGCTTTATTTTGCCTTTGAGCGTTGAGCAAAGTCTACGAATGAACTGATGTGGGACAACAAAAATGAACATATCTGCATCAGCGGCAGCTTGCACGAGATCAGGTACAGCAACCTAAAAATTTGCCAGGAGTAAATTGAGCGCTTTAATTCAGAAGAATATGTCAAGTATCACAAGTTACAACTTTTCATCGACACAGAAACTCTTGGCATAGTAAGGTTATCCAATCTGTTTCATTTCAAAAATTTCTTCATACACTAACTGATCCTGATGCAAACTAAGATATATTGTGTTTTGAAACCTGATTAAAAAGGATACTTACCACATTTGCTGGAAGCTTATGTCCCGGCAAATACTTTACGTTTTCATGTTTTGTGTTTATTATCTCAGTCAACTTCTGCCCTTCTATCATCTCTTCATACACATACATGTGAACCTTGTCATGAAATGCATCATCACTTGCACAATTCTGCCCAATGATTTTAGAGATTGCAGATCCCCTTTAAATAAACAATAACGACCACTACAACAACAACAGTGGGCCAGTGGCCTATATACAACTAAGCCATTAATGGGATCAAACTTTTTGTATGTTTGTACAGTAAAAAAATATAAATAAGGCATCATTTATGACCAATTAGGCAAGCTATAAAAGGTATAAAGCCTACTTACCAATTCCCAGAGCCAACAATACAAACTTTTTTGCCCATTTTTTTAATGATAATTAATTTAAAACCTATTCAAATATTTTACAAAATTGTCTAAATTTAAAAATCAGAATGCAGTAGCTGTAACGTAAAAATAAATTGGTATATACATAATGTAGTTTAATGCTATTCGAAAATAAGTACATACTTTTCATTATCTTGAAAACGTTGTAATAAAAATACATTTTTAATGCAAATACAATGGGCACTAAAAATAAAATAGAATAAAAAATATTTCAGGATTGCCATCAACTTGTCATAGCAGTGCCACATCTTTTATGTTTTAATTATTGCATTTACTAGCTGCAACTTCAAAACATGTGTTGAATAACGCATAGATTTTTTGACCTCACATATAAACTATATACAAAGCTAATTATCTTTGATATTTGGAGACTGGCAAGTAACAACTAAAATGCTGACTGATTACAATTGAGTTACAGTCTTGTGTTAATCGCAATGCATATATCCTTAGACTAGATTGTTTCCTACTCATTACACTTGCAAGCAGTCATACCTAAAAAGTTTTAACGCTCCAAAACTGAAGACACTCGAAATCTTGCAGAGAAACTTTATCCCAGAAGCCAAATTTAACTTGTAACTTCAACGTAATCGATCATGGAACTTTTATATCTAATGCTTTTAACGCGTGCATACTTCTTTGAAAATCATTATGTTCAGGAGTTTTTCCTTTGATGTTTTTGTATTTGGTATAAATTGGCCATTTATATACTAAAGTTTTACTTGCCTAAAATATGAGTTGTTGATAATTAACATAAGAATTTTCTGGTAAACTTGAAATGAATTAACTCACTTTACCTTATTTCTTGTGGAAAATATTGCTTTAAAAGTAAAACTTTTCAGAATTTAAACAATCTCGTGGAACAAATTCAGTTGAATTCTGAGGTACAGCTGTACTGACATAAAGTATAAATGCGAAAGGGACCAATAAGTTGTGAAACTCTTGATACAGTTATGGACAAGATGGAACAACGTCCATGAATTATGTGTAAAGTATAATACATTTAACTAACGCCAAAAGTAAATTAGCTGAAGTATGGACGATGCCAAAGGTGGGCAAACTGCGGCCCGCCGACATGTTTTTTGTGGCTCTTCTAGCAGAATAGTAATATCTCAAATTGACTACTACTTACATAATACTATATTATATTATAATAACCAAATTGACAATCACTACTAATTTTGTGGCATGCTGGTGTTTGTAGTTTTCCGCAAGTGATTCTTTCGTTGAACAAGTTTACCCAACCCTGGACTATGTTCATGCCAGAAATAATATGCTGAGCTAAGAAAAATCTGTTACATAAATTTGACACAATTTGAGTTAAATGTATCAGACTTGACAAAAATAGGCGTGGAAAACTACTGAAATCAACATCATTAAATTCGCTGATCTTGCAGCAAGCAAAAATTTCAAATTAACATAACTAATGGCAACAACATCTTTTCAACTTAGCAATATTGTCTGTAGGCTTATACTATAAGCTATGGATGTCATTGCAACACTTTACGTAGTTGAAAGTTGTAGTACAGAGCCTTGACAGAGTTACGTAACTTGTGTTTCCCGTAACTAGTGATTGGACGTAGGTCATACAGCCCGTTGTTAAAGATAGGCGATTATCGGGTAACAAAATGGGTGAATAGGTATGCAAAAAGTTGATATTATATACCAGTACCTAAAACTGAAGTTAGATTTAGGTTAGGTTTAGATTATTACACACGTGTTATAACATATACGGTAGGTCAGCAAGAAACTAAAAATAGTTACAAACTAACAACTTTTTCTGGTTAAATAGGACTAGTGACAGCCGAAGTAATAGCAAAAACTGGTCAATAAAACATCATTGCAACTCAAAAGCTAAACTTTCAGATTTTAAAACTCACAGTAATTATGGAAGGTATAAATCATGCATTGTACTCAATACCATTGCACATTTCAGATTTTGCTTTTGCAGCTAATTTGCATATAAATTTTGGCTTTACGTTACCAAAAAGTGATTAGGCTAGTAAATCGTGCACGATCAATACCTCAGACTACCAGACAACGTTGCAATGGCGAACGGCTGCGCAAAGCTGTCAGTTAATTCAACTGATCTTTAACTTTACTTTACACATAGGCTATCAGTCACCGCGCAACCGATTGTCCAAAATGCCACACATCCGCTGTTGCAAGCATGAATTTAGCCCCTTCCTTGTGAACAGCCTATAGTAAAAGGTCTGAAGGTATAGGGCAGTATGACAGGTAGTCTCAGACCAACGTTCTTCTCTGTACACCAGCATAAGCTATAAAGCGGAAGGCTGCTTTAAGTTAAAATGACACCAACGCGGTATTTTGCAAATCATCGCATGCAACCTTCGACTGACGAACGTCGCGTATATAATTTCATTTAAAATGCAACCAAATTATCCTTATATAGGCCTAGTACAGGCTCGTATTGCACATCGCCGAAACCCAATTCCAAACGTTCTGCGTACTGGCTGTTCGCGCCTCCACATTTAAGTTACTGCCTGTCTTCTCTTTTGTTGATCGAATAGGTCAAGTGAAGAACATCGTTTTATTTGTATCTCTGCGCGTTTGTTTCTTTTATTCAGTTACTATCTAAAAGTCTTATGTTAATATGAAGCATAGTCCGAATAGAAAAAGTAGCCTACATAGCTAATACTCGACAAATTTTCACTGTATATGCTTTTAAAGTTAAAGTTAAAATTAATGTATAAATAACATGAAAAAACCGAAACTACTAAACAGTGTACGAATAGAAACAGTGCTCAAAAAGAAACAAATCGGTTGCACAGGCAAAAGCAGCAAAATTTTTTGTTTGATTCAGGGACAACTTGCGTCCTTTAGTGTCTATATGTTTACGTAACTACACGCCACGCTGTGTCGCTCTCCGTATCTTCGTAAAATCACTTGCCTGCAGAAAGAAAAATCCTGTATGTGCGTTTCTCGTGACTCAGTTCATGTGACTTGTGACGTACACAAGACGCGGTAGCTGCGGTACTATTATTGAAACTGCTGAACCAACGTTTCGCCAGTTAAAATGTAACTTGTACCAGCATGTCACGAGGATAAAGGTTATTCTGAAAGCAAACAAAAGTAGTAACCTATCAACTCAGTGAACATTAACAAAAAGGCAAAGAATTTCTGATTTTCGGATGATATATATCAGCTGATAAGTGTTATGCGCTGCTTTGTTAGGAACAGCAGAATTAAAGAATTAGTACTGTTACGAACTTGGGCTTCTAAATCAGGGATGATTCCATCAGTTATATGTGGCCTAGTGAGTAGTCCAGCATAACCATTGTTTTATGTTAGGTGACATAAAGCAGTCGAGTGCGTCACATCCTGCTATCCTCGTTTGGTCACGTGCATTTTGCTTGTCTTGGCTTACTTAATAATGAATCTATCGCTCGGTTATTGTTTCTTCACTAAACTAAATTCTATTGAGCAAACCAATGTCATATAAGCGTTATATAGTTTCGCTTTTTTAAAAGCAAAAGTGCTAGACTTGCGTTTGATGCGAATTGTGAAATGGTAGCGGTAGCTTAAAGTAAATACTGTAGGGCTAAATACAACAAACATTACTCGAATTTTGGCTTACAAAATAATTCCTAGAAACCTGCAAGTGTTTTACTTACTTAAGTGTCCAATGAGTTAATACGTAGAAAATTGAAGCCTACGAATAATTTTTATGGACAAAAGTTCTCTTTTGTTACAGATTTACTAGTGGTTTGGCTCAAGCAGTAATTTTGTAGTCATTTCGAATTTTTTAACTGCTAACTATGGAACGTCATATGAGACGCGAAGCCCAGAAAGCCCACAAACAGGAGATGAAAGCGGAACGTCGGGAAGAGAGACTTCATTTCAGAGCTGTAAACGCAGCCTTCCACGGTAATTTGGGAAAAGCAGCCAGGCTTGAAACAAGGTCTCAGGCTGCTGGAATACGAGCTGAAGACGCTCACCAACGACAGATGTCAGCAAGATCAACGGCGAACGCCATTCATCACTCCCACCATCCGCATTATCCTCCGCATCATCCACATCCGAATCATTATCCTCATTGTCCTCCACCAGTTGTGCATTACCCGCATCCACCAAGACCTGCCGTACATGTGGTTCATCATTATCCGTCTGCTCCACCCCCCGTGACTTATACAACCGGAGTAGCTCCGCCACCACCGCCGGTTCAAAATCCGTATTACCCTAGTTCCGGATACCCGACTCCAGTAGCTCCTCCACCTTATCAAAAATACTCCTAAATAGCATTGGTAATGATCGTCAGTTGTAACACTTTGTATGCTTAATGACGTTTTGTAAACTTTGTACAGTACATGTACGTTGTGCAACTATGCCTGAACCAGGTTTTGTTTAATGTATTTCATTTCACGTTTTATATGGTAGGCCTATGTAGCAAAATAAACAAATCAAGCACATCGTAAGCTCTGACAATATCAGGAACGGGCTAATACAGCAATTTTAAAACGTTTGTTAAGCAACACCTTTCTTAGCTCAGTAAACATTAGTTAATGTGTCGACGAATCTGCCGGCTATATACTGTACTTAAACAGGTTACTGTAAACAAGGGCAATGCTGGTAGCAAACAAGCGTACATCATACACAACTGTAGTGAGCGAACTGAGTATATACAAGTATTCAATGAACACGTTAATGGTGATGCTGGTAATTGTTGTCTCCAACGCCAGGGAAGTTGATTACTGCAGTACCACAAAAAAAATAACAACGGTATTGCCTCTTGGATATTCTTGTACAATACTCATCATTTACATGTCAAAAGCTACATATAAGAATAAATGTTTAATTTGGTGCTACCTTTTGCTACTGTATTTGCTTGCATTCATGTTCAAGAAAAAACATATGTAGTGTAGATTAATAAAAGCTGTTTTTAGAAGGGTTGCATGGTAAACCAACCAGGCCCGTAACTAGCTTGAACCTTTGGGGCAGCAGAAGAGACGAAGAATTTTCTGGAGGGGAGCAAACAACAACTACTACAATTATAGTACTTTTAAACTAAGCCAGACACAAATTTTTCAGAACGGAAAAAGCTAATTTTTATAGCGTCAAGGTTCGACCTAGTTACCAGCCTGAGACCTACATGCTTGAAGTTATGGCGCAATTAATCCATAATATCCTAGACTCAGGACCTAGAGGTACTTCTTCCCAAGCTATAGGTAATAGCTATTACAGCAATAGGCTTTTCCACTTTTCATAATATTCCTTATGACGTTTCTGGGAAACACCAATTCAGCAACTACGTGAAACCGGAAGTGATTCTGAGCTTAATTTGCGAATGAAAGTAGACCACACAAGTAAACGTTTAAAACGTGCCAGAGTCCTTAACATTACATTTCAATGTACGATTAGCCTACTAATGATTGTCATAACCTAAGCTGTATGTGGTACAAAGGTACAATATTAATGTGCATTTGCAAATGAACGCAAAACTAAGTTTGTTTTATTTTTGTTAATATTATGTTTAAATAATGCATGCTTGGCCTTATAACTCGGCAAGTGACTATTTCACAGCAAGTAAGTCAGACAAAGCAGTCCAGGAAAACAGAAACGCCGACCATTTTATGAATTACTAATTTTGATGTTATTTCTGCTACAATTACGACCACAGGTTAAGATTAATTCAATTATTAGTCGTCTTTTGCAAAATCATTGAATACGTTCATCAAATCAAAGTAAACGTATTTGTATATATCAGTGAAACTTATTCAACAATGACATCGCAAACGACGCAATAAACATATAACGTTTTCAGCTTGTCAACTATAAAAACGGCCCGATGCAAGAATTTTGTTCTAATACATATTATACCACGTCTGCAGAAACTAACAAGTTTTTAGTGGATTTATTTTGCTGTCCTTTATATCACAATAGATATAATTTTGAGTCCAGTCACGTATGACTTTCAAACTGCAAATGTTGTATTGATCGTGTGCTGTTGTGCTGCTTGCGAAAGCAGTACGAAGTGTTTCAAAGAACATCACCTCGTCATCATTAGTTTGATCAAATCTCCGGAAATCGTAGAACTTTTGTGCTCGTATATACGTCACGAAACACATGAGCGGAGGAGTAAGGAGAAACGCGCTTTCGGCTATGTTTTAATTTCACGATGCATTTTGCGGTAACAGAGGAAAAATAACAACACGAGAAAGCAACGATGCAAATTTAATGAGCGAGCGAGCTTGCCCTGTAAAACTAATGAGATCTAACTATTGCATTTATCACAGCTGCAACTAAAATTCACTGCCTGAAGAGGACGAAGAAACAACAGTTGTTGAGTTGTCTGTTGCTTTCTCAAATTATTATTGATATTGTAGTTACAATCTTGCAACAATGCATAGTTTCATAGTTTATAGATATATAGTTTCTTATTTCATCGAAAAGTGGTTCTTCCCTATAGTTTTCTATAAAAACTGGACATACTTTTGAAGCAAAGTTATCAAGAGTTGGTCTTAGCCTATGGCGTTGGAATTAATCTTTTAGTTGTTATCACATGACGACAGCAACCGAGTGTAATCCAAATTTTTATAATCAATGCATAATTTCATTGACCAATCGCTAACTTTTTAATCCGACGTCGCTTGAGTAAACAAAGCTGTAAAGTGACATAATGGTTCACATGACAAAGTTTATTTGTTGCCGGATTTTGTGTCATAGGATGTTTTATAGGTTAAACTGTAACTTGTGACAGCGTGTGCGAAGCGCATAGCTGGTTTAATGATAAACACGAAGCAGCACGAGCGCATTTCTGGTAAGCGCAGAAAACCAGCAGACGCATTTGGCAAGCAGACTCTGGGAAAAAATTATAAGTTTAACAGATCGGTAGAAATATCACTGGAAACAGAATATGGAACGAAAAATGCGGCAAGAGGCCAACAAAGCCCACAAGCAAGAAATGCGAGCGGAGAGGCGAGAAGAAAGACTTCACAGCAGAGCCGTGAACGCGGCAGTGCACGGTAATCTGGGTCAGGCTATCAGACTAGAGTCGAAGTCTCAGGCTGCTGGGCAAAGAGCGGAAAACGCTCATCACCGTGAGGTGTCTGCTGCAGCCACAGCAAATGCTATCCACTTCTCTCAGCATCATCCACATCATCATCCACATCATCATCACCACAATCCTCCACCTCCGGTCGTGCATCATCACCATCCTCCAAGACCTCAAGTCCACGTTGTTCATCATCATCCTCCACCTGCTGCTGGATATCCGGCTGTGCCTCCACCAAGACCGGGCTATCCCGCTTCGTATCCATACGGTCAACCTCCTTACCCGCGATGAAAAGGAGAAATGGTAGATTGTGCCAGAGTTGTTAATCTCAGTAATTGATTTGGCTGTTAAAAATATTTGTATTGATCTTATTGATAACGCATTTCTACTATCGTACATGCTCGTAAAAATCGTGCAATTTGTTAAACAGAGCAATGTTACAATGCTTTGCAATTTAAACATTGTGTCGTTCACATGACAATAAAACAGCAGCAATTTATAAACTGTGTTAAAATTTATACAAATCTAAAAACAATTCTACAAATTTCTGGCAGATTTCCATGCTGCCTACTGAGGCCTTGCACATCATTTGTTTATGCTTATTAAGTACCCCGTACTTAGCACGTACCTACACACAAAAAATGTTATCATTTATAACACAGCACCTAACAAATTTAAATTAAAATTATTTTTAAAATTTTAGGATATTGTTGAGGGTTTGCTGGATTGCAGACCTAAGCTAAGGTTAAAGTTTGGAATTGGCTAAAAAGTTTGAATTTTTTTAACATTTTGCTTTAAAATTAAAAAAAAACGTTTATAGCCCAAAAATAAAATGTAATAAACAAGGCAAAATAAGAACAAAGATTACCAGGCAAAGATTTATAGCACCCCCAAACGGCGTTTAGAAAAGTTATGTATTGGCACTAAGTGACACTGCATGACAAGCAGAGGAAAACTCAATCATTTACACTTTACAGTATTACCCATATTCCAACAAAGTACTAAGCAAACGAGCGTTTTACTGCTGGTTTTATTATTTAACAAATTGTTTGGGAGTTGGACTTTTGCTAATTTCATGTTTGAAGAAAAAAGTTTATAGGCTGTAATATTTACAAGCGTTTACAGCAACATGGTGTTTGACGGTGCATGTCATTATCAACTACTAAGTACAATGTTGCTTGCAAACTGCAAGTTGCAACTTACCACACTATTTACGACAATTTTTGAGATCAACACACATAGAAATGAAAGTAAAATACAGTAAAAAATAAATTGCATGATGTCAGTTCTTTGTTGCCAACCAAGAAAAAAAGTCTTCAACTGAAGCAAATGCTCGCAATACTCGATTAATTCAAACTTTGCTCTTTGAACTATGTTGTACATATGCAATGTGGGAACAGGTGACACCGGTTAAATAAAATAAGCAATTCAGCTAAATTTATTGTTTCCATTTACCTGACGTTGCTCTGGACTTTGTTACGCAATACAGATAAACAGCAACTTGTGAAAACCTGCGCGAGTTATGGGATAGAAAGTTGCTGTAATCGCATTATTTTATGACACGTGTTTTCACGTAAATATCGCACTTCGGCCTTTTCAACATCTAACAAGTTGGGCAATACTGGTTATTGCTGGATGCATATATTTTTTCTATTTCATAACAGAGTTTCTAAATGCATTAGCGCACTTTAAACAGATTTTAGGTTGGAGATAACAGCTTTCTGTAGTATTACTGTTGAAAAATGCAGAGTAACTATTTCACCAAATGTAGATCAAGCAGCCCGTAGTTAAAGATAGGCAATTAGGTTAGGAAAATGGATATGCAAAAAGTCAATTTAGGTTATCTAGGGTTTAATTGAAGTTAGATTTAGATAAGAAGAAAGATTTAGGTTAGGTTTAGGAAACTTTAGGTGAACCATTATGTTATTATGTTTTACTATTTGTCACGTAACATTATTGTCTGAAACGTTACTATGTTACAAGTTGGTCCAACAAGAAGTCATGAAAAATAGCTTTATACGTCCGATTTTTTCTGGTAAAATAGTGAACGCCTAAAAATTTGGTCAGTGCTATAGTTTGCAAAGTGTATAGTTTGTTTGGAGAGACAGCATCAGTTAAATTCACAGGTCGACAATTTGCAGCCCACGGAACCAATATTGCGACTTGCGGTGCCACATTGATATTAAATTGCAACGCGGTGCTTGAATTGGCCTATAATTTTTGGTTTAATGAACAAAACGTTTGGTAATCTCAATAACAATTTCAGTTCATGTTAATATCACAAAAAGTTGTATGTACTTGTGTCTTATGTCACAATTAGATTTTTCGCACCACCCATTTTGACATGGAGTCCATGAACTCAATATTTTGAAATAACATCAGTAACAAGATCGACCACACATTTAGCTAAATGTGCAAAAGCTACGAACGCTTTTCGCTTTGATGAAATTATTCAGGCCATTTTGAACTTATTTCGATGATTATATTAGTCTACTATTGATAAAAAAAACCTGTCAATGTTTTGATCAACAGTGAAATGCTTTTGTTGTAGTTTCATCTCTTGGGTATGAAGCAGTGTATACATTGCATGATACTGAATACCTGTATGATCTAGTTGCTCAATATACGTGTTAAACAGTCTTGATTTTTTACTTCCGTTGACTTTTTGCGCTTTTGCGTCTTCTACGCGGCCTCAGAACGTTTGTTTATTCGTTATTGAATCCTTACCGGAATTTCGTAAGTCATTTTCCTGTTGGGGCCTGCCACCTTCTGTCATTTTGATTTTGCGACCAGCAGCACCAAAAAGTTCGGACCCCGGTTTAGTATATACAGCACTTACAACGAAATCCTTGCGCAAAACGTGGTCATGCTGAATGTACAAACAAGAAAGAGAGTGGCTGTTTCACCGAAAGTTGATCAAGCAGCCCATAGTTAGATACGCGGTTTAGTTAGGAGAATTGGTATGCACGAACTTCATTTTAGCTGATTAAGGTTTAATTAAAGTTAGATTTAGATTAGAAGGAAGATTTAGGTTAGGTTTAAGTTACTATAAACTGAGGTGAGGTGAGATAAAATTAAAGTGAGGTTAACAAGAAAGAGTGAAAAAAGTTTGAACGCACTTTTCTTTCTGGTGAAATAGTGGCAGCTAACAAGAAAACAAACATGCTTTGGCGCACGTACCTCGTGTGACCTCAATGTTTTGACCTCATTTAACCTAAAGGCACTACAGCGTTACGTGACGGCCCGCATTAGAAGTGATATTCTTTGATAGGCAACTGTTTGGTTATCGCTGTAAGCAGGGCGCTTTTTGCTTGTGTTATAACTTGATAGGCCGTTTGGTTGGAAAAATGAGCATGCAAAAAGTTGAAATTAGTTATTCACGATATTTTAAGTTAAATGTGAATTAGAAGATATCTTTAGGTTAGGTTTAGGTTACCATACACTACGATTAGGTTTGCAAGAAACTGTGAAAAATAACTGCAAACGCACGATTTTTTGGTGAAATGGTGACAGATTAAATTATATTGTTATATGACTACATGACATGTAGAATACAATACGAATTTCGACGCACCTATTACGTTGAATGCTGTACTTTGAAACCAATCATTTATGCAAAGAAGCACGTATATTATAGTTCTTTTTGGATATAATACGTCTGAAAGTGTTAGTGATGTTAACGTAACGTAAGGCCGTATCCACGTAGAGATTTCTCGCAAACGCCTTTCGCGTTTGTTTAACTTAACGTCACCATCTCGGTTGCTCGTCCGCTCGATGAAGACAAACGTAATATCCGCTCGCGGAAAATGTCCGCGTGTATCCAACCTTAGAACGCGTGACAGAAAGACCGGTTTTTGTATTAGTTGACGTTTGTGCTGAATTTAACAACCAACTCACACTTGAGGCATTTTTACTGCATATCAGCGTTGTCTACAACAGATGGTAAGTAGGGAAAAGTAGCACGTTCAAACATACTCACTAGTGACTAGTTCCTTAGCAAAGTGGTAATTCCCATAGGACTATGTTAATCGTCATATCCGGTTTCTCATTTATCTTTATAAAGCGAACTTATCAGTATGCTGAATGAGAACATGATTTTATATCAATCATTTAGAATAATATTATCGTTTGAAATAATTCAAAGTAACCTGAATATTCCCATCAAAGCGATAAGTTCTCGTATTTTTTCCATATTTTACTAAATACTGTCTTTTGTGAAATGCTTTTAATTAAATCATGGAGTAAATCTGATGTTAACTGTTGATTTAGTGATTTGAAATGACGTTTTACGTACGTCGACTTTCTACGCAAAAGCTGTTGTATATGTGCCTCTGATATTACCTAGTTCATGTCAAGAATACGGATAAGTTAGAAAGACGAGTATTCGACATGCTAGGTTTATTATATTATTATAAAATACTTAAACGAATGAATAATTATGTTATGCATAGTTAAGAAAAAAGTTACAAAAATTTATAAATAATTATGAAATTTGTCGTATGTCGCACTTTCATTTTTCGACATATCTCTTACCACGTAGCGATTACATTTTAGCGACGGAATATTTTGCATTTTTTGTTTGTATTTTTCCACTGGCCCTTTTGCTAACTAGGTAATTATGCATTTGCGTATGTTAACTTCGCCGTGAGTGAAAAATTTAAAACTTTGTATGCTATGTAAAACTACTTTTCAAAAAATGTCGATAACAAGCACATAACTGATACCACTAAACCAAAATGTCGACATGATAACTTGACAAGTCGAAAAAGTGTAGGTGTTAGAAGAACATTTGAGATGTGTGAGCATTTATTTGGCAATAAGTTTGACACCACTTGCGAAATGTATGTCGAAAAGTGGCAACTGTTTTAGCGTGGAAAATTACTAGATAACATGACGTCATTTAATAAAAGAAACAAAAATTGACTCGACAGGAAAGTCAGCTGAGGTGATTTGACCCGAAATCCGTTTTGCTAACACCGGTATAAAACGTTTTATAGATCACCTTAGAATAACTTTGTCTTGTCGCTGCACGTAATTTGTTCTGTACGATTAATTAAGGATCGCAGTGTTTTGTTCGTATTTTGATCATAAAATGCGAAAGATTATAAAACCTAGTTCTAATGAAAATATATAGCACTTTGGCAACCATTTGCAACCGTTTGAAATATCGCATTCGATAATTAGTTTAACCTCATATCTTCCAAATGCTTAGTTTCCCTAAATCGGCATCGCACGTATAAGTAAGCCAAGATGTAAAATTTGTATAAAAACATTAGTCTTGGGTGTGGATCAAAAGGAGAACAGGGCACATCGAAATGTATATCTAAATAATGAAATTTGTCATTGTCTGGGTTCTAGTAACGCATTTAAAGACGCCACGTCGGAATCGTTTGCAAAACTTCTCCATTACAGCATTTAACTCGCCCATAACTCTTTTCAAACTACAGTATTATGTAGGTTGAAAAGAAAAGTGGCGATTGTCTTTAGCTGGAAAATTACTGAGTGAGAAAGAGGAATGACGTCATAAAAAAGAAACAACCAGGACTCGCCGGGGAAAAGAGCAAATCAGCTGGGGCTATTTACACAGAATTTTCCATTCATTGGTCGAAAACGCCGGTATAAAAACGTGTGCCTGTCACGTAGTAATGATTTCTTCATTGCTGCTGTTTAGGGTAGTGGGCTTTCTGTGTGTTTCAGTAACTATTTATTTAACCTAGAGACTTTAGTACATGTACATTATTTATAACTTTTTACTAAAGGTTTGTTAGATTTACATTTGCCGCAATTTTTTAATTTAACTCCAACAAACTAACAGAGAAGCTAAACAGTAAACAGTTTTTCCAGCATTATTTAGTCGTTTTCGAGCTATAACTGCTGTGAATCAGTTGCCATTTGTATTAACTATTCTGAAGCTTTCTTCATATAGCCTATCTTATCTTGGTTGAGTAATGTTGTTAGCAAGCTAACTAACGCCAGTGAAGTCGCAATAAAAGGCAGTTTGTATACTCTTTCAAATTTACTCGGAGATTTCCTCTATTATTTTCAAACGTTCAGTTTCTTTAGATTTGAGAGCCTTTTGAAACTGTGATGAAAATATTACTAACGCCAGTTCTTACCTCTTAGCTGATAGCCTGTAGGAAACTATGCGCATCGTGAATAAATTGTTGCAAGCCGGTCTGCGTAGATCTGTTCAAAATGATTACGCAAGAAACGAAAATGCATTGCAGAGAATGATCGAATATTACAGCCGATTTTCGCCAACCCCGTTATCTTTGCGCCAATTTCTTGATTTCGGTAAGTTTCAGCTTGTGGATGACACTTGTGTTTAGTCATGTGTATCATATTGCTGCAATAAGCAGATCATCAGACATTTTGCCATGAGAGAGTTTCCAATTAAAGTGTAATATAGTTATCTTAGTATTATAATGCGATTTGTCACGAAGAATTGGACGTTTTCAGAGCCTGCTGGTATGTGACTATGACGAATATGACTTTGATTACTTCCAGAGCGCTTGTTTCGCTCGATAATAGCCTACTATAACGCTTTGTTAAAGGCTGAATAGTGAATACGAACCTATATTTTTATGGATTGTATCATTGGAGTAAAAACAAGTTTGAGCAAAAAATCTCCCTAATTGTTTAACTTTGTGATAAGTTGCTCGTGTACCTATATGCTCTCAAATATCCTGGCATAAACCGTCAAACTACGTATCTAGCTTTCATACGCTCAAGTAATTTTGTGTAGCCTACCTTGGACAATAGTTAACAAAGCTCAAAGCATTCAAGAGCAATTTAGTGTATGAAATCTAACCATGAGATATTTTTCAGCACAAAAAAGTGGAGATGAAAAAAGATCTTTTAAATGGCTTCGTCAGGAACTGCCCACAAGACTGGCAAACATGGTCAAGGTACACCCGTTGTCAATGCTGTCATATTTACTTTTCCTAAAAAAGCATTTTACAGTGATACCGTTCTGCAGGAAATGAATCGTTTGCCGGACGGCTTGCAAGCTATGCCTTCAACGCAACTGGTGACCTCTTGGTACCAACAATCTTTCGAAGAAGTTATTGACTTTGATCAAGACAATGCGAACTGCAGAGATCTAGTGGAGTAAGAACAGATAAATTGCAAAATATCAATCGCTTGAACGTTTTTCGTTGACTTTATGAATACTTTGGTTCTGTTTTTAACTTTGATATTAACACCCAAAACCCCTTGTATCACAGGTTCAATAAAGTTCTAGAAGGAATCATACAGAGGCATAGAAACGTCGTTGAGACGATGGCTCACGGAATTATGGAGTGGAATGAATTACAAAAGCATCCCGAAGACGGTCAAGACAAAATCCAATATTTTCTGGACCGCTTCTACACCAGTAGAATAGGCATTCGAATTCTCATAAACCAACACAGTAAGTAACACCGTGAAAATAACATATGTGTTGCCTTACGCATTGGATAGGCCTACTGCAAAGCTGAGAGCATAGACTTAACTTAGGCTATGTAGTGTACTGACGTGTCGGTAAAACCTGCATTTTCAGTTCTTTTATTCGGGGATTCACCCGTGCGTCAGCCGGACTTTTACGGGACGATTGATCCTAAATGCGATGTGCCAATGGTGGTAGAAGACGCTTACAACGCAGCGAAATTCCTCTGCGAGCAATATTATCTCGGTGCCCCAGCTCTTAACATAGACGTTCATAATGGTGAGTTTTCTCATAATGTACACGTAGTCAAACTACAACAAGATACACGATGTTGTATATAACGTTTTTCCAGATAAATATTTGGGCTTTATGTAAAACTATCAGTTCTACGAAAGGTGTAAACATAAATCGATTCAGATGCAAACGCATATTGCCGGAAAATGGGTCTGCAACGGAAAATCTTCCTAATTGCACGTTTAGGGCAAGGAAAATACGTATAGATGTTTAATGCTTCGAGCGAGCGTCTGCACTTCGGACTACGCATTGCTATTTTTGTCAGCGTCCACAGAGCGAGTGTTGTCTACAAAACGTGTCGACACAATCATGACATATTGGTCTCCGTCAATATAAGTCAATTACAACGAAAGCAGTATTGTACCACTGTATATGATGCCCGTCCACGCGAGCTGATTTTCGACGTTTTTGTTTCAGAAATAGAGGAATCATCTGAAGTGAGCATAATATACGTTCCTTCCCATCTCCACCACATATGCTTCGAGCTTTTTAAGGTTCTTGCTTTAAGAATTATTATGGAACGTATTATACTATATTATATATTATAGTGCGATGCTTAATAAGATTTATTAATTGATATGAAAGGTTTAACGTTGCACCATATATGTGCCACATGGCTTGTTAACTTCTAATTACGATCCTTTCTTTTTGTGTTTATACTTATACTGTAGTAGCTATATCGATTAAACGTCATAATCTTCTCACAGAACTCGATGCGAGCGACGATGGAAAGATATCCTCACGCCTGCGATGTTCCTCCCGTCCAAGTCCGAGTTACGAAAGGAAAATCGGATCTCGGCATCAAGATCTCGGATGCTGGTGGTGGAGCATCCCGGTCCGTCACCACGAGGTGGTTCGAGTATCTCTACAGCACTGCTCCGCGCCCTCCTCGTAGCGAAGATGCAAGGGTCACGCCGCTGGTACGTTACTGTTATTTTTACAAATTGCTTCGTCACTTGCCGACTGCGTCGTTTAAATCAAGTTTACGATTTGAGAAAGCTTTTCTTGCTCATCGTTTTCTGTGATTTTTAGCATTTTGTTTGCAAAATATTTTGGTTCACTGCAAATGCTGTTTCTGTGAGCCTTGCCTGTGTTCTGGCGAGTGGAGTGTGTACATTTTCACAATCCACAATAAACCGGTGGATCATCTGAAGTTAAAATTCTACATTCCGACTTCAATCATTTTCTTCAAATGTTATTTTTTTCAGGCCGGCTATGGTTACGGTCTACCAATATCCCGTTTGTATGCGCGATACCTCGGTGGTGACTTGGAACTTCAGTCGATGGAAGGTCATGGAACCGATGCGTATGTTTATCTCAAAGTAAGTATCGGAATCTAAAGGCCCACAAGGCCACAGTATGTCTATGCTGTACGTTTTATAATTGGTATACTGTCAAATATCTGCAACAAGAACAATATCTTTCATCATTACCGTCATTACCTTACAGTCACTTTCAACTGCTGCTGTTGAAACGGTTCCTGTCTTTAACTCCACCACCAATGAGCAGTACCGTCGTCCTCACCTCACCGGTGATTGGGTAGTTCCAGCCAATCAGAAGCTAAAGCAATTTCGTAATCCGTTCAACGGCCATTGAAAAATTAAGTGACAAGAACTTTTTACCACAGTTTATGCAAAGTTGTTGCTGATCAATTTCCAATCAAATATTTTAGCGTTGGGAATTATATTCTCCGTATTGGTGATTCCAAAATTGAAGTTTCTGTCGCATTTCGCCAAGAAAAGATGCTTTATGTGACTTTTTGATGTCAAATGCTCGTGTTTTCGGTTTCACTGTGTTATGTCACCCAACGTCTACCTCCGTTTATATTTTGCGTTTTATCTTTTAGTAATCATAACTTTACGACTGTTGACCTATTGGCAGGTACAATAAAGTTACTACTGTTATATAGGCAATCTTGTCCGAGGCAAAGATTTTGATAAGTTAGTTCAAATTTGTGCTTCAGCAGCAGTTTTGCTTGGTCAAGTTGATAACCTTATTTGGACGGACATGTTTTGCGTTGTGCTTTTATGTCTATTTTTTAACTTGCTAAAATATTCCAAAAATCCATACTATTAAATTACATTCAAGCAACATGGTGAAAATGGAAAATACACCATGTTGAAAATCGTGGAATTCTCATTCGACTCCAACAATAACATCAGCAATGCAACTAAAGAATTTCGGACTGGTTATTTCCACCAAAAGCAGTCGAGCAAGCTCAAAAATTGTAAACTCAAGTTCTGAAAGACGTGCAAGTCAGTTGCAGTCATACGGTTGATTTCATTGCAATGGCATAAGACATGTCTCGTCATGTGGGGTTCATATAAGCAATATTTTGCTTCAGAAGTGAACTATATTTCACTTCTTAGTACAAAGCAAGCCGCCTGTGCTTGTCAAAACAAAAAATATGTAGCATGTAGAAAATATTCACGACGTAACGTGTCGACGTGCATGAAGTGTAATTTTCTGCAAGTTGTGATATTCTTTTTATATTTTTTGAGTATTTGTAAGATAAAAATAGATTTCGCGTAGTCGTATCTAGCCAGTGTCAAAAGCATCCACATTCAGAGAGTTTGGTTACTTGTAAGTTATGGTTGCAAGCCCTGTAAATCATGTACCAGTTTCGAAAAAACAGATAAGCTGGCAAGCGATAAAGTGAAATAAACCTAGCGAATCATTTACGACAGAATAAAATTCATATGGCAATAAATGATACAACACCACTTACGTACTGCCAACCATAGTACAAAGTTCACAAGTGAAGCGAACGTTCGGAACACAATATTTGAAGAACTAAGTTATGAGTTTTACTTCCCAAGCAACAGATGTATTGAGTAAACAGGCGACAACCGACAAGTGAAAGAAAACAACTTCACTTTATTCAATCTACTTACCAGCAAGCGCTGTCCTACGCAGGAGTTCGTTTCGAAATCGGAAATCAAAGGCTTGTGAAAATACGCGAGTGTTATCTCGTAATAAACTTAATGTAATTTTGTTGATTAAACGTCGCACCTGTTAACGTTGGTTACGCACTTTGACCTTTCCCCATGTTGTTTTGCATGTTTTCCTTATTTGTGCTAAAGGCTTCTGATGTTTAATTCAGTAAAACAAACATAAGGTTGAAGGCAATGATTTTTAGTTGTTAATCTTAAATTTATACTTTGATTTTTTGTAAAAAGCTTTGAATAAAACCTCCAGTTTTAGTGGTTAACCTATGATTTTTAACTTTGGGCAAAATATTTGTAGAAAAAGTTTATTATAGTTTTTTTTTTATGAAGGAATGTATAGTCCACTGCATGTACACTACTAACAGTATGTAAAGATTTTCTATGCTGGGATGAAATCTTACACTTACCATGAAAGTATCATTTGAAAAATACTCTTCTCATAGAAGGTAAACAACGATTGGTGCACATACACGCGGAGTGAACTCATCCTTGTCCTCAATGACTATGGACATTACTGTCACAGTGTGTTTGTTTTGTTGAATCCGGATGGAGTAGATTTAACGCAACTATAAAATCGATATGTCTGCTCATGAGTTGGCTCGAAATGGCAGCTATGAGTCTGTCCCGCTGTCGTTATTCCTTCGGATAAAATCTTACGTTTGAAGCTACGTTTTGTAGTTTCTTTTTTAACCTATAGCTAAAACGCTCTAAGTACATAGTAACATAAACCTAACTTAAATGTGCTTTTTAATGTAATTTTAACTTGAATTCACCTCTAAATAGTTTCGGTCCCTAGGATGGAGTTTCGTTTGTGTGGTTTTCTTTAACCAACTATTTGTTGTATATTTAAGATATTTATTGTCATTTTAATCAAACTTTATATAATTATTTCGGCTATTAATATACGTGTTTTTAACGTTAGGGAACATTTCCTCTACAGCTTCTAACAGTGTAGTTGTTTCGTTGTTTCGTTGTTGGTGTTCTTTTGGCCTTAAATTGGTTAAACTTAGGAATTATTTGTGGGTTTGGTGGCCATGCTAACCTACTATCTTATAGCACAATTCTATTATTGCTCTCTTGCATGTTTTAAGCCCTTGGGGTTTGCCACTTTGTCCTGCTTGTTAATTGTTCGTGAGCATGTGTTTTATTGTAGTGTAACTACAACGGTTAGCGTTGTAACTTTCGCTCCACGTAGTTAATGGCGAAAAATAAGCAATACAACACGATACAATGCAATATAAATTAGATAATTTGATGCACTTTATTTCGTTTAAAATATTTATTATCTGAATGCGTTTTTGTTTCATTGTATATGATTTGTTGTGTTAGGGGCTTAGAAACATTTAATACGGAAAGAATATTTTTCCACAAACCATAGGCAATATATAATTATTATTAGGGATGTGCCGCGAGGTTGATTGTTCGGATTCGTGCGAATCTGAATATCTTAAAGGTCAACCCGCACGCATCTCGAATCTATTCGTGTCAGCACCAAATGATAAAATTTCATTCAATCAAAATGTTGCCAAATCTTGCTTGTATCATGACGTAATTACTAAGATTTAATGATTAAATTGCGATTTGAAAAGCAAACTTTTTAATTAAAAGATTTCCGGTAAGAAATGTTGACTCTAGTTTAGCTTAGCCAGGAAAATAGATCATTATTTCAAACTTAAGTCGATAAATTTGCACGTAGTATCGTATTCCGGTTCGCCATTGTTAGTATTCGTGTTCGCCGGTATCTTCCACAGAGGCAATATTCGGCGAATCTATTCTGGTCTGGATTCGTGTTGGACTGTTGGCCCATCTCTACTAATTATTATACGCAATGCACGATGACGTAGTATTAGAACGCATGATCAATGTATAATCGAATTACGCAAATATACTGTTGCTAGCAATTAGTTCACGTTTCAAGTTGTGAGACTGCAGCGCAATATGCACTCACTTTATTTTGGGGAAAATACTCCGCAAGTAGCTGTGACACTGCATAGAGGCCTCTGCAAAAAGCTGAACACTGAGCGGACAAACAGCTGAACACAGCATCGGGTCAATTAAACTGTAAACAGCTTTTTATTTGTAAATTGTATATTTTGTTAAGAAATAGACTGCCCCATCTCATCGTAAGTAGATCCGTTGTTAAATATAGGCAGTTTGGTTTTGAGATTGGGTGCAAAAAGTTGATTTTAGTTTTTTATATGCTGTAGGTTTAATTGAACTTACGTTTAGAGTAGAAGGAAAATTAGGTTTAAGTTACTGTGTTCAAGCATTTAAAGTATAGGTTAACAAAACTATAAAAAAACTATTCGTTTAAAGCTATCCAAGTTTTTGTCGTAGATTTGCAAAATGAAATCCATAATGTCTAAAGATTTGAAAAGGAAGGCAATACGTTGTGGCAAAGGCGTTATTTGCTTTCCAGTTATACGTGGATTTGGTCACGTTTCCAGAATCGCTGGGAAAATACTTATCTTAGAGATTAGATTAGATGATGTTTCGACAGAAGTTACGCCGCCTAGTACTCTGTTTCTTTTCATAGGCAATATGGCAGAAGAAGCCAGACCATTATTGTAGTAAGCTTTCGTAGTTCGCCCTGTGGAGCTTGACCGGGTCGACCAGTGCCTTCATAGGTCTCGCATTGCATCTCAAATACTGTGATGCAGGCAAGGTTTCCGGCAAATCGGCAAATCATTTTCTTAAAGGAAGTGACTGTTTTACTGCAACTTTGTTATCGTATGCTCAGTTCCTAAAAATAGTTAAAGTGTCACTGTAAAATACATTTAGAAATTAGCTAAGATCGTTAATAGGCCATCCGTTTCCTTGTCACATTTTCACAAATTGCGATTAAAATTTGTTGTAGCTTGCTGCAATCTGGTTCTTATGGTTGCTCTGTTAATTACAATGACGACTTATGTACGTCGATTTGCTTGGTTAGAGTCGTTATAGATGTGCCTGTGTTATTGCTCAGTTCAGGTTTTGTTCCGGCAGCGCACAGATGCTCGTGAAGTCGCAGATTAGCATCCGGTGTTGTACAAAAAGCTTGTATAAATGCAGATAATATTTGGTCGCTAGCTAGCCTTGTGACATACTTATTAATAGACAAAATCCTACCCAAATAAGTAAACAAATGTTCTGCAGAGCTGTACAGGTCCTCCTTGGTGTGGTGTATCCACTTTGCTGTATGTCAGAAACTTGCCAACGTCAGCGATATAATGGGAATACTGTTTGACCTTGCCTGAAGTCGTTTGTATGAATCATTCCGATGGCCGGCCTAATTGTTGTGTTCGCAAAAAACCAAACATTTATGATAAGGAAAGGGTTACGTGTTTCTAAACACTTTAGAAGGCAAGCATTTTCTATTGACTCTTGTGAGCATTACGCACTTTCGCGAAAAGCATTTTAATTGCCAAATCTAGCTCAGAAAACGACGACTGCCCAAGTGCCCAGTGCCCACCGTCTTAGCTTGGAAAATTACCAGATACGACAAAGAAATAACGTCATTTAAAAGAAACAAAAACCTTCTCTGAGAGAAAAAAGAAAAAGAGGAAAATCAGCTGAGGATGTTTATCATCTCACAAAAGGCACTTTGCAAAAACGCCGGCTAGGAGACGGGGTGTTCGATCACGTTTGAAAGTGGAGAATGTTGGGAATCTTTTTATGGTTTTGCCTTCTGTATTTAGCTGTTTGGTTTGATTAACAATAACCTAAAACGTTAGGGCATGAGCAACGTTGCTGTTGATTGAAGCATATGGCATGTTTAAGCTTGTAGCAAAGTCTAAGCTAGGTACCGCAATACCGCACTTTAGCTGCTGCAGAAAAGAGGGTGAAAATTTTTTCAGTGCATTGTTAAGATGATTGAACAAATTTCAGATTCCAAAGACTAGTTTTGGACTGTAGACGTGCTTTTGTTAGCATTACAGGTTAACTAACTGGTTTCTTTAGTAGGCTAGTATGTTAAAAACGTTTCAAATTGTTTACAATGTGTGTCCTAAGGTCGTGCGTTTATTCCATAATTTTAATATATTTGAAATCTCCAGTATTGAGTAGGTTTGCCTTTCTGTATCTAGATCAAGTGTCGTAGAATTATTATATACCCATGCATCATAAATTTTCTGTGTTATTTGCCACATAATTCCCCATAGTGGAAAGTGTGGCCCCAACACAAACGAGATTAATCAATGTGCACGCCAACCTTTTTTTTTGCCAACTTATAATAACTATTAACAAGGCAAATTCTAGCTTGTTTTAACACGAAACTGTAATAAATAAGCAACTTGAAAGTGATTCATTTCACACACAAGCTCGTGACGAGAACTGCCTTACTTTACAGTTATGATAAAAAAAACATTCTCCTTCAGGCTTTCATGTGGTAGTATAAAAAAATCAAATCTCAATCAAGTGATACTTTTAGGTTATTTTATCTGCTGTTCATTTAATGAAATTGTAAATGTATTGGTAAGTTTTGATAACACCAACATAATTTTCTTAGCCATATAGCTACAGACTGTAGGATACAATGCGCATTGTTAATAAACTACTTCAGGCAAATCTGCGAAGACCTGTTCAAACTAATTACTCAAAAAAGGAAAATGCTGTCCAACGAATGATAGAACATTACAGTCGATTTTCGCCAAGCCCATTGTCTTTGCACCAGTTTCTCGATTTTGGTAAGTTTTTACTGTGCATGTAAACCATACATTTGATTAACCCATACCAGGTTCCATATTCGACATGGTTGTTTGTTGAACAAGCCTTTGATAGCCATCAATATTTTATTGGTGATGATCAGAATTTGAATGGTGTTTCCGAATTGTAATCATTACATTCAGAAGTGCATACCAAAAAGTATCACCATTGTTACAGAAAATGATTACATATGTGTGAAACAGAGTATAGGCTACCAGTACACACCAGTATGGAAAAATTTTTGTGCAAATGAAGCAAAGAAGAAACTTGTTTGTCGCAAGTTGTTATAATTCGTTTTGGTTAATTTCGTAGATTAATAAAGTTTCTCATTGCTTTTTTGAGAGTGTATTCTGATTTTACGGCAATTTTTCAGCCATGTTGTTGATTGTGCAGATAGGATTTCTACGAAACAAAATAAGTGCTATACATGTTTTTTCCAAGTTATAAAGTCTTTGTCCAATGCTGCTCTTGCTACATTCACTTTGCACCGGTTCTTTGACCAAGCTTGTTTATCTTGCTCTTAACACTGTTTGATTTGTTGCGATACCACATTCAGCTACGCCTTGGGGTTATTTATAACTCATGTTACTTATTAGACCAATACCAGCGTGTGTGGGTGTGCTCGCTTATCTGTCTGCTTCTTGCAACTGGTAAACACTTAATGTATGAACTTTGTTCCTATTGCTTGTTTGGTACGTTAGCGACAATATTAAATTTTAAATTATGATCTCATTAGGACAATATTTATTACTTGGACGCAGTGTAGGGTTGTTGCCTTTTTGTTACCATTTCTGCCTTTTGCTCATTCGCATTCGAACATAAAATGAAAATGATGTTAAATGTATACTGTATCAGGTTTTCAATTTTATACATTTGTCCAATACCTCGCCTAAAGGTAGGATAACATTGACTTTTGTTACCGTTTGTTGTGGCTGTGGCAAGCATAACAGTAATTGGTCAAGCTTTATTTTGATTAATATTGATTAGTCATTACAACTATTATGTGCGTTATCATAAGCTGCAATTAGCATGTTTGTTGTTATTTATGAAAGTATTTTTCACTGTATGATGTATGTATGTCATCCAATATGTTTAGCAGCGTAAAAACTTTCCATATATAAAAATGTATATCATTAGAAACTATATCGAATAACTCTCATAAAGTAACTACTTAAATTACATCCAACCTTGGTTGAGCCGAGTCATACACAGTAACGTGATTGGCTAACTCAGTGGGTGTGTACAACGTCCATCCATTTCACATACATGCTTTGTCAAGCTCATATTTTTGTTGTGAACGTTACAAACAAAACCTGTTCAAAAGTTTCTGCTAAACGTTGAGTACTTGCAGTGTTGTTAAATATATTTGCTTATACACCACTTACTTGGCCTTTAAATTTTGAAGTAATCTTGTGCATACCTGCTAACTGGACAAAAGACAACGGTATCCTATGATCAAAGCACTTACATGTCATTAACTAAGAGATATTTTTCAGCACAAAAAAGTGGAGATGAGAAAAGATCTTTTAAATGGCTTCGTCAAGAACTGCCCACAAGACTGGCAAACATGGTCAAGGTATTGCTGAGCTTTGAGCATTTATAGCCTAATTATACATTTTTTGTATGTCAATGTTAAACTCAACCATCATAATTTTAAAAGCGTTTTATGCAGCTTCTAACCAAAGCCAGCTTCTAGCTTTTTTCTTGCCACAATAAATTTATGCATGACCAGTACCCTATGCACTACAACTACTGTGCTGCTAATCTTGTTTATCAGTATAGTTTGCTACATGCGGTAGTTATGTTGACAAGCAACGTTTCCCCCTTTCCAAAGATGTCTTTAGTACAGTAATTTTGCAGCATCGCTGTTTATTTAGGTAAATACGTCATGCAAACTATGCCAGTGTGTAGTGCCAGCTTTTGCTACTGTAGCGACGGTTTTCGAAGGATATTTACTTTTACATACCTTCAGGAAATATCCAATTTTCACACATTTGTTGCATGTGAGATATCGCGCTGGACAAGATCTCCTCTCATGAAAGTCATAACCGCAAAAATAGCACTTTTTCTTCTTGAAAGAAGCTGCGATGTACGTCGTTGTCTCTTTAAGCTGCTCTCCTTGATTCTCTATTTCATTTTTGATATGAAGACTTTGCGGGTTTATGGAGGCCGATGAGAATGTTGTGCTGTGCATGTGCACGACCAAGCCTGTCTAAAGCGTTTGCTTGGTCTACTGCTGATTCGAGAGAAAGGGTCGTATTTTCTAGAAGTCTTTGACGGATCGAGGGAGATGAGAGACCGTTAACAACTGCATCTCTACAGAGTTCTTTGCGATATTGTTCCACAGTAACATTGTCATAACCTTGAAACTCAAACACTAAATTCGAGCAACTTAGGCTTTATTAAAAACAGAATTGAACAGACCTAAAACAAATAGAATCAGTTAGGCGAAACGTGACAGCTATATAACATTTATATACGTGAACTTATACTATTAAGCAGCCGACCCACCGACACTGCGCTTGCTACTGAAATGACGTTCTACAGTTCTATTTAAGGCGGCGAAGCAATTAAGGCGTGAGGCAAGGCGTAAACAATTAAGGCGTAAACAATTAAGGCGTGAGGCAAGGCGTAAACAAAGGAATGTTAATACATTGGAATGTCACCACAAACATCTTTGCACTGGCAGTTCTTGCTGAGTATTTGTAACGTTTGCATAAACTGCGTTGGAGACTCGCTTGGTTGCTGCTTTCTCGTTGCCAATAAGTGGCGAGCAAAGATTTCGTTCGGTTTCTTGACAAGTAAATTCTGCAAGATTTCAACAGCAGAGTCGTATGTATTGCAATCTTCTGTAAATTCAAATATTTCCGCGGACACAAAATTCGTCAATAGTTGAAGTTTTGTTGATAGGAGGAGCTGTAGAAATTTGTTCTCGCGCAAGTTCAGCTAGGAAGTTATCAAACGTTCTTTTCCAATGTTTCCACAATTTGCTGGCGGTTTCGCAGTTGATGTCAACTTCTAGCTTGGCAGGTTTCAGCGCACTTGTTTTAGACATGTTATTGTCACCCTACAAATTACGTTAAATAAGTTGTACTAAATGATGCCGTTATTCTTAGCTTTATTTAACGTAAATCATTCATCTGAAATAATAGAATAATGGTAAAACAATAATAATAGAAAAGCAACACAACCTCACAGCTCAAACGATGTTCGTTTGTGACAATACGAACCGTGAAGTAATCTTAGTCTACGACTAAGGAATGCCCGAAGCAGAAACAAAACACAAGAAGTAATTAAGATAAAACGAGGCGAGTTAACAAGGAATTTTCATTACACATTGTCCTGGTGTATCTAGTTTCATAAATATTATTAACGTTACAATGCAGTGTTGGTCTGTGAATTTCTCACTTTCTTAAACTATATGACATGAAAATTCATTCAATAGTTTTACTATATCCAGACACCCACGGTCCCACGCGTATCTGCTAAGGTGTTAAGCTTTTTAGGTTTGCTTAGCATTCTCGAAAACTTGAAATTTTTTATTACCCAGAGAGAAACCTAATTAATTAGCGTTCTTTTTTCAATTTTCGAATACAGTATATCTTTTTGATTTAATGGCACAAGATTAGTGGACGTTTTGATTTTTTAATTTCGCTGATACGAAATTCGTTGAATTCGTCAAAGTTAACGGTTCCAGGCGTTAGCGTTGCAGAACTTTCGCCGAAACAAATTTGTGGCGTGTCCAGTATAACTTCTCAGTCGTCACGGCGTTCCTATTCGATTTCTTCGAAGTGGATTGATTGAATTGAAATTGCATAACATCTCACTCGGCTTGTTCTTCTACGTTTGAGATCGTGCGAAGTCGTGCGTAATTGTTTATTGAATTCTGGCATCGATTTGGAACGATTTTGATTTGTTATTTATAGGTCTGGTCTATTATGCAATGATTGCAATGGCGTAGTCGTAATACAAACTTTAACTAGTAAATACTGTAAACTGTTCGCATATTTCACCAGCGGATACAATCCGCTTAACTGTTACCAAGTTTTAGAGCACTGTTTTATAATTTGCAGGAAATGAATCGTTTACCGGACGGCTTACTTGCCATGCCTTCGACGCGTTTGGTGACTTCGTGGTATCGACAATCTTTCGAAGAAGTTATTGACATCGACAAAAACAAAACTGACAACAAAGATCTCTTAAAGTAAGAACAACTGAATGTAACTGTATTTATCATTTCAACAAACCTTCACTTAAATTGCTTAAGCGCAGGTTTTAGTGCTGCTTTTGATTATGACATTAACACCTGAATTTCGTGTTTCACAGGTTTAATAAAGTTCTAGAAGGAATCATACAGAGGCATAGAAACGTCGTTGAGACGATGGCGCACGGAATTATGGAGTGGAAGGAATCACACAAGCATCCTGAAGATAGTCAAGACAAAATCCAATATTTTCTAGACCGCTTCTACACCAGCAGAATAGGCATTCGAATTCTCATAAACCAACACAGTAAGCAATACTACAAAACTGTAATTTTTTTACTATAGAAAACATGTACTCACTCAGCTTTAATATGTTCAATCGTGCTGATTTATTGACCCACGATTTTAGTTCTCCTGTTCGGGGATTCACCCGTGCGTCAGCCAGACTTTTACGGGACGATCGATCCTAAATGCGATGTGCCAATGGTGGTAGAAGACGCTTACAACGGAGCGAAATTCCTCTGCGAGCAATATTATCTCGGTGCCCCAGCTCTTAACATAGACGTTCATAATCGTGAGTAGGATTATACGTTGAAACTATACAGCAGCGTAAAACAGTGATGTTTACATATTTGCTAAATTTCAACAACGAGTTTTTTTGAAATATTGAGTTTTGATGTAAAATATGAATGGATATGCTGTAGTACTTTGGTCTATCAAGTGCAGTATACAATGATTAGGAAACTTAAGAGCCATGTACTGCTGCAGACGGCACTTATCAATTGCCCCATAATGTGTTCTCGAAACTACGACTCTTCCACGACGCTTCCACGTCACGCCGTTTTAAATTTGTGCGTTTACGTTTCGGTTGTAAATAAGCGCGCTGTTACAAAAAGCGGCAAAGCTCTGAGATGGTCACACAAGATTTCGCCAAACAAAGAAATATGTCAAACTGAAAATGGGTCACTGTGTTACCGCGTGCATCTGCTTTAACTCTTTTATTAATTTACGATGGTTTTTTTCTAGATGTCGACGAAGCGTCAGCATTGAGCATAATATACGTCCCTTCTCATCTCCATCATATTTGCTTCGAACTTTTCAAGGTTTGTCGTCATTAAGAGTTGTTTTTATTCAGCGCATTTACTCATGACTATGATGTTTTCGTTTTTATTGAAGCAGTCATAATCCATTGTTGAATTACGAATTTTGTTAATACATTCTACTTTGTAGGTTTTTAGGTGTTTTCCGTTTTTTTTCTATTATCGTATGATATCTATTTCGCGTGTTAACTAATAATTAATTGATCAAAATTACTTATAGTTACAAAATTCCGATAATATCCATAACAAAAGGTAATTAATATGAATATCAATAATCTCCATCACAAAGTGCTCCACCGCAATCTATAATGAATTGATTAAACGTGGATGTTAACAAAACGTCATAATCTTCTCACAGAACTCGATGCGAGCGACGATGGAGAGATATCCCCACGCCTGCGATGTTCCTCCCGTCCAAGTCCGAGTTACGAAAGGAAAATCGGATCTCGGCATCAAGATCTCGGATGCTGGTGGTGGAGCATCCCGGTCCGTCACCACGAGGTGGTTCGAGTATCTCTACAGCACTGCTCCGCGTCCTCCTCGTAGCGAAGATGCAAGAGTCACGCCGCTGGTACGTTAAATTGTGGTCATAAAGCACGTCTTGTGCTACTTACACCGTTTAAACCGGTTTTAACCGCCTCAAACCACTGCTACTGGCACTTGAAAAGT
The DNA here is from genome assembly GCF_947623445.1 of Clavelina lepadiformis. Lineage (NCBI taxonomy): Eukaryota > Metazoa > Chordata > Ascidiacea > Aplousobranchia > Clavelinidae > Clavelina > Clavelina lepadiformis. The sequence continues at coordinate 4,192,180 of NC_135248.1, read as the reverse complement.
TTAAATGTAGATATATGACTTCGTAGCCTTTAAGGAAAAGTGTTTACTGCGAATGGCGACTCTGTGAACCTCGGCTGTATCCAGACCTCAGTATGCATGTAACGTTTCCGTTATTCATTTTTGGCAACCCCAGTGTAATGAAATTAAATGAGCGGTCCTTTCGTTAAAGCGATTTCGGTTTCGAAATTTCATTATTGCATGGCTAGTGAGGACCAACCGTCCTAAATGATGTCGAAAATCTGGAAAGCGAAAAATCTTATCAAATGTTAGTACCAAATATTCTCAGTCACTATAGCCACAGTGATTCTTGTACTTTGCATGAATCCTTGATAGGATGAGTCATAATATTAATCAATATAATCTATCCTTTTTTTCCAGGCCGGCTATGGTTACGGTCTACCAATATCCCGTTTGTATGCGCGATACCTCGGTGGTGACTTGGAACTTCAGTCGATGGAAGGTTATGGAACCGATGCTTATGTTTATCTCAAAGTGAGTACACACTATTAAAACATAAACGCCATCGTTGGTATATTTTGTTCATCTTAAGTAGCTGGGAATATGTTTCGGGGATTTTAGTTGTAAGTTTTTGCACCTGTAAGTTTAAGGTTATGTGAACTATCCCCCTACCGTCAACCTTTTTCGACATTGCTTGTGTTGTGCACAAGTAGAGTTTGCTAAAGACAAACCCTCTTGCACTCTTTCACAATTTACTGAGTGTAATTGTATATGATTGCGGTTGTAAACGAGAACTGTAACAACTTAGACTTGGACTAGCCACAAATTGATCTGACGCTGTTCTGCCTGAACGGTATATTGTTATTGTATTATAGTCGAAGTAAATTGATCTTTTTCAGTCACTTTCAACTGCTGCAGTTGAAACGGTTCCTGTCTTTAACTCCACCACCAATGAACAGTACCGTCGTCCCCACCTCACCGGCGATTGGGTAGTTCCAGCCAATCAGAAACTAAAGCAGTTTCGTAATCCCTTCAACGGCCATAAACACTAAAATACCAGCGATGAAGTTTTTTTTCGCAACATTATCGGTAAAGATTTCGAAATATTGGCACTTTACAGAAATGTTGTCGTATGGAACTTCATCTTTTGTGCTAATGGCTTGAGCTCGCAATATTTTGTCCTTTTTAATGGGGAAAAGATGTTTAATGTGACGTGGTGTTTTCAGACGCTCGTGTTTGTTCTGTTTCACTGTGTTGTGTCACCCTTCGTTTTGAATGTGTTTTACGTTTTATTTCAGTGATCATCTATTAAGAGTCATGACCTATTGACAGGTGCAATTACCGCTGCTACAAAGCAATAGCAATCTTACAGTTGTACGAATTCTTCGCTTGGAAATTTCGGTTATTTCTAGAAAAATAACGACAGATTTTTTGTTTATTTTGTATCAAACAGAACTCATGTTAGTACATTTCTACCGTAGTGTTTATAACCAGTTCGGTAATTGGTTTTCACGATTTGGCTTTCTATATTGTATGCATCTGTACATTTATTTCAGACATTTCTAGAATTCCCCGAACCGTTGTTATTCCATTAATACAACCAATTTGGCATCATTATTAGTATGTAGAATACTTTTCTTGTTCTACCATTAACAGAAAACGATGGACAGTGTTATTGCGGATAATTTCTATAAAAATTTTGCTTACTCCATAGCTTAGTGTTAAAAATTTTATCGTATATTCATCGTGCCGACCTATACACCATGTCACTAATTAAAGAGCTGAATTCGCTGTACCCAATCGAACAAAAATATCAACAACCCACTTCAAAAGATTTCCGTCTGGTGGTTTTCTGACAAAAGCAGACAACTAAGTTGAGTCAAGCCTTAGAGAAATTTACATTGACCGAGTTTGAAGTGGTGGAACTTTTCCTTGCAGCTTAGCCTGAAGTTTTCGGGACGTTTAATGCAGTTGGTAGCTAAGCATATAAGTTATAAAATTGTACTTTACCGTACATTTATTGGCAATTATGCGGTTAAAAACTTCGCAATAAACAGTTCAATTAGTCCACAGACAAACAAAGAAAGGCCCCATGCATGCTACAACAAGGATAAATAGACTAAAAAGTACAAAAGCTTCGAGGAACACGTGAGGACCTGAAGTCATTCTTGATTTATTCATGATTTAAGTCTTACGTAAATAAATTTAGACTTCTTGAGATACGTAGCAAATTAAGAAGCCTTTAATCAAATTCGATCGATCAACACCAAAAAGAGGTCGACAGTTCGACACATTCTTAATAGGTAATTTTGAATAAAACAACACATTGTTTAGACTGGCCGAGTACGGTAGCATTCACAAACAGCACAGCAAATCAAACCAAGGCAAAGTGTATAGTTATAGAATTAGTAAGGCAACATCAGTGTAGTGTAAATTATTATGTACAAGTGTCATTCATGTAAAAGTATTTTGAGATTTTGCAATGATTTAGTAATCGTCATCGTCGTATTCAGCATCTTCGTCGTATTCAAGAGGTTCATCATTGCACATATAGAATTTGCAAAATATTGGTAAGATGATGAGCGCCAGAGCCCAGAAGGCCACGCCAATGTAGAAGACGATTTCAAATCCAAGTCTGGCTGCTTCGTTATCGGGAATAGTGACCTAAATATTTTGTTAACTGTTTCAAATTTTTTAAGTCTTGTTAACGATTTACGGACGCAATTAATCGACCAGAACTTTTTTCTGCTGAAAACCGAATTCTGTATATTTACCAATCCAAGAAAAAGTTTTAAGCGAAAATTTATTTGTGTTCTATTACTTATACTACTACTACTACTGCCTACTGTACCACTTATTTTCACTTAAGCTTGTGCATTGTCTCTCATCTTTGATGTTGTGTATATAGAAAACGAGACATACGAATATAGGTTCCACTGTTTCATGGCAACATTCTAGTTAACAGCGCATAATATCTAATTGTACAAACTGCAATTATCTTGCCGTTGATAAAGGCTTTTGCTCAGAAGAAATAACAACGTTTTACTTGACTGTTTAGGCTATTGTACCGGTCTTAATACTTTTCTTATTACATTCCCTTATCTTTAGTTTTTCATTTATCATAGGGGAAAACTATCCGTCACAGCAATACGCAGATAACATCTTGTTTTTATACGTCTGAAAACTATTTTGCAACTTTCGCAGAAAGATAGAAACCATGCAATGACCGCACAGGTCATTGTGTAACCGTGCACAAGTGGTTTTGCACAATTGTTTTCTATCTATAACGTGTAAATGAAACGTACCGGCAATACTTCATATCTGATCACTCCAGCGGTCGGGGTCACCACCATAAGAGGAAAAATGATGACCCAGCTAACAGTCTTGAGTACCGATACCCACCAGGCATTGTCGGAATCCAGAACAAATTTCAAGGTCAAGAAACCAATGGCAATGCAGTCATATATTTTGAGAACGTAGCTAACCTATGAAGTAGTTCAAGTGTAAATAAGAAAAGCTTTGCTCCTGGCAAGGGGCATATTAAGCCGTGACTCTTTTTATCTAGTACGTTGCACTCCACTCACCACTACGACTAGGGTCCAGTTAATATGCAGAGGAAAGTTCCCCGCTGATGGACTCATGTTCCACGGGTCGATATCGTCACAGTAGCTTACCATACGACAGAGGAAGCATCTGTTAAATTAAAAATTAAATTGTATTGAATTGATTTAAATTGAAAAATGTTTAGCTCTCTAAACACCGGCAAAAAGACTTCTTCCATCGTACGGCAATGAGTCAGTCTATAAAAGTCACATTGCTGGAATAATGCAAACCGTGTAGGACTAATAGGCTAATTATTATCTGATAAAAATTGTGGCCAATTCTTTGCTTTTTTATAACACTCTACTAATCCCAGTACTAACTTAAACTATATCAAAATTATCTTCAAAACATCAGAATTTATGAACAAGTTTAGTTCTTGCAAATGTCAAATCTTGTGTATGTGATGGTATTATTGCGGTAAAACCTAGGTGTATAGATATATCACTTCGGTGGCCCCTTCCACTTTCTTTGAAACTATCCGCAGATATAATGCGGAAAGTGGAATAAACTGTTTAAACATATGCCGCAAATAAACGGTTGAACTACAAAACTTTATCTGGAATCGCTTGAAACCGAATTGAGTGGCCAGAAGATTTGAATCATAGCAAAGGACGAAGTTACCCGATAATAAAAACTTACCTCAGGCCGTTAGACCCTGTCTGGATAGCAAATACTTTAGCAGTTAAAGACATGGAGATCATGTATAGCATGAACATTACAAGGATCGACGACGACCAACGCTCTCGAAAGTAAGCGTCGAATCTCAACGCTATACTCGACATTAAGAATATCACTCCGATTACTGTGAAAAGGAAAAAGAGGGCCTGTTGGTATCGTTTGAGTACGGCAAGCTCTGTAGAGTACCAGTCGTTTTTCTTGTCTTGGCGAACTGCCTCGCGGTGCCGCTGAACGAAGTAGTCGTCGCTTTCACAATAATTTCCGGTCGTCTGGTAAATCTCGCATACGGTGGTCATTTCGTATCCGGCAGATGTCGTTGTAGGGTCTGGTTGTTCCGTTACGTTTTCTTCCTTCATCGTTTCGTCGATTGAGACGATTTCTGATGCTGTTGGGTTGACGTCGGAAGAAGGAATGGCTGACGCCACGCCACTCTGTGTATTCTGGACGCTTTCTTCTGATGAACTTGGCTCAGTCGGTGATGTCATTTCAGTGGTTTGTGAGTTGGAAGTACTTCTTCCATCTGTTGCTGTGACTAATTCGGGACCTGATTGGAAAAATATTATGTTTTAAATAAGTAATAAAATTTCGTTTCCAAAAAGTCCTCAAAGTTAGAAGATTGTGTGGAATCAAAGGGTTCATTTGTTGAATATGTACATAAACCACACGGGCTGATAGTGTTTTATATTTTCAGGTTTGATATATCAACTTTTTCTCAAACACTGATTACCTTCCTGTGCTTCGACTATATCTGGTGCTTGTCGTTTCGTCCTTTCACTACGGAGACGAAGAACCTAAATTTTCTCCAATTTAAACAATTTAATCTTAATTATTGTTGGCATAGTAGCCTTACTAGTATCAAAGTTGTATCGATTATATTTTGGTAAGACATCTCAAATAAGTAAAGTACAAACGTACTTATTCCAACAACCGTATACCTCTTTCAAAACAGTGTTATGGATTCTGTGCTCATACTCAAAAGTAAGTCCCCGCAAGGGGGCGATCGAACAGACGTTGTACAAGTTGTCTTGCCTCTTCACTAGTTCGACGCCGTCAAGTTGCAAAACGTTAACGCTGATTATGACGTCACAGCAATAAACGGCTATTACTGGTATTATACAAGTAAGGCAGAAGAAAGGCAGAAAGTTCATAGTACTTCGACGGTTGACTCGCTTTCCGAAAATGCGTCTTGCTAGAGATTTTTTCTGTTCAGAAAGAAATTTGTTGAACAGAAATTCGAAACATACATTAAACCCTAGAACTTGTATGAAGAAAAAATGGATGACGTAAAAAATTCTCTGTTAACAAATGCTACCATCGTTTTGCGCCTTATGCACTGTTTGAAATTTACGGTGGTATTGAGATTACATCAAAAATTGCTCGCAGTTAAAATTCTAAAGAAGAGATTGTTAAAAATAAAACATGTAGCAAAAATGTACATAACTACAATTATACTTTGGTGAAATAGATTAGTAAAAAGCAGACTAGCAAAACAGAATTATGTGTTAAGGTCGAAATGTCCACAGACACAACGAATTGTACCTCTGGCTTGGACAGGTCTGTCCCACAGCGTTCAACATCACTATTTTTTTCAGAATCTGCAACAATATTTTTGAAATCGAATTCATCCTCCAGTTATTTCAAACAACATAATTTCAACGAGAACACCACCGTATCAGGAATCATACGATTTTTGCACTTAGTGTACATTTTCAAGAAGAAACTGGCAAAATATTTTACGTTTCTCGTCTTGCTCCATTTTCTTGTTGTCTTTATTCCCTTCATCCTCCACCGGATGTTTGGGTTCCTCTTCGCTGTTCAAGTTTTCGCGAGACTCGCCTTTTTTCTTCTTGAGTTTTTTCTTTTTCTTTTTATCGTCGGGATTTTGGGAATTCTGCTTTGAAGTAGTAAATATATGAAGTGAAAAACGAAAAAGAACATTACAGAGAACTCCAAGGATGCGAAAAGTTACCTATATATTGCTTATAAGCTACAAAAACTAAAAATATTACTTGCGAATGCCAAAATAACTTACCTCTGGAGTGACTTCTATCTCCGTTTCCATCCCATCTTCGCTAAAACAACTGTTTCCTTTGGGATCGTCATTTTCTGTTAAAACGTTTCTACGCTTGGATGTTTTGTTTACACGCTTAAAGTCGTTTAAAGTAATTCTAATTTAAAATTTCGAAATTGGTGCGATTTAAGATCGTTTTTTTAGTAACTACTTTTATAAATTTTTATGTTTTGATTTTTAGAGATTTCACATTTTTCTTGAAAGAGTTGATGCATTTCTTAATATGACTTTAACCAAATTGGTGAACTTGAATAGGCGGTAACGCAGTAAGTGTAGGTCATTACCGGTAACTGTCTAAGTGAAGACAAAGCTGCTCAATAGTATTGCACACTGTGTTACCTGATTTTGCTTCCAGTTCACTGTTTTCAGCAGGTGAAGTCACACTTTCTTCTGATTTTTCACCTACAGATGCAGTCATGGCTTAGAAAGCTGATCTGCTGCACAATATTTAGAAATAATGAACGGTTAACTATGGAAGAAGTTCGGCTAATCTATGGAGTTATGTCTTTTGCGTTCGGGCTTTTTGCTGCCAATGATTTTAATCGTTTCAACTTCCCTGATGTACAAAACAATGCAAAATTGATTTTTGTTTCACAGACTTTCCGTATTTCCTAAAAATGCGATTGTATTTGTATTGCTAAGCCCTCTGATTATGATGCTAAAAAGCAAATTAGAAACGTAAGGTCTATTTCAATTAAAAGAGGCTATAGTAAGTTACTGCAAAAGGATAGTTTATGGCGCTCAATCAAATAATAGCTAAAATTAGCAAAAGTTGAAATCGGGAAAAATAACTCGACATTTCGGTAACCTAAACAATAACGCCACCACTGGATGGTACCCGAAGAAAGATGCATACTTTTTCCACTTTTTATACTAAAAACATTTAACAACCAACCAACTACCGATAAACGATGCAAGTTACAAACATTGCCATATCAGAGTATATAGAGATGTTACTTCCATACTATGTATCCTCAAACTTGAATTAGTTCCAAGGATGTGTGGAAAAGCTCTTCCTGAACAAGAAAGTATACAAATGTCGTTTTCAGCTCGCTACACCACTACAGCTAAGGCCAAGATTAGCAGAAAGGTATTACTTGATAGCTTACGCCACTACACATAGCTGATGGGCTCCCTGTGTTAATCTGTGCTAGCTTTGCAAAGACAGTAAACTTTATTGTAACTATAAACCATAGGTAGCTCATTTTGATGGTTTCTCGCTAACAAAGAAATAAAATCTTCTAATTAAAACAAATTTGACCAGAAAAATATCCTATTCTAATAACATCGTCCTTTGTTGATTACCAAAGATAATAAGGCCTTTTTTAAGTTTCCAGTACTAACGATTGCGAACACGTTTGCCTAGCGATTTTCATACGCCCTGGGCGCTTTAGCGTCTCAGTCATTGGAGCACGATACCAATTGTGATGTCATAGTCAAAAGCAGACCAACCGGTTGAAGTATGAGTGTTTAAAACTGCTTTTCTTATAGTTGGTTTATTTTTGCAAATTCGTGTTGTAAGAAAACAGATTTAATTATGTGTGTCAGGGCATGACGTTTTTAAATATGTAATTTACCATGACATGTTATACATTGCGTGGATTTACAGTTGAGATCACGATTATTAAACTGAAAATCAATTAATCTTTTCCTTAGTCCAACTTTTTTCCTAGCTAGCTAAAGTATTTAAGCTGTGATCTTAGCGCAGATACCTTTAGCAAAATAGATATCGAAATGCTTTACCTGTTAAACTAAAATGCCGAAAACCGTATTCAAGGGTTTGAAAGCAATAAGTAAGCTGCCCCAAGTTGGCCGAAAGAAGGTAGAAAATCAAGCAGCTAAAAGTGGAGAAGCGACAAAAAAGAAGAAATCTCTAAGTGTGAAAGGTAGGTCTTCGTAAAAGGGCTCGGGCTATTAACCCATTGTGCCATTTCAACCCAAACATTGTAATAAGCGGAAAAGGATATCAATCGTTGGATAAACTACTTTTTTGGGACCGCCAAAACAACACGTCACCTGGCGAAAAGCTACACAGTCTTTGTCTAGATTTCTACTCTAAGTTGCCCTTGACAAGAAAATAAAGTTATTTATGAATGGATAAATATCCTGCCAATTGACAGGTCTGAAAAACCTTTTGCCAACAACTATGGGAAATCTTACGTCATCGTTGCACGGACGTCATCATAATCAGCACCACATCATCGAAAACGTTGACGAATATGCAGCAAACCTTATGACTCATCTGGAGCAGTTTCGTCAAGATGGAGTGAAATGCGATCTCTTCCAGAAAAATCCAAAAAATTCAGCGCACAAACTTGTGCTTTCATTCAATTCGGTTTTGCTAGATGTAAGTCAGTTTAACCTTATATATTTGAAGCTATGTCTTAAAGCTATTGTTATCTTCATGCAGGATTACTGTTGAACTACGCTTCTAATAGACTGGGCTAATGATATAGTTTTGCACATTCTTGAGATTAGTAGCAGAGCGTTTGGTTATTAGCATAAATGCTATAAATTGTTGAATACTGGTTTGTTTGCTGAGATGCGAGTGTTTTAATACAATGCCCACATGCCAAACTGTCTTTGTACACCACTATCTGCAAATTACTCTTTAGATGGTCACTACTTCTCAGAACTCTGTTGCCGTTGATATCGACAGCACCAGTGAAGACGCAAAGGACTCAGCGCTAGGTAGGTTCCATTATTTTGAGTTTTTCCTTTTATTGTATGCAGTCGGAATTAGTTTGTTGAACAAACACGCCTCTTGCACTTACTCATCCCGAATAAAGTTATGCGCGTGATCAGCAGTATGGGATTCATGGGCAGTAAACGACAATTTTCACTTTAGAGAATTCTTCGGACACCGGGAGTGATGTCGATAAAGACGCTGTGGCCGAGGACGGCATTAAAGATGAAACTGAAGCTCCCAACTGCAAAGAAGAAGATGCGGAGAACCAGGAAATTAAATCCGAAGATGAAAATGGATTGATCTCCCAGCTACAGACTGACGACATAAAATCTGAAAACAGCGATCAGGAAGGAGCCGTTTTGACTCTGGAAAATGATGCAGAGGAAAACAAAGAATCAGGTGAAGGCAATTCATCAGAGGAACCAACAACATCGCAAGAAGCTGTTGAACCGCTGACGGAAGATCCAGCTGCTGAAGGCGAGGACCTTGCTCCTCCATTATCAACCGAACTCGCAGTGGAATCAAATGAAGAGCAGGAAGAAAAACCCATAGGAAATAACCCAAGTGATGACGAGAATCCTGTTCCTGCTTCTCTGATCGATCCAGTCGAGATACTGGTTAATTTTCTCTACACCTCTCACATCGATATTACGCAAAAGAACGTCAGCGCATTGCGTGTGTTAGCGACGCAGTGCGAGTTGGATGATGTAATGACAGCCTGCAACGAGTTCGAGAAGGTCCTCCACGTCGAAACGGAGGAGATGCCTTCGGACGAGAAGAAAGATGCGGTAGCTGCCCAATTCCGCTACCGATATTCGGATCCGGGCCTTCCGAACAAACTGTTGCAGCATTTTGCCCAATTACGTCACGAAGATAAGTTTACTGACGTCATCATTCGGTCTCCATCGAAGAAGGTCTGCGCGAGTGCTCATTCAGTGCTGCTGGCAGCGGGATCCAACTTCTTCCAACCTCTTTTATCCACCAATGAGGAACTTCGGGAATTGGAAGTTAACGAAATAGACGAAGTCGTCCTTGGTCCGTTGATAGACTTCATGTACACGGGCAAGGTGAATGTGACCACACAAAACGTCTCCAAACTCATGCAAGCTAGCGACCGCATGCAGCTTAATGACGTCATAGAAGGATGCGCGGAGTTTTTAGAATTTACCATCAGCGTTCAAAATTGCATCCAGCACCGCAGCATTGCGATAGATTACAAATGTGAAAAGCTAAAGGTAAATCAAAATGTTTTACCGTTCAAAATACTCAGAAATTACTTAGTAACTACAGTAGGCATGTAAGTACAAAGCATATCGATTAATTCTCTTACCAAAAATACAGGATTTCGCCCATGATTTTATCGTCAAGAACTTTCTAGAAGTTTCTCGCACGCTGGGCTTTGTAACACTGTCCGTTGGCGGGTTACTGGAGGTCACGACCTCGAATGACCTCCAGCTTAACCTTCCGGTAGCAGATGGGGAAATGGCTGTGTTCAAGGCAGTTAGACGCTGGATAGCCCACAACGAAGAAAACCGAAAGCAACATATTACTGAGGTGGAGTAGGTTACAAGTTTGTGTCGTCACTTCGCATGTTTCCGCTTTCTGTTTGATCTTAAAATGTGGCCAATGGAAAATCCACTGCGCAGTCGGAACTAATAAAGTCAATTTAATCTTTCAGTTTAAAAAATTATTTTATGTTGTAAAAGAGCGACCAGGAACTCCATCATCACCTTTTCTCTTATTTCTAGGTCATGTCTGCCGTTCGATTTCCTCTCATAGGCGAGAGACACCTTCTTGATGACGTCACCACAGATCTGCTTATCATGGAAAACCAGGAGATGTGTGACGTTATCACCAGCGTCATTTCCTCCAAACCAAACATGCGTTTTGATCAGGAAGTTAAGATGAGGGGGCTTCCGTGCGTTTTAACCCTTGGTGGGAGTTTCCCCATCGAGGACGAGACAAGCGAAGAACGGGGCTACCAAGCCGTTGCCTATAGCAACCTTTGCACCCTTTACGACGTCACAAACGGCACCTTTCAAGAGCTGACGTTGATACCGGAAACGAATTCCTTGCACAGTGTTGTTGCGGTTGATCATTTCGTCTTTGTCGTCGGTGGGTTCGACTCATATTCATGTATGGTGAGCAAGGTGCATTGCCTGGACCTATCCGACAAGCGCTGGTACAACATGCCCGACATGAGAGTGAGTGAAAATGTTTAATTACCGTTGTTTATAGGTTACTATTGCACTACGGTTGATGTTTGAATTGTCGCTGTTTGATTATTAGTATTCGACGGTATTAATAGCAGTATTCACACCACACAAAGTTGTATGCGATTTGCAAAGTAAAAGTATAGTCTCGTAACCACAGATCAAAAGGTCTTGTTTCTCCCTGCACGCCGTGAACGGTTACATATACGCCATTGGTGGCTTAACTCCGAAAGGCTACACCGCAACCGTGGAACGCCTGGACAGGAAAAAGAAAGTTTGGGCAATGGGAAAACCTCTTCCCGAAACCCGTTACAAGTATGATAAGTATAAAAAACATGCCTCAAGATTGTTTTCCAGAGTTTTTAGAAAAAAATCAAAATTATTTTAAAAGAAAAAACGAGTAAGTTAACAGATGGTTAGTACTTCTTTGAGATATTTTCTATTACGTAGACACGCCGGATGCGTTTTTAAAGGAGATATCCTCATCAGCGGAGGGAGCGAGAAAGAGGACAGAGTCTTCTCTTACGATCCCAGCAAAGACTCCTGGAAAAAATGTCATCCAATGAATATAGGAAGAGATTCACACGTCATGGAGACAGTGAACGACAAAGCTTATGCCATAGGTAAGAAGTTCACTGTATATAGATTTAGAAAGGGTGAGAGTTTCAATTGCTGTTTTATAAAGAAGATTTCGTATCATAAACCTCAGATTATTGGGTATACAATAGTACACATATTCGAAAAAACGAAACCAATCGTGATAACTCGTAACTATTCACCGTAATAGCAGTGTAAATTTTTTACCGTTGGTTTAGTATTTCAACCGTTTCATTCTAAAATATTTAAAATCATTATAAATGTGATAAATGATCCATTTTCCAGGTGGTGACGGTATAAATTTTTCTGCTGAATCATACGATGGTACCACTTGGACTGTGCTTGTGCAAGGTGGGGTGTTAGGATGGCCGAAAACCTTCTATTTTCCTGGATCAGCTGTGGTGGATGACAGGATTTTCTTCATCGGAGGATGGAAGAGAGAAAACGAAGCGTTACAAAGAGTCAGGTGAGAATGTATAAGACGGAAATATTTTATCCGATTTTGTATGTTTATCTTCAGACTCTGCATTGAGAGTAAGCAGATAAACAAAGTGAAACACTGGACAATTACAAAAGGTTCTGTTGGATTGAAATGGCCAATTTAGAAAGATAAAACTAAATATGTGAAAGTATCTTAGCAGAAAAATATTAAGATGTTGACATGCACACATCGTTGAACATATAGATATTGAACGTTCCAGAAAACATTTCCAATGGCTTTCACTACATTTCAAATAGCCAGTAGAGCTTTTTGTTTCCAATTGTTGGCAACTAAGTTATTATTCTACTAACGATTCACTGAGCGCTGAAAATGTCATGCACTTATAATAAGAAAACATAAAACTTAGTACACATTAAAAACTACTTTTCCTGCAGATATTACGACACAAAATCAGGCGAATGGCATTGCACGTCACACTTTCTTCCTATTCCCAGAGGTTCAGCCGCATCCTGCCAGATTTTCTTTCCAACAAGACCGCACGAAAATACCGGTTTCTTGCAACGGCTGACCAACAAGCGCTAAATTCACAGAGTTATTCTGCCAACAGCTGTTTTGAAACGTCTGTTTATCGTCAATAGTCGTAATTTTTTTTATCAATATGTAGATCGTTAGCGATGCGAGCTGGTTTGAACTTATTACTCTAATTAATTATAAACATTAAAAAATAAAAAATTTCAGCGCACAACTCACTCTTATCGTCAGCCGTTGCATGAGTGGCTCATCGCATTGTGTATGTGTGGGCCTGTTATAAATCATTCCATTGCTCACCTGTTCACTGTCTATGTTTCATGAAATTTTTTTGGTTTTTGGCCTATTTTATATATATCAACATAGCAATGCAAAGCTGTTCAGTGGACTTTTGTAGCATGCCGTGTGATGACTACTTTCTGTATTGTGAGAAATAAGCAAGATTATTTCTGTACATAGAATTTATTAAAAAAATCCATATCTTTCCGAGAAACCGGCAGGATATATTATATGACTGATGCAGAAGCGTTCAATTAGTATTTCAGAAGAAAACAGTTTACCGATAAAATAAAAACACGATGACAGTTACACGACCATGAAAAAATTAAAATGCTCATTTTAAAAAATTTACTGCGGTGGGCCGACAATGCACTTAGCTGATGATTTGTAAATTACAGGATGAGCATTGATTTATTCGTAAAACACCACCTGTCATGAATACATACAAAAGATGGCGGTAAAACAGCGCATATCGTACTAAAACAACACGATGTACTGCTACGTTTGTGTTTAAAACGCTAAGATTTTTTACAAAATTTTTTGTGAACAAACCAATGCATTTTCTGGCATCTTTTTGAACAATAAGACACCTGAAAAACATCAATGTCACAAAAATCTGCAAATTATTTTCAATCGGTGACAGTCAGTGACAAAATGGTTATAATATTCAAGGGCGAATCCACAACCTACTTATAAACACCTACCGCTTTGCAAGCACCGCATCGTAACGGTGAGTCGTTAGAGCCGCAAGCCTGACATACGTTTGTTCTCTGCGCCGTTGAATGCATTCCGTTGAACATGTTTAGCAAACAGGAAAACGACGTTGGATTTGACCCCTTTAATTTAATTTGACAATTATGATCGGAATTAAAAACCGTTTGTTGGACAAATATCAAGTTACATAAAGCTAAACTTTGCAGTTAATCTAATGTCAGTTCGTTTTGCCCGCGTTAAAATGCTAAGCCATACTAAGACGTGAAATCAGGTTCATTTAAAAACGAGAAACTCACAATCGTAACAGGGTGAATGGTTCTGACGTAATGCTCCATCAACGGCAGCTCAGAATGTGGAAAGGCTAATATCGATTTACGAATCATTTTTTCAACCGCCACTTGAAATCCGTCACCGTCAGCGAGCAAAAGCCTAAAAGAGGAGCAAAAACAACAGCTGAAACTAACTGCAGTGTGGTGTAGAAACTGACTACTCAAACTGTCAGGCTCGCAGTGTTGTCACAAATTTATTCTACTGTAGCAAGGTAATATTCAACTAAAACTGCCAAGCTATCAAGACAGGAATAAAGAATATATTAGAAAATACAGGATTAGTTGAACGATAAATCTCGACATGTAATATTTGTCTATAGCCCATTCCAATAACAGCACAGCACAAATAAGACTTCAACTCACTGTTTGACTAGAGGGTCCAGTTTTTTATCTTCGTGCCTTACCAAAAACTCTCTGCAAAGGTCTAAGATCATTGAATAATAGTGGACCTTGAGCGCTAGAATTTCGTCATAATCATTTCTGCAAAAAATAAAAATACTTGAACAAATAGGAACATTAAACAAACAACATTAAATAGCAACAAACTCATAAATAAATGGAGATCAGAAGCAATGTTTTGGCTTATTTCGTATCATATAAGAAATACTGAAAAAGAGGATATTGACCAGCAGTAAGAAGCAACCTTACTTCGATCGAACACATTTTCCACAAAAATCTTCCAACACAGATACAGTTTTCTTAATATTGATTCTGTTGCAGAGTTCAGGAGAGTCCATGAGAGATAAAACAATCTAGAAAAAATTAAGAAGAGATAAATAACTGATCTTTATCTTTAACACTTTGCATGATTTGAATTCCCTAGCAGTCTATTAAAATGCCTAAAACTGTTTGTTGATTCACAGAGAAAAAATGGCTTTTTGTGGGCCATCACAGCAAACATTTCATTTTCAGTAAAAACTTCTCAATGCTGATAGCAGCATAGTCAAGGTATAAACAATGGAAGCTCATTAACTAAGAATTTTGAGTAACTCAGCAACCAGAGAACATACCTGGCTATGACAATAGAATAACACTGAATTACTTATTGTCAAAATGAGTTAAACCATTGAAATAAAATAACCGGTAAGAGCATCACCTTGACAGGGTGAGGGTTAGTAGAGGCCAATATTTTTTGCAATGAAGCTGCAACTCCTTTAGTAATTCTCGGTTCATTGTCACCTTGCTTTGTGTAATAAGGTTCCAGTTTATCCAGAGAAAGAAAATTTTTCATCAAGTTAGCACAGTCGTGTTGACCTTCATGCAAAGAAAGGAACATGCGTTTATTTTAATGTAGATTCGAAGAATGGTGGTGCGTTCTTGAAATGTAGGTTATGGCGATGACTTAAAATGTCAGTATCAATAAAGCAGCCTTTTAACTTCATTGCAATAATACGCTGAGCCAACATGGTTTGTTGAAAATCAAACACTTTAAACTCTAGCAGCATCCATTGACTCAAGCTTGAAGCTTGGCTGAAGAATAACACAACGATTACAACATACCAACAAATGATGTTAGCTCGATGGCGGTTTTTCCGATGGAGTTTTGCTTTTCAACATTGGCTCCGTTTGTTAGCAACAAAGACACAACATCTTTTTTACCTAAACAACCATACTTTACTAGTTTAATCTTTACAGGACATTTTGCCTTTCCACCTTTGTTCCATTCAATAAGCTTGTCTATTTACACTGGTTTGCCTTACCAGAAAGACCAGCCATCATTAAGGCAGTATACTGATTATCGGGTATTGTTTCATTTACTTCAACACCACATTCAAGTAGATATTTGCACATTTCATAGTGGCCTTTGTAAGCAGCTTGCATAAGCAAATTCATTCCACTCTGAAAAGAAAATATTTTTAATTGAAACAAACAACAAAGAAATGCTAGAATCAAAGCTGGAAAATACGTCACACACACACATTAAATTTGAACAAAAATTACCCTGTTATTAAAATTTGCCTACAAAAAAGTATTTTTCTATCACCTCGTTATGTAAATTTTGAGAATCATGGTTGTCTTTTATTAAAGAACGAAACTCATCTACCTTACCTGAAAAAGCATAAACACCATGTTAATGTTACTGGAAGTTGTACCATTACATTATTATTATGATTTAATACAGAAAACAATTTAAGAAAACTTTTTAACATCTCAAGTGCAGAAACACAAATTGAAGCCAAAATAAACATTCCATGGTTCACATTCAAAGCCTAGCATGACTGACAGGAAAAGAGTTTAAAACAGAAATCAACAAAATAAGTCTCTTGAACAATGTTCCCTCTAAGCTGCGCGTGTGCGCAAATGCGCACTGCTGACACGGTATCCGCGCACAGAAAATCTGTGCTGCGCACAAGAAAAAAATCCAACCTGAATTAAAAATAAAATAAACGCATAATAATGGCCACAGTGCGCACGTGGCACGTCTGATGTTGCTCACAGTGGTCCAAGGGACCGCTCAGGGAGTTAGTGTGTTTGCTCAGACTCGTGAAAAATTAGAGGTTGTCGCACGTCGGGGTCACCAAAATGCAGAGGTTGTTGCACTGTTTATCAGTCTTAACTTATGATATTCGGACTTAATTTACCTGCCGAATTAATGATCTGACTCCGTGGTTGCGTGCGGTTAGAATTCTCTAACCTAACGTTGTACTAGCCGAAATCTCTTACGTTATTACAGATACAGTTTATCAGAAACAATCCTTTATTGTAGGAACTGTACAGGTTCCGAGTATGACACAATCACAAACTTAGCATTCACCATTTAAAACATGTCTAACGAATTACAATTAACATGACTAACGTAATACGTTCGTACGATTCTATATCTTTGTCTGCGCGGTTACTCGCGTATCGGTTCGAGTTTATATAGCGGAGCGGTGTGAGCGGAAATATTCAACACAATATACACAAATATGTCAGAAATCGCAAACGATAAAATAAGCGTTGGGCAATGGGGATTATTTACAGTTAAAACTCGGATGTTATGAAATCACCTGGTAGCGTACTAAACGGCGCTTTCACATAACGTTATTTAGAGAAAGTTTCCAAATATTAAGCGACAATTGCAGTTTCATCACTAAACAATACTTCAATAAATAACTGGCGAATACTTTCCCACGAATGATATATTGGTATTGAAAGTGGCTCCCAGGCCACTACAGAGGGAACATTGCTCTTGAAACATGTTGAAGATGACAATGTAGTTGGATAAGACTGCCAGAAACCGCAGAAACCTAATGCATCAGCTACATTGAGTAGACATTAGAGCATCTGACCCACAATTTAGGTTTAAACTAAGGTGCACTGTTGTTGCAATGCCTTTGGGTAGGCATCAATAGCTCTTCTTCTTACACATCGATGCTATTAAGGGCTAAAAGGACACAGCGTAAGAAGAACAATTGCACAAATCATAAATGAATCCATTGAAAGACATCTATGAGCAAGGTCGGTGACCAAAAAAATAAACTGTGCTTATCTGAATTAAATATTCTAATAACTCATAACGTATCGTTTCTCAGCTGTGGAGAACAAAAAAGAAAGCTGCTGATGTTGATGTAGGATGCTATACAAAAACAAAACGTTTCAAACAAACAACGAGCAAGGAGAAAATGGCAAAGCCCAAGAGCTTAAAACATACATGACTTTAACTACAGTACTGCTTCAACGTTTTATAATGTATATATATACCAGTATAGTTGGTCCGTTATAACTTATGCTTTCTGCAAATTATGATTTAGGTTTGCACAAATACAAAAACCGAAAGAAGTTTGAGTTTTTTTGAATATTACAAAAGATGTTTGTGAGATCATTCCCTTAATTAACAAAATATTAATTACACACAAGTGTCACTAAAGCTAAGTGAAGACATCCTCTGGCAAAAGGATAAAAAGTTCAATATGATACAAGAAAATATGGCCCCATGCCAACTAAAGTAAGCCTAAATGCACTGAGCACTAACCGACTACACAAAGTAACTGCATTTGAGGCTAGGCTTAGGCCTATATCATGATTATTTCAAGTTAAATGTAATGTTATTTATGTTATGTTACCACGGGAAGCTTTGTTAGACTTAGCAAAATTTTTGAACAGACAGTTAATAAAACAATGATATGCCTTGGGAAACTAGTATAGACTACCAGTATATATTCCATTTGTATATTGTCTTACATAAAATCCAAACCAAGTTTCAGTTGATAGTTACTTAATAATGAGCTAAGTTACTGACGAATAAAGAAATCGAGTTTCTTATATTTCTGCATTCCAACGTCAAGATTGAATATTGAGGAATCATAAAATCATATTTTCTTTGGAAGCGTCTATTCACCTGCTGCCGGTTACTGAATTTGGAAAAAACTACTTGGGTAAATGGCTAGTCGGTTACACAATTGGTATTTTCTTATTTCAGTAAACGGTGGCTGGTGAAGTAGACATTTATTTTACTTGCTGCTGTTTACCAAGTTAGGAAAATACGAATACCGTGAACGACAATTAGGCTAGTTGGTAAACTGAAAGAGAAATGAACGTTGATTTTCAACTTAAAACGACGTATTAATTTTTCTAAAGTGTACATTAACGTAAAACTAATCCCCACTTGCACAAGCTTTCATTTCTCATGATTAAATTACTAAGCTTGGCTGCGAATTGAAATAAATGCTGTTTTTCAACTTAAAATCACAAGATTTTTTGAAAGTCTCCTCTGACCCAAACTCTCACCTCTCATGACTAAGATCAAAAATAAATTTGGACAAAAAAATAAGTCAAATAATAGCAAGATTCGAACCCAAAACATCTAGCATCCAAGCCCCATCATTAACCATTATGACACCGCGTCGCTTTCTCTTCTCCATCTAAAACGAGTGACGAAATTCTGCCGGTAAATTCATTACAATTCAGAAACTTGGTTAACGGACATCAATGAAATAATCATTTCCATTTCCTTTTCTATTCCCTTACAGTTACAGCCCTTTCTCATTCAGGGCTTCATGCGATTTGCGGAAGTGCGAAAATAAGAGACCCAAAAATCAATACAACTTAATTGAAAGCACTCACCAGTCTCAACTAAATCAAACAACTTTTTTGTTAAATCTTCCATTTCCAGAACTGGAGCTGTTTAATTTCAAAACGACCAGCAAATTGTGGAATTTTAGCAACTTGACCTATATACCGCTGTGTGGTACACCGTATTAATGCTGTATGCCTGAAAGAAAAATTACATTTTCTTATATTATTGTAGATTAACGTTATATAGGCCTAGTAATGAATTGTAGGTTAAATTTCAAATAAAGTGTGCAACAAAACGTTTGTCGTTTGATACAACTAATTGAATTCGGTCTGAAGTAATCAAACTAATTGAAAGCAGACTACGGTACATGACACTACAACAGCTTGATAAAATGATACCATGGCATCCAGCAATCACTAAACTTGACCACATCAATAGCTAGGTCTTAGTAGTCTATATATAGAAGTAACTAGTAAAACAACGCAATCTTGGTAAGCATGTGGTGAAGTGAAAGGAAATCATGGTCTGCGGCAGGGAAATCCCCTAAATTAATTTATGCTTGCCACCGCTAAGTGTCGTCAATGCGAGTCAAGTTGAGTCCTTACAAATATGGATTTGAGTCTACTGAAAACTTTTATTAAGTGTCCTAGAAAGAGTTACAAGTCAAGTTAAATATTTTAGAAAGTGTAACTAGTCATTACGATTCCTTGCCACTTTTTGAAACACTTATGTCAAATACTTATCTGACTAATCATGATCTGCTAATCTGAATCAAGGCAAATAAAGCTTTTTTAAAAGTTGAATCGAGTTTTATGATTCTGCAAAAACTACAAAAAGTCTGAAAACTAATACTTCAATATTTTGTAGTAATATTTCAAAATGTTTTCTAGGCCCACTTACCTAATTTTGCCTCGCAAATCGCAAGCTTATGAAATGATGCAGGTTTGTAACCAAGTCATTTTGTCTGACTCCAGCCATTTTGAGTTGTGACTCGAGTCAATTTAAGTTGTGACTAACGTCAAGTCAAGCCAATACCGTTAACTTAAAAACTATTTTGACATCACATTATGCTCGTTGCAATAAGATCATAACTGTCTCCAAATTAGTCTGGTTGATACTTTTTACGAAGAGATGTAATGCTTTAGAAAATTATCCGTTCTTGTTACAAAAAGTATTCTTTTTAGCCTTTACAATTGTCCTAACGTAACCGAGTCATTTTAGACTTTGACTCGAGTCATTACAACACTGACATAATGTAGCCTAATTCTTTTCATGTTTGGAATTTTTTCATTCGTTATTACTAGTCTAGTTATGTTCATTTTGTGTATTTCCCGATTACTTTCATTTTAGTATTTTTATACATGGCGTCTTGATACATACATCACATGTGATCATTTTTCATAAATTAAGTTTTCGTTTTCATTTTTCTCAGCTCTTACTACCTTCTTCAGTTCGAATTTTTCGCACTTGATACTGTAGCAACAAAATTACGTGACGTGATTTTCAACATAAGCTGTAAAAGCTATAATCTGGAAAAAGCAAGTACTGCATTTTGCAAGTTGAAACATATGGCGTATTTGGACGGTAGCGGCACATTCACATCGTCGATCTCTTATTAGCCCTTGCATAATGGACGAAGATTACTACCTACGCTGGAGAATAACCCTATTATCCATGATGTAATAGATTTTATCATTGGTATTTCGACGACACACATAATATAAAACTTTTAAAATAAAATTTTTTAGTTTATTAAATCAAACTAAACACAGAAAAACTGAAACAATCCAAATAAAAAAATGAATTACAGTAGTTTATTTCAATAAAACAATTACAACTAAACATGAATTGGTTTGTTTAATTTTCCGACAACAATGCATACTGCACGGACCAATGGATGAAGGAAGAACATACTCGCGTTGAAAAGACGGCTGACAATAGCGGGCTGTAAAACGCAGCAAAACGATCATACTTGTTCCAAATCCCATACCTGTTATAAGGATCACGGATGTTATCGAAAATAAAGACAAACATACGGTGACCAAATTCATTTCAAAGAAATATGTGACAATTTTTGAAAGGTGGCATAAAATTTAATTCAGAATTTACAGTAATGGATTACTTTCTGTGCAGAAAAGAGGTCATGGTCAATGACACTGTAAAGATTGTTGCAGTCAATCGAGTGATGTAGTAATCCAACCTTAGGGATGTGGGGAGACGCTTCCTCGAAAAAATTTGAGTTTACAAGGACTAAAATGCGTAACGTTTTGTTTTTCTTTAAAAAAAGCAGATTGTCTGGGGGTTACTTTGCTGAATTTTGCATCATTTCTTGCACAAATTGACTAGATCTCTTTAACTGTCTTAGAATATACGACATTTTATGTCAATATACGTCGTAAGTGATACTTTGGATCCAAATATATAACAGCCATCAATTACATGGCGGTCTGCCACAAAAAAGATACATATAGGGATGACAAAAACACAAATTGACGTTGTTCATCACACTGAGTCACTACAAACGTTTACAGGAAAATCAACACCAGTTGACCGTTTTGTTCGAACACCACATCAAAAAGAAGCAAAATAAAATTCAAACTGTAAACTCAATCCACCGACGCCTTCAAATTCGCTCAGCAAATCGATCGCAAAGATAAAAAAATTCATCAATGCTAATGCTTTTGTGTGCCCGAACAGCTAAATCCTTATAATGTTGAAGAGTCTTGATTGGGTTTAACGGATCGAAAATCAGAAGCACAGTCACGTGCATAAACAAGAAGCTCGTGCTTGCGTAAATATTTTCAAAGAAAATTGGCTGATGTTGAAAAACACAGCCAGTGTGTTTTACGCATTACATATATCCTCAAATATTATTATGAGGCGTAAAATTTTTCATGTAACACTTGCTAATGATCCAGACAGGATTAAATGTCAAAAATATTAACAGAAAAGGGTTTTATTCAGTCAAATTCTATGAGACCAATTGTTCGGCGATACGATGTTCGGTAGCTGTCGCACCTGATCGTCATTACATCCGGGATTGATTTTCACACGCGAGTGTGGAAACTTCCGTGGAAGATGTTGCCACCGCGTGACGGGATAGATCACGTGAGTGGCCCGAGCCGTTATCAGTCCCATCGGAATCTATAGCGATGGAGAAAGGTTAGAAAGTTAGTTGTCATTGGTCATATTGCTGTAAAAACTAGGAATAGGAAAAAGCAATAAACACAGTTCTAACAAATTTTACGTAATTTGTTCATTGTGGCAAAAAAACAGGAGTAGGGCAAAAAAAGTTTAAGAATCCTGATTTATATTCGAAATTGCAGTGATCGCCAGCGCATGACGTATGTGAAGCAAGCAATTATAAACACATTTTCGCATGTTTTTGAAAAAACAACTAACTAACTTGCACTTGGGTCTAAGGAAAGTTCTCTATTGAAAAGATCGATTTGATATCAGTTGATATTAACAAAAATAAGATGCCATTTAAAGAGTTAATCGCTGTAAAAACAACGTATCTGAAGAAAACAAGGGATGCGATTTCCATCGGATAAATGGTGAAGAGCTACAAAGATGGCAAGGAAAGGTTTTCGTAAAACATTAATCCAGCAGCAGGCAACCGAAATCCACACCAATTTGAAACATATAATACCGACTTACGTCAATCATTGAAGGTACAACTAATAAAGAAAATTAGAAAAAAATCGGTTGTCGATCGATCGATTTTATGTCTAACAGAGATTAAATAAAATGTTGATGGTGGCTGAACCGTGTTAACCCAAGTCTATAGTTAAACAAAAGACAAGATATAGGTTGGCATTCTCAAGGTTAACTTTATTTTTGAATTTTCTACACAAATTATTTTTTCAGATTACACTACATAGAATTTTTTCTACCCAGATTTTAAGCTTTTTTCAAAAATCAAAATTAAAGTTAACCTTCAAAATGCCAACTTATGTCTTGTTTTTCATTTTACTAGAGATTAACTAGTAACTACTGCGACCACAACCGTTAAGAAAATCATCACATGAAAAAGAATGGACCCAGGGTAACATTAGGTAAAAGGCCGAAACCCAAATCTCCTTAACTGTCCTTTGACATAGACATAAAAAATGAAATGTTTATGCATGTTATGGGAAATGGAAGTTAGCAATTTTTATTGATTATAATGCTTAATTGAAACGAAACACCTATAGTTAAAAAAATACCCCTATTGTCCCGACCACAACATATGAAGGTTATGTATTTGTTATGCTTACCGGACCAAACTTGTTACTATCATCGCTCGCTAAATGATTGTCACCCTCCAACCAGCAGTGACCGGCGGGAACCAGAACCGACCGCTTTCTGTAGCCCAGAGTGGTAACGATATCGCCCTCTAAGCCAACAACTCGCTTCACGTAAATTGAGTTCGGGTCTCTTGTTGTTCTAAGACATTAGAACGAGATTGGTTATATCGTGGAAAATGAAAAATGAATTAACAAAGAGTGGAAATAAGTTTCCAACCTCACAAAACAAATTTTTCATCTGCAAGGTCAAAAGTTGTAATCTATCAATGATACCGATATTTTTGAGAGTTTGAGCAACAGTATTACAAAAAGTTTAAGAAATTGTCAAAAATTTTCGGTTCTGATTTTTATTTCTGTATTTGGAATATATCGGCTTTAATCAGACCAAACGTTTCCCATTCTGAAGATATAGGCCTACACGTACGCATGATGCTAGAGTAACGACAAATTGGAGAAAAGCCTTGAAATCGACAGACGCAATATGGCAACATATGGCGCAGCAATACCCGCTCTTCAAAGGCGATTTCGGTAAAATTTCCCTGAAGACGAAACAATTTGTCGGCTGGACAAACAGGCAATTTACGGACCAAAAAGTCGATAATAGCATCTTTGTCTAAAAACATGTGAACGATTAAATTAAAACCCTTAAGCGACCAACCAAAACGGACGCGAGTGCGCTGGAACAACTGAAGTCTTTGTCGAATCAGAAAACGTGTGCAGCCTCCAGAATAAATCGAATGCAATCAATGAAACAGCATCATATGACAGGTTTTGCTCAACGGGGCACATTGCTACGATATAGCGAAACGCAATTAATTCCGACGTAGACCAGTCTAACGTTATAGGCAGACGTCACGTTAAAAGCAAAATGCTGTTAAACTTTCACTATTTTCTCTGTAATAGCAATTTTCTCCGAAAAGCGAAAGGTTTTAATAGCACAAGGTCGGTCAGGCAGCGCATGTGTTTAAGGTGGATAATCGTGAAAATTCATTTAGGACGCTGGTGATATGCTTAGACCGGAAAAGGGAAAATTCATGGCAAATGCGATCGATCGGAATAATCTAGTGAGCTTTTACTTTTCCAACAATCGACCTGCTTTAAAAAACAAAAAACCTAATTACAAGGTCGACCTTGGATTCATGAAGTGTCCTATTTGACACCATTATCAAAATTACGACTGACCAGAGTGCGGGACGTGGAAAGGCATGAATTTCAGATTAGCAACGGACGGTGTTTTCTTAGAATGCGATTAGGTATTTCAAAAAAAACTTTTCATAAATTTAAAAAACAATAGCTTAGTGGAATCGGGATTTGTTTTTTCGACCTGAATCTGTTTGGTAAATGAAAACGATTACGCTTTTGTGTTGATTTAACCTCTAAAAGATAAACACCACGTGTTGATAATTATGCAAGGCTGATAAAACGTTCAGATTGAGTCAGTGAATAAAATAGCAGCAAAAGTTTATGATGCTAAGAGAGATTTCTCCTTGTACTGTAATATGGATTGACAACTGAAAGAAAAACGTCGAAAATTTATTCAGTTGAGCTGGACGAAAGCTTGTCTGCGTGGCCGTAAGAATGGAGTCAATAGAAACACAATTAAGCAAGAATATTCATCTGCATAATTCATGAGTACCATCTGGCAAATGCCACTGCCTTAAAATTAAACGAGAAAACGTCTTTTAAAGTCCATGTGATTAGAGCGCCACATCAAGCCAACAGAGAAGTCAAGATGAAATATAACGCTAACATGGTTTAAATAATAATAATGCGAAGAACGAAATTAGCGTATGGTCATTTGACAGGGCAATCGAAAAAAACCTTATTGGAAAAAAATGTGTAAGTCAAACATAACCATGAACAGCAGAAAGACGAAAAATGAATTTAATTAGTGGGTAGCACATTCAAAAGTTAAATTTATAGCTTTTTATCAATGCAGTACTTAGCACAATGGCTGACGTGATGTTCGTGTATTGTCTTACACTGGTCGCTGTTGTTGTCAGCTTGACCGAGTCCCAAGATACATGGCTGCCAGCCAACTGCTCCCCAAGCTGTGATTGTAAGATTAGCGAGAGACCAGAATCTCTTCCTCGGCACCTGACAAGGTGGATGAAGATGGAGGATTGCAGCCGGAGACAGATGAAGGAGCCACCGTCTGTAATCCCGGAGGATACCCAGGTTTTAATTCTGGATGGAAACCTCATCAACGACTCAAGAGTGCTGACAGACCGCGTGGTCAAGCTTCAGAATCTTAGTGAACTATCCATATCGAAGAATGAGTTGGAAAACTTTGACAGTGACAAGTCTGTGCTTACTTTACACAAGCTTGTGGCAGATAATAATAAATTATCGGAGGTATCGCTCGATATTTTTACAACATTTCCTTACTTAAACGAACTTTCCTTGCTAAACAATGAGATCCGTGGCTTTGCAAAAAATGTCTGCTCTCAGCAAACAGACATGAAGGTTTTAAAATTGGATTTTAACAAGATGGAGGATTTTTCCTGGATCAGAAACTGCTCTGCGCTTGAGTTACTTGAGATCCTCAGCATTGGTGGGAACAGGTGGAAAAACAACATCATATCAGCAGGAACTCTGAACAGTTTACAAAATCTTCAAATTTTGGTGATGGATGAAATGGAAATTGTGAAAATTAAGGACGATGCTTTCTTTGGGCTGACAAACCTGGAAACTATTGACCTAGCCGATAACAAAATTGAGGTTGTTCCCACAGCAGCGTTGTTACAACTCCCAAAGCTAAGATATCTCAACTTAAATGGCAACCACATAAAACAATTACATCCTGGTTCATTTCAAAACCTCCCAAATCTTCATACTATTGAACTAACAGACCTAAAACAACTGAGCATTATAGATGAAGGAGCATTCACAAATCTCCCCACTTTGGAAACTCTCCTCTTGTTTTTTAACCCAAAGCTAGCTTACATTTCCCGTCATGCTTTTGACAGATGTCCAGAGCTAGCTACAATAGATCTGCTCGATACAATGCTGGAGACTGTATATCAAGACATAGTGGAAAGTCTACCATCGCTACGACACTTGATTCTTAAAGGAAACCCTATCAATTGCAATTGCATGACGAGTTGGGTGAAGCAATTGTCAGCAGATGTGGCAAAAGGTAACTGAGACATAAATGAACAAAAAAGTAAAAGATATTAAAGAGTGATAAATTACTATTTCTGTTATTCATTCAGATGTAGATGGAAAAATCGAAACCGGCGAGGACGTAGTGTGTGCTAACCCACCAAATCTACGTGGGAACCCACTGACTGATTTTGACGAGGAAACTTGCTCACCTGCCGTGCAGCCAACGTTTCCACTTCACATAGTTATCACTGAAAATGAAGCTCTTACACTGAAGTGCAGGTGACTACTACACTTGTTGTTATTGCTTGTGAGTACATTTGTATACGAGGTTCGTTTAAAATCATTTACTTAGATACATCATGTATGTTTGCGTAATCTGTCTAACATGGCGTTTTGTACTTGCTTGTGAATATCATTGAAAAATTGCAGGAAGTTTACCAGCAAAATACTTTGGTTGATATCAGGCAACCGCAAATGTACTTCTGGTGATAACAGAATTATTTATCACCTGTCAATGTTTCAATAACCGTCATTAGTTAACTACAACAGGGCCAAGTGCCTTTGGTTGGTTTTATCTCTTAACCCTGATGAAACTAATCTGTGAGGATTTCTGAAATATTGGCCAAAATTAAATTAAACTCTGCGATAACCAAACGAGCTCTTGTACAGCTGATTAAACTCTTGTACACTGCAAATTAAACTGTTCAATCTAGCATAAAAACAAAAGAAAATGTTTTTGAAAATAAGTTAAATAAACAATTATTGAATTCTTCGCAGAGCTTTTGGAAACCCAGAGCCAACAATAATTTGGTTTTTACCAGATGGAACTTTGATCAATAATTCAACAGAAGCAAAACAGCCAGGAATGAGCCTTGATAAATATGGAACTCTGACAATAGAAGTAAACTGAAGTATTTTACTCAATAATGGTGTAAATTGAAAAATATCTTGAAAATGTCTCCATGTGATATAGATAAAGTAGTCATAAGTCTTCTCATAAGCTAATATATGCATTTCAAAGTCATACCTATAATTATAATATGAAACTGAATTCTTCAAAACAGTTAAATCGAACCACTTTAAAATTAGCTTATCTTGATAATTCAGAACCCAAAGTCTGGAGAATACATTTGTGCCGCACAAAATCAAAGAGGGATGAATAGCAGGGCAGTAGATGTAGTGTTCAGTTCATCTGCAAAATTTCCAAGTACAGCTACCGCTGGAACCACTGCAACAACTCAAATTGCTGTAGCATCTGAAGCAACAGAGCTAGCAACAAGTGCTGTGAATTCAACAACATCTGTGTCTCTAATTAATACAGATTTATCAACTTCAGCATTACCATTGACCATGAAAAGCAAATCAACAAACCCAGCAAACATGTCAACCACAATATTGTCAACAATAATAAGGTCTATTATTAAACATGCAATGTCACCACAAAAACCTTTAGAAACAGGTAAGCTGTACTTCACACAGTATTTTACTGCTGTGAAACAGAAGAGTCCAAAATTTGCTTTTTTCTTTTAGAAACAATCACTTTGCAGAAGCCAAAAGACCTCTTCGTTCCTGATATTCAAATCAAAGATGTTGCTCCCACAAATGCACTAGTTACTTGGACTGTGTCATCAGATTTCATTGAGTTATTTCATGACGTCAACAACTGCAAATTACAGATAAGCCTGGCACATAATGATAGGTATTACGGCTGGCTGTGGGTGCTATAAGACATGATATATTATGACATGACAGTAAACATAAGTGTTTTTTTCTTAAGCTTTGCTTAAGTTGAACTTGCATTCACTCACAGTGCACTCACTCTGCAGTGATGGACAAAACTTGCAACAATATCAATGCTTGAGTGAGGCTCGAAGCAAGCTTTGCAGAGATTATTTTAATGACACTTTGTTGTAATTTTTCGGCCAGATTACTTTATCTTGACGATCTACCGCAATTTAGCGTTATTCAGGCTTGGGAATTTGAGACGCAACAATTTAACATTACACATCTGGTGCCATCTACAATTTACAAGGTATCAGAAATTTACATTAAAGACAGTCTTAGGTTAATCATTGTTCTGAAATGAACTACTTCTGACTGGCTTTGTTTCAGTGCTGCTTGAAAATGGATTGTCGCTCACCATTTCAAAGAGGGCACTCTTGCAAGGAATTTGTAACAAAGAATCGTTTACCTGCTACTGTTAACAACACAGCAATAATAATCAGCATATTAGTCTGTAAGTTCACTGAAATGTGTTGAATAATTGTCTGAACCGGCAAAAAAGCGACTGGGGAGGGTGCAATGAATTTTTGTAATGCTGCATGAGCTTGCCGCTTACTTACGATATTTATTGCATTTCCAAATTCTCCAATGCCACAATTTATTGTCCTTGTGTAAATTTGTGCAGGCTTATCAGTGCTAGCCGGATGTGTCGTTTTCGCACTTTTCTTTGGACGACATTGCCAAAAACCACAAATTTGGAAAGATACAGGTTATGTGGGCCTTGACGACAACCGCGTGATAAAAGAAGAAACCCCATTCAATGATATTTTTCAACCTTTAATACAAGATGGAATAATCAATAACAAACGAAAACCTAGAGATAAACTGCTTGACACATCTTCCAGTACGGCTTTCATGTAATTTTCCTTTTTGCTCTCCCATTTCCTTACCCTGTCTAAGTCAGTGTTTTTTTTAACTTTCTTGGAGCACCCTAAAATTTTAAGAACCATAAGTCTGGGTGCTCTACCTTACTATATGATGTATCAAACAACAGTTTGTAATATTTTGTTATGTGCAAGCAATTTTCTAAGGTTTAATCCAACCAAAAATTGTATAATATGTAAAATATTACCTTGCTTGCTGTTAAACAAACTATCACTATGTAAAAAGGTTGGTTGTTTATGGCTTACACTGTTGCAATGCTGTTAATTCTATCCCTTTGTCCTAAATGAACAAAATGATATGTGTGTTTTGGACCTACCGGAACTTTTGTTGTTTCATGTAATGTAACGATAACTTTTATGTTTGGAGTGTTGTTTCATTAACCAAACGTTTCATTAACCGTTTGTTATACAATTTGCAAGAATCATTGTTACGTAGCCTTGTTTCACGGTGAATGACTCATGAACATGACATTGGCATCATCTATCATAAGATCACAAGAATACTAACAGAAATTAATTTAGATATGTTAAAGATTGTCATATGAACATTGCAATTTGAGTTGCTATATTGTTGCTTATGAACTATCATAAATGTAAACCTATAATAATTAATAATTAATCTCATCACATGTGCCAGGGATCCACCAAAATCAACAAACGACCCAAAATTGGGTTGTGACACATACACTAAGAATCACTGGTCTAGCAATGGGAAGAAGTTGTGCAGTCTATCAGAGATTGTAGCTGGCTGCAACTGATCAGTAACAACTATTTTGCATAACTTGTTCATACTTTGTACGTAAAACGTAGACTCATTGCCGTTAAAAGGTTTCAGTGAATTATCAGAAGCACAGATTCAAAAAGTCTGGAGTTTGGGTAACAGACATAACTGGGGCTAGCAACACCATTATGAATTAAAATTTGAAATTAAATCAGTAAATCAAGCTGAAAAATAAATTAAATTTTGATAATTTTAACCCAAGCCAAGATAAATAAAGGATGAGATGAGACCAATTGAAATGATAAAAATTTAAATTCATACAAATCCAAGTGTGGGAGACTGAAAAGGTGTAAATTTAAAGACTTACTCAAAGTTAAAAAGGTCATAATGAAAAACGTGACAAACTTTAAGGTTCTCACATAAATTGCTCCACACAAAAATTGACAATAGACTAACTAGAAAACTATGAAATTTCTTTATGTGTAGCAATGTACAACGAAGTAATTGTACTCACTTAAAAGTAACAATATCTCCCCTTTGAACAGATTTGTGATTCCACTGAGGCCTTCTATCCAAAAACACCCAATCCTTTTGCGGTAAATCGTCAGGATTTATAGTAGGCTTCAAATAAAACATATCGAGTGGTAAAAGAATCAACCAAACTTTGCTTACTATGAAAAACTTACTAGAATATTAAGATATTAAAAGGTAAATTGTAAGTCAATCACAATCACCTGCATGGACCGTCCACTGACCGCCGTAACAGACAAGAACTTGTTGTCTACGTAGTAAAACCCACAGAAAAAGAAAACGCTATAAAATGCAACATCACACGACGTCTTCCAGTTAAAAATTTCTTCAGTATATAAAGATCTGATTAAAGAAAAAAGTGCCCATCTTCTAGTTTTACCAAGGTCAAATGTTGACACACATGTAAAGCAAATGATGGTACAAGACCAACCCGCTAATATGACCACTTCACTATGGTCAGCGGGACCATACAGTGGTTCTACTGTATTGAAGAAAGAGATATGACTGATTTGGATAGTTAGTTTACATGACCAGTTAATAGCATAGGGGGCTAGTTAAGTGCATCACGCCATACTTGGCAAAATACAAATATGAATAAAAGAAACTTACGATCTGAAAGACCTGGATATGATCAGGTTTGGTTTGAAATTTTCTATTTTTCTTGAATGGCCAAAGATCAGTCTTCTTGTACATTGTCTGCAAAGCATCATTTTCCTATCCTTAGATGACTCCGCACTTTTTGAAAAGTGACCAAAATGTTAAAAAATTACAACTGGAACAATGACAACAGTTTCCACAATCCTAAAGGAACCAGCTTTCATACAATTTAACAACTTTTCTTTCATTCTGTTAATCCAGTTTTCCACTAAGTTTTGAAGCAATTGTTTAGTAGATTGTGGATAAGAAAACGAATATATCTCTTTAAAATTAACATCATTGCATACCTTATCATTCTTATTACCACAGCTCTGCATCATGTTAGATTTTAATGATATTTTAACAATATGTAGTTCAGTCATATTTAAACAGTTGTTGTCACTACTACGATTATGCCAATAAATGACGGGATAATTCAACAACATTCCATAAACAGTGCACAGATTACAATCAAGTGGCAGGTGGCACGAGAGTACAGGGACCATCTGCTGAGTATCAACGTCTTCATTTTTTAGTTTGCTGTTTGCCACATCGGCGGACATACTCTCAGATGGTAGCAAGTTGCTTTGCAAATTTTGAAGCATTTTTAGGGTCGAAGAAAAAGTCTGCATAATTTCCATTTGAGTCTCTCTTTCAGACTGATTAAATAAAACCGGACAGGTTAGCGTGTTACTTACATCTATCAATGCAATTTTCACTGAAAGGTAAGTGTCATTAAGCATAGCACTTCTCAACTCTCCCAAAGATGATTTCACATTCAGTACACACATCGCTAGGTTAGCAAAAAAGATTTCTCCATTTTCGAAGGCCAATATCGCCATAGAACTCCTAAGACCATCATCCGGTAATATCAATGAAATTATCTCCTGTACCTTTGATGGAGTGCAAGAGAAAGAATCCAGCAGATAAGATGGTTTAATGCCTTGTAGCACTGCAGTAACATTGGCCAAAAATGACTGAAGTTGACAGTGTTTGACTTTGGTGTGTTTTAGTAAGCAACGTTTTGATTCCGGTGTCAGATTTATTACATTCATCCTTCCATTCACCACAGACAAGCAAAGAGGTTTGAATCTTCATACACTTACAAATCAACAATGAAAAATCTTAAGTGTGTTATACTGGAAAAAATTAGCCAGATTGTTTAGAAACTATGATAAAACCACATTACCACAATGAAGGTTTCGACTTGCAAATTTAA
Source organism: Clavelina lepadiformis (assembly GCF_947623445.1). NCBI lineage: Eukaryota > Metazoa > Chordata > Ascidiacea > Aplousobranchia > Clavelinidae > Clavelina > Clavelina lepadiformis. The sequence goes on along the minus strand of NC_135248.1, from coordinate 4,159,910 downwards.
AATTAATAAAATAATTACATTGCACAGCTGTCTACAATAAAAAAACTAAGCACCTTATTACACATATATATTCCCTACTTTCAACTTATTGGTGATTAAATGGTATTACGGTTGCAAAAGAAGTCTGAACTAGCATTTCAGCAAAGTATTAAAGCTTATAACCTGCACATATTCAATGATTAATTTACACCACAAGATACAAACGAAAGGTGAGTGCGGTTATTCTTAGTAGTTACCACAATTGTTACCACCAGTAAAAGGTACATCAAAATCAAGAAGATACTTAAGCAAAAAATTGCATAGCATAGCATAGCAAACAACTAACAATACAAAATAGAATTAATACTTAGTATTGCGCTAATACAAATTATGTTCACTGTCGGTTGTCAAAGTCTTAAAAGTACAAAAAAGATAATCAGAAAGTAAATCAAACTGTGGCTGACGTTTAGCGATATGGGAATTTACAATCACTTCCATATAAAACTGTATCATGATGATGATTTTATGACAGTACAATGATCATAGCTATGCTATCGGTACTAAGTCAGTTAATGAAAATGACATATTTAAAAGTAAAATCCTGGTTAGTATGTATCTAATCGTAATAATCAATGTGCTTTCCCGATGTAAAACTATTTTCCACCAACAACTTTAAGAACTTCTTTGCAGAATCAACACACTCAACGTACGTCTTCTCAGATTTCATTTTTCGAAAGGCTTCTCCCTTATTACTATCACAGCTGTTTGTCATTTTTTCCATCATTTCTGTTGGCATTGGCCCGGGGGCCCAGCTTACCACTCGTACATCAGGGCGCTCAGCAGCTAACACTTTAAACATCATATCCCTTGCAGCCTTTCCAGTGCAGTAAAGGGCGCATGATGGAAAGGGTTCAACAGCGCAGAGAGTAGAAATGTTCACCACAAAGCATTTTACTGGACTCATATGAAACAACCTGAGAAATTCGGCGGTGTAAAACATAACATTTGAAACATTTAGGTCCATGTGCTGAGATATAGCAGTTTGACTGGAATATTCATCCATTCTTAAAGTGACATCGCCAAGACTTCCTGCATTGTGAATGATCACAGCAGACTGGAATGACTTCACATCAACATTTTCTGTGCACTTCCCAATAAATTTCTCAACATCATCTGCTACACCAAGATCAGTTTTAACTGTATTTACTATTACATCATCACTGGAACGCAAAGAATTAACCAATTTCTGTGCACTGTCTAATTTTTCTTGATTTCTTCCAGTTAATACTAAAACAGAATCTCTACATAGCACAGGAGCAATCACCTTGGCAAGTTCGAGACCATAACCTCTTGTTGCTCCAGTAATAATGACAAAGGAGGTTTTCGAAAAAGGATTTGAGGACATTGCTGCAAATACCTAGGTTTACTCAGCACCTTATCTAAGTCTTTGGAATGAAATTATAAAAATGGAATTATACTGTAGTAAGCATTGTTAGATATTTGACAATTTCATTGACATAGAATTACACTGCACAATGTTTACAAAGTAAGCATGTCAAACAAAATTCTGGTATTCAAATATGGTATTGCTGATGTAAACTTTCCTGATTTTTTTGCAAATGTTTGGCACCAAAACTTTGCATACCTAGTTTCAATTGTAAATCACTAGTCAAGAAGTTTTAATAAATGCAATATGTGACCCACTCACAAAAAAAGTAAAATCATTGTGCCACCAACACTAAAGCATGAAGAAACTTACACTTGCCGGTAGTACACTTCACACCTTGACAACACACTCAAGTTAAAAACCTGGTTCCTCTAAAGGCGTCAACAAACTTTTTTTGCAAAGGGCCAGCTATAAGCATGACAACTGACCGCAGGCCAGATACCCACGTTGTTCACAATAACCTCATCTGCAGCAGTGGCACAGTGAGGCGAATTAAAGTTTGATGAATCCTGCTCTAAGGGTAAAAATAAAATAATTACTTTACGTCTTCAATGATTTCCGATGGAAAACATATGCATTTGCATACACCATCATGCCAGTGGTCTTCAAATATACACAGAAAGAAAGAGCCTATATTTGCACATAAGCCCAGCTGGACACTGGATAAACACCATAGAATGACTTTGAGCATGGTAACCGAAAGCTATTTAACCTTTTCCAGTTAACACCATTAGTGCAAAATTATCAACAGTATTATTGCGATAACATGCAAATTATACATTGCCATAAAGAGGCCTGAATGAAGAGTTGTGACTTAATAATACTCGAATTCCTTATGGATGATAGTTATTGGTATATCTGATTTGCAAACACTTCTGATTTTCAAATAAACATGGAAGTTTTTCCTAACATAATAATTAGTAAGCTCTCCTGAAGTAAAACCATTTGTCATAATCAAGTTGAGAAATTTCTCGGCAGAATCGCTACATTTAACACAGCTTTTTATCTGATTTCGTTTAATTATAAAGGTTTGGGCCAAGTCCTGATGCCAGGATTTCAACAACTCGTTAAACGTGTCGGTTACTATTGGACCTGGGGACCAGTTTAACACCTTAACATCATGGCACTTAGCAGCTAACGTTTTAAACATCATATTTCTTGCAGCTGTTCCAGTGCAGTACAGAGCACAAGATGGGAGTGGTTTAAGTGTAAGTGAGGTTGCATATATCGTGAAGCATTTCAGCTTTAGAAAAGAATTTGAGAAACTCTGTGATATAAAACATAACATTTGAAACATTCAGGTCCATGATCATGTACTGGGATATTGTATTTCGGTTTGCATACTCTGCCATTTTCAAACTAACGTCACCAAGAGCTGCTGTATTGTGAAACATAATGGCTGACAGAAATTTTTTGGCATCATAATTTTTCGTGCACTTTTCGACAAAATTTTCTACGTTATCTGCAAAACCAAGATCAGTCATAACTGCATTCACTTTCACACCATCACAGGTGCACAAAGAACTAACCACTGTTTGTGCATTGTCCAATTTTTCTTGATTTCTTCCAGTCAGGACCGCGATCTCATTTAAGGTATTATAGGTATGATATACAAGGAAAGTTATCTTTGGTGCCGAGTTGTTACAACGCAATAATCGCTCACATGGGCTCGCAATAATCTTGCCGTGTTCAATACCCGGTGACGTAACCGGCGTTGTAATGTCCTTTTGTGTCCAGATGACGACTATTGGCTTGTGCTAAAAATTAGTTTATGTTCTTATTTAGTCAAAGTTTTCAACAATCATAAGTATCTGTAATAATTGAGTATCTTAATTTAACACTAACCGTAATAACCCTAGTTATATGCAAGACAAAAATTTATTTTAATAGTGCCTGTAAGTCTTATAGACGACACTGTTGAGTTACAACAACGTTTAAGAAAATCATATATTGAATATTTAACAAGAAGGAGATACGACGCTTTTTTAAAAACGAGGATCAACTTCGAAAGTCTGCAATGGGAAAGAAGCATTGGTTGATTCCTGACTGCAGCGAAACAGAATTTTAATGGATTTTGGAATATCGGTTAAGGGGACCCCCCATAGTAATAATACTAAAATTAAAACTCTCTGAACTATTTAGCCTTTGAAATAAGAGCTTTGAATCGTACGTTTCTTGTATCCAAAAAACTTTAATGCGCTGGTTGGCAACTGCCAGATTTATATTGAACCTTTATCGTTTGTATATTTTTAGAACTTAAAAAGATATGAAACTAAATTTTGTGATTGTTAAAAGCTTGCAGAAGTTCTGTAGAAAACCATTGCATGTGGCCAGTTTAAGGCCCAGACTAACTATGTCAGCAAGAATGACAGCCACTTTGCATGAAGGTAAAACCCCAAATCTGCTCATTAATGAACGGTCACCGTATTTACTACAGCATGCATATAATCCTGTGAAATGGTAAGTAGGCTCAATTGACCTATAGGCTAGTGTTCTGTGTTCAATATTCTGAAGTTGTTGTATATGCTTATACTGTGCCAGTCAATGCAGTAGTATTGCTTGTATTAGCCTTGCAATGAGCCAGTCAAGAATCTTGGCTATACCCTTTCCACCGAACATCTACTGAGGAGAATTAAATTCAATTTTTACACTAGCGCACGGTATATTTTCGCATATGACAAATTTTCGATGTTCATTCGTACTTTTTTAGGACAGTGGACTTTTGAAATAAACTATTTTGATGTAATATTGATGTTATTTTAAACTAGTTTGGTGACTAGTGTAAATTTTTAGTTGATAAAACCGATTCCACTATGGGTATATCACTACACTATACACATATCTGTGTTTAACAAAATGCTAACATAAATAGGTGTAGTAAGCGTAAATTATCATGAATGAAATTTTGTTGTCCTAGGTCACTAGCTATCTGTCTTTTTTTAAGTCATAACCAACTTTTGCTAGCAATGTTTTTTTAGTTTAGATAAAAATTTTACTGACAATATTTTTCAGTCAGTTGGTTTGATGGCAGAGCAGTTAGCATGCCTAACTTGTAAATATTCAAGCTTGGTTCAATCCCAGTTGTGCTACAACTATAATACCCTTGAACAGGGTATGAACTACACTTACTTCTGTTCAGTGGTTCTGGTGAACAGTTCCAAATGCGGGCAATATAACAAAATATTTAAAACCAAATGCAAAATGTGTATTGGAACTTGCACAAAAACAAGCTCGTTAACCGGGGCTCAAGTGATGAGAAGCCATTGCTGAGTTTAAGTTGTGCAAAGACTTTCCTCAGTCTGAGAAAAAACATTATTATACTCTCGCACCATAGCCATGCAATACAAACCAGTCAAATCAAAAGCAAACTTTTTCAAGAATGTGTTTGCAATAGCTCCTTTTGTGTCCACAATGATCCCACTTCAGAGTATTTGCTTTTATATTTGCTCTTCTATATATACTGTAACATTTTGTCATTTGACCCACCTGAAAATTCTTTGCAAACCATCAGTTGAGGAGTGTATATTGCTAAATATTTTAATCTTAGGTATCCCTGGGGTGAAGAAGCTTTTCGAAAAGCAAAAAATGAATCAAAATTGATATTTCTCTCTGTTGGGTACTCAACATGCCATTGGTGCCATGTGATGGAAAAAGAGTCGTTTGAAAACGAAGAAATTGCAAACATGTTGAATCAAAACTTTGTCCCTGTCAAAGTAGATAGAGAAGAAAGGCCTGATGTTGATCGTGTGTACATGACTTTTGTGCAGGTGCGATAAGTTATTCAGAATGTGATATGGACATCTTAATGTTTAAAAATTATGAAAAGATCGTGGTTAAAAGAAGATCTAATGTATAAATCAATAGGTAACATGCATTTAAATATGCAAAACTTCAGGCAACAAGTGGACATGGTGGCTGGCCAATGAGTGTCTGGCTGACCCCTAATTTGAAACCCTTTGTCGGGGGAACTTATTTTCCCCCAGATGATTCCATGTTTAAAAGAGGGTTTAAGTCAATTCTGAATGTGATTTCTCAAAAGGTGATGTCTCATGTCACATTTAAATTGTATGGCTATATACTGGACTACTGGTACTTAGTATAAGATCTAATCTTTTATAATACTGTGTTTCTGATTTCAGCTGTCGATATATATACAGTGAGACCTCGATAATCCGGACCCCAAACAACCGGAATTCCTTTATCCGACACAAAACTGCCGGAAACATTTCTTCCTATGCATTTTACCCCTTTAATCCAGAAACCCCGCTGTCCGACCCTGACACAAAATTTTTGGAAGAAATATGCTAAATAAATAGCAATAAAATCCGATAAAATGGATTATTAAGAGTGAAGAGAAAATGATTCACGATTGTCCTAGATACAGTAATTTGTTGACGAACACATTAGCCAATTATCTATGCATAAAAATTTTGCAGTTTCACTTTTTAAACTCCTACACATACGCATATTTTGAATTGGAGTAAGGTGCATATTTTGTGCTACATTTGCAAGGTTGATTGATTTTTCGCTTTCCGATAATCTGGATACCCCACTAAGCCAACGTTTATGCCGAAACAAAAGTTGTCCGGATTAACAAGGTCTGACTGTATATATACATGTACTGTGATATATACAAATAACAAGTAATAGCAGTAACAAACTGCATCGTAGGTTTTCTGCTGCATCTAGATTAGTGCACTGTGATGCAATGCGTAACAAGGCCCTTACCTTTCAAGTGTTATTTCATTTGGCAACTATTTTTGAGTTGTGTGTTTACTATGCTATGGTTTTGCTCTATATAATGGACTTGCTTACCAACTTGAATGAGAGGTTGTTGAATGAAATTTATACGACGACTCAATTTAATATGCTAAGAGTAACGATAGAAGCCAGAGCAAAATCACTTAATTAATATAACGTAGATCTTTGATTTCAGTGGAATGAAGATAAAGATAAGTGCAATGAAAATGCAGACAAGATAATGGAATCAATACAGGTTTACTTTAATAAGTCGCATTTCTGCCCACACTATGGTAATATTATAAAGAGCAAGGCCTGTATATAATATAACCAATTATGAGCAACTATGTTTGCTCACTTTTTTTCTGTAGAAAGCGGTCCAAGTGACCACAGATGTATCTGCTACCCTGCCTACCCTAGATGCTTGTGAGAAATGTGTGGAACAAATGATTGAAATGTTTGATGACAATTTGGGTGGATTTGGCGTGGCCCCCAAATTTCCTCAACCAGGTAAGGTTGATATTTGTGTTAAGGATTTTAATGTATTTTATTTTCTATCTCAGGGTTATATCATCATACTTCTTTGAAAAAACATAATTAGGCCATATATATGTTAGCGAACTGGTGATTGCTTTTCACAATGTTTTTTTTGGTTCTTTTCAACGCATTTTTTTATTTTTCAAATTTTTAGTAAACTTTAATTTTCTTCTGCGATATCATTGCTGCTTTCCTGAAACTGAACATGGTAAAAAGGCATTGATGATGGTTGAAAAAACTTTACTTCAAATGGCTGATGGGGGAATCTATGATCACATAGGCTATGTAAATAGTAGATACAAAATATTATTCACTATACTATACCACATATGTTATCTGCAAAAATCTGTGATTGAATGCTGACGAATAAAAACATGCAACTCTTGTACGAAAGTCGCAATAGGATGATAAACGAAATGCACACTTGCATAGTAAGATAATATATATACATGTTAAATATTCTTTTCATTTAGATTACATGGACTGTATATATATTTTCTTTGCTTTATTTGGTACAAATTTTATTACATTTCTTTTTACGGCAGTAACTTTAGATTTTTCATATTTGTAGTAATTTTGTAGGGATTTCATCGATACTCAACCGATAAATTTTGGCATGTACCACATTTTGAGAAAATGCTTTATGATCAAGGGCAACTAGCTGTTGCATATGCAGACTGTTATGCTACAACTGGAAACGAAAAGCTAAAGCAAACTCTTTGTAACCTTCTTGATTATGTCAAAAGAGATTTGACACATTCTGTAAGTAATTTCCTTTATATTGCAGTCGAAACCAACTAACCCAATTATTTTTCCCTTGCTTTCACCAAAGTCTTGTTAACGAACGTGTCATATTTTGTCAATGTAACAATTGCTTTTTATGTAGATAATACCTGAGATACTGGTAGTTGATGCTACCTACTTTTTGGTAGTTGATGCTACTATTTATTATTTTGGTTCTTTAGAGTGGAGGTTTCTACAGTGCAGAAGATGCTGACTCTCTCCCCAGTCATGATGATAAAGTGAAAAAAGAAGGCGCATTCTATGTTTTTACCAGTGCTGAGGTGAGGGGTTTGTTACATCAATTGAAATTTTGATTTTTCGACTACCAAGATATATTTCACTGGAAATCGTTGGCCAATTGTAGATTCAATGTACAGTATACCATAATCGAAACATAAGTTTTTATTTTCCACTGCCATTTCCAAATGAAATTTGGTTTCCGTGTTTGCAAATACAAATTCCTGCATTGTCCATAAAGCCTCAGATGCTCATTTTTTTCAAGCTGTATGTCAGCAGACCAATTTGTGTCAGCTTTTGTTTACAAATGATTGTATGTTTGTTAGCTGAAAGAAATTTTGCCCGACAAAATTGGAAATACCAACTTGGCCGATATAGTGCAGATGTATTACGGTATGACAGAGAATGGCAATGTATCATTTGAACAGGTAATTTATTTGGTTTTCTCGTTAAGTTCGTGTTTTAAGACATGTAAATTCTTACTTTGTTGATGAATCTTTTCCCGACATCACTTACTTTTGAGTCCATTTCATAAACAGGATCCACACGGTGAACTACGTGGTAAAAATGTGTTGATTATCCGCGCAACTGTTGAGGAGATTGCGGAGAAATACGAAACAACAAGAGATGATGTCATAAGTGGTCTGGAAATTTCAAGAGAAAGAATGTTCCAGAAAAGATGTCAACTTCCACGTCCACATCTCGATGACAAAATGCTCACAGCATGGAATGGTATGCTTAATCACCTACTGTATGCTATACTGTATATATTTGCTGTATACTTCCTTTAGCACTCAGAATCTTTATTATCAATCCAAGAAAGTGATTGCGTGGTTGAACTGGAATAAATTCTTGCCAGTTGAAATACTCACCTCGGTACTGTATCAGAATTTTTTTGTTAGAATGGTTTTGTTAGAAGTTTAGTAAAATTGGTAAGGTTGTTAGACTACATTTTGAAATCCAAGTTGGGTTTATCAGTGCATAATACCCATGACTTTTATTTCTAAAAGACAGTTAAAGTCTAAAACGTTTATAAAAATAAAATTCTGCAAATAATTTTTAGCTCTGATGATATCGGGGTTTGCAAGAGCAGCGTGTGTGACCGATAATGACGACTACAGACAAGTGGCTTCTACTGCTGCACATTTTCTTAAGGTTAATCTCTATGATGAATCTACAAACCTTTTGCTGAGAAGTTGTTACCCAGGACAAGATGGCTCAGTGGAGCAAATGCACGTGAAAAATTGTAGTTTAGAACATCATTTATGAAATAAGTTAAGCATAAATTATGATTTAAGGTATTCCCTTTGTTTATTTACAATGTCAATCATTTATTTATTATAGACTTATGAAACGTTTTCGTTGCTTGTTTTGTTTGTTTTAATGCTGTTTTGCGATTCTAAGTTTTGGTGAGTTTGCTGGCACTTTTTGTAACTTTTTACCCTGTGTTTCAGATCACCACCTATCAAAGGATTTGATGCTGATTATGCGTTCACCATCAGATCACTCATAGACTTGTATGAGGCAACGCATGACGACCGGTGGTTAGAATGGGCTTCTAAGCTCCAGGTTTAGTGCTGAAGAGAATATTAACCAAGATATGTAGCAGATTTTATAATTAGATATGTCAAGAGTGCGGTACCACACTGCCACCACTCGTCCAATGCACTACTCTTAGATATTTGTTTATGCAAAAGTAAAACAATAAAATGCTGACAACGAGTAGTACTGCGATTACTATTAGTGTCTATTGTTGTTATTTTATTTTACTCAGGACAAACAGACGGAATTGTTTTGGGACGATAAAGATGGCGGATATTTCAGCGTTGATCAATCGGATTCATCGATATTACTGCGTATGAAGGAAGGTGAAGGAACTATTCTTGTTTACATCTGACACAGAGAATCCCAAAAACACAACTTTGTGTAACTTAAAATTTTGGAAAACTTGAAGTAAATTAGGAACTTTCGTGAAAATGCCCGCGTAGGCATTTGTAATTCTCATACGTAATTTGTCTCAGATTTTTTGTCACTTCCGTTTTAATGCCATTTTCTGCTGTATTATAGATCAAGACGGAGCCGAACCGAGCGCCAATTCCGTTTCCGCATTAAACCTTCTCCGCTTGTCCGCATATCTCAACCAACCGAAGCTTCAGGAACAATCCGAAAATGTATTCAAAGCGTTTAGCGATAGACTTCGCAAAGCACCATTTGCCCTGCCCGAAATGGCGTCTGGATTGCTGTGGCTATGGAAGGGCCACAAGCAGGTAACTAACGTGTTAATGCTTTCAATCGGTACAGAGTATAGCATAAGGTTTTTACTTAACTGTAATGTATTAGTAATACCTTACGCAAGTTGGACAGATCGATTGTGCTTCTTACAAATCCTTTTGCGAACTATTGTGTAAAATACATTTAAGAGTAGATTGAAATGTTCCGGACAAGATTGTTATAGTTATGAAGATGTTGAAATAAAATAAAGTGTATGATATAGCATTAAACATGCTACCAACCATGGCATTGTTCTCTCCAAGTTATACGATGTATAATATTATATATAATATTGGAACATTGGCAACCAGAAGCCAATTATTAAATTTGCTCCGGCAATGCCATGTGGATAATAATTGATTAGGTTGTAGGCGTTTTCTCGGTCTTTGAATAGCTTAGTGTTGGAATGATACAACACTAATCTACGGAATGAAGAGAGTGAGGAATTTCAAAATGCTTTATTTTGACCTTTGACCGATACTGCACGTTCCCGGTGGTATTTAATATATACTGATAACTCATGCAAAAGTGGAGTAAGAATTTTTGATGACATATTTTTCAAGAAGGCAGTTAGGATTTGCTATAACTTGAAAATAGATTTGTTTGCCAGCACAATGCTTTCTTCGTTTTATTAACTCAATATGGATTCCAATTTGCACTATACGTCTCCATTCATGCGCAGCATTACCAATACCTGTATTAGAGCAAAATGTTTTCCTGTCTTGTCACGTTTCGTGGAATAGTGTTCACAATGTTCCATGACTGCTCGGCACCTCTTTTAAAAATTCCCCATTAGAATCTGTATTGCGAGTAATATTGTTGGTCGGTACAGAAGTAAGATGGAGTAAAATAGAAGTAAAAGTGAGTAGATGTGTTTGTTTGATTTGCATAGTATTTCAGATCGTAGTTTCTGGTCCTGAGGACAGCGATGTTACTAAAAGCTTTGTAATGTACATTGACTCGAAATTTCTGCCGTTCAAGGTGAGCAAGACAAAATGGAATATATTTTTCTATTTTCTTAATTTAAATTATAACATTTTTTTTCTCTCAGATTATTGTTCCATCAAATAAACTGAGTAAAAATGGGGTCGTACATCGACACCTAGCGGGAAACTTGTCCGGTATGATTTCGACTTCCGGTGGCGCTTTAAAGCCTGAAGTTTTTGTTTGTGAGAATTTTACATGTCAACTTCCAGCCAGAAGTTTACAAGAATTAAAGAATATTTTGTGACGTGTGATCAAAAGCAGCTTCTGCCAGTTCTGGAGTGTGTTACTCCGATCACTCAAATCTCAATTTTTCAAATTTAAGTCCAGTTCTTGAATCACCTTGTCCCACCTGTTTGACTTTTATATGATGATTATATGCAAAGTAAAATTTTTGTTTGCAGAGAAACTGTATTTTTTTAGCTTAAAATCAGTAGCTTTGCGCGTTGTCAGTGGCAAGACAACAATCAACCGCTATGTGAGATGTTCCATTATTTTCTACACTATGTGTACTTAATGATTTGACTCCTCCATATGTAAGTGATACGACGTCATGTAAACGAATTCCGTAATTTATATTTGGGATCTCTTCCCCTAACTGTCTATGTTTCAAGTTATGGTCGGTTATGAGTATTTCGTTATTAAGCGTCTTAACTTGTAAGAAGATAAAAAATTCAGGAATGTGTACTAGATAGCCTAAACGTTAAAATATCGGTTAGATTGTTTAAAATTTAAACTGATGTAATGCGTTTTATGCCGAACACTCATTTTAACGCAGCCTACGGTTAACTGGTTTCGCGCCGCCTTCATGATATAACGAAATTTTACACCAGCACACTTGCACCTGATTTGCTTGGTCACGTTTAAGTTACTTCAAGCTGTTTGTAATTATATTGCCTCCGACACTTTTTCGCAAAGTATTTACTTCAGCAAACATTATTTTCTTTGTTACATTACAGAGCATTGCCGATATACATACAGATGTGTTACATTGTGTAACGTTTTGTATTTTTAGATGATATTAGTGTTCCACGTTTTAGACGATGTGTCGTGTTTGTGTGACGCGTTTCAAAGCATCACATTTTGCATCTGCCTTCCCCTAGGCATGAAACGTCTCCTCTGAATTCCCGGAAGAAAATGATACAAGTTTTAGTCTTGGTTTAGCGCACCACCGGGAAGGCCGTTGTATGCTGTTCTTTGTCGTCCATAGATTAACTTTAGCAGGGTTTTGGCTGATGCGTCTTGCCGTTAACGGTGTAAGGCCTGGGGAGAAGTTCAACGCATATATTGTGTATAATATACAAATATAAATATATATATATACATATATACTATACATGTAGGATTTGCAAAATAACGATGATGCAATAAGATATAAACTTTAACTTTTTTACCTAATAAGGAGTAAGCGATTGCCAGAAAAAGCCCTTCAAATAATCAAATTCAATAAGGTGTGAATGAAAGTCTAATCAAAGCGCACAAACAGGAAACTTGACAGTTTAACAACCGCAGAGAAAGTTGTTTGAAAGGTTTTATGAAAAGAAGTTTTACGTTAATAACCATGGCTAAATTGAGCAGGAAATGCGCAAGTCAGTGTACACACCAGGGCAATTAAGACTGCACGCTTATAGTAGCTATATGTGTCTGTTCTGTATAGGTGTTGCTATAAGGTCGATGGCAAGTGTGACAAACGTTCAGGTTTCACATTCCAAGCTTGCTATAAGTCAACGAAAAATTGCTGTAATATGAAGACGGTTTTTAAGATATTTGTCTGTTTTTATTTTTATTTTTTTGGAATAGCGTTGGTGTGCCATTAAAGAAAGAAATACTCGGAAAGAAAATGAACAGCTTGAACTTTCTTATACTGCTTGCTTACGTGCTTTATTCTGCAATAGCAGATGATGGTAATAACTAATAAGTTTTTCACATATTGGTTAGAAATGCTATAAGCAGCGGAAAAACAGAACGAATAAATGTAGAACTTTTCACAGACGAACGGAACCAATTAGCAACAACAACCAAATCAAGTTTCCCGAGATATCGGACCGCGCAACGGCCAGTACCAAAATCCGCGCAAGATATTATAGAAGATTTCGATAGCACCTCGGAGCATACTTTGGTAACCGCCACGACGCATTTGCAAGCTATGCAGAAGCTCCTGGCAGACAGCTCTGAAAATATAGATGCTGAGAATCTTTTAGCTGTCGGAACGACTTTTCTTGATAAAACTCTTCCTCAAAATCTCTCTCAATCTGCGGCAACGGAGCTTGTTGACGAAGTAAGTTACCGTTAAGCCAAGACAGATGTTAATTGGACTTTAGAAGTCTTGATATTTGCATAGTGTTAATTTAGTATAGTGCGTTACCAAGTATCAAAATAATAAGCTTACTCATATCCATATATGGATATGTAAATGTAAAGGATGGAGACACTGTATTGGTGTACCAACTTAATGTCATAACTCGTCGGCATTTTCATATCATGGTGACCTTTTTCAGGGAACCCACAAGCAAAGAATAAAAGATTACGTGGTCAGTTATATGAAACTAACGGGAGACCTCATGAACTTATCCACTACTAACGCCTGGATAGAACTGATCAAGAATTTCAACGGATCAAGTAACAAAATTACCCTTTCAATTAATTATTAAACGCAACTATTTGATCTGTCTTTGTTACTGAATTCTTGCTGTTTAGGCTACATATAAATCTGTAGCATCTACATCGTTACATAATAAACGGACTAATATGTCGTCCAGGAAATAACTTACATTTGTTTAACGTTCTTTAAAATTATTACAGATTATCTAAAGCCAACATCGCTCTTGCCGAAACTGGATGACGTAATCGATTTTTCCGTGCAATCTCTCGACTACGGGGATTTTGAGGAAACGCGTGCAGGCGACAAGACTAGCGCTACAGCCTTGTTGTTTGAGAGCAGCGAGATCAAGTTGAACGCAAGGCTGCTCTTTCAAAATCAATCGCTACGTTTGACCACCTATGGAGAAAAGAGTTCAAGAAGGAAGAGAAGTTATTATCATCAAACGGACTCTGGAGATTTAACGATAATCTCCGCTGTTTACAAGACTCTTCCCGATTTACTGAACGCCATATTGGCAAAGGTTTACCCCCATAACAATAATGATGAAAAATACCCTCAAAGCCTTTGCACCGTCGACGGAGACTTATGTGTTTCCAGAAATTTCTGCTTTAGATCCGGACTTTCTGTGTCTGATTCATTATGTGAGCTTCTTTTTGAGAAATCACCTGCATCCGCCGAAGAAGGTAGGAACATTTCCTACTTACGTTGGTCCTCCAAAATAGTCTTTCCACCAGGATCCAAAGTCATATCAGCATCTGCCTACGATAAATCTACTAATAAGAAGTCGATGCCTGTGAGTTTTGATGTACACTATTCAAGCGATAACTTCAAAGTTGACGCAGTACAGAAGTGTGTGTTTTACAACACCACAACTCACGCCTGGTCTGACTACGGTTGTGAGCTTTTAAACTTTAGAGAAAATTCGTATTCCTGCTATTGCAACCACACTACCAACTTCGCAGTAATGTTGATGTTGCCGATAAATTGCCACAACGAAAGTCGTGATTCGAAATTTGCTGGTGAAGAAAATTTAGCTTGTAGCTCAGTTTTAAAGGTAAGCACCTTACTTAACAAGCTTACTTATCATATAGGCCTATACTGAGTCCTTTTTATCAAATTGTTTGCACTATTATTGTGCGACACAGTATTTGAAACTAAAATACGAGTTTTCTGATTGTTTCTAAGTGCATGCATTCAACGTGTGCCTGGATTTTCGTATAATGCGTTTTTAGTAGAAAACCCTCGTGTGCGTTTTTAGACGCGCTTGTATTTATGAATGTATTTTAATGATTTTGCTGTTTTTTCCTTGGCCCAGGTGCTTACAGTTGTGGCCGGGATAGTGTCGGTGATATTTTTATTGATCGGGATTATTTTTCTTGGACTCGGAAGACGCAACTCGGAAATAAACGAGGAACGAAATTCAATCCATCTTTGTCTCGCTCTGTCCATGCTTCTATTGCATCTCGTGCTCTTCCTGGAAGAGCTGACTGTCAAGTTTGTTTATCCAATACCGGACCTTCTGTGCATTCTTCTCGCATTTACTGGCCATTATTCTCTATTGTGTAATTTCACCTGGATGACACTCGAAGGGTCCTTGCTTTATCTCAGCGTGGTAAAAGGTTTCTTGGAGGGAAAAACCCTCGGTAAATGGAATCACGTGGTCGGATGGGGATTACCCTGTCTTATAGCAGGCAGTACTATGGCTGTTGGCTTGGCGACAAACGGTAAACGTAAATGTAGAACCCTCAATAGGTCAAAGGTTTATAGTATTCATTCACATTGGCTTGATGTCTTTCTTCTGTCAAAACAGGCTTATACCTGACAAATTCAGTTCCCTTAAATGCAACTTTGAAGCGGAATAATGAAATCGAAGGTATATGTGATACATAGGATAATACGCTGATTCCATGCATGTACATTGGAAAAATGACAGGCTACAAAGCTCTAAGAATAGGCAACATTTAACAGAATTAATTTTGAGCTTAAAAAGCAACATTTTGGAAACGGTTACCAGCAGTTCTTTTATGCCAATGTTTTGAGTCTTCAATTGAATTTATAGTTACAAATTATACTAACTTACTATTCAATATTTTAGTACTGCAGTCCTTTGCAAATTTAAGTGGCGTCAGTGTAGTCTAACCCAACTGGTCTATAGACAGGGTTACCGTTCCGTGCTTATTTCTAAGATTTGTGCTTGTTTTCAAGTATTTTTATTTTTAGGGCAAAAGTTACTACTTTGGGCATTTCGACACCTTTAGTATACCATTTTGTACCAAAAAGATACCAAAATTAACAACATGCAAATAGTGTTTCGCTTTTTATTAGGAAAATTGGTTGCTTTCTCCTGTTGTGCACTGTTTAAGGTAGTATTCTTGTTTCATTTCCTAGTCGTGCTTACTTTTGAGTCGAGACCGATGGCAACCCTGGGTATAGGCCCTATGTGTAGTTTGTAAAATACATGATATGGCTGACACAAAGAAAAAAATCGATATTAGCTCTGTTTGCGTTTTAGGTTTCCACGTCTGCCTGTTATCATCGCATTTGCGCTGGTCTTCTGTTGCGTTGGTGCTTGTGAGTATGCTGATAAACACATGGATTGCTTGGGCCGTGATTCGAGTAATATTTCGTCTAACCAGAGAAAATCGTCATTACGTGGTATTTACATTCCTTAAGAAACTTAGCTTTTTGTGAAAAAAACAAAGCTTCATACTTTAACTTCCAGCAGACAAACATTTAAACAAGAAACTTTTTCTACATCAGCCCTCCGACCAGACAAAGACCTTGTACGAAGTAAATGTCAAAGCGATTAAGAAGTCCCTCATAGCTTTTTGCAAACTTTTTCCCATCTTGGGATTACCATGGATACTCGCCCTCGTTGCGTCATTCCTGCCGCCGACGTCGGCTTGTCGCCTGCTGATAGTGCACAGCGTTGTAAATGGTGTACAAGGTACCTTTAAAGATTCCTACATAAATTTAAAAAAAGGATATTTCAAATAAATTGTAGTGCAAATGCAAATTGCAAAGGGGTATAATGGGTTTTATAGTATTTATGATGGTTTTTGATCAACAGCATGCGTTTTACGTTTAGGTCCAAAAGATACTTCAGAGATCAACGTTTTGAATTTGTATTTTTCAGGAGCGTTCTTCTTTTTCGTGGTTGTCTACACCCGGGATTATAAAGAAATCCTTCTCCTAGCTTGTGGCAGGATGCGTCACAATGTTCATTAGGCCTACTGGTTGGATTCGCTGAAAATTCGAAGGAGTTACGATTTTCCAGAAACTACAACCGATCGAGGATCTTCATCCATAAGTTCTCAAAGATAAAAAGCTGCAAACGATTTTTTCTGATGCATAAAGTTTAAAAATTTGAAATTCTTGAAAAGGCTATCATTGGCTCGTCCGGTTGTGTTATGAAATTGCTTATGTTGTTGTAAACAAATAAAAACAATCAAGTCCTTAACCGTATTTCTCTTTCTTCTAAAAGAGATCTTTTCCCATGAGTGAGTATATAACTTACAACGTCGTTTTGAAATTTTTAACATACTTAATGAGTTTGCTTCCAAAAAGTGTTTTTACACACCCGCGGCCAATTTCATTTGCTTTTAGTCGTTATTTAAGTGACTTTTGCTTTTCAAGTATGACAATCATATTTGCGCCCTTGTATTTTTGCCTCTACGCAGAGGTGTAATAACGCTGAGTTGATAAGCAATATCTCTTTCTTACGTCAGTTACTATATACGTCTTCGTTGCTTAGCGACACCCTTCGATGAATAGGTAAGTCACCAAGACGCGAGCCGAACGAACAAGGCAGTTACGAACACCATACATCACGGCAGCTTTGATCGTGCGACTGACGTTTCTGTGACGTACATGTTGACGTCAATTTCCGTTACATCTAACTAAGTCAAGGTATATTACCAAGAAGAAACTAAGGTTTAAAGCTTTGCTTATGATTTAATTATCTTGTTGACGTTCAAGTCAACCTACTACAGTATATTGTAACCACTTCCAAATAACTGGCCGTCATGCGAACCTGTTCCCTTTAGTAAGGTGCAGGCTTCATGCAAATAAAGGAAAAAAATCAATAAGACGAGAAAAAGGTTTTATTACATAGCCTATCGAACTGGTGGTTATTTACAGCATGTAGAATTTCTTGCTCTGCAAATATTGGTACAAAGGACGAAAAATAACCCTTTTTTCGCTTAAATTCCTTTATGGGCAGCTGGTATCGATTGCCGGACGATTTTGCTGACAGATTTTTGGTGGATTCGGAAAATTTAGACCTGAAATCGATTTTAAAAATGTTTTTTTCATCTCGATTAGGTTAGCGGGGGTTTTGGTAGATTTTGGGGTTCTTTATGGTATTACTTATGAAGCGAAAAAATTATCATTGTCCTTCGTTGGGTCAACCCAAATTTAGTAAGTTTTAAAATAAAAATTTACAAACTAGGCCTACTTTAACTTTTGGTTGAAGATTTTACAGAAAGTTTTCCGCATACAAAACACTAACATCATTGATTTAACGCCAAGCGACTTGTTACTATATTTTATTTTTGCTGCCTTGTAAACACTATACAGCATTTTATAATTTGAGTTATCTTCAGTATTTTCCCAATAGGAAACACTTGAACCCCCTTATTTTGCTCATTTCTTCCATATCTAACGCCCATTAAAGCCCAAGTAGTCAGAAACGTTATTTTCGACCATTTAGAGGTGATCTTTGTGATCTTGCACGCTTCCTTTCAATAAAATTCTGCCTCTATCTATTACACAACATCAATATTCTACACATTCCCACTCCACTTTGAACTATCGCTTTTCGAGTTACGTATGTCCGGCGTTTACATGACTGTAAGCCTGTCCCTCCTGTAAGGTCTCCAATTTATACCATATATTTCCTTACACGTTGAACAACTACGACCAACCAATTCCGACCAGAGAGCAAAATAAAATCATTGTTACCGTCAGCGAATTCTTTTTTATGAATGATTAATGCTGCTAATATTCTTCTTGAACCTGTAAAGATGGCAGACTGCGTGTAGCTTTGTGACGTCATAATGTCGTTACATCCTCGCAGCATGGGGCAGATGGTGTTCACAGGGTACATTGTTTGTTTGACAAGGAAAGACTGTAATCATTGTGCAAACAAAAGCACATGGCCTTCTGTTAGTTTATAATGACGACTGAGGAATATGGTTTGAAATAGCTTGTAGACCTAATAGATAAATTTGACGTAATCTTGTTTTATTGGTAAAACTATAACAGAGTGCATCAACTCTTATTTTTATATGTCCACGTTTTATCTCAACATTTTTCCTTTCGAACACTTCTTGCTCAAAAAACTTCTGTTTGACAATTCTCACCAAATGCCAAACGTCAAGTAATATATAAAAAAACTTCCTAGCAGGCAAAAAAGTGTCAGTGTCAGTGAACGAAAAGACATCGTTATCATTATGTAGGTTGGTTGAAAACATGATCTTCCAGTTAAAATAAAATTTGAAACTGATTTTCATGTTCCATAAAGATTCTGGCCCGCTTGCGAGCTATTTGTTCGTCTAAAGAAGAATCCAAATATACATCTTCTGATTACAAAGAAATTGTAAAACGAAACGGCTGTGCCACGGGCCGGCACAGTACGTCTGGCACATGTTCTGCGTTAAAAATTCGATTATGTAATAAAATAGCAGTCATTCAAGTGGCTATAAATATAAATCCGATACGAGGTGGTAATATACGCTATTGATTCGTTTTCCTTACGTTCAGCAGACGGCTGATCAGCTGAAAGACGGTCAAAGACAGATTTCTGCGGAACAAAGAAAAAACCACAATTCACGAAATTCACTATTCACATTGCGCAGTAAGTTAAATTAACATACGAATCATATAACAAAGATTCCATTCATATACTGCAATAACATTCATGTTATATACTGAAAACTTTTTAACTCATAAAAAATCCTGCTCGTTCTCGAAAGGGCCCATTTGTTGCCCTATTGTTCTCGAAAGTTCTCGTTCTCGAAAGGGCCCTATTGTTCTCGTTTATGAACATGACAGGTAGGCCTATACCTGCCATTGTACACGCTCGCTGAGACCTTTAGCACGAGTGGTACTGTCTCACACATGAAAGTAACACCAGCATTAAATCATTGACAGGCGATAATCTATGGTACTAGGGTCGGCCTTAGTAAGGGCTGTGCCCACGTAAGTGCTGATGAAGGGCCCCTTGCCAATTTTAAAGAATTTAATTTGTTAATGTTAACATTAAAAAAATATCAACTCTTGCAAATTTGCGCAAAATAAAAGCTAAATTGTTATTTTTGTTTTGGTGCTAAGCAGTGCGGGACCAAACGCAGTCGCATCGCTCACATTGACAAGGTCGATCCTGTATGGCAGGGGTGTTCAAATGATTTCTGCCATGATCCACCACAACCAAACCTGACAACATGATGATCCACTAAATATGAATAGTAAATATATTGGACATGCTTTAATTTTTATGGTGCTTTATTCATGAAAATGTACCCTACAACATATTAATAACTTTGTAATAGTCAAAAGTGAAGTGTGCTACAGCTGCAAGATTATTTCAGTGAGAAAAATGATGAGTTGGTTTAGATCTCACAATAGCGTCGAATCGGGGCTTTCTGTCACTTACTGATATCCTCATAAGCTCATGAAGATGAGCATTTGTGAGTCTCGTTCTATGCTTGTTTTTTACAAAATTCATTGATGAAAACAACGACTCACAAAGGTACGTAGAAGCGAAGCAAGTAAGGATCCTTCTAGCCAGCCTGGTTATAACTGGGTACCTTTCCAAGGTTACAAGTGATAACCAAAACACATTTGGATCTGCGATACAAATCTCATCTCCTTTAAGATTACACAGTTCTACCTGCATTTTAGACACCAGCAATGCATATTCAGTGGAAAGTTGTGTTTTCCAAGTGCCATCAACATCAGCAGACAGTGGATGTGAAATTAGCTCTATAACTGAACTGATTTCATAAAATTCCTTGAACCTGTTACAGAACTCAGTGTCCAAATTTTCCAGAAATTCGACAAAGCATGACCAATCATTATCACAGCTAACGCAATTCTGCATTTGCACAGACCACATTGCACATGTAATAGTTTCGTCACAGACACCATTCACATTGCACACATAATAGTTTCGTCACAGACACCATTAAGTTCGCACACCAGCATCGTATTAATAACAATGACAGCAGGGAGCAAGATCGACAAAAGTAGCTTTCTGAGTGCAAAGAATTTAGTACGGAAAGAAATAAAAGTGTTGTTCGCATATTTTAGCAACTCAAAATTAAATTGTTATACTACTATATATCGCATGCAACGGAGAGCTGCTCGCGTACCACCTGAAAAGCCCCAGCTTAGTAGCAAAAACATCTGGCTTCCTGTATATATCATAATTGTAAAACTAAAGAAAGTACATGTAGTGTAAATTATGTATTTCTACAAGTGATACATTTCTAGAAGTTTTTTGTTTCGCCGCGGCCCCCCCCCCCCCCCCCCGCTGTGCAGAAAACCAGCTGACCGCGAGAAGAGAAGACAAGAGAATAGTTAGTCGAGTTAGTGGTGTGTAAATGAGTAAACGAAAACGATACGCTTCAATGCTGAGAGGGAGCAAAATTATGCTATTATAAATTCAAAAAATTAATTTCAACCCTGGCAATTAGTATCCACATGAAAAGTGAAAGTTTTTTTGGAAAAAAAAAGTTTCTCTTGAAAAAAAAAACTTTTTTTTGAAAAAAAAAGGAAGTTTCAAAAGTTTTTTTTTCAAGGCTACATTTGAAGATCCATATAAAAAGTTGAAAAGATCCGGATCCGGATCGCGATCCGCCATTTGAACAACCCTGCTGTATGGTATACAGTAAATTTATTTTGACACTTACAAATGCGGGTTCCCCCTATAAAGATTTTGAATGTAACAATGGCATTTTTAATTGTTAGTGCTGTTTAAACTAAATCCCAGCACCCTCAAGTAAGTTTTTAAAAATCATTAACTGTTGTTTAAAATCGGTTTTTAAAAATGGATGCTTAGAAGTAACGTTAGTGTGCATGGCAAAATACGCGTAGATGAGGTCTAGCTTGGTAGCTTAACGCACATGTTGTCTTGCGCTCAGGTTTATCAACATATCGTTGCGCTAAATACGCTCTCTAGCACCACTGCACGGACAGACGATTTGTCGTTAATCTCTGTCAGGAAGAAAGTTGGCGTTGTAGTGAGCGAAAAGCAAAAGTCGTGAACAAGCGACCAGAAGGAAAAAACATCACAGGTTGCTATTTTGATTTTGAATGCTCTGCGTTATCACCCCTAAAGGAGTTTTAGAATTGTTTAGCCGGGACGCGAATCGTTTGCCTCCGGGAAAGGAAAATCTCCACCCCAGTTTAATTGACAGCTTATAGTGGTCAGCTCTGAGAAGCAAGCAAAGGTAAACCCGGATTGCTTAAAATCGTCACCGCTATTGGTCTATTAGTGTGTGCGTGTTCATCTACTTCTATGACGTCACAATTGTAGGATTACAATTGAACTGACTATTCCTGCTATATTCACGTGTTGATTCCTGTGATGAATATTGTATTTGATTGGTTTAGGCTAGATTCTTTTGACATGTTTTAATTAATCTCCTGTCTATTTATTAAATTAGTGACTTTTATTACGGAAAGATTTGACACAAAAATTGTCAATTAATTTTAGTGCGGCTTATTTTTGGCGGTAATTTGTTATTGCATTGCATTACCGCAGTACTGGTGTCAGAAAATTGGCTGTGAAATGACATAAATCTGAAGCTTGGACGCAGATTTTACAGTAAAAATGCCGTACAATATATTTACATGCCTCTGCAATCTACAGCTTTTTGATTCGCTTTTCTTCAAATTCAATTTAAGGTTCTCACACTTCCATTTCACGTCTGCATCCACTCACTAACCCTGTTGCCGGACAACGGGCGCGTGATGACGTACAACGTCGATATTACGTCGCGCTGAGCTTGTCTAGTGTCTAAAGACTGTCCTCTACCGGACTATGATTAATGAAGAGTTTTTGCGACAAGGGGCGCTGATGATTCCATTTGAGCTTCCGACCAGAAAACTTTTTCTTTGCATCGGCTGCATGGCCGAGGACCGAACCCGCTACTTTCTTGCTGGAAGGTAAAGATTTTACAATCAAGTTAGATTAAATATTTTATTTTGCTTTAAATTTTAAATACATATCTTTCGAAATGGCCTGAAAAAGTCAAAAACACGTTCCACTAATGTGCCGCTTCACCCGCATCCTCGGCCGGCGCCTCAGTTCCAGACTTTGTTAGGTGGCTTAAGGCCGTTAAATTACATATGGGGTTGGGGTTAGAGGGTGTGGGTGGGGTTGGGTTGGGTTTAATGGTTTCAAAGTATAGGCCAAGAAATAGTCAAGAAATAGCCAAGAAATAGGACCTAGAGCGACTGAAGGCCTTGGGTTGTTTTAGAGTGGCTTATGGCCTTGAATTGGATTAAAGCGGCTTATGGCCGGGGGTCGAACCTGGAACCTATCGCACCGAGTGCAGTGTCGAAGGACACGAGTTAAAAAGTGGCAACTACAAAGTGCTATAAATTAACGTATTTTATCATGCATCAGATGTAGGTTCATGAAAAAAGAAAAGCTCTGCTCAGGCTATGCAACGGTATCCACCAATAAAGTTAAAAAGATATATAACCATCAAATGTCTTTTTAAAAAAGCCTACTGTTCAAATCGATGAGAAAATGTCTAATGAAGTTATTTGCGCTCCAAGTTAGGACTGAATTTGCAGGCTTCGGACTTTGAACCGGGAGCCTTTGGTTTGTTGTTTGCTGAGGTTTTTTCGGCGCCACGGTGAGCTACACAACCACCACCCAGTCAAAAATTATGTAGGTTTTATCTATGGGCCTTACATGGCTGCGAAGTAGCATGTATGGCTTATGTGTGGGCTTACTGAGGAATGGCCAAATCATTAAATGCCAAACAAGGGCCATACATGGCTTTTGTCTGTGAAAATGCAAAAACATTTTTATTTGACTATATCTACTTCATCGTGATAACAATTGTAGTTTTTGTTGCATTTCATTATCGTATAGTTCAATATTTCTGTATAAATTTTCTCAAAACCTTTGCCTAACTTTATGTGCGAAAAATGCTGCAGTTTGTAGTTTTTAAAAGCTGAAATAGAAGCAAACAGTGTATTATTATTTTATAAAGCAATGAAAGATATCTTTCATTTCAATTCAAAACGTATACGCATTTACGGTTACGAAATTGCTGTTTTGATAATAACGTTTAAGAAAAATTAGAAGTCAGTAATTTATTGAACTTTTAAAAACCCAAATAATAAGATGTTAATTGGCAATCAGTCTATTCATACGTTTAAATCAATGTCATTATAACACAATATATATACAATATATAATAATCTTTTAATAGAAAGGTATTGTTTAAATTAAGAAACTGTTTATAAGATCTTTATAGTTTTCGCGCTCACCTGTCATGCTAAATTGAGCCATCAAAAACGAACCAATCAGAAAGTAGTGTGGACACTACCCTTTGACTTGTTCAACTTGCGCCATTTTGCGATTTATTAGCCATGCCGATGTTTGGTATAAATCGTTTTGATAGTGCATGTTACAAAACAGGATTCTCTTAGCAGTAGGCGAGATTTTTGTAGTTTTTGTTCCTGCAAAGCTCCTTAAGCGCTTGATCAATGTTTTTAAGGTTTGCCAAGTAACTGGATAATGTGTGTGAGTTTTTCACTGAAAGTAGGTTAGGCCTATGCAGGCTGTTGTTAAACAGCCTATAGCGGTTAGGTTAGAGAATGGGTATGCAAAAAGTTGATTCTAGCTATTTTCGGTTTAACTGGAGTTAAATTTAGATTACAAGATGTACAGTGTATTTAGGTTTTACAGTGTACAGGTTGTACAGTGTATGTATTTAGGTTTTAAAGTTTAGGTTACTCTGTTATAACATTTAAGTTAGGTTGACAAGAAACTGTGAAAAATAGCTTTGAATGAACAATGTTTTCCGGTGTAATAGTGCTGCATGTTTTTTAAGTAGGTTTGGGTAAAATTAAGTATTATTAGGCGTAATTATGTTTCAAGATATGCAGACTATAGCGAATAGGTTAATTTTTTATTTTGGTAATCAGTCGCACGCTAAACTTTTATGTAAACAAAACTATTCGTACTGTCATGTGCTGACGATAAGGAATAGGCCCAGCCGAGATAGGCTAGACCAGGGGTGGGCAAACTTGTTCAATGAAAGAGTCACTTGCGGAAAAATATAAACACCAGCGAGCCGAAAAATCAGTAATGATTGTCAATTTGGTTATTATAGGCTATTATTAGTAGTCATTTTGGGATATTACTTTTTAGCTAGAAGACCCATAAAAAACATGTCGGCGAGGTACACTTTGACAACCTTTGCCTTAGAGTATAGAATCTATACCTGAAAACAATGTCGAATTCTATATGTAGTGTTACGTCATAAACGAAATGCTGGCCTAAATAAAGAAAGAATAGACAAAAACGTTCATAAACGGTACTCTTGGTAGCCTTTACAATTTTTTGGGAAATTTACAGTTCGACTAGAAGAGCCACAAACAACATGCATGCGGCTCGCGCCGCAGTTTGCCCACCCCTGAGCTAGACCTTGCTTGACTTGCTATAGATAGATTTATTGTAACCAGGTGTTTGTATGGTAGCCTACCAAGTATAAACCTAATGTATTATAGCCAAGTGCAATTAAATAAATATATAAAGGTCACGTTTTTGCCTTTTACAGCAGATGTTTTGGGACACACTAAAAGGCTGAAATTGAAAACAGTGTTTCCCAACTAGGCCTATTATCTTCATTTCAGCATTTTAGTGAGATCCGATTTATTTCTTCCAATAGCCTGCAAGTTTCAGATTAATAATATAGTATATCTAAGTTGTATATATATTTTTATCTGTATACACTTCTAACAAATATATTTGTGGTCAGAAATAAGTTAGTGGAGACATACCATTCTGTGATATATAGCCTACTATGAAGGAATTTGTGTTTGTCAAATTCCAAGATGGCACATCTGATGTTGTCCACAAGAAGTGGCTTCATGGCAACAATAAATGTTATTGGCCACCAAATGAATCTGATGTGCAGTTGTTAGTGAAACAGAAAGCTGATGCCAAACCAGAGTGGCAACTATTTTTCTGTGGAATATTGTGTCAATCAAGTAAGTTTATTGTTTTTTTTGTTTGCCTAAGAAAAAGTAGTTTTAACATAAATTACATAAAAGAATATATTTTTACCAGTATATATGTTCTTTTCAAGAAACATATGAAGGTTGTTTACGTAAAGCTTATTCAAGTGGTCATGTTACACCAAGACAAAGTGATTCAGATGGAAACATAACTGAGACCAGCAACCTAGATTTTGAAAATGGACAAGTCCAAACGCAAACAATTAATTTGAACCATCGGAGCGCTCCCAAAAGGTATATACAAGTGATTTTTTGTATGTGCAAACAGGTGGCTAAAGCTAAGCTAAGCTGAACTTGTCCTTTGCTTGCACCATTATTAATTACAGTACCACGATTGTGTTGTTTTGGTACAGTCTGTCAATTTTGTGCAAATCACGCATTGTTGTATACTTATTGTTTTAAACAACTGAAATAAGCAAGTCAAGGTTTTTTTGAGAATGGTTGCAAAAAGAGCATGTTGGTGACGTTGAGCATCACTGTGGTACTGATACTATATAGATATATATTACTGTACTGCGGTACTTTTTCAGTACCGTTGCCAGTACCATCAATACTTTTGTAAAAAAGTATGGAATCCCGTACCAAATAACTTTTCTGTAGAAATTTTTGTCAGTTTCGGTACCTGGTACTTTTAAGGTGATTGTTTTTAGGTTTAGAAAGGAATGTTTTTCAAAAGTTCATTTTAATTAGATTAGGTCTAAATTTTATATTGGTAACAATAAGGTACATAAATGATAAAATAAATATACGTAAATTTTCCTTGCGTATGTTGCAATGTTAATACATGTATAAGTGTTTACTTGTTTTTTAAGGTTGGCTCAAAAGCTTGGACCCTTGAGCAATGAACCACCACATAAAAAGCAAAACATGCCTCAGTTTGTGTCATATTCACATGAAATTTCACTTTTAAAAGCTGATATTTCCTTGCTCCATCTGAACGTTTCTGGGATTGAGGATAAGCTGGACTCCCTAATGTCACTTTCTTTGTTACAAAAGAATGAATAGCCACCAATATTTTTACCAGCAGAAACGGAAGAAGAACTTCAGGAAATTATTGAGCAAGTGAGGGTGATGATTTGGGTTAATTTACTGTAATTGTTGTACGTAAAACTGGCAGCAACTTCCAGGAATGCAATTTCAGTCAATTGAGACATTATGCAATGTGAATAGGATGTCAAGGAAATTGCCACACGAGTAGAACATGCTGACGTGGTGGCAACGACAAGGAATTTTATAAAGCTCTTCATGAAAAAGAAGGTGGCAATGACATACTCTCTGACAAGATTGGGCTATGGGAGGAAGAAAGTGAAAAAGTCATTTGTAGAGAGCAAGCTATATCAACTTCTTCTCAGTAAGTCATTGTTAAAAGTTGTCATACGGTTACCGAAGGGTTTTCAACTTTATTAACGTTTCCCATTTTTTTGGATTTTGGATGCTTGTGACCCAACTTTTTGTTACACAATGTCACAGGTTAATGAACTGATTATATTAATTAACTGAATTAATTTCAAAGTTGTCAGTTTTCTTATTTGTTTACTTTACTTTACTGATCTTATTTTATGCGATTGAAAGAAACTTTTTGTATTTTTTTGAATGCTACTTTCATAATTTGGATATTGTTTTGCTTTCATCCCATTTGGTTCTAAAATTTAAAATCTATGTGTATCTTTTTAGGTGTTTTTCAGCACACTGTACATAAACACACTGGCTCAGCTTCTATTGGACGAGCCGTTTCACAAGTTTTGGCCGGCAGTAGAGACTGGGAAGGGGGAAGAAATGAAAGACGCAGTAAATCCAGTGATTCTGGTGAAAGCACTGAACCTGTGTCCTCAGAGTCTTCCCCAGAAGATACCACTCGGTTGGACACAGCCTGATAAGACTGGTTTTAGGAACAATTCTGTGCATGCTATTTTCATTTCACATTCCATGACATTTTCATTTGAATAAACGCTTTATTTTGATCTTTAAACGCAGTGCTGTTTTGATTAAGCAAATTTGAAAGGTGTAATCTGGTTTGGCCTGTCGCCATACGCCGGGTATTTATCAAGGGCGTTTCATTGGCGATTATCTTAGGGCCAGCTTATAAACTTCTTGGGCATCTATATCTGGCCGGTCAACTTTGCAAACATACGCCAGGTATATATCATGGGCGATTATCTTGGGGCCAGCTTAAAAACTTCTTGGGCATCTATATCTGGCCGGTCAACTTTGCAAACATAAGCCAGATATATATCTAGGGCGTTTCATTGGCATTTATCTTAGGGCCTAACTTGGACCCATGATAAATTATCTCTGGCAAACGAAAATTTTTCTGTCTGGGCAGGTAGATATTTACCTTTTGACCTTACCAGTGGGCATGACTCTTAAAATACTTTTATAAGAATGTGGGTAAGTTTCAACTATATTGACTTCTGTCGCACGCTACGACATTGGGAGTTTTGTCGGTTTACGTCAGCGCTGGGGCAGGGATTTGAAACGGAAACTTGTACAACCTGGGGTGGGAATTAATCGTGACTGTTGTTGGGTTTGGTGTGAAAAAAATCGTTGTGCTTTATAGTTAGAAGCAAAAAGAATCAAACATGAAAGCAGGGTGGGATTTGAACTTGGGACTTCTGAACTGCAGAAAATCAATTAAATGGAGGCGTCATTACACATGTGCCATTACACCAGTGATTAAAAATATGTTGGATAAATTTTCAACGATTTAAGCCTCCTTTTGCATAGAAGCCTCTACGTCAGTTTAGACAACAGTTTGGGGCTGAAGGGTTTCAGCTTCAATCATTACTTTTACTTGAGCGCTGCGTGATCGTTAAAAATATTTTGATTCATATCGTGGATGGAGCCAAGTAGAAATATCGCATAAGTTTGGTGTTTCGGATTTGGGTAGGAAGGAGAATCTTCTTGGATGCTTTCATTGTCGGTCGAAAGGTCTCACATTGAGTGCTATCGACAACTGCCTCATTTTTCCCTAAATATGAATATTTGGTGATCAAGCTTTTGACAAAAGGTAACAAACTAGCTACTGTAACGTATTGATCTACTTCAATAAATTTAGTGGCTAAATTCCGTGACTCCAGTTGTACAATACAAAACAGTACAATATGTGCATTGCTCTATGGGAAAAGGTGTGGTGGATTGGTTTCTAGACTGGCCTAAGCCAAGTCTACTGTTTGACTCCGAGCTAATTGTCTTTGACTCCGTTGCGTTTACTGTCTCTATATTGCTTCTTAAATCAACACCAACTTCATAAAGTCTGATTGTTATATTGTCCGAATAAGTTGTATCGAATTAGCAATAATTACACCATGATCCCACTTTCATAATAATTCAGTAATAACTTCAATTCAGCAGAACAAGGGAAATAGCTCAGAGAAGAGAGAATTTCCACGAGCCCAGAGAAGTACTAGCAAGTCCTGAAGGGACAAGCCCTTGCAGAGCCTCGCCGGCCAGAGCATCCCCCCCGCATTTTGAACCAAGCTTAACGTTTTATATCATACACGTCAGCCAATCAGCTAACGCCATGTTCTATTATTACACTGCTACCATAAAACCACGTATCGCATACATTCTACGTCATTAAATGTTTCATCAAGTACACTCAACTATACACCGTGAATACAAGGTACTTGAAAATACTTCAATCTGCGTCAGCACGCTACAAGCTTTGCAAACATTATTATCTGCCTGGAGAAAAACAAAATCTTATGCAATGCCAATGTATAAATTATTATTGCAATGTTTGGGCTATCCGAATGCCACAGCTCAATCCTAAAGCCGTTTTAGTAAATATTCAAGTGCCGGTTTTCTGGACGCTTTTATTGCTCAGCTGTGGTGCTGAACTGTTTTAGCACTTTCTCTTTTCACGAAATATGGCAATCTCATCGTTGGCGATGCAACTTTATTTGGGAAAAAACGATTCTTTATCAGCTAACTTATTTTGTTTTACCTCAATGTCAGTTGTTTACCAGTCACAAATAGGCAATTTATAAAATTGTATTTACCTAATAACGTTAATGTAAGCGCCTAAATTTACAGATTGTGTCAGCTACTGTTGACAAGTTGTTCTTTCATGTAGACCTAATTTTTTGGCTTAGAAGAGCATTTGCTATATAAACCGAACCGTCGGTATATATTTGCCAAGTACCAGTAACGACGATACTTTCAAAGTACCGACTGCTCAACGAGTCCTTGTGGACTTATTTAGTTAGCTATTCACAGTGTGAGTTACCTGTTAACCACCTTCAGTCCGATGCACCATTTCTGTTGCATTTTTGGTTGTAGTTGCTGGAGGCTCAATATCTAGCTCAATTCCACGCAAACCATTTAAATTTTAGTCAATAGCAACACTTAACAAACCTAATAACTTAATAAGTATCAGGGAAATGTTAATAACAAAGTGATCATCATATTTTATCTTCTTTTTTAGTTGACTAAATTAGGCTAATGCTGTACCGGTAGTTATGATGTTGATTAGCTTTTTCAGAGAATGTATGCTTTTAATGATTAGATTAGTTGTCAGCGTATTTGATCAACGTAGTATTTCAATCCGGCCAGAAAAATCTCCTTTGTTAGAGGTAATACCGGTATTGATGGTTTTGATGATGCTGTTAGATTTCTTCTGTTGGATGACAAGGACATGAGTGACAGTGAAATGAATGATTTACTTGAAGAGCAGGATGATATAGATCCTGATTTGGATGCCTATTTTGGCATGCAAGCTCTGCTAAGGCCTGCAAATACAGGTTTTGGCACTGGAGGAGGATGGTACTGGATGTATATCGGTATGAATTTGAATGGGTTCATGCAGATTCCAATAATTTTAAACACATATAATTAATTTTATTACAATTCAAACGTTTAAGCACTCACTAAGACATTTAACTTTAGTATAGAAGAGCTTGATAATATTGCTGATTTGCGTTAATGGTGCACAGCAGTATGGCTGATTATTAGAAGTATATTGATTGTGTAAAAGTGCATGGGTTTTGCAAACGGAACTTTTTAATAGATGTCATGAACTTTATCACAGGCGTCACACAAAACATCACTAAAACCGCCGTCAATATAGGAGGCTTTTTCAGTAATAAAATACTCAAACAATGCTTTTTAAATATCATGGTGTGCAAAATGCATTTAACGTAATAGAAAGACATGGACAAAAGCACTTCATACCGTTAACGTAGGAAAGTCAAACTATATGTCAGTAATAGCAACATACGGTACTGTAGTTAAAAGCTGTTCAACTTTATGCATAGGAAAGCTGCCGTATTGTCCAGTTACTTTTGTCCCAAATCCTTTGTACTGTAGCGACCCGGCTAAGTGGCTGGAGAAAAATCTTCTCTCCGGCGGAAAAGGAAAGCTCCCTGTTGCCGCCGAGGTGACTTTCAATTGCACGGTGGATTATGGGGAATTCCTGGTGGTAATACATTCCCTGATCAACAGAACGTGACCTGAAAGTAGCATCGCCGGTAGAGTGCATGAGTTCCGTTACAAAACGACCGACCTGTGCAAAAAAAACAATACGTTTTTTCAAGTACCATAAATCCCATAAATTATGATTGTGTTAATATGTGATTAGGTGACCATTCAAATTTCTGTTATACGGACCATCGCAATAACGAATCACTACAATCTTACATTCGAACTGTATGTTCCGACGAAATAGTCGCTTTGCGATAAAATAACTAAATCACAAACTAATGAAACGAGTTCTTCCTCCGTGTATCGTCCGAAAAAGCCTTGTCTCATATCTTTTAGAGATTTCTTATCGTTTGGTTGATACAGAAAGTCGTAGTTTGGGTATCTAAAACCAGATTGACCGGGTTAAACAAATGCGTTAAATTTTAAAATAAACTGAGAAATCATGACATTGTTATCGATATTACCGTAGCCACATATTTATAGTTACTTGCGACGGACATCAGGTATCACATGCGCCAGATCGTCGCTTGCAACGTAAATGTTTCTGGTTGAACTGCTACCTGCACTTCTCAAACTGTTGTCAAACCAATCGATAATGTGTTCCTGTAATAGTTCGTTTTT
This sequence comes from Clavelina lepadiformis, assembly GCF_947623445.1. Taxonomy (NCBI): domain Eukaryota; kingdom Metazoa; phylum Chordata; class Ascidiacea; order Aplousobranchia; family Clavelinidae; genus Clavelina; species Clavelina lepadiformis. The sequence goes on along the minus strand of NC_135248.1, from coordinate 4,128,021 downwards.
GTAAAGAATTTAAAAAAATGCTGAGCCCTTTTTCAGAAAAAATGCTTAGAAATTCTGTACACTATAGAAGGTGGTATAAGATCCACTAAACTTTAAACATTTTTTTTTACTTTTGCAAAAGTATTTTATAAAATATTATGGTGATTATAAATTTAACAGCACGTAAAAAATTATGCGGTTTACTTAAAAAATTTTGCATAAACTTTATCTTTGTCCCTTAAAATAAAATGGCAGATTCCTCCATTTTTTTCAGTGAAGTGAAAGTCATGACCTAATGCGTTACTTTTACTATAGATAAAGCATAAAGCAAAAGGAGTTTCAACGCAAATTTTTCTAAAAAATAGGCGCATAATTCAAAGGCAAAATAAATACATTATGTAAGACTATGTAGGAATGAGTTCTGAGTTGTGTTAAAAAAAGAAATAACAAAATAAAAAGTCTCAACCAACCATATATTCGTCAATCCCCACTCTTTTGGCTTCCAAAAAATGTTTGTCTGTTTTCCGAACATGGATACTACAATTAAAATGTATAAAGTTTATAAAAAAATATTCTAGGGAATCATCATAAGTTATCAGCCCTACCTCCGCCAAGTTATGTTCTCATGCACACGTTTATTTGTTAATCACACCGCTTTATCAAAACAGCGAGCGCTAAAACTTGGTTGAAGTTTAAACAAAAAATTATATCATGTAGAAATTTTATTTCTTGAGAATCATGAGATAGTCATATTTGCTGGTACCGGATAACATTGCTAGGATAATGTAAGTCGGTTTAAGCATTTTGTACCTTTAGATAAAAAGTATCAGCAGTACCGGGATCGACGGCACAGTAATTGGGTATACTATACTTCTGACCGATTGTCCACTTAAAGTAAGAAACATGGGACAAAATAAATACTTTTCTGACAACGCCGCTTAAAACTTATGAGCTGCTTTGGCGGGAGTAAGCACTTTTTGAGTGCTTTTATGCCTACACACTATCTTTCATAAAAACATGCTACTTAACAAAGTTTTTCGCATGTAAGTCGAAATATAAGCGTAGGTTTGAGATGCTGATATATGTTTTGCTCCTACCTAACATAAGGATGAACGAGATTAATCTTTTGTTTAATTTGTTGAACTTTATCCGTAATCCAACGACTGGGTCTAAACAGATAGCGCATGATTTGTCCGATCCACCATAGATTTGGGTCATCGTGGAGAACTTCGATTCTTTCTGTAAAAAAAAACAACTAAATCGGAATACTATGCAGAGTTGACGGTTTTTCGATGTCTAAGTTACAAAGTTTAATTACCGATACAGATATGTGATTTCATAATAACATTGTTTTATAAACTGTTAAAAAGATAACGCGATTTACCTTGCAAAGATTCGGGAATGGTAAACGCTTTGAAAAAGGTTTCATATTCAGCTGATCCCGCGTTTAAACTAACTACGGCAATGTCTTCATATTTCAGCTGCGATTCTACCATGCACAAATTGTAGGATAAATAAGCCTACCTAAAAATATGTTTCCTTTATCCAGACAGAGGCCCAGGAATAAAGGAACAGATCAGTTTAAAATACAGGACAAGGAAGACGGATGGTTACATATTGGAAAACATAGAAAAAATATATGTTTAATGTTGGTTTTAGGCATAGGTCTACCTCCTAACCATTCCACAACCTTCATTGATATATCTTCACTGGAACAAGTTTTACTTAGAGGAAGAAAAACTTTCTCAATTCCCTTGTAGTGCACATTCTTATTATCCACCAGCATTACACGATTGGTGCCCAACGCAACTAACAAGCAATTGCCGATGTGGTGGAACTGACATCCCAAACCGCAACGAGGAAACTTGCAAATCAACTTTTTAGCCGTTTTACAATCGCTTGGATTCTATCCAAACAAAAAGCAGCTCATTTGTCTGGTTTAAACTATATCTGCGTGAAGTAAGTTGATGCACTGTATTACTAAGTATTGTACTTTTGAATAAATTTATACAAACTCAAAAACTTTTATTCAAAATTAAATAAATCGACATGAATTCATAGAAAGTCATACAATTGATATTTAAATATATTCACACAAAATAAAAAAAATTAATTAAATTTAAATAAATTTGTACAAACAAATTGAATGACACGAAAGCACACTTCTTTTATAAACCTTGTAAGAGGTTTTTGAATTTATGTGAATTTATTTTACTTCGTAATAACTTTCACATTTAATTGAATTTGTATGGACTTATTCAAAGTTACAGCTTTTTGTTAATATTTATTAGTTTGGTTAAATTTTTACAAACGTTATTTGGTTTTATTTGAATTATTTAAATTGTATTACTTTATATCATGCGTTTAAATTTAGTAAAATAATTCGTTTTTATTATTCTATTTAAATCAACATCAATTTTAATGAAGGTATTTACTAAAGTTATACAAACCTTTTGCATTCATTTGCATATATTTATTTAAATTTACCCAAATTGGCTAGGTTGTGCACATTTTAAAATGAACATATTTTATTTGAATGCTTATTATTATTTTTATGAGTTAATTTATTTTGAATAATAATTTTTACAACTAGTTATAAGCTCTTTACCAAGTAACAGACTTACACTGGGAATAGTTAACTGAACATTGCTTCAAGATCGTTACTTGAATGGAAGATAGTTTCTAGAATAATCTTCTTCGAGGGCAGATTTTGTTGTCAAGTCCAAATCTTTGCTAAAATATTTCCTCGCAAACTCTTTCACTTGCAATGCTTCCGAATAAGCTCTCAGAATTAAACTTCTTGCCCCTTGAAAGGTGAATTGATCTGACAAAAGCACAGAAAGTTTTGTAATTTGGTAATTTGTAATTAGGTAATTTGTAAAAACTATACATCCGATTGAGACAAATGTGATGCGATGTAGCAAGTGTTCTATTCAACAACAGTAATTTGATATAGCGTTATAGTTATAGGCCTATTCAACTGAAGCTATTATTGGCCTGTCTATTCAGTAGGTTAACCATCATGTGTGCTGGTTGCTACAATATGAACAATTCGATGAGAAGAGTAGGCCTACCTTTATTTTGTCGTTCACTGAATGTTGCCTTAACGGGCCTGCCATAAAAAACAAGACATACAGAATAATCTTAGAATACAGAATGTTGAAATATATTTATAGAATGTTCCAAGAAGCACATATTCTTGGTAGATACTAGGTACAGTGCAATACAAATAACAAACCTCGTTTCTGAGTTAATTGTAGAAGTTGGAAAGACTAAAATTCTTCTTACTGATGTAGGCCTATTGTATTGTTTAACGTAGTTGTATATGAACATGATATTCACACACAATGAAACAAACAACAACAACTTCGGGATTGTTTTCATCATAACTTCGGTTCGATTTTAACAAATGCCCTCTAAGCCAAAAAATTAGGTTTACACAAAAGAACAACTTGTTAACAGTAGCTGACACAATCTGTAAATTTAGGCGTTTACATTATGTTGTTAGGTAACTGCACTTTTATAAATTGCCTATTTGTCTATTTGCCTATAAACTAAATAAATTAGCTGATAAAGGATCGTTTTTCTCGAGATAAAGCTCCATCGCAAACGGTAAGAGTGTCCTATTTCCTGAAAAAGAGAAAGTGCTAAAATAGTTCATCATTATAGCTGAACTACAAAATCGACGAGAAACCCCGCACTTGAATATCTACTAAACTGTCTTAGGATTGAGCAATGCACATATCGTATACTATAACAACAGCTTCAATTAATCGGCTTCGTGACCTACTTCAGCCGAATTATTACGTCACGGAATTTTCGTGGGTACAAAGCTGGTGAGCTTGGAAAAATGCAGAAATGTACAGAGAAGCTTAACTACGAAAAGTGTAAGGCCGCGCAGATAAAAAATGAATTTAAGTTAACTGGACGCTACAAAACCTACCAAAAAATTTCACTTTCTTAAATCCTGCCGGACGATTAGACAAAAAAGGCGTCAACTTTGAAACAAAAATACAGAATTGTACCGTACATGGAAAGCCACTGTGCGATAGTAAGAGTCATCCAGCAATTTTACCAAAACAGTTGAACTAATCAATAAACATACAAGCCTACCAAAACCTGCTTACGACGGGTCTTACTTAAAATTAAAACAAGTCATTGCTTTTGTTTATCCTGGCTATCTGTCGCACTGATCATTGATTTGTAACGAGGTCATTATTCGCTTTCTTTGGTTTCATTGACATCTTACACCGCTGCGAAACATCGCAAGAATCCTAACGAAGCCCGCTGCTATTGTAACCGAATAGGGTAAGTGCGTCCATTATTCCACGTCTGGCGACTATGAAAGCACTGACGTTAAGAACAAGTCGCAGGCAGGACTGGATTAATCGACAAGCTTTGTGTACATATCAGCGAGCAAAGTTAGACGTGAATGCAGTTTATTGTTTGTTCGAACATATTTAATCCTATTCACACTAGGTGTGGCTTCTCCTGCACACAGTCATAGCATAGTTATAATCAGCATCATCAGCGTATAATACCATTGTATTTTCCTTAGGCGTAGTTCAAACTTTGCTTAAGGAAAATACAATAGTAGTACAACTGGAAATAGAATCCAGTCCACAGTTGGCCTTTGGTAGTTTAACCCTGATGTAACGTGCGCTAAGCGAAGTAAAACTCACACGCAATGTTCCAAGGTTATGATAAATGTGTTGTAATTTGTTTCCATACGGGTCGAATTGGCTGACAAATATACGTATAGGAATTCTGGTAAGGATTGTTTCATAAAATGTTTAATTTCAATGAGTAGTACCAAAAAAAGGTAACGACTAATGTTTTTTCTAGGACTAAGGTCTAAAAAATTTAGGGGGAGGCAAATATTTAATGAGTTCAAGGGAACTAAAAAATGTTAGTTTTAAGACATATTTTCAAGAAAAATCTCAACTTCGGAATCCAAACTTTGAAAATTGGGGGTGGGGGCATAGCCCCTTCCCCCCCAGCTACGCCTATTTACACAACCACGACCAAACTAATAGAGGCCATTATTTAAGTATGGTATAGAGCCACAAAGTTAGAAAAAACTGCCAAAGACTGATAGAATCTATGCCAAAAAGAGTGGTGGAAGCAATAAAAAATAAAGAGGTCATGTCAAATACTGAAACTTAAATATATGACAGTTTTTGAAGTTTAGTGTTAAACAAAAGAAGAAAAATTGACATTAAGGGATTTTATTTTTATAGTCAATTAACTTGCAAAAGACTTTATAATATATGAAAGTGAAATATTATTTCTATGGTATGCAATGTAAACTAGTTTATACACAAATGTGCACAGTAAAAAAACCAAATTATCAATCTATATAGACACTAGAAACATTTCTCGCCGACAGAATAGCTATCTTAGCTTTCTGTTTCTAAAAAAAAAGGGTCAAGTCTGATTAACCGAACTTTCAGTTTGATCTTACATTTAATTGTAGTACCACATGTAATCACTGGATTTTTTACTTGGATTAATTCTCTAGTTGTTAGTCTAAAAATGCCTTCGTACAACCTTATCTTATAACATACTAAAACTTAACGTAGCTACCTAGGTACCGGCTCACTAACTAAAATCTAAGAATATTGCTGTTCACAATCACACTAACTTCCTTGTGGTTTAAATACCCTTTGGCATATGCAACATGTGAGAAAAAATGCAAGATTATTATGACACAATACTGTTCGAATTCGTCTATTAACGTATCAATAAGAATAGTGAGACTAATAAATGTATTTTATTTTAGGATTAATCGAAAATTGCCAGACTATGCAACTAAACACAGGAAAGTAAAATATGTAAATCGAAGCATAAAACTATTAAACAAACAGCGCAAATGTTTACTTTGTCACTGTTCTTGTTACTGCCCACTTTATTAATTAAATTATCAGCGCCCCCCAATCGCCCACTTTGGGAACCACTGGTCTACAGTCTATATCAATATGATTTCCTTCAGCTGTCACTATGTTAGCTTAAGAAAAACAAAGTACCACACATAACTTCTAAAATAAACATTCAATAAACTTGATTTTATATACCATCATATCTTTAAGAATGATGCAACAAATAAGTAGCCTGCAACGCAAGTCGCAAGTTTTCAAAATGATTTGTCAAAATCTATAGATAAGACGAGTTTGTCGCCTTGTCCTACATGATCTAAAGTTTTATCTAAACCAAAAATATACTCCACTTGCAACTAATTATTTATCCTCCGTATACCCAACACCCAGAGGTCGACAGTCGGTAATAAAAAGTCACCGTCGGTAACGGTATCGGTACTTGGCAAAAAATGTACCGACGGTATCGGTATTCAGTACTGTTTCAAAAAAGTAGTTTGGTACTTTATCGGTAGTTTGTGTAACGCGAATCCTGCTGTATGTGAAATTTTTGTCTCTGTAGTGGCAACGACACAGCTTAAGCCAGGTCAAGACATAATTGATCTCATTCCTTGCGACTTTCGGGATGCGTCAAACACCAAAAAATGCAATAAAATCTTTGATCAACTTTTTTCAATTCAAATCAAACTTTTTAAAAGAGATGCAAAATTGACATTACAATTTTTGACCTAAAAACCTAATTTTACCTACTTTCATGCCAATTGTAAGCCTAAATCTGCAGGCAACGTGGAAAATTGAAGCACGCCAACTGCAAGGATAATTTCCAGATTGGAAAACCACACCGACCATGCTGTCTTCTGATTGGCCTAAACATTTTTTTAAAGCCCTACGTAGGACGTCCAACAAAATCATAGAGATCTTAGTTGAGCTCGTACCAGCCCGCAACCTATGTACGTCATCATAAGACAAAGAAAGAAACTGATTTGTGAAGGCAGAAGAACTTCATCCATTACTGCTGGCTACGATCAAAGCGTATACCCACGGTATATTTAGGCCTACTGTGTAAGTGTTGTAATAACAAACACTAATTCACAAAGAAATTTGACAAAATCACAAACTTGCAAAACTTACTTGCGTTTTCGTTTTGTAATGAAAAAAAAAAAACACAAAAAAAAATAAGCAATAAAACAGAAACATACCCCCTATATGCATACGTTAACTTATGACGAACACTCACAGTATTACTCTTTCAAAGACCTACTCGCGACTCAACACTAAAAACCGATCTGCCATTACATGGCTAAATGTATGTATCAGGAACACGGCAAGAATTCAACAATTAGTAGGGGAGCGAAGAGGGCGATGCTGGCGACGTAATTACAAGGCTCGAGCAAGAAATGTGATCAAAACAAAACTTATTTAACACAATGCTACATGTAAGGAACGCAAAACATCAGCAACATTGCAAAACAAAGGTACAGAAAAACTACAGACCACAAAACGTGAAAACAAGTTAACCTTGTTATATAACAAAGAATCACACAGCAAAACGGTAAATTACGGTTCCATGACATATGACCGCGGGAAAATGACCGCGAACAAACTCACCGGGGACAACTGAACGTGACGTAAATTGACCGCAAACAAACTGACTGTGATGTAAATTGACCGCAAACAAACTAACCGGGAACAGACTTACCGGAATGAAAATTGACCGGGAGGTAAATTGACCGTGCAAGTGCTGAATTATTGTGTTTAAGTTGATGGTAGTATATGATATGTAAAGTAAATATTTGTTTGTAACTATTTCCTTTGTTTTTAACAAACTTTTTTTTTTATTTCAATACACATTGAAACATTTATTGAAATAAACAGAAATATTTCCGGAAATACGAGAAATACGAGTAACAACATTAAAAGAAGTTCACTGCAAAACACATATGACACTACATAATAAGGGCACTAAAATTTACACAAACTGTTATTTGACAAATCAGTCAACCTTGACTGCAATACACATACTGAATTGGCTGGGATTAAAGCTGATGCGCGACTAGATAGTGAATTAGAATTTTGACCTTTTGACGGCCAATTTGTCGTCAGTAAATTTGATCGCCGGCCAATTTATCGACGGTTAATTTGATCGCCGGCCAATTTACGTTACGGTTAATTTGATCGCCGGCCAATTTGTTGCCGGTCAGTTGTCCACTACCAGTTGTCGCCGGTGAATTTGTTCACGGTCACTTCACGTGATCCCGTAAATTACAACGTGACAATTTAAAAATCCTTAAACATCTAAAAATTTTGTGGCGTGTTGTCAAATTTGTTAGACACATATTGGAATAATTATTAGTTTTTGTTTTATGGTCGCAAAAAAACGTTCGGGTAAAACGAAAAGCAAAGCTCGGGTTTGTGAGAAAATTTTAAAACGGTGACGTTCATGTCGAGCATTCGGGTTCGACACTTATCTAAACTTTATTAGACATTTGCAGATGGGACATAACAGTGAACGCTAAATTTGGCGCTAACGTTTAATTAGAATGAGCTTCTGATAAACATACTTCTGAAAACCTTGAAATGTAGTGAGTACCGGAACTGATAAAAGTTTCTTGCAAAAAAAGTAGTGCAGTTTTAGGTCTGAGTTCTTGATACAGTTTGAATTTCTGCCTTTGTTTTCGGCAGTCGCGTTTACTTTCGCTGCATCTTTTACTGAGTTTCCTCCATACAATACACAGATTATGCCGCCCGTTTTATGAGAAAACACAATAATTTCATTGGTTTGTATTAAAAACCTGTTTAATCCAATTTAATAAGCGATTAACCGTTTTAAATATTTTCCTCATTAATTAATTATTTATCATTTTTAGTTAGCTTTCGTTTGGCAACGGCGCTCCGAAATAATAAAGATAAAGATAAAGACCGGTGCTCCTTCTTTAGATAACTGTTTATAGACATCATGCAGTTGCATGGGATCACGTCAATTGACCGTGAATTCAAACAGCGACAATTCAAATTCAACGGCGACAATTGGTCGTGGTCAACTGACCGGCAACAAATTGGCCGGCGACACAAATCAACCGCTACGCATTTTATTTTCATTTTTTACGCAAATTAGCATTGTTGTGTATTCAAATTATATGATTTAAGTGATAATATGATTTAAGGTCAGTTGGTTCTAGGTAAATTTACGTCACGATCAGTTATCCCCCGGTCAGTTGTCCCCGGTGAGTTTGTTCGCGGTCAATTTCCCACGGTTAATTGTCGTGGAACCCAATTGCACGCAGTTTCTACAATTACCAAAACTCAAACTTTGTTTCTGAGTGCAACATATGGAACTGGAGGCAAGATGTTTTCAACCTTATACATGGGAAAACTACCGTAATGCCCGGCTCTGTTTGTTCCGAACCCTTTGTACGCGGGAGATTCGACAAAAGGTCGAAGAACAATTCTTTCTCCGGCCTTAAATGAAAGCTCTCCTTCCTGGCCGAAATGAGCTTCGGTTGAGCGGTAGTATAAAGGGATTCCAAGTCGGAAAGACATTTGCTGATCGACAGAGCGTGTGTTGAAAGTAGCATCATCGACAGAATGCATGAGCTGCGCCACAAGACGTCCGATCTGTAAAAGAAAAGACACCAGCAAATCTATTAAAATGAAAATCTGTTCACGTCTAAAAGCGCATTGAATGCATTTTCTTCAAAGATCTGTCATACACAGCCAGTCGATCACCACAACCAATTGACAAACTCTCACATTAGAACTGTATGTCCCGATAAAATAATCACTTCTTGATAAAATCATTAAGTCACAAACTAGTGAAACAAGTTCTTCTTCAGTTTCCCGCCCTTTAACGGTTTGTGTCATATCTTTCAGAGGCTTTTTATCTTCGGCATGGTACAGAAATGTGAAGTTTGGGTATCTACAGTAAAAGAAGTTCAATTGGCTTACACCGTTAGCCGAAGACCAGAATTACTGTACTGTGAGAAAATTTATGGCTTTGGGTCAAGTAAATGAAAACAAATTTGTGACATAATAATCCCCTATTATATAGAATTGGATCCTTATACGGTCTTGTAACTCTTTACTTCAACCCATTGTTGCGATTTACTTGCTACGGGCTTCCGGTATTACACTTGCCAGGTCGTCGCTTGCAACATAGACACTTCCACCCTCAACGCTGCCCACATGGCGATCATACCAGTCAATGACATGTTCCTGTAATAGTTGGTTTTCGAAGAATTATAGCGTGCGAGAAACATGTTCTTGAAGACTGAGAAGTGGATGTGTCGAAAAGCAATAATACATCAAAACAAAAGAGCAATATTTATATATGGTTTAATTAGCAGGAAATAAACTAATAATTAGAAATAAGCTAACCATATATTCTTCAATTTCACATTTTCTTGCCTCTTCGACAAGTTTGTCTGTTCTTCGAACGTGGACACTACAATGGATGTTAGTCATAACTCATAATATATAACATTTATCACATGTATTATGAAGCCGTGAAAAGATAAAAACAAAAATCTTTGAATATCGTGAAAATAATTTTGCCTGTACCTCACATAAGGCTGCGTGAGGTTAAGCTTTTCTGTAATTTGTTCCACTTTGTCCACAATCCATGGTCTAAGTCTAAACACATAGCGCATGATTTGTCCGACCCACCATAGATGTGGGTCGTCGTGAAGAACTTCGACGCTTTCTGTAAAAAGGAACGAAACTGAATTTATCAAGACGATAAATTTCTTAATCTGAGTTGTGACGATAAACCACGCCTTTGTGGCGTCACATGAATATCTCCTACGACCTACATTAAACAACCGATATTCTGAGATTCTAGATCTTAGAAAAAAGCAATGACTTTTACCCTGCAAAGACTTAGGAATGGTAAATGCCCTGAAAAGTGTTTCATCCTTGGCCGGTTCCTGGTTTAAGCTGATAACTGGAATGTCATCATAATTTTTCTGCAGTTCTAAATGGCAAACGTTTTCAAAAGAACAATTATTACAAAATACTTTTATTAAATTATGTCCATAGGCAAAAGGGCAAGGTCAAAGTAACATGCAACTTTGATATAGAAATTATGCACAAAAAGGAATACAAAAGTTGTTCGTTTAAAGCCAATTAACCTACCTCCGAACCATTCTACAGTTAACAATGGTAGATCTTCACTGGAACAAGTTTCACTTAGAGGAAGAAAAACTTTCTCAAATCCGGGATAACGTACATTCTTATAGTTCACCAGCATTACACGATTTGTGCCCAACGCAACTAATAAACAATTGCCAATGTGGTGAAGCTGACATCCCAATCCAGAATAAGGAAACTTGCAAACCAACTTTTTGGCCGTTTTACAATCGCTTGGATTCTGTAAAAATATAAAAGCGACGTTTTAGCTTGGTTTAAACTTTAAAGTATCGTTTTTACAATATTTTCAAGTCACCTGCAATTTGCGAATCCTTTCTTGAACTTGATCACCAAGAATCGTCAAGTCTTTGCGAGATTCACGATGGATGTTATCAACAAGAGATTCGATTTTCCATGTGAGATCTCTACCATAATCGACAAAGCTCGATAATCACATGAAGATTTTGATTAAGAAATGTGTTGAACAAAGAATATATAGCATAATACTTGAATGGAAGATAGTTTCTAGAATAATCTTCCTCGAGGGCAGCTTTAGTTGCTTGATCCAAATCTTTTCGAAAGTACTTCTTCGCAAAATCTTTCAAATGTAAAGCTTCTGAATAAGCTCCTTTAATTAAATTTCGAGTTCCACGAAAGATAAATTGGTCTAAAAACGAACAAGTATTTGCCAATAAATTAAGTATTTTTGGATGGTGTTTTAACAATGGTTGTCAGGAAACTAAAATATGTTCCGATCTTAAGTGCGGTAGATAGAAAAGCCGTACACACTCTTTTATAAACAAAAGTTCTCCTTCCCTATACATCTATTCCTATACTAATTTTAAGGAATGAATATACAGTGCATAACGCAGTGGTGACATTCTTCATCAATCATCATTCGTCGTCATCTTCATCTTTTCCTGACGCAGGTTTGTCACACCAAATATCAGCCAATATTTTTGCACCAACGTCTCACTATGTCATACCTCATAAATAACCACTCCCTAACAATAACCATTTCGAAAGGAATCTTATCACTCTAATGCAGTGTTTCCCAAACTTTTTTCCGATAATGCCCCCCTGGACAACTTACTGACCATCAAGTGCCCATTCAGCAAAAAAGTAACAACGAATTTATTATTCATTCGAGAATCGAAGAAAAAAACATATGCACGCTTGCAAAATCAGCATTAAATTTAGCCTGAAATTTTTACAATTACTTGACGTGCGATGGGTCAATTTTGACAAATGAAATATTTCTGACGGAAATACGGCAAGACATTCCTCATTCGAACCGTGTAATCGCTTTTTCTTTTAACTACATCGATAAGCAAATAAATATAATGTTTACAAGCCCAGCTCTTGCCATCAAAACTAGATAAGAGGCATTATTACATCATGCACCATTCAAGTCAAACGAAGCTTTTGTTATATCATAAACATTTTGTTACATTTGAATTCACACTGAGGGTAGACTCACCACCCTTATTCAAAGACGAAACGTGTACAAATGTGTATCATACAAATTAACATGAATTACAACTGCTAATTAATGATTGTTTAATTCTAATCTCTACTGTGAAGGATGAGCTTGGTGCAACTTAAGCTTCTTGATATCCGGTTCCATTTTAGTTAGAAACAGTCGTAAATCTCCCCGTCTAAAACTATGTCCAGGCGGTTTCTTCTGTTGTCAGCATCGTGACGGCACTGAACGCACGCTCTGCTAAGTATGAGTTGAGAAACGCAATGAAAAAATTTTTACCCGATCCCACACGTGAGGATATTTCACTTTAGTTTCGTGTTGCAGCCAAAATGATTGATACGAGATACGGAATTTTGGTTTGAGTTCAAAATCATTTTGCAAGGTTATAAGTTTCTCTGCAAGAATGCCTTGCTCGGAAATAATATCAATGAATGGGTCGATTATCCAGTCAAGAATCTCCAACTGTATTACATCCTGAAACCGAACTTCCATGTCTTCATGCAATTCCTGAATATGCTTGCTGTATGTCTCAACATCAACATTAGAAATACCTTTGTCGCTGATAGCAAGTTTTTGCAAGCTGGAAAACTGGAAGAATTTCGTGTAGTTAAATTTCGCCCATACAACGCAAGCGTATTTTTGAATCCACACAGTGCTGATTTTACCTTTATGGATTTACCTCGTTGCCCTGAAGGGATAGGTTCAATTCGATAAATTTGGAAAATTAACTGACAAGTATGCGAAATTATTTTTTATAGCAATAATTTCTTTGGTAAGGCCAGGGTCACAGCTTTCTAAGAACTGGGGCGCCGTCAGTCGCCGTCACGCTATGACATTGGTAAGGTAAATTTGTTTTTTTTTCGAAATATGTTCAAACTTCTTGAAATACTATCGCACCTCGGATATCTGAATCCAATGTTAAAGCGATTGCCCACTCTTCAGGTAAAACTCCATCATTAATAAAACGAACATACCCAAGTAATGGAGACTCACTTCCTGGCAAAGTTGACTCATCCAGTTGTAAACTGAATTCTGTATTACTGATGATGCTGGATAAGCTATCGTCTATATCGGTGGCAATTTATACGATGGTCCACAAATTCGGCAGCTCATCAAAGGAGAACGTTTCAGTGGAAAGTTGGAAAGCTGCAAAGAACTCGGCTGCAACATGAGCATAAAGATGCATTTTTTGCACAGCCATCTTGCTAATTTCCCGGAAAATCTTGGTGCGGTCCGCGATGAGCAAGGAGAAAGATTCCACCAAGATCTGAAGGTGATGGAGGACAGATATCAGGAAAGATGTGACTTATAAATGCTGGCTGACTATTGCTGGAGTGTTAAGCGAGAATGCCCACAGCTTGAACATGCCAGGAAAAGCTACAAGCGTAAATATTTGCCCCAAAACTCGCACTTTATTTGTCCTGCAGAAGCAATATCCGTTTTAAGGAACGGAATAGAGCTGTGTAAATGTTTATTTGAAAACCATTGAGTTACTTTCGGTTGCTTGTAGTTCTTAAAACGTTTTATACAATAAACGCTGATGTTTTAAATGCTGTACTTTTTTGTGGGTTATGACTATGAGACAAAGTGGGGGGTGCCTAGCTCAAAAACTTGACGTGATGGAGAAAAACTGATGTCATTTTTGGATTCAGCGCCCAAAAGTTAGTCAAAAACAATTGTTAGATCGAAGTCAACAAAAATCATGTTCCCTTGTGAATTATTTAGCACTCTAATGACTGAATAAAATAACTATACCTAGGTACGAGCTCACTAACTAAAATCTAAGAATATTGCTATTCACAATCACAGTAACATCCCCATGGCTTAAACACCCTTTGGCATATGCAACATGTGAGAAAAAATGCAAGCTTATTATGACACAATACTCTTCGAATTAGTCTATTGACCTATCAATAAGAATAGTGAGACTAATAAATGTATTTTATTTTAGGATTAACCAAAAATTCACAGACTATGCAACTGAACACAGGAAAGTAAAATAAGTAAATCGAAGCATAAAACTATTAAACATACAGCGCAAATGTTCACTTTGGCATTGTCCTTGTTACTGCCCATTTTATTATCAGCGCCCCCCAATCTCCCATTTAGTAGCCAGCGCCCAATTTGGGGACCAGTGCTCTAATGCTTCCATCATTTACTTATTTACTATATACTTATAAATGGGGATCACGTAAAGTGACCGTGAACAAATTCACCGGCGACAACTGGTAGAGGACAACTGACCGGCGATCAAATTAACCGTGACGTAAATTGGCCGGCGATCAAATTAACCGTCGATAAATTGGCCGTCAAAAGGTCAAAATTCTTATTCACTGTCTAGTCGCGCATCAGCTTTAATCTCAGCCAATTAAGTATGTGTATTGCAGTCAAGGTTGACTGATTTGTCAAATAACAGTTTGTGTAAATTTTAGTGCCCTTATTATGTAGTGTCATGTACTCATATGTGTTTTGCAGTGAACTTCTTTTAATTTTGGTACTCGTATTTCTCGTATTTCCGGAAATATTTCTGTTTATTTCAATAAATGTTTCAATGTGTATTGAAATAAAAAAAAAATTTTGTTAAAAACAAAGGAAATAGTTACAAACAAATATTTACTTTACATATCATATATCACTACCATCAACTTAAACACAATAATTCAGCACTTGCACGGTCAATTTACCTCCCGGTCAATTTTCATTAAAGGTAAGTCTTTTCCCGGTTAGTTTGTTTGCGGTCAATTTACATCACGGTCAGTTTGTTTGCGGTCAATTTACGTCACGTTCAGTTGTCCCCGGTGAGTTTGTTCGCGGTCATTTTCCCGCGGTCATATGTCATGGAACCGTAATTTACCGTTTTGCTGTGTGATTCTTTGTTATATAACAAGGTTAACTTGTTTTCACGTTTTGTGGTCTGTAGTTTTTCTGTACCTTTGTTTTGCAATGTTGCTGATGTTTTGCGTTCCTTACATGTAGCATTGTGTTAAATAAGTTTTGTTTTGATCACATTTCTTGCTCGAGCCTTGTAATTACGTCGCCAGCTTCGCCCTCTTCGCTCTCCTGCTAATTGTTGAATTCTTGCCGTGTTCCTGATACATACATATAGCTGTGTGATGGCAGTTCGGTTTTTAGTGTTGAGTCGCGAGTAGGTCTTTCAAAGAGTAATACTGTGAGTGTTCGTCATAAGTTAACGTATGTATATAGGGGGTATGTTTCTGTTTTATTGCTTATTTTTTTTGTGTTTTTTTTTTCATTACAAAACGAACATGGAACCTTATAAATGAATGAATAACTTCACAGCCATTAATATGATGTCCTCCTTACTACAAATAGCTTCATAAATGTCGTAATTGACTCGTTCTTATTCCTAAGTAGGCCTATGGTTGTATATCATCTGAGTGACAGTTCATTTGAGTGACAGCTCATTTGAGTGACATAATTATAGTTCATTTGAGTGACACATTTATAAGTACTGTTTAATTCATTTGAGTGACACATTGATAAGGACTGTGTAATTCATTTGAGTGACACATTGATAAGGACTGTGTAATTCATTTGAGTGAAAGATTGACATTTGTTGTTTAAGTTGCTGTTGCTGTTGCTGTTAATTAGTAAATGCACAGATGACAACACACACAAGACAAAGTTTAGAGTACTATCAACAAAAAAAAACAACCAAGAATCCTCAACCATCTCGTCCAATTCTTCTGTTAGTTCCGCAGTTGGTCCGATCTTCAAATTACGCGCAATTCGGCGGAGGAATACTTCCTGTGAAAGGTCTTCTTGCTGGGAAAACAAATTTCCAATGCGGGTTTCTTTTTGCCTTGTCATACGCGATCGGCGCTATGGTGTCAATGCACCAAATTCAAGGCGAAAGAGTTCTTGGGAAACTCTACGATGCTCGCTTTGAAACTCTTCAATTATTTTGAAAATTCTTTGGTTGTATCCTTTGACAATTGCATTGAAGCGGTGATGCCAGCCAGATAAGAGCAACGGATGTTGACAGCATGTTTTCTATTGTGTTGGTGTGATGTTGTGCAAAATGCAGCAGATAACATGGTTTCCGTTGCATTTGTGTGAAGAGCAACGGAAACCATGTTATCTGTTGCATTTATATCTTACGTGCCACTCATTTCTCAACCATTACTGTAGTTTGAACAGTACTCACCAATGTGTCACTCAAATGAACTGTCACTCAGTTGAGCATGATTTATTTGTCACTCAAATGAACGTTAAAAGAATGTGTCACTCAAATGAGCTGTCACTCAAATGAAGTGTCACTCAGTTGATCAACTACCAGGCCTATATGTTAATATAATAGTCTACCGTCTTACCTTTATTGTGCCGTGCGCAGATCAACTCTTCCAAGTTTCTCTGATCAATCCTTCGGCTTTCAGACAGATAAAGACATTCAGAGTGACAGTTTTGTAGCCTATTCGAAAACATGTAGATTAAAGATAAAACCATGTAATATTGTTGAATTTTGCAAGAAAACTACAAACCTTTTTTCCGAATCGACTGATTGCGTCGCAACTTTGTA
The DNA here is from genome assembly GCF_947623445.1 of Clavelina lepadiformis. Lineage (NCBI taxonomy): Eukaryota > Metazoa > Chordata > Ascidiacea > Aplousobranchia > Clavelinidae > Clavelina > Clavelina lepadiformis. Next base: position 4,111,022 of record NC_135248.1, on the reverse strand, counting down.
CAACAATATGGCATTAATTCCCAGTGAAATCGCCAAAAAGAATTTAAGCCGTTTCTTTGACATTTGTTGGGTCAAGGTGAACATAACGTTTCAAAACTAATTTGCTTACAAGTGATTGTTTCAATTTGTGATTAAGAAGTGTTTCAATGGTACATAATAATATAAAACATTTGTAGGCTTACATGCTTTCCTGCAGTTGAGAAGAAAATCTGTCCTACAACGGAAACTATTCAAGAACACTCATTTTGTCGTGACTACAACTATACTGTAGCCTAACTGTGTCTCTGTACGTCAAGGCGTCAAGCTCAAATTCGCACCAAAAGGAGAGAAAAGAAAGAACGATGAATAGGCGAACGAACATACCCAAGTACTGTAATAGAGACTCATTTCCTGGCAAAGTTGACTAATCGTGGGGGCGCTGGCGCCCACTTTGGGAAGCACTGGTTTAACCGATGTCCGGCGGCGAATCTTACACTGCTGAAAGGCGTTTTGTAAAATCGGCATTGTTAATAATTAATGAATAATTCGTTTAAGCAGTTATAATTAATTTCACATACTTAGATAACATAACTGCGGTCTGATAGAACTTCATAGCGGGCGCCAAACTCAAACCGTGAAATACTAGATTATTTGTATAACACGTTTTACTGGCAATATACAATGGAATCTTACGTTTTGAAAGGTGGAGGAACTACATTTTTGCCAAACAAAAAGTCAAGCTCACCATTGTTTATGTTGCTACGACATACAATGAATTAAAATTATAAAGAGTTTATCCATAAGTAAAACCATGAGATAAAAACAAAAAACGGTTTTCATGATCAACTGATTTTATCTGGTTTATTGCTCAAATAACAGATCTCTAAGTTTTTCTCTGCCTAATCTTATATGTTAAGTAAATGTGGCTGACACTCAGTCGCATGTAATTCACTTTTTTGGAATAACCAGAAAGTATACGAAAGCTATTGGCTTCGATATTTTTGAAATTACCCAAACAGTTGTCCTCCATATACCTGCTGGTAGGTATATTCCGTGTTTTTACCTCAGGTATTTTTTGTAACGATTATACTTTTTGAAATATGTATCTCTAGCTTAGCAGCTAGCTATTAAAGGGAGTTGAAAGGAAAAAAACTACGACGACTTTTATACACTCGAATATGCAAACTGTACATGCACTTAATTGCCTTCGTTTTGCTTGAAAGCAAAACACGCAAAACCTATCATTTTCAACGCAAACATCTCAATTGAAACTCCATATACTGATATGTAGCTATATTGTAACTTAGGTTCGTGTCGTAGGTTAATGTTCTGCATCATAATTCTCTCATTTCTGTTACCATATGAGCTTTGTTGGCTTATATTGCGTTTTGCCGTTGCCAAGAAAATATGCATATGTCCAAACTCAGATCGAGAAAAACTAAGTGAAAAGTAACCAGCAACTAACTACAGTATACCGACGTTTTTCAAAACATGCTTTTTTGTCACAAAATCTTTTGTTGTTACGTATTAATAAGAACGATATTATTCCGTTGATGATATTTCTATGCACTTCTGTCATCATATACTTTATACTTTGAGATATACTTTGTCTAATACAATAAATATTACTAGCTAAACTAATAATTAAAATGTGCCTTTTTCTTTTTCACAGCAGACATTATTTGTTGAAACTGTTAGTATATAATTTCAGTAAACCTTTAACCCAATCACGTGCTTTCCACAGGTTTTACGAAGATAACAGACAGTTAACTAATGACAAAACACTCGCATCCTTTATTTTAAGTTTTATTGCGGCCCTGAAACTAAAACGTGCTTTAGTTGTGTGAAGCGGGTGAGCGTGGGTTAGAATCGCACTAGCTGACTACAGCAGTAAGTTCTGACTAACGTAACATCAACATTAAATATCACATTTTATTTATGAGATATGAAATTTAGATTCACCTTTTACATTTTATTGGAAATTATTGTTACTGATAAAAAAGCTTGAACCTCTGTATACAACTGTTCGCTGACTGAAGTGTGACTTAGATATCCTCTGTATACTCACGGTAAATTATTAACTATTAATTATTATCCAAGTCACATATGGTAAAGACATTAAACGATAAGACTGTATTTAGCTATAAACTAAGATGGAAAAAACTCCAAAAAGTGGCTTGCTATATCGCTCCAAGTTAACCGGGCAGATAGAAACAAACACTAAAACTGTCACTCAGCCCACAATTCGTTGATTACAGAATATAATATGCGGCTCATTATATTTCGCTTGAAGGCCTACGGTTTGCCGACCACTGTTCTACGTAATGGTTAAAAAAGTGCCTAAAACAAATCAAATGCTATGCTGGCCGGTGTTGTTTTTCAGATTACCCTAGCAACCGTGGCGTTAAAAGCTTGCAGGTTGCACGTTAAGGTTAGCCTAAATTGTATGTGAAATTTGATGAAATTTGACTTTTTTGTCCCAAAATTGCAGTGTTGACTTTAACATTCTATTGCAAGAGGTAAGTGATTCTATTAAGATTTCATAAAATAATAGCCTAAGGCTTACTAAAATGACATACGAAATTTTAGGGAGATCCATGCGGGATATTTCGATTAATTGCATAACGGGATTTCCCAGCTTCCCCGTGGGCCAGTCCGCCTCTGCAAGCTGCCATATTTGGCACTCCTTCTGCTCGCTAGAACTTCAAACATTCTTCGCAAAACTTACTATGTACAGTATTACTTTTCAATCATTAGTTTTTTATGTTTTTGAATAGGATAGTTTTTACGTCGATGTCAGGCTTCTGGTCGAGGAAATGCAGTAGACCTAAGTATATTTCCTTAAAAAAAAACATATCAAAATCTTTAAACTGTTTTCCTTCCTATCTGTGTAATTATTTGATTTTCTTGGTTAAAATGTCAAAGTTTAAATTGTTCTTTCAACTCGTCAACTATTTTAATTAAGCAGTTCAGCTTTGGTTTTGTATTAGGATAAACTGGGTAACTACATCCGATATGAAGATTCACGCTTAGCAACGTTGTTGAAGGTTATTATTAAGATAATTTAAACCGAATCCTGACAGCTCTTGCATTGACAGAAAATGTTTCGTTTGCCCTAGATGTCATTATTTCTCTAAATACTTTTGAGTATCTAAATATTTTTTTATCTAAATCTGACTCAATCTCATGTCTAACACCGAATGATAACGATCGTAAAGCAGCTTTTGATTGTACGTATACTGCCTTTTATCGAAAAGTTATATGGTCCATTCATAATGTTGCCATCACCAGGTAAGACGTCAGAACAAAGAAATCCGCTTTGGCGTTATATTACAAGACGCGTTATATTACAAGATCGATTCTATACTGACTAACATTCTATAGGCTACTATTTTTAAAAGCCAGTATGAGATTATACAGTCATGTGTCAACATGCAGTCAAGATGTTACATTTAAGTTAGTCAGAACTTACTGCTGTGGTCAGCTAGTGGGATTTCAACCCACGCTCACACAAGCCGATGCACGTTTTAGTTTCAGGGCCGCAATAAAACTTAAAATAAAGGATGCGAGTGTATTGTCATTAGTTAACTGTCTGTTAATTGCTGGTTATCTTGTGGAAAGCACGTGATTTGGTTAAAGGTTAATTGAAGTTATATCCTAATAGTTTCAATAAATAATGTTTGCTGTGAAAAAAGAATCAGGTACATTGCAAATATTAGTTAGCTATAGTTATAGCTATACATCAGCCCCCTTTTATCCGCTGTTGTGTACCGGTTGCGCAATGTACAAGCATAAAATCTAAATCCCGCCTGAGGCTAAGTAGTTCGAGTGCCGGAATTGCCACTGGATTGTCGCATACAGTGTTCACTTCATAAAAAGTGCCCTTGTTTATAAGGCGGGTGAAATGATGCTAAAATGTTACCATACTAAAGATCTGCAGCGTACGACTTAGAATCGAGAAAATGTTGCCTTATCAAAAAAAAAGACTCGAAAGAGTGAGCGTATATCTACTGATCTGCAGGATTAACAGCAAAGTTGATTTAGTGCACCCGGTACACTTTCCAAATAAATTAATTATGGAAAAACAGTATAGGCGTCTGTAATTAGAAGCCGCTTTCAAAAAATGTATTTAGAAAAGAAAAGAAGCGGCGGATTGTGTTCGAGTAAATGTCTATTTCCATAAACAAAACAAACAAACAAAATTGAAAGGCTGTTTTCATTCCTACCTGTAAAATCATTTGATTTTTCCGTTAAACAGTCAAATCTTAAATCGTTCTTTTAACTTAGCGCTCATTTAATTTAGCAATTCAGCTTTGGTCTTTTATCTGAGGAAAATGGGTGGTCATATTCTATATGACGATTCAGATTCAACAACGTTGTTAAAAGCTATCATTAATATTATTTAAACCGGATCCTGAAAACCCTTGTATTGACAGAAAACTTTTCATTTGCCAGTAATGTCATTATTTCTCTAAATATCTTTCAGTATCTAAAATCTAAATATATCTCCGAATAATAACGATCGTAAAGCAAGTTTTCAGTGTACGTATACTGCCTTCTGTTGAAGAATTATATCGTACGTTTAAGATGTTGCCATCGGGAAGTTATGGTGTCAGAATAAGGAAACCCGCTTTGACGTGATATCATTGTTATACTGTACAGTATTTCACAAAGGCTCAAATAGACATGCGCAATACAGAATAATTGACTATTCTAGAATAGTTTATTCCAAATCCTTTTCTAGCTTAGTCTTAACAATTAACATACATCCGTGAAAATGTCCAATATAGCAGATATAGCCCGACGGCACATCTAATATGACATCTAAATAAGTTTTAATTACATAGCGAACATCACTAGTAGTAACTACAAGAGTTTATACATTAAAGACAACATACAGTATTGACATACTGTAACATACAACATGCTCTGAGAGCAGTAGTAGCAACAAGAATTTCCAGAACTAACAAATATTACATAATTTTTAACTAAGAAAATAAAAATTGCACGTTTAGGAAAATGTTTCAGGTAATTATGGGCTCATCAAGCCTTCCAAAAGTGCTACATCGTATGGTCTCTGATTGGTCTAACACTTTTAGTGACGCGATGTTAAAGTGGACCTTTTTCATAGAGATTACAATTTTGAAGAACGGACGGAATATTAACGAGATTAAAAAGAGGAGAGCTTAAATGAAAATTCACAGAGTAGCCTACATACATTAAAAATCTTGACTACACTGCAAAACAATTACATTGTGCTTGCGCCTAAAAGATGCTGGTTGCAGTGTAATATATTCAATGATTCCTGTTTTTTTTTTTCAATAAACGAGAACGAATGCTGGGTGCAGTCAACCCAGCACTTGAAAAACTTCGGTCAGAAGCGGCTGATGATGCTGGGATTAACATATATTTCAAACACAACAGAAAGTTTGGCAAAAATTCGTCTCGGGTAATTTGTAAAGACTATACATCCGATTGAGACGAATGTGATGCGATGTAGCAAGTGTTCTATTGAACAACGGTAATTTGATAAAGCGTTATAGTTTTAGGCCTATTCAACTGAAGCTATTATATTGGCCTGTCTATTCAGTAGGTAGGTAGGCAGTAGGTACATCATGTGTGCTGGTTGCTACAATATGAGCAACTCGATGAGAATGGTACCTTTATTTTGTCGTTCACTGAATGTTGCCTTAACGGGCCTGCCATAAAAAAACAAGACATGCAGAGTTATCTTAAAATATTGAATGTTGAAATATAGGCTATTTATAGAATGTTCCAAGAAGTGCATATTCTTGGTAGATACAGTGCCTTACAAATAACAAACCTCGTTTCTGAGTTATTTGTAGAAGTTGGAAAGACTAAAATTCTCCTTACTGAGGTAGGCCTATTGTATTGTTTAACGTACTTGTTTAACGTAGTGGGTTAAAGGTTAATTGAACTTATATCCTAGTCGTTTCAACAAATAATGTTTGCTGTGAAAAAGAAAAAGCCACAATGCAATTATTAGTTAGCTATAGGGAAATTTATTGCATTAGACAAAGTATATCTCGCAAGTGATGTTGGACCTTCATTTACTATATAATGAAGTGAAAATTTGAGCCATCGTCATAAAACTTTGCCGACCAATAACGTAGAACGTCCAACAAAACCACGGAAATCGTAAAATTTCGGAAAATACGAACAAGGGCAGGACGCGAAGTCGTTGCTGTCAAAGAACGCACTTTGGCTAGATATTAGGTTTTAGTGGACCTTTGAACATTTTACCGGTAACAATTTGTGACTCAATCCACTTCTAGAAGCATCTGCAAAATACTTTGGAAATGCTTTTGAAGCTTTGAGTGAGTTTCTTTATCATGCTATAGGAGTATAGGCAGGGTTGCCATCAGTCTCAACTCAAAAATAAGGACGACTAGAAAATCAACTAGGAATACCACCTTAAACAGTGTACAACAAGAGAAAGCAACCAATGTTCGTAAAAAAAACAAAAAAAAAACAAGACACTATCTGCATGTTCATAATTTTGGTATCTCTGTGGTACAAAATGGTATCGTAAGGTGACAAAATGCCCAAAATAAGGACAAAAGTGCCCACATCCGCACTAAAAATAAGGACGAAAGTGAAAATAAGGACATTTCTTAGAAATAAGGACAAACATATTTTCTAAGACACGGACCTTTAAAATAAGGACAAATCTTATAAATAAGGACGGTATGGCAACCCTGAGTATAGGTCTCTTGAAAACAGTTGCTATTTCATCGAGGTACAGCGAAAAAAAAAACACAAAAGAAATCGGCCAGATTTGGTAGGCGAGATGGCAGATCAAAATGGCAGAGGTGTTTGGCGACAAAAAAGTTGCTGAAAAGTTTAAAACCGTGTCTTTGTCGCACCAGACAATGGCAAGGAGAGTGACCAATTTAAGTCGACACGTTTCTTGTAAGTTGGAAATCTTAATAGGCAAATGCAGATATTTTTCAATTGCTTTGGATGAGAGTACGGATGTGAGTGATATTAGCCAATTGCTGATATTTGCTCGAATAGTAGACGAGGATTTTCTTGTTCACGAAGAATTGCTTGAAATTCATCCATTAAGTGGTGGGACTAAAGGTTCTGACATATATGCAGCTCTTGACTCTGTTGTTTCCGAGTATGGAGGTTTTAAAAAATGCTCTTGTATTGCAACGGATGGAGCAAAGGCCATGGTGGGAAACAAAACTGGTCTTGTCGGATTGCTGAAACAAAATGGAGTTGATTGCATAACGCTGCATTGCATAATTAATTCACCAAGAAGCACGTACTTTGCGGAAAACTTTTGAAAATGATGGACGTCATGCAAAGCGTTGTGAAGATGGTTAATCTAATAAGGGTAATAAAGCTCAACGGCATCGAAGATTCATGTCATTCTTGGACAGAGTCAATGCTGAATTCAGCGACCTTCCTCAATACACGAGTATCGGATGGTTGAGCGCTGGCAAAGTGTTAAAACATTTCTTTGGCCTGCGCAAAGAAATTCTTTCGTTTTTTGAGGAACAGCGCATGGAAAACACAGATGCGTTTCATATCAGCTTCATAGCAATGAATTTCTTAGCGGCTTGGCTTTTCTAACTGATATAACAAATCACTTGAATGTGCTAAATTTGAGTTTGCAGGGGAAATGGCAGAGCATTTCGAATTTAGTGGGACATGTAGAAGGTTTCCGCTCGAAATTGGGCTTGTTCAAGGACTGTTTGGAAAGAAACGATCTGACTCATTTTCCTGTTGCTCTGTCATCAAAGAAGAAAACCCAAGTGCCGATTTTACTCAATTCGAAAATACTATAGATTTGCTGATCGATGAATTTAGCAGCAGGTTTGCGGACTTTCGCAAGCTCAAGATGCCTCTTTCGCTATTCAACAATCCCATGAACGTGAGAGTTAGTACACAGCCACCAGAGCTTCAACTCGAAATATGTGAACTTCAGAACGATCCGTTTTTGCTTTCAAAGAAAATGGAAAATCCTGAAAGCTTTTGGAAGTTTGTCTCAAAGGAGAGGTTTCCCCTTTTAAAAGATGCTGCTATGAAGCTGTAATCTATGTTTGGAAGTACATACATTTGTGAATGTACGTTTTCAGCAATGAACAATATTAAAACAAAAAATCGAAATCAACTTGGAAACGAGGCTCTTCAGGCTTGCCTTCGCATGGCCACAACTACGATTCCCGTGGATACCAACGCTATTGTCGAGGAAGAAACTCGACCGCAGATGTCACATTGATCAGCATTTAATAGCTAAATTTTGAACTATTCTAATTTCAGTTTTAATAAACAAAGAGAACTTTTTTCAGTTCTAATATCAATGTCACAATGTTCTTCAGTCCTAATTTCAAATTTCTTCAGTTCTGATTTAAAAACATTGGCCCGCAGGATAAAATAATTTTCTGATTTTGGCCCGCTAAGAAAAGAAGTTGGACCACGCTGTTCTATCTAATACATCGTTTTTACATTTCTCTCTCTTTGGTGTCCGAAAAAAATTTGAACTTGACGTACAGAGACACAGTTAGGCTACAGTAGTTGTCGTCACGAAAAAATGAGTGTTCTTGAATAGTTTCCGTTGTAGAACAGATTTTCTTCTCAACTGCAGGAAAGCAGGTAAACCTATACAATGTTTTATATTATTATGTACCATTGAAACACTTCTTAATCACAATTGCAGCTTGTAAGCAAATTAGTTTTGAAACGTTATGTTCACCTTGACCCAACAAATGTCAAAGAAACGGCTTAAATTCTTTTTGGCGGTTTCACTGGGAATTAATGCTATATTGTTGTACAAAGTGGCGACGCAATCAGTGGATTCGGAAAAGAGGTTTGTAGTTTTCTCGCACAATTTAACCATATTACATGGTTTTATCTTTAATCTACATGTTTTCGAATAGGCTACAAAACTGTCACTCTGAATGCCTTTATCTGTCTGAAAGCCGAAGGATTGATCAGAGAAACTTGGAAGAGTTGATCTGCGCGCGGCACAATAAAGGTAAGACGGTAGATTATTAACATATAGGCCTACTTCGGAATAAGAGCGAGTCAATTACGACAGTTATGAAGGTATTCGATGTAAGGAGGACATCATATTAATGGTTATGAAATTATTCTTTCATTTATATGTATATAGTAAATGATGGAAGCATTAGAGTGAAAGATTCCTTTCGAAATGGTTATTGTTAGGGAGTGGTTAATTATGTGATATGACATAATTTTCAATAGCTTATAAAACTTTATTTATAGTTTTACCATGTAACGATGCAATAAAAACTATAGGATTAGGCGTTTTCGGTAAGTTTCAGACTACTGTATAGTTTATCATATACTGTACTATACCGAAAACTGCGCCATCTTTGTTATTTTGTACAGTGCTTCATTTCTGCCGCTTCAAATCAATGATTCAATTTATGGATATCAATTTTCTAAAAACAAATATGTACAAACTCAAAGGATATTTTTATACTTAGGATTTTTAGAGTTACTTTACTCGAGAAAAGTACTTGACTCGAGTACCAATTTTGTTGCACTGGAGTACTAGTTTTCGGGTACTCGGATGTACTCCATTGTTTTGTAAATACTTAAATTGTTATTCGTCTATCAAGTTTTCTGTCTAATTTGTTATGGCATGTTAATCTTTCTTAAATAGGTTTATCAATCCATAAGCTTAGCTGTTATTTCCGGAAATCTATCCAAAGTCTTTATTCACACCGTTACCCTTTTGATATTATATATGCCTAGTTTGTTTAAAGTTCCGATAAAGTCCACGTTTTTTATTATTTTTTAACTTTTTGCATTACCCGAATTTAGAACTTTTCATCACAACCACTGAACAAAAGTGAGCGTAGTTCAAACTTTGCTTAAGGAAAATACAATGGTAGTACAACTGGAAATAGAATCCAGTCCACAGTTGGCCTTTCGTAGTTTAACCCTGACGTGATGTGCGCTTAAAGCGAAGAAAAACTCACACACTATGTTCAAAGGCTATGATAAATGTGTTGTAATTTGTTTCCGTACGGGTCGAATTGGCTGACAAATATACGTATAGGAGTTCTGGTAAGGATTGTTTCATAAAATGTTTAATTTCAATGAATAGTACCAAAAAAAGGTAACGACTGAACAAATCCCAGACTGCCAAACGTTTTACAACTTGGACTGTATCACGTGCGGATGAGATTTTCCTGACGCTATAAAGTGCGAACCGTCATTACAAAAAGTCGAAATACACTGTATTAGATGTAATTAATAGTGAGACGTTGGCGCAAAAATATTGGCTGATATTTGGTGTGACAAACTTGCAAAGGCAGTTTGAAATTTTAGTAATTTTCATATAACATTAGTATGCTATAAACAAAGATACTTAATATACAAATAAATGTTAAGTTGCAATGAATTCGAATCTAATCACCACTCGCCGATAATAAAATCGAAACCTTACGTCGTATTACTTCACCCTTCCCATTCTTGCCGTGATTCATCTTAAACTTTGATACGGCGATGACGTCCTTTTTTATAAATCCACTAAATATTTCTCCTCGTGTCTTGCGTGTGCGTCATTCTTCATTTCACGCAATAGAATATCACCACTGTATTATGCACTGTATATTCATTCCTTAAAATTACTATAGGAATAGATGTACACGGAAGGAAAACTTTTGTTTATAAAAGAGTGTGTACGGCTTGTCTATCTACCGCACTTAAGATCGGAACACATTTTAGTTTCCTGACAACCATTGTTAAAATTACATCCAAAAATACTTATTTATTGGCAAATACTTGTTCGTTTTTAGACCAATTTATCTTTCGTGGAACTCGAAATTTAATTAAAGGAGCTTATTCAGAAGCATTACATTTGAAAGATTTTGCGAAGAAGTACTTTCGAAAAGATTTGGATCAAGCAACTAAAGCTGCCCTCGAGGAAGATTATTCTAGAAACTATCTTCCATTCAAGTATAATGCTATATATTCTTTGTTCAACACATTTCTTAATCAAATTCTTTATGTGATTATCGAGCTTTGTCGATTATGGTAGAGATCTCACATGGAAAATCGAATCTCTTGTTGATAACATCCATCGCGAATCTCGCAAAGACTTGACGATTCTTGGAGATCAAGTTCAAGAAAGAATTCGCAGATTGCAGGTGACTTGAAAATATTGTAAAAACGATACTTAAAAGTTTAAACCAAGCTAAAACGTCGCTTTTATATTTTTAAAGAATCCAAGCGACTGTAAAACGGCCAAAAAGTTGGTTTGCAAGTTTCCTTATTCTGGATTGGGATGTCAGCTTCACCACATTGGCAATTGTTTATTAGTTGCGTTGGGCACAAATCGTGTAATGCTGGTGAATTATAAGAATGTACGTTATCCTGGATTTGAGAAAGTTTTTCTTCCTCTAAGTGAAACTTGTTCCAGTGAAGATTTACCATTGTTAACTGTAGAATGGTTCGGAGGTAGGTTAATTGGCTTTAAACGAACAACTTTTGTATTCATTTTTGCGCATAATTTCTATATCAAAGTTGCATGTAACTTTGACCTTGCCCTTTTGCCTATGGACATAATTTAATAAAAGTGTTTTGTGATAATTGTTCTTTTGAAAACGATTGCCATTTAGAACTGCAGAAAAATTATGATGACATTCCAGTTATCAGCTTAAACCAGGAATCGGCCAAGGATGAAACGCTTTTCAGGGCATTTACCATTCCTAAGTCTTTGCAGGGTAAAAGTCATTGCTTTTGTCTAGGCCTTACAAACTTAGAATCTCAGAATATCGGTTGTTTAATGTAGGTCGTAGGAGATATTCCTATGACGCCACAAAGGCGTGGTTTATCGTCACAATTCAGATGTAGAAATTTATCGTCTTGATGCCTGCTTTCAGTTTCGTTCCGTTTTACAGAAAGCGTCGAAGTTCTTCACGATGACCCACATCTATGGTGGGTCGGACAAATCATGCGCTATGTGTTTAGACTTAGACCATGGATTGTGGACAAAGTGGAACAAATTACAGAAAAGCTTAACCTCACACATCCTTATGTGAGGTAAAGACAAAATTAATTTCACGATATTCAAAGATTTTTGTTTTGATCTTTTCACGGTTTCATAAGGCACCCATAATAACAACATCTACAACCATGAAATAATACAGTATTCGAGAGAAATAAATTCTTTATACATGTGATAAATGTTATATATTATGAATAACATCCATTGTAGTGTCCACGTTCGAAGAACAGACAAACTTGTCGAAGAGGCAAGAAAATGTGAAATTGAAGTATATATGGTTAGCTTATTTCTAATTATTAGTTTATTTCCTGCTAATTAAACCATATATAAATATTGCTCTTTTGTTTTGATGTATTATTGCTTTTCGACACATCCACTTCTTAGTCTTCAAGAACATGTTTCTCGCACGCTATAATTCTTCGAAAACCAACTATTACAGGAACATGTCATTGATTGGTATGACCGCCATGTGGGCAGCGTTGAGGGTGAAAGGGTCTATGTTGCAAGCGACGATCTGGCAAGTGCAATACCGGAAGCCCATAGCAAGTAAATCGCAACAATGGGTTGAAGTAAAGAGTTACAAGACCGTATAAGGGTCCAGTTCTATATAATAGGGGATTATTACGTCACAATTTTGTTTTCATTTATTTGACCCAAAGCCATAAATTTTCTCACAGTACAGTAGTTTTGGTCTTCGGCTAACGATGTAAGCCAATTGAACTTCTTTTACTGTAGATACCCAAGCTTCACATTTCTGTACCTTGCCGAAGATAAAAAGCCTCTGAAAGATATGACACAAACCGTTAAAGGGCGGGAAACTGAAGAAGAACTTGTTTCACTAGTTTGTGACTTAATGATTTTATCAAGAAGTGATTATTTTATCGGGACATACAGTTCTAATGTGAGAGTTTGTCAATTGGTTGTGGTGATCGACTGGCTGTGTATGAAAGATCTTTGAAGAAAATGCATTGAATGTGCTTTTAGACGCGAACAGATTTTTATTTTAATAGATTTGCTGGTGTCTTTTCTTTTACAGATCGGACGTCTTGTGGTGCAGCTCATGCATTCTGTCGATGATGCTACTTTCAAGACACGCTCTGTCGATCAGCAAATGTCTTTCCATCTTGGAATCCCTTTATATTACCGCTCAACCGAAGCTCATTTCGGCCATGAAGGGGAGCTTTCATTTAAGGCCGGAGAAAGAATTGTTCTTCAACCTTTTGTCGAATCTCCCGCGTACAAAGGGTTCGGAACAAACAGAGCCGGGCATTACGGTAGTTTTCCCATGTATAAGGTTGAAAAAATCTTGCCTCCAGTTCCATATGTTGCACTCAGTAACAAAGTTTGACTTTTGGTAATTGTGGAAACTGCATGCAACTACATGATTTCTATACACAGTTATCTAAAGAAGGAGCACCGGTCTTTATCTTTATCATCTTTATTATTTCGGAGCGCCATTGCCAAACGAAAGCTAACTAAAAATGATAAATAATTAATTAATGATGAAAATATTTAAAACGGTTAATCGCTTATTAAATTGGATTAATCAGGTTTTTAATACAAACCAATGAAATTATTGTGTTTTCTCATAAAACGGGCGGCATAATCTGTGCATTGTATGGAGGAAACTCAGTAAAAGATGCAGCGAAAGTAAACGCGACTGCCGAAAACAAAGGCAGAAATTCAAACTGTATCAAGAACTCAGACCTAAAACTGCACTACTTTTTTTTCAAGAAACTTTTATCAGTTCCGGTACTCGCTACATTTCAAGGTTTTCAGAAGTATGTTTATCAGAAGCTCATTTTAATTAAACCTTAGCGCCAAATTTAGCGTTCACTGTTCTGTTCCATCTGCAAATGTCTAATAAAGTTTAGATAAGTGCCGAACCCGAATGCTCGACATGAACGTCACCGTTTTAAAATTTTCTCACAAACCCGAGCTTTGCTTTTCGTTTTGCCCGAACGTTTTTTTGCGACCATAAAACAAAAACTAATAAATATTCCAATATGTGTCTAACAAATTTGACAACACGCCACGAAATATTTAGATGTTTAAGGACTTTTAAATTGTCACGTTGTAATTTACTGTTTTGTTATGTGATTCTTTGTTATATATTAAGTTTAACTTGTTTTCACGTTTTGTGGTTTGTATTTTTTCTGTACCTTTGTTTTGCAATGTTGCTGATGTTTTTCATTCCTTTCATGTAGCATTGTGAAGAAGTTTTGTTTGATTACATTTGTTACTCGCACCTTTTAATTACGTCGCCAGCTTCCCTCTCCTCGCTCCCCTACTAATTGCTGAATTCTTGCCGTGTTCCTGATACATACATTTAGCTATGTAATGGCAGTTCGGTTTTGAGTGTTGAGTGGCGAGGAGAATTTTAAAGAGTAATACTGTGAGTGTTCGTCATAAGTTAACGCCCTTTTTGTGAATTGTTTTTAAATACATCAAGTTCAAACAAATAGTACATAGCCTTAATACGTCACGCATATATAGGCGGAATTTTTCTGTTTTACTGTTTATTTATTGTTTTTTTCATTACAAAAAGTAAACGCAAGTAAGTTTTGTAAGTTTATGATCTTGTAAAATTCCTTTGTGAATTTTACAAGAATACGTATACCGTGGGTATACGCTTTGATCGTAGCCAACAGTAACCGATGAAGTTCTTCTGCCTTCACAAATCAGTTTCTTTCTTTGTTTAATGATGACGTCATAGGTTATGGGCTGGTACGAGCTCAACTAAGATCTCCATGATTTTTTTGGACGTCCTACGTAGGGCTTTAAAAAAATGTTTAAGCCAATCAGAAGACAGCATGGTTGGTGTTGTTTTCTAACCTGGAACTTATCCTTGCAGTTGGCGTGCTTCAATTTTCCACGTTGCCTGCAGATTTAGGCTTACAATTGGCATGAAAGTAGGTAAAATTAGGTTTTTTAGGCCAAAAATTGTAATGTCGATTTTGCATATCTTTTAAAAAGTTTGATTTGAATTGAAAAAAGTTGATCAAAGATTTTATTGCATTTTTTGGCGTTTGACGCATCCCGAAAGTCGCAAGGAATGAGGTCAACTATGTCTTGACCTGGCTTAAGCTGTGTCGTGGCCACTACAGAGACAAAATTTCACATACAGCAGGATTCGCGTTACACAAACTACCGATAAAGTACCGAACTACTTTATTGAAACAGTACTGAATACCGATACCGTTGGTACATTTTTTGCCAAGTACCGGTACCTTTTTAGTACCGACTGTCGACCCCTGGGTGTTGGGTATACGTAAGATAAATAATTTAATTAGTTTCAGGTGGAGTTTATGTTTGGTTTAGTTAGAACTTTAGATCATGTAGGACAAGGCGGCAAACTCGTCTTATCTAGATTTTGACTATTCATTTTGAAAACTTGCGATTTGCTTTGTACTTAGTTGTTGCATCTTACTTAAAGATGAGATGATATAAAATCACGCTTTTTAATGTTTATTTTAGATGTAATGTGTGTTATTTTGCTTTTCTGAAACCAGCATAGTGACAGCTGAAGGAAACTACATTGATGTAGAGGATGTATAGCAAAATAATATTTTGTGACCTAAGCTACTTTTGTTTGATTCTGTCACAAACGATTGCTGCTTGACGCTTTACGCCTCATTGCCTTTGACTGCAACTCCAATTGGTGGCCTAAAATAAATCACCCGTGTCGCGTTTGCAATACTTCCGGCCACGACATGCAGGCTCGAAGTGAGGATCCAGCTATTTGGAAGGGTTTTATGGTTTGTGTTTGTTGAAATTTTTCGCAAGTATTTTATTGTGACCAGCAATTAAGTCCAGTGCTGAATTATGGTTTTATTAATATTGTAGACCGGTTTTAACCACAAACAAAACAACGGCGTTTTTATTGAATAAAGTTGGACTACTCTGAGTGGGGCCGTCAAAGTGTTAAGAACGAGTGCAATGTCAGAGTGCTGGGCGTCTTGTAACCAGTATTTTCCTTTTGAATGGCCCTCAATGCGTGGCCGCCACATCGGTGTCTAACCATTTTTATCGCAGTTTCATATGTTTTTAGGAGGTTTAAAACCATTGTAAGGCAACAGTTAAATTTACAAGTTTGAAATTGAACGTTTTTAATTGAGCTGGCAGATTTGAACGTCGGAAAAAGGCTAATACTCTTACCATGTTTCTAAGCTTTTAACAAATTGCTTTGCTTTCTGTTAGAAATATTCAACCAAAATGTGGCAGTAGATCCACCTTGATCTAATTCTGAAATATGGAAACAAATGTACTTAAACTTTTTCTGGCGCTTTCATTCGGTTTGAATGTTACATTTTTTTACAACTTCGTGATGTTTCCATATTGTTCTGAGAAAAGGTTTGTTGTCCTAATTGCACATTGCATCAATATCAGTATTGGGTTGTTTTATTGTATGTATTCATGTATTTAAATCTGTCTATTTTGAATAGTCCACAAGCAAGTCTCTCCAAAAGCCAGGATCGGGGCATAAAATTGCAAGCACCTTCGCCAATGAAAATCAACAAAGAACAACGTAAAGGTGCTTTATGCAAATATAATATCTACTGATAAGACGAGCAAATCAGAGATGAAACCGGGCCGATGGTTTGGCCCGAACCCGAACGTTTAAGTCCAAACCGGACATTTACTTTTTCTACCTGATTTAGGCCTGACAAAGTTAAATTTACCTAAAGAGTCAAAAATGTGGTTTAAAATGAAACAAAGTTTACATGTTTTCTTGAAACGTGGCTCTTTCTTCTCAGCCGTATAGAGTTTCCTCAACTTCCACTGTAAACTCACAACATGTAACTTCTTCTTGAACTCCTTATTTGTAATTTTATCCTTCCGCGTTATTCCTGAGGAAAAATTATTCCTTTCTTCCGTCTAACGATAACCCTTCTACCTTCTACAACCACATCACCATCTTCTTGTACTCTAAGAAGCCAAATACTTAAACGTTGGTACCACCACTTCTAGCGGCTTGAAAGTGTTAAACTCTGTCGACAGCGCCCAGATATTTAAACAAAATGTGTGTTAAGTTTCAGAATATCCATTTGGACTTTTGAAAAGACCACAATTTAGCTAATCTACTAAATGCTAACATTTATAGCTAATACTTGACTAATGTAGCTGCTGATGTAGGCCTATAAGCCTAACGGTTATAATCTACGTACTCATTACCAAAATGTATTTCGTACAACTTCGTCAGCTAATATAACTAATGGACTGATACTACAATGTAGCTAGTAAGTAGGCCTACCAGAATGTTGTAAGTTAAAAAATGTTTCAAGTATACCAAAATTTCAAAGCTGTTGTAAATAATGTAGTTAATAATAATTAATGCACCTAATGTAGTTAAGCTACAAAAATGACACAATTATTGTTAGCTGCATTTGCTGCATTAGTTGCATTGCCAACATTTTAGTATACACCGGAAACGTTTTACATGTAGGTCTAATGCGTACCTACGTTTTGTTTCGTTCACTTTGCCACTCATAGCGTAGGGATATTTCTATAAAAAATCCAGCGGATACATGGGAAAAATAACGTTCAGAATTCATGTTGTAAATCCTTCGTAATCCCTTGATTTGTCACGATGTCCCCCAATTTCGCAGGTCGTGCGACTGTTTAATACCTATTGTATTGTAGGATTTTATCTTTGCATTATTTTATTCCTTGTTAGCCGATCAAAAATATTTCTTTCTTCAGATCAATGTTTACTTCGAAAAAGAAACTTAATTAGAGGAGCTTATTCGGAGGCACTACAAGTAAGAGAGTTTGTGAGGAAATATTTTCGTAAAGATTTGAATTTGACGACGAAATCTGCCTTGCAAGAAGATTATTCTAAAAATTATCTTCCATTCAGGTAATTAGAAAGTATTAAAGTATTTTGTCTCAAAACCTTTTCACAAAAATACCTTTTAATAATAGTTTAACCATATGTAGCGACATCGTACGAAAACTTAAGTTTCTCGTTGATGACATCCATCGTGAATCTCGCAATGACTTGACAATTCTTGGAGATCAAGTTCAAGAAAGGATTCGCAAATTGCAGGTGACCTTATAATGCCATACCGGACAAACAGTAGCCTAATGCTAAAGCGCGGACTTTTGTTTGGGTAGAATCCAAGCGACTGTAAAACGGCTAAAAAGTTAATTTGCAAGTTTCCCCATTGTGGTTTCGGATGTCAGCTTCACTACATCGGCAGATGCTTGCTAGTTGCGCTGGGCACAAATCGTTTAATGTTGGTGAAATATAAAAGTGTACACTACAAAGGATTTGAAAAAGTTTTTTTTCCGTTAACTGATGCTTGTTCAATGGAAGAATTGCCCAAGCACGCTGAGGAATGGAATGGAGGTATGATGCCCAAATAAACGACCATTTTGCGTAATCTGCAAACTAAGATGATTGTTTTCTTATTTATATTTAAACAGTCTGAAGCAACGAATTGGCAATATGAAGCCTAATAAAATTTAGTTTAACCTGATATACGTATGCTAAGGTGCTACATGTTAACTGCTTTAACAGTAAAACAATCAAAGGTCGAAATTCAATTAAATTAACTCGGTC
The DNA here is from genome assembly GCF_947623445.1 of Clavelina lepadiformis. Taxonomy (NCBI): domain Eukaryota; kingdom Metazoa; phylum Chordata; class Ascidiacea; order Aplousobranchia; family Clavelinidae; genus Clavelina; species Clavelina lepadiformis. The sequence continues at coordinate 4,092,465 of NC_135248.1, read as the reverse complement.
CAGTTTCATTTATCTAATTATTTGCGTTTAGATATAAACATGTGACTTAGTTTTTGAAACACTTAAAACAATTTTTGACATTTAGAATTGCTGACAAATTATCACAACATTCCTGTGGTTAGCTTAAGCTACCACAAGAGGTATCTCCACACTCGTTTTAAAGCGTTTGCGATTCCACATAATTTGGAAGGTAAATTGTTTTCAATTTTTAATAGAGCTGTTTCAAAAAGCTTTTGTTGGTGGCGTCACAAGTATTTTTTTATTGTGCTATATTAATTAGACATCAAAATGGATCAGTTGACTTTGTTTTTGGGTTTGTTTGTTTGTTTTGGTATTATTAAGAAAAAATCAAAGTTCTTCACGACGACCCCAATTCGTGGTGGATTGGACAAATAATGCGCTACGTTTTTAGACCTAAGCCTTGGGTCACGGACAAAGTGCAGCAAATTAAAAGAAAACTAAATCTTACTCGTCCTTATGTAAGGTAGCGTACTTTCAAATATGTCAACTGTAAACCAAGTACTTTTTCGTTTTACTTTCTACGATATATAATGTTTCGTCACCATTAAACATAACATTTAACCAGCAGCCAATTTCAGGAAATTTTTTTATTAACTTTGATGCAGTAATGTCTTCCCTGCAGTATTCACGTTCGAAGAACAGACAAACTACATCGCGAGGCGAGATATTTTAACATTGAGGAATATATGGTTAGTGAAGTCCTTTTTTCCTTTTTTGATTACTGTGAATACAACTTGCTTTTTGGTTTTGACAAAGAGTTAATCATTTTTGTTTGCTAATGACTTGAAGCCAAATGTTTTTGTTGGCTGCTGTAACTATTTGAAAACAAATTATTGCAGCAACACATTGTCAACTGGTACGAACGAGACGAAGAACACGCTCGCAGTTAAACGAGAAAAGTGTATGTTGCGAGCGACGATCTGGCGAATGTAATACCGGATGCTCGTAGCAAGTAAATATAGGCCTACACAAATAATTGGCCTAATGTCGTCATTGTGCTTTGCTTCAGCACTTTACACGTTTGACCAACAAGTCTAATTTGTAATAGGTACCCTGATTACGAATTTTTGTATCATGCTGCCCATGAAGACAAGCCTTTAAAAAGTATGACACAAATCGTTCAAGATCGCGAAGAAGAGGCCGAACTTATTTCATTAGTTTGTGACTTAATGATTTTATCACAAAGTGACTATTTCGTCGGAACATACAGTTCTAATGTAAGTTCTTGGCAGCCTAATTTGCTGCGTTTGTCTTTCACAAAACTTTGTGGAATACCTTTTTTAACCCTTTATAAGTTGTTAGCAAAAGAGTTCGTGAGGTTTTACTGGAATGTTTGTTTGAAAGTCCATTTGGTCTATCCGTCTTTTCTTTTTCGGTTACAGATCGGCCGTCTTGTTACGCAGCTCATGCATTCGTCAGGTGATGCTACTTTTAGGTCACGCTCCATTGATTATCGAATGTTTTATTACGCGGGACTTCCCTTAACGTATCGGGCAACTGAAAATTTTTCCGGTGAAAAGGAGGATCTTTTTTTCTCGGCTGGAGAGATGATTGTCCTTAACGCCATGAAAGAATGTCCCTTGTACAAAGGGATCGGTAGAAACGAAGCTGGCAGTCACGGCAGCTTCCCCATGCACAAGGTTGAAAAAATATTCACAACTGCGCAATATCTAGCGTTAAATGACACATTCTAAAGAGCGTGTTTTGGTTTCTTTTTGTGTAAATGACATTCACTCTAACGTTGGCCACGTAATGGCATCCACACTAGATTAAACCAATACGAGATTGCACCCACACGGAATCAAAAGCGGTTTTAGTGCTAGGGAGCCGAGGTACTTGTTTCTTGCAGACCCAATGCCCGAACGTGTGCAATTACTTGCGGGTATAATTCCTCGTGGGTGCAATCACTATGGAACCCACACGAACAGTGATAGCGCCTACACGGAACGTATGTTTTATCTTGGCATTCTTGCAATTCTCTAGAGCAGTGGTTCTTTACCTTTCCAATCCCATGTACTCTTATGCTTAAACATATTGGCGTCTGAGCAACCTATGAAACAGGTGCGTATGATGAAAAAGCAAACGCTTTTGTAGAGTATTGTGATTAATTAAGAGAAATGATTATGAAAACACAACACAAATGTTTTGCGAAAATCACAACACTTTGCTCGAAGAAACAAAACACAAATGGTTATATAATGTGACTTCTATTGTGTTTTTAAGGGTTAATATTGCTGGAAACAATTCTCACGCCATTTGCAACTACAACTAATTATACCGTGTTTATGGTAAATAGTTTTAGTACAGTGGGATTCGGTTAATGCAACCGTTTTTAAGTACCGTTTTTACTTGGTTGTAAGCCGCCCTAGTTTAAAAAATTACGTAATTTAGTGCCTACAAATTAATATAAGCTGCTTTTGATTGTAAGTTGCGCAGTATGTGTAGTAATTGTGTTGAAACTAAAATACGGTAAACCATTTTAGATCATTAGCGTCTATTACAGAAAACTAGAACTGTGTTATTTAAATTCCAATAAAAATCAGGATCCGGTTTAAATAACCTTAATGATAACTTATCACAACGTTGTTGAATCTGAATCGTCATATAGAATGTGATCAGCCATTCTCTTCATATAAAAGGCTAAAGCTGAATTGCTAAATTAAAAGAGCGCTAAATTAAAAGAACTAATTAAGGTTTGACTGTTTAACGGAAAAATCAAATGATTTTACAGGTAGGAATGAAAACAGCTTTAAGAATTTGTTTGTTTGTTTTGTTTATGGAAATAGACATTTACTCGAACACAATCCGCCGCTTCTATTCTTTTCTAAATGCAGTTTTTGAAAGCGGCTTCTAATTACAGACGCCTATACTGTTTTACTATAATGAATTTATTTGGAAAGTGTACCGGGTGCACTAAACCTACTATGCTGTTAATCCTGATGATCAGTAGATATACGCTCACTTCTTCGAGTCTATATGCAGTTGGTTATTTTGTCAAATTTCAATGAGTCGAGTTTGCATGTCATAAAATGTTCAATCAACTTAGCAATGTAGGATGGTAAATCAAGAATTCTATTTCCATTGTTTGCGGATTCGTAACAACTTTACAGACGTAGTCGATGCAATGACTTGTTAAGAGTTTAAAAAAAGTCGTTTTGTGAAGGTTTTCCAGAATTACAAAGCTATGTTTTTAATGACTGGTCACACATATGTGTAATGGAGCCTCCATTTAATTGATTTTCTGCAGTTCAGAAGTCCCAATTTAAACCCCCCCTTGCTTTCATGTTTGATTCTTTTTGCTTCTAACTATAAAGCACAACGATTTTTTAACACAAAGCCCAATAATAGTTACGATAAATTCCCACCCCAGTTTGTACAAGTTTCCGTTTCGAATCCCTGCCCCAGCGCTGACGTAAACCGACAAAACTCCCAATGTCGTAGCGTGCGACAAAAGTCAATAAAGTAGAAACTTACCCACATTCTTATAAAAGTATTTTAAGAATCATGCCCACTAGTAAGGTCAAAAGGTAAATATCTACCTGGTGGTTGTGTAGCTCACCGTGGCGCCGAGAAAACCTCAGCAAACAACAAACCAAAGGCTCCCGGTTCAAAGTCCGAAGCCTGCAAATTCAGTTCTAACTTGGAGCGCAAATAACTTCATTAGACATTTTCTCATCGATTTGAACAGTAGGCTTTCTTTAAAAAACTAACTTGATGGTTATATATCTTTTTAACTTTATTGGTGGATATCGTTGCATAGCCTGAGCAGAGCTACAGAGTTTTGAGCTTCCACATATTTGTGAACGCACTTACCCTATTCGGTTACAACACCAACATGTTTTGATAGGATCTTCGCGATGTTTCGCAGCTGTGTAAGATTTCAATGAAACCATAGAAAGCGAATAATGACTCCGTTACAAATTAATGATCAGTGCGACAGATAGCCAGGATAAATAAAAGAAATGACTTGTTTTAATTTTAAGTAAGGCCTGTCGTAAGCAGGTAGGCTTGTATGTTTATTGATGAGTTTAAGTGTTTTGATAAAATTGCTGGACGTCCTTTACTAATGTACCGTGGCTTTCCATGTACGGTACGAGTCCGTATTTTAAATTTTTTGTTTCAAAGTTGACGCCTTTTATGTCTAATCATCAGGTAGAATTCAAGAAAGTGAATTTTTTGGTAGGTTTCAGAGCGTCTAATTAATTTAGATAAATATTTCATTTGTGCGGCCTTACACTTTTTCTAGTTTAGCTTCTCTGTCTATATCTGCATTTTTCCAAGCCCACTAGCTTTGTAGCCACGAGAATTCCATGATGTAATGACGCGGTTGAAGTAAGTTCAGCTTTATCTGGAAAATAACGATACTTTATCAGCTAATTTATTTAGTTTTACCTGAATGTCAGTTGTTTTCCAATCACAAATAAACAATTTATAAAAGTGCAGTTACCCAAAAACATAATGTAAACGCCTAAATTTACAAGATGTGTCAGCGACTGTCGACAAGTTCTTCTTTTATATAGCCCTAATTTTTTGGCTTAGAAGGGCATTTGTTAAAATCGAACTGAAGCTGTGATGAAAACAATCCCGAAATTGTTGTTGGTGGTTTCATTGTGTGTGAATATCATGTTCATATACAACTACGTTAAACAATACAATAGGCCTACATCAGTAAGAAGAATTTTAGTCTTTCCAACTTCTACAAATAACTCAAAAACGAGGTTTGTTATTTGTATTGCACTGTATCTACCAAGAATATGCGCTTCTTGGAACATTCTATAAATATATTTTAACATTCTATATTCTAAGATCACTCTGCATGTCTTGTTTTTTTTATGGCAGGCCCGTTAAGGCAACATTCAGTGAAAGACAAAATAAAGGTAATATTCTCATCGAGTTGCTCTTATTCCACCAACCAGCTTACATGATGGTTAACCCACTGAATAGACTGGCCAATAACAGCTTCAGTTGAATAAGTCTATAACTATAACGCTATGTCAAATTACTGTTGTTGAATAGAACACTTGCTACATCGTATCACATTCGTCTCAATCGGATTTATAGTCTTTACAAATTACATGAGATGAATTTTTGCCAAACGTTCTGTTCTTTTGTCAGATCAATTCACCTTTCAAGGGGCAAGAAGTTTAATTGTGGGAGCTTATTCAGAAGCATTGCAAGTGAAAGAGTTTGCGAGGAAATATTTCAGCAAAGATTTAGACTTGACAACAAAATCTGCCCTCGAAGAAGATTATTCTAGAAACTATCTTCCATTCAAGTAACGATCGTTGAAGCAATGTTTTTTTAGTTCAGTTTTTCATGTTCAAATCCACAATGGCATTTGTGGATTATTATATAGAGATCTCACGCGAAAAATCCAAGCTCTTGTTGATGCCATTTATAGCCAATCCCATGATAACTTGACGATTCTTGGAGATCTAGTTCAAAAAAGGATTCAAAAATTGCAGGTAAATTTATGATAATGCTATAGGCTACACTGGCTACAGCACAAAGAATTATGTAAACCGGTTTGCAGTTGATTACAGCAGTTTCCTGGTGACCAATTCAAAATGTAAAGCTAATTATCAATTAGTTGGCTACTTTAAGTTATTGATTGAAAAGGAATTACTGTACCGGGGTACATTTTTACTACCGATGTCGGTACCAAATATCTGTATCGAAATATTTTATCGAGACATTTTATTCGGTTCCGATACTAAAGTGATTATTTCAAGATTTTGAGAAGAATATGGTTTTTAAAAGTCGTATTAATCCAAACAAAAAGTCATCATAAAATCAAAAGTATTAATTAAAACTTTAATTTAATTTAATTAATTTTTGCGTTTGTTATTCTTTTTCATTTTACTAAAACAGTATCTAACAAAGACGCAAAGAGTGAATTCACATAATTTGCAAACTTCAGTAGCGTATATCGTGGCCGTAATAGCCCAGCAGAAAAACTACACTTGCAACGGGATCAGCTGTACAAAAAATGCCGTTAGAGAGTACCGACAAAGACAAAGTACCGAACCGCTTTTTCGAAATAGTACCGAATACCGGAACCGTCAGTATAATTTTTGCCAAGTACCAGCGCCGACGATACTTTAAAAGTACCGACTACTCAACGAGAGCCAAGGGACTTGTTTAGTTAGCTATTCGCAGTTTAAGTCTGTTACTTGGTAAAGAGCTTATAGTTGTAAAAATCATTATTCAAAATAAATTAATAATATTAACAATATTATTAACAAAAGCAATAACTTTGAATAAGTCCAAACAAATGCAATTAAATTTGAAAGTTCATACGAAGTAAAATAAACTCACATAAATTCAAAAAATTCTTACAAGGTTTACAAAAGAAGTGTGCTTTCGTGTCAAATAATTTGTTTGTACAAAAATATTTAAATTCAATTAATTTTTTTTATTTTGTGTGAATATATTTAAATTTAAAATGTATGACTTTCTATGAATTCATGTTGACTTTTTTTAAATTTGTATAAACGGTTTTAGGTTTGTATCAATTTATTCAAAACTACAGTACTTAGTAGTACAATCTACTTACTTCACGCAGATATAATTTAAAACAGACAAATGAGCTGCTTTTTGTTTGGATAGAATCCAAGCGATTGTAAAACGGCTAAAAAGTTGATTTGCAAGTTTCCTCGTTGCGGTTTGGGATGTCAGTTCCACCACATCGGCAATTGCTTGTTAGTTGCGTTGGGCACCAATCGTGTAAGGCTGGTGAATAATAAGAATGTGCACTACAAGGGAATTGAGAAAGTTTTTCTTCCTCTAAGTAAAACTTGTTCTAGTGAAGATATATCAATGAAGGTGGTGGAATGGTTAGGTGGTAGACCTAGGCCTAAAACCAATATTAAACGTATATTTTTTTCTATGTTTTCCAATATCTAACCATCCGTCCTCCTTGTCGTGTATTTTAAACTGATCTGTTCCTTTATTCCTGGGCCTCTGTCAGGATGAAGGAAACATATTTTTAGGTAGGCTTATTTATCCTACAATTTGTGCATCGTAGAATCGCAGCTGAAATATGAAGACATTGCCGTAGTTAGTTTAGACGCGGGATCAGCTGAATATGAAACTTTATTCAAAGCTTTTACAAAGCTTTATTCAAATTCTTTATACATGTGAGAAATGTTATATATTATGAATAACATCCATTGTAGTGTCCACGTTCGAAGAACAGACAAACTTGTCGAAGAGGCAAGAAAATGTGAAATTGAAGTATATATGGTTAGCTTATTTCTAATTATTAGTTTATTTTCTGCTAATTAAACCATATATAAATATTGCTTTTTTGTTTTGATGTATTATTGCTTTTCGACACATCCACTTCTTAGTCTTCAAGAACATGTTTCTCGCACGCTATAATTCTTCGAAAACCAACTATTCCAGGAACATGTCATTGATTGGTATGACCGCCATGTGGGCAGCGTTGAGGGTGAAAGGGTCTATGTTGCAAGCGACGATCTGGCAAGTGTAATACCGGAAGCCCATAGCAAGTAAATCGCAACAATGGGTTGAAGTAAAGAGTTACAAGACCGTATAAGGATCCAGTTCTATATAATAGGGGATTATTACGTCACAATTTTGTTTTCATTTATTTGACCCAAAGCCATAAATTTTCTCACAGTACAGTAGTTTTGGTGTTCGGCTAACGATGTAAGCCAATTGAACTTCTTTTACTGTAGATACCCAAGCTTCACATTTCTGTACCTTGCCGAAGATAAAAAGCCTCTGAAAGATATGACACAAACCGTTAAAGGGCGGGAAACTGAAGAAGAACTTGTTTCACTAGTTTGTGACTTAATGATTTTATCAAGAAGTGATTATTTTATCGGGACATACAGTTCTAATGTGAGAGTTTGTCAATTGGTTGTGGTGATCGACTGGCTGTGTATGAAAGATCTTTGAAGAAAATGCATTGAATGTGCTTTTAGACGCGAACAGATTTTTATTTTAATAGATTTGCTGGTGTCTTTTCTTTTACAGATCGGACGTCTTGTGGTGCAGCTCATGCATTCTGTCGATGATGCTACTTTCAAGACACGCTCTGTCGATCAGCAAATGTCTTTCCGACTTGGAATCCCTTTATACTACCGCTCAACCGAAGCTCATTTCGGCCAGGAAGGGGAGCTTTCATTTAACGCCGGAGAAAGAATTGTTCTTCAACCTTTTGTCGAATCTCCCGCGTACAAAGGGTTCGGAACAAACAGAGCCGGGCATTACGGTAGTTTTCCCATGTATAAGGTTGAAAAAATCTTGCCTCCAGTTCCATATCTTGCACTCAGTAACAAAGTTTGACTTTTGGTAATTGTGGAAACTGCATGCAACTGCATGATTTCTATATACAGTTATCTAAAGAATGAGCACCGATCTTTATCTTTATCATCTTTATTATTTCGGAGCGCCATTGCCAAACGAAAGCTAACTAAAAATGATAAATAATGATGAAAATATTTAAAACGGTTAATCGCTTATTAAATTGGATTAATCAGGTTTTTAATACAAACCAATGAAATTATTGTGTTTTGTCATAAAACGGGCGGCATAATCTGTGCATTGTATGGAGGAAACTCAGTAAAAGATGCAGCGAAAGTAAACGCGACTGCCGAAAACAAAGGCAGAAATTCAAACTGTATCAAGAACTCAGACCTAAAACTGCACTACTTTTTTTTCAAGAAACTTTTATCAGTTCCGGTACTCGCTACATTTCAAGGTTTTCAGAAGTATGTTTATCAGAAGCTCATTCTAATTAAACCTTAGCGCCAAATTTAGCGTTCACTGTTCTGTTCCATCTGCAAATGTCTAATAAAGTTTAGATAATTGCCGAACCCGAATGCTCGACATGAACGTCACCGTTTAAAAATGTTCTCACAAACCCGAGCTTTGCTTTTCGTTTTGCCCGAACGTTTTTTTGCGACCATAAAACAAAAACTAATAATTATTCCAATATGTGTCTGTTACGTGTTTTGTGCTCGTTTGACGTGTTTGTGCCTTGCGTTTCTGCCTTCGGCCGGAGGCGCTGATGTTTGTAATTGCGCCTTGCTAGTTGGCGAACGTGTCAGTTTACCGTTGCCTGAGCTGTGAGCAGACGTGCCTGTTTTTACCCTTTATTTTATCAAATACAATTCTACAGTTTAACTGCAGGTCTATTCGAACCAGCATAAGAAAAGGCCGGTAACATTTGGCGAGCACGGCAGGACCTGCAGTTAAAAAACGTGAATGAAGAAGGTGACCGAGTTTTATCCGCGATGAATTTTTTTTGCTCTCCTCCGAAGTTTGAACTTGGAGAAAGTTTTATCTCGTTTTTATCAACGTTTGAATGTTTCTGCGATAGTGTGGACGCAACAGCAGCTGCTCGAAAACATGCTTTTATGGTGAGTTTACCGGAAGATGTTAAGCTGGAAATGATATGCAACGGTGCACAGTTAGGCACCATGAACTATGAAGAACTAAAGTCCAAAGCTGAGGAAGTTGCTTGTTGCTCGCTTCGATGTAACAAGGCTAAACAGCAGCTTATACAAAGAACCCAAGCCCTCGGTGAAACGAATCGAAGTTACGTCAACGCCCTTGTCAATTTGGGAGCAATTGCATACCCGAAACCGGAAGATGAAGGTACGAAGAATGACGTCTTGTATAACGCTTTAATAGCTGGACTGCGTAACAAGCATGAAGCAGAAAGGCTGGTCACGTGCAACATGGAGGTACAGTGTCCAAAGTTTTTAGATGCTGTCAAAAAGCTATTAATTATGGAACCAGATCATGTGCAACAACACGTTTCCAAAATACAGCCAATGGAGCAGGTCCCATCAGCTTACGAGGAAATGAAACAAATGATCCAGGATCTGCGGCAGGAAGTTGACACCTTGCGTGAATCACTATCGGATATATCGCGGAGGTCTCGTCTTAACCACAATCATCCCTTTCGGGAATCACGCACGTGTTTTGCATGCGGGGAAAGAGGACACATCAGTCGATATTGTCTTCAGCGCAACCGCCAACGGGGCGGGCACAGGTGTCCGCCCCTGAATCCATCACCACAGCCAGAACGAGAATTGGTCACTTACAAGATACATCGCTCTGGATCAAAGCACTCCAATGCTGACGCACTTAGTAGAAGGCCACAGAGCAGCAGAACAAGTGATTCTAATGGCGTCGAAGTGAATCCTGAGAGGTATCCGTTTGAAGTTGAAGAAAACTTTGAAACCTGTAAGACCTCGACGGAAAGTGTTTTAAGTATTGATCTTCGTGAGGGTTTCGGTTGGACTCCTGATCAAATTTCACAAGCTCCTTCTAAAACACCAAGAGCGCCCTTGGTACCTTCCGATGAGTTGGAGCCGATGCAAAGAATAGAGATTGACGTCCTTGGAGGACTTCCTGTGACACATTCAGGAAATCGTTACATACTGGTAGCCACTGATATGTACACTAAATATATGCAGGCTTGGTCTATGCCATCACAGACAGCCCAAGAAACAGCATTTGTTCTCTATCATAACTGGATGACGATTCATGGTGTTCCGGAGCGGATTCACAGCGACTGAGGAGGAAACTTTGAGAGCCAGTTGTTTAAAGAGCTTATTGATCTTCTCGGCTGCAAGAAGTCAAGAACTACAGCACACCACCCTTCTGGGAACGGAGCGGTTGAAAGGGCCAACAGAACCATCCTTTCCATCATGAAGAATTATGTCCAGCGCGATCCACTATCCTGGGATAAATCTCTCTCCTCAATTTGTGCGACCTATAACGCCAGTCGACACGAAGAGACAGGTGTTTCTCCACATTTCCTTCTGACTGGACGAGAATTGAGATTACCAGCAGATTTGATGACTGGACAGCCTTCAAGTCGTCCATCATCATCGGCAATGTTCGATTTACAAGACCGTATGCGACTTGTCCACGAAGTCGTGAAAACGAGACTCGACCAACGTCGGCAATCCATGAAAGAACGTTACGACAAGTCAGTATCGAGACAAGCTGAGTTTCAAGTAGGAGATAAGGTCATGCTGCGAAACACTGTCATATCAAAAGATGAAAAGCGAAAGTTTCACCTCCCTTATTCAGGCCCCTACGAAGTTGTTGAGACTTTTCCGCCGGTAAATTATCTGATTCGCAACCACGAACGTACGTTAAGAGTACATTTTAACAGGCTAAAGCTAAGCAGAGGAGACCATCATACAGGGATGCCTTCCTATAATCAAGCTAGTTGCCCAAACGATGTCCCCCAGCAACTAGACATGCCCTTGACTGGAGCTTACTTTTTTAATAGGCCTAACCGATCAAATGTAAATCGTCACGAGAGTAACAATTTTAATAACGTTTGCAACTCCCGAAATAACGGTCGACTTCGCCGAAGCCCACGTCGCACTATTCGTTACCCAGACGTCGAAACGTATTAATTGTTTATTGTGTGATGCTTGATGCTATGTTGTTGACTACTTTCCTATGATTTGTGTTTTATATACCACAGTTTCACATATACCAAGTATGATGGTATTTTATTTCGGATCCGTTATATATCGTCTATTTTAGCTATCAATCTCACGTTTTTATACCTTTTGTTGTGTTATTGGCATGAAGCATTATTTGTAACCCACCTTTATTGTGTTTGTACTATTGTTTTGGTATAGTCAAAAAATGTTTGAATTTCTTTTATAACAAGTTATTTAAAATTTTGCTGTGGTTTTCAATGTAATGTTTGTATTTATATTATTTACATAGAAATGCTTTACCTTGATTTCCGTTTGTTTTTATTGGTGTGATAATCATAATTTTTTCGCTACTGCACCGTTTTGCTGTGTTTGAGGAATCGTTTTTGTAAAGTTTTTTTTTTGTGGCCCACTGTGGCATACGTGGTCGACAATTTTCTTCAAGATTAACACATTATCTGGGTAACAGAAGTCTAGAGGTTGCTTCGTGATTATATTGCAATTTGTCGTTTTATTTTCCATATATTAGCTTGTGGCCAGTTTTGTTAATGTCGAGGAGAAATTTATTGGAGGGGGAGGAGTGTTACGTGTTTTGTGCTCGTTTGACGTGTTTGTGCCTTGCGTTTCTGCCTTCGGCCGGAGGCGCTGATGTTTGTAATTGCGCCTTGCTAGTTGGCGAACGTGTCAGTTTACCGTTGCCTGAGCTGTGAGCAGACGTGCCTGTTTTTACCCTTTATTTTATCAAATACAATTCTACAGTTTAACTGCAGGTCTATTCGAACCAGCATAAGAAAAGGCCGGTAACATGTCTAACAAATTTGACAACACGCCACGAAATATTTAGATGTTTAAGCACTTTTAAATGGTCTCGTTGTAATTTACCGTTTTGTTATGTGATTCTTTGTTATATATTAAGTTTAACTTGTTTTCACGTTTTGTGGTTTGTATTTTTCTGTACCTTTGTTTTACAATGTTGCTGATGTTTTGCGTTCCTTACATGTAGCATTGTGAAGAAGTTTTGTTTGATTACATTTGTTACTCGCGCCTTTTAATTACGTCGCCAGCTTCCCTCTCCTCGCTCCCCTACTAATTGTTGAATTCTTGCCGTGTTCCTGATACATACATTTAGCTATGTAATGGCAGTTCGGTTTTGAGTGTTGAGTCGCGAGGAGATTTTTAAAGAGTAATACTGTGAGTGTTCGTCATAAGTTAACGCCCTTTTTGTGAATTGTTTTTAAATACATCAAGTTCAAAAAAATAGTACATAGCCTTAATACGTCACGCATATATAGGCGGAATTTTTCTGTTTTACTGTTTATTTATTGTTTTTTTCATTACAAAAAGTAAACGCAAGTAAGTTTTGTAAGTTTATGATCTTGTAAAATTCCTTTGTGAATTTTACAAGAATACGTATACCGTGGGTATACGCTTTGATCGTAGCCAACAGTAACCGATGAAGTTCTTCTGCCTTCACAAATCAGTTTCTTTCTTTGTTTTATGATGACGTACATAGGTTACGGGCTGGTACGAGCTCAACTAAGATCTCCATGATTTTTTTGGACGTCCTACGTAGGGCTTTAAAAAAATGTTTAGGCCAATCAGAAGACAGCATGGTTGGTGTTGTTTTCCAATCTGGAAATTATCCTTGCCGTTGGCGTGCTTCAATGTTCCTCGTTGCCTGCAGATTTAGGCTTACAATTGGCATGAAAGTAGGTAAAATTAGGTTTTTTAGGCCAAAAATTGTAATGTCAATTTTACATCTCTTTTAAAAAGTTTGATTTGAATTGAAAAAAGTTGATCAAAGATTTTATTGCATTTTTTGGTGTTTGACGCATCCCGAAAGTCGCAAGGAATGAGGTCAACTATGTCTTGACCTGGCTTAAGCTGTGTCGTGGCCACTACAGAGACAAAAATTTCACATACAGCAGGATTCACGTTACACAAACTACCGATAAAGTACCGAACTACTTTATTGAAACAGTACTGAATACCGATTCCGTTGGTACATTTTTTGCCAAGTACCGGTACCTTTTTAGTACCGACTGTCGACCCCTGGGTGTTGGGTATACGTAAGATAAATAATTTAATTAGTTTCAGGTGGAGTTTATGTTTGGTTTAGTTAGAACTTTAGATCATGTAGGACAAGGCGGCAAACTCGTCTTATCTAGATTTTGACTATTCATTTTGAAAACTTGCGATTTGCGTTGTACTTATAGTTGTTGCATCTTACTTAAAGATGAGATGGTATAAAATCACGCTTTTTAATGTTTATTTTAGATGTAATGTGTGTTATTTTGCTTTTCTTAAACCAGCATAGTGACAGCTGAAGGAAACTACATTGATGTAGAGGATGTATGGCAAAATAATATTTTGTGACCTAAGCTACTTTTGTTTGATTCTGTCACAAACGATTGCTGCTTGACGCTTTACGCCTCATTGCCTTTGACTGCAACTCCAATTGGTGGCCTAAAATAAATCACCCGTGTCGCGTTTGCAATACTTCCGGCCACGACATGCAGGCTCGAAGTGAGGATCCAGCTATTTGGAAGGGTTTTATGGTTTGTGTTTGTTGAAATTTTTCGCAAGTATTTTATTGTGACCAGCAATTAAGTCCAGTGGTGAATTGTGGTTTTATTAATATTGTAGACCGGTTTTAACTACAAACAAAACAACGGCGTTTTTATTGAATAAAGTTGGACTACTCTGAGTGGGGCCGTCAAAGTGGTAAGAATGAGTGCAATGTCAGAGTGCTGGGTATGTTGTAACCTGTATTTTGCTTTTGGATGGCGCTCAATGCGTGGCCGCCACTATCACAAGACCTGATTCAAATTACGTTCAATCGGTGCAAAGGTGAACTCGAGTCAAGCATCAACTTATAATTTCAGCAACAGTAACTTTATAAATAATTTCTAGAATTAAGCTGACCCGTTATGGAAGGGCATTCTGTTGGTAGACTTTTGTTATTACCATACTACGACCCATATCGGTGTCTAACCATTTTTATCGCAGTTTCATATGTTTTTAGGAGGTTTAAAACCATTGTAAGGCAGCAGTTAAATTTACAAGTTTGAAATTGAACGTTTTTAATTGAGCTGGCAGATTTGAACGTCGGAAAAAGGCTAATACTCTTACCATGTTTCTAAGCTTTTAACAAATTGCTTTGCTTTCTGTTAGAAATATTCAACCAAAATGTGGCAGTAGATCCACCTTGAACTAATTCTGAAAAATGGAAACAAATGTACTTAAACTTTTTCTGGCGCTTTCATTCGGTTTGAATGTCACATTTTTTTACAACTTCGTGATGTTTCCATATTGTTCTGAGAAAAGGTTTGTTGTCCTAATTGCACATTGCATAAATATCAGTATTGGGTTGTTTTATTGTATGTATTCATGTATTTAAATCTGTCTATTTTGAATAGTCCACAAGCAAGTCTCTCCAAAAGCCAGGATCGGGGCATAAAATTGCAAGCACCTTCGCCAATGAAAATCAACAAAGAACAACGTAAAGGTGCTTTATGCAAATATAATATCTACTGTTAAGACGCGCAAATCAGAGAGGAAACCGGGCCGATGGTTTGGCCCGAACCCGAACGTTTAAGTCCAAACGGACATTTACTTTTTCTACCTGATTTAGGCCTGACAAAGTTAAATTTACCTAAAGAGTCAAAAATGTGGTTTAAAATGAAACAAAGTTTACATGTTTTCTGGAAACGTGGCGCTTTCTTCTCAGTCGTATAGAGTTTCCTCAACTTCCACTGTAAACTCACAACATGTAACTTCTTCTTGAACTCCTTATTTGTAATTTTATCCTTCCGCGTTATTCCTGAGGAAAAATTATTCCTTTCTTCCGTCTAACGATAACCCTTCTACCTTCTACAACCACATCACCATCTTCTTGTACTCTAGAAGCCAAGTACTTAAACGTTGGTACCACCACTTCTAGCGGTTTGAATTCTTCTTAAAAGTGTTAAACTCGGTCGATAGCGCCCAGATATTTAAGAAAAAAATGTGTGTTAAGTTTCAGAATTTCCATTTGGACTTTTGAAAAGACCACAATTTAGCTAATATACTAAATGCTAACATTTATAGCTAATACTTGACTAATGTAGCTGCTGATGTAGGCCTATAAGCCTAACGGTAATCTACGTACTCATTACCAAAATGTATTTCGTACAACTTCTTCAGCTAATATAACTAATGGACTGATACTACAATGTAGCTAGTAAGTAGGCCTACCAGAATGTTGTAAGTTAAAAAATGTTTCAAGTATACCAAAATTTCAAAGCTGTTGTAAATAATGTAGTTAATAATAATTAATGCACCTAATGTAGTTAAGCTACAAAAATGACACAATTATTGTTAGCTGCATTTGCTGCATTAGTTGCATTGCCAACATTTTAGTATACACCGGAGCCGTTTTACATGTAGGTCTAATGCGTACCTACGTTTTGTTTCTTTCACTTTGCCACTCATAGCGTAGGGATATTTCTATAAAAAATCCAGCGGATACATGGGAAAAATAACGTTCAGAATTCATGTTGTAAATCCTTCGTAATCCCTTGATTTGTCACGATGTCCCCCAATTTCGCAGGTCGTGCGACTGTTTATTACCTATTGTATTGTAGGATTTTATCTTTGCATTATTTTATTCCTTGTTAGCCGATCAAAAATATTTCTTTCTTCAGATCAATGTTTACTTCGAAAAAGAAACTTAATTAGAGGAGCTTATTCGGAGGCACTACAAGTAAGAGAGTTTGTGAGGAAATATTTTCGTAAAGATTTGAATTTGACGACAAAATCTGCCTTGCAAAAAGATTATTCTAAAAATTATCTTCCATTCAGGTAATTAGAAAGTATTGAAGTACTTTGTCTCAAAACCTTTTCACAAAAATACCTTTTAATAATAGTTTAACCATATGTAGCGACATCGTACGAAAACTTAAGTTTCTCGTTGATGACATCCATCGTGAATCTCGCAATGACTTGACAATTCTTGGAGATCAAGTTCAAGAAAGGATTCGCAAATTGCAGGTGACCTTATAATGCCATACCGGACAAACAGTAGCCTAATGCTTAAGTCAAGCTAAAGCGCGGACTTTTGTTTGGGTAGAATCCAAGCGACTGTAAAACGGCTAAAAAGTTAATTTGCAAGTTTCCCCATTGTGGTTTCGGATGTCAGCTTCACTACATCGGCAAATGCTTGCTAGTTGCGCTGGGCACAAATCGTTTAATGTTGGTGAAATATAAAAGTGTACACTACAAAGGATTTGAAAAAGTTTTTTTTCCGTTAACTGATGCTTGTTCAATGGAAGAATTGCCCAAGCACGCTGTGGAATGGAATGGAGGTATGATGCCCAAATAAACGACCATTTTGCGTAATCTGCAAACTAAGATGATTGTTTTCTTATTTATATTTAAACAGTCTGAAGCAACGAATTGGCAATATGAAGCCTAATAAAATTTAGTTTAACCTGATATACGTATGCTAAGGTGCTACATGTTAACTGCTTTAACAGTAAAACAATCAAAGGTCGAAATTCGATTAAATTAACTCGGTCCAGTTTCATTTATCTAATTATTTGCGTTTAGATATAAACATGTGACTTAGTTTTTGAAACACTTAAAACAATTTTTGACATTTAGAATTGCTGACAAATTATCACAACATTCCTGTGGTTAGCTTAAGCTACCACAAGAGGTATCCTCACACTCGTTTTAAAGCGTTTGCGATTCCACATAATTTGGAAGGTAAATTGCTTTCAATTTTTAATAGAGCTGTTTCAAAAAGCTTTTGTTGGTGGCGTCACAAGTATATTTTTATTGTGCTATATTAATTAGACATCAAAATGCATCAGTTGACTTTGTTTTTGGGTTTGTTTGTTTGTTTTGGTATTATTAAGAAAAAATCAAAGTTCTTCACGACGACCCCAATTCGTGGTGGATTGGACAAATAATGCGCTACATTTTTAGACCTAAGCCTTGGGTCACGGACAAAGTGCAGCAAATTAAAAGAAAACTAAATCTTACTCGTCCTTACGTCAGGTAGCGTACTTTCAAATATGTCTCAACTGTAAACCAAGTACTTTTTCGTTTTACTTTCTACGATATATGATGTTTCGTCACCATTAAACATAACATTTAACCAGCAGCCAATTTGAGGAAAATTTTTTATTAACTTTGATGCTGTAATGTCTTCCCTGCAGTATTCACGTTCGAAGAACAGACAAACTACATTGCGAGGCGAGATATTTTAACATTGAGGAATATATGGTTAGTGAAGTCCTTTTTTCCTTTTTTGATTACTGTGAATACAACTTGCTTTTTGGTTTTGACAAAGAGTTAATCATTTTTGTTTGCTAATGACTTGAAGCCAAATGTTTTTGTTGGCTGCTGTAACTATTTGAAAACAAATTATTGCAGCAACACGTTGTCAACTGGTACGAACGAGACGAAGAACACCCTCGCAGTTACACGAGAAAAGTGTATGTTGCGAGCGACGATCTGGCGAATGTAATACCGGATGCTCGTAGCAAGTAAATAGGCCCACACAAATAATTGGCCTAATGTCGTCATTGTGCTTTGCTTCAGCACTTTACACGTTTGACCAACAAGTCTAAATTGTAATAGGTACCCTGATTACGAATTTTTGTATCATGCTGCCCATGAAGACAAGCCTTTAAAAAGTATGACACAAATCGTTCAAGATCGCGAAGAAGAGGCCGAACTTATTTCATTAGTTTGTGACTTAATGATTTTATCACAAAGTGACTATTTCGTCGGAACATACAGTTCTAATGTAAGTTCTTGGCAGCCTAATTTGCTGCGTTTGTCTTTCACAAAACTTTGTGGAATACCTTTTTTAACCCTTTATAAGTTGTTAGCAAATGAGTTCGTGAGGTTTTACGAGAATGTTTGTTTGAAAGTCCATTTGGTTTATCAGTCTTTTCTTTTTCGGTTACAGATCGGCCGTCTTGTTACGCAGCTCATGCATTCGTCAGGTGATGCTACTTTTAGGTCACGCTCCATTGATTATCGAATGTTTTATTACGCGGGACTTCCCTTAACGTATCGGGCAATTGAAAATTTTTCTGGTGAAAAGGAGGATCTTTTTTTCTCGGCTGGAGAGATGATTGTCCTTAACGCCATGAAAGAATGTCCCTTGTACAAAGGGATAGGTAGAAACGAAGCTGGCAGTCACGGCAGCTTCCCCATGCACAAGGTTGAAAAAATATTCACAACTGCGCAATATCTAGCGTTAAATGACACATTCTAAAGAGCGTGTTTTGGTTTCTTTTTGTGTAAATGACATTCACTCTAACGTTGGCCACGTAATTGCATCCACACTAGATTAAACCAATACGAGATTGCACCCACACGGAATCAAAAGCGGTTTTAGTGCTAGGGAGCCGAGGTACTTGTTTCTTGCAGACCCAATGCCCGAACGTGTGCAATTACTTGCGGGTATAATTCCTCGTGGGTGCAATCACTATGGAACCCACACGAACAGTGATAGCGCCTACACGGAACGTATGTTTTATCTTGGCATTCTTGCAATTCTCTACAGCAGTGGTTCTTTACCTTTCCAATCCCATGTACTCTTATGCTTAAACATATTGGCGTCTGCGCAACCTATGAAACAGGTGCGTATGATGAAAAAGCAAACGCTTTTGTAGAGTATTGTGATTAATTAAGAGAAATGATTATGAAAACACAACACAAATGTTTTGCGAAAATCACAACACTTTGCTCGAAGAAACAAAACACAAATGGTTATATAATGAGACTTCTGTTGTGTTTTTAAGGGTTAATATTGCTGGAAACAATTCTCACGCCATTTGCAACTACAACTAATTATAGGGTGTTTATGGTAAATAGTTTTAGTACAGTGGGATTCGGTTAATGCAACCGTTTTTAAGTACTGTTTTTACTTGGTTGTAAGCCGCCCTAGTTTAAAATGTACGTAATTTAGTGCCAAAAATTAATATAAGCTGCTTTTGATTGTAAGTTGCGCAGTATGTGTAGTAATTGAGTTGAAACTAAAATACGGTAAACCATTTTAGATCATTAGCGTCTATTACAGAAAACTAGAACTGTGTTATTTAAATTCCAATAAAAATCAGGATCCGGTTTAAATAACCTTAATGATAACTTATCACAACGTTGTTGAATCTGAATCGTCATATAGAATGTGATCAGCCATTCTCTTCATATAAAAGGCTAAAGCTGAATTGCTAAATTAAAAGAGCGCTAAATTAAAAGAACGAATGAAGATTTGACTGTTTAACGGAAAAATCAAATGATTATACAGGTAGGAATGAAAACAGCTTTAAGATTTTGTTTGTTTGTTTTGTTTTGTTTATGGAAATAGACATTTATTCGAACACAATCCGCCGCTTCTATTCTTTTCTAAATGCATTTTTTGAAAGCGGCTTCTAATTACAGACGCCTATACTGTTTTACTATAATGAATTTATTTGGAAAGTGTACCGGGTGCACTAAACATACTGTTGCTGTTAATCCTGATGATCAGTAGATATACGCTCACTTCTTCGAGTCTATATGCAGTTGGTTATTTTGTCAAATTTCAATGAGTCGAATTTGCATGTCATAAAATGTTCAATCAACTTAGCAATGTAGGATGGTAAATCAAGAATTCTATTTCCATTGTTTGCGGATTCGTAACAACTTTACAGACGTAGTCGATGCAATGACTTGTTAAGTGTTTAAAAAAAGTCGTTTTGCGAAGGTTTTCCAGAATTACAAAGCTATGTTTTTAATGACTGGTCACACATATGTGTAATGGAGCCTCCATTTAATTGATTTTCTGCAGTTCAGAAGTCCCAATTTAAACCCCCCATTGCTTTCATGTTTGATTCTTTTTGCTTCTAACTATAAAGCACAACGATTTTTTAACACAAAGCCCAATAATAGTTACGATAAATTCCCACCCCAGTTTGTACAAGTTTCCGTTTCGAATCCCTGCCCCAGCGCTGACGTAAACCGACAAAACTCCCAATGTCGTAGCGTGCGACAGAAGTCAATAAAGTAGAAACTTACCCACATTCTTATAAAAGTATTTTAAGAGTCATGCCCACTAGTAAGGTCAAAAGGTAAATATCTACCTGGTGGTTGTGTAGCTCACCGTGGCGCCGAAAAAACCTCAGCAAACAACAAACCAAAGGCCCCCGGTTCAAAGTCCGAAGCCTGCAAATTCAGTCCTAACTTGGAGCGCAAATAACTTCATTAGACATTTTCTCATCGATTTGAACAGTAGGCTTTCTTTAAAAAACTAACTTGATGGTTATATATCTTTTTAACTTTATTGGTGGATACCGTTGCATAGCCTGAGCAGAGCTACAGAGTTTTGAGCTTCCACATATTTGTGAACGCACTTACCCTATTCGGTTACAACACCAACATGTTTTGATAGGATCTTCGCGATGTTTCGCAGCGGTGTAAGATTTCAATGAAACCAAAGAAAGCGAATAATGACTCCGTTACAAATCAATGATCAGTGCGACAGATAGCCAGGATAAATAAAATAAATGACTTGTTTTAATTTTAAGTAAGGCCTGTCGTAAGCAGGTAGGCTTGTATGTTTATTGATGAGTTTAAGTGTTTTGATAAAATTGCTGGACGTCCTTTACTAATGTACCGTGGCTTTCCATGTACGGTACGAGTCCGTATTTTAAATTTTTTGTTTCAAAGTTGACGCCTTTTATGTCTAATCATCAGGTAGAATTCAAGAAAGTGAATTTTTTGGTAGGTTTCAGAGCGTCTAATTAATTTAGATAAATATTTCATTTGTGCGGCCTTACACTTTTTCTAGTTTAGCTTCTCTGTCTATATCTGCATTTTTCCAAGCCCACTAGCTTTGTAGCCACGAGAATTCCATGATGTAATGACGCGGTTGAAGTAAGTTCAGCTTTATCTGGAAAATAACGATACTTTATCAGCTAATTTATTTAGTTTTACCTGAATGTCAGTTGTTTTCCAATCACAAATAAACAATTTATAAAAGTGCAGTTACCCAAAAACATAATGTAAACGCCTAAATTTACAAGATGTGTCAGCGACTGTCGACAAGTTCTTCTTTTATATAGCCCTAATTTTTTGGCTTAGAAGGGCATTTGTTAAAATCGAACTGAAGCTGTGATGAAAACAATCCCGAAATTGTTGTTGGTGGTTTCATTGTGTGTGAATATCATGTTCATATACAACTACGTTAAACAATACAATAGGCCTACATCAGTAAGAAGAATTTTAGTCTTTCCAACTTCTACAAATAACTCAAAAACGAGGTTTGTTATTTGTATTGCACTGTATCTACCAAGAATATGCGCTTCTTGGAACATTCTATAAATATATTTTAACATTCTATATTCTAAGATCACTCTGCATGTCTTGTTTTTTTTATGGCAGGCCCGTTAAGGCAACATTCAGTGAAAGACAAAATAAAGGTAATATTCTCATCGAGTTGCTCTTATTCCACCAACCAGCTTACATGATGGTTAACCCACTGAATAGACTGGCCAATAACAGCTTCAGTTGAATAAGCCTATAACTATAACGCTATGTCAAATTACTGTTGTTGAATAGAACACTTGCTACATCGTATCACATTCGTCTCAATCGGATTTATAGTCTTTACAAATTACATGAGATGAATTTTTGCCAAACGTTCTGTTCTTTTGTCAGATCAATTCACCTTTCAAGGGGCAAGAAGTTTAATTGTGGGAGCTTATTCAGAAGCATTGCAAGTGAAAGAGTTTGCGAGGAAATATTTCAGCAAAGATTTAGACTTGACAACAAAATCTGCCCTCGAAGAAGATTATTCTAGAAACTATCTTCCATTCAAGTAACGATCGTTGAAGCAATGTTTTTTTAGTTCAGTTTTTCATGTTCAAATCCGCAATGGCATTTGTGGATTATTATATAGAGATCTCACGCGAAAAATCCAAGCTCTTGTTGATGCCATTTATAGCCAATACCATGATAACCTGACGATTCTTGGAGATCTAGTTCAAAAAAGGATTCAAAAATTGCAGGTAAATTTATGATGATGCTATAGGCTACAGCACAAAGAATTATGTAAACCGGTTTGCAGTTGATTACAGCAGTTTCCTGGTGACCAATTCAAAATGTAAAGCTAATTATCAATTAGTTGGCTACTTTAAGTTATTGATTGAAAAGGAATTACTGTACCGGGGTACATTTTTACTACCGATGTCGGTACCAAATATCTGTATCGAAATATTTTATCGAGACATTTTATTCGGTTCCGATACTAAAGTGATTATTTCAAGATTTTGAGAAGAATATGGTTTTTAAAAGTCGTATTAATCCAAACAAAAAGTCATCATAAAATCAAAAGTATTAATTAAAACTTTAATTTAATTTAATTAATTTTTGCGTTTGTTATTGTTTTTCATTTTACTAAAACAGTATCTAACAAAGACGCAAAGAGTGAGTTCACATAATTTGCGAACTTCAGTAGCGTTTATCGTGGCCGTAATAGCCCAGCAGAAAAACTACACTTGCAACGGGATCAGCTGTACAAAAAATGCCGTTAGAGAGTACCGACAAAGACAAAGTACCCAACCGCTTTTTCGAAATAGTACCGAATACCGGAACCGTCAGTATAATTTTTGCCAAGTACCAGCGCCGACGATACTTTAAAAGTACCGACTACTCAACGAGAGCCAAGGGACTTGTTTAGTTAGCTATTCGCAGTTTAAGTCTGTTACTTGGTAAAGAGCTTATAGTTGTAAAAATCATTATTCAAAATAAATTAATAATATTAACAATATTATTAACAAAAGCAATAACTTTGAATAAGTCCAAACAAATGCAATTAAATTTGAAAGTTCATACGAAGTAAAATAAACTCACATAAATTCAAAAAATTCTTACAAGGTTTACAAAAGAAGTGTGCTTTCGTGTCAAATAATTTGTTTGTACAAAAATATTTAAATTCAATTAATTTTTTTTATTTTGTGTGAATATATTTAAATTTAAAATGTATGACTTTCTATGAATTCATGTTGACTTTTTTTAAATTTGTATAAACGGTTTTAGGTTTGTATCAATTTATTCAAAACTACAGTACTTAGTAGTACAATCTACTTACTTCACGCAGATATAATTTAAAACAGACAAATGAGCTGCTTTTTGTTTGGATAGAATCCAAGCGATTGTAAAACGGCTAAAAAGTTGATTTGCAAGTTTCCTCGTTGCGGTTTGGGATGTCAGTTCCACCACATCGGCAATTGCTTGTTAGTTGCGTTGGGCACCAATCGTGTAAGGCTGGTGAATAATAAGAATGTGCACTACAAGGGAATTGAGAAAGTTTTTCTTCCTCTAAGTAAAACTTGTTCCAGTGAAGATATATCAATGAAGGTGGTGGAATTGTTAGGTGGTAGACCTAGGCCTAAAACCAATATTAAACGTATATTTTTTTCTATGTTTTCCAATATCTAACCATCCGTCCTCCTTGTCGTGTATTTTAAACTGATCTGTTCCTTTATTCCTGGGCCTCTGTCAGGATGAAGGAAACATATTTTTAGGTAGGCTTATTTATCCTACAATTTGTGCATCGTAGAATCGCAGCTGAAATATGAAGACATTGCCGTAGTTAGTTTAGACGCGGGATCAGCTGAATATGAAACTTTATTCAAAGCTTTTACAAAGCTTTATTCAAATTCTTTATACATGTGAGAAATGTTATATATTATGAATAACATCCATTGTAGTGTCCACGTTCGAAGAACAGACAAACTTGTCGAAGAGGCAAGAAAATGTGAAATTGAAGTATATATGGTTAGCTTATTTCTAATTATTAGTTTATTTCCTGCTAATTAAACCATATATAAATATTGCTTTTTTGTTTTGATGTATTATTGCTTTTCGACACATCCACTTCTTAGTCTTCAAGAACATGTTTCTCGCACGCTATAATTCTTCGAAAACCAACTATTCCAGAAACATGTCATTGATTGGTATGACCGCCATGTGGGCAGCGTTGAGGGTGAAAGGGTCTATGTTGCAAGCGACGATCTGGCAAGTGTAATACCGGAAGCCCATAGCAAGTAAATCGCAACAATGGGTTGAAGTAAAGAGTTACAAGACCGTATAAGGATCCAGTTCTATATAATAGGGGATTATTACGTCACAATTTTGTTTTCATTTATTTGACCCAAAGCCATAAATTTTCTCACAGTACAGTAGTTTTGGTCTTCGGCTAACGATGTAAGCCAATTGAACTTCTTTTACTGTAGATACCCAAACTTCACATTTCTGTACCTTGCCGAAGATAAAAAGCCTCTGAAAGATATGACACAAACCGTTAAAGGGCGGGAAACTGAAGAAGAACTTGTTTCACTAGTTTGTGACTTAATGATTTTATCAAGAAGTGATTATTTTATCGGGACATACAGTTCTAATGTGAGAGTTTGTCAATTGGTTGTGGTGATCGACTGGCTGTGTATGAAAGATCTTTGAAGAAAATGCATTGAATGTGCTTTTAGACGCGAACAGATTTTTATTTTAATAGATTTGCTGGTGTCTTTTCTTTTACAGATCGGACGTCTTGTGGTGCAGCTCATGCATTCTGTCGATGATGCTACTTTCAAGACACGCTCTGTCGATCAGCAAATGTCTTTCCGACTTGGAATCCCTTTATACTACCGCTCAACCGAAGCTCATTTCGGCCAGGAAGGGGAGCTTTCATTTAACGCCGGAGAAAGAATTGTTCTTCAACCTTTTGTCGAATCTCCCGCGTACAAAGGGTTCGGAACAAACAGAGCCGGGCATTACGGTAGTTTTCCCATGTATAAGGTTGAAAAAATCTTGCCTCCAGTTCCATATCTTGCACTCAGTAACAAAGTTTGACTTTTGGTAATTGTGGAAACTGCATGCAACTGCATGATTTCTATATACAGTTATCTAAAGAATGAGCACCGATCTTTATCTTTATCATCTTTATTATTTCGGAGCGCCATTGCCAAACGAAAGCTAACTAAAAATGATAAATAATTAATTAATGATGAAAATATTTAAAACGGTTAATCGCTCATTAAATTGGATTAATCAGGTTTTTAATACAAACCAATGAAATTATTGTGTTTTCTCATAAAACGGGCGGCATAATCTGTGCATTGTATGGAGGAAACTCAGTAAAAGATGCAGCGAAAGTAAACGCGACTGCCGAAAACAAAGGCAGAAATTCAAACTGTATCAAGAACTCAGACCTAAAACTGCACTACTTTTTTTTCAAGAAACTTTTATCAGTTCCGGTACTCGCTACATTTCAAGGTTTTCAGAAGTATGTTTATCAGAAGCTCATTCTAATTAAACCTTAGCGCCAAATTTAGCGTTCACTGTTCTGTTCCAATTGCAAATGTCTAATAAAGTTTAGATAAGTGTCGAACCCGAATGCTCGACATGAACGTCACCGTTTAAAAATGTTCTCACAAACCCGAGCTTTGCTTTTCGTTTTGCCCGAAAGTTTTTTTGCGACCATAAAACAAAAACTAATAATTATTCCAATATGTGTCTAACAAATTTGACAACACGCCACCAAATATTTAGATGTTTAAGCACTTTTAAATGGTCTCGTTGTAATTTACCGTTTTGTTATGTGATTCTTTGTTATATATTAAGTTTAACTTGTTTTCACGTTTTGTGGTTTGTATTTTTTCTGTACCTTTATTTTACAATGTTGCTGATGTTTTGCGTTCCTTACATGTAGCATTGTGAAGAAGTTTTGTTTGATTACATTTGTTACTCGCGCCTTTTAATTACGTCGCCAGCTTCCCTCTCCTCGCTCCCCTACTAATTGTTGAATTCTTGCCGTGTTCCTGATACATACATTTAGCTATGTAATGGTAGTTCGGTTTTGAGTGTTGAGTCGCGAGGAGATTTTTAAAGAGTAATACTGTGAGTGTTCGTCATAAGTTAACGCCCTTTTTGTGAATTGTTTTTAAATACATCAAGTTCAAAAAAATAGTACATAGCCTTAATACGTCACGCATATATAGGCGGAATTTTTCTGTTTTACTGTTTATTTATTGTTTTTTTCATTACAAAAAGTAAACGCAAGTAAGTTTTGTAAGTTTATGATCTTGTAAAATTCCTTTGTGAATTTTACAAGAATACGTATACCGTGGGTATACGCTTTGATCGTAGCCAACAGTAACCGATGAAGTTCTTCTGCCTTCACAAATCAGTTTCTTTCTTTGTTTTATGATGACGTACATAGGTTATGGGCTGGCACGAGCTCAACTAAGATCTCCATGATTTTTTTGGACGTCCTACGTAGGGCTTTAAAAAAATGTTTAGGCCAATCAGAAGACAGCATGGTTGGTGTTGTTTTCTAACCTGGAAATTATCCTTGCAGTTGGCGTGCTTCAATGTTCCACGTTGCCTGCAGATTTAGGCTTACAATTGGCATGAAAGTAGGTAAAATTAGGTTTTTTAGGCCAAAAATTGTAATGTCGATTTTGCATGTCTTTTAAAAAGTTTGATTTGAATTGAAAAAAGTTGATCAAACAAAGATTTTATTGCATTTTTTGGTGTTTGACGCATCCCGAAAGTTGCAAGGAATGAGGTCAACTATGTCTTGACCTGGCTTAAGCTGTGTCGTTGCCACTACAGAGACAAAAATTTCACATAGAGCAGGATTAACGTTACACAAACTACCGATAAAGTACCAAACTACTTTTTTGAAACAGTACTGAATACCGATTCCGTTGGTACATTTTTTGCCAAGTACCGGTACCTTTTTAGTACCGACTGTCGACCCCTGGGTGTTGGGTATACGTAAGATAAATAACACTGGTCAACAAAAATTTTGTTGCATTTTTACCAACACTTGTTCTTACTTAATTTGGGGGCGCTGAATCCGAATCTGACCTTAGTTTTTTTCTGCAAGATCTAGATTTTTTGGAAATTGAGATTTTTTATTTTTTCTTTACTAAATTCAAATTTTCTGAAAAATTACATGATTTGTCAAATGACGTTCTTGCTTATAGTCGAATAACCAACCTTAAAACAAAAATAGGTTCCCAGAAATTATTGTGTTACCACTAGCATTTGTATTTACAGACAATTAAGCACCAAATGTTTGAAATAATGTAACAAAGAACATTTTTGCTGGTAAAATACATGTAATAAGCGAGTTTTTTTTGCAAAATGACATTGAAAAGAATGATGGCAATCCAATAACTTCTGCATTTGTACGCTTTTTGAGTTTGCTGCTTTAATTTTATCATATGACAAAGCAGGGAAAGTGTAAAGAAGATGATAAAAGGATTCATTGTCAGGATATAGAGCTTTAACAAACTGTGTCATGAGACCCAGTTTGATGTGCAGGGGCGGAAAAACAATTTTGTCTCTGCTTACGTTTGGGTTGTGTGTTACATTAGGCATGCCAGCTTGAAATGTTTCACGTAAGGGCCACTCCTTCTGTGTCCAATGTTTTTCACGTGCTCTGCTGTCCCACATGCATAGATAACATAGAAATTTAGTGTATCCTCTTTGCTGACCTAGCAGAAAACTAACCATTTTGAGGTTAACACAAATGATCCAGTTGTGCTCATGATATCTGAGCAAGTCCATAACAATTCTAATGTCATCATGCCGTTCCTTTAAGACAGTGGAGTGACCAACTGGAACAGCTTCATAAACATTTCCATTGTGTAAAAGGACACACTTGAGGCTGCGCTTGGAACTGTCCAAAAACAATCGCCATTGTTCTGGATCATACGAGGAGATACCCAGTTGTTCGAGAAGACCAGGTATATCGTTGCAATATACCAGCATATTTTCCTCTGAAAAATAGGGAAGAAAGAGTTCTTCTCTTTTTCGAAAAAAGGAAACCTTTACAGATTGATCTAGAACCTGTTTTTCCTTGAGTCTGGAGGCTAAGAGCTGAGATTCTTGCTTGGACAAATCTAAATCAAGTACTAAGTCATTCAGTTCTGATTGATTAAACTGCTGAACAGCTACTCTGGTTTCACCAGAAGAGTGTTCAGATTCTGTATCTGTTCTTTTATACTCCAATTCCATAACCTCTTCCCTTTCCGATTCAGTCCCTTTCAGATTCTTTCTTTGACGAGAAAGCGTGTACACACCACTGATATAACAAAATGAATCAGGTTTATTTTTGCATTTACGAGTGTAAAATAGAGCTTATAACGTATCCTACAGCATCTATCCGCAATACCTCACTATAATCAAATTGCTTAGCTTCTTCAAACGCCCTTAAACAGCAGTAGGCTACAACTTAAAAGAGCTGAAAGCTTCTATCTGAAACACTGGTACTGTACCATACAGACAACGCACACTAAATATGAGCCAGAAACGAAAAAATTTAAATTTTCGATTGCATGAAAACTAGAGCATGCATAAAGAAACTGATTGTAGATTTGAAATCAGCATCCCAAAATTGTGTAGAATCAGTTAAAAAATCTCATGCAACAAAAAAAAAAAAAATTGTTGACCAGTGTAATTTACTTAGTTTCAGGTGGAGTTTATATTTGGTTTAGTTAGAACTTTGGATCATGTAGGACAAGGCGGCAAACTCGTCTTATCTAGATTTTGACTATTCATTTTGAAAACTTGCGATTTGCGTTGTACTTAGTTGTTGCATCTTACTTAAAGATGAGATGGTATAAAATCACGCTTTTTAATGTTTATTTTAGATGTAATGTGTGTTATTTTGCTTTTCTTAAACCAGCATAGTGACAGCTGAAGGAAACTACATTGATGTAGAGGATGTATGGCAAAATAATATTTTGTGACCTAAGCTACTTTTGTTTGATTCTGTCACAAACGATTGCTGCTTGACGCTTTACGCCTCATTGCCTTTGACTGCAACTCCAATTGGTGGCCTAAAATAAATCACCCGTGTCGCGTTTGCAATACTTCCGGCCACGACATGCAGGCTCGAAGTGAGGATCCAGCTATTTGGAAGGGTTTTATGGTTTGTGTTTGTTAAAATTTTTCGCAAGTATTTTATTGTGACCAGCAATTAAGTCCAGTACTGCTGAATTGTGGTTTTATTAATATTGTAGACCGGTTTTAACTACAAACAAAACAACGGCGTTTTTATTGAATAAAGTTGGACTACTCTGAGTGGGGCCGTCAAAGTGGTAAGAATGAGTGCAATGTCAGAGTGCTGGGTATGTTGTAACCTGTATTTTACTTTTGGATGGCGCTCAATGCGTGGCCGCCACTATCACAAGATCTGATTCAAATTACGTTCAATCGGTGCAAAGGTGAACTCGAGTCAAGCATCAACTTATAATTTCAGCAACAGTAACTTTATAAATAATTTCTAGAATTAAGCTGACCCGTTATGGACGGGCATTCTGTAGACTTTTATTATTACCATACTACGACCTATATCGGTGTCTAACCATTTTTATCGCAGTTTCATATGTTTTTAGGAGGTTTAAAACCATTGTAAGGCAACAGTTAAATTTACAAGTTTGAAATTGAACGTTTTTAATTGAGCTTGCAGATTTGAACGTCGGAAAAAAGCTAATACTCATATCATGTTTCTGTGCTTTTCACAAATTGCTTTGCTTTCTGTTAGAAATATTCAACTAAAATGTGGCAGTAGATCCACCTTAATCTAATTCTGAAATATGGAAACAAATGTACTTAAACTCTTTCTGGCGGTTTCATTCGGTTTGAATGTTACATTTTTCTACAACTTCGTGATGTTTCCATATTGTTCTGAGAAAAGGTTTGTTGTCTTAATTGCACATTACATCAATATCAGTATTGGGTTGTTTTATTGTATGTATTCATGTATTTAAATCTGTCTATTTTGAATAGTCCACAAGCAAGTCTCTCTAAAAGTCAGGATGGCGGCAAAAAATTGCAAGCACCTTCGCCAATGAAAATCAACAAAGATCAACGTAAAGGTGCTTTATGCAAATATAATATCTACTGTTAAGACGCGCAAATCAGAGATGAAAGCGGGCCAATGGTTTGTCCCGAACCCGAACGTTTAAGTCCAAAGCGGACATTTACTTTTTCTACCTGATTTAGGTCTGACAAAGTTAAATTTACCTAAAGAGTCAAAAATGTGGTTTAAAATGAAACAAAGTTTACATGTTTTCTTGAAACGTGGCTCTTTCTTCTCAGCCGTATAGAGTTTCCTCAACTTCCACTGTAAACTCACAACATGTAACTACTTCCTGCACTACTTATTTGTAATTTTCTCCTTCCGCGTTATTCGTGAGGAAAAACGGAACATTTTTATTTCCGTTACCTAAACTTGTTCTTGTCTCCTGATCATAGGGGTTTTTCAGATGCATACCGCGTTGCAGGCCACACCATTTACATGTGGAGTCTTCCCACCCAATTGGGTGCGTTTCTGTATACAACTATTATTTTCTTCCGTCTAACGATAACCCTTCTATCTTCTACAACTGTCACGAGAATATCTTTACGCACTTATTTTAAGAAGCACTGAATTTTAATGTTATATAATCCAATTGTTAAGGCACTAGTTTGGGTTGTAGTTTGTTGTTGTGTAGTAATATTTTACCGTTGTGGCACTTGTGACCGTTATCGTTTTTAGGAAATTGTAGTTCTATATACACGTGCACGTTTTTCTTTGTCCCCTACAGCTCTTCCCCGGAGCATGTCACGCTACCCGCGAATCCTTTTTCCTCGTTGACTGATGATGGTGAATGGTACGATAGTTTGGTGACCAATAGTTGGGGCAGTCTACGTTTTAACTTTGTAGTGAAAAGATGGATGTTTTTACCTAAGATATGCGATTAAAAGTGCATGAAACAAAAAGAGCTAAGTGACTAGCCGTAAAGCGGGAAGGTTCCTGGTAGGGAAAAAGTTTGGTTACACAACCACACCACCATCTTCTTGTACTGTAGAAGCCAAGTACTTAAACGTTGGTACCACTACTTCTAGCGGCTTGACTTCTTCTTAGAGTGTTAGATTCTGTCGACAGCGCTCAGATATTTAAACAAAATGTGTGTTAAGTTTCAGAATTTCCATTTGGACTTTTGAAAAGACCGCAATTTAGCTAATATACTAAATACTAACATTTATAGCTAATACTTGACTAATGTAGCTGCTGATATATAAGCATAACTGTAATCTACGTACTCATTACCAAAATGTATTTCGTACAAATTCTTCAGCTAATATAACTAATGGACTGATACTTATACAATGTAGCTAGTAAGTAGGCCTACCAGAATGTTGTAAGTTAAAAAACTGTTTCAAGTACACCAAAATTTCAAAGCTGTTGTAAATAATGTAGTTAATAATAATAATTAATCCACCTAATGCAGTGGTTCTTAAACTGGGGGGCGTGTAACATTCGTAAGGGGGGCGCGAGAGATGACAAGCTGTATATGAGCTATGTCTAAACATGCTTTCTTGACTTTCACTATAGGTTCATTTTTACTCAAATTTTAAAGAGTGTCACGATGGTAATTGTATTTTTGAAATTTGGAGTCTGAAATACGTCAATGGTTACGTCATAATATTTGGTGTTTCTCCGCATTGAAGCGTATTGTTTTCGTTTACTCATTCATGCACTCCTTGCTCGACTAACTGTTCTCTTGTGTTCTCTTTTTGCGGTGACCTGTTTTTTCTCACAACGCGGGGCGGCGTAACAAGAAAAACTGTTACAAATGTATCACTTGTAGAAATACTTAATTTACATTAAATGCATTTTCTTTAGTTTTACAATTATGATGTAGGCTATACAGGAAGCCAGATGTTTTTGCTACTAACCTGTAAATATCCGATCAGTTTACGACATATAATTTTCGAGTCATTAACGATTGAAAATTTGTGTGCAGTGTCGGCCACACATAATAAAAATAGTAATGTCGCGCACCCGGTTTAAATAGGGTAAAACCAACGTCAGCCAATATTAAAACCGTAAAATGAAGTAAAATTTAATTTTAGTATTGATTTAATAACCAGGTATTTTAATAATTAAACTAATTGTATTGACACAAAATGAGTGGAAAAAGAGAAAGTATGACCAAAATCATCTGAAGTATGGCTTTATAGATACCACAGTGAACGGGAAAGTCGTACCGCAATGCGTGATATGCTTAGAAAAGCTAAGCAATGACGTTTTGAGACCAAGTCGTTTGCAGCGTCATCTTCATGAATATAAAGACAAAACCTAGGAACAAACTTGACTGTGAAGCCGATCTAAGATGTGCATTATCTTCTACAAAGCCTCGAATTAAACGTTTGGTTTCCAAAAAACAACTACATCCTTCACATCAATGAAAGTTAATTGAAAAGAAATTGTTTTTTGTTTAATGCTTTTTTATTTTGCCTTGAGGTGGGGCGCGAAATTGTTAGGTACCGTCAAGGGGGGCGTGTGCCAAAAAGTTTAAGAACCCCTGACCTTATGTAATTAAGCTACAAACGTGACACAACTATTATTAGCTACATTTGCCGCATTACTTGCATTGCCAACAATTTAGTATACACCGGAGCCGTTTTACATGTAGGTCTAACGCGTACCTATACGTTTTTTTCCTTCACGTTGACACTCATAGCGTTTATCTAAGTTTTAGTTAGGAGTACAGGGATGTTTCTATGAAATATCCAGCGGATACATGGCAAAAATAACGTTCAGAATTCATGTTGTTAATCCTTCGTAATCCCTTGGTTTGTCACGATGTCCCCCAATTTCGCAGGTGACTGTTTATTAACTGTTGTATTGTAGGATTTTATCTTTGCATTATTTTATTCCTTGTTAGCCGATCAAAAATATTTCTTTCTTCAGATCAATGTTTACTTCGAAAAAGAAACTTAATTAGAGGAGCTTATTCGGAGGCACTACAAGTAAGAGAGTTTGTGAGGAAATATTTTCGTAAAGATTTGAATTTGACGACAAAATCTGCCTTGCAAGAAGATTATTCTAAAAATTATCTTCCATTCAGGTAATTAGAAAGTATTGAAATACTTTGTCTCAAAACTTTTCACAAAAATACCTTTTAATAATAGTTTAACCATATGTAGCGACATCGTACGAAAACTTAGGTTTCTTGTTGATGACATCCATCGTGAATCTCACAAAAACTTGACAATTCTCGGAGATCAAGTTCAAGAAAGGATTCGCAAATTGCAGGTGAGCTTATAATGCCATACCGGAAAAACAGTAACCTAATGCTTAAGTCAAGCTAAAGCACGGACTTTTGTTTGAGTAGAATCCAAGCGACTGTAAAACGGCTAAAAAGTTGATTTGCAAGTTTCCTCATTGTGGTTTGGGATGTCAGTTTCACCACATCGGCAAATGTTTGTTAGTTGCGCTGGGCACAAATCGTTTAATGTTGGTGAAATATAAAAATGTACACTACAAAGGATTTGAAAAAGTTTTTTTTCCGTTAACTGATGCTTGTTCAACGGAAGAATTGCCCAAGCACACTGAGGAGTGGAATGGAGGTATGATGCCCAAATAAACGATCATTTTGCGTAATCTGCAAACTAAAATGATTGTTTTCTTATTTATATTTAAACAGTCTGTAGCAACGAATTAGCAATCTGGAGCCTATTAAAATTTAGTTTAACGTAATATACGTATGCTAATGTGCTACATGTTAACTGCTTTAACATTAAAACAATCAAAGGTCAAAAGTCGATTAAATTAACTAGGTCCAGTTTCATTTATCTAATTATTTGCGTTTAGATATAAACATGCGATTTAGTTTTTGAAACGCTTAAAGTAATTTTTGCCATTTAGAATTGCTGACAAATTATCACAACATTCCTGTGGTTAGCTTGGGCTTGAACAAGAGGTATCCCCACACTCGTTTTAAAGCGTTTGCGATTCCACATAATTTGAAAGGTAAATTGTGTTCAATTTTTAATAGAGCTGTTTCTTGAAGCTTATGTGGTTGGCGTCACAAGTATTTTTTTTATTTTGCTACATTAATTAGACATCAAAATGCATCATTTGACTTGGTTTTTGGGTTTGCTTGTATTTTAAAGAAAAAATCAAAGTTCTTCACGACGACCCCAATTCGTGGTGGATTGGACAAATAATGCGCTACATTTTTAGACCTAAGCCTTGGGTCACGGACAAAGTGCAGCAAATTACAAGAAAACTAAATCTTACTCGTCCTTACGTCAGGTAGCGTACTTTCAAATATGTCTCAACTGTAAATCAAGTACTTTTTCGTTTTACTTTCTATGATATATGATGTTTCGTCACAATTAAACAAAAAATTTAACCAGCAGCCACTTTCAGGAAAATTTTTTATTAACTTTGATGCTGTAATGTCTTCCCTGCAGTATTCACGTTCGAAGAACAGACAAACTTCGTCACGAGGCGAGATATTTTAACATTGAGGAATATATGGTTAGTGAAGTCCTTTTTTCCTTTTTTGATTACTGTGAATACAACTTGCTTTTTGGTTTTGACAAAGAGTTATACATTTTTGTTTGCTAATGACTTGAAGCCAAATGTTTTTGTTGGCTGCTGTAACTATTTGAAAACAAATTATTGCAGCAACACATTGTCAACTGGTACGAACGAGACGAAGAACACGCTCGCAGTTACACGAGAAAAGTGTATGTTGCGAGCGACGATCTGGCGAATGTAATACCGGATGCTCGTAGCAAGTAAATAGGCCCACACAAATAATTGGCCTAATGTCGTCATTGTGCTTTGCTTCAGCACTTTACACGTTTGACCAACAAGTCTAATTTGTAATAGGTACCCTGATTACGAATTTTTGTATCATGCTGCCCACGAAGACAAGCCTTTAAAAAGTATGACACAAATCGGTCAAGATCGCGAAGAAGAGGCCGAACTTAATTCATTAGTTTTTGACTTAATGATTTTATCACAAAGTGACTATTTCGTCGGAACATACAGTTCTAATGTAAGTTCTTGGTAGCCTAATTTGTTGCGTTTGTCTTTGACAAAACTTCGTGGAATACCTTTTTTAACCCTTTATAAGTTGTTAGCAAATGAGTTCGCGTGGTTCTACGGGAATGTTCGTTTGAAAGTCCATTTGGTCGATCAGTCTATTCTTTTTCGGTTACAGATCGCCCGTCTTGCTACGCAGCTCATGCAATCGTCAGGTGATGCTACTTTTAGGTCACGCTCCATTGATTATCGAATGTTTTTCGACCGGGGACTTCCCTTAACGTATCGGGCAATTGAAAATTTTTCCGGTGAAAAGGAGGATCTTTTTTTCTCGGCTGGAGAGATGATTGTCCTTAACGCCAAGAGAGAATGTCCCTTGTACAAAGGAATAGGTAGAAATGAAGCTGGCAGTCACGGCAGCTTCCCAATGCACAAGGTTGAAAAAATATTCACAACTGCGCAATATCTAGCGTTGAATGACACATTCTAAAGAGCGTGTTTTGGTTTCTTTTTGTGTAAATGACATTCACTCTAACGTTGGCCACGTAATTGCATCCACACTAGATTAAACCAATACGAGATTATACCCACATGAGATTGCACCCACACGGAATTAGATTGCACCCACACGGTTTTAGAGCTAAGGAGCCGAGGTACTTGTTTCTTGCAGACCCAAAGCCCGAACGTGTGCAATTGCTTTCGGGTATAATTCCTTGTGGGTGCAATTTCCGTTTGGGTGCAATCACTATGGAACTCACACGAACAGCGATAGCGCCTACACGGAACGAATGTTTTATCTTGGCATTCTTGCAATTCTCTACAGCAGTGGTTCTTTACCTTTCCAATCCCATGTACTCTCATGCTTAAACATATTGGCGTCTGCGCAACGAATTAAACGGGTGCGTATGATGAAAAAGCAAACGATTTTGTAGAGTATTGTGATGAAGAGACATAATTATGAAAACACCACACAAATGATTATATATTCTGACTCCTGTTGTCTTTTTGAGGGTTAATATTGCTGGAAACAATTATCATGCCATTTGCAACTACAACTAATTATACGGTGTTTATGTTAAATAGTTTTAGTACAGTGGGATTCGGTTAATGCAACCGTTTTTTCAGTACCGTTTTTACTTGGCTGTAAGCCGCCCAAGTTTGTAAAGCGCATGTCATTGCGCCAAAAAATTAATATAAGCTGCTTTTGATTGTAAGCCGCGCAGCATGTGTGGTAATTGTGTTGAAACTAAAATATGTTAAACCGTTTTAGATCACTAGCGTCTATTACAGAAAACTAGAACTGTATTATTTAAATTCCAATAAAAATCTCTGAATTAATTATTTAACTGTCGCCAATATTTGTTTATTTGTAGGTTTATTTCAGCAGTTTTTTGTTAACCTAATCACTTGAACGTTATAACATAGTAATCTAAAAATCTTTTGGAATTTAAATCTAACTTCAATTTCTTGAACAGCGGAACTCAACGTTTCACTCTCCTGTTTTCCTCACATCACCGTCTATCTTTAACATTAACGGACTGCTTGGCCAACTTGGTGAAAAGTCAATTTCTGAAAAAATTACGAACATCATTCTGAAGCAACGCTTGTTATGTTAGTTAACCGTTACTTCTTTTAAAATTATGAAAAGGTTGCGATTTATGATGAAACAAGACTGGAGAAATGGTCGGATCTTATTATTGCCGTCATGGTTACAGTTACAACAATATCTGAGTAACATATTATATTCAACATATTATACCTTGTGAGCGGCTCACGGCATGACTGAACTTCAATGAATGACACACACTAAATAACACATCAGAAGAAGGAATAAGAAATCATCAAAGAATATCACCAAATCTACTAATTCATACGAAATAAGTTATCACGGTATTAAATTAGCTTTTTTCGCTAAATTGGTTGTAGAATAATCCATAAGACTTGGATGACTTAAACTAAGCTAACGATTGGCTAATAACAACGTTATAATCAGCACAGCTCTGTGAAATCAAGCAATAATAACGCAACCAAGCAGCAATGCGGAACAAACAAACTAACCGCTAAGTGTTGACAAAGCGCAATTAAGATTGTAATCTAAACACGGTGAATCAGTGCTCACCACAAGTAACGTTTACGAAAGTTTTAACCGATGATATCCCCTAGACCAGACATAACCTCAAGATCGATTAATGAACCCGCTTCACCTTTCTATTCTCAGCTTGCGCTCAACAAATCGCGCACAGAGCTCCTGAAACGGAGGTAGGAGTAGGTGCAAGCTCTTTTTGCGCAGAAGAGGCTCTGAGAAGAATAAGCTGCCGCAGCCGATATTTTTTCATGACGTAATAATGACGTCAATGTTTCATCATTTTACCCTATTTAATACACGAAAATTGGTTTATAATAAAAGAGTCGATTTTTATATGCAGTTGATTATTTTGTCAAATTTAAATGAGTCGAGTTTACCGGTCGTAAAATGTTCGATCAACTTAGTAATGTAGGAAAGTAAACCGAGAATTCTATTTCCATTGTCTGCGGAGTCGTAACAACTTTACAGACGTAGTTGATGCAATAACTTGTTAAGAGTTTGAAAAAGGTCGTTTTGCGACGGTTTTCCAGAATTACAAAGCTATATTTTTAATCACTGGTGTAATGGAACATGTGTAATGACGCCTCCATTTAATTGATTTTTTGCAGTTCAGAAGTCCCAAGTTTAAATCCCACCCTGCTTTCAAGTTTGATTGTTGTCGCTTCTAACTATAAAGCACAACGATTTTTGCACACCAAACCCAACAACAGTCACGATTAATTCCCACCCCAGGTTGAACAAGTTTCGGGATCAAATCCCTGCCCCAGCGCAGACGTAAACCAACAAAACTCCCAATGTCGTAGTGTGTTACAGAAGTCAATATAGTTGAAACTTACCCACATTCTTAAAAAAGTATTTTAGGGTAATGCCCCACTAGTAAGGTCAAAAGGTAAAAATCTCCCTGGTGGTTGTGTAGCTCACCGTGACGCCGAGAAAAACTTCAGCAAACAGCAAACCAAAGGCTCCCGGTCCAAAGTTCGAAACCTGCAAATTCAGTCCTTAATTGGAGCGCAAATAACTTCAGCAGAATTTTTCTCATCGATTTGAACGGTAGGCTTTTTTAAAAAAACAAATTTGATGGTTATAGCCTACATCTTTTTTAACTTTATTGGTGGATACCATTGCATAGCCTGAGCAGAGCTACAGAGTTTTGAGCTTCCATATAGTTGTGAGCGCACTTACCCTATTCGGTTACAATACCAGCGGGCTTCGATAGGATCTTCGCGATGTTTCACAACGGTGTAAGATTTCAATGAAATCAAAGAAAGCGAATGATGACTCCGTTACAAATCAATGATCAGTGCGACAGATAGCCAGGATAAATAAAAGAAATGACTTGCTTTAATTTTTATTCAGGCCCGTCGTAAGCAGGTTTTAGTAGGCTTGTATGTTTATTGATTAGTTAAACTTTTTTGGTAAAATTGCTGGATGACTCTTACTATCGTACAGTGGCTTTCCATGTACGGTACAAGTCTGTATTTTAATATTTGCTTCAAAGTTGACGCCTTTTTTGTCTAATCGTCAGGTAGGATTTAAGAAAGTGAATTTTTTGGTAGGTTTCAGAGCGTCTAATTAATTTAGATACATATTTCATTTGCGCGGCCTTATACTTTTCCAAGCTTAGCTTCTCTGTCCACTTCTGCATTTTTCCAAGCTCACCAGCTTTGTACCCACGAAAATTCCGTGACGTAATGATTCGGCTGAAGTAGGTCACGAATTCGATTAATTGAAGCTGTTGTTATAGTATACACTATACAATATGTTCATTATTCAATCCTAAGACGGTTTAGTACTTTAGTAGATATTCAAGTGCGGGGTTTCTCGTCGATTTTGTAGTTCAGCTATAATGATGAACTGTTTTAGCACTTCCTCTTTTTCAGGAAATAGGACACTCTTACCGTTTGCGATGCAGCTTTAACTGGAAAATAACGATCCTTTATCAGCTAATTTAGTTCGTTATACCTGAATGTCAGTTGTTTTCCAGTCACAAATAAGCAATTTATAAAAATGCAGTTACCCAAAAACATAATGTAAACGCCTGAATTTACAGATTGTGTCAGCTACTGTTAACAAGTTGTTCTTTTATGTAGACCTAATTTTTTGGCTTAGAAGGGCATTTGTTAAAATCGAACCGAAGTTATGATGAAAACAATCCCGAAGTTGTTGTTGGTGGTTTCATTGTGTGTGAATATCATGTTCATATACAACTACGTTAAACAATACAATAGGCCTACATCAGTAAGAAGAATTTTAGTCTTTCCAACTTCTACAAATAACTCAGAAACGAGGTTTGTTATTTGTATTGCACTGTATCTACCAAGAATATGTGCTTCTTGGAACATTCTATAAATGTATTTCAACATTCTATATTCTAAGATCACTCTGCATATCTTTTTTTTATGGCAGGCCCGTTAAGGCAACATTCAGTGAACGACAAAATAAAGGTACTATTCTCATCGAGTTGCTCATATTGTAGCAACCAGCACACATGATGGTTAACCTACTGAATAGACAGGCCAATAATAGCTTCAGTTGAATAGGCCTAAAACTATAACGCTATATCAAATTACTGTTGTTGAATAGAACACTTGCTACATCGCATCACATTCGTCTCAATCGGATGTACTTAGTCTTTACAAATTACCCGAGACG
This sequence comes from Clavelina lepadiformis, assembly GCF_947623445.1. Lineage (NCBI taxonomy): Eukaryota > Metazoa > Chordata > Ascidiacea > Aplousobranchia > Clavelinidae > Clavelina > Clavelina lepadiformis. The sequence continues at coordinate 4,052,378 of NC_135248.1, read as the reverse complement.
AATTTTTGCCAAACTTTCTGTTCCTTTGTCAGATCAATTCACCTTTCAAGGGGCAAGAAGTTTAATTGTGGGAGCTTATTCGGAAGCATTGCAAGTGAAAGAGTTTGCGAGGAAATATTTTAGCAAAGATTTGGACTTGACAACAAAATCTGCCCTCGAAGAAGATTATTCTAGAAACTACCTTCCATTCAAGTAAAAATCTTGAAGCAATGTTTTTTAATTCAGTTTTTCATGTTCATTAGACATTTGTGGACTATTATAGAGATCTCACGCGAAAAATCGAAGCTCTTGTTGATGCCATTTATAGCCAATCTCAGGATAACCTGACGATTCTTGGAAATCTAGTTCAAAAAAGGATTCAAAAATTGCAGGTAATTTTATGATGATGCTATATAGACTATACAGCACAAAGAATTATGTAAACCGGTTTGCAGTTGATTACAGTGGTTTCCTAGTTACCAATTCAAAATGTAAAGCTAATTATCAATTATTTGGCTACTTTAAGTTATTGATTGAAAAGGAATTACTGTACCGGGGTACATTTTTACTACCGATACCGGTTCCGTCGGTGCCAAATCTCTGTATCGAAAAACTTTTATCAAGACATTTTATTCGGTTCCGATACTAAAGTGATTATTTCAAGGTTTTGAGAAGAACGTGGTTTTAAAAGTCGTATTAATTCAAACAAAAAGTCAACATACAATCAAAGGCATTTAATTAAACCTTAATGTCAATTTTTGCGTTTGTTATTCTTTTTCGTTTTACTAATACAATATCTAACAAAGACGCAAAGAGTGAGTTCACATAATTTGCAAACTGGAGTAACGTTTATCGTGGCCGTAATAGCCCAGCAGCAAAAACTACAATGCAACGGGATCAGATCAATAACACTGGCCAACAAAAAAATTTTGGCATGGAAGGTGAGAACGATTTTAGAGTATATCAGGGGCGCTGAGCTCGAAAATGCCATTAGTTTTTGCAAATTGGCTCTAGTTTTTAAGATATTAGCGAATTTCGATATTTTTGGTACGTTTTATTAAATTTGAAGCTACGTTGCATTTTATCTTAAGGAACAGCCTATATTAAATGTTTTACTAAGTCTATCTGCACTAAAACCACAAGAATGAGCAAAAGCTAAGACACAATGAGATTAGCTAAATGAAGAAGTACTGCATAAGTCTATTCTTTTCCATATATTCAACACAAAAAATTCCCCATTTATTCGTATTTTCATCAGATTCTCCTAACATATTGCAATTTGTGAGACTAAGCTTCCAATACCACATTAAAACTTGCTTGAAATGAACAATAAATAGCACTAATTTGGTAATAACAAACCAAGTATGCCTAAGTCTACACAAGAAAGACGACAATTTGTAAAAACAGACAAAAGGAACATGCAATCAATTTTTTTCATTTATCACGGAGTATTCAAAGCAAAACACTTTACGAAGAAATAAATTCATCTCAGAATGTGCATTAATGAAGTTCTTAGATGCACTCTAGTTATTTACTCTATTTAGCTTCATCATGCAGTCATCAGCTGCAGGAAAGTCCTCTTGTACAAATTTCGCCTGTAGTCTTGTAGTGGACAGCTTCGAATTAGGCACCAGCAGTAATCTGCCATCATGTGAGTATCCCATCTACCTTGTTATCTCTCTTCCATTAATTTGATATCTCGGTGAAACCTTTCACTTTGTTCCTCGCTCATATTTGCGAGGTTTTCAGGGAAGCGATCCTAGTGACTGAATAGATAGTGAACTTTTATGCTCATCCTTGATTCAAGAGCCTGAACGTTCGTAAGCATCACTTCTACGAGATCGACATAGTTGCTTGCTTTTGTGTTTCCACGAAATCCTTTTACAACTGCAACGAAAGAGTACCAGGCTGCCTTCTCAACTTCAGTCGTATATGAAGGAAAAACTTGATCTTTAATTAATTTTCGTATTTGTGACCCGTCAAAAATTCCTGCTTTCAGCTTTTCAATACTAAGACCAGGAAACACTTTGCACAGCTAATCAAAACAAGCACCATCTTTATCTAAGGCCTTGACAAATTGTTTCATCAAACCCAATTTGATCTGCAATGGGAGTAAAATGATGCGATCACGACTGGCCAATGGTTTATTTACAATGTTTTTATCTCCGTACACAAGTTGTTCACGTATGGGCCATTCCTTTTCAATCCAGTGTTGATCAGTGGCCTGACTATCCCAGTAACAAATAAAGCAGGGATACTTGGTGTAGCCGCCTTGTTTTCCTAAGAGAAAGTTGACCTTTTTTCAATTCAACGCATATCTCCCAGTTATATTCAGTATAAGAAAGTTTCTTCAGGACCATCCTTACACTTTGGCAGTGTTTAGTTTAGTGTTTAAAACGACAGAGTGGCCAATTGGAACACAGGCAAACTTATTTTCGTTGTAAAGTAGCACACATTTCAAACTTTTTTTGGAGCTGTCAGTCTCCATTCTTCTGGTTTATATTCAAGTAGACCCATAGATGAAAGAAATCCTTCGATGCTTGATTGGAGATGATATAAACTAATCTAAGGCCTTATTTACCTTATATTGTGCCAGACAACTCAACATTCGGGCAAAACTAAATAGCTGCTTCACATGGCTTCAGTTTTTATTAACCTATGTTACTCACTAGCGTAGGCTACATTTCTAACTTTTCGTGGTATATGTAGGAAGAAGCAATATCTCAAAAACTAGAGCCAATTCAGCAAAAGTAATGGCATTTTCGGACTCAGCGCCCCTGATATACCCCTAAATCGATCTAACATATCATGCCTTTTGAAAAAAAAAAGTTTTTTGTTGGCCTGTGTAATTAAGTCCATACAAATGCAATAAAATTTGAAAGTTCATACGAAGTAAAATAAACTCACATAAATCCAAAAAATTCTTACAAAGTTTATAAAAAAAGTGTGCTTTCGTGTCATTCAATTTGTTTGTACAAAATTATTTAAATTTAATCAATTTTTTTTATTTTGTGTGAATATATTTAAATATCAATTGTATGACTTTCTATGAATTCATGTTGATTTATTTAATTTTGAATAAACGCTTTTGAGTTTGTATAAATTATTATTCAGAAGTACAGTACTTAGTAATACAGTGTATCAACTTACTTCACGAAGGTATAATTTAAATCCAACAAATCCGCTGCTTTTTGTTTGGATAGAATCCAAGCGATTGTAAAACGGCTAAAAAGTTGATTTGCAAGTTTCCTCGTTGCGGGTTGGGATGTCAGTTCCACCACATCGGCAAATGCTTGTTAGTTGCGTTGGGTACCAATCGTGTAATGCTGGTGGATAATAAGAATGTGCACTGCAAGGGAATTGAGAAAGTTTTTCTTCCTCTAAGTAAAACTTGTTCCAGTGAAGATATGTCAATGAAGGTTGTGGAATGGTTAGGAGGTAGACCTATGCCTAAAACCAACATTAAACATATATTTTTTTCTATGTTTTCTAATATCTAGCCATCCGTCCTCCTTGTCCTGTATTTTAAACTGATCTGTTCCTTTATTCCTGGGCCTCTGTCAGAATAAAGGAAACATCTTTTTAGGTAGGCTTATTTATCCTACAATTTGTGCATGGTAGAATCACAGCTGAAATATGAAGACATTGCAGTAGTTAGTTTAGACGCGGGATCAGCTGAATATGAAACTTATTTCAAAGCATTTACCATTCCCAGATCTTTGCAAGGTAAATCGCGTTATCTTTTTAACAGTTCATAAAATAATGTTATTATGACATCACATATCTGTATCCGTAATTAAACTTTGTAACTTATAGACATCGAAAAACCGTCATCTCTGCATAGTATTCGGATTTAGTTGTTTTTTTTTAACAGAAAGAATCGAAGTTCTCCACGACGACCCAAATCTATGGTGGATCGGACAAATCATGCGCTATCTGTTTAGACCCAGTCGTTGGATTACGGACAAAGTTCAACAAATTAGAAAAAAGATTAATCTCGTCCATCCTTATGTTAGGTAGGAGCAAAAACATGTACCAGCATCACAAACCTACTCTTATATTTCGACTTACATGCGAAAAACTTTGTTAAGTAGCGTATTTTTATGAAAGATAGTGTGTAGGCATAAAAGAACTCAAAGAGTGCATACTCCCGCCAAAGTAGCTCATAAATTTTAAGCGGCGTTGTCAGAAAAGTAATTGTTTTGTCCCATGTTTCTTACTTGGACGTGGACAATCGGTCAGAATAGTATAGCATACCCAATTACTGTGCCATCGATCCCGGTACTGCTGATACTTTTTATCTAAAGGTACAAAATGCTTAAACCGACTTATATTATCCTAGCAAGATTATCCGGTACCAGCAAGTATGACTATCTCATGATTCTCAAGAAATAAAATTTTACAGGATATAGTTTTTTTTTAAACTTCAGCCAAGTTTTAGCGCTCGCTGTTTTGATAAAGCAGTGCGACTAACAAATGAACGTGCATCAGAACATAACTTCTTGGCGGAGGTAGGGCTGATAATTTATGATGATTCCCTAGAATATTTTTTTATAAACTTTATACATTTTAATTACAGTATCCATGTTCGGAGAACAGACAAACATTTTTTGGAAGCCAAAAGAGTGGGGATTGACAAATATATGGTTGGTTGAGACTTTTTTTTTGTTATTTCTTTTTTTAACACAACTCAGAACTCATTCCTACATAGTCTTAAAGAATGTATTTATTTTGCCTTTGAATTATGCGCCTATTTTTTAGAAAAATTTGCGTTGAAACTCCTTTTGCTTTATGCTTTATCTATAGTAAAAGTAACGCATTAGGTCATGACTTTCACTTCACTGAAAAAAATGGAGGAATCTGCCATTTTATTTTAAGGGACAAAGATAAAGTTTATGCAAAATTTTTTAAGTAAACCGCATAATTTTTTACGTGCTGTTAAATTTATAATCACCATAATGTTTTATAAAATACTTTTACAAAAGCAAAAAAATTAGTTTAAAGTTTAGTGGATCTTATACCACCTTCTATAACTTAGTGTACAGAATTTCTAAGCCTTTTTTCTGGAAAAGTGCTCAGCATTTTTTTAAATTTTTTACGAAAACGAACTATTACAGGAGCACGTTATCGATTGGTTTGACAACCGTTTGAGAAGTGCAGGTAGCAGTTCAACCAGAAACATTTACGTTGCAAGCGACGATCTGGCGCATGTGATACCTGATGCCCGTCGCAAGTAACTATAAATATATGGCTACGATAATATCGATAACAATGTCATGATTTCTCAGTTTATTTTAAAATTTAACGCATTTGTTTAACCCGGTCAATCTGGTTTTAGATACCCAAACTACAAATTTCTGTATCAACCAAACGATAAGAAATCTCTAAAAGATATGAGACAAGGCTTTTTCGGACGGGACACGGAGGAAGAACTCGTTTCATTAGTTTGTGATTTAGTTATTTTATCGCAAAGCGACTATTTCGTCGGAACATACAGTTCTAATGTAAGATTGTAGTGATTCGTTATTGCAATGGTCCGTATAACAGAAATTTGAATGGTCACCTAATCACGTATTAACACAATCAACACTTTATGGTGTTTAGGATCACTTGAAAAAACGTATTGTTTTTTTGCACAGGTCGGCCGTCTTGTAACGGAACTCATGCACTCTGCCAGCGATGCTACTTTCAGGTCACGGTCTGTTGATCAGGGAATGTATTACCACCAGGGATTCCCCATAATCTACCGTGCAATTGAAAGTCACCTCGGCGGCAACGGGGAACTTTCCTTTTCCGCCGGAGAGAAGATTTTTCTCCAGCCACTATTAGCCGGGTCGCTACAGTACAAAGGATTTGGGACAAAAGTAACTGGACAATACGGCAGCTTTCCTATGCATAAAGTTGAACAGCTTTTAACTACAGTACCGTATGTTGCTATTACTGACATATAGTTTGAATTTCCTACGGCAACGTTGTGAAGTGCCTTTGTCCATGTCTTTCTATTACGTTAAATGCATTTAACATACCATGATATTTAAAAAGCATTGTTTGAGTATTTTATTACTGAAAAAGCCTCCTATATTGACGGCGGTTTTAGTGATGTTTTGTGTGACGCCTGTGATAAAGTTCATGACATCTATTAAAAAGTTCCGTTTGCAAAACCCATGCACTTTTACACAATCAATAGACTTCTAATCAGCCATACTGCTGTGCACCATTAACGCAAATCAGCAATATAATGAAGCTCTTCTATACTAAAGTTAAATGTCTCAGTGAGTGATTAAACGTTTGAATTGCAATTAAATTAATTATATGAGTTTAAAGTTATTGGAATTTGCATGAGCTCATTTAACTTCATACCGATATACATCCAGTACCATCCTCCTCCAGTGCCAAAACCTGTATTTGCAGGCCTTTGCAGAGTTTGCAAGTTAAAATTTGTCGTGCAAACAATTGCAAAACAAACATCTGCCTTGGCAAATTTAGGCGCTTACATTATGTTATTAGTAAGGCGATTATTTTTTGACTTGTCAAAAAAAGTCAAAAATTTGTCAAATTTACAACATTAGGTCAAAAAATGTCAAAATTGTTTACAAAGTCAAAATTTTTTACAAACTGCATTTTCGTGGTGTTGTGACAACCAAACCACGTGACTCTGTGTCACGTCATAGCCTACGTGCAGAAAAACATCTGCATCAGAAATGATAATGTGAAGACCTTGATTGAACTGGTTCGGAAATTGGAAAACAAATACGTCAGAGGTCAAACTTGGCCAGGATGATGCAACTTTTGAAGAAAAACAACGAACGGACAAAAAAAAAGATTTATGCTAAAAAAGGGGATGGTTTGGTTGCGAGTCGGGGAGAGTTGATGGAGATACAGTAAAACGAGTGCATTAAAACGTGATTACCTGAATTACATTTGTTGGGCGACTGAAGGCTATAATAAAAGTGTATTCTGTTGCTGCCGGGGTATTCATTATTTTTGCAGGCGATTTATCAATAGGTAAGTGTACGTTAAATAACATTTACGTATTGATGTAAACCGAAAAATCAAACTTCACGGTCAGAAGTGAGAGGGACTCGTATGCTAACCAAGACGATAGCTAAGTCAAATACAGCTATCCATTGTGACGAAACCTAAAGCGTCATAAGTGGTGCCCCGAGTGAGGAACTCAAGACCTTCACCGTGAGAGTTTGTATGCAATACTTTAACAACGTGGGACTTCAGCGGACTTTCGTCATACATTTATCAAGATTTCTACTGCTGTTAATTTTTACGGAACTTCACCCTTGCTACTTCTAACTGGTACTGTGTTTTTTATTGTACATTATAATTGATGGTTAATGGCTCTTTGTTAAACCTGTCTTATGTTTTCTAAATTGAATTTTCTGAAGCCATTGGAAAACGTTATTGATAGTCATTTTTCCCTTAACACATTACCGCAATTGAGCGTTATGTCAACAAGTGTTCCACTAAACATGAGCGATATTGCCACTGATACTAACCTAGTAACCTCAGTAACTTTAACCCCTTCCTCGAGCGCATCGTCAGTCTCGGAAAGTGTTAAAGCTGACTCTTTTATGAATGGCATTGGACCGTCTCGAACGTCTCGAGTAAAATTTGGCACTGATTTCCCTACTAGCAGTCGAAATCCTGATTTCAATTTCTTCCAATCGACTCTAGATTATCCTCCTCGCGTTGGAATTAAAGTTTCTTTACCGCCATTTTGGTCAGACGCCCCGCGCGTATGGTTTCAATCAGCAGATGGAGTCTTTAGACAGAACGGAATAATTTCTGAGTATGAAAAATATGATCTTGTGCTTTGTGCGCTAGATTCAAGACATATGACTCGTGTTGAACATATTATCTGTCATAAACCACAAGATAAGCCATATACTGCGTTGAAGGAAGCGTTACTAAAGGAATTCGAACTTGATGAATCTCAGAGGTTAAATCAGTTATTGTATAATGTCCAATTGGGTGACTTAAAACCTACCGAACTTTTATTTCAAATGAAAAAGTTACTTGGAAACTTTTCTGATGATAATCCAGTTGTTACGTCTTTGTTGAAAAAGTTATTTCTTGACAAATTGCCATTACATTGCCGTCAAATTCTTGCTGGCTCTTTAGAGTCTGATTTAGATGTCCTTGCTTGGCGCGCGGACGAAATTATGTCGCATTCTGATCAAACTCACCCAACAGAAGTCAGCGTCCAAAATGTCAATTCAAATCTTTCTTCCATGAATGCAGTTCTTACCAAACGTGTGGACATGTTAGAAACCGAACTCGCAAGGCTGCGAATGCAACGTCATGTTAGCAATAATAAGCCTGATACAAACCAACGCTCGTTCGCCCGACCCAGCTGGTCGAGTCGATCACCCCAGCGTCACCGCTTTTACAGCAATCAATTTCGGCCGAATTTTTCTCCTAATAGCCGAGGTGCTGAATATTCAGGCAGAGCTTTTAACAATGAAAGACCACGCTTCTTTCCTGGTTCCATAGATTCGGCTCAAAGAACTAGGCGCAATTTTAATCCGCCTAACCGCAAATTAAATGCTCCCAATTTATGCTTTTATCATAGCAGATATGGCCGAAATGCTTTCAAATGTCAATCACCTTGTGGTTGGAGGCGTGATTCATTGGCAAAAAACGCCTAGCGCCGCCGACAGGTCCTTTGGAAGTTATCGGCGGCGTAAAATCAAATTCTTTGATGTACATATATGATGATAAAACTAAGCTTGATTTTATGATTGATACCGGATCGCCTAAATCTTTTGTGTGTGCAAAACATTGCTCTGATTTTACAAAAGGAAGTTATTACAATTTTCAAGCAATAAATGGCTCTACTATTAGAGTTGTTGGAAAGAAATGCTTAACTATTTCTTTGGGTTTTGAGGATGATTTCACTTGGGAATTTTTGGTAGCCGAAAACATAACGTCCAATCTAATTGGCTGTGATTTCTTGGCGTCGTTTGCTTGTGGATGTATGTCTTAAGCGTTTGATGAAGGCCTCAAACACGGCTTATTCTACACCAGACTGCTCTTTTTCACAAACCCCGCATTTTTATGCAGATGCTGAACAGAGCCAACCGAGTACCGAGTTTGACTTTGTTTACCAGAAATATTCTAAAGTATTTGACGTCACTAAATTTTCTCAACGTGCAATACCGGGCGTAACTCACCATATTGTTACCGATCCTCAAGCAGCACCAATCAAGCAGAAAATGTTTCGTTTCTCGCCAGAAAAAGAAGCCATTATTCGTAAGGAATTGGACCGGATGTTAGAATTGGGTGTAATAATTCCCAGCTCAAGCCCATTTCGTTCAAATATTGTGTTAGTTAGTACAGAAGTCAACCCCAGGGGAATTCCGACTTTGCATTGATTATCGTTTTTTGAACGCTATCACATCACCGGATACTTACTCTACCCCGTTTTTGTCTGATTTTGTTAACCACATGGCTGGGAGCTGTATTTATTCCCGCCTTGATTTGAAAAGTGCTTATTGGCTAATTAAAGTAGCTCCAGAAGATATCCCTAAGACTGCTTTTACTTTTAAGGGAGCTACTTATTGCTTCCAACGAATGCCATTTGGACTTCGAAATTCTATGGCCACTTTCCAACGAGCAATAGACCATGTGTTACAAGGTTTATCTAACTGTTTTGTATATTGTGATGACATCATAATCTTTTCCAGTTCAGCTAAAGATCACAAAGCCCATCTCGCAGCAGTTTTTGATAGGCTTTTGCAGTTTGATATGATCGTGAATAAAGATAAGTGCGTATTGGGTGCTGATTCTTTAACATTTCTTGGTCATAGACTTTCTAAACATGGAGTTCAGCCTCTGGAATCGAAGGTAAAGGCTATTGTTGATTTTACAAAACCGGCTAATATGAGAGATCTTCGCAGATTCTTGGGAATGATTAATTTTTATCGCAAGTTTATTCCTAAGTGCTCAACTCTTTTAGCACCACTAAACAAGATGATCAAACCCAGTCAAAGAGAAAAAAGCCCATCAATTGGACAACGGAAGCCAATGAAGCCTTTGACCAAGCTAAAAACGTGCTTGCAAATACGGTGACCTTAGATTTTCCTGTCAGGAATGCAACAACACGCCTATACACTGACGCCTCACTTCATGCAGCAGGTGGTTTACTGACACAGATCGTTGACGACACTGAACGGCCACTTGCATTTTTCTCAAAGAATTTTAACCAATGCCAATCGAAATACAGCACTATTGAGAGAGAAGCTTTAGCAGCTTCAATGGCTGTACGTCATTTCCGATATTATTTAGAGGGAAGAGACTTTGCTCTTTTCACTGACCACAAGCCCTTAGTGTCTATGGTTAAACGTGACTTGTCCTCAATATCCCCACGTTTGTATAGATACTTGTCATTTGTTTTAGAATTCACGTCGGCCTTTCAATACATACCTGGAGATCAGAACCTAACTGCAGATCTCTTGTCACGTTCGCCCGCCAATGATCCAGCTCAAGATGCCTCCCCTGTTTCAGATGACAAACAGAACGAACAACCTGACAATCAATACCAAATTGTTGCTGGGATTGTCGAAGATTCTCCAACGCTTGATTTTGAGCGAATGGCGGCTGAACAATTTACGGACCCCACATTACAGGATTTGATTTCAGGCGACACGTCATTACAGCTTCGCCAGATACCAATAACTAATCAAAACATTTCAATCTTGTGTGACGTCAGTAAAGGTCAACCAAGACCCCTTCTGCCGCAGTCGTTTCGTCGACAGGTATTCGATAAAATACACGGACTTTCTCATGGTGGTATCAAAGCAACGCAAAAATTGATGTCCAAACGATACGTGTGGCCTCAACTTCTTTTGGATTGTAGAGATTGGGTTCGAAGATGTATACCTTGTCAACAATCTAAAATACATAGACATGCCGTAACCCCTTTGCAGAAATTCAAGAAACCAGATGGAAGGTTTTCCCATATTCATGCTGACATACTTGGCCCTTTACCGCCCAGTAACGGTTACTCATATTCTGATGATCACTGATAGATTTACCAGGTTTATGGTTGCAGCTCCATTACGAGATATCACTGCTAAAGAGGTTGCCAATGCATTGATTTTAAATTGGGTCTCGTACTTTGGTGTTCCTATGAAATTAACAACTGATCGCGGTTCCCAATTTACCTCCGTACTTTTTCGAGATCTAGCGGCTTTCATGGGTACTCATCTGATTCATACCACAGCTTATCATGCAAGTAGTGACGGCGCTGTTGAAAGAAAAATACAAACACTGAAGAGAGCCCTTAGAGCTCACACACAAGATTCTGATTGGATAAACAACCTTGGTTGGGTTGTACTCGGCTTACATGCAACGATGAAAGCTGATATACAAACTTCTCCTGCCGAATTAACTTTTGGAACCACAATTCGTCTCCCAGGAGAATTCTTTGAACCACCTGATGAAAATTACCTTCCTCTGTCTAGGTATGTCACTACCCTCAGCAAAGACATGGAAAAACTTCGATACATTCCTCCGCGTGAGCCCTACCCCATTAAAACGTACGTTCACAAAGACCTTTGGACTTGTTCTCACGTTTTTGTGAGACATGATGCACATAGGAAGCCCCTTTCACGCTTTTATGATGGTCCATTCCTTGTCTTAGATCGAACAGACAAATATTTCACCCTATTAATTAAGAATAAACATGAAAATGTTTCTTTGGATCGTTTAAAGCAAGCTTATTTACCAGGCCTAGCTTTCGCTGATATTAATACTGAACAAGAGGAGCAACTGCCTTCCTCCTTCCATGACACCAACTTACACTCCAACCTTCCGTTTCCGCTCACTGACTTCGTCGACACCTCAGACTCAGACACGGAACAGGATATTCCCGATAGTGTTATTCCTCAAGACATTGATGAACTACCAGCAGATACCTATACTACTAGACGAGGCAGAATAATCCGCAAACCACACCGATATCGTTAGTCATGCATTTTATTTCACATGTGATTCTCTTGACATTACCAGGAGCAATATTACCCCTTTCTCTGAACCTCTGTCACCGCAATGTCATTATCAATGAGTATTTTGTGCAGAAACCTTTCCCTTGTGTAGGGCAAAAAGGCACACTGATTCAAAAATGCCGTGTGGAGATTTATGACCCCACACCCCATACTGTACACATCCCGATATACAAATGTTACCTTGTCAGCAGCACGGTTAAGACTGTCTTTTTCTTTTTTGGAGCGAAAACCCATCATGCGCAAACGCGTATAGAACAAGCGCCCAGTCCCGCTGCATGTGCAGAATGGGCAAGAACAAAACACGCAGCTGGCTGTGGACCACTAGCGACGACCGATGGCATTACTTGGACGATTTCTACCAGAAACGTCATAACTTACAAATGGCCTACCGAATCTTCCAATACTGTATACAACGTCATTCTTATTAAATCCTTAGCTATTTATGATCATGCGAGAGGTAAAATGAGCAGTCCAATCGGATCGATGTCCTCTTGCAAAATCACTCAAGGCTCCTATGTTTCGGGCACAAGTTGCTACATATGGGACTACATAAGTAGCAAAATAAATTGCCGATACAAACGCATAGGGCACGACAATGAGACGCTTTTAATGCATTTCCATAAGCACAATGAACTTTTTCGTCTTGAAATTAAGTCACTAGGTGTGTCAATCCACAAACGGGTGACATGTCCTATACCGGTAAGGACTTGCTTCCACGACACCGCAACACGCGCACCTAGCGGACTTATACTTGTCCCCTTCAATTGCAATCGCATCAACACATTGCAAGTTGCTCGGGATACTTCAAAAAAATTGCAATTCCTTTACATAGTTTTTCTATGTACGCTGCAGAAGCTTATTTGTTGAATGCAGCAACAGATCTCACTAAAGAAACAATTCATCATTTGACGAGTGATATCCATTACTTAGAATGCCAAATCCAATCATTTCTGGCTGACATTTTCTACGTCATAGGCCCTTTGTTCCCTAGTGAAGTCCTCAGCCATCTACTTAGACGTCCAGCATGCGCAATTTGAATTTGTACACAAAGATGTGCGTTTTGTTGAAAATTACATTCCTGAAAAACAGTTACTTTTGTTATTGATGGAACTTTCTATGTATACGATAACTACACGCTGACCTTACGTCATAATGACCCTCACTCCATTACTTCGTCCTCGGTGAATGTAAAAGCTCCAATGTTCACCCTTAATTTCTCTTCACTCATTAACTTGTTTCCTGGCAACATTGATGGACATGATGATCTCAGTGGAATCCTGGAAGCAGTCAGTCAGACACGCCTCATACGGGTTAAGCTTTACACTTTTCTTGGCGGCACACCCCAAGCTAATACCCAAGCCGATTTATCCTATATTCAGAATACTGTTTCTAAAACCTTTAAAAACACCTTTTTCAAATGATTTTTAGTATAAACTCCCCAGTCATCAGTGGCATTTTCTCAATCTTGCTTATTTTATCAATTGTTTGGACCATTATTTGGACTGTTTGGCTTTTCAAAATTGTCAATCCATTTTTGGTGAAATTGACATGCACTAAGTTTTCTCGTTTTAAACGAACTCTGAACTTGTCTGACAATTAAATGTGATGTACATACTTTTGCTTATGCTTGTATATATCGCTATGATCTACGCTCACGTTACTCCACGAATACGTATCATGTCGTGTATTATTACTTTAAACATATTCCACTTATGTATTATACCTGTAATTATCTGCTTGTGTTTGTGATATTATTAATCGATATGCTTTTGAGTTTCAGACATTGTATCCTAAATGTTCATCTACATCGTGAAGGAATCCTAATTCCAGAGCGATGTTTCTTCTCTTGTGCCATTCATTGTTTCTTTCGACCTTTTGCTTCGGTCGCCTGCTCCCTCTGCAAAAACGTTCCTACGTCACGTTCCGGTCTCGGGTGGAGAGTTATGTGACAACCAAACCACGTGACTCTGTGTCACGTCATAGCCTACGTGCAGAAAAACATCTGCATCAGAAATGATAATGTGAAGACCTTGATTGAACTGGTTCGGAAATTGGAAAACAAATACGTCAGAGGTCAAACTTGGCCAGGATGATGCAACTTTTGAAGAAAAACAACGAACGGACAAAAAAAAAGATTTATGCTAAAAAAGGGGATGGTTTGGTTGCGAGTCGGGGAGAGTTGATGGAGATACAGTAAAACGAGTGCATTAAAACGTGATTACCTGAATTACATTTGTTGGGCGACTGAAGGCTATAATAAAAGTGTATTCTGTTGCTGCCGGGGTATTCATTATTTTTGCAGGCGATTTATCAATAGGTAAGTGTACGTTAAATAACATTTACGTATTGATGTAAACCGAAAAATCAAACTTCACGGTCAGAAGTGAGAGGGACTCGTATGCTAACCAAGACGATAGCTAAGTCAAATACAGCTATCCATTGTGACGAAACCTAAAGCGTCATAGTGTCTTAGAGGTTGCACTGTAGGCGAACTTGAAATTTTACATTGTACACCTTGTAGCCTACTTTATACTGTTGTAAATGGTCATAATGTTGCAATGGTCATTGTCTACTTATTGTGAATCAGCTCTTGCTTCGGTTTTGCTGTGGATAGTTCAATAACTTCATGTAACTTTAGTTTAGACAAATGTATTGAACAATTTTTGTTGTGTGTGTCTTAGTTGCAGTTTTTTTAGCAGTGATTTGAAATTAGCTCATTTCCTTTTTCAGAATAGTCTAGGTCTGTGTTCAATTTTTGCCTTAATTTAGGCTACTACAATAAATTTTAACTTTTTGTAACTTACAATAATGCGTAATTTGACTATAATTCATATGTTAAAATTTTCAATTTTTAGGTCAAAAATAATCGCCCTTTATGACTTATTTTATTATGAAGACAATCCAAAATAATGAAAATACCGCGAGTGTAACATCAGCGAACTTGTCGTCATTTTTAAAAATGGAAAAAAACTGAGAAAGTTATATTAGTGAATTGTTTTGTTCTAGCTGCTTTGGTATAGGCCTACGTTGTCTGCTTTTCTCACTCTCAGATTTAATTTTTCACCTTGACGACTTATTGTCTTGTGAAAATGACAACAAAGTTGTCTATCTTAACATTGAACTTCTTCAAATTGAATTCAACAATGGTTGCACAGGAATGACAACTGTATATGCTGATTATATTGAAGTTTCTTTGAAGTTTTGAACAAATACATTTTGACAAAACATTGCCACAGCAACAGCATAGAGACGTCCATGTTACAGCGATGATCTTAGCAAACTGAATGCATTGAATAGCTGTGAATAATTTACGCAGGATAGGCAGGCACGAAAGTAATGTTACGACCAAAAACGGAAAACAGGAAGTCATCGATACGCAATGCAATGCTTCGCAATGCAGATTTCTGAAAATAAGAACTCTAAACTGTATTCGATCTGTATACTATAATATCCCCTTATTATCACAAGTTCATTAAAGAATCTAAGTTTTATTTTAAAAACAAACCAGTTTTTACATAGAAATGAAAGTCAGATTAAGCTACCAGCCAAGCTTTTTAAGAGTTATAATAAAAAGAAATTTCGATTGACGTCACATATCTCTTTTTCTGCTTTTGAACAAATCACGGAAAATTTTTAATTATGATTTTTATGAGTTTAGATTTCGACAATATTCATGACATCACATTTTCTCGTTCGATGATTTTCATGAGTCATGATAACGTGGGAAAGTTAAATTAGAAGACATAAATGTTGGTAAATTGAAGAAATTTAGGGTTTTTCTTAATCTTGCCAAACTTCGACAACGGAAAACCTTGAAGTCAATTAACTTCGGCTTCATTTTGGTTTCAGTCACAAACAGACAATAGAAACTACAGAGTAAGCATTACTAAATATCAGTAACGGTAAAATGTTACAATAGCTGGTTAGGGTCAGAGAGTTATCAGGACAGTCTGACAGCAAACATTGTTATTGACCTTGCAAGTATGTACAGTGATGTCATATAGAAAAGCTTTTAAGCATAAGAAATGCATTTGTCATTGTAACTTCCAGCAAAATATAAGTTGGCTACAAGGCAGATAATAATGACAACATTTATTTTATTTCTAGTTTCTCTTCACACTTATTTATGTTGTTTCTTGCTTCTTTGATGTCTTCATCAGAGTCTTGTTTTCTTCTTGGTACATTGCGCAACCTCAGATCTAGTTCTGTTTTAAAATATGTTAAAGCTGTGTCATATTCTGCTTTGGCAAAGTGACACTTGCCTAATAACCAGTAGGAGTCGCACTTGTCCACTACAGGAAGATTGTTTTGTTCACAAATCTCAAGTGATTCCTTCACCTCACTTATTGCAGCATCATAATCACCAAGCTCATACAAGCACCATCCGATGTTATGTAATGTTCGTTCTTTGCTTAGTTTAACAGCAGGTTGGTTCTGATCATCTCGAAGATCTAGATATTTGAGCGTCTCTCTGTATTCTTTAACAGCATCTTGATATTGGCCAATCTCCTGTTTACACCAGCCATTGATAGGATGCAGCTGATTCAAACATTGATATTTATTTTGCTCCGACACTTTCAAGTCATGGATTTTACTTATGACGTCATCAACTTGCTGAAGTGCTTCTTGATGTCGATTCAACTTCTTCAAGCACCATGCTTTGTAAACCATCAAACGTCCTATACATCTGGAATTTTGTACATCTTGTTGATCCAGCTGCTCCCACACGGAAAGTGAGTCTTTGATTTGATCTTTTCGATAATATGCAAATGCCTCAAGACATTTTATAAAGTGTTCATCATCAAGTGATGCATTTCCTGGTTTGTGTTCAAAGAATCGTTTGCTTTCACTGATAGTTCTTGATCATAGAGTCCAAGTAAAAACAGCATTTTGAATTTATCCTTTAGATCAGCGTGGTCCAACTTCTTTTCATCGCGGGCCAAAATCAGAAAATTTTTTTATCTTGCGGGCCAATCTTTTTAAATTAGAACTGAAGAAATGTGAAATTAGAACTGAACAACAATGTGACAATGATATTAAAACTGAAATTAGAACTGAAAAAAGTTCTCTTTTTTTATTAAAACTGAAATTAGAATAGTTCAAAATTTAGCTATTAAATACTGATCAATGTGACATCTGCGGTCAAGGTTCTTCCTCGACAATAGCGACTATCAAAGCTGACTATCACTTCGCGGGCCAAAGTTGGCCTGCGGGCCAAAGTTGGCCTGCGGGCCTGCAGTTGGACAACGCTGCTTTAGATCAATAGTAATGTCACATCTCAGATTATACAAGTCATTTCTGAGTACTTTTTGCAAATTATATGCTATAATAAAGTAATCAACAGAACTTTTGTGGCCTACAAAATTTGTCAGTTTAGAATAAGGGTTATCTGTGACACGATAAACCTCATCTTCACCAACATAATCATCTTGGCTCTGTTTGTTCATATACCAACTTAGTCTGACTTGGCAGCTAACAGCAACAGCATAAGATAGCAGATGTGCGGTTTCATCATTGATTTTCTTGTTTTCATGGAGTTGTTGGATAATTGCAAATGAGAATGCTTTATCAATGGAGTATAGTAGTCCTAAAGCTGCTATAAATATACTGGTACTTCGATAAACTACTCGCTTGATGTTGCATTTGCTTGATGCAAAGAGGTTATTTAAGTTCTTGATTGCATCAAAATTTTTCAAGTCTTCTTTGAGTTGTTGTTTTAAAAGATCATGATTTGATTCTTTGTTGTTCTGGAGACTTGATTTTACTTGATCAGTAAACAGACCATATATGGTGTGGCTCCATAAATGACTGTTGTCGTACAAATCACCTGATGAATCTTGTAGCCATTTTTTATAAGTTCTTCTTGGTCCAAATATTTTACCATGTCACTTACTATTTGTATCAATTCAGTTGTCCATGGTTTATTTTTTGTCTTTTCTGTCCTACCAAGTGGTAGTTTACATGCAAAAGGCATCATTCCGTCGAACGATATTCCACGCGTTGTATAAGAATCGAAAAACCAGTCCCCGCCTTTTTTGGTGACATCGTTTAAACTTGGAATGGCAACACTGGGAATAATTGTTTCTTTTAAGTTGATCACGATAGTATTGAAGATTACCGAAAACCATCAAAAATATTCCAGAAGTTTCTCATTTTTTCCCTTTTTTTCACTCCTTCTTCTAACAGAATAATATGTTCAAAATCTGAGTAAGGTGTGACCTCAGATCGTGCCAGTGATCCCATCGCAGCAATACAAAACTCACACAGATTCTTGCCCATTATTTCAATGCATTTCTCTGCTATATATCTCATTACATCACCGTACTTCTGTGTTATTTGTTCTTGAATCAACTTAATGTCATGAATCTTTTTTACTTCCAATTGATTTTGTTCCCCAATCGTGATGTCATAAGGGATAGTTTCCAATCTCGATAATGCTTGTTGAGCTGTGTCTCTCATTTCTTTGATCATTTGTGCAGCCTGGTTTGATATTTGCATTAAATCAGCATCCATTTTCTCAGCACCAGCTGTTTGGAGCAATTCTGTGCAAAACAGTTGCAAATCATCTATAAGTTGTTGATTTGAAGGTTGCCTGGAAATGACAGCATTTAGAAGGGCAGCGCTGCGAATTAGACTTATCTTGTCTGGGCTTTTGATTTTATAAAGAAGTCCCATTTGATGAAAGATCTCTGCTGATGCACAGGGATCATTTTCTTTACCTTTCTCATTGCACATTTTTCTCAACTCTTCTGCTAACCTGAGATCTTTTTCACTGAAATCTTTTTGAACAAATTTGATTCCCGGTTCAGGAATATTTTGTTTATTGCTTGATGTACTTAGGCAGGACCCCATTTAAGTTTTGAAGAAAAAATTGTAAAGCCAAATTCTCCAAGAAACAAGATTTAATTTTAAAGTCTGATAAATTTTAGCATTATTTCTCATTTTGCTACAAAAATAAATAACAAATGATTATAACCTTGTTTAAGTAAATGTTTTTTACTTACGTTACCGGCCTACTTGCTTGATTTTTTAACACTGGTTGTATTTTTACATATATTTAAAGTAATTCTACTGCTTGATTTTTTTTGATTTGTTCAAATTTTCATAAAATGAGGAGCCAAAGCTTTAAATCAAGTCACATCACAGAACAAAGCATGATCACTAATTGGTTGTGATAAATTTGTTTTTTCGTATTTGCAGGTATTAATATTATATCAAGATATAAAATGACTGATTGAAAATTAATTATCGGTCAAGGTCAGCGAAGCAAGCTACGACGCCTCAAAGACAACATCCCGCAAGGATCGGCCTTGATTCCTCCACTTCTCTTCAACATCTACACCCATGACCTACCAAACACCATGTGGTCCATGCACACCTCAGCGGACAAATTTTCCATCGTGTGCTTAGTGCAGGAATGGGAAACAACACCCTTTGCCGTGATGTGACTACTTTGTCGACCTGTCTGCAGAAATGGAGATTGAAGCTGAACAGAACCATAACGGTGTCGGTATCTTTCCACCTTAACAACATGAACGCAAAATGTTAGCATGAAGTTATCATCAGCGAAACGCCTGTGTCTTTCTGTCAAATCTGTCAGATCCAAAATACTTTAATACTCTGCAAACTAGTACTTTTATAGTACTATTACTTTTATTTTCGAGTTGTAAATGAAATGTAGTTGGTGACATAGCGACATAGTTTGCTGCAAGCTGCACACGTTTCTTCCTATGGATGATGTTACTCAAGTGCATTGGATATGAAGGAAACTGTATGACTTCACAAAGCTGTCACGATTGTGACCTCAATAATGTAGAATGGAAGGTGAATAGGAGTTTAGTGTGGCTTTACCCATTTGTAATTTAATTTTTTCATGTCATGTTTTTTAAATGTGCACCTTGCAGGCCTGCACTCATTCATTCAATTGACAACCTATGGTTTTTTTATATGACGGACATCCTGACCTTCAGTTGTTTTGATGCTAAATCCAGGGATTGGTCAGTCTGTCGGGGTGCGCCAGCAAGTGGTCAACGGCATATATGAGTGGGAGAAATGTGAGGAAGTAAGTTGACAGCAGTGTTGCGATGATTCGAGTCGACTCGAGTCAAATTTCTCATGACTTGGTCTGAATCGAGTCAAACGTTTTGAATGACTTGACTTCGATCGAGTCCAGGTGCTGAATTAATGGAGCCACCAGCCACGTTATACGAAAAGGTTAAAAACGAATAGTTTTCAAAAAAATTTCAGAAAGCATTAACATTAACAAACTAACTGCTTAGATATTTTAATGCAATGTATGATATATCATGTCGACATAAATGTTTTTGAAATTAAAAGCATTGACCTGACTTAGCTCAAGTCACAGTTTAAATTGACTCAACTTGACTCTGTGAACTATGAGCAGAATTTTCTATTTTCTATTCTTTATAGTTTATAGTACTGTATATAGTTTAATTCTATAAGCAGAATACTATGAATTTTAAAACTATGAGTAATATGTTGTTGTTAACTTGAAATTAAAACGATCAATCAAAATACTTTGACATTTCCGAGGTTGGTAAAATCGACAGCAAATAGACTAACCATGCAAATGGGACTTTGTGTAGATTTTGACAGGTTTCATAAAAAGTGTTTGATATAAAAGCAGCACTAAGCAGTGTAAAGATTTTGAACGTAGCAACGGCCATGTTTAGTTGTTATGCTGTTTAGACTAAATCCCAGTACCCTCAAATAAGTTATTAAAAATCATAAACTTTTGTTAAAAATTGGTTAGTAAGTAGATGTTTAAAAGTAGATTTTAGAGTGAATAAGAAAATGTGCGTGTGCGTGGTTGCATTCTCTTGTTTATTTTTCACGATTAACTGTACGGAACGAAAGTTACAATGCTAACCGTTGTAATTACAGCACAATAAAACACATGCTCACGAACAATTAATGAGCTGAGCAGCAGATTTATTTGATTCACGAACAGTTAACGAGCAGGAAAAAGTGGCAAAGCCCAAGGGCTTAAAACATGCAAGATAGGAATAACGCAATTGTGCTATAAGATGGTAGATTAGCATGGCCACCAAACCCATAAAATAATTCCTAAGTTTAACAAATTTAAGGCCAAAATAACACAAACAACGGAACAACTACACTGTTGGAAGATGTAGAGAACATGTTCCCTAACATTGAAAACACGTTTATTAACAACGTAATATCTTAAGTGCACAACAAATGGATGATGCCAAAATGCGCGTAGAAGAGGTCTAGCCCAATACTAAGCATAACAATGAGATCGTTATCGAGAATGTTTTCTTGCGCTCAGGTTTATCAACGCATCATTGCTTCTAATACGCCCTCTAGCACCACCGCACGGACAGGTGATTGGTCGACCCGATAGTATGCGAATCGCCTGACTCCGGGAAAGGGAAACTCAACCCCAATCTGGTTGACAGCTTATTGTGGTCAGCTCCGAAAAGCAAGCAAAGGTAAACCCGGATTGCTTGAAACCATCATTGCTATTGATGTATTGGTGTGTGCGTGTTTACCTACCTCTTTGACGTCACAATTATATGATTACAATTGAACTGACTGTTCCCGTTATATTGACCTGGTGGTTCCTGTGATGAATATTGTATTTGATTGGTCGGGGCCTGATTACTTTGACGTGTTTTAATCAATCTCCTGTCTATTTAATAAATTGATGACTTTAATCACAGCGTGATTTAATACAAAAACTCTCAATTAATTTTAACGTGGCCTATTTTTCGAAGTAACTTGTTATTGCATTGCTGCAGTATTAGTGTGAAGAAATTTACCTTAAAATTTGATAGAAAACTGAATTTTGAACACAATTTTTCCAGTTAAAATGTTGTACAATATATTTGTATGAATCTGCAATTTTCAGCTTTTTAATTCGATTTGCTTCAAATTCAATTCAAGGTTCTCACACTTCCATCTCAGGTCTGCATCCACTCACTAACCCTGCCGCCGGACAATGGATGCGTCATGAAGTCCATCGTCGAAATTTCGTCGCACGGAACCTACCTGGTTTGCTACTCAACGAGCGGCAACGTCTTATGCCCTCTAGTGGGCTATGATTTATGAAGAGTTTTAGCGATAAGGGGCGCTGATGATCAGCTTTCGACCACAAAGCTTTTTCTTTGCATCTGCTGCACGGCCGGGAATCGAACCCGCAAACTTCATGCTGCAGGGCAAAGATTTTACAATCAAGCTAAAGTACCCTTTTTATTTTGCTGCAAATTTTAAATACATATCATTCGAAATCACTGACCAGATAAAAAAACATGTTCCACTGATGTTGCCACTTCACCCGCATCCCCGACCGGCGCCTCAGTTCCAGACATTGTTAGTTGGCTTAAGGCCGTTAACTTACATATGGGGTCGGGGTTAGAGAA
Organism: Clavelina lepadiformis; assembly: GCF_947623445.1. Classification (NCBI taxonomy): domain Eukaryota; kingdom Metazoa; phylum Chordata; class Ascidiacea; order Aplousobranchia; family Clavelinidae; genus Clavelina; species Clavelina lepadiformis. The sequence goes on along the minus strand of NC_135248.1, from coordinate 4,029,976 downwards.
GGGATTAGGAAGGGAGGGTGGGGTTGGGGTAGGGTTTAAAGGTTTTAGAGTGGCCCATGGCCGAGGGATAGGACAAAGAGCGGCGTAAGGCCATGGATTGTTTTAGAGTGGCTTATGGCCTTGAATTGGGTTAAAGGTGGCTTAGGGCCGTGGATTAAGTTAAAGCGGCTTATGGCCGTGATTTGGGCTAGAGTGGCTTACGGCCGGGGATCGAACCTGGAACCTCTCGCACCGAGTGCAGTGTCGAAGGACGCGAGCTACGAAGTGGCAACACCAAACAACGATGAGTTAATTAAATGATTAATAATAATAATAATAATAATTAATAATAAACGATGAGATGATTTAAAGAAACATCAGATGTAGATTCTTGAAAAAGGAAAGAGAACAGATAGGGATTCGAACCCGAGGTCTATTGCATCAATGGAACTCCTGCAGTGCTCGAGCTATGCAACGGCATTCGCCAATAAAGTTAAAAAGATATATAACCATCAAATAGCTTGCTGTTTGAATTGATGCGAAAATTTGGTTTGAAAATTTCAACCATATTTCTGCCGAAGTAAACTTCTCCCCATTCCAAATGCATATTTCTTACTCTAGGGTGAGAAAGGCATAGGCCTACTTCCTGCCATTCGCAAACTTCATCGAACATCTCACGACTAACAAACCCAACTCAATGAAACGCGCTTTAAAAAATAAAAAACTCCTGCATAAAAGCTCGTCTTCACTTCTTACTCGGACTCAGGAGCTTTGTGCGTGATTTGTTGGGAGCCGGAGCAAACAGAGGATAGAAATTAGGTAAAATGGGTTCATTTTTGGGGTTAAGAATGGGTATGCAAAAATTTCATTTAAGGTTAAATTTAAGTTAGATTTACATTGGAAGGTATTTCATATAACTTTGTTATACTGTAGCATTTGAGTTATTATAAGTTAACATGGGGGAAAATAGCTGGAGATGAACAGTATAGGCCTATACCTTTGAAAACAATGACAGTTATTTAATTCAGAGATTTAGTTGGAATTTTGATAACTCAATCTTAGTATTTTAAAAAGTAAAAAATAAGTTTCAGTAAACATCCAAGATGACGTAAATATCTCAATTGTTTTGATTGTCCAACCGGAACGTGAGAGATTGCGATCTTTTCACCACATGATCTTCGGAGTGCCTCGCCTATCTTTCCTCCAGCTGGGCCAGATTTTTAGCGTCGACGTATTCAGTGATGACGTCACTATAAGTGTCGAGGAGGAATGAGGTATAATGGTCTTGCTACTGCCATGACATATTAGTGCTTATAATTGCGTCATATCCCCATTTGCCCTATTTGAAAGCAAAGTTAGTCTTAGTTGACGGTTTTTTGGATTCGTTTCTGTATTATTTGCAACCGCACTCTGTCACTTGTTCCTCATCTACGGCAGCCGTTCAGAAACTATTGATGATTTTGATCTATATCAGAGATCGTTTTGTTGGTGGAATGACGATAACTTTAATAAGAGAAACTGCATTACCTATACACATAAAATCTTTTAGTCGTGAATATAAAAAAATAACCACCAATATTTTATTTAACATAATATTTTCTAACTTTATGCTTTCTTCGAAGGCTTTTCTAAAACCTTTGAACTTATCTATAAAAACCTGCCCAATATGTTCTACGTACGATCGATACTTCCATGAAAACCTTTTATTTCGTGACGTGGGGCAGTGATATCGATCTAATTTTTGTATAACTCACTCTTTTTCTTATCGCGCTGCATACCTGGCAACTGACGCCATCATAGCTAAAGTAACAGCACCTGGACCTCACATATAAGTTTACAGATTTACCATTTGTTGGTTTTGTTTAAATTCTGAAACAGAAAACGTTTTAAAATTTGTAGTCGGATGGGCTCACAACCCAAAGAGATTTCTTTGACGACCCGAGTTTGGGTTTGATCGACCCTGGGTTAGAGAACCACTCTTGAACAGAGGTGACGAACATGCGGCCCGCAAATCGGTTTGACAATCGCTCTTGCATGGCGAAGCATTCCGGCAAGACCAGCAGTCTTGAACTTTCTTCGACCTGCTTCTAATCTTTGCTCAATGCGATGTCACAAGCTGATAGCACAATCAAGTCGCAGCAATAGGCCTATGTCTTCAATAGATTGCCGCACTCAACCGAAGTATTTTTTTTGCCGCGTGAGCAGCTAAAAACCTGTCGAATGAAGCGGTTGCGCTTGAATGCTAATTATTATTATGCAAAATTTTACAGGTTCTCTAAGTTGTCACTTGTTAATTTTCAACCATAATTGGCAGTTTATTTCAATGTCTTCAGCAAAGAAAGATGGCAGATGAAAAAGGAGTATTTAAAAAAGAATGGACTGATATGTTTTTCTTTATCGAGGAAAAGAAAAACTGTTTTGTTTAAAGTGCAAAAGACCGTTAGCGCGAGCAAGTTTTCATGGTATGGCTAAAAAGTTGTGCGGCCCGCTTACTCAGCTGTAACTGACAAAGTGACCCGCGACAGCGAATAGGTTCGTTACCCCTGCTCTAGAACGATGGGATATTTTGTCCCGACTTGGGGTGCTAGCGTTATACTTTTGTGGTTTTGCGATTATTTTCTACATTTTGATAACTTTTGACTTAGTTTGGATCAAAACGTTTGTCTTTTTAACCGGTTCAATACAACTTTATCAAAATATATTATAACAGCATCAAAAATATATAAAACGCTTATATAACTTAGGGTTCGCCTACATTGAGCAAACACGACGTCCCATTAGTTATGGGAAATTTAGGTTTATCAAAGGGATAATATGGAATCTAAATTTTGTTATAAATGCTAAAAGCGCTTCAAAAAAGTTCAAAACGCTTTGCATTGCAGTATCTACTCCCACGCGAACTAACAGTTTTGCAAGATCTGTATTTCATGCAACCAAACACAGTATGCATGTGACCGCAACATTACTCTACACCACGGGTTTCCAACCTTTTTATGTTCTCGTACCACTTAGCCACCACGGATTGTCAACACGTACCACTATTTTCAAAACAACTAATTTGATCCAATATTCGCACAGCAGCATTGTATTAATAACAATGACAGCAGGGAGCAAGATCGACAAAAGTAGCTTACTGAGTGCAGAAAATTTAGTACGGAAAGAAATAAAAGTGTTGTTCGCATATTTTAGCAACTCAAAATTAAATTGTTATACTACTATACTGTATATCGCATGCAACGGAGAGCTGCTCGCGTACCACCTGAAAAGCTCCCGCGTACCACCGGTTGGGAACCCCTGCTCTACACGATACATAATTCCATATTTCGTAAATATATACAGGCGTGAAATACGATTTCTACAGGAAATTAATATCGGCTCGTAGAAAATCAGTTTCAAAAGCGCGCTAAGACACTACAGTTCAATCTAGATTAGACACAAGCTACATCAAGGCACATACCTAATAAAAAAAAGGGGTAAAACGCACTCGATAGTACACAGTCGATTTGATCAAGCAAAGAAACGCGATAACTTGAAAGTAATATAGATGAGCGTTTCAGTACATGGTTATATAGATAGGAGAGCCAAGGATCATGATACAGTGCAAGTAATACAAAAAAGCGAGCTCAGTGCAACGGTGAAAACAATAATAAACTATGCTGTGAAGACTGAAGAAGATCGCAGCCTTGTTGGAGTTCAAACGCATCCGTATTCATACCACAAGGTACTCTTGTCCGATTCCTCCGTGGTCGTCTCCTTTGGAGTTGGAGTTCTTCGATGAAAAGATGAGGATTCATCTGCAACGGATGAAGAAGACTTGTCGGGAGTCACCAGAGCCCTTGGACGTCGTGAAAGCGAGGAATAGGCTGACGCATCAGGAGGAACATCTCTTCGGATCGGACTCGGAGCAGACGTGATACTCTCAGATGGAGGTGGGACATCTTTCCGGATCATATTCGTAACCATCGGACCTGCACCTGCAAGATCTGAACGAGATGAAACAGGAGTTGACGTCATCTCACGAGATCGCCCAATTCCGTCGGTGGGGTTCCGACACGATGACCGTAACGAGGTAAGTGGGCAGAGTAGGTTGGAGTGGAAAACGCAAACACTGGGCGGTGCTGATTCGGAAGTCCATCAGAAGACTTCGGTCTCAGAGTCGCTGCTTCATCACCATTGATGGATCGAGGAGATGACTTAGTAACATCCTTACTCGACCCTCTCGGACTTCCAACTAAACTATCGAGCCTCTGCACGGCCGACATCGGGGAAGCGGAGTTTGGCCTCGACAAGGTGAGATGTGGGGCGGAGATAGGAGCAACACTGCTAGTTGGCTTTGATGTTGGTGCTAGGTGCATGCTGGATGGACGAGGTTGAGAAGAATGGCGACTTCTCATCACCACGTTTGCTCTTCCTCTTCTTTCTTCCGGACTTCCTAATGATCTGGAAGCCTGAAAATCACAACCTTACAGTTTAAAGTGGATCGCCCTCTCATGCTCTGTTTTCCATTAGTTTACCCCATTACCCTATTACCCAGGCATTTAGAAGCAATTGAGTACGTGTATGGATGTTTACAATGTTATGGAATTACTCTCCCATGACTCTTTAACATGAAATTATTTCCTGTGTACTTTACGTTCAAGTTACAATACTACATATAAACAACTTTGAATACATCATACGGCACAAAACACCGCTTGATTTAAGTCAGTATTTACTATCAGTGCTGTGCACACAGAACAACAAATGTTATTACAACCAAAACACTACCAAACCATTGAAGTTAGTAGTTAACCACAAACTTGAAACAATCTATAAACAAGGAATTTTCACACAAAAGTGATGTAGCTGGTTACTTGCGGATATTTCTAACAATGAAGTTTCAAACCCAAATATAGATTGTCACACGAACAAGTGGACAAAGTGATTTTTGAAAACAGTGAAGTTTCAATCAGAGTGCAGTAACTTCAAGATATCATGAGTTGCAAAGATGTTTATGTGTGAGGATAGTGCATCAAAGATATTACCAGTTTGAGGGCTGAGAAAGGGATGCCATAGGTTTCATGTAGAAACTGCGCTAAGGATATGATTTCACTGCCCGCCCAAGAGCTCGAAGCCAATAACTAAATAGGTGGTTAAGAAATATTAATCTCTCTGCTTCCAAAACTTTCAGGACAATGCAAATTTAGCACGATTAGTTATAAAATTCTTGCCAGCGTCTGTAGAAAACAAGACTACCAACCCACAGCTACAGACACTGTGCGGCTCAATTAGTATCAAAGAAAACTGAATAAGTTAATGATGGGTCTATATTTTCAGTAAACGTTATTGTTACACGCAAAACCCATGTTTTGTTGTATCTGTTAAGAAAGGAACACCAGCGCTTGCTCCGGGATTTGATCCCAAAACCTTGAGTGACCTACCTGGGAGTGGGAACTACGCGAGAGACTCTTCTTGGACTATAGGCATAGGTTTGAACCGAGAACCAGTTTGTAGTTGCTGCTGTTTGCTGCTATTTTCACTGCGCCACCGCTTACTTCCTTCACAACCGGTACATTTATACCTTTTGACCTTATTTCATTGTGGGACTGAAATTTTTTTATGGAAGTTAAAATCTATTTTGTGCAGTCCTATCACACGCTTCGACTTTGAAAGTTTTGTAGGATAATTTCGTTTTATTTCCTAAGAATAGACGACCAGCGCTTGGGCAGGGATTTGACCCCAAAATTTTTAGTACCTGGTAGTGAGAACTAACTGTGACGTTTGTACGAACCTTAGAGAAATTCCTCTGTTAACAGTTATATTCCATCCATCCATCCATCCATCTGTTATATTCCATCCACGTTCAGCTTAAAGCAAAAAGTAAACTACAAAGCTGAATTGAGATTCGAACTCGGAACTTTCGAAAGGCGAAACACCATTTTAACGGAGGGGCTATTACACATTCATATGAACAACCATTAAAAACATTGATTTATACTGCAATGGTTTTAAACCTTCAGTATAAGAGGTCTTTCACACTTCTAGCAAGTCGTTGCATCGGCTTCAAGCTATTGAGTAGTTAAGGATCCGCTGGAAATCCAATAAGAATTCCTAGGTTTTCATCCTACATAACAAAGTTCATCGAACACATCACGACCGACAAACTCGAATCACTAAAACGCGTTTTCATATTTCCTTTGAAAAATTCGTTTATTAAAAACCGATTCATACACTGTAGACACCATAAAATGATGAAACATTGACGTCATCAAAACACATCGCCCTTTCTATTTCTTTCCGGCGCTCATCCTTCTATTTGAATCGGGACGGACAGGTTCTTCTCCTCCAGAAGGCCCTGCCTGCACTCCTTACTCGGACGCAGGAGCTCTGTGCGCAATTTGTCGAGAGCAAACTGAGGATAGAAAGGTAAAACAGGTTCAATTTTGCAGTTAAGAAAGAGTATGCAAAAGTTCATTTAAGGTTAAATTTAAGTTAGATTTACATTGGAAGGTATTTCAGTCGAATACACTTCTTGGTTTCATCACAATTAGATGTGTCTTGACAACCACACACGTGGTGTAAACTGTTTTGCTACGAACTTATTGTTATTAGCCCTAAGGAGAAAATCGATCAACAATCTCCATTTAATTTTAAAACAGTGGTTATATTAATAAATGATTTATGACGCAACATGCAGTGTGACGTGCAGTGAAGTGACGTGAAATTAAAAACACATCAACGGTATAAAAACTGTGAACAACATAATTTAATACAATCCTATGGAAATGCATGTTGTTGTCGTTCCTTAGATTGAAGCGTCAGTCTATGCAAAGTTTTCTTCTCAAAGCAAAATGTATTGATTAGAACTAAATTAAATAATTATTATTAAATTGATAAAATTACGATTAGTAAGCCGTAACAATGAAGCCGATGGGAGTCTGCTATTATGCCAAAATATTTGCAGATATATATGACCTTTGCCTAAAAAGCTGCTGAAAGCTTAACTTTGTGCATTTGTTGACAGTAGCGATGGTGCCAAATAGTCGACTGCTCTTAGTTTTTGAAGCCGTTCCACCGCGTCAAGGTGGCAGTCGTCGGAACGGTTCTTTGGGAACGGAAAGAATCCCCCACTTCGCTACTGATGGTGAAGAAAAGCGGGATAAAGACCGTTGTAACAAACCAAATACTTTTCTATATATTATGTAATTTATACTTTTTTAATATTTTTTTAATATAGGATTTGGTAGGTTACGATGCGACCACCTTCTCTTAAAGCCAGGGGGAGTCCAGCCAACCGTTGATCGTTGTTTCATTTCATATATTTACCTCTAACCTGTCGCTAACCGCCGCAATCGCGCAAAATGAAACAACGGGGTTGGGCGGACAAGCATTTGGGGACCCAAGAAGAAATTTTTTACATCTTTTCTGTGGAGGAAAAGGCAAAAACAAAACAACAACTCATGACCCTACCTCACCTATGAAATGTTGGAGGGACCTAGCCGGTATCACGCGGTGTTGTGTGTTGTGAGAATTTTATACAAGGCAATAAGAGTAGGCAGGTGGTCGCGTTGGATGTTGTGGCCTATTGTTGTTGTTTCAATTTTATTTGCCTGAAAATGCAGTCAACAAGACAGAAGTGCGGCCAACCTAGGATTGTTTAACTCTGTAATACTTTACCTGATCACCTGAAAAAAAAAGTTGAAACCAACACCGATAACTCAAACCGGCCATACAGTATGTGAATTATCTTTTTAAGGTTGTGTTGCGCGCTAAGGCACCGATCCAATCGCTGCATTAGGTTGGAGTGCCAGAATAAAGGAAAGTATAGAGTGTTATGCCTAGAAATACAGTATATGTAAAAAATAGAGATATAAGTGCATTGGAGTCGATGGACATAATGGGAATAACTAAAGAGAATTGTGCAGTTCCGAAAACAAAAACCCTAAAAGTTTGTCCGCAAGGTTGAAATAAAATAGTGCTGGATAACCTAAGCGAGCTACACCCTAGGAGCATTATTTTATCTGAGGACCCACAACAAACCCCATAAGCGTCGAATTGTTTGTGTCTGTGGCTTAATGCCCCGTCGGACCTACTTGTTTCATTCAGTGCCGCCATCTAGGGGAGGCGCGAAATGTCGGAGGTCCTTACCCTATTTTACACGGCACTTTGTTCCCCTAGGATAGGGTTGTGAGGGTGGAGGCTAGTGTAGGGGCGCGAGGGCAAAATGTTCATAAATTGGGCCGGGGACACTGGATCGCTTTGGGCTTGGCGAACCCAGTGCTGCATCGGGTCCTGCACCCTCCCGACGATAAAACACAGTCAACACACAATATAAGACCGAAGAACTCACTGATTCAGACTATATTGAGAGAAATAAGACAAGCGATAAAACAATACACAACAACAATCCCATCAATTTTAAGAGATAGAGAAAGTCATTATGCCATCGACTCCAGCACCGGCGCTATCTTATTGTATACAAGGTAATCGCAGTAAATTTGTTACTGGTTTTAGATAACTGTCCTTTGGTTAAATTGCAAAACAGTTATATTGAAAAAATGTTTAAAAATTATCTTTGCATTTATGGTAAAATGTAAATGTAACAGGTATCAAAATAAGCAATAGTTAATCTGCTCAATATTATTATTGCTATTATGTTAACACCCGAAATTAATAACAAAATTATTGTAAAAATAATATCATTGTAAACTATGCAACATATAAAGGGCCTAAGCAAACAAGATATTTGAAAATTCACCTCGGATCTTCCAAACTTTACTAGGCTACTTCAGGTACATTTGGGATATACCCTACCTGAAAAAAAAATTACCATCGCATTTGCATTGACGCCCTCTACCGACGACAAAAATAATAGAAAAAGAGAAGGAAGGAAGGAAGTAGAAAAACACACAAAAATACGAAATGTCCCTGTCTTTCATAGAGGGGAATTTAACGAATTCTTATAGAAGTTAAATTAGTCTGATAACATAATGTCCCATTGGTATAAAATGTACCTTTTTGCTGCACTACATGTTTAACATTTCTACACCAGGGGCGCAATGTGCGATGGTAATGCCGCCTGAACCGTAACCTACGATGCACTGGCGCGCCGGCAACTTGTCGTCGGAAGCTTCCTCTCTCTTCCGTGTTTGTCTCATCGTTACTTCTTCTCATCGTCCCTCGTTGGTTACCAGCGCGCTCCTAGCATTATAATGCTCTGCCACTAAACATTGCTTTGGTTGGTGAGTTGAATGGTTGTTAGACTTCCATGAGGCCTTAAAAAGTAACAGAAGGGTCAATCCAATTGATTATTTTAATTCAGGAAACTAATTGCTTAAACGAGACCTACAGATGGCGAGTTATATCTGGGTTGAGGCCGCACCGCCAGTTGAGCTTTTAAAGCTATTGAAGCGAATTTGAATGTTGGCAAAGATTCTGTGAAACAAAACAATATAACAAGCGATCGAATACACTTGCTAAAAAACTTTAAAATAGCTTTTAATCGTAGCTATGTGTCTACTAATTTCATTACTGTTTTGGTATAACCACCCACCACTGAATTGTTGTAGTGGGTACGTCTTGAAGCTTGTGTTTCAAGTTGTCACAGTGTTTGGGAAACGTGAAACGTGAAAATGTTTGGTTTGTAAGAGAAACTCAGGGAAATCACCTGCAAAAAATTAAAACGAGGAATAAAAATAAACAACACCGATTCACGGTGAAAGCCATATTTAACATGGTAAGAATAAGGTATGGGTCCAAAAAAGACATTACATTACCACTTACTATGGGCGTAACCACTATTAGTTACTGGTTGTATGGAAGTGGATGAAAGTGACTAGAAGAAAAATTAGAACTTTAAAGTTGCCCATCTGATGGAAGAAAAATCTTGGGAAACGAGTATGAAAAAATCTAAGTTTTATTTCAAGCGATAAAACAATCTCACCTGGACTATATAAATCACCGTATGAAGGTGACGACCCACAAAAGGGCGATGGAGAAGACACAATCATTATCAAACTTGGCCTCCAATGACATCATAATTGTACAGTTGGCAATTATTAAGGCCCTAGAACGTTTATTAAATAGAAAAATTCCTAAGAATATTTACAACGTACCTTGCAAATATTAATGTTGTCGTAGAGTAGCTTATGCTTTACACGTCACCACTTGTGTCATCTGAAAAAGGTGAAATTTTGGCAACGTGACCGTAATGTTAAATAAAGCTTAAAATACACCCCCAACACAATCTTACTGCACTGAACAAAGCCAACGCAGATTTCTAAGTTTCTATGCTGTCTACGTATACTGTAGTTCTGGTACAAATCTTGACATGTTCAGTTCACAGCGAGAAATGTTCAGATTTGCAAATTCCAGATCAGCTTTGGGGAAACAAATTCTCCTGAAACACCAAATGCCAGATATCTCGACCTCAAATGTTGAACAGAATCCAGAGAAACTGAACATATTAAAACTGAAGGTCACTGCATGGCCAGGACAAAATAAATCAATAAACTCCAACAAAAAAAATCCATAAAAAATCCAAAAAAACCACCAATTTACAGGCTCCAAAAATACTCTTTAACACAAACTGTACAAACGCCAAAGCGCAGAAACGCAACAACGAGACCGAGACGCTAAAGCGCGCGCAGAGAGCAGTTGCAACAAAGCAGGAACAAAGGTTGACAACAAGAACATCGAAGTGTACAACAAAGGTCAAACAAATACCAAACTCAGCAACAAGCGCCAGCTGTGTTTCAGCATCAAACAAAATACAACTTGCAGCCCTGACCAAAACTTTATCGTTATTAAACAAGTCAGACAAACCGGCCAACAAATATGGGCCTTGAGCCAAGCAATGACGTTTCAATTCAGCATAGACAAGCTGTTACTTCAAACCAGTCACAAGGTCAAAAATATCTTACACTTCGCCTTTTTGCTTACGACGCCAAACTGAACTCCGCTTTATTATAAATCCATTGTATTGCATCCATTGTATTGTAAATCCTAAACTACTCATAACCACCAACCAACCACCTCAACTGCACGAGGTAAAAGAATGAAATTGTGGAACGAACACGCGCAGTGAAGATTCAAGAAATCTCGCGCAAATTCCTCAGCTGATGAAATAAACGCACGAAACTTGCTCCAAGGTTGATTCGAAGAAAAAAGGTGCCAGATTCTTGCTAGAAAATTTGCGACAAGCTCTCCTATTGCTTAACAATGCCACAGCCCTACACAATAATATAGTATATTGTTGTGAATTATAATTCAACTGAAACGTTTGAAACTGGTTTGAGCGGAACAACGAAATGGTTTCCGAGTTTCCTAAGTATTGAAATACTCTTGCTAACATTACATGAAAACCAATTTCGACAAATCATTTAAGCATCAGAATGACAATGCTTATCAGTTATTAGCTAAATACACTTTTATAAATTGCCTATTTGTGACTGGTAAACAACTGAAATTCAGGTAAAACAAAATAAATCAGCTTTGGATCGTTTTATTTTCAAATAAAGTTGCATCGCCAACGATGAGATTGCCCTATTTTGTGAAAAGAGAAAGTGCTAAAACAGTTCAGCACCACAGCTGAACAATAAAAGCGTCCCGAAAACCGACACTTGAATATTTACTAAAACGTTTTTAGGTTTGAGCAATGCACATATTTTACTATTTTGTATTGTACAACTGGAGTCACGGAATTTTGCCACTATTTTCATTGAAGTAGATCAATACGTTACAGTAGCTAGTTTGTTACCTTTTTCTCAAAAGCTTGATCACAAAATATTCAGATTTAGGGCAAAGTGAGGCAGTTGTCGATAGCACTCACCCGCCCACTCAATGTGTTCAGACCTTTCGACCGACAATGAAAGCATCCAAGAAGATTCTCCTTCCTACTCAAATCCGAAACATCAACCTTATGCGATATTTATACTTGGCTCCAACCACGATATGAATCAAAATAGTTTTAACGATCACGCAGCGCTCAAGTAAAAGTAATGATTGAAGGTGAAACCCTTCAGCCCCAAACTGTTATCTAAACTGACGTAGAGGCTTCTATGCAAAAGGAGGCTTCACTCATTGAAAATTTACTCAACATGAGTGTCGCGCAAACTCTAACCAGCAGTGATGACTTTAGTGAGGTCGAATCCATATCTTCAGAAATATCAGATTACTAAAACGAAAAGATTCCTCCTACATTGCATGTTTTGGAATGGTGGAATTTGAAGAAGGATGAGTATTCTCTGCGTTATAAGTTGTGTTTGAAATATATGTTAATCCCAGCATCATCAGCCGCTTCTGACCGAAGTTTTTCAAGTGCTGGGTTGACTGCACCCAGCATTCGTTCTCGTTTAATGAAAAAAAAACAGGAATCATTGAATATATTACACTGCAACCAGCATCTTTCAGGTGCAAGCACAATGTAATTGTCTTACAGTGTAGTCAAGATTTTTAATGTATGTACTCTGTGAATTTTCATTTAAGCTCTCCTCTTTTTAATCTCGTTTATATTCCGTCCGTTCTTCAAAATTGTGATCTCTATGAAAAAGGTCCACTTTAACATCGCGTCACTAAAAGTGTTAGACCAATCAGAGACCATACGATGTAGCACTTTGGGAAGGCTTGATGAGCCCACAATTACCTGAAACATTTTCCTAAACGTGCAATTTTTATTTTCGTGGTTAAAAGTCATGCAATATTTGTTAGTTCTGGAAATTCTTGTTGCTACTACTGCTCTCAGAGCATGTTGTATGTTACAGTATGTCAATACTGTATGTTGTCTTTAATGTATAAACTGTTGTGGTTACTAATAGTGATGATCGCTATGTAATTAAAACTTAATTAGATGTCATATTAGATGTGCCGTCGGGCTATATCTGCTATATTGGACATTTTCACGGATGTATGTTAAGACTATTCTAGAATAGTCAATTATTCTGTATTGTGCATGTCTATTTGAGCCTTTGTGAAATACTGTACAATATAACAATGATATCACGTCAAAGCGGGTTTCCTTATTCTGACACTATAACTTCCTGATGGCAACATCATAAACGTACGATATAATTCTTCAAACAGAAGGCAGTATACGTACACTGAAAACTTGCTTTACGATCGTTATCATTTGGAGATATATTTAGAAATATTTAGATACTCAAAGATATTTAGAGAAATAATGACATTACTGGCGAATGAAGAGTTTTCTGTCAATACAAGGGTTTTCAGAATCCGGTTTAAATAATGTTAATGATAACTGTTAACAACGTTATTGAATCTGAATCGTCATATAGAATGTGATTACCCATTCTCTTCAGATAAAAGACCAAAGCTGAATTGCTAAATTAAAAGAGCGCTAAGTTAAAAGAACTAATTAAGGTTTGACCGTTTAACGGAAAAATCAAATGATTTTACAGGTAGGAATGAAAACAGCTTTAAGATTTTGTTTGTTTGTTTTGTTTTGTTTATGGAAATAGACATTTACTCGAACACAATCCGCCGCTTCTATTCTTTTCTAAATGCAATTTTTGAAAGCGCCTTCTAATTACAGACGCCTATATTGTTTTTCCATAATGAATTTATTTGGAAAGTGTACCGGGTGCACTAAACCTACTATGCTGTTAATCCTGCAGATCAGTAGATATACGCTCACTTCTTCGAGTCTTTTTTTGATAAGGCAACATTTTCACGATTCCAAGTCGTACGCTGCAGATCTTTAGTATGGTAACATTTTAGCATCATTTCACCCGCCTTATAAACAAGGGCGCTTTTTTATGAAGTGAACACTGTATGCGACAATCCAGTGGCAATTCCGGCACTCGAACTACTTGGCCTCAGTCGGGATTTAGATTTTGTGCTTGCACATTGCGCAACCGGTACACAACAGCGGATTAAAGGGGGCGGATGCGGTTGCAGCCCCAGATCCACTGGTAAAAATAGGCCAACCTGAATACGAACCACTTTATAAAAAAACAACAAGCATGTTTGCCACAAAAGTCTGTAGGTACGTGGGTTTTTTGTCGAATGTTTACTTGATTGACATACTGTCAGGCTGCATGACGAAATGTAAATAAACATGAAATTTACAGTATTCCTATATATGCAGTATAACAGCATAAAAGCAATAGTAGAATAATGAAGCACCTGGAAGGTTATGATTTTAATTTATTTCTATCAACTTTTGCAAGCTTAATCTTACTTCTTCATGTGTTATTATACGAAATATGCAGCTGTGTGAAACTTTTGCATCCAATATATTTGTGTTAGACGAGATGATTGTTTCTTTTCACAATTATTGACATTATGGGACATTAAATGGTTTTTCAATTGATTTTTTATTCGCCCTTTTTCAGGAAATTGTTCCGTGACCCTGGGGACGTAACTATAGTAGCACAACAGCAACTTTTTAAAATGACCATTGAAATCAAAATTCAAAGCGGTGTCTTCTAACGCACCTTTCCAAAACCTTTTTCATAAGGAAAATGGATATTTGTTTGCCGAGTTTTTTGATTCCTCTTATATTGTAGCTTTCTTTGACTTAAATCACTTGTTTTATTACAGACCTGGGCCTACAACGGCTATGTTAGCCTAAGTGTCAATTGTTTGCTTACGAGAATACGAGTAAAGAAATCACAATTTTTAACGCTATAGACATAAATTTCGTAACGAAAATGAAGATCGTCGTACGTAAAAAAAAATTTTTTAAACTTCACAGTAAAAAATTTTGTGCTGATGTTGGAATACCTGTGATTCATTTATTCCTGCCTGCTTACCTTTGTCATCTTCGGTCTGAAAAGAGTTTTTACACGACTTCTTTGGAGATATTTCACTGATCGCTACGGAGCGAACCGGCTTAGCAAACGTTTTCGAGTCCTTGGCTACAGAACGTGTATTTCCGTTTCCATTTTGTGGTTTTCCTTGAAACTGTACGAAAATGGTACAAAAAGGATACCTATGAGACGTTATTGCTCAACCTGTTGCTGCTTGCTGCCGTGCTTGCAGAATGCAGAAGATAGACACAACTTATTATGTATGGCAGACCCATTTTTACATCACGTTTAAACTCATGGATAAGCGACTTAATAAACTCATAAAAGATAGTACGTCATGTATAGAGCCTATACTAGGCTTAGTTTGACTTGCATTTATTAAACGGTATATTTGCAAAACTAACTTTATTTAGATCTTAATTCTTTAACGTCACTTGTTTTCTGTTAAGCCAAACTTAGCTCGTGGCCGTGACCTTCACCTGTAGAGCGCGGTGAAGCCAGGCTACTTTGTCATATTGGATTAAAAAGAGCAGCCCGTGTAAAGAATTTAACAGTAGAAAGAATTTGCGAATATAAACGCTCAGTCTAAAGTAGAATGCGGAGTAGCCTAAAAAAAATTTAGCAAGCAAACACCTTCGTTTATATCAATAATGTAATTTATTGATCCCAATTAACGAAGAAAAGCAATAAAAATTATGTTGGCAGGTAATTCCCCTAATGTAAAGCCGCGGTTCAACTTCCTATACCCATTTTAGCCTACGCCCTACAGTACATATATTTCCTTTATTGAACCATCGAAATTATTAATATGATTTATGGAGTACGTGTTGGCTAAATATTTAAAAAAATAAGAAATTTTTATTACACGTTTGGGGTAAAGCTGCTTGCGAATATTCTGTCTGTATTTCGTTTTGTATTAAATGATAGACAAAATACCGTATAGGTACCTTCATACCTTTTAACCCCAGGCCCACCACGGTCTTAATCCAGCTCTGCCATTACATACACACATTTCTACATGAGAAACCCAAAAACTACGTAACTTAAGCAAAGTAATATTACCTCAACTAAAAGTTTGTTTGTTATGTTAACATGTATGTGACATGCAGAAAATTGTACGTCGATAATAATTAACCAAAACTTCGCAGTAAACTCTAAACCTGTTGTAATTCTATTGCAAACGGCTACGTCGGTTTAAGACAAGTCCTTGTTTTGATAAAAAATGTTTAAAAGATATTTTATTGTATTACAAAATTTGTTAAAAAGAAAACTTAAAGCCAATTAAGTCACTAGATTAAATGCTTAAACTAACAAAAAATCAGTGTAGAAACTCTTGCATCCTGAAAACGGATTAAAATTGAAAACACATGCACATTGCAATTAATGCATACTGACGTCATAATGGTTGTAGTTACCTCGTAGTCGCATTATTTTAGATTAAAAAATGGAATGTGGTCACCGAATAAACGTGTGCGCCAATCCTTTTAACAACAATAAGCTTATACAAAAACTAAAGTTTCGATTTTCTATTTTTGATTTTGTTACGTTGCTAACGCTACATGCAGTGTTGTGGTGCTAATTAATGGTCATGTTGCAGGTAAGTTAGGGTCTCTGCCCAACTTTTGCTGGCCTGAAAGGTGCTGGGTTTCATAGAATTGGAGTGGAAATTTTTGGCATCCTGAAAACGGATTAATTCACGTTAAACTGTTTTTTTATGGAAAATATTTCTTTGAAATCAGAACTTTGTAGAACACAAACTTTTCGGAACCAAGTCATGCAGTTTGAGATCTGAGTTCTTGATACAGTTTGAATTTCTGCCTTTGTTTTCGGCAGTCGCGTTTACTTTCGCTGCATCTTTTACTGAGTTTCCTCCATACAATGAACAGATTATGCCGCCCGTTTTATGCCACAACACAATAATTTGATTGGTTTGTATAAAAAACCTGCAACTTGTATATGCGCGTAAACAGTATAAGTTTATCAGTTAAACTGCACAACGCTAAAAGAAATTAGTTTTAAAGTTCAGAACAAGTCTTACCGACAACTTCTGTGAAAAAGACTCAGACTTCCAACGAAAAACGACTTTCAAGGAAAAACTATGTCAAGTCTTTGAATAAAATGACATGATGTCGGACATCAAGTAGGCTTAATTAATTTTCATTAATGCAACTCATTTGTATAGACTATATATCCATTTTTATCTTCTTTGTATCCTTTTGAAAGGTTTACGGCTAGTCCAAAACATCAGATTACTTTCGATAGATAGTCGTTGTCATTTGAGTTGGCGAATGTTTTAAGTTAGGTTATTTCAATAGCCAGGAAGAAGTTGAAAACTTAAACCTATATATTTCGTTGCTGTAGACAAAATGCTTTGTATTCTGTCAATGTTATGCCTAAAAGAAAATATGGTTTGCAGCACTAGGTTTACCTTGATCTAATTCTACGGTAAATGGAGAAAAAAGTGCTTCTGCTGTTGCTGGCTTTTTCGTTTGGGTTGAATACCGTAATTTTATACAACTTCATGATATTAAAAACTAGGTGTGTTGTCATTTATATTACAACAATATCAACGTTGCGTTGTTTTGTTGTATCTATTTTAATTAACTTTTTGTTTTTGTTTTAAATAGGCCAACAAGAATTGGTTGCAAATCTCCTTATTTAACTAAAATTCGAGATGCTGGGGAAGAAATGCGAGCATCTTCACTAAAAGAAATCAACGCGAATCAATATAATGGTACTGCAAAACATGAAAAATATTCTTCTTAAGGAAGTGAAAATGATAAAGAAATTATTTATAATTCAATGGTGACATCATGTCACACGAAAGAAAAAAAGCACGTTTTGTAAAAAAGTACACTGCGGACGAACGCACACCTACTAAGCGGTTATGGTCATATAGAGTTTTGTTGACATAATTTTAAAAAATTTAAAATTCTATTTGGTTGTCATCAGATAACATAGTAAATAGGGGTTTAGGTCAGTGGTTCTCAAAGTTTTTTGGAAAATTTTATTCGTGGTCTCCTCACAAATGTATTGGTGATTCACGATAAATTGCAATGCTCAATATTTTTCGTCTTTTACCCACTTACACAATAAAACCATTTATCGACTTTTTACCAAATTTGAGACATTTTATTTACAGAAACATGACTGCAAACTTGTTAATTTAGAAACCTTTTGCAAGCTTTGTATATGTTTGCAATATGTTTGTTTCACACATAAATATTTCAACAATGCTTTAAAATCGATTTACCCAAAAATGTTCAGTTTGTTTATATCACTGCATGTTAATGATTTGAGGGTATGGACCAAGTTTTTTGGAATATAACAACTGATTTCAGCTTCCAACAATATAATTATACTTTTACCGGTTTTTACGACAAATCTAAGAATTTCACCGATAGCATTTTGTTGATATATAATCTTGATTTTAGCTGTTATTGGATTAGATTGGTTTTATTGCAGTTAGATTTAGATTAAAAGGTGGATTTAGGTTTCCTTTAAGTTACTGTTCAACATTAAAGTTAGGTTAACAAGAAACTATGAAAAATAGCTTTCGATCGCAAGATTTTTTTTTCGGTGATATAGTTGCAACCAAACCTTTAAAAGCTGCCAACAACTTTACAACACAATTCTGATCAGAACCAGACGCGCTTATAGCTAGCCGTTCTTGTCCAGTGAACTAGCAGTTAGGCCTATACATTTTCTCTTTCAAAAGTTTGCATGACAATGCACGACAAAGGAATACGACGCTTGTGGTGTCATAAGTGAATTCTAGGAATTTTGTGGTAACTGAAAAAATTGATTTAATTAGTGGAATGGGAGAAGCTAACTTTCATTTCATGCTAAACAACAAATACAATGTTTCTAAAAAAGACTAGCGGTACAGTAAAGAAGTCTTCTACTGTAATGTAACCAACTTTATAATTTTCGACCACTTTTTGCTTGCTCTACTTTTTGAATTCAATTTCAAAAGCACTTGTATCAAATAAACCTTATACTAACCCAAAGCAACACGTTGCATAGAGCAGCATTAGCAAACTCATGAAATTGTATAGTTCTTCTTTCAAAAATTTTACTGTTAAATTTAAATAATAACTTTGTTCTGTCCTGAAACAGTACTTGCTCGTTATTTCAATAAAGCCCATACATGTGACAATTTTAAAGCAAAAATATGAGAAGAAACTTTCGGGCATATATCCATAGCATACCCAACGCCCAAATAGTTATAGACAAGGTTACAAAAATAAAAATAAAAGTTGTCTCTATGAATTGTCATTGACAATCCACATGAAACTAACAAAAATCATGATATCCCCGAGATAACCAGCACCCAATTTCCGACTGGGATGTCGTCATCCTTACTTCTAACATTACATAACCTATAAATTAATCCACATTGACTTCTATCCTGTTATAATTTGAATTATTATTTTTTTTATCCCTTACTCGAGATGACAACGCTTCTATGGGACGTATGCTGGATTTCATATATTTCATTTTTTAATCACGTCTCATTATTAAACGACGATATTCCTGTTTTTCATTTTCACGAAACGTCAACATCTACTCCATCCTATCACATTTTACCCTATCTTTTCATGCGTCTATACACCAATGATTTCAACGGCAGCCCTTTGGCTTGGCAAGTTTTAAGCTCGACTTAATATCACCGTAATTCCTCCTACTGCAAATTTATGTTGTAGGGAGGACTAGGAAATACTTCTTCTTCGCGTGCCATGTCAGACTCAGACTTGGGCCTTCTTGCATTGATACACATGTCTTTCCATCTGTTTCTGTATTTAAGTGCATTAAAAATTTCTACGGTTGTACAGTGAAGATATACCTTTAGGTTGTTGATAAAACTAAGAAGTTGTGTTTCGCGTTCACATTTCCTCTTAATCTTTCCCCAGGATGCTGTATGTTCCAATTTTTCTTTTTTCATGATGCGGCCGATGAAGCTTGTTTGCCGTCTCATGGTATTGTTCAGTAGAGCTCGAAGTTAACCGGTTTGAACTAGTACTTTTCATTAGAAATGCCAGAGATTAGTAAAAGAGAACAGCGTAAAAATCCTTGAGAACAAAGGTCTACACTCTACACCATGTTATACACTGTACAGTATTAGGTCTATTTACCTATCTTTTAACTGGTAGTATTCCACCTCATTTCGTAATCATACAAAAACGTTACTCCGCCGACCCTTTTTAATGTATGACAAAGGTTTTTACTTACCGGTACTGTTCTATTGTATAAGACAGCGGTAGGGCTCCATTGGCGCTATACTCCACCACTCCTTTCGTATAGTATTTTAATTTTCGTCTATATAATTAATCCTTCATCTTCTCTCCGAAATGCTTTGCAATGTCCTTAAATCTTAAGAAATGTCACAAACTCCCGTTCTTATATTTTTGTGTTTGATGCAGGCAAGCTGCTTGCCCAGCAGGTACCGCAGCCATCGGACTGTGCTTTCGTCAAGCTTCGTGTGATCCAAATCTGTGTTTCGATGTCGGATAATCTCCATTTATGTTCTTCTTTCGAAATACTCCATAATAGGTATAATTTATATTTTCATATTTTCAGGCCAATTCACCCTTCGTGTCAGAAGAAATTTGATAAAAAACGCTTATTCGGAGGCATTACAAGTGAAAGAGTTCGTGAGGAAATATTTTCGTAAAGATTTGGACCAAACAACGAAAACTTCGCTTGAAGAAGATTATCATAGAAATTTTCTTCCATTCGAGTAATTCCAACATTTTAAAATACTTCTTCTTAGCCTATAGTTATACGAAAAACCCTTATAGTTCCATTGGTTATTTCATAGTGATCTCGTGCAAAAACTTACATTTCTTTTTGATGACATCTACCGCAAATCTCGCAATGACTTAACAATTCTTGGAGATCAAGTTCAAAGAAGGATTCACAAATTGCAGGTGACTTTGAGACAGGCTATATTTTGGAAAATCTATATTTAAAAATTAAAGCGGAGTTAAAACACCTGATTCTTGTCTCTATAGAATCCAAGCGACTGTAAGACGGCTAAAAGGTTAATTTGTAAGTTTCCTTCATGTGGATTTGGATGTCAATTTCATCATCTTGGCAATTGTTTGTTTTTTGCGTTGGGTACAAATCGTGTAATGCAGATTGATTATAAGAGTGTGAAATACCAGGGATTTGAAAAAATTTTTCTTCCTCCAAGTGAAACATGTTCGAATGAAGATTTGCCCATGGATGCTGTAGAATTGGAAGAAGGTATGATGCTTAAATGAACATTTATCTGCACGCAATTTGTCGCGGGACCGCCTATAAAATTGATGCGAAGGCACGAATGTATCACATGTTCGTTTTTGTATTGTTCTGTATTGTATTGTTTTGTATTTCGACATTAGCTGTGCGGAGCAAAAGTTAGTATGCTAACCGTTGCAATTATAGCACAGTAAAATACTTGCTCACAAACAATTGATGAGCAGGACAAAGTGGCAAAGCCCAAAGGCTTAAAACATGATAGCAATAATAAACAAACAAGATAGCAATAATAAAATTGTGCTATAAGATGGTAGGTTAGCATGGCCACCAAACCCACAAATAATTCCCAAGTTGTAAAGATACCGCAAGGTGCACGCATTATAAACAATGTTTAAACCATAAAACTGTGATGAAAGTATGCTGAAAATACACATCTTGCATCAAATACAACTATCATGTTAAATTCTTCCTATCTCGTTCTCCTCGCTTGTACGGTTAGTCACATAGCCAATATTTGCTCTTAAAACTGTTAATAAACTTCAGTTTCTTCACTGGTGCGCAATAAAAACAACGTTCCTCATTATTCGTCAAAAAAAAACAGTTTTTCTTACAGAAACCAAAACGCAGAATAAACACCAAATTCCCATCACCACCGCGTAGTCAACTATAATTAGGAGCGATATAAGGAATGGCGGGCAGCGTAACCTGCCTCGGGAAGGAGTTGTGGAGGGAATAGAATAAAAACAATCATAAGTTGCACAAAACATTGATACTAAACACGAAGTCACACATCGTTTGTGAAGCACCTTTCAATATATTTCTAAAAACACATCTAAAACAAATCAATAGCGTTGTGCTAAGCTAACACGCCTATAGGTATTGGTTTTATGCAACGAATTATAAATCGTGAAACTGCGTGACACATCTACATATCTGCGAAGTCGTTTTACTTCCAAATAGCTGGACGATGCAGTACCCTACCATAGATTGGATTCAAGCGCCAGCCGTGCAGGCATGTATATGGTTTCATCTAATTGCTGCCATGTCCGTCGTAATTGGCAGAAAATTTGCCATACACTTTAGCCAATGACAGCTTAACCATCACGTATCATTGGAAAATATTTTTTCTATGTGATCAACTGATCACCGACTAGTTAAAAATTACATTGTGATTTAAGTTCAAAGTATTTTGGGCTTTGCCACTCACTTCAAAAGTCAATATTCAATATTCGTGTAGGTTAACTAGGCGTATAGCATACAATCAAATAGATATGTAGGCAAGCAGTAAGTTTGAAATAATAAAAACTGTTTTGTGCAATTTAGATTTGAATCAGAATTATGACAACATTTCTGTGGTTACCTTAAACTTGAAACTGAATCCACCCTCTGCTTTTAAGGCACATGCTATTCCCCATATTTTACAAGGTACATTTACATGTTACATGTTTTAAAGCTGTATAAATTATTTGACGATGGCGTCACAAATGTGTGCCGTGTTCTGTTATGAATTAGACTTCAAAACAACAATATCACTTTGCTTTGTTTTTAATAAATTTTACAGAAAAGCTCAAATTGCTCCACGACAATCCAAACTTGTGGTGGATTGGGCAAATCATAGGCTACCTGTTTAGACCTAGACCATGGATGGTTGACAAAGTTCAGCAAATAACAAAAAATTTAAATCTCACTCATCCTTACGTGAGGTACCAACAAAGTTCTCAACATTAAGCCAATATTTTTTCTACGATAAAATACGTTTCATTAGTACAACCTATTAAAGACAAGATTTAGTTAATATTACAATAGCTTTGAGGAAAATGTTTTATTAAGCATAATGCATGACTTTTTTCATTGCAGTATCCACGTTCGAAGAACAGACAAACTTACAAAAGAAAGAAAGTATGAGGTTGAAGAGTATATGGTTAGTTTAATTCTTGTTCTTCGTTGTTTTTGTTTGGTTCCTAAATCAAATCGTTCTTTTCTCTTGAGAAACATTTCTATTTTTATGGCTGCTGTATTGTAACTACTCACAAACAAAATACTGTAGGAACATGTTGCCGACTGGTTTGACCGTCGCGTGAAAAGCGCTAACAACTACACCAGGAAAGTCTTTGTTGCTAGCGACGATATAGCGAGTGTAATACCAGATGCTCGTACCAAGTAAGTAGATCTAGAAATTCTACACAAGTAGTAGTGTCGTCGTAGTAGTTTGCTTATCAGCGAATTGCCAACCGGGTTTATTTGTAACAGGTACCCTGACTTCGAATTCTTGTATCATGGCGTCGACAATATAAAGCTTTTAAAAGATATGACACAGACCGTTAAAAGCCGGCAAACGGAGGAAGAACTTGTTTCACTAGTTTGCAACTTAATGATTTTATCACAAAGCGATCATTTCGTCGGGACATACAGTTCTAATGTAAAAACTTGGTATTTTGTTGCAACAGCAACAAGGTCTTTATTGTGGCATAAATTCCTTTTTTTGTACAAGCATTTGTGCTTTGATTTGCAGTTCAATGAAATTGTTGAAGCAGATTTTGTCTTTATATATTTTTCAGATCGGGAGCCTTGCTACACAACTCATGCATTCATTAGGTGATGCTACTTTTAAGTCACGCTCCATTGATTATCGATTATTTTATTTCCGGGGACTTCCCTTAACCTATCGAGCAATTGAAGACTTTTTCGGTGAAAGAGGTGATCTTTCCTTTTCCACTGGGGAAAAGATTGTCCTCGACCCCAAGAAAGAATGTCCCTTGTACAAAGGGTTCGGTAGAAACGAAGCTGGCCATCGCGTCAGCTTTCCTATGCATAAGGTTGAAGAAATATTCACCTTTGTACAATATCCAGCGTTGAATGACATATTCTAAAGAGCGTGTTTTCATTTCTTTTTGTTTTAGCAGCAAACACTCAAACATTGATACATGGAATGTAAGGCATTTTAGTTATAGTAGAGCAGTGGTTTTTAACTTTTCCGGTCGCGGGAACCCCTATTCTTAAACATGTTCGAACAAACAATAAACTGTATTAACGTCTAACTTTGCTCGCTGATATTTACACACAGCTTGTTGATTAATTCCATCCTGCCTGCGAATTGTTTTCAGCGCGAGTGATTTGATTGTCGTTTTATTGCATTCACGACGACCTCACACAACTTTACAAGAAAACTAAAGCTGTTAAATTGGCCTGGCCTTTTCTTTTCGCGAAACGAAAGATGACCAGTCGCTGTAAGTGAATTCGAAAGTGTATCGAGCATCCGTGTAATTGTAAACGCGTCCACATAGTTGTGAACGAACTTACCCTATTCAGTTACAATATCAGCAGGCTTCGTTAGGATTCTTGCGATGTTTCGCAGCGGTGTAAGATGTCAAAGAAACCAAAGAAAAAATAATTACATCGTTACAAAACAATAATCAGTGCGACAGATAGCCAGGATAAACAAAAGAAATGACTTGTTTTAATTTTAAGTGAGGCCTGTCGCAGCAGGTTTTGGTAGGCTTGTATGTTTATTGATGAGTTTAACTACTTTAATAATGATGCTGGATGACTATTACCAGAGCTGTATTAAGACCGTGATGGACCTGGGGCTAAAAGGTATCAAGAGGCCTATACTGAATTTTGTGTTTACCATTTAATATAAAACAAAATGCTGACAGAATATTCACAAACAGCATTTTCCCAAACTTGTAATAAAAACTCCTTTTTTTTAAATCAACACATTTTTTTAGAAATCATAGTTCTGTAAAATATTTGGATTGTTTATTAGGGCAAACGTATAGTCTGTGATGATAAGGAGAGATTAAAATATACATAAGGAATAATGTATAGAGTTTTGTTTACGGAAATCGGCTTTACGAAAGGTGAGATGAATATCTTGCCGACAATTTTCTGGTTTTGCAAATGTGCTCAAAGAAGCTAAAGCATTGTGTGTCAATGACATCCTGTTTCCTGCTCATTGTTTTAGTTTGTGATTGAATAATGCATCGCCTATTCATTACTTCGTGTTTATCGTTTTAAAGTCGTGACGTAGATGTCGTGCTTGCCTTTTTTGCATGCGTTTAGTTTGCAGTATAAGTTTTCATTAGCGTTTATTATTATCAGTATCAGTAATATTATGTAGTTGACAATAAGCAAAAAGTCTAGGCCTACTAAGATCAATGCTGTAATATGGACGTCTTTATGCTGTTGCTGTGCCAATGTTATGTCTAAATGTAATCTTTCAAAGAAGTTCCAATATAATCAGTTTATACAGTTGTCATTCTTGTGAAAACTACTGTTGAATTCAATTTGAAGAAGTTCAGTGTCAAGTTAGACAACTTTGTTGTCACCTTCATAAGATTATAATTTGTTAAGGTGAACAATTAATACCAAGGTTGAGAAAAGCAGACAACGACCTTATGAGACTCATATACCATCGACCGCAATATACAACTCGACAACCAAACATTGTAGTAAAGTGGGTCAAACTGTCAAGTTCAACTACCATATACCATAAACCAACCATTCCATTACAAGGCTATACGGCTATTATTGATTTAGGAATTTTAAGTGCGGCTTCACATTAGGGGATGTGCTTGCCAATGCAATTTTTCATTGTTTTTTTTGATTGGAATCAATTAACTGCATTATTCGAAAATATAACTTATTTTTAATAAACCAAGGTGTTTGTTTGCAAAAGTTCTGGTATGTTGTTCAGCAGTTTGTACTAAGGAGTGAGCGCGTATGCACGAATTCTTTCTCTAGTTTAATTCTTTTATTCTTCTTATTAGCTTATTCTTGTATTAGCTGTTTTTTTAATTCAATTGTAGCGGCCATTGTGTGCTGCTTGGTTTGTCGCTAGTTGAAGCCTTTGGGCTGTTCTCGGCGTTTTGTAACGTCATAATACAGTATTTCCTCTTTTCATTTTCCTCTGCTATTTTCTTTTACTGTTTTCGGTTTCGACTGTGTTTCCAGTTAAGTATTAGGCTTACAAGGTTATGATTTATTAATATATGAGCGAAGGTAACAGACTATGTTTACAGCAGCCTTTTGGAGTCAGGTTTGGTTGGTTTGGTTGGTTTGGTTTGAGTCAGGTCAGGTCAGGTCAGGTCAGGTCAGGTCAGGTCAGGTCAGGTCAGGTCAGGTCAGGTCAGATTCATTTCATCGCATAGAGCAGTGGTCGGCAAGCTTTTGTTATGATTAAATTTTCACTTCATTAGTAAATGAAGGCCGAACATCACGTGTGAAATATACTTAGCGTAATGCAGTAAATATTACTAGCTAACTAATAATTTTGCTAATTAATTAATAATAATAACTAATGTGCTTTTCTCTTTTTCGCAGCATACATTATTATTTGTTGAAGCTACCGACCACTGACATAAAGTAACAATACCTTTCGCCATACAATATAAATACAATATACGAAAGCCACGAGCCAAGTTTGGTTTAACAAAAAACAAGTGATGTTAAAGAATTAAGATTTAAATAAAGTTAGTTTTGCAAATATACCGTTTAATAAATGCAGGTCAAACTACGCCTAGTAGGCCTATAGGCTACACATGGCAAGATAGTTTTCATGAGTTTAAATATGACGTAAGAATGCGCCTGCCCAGACTAGAGGATACAGTGGGTTCTGAAAAGAGACAAACATTTTAGGCTGCCACTATTTCACCGGAAAAAAATCGTGTGTTCAAAGCCCATTTTCATAGTTTCTTGAAAAATTATTACATCGGAACCTAAGCTTGTCATAAATCTAACATTAATTAAACCCTAAATAACTATCTTTAACTATGGGTTGAGTGACCTACTTTCGACGAAATAGTCACTCTCAAAGTTTTAAGTAAAACAAATCATTGTAAATATCTCTTTATTTTGACCACTGTCATTCTGGCAGAATCCTAGCAGAATCATACTATCCAAACGAACAACAGTGTTTCCGACACCAAAACTTTCAAAAACAGAATGAAACAGCATTTTATAACAAAGCAGACAAAGTTTAACGCTTCCAAGTTAAAAAAACAAAAATTTTAGACACATATTTTAAAATTAAAAATGATGGTAACACAAAACAACAAGAAGCAAAAAAACAACGAAGTATACACACAAAACGAGTTTCAAGAGATATGAATGTTGTACTCCTCCGTCACAATTAAAAAACAATTTGAATACATGACGTAATAATGGACATAAGGAAAAAGGCCTTGTTGCAGATTCTTAAAGAAGATTTCCTCCTCTTCACGATGGTCACCTTGAAATCGTTCGGTGTGGACCGGGAAGTTCCGAAATTTACAAAAACGCGACAGGTACTAAGAAAAGCGATAGTACTCCCAAAACGTACAAAATGCCGTATTTATTAAATGTTTCACGTCAATTCTGCTGAATGTTCCCGGAAGAGGTGTGAATTTTTTATTGCAGATTCTTAAAAAAGATTTCCTCCTCTTCACGATGGTCACCTTGAAATCGTTCGTTATGGACCGGAAAGTTCCGAAATTTACAAAAACGCGACAGGTACTAAGAAAAGTGATAGTACCCCCAAAACGTACAAAATGCCGTATTTGGCACAGTTCAAGGGCACTACTAAAAAAATGTCGTTAACCTAATGATTTACCCAGTGCCATCACAACGGTAGCGCCACTTTGTATCGTACCGAACACGGGGTGCATTATTATAAGCCTACAGCGCCTTTACCACTTGGTTACCGAATCGACAAAAAGAATAAACTTATAGGAAATCCTGTAACAATCGTTTGAAATTGTTCTCACAAATTAAACTAAATATGTGGTATTAGGCCTATTCTAAGTGCCTGCATCAATTTCTTCAAGTTATCTTCGTTCTATGGAACAGCAATGTTTCTACGATAGTCTGTTTGAAGGAATGTGGCTACAAACGGTAGATGAGCTTTTCATGAAAACACAAATAATGGGTTACGTTTTGCAATACAACATACAGAACTTTACTTGTGACTTTCTTAATTCTGGGATTTTAAACATCAGTTACCACGTCAGGCAGAAAGAATATCCTAAGCGGTTCACAGAGATTTGTAATGTATTCTTACGGAAGGACTTACATGACGTTACCGACGTGTTAAGCGCTGATGTAGCAGGAGGGACTCCACCTACAACTACAGCAATAGAAAAAAACATTGCTGTATATTTCTCGGAAAATGGCATAAAAAAGTTTACCCAGAGGATCCATCGTGATAGCTTTTTAGCCAAGCACGGATATTGGAAGAATCATAAGGAACGGGACAAACTTTTACAAGAATATTACACTAGCAACATTGAAGCAATAGAAAAGTTGCTAAAAATGGAAACCATAGTTCAACAAGAAGTTTATTGTACAGGGTCGTCGTTTCACTTCACATTCAACAAAAGTCATCATAAGTTGGCAGAGCAAATAATGATAATGCTTGATAGTTTTCCAAATGATTCCTTACCTTCTTCTTGCATAAAATCGTATCTGAAGCAGTCAAAATGTAAGATATCAGAACAACGGATAAAAAGACTTAGGCGAGAATGGACTCGAAATACTAAATTTAGAGAAAGTGTATTACAACACTACAATGACTTAATAACAGCAAACACATTGCAATATTCTGAATTAACTAATTCTTGCTTTCCAAAAGAAGACAACTCACGTGAACAGAACAGTATCGGAAATTTGGTAAAACTGCCCGTGTTTTTCAAAACACAATGTAGTGACTGGCTTTCAGGCATTATTTCTCCAAAATTGTACTGCTTTTGCAATAAACCAGATAATTATGAACTGTACGTGTTCTGTGAAGGATGCAATCAGTGGCTTCATCCAAAGTGTGTATTTCCTGATGGTAGTCTGGCGCTTAAATTAACTCGACAGGAGTGGGAAAGCAGCCGCTGCGTGTGCAAGGGTACAATAATAAATGACACTGAAACCACTCCTACTTTTTTCCATCTTGACCCTGCACCTAATAACACACCAACACAATCTCCGGGTACATTGAAAGATGTTAAAACAACCATCAATTCGACGATAAATCGCGAAACGTGTCAGAATATTCTTAACGAATCTTCATCAGAAAAACCTAATGAAGCAAACCCGCAGCAAGCTCAGCTTTCGGCTTCAAATATAAGCATTTCATCTTATGATGCGTTGCCGAGTTCTTCTTCAAACGAGAGCGAAACTGATGAGCCTCAACCCAAAACAACTGAAGACCCAGCCCGAGATACGAGAGATAAAGCGTTAAGTGATGAAACATTGCAAAGCTTAGGTCGGTATTGTGACAATCTAACTACAATGGAACAAAAGCGCAAAACAAATATTGATCTGGGTGGCACGAAATTTACAATTACAACGGATGAGTGGAATGCAATGATAAAAGACCGAGGTGATCACAGATTCGCATCAGATTATTACGTCTATATTGTTTTGCGCCGTCTTCGAAAAATATATCATGGATGCGTTCCTTGTATTAGGAACCATTACTTACGAAGTAAATGTGGAGTGATGAACATAAAGGCAGCTGATAACCGGTATTACGAAGGCTACGTCACCGTGTATTGTTCTCATTATTCATGCTGCAAATGCTCAATGCAAGGCAAAATAAAGTTTTATTCATTTGTTGATAAAATAGAAGCTGTATTGCAAATATCTGGCGAACGCAATCATTTAAGTGGATGCATACAATCAAGGCCAGTCAGGGGCGAAATTAGAAAAAAAACTAAAGTGCAATCCTCCAGCGGCAATTCCGAAAATTGCAAAACCAGATGACTGATGAGGAGCGCTATTTTGGCTGCCACACATACGCACCATCACAAGCTGTACTGAGAAACATAAAATACCAAGGTAATATTTCGGAACGGTAGAGCTCAAATTGGGTACTGAATTTAATGAAACTTCGTGAACATTTCCTTGAAAGCAAACAACCATTCATCAGAGAAATTATAGCCTATGATCCCGGGGTAATACTGTATACAACGGGGCAGGTAAAAGCATATCATGAAACCGACCAAAGGGACATTGTTTATTTTGATGCTACCGGAAGTATAATCAAAAGAAGCAACGAAATTTCAAAAGATTTTCAAATATATACACTTCTGATTAGGAACCCTATCGCCGGAGGCATTGCTTTACCTGTAGCATCATATATCACTACATGTCACAACGCAATTAGCATCGGACATTTCCTGGACAAATTTTTTTTGGATAATGTAAAAATCTGTGGAAATCACAAAAAACCAGTCTTGGTTATGATTGACGGGTCCATGGCAATGTGGAATGCCGTGTTAAGATCTACCTGCAACGAATCAAGACTAGAATACTACGACCGTTGTTGGAGAATAGTGTCAGGTGATGCTCGTTGTAACGATTTAAGCAAAACATTCGTTCACAACTGTTTAAGCCACGCAATGCGAGCTGCAAAAAATACAGTTCATAAGTACTATGGCAAAAAGCACAACTTCGTAGCAATGTATTGGATAAGTTTGCTGTTTTCATGCAATACGTTGGATCAGTTGGACAGGATCATGGATGGAATAATCTACATAACAAATTGCAAAATGTCATCAAGTGATGTTAAAGAGCATTTCGAACATCTTAAGCATCATGACAAAGATGGAATTTTAACTAGACATTGCCAGACACTAGAAGTAGATAACAATGACGAACATAAAGAATCTGACTACTTTTGCAATAGAACAGACGATCGCAAACAAGAACTGAATTCAAAATTTTACCTGCGTTATTTAGGTCAAGTTGCAGATTTCCGCTCCTCAGATGCGTACGCCAAACACAATGTACAACATCAAACAGTGGTTGAGAAAAATCCGTACTATGGTGAAGAATTTTGTGATCAGCTGATTCGTATAATTATCAGTCGCATCTGCACAACATCACAGTTAATGTTAGGTGATTTGTCCCGTCACAGTAGCATTGAATCAAAAATGTATTGTGATTATAAAAAAATATTTGAAAAGCTCAAAGACAAAAAATTGAAAACGGTATTTCACGATAATCTTACCCAGGGAATTATTGAGCAGCATTTTTCAGATCTAAAAAGAGTTTACTTGAAAAACTGCCGTGTTGGACGCCTCGACGACTTTGTTGAAAGGTACCACAAGGAGATCATCATCACAGAAAAACTGTACGCAGATAGTATACTACACACAAAGTCTGAAAACAAGCAAAAAAGAAAATTAAACTACTCCCAAAATCAGCTTTCAAAACCTTCAATATCCACATCTCAGAGAGAGACTCCAGTGGAATTGTCACAGTTTAAAAAAAGAAAGCGGAGAGGCAAAGGATTTTATACATCAGAAAAAGCTGCCCGAAATTTGAAATTTTTCACTGAAAACACAATGGTAAAGAAAGCACTTGAAGCACCCCATGACTCAAGTGAACTCAACTCCGATAGTGTATTGTGGCAGATTCAATTTCCCCGTACAAGCCAGTACATGTGGGATGCTTCGCCACAAGAGTTACTGGAAATTAAGCATTATGCTTCAACAGTATGGCGGACACCATTCGTGATTGGGCTGTTGTGCAACATGGCACTTGAAACTAAAAGCACAAAGAAAGTCACGTGGCTGGATATACTTAGCTGCAGCACTTGTCTTCAAAACACTATTGTGACCGCCATGAAAGAACATGTCCTATCTCCCTTTCAGATAGGCTGGTTAACTAAATTTCTGGTAGATTCATATGTATCTAGCACAATTCAATCCTGCTATGAAAAAACTGGAAAACTTATTTTCGGTGCTGTTGATTGTGACATGACAACTCAAGTGCTTCATGGGTTTCTTCCAAAAAGTTGGAAAACTTCCACTCTGGCTCAAGGCATTACAGAAGGCAACAAAAAGCTAAGAAAAATCCTCTTCTTTCCGCTGCTATGGAACAATCACTTTTTGTTGCTTTGCTATGATCAAATAAAAAACCACTTAACGTTGTACAATTCTGTCCCTGAACAGTGTAGAAGTCTAGTGTCCAAAATTGAATCAAAGGTGATTGATTTTCTTGGTCAATTTGACAATGTGGACAAGAAAAAAATAACTTTCGCTAAGGAGCGTGTCATGACACAGCGAGACAGCAGTAGTTGCGGAGTCTGTGTGTGCATCACAGTTGATGCAATTTGCTCTAAGAATCTTTTAAACGCAGCGATCTGATATCAATGATTTCAGGTGTTGGATCATATATTCATTGTTTTCCGAAGCGTTGAATAGTGATGTCCGATTGTTCCTTGCTGCTAAGTCAAGCATCTTAGAGCTAAGAGTTGGTTTGCCAAATGTTGGTAATTCTTGTTGGTTTAATTGCATGGTACATGCAATTAATTTCCTGATTGACAACCAATACATAAGTAAGTCGCTCCTTAGTGAATGCCCAAAAGAATGGCAAAACGCATTGATGCTCTTTCGTGACCTGCAATTTCGACAAAAAATAAATGAACACCTCCTTCAGACAGTTCTTACTGAAGTTTGTATGTCTTGCAACTTCGTCATGTTTCAGCAGCAAGATGCTTTAGAATTTTATGAAATGTGGCACTTGTCAGGAATTCTAACAAAGTCCGGTTATAGCACAGAAATGCTGTTCAGGTGGGAATTTTTATGTCAACTATGTGGAGCGCACAATTCATTTTGTGATGGAAACAAGAGAAGTCTTTTGCTGCCTTTGTACAATAAGGTAAGAAACGGCTCAATGTTAAGTCTCTATATCGCTGAACACTTCACATGCTTAACTTCCAAAAGATGTTCCTCATGTCCTGGGAATCCTATGAAGAGCATAAAGATTAAAGGAAGGTCCATTTCTATGTCAGAGCTGCTTGTGATAGGATTGGGAAGACGTGATTCAAAGTCACTGTCAGAAAAGATTGTGGTTCCTAATCGTGAATTAACTATACCCAGTACAGAAGGAAAACTACTATATAAACTTCATACAGTGATTTGTTACCTTCAGTTTGGCGAGGGAAAAGGGCACTATATTACTTACATCATGTGTGAGAAAAGAGTGGTCCAGTGTGATGGTGTGGATGTGGGAATAGTGGAATATGATACAGTTTGTTCCAAGATTGATCGCTGTGGCTATATTTTTTTCTACAAAAACACAGCCAATATTCCGAAACATGAAAAAGACGTCTACAAGAACACTCCTTTCATGAAAGAAAACAAGTCTCAGCATTGTAAAAAAATCATCCAACGGCAAAAACGACCAAAATGTATCCTTGACATGGAGATAATCACAACAATTGAGCTTGAGGAATTTCAGCCACAGTACAACTTGGAAGGTGAGGCTGGTAAACACTGGAAGGATCTGCCGACGGCCGTTCTGGACAATATTGCCCAATCACTCATTGACCTTATACAGTTTTCTGTAGAAAATGCAAAGTCAAACATGTTTGCCTATCGCCATTATCTCTCTCTACAATGTTCAATGACAAAATTAAAGCTTTATGATTCTAAAGTTACCGTAAAACCTCTATTTCACCGACATGGCGCTCTATTTTTCAACTCTTGTTTAAAAGTGGCGTTCTATTAGAGGTGACGTTCAATTAGAGGTTGGCGCTCTATTTTTCAACCCTTCTTTAAATACAATTAATACAACACCTGCTAATACAATTCCGCCGCTAAAAGTGGTGTTCTATTAGAGGTGGCGTTCAATTAGAGGGAGGCGCTCTATTTTTCAACCCTTCTTTAAAAGTGGCGTTCTATTAGAGGTGGCGTTCAAATAGAGGTGGCGCTCAAATAGAGGTTTTACGGTAAGTACACAGAGGAAGATCTCAATAGCAACCTTGTATTAAATGTCATGGAGTTTGTTCGCAGCAGACTGTGTGTACAACAAGTGAGGAAGCGATGGATCGACAACTCTGTTATTTCCCGTATCACTGTGGGCAACCTTTACATAAAAGAAATTATACTGGATAAACGCAAAGAGCTAGCTCAGTATTTTGAAAAGTATCAGTGTAGCTGTAATGATTACCTTGCATGGGTGTTAGACGTAGAAGCAGTAATTTATCTCACCATGCACCTCTATCACTTGGACTACAATAGTGCTTCCAAGAAGTTGAATTTCCCAATCATAACGTCTGTGGATGAAATTTAAAGTTGTTCACATACATTTTACAAGATATACGATAGTATAAGTGCATACCAGAACTTGGACATGATTGTATATAAAATTATGGAAAAAAAATTGTTTGTGCTTGTCAGATGTACCACTGCGATGCTGCCAGTTCAATATAATTTTCCATGCCATGTGCAGCCTCTGCCAGTCCCACGTTTGTACATTCTTAGATGTTATTCTAACGAGGATGTATCTGGTTGGCTCCACATTCTTTTATGTTCACTTTGTCCGTTTGTATATAGAGTGCACAGTAACATAATTGCTGTGCTTGTTTAGTATTTATGCTTCGCTATAAATACTACTTTTTAGTGTAACCATTGCTTTTATCAAACAAGCGTTACTCATTATCCAGGTACAATATGCCTATTGGGGAAGGTCCTGGTGAAAAAAACCTAACGACCATAAAAGGGCTGCCTCAGGGGCATGGTTGGAAAGCCCATTAACAGAAAATTATGATTTACACAAATAGATATATTGGAGTGTCAAACACGAATTCAGTTGATACACTTGGAGCGATAGTAATGAATGTGATAAAACTTAAATACAGTGAAAGCACAAGAGAAATTAGAAAAAGAGAATGTGAGAATTAAAAAATGAGACTTGAACAACCATAGAACATGCCTTCAATATAGACAGATAGGAGCTTAACCACATTAAAATCATAAACAATCTTCATGTATGTTTTAAAGGGCTGAGTTGACTTTTAAAACAGTAATTACAATACTAATTGAACAACTTTCAAACAATTTAAACCAGTGTCGGGATTAAAATATTTTAACATCTTGTTCTCTCCATAGCAGCATGCCATATGACCCGGAGACGATACACACATAGGCCTATACATACGCTCGTAACAACAGGTTCGCAGAGATCATTAAAATTCCAAGAACCGATTCGCACAAACCGGCTGAATCTCACCACTGATTTTGATTTAGAGAGAAGATCTTTCACAAAACTCTCCATTTCTCTGTCATAACTTAGTATTTTGTCAACCCCAAAAGACATTTGCGATTTGACAAATGTTTCCTATTTACACTAAATATATAACATGTTAAGCATTCAGAGCAAAAAACACTTAATAACTATTTCAACATCTTGGGCAGGTAAGTGCATTTACCGAGTACATACAATACAATTAAATGCACATTTATTTTGGAAAACAAACAAATTTCTACATTTATGCTTTTACTTAGGTTTATAGACTGCTATCCATACAGTTGCTGACTTGGTTATTGAGACAGTGCAAGTGCAATCCATTGGGATTTTCTTTTTTCAACTATATGCAACCTGTTCTTAAGCTAGCTAATGGGCTATAGTCTACAAAGAAGCTTCACTTCCAGACTTCTGCATTGCATCAACCTTATAGGCCTAAAATGATAGAAAAACCTGACATTTTAGCCTCAGCATTCAGCATTCAGCAATTTTACCTTATGCCTAGGCCATGCAACTCATAATGCTAATGCAGGGGTGTTCAAACTACGGCCCGCCGGCATTTGCAGAAACTCCTACTCATCACTTATTGTTTTAATTAAACACGTTACATGACAAGTCTCATTAACTTTTGTGATAGCTTTAAACGTAACTGAGTGTGAAATAAAAAAATTGTGTTTAATATGAATATGCGTTTATTTACACACCGGGTAAATTTTCCTACTTTGCAATGAGAGTATGTGGCCCCCCGGCTGCAACATTTTTTCCAATGTGGCCCTCAGTACAAAAAGTTTGCCCACCCCTGTGCTAATGCAAAGAACTTTCTTATTAATATCAATAATAACGTTTGACTGCTGACATCGAAATACCGTAACCAAAAATATTTACAGGCGATATTAAAAAATAGACAAGTCACGACTAGGCAATAGGCATACCACATTAAAACCATTAGCCAGTTTACCATTAGGCCAAAAGTTAACATCAACCAACAACTTATAGGCTACCTGTTCAACTAGTTGGGTTCCATCAACAAAACACTTACTAATAAGAGTAAACTTATTGAGCGCTGAAGAATAATTAATTAGTCTACTGTATATAGTTTATAAAAAAATAAACGGAAACTCTGCTGTCATTTTGGAAACTATGATTCTGCTAGGATTCTGCCAGAATGACGGTGGCTTATTTTGTACAGTAGCATATTTAAAAACCATGGCGTGGGGCTCAACTTGATGATGGTTACAGAATGTCTATGAGAATATGGCGCTGTTACTAAGCAACCGGCTGCAACATTTTTGTAGAAGGTAAATGAATATTCACAAAATATTGAAGTGAAATTGTTTTTGGCGCAGTTAGCCTAGTCTACGGCCAAAGACGTCTGGTAGGCTACCTATTATTATCCTTTTCTAATTGAGTTATGTTGGTTTCTAGATAGCTAGTTGGGCTCATGCTGAATTTAGGTATGATTCATTCGTTTAATGAACAAAAAATTCGAATAGGGTCTAACCTTGGCTGAGGCAGGGCCCTAACTGAAAAGTAGGGCTGTTTCCGATTAGAAATCTTGCGTAACACGCAAATTTTGTGCAGGTACTTCACTTTTCACTATGGGACAGGGCTTGGACAAGGCCTATAGCCTAAGTCAGACGGTGAAGTTTGTAAGTGACGGTAAGAAATTTGGTATTGCAAAGGCTGAAAGGGTAGCTAGTGAACGGAAATCAAGAATGCTGTGTTCGAAAATGTGGTTGCAGGTGCAAATAGCCTCCCGCGATTGTTTTGTAAAATGCACGGATATCTGGAATAGCTTTGAACAGACGGATGGGGTTAAAATAAGTGGTTAAAAATCATCCTCAAAACTGCAAACTTTTCAGTGTGGTACGAAGTGGGCCCAAGTCAAATCGAATCATTTTAATTATATTCCTACGTGAAGTTAAGTCAGTAACGTTTATCAAGTCCAAGTCAACACATACGCCAAGTCATAAAAAAATGTACTATGTATAATTTATTTTTCGTTTTAAGTCAGTAATAAACAGCTAGGTTCTCAATGCTCGTATATAATGTAAATATAAACATAAAATCCGATTTTTCCATTTCTAACACTTTTGAACATTGAATAGGTCAGAATGTAGGCCTATTGATATTGCATAGTAATTTTTAAATATCCTTCACAATTACATAAAATACGATTTTATATGATAACAATTTAAAATAATTTGTTTCCTGACTGGAGTCAAATCAAGCAAAATTTCCACATTTACATGAGTCGAGACTTTTAAGCACTTAAACGCAAATCAAGTCTCTCTGAAAACCTGACTTGAATCTTTCCATTTCTGCTCGGAGCTGAAAAACGATCAAAGTTGACCTTATGGTAATATGGGGTAAAATTAATCGATGGCATAATTTATTAGAAAAACCAGATGATGATGTCATCGTTTTCTGGTAATTTTTTGTGTGCATAAAGCTTTACCCTAAGTTTGAATTAAAAAGCAGTAAGGATGCGATAGCTTGTAAAATCTGTCAAAAGTAGCCCATCCTGTCGTGCTTTTGTCTGTGTCCGATGACGTATTGGTTTCATTTTGGTACGGCACTGTTAGTACCAACAATAGTAATATTATTTTGAATGATAAGTATTAGTAGGTTTTTATTGGTAACTTACATGCATAGGGTACTAAAATACTTTGGCAGCAAAAAGGGTAATCTAGTATTTGAAGAAAGATGTCAACAAGACAACCTGTTGCACAAGGTGGGATGTTTGGAGCATCCGCTCAAGCCCCTTTAAGCAACCAAACAAAAGAGCTGCTAAAAGGTGAGGTTTTATCCGATTTCTTTCAATTACACAAGTATGACTTGTTAAAACGACTATTCTAATTAAGTTAGTTTAATTTCGCAAATATCTAAAACTGCTTTTAAAATATACACATGTGATGCTTGAACATTATGCTTCTTCCAGCCCTGTTTTATAAATGGTTCCCAAGGAAATGCACCCATGCCCAATCCAGATTAGAAACTGCTTTAAATCTATGCATTACTGTGTGATATGCTTTTGATCATTGGGCTATGGGTGCAATGCTGTGAACACCACTGTAAATGCTTATACCACTTTCGAATGAATATACAACGTGTTTGTTGTATCATAAATTAATTAATTATCTTTTAGTAATGATGGAAGAATCAAAACTAAGCAACTTCCAAAGGCGAAAACTAAATGAAACTGTTCAAAGTGAGTACTTAAACATTGTATATACATTAAAGATTAGAGCTTTAATGAAGAGTCTAGCACCTAACAAGCTTGTGATATCAGTTTTTATTTCTCCGTTTACCAATTGAAAACAGAATTTCCAGGCTCCAAGTTTAAAACAAAATTTTACATAATGCCATAGTTAGTATTTAGTTGTGTAACGACTTTTTTCTACATTCAATGTTCAAGATTGTGAGTTGTGATACCATATCAATGTAACACTAATGAAACAAGCGTAAACAAGCTAGTTATGACATCGTTATTCACGTCAACGGTAGTATCAACAGGTTTGCACTGATAATGTTTACGATCTCAACAAAACTCTTCTAGATGGCAGGTCCTTGCCAGTCCAAGTTGCACCATCCAGCAGTGAGAGAGCCCACAAAATCGTACCATTCCCTCCTCCACAAAAGGCCTTCTCGATGAAAGGGAGACTTCCATCTTCTATGAGAACTAGGGAGGACATTGAAGAGAGTGGAGCATACGAACGCCCCCAGTTTGTTCCAAAGCCAATAAGTGAGCTTCTGTATTTGACTAATACTTATATTTTTCTTAAGACTTAAGCTCAATAACTGTTGTTGTTCTGTGAAGAGTCACTTGAAAAAGAAAAGGATCGGCTATCCAATATAATGGCCTATGGAGAAGATGTAAAACCAAAATCTAAGCAGCAAATACTTCAAGAAAGAAGACGCAAAACAGATCTTCCTCAAGTTGATAGATTTGATGAAAGTGAGTTTTAAGCCAAATGATGGCAGTTAATTATTGTGTAAATTCATAGCATATATTTAATGACTTGGTCAGTTGTCATTGCCCCGGATCTTAGAGTTTTGCATTCTTTTTCTTTCTAGTTGAGCGGGAAATAGAGGAAAGAAAACAATTTTTGGCAGACATGGAAAAAGTTGGCCAGGGCAAGAACTATCGCCCCATCATATCGTCACAAATCTCACAGCTTATTAAGGAAATGGAGGACATTGATAAACAAAGGACAGCACAGCTTGTGCGGGCCATGTATGATCAAGATGATGAAGACAACAGTTGAAGGATGCAGCTTAGATTGTAACAGGCTTCTCAACACTGTGCTTGTAAAAGACCTCCTAAAACAACAATTGGCAAGAAAAAGTCCTCCTACTTCTGTGAAAACATGACATAATACCCCATTGCTGGTCGATGGAGTTTCGTTCTTTGGCTGTTTTACTTGCTTTGAATTTTCTGCTGTTTTGCATTTTGTGGATGAGAATGAAGAATTGTAGCATTTTGTGGTGAATTTTACTTTACAATGTGCAAAATGCAACTTCAAAATAAATACTGCTATAGCTTGTTAAGCTCAATAACTAGTTTTACAAAAAGTGACAAAATTATTTTATGTATATAATTATTTGACTAGGGTTAAAGGATAGAATTAAGGAAATCCATTATTAACTGCCTATCTAAAGCTAATGTTTAGTCCAAATTATATTTAAAAGCTACTTTTGCCGGTGGGTAAGCAAGAAAGCCTTAAACTTGTGCTTTCTTTTCAATATTATTGAATTCCGATAAACGAAAGTGCAATAATTTGAATTCAAAACAAATTGATCTAAAAACAACTTCACAAACGTTTTTTGAAAAGGCTTAAGATACAAGCTGTTTGTTTATTGGATGACAATGAATGAGGCGAAATGTCGTGATAAATTTTTATATATGTAGTATGTACTACACGGAAAAACGATGTTCATCAATTTTTGAAGAAGTGCAGAAATTCAAAAGATAATTGGCAACACACATCAATTATAGAAAAAGGCTGGTAGTACGAATCAATCCGATATAATGTAGACAGCACTTTTATTCTTACATCTACAGATATAATTTGTGAAAACCAAGTTGTACATATCATGTCTGGAGAAAAAAAAACAAACAGACATCTCCTTTGGCAGCGCGAAGCTGTGGAGCCATTGCACATTGATACAATACTATACATTGCAGTAAAATGCAAGGAAAAATATTGCAGGCAAATGTACAAAAAGTGTAAATATGTTCTTCAAATCTAATACGTTGTCAGGAGAAGTGACATAGCCACTTAGAATTTGACAATGAAAGTTAAGACCATGTGAAAGTATCGGTATTATTTATGTTGATAATAAATAATCAATCACAATAGTAATTATAAGTACTATTGCAAAATAAAGTTAAAAATAAATTTTTTACCCTGTTTAATGTTTATAGTCAAAATATCAGCATTATCACTTAACTACCCATCAGGTAAATCACAAATTAAAAATACTAAAAAAAGTGCAAATGATATACAATACATGTTTTAATGGCTTAAATAGTGCAGCTGAAAATGTATTTAAAACGACCATTCAGAATAGATAATATTGCAACTACAAAACCCAGTTTAAAATCAACCTTGACAAGATGATAATGATTAAAACAATTGGCGAAAACACGGTAAAACAACCTTGGGTTACATGAATATTGAGAGATTGCAATTATTGCAAATGGTAAAAGCATGATGATGACATGTATGTCGTACTATATGTTGAGCCAGCAACTTGAACAAGAAAGAAATATATTGTTGACAACGAGCAAAGTATTAAAGCTGTGGACTGCACGTTACATAAAAATGGAAAAAGCGCAGAATTAGCAAAATGCTTGTGCTCGATAATTAAGCGCACAAAATTTAAAACAATTAAGTAAAATTTGTTACATTTCGTGAAATGAAGTTGTAATTATCGTGAAGATGGCTGTGACGAGGAGCACTGTTCTTCAGCTGATGATGACTTTGGAGCTTTTTTCCTCTTGCTAAATATTTTCTTCACTTTGTTCTTCTTTTTCTTTTTGGTGGAATCGGAATCGCTTGGAGATTCTCGCTGCAACATCATTATCTGATTGTAAGCAGCATCTTCCTTCTCTTCCCTAAAAAATATAAAAAAACGATAATGTAAAAAAAATACGGAAAGTCTATGTATAAATAATGTAATGACATGTAATCAACAATTATATGTATAATAAAAACAAACAGCATACAACCCCTAGCAGTGTATTAAAAAGATCAATTAAAATATCGGGGTTTTATTTCATTTGCAAATTCCTGTATGTTTTTAGTGCCTGCAGCATAAGAAAGTGGGATCAACATGTTTCATGTGCAACTGCATAGAGTTCAAAAAAGACTCTTACATTCTCTGTGCGCTTTTCCTGACTTGCGTTGTACATACAGTTTCTTCGTTTTGGTGGTGCTGTACAGTATTTCTTATCAGAAGTAGTTTTCTACAACACTCCTGCTGTGATCACGTCCTTTCATTCTCTATCTGTTAGTACTTGTGTAGTTTGCCATATCAGATTATCTTTCGTTTCAGTTTAATTCAGACCTCTCACTACTTCAGACCATTCATTATAGAAGCTTTTGCCTCATGTTGTGCTCTAGTCCTTAGTAGAGTTGGAATGAATTTTGCAACGATAATAATATCAACATTTGTATGAACAAATGTCTTCCAGTTGCAAGTGATTACAACAGACTATTAAGTGTACTTTCGCTGCTATTACTATTAGCCAGAACAACCTTGAACCAACTGAGAGTAGTGGACTGCATTATGTCATTAACTAACAATAGTTCTCATATAACTTAAAGCAACTATATAAGAATTAAATTTTCCCACTAGAAACTGACGATGATTGTTTATTTTATATAGAAACACTGAACGCAACAGCAGCCACAAAAATATGTTACTGAATCATGGAGTGCAAGAAACGTTGGAGACCAAAACATACTTTTTTTCCCAATACAGTTCACTAAATTAAACTTAGAGATAAAGAAGCCTTCTAATTTCTATCTTCAGATTAAGCACAAATTTAGTTTATCTTATTAGATTTTTATGGATGGCATATTAGGAATATTCATCCTGTTTTTCAGGTTCAAGTCACATACTTGACCCTCTCTTCTTCAATGGAGTTGATGATTGTGTTCCTCCTCTCGACTATGTCCACCAACTGATCAAGCAACTTCTTTTCTTCTTTTTTCTCCTCTTCTGTTTTTTCTGATTCTGTTCGAAAGGACAAGATATCTCAAAAACCCGCTCGTTCAAACAATATCCGAAACCAATAAATAAATAAAGTGTCTTGAACTGCAACGAGTTTAAATCAAGCACGGTTGAGATAATCAGCAAAGAAATCGTTTTCAAATTTGGCAGTGAACTTGATAACAAACAATTTCTAACCTGGTTTATTGAGAAGTTTTCTTATTTTGAACTCAACGTCTGCATGTTCCTGCTCTAAGCGTTGCTGCTGCATGCTGAAACAATAACATAACAATAAACTATAAAATACTGCACCAAGTAGCCTGTAATGTAGACATTATACAGATAAACAGAAACTTTTTAACAAATGTGAAGCTGTAGAGGAAAGAAAAGCAAAAAGGTCATTGTTGGCTTTTAATGTTGAGTTTCCGCAATGTGTAAGTTCATCTTCCAGTATTGTGTGTATGATCTACAGTAGTGGTCGGCAACTACCGGGCCCAGTACCAGTCCGTGAGGAGATCGTCACCGGGCCACATTACTTTTCCATGTCGGTAGTGCAATAAGGTTGTTCTATTTTGTCACCAAAAAGGTATTGGAAATCTGCGTTAGTTGATTTATCTCAACTATAAAACATCATAATGAAACTATTTGTTACATCATACAGTGTAATGGCTGCCACAATAGTTTGAGGTTTGAAGAGGTTGTGTATGTTCAGAGTTGTAAAAGAAAGATCTTTTTTGTAACAAAATAGTAACTTTTAGTCCAGTCAGGTTTTCTATTGTTTTATTTTGTAGAAACTGCAGTGAAAGGGCGCATAATCTAATGATTAGTGTGGACACTAGGCATGAGCAGGTAAATGAGTTTCAAAAATTTAACTTGATGAACATGTGTTTTTTTAAAGGCCGCTCTGCGAAAAAATTTCAGTTTTAAACCGGTCCACAGTGCACAAAAGGTTGCTGACCCCTGCTCTACAGTATAACAAAGTCGGTTTTATTGTAAGCATAAGCATGACGCTATAAACAGGTAAGCTTCATGGTTGCTGAAACTTGCTTCATACTACTGTAATTCTAAGATTGGTCAAAAATTACATCTACTGAGTTAATGTGACCTTTCAAAAATTTTCAGAAAGAAATTCTCTATCAGTTATTATTGCAATTAATAAACGCTCACAGGAACACAAGTTCTGTTTCTCTTCTGACAAGCTTGTTCTTGTCGTGGACAAGTTCAAACCATTCGCCCAACATTTGATCACTTTCATTCTTCCAATCCACGCCTGAAACAACAAAGAGTTTTATGTCTGCTGGCAAACATCATTCTTGTGAAATTTTATGCTGTGACAAGTGCAAAAATGATGAAATATGAGTTGATGGTTGACATCGACTTTAATTTTGTATAATATTTTGCATTTAACTTCTATGCACATTTTGTTATAGATACAACTCAATTGCGAAAGTAATTAAATTACAGTGTAAACCGTTAATCCTCACTATTTCGTTGAAATAAATTACAAAGTTAAGTCAGGTTTAACAAGTAAACTGCACGCTTATTATTCGTAGATACGCATACATTTGAGTCAAATAAAATCAAGACAGCAGACAAACTAACCCATTTCCATTTCATCTCGAAGCACTTCCTCAAGTTTCACACCCTTCTTTTCTAAATCTTTAAGTTGAATATCGAGAACCATCATTTCATTTTGTATCTCTTCTTCCGTCATCTGATTCTTTACCTTTAAATTCAATTTCAACAACATCCTGTTCTGAAGGGTCATTCAACAGCAACAGTCATAACTCAAAATTTAAACGCTAATAGAGGTTTAATATTTCTGCACATTTATCATTTTAGGCAATGCGTTTGGAAACAAATGTTGCAGCAATCGCTCCTATGTTGATGTTACAAAAATAATATGAATATGACATCATCAAACTGGCAAGAAAAAAGTCAAAATGTGCATTGACATTGACTGTTTCTGACAGCTCTAGACAGACATCAAAAGATTGCATGTGAAACGAAGGAAACGTTGTAATTCGTACAATTCTCATATATACCACATGACATGTGACTGGAAACTATAGTTCTTGTAGCATAATAACTATGACTGTAGTAACTGAAGCATACATTTGTCTTTTCTGCTAAAATATGCCAGTATATAACACTAGCAGCTACAGCACTATAACCATGTATACATGTAAACATACAAATATACACCATGTAATTGTAATACCTTCACATACAGTTAGATATACAGTATATACAGGTAGCTGAGGTAGGTAGGCCTACTAATTACTGTATTATAATTACAGTATATACACTTCATAGTGCAGTGGTACCCAACGTATGGGTGGCAACCCAAACAAGGGTTGCAAAGGGTAAAAAATGGGTCCCATAGAGGCAATGCAAACCTGGTGGTGTGTTTCATAGTTTTATAGTTTCATAATGAGTGGACCACACTACCACCACTTGTCTGTGTCTGTCTGTAGCATAGGTATTTGAGAAAACAGTAGATTGTTGACATTGAAAACGTACTTAACAGCTTACTGCCAAAAATCTCTATACAATCATTATTTTTTTCATTTTAAAATATGCTATTTGAGGGTTGGGTAGTGAGATGTTCACCAAACTCAGATTTGC
Organism: Clavelina lepadiformis; assembly: GCF_947623445.1. NCBI lineage: Eukaryota > Metazoa > Chordata > Ascidiacea > Aplousobranchia > Clavelinidae > Clavelina > Clavelina lepadiformis. Next base: position 3,985,157 of record NC_135248.1, on the reverse strand, counting down.
GTCGCGCTCAAAAAAAGTATGGGAACCACTGCCATAGTGTAATCATGGTAGGTCTTAAGTTTAACAGCATGCTGTTTATGTTGTCATTACAAAGATAACTAACACTAATCGCCTAATTACTATATAACATGGTCATTTTTACAGACTACGTTACACTATAGTTTAGCAATGAATTAGTACAATGACTTACACGTCGTTTAACTAAGGGAAACCCAAACCCGGGTGCAGGTCTTGATGGCTTGTGTAGTTGTTTATGTGAAGATAATGCAGGTTTTCGTGTTGGGCCTTTATACAAAGTTCAAAGAAAACAGATAAACAACCTTTTAAAGGAGGGAATGAATCTCCTAGCACTTTCTATAAAGCAGTGCAGTGCCATTCACATAAAAATGCATTGTCATTGGTGTTAAATTGTTTTCTACGAAGGTGTATGATGCACAAATGGTCAAAGTAGAGGTTTACCAAACACAAAATAAAACTAAAGTTGATATTTGCTTGGCGTTTTTAATAGAATGTGCTTAAATCTTACAAAAATAAAGAAATTGTTATCGTATAGAAGTAAACTATTGTAAACATTCAGTAAAACTTATGCATAATTTAAACACACATTTATTGCTTAATAGAATTTGCATGACATAGATGCGATATATATATATATGCGACTTTAGTTCGGCTTATTTGCTGTAAACCTTAGAATACCGTATAGCCTACAAAGAAACCTTAGAATGCAGCCAAAGACAAAACACTTACCAAAAACATGATGGCGGCTGCCAATATTATATTCTTTTCTATAACAACCTAATCTCATTATGTATCTGCTTGGCTTATATATAGGCCTGTCAGTCATTAACACAATTTCGTACGCACACGGAACGGTTTTTCCACCTGCTAGTGCTATGCCCCATAGGTTTTGTTCTCTTAAATAAAGGAAATACCATTTCCATTACAGGAATCAATACATGAAATGTAACAAAGCAAACAGTGGAAGGCATTTTTCTTGCCACATCCATGCAGAAAGCAATCGTAACATGCCAATATCACATTTTAACTATCGTCATAAACAGATTTATATTTGTATAAATATATACCATATTCCACATATCCATGAACCAGGATTGAGCATAGGTATAATTTCAGTATATACATACAAAGTTTTTGGTTAAACAATGTTAAAATAATAATTTCACCACAACGCACAGAACAAATTTATTGATAAAGTTTAAAAGGTTCATCAGCTTACTCTTTGTTGTTGCAGACTGTAAGTTTTTTGGATTTGTAGCATTTTGCACAGCAGTTTTTGCAACATACCTAAAAAAACACATTTTATAAGTGAGGTGCAGAACAGACAAACAACAAACCAATCACTGACGCACACAAGTGACCATGACTCATACCCCAAATCTGCTGACATAGAATGGAACAAACCACTTGGCCAATTAAAGCAGGCCTTACCATTTTTTAAAAGATGATTAAAACATTTATGGAATGTTTGACAATGCATAAGCACCAAGGCATGTAAAAAGTATAAATATGCAGTTTCAATATTAAGTATCTACATTGTCATATATGCTACATTTCCTATTCATATTAGCTGCACTCTGTTGCCAAAGTACTTTCTATGTGTAGCAAATTTACCTGTGAAAGCAGGTTTATTGGCACAAATGTAATGTGACAATATAATGTAACAATGGGTCGATAACTTTATAAGCATTTTAGCTACTAAAAATTTCTATATTTACGTGTGAGTCAGGGTGATAAATACCCTACCTAAAAAGGTTATGCATGTCATACAATTCTCGGTTGCACAGCAGAAATTAATGATGAAAGCACTTGCGATGAACAGTTTGCCAACTTGAAAAGTATGATAATAACTATTTGCATTTTTCTCACACTGAATGTTTGCATTTTTTCACAATTTACAAAAATTTAGATTACATCACTTACCTTAAAGGGAAATTAAACATTTCTGATTACGGTATGCATAGCAACATTTCAAATGTTGTTTATCGATTACCTCAACAATGATTTCATTGTGGGAAGCAAAAGTAAAAAATTCAACTCAACAACCTATTCCATTTTGAGCGTGTGTGATGCATACACCACCAGTCACAAACTCTTGAACTGAATAGGAACACGCGAAACAATTGGTCAATGCTAAATGTGTGGAAGTGAAGAAGCTACAGTGTTTTGATGAAATCATGCGACAAGACACACAAGAATGATGTTTTTCATGCAAATTACATGCAGTGTACAGACAACTTAAACGCTTTCAGTCATTAACAATTAGCTTTTTTATTCGTCAATTATCCATCTGTCACAACTCCTAAGCAATTATCAACTCCTTTTATCGTTCCCATCAACCGCATGAATCAACATAGACCACTTTAAAAACCATGCGTGGTAAATTGTTCTTCCAACCCATAAAAGTAATGTGTATGTACTATAGTCTATATATATGTACATATATACACATCAGAATCTGTTTAATAAATCCACTTTATGAACACCCAGTTTTGGATTTAGATATAAAGCGAAGCCCTAAAAACATGGCTAAATATGCCTATAACACAGCCTAGAAATACAAATTTATATATTTCTTACTTTTTATCGGTTTTGTTTGCATTATTCATCTCTTCCATTTTCTGTTCAACATCCGATTTCCAGTCAGGAGCCTTTTTCTTCATATTGGAAGGTGATGCAGAAAGGTGATTTAGTTTTGCTTCATTTTGGTCCACTTTTGATCTGGACGGTGATGTTCGAGGAGCAGAAACCACAGTCCTGTCTGGGGTTTCCAATTTCGGTGGAGGTGGGGCAGGTGCATGTGCTTTTCTCCTGGCTGGAGGTTTAGGGGTACTTTGTTTCTTTTTTTCATATTCCACATTAAATGGATTTAACCTCTCATCGTGAGCACTTACAGTGTTAATTGTTCTTGTTCGAGTTCTTTCTTCATCTTGTCCTTGAGTTTTGTTATTTATCACCACATCGTTCGATTCAAACTCATCTCCAAACGGGTTAAGGGATTTATCACCAACATCAGATGGTTTTAGGGTATGCACATCCTCATTATCACTTTCCGATGATTCTTCACCAAAAGGGTTTAACGAGTCATCATAAGATTCCTTCTTAGAGAGATTTTCCTCCTGTTCAATTGAAGAGTCCGTTGACATTGCATCAGATGCAAATGGGTTGAGATCGTGGCCGTAAGAGTCCGTCACAACATCTGCTTCAACATCTCTTGGTTGTTTTGTGTCAAATGATGACCTATTGGAACGGGGACGAGGTTTTGGTTTTTTTTGATGCGTGTCATCGGTGAATCCAGTAGGGCTTCTACATTGAAAAAAATTTGATGCAAATGCTTAGAAAGAACTTAAATATGGTACTTGAGCATGCATGCCAGCATACAAAATAAAAATTGCAAACTGGTAAACTTAAAATCTTAATAACTGTGCAGTATGCACTGATCATTACACAGTTAGTACCGTTAAATCAATTGAATCAAGCTCTCTCGTATAACACAATCTTCCATTTTAAAAATATTCACTTAATTTTACTGCTAAATCAAGTAACTGTAATAAAGTACTAAAGCTAGATCAAAAATACGTAACAAGGCAAATGCATGCATGAGACAATGATGACATTGCAGGCAGCAAAGAAAAGTGAATTGATACCGAAAAAAAATCTCTGGCATTTTAAAATTCAGTTTATGATAAGAAAATCGTCAATGGCAATTTCTTTGTGCTCAAGATATTACTATTAAACCCCAAAGGTCAAAGTTATTAATCAAAACTGTTCAAGTATATATATATGTATATAGTTTACAAAAACCTATGCAAAGGCTTGGAAACTTACTACATCACCACAACAAATATTCTGGCATATGATGTATTAAATATATAGACACACATCTGAAATATGTACTTTTTGTTTTAAAGGAAATGTCTTGCCTTCACAGCAGGCGGCACAACACACAGGTGGCAAGAATGCAAAATATGAGCTACAGGTACTGACAGAATACAATTCACATTGCTATGAAAAAGTTAAACATTTAAGAAAGACATAATGGTTAAAAAAGTAGCATAGCTTAGTATTGTAGGCTACACATACTAAGAATAGATTTTTATATATCTATTGTATTTATATATACAGTAAGAATAAACATCGACAGTTGTACGTATAGAAATTTACGTTTAGGTTTATTGTTGCTTTATGGTAATGATTTGACAGCAGGTGGAACCTTTTACAGCTAACATTGAAGTGGAAATGCTTATTTACCAGCATACAAGGAATACCACTCCTCAGAATTACCACTGACAAACCACACAAAAGCAGCAAATCTTACATGCAATCACATGGGAGATTTCAAAATGTTAATGGTAACATACTTTAGAAGCTTAAACTCCTTGCCATAAAAGTTTAAGGTAAAATATTGTGTACTTGTGTTGAAGGCAGTACACAGTTTGAGGGTGAAATTTACGGCTCAAACATCCATAACTGTTGACAGCTATACAATAAGTATATTCAGCTTAATAAGTTTGGTTCAACTACAGTATTTGATACATATATTATACACTTTCATAATATTTTTGATGACAATTTGTACTATTGCAAACAAGATTGGTTTGACATTATATAATTTTATATATCTAGAACGTACTTCTGCGTTAAAGGAAAAATGGAAGAATATGACTGTGATTACTTTTGCAACCAAGTCTAGCCTGATGGTCAGGCAATCATGGCATGACTGTAAAAAATACAAACACCTCACATCAGACCAGACACATTTTTTTAAATGACGCTGAAATCCCAGGTATATTTTCAAAAATTTAATTTGTTTTTAATTTGTGTTATTTTGATATATATGAAACACATGCATATATCAGAAAAGTTCCAGCTTGTATGCATACATATTGGAATATTACTTAATATTCCATTCAGCTTAAATATGAGAATATGGAGTAAATAGAAAACCAACGAATAACATATAAAATACCTACAATAAGTATTACTATGATTAGCAGTGAAGGGCATTCATACCTGGGTTTAGCCAAAGGTGTTGCTTTGGGTAGTTCGCTCACTAAGGGAGCGATGTCGGAAGACGAAACATCCTTGTTGTCAGTCTTAATTGCTTCGCTTTTTTCATGTGACTGTTTTTCTTTCACTCCTGCAAGCGATTTAAGCAGCGCAGGCAACATTTCTTTTGTCTCATCGTCACAGTGTATTTTATGGGGTACTTTTGCAGCATTATTCTCGTCTGCTTTCACTTGTTCAGCTTCGGATTTAGGATTTTGAGATTTTTGGAACTGTGGGATTTTATCACTGTCCTTTGTTGGTTTTTGGGAGTTACTTCCAATGACACTCTTGCTATCAGGCACGTTCTCCTCAACTTCACTGCTTGCATCCATAGCAAAAGGATTAAGTTCTTCTTCTTTCTTCGTAAGACGTGATTCACGTCCTGGTATGTTTGTGATAATATCATCATCAGTGGTTTCAGCTGGCTTTTCAACTACATGTGCAGACTTACTTCCGAATACGCTATCTGTAGCGTCAAGTGCAATGTTGGTGACTGCGGCTGTGGTTATATTTCCTTGTGAGTGAGTAGGTGAGGATTTCTGTTTGCTCTCATTTTTTTGTGCGTACGCAAGTGCCATTTCAATCACTTTAGATGCTTGTTTTTCAGGGTTTGGGGATGATTTGCCAGAGCTGGGAGTGGAGGATGTAGCTGTAGGAGTGGAAAATCTACTATTCTTGCTAACTGCATCCAAGTTGGCAGCTGCATGTTTTACATCAAGTTTTGGTGTTGCGAACATTGGAACTGGCTTTTCAATCGATTTCTTCTCCTTAGGAGGATCAGATGCAAACGGTGAAGGTTTTTTGATGGATGCAACCTCCTGATGAGGCTTCTTCCAACTTCCATCCTCATAAAAAGGAGTAGACTTGTCTCTTCTGTACATCCCACTGAGAGATTTTGTTCTAAAATTACACATTGGAAAGAGTTAGTTGTTTTTTTGTTTTCAGTTGCGCTTCATATTCAAGGGTATCATAATACAAGAAGTGTGAATTTATACAGTCAATGCTCTAATGCTCTATGATGATTCTTTATACACGTTCATACGCAAAATTTAAAAATTTTGACATTAGGATCAAATACTGTATTTGCCACTAAGCGCATCACAGCAATACTATAAATTTTGCCTTGATAAATACAAAAATATGTTTATTTCCCGCGTTACTCCTACGAGTTATGAAGACATTGACAGTTATATATGGTACATAAATATTTCCGTATTTACCAGCGAAATATTTAGATAGCTGTTACTGACCAAATGTTTAGGATTAGGAACACTAAATTTGCCTGTTTTGCCAAAATTATTGACAAAGAATAAAAAATTCAAGCCATAAAAACTCAGTGCTGTTTAAGTTCAACAGCCAACAGATGCTTGCTAGCATGGTAAAAACTTAAGAGGAAGTATAAAAATTGTAGGTCTTAATTTATAAGTACATAAATAACTTTGTTATTAAATAAGAAAAAAAATTAACCAAGTTGATGTATAATGACAATAGTTTAGGTCTACACAGCTAGATATTTACATAAAGTATAAATATGTATAAATATATATATATATATATATAATTCGTCTTTTATGTAGTTGAAATTAAAATTCAGCCAAAACATTACATAACTATAATGTATGTTATTACAGCCAACAATTCTTTATTTTGCTGGAGCATTCTCAATGCTAAAAATAGTTTAGATTTACATCTCCTCAATAATTGTATATATATATATATTATATATCATAGTTATTATAATATATATATAATAATATATATATAGCAAAACACAGTTGTTCATTTCAAACAAGCAGTTGACAAGTGTCAGTTGCTCATTTAAAAAGTATCTAAAATTATTTCATAGAAAAAAGTAAATTCAAACACCTGTGGCACTGACGATGGTAAACTTTTCCTTCATCAATATATCGTTCAACTAAATGAACTTTCTTTTTGCAGACTTCACACGTACTGAAAACCTGCGATTTTTCTGCCAACGGTTGGTTTGTTGGGGGAATTACCTAATCGACCAAAATAAAACATCCATTTTAAATATGGACTACTTACAAACACCTGCTACGGCAATTTTATTGTCATATACAACACTTGTTTTCCTTAGTATCACAGTGCAATGTAAACAACTCTTTTCGCACATAATGAAAATACCAAACAAATTTCTTTACAGTTTAGTAGATTTATATAACACACAACAACACAATGAGCTTGCCAAGCTGCTCACCTTTTTCGGTTCAACAGGTTTTCTTTTCACTTCAACTGTTTCTGGAACTTGTTTTGGAGAACTTGGTCTCTTCAGTGGTTTAGCATCTGACAAATATACACATTAAGCAAAATTATAGCTATCACTTGAGCACAAAGTAATTTTAAATTGCAAGATCTACATGCTACAACTGGTGCAAGTTAAACTAAGTAAAATTTAACGCAAGTAGTATTTTTGCAGCAAAACAGGAAGTTATCTAGTTCAAGAGGTGCAGCTATACAGCAACAAAAATGAGAAGCGTCATCAGTAATTTTGAGTAATTAACAAGCTTAAACAGGTGTACTGTACCACCAGTGACTAGTTTATCACCGCAATTTTGGCAACATTTTCTGGTCACAATAATAAGCATGGGTTACTTCATACTGTGCCTATTTATTGCACAAGTAATTTGCGGAGAATTACTTACAACCAAACATTATGTATATACTGTACTTTTATAAATACATTCATTTTTATACAAATGACTCTTACCAGCTGGTTTTAGCTTGTGCAGACTGTTGTAATACTGTGAGACGTATGTGATAATACTTAGTTTATCAGGGACCTTCATGGCCACCATATCTTCTGCATCAAGCAATGCAGCAATACCCAACTCATTTTCGGCTGTTCGAAAAGCAAGTTGGTTGTTGTGTAAGATGTTTTCTTTAGACAAGGATTCAAAATCACTGAAAATAAATACAAGCTTTGAAAATATAAATAAGTAAATACAAACTAACAATAACAATAAATGTATATATATATATTAAATACACTCTTTTAAATCAAATTATTTTAAAAGTTCAACAGAAGTCCAAAACTAATAAAATCAGACAGGACTACAGGCACAACATAGTATTGCCCAATTAGGTACTCTATAATTCCAGCAATAACATCAAATGATAGACCATAAAACCACAAAGTCTTCCCGTTCAGGAGTTCACATTAGCGTGCATACGTGAATAGACCCCAAGACTACTGATTTCAAATTTTGCTAAGAGTGCAAACGCAAAGGCCAGACGCAAAGGCCAGATGTTACTGGTTGGTAAACTGGTAAGACTAACCAAGATTCATTCATTACAAACGTTTGTAACAATCGTTATGACCAGGTAAAGGGAAAATAGATTTGAAGCTCAATTATAATAAACTTTTGTTTAGTTTAGTTTGGCTTCAGGTTTTTTTTCGGCCGTTATAAGCAGGGCTTTGGAGCCGGAGCTGGAGCCCGGAGCCGTGCATTTTCACCGGAGCTGGAGCTGGAGCTCTTCGTGAAATTCAAATGGAGCCGGAGCCGTGCATTTTCACCGGAGCTGGAGCCGGAGCTCTTCGTGAAATTCAAATGGAGCCGGAGCAGGAGCTGGAGCCAGTTGTTTGAAACATAGCTCCGGCTCCGATGTATTTCATAAGATGCTATGCTAGTAGTCTACTACTATTGGCTAAATTCACATAATTTAAGAGCAACCCTTCACAAAATCAAGAATTACTGGGGATTTGACAGCAGAGCAGTCACATCTTCATAGCTGTAACCGATGGTACTGACTACTGACTGACCCATTGAGATAGATATTCCAAATTGAGCCTTCATCCTTAAACCTCAGTTCGTGACGTAATGGAGCCGGAGCTGGAGCCGGAGCAGTGGTATCAATGAGCTCCGGAGCTGGAGCTAATTTATGATAAAAGAGAGCTCCGGAGCTGGAGCAATTTAAAAGTTACGCCTGCTCCGAAGCCCTGGTTATAAGTCTATAGTCTATACCAGGGGTGGCCAGACCTGCTTCATGCTCGAGCCGCATATAACAAATTCCAGTTTTAAAAGAGCCGCAACACAAATACAATAAAAAACACGAATTTATTCACTCACATCGAAGTGTAGCTATTGATAAACATTAGTGCTGCATGGTGATACTATGAGTCTCCACCTGGGCTGCGGCGCATGCGGCTCGAGAGCCCGCAGTTTGGCCACCCCTGGTCTATACGATATATTTGGTCATTGTGATATTAGAATGCCAGTTAATAGCAGGTCGAAGTGATAATTCACTGGTCTACAAAAACAAAAAATTTTTTTGTTGCATGACCTTTTATGATTGATTTAGACTAAGGTTTGGTTGCTAAATCCAATTCTGAGCTCAGAATTGCTCTATCACATCAGGTTTTTTCGCTGTGCATTTTGCCCAATTTCATAAATTGATCAAATTTTGACTTTCGTTAGTGACGGTACGGTGAGCGTATAACAGCAACAGATCAAATATTGTTATTGAAATCACCTATGATAAATCCTCGGCTGAAAGTTTTGTTGTAGCACTGAATGACAGAGTTTTCGGTTAACTTTAATCCAGTTGTTCTCAATCTTTTTCCAATCACGGACCTCTCTTTCGAGTTTCGAAAATATATGTGGACGCATTCATTTTTTTTGTATCTCATTACTTAGTTACCATCTTTATACATTGCGCTTGGTTTATACATCACGTTTGGTAGATCATAACTGAGTTACCATCTTTATCTGTACACATCTGCCCTGGAGACTTAAAAGGCCAATGCTTTTTGTGAGAGCACCCTGCTCTTTAGTAAAACGTAAACATTGTCAACAATAAATATAACATTGTTCGTATAATGTAAAAGAAAATTGACAGCTCAAAACGAAGCCTGAAGTGCATGTTACTTCACAATGGAAATAAATATGCATCGATTCCAGTAGGACATTCTGTGACACTCAAAGAAACGTATGAAAACATTAAAGATGTGCTGGAAACACTGAAGTACAGTGATCATGCTTGGGGATTATGTGTAGGCATAAAAATAATGAACCTTCTGTTAAAACAGTAAAAAATACCCTTGTTTTCTCTGCTACTGGGATAGCAGAGCCATAGATGAGCATTGGATAAAAGATAAGTAGCCAGAAAGGAGCAGTTGAACACCTGGAGAGAAAAATATCATTCATAACCCGTTAGTAGATACCAAGAAGATCATCCTGCTGCTACTTCCCATCAAACTTGGGGCAATGAATTGATATGCTAAAGCTCTTGATCACAATGGAGATTGATTTAAGTTCATCTGCTAAGCCTTCCCAAGTCTCAGTGAAGAAAAGAAAGAAAAAGGCTGTAGTTTTTAGTGGCCCACAAATAAGGAAGTTGCTCAGTGATCCAAACTTTGCAGCATCAATGAACACAGTTGAAGCAAGGGTTTGTAATGCTTTTTCTTTAGTTGTTAGTAACTCCTTTGGCAACAGAAAGGCAGAGAACTATCGAGACCTCTTAAAAGAAATGTTATCCAGCATGCAAGAGATGAAATGTAATATGAGCCTAAAGTTACATTTTCTGAAAAATCATTTAGATTACTTTTCTGAAAACCTTGCAGACTTCAGTGAAGAATAAGGTGAGCGCTTTCACTAAGACATTTGAGTTATATGAAAGAGCGCTACCAAGGCCGATGGGACTGCCACATGATGGCAGATTACTGCTCTAATTTGAAGAGAGAAAATTACACCACTGCCCATAAACAAAAGCCATTAAAACGAAAATTTTCGAGCTCTTATAGATTGTGACATTTCTGTATCATTACATTGATTAATTGTTCAACAGTTAGTTTCTAGTGACGCTTTTAAAATGATTTCGAGGCTTTGTGTTCGTGTTTTGCATGTTTAAGCGTTCCAGAAGTTTTGATTAAAACAACCTCTACATTTCAAGGCGGTTTCTGATTTGCGGTATTATTTATAATGAACATATATATTATCTCAAAAATGTGATGTGATGGAAAAAAAATAATGCAAGATTCGGATTCAGCGCCCCAAAATTAGGAAAAAAAGACCCCAATACAGTCTACCGCAAAAACCGTGTTGACCAGTGATAATAAACAGTGTTTGATATCTTTCTACTTTGTTCAATTAACACAGAATAAGCATTTCTTATTAGATTCTGTTAAGTCACAAATAGCAAATCAAGCATAACAAACCGGAGTAAGTTTTAAAACTGACATTTCTATGTTATCTACGTTTTGCTTTATCAAGAACGGCGAGTTCTTGCAAGCCGATCATTGATCTGATTCTTGGTCTGACTTTCTGCATACCACCCATAGCGTACATATATTTCATCTTTGGTAACAATGGGTTTAGTTTAGGGATGTCCAACCTTTTATTATATAGTGGGCCGCATTGTCACTTGAAATAATTGAATGGGCAGCAAAACCTATTAAATTTCAAGAGAAATGGGTACATGATGTACATACTTTTGGAATGAAAATGACTAGCGGGCCGCACTGTGGCCCGCGGGTTGCAGGTTGGACATCCCTGGTTTAGTTTAACCTGAAAACTTTTATGCCATCGAAAAAAGAAACATCTCTGTATGCTCATTTTAACTTGTGATTTAACAGCTGTTTTGCATTAGTCACAACTTTTAAAAATCAGAAAATCTACATTTAAATTGGCAGACTCCAAAGAAACATCATTTTTATGAAATCAAATTAAAGATTCCTAATTCTGACCGATGAGCACGTCATTTCAGCCTTCCTTTGATATCACCATATATCGCTGACCAAGTTTGCAAGAGGTCATGCAAAAAAAACAAAGACACTGTGCTCTTTGTCATCTAAACAAGTGAAAAACAAAAGAACAAAGTGTATTCACAATTGTCACAGTTTCAAGACTGTTGCGCCATTACAAAAATCTTTGGCTTAACTCATGTCGAATGCACATTGGCTAAACATCAAAGATAATTTACAATAATGTCTACACTTTTTGAGCACTTGACTTTATACAAGTTTTTATTAGGAGTTCAAAGAATAACGGCTTAATGTAACTGTACAGTACAGTCTAGATCAGGGGTTCTTAACCTGTGGGTAATTACCCACTAGTGGGGAATTTTAGGATTTCAAGTGGGTAACGAAACACAATGTTAAATCTGGAATCAGATTTGCGTTGTGCAATCTCAAAAATAGAGCCTGACATTGACTCGATCGTCGCTGAAAAGCAAGAACAAAAATCGCATTGACGTTGTTTGAAACTATGTAAACGTTCTTTAATGTTATTCTTCTCATTGAAATTGTTCTTTTTGTTAAATACCATTGTGCTTTGGGATATGTCACACAGGTCACTAGGATTCATTTTGATTTTTCAGTCAGTTTTAAAAGTATGTGGGGAATATAGGTTTATTAAGTAGCGGAAGTGGGTAATGAAAAGAAAAAGGTTAAAAACCCCTGGTCTAGATTCACCCTTGTGGGTAACCTAACGCCTACCCTATTTAGTGTAATGTATCAATTGCTGAGCTGTCACTTTAACAGTTTTTTTTTTACAAATGCAAAGTAGCTTAGAAGTATATATATAAAACTTGATGAACTTTCTTTATGAGAAGGATGAAATTTAAACTATAAAGCAGCTATTTAGTTAGCTCTTAAATTAAACCTCAATCACACTCAAGTGTGCAGAAAATGCCCTGCCATCAAATAGAGCCCAGCCCTGACGAAGCCCAACCATGTGGGTCAAGTCTGTAGGTAGTAAAAAGTCATACACCAGAAGATCAGCTGGGTTTAGTATACAAATGCACAATCACAGGATGTCTTTTTATACTCAACCCTAACTACTGAAATTGTGACGTCATCTGATTGTGCACTTGTATACTAGACCAGAACAGCCTATGTTATATTGAGAGAGAATTTATTCGCCATTTTTTCCTGTCAAACTAGTACATTAAAGAAAAGTAGTTAGCAAAGTTATTAGGAGTTTCCGTATGATATGAAATAACAATAAAACATATAGGAGTATAATCCATAATGCAATAAAACTTACATCAAATCAGGTCTAAATCGATGAATAAGGGCGCAGAAAGCTAATCCATCTCTCCAAGACGTCGTCATGTTTACAACGTTTACATCTTTATAGCCTTCTGTGTTTCTCTTGCACCACATTTGTAAAGCTTTCATTTTGCCAGCCATATTTACAATTAATGTAAATCTCTACAGGATGGCTGAGACTTTTATATAAATGTTGATGATTAAAACCTACAGTCATATATGCCCAGCTAATTTTCTCTATATAAACATCAATATTTTACTGAGCCTATAATGTTGATAAAATCCCAGAGAGAAGATTACTAGATTACGTTCTTACGGATATAATTTTAACAAATTGTCGACAACTTCAGGCATCGGAAGATAATTTATCCACGTACCAAGGAAAAACTTTCCACGACTTAAACTTGCCAACAAATCTACGAACCTGCACACACTAGGTTTATTAATGTGCCCCAATACTAGAAAGACTACTTTCAGTGCGTCGGATAAATGCTCCAATAAATGTAATGCCTAAATTTGCAGTACATCAAAGTAATATTTATAGCCTAGTAAAGAGTATTAAAACAATAGTAGCCTAAATACAGTAGCCTAAATACAGGCAGTAGCCTAAATACATGCATGCTGAACTTTTTAAATTCACACGGATTTTGCGATATATATAGGCTAGGCTACATAATAAACAAAAAAATGGATATTTGAACACCAATAAAATAGCCTAAATAAAAAAAACTAAGGCTTCAGTGCCCGTCATTACACCAAAATTTGAATCTTTGCACCCAATATTTCTGGTCGAAAACTGCTTTACTTTCCAGTCTGGCTCATCGGTTGAGCCCATGTTAGGCTACCTGTGCCGATTGTCACAGTATACTTTTTAGTTTTTTTTTTATATAGTACAGCTAGGCTATAGGCCAATTGTCTAAATCTAGAACTAAAGTCTAAAGCCACAGTGGAAAGTATGACGGCTGTACGCATGAAATTCATCGGCGTACCGGACTGCAGGCTATATGGCCGTTTTCAGCAAGATATAGGCTTAGGCCTATGGGGTGAGCGAAACAACCAAACATGACAAGTGCGGTGCATAATGAAACACAATGCAATAAAAGTGTGAAATTAGCCTACATAGCAATGTACATACTTTGACTTATTCTATCTCCAAATCAATTGAAAATTGAGTGCTCAAGAGTACTGTCCAAGTCATTAAGTGCAAAATAATACACCTTAATTGCGGCAATGAAGCTTATGAAAACAAGTTACTTTGTGTGCATGCGTCTATGTCATTGACTCTGCAGTCTGCAGTCTCCTCGACGCCACACCGCTGCTGAACTTTTTTATCTTCACCCTAATCAAAGAGATTTAAACACATGAGTAGAAACTTCTCTTTTGCGCATGACGTCATGTTTGTTTCTTTTATTCTCTTGGAGCATATTCTACTTTCTCCACGGTCACGGTTCACTACATAACAATAAACATGCAGACGACGACAATGATTTTCAGATCTGTTTGCTGCTGGAACAGATTAGTCTTATTATTAGGGTGCAGTTGTTGGGATCCAATAGGTGTTAACTTTAATTGAAATTAATTAATGAAATCAGGTGAGAGTTTTAGGTTCAGCAATTAACTTATTTTCAGTTCCTTGAACTGATAATGCTGCTGTTTTGTATCAAGGCATGGCTTAGCCTACTTGAGTTGCGCGGGAAGATTTTTTCGTTCACCACATTTAAGGTGAAAAAGAAAATGAATGGATGAAAAATTTAGATAGACCGAGTCATATTGTATTGTTTCATCTGCGCATAAAATTTCGCTCCACGCGCATAATAAAAACTTTACAGATTAAGACTCAATAGTACAGGTCTTATGTTGCAGGCTTTAAGTTATTGAAATAAGCTAAATAGTCTGAAATAATGGCAAATTTGTGCTGTTTACCAATGTGCAACAACAGGTCACCTGCCGTGACTCTGTTTAAGATACCTTCGAGAAAATTTGTAAAAAAGGAGAAGGAAAGCTGGGCAGAAAGGTTGGAGTGTATCGTGCTGGCTTGCAGAAGCGACGAGCACATAAAAAATCTATTTGCTCGAGATGCTGTGAAAATGTGTGAAGTGCATTTTGAAAGATCTGACATTGTTTTAAGTAAAATTTGTTCTACATAGACTTACATGCAGTGTAACTAGTGTATTGAGGAAAGATATTTAATGTAATGGCATATCTAGCGTTTGATGCAGTGTTTGTTTTCCATGAGATGGTTTGATGCAGAACTTCATTAAATTTACTAGCGAGTGAGCACAGCATAACACTGCATCTGTGACAAGCTATTAGTGCAAACCTTCACTGTGGTTTCAGATTAATATATGTACCATTACAAGTATCAAAATTGAAAATGTTCATGTATGCACAAATAAGAGTTTTTTTGCAGAGGGTTCCCGTAAAGAATTACGTGAAGGAGCAGTACCCACTTTGTCTTTGCCTAAGCTGACTTTGGCGCAGGTACATTCAAGAAAGCCGCCGAAGAAGCGTATCTTTGAAACAAAATTACATTTCAAATCTGTTGCGTCCTTGAAATCTGCTCGCTTGCCGGAAGGTTGGCAGAGGTCATTTGAAAACAAAAATCTTGTTTTTTCTTTTTATGATGGCTGTGATCAACCTAAATACTCGATTGGAGTATTATATGACATGTCATTAAGGATATGCTATTATGGCTGGAAAGCACCTCGCTCAAGTTGTATTTACTCCCTGGATATAACTACTCAAACACTACACGGCACCATAAAAGATATTGAATCGTTTTCAATATGTTCTGGATTGTATAGTTCTGGAAGTGGCCTGCCACACATGACCACCAAATCTATGACACCATTCAGTTCTGAAAATGCACCAACGGTTAGGAAACTTGCATACAGGTGAAACTAGTTTTTCAATTGTGCCTATTGCATTTGTTACATAAATGAAATTTCTCATTATTTAACATTGAATGAATCATATAGAGTGGTGAGATTCAGCTGGTTCGTGCGAACCGGTTCTTGGAATTTTAATTACATCTGCGAACTGGTTGTTAACAAGCATATGTATAAGCCTATGTGTATGTCGGTAACGGGTCAATATGGCATGCTGCTAGTGACCATATACTTACTTATTTTTGGTAACACTGATAATGCATTGCACTTAAAGTGTACACAGTATCTTAGGCATATTTTGTGACTTTTCTTGTTAAATGAACCAAATTTCTTGTTGTTAGAAATGCAAGTTGTGAACTTTTTCTCAAGGAAAGTGGTCAGTGCAGGAGTTGTTGTAGTGTAGATGAAAAGGAGGGACGGCTCAACCAGAAAAGGCTAAATTATTACCATATGGTTAAAGATCAACCTTTAAAACGATCAGCGCAGCCAACATTTAACCTACCATCTCGAATTACCTCCACCTTTACTGCTAATGAAATTTGGTGATATTGCACTTCGTAATCCTATTAGTAATAGTCTCATTCGCAAGATTGTCAGTGTCAGTAGCTGTGCTTTTTACACTTAACTATATGTAAATTGAGCAATGCCAGAAGATAGAAATAAAACAGTATTATTTAAGATAGTCTTGTTGTTATGAAGTAATTCTTTATTAGCATTAGAGAATTAGAAGCTAAGGTTTCGACTCTGTTAGCTGATGATACGGTGCAAGTGGAGGTAGATAAAATTATGTCAGATGACATGACAGCCATTGTTAAAGCAGGTATCATACCGATTACAAAGCTGGTAATCCAGAATATGTTACTTATAACTATTCTAATGAAGCTACAAATGTAATGTGATGCACCTACACAATGCATATAACTCAGTCTTTTTGTGTCGTGTGTTTTTGTGAAGTTTACGTTAATATCATACATTTTTTTAGCTCAAGATGAGGATAAAATTGATAACTTCTACTCAATCTTTTGGAAAGAGCAGCAAAAGCTAAATAGTATGAAAAGAAATGGGGAAAGATATCACCCTGAGTTAATAAAGTAGGTTTAGGTCTCCTTGAGTAATAAACTACTGAATAACTACTAAGTTCAGAACTGAACTACTACTGAGTAACTAAGTTCAGTTGACCTCAATTTTTGTTTATTTCGTAAAAGCGTGCTAAAATCAACCCTTGCAATTTTCTTTATAGGTTCTGTTTGAGTCTAGCTGCTAAAAGTAAAAGCGCCTATGAAGAATTACGACAAAGTGGCATTTTACGACTACCAAGCTCACGCACCCTAAATGACTATCGGTAGCGTATGGGTTCTGTTCTCTGCAATTTGGCTACTACAAGCTAACTACGAGCAATTGTTTCACTTGCTCACTTTTGTACTGCTTTCAGAAACGTTTACTGCACTGCACCTGGCATTCAAGATAATGTTTTAGAAGAACTGAAATCCAAAAGTCTCAGTCTAGTATCACATGAACGATTTCTCGTTATATCAATCGATGAAATGAAAGGTGAAACTTTTCTTGGAATTTTTAACACTATTAATCACACTGTGTAAGATTCTTATTCATGCTTTATGACAAAACAATGACACAAGTTATTAACTGTATATGCACAAGATATAACCTGTTGCTTATTTTGTTTACAGTGAAAGAAAATATTGTGTATAATGCAGCAACAGACCGAATAATAGGATTTGTTGATCTGGGTGTCGACAGACAATACAATAATGAAGCTCCTGCCACACATGCCCTACAATTTTATGGTAGGAGTATCCTCAGCAATTTTTCCCGGCCTATTGTTTTTTATGCCACCAAGAATACAAAGGCATTTCACTTGGTTAGCATGTTCTGGGAAGTGGTTGAATCCTTGGCCGGATGTGGTTTTACAGTCTTAGCACTTGTTGCTGATGGTGCATCCTGCAATCGAAAATTGTTCCAATTGCTCAATAATTCCAATTTGACCGTCCCCTACAAGTGCATTAATATTTATCAGCCAGAAATGCCTATTTATTTGATTAGTGACCCTCCACACTTGCTGAAGACAGCCTGTAACTGTGTGAGATCCAGCCGTCCAGGTGGAGCTAGAATGATGAAGTACAATCAACATTTCATTTTGTGGAAGCATTTTTGCCATGTTCCCTACCTATTTGAAAGTTCAGAGTTGAGAAGTTGCAAGTTGACTGATGGCCATTTTTCCCATAAGAGTTACGCAAAAATGCGGGTTTGCTATGCCGCACAATTGCTCTCTGGAACTGTCTCCAGTTTAATGAAGAGTCGTGGTGGAGAAGAAATGAAGATGAGTGCGTGGTTTGCTGGTTTGATGAATAAGTGGTTTGACCTCATGAACACCAGATTAAATTATTCATACAACCCTGACTTGAAACCATATACAACGATTGATGATCCTCGTCTGAAATGGCTTAATACATTCCTTTCAGAGTTAAAACAATGGAAAAGCAGTTTAACTGGGTCCGTTTCCGAACAGTCAAAGCAGTTTCTGAGCCATCAAACCTACGACGGTTTAGTTTCCACATCCATGGCCATTGCTGAATTGGTGAAATTCTTGTTGGAGAACAGCCCAGAAGGTTCATACGTCTTAACTAAGCGCTTAAACCAAGACCCATTGGAGGCCTATTTCGGTCATATGAGACAAACTGGCCGTCGAAATGAAGTGCCTGATATTCACCAATATGCACAATTTGAAAATGTGATAATGTGCAAAAAGAATATCAAGTCACTTAAGGGGTCAAATGTAAATCACGTTATTGACTGGAAACATGGTGATGTTTGCGATGATCCAATGCCGAAGCGAAAAAAATAACTTGATTTCGAGTGTTTTGACAGTCTGCTTACAATACAGTAACACTTAATCCTTCTTGAGCTAAAACTGACGAAGTACATGTAAGAAGACAACTATGTAATGTACATTCATTTTAATGATTTTCTCAGACTTACATTTTGATCAGAGGTTACATGCAGTACTGAATTTAAATGATTGGCTTTTTGATAGCATCTAATCTTCACGTAAAATTTACATATTTTCATGCACAATTTTTGCAAACATTCATCAAAAACAAGATTTTCAAATATATCTTTTATGTTACAAACACTCAAAGAAGACATGCAACTTTCCATGATGTGCTCCTTTATGTCTTGTTTCCTAAAGACACTTTCTACATACATCAACAATTTCACTAGTGATTTCGCTGGAACTGTAAGATGTCCATAATTGTTATTATTTAAAGCGGAAATCAAGGAACTATTAGTGGTTTCATTACTATAATCAGTTAAACAAGACAATAGATCTATTTCTCTCGGATTTATACAGCGCTTAGTGAGTTTCTGCAAAATGTAACCACCTATGTACTGAATTATGAATTCTTCGTCTCGGGTTAACTTGTGTAATGTCAAGTGTTTCCCCTTTTTGTTGTGTGCAACAGTGGTAACGTGTGATAAAAATACATCAAACAATTTTCGTGTTAAACAGTGACAATTTTCTTGGCAAGAAAAATAGTGATGGGATGCACGTAATTCCATCACAGGAGAATTTATGAAACAGTTCATTCGGTGAAATGTACGAAGAAAATAGCTTCATAAAATAGTTAACCGCATCTGCAGTTAGATCTGTTTTAACGCCACCCACTGTTTCCCACCATTCCATCAGCTTTTCTCTTGTAACATTATTGCAAGAAGATTCTGCAAGACAAGTGTAAAATTAAGTTTGTTTGATTTTTTTAATCGGAATCTGCCAATGATAGAGCTCAAAATGAAATAAGTTTCAAACAAAAAAACAAATATACCGTGAACAGTTTTTTGATGAGCCAGCAAAGTTTCATTACTTGTGCAGTTATGCAAACATTGTCCACATCTGCAAATAAATATTTTCATTATCAGATTAAATGACATCAATATATCAGTACAGTATTACTTCAAATACTCGTTACGACTTACATTAATTTGTTGTTTTGCTTGGCTGTTTATTATAAATTGGCGAGAACGTACACTCTGGGTGACCGCCATACAGGATAAGCTCAACAGCAGTTGGCTAATTGATTAATAGGCATATCGTATCTTACATGAAGTTTGCTGCATCGTCTTCTGGGTCACAATCTATTTCAATAATTAACTTCAAGTTGACATCCATTAGATCCCAACAACTGCACCACAATAACAAGATCTGAAATCAGACTTTCAGTAGCCTATTTTAATGACACAACACCTGCAACATAAGGCCTATGCTAATGAGTAATGAGTTTAGTTGCTAATTGCCTGGTCGAAGAGAAATGTGGTGAACGAAAAAATCTTCCCGCGCAACTCAAGTAGGCTAAGCCATGCCTTGATACAAAACAGCAGCATTATCAGTTCAAGGAACTGAAACTAAGTTAATTGCTGAACCTAAAACTCTCACCTGATTTCAATAATTAATTTCAATTAAAATTAACACCCAATGGATCCCAATAACTGCACCCTAATAATAAGACTAATCTGTTCCAGCAGCAAACAGATCTGAAAATCATTGTCGTCGTCTGCATGTTTATTGTTATGTAGTGAACCGTGACCGTGGAGAAAGTAGAATATGCTCCAAGAGAATAAAAGAAACAAACATGACGTCATGCGCAAAAGAGAAGTTTCTACTCATGTGTTTAAATCTCTTTGCCCTAATTCATAATATATAAAAAAATGCTACTGGTTTGAATGCAAATTTCTAAAAAACATACAAAGAGATGTGATAATTATTATTACTGTATATCAATTAATGTAATATAAGATTGTATAAGACATAGAATTCTCGTCTATCGAATCAGCGAAGCATAACACTACGTGACGTAATCGATTGCTTCCCGGTTATTGTGCGTGCAGTAGGCTACGAGTTATCACTTTAGTATCAGTCTCTTCTTGCTATTACGATCAACGCCGCAACATGTCTTTATGCTGTTGCTGTGACAATGTTTTATCTTGATGTATTCGTTCATACGGTACGACATACAACCACTTCATTACGGAGTTATTGTTCATTTATTAATTATAACTTTATAAAATTAGCATTAACCTAACATAACAACAGTAGCCGAAAGATAACATGTTACATACACCATTTGTTGCTTGGACACAACACCAGGTCGTCTTCTTAATTTCACTTTTTTAACTTTATGTTTAGCAGTTTCTGTGCGTTATAAAATTTGATAAACGAGAAATGAAATATAAGTATTTTAATTAAATACCGTATTCCAGTACTTATATTCACTCATCCATTTTATTTTTCGTCTTCAATGTGGGGGACGAAAAAATTGTGTGGACACAGGTGGTCACAAACATATGATGATCAACAGCATGAATCAATGTAACATTTTATTGTCACAAACTCCCAGGTGGTTTAAATACACATTACTTTATGCCTTAGTCAAAAATGAGAAATGGAATTGCGCTTCTATGAAACTCTAAAGTTTTAAAACTTGCTTGACCTACCACAACATACAATCTACACAAATAACAGTATTTTCAAATGCTACCAATTTATAGCTTTTGTGTTGATACGTTTTCTGAATACTACTATAACCTTACATGAACTGAGTAACAGAAACGTCAAAACACGATTGAAAAATTACATTGTGGGTTTACATCAATATGTTATATTGCGTGTGACATTCTACATTTAACTGGGTTGCTTAGTTGGTAAATTTTAAAAAATGCCAAAAGTCATGTAAACTAGAAAGCTAATATTCACTCGTTCAGCAGAGTGGCGCAGCGGAAGCGTGCTGGGCCCATAACCCAGAGGTCGATGGATCGAAACCATCCTCTGCTACTTATCCAGCTGTGATCGTATAGGCCTAGTGGTTAGTACTACACGTTGTGGCCGTGGCAACCCTGGTTCGAATCCAGGTCACAGCAGATTTTGCTTTTACTGGATTGAGTGATGCAAAGCTGTTCTGTTGCGAAAGTGTAACACAATGTCCACTATCGGCCTTTCAAATCATTGCTTATCAATTAAGCTAAAGTTGCAGATGATCAACAGCATGAATCTATGTAAATTTTTAATGTCGCAATCTCAATAGTGAGTTTATAACATATATAATTGATAACTTAATCATTTTAACTGTGTTGCTTAGTTGGTAAATTTTAAAATATACTAAAATTGATGTAAACTAGAAAGCTAATATTCACTCATTCATCAGAGTGGCGCAGCGGAAGCGTGCTGGGCCCATAACCCAGAGGTCCGTGGATCGAAACCATCCTCTGCTACTTATCCAGCTGTGATCGTATAGTGGTTAGTACTCCACGTTGTGGCCGTGGCAACCCTGGTTCGAATCCAGGTCACAGCAGATTTTGCTTTTACTGGATTGAGTGATGCAAAGCTGTTCTGTTGCTAGAGTCGAACACAATGTCCGATATCGGCCTTTCAAATCAATGCTTATCAATTCAGGTAAAAGTTGCAGATGATCAACAGCATGAAACGAGGCAAATTTTTATTGTCGCAATATCAATAGTGGGTTTTTACATATATAATTGTTAATTTAATCAAAACATGAGTAGTGGAACTGCGTGTTTATAAAACATTAAAGTTATGTATTTATGTAGTTTGTTTGAACTACTAAAACAACATACAATCTCAACAAATAACAGTATTTTCAAATGCTACCAATTTATAGCTTTTGTGTTGATAAGTTTTCTGAATACTACTATAATGTTGTATGAACTGAGTAACAAAAAGGTCAAATACGATTGAAAAATTACATTGGGGTTTACATCAATATGTTATATTGCGTGTGACATTCTACATTTAACTGGGTTGCTTAGTTGGTAAATTTTAAAAAAGGGTAAAATTGATGTAAACTAGAAAGCTAATATTCACTCATTCAGCAAAGTGGCGCAGCGGAAGCGTGCTGGGCCCATAACCCAGAGGTCGATGGATCGAAAACATCCTCTGCTACTTATCCAGCTGTGATCGCATAATGGTTAGTACTCAACGTTGTGGCCGTGGCAACCCTGGTTCGAATCCAGGTCACAGCAAATTTTTCTTTTACTGGATTGAGTGATGCAAAGCTGTTCTGTTGCTAGAGTCGAACACAATGTCCGATATCGGCCTTTCAAATCAATGCTTATCAATTCAGGTAAAAGTTGCAGATGATCAACAGCATGAATCTATGTAAATTTTTAATGTCGCAATCTCAAAAGTGTGTTTATTACATATATACAGTAATTGATAACTTAATCATTTTAACTGTGTTGCTTATTTGGTAAATTTTAAAATATGCTAAAATTGATCTAAACTAGAAAGCTAATATTCACTCATTCAGCAGTGTGGCGCAGCGGAAGCGTGCTGGGCCCATAACCCAGAGGTCGATGGATCGAAACCATCCTCTGCTACTTATCCAGCTGTGATCGCATAATGGTTAGTACTCCACGTTGTGGCCGTGGCAACCCTGGTTCGAATCCAGGTCACAGCAAATTTTTCTTTTACTGGATTGAGTGATGCAAAGCTGTTCTGTTGCTAGAGTCGAACACAATGTCCGATATCGGCCTTTCAAATCAATGCTTATCAATTCAGCTAAAACTTGCAGATGATCAACAGCATGAATCTATGTAAATTTTTAATGTCGCAATCTCAAAAGTGAGTTTGCTACATATATACAGTAATTGATAACTTAATCATTTTAACTGTGTTGCTTAGTTGGTAAATTTTAAAATATGCTAAAATTGATTTAAACTAGAAAGCTAATATTCACTCATTCAGCAGTGTGGCGCAGCGGAAGCGTGCTGGGCCCATAACCCAGAGGTCGATGGATCGAAACCATCCTCTGCTACTTATCCAGCTGTGATCGTATAGTCGTTAGTACTCCACGTTGTGGCCGTGGCAACCCTGGTTCGAATCCAGGTCACAGCAGATTTTGCTTTTACTGGATTGAGTGATGCAAAGCTGTTCTGTTGCTAGAGTCGAACACAATGTCCGATATCGGCCTTTCAAATCAATGCTTATCAATTCAGCTAAAAGTTGCAGATGATCAACAGCATGAATCGATGCAAATTTTTATTGTCGCAATCTCAATAGTGGGTTTATTACATATATAATTGATAACTTAATCAACACATGAGTAGTGGAACTGCGTGTTTATGAAACATTAAAGTTATGTAGTTTGTTTGAACTACTAACACAACATACAATCTACACAAATAACAGTATTTTCAAATGCTACCAATTTATAGCTTTTGTGTTGATAAGTTTTCTGAATACTACTATAATGTTGTATGAACTGAGTAACAAAAAGGTCAAAATACGATTGAAAAATTACATTGGGGTTTACATCAATATGTTATATTGCGTGTGACATTCTACATTTAACTGGGTTGCTTAGTTGGTAAATTTAAAAAAAGGCTAAATTGATGCAAACTAGAAAGCTAATATTCACTCATTCAGCAGAGTGGCGCAGCGGAAGCGTGCTAGGCCCATAACCCAGAGGTCGATGGATCGAAACCATCCTCTGCTACTTATCCAGCTGTGATCGTATAGTGGTTAGTACTCCACGTTGTGGCCGTGGCAACCCTGGTTCGAATCCAGGTCACAGCAGATTTTGCTTTTACTGGATTGAGTGATGCAAAGCTGTTCTGTTGCTAGAGTCGAACACAATGTCCGATATCGGCCTTTCAAATCAATGCTTATCAATTCAGGTAAAAGTTGCAGATGATCAACAGCATGAATCGATGCAAATTTTTATTGTCGCAATTTCAATAATGGGTTTATTACATATATAATTGATAATTTAATCAAAACATGAGTAGTGGAACTGCGTGTTTATAAAACATTAAAGTTATGTATTTATGTAGTTTGTTTGAACTACTAACACAACATACAATCTACACAAATAACAGTATTTTCAAATGCTACCAATTTATAGCTTTTGTGTTGATAAGTTTTCTGAATACTACTATAATGTTGTATGAACTGAGTAACAAAAAGGTCAAAATACGATTGAAAAATTACATTGGAGTTTACATAAAATATGTTATATTGCGTGTGACATTTTACATTTAACTGGGTTGCTTAGTTGGTAAATTTTAAAAAAGGGTAAAATTGATGTAAACTAGAAAGCTAATATTCACTCATTCAGCAGAGTGGCGCAGCGGAAGCGTGCTGGGCCCATAACCCAGAGGTCGATGGAACGAAACCATCCTCTGCTACTTATCCAGCTGTGATCGTATAGGCCTAGTGGTTAGTACTACACGTTGTGGCCGTGGCAACCCTGGTTCGAATCCAGGTCACAGCAGATTTTGCTTTTACTGGATTGAGTGATGCAAAGCTGTTCTGTTGCTAGAGTCGAACACAATGTCCGATATCGGCCTTTCAAATCAATGCTTATCAATTCAGGTAAAAGTTGCAGATGATCAACAGCATGAATCGAGGCAAATTTTTATTGTCGCAATATCAATAATGGGTTTTTACATATATAATTGATAATTTAATCAAAACATGAGTAGTGGAACTGCGTGTTTATAAAACATTAAAGTTATGTATTTATGTAGTTTGTTTGAACTACTAACACAACATACAATCTCAACAAATAACAGTATTTTCAAATGCTACCAATTTATAGCTTTTGTGTTGATAAGTTTTCTGAATACTACTATAACGTTGTATGAACTGAGTAACAAAAAGGTCAAATACGATTGAAAAATTACATTGGGGTTTACATCAATATGTTATATTGCGTGTGACATTCTACATTTAACTGGGTTGCTTAGTTGGTAAATTTTAAAAAAGGGTAAAATTGATGTAAACTAGAAAGCTAATATTCACTCATTCAGCAAAGTGGCGCAGCGGAAGCGTGCTGGGCCCATAACCCAGAGGTCGATGGATCGAAAACATCCTCTGCTACTTATCCAGCTGTGATCGCATAATGGTTAGTACTCCACGTTGTGGCCGTGGCAACCCTGGTTCGAATCCAGGTCACAGCAAATTTTTCTTTTACTGGATTGAGTGATGCAAAGCTGTTCTGTTGCTAGAGTCGAACACAATGTCCGATATCGGCCTTTCAAATCAATGCTTATCAATTCAGCTAAAAGTTGCAGATGATCAACAGCATGAATCTATGTAAATTTTTAATGTCGCAATCTCAAAAGTGAGTTTGCTACATATATACAGTAATTGATAACTTAATCATTTTAACTGTGTTGCTTATTTGGTAAATTTTAAAATATGCTAAAATTGATCTAAACTAGAAAGCTAATATTCACTCATTCAGCAGTGTGGCGCAGCGGAAGCGTGCTGGGCCCATAACCCAGAGGTCGATGGTTCGAAACCATCCTCTGCTACTTATACAGTTGTGATCGTATAGTCGTTAGTACTCCACGTTGTGGCCGTGGCATCCCTGGTTCGAATCCAGGTCACAGCAAATTTTGCTTTTACTGGATTGAGTGATGCAAAGCTGTTCTGTTGCTAGAGTCGAACACAATGTCCGATATCGGCCTTTCAAATCAATGCTTATCAATTCAGGTAAAAGTTGCAGATGATCAACAGCATGAATCTATGTAAATTTTTAATGTCGCAATCTCAAAAGTGAGTTTGCTACATATATGCAGTAATTGATAACTTAATCATTTTAACTGTGTTGCTTATTTGGTAAATTTTAAAATATGCTAAAATTGATCTAAACTAGAAAGCTAATATTCACTCATTCAGCAGTGTGGCGCAGCGGAAGCGTGCTGGGCCCATAACCCAGAGGTCGATGGTTCGAAACCATCCTCTGCTACTTATACAGCTGTGATCGTATAGTCGTTAGTACTCCACGTTGTGGCCGTGGCAACCCTGGTTCGAATCCAGGTCACAGCAGATTTTGCTTTTACTGGATTGAGTGATGCAAAGCTGTTCTGTTGCTAGAGTCGAACACAATGTCCGATATCGGCCTTTCAAATCAATGCTTATCAATTCAGGTAAAAGTTGCAGATGATCAACAGCATGAATCGATGCAAATTTTTATTGTCGCAATCTCAATAGTGGGTTTATTACATATATAATTGATAACTTAATCAACACATGAGTAGTGGAACTGCGTGTTTATGAAACATTAAAGTTATGTAGTTTGTTTGAACTACTAACACAACATACAATCTACACAAATAACAGTATTTTCAAATGCTACCAATTTATAGCTTTTGTGTTGATAAGTTTTCTGAATACTACTATAATGTTGTATGAACTGAGTAACAAAATGGTCAAAATACGATTGAAAAATTACATTGGAGTTTACATAAAATATGTTATATTGCGTGTGACATTTTACATTTAACTGGGTTGCTTAGTTGGTAAATTTTAAAAAAGGGTAAAATTGATGTAAACTAGAAAGCTAATATTCACTCATTCAGCAGAGTGGCGCAGCGGAAGCGTGCTGGGCCCATAACCCAGAGTTCGATGGATCGAAACCATCCTCTGCTACTTATCCAGCTGTGATCGTATAGGCCTAGTGGTTAGTACTACACGTTGTGGCCGTGGCAACCCTGGTTCGAATCCAGGTCACAGCAGATTTTGCTTTTACTGGATTGAGTGATGCAAAGCTGTTCTGTTGCTAGAGTCGAACACAATGTCCGATATCGGCCTTTCAAATCAATGCTTATCAATTCAGGTAAAAGTTGCAGATGATCAACAGCATGAATCGATGCAAATTTTTATTGTCGCAATCTCAATAGTGGGTTTATTACATATATAATTGATAACTTAATCAAAACATGAGTATAGTGGAACTGCGTGTTTATGAAACATTAAAGTTATGTAGTTTGTTTGAACTACTAACACAACATACAATCTCAACAAATAACAATATTTTTAAATGCTACCAATTTATAGCTTTTGTATTGATAAGTTTTCTGAATACTACTATAATGTTGTATGAACTGAGTAACAAAAAGGTCAAAATACGATTGAAAAATTACATTGGGATTTACATCAATATGTTATATTGCGTGTGACATTCTACATTTAACTGGGTTGCTTAGTTGGTAAATTTTAAAAAAGGCTAAATTGATGTAAACTAGAAAGCTAATATTCACTCATTCAGCAGAGTGGCGCAGCGGAAGCGTGCTGGGCCCATAACCCAGAGGTCGAAGGATCGAAACCATCCTCTGCTACTTATCCAGCTGTGATCGTATAGTGGTTAGTACTCCACGTTGTGGCCGTGGCAACCCTGGTTCGAATCCAGGTCACAGCAGATTTTGCTTTTACTGGATTGAGTGATGCAAAGCTGTTCTGTTGCTAGAGTCGAACACAATGTCCGATATCGGCCTTTCAAATCAATGCTTATCAATTCAGGTAAAAGTTGCAGATGATCAACAGCATGAATCGATGCAAATTTTTATTGTCGCAATCTCAATAGTGGGTTTATTACATATATAATTG
Source organism: Clavelina lepadiformis (assembly GCF_947623445.1). NCBI lineage: Eukaryota > Metazoa > Chordata > Ascidiacea > Aplousobranchia > Clavelinidae > Clavelina > Clavelina lepadiformis. The sequence continues at coordinate 3,956,770 of NC_135248.1, read as the reverse complement.
ATAACTTAATCAAAACATGAGTATAGTGGAACTGCGTGTTTATGAAACATTAAAATTATGTAGTTTGTTTGAACTACTAACACAACATACAATCTCAACAAATAACAGTATTTTCAAATGCTACCAATTTATAGCTTTTGTGTTGATAAGTTTTCTGAATACTACTATAATGTTGTATGAACTGAGTAACAAAAAGGTCAAAATACGATTGAAAAATTACATTGGAGTTTACATAAAATATGTTATATTGCGTGTGACATTCTACATTTAACTGGGTTGCTTAGTTGGTAAATTTTAAAAAAGGGTAAAATTGATGTAAACTAGAAAGCTAATATTGACTCATTCAGCAGAGTGGCGCAGCGGAAGCGTGCTGGGCCCATAACCCAGAGGTCGAAGGATCGAAACCATCCTCTGCTACTTATCCAGCTGTGATCGTATAGTGGTTAGTACTCCACGTTGTGGCCGTGGCAACCCTGGTTCGAATCCAGGTCACAGCAGATTTTGCTTTTACTGGATTGAGTGATGCAAAGCTGTTCTGTTGCTAGAGTCGAACACAATGTCCGATATCGGCCTTTCAAATCAATGCTTATCAATTCAGGTAAAAGTTGCAGATGATCAACAGCATGAATCGATGCAAATTTTTATTGTTGCAATCTCAATAGTGGGTTTATTACATATATAATTGATAACTTAATCAAAACATGAGCAGTGGAACTGCGTGTTTATGAAACATTAAAGTTATGTAGTTTGTTTGAACTACTAACACAACATACAATCTACACAAATAACAGTATTTTCAAATGCTACCAATTTATAGCTTTTGTGTTGATAAGTTTTCTGAATACTACTATAATGTTGTATGAACTGAGTAAAAAAAAAGTCAAAATACGATTGAATAATTACATTGGGATTTACATAAAATATGGTATATTGCGTGTGACAATTTACATTTAACTGGGTTGCTTAGTTGGTAAATTTTAAAAAAGGCTAAATTGATGTAAACTAGAAAGCTAATATTCACTCATTCAGCAGAGTGGCGCAGCGGAAGCGTGCTGGGCCCATAACCCAGAGGTCGAAGGATCGAAACCATCCTCTGCTACTTATCCAGCTGTGATCGTATAGTGGTTAGTACTCCACGTTGTGGCCGTGGCAACCCTGGTTCGAATCCAGGTCACAGCAGATTTTGCTTTTACTGGATTGAGTGATGCAAAGCTGTTCTGTTGCTAGAGTCGAACACAATGTCAGATATCGGCCTTTCAAATCAATGCTTATCAATTCAGGTAAAAGTTGCAGATGATCAACAGCATGAATCGATGCAAATTTTTATTGTCGCAATCTCAATAGTGGGTTTATTACATATATAATTGATAATTTAATCAAAACATGAGTAGTGGAATTGCGTGTTTATAAAACATTAAAGTTATGTATTTATGTAGTTTGTTTGAACTACTAACACAACATACAATCTACACAAATAACAGCATTTTCAAATGCTACCAATTTATAGCTTTTGTGTTGATAAGTTTTCTGAATACTACTATAATGTTGTATGAACTGAGTAACTAAAAGGACAAAATACGATTGAAAAATTACATTGGGGTTTACATCAATATGTTATATTGCGTGTGACATTCTACATTTAACTGGGTTGCTTAGTTGGTAAATTTTAAAAAAGGGTAAAATTGATGTAAACTATAAAGCTAATATTCACTCATTCAGCAGAGTGGCGCAGCGGAAGCGTGCTGGGCCCATAACCCAGAGGTCGATGGATCGAAACCATCCTCTGCTACTTATCCAGCTATGATCGTATAGTGGTTAGTACTCCACGTTGTGGCCGTGGCAACCCTGGTTCGAATCCAGGTCACAGCAGATTTTGCTTTTACTGGATTGAGTGATGCAAAGCTGTTCTGTTGCTAGAGTCGAACACAATGTCCGATATCGGCCTTTCAAATCAATGCTTATCAATTCAGGTAAAAGTTGCAGATGATCAACAGCATGAATCGATGCAAATTTTTATTGTCGCAATCTCAATAGTGGGTTTATTACATATATAATTGATAACTTAATCAAAACATGAGTATAGTGGAACTGCGTGTTTATGAAACATTAAAGTTATGTAGTTTGTTTGAATTACTAACACAACATACAATCTACACAAATAACACTATTTTTAAATGCTACCAATTTATAGCTTTTGTATTGATAAGTTTTCTGAATACTACTATAATGTTGTATGAACTGAGTAACAAAAAGGTCAAAATACGATTGAAAAATTACATTGGGGTTTACATCAATATGTTATATTGCGTGTGACATTCTACATTTAACTGGGTTGCTTAGTTGGTAAATTTTAAAAAAGGGTAAAATTGATGTAAATTAGAAAGCTAATATTCACTCATTCAGCAGAGTGGCGCAGCGGAAGCGTGCTGGGCCCATAACCCAGAGGTCGAAGGATCGAAACCATCCTCTGCTACTTATCCAGCTGTGATCGTATAGTGGTTAGTACTCCACGTTGTGGCCGTGGCAACCCTGGTTCGAATCCAGGTCACAGCAGATTTTGCTTTTACTGGATTGAGTGATGCAAAGCTGTTCTGTTGCTAGAGTCGAACACAATGTCCGATATCGGCCTTTCAAATCAATGCTTATCAATTCAGGTAAAAGTTGCAGATGATCAACAGCATGAATCGATGCAAATTTTTATTGTTGCAATCTCAATAGTGGGTTTATTACATATATAATTGATAACTTAATCAAAACATGAGTAGTGGAACTGCGTGTTTATGAAACATTAAAGTTATGTAGTTTGTTTGAACTACTAACACAACATACAATCTACACAAATAACAGTATTTTCAAATGCTACCAATTTATAGCTTTTGTGTTGATAAGTTTTCTGAATACTACTATAATGTTGTATGAAATGAGTAAAAAAAAAGTCAAAATACGATTGAATAATTACATTGGGGTTTACATAAAATATGGTATATTGCGTGTGACATTTTACATTTAACTGGGTTGCTTAGTTGGTAAATTTTAAAAAAGGCTAAATTGATGTAAACTAGAAAGCTAATATTCACTCATTCAGCAGAGTGGCGCAGCGGAAGCGTGCTGGGCCCATAACCCAGAGGTCGAAGGATCGAAACCATCCTCTGCTACTTATCCAGCTGTGATCGTATAGTGGTTAGTACTCCACGTTGTGGCCGTGGCAACCCTGGTTCGAATCCAGGTCACAGCAGATTTTGCTTTTACTGGATTGAGTGATGCAAAGCTGTTCTGTTGCTAGAGTCGAACACAATGTCCGATATCGGCCTTTCAAATCAATGCTTAACAATTCAGGTAAAAGTTGCAGATGATAAACAGCATGAATCGATGCAAATTTTTATTGTCGCAATCTCAATAGTGGGTTTATTACATATATAATTGATAATTTAATCAAAACATGAGTAGTGGAACTGCGTGTTTATAAAACATTAAAGTTATGTATTTATGTAGTTTGTTTGAACTACTAACACAACATACAATCTACACAAATAACAGTATTTTCAAATGCTACCAATTTATAGCTTTTGTGTTGATAAGTTTTCTGAATACTACTATAATGTTGTATGAACTGAGTAACAAAAAGGACAAAATACGATTGAAAAATTACATTGGGGTTTACATCAATATGTTATATTGCGTGTGACATTCTACATTTAACTGGGTTGCTTAGTTGGTAAATTTTAAAAAAGGGTAAAATTGATGTAAACTAGAAAGCTAATATTCACTCATTCAGCAGAGTGGCGCAGCGGAAGCGTGCTGGGCCCATAACCCAGAGGTCGATGGATCGAAACCATCCTCTGCTACTTATCCAGCTATGATCGTATAGTGGTTAGTACTCCACGTTGTGGCCGTGGCAACCCTGGTTCGAATCCAGGTCACAGCAGATTTTGCTTTTACTGGATTGAGTGATGCAAAGCTGTTCTGTTGCTAGAGTCGAACACAATGTCAGATATCGGCCTTTCAAATCAATGCTTATCAATTCAGCTAAAAGTTGCAAATGATCAACAGCATCAATCGATGCAAATTTTTATTGTCGCAATCTCAATAGTGGGTTTATTACATATATAATTGATAACTTAATCAAAACATGAGTATAGTGGAACTGCGTGTTTATGAAACATTAAAGTTATGTAGTTTGTTTGAACTACTAACACAACATACAATCTACACAAATAACAGTATTTTCAAATGCTACCAATTTATAGCTTTTGTGTTGATAAGTTTTCTGAATACTACTATAATGTTGTATGAACTGAGTAACAAAAAGGTCAAAATACGATTGAAAAATTACATTGGAGTTTACATAGAATATGTTATATTGCGTGTGACATTCTACATTTAACTGGGTTGCTTAGTTGGTAAATTTAAAAAAAGGCTAAATTGATGTAAACTAGAAAGCTAATATTCACTCATTCAGCAGAGTGGCGCAGCGGAAGCGTGCTGGGCCCATAACCCAGAGGTCGAAGGATCGAAACCATCCTCTGCTACTTATCCAGCTGTGATCGTATAGTGGTTAGTACTCCACGTTGTGGCCGTGGCAACCCTGGTTCGAATCCAGGTCACAGCAGATTTTGCTTTTACTGGATTGAGTGATGCAAAGCTGTTCTGTTGCTAGAGTCGAACACAATGTCCGATATCGGCCTTTCAAATCAATGCTTATCAATTCAGGTAAAAGTTGCAGATGATCAACAGCATGAATCGATGCAAATTTTTATTGTCGCAATCTCAATAGTGGGTTTATTACATATATAATTGATAATTTAATCAAAACATGAGTAGTGGAACTGCGTGTTTATAAAATATTAAAGTTATGTATTTATGTAGTTTGTTTGAACTACTAACACAACATACAATCTACACAAATAACAGTATTTTCAAATGCTACCAATTTATAGCTTTTGTGTTGATAAGTTTTCTGAATACTACTATAATGTTGTATGAACTGAGTAACAAAAAGGTCAAAATACGATTGAATAATTGAAAACATTGGAAATAATTGAAACATTGGGGTTTACATCAATATGTTATATTGCGTGTGACATTCTACATTTAACTGGGTTGCTTAGTTGGTAAATCTTAGTTGATTTTGCTTTTCCTGGATTGAGTGATGCAAAGCTGTTCTGTTGCTAGAGTCGAACACAATGTCCGATATCGGCCTTTCAAATCAATGCTTATCAATTCAGGTAAAAGTTGCAGATGATCAACAGCATGAATCGATGCAAATTTTTATTGTCGCAATTTCAATAATGGGTTTATTACATATATAATTGATAATTTAATCAAAACATGAGTAGTGGAACTGCGTGTTTATGAAACATTAAAGTTATGTATTTATGTATTTATGTAGTTTGTTTGAACTACTAACACAACACACAATCTCAACAAATAACAGTATTTTCAAATGCTACCAATTTATAGCTTTTGTGTTGATAAGTTTTCTGAATACTACTATAATGTTGTATGAACTGAGTAACAAAAAGGACAAAATACGATAGAAAAATTACATTGGGGTTTACATCAATATGTTATATTGCGTGTGACATTCTACATTTAACTGGGTTGCTTAGTTGGTAAATTTTAAAAAAGGGTAAAATTGATGTAAACTAGAAAGCTAATATTCACTCATTCAGCAGAGTGGCGCAGCGGAAGCGTGCTCGGCCCATAACCCAGAGGTCGATGGATCGAAACCATCCTCTGCTACTTATCCAGCTGTGATCGTATAGTGGTTAGTACTCCACGTTGTGGCCGTGGCAACCCTGGTTCGAATCCAGGTCACAGCAGATTTTGCTTTTACTGGATTGAGTGATGCAAAGCTGTTCTGTTGCTAGAGTCGAAAACAATGTCCGATATCGGCCTTTCAAATCAATGCTTATCAATTCAGGTAAAAGTTGCAGATGATCAACAGCATGAATCGATGCAAATTTTTATTGTCGCAATCTCAATAGTGGGTTTATTACATATATAATTGATAACTTAATCAAAACATGAGTATAGTGGAACTGCGTGTTTATGAAACATTAACACTAGAACGGCCGGAAAACAAGTTTACCTCTAACGGCCGATGGTGTCGAAAACGACACCATCCTTAAAAATGTACTTTTTGATTTAATTTAGCGAAAAACTCAAAACTAAATACTTCCGTAATGAATTTAGGATGTATTTTGCTTGTTCAGTAGAAACAAAAACTAACATATCTACCGCAATTCGACCTTTGATGACGTTGCACACATTTGTAAGAAACGAAAAAAAAACAATATTTATCAGTTGAAACATAAACAATCATTATTCTGATGGTAGGTATCTTAACAAAACGCTAACTATTGCAGAAAAAGCTCATATGTTTCCCACACACAATGTGATAAGTCTTTAGAGTTTACAGCAGGACCCATGTTGATCTATTTACGTCGTGCAGTTTTTGCATTGTGTAAGTTTCCAGTCGCCGTTACCACACAATCCGCAAGTTGGCCTGTTGCAGTGACTTAAACTGTAATTATATAATTTTACGACTTTCTTCCGCACATTTCCTTCGCTTTCCAGATGTTCTTCTCTGCGCTGGGTTCACTTCTCTTTGGACCACCTGCTTCCGCTTCACCGCGTAAGCATCCGTCAACCCCTCCGTAAGCTGGAGTATGAAGCTTCGTCGGCCGATTTTGCTACCGAAACATTTTCTGTGCAGAATCCAGGAATTTAGCTCTACTATGTACAGTAGTTTTGTCCTAACAGCCAAAGGTCATCGTCTACTTGATGCATGAGTTGTGTATTTTCTCGCCGTTTGGTCGAAAACGTCCACGCCTACCTTGTTTTGTTTTGGCCTACACTACAGTTTATAGCCTAGCTCTGCTAATAGCGTATGGCATACAATCCATACGTTGCACAAAAACTGTCGTGTGAATTTTACAGTTCGCCTTCGCTGCAAAGCAAAGCGAGTTTGTATTGTGCAAATGTACATGGACAAAGTACGTTTAGGATATCATAAACTCTCCGTAAAAGCTGTATCTAAATTAGATAAACAATCACTTGAAAAGATAAAACTGGGCTAATCTCAAGTATATGTTAGTTGCAAGTGCAATCGTGCGAAGTAAAAAAATGTTGTAGTTTACTGGACCTCTAAAACCATCTTGGTGTCGATTTCGACACCTCGGCCGTTGAAGGTATAACAGGTTGTAAAAAATAAATCGAAAATCAAATTTCGGTAAATATTACTTATACATACTCTTTCAAGAAAGTTAGGAAGCTACTGAAAATTTTATATCGTTGCAACTGCTTTTACTAAAAAAAAATATACATCAAAATTCAAAAAGTGTCGATTTCGACACCTCGGCCGTTCTAGTGTTAAAGTTATGTAGTTTGTTTGAACTACTAACACAACATACAATCTCAACAAAGAACAGTATTTTTAAATGCTACCAATTTATAGCTTTTGTATTGATAAGTTTTCTGAATACTACTATAATGTTGTATGAACTGAGTAACCAAAAGGTCAAAATACGATTGAAAAATTACATTGGGGTTTACATCAATATGTTATATTGCGTGTGACATTCTACATTTAACTGGGTTGCTTAGTTGGTAAATTTTAAAAAAGGCTAAATTGATGTAAACTAGAAAGCTAATATTCACTCATTCAGCAGAGTGGCGCAGCGGAAGCGTGCTGGGCCCATAACCCAGAGGTCGAAGGATCGAAACCATCCTCTGCTACTTATCCAGCTGTGATCGTATAGTGGTTAGTACTCCACGTTGTGGCCGTGGCAACCCTGGTTCGAATCCAGGTCACAGCAGATTTTGCTTTTACTGGATTGAGTGATGCAAAGCTGTTCTGTTGCTAGAGTCGAACACAATGTCCGATATCGGCCTTTCAAATCAATGCTTATCAATTAAGGTAAAAGTTGCAGATGATCAACAGCATGAATCGATGCAAATTTTTATTGTCGCAATCTCAATAGTGGGTTTATTACATATATAATTGATAACTTAATCAAAACATGAGTAGTGGAACTGCGTGTTTATGAAACATTAAAGTTATGTATTTATGTAGTTTGTTTGAACTACTAACACAACATACAATCTACACATATAACAGTATTTTCAAATGCTACCAATTTATAGCTTTTGTGTTGATAAGTTTTCTGAATACTACTATAATGTTGTATGAACTGAGTAACAAAAAGGTCAAAATACGATTGAAAAATTACATTGGAGTTTACATAAAATATGTTATATTGCGTGTGACATTCTACATTTAACTGGGTTGCTTAGTTGGTAAATTTTAAAAAAGGGTAAAATTGATGTAAACTAGAAAGCTAATATTGACTCATTCAGCAGAGTGGCGCAGCGGAAGCGTGCTGGGCCCATAACCCAGAGGTCGAAGGATCGAAACCATCCTCTGCTACTTATCCAGCTGTGATCGTATAGTGGTTAGTACTCCACGTTGTGGCCGTGGCAACCCTGGTTCGAATCCAGGTCACAGCAGATTTTGCTTTTACTGGATTGAGTGATGCAAAGCTGTTCTGTTGCTAGAGTCGAACACAATGTCCGATATCGGCCTTTCAAATCAATGCTTATCAATTCAGGTAAAAGTTGCAGATGATCAACAGCATGAATCGATGCAAATTTTTATTGTTGCAATCTCAATAGTGGGTTTATTACATATATAATTGATAACTTAATCAAAACATGAGCAGTGGAACTGCGTGTTTATGAAACATTAAAGTTATGTAGTTTGTTTGAACTACTAACACAACATACAATCTACACAAATAACAGTATTTTCAAATGCTACCAATTTATAGCTTTTGTGTTGATAAGTTTTCTGAATACTACTATAATGTTGTATGAACTGAGTAAAAAAAAAGTCAAAATACGATTGAATAATTACATTGGGATTTACATAAAATATGGTATATTGCGTGTGACAATTTACATTTAACTGGGTTGCTTAGTTGGTAAATTTTAAAAAAGGCTAAATTGATGTAAACTAGAAAGCTAATATTCACTCATTCAGCAGAGTGGCGCAGCGGAAGCGTGCTGGGCCCATAACCCAGAGGTCGAAGGATCGAAACCATCCTCTGCTACTTATCCAGCTGTGATCGTATAGTGGTTAGTACTCCACGTTGTGGCCGTGGCAACCCTGGTTCGAATCCAGGTCACAGCAGATTTTGCTTTTACTGGATTGAGTGATGCAAAGCTGTTCTGTTGCTAGAGTCGAACACAATGTCAGATATCGGCCTTTCAAATCAATGCTTATCAATTCAGGTAAAAGTTGCAGATGATCAACAGCATGAATCGATGCAAATTTTTATTGTCGCAATCTCAATAGTGGGTTTATTACATATATAATTGATAATTTAATCAAAAAATGAGTAGTGGAATTGCGTGTTTATAAAACATTAAAGTTATGTATTTATGTAGTTTGTTTGAACTACTAACACAACATACAATCTACACAAATAACAGCATTTTCAAATGCTACCAATTTATAGCTTTTGTGTTGATAAGTTTTCTGAATACTACTATAATGTTGTATGAACTGAGTAACTAAAAGGACAAAATACGATTGAAAAATTACATTGGGGTTTACATCAATATGTTATATTGCGTGTGACATTCTACATTTAACTGGGTTGCTTAGTTGGTAAATTTTAAAAAAGGGTAAAATTGATGTAAACTAGAAAGCTAATATTCACTCATTCAGCAGAGTGGCGCAGCGGAAGCGTGCTGGGCCCATAACCCAGAGGTCGAAGGATCGAAACCATCCTCTGCTACTTATCCAGCTGTGATCGTATAGTGGTTAGTACTCCACGTTGTGGCCGTGGCAACCCTGGTTCGAATCCAGGTCACAGCAGATTTTGCTTTTACTGGATTGAGTGATGCAAAGCTGTTCTGTTGCTAGAGTCGAACACAATGTCCGATATCGGCCTTTCAAATCAATGCTTATCAATTCAGGTAAAAGTTGCAGATGATCAACAGCATGAATCGATGCAAATTTTTATTGTTGCAATCTCAATAGTGGGTTTATTACATATATAATTGATAACTTAATCAAAACATGAGCAGTGGAACTGCGTGTTTATGAAACATTAAAGTTATGTAGTTTGTTTGAACTACTAACACAACATACAATCTACACAAATAACAGTATTTTCAAATGCTACCAATTTATAGCTTTTGTGTTGATAAGTTTTCTGAATACTACTATAATGTTGTATGAACTGAGTAAAAAAAAAGTCAAAATACGATTGAATAATTACATTGGGATTTACATAAAATATGGTATATTGCGTGTGACAATTTACATTTAACTGGGTTGCTTAGTTGGTAAATTTTAAAAAAGGCTAAATTGATGTAAACTAGAAAGCTAATATTCACTCATTCAGCAGAGTGGCGCAGCGGAAGCGTGCTGGGCCCATAACCCAGAGGTCGAAGGATCGAAACCATCCTCTGCTACTTATCCAGCTGTGATCGTATAGTGGTTAGTACTCCACGTTGTGGCCGTGGCAACCCTGGTTCGAATCCAGGTCACAGCAGATTTTGCTTTTACTGGATTGAGTGATGCAAAGCTGTTCTGTTGCTAGAGTCGAACACAATGTCAGATATCGGCCTTTCAAATCAATGCTTATCAATTCAGGTAAAAGTTGCAGATGATCAACAGCATGAATCGATGCAAATTTTTATTGTCGCAATCTCAATAGTGGGTTTATTACATATATAATTGATAATTTAATCAAAACATGAGTAGTGGAATTGCGTGTTTATAAAACATTAAAGTTATGTATTTATGTAGTTTGTTTGAACTACTAACACAACATACAATCTACACAAATAACACTATTTTTAAATCCTACCAATTTATAGCTTTTGTATTGATAAGTTTTCTGAATACTACTATAATGTTGTATGAACTGAGTAACAAAAAGGTCAAAATACGATTGAAAAATTACATTGGGGTTTACATCAATATGTTATATTGCGTGTGACATTCTACATTTAACTGGGTTGCTTAGTTGGTAAATTTTAAAAAAGGGTAAAATTGATGTAAACTAGAAAGCTAATATTGACTCATTCAGCAGAGTGGCGCAGCGGAAGCGTGCTGGGCCCATAACCCAGAGGTCGAAGGATCGAAACCATCCTCTGCTACTTATCCAGCTGTGATCGTATAGTGGTTAGTACTCCACGTTGTGGCCGTGGCAACCCTGGTTCGAATCCAGGTCACAGCAGATTTTGCTTTTACTGGATTGAGTGATGCAAAGCTGTTCTGTTGCTAGAGTCGAACACAATGTCCGATATCGGCCTTTCAAATCAATGCTTATCAATTCAGGTAAAAGTTGCAGATGATCAACAGCATGAATCGATGCAAATTTTTATTGTTGCAATCTCAATAGTGGGTTTATTACATATATAATTGATAACTTAATCAAAACATGAGTAGTGGAACTGCGTGTTTATGAAACATTAAAGTTATGTAGTTTGTTTGAACTACTAACACAACATACAATCTACACAAATAACAGTATTTTCAAATGCTACCAATTTATAGCTTTTGTGTTGATAAGTTTTCTGAATACTACTATAATGTTGTATGAAATGAGTAAAAAAAAAGTCAAAATACGATTGAATAATTACATTGGGGTTTACATAAAATATGGTATATTGCGTGTGACATTTTACATTTAACTGGGTTGCTTAGTTGGTAAATTTTAAAAAAGGCTAAATTGATGTAAACTAGAAAGCTAATATTCACTCATTCAGCAGAGTGGCGCAGCGGAAGCGTGCTGGGCCCATAACCCAGAGGTCGAAGGATCGAAACCATCCTCTGCTACTTATCCAGCTGTGATCGTATAGTGGTTAGTACTCCACGTTGTGGCCGTGGCAACCCTGGTTCGAATCCAGGTCACAGCAGATTTTGCTTTTACTGGATTGAGTGATGCAAAGCTGTTCTGTTGCTAGAGTCGAACACAATGTCCGATATCGGCCTTTCAAATCAATGCTTATCAATTCAGGTAAAAGTTGCAGATGATCAACAGCATGAATCGATGCAAATTTTTATTGTCGCAATCTCAATAGTGGGTTTGTTACATATATAATTGATAACTTAATCAAAACATGAGTATAGTGGAACTGCGTGTTTATGAAACATTAAAGTTATGTAGTTTGTTTGAATTACTAACACAACATACAATCTACACAAATAACACTATTTTTAAATGCTACCAATTTATAGCTTTTGTATTGATAAGTTTTCTGAATACTACTATAATGTTGTATGAACTGAGTAACAAAAAGGTCAAAATACGATTGAAAAATTACATTGGGGTTTACATCAATATGTTATATTGCGTGTGACATTCTACATTTAACTGGGTTGCTTAGTTGGTAAATTTTAAAAAAGGGTAAAATTGATGTAAACTAGAAAGCTAATATTCACTCATTCAGCAGAGTGGCGCAGCGGAAGCGTGCTGGGCCCATAACCCAGAGGTCGAAGGATCGAAACCATCCTCTGCTACTTATCCAGCTGTGATCGTATAGTGGTTAGTACTCCACGTTGTGGCCGTGGCAACCCTGGTTCGAATCCAGGTCACAGCAGATTTTGCTTTTACTGGATTGAGTGATGCAAAGCTGTTCTGTTGCTAGAGTCGAACACAATGTCCGATATCGGCCTTTCAAATCAATGCTTATCAATTCAGGTAAAAGTTGCAGATGATCAACAGCATGAATCGATGCAAATTTTTATTGTTGCAATCTCAATAGTGGGTTTATTACATATATAATTGATAACTTAATCAAAACATGAGTAGTGGAACTGCGTGTTTATGAAACATTAAAGTTATGTAGTTTGTTTGAACTACTAACACAACATACAATCTACACAAATAACAGTATTTTCAAATGCTACCAATTTATAGCTTTTGTGTTGATAAGTTTTCTGAATACTACTATAATGTTGTATGAAATGAGTAAAAAAAAAGTCAAAATACGATTGAATAATTACATTGGGGTTTACATCAATATGTTATATTGCGTGTGACATTCTACATTTAACTGGGTTGCTTAGTTGGTAAATTTTAAAAAAGGGTAAAATTGATGTAAACTAGAAAGCTAATATTCACTCATTCAGCAGAGTGGCGCAGCGGAAGCGTGCTGGGCCCATAACCCAGAGGTCGATGGATCGAAACCATCCTCTGCTACTTATCCAGCTGTGATCGTATAGTGGTTAGTACTCCTCGTTGTGGCCGTGGCAACCCTGGTTCGAATCCAGGTCACAGCAGATTTTGCTTTTACTGGATTGAGTGATGCAAAGCTGTTCTGTTGCTAGAGTCGAACACAATGTCCGATATCGGCCTTTCAAATCAATGCTTATCAATTCAGGTAAAAGTTGCAGATGATCAACAGCATGAATCGATGCAAATTTTTATTGTCGCAATCTCAATAGTGGGTTTATTACATATATAATTGATAATTTAATCAAAACATGAGTAGTGGAACTGCGTGTTTATAAAACATTAAAGTTATGTATTTATGTAGTTTGTTTGAACTACTAACACAACATACAATCTACACAAATAACAGTATTTTCAAATGCTACCAATTTATAGCTTTTGTGTTGATAAGTTTTCTGAATACTACTATAATGTTGTATGAACTGAGTAACAAAAAGGACAAAATACGATTGAAAAATTACATTGGGGTTTACATCAATATGTTATATTGCGTGTGACATTCTACATTTAACTGGGTTGCTTAGTTGGTAAATTTTAAAAAAGGGTAAAATTGATGTAAACTAGAAAGCTAATATTCACTCATTCAGCAGAGTGGCGCAGCGGAAGCGTGCTGGGCCCATAACCCAGAGGTCGATGGATCGAAACCATCCTCTGCTACTTATCCAGCTGTGATCGTATAGTGGTTAGTACTCCACGTTGTGGCCGTGGCAACCCTGGTTCGAATCCAGGTCACAGCAGATTTTGCTTTTACTGGATTGAGTGATGCAAAGCTGTTCTGTTGCTAGAGTCGAAAACAATGTCCGATATCGGCCTTTCAAATCAATGCTTATCAATTCAGGTAAAAGTTGCAGATGATCAACAGCATGAATCGATGCAAATTTTTATTGTCGCAATCTCAATAGTGGGTTTATTACATATATAATTGATAACTTAATCAAAACATGAGTATAGTGGAACTGCGTGTTTATGAAACATTAAAGTTATGTAGTTTGTTTGAACTACTAACACAACATACAATCTCAACAAATAACAGTATTTTTAAATGCTACCAATTTATAGCTTTTGTATTGATAAGTTTTCTGAATACTACTATAATGTTGTATGAACTGAGTAACCAAAAGGTCAAAATACGATTGAAAAATTACATTGGGGTTTACATCAATATGTTATATTGCGTGTGACATTCTACATTTAACTGGGTTGCTTAGTTGCAAAATTTTAAAAAAGGCTAAATTGATGTAAACTAGAAAGCTAATATTCACTCATTCAGCAGAGTGGCGCAGCGGAAGCGTGCTGGGCCCATAACCCAGAGGTCGATGGATCGAAACCATCCTCTGCTACTTATCCAGCTGTGATCGTATAGTGGTTAGTACTCCACGTTGTGGCCGTGGCAACCCTGGTTCGAATCCAGATCACAGCAGATTTTGCTTTTACTGGATTGAGTGATGCAAAGCTGTTCTGTTGCTAGAGTCGAACACAATGTCCGATATCGGCCTTTCAAATCAATGCTTATCAATTTAGGTAAAAGTTGCAGATGATCAACAGCATGAATCGATGCAAATTTTTATTGTCGCAATCTCAATAGTGGGTTTATTACATATATAATTGATAACTTAATCAAAACATGAGTAGTGGAACTGCCTGTTTATGAAACATTAAAGTTATGTATTTATGTAGTTTGTTTGAACTACTAACACAACATACAATCTACACATATAACAGTATTTTCAAATGCTACCAATTTATAGCTTTTGTGTTGATAAGTTTTCTGAATACTACTATAATGTTGTATGAACTGAGTAACAAAAAGGTCAAAATACGATTGAAAAATTACATTGGGGTTTACATCAATATGTTATATTGCGTGTGACACTCTACATTTAACTGGGTTGCTTAGTTGGTAAATTTTAATAAAAGACTAAATTGATGTAAACTAGAAAGCTAGTATTGACTCATTCAGCAAAGCGGCGCAGCGGAAGCGTGCTGGGCCCATAACCCAGAGGTCGATGGATCGAAACCATCCTCTGCTACTTATCCAGCTGTGATCGTATAGTGGTTAGTACTCCACGTGGTGGCCGTAGCAACCCTGGTTCGAATCCAGGTCACAGCAGATTTTGCTTTTACTGGATTGAGTGATGCAAAGCTGTTCTGTTGCTAGAGTCGAACACAATGTCCGATATCGGCCTTTCAAATCAATGCTTATCAATTCAGGTAAAAGTTGCAGATGATCAACAGCATGAATCGATGCAAATTTTTATTGTCGCAATTTCAATAATGGGTTTATTACATATATAATTGATAATTTAATCAAAACATGAGTAGTGGAACTGCGTGTTTATGAAACATTAAAGTTATGTATTTATGTAGTTTGTTTGAACTACTAACACAACATACAATCTCAACAAATAACAGTATTTTCAAATGCTACCAATTTATAGCTTTTGTATTGATAAGTTTTCTGAATACTACCATAATGTTGTATGAACTGAGTAACAAAAAGATCAAAATATGATTGAAAAATTACACTGGGGTTTACATCAATATGTTATATTGCGTGTGACATTCTACATTTAACTGGGTTGCTTAGTTGGTAAATTTTAAAAAAGGGTAAAATTGATGTAAACTAGAAAGCTAATATTCACTCATTCTGCAGAGTGGCGCAGCGGAAGCGTGCTGGGCCCATAACCCAGAGGTCAATGGATCGAAACCATCCTCTGCTACTTATCCAGCTGTGATCGTATAGTGGTTAGTACTCAACGTTGTGGCCGTGACAACCCTGGTTCGAATCCAGGTCACAGCAGATTTTGCTTTTACTGGATTGAGTGATGCAAAGCTGTTCTGTTGCTAGAGTCGAACACAATGTCCGATGTCGGCCTTTCAAATCAATGCTTATCAATTCAGGTAAAAGTTGCAGATGATCAACAGCATGAATCGATGCAAATTTTTATTGTCGCAATCTCAATAGTGGGTTTATTACATATATAATTGATAACTTAATCAAAACATGACTATAGTGGAACTGCGTGTTTATGAAACATTAAAGTTATGTAGTTTGTTTGAACTACTAACACAACATACAATCTCAACAAATAACAGTATTTTCAAATGCTACCAATTTATAGCTTTTGTGTTGATAAGTTTTCTGAATACTACTATAATGTTGTATGAACTGAGTAATAAAAAGGTCAAAATACGATTGAAAAATTACATTGGGGTTTACATCAATATGTTATATTGCATGTGACATTCTACATTTAACTGGGTTGCTTAGTTGGTAAATTTTAAAAAGGCTAAATTGATGTAAACTAGAAAGCTAATATTCACTCATTCAGCAGAGTGGCGCAGCGGAAGCGTGCTGGGCCCATAACCCAGAGGTCGATGGATCGAAACCATCCTCTGCTACTTATCCAGCTGTGATCGTATAGTGGTTAGTACTCCACGTTGTGGCCGTGGCAACCCTGGTTCGAATCCAGGTCACAGCAGATTTTGCTTTTACTGGATTGAGTGATGCAAAGCTGTTCTGTTGCTAGAGTCGAACACAATGTCCGATATCGGGTTCCAAATCAATGCTTATCAATTCAGGTAAAAGTTGCAGATGATCAACAGCATGAATCGATGCAAATTTTTATTGTCGCAATCTCAATAGTGGGTTTATTACATATATAATTGATAACTTAATCAAAACATGAGTATAGTGGAACTGCGTGTTTATGAAACATTAAAGTTATGTAGTTTGTTTGAACTACTAACACAACATACAATCTCAACAAATAACAGTATTTTCAAATGCTACCAATTTATAGCTTTTGTGTTGATAAGTTTTCTGAATACTACTATAATGTTGTATGAACTGAGTAACAAAAAGGTCAAAATACGATTGAAAAATTACATTGGGGTTTACATCAATATGTTATATTGCATGTGACATTCTACATTTAACTGGGTTGCTTAGTTGGTAAATTTTAAAAAAGGCTAAATTGATGTAAACTAGAAAGCTAATATTCACTCATTCAGCAGAGTGGCGCAGCGGAAGCGTGCTGGGCCCATAACCCAGAGGTCGAAGGATCGAAACCATCCTCTGCTACTTATCCAGCTGTGATCGTATGGTGGTTAGTACTCCATGTTGTGGCCGTAGCAACCCTGGTTCGAATCCAGGTCACAGCAGATTTTGCTTTTACTGGATTGAGTGATGCAAAGCTGTTCTGTTGCTAGAGTCGAACACAATGTCCGATATCGGCCTTTCAAATCAATGCTTATCAATTCAGGTAAAAGTTGCAGATGATCAACAGCATGAATCGATGCAAATTTTTATTGTCGCAATTTGAAAAGTGGGTTTATTACATATATAATTGATAATTTAATCAAAACATGAGTAGTGGAACTGCGTGTTTATAAAACATTAAAATTATGTAGTTTGTTTGAACTACTAACACAACATACAATCTACACAAACAACAGTATTTTCAAATGCTACCAATTTATAGCTTTTGTGTTGATAAGTTTTCTGAATACTACTATAATGTTGTATGAACTGAGTAACAAAAAGATCAAAATACGATTGAATAATTACATTGGGGTTTACATCAATATGTTATATTGCGTGTGACATTCTACATTTAACTGGGTTGCTTAGTTGGTAAATCTTAGTTGATTTTGCTTTTACTGGATTGAGTGATGCAAAGCTGTTCTGTTGCTAGAGTCGAACACAATGTCCGATATCGGCCTTCCAAATCAATGCTTATCAATTCAGATAAAAGTTGCAGATGATCAACAGCATGAATCGATGCAAATTTTTATTGTCGCAATCTCAATAGTGGGTTTATTACATATATAATTGATAACTTAATCAAAACATGAGTATAGTGGAACTGCGTGTTTATGAAACATTAAAGTTATGGAGTTTGTTTGAACTACTAACACAACATACAATCTCAACAAATAACAGTATTTTCAAATGCTACCAATTTATAGCTTTTGTGTTGATAAGTTTTCTGAATACTACTATAATGTTGTATGAACTGAGTAACAAAAAGGTCAAAATATGATTGAAAAATTACATTGGGGTTTACATCAATATGTTATATTGCGTGTGACATTCTACATTTAACTGGGTTGCTTAGTTGGTAAATTTTAAACAAGGGTAAAATTGATGTAAACTAGAAAGCTAATATTGACTCATTCAGCAGAGTGGCGCAGCGGAAGCGTGCTGGGCCCATAACCCAGAGGTCGAAGGATCGAAACCATCCTCTGCTACTTATCCAGCTGTGATCGTATAGTGGTAAGTACTCCACGTTGTGGCCGTGGCAACCCTGGTTCGAATCCAGGTCACAGCAGGTTTTGCTTTTACTGGTATGAGTGATGCAAAGCTGTTCTGTTGCTAGAGTCGAACACAATGTCCGATGTCGGCCTTTCAAATCAATGCTTATCAATTCAGGTAAAAGTTGCAGATGATCAACAGCATGAATCGATGCAAATTTTTATTGTCGCAATCTCAATAGTGGGTTTATTACATATATAATTGATAACTTAATCAACACATGAGTAGTGGAATTGCGTGTTTACGAAACATTAAAGTTATGTAGTTTGTTTGAATTACTAACACAACATACAATCTACAAAAATAACAGTATTTTCAAATGCTACCAATTTATAGCTTTTGTGTTGATAAGTTTTCTGAATACTACTATAATGTTGTATGAACTGAGTAACAAAAAAGTCAAAATACGATTGAATAATTGAAAACATTGGAAATAATTGAAACATTGGGGTTTACATCAATATGTTATATTGCGTGTGACATTCTACATTTAACTGGGTTGCTTAGTTGGTAAATCTTAGTTGATTTTGCTTTTACTGGATTGAGTGATGCAAAGCTGTTCTGTTGCTAGAGTCGAACACAATGTCCGATATCGGCCTTTCAAATCAATGCTTATCAATTCAGGTAAAAGTTGCAGATGATCAACAGCATGAATCGATGCAAATTTTTATTGACGCAAATTCAATAATGGGTTTATTACATATATAATTGATAATTTAATCAAAAAATGAGCATTGGAACTGCGTGTTTATAAAACATTAAAGTTATGTATTTATGTAGTTTGTTTGAACTACTAACACAACATACAATCTCAACAAATAACAGTATTTTCAAATGCTACCAATTTATAGCTTTTGTGTTGATAAGTTTTCTGAATACTACTTTAATGTTGTATGAACTGAGTAACAAAAAGGTCAAAATACGATTGAAAAATTACACTGGGGTTTACATCAATATGTTATATTGCGAGTGACATTCTACATTTAACTGGGATGCTTAGTTGGTAAATTTTGAAAAAGGGTAAAATTGATGTAAACTAGAAAGCTAATATTCACTCATTCAGCAGAGAGGCGCAGCGGAAGCTTGCTGGGCCCATAACCCAGAGGTCGATGGATCGAAACCATCCTCTGCTACTTATCCAGCTGTGATCGTATAGTGGTTAGTACTCCACGTTTTGGCTGTGGCAACCCTGGTTCGAATCCAGGTCACAGCAGATTTTGCTTTTACTGGTATGAGTGATGCAAAGCTGTTCTGTTGCTAGAGTCGAACACAATGTCCGATATCGGCCTTTGAAATCAATGCTTATCAATTCAGGTAAAAGTTGCAGATGATCAACAGCATGAATCGATGCAAATTTTTATTGTCGCAATCTCAATAGTGGGTTTATTACATATATAATTGATAACTTAATCAACACATGAGTAGTGGAACTGCGTGTTTACGAAACATTAAAGTTATGTAGTTTGTTTGAATTACTAACACAACATACAATCTACACAAATAACAGTATTTTCAAATGCTACCAATTTATAGCTTTTGTGTTGATAAGTTTTCTAAATACTACTATAATGTTGTATGAACTGAGTAACAAAAAAGTCAAAATACGATTGAAAAATTACATTGGGGTTTACATCAATATGTTATATTGCGTGTGATATTCTACATTTAACTGGGTTGCTTAGTTGGTAAATCTTAGTTGATTTTGCTTTTACTGGATTGAGTGATGCAAAGCTGTTCTGTTGCTAGAGTCGAACACAATGTCCGATATCGGCCTTTCAAATCAATGCTTATCAATTCAGATAAAAGTTGCAGATGATCAACAGCATGAATCGATGCAAATTTTTATTGCCGCAATTTCAAGAATGGGTTTATTACATATATAATTGATAATTTAATCAAAACATGAGTATAGTGGAACTGCGTGTTTATGAAACATTAAAGTTATGTAGTTTGTTTGAACTACTAACACAACATACAATCTCAACAAATAACAGTATTTTCAAATGCTACCAATTTATAGCTTTTGTATTGATAAGTTTTCTGAATACTACTATAATGTTGTATGAACTGAGTAACAAAAAGGTCAAAATACGTTTGAAAAGTTACACTGGGGTTTACATCAATATGTTATATTGCGTGTGACACTCTTCATTTAACTGGGTTGCTTAGTTGGTAAATTTTAATAAAAGGCTAAATTGATGTAAAGTAGAAAGCTAATATTGACTCATTCAGCAGAGTGTCGCAGCGGAAGCGTGCTGGGTCGATGGATCGAAACCATCGGTCGATGGTCGATGGATCGAAACCCAGAGGTCGATGGATCGAAACCATCCTCTGCTACTTATCAAGCTGTGATCGTATAGTGGTTAGTACTCCACGTTGTGGCCGTGGTAACCCTGATTCGAATCCAGATTACAGCAGATTTTGCTTTTACTGGATTGAGTGATGCAAAGCTGTTCTGTTGCTAGAGTCGAAAACAATGTCCGATAACGGCCTTTCAAATTAATGCTTATCAATTCAGGTAAAAGTTGCAGATGATCAACAGCATGAATCGATGCAAATTTTTATTGTCGCAATCTCAATAGTGGGTTTATTACATATATAATTGATAACTTAATCAAAACATGAGTAGTGGAACTGCGTGTTTATGAAGCATTAAAGTTATGTAGTTTGTTTGAACTACTAACACAACATACAATCTACACAAATAACAGTATTTTCAAATGCTACCAATTTATAGCTTTTGTGTTGATAAGTTTTCTGAATACTACTATAATGTTGTATGAACTGAGTAACAAAAAAGTCAAAATACGATTGAATAATTACATTGGGGTTTACATCAATATGTTATATTGCGTGTGACATTCTACATTTAACTGGGTTGCTTAGTTGGTAAATCTTAGTTGATTTTGCTTTTACTAGATTGAGTGATGCAAAGCTGTTCTGTTGCTAGAGTCGAACACATTGTCCGATATCGGCCTTTCATATCAATGCTTATCAATTCAGATAAAAGTTGCAGATGATCAACAACATGAATCGATGCAAATTTATATTGTCTCAATTTCAAGAATGGGTTTATTACATATATAATTGATAATTTAATCAAAACATGAGTATAGTGGAACTGCGTGTTTATGAAACATTAAAGTTATGTAGTTTGTTTGAACTACTAACACAACATACAATCTCAACAAATAACAGTATTTTCAAATGCTACCAATTTATAGCTTTTGTATTGATAAGTTTTCTGAATACTACTATAATGTTGTATGAACTGAGTAACAAAAAGGTCAAAACACGATTGAAAAGTTACACTGGGGTTTACATCAATATGTTATATTGCGTGTGACACTCTACATTTAACTGGGTTGCTTAGTTGGTAAATTTTAATAAAAGGCTAAATTGATGTAAAGTAGAAAGCTAATATTGACTCATTCAGCAGAGTGGCGTAGCGGAAGCGTGCTGGGCCCATAACCCAGAGGTCGATGGATCGAAACCATCCTCTGCTACTTATCCAGCTATGATCGTATAGTGGTTAGTACTCCACGTTGTGGCCGTGGCAACCCTGATTCGAATCCAGGTCACAGCAGATTTTGCTTTTACTGGATTGAGTGATGCAAAGCTGTTCTGTTGCTAGAGTCGAACACAATGTCCGATAACGGCCTTTCAAATCAATGCTTATCAATTCAGGTAAAAGTTGCAGATGATCAACAGCATGAATCGATGCAAATTTTTATTGTCGCAATCTCAACAGTGGGTTTATTACATATATAATTGATAATTTAATCAACACATGAGTAGTGGAACTGCGTGTTTATGAAACATTAAAGTTATGTAATTTGTTTGAACTACTAACACAACATACAATCTACACAAATAACAGTATTTTCAAATGCTACCAATTTATAGCTTTTGTGTTGATAAGTTTTTTGAAAACTACTATAATGTTGTATGAACTGAGTAACAAAAAGATCAAAATACGATTGAAAAATTACATTGGGGTTTACATCAATATGTTATATTGCGTGTGACATTCTACATTTAACTGGGTTGCTTAGTTGGTAAATCTTAGTTGATTTTGCTTTTACTGGATTGAGTGATGCAAAGCTGTTCTGTTGCTAGAGTCGAACACAATGTCCGATATCGGCCTTTCAAATCAATGCTTATCAATTCAGGTAAAAGTTGCAGATGATCAACAGCATGAATCGATGCAAATTTTTATTGACGCAATTTCAATAATGGGTTTATTACATATATAATTGATAATTTAATCAAAACATGAGTAGTGGAACTGCGTGTTTATAAAACTTTAAAGTTATGTATTTATGTAGTTTGTTTGAACTACTAACACAACATACAATCTCAACAAATAACAGTATTTTCAAATGCTACCAATTTATAGCTTTTGTGTTGATAAGTTTTCTGAATACTACTATAATGTTGTATGAACTGAGTAATAAAAAGGTCAAAATACGATTGAAAAATTACATTGGGGTTTACATCAATATGTTATATTGCATGTGACATTCTACCTTTAACTGGGTTGCTTAGTTGGTAAATTTTAAAAAAGGCTAAATTGATGTAAACTAGAAAGCTAATATTCACTCATTCAGCAGAGTGGCGCAGCGGAAGCGTGCTGGGCCCATAACCCAGAGGTCGATGGATCGAAACCATCCTCTGCTACTTATCCAGCTGTGATTGATAGTGGTTAGTACTCCACGTTGTGGCCGTAGCAACCCTGGTTCGAATCCAGGTCACAGCAGATTTTGCTTTTACTGGATTGAGTGATGCAAAGCTGTTCTGTTGCTAGAGTCGAACACAATGTCCGATATCGGCCTTTCAAATCAATGCTTATCAATTCAGGTAAAAGTTGCAGATGATCAACAGCATGAATCGATGCAAATTTTTATTGTCGCAATCTCAATAGTGGGTTTATTACATATATAATTGATAACTTAATCAACACATGAGTAGTGGAATTGCGTGTTTACGAAACATTAAAGTTATGTAGTTTGTTTGAATTACTAACACAACATACAATCTACACAAATAACAGTATTTTCAAATGCTACCAATTTATAGCTTTTGTGTTGATAAGTTTTCTGAATACTACTATAATGTTGTATGAACTGAGTAACAAAAAGGTCAAAATACGATTGAATAATTGAAAACATTGGAAATAATTGAAACATTGGGGTTTACATCAATATGTTATATTGCGTGTGACATTCTACATTTAACTGGGTTGCTTAGTTGGTAAATCTTAGTTGATTTTGCTTTTCCTGGATTGAGTGATGCAAAGCTGTTCTGTTGCTAGAGTCGAACACAATGTCCGATATCGGCCTTTCAAATCAATGCTTATCAATTCAGGTAAAAGTTGCAGATGATCAACAGCATGAATCGATGCAAATTTTTATTGTCGCAATTTCAATAATGGGTTTATTACATATATAATTGATAATTTAATCAAAACATGAGTAGTGGAACTGCGTGTTTATGAAACATTAAAGTTATGTATTTATGTATTTATGTAGTTTGTTTGAACTACTAACACAACACACAATCTCAACAAATAACAGTATTTTCAAATGCTACCAATTTATAGCTTTTGTGTTGATAAGTTTTCTGAATACTACTATAATGTTGTATGAACTGAGTAACAAAAAGGTCAAAATACGATTGAAAAATTACATTGGGGTTTACATCAATATGTTATATTGCGTGTGACATTCTACATTTAACTGGGTTGCTTAGTTGGTAAATTTTAAAAAAGGGTAAAATTGATGTAAACTAGAAAGCTAATATTCACTCATTCAGCAGAGTGGCGCAGCGGAAGCGTGCTGGGCCCATAACCCAGAGGTCGAAGGATCGAAACCATCCTCTGCTACTTATCCAGCTGTGATCGTATAGTGGTTAGTACTCCACGTTGTGGCTGTGGCAACCCTGGTTCGAATCCAGGTCACAGCAGATTTTGCTTTTACTGGTATGAGTGATGCAAAGCTGTTCTGTTGCTAGAGTCGAACACAATGTCCGATATCGGCCTTTCAAATCAATGCTTATCAATTCAGGTAAAAGTTGCAGATGATCAACAGCATGAATCGATGCAAATTTTTATTGTCGCAATCTCAATAGTGGGTTTATTACATATATAATTGATAACTTAATCAACACATGAGTAGTGGAATTGCGTGTTTACGAAACATTAAAGTTATGTAGTTTGTTTGAATTACTAACACAACATACAATCTACACAAATAACAGTATTTTCAAATGCTACCAATTTATAGCTTTTGTGTTGATAAGTTTTCTGAATACTACTATAATGTTGTATGAACTGAGTAACAAAAAGGTCAAAATACGATTGAATAATTGAAAACATTGGAAATAATTGAAACATTGGGGTTTACATCAATATGTTATATTGCGTGTGACATTCTACATTTAACTGGGTTGCTTAGTTGGTAAATCTTAGTTGATTTTGCTTTTCCTGGATTGAGTGATGCAAAGCTGTTCTGTTGCTAGAGTCGAACACAATGTCCGATATCGGCCTTTCAAATCAATGCTTATCAATTCAGGTAAAAGTTGCAGATGATCAACAGCATGAATCGATGCAAATTTTTATTGTCGCAATTTCAATAATGGGTTTATTACATATATAATTGATAATTTAATCAAAAGATGAGTAGTGGAACTGCGTGTTTATGAAACATTAAAGTTATGTATTTATGTATTTATGTAGTTTGTTTGAACTACTAACACAACACACAATCTCAACAAATAACAGTATTTTCAAATGCTACCAATTTATAGCTTTTGTGTTGATAAGTTTTCTGAATACTACTATAATGTTGTATGAACTGAGTAAAAAAAAGGTCAAAATACGATTGAAAAATTACATTGGGGTTTACATCAATATGTTATATTGCGTGTGACATTCTACATTTAACTGGGTTGCTTAGTTGGTAAATTTTAAAAAAGGGTAAAATTGATGTAAACTAGAAAGCTAATATTCACTCATTCAGCAGAGTGGCGCAGCGGAAGCGTGCTGGGCCCATAACCCAGAGGTCGATGGATCGAAACCATCCTCTGCTACTTATCCAGCTGTGATCGTATAGTGGTTAGTACTCCACGTTGTGGCTGTGGCAACCCTGGTTCGAATCCAGGTCACAGCAGATTTTGCTTTTACTGGTATGAGTGATGCAAAGCTGTTCTGTTGCTAGAGTCGAACACAATGTCCGATATCGGCCTTTCAAATCAATGCTTATCAATTCAGGTAAAAGTTGCAGATGATCAACAGCATGAATCGATGCAAATTTTTATTGTCGCAATCTCAATAGTGGGTTTATTACATATATAATTGATAACTTAATCAACACATGAGTAGTGGAACTGCGTGTTTACGAAACATTAAAGTTATGTAGTTTGTTTGAATTACTAACACAACATACAATCTACACAAATAACATTATTTTCAAATGCTACCAATTTATAGCTTTTGTGTTGATAAGTTTTCTGAATACTACTACAATGTTGTATGAACTGAGTAACAAAAAAGTCAAAATACGATTGAATAATTGAAAACATTGGAAATAATTGAAACATTGGGGTTTACATCAATATGTTATATTGCGTGTGACATTCTACATTTAACTGGGTTGCTTAGTTGGTAAATCTTAGTTGATTTTGCTTTTATTGGATTGAGTGATGCAAAGCTGTTCTGTTGCTAGAGTCGAACACAATGTCCGATATCGGCCTTTCAAATCAATGCTTATCAATTCAGATAAAAGTTGCAGATGATCAACAGCATGAATCGATGCAAATTTTTATTGCCGCAATTTCAAGAATGGGTTTATTACATATATAATTGATAATTTAATCAAAACATGAGTATAGTGGAACTGCGTGTTTATGAAACATTAAAGTTATTTAGTTTGTTTGAACTACTAACACAACATACAATCTCAACAAATAACAGTATTTTCAAATGCTACCAATTTATAGCTTTTGTATTGATAAGTTTTCTGAATACTACTATAATGTTGTATGAACTGAGTAACAAAAAGGTCAAAATACGATTGAAAAGTTACACTGGGGTTTACATCAATATGTTATATTGCGTGTGACACTCTACATTTAACTGGGTTGCTTAGTTGGTAAATTTTAATAAAAGGCTAAATTGATGTAAAGTAGAAAGCTAATATTGACTCATTCAGCAGAGTGGCGCAGCGGAAGCGTGCTGGGCCCATAACCCAGAGGTCGATGGATCGAAACCATCCTCTGCTACTTATCCAGCTGTGATCGTATAGTGGTTAGTACTCCACGTTGTGGCCGTGGCAACCCTGATTCGAATCCAGGTCACAGCAGATTTTGCTTTTACTGGATTGAGTGATGCAAAGCTGTTCTGTTGCTAGAGTCGAACACAATGTCCGATAACGGCCTTTCAAATCAATGCTTATCAATTCAGGTAAAAGTTGCAGATGATCAACAGCATGAATCGATGCAAATTTTTATTGTCGCAATCTCAATAGTGGGTTTATTACATATATAATTGATAACTTAATCAAAACATGACTAGTGGAACTGCGTGTTTATGAAACATTAAATTTATGTAGTTTGTTTGAACTACTAACACAACATACAATCTACACAAATAACAGTATTTTCAAATGCTACCAATTTATAGCTTTTGTGTTGATAAGTTTTCTGAATACTACTATAATGTTGTATGAACTGAGTAACAAAAAAGTCAAAATACGATTGAATAATTACATTGGGGTTTACATCAATATGTTATATTGCGTGTGACATTCTACATTTAACTGGGTTGCTTAGTTGGTAAATCTTAGTTGATTTTGCTTTTACTAGATTGAGTGATGCAAAGCTGTTCTGTTGCTAGAGTCGAACACAATGTCCGATATCGGCCTTTCAAATCAATGCTTATCAATTCAGATAAAAGTTGCAGATGATCAACAGCATGAATCGATGCAAATTTTTATTGCCACAATTTCAAGAATGGGTTTATTACATATATAATTGATAATTTAATCAAAACATGAGTATAGTGGAACTGCGTGTTTATGAAACATTAAAGTTATTTAGTTTGTTTGAACTACTAACACAACATACAATCTCAACAAATAACAGTATTTTCAAATGCTACCAATTTATAGCTTTTGTATTGATAAGTTTTCTGAATACTACTATAATGTTGTATGAACTGAGTAACAAAAAGGTCAAAATACGATTGAAAAGTTACACTGGGGTTTACATCAATATGTTATATTGCGTGTGACACTCTACATTTAACTGGGTTGCTTAGTTGGTACATTTTATTAAAAGGCTAAATTGATGTAAAGTAGAAAGCTAATATTGACTCATTCAGCAGAGTGTCGCAGCGGAAGCGTGCTGGGCCCATAACCCAGAGGTCGATGGATCGAAACCATCCTCTGCTACTTATCCAGCTGTGATCGTATAGTGGTTAGTACTCCACGTTGTGGCCGTGGCAACCCTGGTTCGAATCCAGGTCACAGCAGGTTTTGCTTTTACTGGTATGAGTGATGCAAAGCTGTTCTGTTGCTAGAGTCGAACACAATGTCCGATATCGGCCTTTCAAATCAATGCTTATCAATTCAGGTAAAAGTTGCAGATGATCAACAGCATGAATCGATGCAAATTTTTATTGTCGCAATCTCAATAGTGGGTTTATTACATATATAATTGATAACTTAATCAACACATGAGTAGTGGAATTGCGTGTTTACGAAACATTAAAGTTATGTAGTTTGTTTGAATTACTAACACAACATACAATCTACACAAATAACAGTATTTTCAAATGCTACCAATTTATAGCTTTTGTGTTGATAAGTTTTCTGAATACTACTATAATGTTGTATGAACTGAGTAACAAAAAGGTCAAAATACGATTGAATAATTGAAAACATTGGAAATAATTGAAACATTGGGGTTTACATCAATATGTTATATTGCGTGTGACATTCTACATTTAACTGGGTTGCTTAGTTGGTAAATCTTAGTTGATTTTGCTTTTCCTGGATTGAGTGATGCAAAGCTGTTCTGTTGCTAGAGTCGAACACAATGTCCGATATCGGCCTTTCAAATCAATGCTTATCAATTCAGGTAAAAGTTGCAGATGATCAACAGCATGAATCGATGCAAATTTTTATTGTCGCAATTTCAATAATGGGTTTATTACATATATAATTGATAATTTAATCAAAACATGAGTAGTGGAACTGCGTGTTTATGAAACATTAAAGTTATGTATTTATGTATTTATGTAGTTTGTTTGAACTACTAACACAACACACAATCTCAACAAATAACAGTATTTTCAAATGCTACCAATTTATAGCTTTTGTGTTGATAAGTTTTCTGAATACTACTATAATGTTGTATGAACTGAGTAACAAAAAGGTCAAAATACGATTGAAAAATTACATTGGGGTTTACATCAATATGTTATATTGCGTGTGACATTCTACATTTAACTGGGTTGCTTAGTTGGTAAATTTTAAAAAAGGGTAAAATTGATGTAAACTAGAAAGCTAATATTCACTCATTCAGCAGAGTGGCGCAGCGGAAGCGTGCTGGGCCCATAACCCAGAGGTCGATGGATCGAAACCATCCTCTGCTACTTATCCAGCTGTGATCGTATAGTGGTTAGTACTCCACGTTGTGGCTGTGGCAACCCTGGTTCGAATCCAGGTCACAGCAGATTTTGCTTTTACTGGTATGAGTGATGCAAAGCTGTTCTGTTGCTAGAGTCGAACACAATGTCCGATATCGGCCTTTCAAATCAATGCTTATCAATTCAGGTAAAAGTTGCAGATGATCAACAGCATGAATCGATGCAAATTTTTATTGTCGCAATCTCAATAGTGGGTTTATTACATATATAATTGATAACTTAATCAACACATGAGTAGTGGAATTGCGTGTTTACGAAACATTAAAGTTATGTAGTTTGTTTGAATTACTAACACAACATACAATCTACACAAATAACAGTATTTTCAAATGCTACCAATTTATAGCTTTTGTGTTGATAAGTTTTCTGAATACTACTATAATGTTGTATGAACTGAGTAACAAAAAGGTCAAAATACGATTGAATAATTGAAAACATTGGAAATAATTGAAACATTGGGGTTTACATCAATATGTTATATTGCGTGTGACATTCTACATTTAACTGGGTTGCTTAGTTGGTAAATCTTAGTTGATTTTGCTTTTCCTGGATTGAGTGATGCAAAGCTGTTCTGTTGCTAGAGTCGAACACAATGTCCGATATCGGCCTTTCAAATCAATGCTTATCAATTCAGGTAAAAGTTGCAGATGATCAACAGCATGAATCGATGCAAATTTTTATTGTCGCAATTTCAATAATGGGTTTATTACATATATAATTGATAATTTAATCAAAACATGAGTAGTGGAACTGCGTGTTTATGAAACATTAAAGTTATGTATTTATGTATTTATGTAGTTTGTTTGAACTACTAACACAACACACAATCTCAACAAATAACAGTATTTTCAAATGCTACCAATTTATAGCTTTTGTGTTGATAAGTTTTCTGAATACTACTATAATGTTGTATGAACTGAGTAACAAAAAGGTCAAAATACGATTGAAAAATTACATTGGGGTTTACATCAATATGTTATATTGCGTGTGACATTCTACATTTAACTGGGTTGCTTAGTTGGTAAATTTTAAAAAAGGGTAAAATTGATGTAAACTAGAAAGCTAATATTCACTCATTCAGCAGAGTGGCGCAGCGGAAGCGTGCTGGGCCCATAACCCAGAGGTCGATGGATCGAAACCATCCTCTGCTACTTATCCAGCTGTGATCGTATAGTGGTTAGTACTCCACGTTGTGGCTGTGGCAACCCTGGTTCGAATCCAGGTCACAGCAGATTTTGCTTTTACTGGTATGAGTGATGCAAAGCTGTTCTGTTGCTAGAGTCGAACACAATGTCCGATATCGGCCTTTCAAATCAATGCTTATCAATTCAGGTAAAAGTTGCAGATGATCAACAGCATGAATCGATGCAAATTTTTATTGTCGCAATCTCAATAGTGGGTTTATTACATATATAATTGATAACTTAATCAACACATGAGTAGTGGAATTGCGTGTTTACGAAACATTAAAGTTATGTAGTTTGTTTGAATTACTAACACAACATACAATCTACACAAATAACAGTATTTTCAAATGCTACCAATTTATAGCTTTTGTGTTGATAAGTTTTCTGAATACTACTATAATGTTGTATGAACTGAGTAACAAAAAGGTCAAAATACGATTGAATAATTGAAAACATTGGAAATAATTGAAACATTGGGGTTTACATCAATATGTTATATTGCGTGTGACATTCTACATTTAACTGGGTTGCTTAGTTGGTAAATCTTAGTTGATTTTGCTTTTCCTGGATTGAGTGATGCAAAGCTGTTCTGTTGCTAGAGTCGAACACAATGTCCGATATCGGCCTTTCAAATCAATGCTTATCAATTCAGGTAAAAGTTGCAGATGATCAACAGCATGAATCGATGCAAATTTTTATTGTCGCAATTTCAATAATGGGTTTATTACATATATAATTGATAATTTAATCAAAACATGAGTAGTGGAACTGCGTGTTTATGAAACATTAAAGTTATGTATTTATGTATTTATGTAGTTTGTTTGAACTACTAACACAACACACAATCTCAACAAATAACAGTATTTTCAAATGCTACCAATTTATAGCTTTTGTGTTGATAAGTTTTCTGAATACTACTATAATGTTGTATGAACTGAGTAACAAAAAGGTCAAAATACGATTGAAAAATTACATTGGGGTTTACATCAATATGTTATATTGCGTGTGACATTCTACATTTAACTGGGTTGCTTAGTTGGTAAATTTTAAAAAAGGGTAAAATTGATGTAAACTAGAAAGCTAATATTCACTCATTCAGCAGAGTGGCGCAGCGGAAGCGTGCTGGGCCCATAACCCAGAGGTCGATGGATCGAAACCATCCTCTGCTACTTATCCAGCTGTGATCGTATAGTGGTTAGTACTCCACGTTGTGGCTGTGGCAACCCTGGTTCGAATCCAGGTCACAGCAGATTTTGCTTTTACTGGTATGAGTGATGCAAAGCTGTTCTGTTGCTAGAGTCGAACACAATGTCCGATATCGGCCTTTCAAATCAATGCTTATCAATTCAGGAAAAAGTTGCAGATGATCAACAGCATGAATCGATGCAAATTTTTATTGTCGCAATCTCAATAGTGGGTTTATTACATATATAATTGATAACTTAATCAACACATGAGTAGTGGAACTGCGTGTTTACGAAACATTAAAGTTATGTAGTTTGTTTGAATTACTAACACAACATACAATCTACACAAATAACAGTATTTTCAAATGCTACCAATTTATAGCTTTTGTGTTGATAAGTTTTCTGAATACTACTACAATGTTGTATGAACTGAGTAACAAAAAAGTCAAAATACGATTGAATAATTGAAAACATTGGAAATAATTGAAACATTGGGGTTTACATCAATATGTTATATTGCGTGTGACATTCTACATTTAACTGGGTTGCTTAGTTGGTAAATCTTAGTTGATTTTGCTTTTACTGGATTGAGTGATGCAAAGCTGTTCTGTTGCTAGAGTCGAACACAATGTCCGATATCGGCCTTTCAAATCAATGCTTATCAATTCAGATAAAAGTTGCAGATGATCAACAGCATGAATCGATGCAAATTTTTATTGCCGCAATTTCAAGAATGGGTTTATTACATATATAATTGATAATTTAATCAAAACATGAGTATAGTGGAACTGCGTGTTTATGAAACATTAAAGTTATTTAGTTTGTTTGAACTACTAACACAACATACAATCTCAACAAATAACAGTATTTTCAAATGCTACCAATTTATAGCTTTTGTATTGATAAGTTTTCTGAATACTACTATAATGTTGTATGAACTGAGTAACAAAAAGGTCAAAATACGATTGAAAAGTTACACTGGGGTTTACATCAATATGTTATATTGCGTGTGACACTCTACATTTAACTGGGTTGCTTAGTTGGTAAATTTTAATAAAAGGCTAAATTGATGTAAAGTAGAAAGCTAATATTGACTCATTCAGCAGAGTGGCGCAGCGGAAGCGTGCTGGGCCCATAATCCAGAGGTCGATGGATCGAAACCATCCTCTGCTACTTATCCAGCTGTGATCGTATAGTGGTTAGTACTCCACGTTGTGGCCGTGGCAACCCTGATTCGAATCCAGGTCACAGCAGATTTTGCTTTTACTGGATTGAGTGATGCAAAGCTGTTCTGTTGCTAGAGTCGAACACAATGTCCGATAACGGCCTTTCAAATCAATGCTTATCAATTCAGGTAAAAGTTGCAGATGATCAACAGCATGAATCGATGCAAATTTTTATTGTCGCAATCTCAATAGTGGGTTTATTACATATATAATTGATAACTTAATCAAAACATGACTAGTGGAACTGCGTGTTTATGAAACATTAAATTTATGTAGTTTGTTTGAACTACTAACACAACATACAATCTACACAAATAACAGTATTTTCAAATGCTACCAATTTATAGCTTTTGTGTTGATAAGTTTTCTGAATACTACTATAATGTTGTATGAACTGAGTAACAAAAAAGTCAAAATACGATTGAATAATTACATTGGGGTTTACATCAATATGTTATATTGCGTGTGACATTCTACATTTAACTGGGTTGCTTAGTTGGTAAATCTTAGTTGATTTTGCTTTTACTAGATTGAGTGATGCAAAGCTGTTCTGTTGCTAGAGTCGAACACAATGTCCGATATCGGCCTTTCAAATCAATGCTTATCAATTCAGATAAAAGTTGCAGATGATCAACAGCATGAATCGATGCAAATTTTTATTGCCACAATTTCAAGAATGGGTTTATTACATATATAATTGATAATTTAATCAAAACATGAGTATAGTGGAACTGCGTGTTTATGAAACATTAAAGTTATTTAGTTTGTTTG
This sequence comes from Clavelina lepadiformis, assembly GCF_947623445.1. Classification (NCBI taxonomy): domain Eukaryota; kingdom Metazoa; phylum Chordata; class Ascidiacea; order Aplousobranchia; family Clavelinidae; genus Clavelina; species Clavelina lepadiformis. The sequence goes on along the minus strand of NC_135248.1, from coordinate 3,923,118 downwards.
AACTACTAACACAACATACAATCTCAACAAATAACAGTATTTTCAAATGCTACCAATTTATAGCTTTTGTATTGATAAGTTTTCTGAATACTACTATAATGTTGTATGAACTGAGTAACAAAAAGGTCAAAATACGATTGAAAAGTTACACTGGGGTTTACATCAATATGTTATATTGCGTGTGACACTCTACATTTAACTGGGTTGCTTAGTTGGTACATTTTATTAAAAGGCTAAATTGATGTAAAGTAGAAAGCTAATATTGACTCATTCAGCAGAGTGGCGCAGCGGAAGCGTGCTGGGCCCATAACCCAGAGGTCGATGGATCGAAACCATCCTCTGCTACTTATCCAGCTGTGATCGTATAGTGGTTAGTACTACACGTTGTGGCCGTGGCAACCCTGATTCGAATCCAGGTCACAGCAGATTTTGCTTTTACTGGATTGAGTGATGCAAAGCTGTTCTGTTGCTAGAGTCGAACACAATGTCCGATAACGGCCTTTCAAATCAATGCTTATCATTTCAGGTAAAAGTTGCAGATGATCAACAGCATGAATCGATGCAAATTTTTATTGTCGCAATCTCAATAGTGGGTTTATTACATATATAATTGATAACTTAATCAAAACATGACTAGTGGAACTGCGTGTTTATGAAACATTAAAGTTATGTAGTTTGTTTGAACTACTAACACAACATACAATCTACACAAATAACAGTATTTTCAAATGCTACCAATTTATAGCTTTTGTGTTGATAAGTTTTCTGAATACTACTATAATGTTGTATGAACTGAGTAACAAAAAAGTCAAAATACGATTGAATAATTACATTGGGGTTTACATCAATATCTTATATTGCGTGTGACATTCTACATTTAACTGGGTTGCTTAGTTGGTAAATCTTAGTTGATTTTGCTTTTACTGGATTGAGTGATGCAAAGCTGTTCTGTTGCTAGAGTCGAACACAATGTCCGATATCGGCCTTTCAAATCAATGCTTATCAATTCAGATAAAAGTTGCAGATGATCAACAGCATGAATCGATGCAAATTTTTATTGCCGCAATTTCAAGAATGGGTTTATTACATATATAATTGATAATTTAATCAAAACATGAGTATAGTGGAACTGCGTGTTTATGAAACATTAAAGTTATTTAGTTTGTTTGAACTACTAACACAACATACAATCTCAACAAATAACAGTATTTTCAAATGCTACCAATTTATAGCTTTTGTATTGATAAGTTTTCTGAATACTACTATAATGTTGTATGAACTGAGTAACAAAAAGGTCAAAATACGATTGAAAAGTTAGACTGGGGTTTACATCAATATGTTATATTGCGTGTGACACTCTACATTTAACTGGGTTGCTTAGTTGGTAAATTTTAATAAAAGGCTAAATTGATGTAAAGTAGAAAGCTAATATTGACTCATTCAGCAGAGTGGCGCAGCGGAAGCGTGCTGGGCCCATAACCCAGAGGTCGATGGATCGAAACCATCCTCTGCTACTTATCCAGCTGTGATCGTATAGTGGTTAGTACTCCACGTTGTGGCCGTGGCAACCCTGATTCGAATCCAGGTCACAGCAGATTTTGCTTTTACTGGATTGAGTGATGCAAAGCTGTTCTGTTGCTAGAGTCGAACACAATGTCCGATAACGGCCTTTCAAATCAATGCTTATCAATTCAGGTAAAAGTTGCAGATGATCAACAGCATGAATCGATGCAAATTTTTATTGTCGCAATCTCAATAGTGGGTTTATTACATATATAATTGATAACTTAATCAAAACATGACTAGTGGAACTGCGTGTTTATGAAACATTAAATTTATGTAGTTTGTTTGAACTACTAACACAACATACAATCTACACAAATAACAGTATTTTCAAATGCTACCAATTTATAGCTTTTGTGTTGATAAGTTTTCTGAATACTACTATAATGTTGTATGAACTGAGTAACAAAAAAGTCAAAATACGATTGAATAATTACATTGGGGTTTACATCAATATGTTATATTGCGTGTGACATTCTACATTTAACTGGGTTGCTTAGTTGGTAAATCTTAGTTGATTTTGCTTTTACTAGATTGAGTGACTCAAAGCTGTTCTGTTGCTAGAGTCGAACACAATGTCCGATATCGGCCTTTCAAATCAATGCTTATCAATTCAGATAAAAGTTGCAGATGATCAACAGCATGAATCGATGCAAATTTTTATTGCCACAATTTCAAGAATGGGTTTATTACATATATAATTGATAATTTAATCAAAACATGAGTATAGTGGAACTGCGTGTTTATGAAACATTAAAGTTATTTAGTTTGTTTGAACTACTAACACAACATACAATCTCAACAAATAACAGTATTTTCAAATGCTACCAATTTATAGCTTTTGTATTGATAAGTTTTCTGAATACTACTATAATGTTGTATGAACTGAGTAACAAAAAGGTCAAAATACGATTGAAAAGTTACACTGGGGTTTACATCAATATGTTATATTGCGTGTGACACTCTACATTTAACTGGGTTGCTTAGTTGGTACATTTTAATAAAAGGCTAAATTGATGTAAAGTAGAAAGCTAATATTGACTCATTCAGCAGAGTGGCGCAGCGGAAGCGTGCTGGGCCCATAACCCAGAGGTCGATGGATCGAAACCATCCTCTGCTACTTATCCAGCTGTGATCGTATAGTGGTTAGTACTACACGTTGTGGCCGTGGCAACCCTGATTCGAATCCAGGTCACAGCAGATTTTGCTTTTACTGGATTGAGTGATGCAAAGCTGTTCTGTTGCTAGAGTCGAACACAATGTCCGATAACGGCCTTTCAAATCAATGCTTATCATTTCAGGTAAAAGTTGCAGATGATCAACAGCATGAATCGATGCAAATTTTTATTGTCGCAATCTCAATAGTGGGTTTATTACATATATAATTGATAACTTAATCAAAACATGACTAGTGGAACTGCGTGTTTATGAAACATTAAAGTTATGTAGTTTGTTTGAACTACTAACACAACATACAATCTACACAAATAACAGTATTTTCAAATGCTACCAATTTATAGCTTTTGTGTTGATAAGTTTTCTGAATACTACTATAATGTTGTATGAACTGAGTAACAAAAAAGTCAAAATACGATTGAATAATTACATTGGGGTTTACATCAATATGTTATATTGCGTGTGACATTCTACATTTAACTGGGTTGCTTAGTTGGTAAATCTTAGTTGATTTTGCTTTTACTAGATTGAGTGATGCAAAGCTGTTCTGTTGCTAGAGTCGAACACAATGTCCGATATCGGCCTTTCAAATCAATGCTTATCAATTCAGATAAAAGTTCCAGATGATCAACAGCATGAATCGATGCAAATTTTTATTGCCGCAATTTCAAGAATGGGTTTATTACATATATAATTGATAATTTAATCAAAACATGAGTATAGTGGAACTGCGTGTTTATGAAACATTAAAGTTATGTAGTTTGTTTGAACTACTAACACAACATACAATCTCAACAAATAACAGTATTTTCAAATGCTACCAATTTATAGCTTTTGTATTGATAAGTTTTCTGAATACTACTATAATGTTGTATGAACTGAGTAACAAAAAGGTCAAAACACGATTGAAAAGTTACACTGGGGTTTACATCAATATGTTATATTGCGTGTGACACTCTACATTTAACTGGGTTGCTTAGTTGGTAAATTTTAATAAAAGGCTAAATTGATGTAAAGTAGAAAGCTAATATTGACTCATTCAGCAGAGTGGCGCAGCGGAAGCGTGCTGGGCCCATAACCCAGAGGTCGATGGATCGAAACCATCCTCTGCTACTTATCCAGCTGTGATCGTATAGTGGTTAGTACTCCACGTTGTGGCCGTGGCAACCCTGGTTCGAATCCAGGTCACAGCAGGTTTTGCTTTTACTGGTATGAGTGATGCAAAGCTGTTCTGTTGCTAGAGTCGAACACAATGTCCGATAACGGCCTTTCAAATCAATGCTTATCAATTCAGGTAAAAGTTGCAGATGATCAACAGCATGAATCGATGCAAATTTTTATTGTCGCAATCTCAATAGTGGGTTTATTACATATATAATTGATAACTTAATCAAAACATGAGTAGTGGAACTGCGTGTTTATAAAACATTAAAATTATGTAGTTTGTTTGAACTACTAACACAACATACAATCTACACAAATAACAGTATTTTCAAATGCTACCAATTTATAGCTTTTGTGTTGATAAGTTTTCTGAATACTACTATAATGTTGTATGAACTGAGTAACAAAAAGATCAAAATACGATTGAATAATTACATTGGGGTTTACATCAATATGTTATATTGCGTGTGACATTCTAAATTTAACTGGGTTGCTTAGTTGGTAAATCTTAGTTGATTTTGCTTTTACTGGATTGAGTGATGCAAAGCTGTTCTGTTGCTAGAGTCGAACACAATGTCCGATATCGGCCTTTCAAATCAATGCTTATCAATTCAGATAAAAGTTGCAGATGATCAACAGCATGAATCGATGCAAATTTTTATTGCCGCAATTTCAAGAATGGGTTTATTACATATATAATTGATAATTTAATTAAAACATGAGTATAGTGGAACTGCGTGTTTATGAAACATTAAAGTTATGTAGTTTGTTTGAACTACTAACACAACATACAATCTCAACAAATAACAGTATTTTCAAATCCTACCAATTTATAGCTTTTGTGTTGATAAGTTTTCTGAATACTACGATAATGTTGTATGAACTGAGTAACAAAAAGGTCAAAATACGATTGAAAAATTACATTGGGGTTTACATCAATATGTTATATTGCGTGTGACATTCTACATTTAACTGGGTTGCTTAGTTGGTAAATTTTAAAAAAGGATAAAATTGATGTAAACTAGAAATCTAATATTCACTCATTCAGCAGAGTGGCGCAGCGGAAGCGTGCTGGGCCCATAACCCAGAGGTCGATGGATCGAAACCATCCTCTGCTACTTATCCAGCTGTGATCGTATAGTGGTTAGTACTCCACGTTGTGACCGTGGCAACCCTGATTCGAATCCAGGTCACAGCAGATTTTGCTTTTACTGGTATGAGTGATGCAAAGCTGTTCTGTTGCTAGAGTCGAACACAATGTCCGATATCGGCCTTTCAAATCAATGCTTATCAATTCAGGTAAAAGTTGCAGATGATCAACAGCATGAATCGATGCAAATTTTTATTGTCGCAATCTCAATAGTGGGTTTATTACATATATAATTGATAACTTAATCAACACATGAGTAGTGGAATTGCGTGTTTACGAAACATTAAAGTTATGTAGTTTGTTTGAATTACTAACACAACATACAATCTACACAAATAACAGTATTTTCAAATGCTACCAATTTATAGCTTTTGTGTTGATAAGTTTTCTGAATACTACTATAATGTTGTATGAACTGAGTAACAAAAAGGTCAAAATACGATTGAATAATTGAAAACATTGGAAATAATTGAAACATTGGGGTTTACATCAATATGTTATATTGCGTGTGACATTCTACATTTAACTGGGTTGCTTAGTTGGTAAATCTTAGTTGATTTTGCTTTTCCTGGATTGAGTGATGCAAAGCTGTTCTGTTGCTAGAGTCGAACACAATGTCCGATATCGGCCTTTCAAATCAATGCTTATCAATTCAGGTAAAAGTTGCAGATGATCAACAGCATGAATCGATGCAAATTTTTATTGTCGCAATTTCAATAATGGGTTTATTACATATATAATTGATAATTTAATCAAAACATGAGTAGTGGAACTGCGTGTTTATGAAACATTAAAGTTATGTATTTATGTATTTATGTAGTTTGTTTGAACTACTAACACAACACACAATCTCAACAAATAACAGTATTTTCAAATGCTACCAATTTATAGCTTTTGTGTTGATAAGTTTTCTGAATACTGCTATAATGTTGTATGAACTGAGTAACAAAAAGGTCAAAATACGATTGAAAAATTACATTGGGGTTTACATCAATATGTTATATTGCGTGTGACATTCTACATTTAACTGGGTTGCTTAGTTGGTAAATTTTAAAAAAGGGTAAAATTGATGTAAACTAGAAAGCTAATATTCACTCATTCAGCAGAGTGGCGCAGCGGAAGCGTGCTGGGCCCATAACCCAGAGGTCGATGGATCGAAACCATCCTCTGCTACTTATCCAGCTGTGATCGTATAGTGGTTAGTACTCCACGTTGTGGCTGTGGCAACCCTGGTTCGAATCCAGGTCACAGCAGATTTTGCTTTTACTGGTATGAGTGATGCAAAGCTGTTCTGTTGCTAGAGTCGAACACAATGTCCGATATCGGCCTTTCAAATCAATGCTTATCAATTCAGGAAAAAGTTGCAGATGATCAACAGCATGAATCGATGCAAATTTTTATTGTCGCAATCTCAATAGTGGGTTTATTACATATATAATTGATAACTTAATCAACACATGAGTAGTGGAACTGCGTGTTTACGAAACATTAAAGTTATGTAGTTTGTTTGAATTACTAACACAACATACAATCTACACAAATAACAGTATTTTCAAATGCTACCAATTTATAGCTTTTGTGTTGATAAGTTTTCTGAATACTACTACAATGTTGTATGAACTGAGTAACAAAAAAGTCAAAATACGATTGAATAATTGAAAACATTGGAAATAATTGAAACATTGGGGTTTACATCAATATGTTATATTGCGTGTGACATTCTACATTTAACTGGGTTGCTTAGTTGGTAAATCTTAGTTGATTTTGCTTTTACTGGATTGAGTGATGCAAAGCTGTTCTGTTGCTAGAGTCGAACACAATGTCCGATATCGGCCTTTCAAATCAATGCTTATCAATTCAGATAAAAGTTGCAGATGATCAACAGCATGAATCGATGCAAATTTTTATTGCCGCAATTTCAAGAATGGGTTTATTACATATATAATTGATAATTTAATCAAAACATGAGTATAGTGGAACTGCGTGTTTATGAAACATTAAAGTTATTTAGTTTGTTTGAACTACTAACACAACATACAATCTCAACAAATAACAGTATTTTCAAATGCTACCAATTTATAGCTTTTGTATTGATAAGTTTTCTGAATACTACTATAATGTTGTATGAACTGAGTAACAAAAAGGTCAAAATACGATTGAAAAGTTACACTGGGGTTTACATCAATATGTTATATTGCGTGTGACACTCTACATTTAACTGGGTTGCTTAGTTGGTAAATTTTAATAAAAGGCTAAATTGATGTAAAGTAGAAAGCTAATATTGACTCATTCAGCAGAGTGGCGCAGCGGAAGCGTGCTGGGCCCATAATCCAGAGGTCGATGGATCGAAACCATCCTCTGCTACTTATCCAGCTGTGATCGTATAGTGGTTAGTACTCCACGTTGTGGCCGTGGCAACCCTGATTCGAATCCAGGTCACAGCAGATTTTGCTTTTACTGGATTGAGTGATGCAAAGCTGTTCTGTTGCTAGAGTCGAACACAATGTCCGATAACGGCCTTTCAAATCAATGCTTATCAATTCAGGTAAAAGTTGCAGATGATCAACAGCATGAATCGATGCAAATTTTTATTGTCGCAATCTCAATAGTGGGTTTATTACATATATAATTGATAACTTAATCAAAACATGACTAGTGGAACTGCGTGTTTATGAAACATTAAATTTATGTAGTTTGTTTGAACTACTAACACAACATACAATCTACACAAATAACAGTATTTTCAAATGCTACCAATTTATAGCTTTTGTGTTGATAAGTTTTCTGAATACTACTATAATGTTGTATGAACTGAGTAACAAAAAAGTCAAAATACGATTGAATAATTACATTGGGGTTTACATCAATATGTTATATTGCGTGTGACATTCTACATTTAACTGGGTTGCTTAGTTGGTAAATCTTAGTTGATTTTGCTTTTACTAGATTGAGTGATGCAAAGCTGTTCTGTTGCTAGAGTCGAACACAATGTCCGATATCGGCCTTTCAAATCAATGCTTATCAATTCAGATAAAAGTTGCAGATGATCAACAGCATGAATCGATGCAAATTTTTATTGCCACAATTTCAAGAATGGGTTTATTACATATATAATTGATAATTTAATCAAAACATGAGTATAGTGGAACTGCGTGTTTATGAAACATTAAAGTTATTTAGTTTGTTTGAACTACTAACACAACATACAATCTCAACAAATAACAGTATTTTCAAATGCTACCAATTTATAGCTTTTGTATTGATAAGTTTTCTGAATACTACTATAATGTTGTATGAACTGAGTAACAAAAAGGTCAAAATACGATTGAAAAGTTACACTGGGGTTTACATCAATATGTTATATTGCGTGTGACACTCTACATTTAACTGGGTTGCTTAGTTGGTACATTTTATTAAAAGGCTAAATTGATGTAAAGTAGAAAGCTAATATTGACTCATTCAGCAGAGTGGCGCAGCGGAAGCGTGCTGGGCCCATAACCCAGAGGTCGATGGATCGAAACCATCCTCTGCTACTTATCCAGCTGTGATCGTATAGTGGTTAGTACTACACGTTGTGGCCGTGGCAACCCTGATTCGAATCCAGGTCACAGCAGATTTTGCTTTTACTGGATTGAGTGATGCAAAGCTGTTCTGTTGCTAGAGTCGAACACAATGTCCGATAACGGCCTTTCAAATCAATGCTTATCATTTCAGGTAAAAGTTGCAGATGATCAACAGCATGAATCGATGCAAATTTTTATTGTCGCAATCTCAATAGTGGGTTTATTACATATATAATTGATAACTTAATCAAAACATGACTAGTGGAACTGCGTGTTTATGAAACATTAAAGTTATGTAGTTTGTTTGAACTACTAACACAACATACAATCTACACAAATAACAGTATTTTCAAATGCTACCAATTTATAGCTTTTGTGTTGATAAGTTTTCTGAATACTACTATAATGTTGTATGAACTGAGTAACAAAAAAGTCAAAATACGATTGAATAATTACATTGGGGTTTACATCAATATGTTATATTGCGTGTGACATTCTACATTTAACTGGGTTGCTTAGTTGGTAAATCTTAGTTGATTTTGCTTTTACTGGATTGAGTGATGCAAAGCTGTTCTGTTGCTAGAGTCGAACACAATGTCCGATATCGGCCTTTCAAATCAATGCTTATCAATTCAGATAAAAGTTGCAGATGATCAACAGCATGAATCGATGCAAATTTTTATTGCCGCAATTTCAAGAATGGGTTTATTACATATATAATTGATAATTTAATCAAAACATGAGTATAGTGGAACTGCGTGTTTATGAAACATTAAAGTTATTTAGTTTGTTTGAACTACTAACACAACATACAATCTCAACAAATAACAGTATTTTCAAATGCTACCAATTTATAGCTTTTGTATTGATAAGTTTTCTGAATACTACGATAATGTTGTATGAACTGAGTAACAAAAAGGTCAAAATACGATTGAAAAGTTAGACTGGGGTTTACATCAATATGTTATATTGCGTGTGACACTCTACATTTAACTGGGTTGCTTAGTTGGTAAATTTTAATAAAAGGCTAAATTGATGTAAAGTAGAAAGCTAATATTGACTCATTCAGCAGAGTGGCGCAGCGGAAGCGTGCTGGGCCCATAACCCAGAGGTCGATGGATCGAAACCATCCTCTGCTACTTATCCAGCTGTGATCGTATAGTGGTTAGTACTCCACGTTGTGGCCGTGGCAACCCTGATTCGAATCCAGGTCACAGCAGATTTTGCTTTTACTGGATTGAGTGATGCAAAGCTGTTCTGTTGCTAGAGTCGAACACAATGTCCGATAACGGCCTTTCAAATCAATGCTTATCAATTCAGGTAAAAGTTGCAGATGATCAACAGCATGAATCGATGCAAATTTTTATTGTCGCAATCTCAATAGTGGGTTTATTACATATATAATTGATAACTTAATCAAAACATGACTAGTGGAACTGCGTGTTTATGAAACATTAAATTTATGTAGTTTGTTTGAACTACTAACACAACATACAATCTACACAAATAACAGTATTTTCAAATGCTACCAATTTATAGCTTTTGTGTTGATAAGTTTTCTGAATACTACTATAATGTTGTATGAACTGAGTAACAAAAAAGTCAAAATACGATTGAATAATTACATTGGGGTTTACATCAATATGTTATATTGCGTGTGACATTCTACATTTAACTGGGTTGCTTAGTTGGTAAATCTTAGTTGATTTTGCTTTTACTAGATTGAGTGACTCAAAGCTGTTCTGTTGCTAGAGTCGAACACAATGTCCGATATCGGCCTTTCAAATCAATGCTTATCAATTCAGATAAAAGTTGCAGATGATCAACAGCATGAATCGATGCAAATTTTTATTGCCACAATTTCAAGAATGGGTTTATTACATATATAATTGATAATTTAATCAAAACATGAGTATAGTGGAACTGCGTGTTTATGAAACATTAAAGTTATTTAGTTTGTTTGAACTACTAACACAACATACAATCTCAACAAATAACAGTATTTTCAAATGCTACCAATTTATAGCTTTTGTATTGATAAGTTTTCTGAATACTACTATAATGTTGTATGAACTGAGTAACAAAAAGGTCAAAATACGATTGAAAAGTTACACTGGGGTTTACATCAATATGTTATATTGCGTGTGACACTCTACATTTAACTGGGTTGCTTAGTTGGTACATTTTAATAAAAGGCTAAATTGATGTAAAGTAGAAAGCTAATATTGACTCATTCAGCAGAGTGGCGCAGCGGAAGCGTGCTGGGCCCATAACCCAGAGGTCGATGGATCGAAACCATCCTCTGCTACTTATCCAGCTGTGATCGTATAGTGGTTAGTACTACACGTTGTGGCCGTGGCAACCCTGATTCGAATCCAGGTCACAGCAGATTTTGCTTTTACTGGATTGAGTGATGCAAAGCTGTTCTGTTGCTAGAGTCGAACACAATGTCCGATAACGGCCTTTCAAATCAATGCTTATCATTTCAGGTAAAAGTTGCAGATGATCAACAGCATGAATCGATGCAAATTTTTATTGTCGCAATCTCAATAGTGGGTTTATTACATATATAATTGATAACTTAATCAAAACATGACTAGTGGAACTGCGTGTTTATGAAACATTAAAGTTATGTAGTTTGTTTGAACTACTAACACAACATACAATCTACACAAATAACAGTATTTTCAAATGCTACCAATTTATAGCTTTTGTGTTGATAAGTTTTCTGAATACTACTATAATGTTGTATGAACTGAGTAACAAAAAAGTCAAAATACGATTGAATAATTACATTGGGGTTTACATCAATATGTTATATTGCGTGTGACATTCTACATTTAACTGGGTTGCTTAGTTGGTAAATCTTAGTTGATTTTGCTTTTACTAGATTGAGTGATGCAAAGCTGTTCTGTTGCTAGAGTCGAACACAATGTCCGATATCGGCCTTTCAAATCAATGCTTATCAATTCAGATAAAAGTTCCAGATGATCAACAGCATGAATCGATGCAAATTTTTATTGCCGCAATTTCAAGAATGGGTTTATTACATATATAATTGATAATTTAATCAAAACATGAGTATAGTGGAACTGCGTGTTTATGAAACATTAAAGTTATGTAGTTTGTTTGAACTACTAACACAACATACAATCTCAACAAATAACAGTATTTTCAAATGCTACCAATTTATAGCTTTTGTATTGATAAGTTTTCTGAATACTACTATAATGTTGTATGAACTGAGTAACAAAAAGGTCAAAACACGATTGAAAAGTTACACTGGGGTTTACATCAATATGTTATATTGCGTGTGACACTCTACATTTAACTGGGTTGCTTAGTTGGTAAATTTTAATAAAAGGCTAAATTGATGTAAAGTAGAAAGCTAATATTGACTCATTCAGCAGAGTGGCGCAGCGGAAGCGTGCTGGGCCCATAACCCAGAGGTCGATGGATCGAAACCATCCTCTGCTACTTATCCAGCTGTGATCGTATAGTGGTTAGTACTCCACGTTGTGGCCGTGGCAACCCTGGTTCGAATCCAGGTCACAGCAGGTTTTGCTTTTACTGGTATGAGTGATGCAAAGCTGTTCTGTTGCTAGAGTCGAACACAATGTCCGATAACGGCCTTTCAAATCAATGCTTATCAATTCAGGTAAAAGTTGCAGATGATCAACAGCATGAATCGATGCAAATTTTTATTGTCGCAATCTCAATAGTGGGTTTATTACATATATAATTGATAACTTAATCAAAACATGAGTAGTGGAACTGCGTGTTTATAAAACATTAAAATTATGTAGTTTGTTTGAACTACTAACACAACATACAATCTACACAAATAACAGTATTTTCAAATGCTACCAATTTATAGCTTTTGTGTTGATAAGTTTTCTGAATACTACTATAATGTTGTATGAACTGAGTAACAAAAAGATCAAAATACGATTGAATAATTACATTGGGGTTTACATCAATATGTTATATTGCGTGTGACATTCTAAATTTAACTGGGTTGCTTAGTTGGTAAATCTTAGTTGATTTTGCTTTTACTGGATTGAGTGATGCAAAGCTGTTCTGTTGCTAGAGTCGAACACAATGTCCGATATCGGCCTTTCAAATCAATGCTTATCAATTCAGATAAAAGTTGCAGATGATCAACAGCATGAATCGATGCAAATTTTTATTGCCGCAATTTCAAGAATGGGTTTATTACATATATAATTGATAATTTAATTAAAACATGAGTATAGTGGAACTGCGTGTTTATGAAACATTAAAGTTATGTAGTTTGTTTGAACTACTAACACAACATACAATCTCAACAAATAACAGTATTTTCAAATCCTACCAATTTATAGCTTTTGTGTTGATAAGTTTTCTGAATACTACGATAATGTTGTATGAACTGAGTAACAAAAAGGTCAAAATACGATTGAAAAATTACATTGGGGTTTACATCAAAATGTTATATTGCGTGTGACATTCTACATTTAACTGGGTTGCTTAGTTGGTAAATTTTAAAAAAGGATAAAATTGATGTAAACTAGAAATCTAATATTCACTCATTCAGCAGAGTGGCGCAGCGGAAGCGTGCTGGGCCCATAACCCAGAGGTCGATGGATCGAAACCATCCTCTGCTACTTATCCAGCTGTGATCGTATAGTGGTTAGTACTCCACGTTGTGACCGTGGCAACCCTGATTCGAATCCAGGTCACAGCAGATTTTGCTTTTACTGGATTGAGTGATGCAAAGCTGTTCTGTTGCTAGAGTCGAACACAATGTCCGATAACGGCCTTTCAAATCAAAGCTTATCAATTCAGGTAAAAGTTGCAGATGATCAACAGCATGAATCGATGCAAATTTTTATTGTCGCAATCTCAATAGTGGGTTTATTACATATATAATTGATAACTTAATCAACACATGAGTAGTGGAACTGCGTGTTTATGAAACATTAAAGTTATGTAGTTTGTTTGAACTACTAACACAACATACAATCTCAACAAATAACAGTATTTTCAAATGCTACCAATTTATAGCTTTTGTGTTGATAAGTTTTCTGAATACTACTATAATGTTGTATGAACTGAGTAACAAAAAGGTCAAAATACGATTGAAAAATTACATTGGGGTTTACATCAATATGTTATATTGCGTGTGACACTCTACATTTAACTGGGTTGCTTAGTTGGTAAATTTTAATAAAAGGCTAAATTGATGTAAACTAGAAAGCTAATATTGACTCATTCAGCAGAGTGGCGCAGCGGAAGCGTGCTGGGGCCATAGCCAAGAGGTCGATGGATCGAAACCATCCTCTGCTACTTATCCAGCTGTGATCGTATAGTGGTTAGTACTCCACGTTGTGGCCGTGGCAACCCTGGTTCGAATCCAGGTCACAGCAGATTTTGCTTTTACTGGATTGAGTGATGCAAAGCTGTTCTGTTGCTAGAGTCGAACACAATGTCCGATATCGGCCTTTCAAATCAATGCTTATCAATTCAGGTAAAAGTTGCAGATGATCAACAGCATGAATCGATGCAAATTTTTATTGTCGCAATTTCAATAATGGGTTTATTACATATATAATTGATAATTTCATCAAAACATGAGTAGTGGAACTGCGTGTTTATAAAACATTAAAGTTATGTATTTATGTAGTTTGTTTGAACTACTAACACAACATACAATCTACACAAATAACAGTATTTTCAAATGCTACCAATTTATAGCTTTTGTGTTGATAAGTTTTTTGAATACTACTATAATGTTGTATGAACTGAGTAACAAAAAAGTCAAAATACGATTGAAAAATTACATTGGGGTTTACATAAAATATGTTATATTGCGTGTAACATTCTACATTTAACTGGGTTGCTTAGTTGGTAAATTTTAAAAAAGGGTAAAATTGATGTAAACTAGAAAGCTAATATTCACTCATTCAGCAGAGTGGCGCAGCGGAAGCGTGCTGGGCCCATAACCCAGAGGTCGATGGATCGAAACCATCCTCTGCTACTTATCCAGCTGTGATCGTATAGTGGTTAGTACTCCACGTTGTGGCCGTGGCAACCCTGGTTCGAATCCAGGTCACTGCAGATTTTGCTTTTACTGGATTGAGTGATGAAAAGCTGTTCTGTTGCTAGAGTCGAACACAATGTCCGATAACGGCCTTTCAAATCAATGCTTATCGATTCAGGTAAAAGTTGCAGATGATCAACAGCATGAATCGATGCAAATTTTTATTGCCGCAATTTCAAGAATGGGTTTATTACATATATAATTGATAATTTAATCAAAACATGAGTATAGTGGAACTGCGTGTTTATGAAACATTAAAGTTATGTAGTTTGTTTGAACTACTAACACAACATACAATCTACACAAATAACAGTATTTTCAAATGCTACCAATTTATAGCTTTTGTGTTGATAAGTTTTCTGAATACTACTATAATGTTGTATGAACTGAGTAACAAAAAGGTCAAAATACGATTAAAAAGTTACATTGGGGTTTACATCAATATGTTATATTGCGTGTGACACTCTACATTTAACTGGGTTGCTTAGTTGGTAAATTTTAATAAAAGGCTAAATTGATGTAAACTAGAAAGCTAATATTGACTCATTCAGCAGAGTGGCGCAGCGGAAGCGTGCTGGGCCCATAACCCAGAGGTCGATGGATCGAAACCATCCTCTGCTACTTATCCAGCTGTGATCGTATAGTGGTTAGTACTCCAAGTTGTAACCGTGGCAACCCTGATTCGAATCCAGGTCACAGCAGATTTTGCTTTTACTGGATTGAGTGATGCAAAGCTGTTCTGTTGCTAGAGTCGAACACAATGTCCGATAACGGCCTTTCAAATCAATGCTTATCAATTCCGGTAAAAGTTGCAGATGATCAACAGCATGAATCGATGCAAATTTTTATTGTCGCAATCTCAATAGTGGGTTTATTACATATATAATTGATAACTTAATCAACACATGAGTAGTGGAACTGCGTGTTTATGAAACATTAAAGTTATGTAGTTTGTTTGAACTACTAACACAACATACAATCTCAACAAATAACAGTATTTTCAAATGCTACCAATTTATAGCTTTTGTGTTGATAAGTTTTCTGAATACTACTATAATGTTGTATGAACTGAGTAACAAAAAGGTCAAAATACGATTGAAAAATTACATTGGGATTTACATCAATATGTTATATTGCGTGTGACACTCTACATTTAACTGGGTTGCTTAGTTGGTAAATTTTAATAAAAGGCTAAATTGATGTAAACTAGAAAGCTAATATTGACTCATTCAGCAGAGTGGCGCAGCGGAAGCGTGCTGGGCCCATAACCCAGAGGTCGATGGATCGAAACCATCCTCTGCTACTTATCCAGCTGTGATCGTATAGTGGTTAGTACTCCACGTTGTGGCCGTGGCAACCCTGATTCGAATCCAGGTCACAGCAGATTTTGCTTTTACTGGATTGGATGATGCAAAGCTGTTCTGTTGCTAGAGTCGAACACAATGTCCGATAACGGCCTTTCAAATCAATGCTTATCAATTCAGGTAAAAGTTGCAGATGATCAACAGCATGAATCGATGCAAATTTTTATTGTCGCAATCTCAATAGTGGGTTTATTACATATATAATTGATAATTTCATCAAAACATGAGTAGTGGAACTGCGTGTTTATAAAACATTAAAGTTATGTATTTATGTAGTTTGTTTGAACTACTAACACAACATACAATCTCAACAAATAACAGTATTTTCAAATGCTACCAATTTATAGCTTTTGTGTTGATAAGTTTTCTGAATACTACTATAATGTTGTATAAACTGAGTAAAAAAAGGTCAAAATACGATTGAAAAATTACATTGGGGTTTACATAAAATATGTTATATTGCGTGTGACATTCTACATTTAACTGGGTTGCTTAGTTGGTAAATTTTAAAAAAGGGTAAAATTGATGTAAACTAGAAAGCTAATATTCACTCATTCAGCAGAGTGGCGCAGCGGAAGCGTGCTGGGCCCATAACCCAGAGGTCGATGGATCGAAACCATCCTCTGCTACTTATCCAGCTGTGATCGTATAGTGGTTAGTACTCCACGTTGTGGCCGTGGCAACCCTGATTCGAATCCAGGTCACAGCAGATTTTGCTTTTACTGGATTGAGTGATGCAAAGCTGTTCTGTTGCTAGAGTCGAACACAATGTCCGATAACGGCCTTTCAAATCAATGCTTATCAATTCAGGTAAAAGTTGCAGATGATCAACAGCATGAATCGATGCAAATTTTTATTGCCGCAATTTCAAGAATGGGTTTATTACATATATAATTGATAATTTAATCAAAACATGAGTATAGTGGAACTGCGTGTTTATGAAACATTAAAGTTATGTAGTTTGTTTGAACTACTAACACAACATACAATCTACACAAATAACAGTATTTTCAAATGCTACCAATTTATAGCTTTTGTGTTGATAAGATTTCTGAATACTACTATAATGTTGTATGAACTGAGTAACAAAAAGGTCAAATACGATTGAAAAATTACATTGGGGTTTACATCAATATGTTATATTGCGTGTGACACTCTACATTTAACTGGGTTGCTTAGTTGGTAAATTTTAATAAAAGGCTAAATTGATGTAAACTAGAAAGCTAATATTGACTCATTCAGCAGAGTGGTGCAGCGGAAGCGTGCTGGGCCCATAACCCAGAGGTCGATGGATCGAAACCATCCTCTGCTACTTATCCAGCTGTGATCGTATAGTGGTTAGTACTCCACGTTGTGGCCGTGGCAACCCTGGTTCGAATCCAGGTCACAGCAGATTTTGCTTTTACTGGATTGAGTGATGCAAAGCTGTTCTGTTGCTAGAGTCGAACACAATGTCCGATAACGGCCTTTCAAATCAATGCTTATCAATTCAGGTAAAAGTTGCAGATGATCAACAGCATGAATCGATGCAAATTTTTATTGTCGCAATCTCAATAGTGGGTTTATTACATATATAATTGATAACTTAATCAACACATGAGTAGTGGAACTGCGTGTTTATGAAACATTAAAGTTATGTAATTTGTTTGAACTACTAACACAACATACAATCTACACAAATAACAGTATTTTCAAATGCTACCAATTTATAGCTTTTGTGTTGATAAATTTTTTGAATACTACTATAATGTTGTATGAACTGAGTAACAAAAAAGTCAAAATACGATTGAAAAATTACATTGGGGTTTACATCAATATGTTATATTGCGTGTGACACTCTACATTTAACTGGGTTGCTTAGTTGGTAAATTTTAATAAAAGGCTAAATTGATGGAAACTAGAAAGCTAATATTGACTCATTCAGCAGAGTGGCGCAGCGGAAGCGTGCTGGGCCCATAGCCAAGTGGTCGATGGATCGAAACCATCCTCTGCTACTTATCCAGCTGTGATCGTATAGTGGTTAGTACTCCACGTTGTGGCCGTGGCAACCCTGGTTCGAATCCAGGTCACAGCAGATTTTGCTTTTACTGGATTGAGTGATGCAAAGCTGTTCTGTTGCTAGAGTCGAACACAATGTCCGATATCGGCCTTTCAAATCAATGCTTATCAATTCAGGTAAAAGTTGCAGATGATCAACAGCATGAATCGATGCAAATTTTTATTGTCGCAATTTCAATAATGGGTTTATTACATATATAATTGATAATTTCATCAAAACATGAGTAGTGGAACTGCGTGTTTATAAAACATTAAAGTTATGTATTTATGTAGTTTGTTTGAACTACTAACACAACATACAATCTCAACAAATAACAGTATTTTCAAATGCTACCAATTTATAGCTTTTGTGTTGATAAGTTTTCTGAATACTACTATAATGTTGTATAAACTGAGTAACAAAAAGGTCAAAATACGATTGAAAAATTACATTGGGGTTTACATAAAATATGTTATATTGCGTGTGACATTCTACATTTAACTGGGTTGCTTAGTTGGTAAATTTTAAAAAAGGGTAAAATTGATGTAAACTAGAAAGCTAATATTCACTCATTCAGCAGAGTGGCGCAGCGGAAGCGTGCTGGGCCCATAACCCAGAGGTCGATGGATCGAAACCATCCTCTGCTACTTATCCAGCTGTGATCGTATAGTGGTTAGTACTCCACGTTGTGGCCGTGGCAACCCTGATTCGAATCCAGGTCACAGCAGATTTTGCTTTTACTGGATTGAGTGATGCAAAGCTGTTCTGTTGCTAGAGTCGAACACAATGTCCGATAACGGCCTTTCAAATCAATGCTTATCAATTCAGGTAAAAGTTGCAGATGATCAACAGCATGAATCGATGCAAATTTTTATTGCCGCAATTTCAAGAATGGGTTTATTACATATATAATTGATAATTTAATCAAAACATGAGTATAGTGGAACTGCGTGTTTATGAAACATTAAAGTTATGTAGTTTGTTTGAACTACTAACACAACATACAATCTACACAAATAACAGTATTTTCAAATGCTACCAATTTATAGCTTTTGTGTTGATAAGATTTCTGAATACTACTATAATGTTGTATGAACTGAGTAACAAAAAGGTCAAATACGATTGAAAAATTACATTGAGGTTTACATCAATATGTTATATTGCGTGTGACACTCTACATTTAACTGGGTTGCTTAGTTGGTAAATTTTAATAAAAGGCTAAATTGATGTAAACTAGAAAGCTAATATTGACTCATTCAGCAGAGTGGCGCAGCGGAAGCGTGCTGGGCCCATAACCCAGAGGTCGATGGATCGAAACCATCCTCTGCTACTTATCCAGCTGTGATCGTATAGTGGTTAGTACTCCACGTTGTGGCCGTGGCAACCCTGGTTCGAATCCAGGTCACAGCAGATTTTGCTTTTACTGGATTGAGTGATGCAAAGCTGTTCTGTTGCTAGAGTCGAACACAATGTCCGATAACGGCCTTTCAAATCAACGCTTATCAATTCAGGTAAAAGTTGCAGATGATCAACAGCATGAATCGATGCAAATTTTTATTGTCGCAATCTCAATAGTGGGTTTATTACATATATAATTGATAACTTAATCAACACATGAGTAGTGGAACTGCGTGTTTATGAAACATTAAAGTTATGTAATTTGTTTGAACTACTAACACAACATACAATCTACACAAATAACAGTATTTTCAAATGCTACCAATTTATAGCTTTTGTGTTGATAAGTTTTTTGAATACTACTATAATGTTGTATGAACTGAGTAACAAAAAAGTCAAAATACGATTGAAAAATTACATTGGGGTTTACATAAAATATGTTATATTGCGTGTAACATTCTACATTTAACTGGGTTGCTTAGTTGGTAAATTTTAAAAAAGGGTAAAATTGATGTAAACTAGAAAGCTAATATTGACTCATTCAGCAGAGTGGCGCAGCGGAAGCGTGCTGGGCCCATAACCCAGAGGTCGATGGATCGAAACCATCCTCTGCTACTTATCCAGCTGTGATCGTATAGTGGTTAGTACTCCACGTTGTGGCCGTGGCAACCCTGGTTCGAATCCAGGTCACTGCAGATTTTGCTTTTACTGGATTGAGTGATGCAAAGCTGTTCTGTTGCTAGAGTCGAACACAATGTCCGATAACGGCCTTTCAAATCAATGCTTATCGATTCAGGTAAAAGTTGCAGATGATCAACAGCATGAATCGATGCAAATTTTTATTGCCGCAATTTCAAGAATGGGTTTATTACATATATAATTGATAATTTAATCAAAACATGAGTATAGTGGAACTGCGTGTTTATGAAACATTAAAGTTATGTAGTTTGTTTGAACTACTAACACAACATACAATCTACACAAATAACAGTATTTTCAAATGCTACCAATTTATAGCTTTTGTGTTGATAAGTTTTCTGAATACTACTATAATGTTGTATGAACTGAGTAACAAAAAGGTCAAAATACGATTAAAAAGTTACATTGGGGTTTACATCAATATGTTATATTGCGTGTGACACTCTACATTTAACTGGGTTGCTTAGTTGGTAAATTTTAATAAAAGGCTAAATTGATGTAAACTAGAAAGCTAATATTGACTCATTCAGCAGAGTGGCGCAGCGGAAGCGTGCTGGGCCCATAACCCAGAGGTCGATGGATCGAAACCATCCTCTGCTACTTATCCAGCTGTGATCGTATAGTGGTTAGTACTCCAAGTTGTAGCCGTGGCAACCCTGATTCGAATCCAGGTCACAGCAGATTTTGCTTTTACTGGATTGAGTGATGCAAAGCTGTTCTGTTGCTAGAGTCGAACACAATGTCCGATAACGGCCTTTCAAATCAATGCTTATCAATTCAGGTAAAAGTTGCAGATGATCAACAGCATGAATCGATGCAAATTTTTATTGTCGCAATCTCAATAGTGGGTTTATTACATATATAATTGATAATTTAATCAAAACATGAGTATAGTGGAACTGCGTGTTTATGAAACATTAAAGTTATTTAGTTTGTTTGAACTACTAACACAACATACAATCTCAACAAATAACAGTATTTTCAAATGCTACCAATTTATAGCTTTTGTATTGATAAGTTTTCTGAATACTACTATAATGTTGTATGAACTGAGTAACAAAAAGGTCAAAATACGATTGAAAAGTTACACTGGGGTTTACATCAATATGTTATATTGCGTGTGACACTCTACATTTAACTGGGTTGCTTAGTTGGTAAATTTTAATAAAAGGCTAAATTGATGTAAAGTAGAAAGCTAATATTGACTCATTCAGCAGAGTGGCGCAGCGGAAGCGTGCTGGGCCCATAACCCAGAGGTCGATGGATCGAAACCATCCTCTGCTACTTATCCAGCTGTGATCGTATAGTGGTTAGTACTCCACGTTGTGGCCGTGGCAACCCTGATTCGAATCCAGGTCACAGCAGATTTTGCTTTTACTGGATTGAGTGATGCAAAGCTGTTCTGTTGCTAGAGTCGAACACAATGTCCGATAACGGCCTTTCAAATCAATGCTTATCAATTCAGGTAAAAGTTGCAGATGATCAACAGCATGAATCGATGCAAATTTTTATTGTCGCAATCTCAATAGTGGGTTTATTACATATATAATTGATAACTTAATCAAAACATGACTAGTGGAACTGCGTGTTTATGAAACATTAAATTTATGTAGTTTGTTTGAACTACTAACACAACATACAATCTACACAAATAACAGTATTTTCAAATGCTACCAATTTATAGCTTTTGTGTTGATAAGTTTTCTGAATACTACTATAATGTTGTATGAACTGAGTAACAAAAAAGTCAAAATACGATTGAATAATTACATTGGGGTTTACATCAATATGTCATATTGCGTGTGACATTCTACATTTAACTGGGTTGCTTAGTTGGTAAATCTTAGTTGATTTTGCTTTTACTAGATTGAGTGACTCAAAGCTGTTCTGTTGCTAGAGTCGAACACAATGTCCGATATCGGCCTTTCAAATCAATGCTTATCAATTCAGATAAAAGTTGCAGATGATCAACAGCATGAATCGATGCAAATTTTTATTGCCACAATTTCAAGAATGGGTTTATTACATATATAATTGATAATTTAATCAAAACATGAGTATAGTGGAACTGCGTGTTTATGAAACATTAAAGTTATTTAGTTTGTTTGAACTACTAACACAACATACAATCTCAACAAATAACAGTATTTTCAAATGCTACCAATTTATAGCTTTTGTATTGATAAGTTTTCTGAATACTACTATAATGTTGTATGAACTGAGTAACAAAAAGGTCAAAATACGATTGAAAAGTTACACTGGGGTTTACATCAATATGTTATATTGCGTGTGACACTCTACATTTAACTGGGTTGCTTAGTTGGTACATTTTAATAAAAGGCTAAATTGATGTAAAGTAGAAAGCTAATATTGACTCATTCAGCAGAGTGGCGCAGCGGAAGCGTGCTGGGCCCATAACCCAGAGGTCGATGGATCGAAACCATCCTCTGCTACTTATCCAGCTGTGATCGTATAGTGGTTAGTACTACACGTTGTGGCCGTGGCAACCCTGATTCGAATCCAGGTCACAGCAGATTTTGCTTTTACTGGATTGAGTGATGCAAAGCTGTTCTGTTGCTAGAGTCGAACACAATGTCCGATAACGGCCTTTCAAATCAATGCTTATCATTTCAGGTAAAAGTTGCAGATGATCAACAGCATGAATCGATGCAAATTTTTATTGTCGCAATCTCAATAGTGGGTTTATTACATATATAATTGATAACTTAATCAAAACATGACTAGTGGAACTGCGTGTTTATGAAACATTAAAGTTATGTAGTTTGTTTGAACTACTAACACAACATACAATCTACACAAATAACAGTATTTTCAAATGCTACCAATTTATAGCTTTTGTGTTGATAAGTTTTCTGAATACTACTATAATGTTGTATGAACTGAGTAACAAAAAAGTCAAAATACGATTGAATAATTACATTGGGGTTTACATCAATATGTTATATTGCGTGTGACATTCTACATTTAACTGGGTTGCTTAGTTGGTAAATCTTAGTTGATTTTGCTTTTACTAGATTGAGTGATGCAAAGCTGTTCTGTTGCTAGAGTCGAACACAATGTCCGATATCGGCCTTTCAAATCAATGCTTATCAATTCAGATAAAAGTTCCAGATGATCAACAGCATGAATCGATGCAAATTTTTATTGCCGCAATTTCAAGAATGGGTTTATTACATATATAATTGATAATTTAATCAAAACATGAGTATAGTGGAACTGCGTGTTTATGAAACATTAAAGTTATGTAGTTTGTTTGAACTACTAACACAACATACAATCTCAACAAATAACAGTATTTTCAAATGCTACCAATTTATAGCTTTTGTATTGATAAGTTTTCTGAATACTACTATAATGTTGTATGAACTGAGTAACAAAAAGGTCAAAACACGATTGAAAAGTTACACTGGGGTTTACATCAATATGTTATATTGCGTGTGACACTCTACATTTAACTGGGTTGCTTAGTTGGTAAATTTTAATAAAAGGCTAAATTGATGTAAAGTAGAAAGCTAATATTGACTCATTCAGCAGAGTGGCGCAGCGGAAGCGTGCTGGGCCCATAACCCAGAGGTCGATGGATCGAAACCATCCTCTGCTACTTATCCAGCTGTGATCGTATAGTGGTTAGTACTCCACGTTGTGGCCGTGGCAACCCTGGTTCGAATCCAGGTCACAGCAGGTTTTGCTTTTACTGGTATGAGTGATGCAAAGCTGTTCTGTTGCTAGAGTCGAACACAATGTCCGATAACGGCCTTTCAAATCAATGCTTATCAATTCAGGTAAAAGTTGCAGATGATCAACAGCATGAATCGATGCAAATTTTTATTGTCGCAATCTCAATAGTGGGTTTATTACATATATAATTGATAACTTAATCAAAACATGAGTAGTGGAACTGCGTGTTTATAAAACATTAAAATTATGTAGTTTGTTTGAACTACTAACACAACATACAATCTACACAAATAACAGTATTTTCAAATGCTACCAATTTATAGCTTTTGTGTTGATAAGTTTTCTGAATACTACTATAATGTTGTATGAACTGAGTAACAAAAAGATCAAAATACGATTGAATAATTACATTGGGGTTTACATCAATATGTTATATTGCGTGTGACATTCTAAATTTAACTGGGTTGCTTAGTTGGTAAATCTTAGTTGATTTTGCTTTTACTGGATTGAGTGATGCAAAGCTGTTCTGTTGCTAGAGTCGAACACAATGTCCGATATCGGCCTTTCAAATCAATGCTTATCAATTCAGATAAAAGTTGCAGATGATCAACAGCATGAATCGATGCAAATTTTTATTGCCGCAATTTCAAGAATGGGTTTATTGCATATATAATTGATAATTTAATTAAAACATGAGTATAGTGGAACTGCGTGTTTATGAAACATTAAAGTTATGTAGTTTGTTTGAACTACTAACACAACATACAATCTCAACAAATAACAGTATTTTCAAATCCTACCAATTTATAGCTTTTGTGTTGATAAGTTTTCTGAATACTACGATAATGTTGTATGAACTGAGTAACAAAAAGGTCAAAATACGATTGAAAAATTACATTGGGGTTTACATCAATATGTTATATTGCGTGTGACATTCTACATTTAACTGGGTTGCTTAGTTGGTAAATCTTAGTTGATTTTGCTTTTACTAGATTGAGTGATGCAAAGCTGTTCTGTTGCTAGAGTCGAACACAATGTCCGATATCGGCCTTTCAAATCAATGCTTATCAATTCAGATAAAAGTTCCAGATGATCAACAGCATGAATCGATGCAAATTTTTATTGCCGCAATTTCAAGAATGGGTTTATTACATATATAATTGATAATTTAATCAAAACATGAGTATAGTGGAACTGCGTGTTTATGAAACATTAAAGTTATGTAGTTTGTTTGAACTACTAACACAACATACAATCTCAACAAATAACAGTATTTTCAAATGCTACCAATTTATAGCTTTTGTATTGATAAGTTTTCTGAATACTACTATAATGTTGTATGAACTGAGTAACAAAAAAGTCAAAATACGATTGAATAATTACATTGGGGTTTACATCAATATGTTATATTGCGTGTGACATTCTACATTTAACTGGGTTGCTTAGTTGGTAAATCTTAGTTGATTTTGCTTTTACTAGATTGAGTGATGCAAAGCTGTTCTGTTGCTAGAGTCGAACACAATGTCCGATATCGGCCTTTCAAATCAATGCTTATCAATTCAGATAAAAGTTCCAGATGATCAACAGCATGAATCGATGCAAATTTTTATTGCCGCAATTTCAAGAATGGGTTTATTACATATATAATTGATAATTTAATCAAAACATGAGTATAGTGGAACTGCGTGTTTATGAAACATTAAAGTTATGTAGTTTGTTTGAACTACTAACACAACATACAATCTCAACAAATAACAGTATTTTCAAATGCTACCAATTTATAGCTTTTGTATTGATAAGTTTTCTGAATACTACTATAATGTTGTATGAACTGAGTAACAAAAAGGTCAAAACACGATTGAAAAGTTACACTGGGGTTTACATCAATATGTTATATTGCGTGTGACACTCTACATTTAACTGGGTTGCTTAGTTGGTAAATTTTAATAAAAGGCTAAATTGATGTAAAGTAGAAAGCTAATATTGACTCATTCAGCAGAGTGGCGCAGCGGAAGCGTGCTGGGCCCATAACCCAGAGGTCGATGGATCGAAACCATCCTCTGCTACTTATCCAGCTGTGATCGTATAGTGGTTAGTACTCCACGTTGTGGCCGTGGCAACCCTGGTTCGAATCCAGGTCACAGCAGGTTTTGCTTTTACTGGTATGAGTGATGCAAAGCTGTTCTGTTGCTAGAGTCGAACACAATGTCCGATAACGGCCTTTCAAATCAATGCTTATCAATTCAGGTAAAAGTTGCAGATGATCAACAGCATGAATCGATGCAAATTTTTATTGTCGCAATCTCAATAGTGGGTTTATTACATATATAATTGATAACTTAATCAAAACATGAGTAGTGGAACTGCGTGTTTATAAAACATTAAAATTATGTAGTTTGTTTGAACTACTAACACAACATACAATCTACACAAATAACAGTATTTTCAAATGCTACCAATTTATAGCTTTTGTGTTGATAAGTTTTCTGAATACTACTATAATGTTGTATGAACTGAGTAACAAAAAGATCAAAATACGATTGAATAATTACATTGGGGTTTACATCAATATGTTATATTGCGTGTGACATTCTAAATTTAACTGGGTTGCTTAGTTGGTAAATCTTAGTTGATTTTGCTTTTACTGGATTGAGTGATGCAAAGCTGTTCTGTTGCTAGAGTCGAACACAATGTCCGATATCGGCCTTTCAAATCAATGCTTATCAATTCAGATAAAAGTTGCAGATGATCAACAGCATGAATCGATGCAAATTTTTATTGCCGCAATTTCAAGAATGGGTTTATTGCATATATAATTGATAATTTAATTAAAACATGAGTATAGTGGAACTGCGTGTTTATGAAACATTAAAGTTATGTAGTTTGTTTGAACTACTAACACAACATACAATCTCAACAAATAACAGTATTTTCAAATCCTACCAATTTATAGCTTTTGTGTTGATAAGTTTTCTGAATACTACGATAATGTTGTATGAACTGAGTAACAAAAAGGTCAAAATACGATTGAAAAATTACATTGGGGTTTACATCAATATGTTATATTGCGTGTGACATTCTACATTTAACTGGGTTGCTTAGTTGGTAAATTTTAAAAAAGGATAAAATTGATGTAAACTAGAAATCTAATATTCACTCATTCAGCAGAGTGGCGCAGCGGAAGCGTGCTGGGCCCATAACCCAGAGGTCGATGGATCGAAACCATCCTCTGCTACTTATTCAGCTGTGATCGTATAGTGGTTAGTACTCCACGTTGTGGCCGTGGCAACCCTGGTTCGAATCCAGGTCACAGCAGATTTTGCTTTTACTGGATTGAGTGATGCAAAGCTGTTCTGTTGCTAGAGTCGAACACAATGTCCGATAACGGCCTTTCAAATCAATGCTTATCAATTCAGGTAAAAGTTGCAGATTATCAACAGCATGAATCGATGCAAATTTTTATTGTCGCAATTTCAATAGTGGGTTTATTACATATATAATTGATAACTTAATCAACACATGAGTAGTGGAACTGCGTGTTTATGAAACATTAAAGTTATGTAATTTGTTTGAACTACTAACACAACATACAATCTACACAAATAACAGTATTTTCAAATGCTACCAATTTATAGCTTTTGTGTTGATAAGTTTTCTGAATACTACTATAATGTTGTATGAACTGAGTAACAAAAAAGTCAAAATACGATTAAAAAGTTACATTGGGGTTTACATCAATATGTTATATTGCGTGTGACACTCTACATTTAACTGGGTTGCTTAGTTGGTAAATTTTAATAAAAGGCTAAATTGATGTAAACTAGAAAGCTAATATTGACTCATTCAGCAGAGTGGCGCAGCGGAAGCGTGCTGGGCCCATAACCCAGAGGTCGATGGATCGAAACCATCCTCTGCTACTTATCCAGCTGTGATCGTATAGTGGTTAGTACTCCACGTTGTGACCGTGGCAACCCTGATTCGAATCCAGGTCACAGCAGATTTTGCTTTTACTGGATTGAGTGATGCAAAGCTGTTCTGTTGCTAGAGTCGAACACAATGTCCGATAACGGCCTTTCAAATCAAAGCTTATCAATTCAGGTAAAAGTTGCAGATGATCAACAGCATGAATCGATGCAAATTTTTATTGTCGCAATCTCAATAGTGGGTTTATTACATATATAATTGATAACTTAATCAACACATGAGTAGTGGAACTGCGTGTTTATGAAACATTAAAGTTATGTAGTTTGTTTGAACTACTAACACAACATACAATCTCAACAAATAACAGTATTTTCAAATGCTACCAATTTATAGCTTTTGTGTTGATAAGTTTTCTGAATACTACTATAATGTTGTATGAACTGAGTAACAAAAAGGTCAAAATACGATTGAAAAATTACATTGGGGTTTACATCAATATGTTATATTGCGTGTGACACTCTACATTTAACTGGGTTGCTTAGTTGGTAAATTTTAATAAAAGGCTAAATTGATGTAAACTAGAAAGCTAATATTGACTCATTCAGCAGAGTGGCGCAGCGGAAGCGTGCTGGGACCATAGCCAAGAGGTCGATGGATCGAAACCATCCTCTGCTACTTATCCAGCTGTGATCGTATAGTGGTTAGTACTCCACGTTGTGGCCGTGGCAACCCTGGTTCGAATCCAGGTCACAGCAGATTTTGCTTTTACTGGATTGAGTGATGCAAAGCTGTTCTGTTGCTAGAGTCGAACACAATGTCCGATATCGGCCTTTCAAATCAATGCTTATCAATTCAGGTAAAAGTTGCAGATGATCAACAGCATGAATCGATGCAAATTTTTATTGTCGCAATTTCAATAATGGGTTTATTAAATATATAATTGATAATTTCATCAAAACATGAGTAGTGGAACTGCGTGTTTATAAAACATTAAAGTTATGTATTTATGTAGTTTGTTTGAACTACTAACACAACATACAATCTCAACAAATAACAGTATTTTCAAATGCTACCAATTTATAGCTTTTGTGTTGATAAGTTTTCTGAATACTACTATAATGTTGTATAAACTGAGTAACAAAAAGGTCAAAATACGATTGAAAAATTACATTGGGGTTTACATAAAATATGTTATATTGCGTGTGACATTCTACATTTAACTGGGTTGCTTAGTTGGTAAATTTTAAAAAAGGGTAAAATTGATGTAAACTAGAAAGCTAATATTCACTCATTCAGCAGAGTGGCGCAGCGGAAGCGTGCTGGGCCCATAACCCAGAGGTCGATGGATCGAAACCATCCTCTGCTACTTATCCAGCTGTGATCGTATAGTGGTTAGTACTCCACGTTGTGGCCGTGGCAACCCTGATTCGAATCCAGGTCACAGCAGATTTTGCTTTTACTGGATTGAGTGATGCAAAGCTGTTCTGTTGCTAGAGTCGAACACAATGTCCGATAACGGCCTTTCAAATCAATGCTTATCAATTCAGGTAAAAGTTGCAGATGATCAACAGCATGAATCGATGCAAATTTTTATTGCCGCAATTTCAAGAATGGGTTTATTACATATATAATTGATAATTTAATCAAAACATGAGTATAGTGGAACTGCGTGTTTATGAAACATTAAAGTTATGTAGTTTGTTTGAACTACTAACACAACATACAATCTACACAAATAACAGTATTTTCAAATGCTACCAATTTATAGCTTTTGTGTTGATAAGATTTCTGAATACTACTATAATGTTGTATGAACTGAGTAACAAAAAGGTCAAATACGATTGAAAAATTACATTGGGGTTTACATCAATATGTTATATTGCGTGTGACACTCTACATTTAACTGGGTTGCTTAGTTGGTAAATTTTAATAAAAGGCTAAATTGATGTAAACTAGAAAGCTAATATTGACTCATTCAGCAGAGTGGCGCAGCGGAAACGTGCTGGGCCCATAACCCAGAGGTCGATGGATCGAAACCATCCTCTGCTACTTATCCAGCTGTGATCGTATAGTGGTTAGTACTCCACGTTGTGGCCGTGGCAACCCTGGTTCGAATCCAGGTCACAGCAGATTTTGCTTTTACTGGATTGAGTGATGCAAAGCTGTTCTGTTGATAGAGTCGAACACAATGTCCGATAACGGCCTTTCAAATCAACGCTTATCAATTCAGGTAAAAGTTGCAGATGATCAACAGCATGAATCGATGCAAATTTTTATTGTCGCAATCTCAATAGTGGGTTTATTACATATATAATTGATAACTTAATCAACACATGAGTAGTGGAACTGCGTGTTTATGAAACATTAAAGTTATGTAATTTGTTTGAACTACTAACACAACATACAATCTACACAAATAACAGTATTTTCAAATGCTACCAATTTATAGCTTTTGTGTTGATAAGTTTTTTGAATACTACTATAATGTTGTATGAACTGAGTAACAAAAAAGTCAAAATACGATTGAAAAATTACATTGGGGTTTACATAAAATATGTTATATTGCGTGTAACATTCTACATTTAACTGGGTTGCTTAGTTGGTAAATTTTAAAAAAGGGTAAAATTGATGTAAACTAGAAAGCTAATATTCACTCATTCAGCAGAGTGGCGCAGCGGAAGCGTGCTGGGCCCATAACCCAGAGGTCGATGGATCGAAACCATCCTCTGCTACTTATCCAGCTGTGATCGTATAGTGGTTAGTACTCCACGTTGTGGCCGTGGCAACCCTGGTTCGAATCCAGGTCACTGCAGATTTTGCTTTTACTGGATTGAGTGATGAAAAGCTGTTCTGTTGCTAGAGTCGAACACAATGTCCGATAACGGCCTTTCAAATCAATGCTTATCGATTCAGGTAAAAGTTGCAGATGATCAACAGCATGAATCGATGCAAATTTTTATTGCCGCAATTTCAAGAATGGGTTTATTACATATATAATTGATAATTTAATCAAAACATGAGTATAGTGGAACTGCGTGTTTATGAAACATTAAAGTTATGTAGTTTGTTTGAACTACTAACACAACATACAATCTACACAAATAACAGTATTTTCAAATGCTACCAATTTATAGCTTTTGTGTTGATAAGTTTTCTGAATACTACTATAATGTTGTATGAACTGAGTAACAAAAAGGTCAAAATACGATTAAAAAGTTACATTGGGGTTTACATCAATATGTTATATTGCGTGTGACACTCTACATTTAACTGGGTTGCTTAGTTGGTAAATTTTAATAAAAGGCTAAATTGATGTAAACTAGAAAGCTAATATTGACTCATTCAGCAGAGTGGCGCAGCGGAAGCGTGCTGGGCCCATAACCCAGAGGTCGATGGATCGAAACCATCCTCTGCTACTTATCCAGCTGTGATCGTATAGTGGTTAGTACTCCAAGTTGTAGCCGTGGCAACCCTGATTCGAATCCAGGTCACAGCAGATTTTGCTTTTACTGGATTGAGTGATGCAAAGCTGTTCTGTTGCTAGAGTCGAACACAATGTCCGATAACGGCCTTTCAAATCAATGCTTATCAATTCCGGTAAAAGTTGCAGATGATCAACAGCATGAATCGATGCAAATTTTTATTGTCGCAATCTCAATAGTGGGTTTATTACATATATAATTGATAACTTAATCAACACATGAGTAGTGGAACTGCGTGTTTATGAAACATTAAAGTTATGTAGTTTGTTTGAACTACTAACACAACATACAATCTCAACAAATAACAGTATTTTCAAATGCTACCAATTTATAGCTTTTGTGTTGATAAGTTTTCTGAATACTACTATAATGTTGTATGAACTGAGTAACAAAAAGGTCAAAATACGATTGAAAAATTACATTGGGGTTTACATCAATATGTTATATTGCGTGTGACACTCTACATTTAACTGGGTTGCTTAGTTGGTAAATTTTAATAAAAGGCTAAATTGATGTAAACTAGAAAGCTAATATTGACTCATTCAGCAGAGTGGCGCAGCGGAAGCGTGCTGGGCCCATAACCCAGAGGTCGATGGATCGAAACCATCCTCTGCTACTTATCCAGCTGTGATCGTATAGTGGTTAGTACTCCACGTTGTGGCCGTGGCAACCCTGATTCGAATCCAGGTCACAGCAGATTTTGCTTTTACTGGATTGGATGATGCAAAGCTGTTCTGTTGCTAGAGTCGAACACAATGTCTGATAACGGCCTTTCAAATCAATGCTTATCAATTCAGGTAAAAGTTGCAGA
The DNA here is from genome assembly GCF_947623445.1 of Clavelina lepadiformis. Taxonomy (NCBI): domain Eukaryota; kingdom Metazoa; phylum Chordata; class Ascidiacea; order Aplousobranchia; family Clavelinidae; genus Clavelina; species Clavelina lepadiformis. The sequence continues at coordinate 3,891,005 of NC_135248.1, read as the reverse complement.
TGATCAACAGCATGAATCGATGCAAATTTTTATTGTCGCAATCTCAATAGTGGGTTTATTACATATATAATTGATAATTTCATCAAAACATGAGTAGTGGAACTGCGTGTTTATAAAACATTAAAGTTATGTATTTATGTAGTTTGTTTGAACTACTAACACAACATACAATCTCAACAAATAACAGTATTTTCAAATGCTACCAATTTATAGCTTTTGTGTTGATAAGTTTTCTGAATACTACTATAATGTTGTATAAACTGAGTAAAAAAAGGTCAAAATACGATTGAAAAATTACATTGGGGTTTACATAAAATATGTTATATTGCGTGTGACATTCTACATTTAACTGGGTTGCTTAGTTGGTAAATTTTAAAAAAGGGTAAAATTGATGTAAACTAGAAAGCTAATATTCACTCATTCAGCAGAGTGGCGCAGCGGAAGCGTGCTGGGCCCATAACCCAGAGGTCGATGGATCGAAACCATCCTCTGCTACTTATCCAGCTGTGATCGTATAGTGGTTAGTACTCCACGTTGTGGCCGTGGCAACCCTGATTCGAATCCAGGTCACATCAGATTTTGCTTTTACTGGATTGAGTGATGCAAAGCTGTTCTGTTGCTAGAGTCGAACACAATGTCCGATAACGGCCTTTCAAATCAATGCTTATCAATTCAGGTAAAAGTTGCAGATGATCAACAGCATGAATCGATGCAAATTTTTATTGCCGCAATTTCAAGAATGGGTTTATTACATATATAATTGATAATTTAATCAAAACATGAGTATAGTGGAACTGCGTGTTTATGAAACATTAAAGTTATGTAGTTTGTTTGAACTACTAACACAACATACAATCTACACAAATAACAGTATTTTCAAATGCTACCAATTTATAGCTTTTGTGTTGATAAGATTTCTGAATACTACTATAATGTTGTATGAACTGAGTAACAAAAAGGTCAAATACGATTGAAAAATTACATTGGGGTTTACATCAATATGTTATATTGCGTGTGACACTCTACATTTAACTGGGTTGCTTAGTTGGTAAATTTTAATAAAAGGCTAAATTGATGTAAACTAGAAAGCTAATATTGACTCATTCAGCAGAGTGGTGCAGCGGAAGCGTGCTGGGCCCATAACCCAGAGGTCGATGGATCGAAACCATCCTCTGCTACTTATCCAGCTGTGATCGTATAGTGGTTAGTACTCCACGTTGTGGCCGTGGCAACCCTGGTTCGAATCCAGGTCACAGCAGATTTTGCTTTTACTGGATTGAGTGATGCAAAGCTGTTCTGTTGCTAGAGTCGAACACAATGTCCGATAACGGCCTTTCAAATCAATGCTTATCAATTCAGGTAAAAGTTGCAGATGATCAACAGCATGAATCGATGCAAATTTTTATTGTCGCAATCTCAATAGTGGGTTTATTACATATATAATTGATAACTTAATCAACACATGAGTAGTGGAACTGCGTGTTTATGAAACATTAAAGTTATGTAATTTGTTTGAACTACTAACACAACATACAATCTACACAAATAACAGTATTTTCAAATGCTACCAATTTATAGCTTTTGTGTTGATAAATTTTTTGAATACTACTATAATGTTGTATGAACTGAGTAACAAAAAAGTCAAAATACGATTGAAAAATTACATTGGGGTTTACATCAATATGTTATATTGCGTGTGACACTCTACATTTAACTGGGTTGCTTAGTTGGTAAATTTTAATAAAAGGCTAAATTGATGGAAACTAGAAAGCTAATATTGACTCATTCAGCAGAGTGGCGCAGCGGAAGCGTGCTGGGCCCATAGCCAAGTGGTCGATGGATCGAAACCATCCTCTGCTACTTATCCAGCTGTGATCGTATAGTGGTTAGTACTCCACGTTGTGGCCGTGGCAACCCTGGTTCGAATCCAGGTCACAGCAGATTTTGCTTTTACTGGATTGAGTGATGCAAAGCTGTTCTGTTGCTAGAGTCGAACACAATGTCCGATATCGGCCTTTCAAATCAATGCTTATCAATTCAGGTAAAAGTTGCAGATGATCAACAGCATGAATCGATGCAAATTTTTATTGTCGCAATTTCAATAATGGGTTTATTACATATATAATTGATAATTTCATCAAAACATGAGTAGTGGAACTGCGTGTTTATAAAACATTAAAGTTATGTATTTATGTAGTTTGTTTGAACTACTAACACAACATACAATCTACACAAATAACAGTATTTTCAAATGCTACCAATTTATAGCTTTTGTGTTGATAAGTTTTCTGAATACTACTATAATGTTGTATAAACTGAGTAACAAAAAGGTCAAAATACGATTGAAAAATTACATTGGGGTTTACATAAAATATGTTATATTGCGTGTGACATTCTACATTTAACTGGGTTGCTTAGTTGGTAAATTTTAAAAAAGGGTAAAATTGATGTAAACTAGAAAGCTAATATTCACTCATTCAGCAGAGTGGCGCAGCGGAAGCGTGCTGGGCCCATAACCCAGAGGTCGATGGATCGAAACCATCCTCTGCTACTTATCCAGCTGTGATCGTATAGTGGTTAGTACTCCACGTTGTGGCCGTGGCAACCCTGATTCGAATCCAGGTCACAGCAGATTTTGCTTTTACTGGATTGAGTGATGCAAAGCTGTTCTGTTGCTAGAGTCGAACACAATGTCCGATAACGGCCTTTCAAATCAATGCTTATCAATTCAGGTAAAAGTTGCAGATGATCAACAGCATGAATCGATGCAAATTTTTATTGCCGCAATTTCAAGAATGGGTTTATTACATATATAATTGATAATTTAATCAAAACATGAGTATAGTGGAACTGCGTGTTTATGAAACATTAAAGTTATGTAGTTTGTTTGAACTACTAACACAACATACAATCTACACAAATAACAGTATTTTCAAATGCTACCAATTTATAGCTTTTGTGTTGATAAGATTTCTGAATACTACTATAATGTTGTATGAACTGAGTAACAAAAAGGTCAAATACGATTGAAAAATTACATTGGGGTTTACATCAATATGTTATATTGCGTGTGACACTCTACATTTAACTGGGTTGCTTAGTTGGTAAAATTTAATAAAAGGCTAAATTGATGTAAACTAGAAAGCTAATATTGACTCATTCAGCAGAGTGGCGCAGCGGAAGCGTGCTGGGCCCATAACCCAGAGGTCGATGGATCGAAACCATCCTCTGCTACTTATCCAGCTGTGATCGTATAGTGGTTAGTACTCCACGTTGTGGCCGTGGCAACCCTGGTTCGAATCCAGGTCACAGCAGATTTTGCTTTTACTGGATTGAGTGATGCAAAGCTGTTCTGTTGCTAGAGTCGAACACAATGTCCGATAACGGCCTTTCAAATCAACGCTTATCAATTCAGGTAAAAGTTGCAGATGATCAACAGCATGAATCGATGCAAATTTTTATTGTCGCAATCTCAATAGTGGGTTTATTACATATATAATTGATAACTTAATCAACACATGAGTAGTGGAACTGCGTGTTTATGAAACATTAAAGTTATGTAATTTGTTTGAACTACTAACACAACATACAATCTACACAAATAACAGTATTTTCAAATGCTACCAATTTATAGCTTTTGTGTTGATAAGTTTTTTGAATACTACTATAATGTTGTATGAACTGAGTAACAAAAAAGTCAAAATACGATTGAAAAATTACATTGGGGTTTACATAAAATATGTTATATTGCGTGTAACATTCTACATTTAACTGGGTTGCTTAGTTGGTAAATTTTAAAAAAGGGTAAAATTGATGTAAACTAGAAAGCTAATATTGACTCATTCAGCAGAGTGGCGCAGCGGAAGCGTGCTGGGCCCATAACCCAGAGGTCGATGGATCGAAACCATCCTCTGCTACTTATCCAGCTGTGATCGTATAGTGGTTAGTACTCCACGTTGTGGCCGTGGCAACCCTGGTTCGAATCCAGGTCACTGCAGATTTTGCTTTTACTGGATTGAGTGATGCAAAGCTGTTCTGTTGCTAGAGTCGAACACAATGACCGATAACGGCCTTTCAAATCAATGCTTATCGATTCAGGTAAAAGTTGCAGATGATCAACAGCATGAATCGATGCAAATTTTTATTGCCGCAATTTCAAGAATGGGTTTATTACATATATAATTGATAATTTAATCAAAACATGAGTATAGTGGAACTGCGTGTTTATGAAACATTAAAGTTATGTAGTTTGTTTGAACTACTAACACAACATACAATCTACACAAATAACAGTATTTTCAAATGCTACCAATTTATAGCTTTTGTGTTGATAAGTTTTCTGAATACTACTATAATGTTGTATGAACTGAGTAACAAAAAGGTCAAAATACGATTAAAAAGTTACATTGGGGTTTACATCAATATGTTATATTGCGTGTGACACTCTACATTTAACTGGGTTGCTTAGTTGGTAAATTTTAATAAAAGGCTAAATTGATGTAAACTAGAAAGCTAATATTGACTCATTCAGCAGAGTGGCGCAGCGGAAGCGTGCTGGGCCCATAACCCAGAGGTCGATGGATCGAAACCATCCTCTGCTACTTATCCAGCTGTGATCGTATAGTGGTTAGTACTCCAAGTTGTAGCCGTGGCAACCCTGATTCGAATCCAGGTCACAGCAGATTTTGCTTTTACTGGATTGAGTGATGCAAAGCTGTTCTGTTGCTAGAGTCGAACACAATGTCCGATAACGGCCTTTCAAATCAATGCTTATCAATTCAGGTAAAAGTTGCAGATGATCAACAGCATGAATCGATGCAAATTTTTATTGTCGCAATCTCAATAGTGGGTTTATTACATATATAATTGATAACTTAATCAACACATGAGTAGTGGAACTGCGTGTTTATGAAACATTAAAGTTATGTAGTTTGTTTGAACTACTAACACAACATACAATCTCAACAAATAACAGTATTTTCAAATGCTACCAATTTATAGCTTTTGTGTTGATAAGTTTTCTGAATACTACTATAATGTTGTATGAACTGAGTAACAAAAAGGTCAAAATACGATTGAAAAATTACATTGGGGTTTACATCAATATGTTATATTGCGTGTGACACTCTACATTTAACTGGGTTGCTTAGTTGGTAAATTTTAATAAAAGGCTAAATTGATGTAAACTAGAAAGCTAATATTGACTCATTCAGCAGAGTGGCGCAGCGGAAGCGTGCTGGGCCCATAACCCAGAGGTCGATGGATCGAAACCATCCTCTGCTACTTATCCAGCTGTGATCGTATAGTGGTTAGTACTCCACGTTGTGGCCGTGGCAACCCTGATTCGAATCCAGGTCACAGCAGATTTTGCTTTTACTGGATTGGATGATGCAAAGCTGTTCTGTTGCTAGAGTCGAACACAATGTCCGATAACGGCCTTTCAAATCAATGCTTATCAATTCAGGTAAAAGTTGCAGATGATCAACAGCATGAATCGATGCAAATTTTTATTGTCGCAATATCAATAGTGGGTTTATTACATATATAATTGATAATTTCATCAAAACATGAGTAGTGGAACTGCGTGTTTATAAAACATTAAAGTTATGTATTTATGTAGTTTGTTTGAACTACTAACACAACATACAATCTCAACAAATAACAGTATTTTCAAATGCTACCAATTTATAGCTTTTGTGTTGATAAGTTTTCTGAATACTACTATAATGTTGTATAAACAGAGTAAAAAAAGGTCAAAATACGATTGAAAAATTACATTGGGGTTTACATAAAATATGTTATATTGCGTGTAACATTCTACATTTAACTGGGTTGCTTAGTTGGTAAATTTTAAAAAAGGATAAAATTGATGTAAACTAGAAAGCTAATATTCACTCATTCAGCAGAGTGGCGCAGCGGAAGCGTGCTGGGCCCATAACCCAGAGGTCGATGGATCGAAACCATCCTCTGCTACTTATCCAGCTGTGATCGTATAGTGGTTAGTACTCCACGTTGTGGCCGTGGCAACCCTGGTTCGAATCCAGGTCACTGCAGATTTTGCTTTTACTGGATTGAGTGATGCAAAGCTGTTCTGTTGCTAGAGTCGAACACAATGTCCGATAACGGCCTTTCAAATCAATGCTTATCAATTCAGGTAAAAGTTGCAGATGATCAACAGCATGAATCGATGCAAATTTTTATTGCCGCAATTTCAATAATGGGTTTATTACATATATAATTGATAATTTAATCAAAACATGAGTATAGTGGAACTGCGTGTTTATGAAACATTAAAGTTATGTAGTTTGTTTGAACTACTAACACAACATACAATCTACACAAATAACAGTATTTTCAAATGCTACCAATTTATAGCTTTTGTGTTGATAAGTTTTCTGAATACTACTATAATGTTGTATGAACTGAGTAACAAAAAGGTCAAAATACGATTGAAAAATTACATTGGGGTTTACATCAATATGTTATATTGCGTGTGACACTCTACATTTAACTGGGTTGCTTAGTTGGTAAATTTTAATAAAAGGTTAAATTGATGTAAACTAGAAAGCTAATATTGACTCATTCAGCAGAGTGGCGCAGCGGAAGCGTGCTGGGCCCATAACCCAGAGGCCGATGGATCGAAACCATCTTCTGCTACTTATCCAGCTGTGATCGTATAGTGGTTAGTACTCCACGTTGTGGCCGTGGCAACCCTGGTTCGAATCCAGGTCACAGCAGATTTTGCTTTTACTGGATTGAGTGATGCAAAGCTGTTCTGTTGCTAGAGTCGAACACAATGTCCGATAACGGCCTTTCAAATCAATGCTTATCAATTCAGGTAAAAGTTGCAGATGATCAACAGCATGAATCGATGCAAATTTTTATTGCCGCAATTTCAAGAATAGGTTTATTACATATATAATTGATAATTTAATCAAAACATGAGTATAGTGGAACTGCGTGTTTATGAAACATTAAAGTTATGTAGTTTGTTTGAACTACTAACACAACATACAATCTCAACAAATAACAGTATTTTCAAATGCTACCAATTTATAGCTTTTGTGTTGATAAGTTTTCTGAATACTACTATAATGTTGTATGAACTGAGTAACAAAAAGGTCAAAATACGATTGAAAAGTTACATTGGGGTTTACATCAATATGTTATATTGCGTGTGACACTCTACATTACCTGGGTTGCTTAGTTGGTAAATTTTAATAAAAGGCTAAATTGATGTAAACTAGAAAGCTAATATTGACTCATTCAGCAGAGTGGCGCAGCGGAAGCGTGCTGGGACCATAACCCAGAGGTCGATGGATCGAAACCATCTTCTGCTAATTATCCAGCTGTGATCGTATAGTGGTTAGTACTCCACGTTGTGGCCGTGGCAACCCTGATTCGAATCCAGGTCACAGCAGATTTTGCTTTTACTGGATTGAGTGATGCAAAGCTGTTCTGTTGCTAGAGTCGAACACAATGTCCGATAACGGCCTTTCAAATCAATGCTTATCAATTCAGGTAAAAGTTGCAGATGATCAACAGCATGAATCGATGCAAATTTTTATTGTCGCAATCTCAATAGTGGGTTTATTACATATATAATTGATAACTTAATCAACACATGAGTAGTGGAACTGCGTGTTTATGAAACATTAAAGTTATGTAGTTTGTTTGAACTACTAACACAACATACAATCTACACAAATAACAGTATTTTCAAATGCTACCAATTTATAGCTTTTGTGTTGATAAGTTTTCTGAATACTACTATAATGTTGTATGAACTGAGTAACAAAAAGGTCAAAATACGATTGAAAAATTACATTGGGGTTTACATCAATATGTTATATTGCGTGTGACACTCTACATTTAACTGGGTTGCTTAGTTGGTAAATTTTAATAAAAGGCTAAATTGATGTAAACTAGAAAGCTAATATTGACTCATTCAGCAGAGTGGCGCAGCGGAAGCGTGCTGGGCCCATAACCCAGAGGTCGATGGATCGAAACCATCCTCTGCTACTTATCCAGCTGTGATCGTATAGTGGTTAGTACTCCAAGTTGTAGCCGTGGCAACCCTGATTCGAATCCAGGTCACAGCAGATTTTGCTTTTACTGGATTGAGTGATGCAAAGCTGTTCTGTTGCTAGAGTCGAACACAATGTCCGATATCGGCCTTTCAAATCAATGCTTATCAATTCAGGTAAAAGTTGCAGATGATCAACAGCATGAATCGATGCAAATTTTTATTGTCGCAATCTCAATAGTGGGTTTATTACATAGTTAATTGATAACTTAATCAACACATGAGTAGTGGAACTGCGTGTTTATGAAACATTAAAGTTATGTAGTTTGTTTGAACTACTAACACAACATACAATCTCAACAAATAACAGTATTTTCAAATGCTACCAATTTATAGCTTTTGTGTTGATAAGTTTTCTGAATACTACTATAATGTTGTATGAACTGAGTAACAAAAAGGTCAAAATACGATTGAAAAATTACATTGGGGTTTACATCAATATGTTATATTGCGTGTGACACTCTACATTTAACTGGGTTGCTTAGTTGGTAAATTTTAATAAAAGGTTAAATTGATGTAAACTAGAAAGCTAATATTGACTCATTCAGCAGAGTGGCGCAGCGGAAGCGTGCTGGGCCCATAACCCAGAGGTCGAAGGATCGAAACCATCCTCTGCTACTTATCCAGCTGTGATCGTATAGTGGTTAGTACTCCACGTTGTGGCCGTGGCAACCCTGATTCGAATCCAGGTCACAGCAGATTTTGCTTTTACTGGATTTAGTGATGCAAAGCTGTTCTGTTGCTAGAGTCGAACACAATGTCCGATAACGGCCTTTCAAATCAATGCTTATCAATTCAGGTAAAAGTTGCAGATGATCAACAGCATGAATCGATGCAAATTTTTATTGTCGCAATCTCAATAGTGGGTTTATTACATATATAATTGATAATTTCATCAAAACATGAGTAGTGGAACTGCGTGTTTATAAAACATTAAAGTTATGTATTTATGTAGTTTGTTTGAACTACTAACACAACATACAATCTACACAAATAACAGTATTTTCAAATGCTACCAATTTATAGCTTTTGTGTTGATAAGTTTTCTGAATACTACTATAATGTTGTATGAACTGAGTAACAAAAAGGTCAAAATACGATTGAAAAATTACATTGGGGTTTACATCAATATGTTATATTGCGTGTGACACTCTACATTTAACTGGGTTGCTTAGTTGGTAAATTTTAATAAAAGGTTAAATTGATGTAAACTAGAAAGCTAATATTGACTCATTCAGCAGAGTGGCGCAGCGGAAGCGTGCTGGGCCCATAACCCAGAGGCCGATGGATCGAAACCATCTTCTGCTACTTATCCAGCTGTGATCGTATAGTGGTTAGTACTCCACGTTGTGGCCGTGGCAACCCTGGTTCGAATCCAGGTCACAGCAGATTTTGCTTTTACTGGATTGAGTGATGCAAAGCTGTTCTGTTGCTAGAGTCGAACACAATGTCCGATAACGGCCTTTCAAATCAATGCTTATCAATTCAGGTAAAAGTTGCAGATGATCAACAGCATGAATCGATGCAAATTTTTATTGCCGCAATTTCAAGAATAGGTTTATTACATATATAATTGATAATTTAATCAAAACATGAGTATAGTGGAACTGCGTGTTTATGAAACATTAAAGTTATGTAGTTTGTTTGAACTACTAACACAACATACAATCTCAACAAATAACAGTATTTTCAAATGCTACCAATTTATAGCTTTTGTGTTGATAAGTTTTCTGAATACTACTATAATGTTGTATGAACTGAGTAACAAAAAGGTCAAAATACGATTGAAAAGTTACATTGGGGTTTACATCAATATGTTATATTGCGTGTGACACTCTACATTACCTGGGTTGCTTAGTTGGTAAATTTTAATAAAAGGCTAAATTGATGTAAACTAGAAAGCTAATATTGACTCATTCAGCAGAGTGGCGCAGCGGAAGCGTGCTGGGACCATAACCCAGAGGTCGATGGATCGAAACCATCTTCTGCTAATTATCCAGCTGTGATCGTATAGTGGTTAGTACTCCACGTTGTGGCCGTGGCAACCCTGATTCGAATCCAGGTCACAGCAGATTTTGCTTTTACTGGATTGAGTGATGCAAAGCTGTTCTGTTGCTAGAGTCGAACACAATGTCCGATAACGGCCTTTCAAATCAATGCTTATCAATTCAGGTAAAAGTTGCAGATGATCAACAGCATGAATCGATGCAAATTTTTATTGTCGCAATCTCAATAGTGGGTTTATTACATATATAATTGATAACTTAATCAACACATGAGTAGTGGAACTGCGTGTTTATGAAACATTAAAGTTATGTAGTTTGTTTGAACTACTAACACAACATACAATCTACACAAATAACAGTATTTTCAAATGCTACCAATTTATAGCTTTTGTGTTGATAAGTTTTCTGAATACTACTATAATGTTGTATGAACTGAGTAACAAAAAGGTCAAAATACGATTGAAAAATTACATTGGGGTTTACATCAATATGTTATATTGCGTGTGACACTCTACATTTAACTGGGTTGCTTAGTTGGTAAATTTTAATAAAAGGCTAAATTGATGTAAACTAGAAAGCTAATATTGACTCATTCAGCAGAGTGGCGCAGCGGAAGCGTGCTGGGCCCATAACCCAGAGGTCGATGGATCGAAACCATCCTCTGCTACTTATCCAGCTGTGATCGTATAGTGGTTAGTACTCCAAGTTGTAGCCGTGGCAACCCTGATTCGAATCCAGGTCACAGCAGATTTTGCTTTTACTGGATTGAGTGATGCAAAGCTGTTCTGTTGCTAGAGTCGAACACAATGTCCGATAACGGCCTTTCAAATCAATGCTTATCAATTCAGGTAAAAGTTGCAGATGATCAACAGCATGAATCGATGCAAATTTTTATTGTCGCAATCTCAATAGTGGGTTTATTACATATATAATTGATAACTTAATCAACACATGAGTAGTGGAACTGCGTGTTTATGAAACATTAAAGTTATGTAGTTTGTTTGAACTACTAACACAACATACAATCTCAACAAATAACAGTATTTTCAAATGCTACCAATTTATAGCTTTTGTGTTGATAAGTTTTCTGAATACTACTATAATGTTGTATGAACTGAGTAACAAAAAGGTCAAAATACGATTGAAAAATTACATTGGGGTTTACATCAATATGTTATATTGCGTGTGACACTCTACATTTAACTGGGTTGCTTAGTTGGTAAATTTTAATAAAAGGCTAAATTGATGTAAACTAGAAAGCTAATATTGACTCATTCAGCAGAGTGGCGCAGCGGAAGCGTGCTGGGCCCATAACCCAGAGGTCGAAGGATCGAAACCATCCTCTGCTACTTATCCAGCTGTGATCGTATAGTGGTTAGTACTCCACGTTGTGGCCGTGGCAACCCTGATTCGAATCCAGGTCACAGCAGATTTTGCTTTTACTGGATTTAGTGATGCAAAGCTGTTCTGTTGCTAGAGTCGAACACAATGTCCGATAACGGCCTTTCAAATCAATGCTTATCAATTCAGGTAAAAGTTGCAGATGATCAACAGCATGAATCGATGCAAATTTTTATTGACGCGATCTCAATAGTGGGTTTATTACATATATAATTGATAATTTCATCAAAACATGAGTAGTGGAACTGCGTGTTTATAAAACATTAAAGTTATGTATTTATGTAGTTTGTTTGAACTACTAACACAACATACAATCTCAACAAATAACAATATTTTCAAATGCTACCAATTTATAGCTTTTGTGTTGATAAGTTTTCTGAATACTACTATAATGTTGTATGAACTGAGTAACAAAAAGGTCAAAATACGATTGAAAAATTACATTGGGGTTTACATCAATATGTTATATTGCGTGTGACACTCTACATTTAACTGGGTTGCTTAGTTGGTAAATTTTAATAAAAGGCTAAATTGATGGAAACTAGAAAGCTAATATTGACTCATTCAGCAGAGTGGCGCAGCGGAAGCGTGCTGGGCCCATAACCCAGAGGTCGATGGATCGAAACCATCCTCTGCTACTTATCCAGCTGTGATCGTATAGTGGTTAGTACTCCACGTTGTGGCCGTGGCAACCCTGATTCGAATCCAGGTCACAGCAGATTTTGCTTTTACTGGATTGAGTGATGCAAAGCTGTTCTGTTGCTAGAGTCGAACACAATGTCCGATAACGGCCTTTCAAATCAATGCTTATCAATTCAGGTAAAAGTTGCAGATGATCAACAGCATGAATCGATGCAAATTTTTATTGTCGCAATCTCAATAGTGGGTTTGTAGTGGCTTGGGAGCCACATCCAATACCATTATATCAATTGTGGAAACATATGCGCCATTTAATTAGTAAAACATTGTTCATTGGTAAAACAGCAGCTAACATTTAATATTTGGCTGCAGATGCAATTTGGCTGCAGCTGCAACTTGATAAAACTGCAATCGTGATGTAATATTTGGAAACTTGCCCTAAATAACTTTATGTGAAAACGCCGTTTAGTGCGTTACCAGGTGATTTCATAACATCCTAGTTTTAACTGAATGTAATTCCCATTGCCAACGCTTTGCTTTTATCGTTCACACATTCTGAAATGTTCGTGTATATTGTGTTGAATATTTCCGTTCACATCGCTCCGCTTTATAAACTCGAACTGATACGCGAGTAGCGGCGCAGACAGAGAGATACTGAATCGTACGAACGTATTACGTTAGTCATGTTAAAATGTAATTCGTTAGACTTGTTTTAATTGGTGAATGCTAAGTTTGTGATTGTGTAATATTAATCGGAACCTGTACAGTTCCTACAATAAAAGGATTGTTTCTGATAAACTGTATCTGTTAATCGTAAGAGCTTTCGGCTTGTAACACGTTAAGGTTAGAGAATTCTAACCGCACGCAACCACGGAGTCAGATCATTAATTCGGCAGGTAAATTAAGTCCGAATAACATAAGTTAAAACAAGCAGCAACCTCTGCATTTTGGTGACCCCGACGTGATGGAACGTGTTTCAATGAAGCTGGTAATGCTAACTTTATTCTTGTAAACAAGTTGATTTAACAACAACGACAGCAATGGCTCCAGCTCAAAGTAGTTCAGTTTCTGACGGATATGACGAAGACGACGATGATGACGACGCTACAACCTCTTCTGCCACATTCAGGACTTCTTGGACTGGTCGCAAAATCATTCCACCGAAACGTTTCTCTGATTACAAACACAACATGTTGTTTTGTTTGCTGCTTACGTGTTTCTTTTTGTTTACATCAGCCGCTCAGGTGAATCTTCATCTGGACTCACAGCAATTTCTATTACGTCATCGTTCGTTTCTTGGATCACATAAGATGCTACTTCATTACAACTCTACGTCTTTATACAGAGTTTCCTTACCTGACCTCGGAATCTCCGTACATCACTGGAGGAAGTGTTCCGCACGTGCGAAAAGCTGCTATGGCAATCATATTCACTGCGACAACAACAACTTTATCTTTCGCTACCAGAAATGTACAGAGCTCGACAGACTCGCTCTTTTTCGTCCTAACCTGCCACGGCGTGTGTCTTCTCAAACGCCACACTCCCAATTCTCGCGACTTCTTGCAACCTTTGACGGACAACAGGACGATCTCATTTCCGAAGTTCTCACTACTTTCAATGAGGAGAACAAGTTCCTACACTGTCAACTCACGACGCTGATTGGCACACTCTACAAAGCAGTTGGGAAGATTTTCCCTACTGAGATACTGTCTTCTACTCTTGGACATCAAACCATGGGTTCCAGCCTTGGAGATTTTATGTCCAGAGCAACATGTCACTCTATCAACGGTACCGTCTTACCGTCACTTGCGTACCGCAACGCGTTTAGCCAACGCCCTCTCATCCTATATCGCGATCAAAACGGCCACAGTCAATACGGCCAACTCATTTCAGACAACATTGTCTTACCGGGAGTACATCTGCTGGAATCGTATCGGCCAGCAAGGAGTTTTGTCTTTCGAGTTCTGGGACACACCGTCCTTTATCACAACTACACCTTATCGCACGAACATGTGCAGGTGCACCAACTCAACTTACCTTTGTCGACTATACACATCAACTACAATGCTCCCGACTACGAGAAGATTCTCAACGAGCTACCTGACTCCGACTCGTTCACTGACCTTCAATCGCTGCTCAGCTCTATGTCTGAAGCCAACCTGCTTAAGGAGAAAATGCGACATGTCATAACAAGTCTTACTACTACTGATGAAACTATGATCAACGGCTCCTACGTCGCCGACACATTCGCGCACGCCGCAAAACAAACACTACTGCTTGCATTGTCGCAGATTACGAATCCATTTCTCTCAGCCCTTATATTCATCCTGCAACTACTTGCCATGATGTGGGCCCTCTTCCATACCATCGGGTTTATCCGATCATCTCCGCAGCATTTGCGGTATGCCAGATCTCTTGTATCCCGTATTCGCGCTGGACGCAACCAACGAGATGCACGCCCGCAACACACTCAACCGTCGCCTTTGCTTCGACGTTCCCGTGACCAACCGTCTTCTTCTGGATCTTCTGATGACGCGCCGCCCGCTGCGTCGTCCCGTGATGAGTTCGCGGACACACACACACTTTGAGTCTCATTTTTTCGTATCAACGTGTTTTTTGGGTGCCGCTAATGTCGTATGCATGTAACCTTTTACCATTTCCCTTTGTAGTTGTCGGCGCCGACATATTTAGTTTATCTCTCGCTTAGTGCATGTCGAAATTTTTTAGTGTATATCTTGCGTAGTGCATGCCTAATAATTAATAACCTTTTCTTTGCCACGCCGCCTTGTCTTGTGCTTGTATCGTTACCGATTTTCTGTCGTATAGCATGCTCACCTTCCCGCGCATGACCTGAGTTGTACAAATATTTACTCTCAACCCTCTAGTTTCTACACAGATTTTGCCGTCATTACCGTAGCTGACAAGCATTTCCAACATGTCGGCGTTTCCGGAACCAACACCTGACTATCAAATGGACAGTACAACGTCTGATACACCGGCGGCTTTGTCTATCGACGTCGCGATGCCCGACCCACCGATTCCTGATTCACCAGATTCACCGGATGAACAGCCGGCTCCCGCTCCACAACCGTCGATCATCAGACCGGGTGAACAAGGCTCTAGTTACCCCCTTCCCGGGCGGCGGGAGCTGGCATTTTTGAAACAAACGGTACTTCATCCGATATACAAATATTATGAGATATGGGGACCAGACATTTCACCAAAGGTCCTGACATTTCCATCACCACCAACCACTTCGACAGAGGACCTGGAGCTTTGGTTCCAGCGTCTGGAAGCAATGTTCGAACTGGTTCCACAAATTGATTGCGAGACAAAAATTTTTACAATGATAGAAGCCACAGCTGCTGTCCAGTCAACCGACTTGCTAAGGTTTCTCGGCCGCCTGAGAGACACAATGCCACTTGGAACCCAGGCTTACGAACAGTTCAAAAGTTATATGAAACACCGGTTGATGTGTGAGACACCCACCAACTGGTAGCAGAGGGTGGTTGCAAAACTGCAAACTGCAAACCTGTAATTACTCTGTTATCTGTAAATAATCATTCTGTTGTTTTCTCGTGCTACCCGTTATAATCAGGATGTTACTTTTTAATTGTCAATTTTTCCCTTCCGTAGCGGGGGAGGAATGTAGTGGCTTGGGAGCCACATCCAATACCATTATATCAATTGTGGAAACATATGCGCCATTTAATTAGTGAAACATTGTTCATTGGTAAAACAGCAGCTAACATTTAATATTTGGCTGCAGATGCAATTTGGCTGCAGCTGCAACTTGATAAAACTGCAATCGTGATGTAATATTTGGAAATTTGCCCTAAATAACTTTATGTGAAAACGCCGTTTAGTGCGTTACCAGGTGATTTCATAACATCCTAGTTTTAACTGAATGTAATTCCCATTGCCAACGCTTTGCCTTTATCGTTCACACATTCTGAAATGTTCGTGTATATTGTGTTGAATATTTCCGTTCACATCGCTCCGCTTTATAAACTCGAACTGATACGCGAGTAGCGGCGCAGACAGAGAGATACTGAATCGTACGAACGTATTACGTTAGTCGTGTTAAAATGTAATTCGTTAGACTTGTTTTAATTGGTGAATGCTAAGTTTGTGATTGTGTAATATTAATCGGAACCTGTACAGTTCCTACAATAAAGGATTGTTTCTGATAAACTGTATCTGTTAATCGTAAGAGCTTTCGGCTTGTAACACGTTAAGGTTAGAGAATTCTAACCGCACGCAACCACGGAGTCAGATCATTAATTCGGCAGGTAAATTAAGTCCGAATAACATAAGTTAAAACAAGCAGCAACCTCTGCAGGTTTATTACATATATAATTGATAACTTAATCAACACATGAGTAGTGGAACTGCGTGTTTATGAAACATTAAAGTTATGTAATTTGTTTGAACTACTAACACAACATACAATCTCAACAAATAACAGTATTTTCAAATGCTACCAATTTATAGCTTTTGTGTTGATAAGTTTTCTGAATACTACTATAATGTTGTATAAACTGAGTAAAAAAAAGGTCAAAATACGATTGAAAAATTACATTGGGGTTTACATAAAATATGTTATATTGCGTGTGACATTCTACATTTAACTGGGTTGCTTAGTTGGTAAATTTTGAAAAAGGGTAAAATTGATGTAAACTAGAAAGCTAATATTCACTCATTCAGCAGAGTGGCGCAGCGGAAGCGTGCTGGGCCCATAACCCAGAGGTCGATGGATCGAAACCATCCTCTGCTACTTATCCAGCTGTGATCGTATAGTGGTTAGTACTCCACGTTGTGGCCGTGGCAACCCCGGTTCGAATCCAGGTCACAGCAGATTTTGCTTTTACTGGATTGAGTGATGCAAAGCTGTTCTGTTGCTAGAGTCGAACACAATGTCCGATAACGGCCTTTCAAATCAATGCTTATCAATTCAGGTAAAAGTTGCAGATGATCAACAGCATGAATCGATGCAAATTTTTATTGCCGCAATTTCAAGATTGGGTTTATTACATATATAATTGATAATTTAATCAAAACATGAGTATAGTGGAACTGCGTGTTTATGAAACATTAAAGTTATGTATTTATGTAGTTTGTTTGAACTACTAACACAACATACAATCTCAACAAATAACAATATTTTCAAATGCTACCAATTTATAGCTTTTGTGTTGATAAGTTTTCTGAATACTACTATAATGTTGTATGAACTGAGTAACAAAAAGGTCAAAATACGATTGAAAAATTACATTGGGGTTTACATCAATATGTTATATTGCGTGTGACACTCTACATTTAACTGGGTTGCTTAGTTGGTAAATTTTAATAAAAGGCTAAATTAATGTAAACTAGAAAGCTAATATTGACTCATTCAGCAGAGTGGCGCAGCGGAAGCGTGCTGGGCCCATAACCCAGAGGTCGATGGATCGAAACCATCCTCTGCTACTTATCCAGCTGTGATCGTATAGTGGTTAGTACTCCACGTTGTAGCCGTGGCAACCCTGATTCGAATCCAGGTCACAGCAGATTTTGCTTTTACTGGATTAAGTGATGCAAAGCTGTTCTGTTGCTAGAGTCGAACACAATGTCCGATAACGGCCTTTCAAATCAATGCTTATCAATTCAGGTAAAAGTTGCAGATGATCAACAGCATGAATCGATGCAAATTTTTATTGTCGGAATTTCAATAATGGGTTTATTACATATATAATTGATAATTTAATTAAAACATGAGTAGTGGAACTGCGTGTTTATAAAACATTAAAGTTATGTATTTATGTAGTTTGTTTGAACTACTAACACAACATACAATCTCAACAAATAACAGTATTTTCAAATGCTACCAATTTATAGCTTTTGTGTTGATAAGTTTTCTGAATACTACTATAATGTTGTATAAACTGAGTAAAAAAAAGGTCAAAATACGATTGAAAAATTACATTGGGGTTTACATAAAATATGTTATATTGCGTGTGACATTCTACATTTAACTGGGTTGCTTAGTTGGTAAATTTTGAAAAAGGGTAAAATTGATGTAAACTAGAAAGCTAATATTCACTCATTCAGCAGAGTGGCGCAGCGGAAGCGTGCTGGGCCCATAACCCAGAGGTCGATGGATCGAAACCATCCTCTGCTACTTATCCAGCTGAGATCGTATAGTGGTTAGTACTCCACGTTGTGGCCGTGGCAACCCTGGTTCGAATCCAGGTCACAGCAGATTTTGCTTTTACTGGTATGAGTGATGCAAAGCTGTTCTGTTGCTAGAGTCGAACACAATGTCCGATATCGGCCTTTCAAATGAATGCTTATCAATTCAGGTAAAAGTTGCAGATGATCAACAGCATGAATCGATGCAAATTTTTATTGTCGCAATCTCAATAGTGGGTTTATTACATATATAATTGATAACTTAATCAACACATGAGTAGTGTAACTGCGTGTTTACGAAACATTAAAGTTATGTAGTTTGTTTGAATTACTAACACAACATACAATCTACACAAATAACAGTATTTTCAAATGCTACCAATTTATAGCTTTTGTGTTGATAAGTTTTCTGAATACTACTATAATGTTGTATGAATTGAGTAACAAAAAAGTCAAAATACGATTGAATAATTGAAAACATTGGAAATAATTGAAACATTGGGGTTTACATCAATATGTTATATTGCGTGTGACATTCTACATTTAACTGGGTTGCTTAGTTGGTAAATCTTAGTTGATTTTGCTTTTACTGGATTGAGTGATGCAAAGCTGTTCTGTTGCTAGAGTCGAACACAATGTCCGATATCGGCCTTTCAAATCAATGCTTATCAATTCAGCTAAAAGTTGCAGATGATCAACAGCATGAATCGATGCAAATTTTTATTGACGCAATTTCAATAATGGGTTTATTACATATATAATTGATAATTTAATCAAAACATGAGTAGTGGAACTGCGTGTTTATAAAACATTAAAGTTATGTATTTATGTAGTTTGTTTGAACTACTAACACAACATACAATCTCAACAAATAACAGTATTTTCAAATGCTACCAATTTATAGCTTTTGTGTTGAAAAGTTTTCTGAATACTACTATAATGTTGTATGAACTGAGTAATAAAAAGGTCAAAATTCGATTGAAAAATTACATTGGGGTTTACATCAATATGTTATATTGCATGTGACATTCTACATTTAACTGGGTTGCTTAGTTGGTAAATTTTAAAAAAGGCTAAATTGATGTAAACTAGAAAGCTAATATTCACTCATTCAGCAGAGTGGCGCAGCGGAAGCGTGCTGGGCCCATAACCCAAAGGTCGATGGATCGAAACCATCCTCTGCTACTTATCCAGCTGTGATCGTATAGTGGTTAGTACTCCACGTTGTGGCCGTAGCAACCCAGGTTCGAATCCAGGTCACAGCAGATTTTGCTTTTACTGGATTGAGTGATGCAAAGCTGTTCTGTTGCTAGAGTCGAACACAATGTCCGATATCGGCCTTTCAAATCAATGCTTATCAATTCAGGTAAAAGTTGCAGATGATCAACAGCATGAATCGATGCAAATTTTTATTGTCGAAATCTCAATAGTGGGTTTATTACATATATAATTGATAACTTAATCAACACATGAGTAGTGGAACTGCGTGTTTACGAAACATTAAAGTTATGTAGTTTGTTTGAATTACTAACACAACATACAATCTACACAAATAACAGTATTTTCAAATGCTACCAATTTATAGCTTTTGTGTTGATAAGTTTTCTGAATACTACTATAATGTTGTATGAACTGAGTAACAAAAAAGTCAAAATACGATTGAATAATTGAAAACATTGGAAATAATTGAAACATTGGGGTTTACATCAATATGTTATATTGCGTGTGACATTCTACATTTAACTGGGTTGCTTAGTTGGTAAATCTTAGTTGATTTTGCTTTTACTGGATTGAGTGATGCAAAGCTGTTCTGTTGCTAGAGTCGAACACAATGTCCGATATCGGCCTTTCAAATCAATGCTTATCAATTCAGGTAAAAGTTGCAGATGATCAACAGCATGAATCGATTCAAATTTTTATTGACGCAATTTCAATAATGGGTTTATTACATATATAATTGATAATTTAATCAAAACATGAGTAGTGGAACTGCGTGTTTATAAAACATTAAAGTTATGTATTTATGTAGTTTGTTTGAACTACTAACACAACATACAATCTCAACAAAGAACAGTATTTTCAAATGCTACCAATTTATAGCTTTTGTGTTGATAAGTTTTCTGAATACTACTATAATGTTGTATGAACTGAGTAATAAAAAGGTCAAAATACGATTGAAAAATTACATTGGGGTTTACATCAATAAGTTATATTGCATGTGACACTCTACATTTAACTGGGTTGCTTAGTTGGTAAATTTTAAAAAAGGCTAAATTGATGTAAACTAGAAAGCTAATATTCACTCATTCAGCAGAGTGGCGCAGCGGAAGCGTGCTGGGCCCATAACCCAGAGGTCGATGGATCGAAACCATCCTCTGCTACTTATCCAGCTGTGATCGTATAGTGGTTAGTACTCCACGTTGTGGCCGTGGCAACCCTGGTTCGAATCCAGGTCACAGCAGATTTTGCTTTTACTGGATTGAGTGATGCAAAGCTATTCTGTAGCTAGAGTCGAACACAATGTCCGATATCGGCCTTTCAAATCAATGCTTATCAATTCAGGTAAAAGTTGCAAATGATCAACAGCATGAATCGATGCAAATTTTTATTGTCGCAATTTCAATAATGGGTTTATTACATATATAATTGATAATTTAATCAAAACATGAGTAGTGGAACTGCGTGTTTATGAAACATTAAAGTTATGTATTTATGTATTTATGTAGTTTGTTTGAACTACTAACACAACATACAATCTCAACAAATAACAGTATTTTCAAATGCTACCAATTTATAGCTTTTGTGTTGATAAGTTTTCTGAATACTACTATAATGTTGTATGAACTGAGTAACAAAAAGGTCAAAATACGATTGAAAAATTACACTGGGGTTTACATCAATATGTTATATTGCGTGTGACATTCTACATTTAACTGGGTTGCTTAGTTGGTAAATTTTAAAAAAGGGTAAAATTGATGTAAACTAGAAAGCTAATATTCACTCATTCAGCATAGTGGCGCAGCGGAAGCGTGCTGGGCCCATAACCCAGAGGTCGATGGATCGAAACCATCCTCTGCTACTTTTCCAGCTGTGATCGTATAGTGGTTAGTACTCCACGTTGTGGCCGTGGCAACCCCGGTTCGAATCCAGGTCACAGCAGATTTTGCTTTTACTGGATTGAGTGATGCAAAGCTGTTCTGTTGCTAGAGTCGAACACAATGTCCGATAACGGCCTTTCAAATCAATGCTTATCAATTCAGGTAAAAGTTGCAGATGATCAACAGCATGAATCGATGCAAATTTTTATTGCCGCAATTTCAAGATTGGGTTTATTACATATATAATTGATAATTTAATCAAAACATGAGTATAGTGGAACTGCGTGTTTATGAAACATTAAAGTTATGTATTTATGTAGTTTGTTTGAACTACTAACACAACATACAATCTCAACAAATAACAATATTTTCAAATGCTACCAATTTATAGCTTTTGTGTTGATAAGTTTTCTGAATACTACTATAATGTTGTATGAACTGAGTAACAAAAAGGTCAAAATACGATTGAAAAATTACATTGGGGTTTACATCAATATGTTATATTGCGTGTGACACACTACATTTAACTGGGTTGCTTAGTTGGTAAATTTTAATAAAAGGCTAAATTAATGTAAACTAGAAAGCTAATATTGACTCATTCAGCAGAGTGGCGCAGCGGAAGCGTGCTGGGCCCATAACCCAGAGGTCGATGGATCGAAACCATCCTCTGCTACTTATCCAGCTGTGATCGTATAGTGGTTAGTACTCCACGTTGTAGCCGTGGCAACCCTGATTCGAATCCAGGTCACAGCAGATTTTGCTTTTACTGGATTAAGTGATGCAAAGCTGTTCTGTTGCTAGAGTCGAACACAATGTCCGATAACGGCCTTTCAAATCAATGCTTATCAATTCAGGTAAAAGTTGCAGATGATCAACAGCATGAATCGATGCAAATTTTTTTTGTCGGAATTTCAATAATGGGTTTATTACATATATAATTGATAATTTAATTAAAACATGAGTAGTGGAACTGCGTGTTTATAAAACATTAAAGTTATGTGTTTATGTAGTTTGTTTGAACTACTAACACAACATACAATCTCAACAAATAACAGTATTTTCAAATGCTACCAATTTATAGCTTTTGTGTTGATAAGTTTTCTGAATACTACTATAATGTTGTATGAACTGAGTAACAAAAAGGTCAAAATACGATTGAAAAATTACATTGGGGTTTACATCAATATGTTATATTGCGTGTGACATTCTACATTTAACTGGGTTGCTTAGTTGGTAAATTTTAAAAAAGGGTAAAATTGATGTAAACTAGAAAGCTAATATTGACTCATTCAGCAGATTGGCGCAGCGGAAGCGTGCTGGGCCCATAACCCAGAGGTCGATGGATCGAAACCATCCTCTGCTACTTATCCAGCTGTGATCGTATAGTGGTTAGTACTCCACGTTGTGGCCGTGGCAACCCTGGTTCGAATCCAGGTCACATCAAGTTTTGCTTTTACTGGTATGAGTGATGCAAAGCTGTTCTGTTGCTAGAGTCGAACACAATGTCCGATATCGGCCTTTCAAATCAATGCTTATCAATTCAGGTAAAAGTTGCAGATGATCAACAGCATGAATCGATGCAAATTTTTATTGTCGCAATCTCAATAGTGGGTTTATTACATATATAATTGATAACTTAATCAACACATGAGTAGTGTAACTGCGTGTTTACGAAACATTAAAGTTATGTAGTTTGTTTGAATTACTAACACAACATACAATCTACACAAATAACAATATTTTCAAATGCTACCAATTTATAGCTTTTGTGTTGATAAGTTTTCTGAATACTACTATAATGTTGTATGAATTGAGTAACAAAAAAGTCAAAATACGATTGAATAATTGAAAACATTGGAAATAATTGAAACATTGGGGTTTACATCAATATGTTATATTGCGTGTGACATTCTACATTTAACTGGGTTGCTTAGTTGGTAAATCTTAGTTGATTTTGCTTTTACTGGATTGAGTGATGCAAAGCTGTTCTGTTGCTAGAGTCGAACACAATGTCCGATATCGGCCTTTCAAATCAATGCTTATCAATTCAGCTAAAAGTTGCAGATGATCAACAGCATGAATCGATGCAAATTTTTATTGACGCAATTTCAATAATGGGTTTATTACATATATAATTGATAATTTAATCAAAACATGAGTAGTGGAACTGCGTGTTTATAAAACATTAAAGTTATGTATTTATGTAGTTTGTTTGAACTACTAACACAACATACAATCTCAACAAATAACAGTATTTTCAAATGCTACCAATTTATAGCTTTTGTGTTGAAAAGTTTTCTGAATACTACTATAATGTTGTATGAACTGAGTAATAAAAAGGTCAAAATACGATTGAAAAATTACATTGGGGTTTACATCAATATGTTATATTGCATGTGACATTCTACATTTAACTGGGTTGCTTAGTTGGTAAATTTTAAAAAAGGCTAAATTGATGTAAACTAGAAAGCTAATATTCACTCATTCAGCAGAGTGGCGCAGCGGAAGCGTGCTGGGCCCATAACCCAGAGGTCGATGGATCGAAACCATCCTCTGCTACTTATCCAGCTGTGATCGTATAGTGGTTAGTACTCCACGTTGTGGCCGTGGCAACCCTGGTTCGAATCCAGGTCACAGCAGATTTTGCTTTTACTGGATTGAGTGATGCAAAGCTGTTCTGTTGCTAGAGTCGAACACAATGTCCGATATCGGCCTTTCAAATCAATGCTTATCAATTCAGGTAAAAGTTGCAGATGATCAACAGCATGAATCGATGCAAATTTTTATTGTCGCAATCTCAATAGTGGGTTTATTACATATATAATTGATAACTTAATCAACACATGAGTAGTGGAACTGCGTGTTTACGAAACATTAAAGTTATGTAGTTTGTTTGAATTACTAACACAACATACAATCTACACAAATAACAGTATTTTCAAATGCTACCAATTTATAGCTTTTGTGTTGATAAGTTTTCTGAATACTACTATAATGTTGTATGAACTGAGTAACAAAAAAGTCAAAATACGATTGAATAATTGAAAACATTGGAAATAATTGAAACATTGGGGTTTACATCAATATGTTATATTGCGTGTGACATTCTACATTTAACTGGGTTGCTTAGTTGGTAAATCTTAGTTGATTTTGCTTTTACTGGATTGAGTGATGCAAAGCTGTTCTGTTGCTAGAGTCGAACACAATGTCCGATATCGGCCTTTCAAATCAATGCTTATCAATTCAGGTAAAAGTTGCAGATGATCAACAGCATGAATCGATGCAAATTTTTATTGACGCAATTTCAATAATGGGTTTATTACATATATAATTGATAATTTAATCAAAACATGAGTAGTGGAACTGCGTGTTTATAAAACATTAAAGTTATGTATTTATGTAGTTTGTTTGAACTACTAACACAACATACAATCTCAACAAATAACAGTATTTTCAAATGCTACCAATTTATAGCTTTTGTGTTGATAAGTTTTCTGAATACTACTATAATGTTGTATGAACTGAGTAATAAAAAGGTCAAAATACGATTGAAAAATTACATTGGGGTTTACATCAATAAGTTATATTGCATGTGACATTCTACATTTAACTGGGTTGCTTAGTTGGTAAATTTTAAAAAAGGCTAAATTGATGTAAACTAGAAAGCTAATATTCACTCATTCAGCAGAGTGGCGCAGCGGAAGCGTGCTGGGCCCATAACCCAGAGGTCGAAGGATCGAAACCATCCTCTGCTACTTATCCAGCTGTGATCGTATAGTGGTTAGTACTCCACGTTGTGGCCGTGGCAACCCTGGTTCGAATCCAGGTCACAGCAGATTTTGCTTTTACTGGATTGAGTGATGCAAAGCTGTTCTGTTGCTAGAGTCGAACACAATGTCCGATATCGGCCTTTCAAATCAATGCTTATCAATTCAGGTAAAAGTTGCAGATGATCAACAGCATGAATCGATGCAAATTTTTATTGTCGCAATCTCAATAATGGGTTTATTACATATATAATCGATAATATAATCAAAACATGAGTAGTGGAACTGCGTGTTTATGAAACATTAAAGTTATGTATTTATGTAGTTTGTTTGAACTACTAACACAACATACAATCTACACAAATAGCAGTATTTTCAAATGCTACCAATTTATAGCTTTTGTGTTGATAAGTTTTCTAAATACTAATATAATGTTGTATGAACTGAGTAACAAAAAAGTCAAAATACGATTGAATAATTACATTGAGGTTTACATCAATATGTTATATTGCGTGTGACATTCTACATTCAACTGGGTTGCTTAGTTGGTAAATCTTAGTTGATTTTGCTTTTACTGGATTGAGTGATGCAAAGCTGTTCTGTTGCTAGAGTCGAACACAATGTCCGATATCGGCCTTTCAAATCAATGCTTATCAATTCAGATAAAAGTTGCAGATGATTAACAGCATGAATCGATGCAAATTTTTATTGCCGCAATTTCAAGAATGGGTTTATTACATATATAATTGATAATTTAATCAAAACATGAGTATAGTGGAACTGCGTGTTTATGAAACATTAAAGTTATGTAGTTTGTTTGTACTACTAACACAACATACAATCTCAACAAATAACAGTATTTTCAAATGCTACCAATTTATAGCTTTTGTGTTGATAAGTTTTCTGAATACTACTATAATGTTGTATGAACTGAGTAACAAAAAGGTCAAAATACGATTGAAAAGTTACATTGGGGTTTACATCAATATGTTATATTGCGTGTGACACTCTACATTTAACTGGGTTGCTTAGTTGGTAAATTTTAATAAAAGGCTAAATTGATGTAAACTAGAAAGCTAATATTCACTCATTCAGCAGAGTGGCGCAGCGGAAGCGTGCTGGGCCCATAACCCAGAGGTCGATGGATCGAAACCATCCTCTGCTACTTATCCAGCTGTGGTCGTATAGTGGTTAGTACTCCACGTTGTGGCCGTGGCAACCCTGGTTCGAATCCAGGTCACAGCAGACTTTGCTTTTACTGGATTGAGTGAAGCAAAGCTGTTCTGTTGCTAGAGTCGAACACAATGTCCGATAACGGCCTTTCAAATCAATGCTTATCAATTCAGGTAAAAGTTGCAGATGATCAACAGCATGAATCGATGCAAATTTTTATTGTCGCAATCTCAATAGTGGGTTTATTACATATATAATTGATAACTTAATCAAAACATGAGTAGTGGAACTGCGTGTTTATAAAACATTAAAGTTATGTAGTTTGTTTGAACTACTAACACAACATACAATCTCAACAAAGAACAGTATTTTCAAATGCTACCAATTTATAGCTTTTGTGTTGATAAGTTTTCTGAATACTACTATAATGTTGTATGAACTGAGTAACAAAAAGGTCAAAATACGATTGAAAAATTACATTGGGGTTTACATCAATATGTTATATTGCGTGTGACACTCTACATTTAACTGGGTTGCTTAGTTGGTAAATTTTAATAAAAGGCTAAATTGATGTAAACTAGAAAGCTAGTATTGACTCATTCAGCAGAGTGGCGCAGCGGAAGCGTGCTGGGCCCATAACCCAGAGGTCGATGGATCGAAACCATCCTCTGCTACTTATCCAGCTGTGATCGTATAGTGGTACGTACTCCACGTTGTGGCCGTGGCAACACTGATTCGAATCCAGGTCACAGCAGATTTTGCTTTTACTGGATTGAGTGATGCAAAGCTGTTCTGTTGCTAGAGTCGAACACAATGTCCGATAACGGCCTTTCAAATCAATGCTTATCAATTCAGGTAAAAGTTGCAGATGATCAACAGCATGAATCGATGCAAATTTTTATTGTCGCAATCTCAATAGTGGGTTTATTACATATATAATTGATAACTTAATCAACACATGAGTAGTGGAACTGCGTGTTTATGAAACATTAAAGTTATGTAATTTGTTTGAACTACTAACACAACATACAATCTACACATATAACAGTATTTTCAAATGCTACCAATTTATAGCTTTTGTGTTGATAAGTTTTTTGAATACTACTATAATGTTGTATGAACTCAGTAACAAAAAAGTCAAAATACGATTGAAAAATTACATTGGGGTTTACATCAATATGTTATATTGCGTGTGACATTCTACATTTAACTGGGTTGCTTAGTTGGTAAATTTAAAAAAAGGGTAAAATTGATGTAAACTGGAAGGCTAATATTCACTCATTCAGCAGAGTGGCGCAGCGGAAGCGTGCTGGGCCCATAACCCAGAGGTCGAAGGATCGAAACCATCCTCTGCTACTTATCCAGCTGTGATCGTATAGTGGTTAGTACTCCACGTTGTGGCCGTGGCAACCCTAATTCGAATCCAGGTCACAGCAGATTTTGCTTTTACTGGATTGAGTGATGCAAAGCTGTTCTGTTGCTAGAGTCGAACACAATGTCCGATAACGGCCTTTCAAATCAATGCTTATCAATTCAGGTAAAAGTTGCAGATGATCAACAGCATGAATCGATGCAAATTTTTATTGTCGCAATCTCAATAGTGGGTTTATTACATATATAATTGATAACTTAATCAACACATGAG
This sequence comes from Clavelina lepadiformis, assembly GCF_947623445.1. Classification (NCBI taxonomy): domain Eukaryota; kingdom Metazoa; phylum Chordata; class Ascidiacea; order Aplousobranchia; family Clavelinidae; genus Clavelina; species Clavelina lepadiformis. Next base: position 3,863,019 of record NC_135248.1, on the reverse strand, counting down.
TAGTGGAACTGCGTGTTTATGAAACATTAAAGTTATGTAATTTGTTTGAACTACTAACACAACATACAATCTACACAAATAACAGTATTTTCAAATGCTACCAATTTATAGCTTTTGTGTTGATAAGTTTTTTGAATACTACTATAATGTTGTATGAACTGAGTAACAAAAAAGTCAAAATACGATTGAAAAATTACATTGGGGTTTACATCAATATGTTATATTGCGTGTGACACTCTACATTTAACTGGGTTGCTTAGTTGGTAAATTTTAATAAAAGGGTAAAATTGATGTAAACTAGAAAGCTAAAATTCACTCATTCAGCAGAGTGGCGCAGCGGAAGCGTGTTGGGCCCATAACCCAGAGGTCGATGGATCGAAACCATCCTCTGCTACTTATCCAGCTGTGATCGTATAGTGGTTAGTACTCCACGTTGTGGCCGTGGCAACCCTGATTCGAATCCAGGTCACAGCAGATTTTGCTTTTACTGGATTGAGTGATGCAAAGCTGTTCTGTTGCTAGAGTCGAACACAATGTCCGATAACGGCCTTTCAAATCAATGCTTATCAATTCAGGTAAAAGTTGCAGATGATCAACAGCATGAATCGATGCAAATTTTTATTGTCGCAATCTCAATAGTGGGTTTATTACATATATAATTGATAACTTAATCAACACATGAGTAGTGGAACTGCGTGTTTATGAAACATTAAAGTTATGTAGTTTGTTTGAACTACTAACACAACATACAATCTCAACAAAGAACAGTATTTTCAAATGCTACCAATTTATAGCTTTTGTGTTGATAAGTTTTCTGAATACTACTATAATGTTGTATGAACTGAGTAACAAAAAGGTCAAAATACGATTGAAAAATTACATTGGGGTTTACATCAATATGTTATATTGCGTGTGACACTATACATTTAACTGGGTTGCTTAGTTGGTAAATTTTAATAAAAGGCTAAATTGATGTAAACTAGAAAGCTAATATTGACTCATTCAGCAGAGTGGCGCAGCGGAAGCGTGCTGGGCCCATAACCCAGAGGTCGATGGATCGAAACCATCCTCTGCTACTTATCCAGCTATGGTCGTATAGTGGTTAGTACTCCACGTTGTGGCCGTGGCAACCCTGGTTCGAATCCAGGTCACAGCAGATTTTGCTTTTACTGGATTGAGTGATGCAAAGCTGTTCTGTTGCTAGAGTCGAACACAATGTCCGATAACGGCCTTTCAAATCAATGCTTATCAATTCAGGTAAAAGTTGCAGATGATCAACAGCATGAATCGATGCAAATTTTTATTGTCGCAATCTCAATAGTGGGTTTATTACATATATAATTGATAACTTAATCAACACATGAGTAGTGGAACTGCGTGTTTATGAAACATTAAAGTTATGTAGTTTGTTTGAACTACTAACACAACATACAATCTCAACAAAGAACAGTATTTTCAAATGCTACCAATTTATAGCTTTTGTGTTGATAAGTTTTCTGAATACTACTATAATGTTGTATGAACTGAGTAACAAAAAGGTCAAAATACGATTGAAAAATTACATTGGGGTTTACATCAATATGTTATATTGCGTGTGACACTCTACATTTAACTGGGTTGCTTAGTTGGTAAATTTTAATAAAAGGCTAAATTGATGTAAACTAGAAAGCTAATATTCACTCATTCAGCAGAGTGGCGCAGCGGAAGCGTGCTGGGCCCATAACCCAGAGGCCGATGGATCGAAACCATCCTCTGCTACTTATCCAGCTGTGGTCGTATAGTGGTTAGTACTCCACGTTGTGGCCGTGGCAACCCTGGTTCGAATCCAGGTCACAGCAGATTTTGCTTTTACTGGATTGAGTGATGCAAAGCTGTTCTGTTGCTAGAATCGAACACAATGTCCGATAACGGCCTTTCAAATCAATGCTTATCAATTCAGGTAAAAGTTGCAGATGATCAACAGCATGAATCGATGCAAATTTTTATTGCCGCAATTTCAAGAATGGGTTTATTACATATATAATTGATAATTTAATCAAAACATGAGTATAGTGGAACTGCGTGTTTATGAAACATTAAAGTTATGTAGTTTGTTTGAACTACTAACACAACATACAATCTACACAAATAACAGTATTTTCAAATGCTACCAATTTATAGCTTTTGTGTTGATAAGTTTTCTGAATACTACTATAATGTTGTATGAACTGAGTAACAAAAAGGTCAAATACGATTGAAAAATTACATTGGGGTTTACATCAATATGTTATATTGCGTGTGACACTCTACATTTAACTGGGTTGCTTAGTTGGTAAATTTTAATAAAAGGCTAAATTGATGTAAACTAGAAAGCTAATATTGACTCATTCAGCAGAGTGGCGCAGCGGAAGCGTGCTGGGCCCATAATCCAGAGGCCGATGGATCGAAACCATCCTCTGCTACTTATCCAGCTGTGATCGTATAGTGGTTAGTACTCCACGTTGTGGCCGTGGCAACCCTGGTTCGAATCCAGGTCACAGCAGATTTTGCTTTTACTGGATTGAGTGATGCAAAGCTGTTCTGTTGCTAGAGTCGAACACAATGTCCGATAACGGCCTTTCAAATCAATGCTTATCAATTCAGGTAAAAGTTGCAGATGATCAACAGCATGAATCGATGCAAATTTTTATTGTCGCAATCTCAATAGTGGGTTTATTACATATATAATTGATAACTTAATCAACACATGAGTAGTGGAACTGCGTGTTTATGAAACATTAAAGTTATGTAGTTTGTTTGAACTACTAACACAACATACAATCTCAACAAAGAACAGTATTTTCAAATGCTACCAATTTATAGCTTTTGTGTTGATAAGTTTTCTGAATACTACTATAATGTTGTATGAACTGAGTAACAAAAAGGTCAAAATACGATTGAAAAATTACATTGGGGTTTACATCAATATGTTATATTGCGTGTGACACTCTACATTTAACTGGGTTGCTTAGTTGGTAAATTTTAATAAAAGGCTAAATTGATGTAAACTAGAAAGCTAATATTGACTCATTCAGCAGAGTGGCGCAGCGGAAGCGTGCTGGGCCCATAACCCAGAGGCCGATGGATCGAAACCATCCTCTGCTACTTATCCAGCTGTGGTCGTATAGTGGTTAGTACTCCACGTTGTGGCCGTGGCAACCCTGGTTCGAATCCAGGTCACAGCAGATTTTGCTTTTACTGGATTGAGTGATGCAAAGCTGTTCTGTTGCTAGAATCGAACACAATGTCCGATAACGGCCTTTCAAATCAATGCTTATCAATTCAGGTAAAAGTTGCAGATGATCAACAGCATGAATCGATGCAAATTTTTATTGCCGCAATTTCAAGAATGGGTTTATTACATATATAATTGATAATTTAATCAAAACATGAGTATAGTGGAACTGCGTGTTTATGAAACATTAAAGTTATGTAGTTTGTTTGAACTACTAACACAACATACAATCTACACAAATAACAGTATTTTCAAATGCTACCAATTTATAGCTTTTGTGTTGATAAGTTTTCTGAATACTACTATAATGTTGTATGAACTGAGTAACAAAAAGGTCAAATACGATTGAAAAATTACATTGGGGTTTACATCAATATGTTATATTGCGTGTGACACTCTACATTTAACTGGGTTGCTTAGTTGGTAAATTTTAATAAAAGGCTAAATTGATGTAAACTAGAAAGCTAATATTGACTCATTCAGCAGAGTGGCGCAGCGGAAGCGTGCTGGGCCCATAATCCAGAGGCCGATGGATCGAAACCATCCTCTGCTACTTATCCAGCTGTGATCGTATAGTGGTTAGTACTCCACGTTGTGGCCGTGGCAACCCTGGTTCGAATCCAGGTCACAGCAGATTTTGCTTTTACTGGATTGAGTGATGCAAAGCTGTTCTGTTGCTAGAGTCGAACACAATGTCCGATAACGGCCTTTCAAATCAATGCTTATCAATTCAGGTAAAAGTTGCAGATGATCAACAGCATGAATCGATGCAAATTTTTATTGTCGCAATCTCAATAGTGGGTTTATTACATATATAATTGATAACTTAATCAACACATGAGTAGTGGAACTGCGTGTTTATGAAACATTAAAGTTATGTAATTTGTTTGAACTACTAACACAACATACAATCTACACAAATAACAGTATTTTCAAATGCTACCAATTTATAGCTTTTGTGTTGATAAGTTTTTTGAATACTACTATAATGTTGTATGAACTGAGTAACAAAAAAGTCAAAATACAATTGAAAAATTACATTGGGGTTTACATCAATATGTTATATTGCGTGTGACACTCTACATTTAACTGGGTTGCTTAGTTGGTAAATTTTAATAAAAGGCTAAATTGATGGAAACTAGAAAGCTAATATTGACTCATTCAGCAGAGTGGCGCAGCGGAAGCGTGCTGGGCCCATAACCCAGAGGTCGATGGATCGAAACCATCCTCTGCTACTTATCCAGCTGTGATCGTATAGTGGTTAGTACTCCACGTTGTGGCCGTGGCAACCCTGGTTCGAATCAGGTCACAGCAGATTTTGCTTTTACTGGATTGAGTGATGCAAAGCTGTTCTGTTGCTAGAGTCGAACACAATGTCCGATATCGGCCTTTCAAATCAATGCTTATCAATTCAGTTAAAAGTTGCAGATGATCAACAGCATGAATCGATGCAAATTTTTATTGTCGCAATTTCAATAATGGGTTTATTACATATATAATTGATAATTTCATCAAAACATGAGTAGTGGAACTGCGTGTTTATAAAACATTAAAGTTATGTATTTATGTAGTTTGTTTGAACTACTAACACAACATACAATCTACACAAATAACAGTATTTTCAAATGCTACCAATTTATAGCTTTTGTGTTGATAAGTTTTCTGAATACTACTATAATGTTGTATAAACTGAGTAAAAAAAGGTCAAAATACGATTGAAAAATTACATTGGGGTTTACATAAAATATGTTATATTACGTGTGGCATTCTACATTTAACTGGGTTGCTTAGTTGGTAAATTTTAATAAAAGGCTAAATTGATGTAAACTAGAAAGCTAATATTCACTCATTCAGCAGAGTGGCGCAGCGGAAGCGTGCTGGGCCCATAACCCAGAGGCCGATGGATCGAAACCATCCTCTGCTACTTATCCAGCTGTGGTCGTATAGTGGTTAGTACTCCACGTTGTGGCCGTGGCAACCCTGGTTCGAATCCAGGTCACAGCAGATTTTGCTTTTACTGGATTGAGTGATGCAAAGCTGTTCTGTTGCTAGAATCGAACACAATGTCCGATAACGGCCTTTCAAATCAATGCTTATCAATTCAGGTAAAAGTTGCAGATGATCAACAGCATGAATCGATGCAAATTTTTATTGCCGCAATTTCAAGAATGGGTTTATTACATATATAATTGATAATTTAATCAAAACATGAGTATAGTGGAACTGCGTGTTTATGAAACATTAAAGTTATGTAGTTTGTTTGAACTACTAACACAACATACAATCTACACAAATAACAGTATTTTCAAATGCTACCAATTTATAGCTTTTGTGTTGATAAGTTTTCTGAATACTACTATAATGTTGTATGAACTGAGTAACAAAAAGGTCAAATACGATTGAAAAATTACATTGGGGTTTACATCAATATGTTATATTGCGTGTGACACTCTACATTTAACTGGGTTGCTTAGTTGGTAAATTTTAATAAAAGGCTAAATTGATGTAAACTAGAAAGCTAATATTGACTCATTCAGCAGAGTGGCGCAGCGGAAGCGTGCTGGGCCCATAATCCAGAGGCCGATGGATCGAAACCATCCTCTGCTACTTATCCAGCTGTGATCGTATAGTGGTTAGTACTCCACGTTGTGGCCGTGGCAACCCTGGTTCGAATCCAGGTCACAGCAGATTTTGCTTTTACTGGATTGAGTGATGCAAAGCTGTTCTGTTGCTAGAGTCGAACACAATGTCCGATAACGGCCTTTCAAATCAATGCTTATCAATTCAGGTAAAAGTTGCAGATGATCAACAGCATGAATCGATGCAAATTTTTATTGTCGCAATCTCAATAGTGGGTTTATTACATATATAATTGATAACTTAATCAACACATGAGTAGTGGAACTGCGTGTTTATGAAACATTAAAGTTATGTAGTTTGTTTGAACTACTAACACAACATACAATCTCAACAAAGAACAGTATTTTCAAATGCTACCAATTTATAGCTTTTGTGTTGATAAGTTTTCTGAATACTACTATAATGTTGTATGAACTGAGTAACAAAAAGGTCAAAATACGATTGAAAAATTACATTGGGGTTTACATCAATATGTTATATTGCGTGTGACACTCTACATTTAACTGGGTTGCTTAGTTGGTAAATTTTAATAAAAGGCTAAATTGATGTAAACTAGAAAGCTAATATTGACTCATTCAGCAGAGTGGCGCAGCGGAAGCGTGCTGGGCCCATAATCCAGAGGCCGATGGATCGAAACCATCCTCTGCTACTTATCCAGCTGTGATCGTATAGTGGTTAGTACTCCACGTTGTGGCCGTGGCAACCCTGGTTCGAATCCAGGTCACAGCAGATTTTGCTTTTACTGGATTGAGTGATGCAAAGCTGTTCTGTTGCTAGAGTCGAACACAATGTCCGATAACGGCCTTTCAAATCAATGCTTATCAATTCAGGTAAAAGTTGCAGATGATCAACAGCATGAATCGATGCAAATTTTTATTGTCGCAATCTCAATAGTGGGTTTATTACATATATAATTGATAACTTAATCAACACATGAGTAGTGGAACTGCGTGTTTATGAAACATTAAAGTTAAGTAGTTTGTTTGAACTACTAACACAACGTACAATCTCAACAAATAACAGTATTTTCAAATGCTACCAATTTATAGCTTTTGTGTTGATAAGTTTTCTGAATACTACTATAATGTTGTATGAACTGAGTAACAAAAAGGTCAAAATACGATTGAAAAATTACATTGGGGTTTACATCAATATGTTATATTGCGTGTGACACTCTACATTTAACTGGGTTGCTTAGTTGGTAAATTTTAATAAAAGGCTAAATTGATGTAAACTAGAAAGCTAATATTGACTCATTCAGCAGAGTGGCGCAGCGGAAGCGTGCTGGGCCCATAACCCAGAGGTCGATGGATCGAAACCATCCTCTGCTACTTATCCAGCTGTGATCGTATAGTGGTTAGTAATCCACGTTGTGGCCGTGGCAACCCTGATTCGAATCCAGGTCACAGCAGATTTTGCTTTTACTGGATTGAGTGATGCAAAGCTGTTCTGTTGCTAGAGTCGAACACAATGTCCGATAACGGCCTTTCAAATCAATGCTTATCAATTCAGGTAAAAGTTGCAGATGATCAACAGCATGAATCGATGCAAATTTTTATTGTCGCAATCTCAATAGTGGGTTTATTACATATATAATTGATAACTTAATCAACACATGAGTAGTGGAACTGCGTGTTTATGAAACATTAAAGTTATGTAATTTGTTTGAACTACTAACACAACATACAATCTACACAAATAACAGTATTTTCAAATGCTACCAATTTATAGCTTTTGTGTTGATAAGTTTTCTGAATACTACTATAATGTTGTATGAACTGAGTAACAAAAAGGTCAAATACGATTGAAAAATTACATTGGGGTTTACATCAATATGTTATATTGCGTGTGACACTCTACATTTAACTGGGTTGCTTAGTTGGTAAATTTTAATAAAAGGCTAAATTGATGTAAACTAGAAAGCTAATATTGACTCATTCAGCAGAGTGGCGCAGCGGAAGCGTGCTGGGCCCATAATCCAGAGGCCGATGGATCGAAACCATCCTCTGCTACTTATCCAGCTGTGATCGTACAGTGGTTAGTACTCCACGTTGTGGCCGTGGCAACCCTGATTCGAATCCAGGTCACAGCAGATTTTGCTTTTACTGGATTGAGTGATGCAAAGCTGTTCTGTTGCTAGAGTCGAACACAATGTCCGATAACGGCCTTTCAAATCAATGCTTATCAATTCAGGTAAAAGTTGCAGATGATCAACAGCATGAATCGATGCAAATTTTTATTGTCGCAATCTCAATAGTGGGTTTATTACATATATAATTGATAACTTAATCAAAAACATGAGTAGTGGAACTGCGTGTTTATGAAACATTAAAGTTATGTAATTTGTTTGAACTACTAACACAACATACAATCTACACAAATAACAGTATTTTCAAATGCTACCAATTTATAGCTTTTGTGTTGATAAGTTTTTTGAATACTACTATAATGTTGTATGAACTGAGTAACAAAAAAGTCAAAATACGATTGAAAAATTACATTGGGGTTTACATCAATATGTTATATTGCGTGTGACACTCTACATTTAACTGGGTTGCTTGGTTGGTAAATTTTAATAAATAGCTAAATTGATGGAAACTAGAAAGCTAATATTGACTCATTCAGCAGAGTGGCGCAGCGGAAGCGTGCTGGGCCCATAACCCAGAGGTCGATGGATCGAAACCATCCTCTGCTACTTATCCAGCTGTGATCGTATAGTGGTTAGTACTCCACGTTGTGGCCGTGGCAACCCTGGTTCGAATCCAGGTCACAGCAGATTTTGCTTTTACTGGATTGAGTGATGCAAAGCTGTTCTGTTGCTAGAGTCGAACACAATGTCCGATATCGGCCTTTCAAATCAATGCTTATCAATTCAGGTAAAAGTTGCAGATGATCAACAGCATGAATCGATGCAAATTTTTATTGTCGCAATTTCAATAATGGGTTTATTACATATATAATTGATAATTTCATCAAAACATGAGTAGTGGAACTGCGTGTTTATGAAACATTAAAGTTATGTATTTATGTAGTTTGTTTGAACTACTAACACAACATACAATCTCAACAAATAACAGTATTTTCAAATGCTACCAATTTATAGCTTTTGTGTTGATAAGTTTTCTGAATACTACTATAATGCTATATAAACTGAGTAACAAAAAGGTCAAAATACGATTGAAAAATTACATTGGGGTTTACATCAATATGTTATATTGCGTGTAACATTCTACATTTAACTGGGTTGCTTAGTTGGTAAATTTTAAAAAAGGGTAAAATTGATGTAAACTAGAAAGCTAATGTTCACTCATTCAGCAGAGTGGCGCAGAGGAAGCGTGCTGGGCCCATAACCCAGAGGTCGATGGATCGAAACCATCCTCTGCTACTTATCCAGCTGTGATCGTATAGTGGTTAGTACTCCACGTTGTGGCCGTGGCAACCCTGATTCGAATCCAGGTCACTGCAGATTTTGCTTTTACTGGATTGAGTGATGCAAAGCTGTTCTGTTGCTAGAGTCGAACACAATGTCCGATAATGGCCTTTCAAATCAATGCTTATCAATTCAGGTAAAAGTTGCAGATGATCAACAGCATGAATCGATGCAAATTTTTATTGTCGCAATTTCAATAATGGGTTTATTACATATATAATTGATAATTTCATCAAAACATGAGTAGTGGAACTGCGTGTTTATGAAACATTAAAGTTATGTAATTTGTTTGAACTACTAACACAACATACAATCTACACAAATAACAGTATTTTCAAATGCTACCAATTTATAGCTTTTGTGTTGATAAGTTTTTTGAATACTACTATAATGTTGTATGAACTGAGTAACAAAAAAGTCAAAATACGATTGAAAAATTACATTGGGGTTTACATCAATATGTTATATTGCGTGTGACACTCTACATTTAACTGGGTTGCTTGGTTGGTAAATTTTAATAAAAGGCTAAATTGATGGAAACTAGAAAGCTAATATTGACTCATTCAGCAGAGTGGCGCAGCGGAAGCGTGCTGGGCCCATAACCCAGAGGTCGATGGATCGAAACCATCCTCTGCTACTTATCCAGCTGTGATCGTATAGTGGTTAGTACTCCACGTTGTGGCCGTGGCAACCCTGGTTCGAATCCAGGTCACAGCAGATTTTGCTTTTACTGGATTGAGTGATGCAAAGCTGTTCTGTTGCTAGAGTCGAACACAATGTCCGATATCGGCCTTTCAAATCAATGCTTATCAATTCAGGTAAAAGTTGCAGATGATCAACAGCATGAATCGATGCAAATTTTTATTGTCGCAATTTCAATAATGGGTTTATTACATATATAATTGATAATTTCATCAAAACATGAGTAGTGGAACTGCGTGTTTATAAAACATTAAAGTTATGTATTTATGTAGTTTGTTTGAACTACTAACACAACATACAATCTCAACAAATAACAGTATTTTCAAATGCTACCAATTTATAGCTTTTGTGTTGATAAGTTTTCTGAATACTACTATAATGCTATATAAACTGAGTAACAAAAAGGTCAAAATACGATTGAAAAATTACATTGGGGTTTACATAAAATATGTTATATTGCGTGTAACATTCTACATTTAACTGGGTTGCTTAGTTGGTAAATTTTAAAAAAGGGTAAAATTGATGTAAACTAGAAAGCTAATGTTCACTCATTCAGCAGAGTGGCGCAGCGGAAGCGTGCTGGGCCCATAACCCAGAGGTCGATGGATCGAAACCATCCTCTGCTACTTATCCAGCTGTGATCGTATAGTGGTTAGTACTCCACGTTGTGGCCGTGGCAACCCTGATTCGAATCCAGGTCACTGCAGATTTTGCTTTTACTGGATTGAGTGATGCAAAGCTGTTCTGTTGCTAGAGTCGAACACAATGTCCGATAATGGCCTTTCAAATCAATGCTTATCAATTCAGGTAAAAGTTGCAGATGATCAACAGCATGAATCGATGCAAATTTTTATTGTCGCAATCTCAATAGTGGGTTTATTACATATATAATTGATAACTTAATCAAAACATGAGTAGTGGAACTGCGTGTTTATGAAACATTAAAGTTATGTAATTTGTTTGAACTACTAACACAACATACAATCTACACAAATAACAGTATTTTCAAATGCTACCAATTTATAGCTTTTGTGTTGATAAGTTTTTTGAATACTACTATAATGTTGTATGAACTGAGTAACAAAAAAGTCAAAATACGATTGAAAAATTACATTGGGGTTTACATCAATATGTTATATTGCGTGTGACACTCTACATTTAACTGGGTTGCTTGGTTGGTAAATTTTAATAAAAGGCTAAATTGATGGAAACTAGAAAGCTAATATTGACTCATTCAGCAGAGTGGCGCAGCGGAAGCGTGCTGGGCCCATAACCCAGAGGTCGATGGATCGAAACCATCCTCTGCTACTTATCCAGCTGTGATCGTATAGTGGTTAGTACTCCACGTTGTGGCCGTGGCAACCCTGGTTCGAATCCAGGTCACAGCAGATTTTGCTTTTACTGGATTGAGTGATGCAAAGCTGTTCTGTTGCTAGAGTCGAACACAATGTCCGATATCGGCCTTTCAAATCAATGCTTATCAATTCAGGTAAAAGTTGCAGATGATCAACAGCATGAATCGATGCAAATTTTTATTGTCGCAATTTCAATAATGGGTTTATTACATATATAATTGATAATTTCATCAAAACATGAGTAGTGGAACTGCGTGTTTATAAAACATTAAAGTTATGTATTTATGTAGTTTGTTTGAACTACTAACACAACATACAATCTCAACAAATAACAGTATTTTCAAATGCTACCAATTTATAGCTTTTGTGTTGATAAGTTTTCTGAATACTACTATAATGCTGTATAAACTGAGTAACAAAAAGGTCAAAATACGATTGAAAAATTACATTGGGGTTTACATAAAATATGTTATATTGCGTGTAACATTCTACATTTAACTGGGTTGCTTAGTTGGTAAATTTTAAAAAAGGGTAAAATTGATGTAAACTAGAAAGCTAATGTTCACTCATTCAGCAGAGTGGCGCAGCGGAAGCGTGCTGGGCCCATAACCCAGAGGTCGATGGATCGAAACCATCCTCTGCTACTTATCCAGCTGTGATCGTATAGTGGTTAGTACTCCACGTTGTGGCCGTGGCAACCCTGATTCGAATCCAGGTCACTGCAGATTTTGCTTTTACTGGATTGAGTGATGCAAAGCTGTTCTGTTGCTAGAGTCGAACACAATGTCCGATAACGGCCTTTCAAATCAATGCTTATCAATTCAGGTAAAAGTTGCAGATGATCAACAGCATGAATCGATGCAAATTTTTATTGCCGCAATTTCAAGAATGGGTTTATTACATATATAATTGATAATTTAATCAAAACATGAGTATAGTGGAACTGCGTGTTTATGAAACATTAAAGTTATGTAGTTTGTTTGAACTACTAACACAACATACAATCTACACAAATAACAGTATTTTCAAATGCTACCAATTTATAGCTTTTGTGTTGATAAGTTTTCTGAATACTACTATAATGTTGTATGAACTGAGTAACAAAAAGGTCAAAATACGATTGAAAAATTACATTGGGGTTTACATCAATATGTTATATTGCGTGTGACACTCTACATTTAACTGGGTTGCTTAGTTGGTAAATTTTAATAAAAGGCTAAATTGATGGAAACTAGAAAGCTAATATTGACTCATTCAGCAGAGTGGCGCAGCGGAAGCGTGCTGGGCCCATAACCCAGAGGTCGATGGATCGAAACCATCCTCTGCTACTTATCCAGCTGTGATCGTATAGTGGTTAGTACTCCACGTTGTGGCCGTGGCAACCCTGCTTCGAATCCAGGTCACAGCAGATTTTGCTTTTACTGGATTGAGTGATGCAAAGCTGTTCTGTTGCTAGAGTCGAACACAATGTCCGATATCGGCCTTTCAAATCAATGCTTATCAATTCAGGTAAAAGTTGCAGATGATCAACAGCATGAATCGATGCAAATTTTTATTGTCGCAATTTCAATAATGGGTTTATTACATATATAATTGATAATTTCATCAAAACATGAGTAGTGGAACTGCGTGTTTATAAAACATTAAAGTTATGTATTTATGTAGTTTGTTTGAACTACTAACACAACATACAATCTCAACAAATAACAGTATTTTCAAATGCTACCAATTTATAGCTTTTGTGTTGATAAGTTTTCTGAATACTACTATAATGCTGTATAAACTGAGTAACAAAAAGGTCAAAATACGATTGAAAAATTACATTGGGGTTTACATAAAATATGTTATATTGCGTGTAACATTCTACATTTAACTGGGTTGCTTAGTTGGTAAATTTTAAAAAAGGGTAAAATTGATGTAAACTAGAAAGCTAATGTTCACTCATTCAGCAGAGTGGCGCAGCGGAAGCGTGCTGGGCCCATAACCCAGAGGTCGATGGATCGAAACCATCCTCTGCTACTTATCCAGCTGTGATCGTATAGTGGTTAGTACTCCACGTTGTGGCCGTGGCAACCCTGATTCGAATCCAGGTCACTGCAGATTTTGCTTTTACTGGATTGAGTGATGCAAAGCTGTTCTGTTGCTAGAGTCGAACACAATGTCCGATAACGGCCTTTCAAATCAATGCTTATCAATTCAGGTAAAAGTTGCAGATGATCAACAGCATGAATCGATGCAAATTTTTATTGCCGCAATTTCAAGAATGGGTTTATTACATATATAATTGATAATTTAATCAAAACATGAGTATAGTGGAACTGCGTGTTTATGAAACATTAAAGTTATGTAGTTTGTTTGAACTACTAACACAACATACAATCTACACAAATAACAGTATTTTCAAATGCTACCAATTTATAGCTTTTGTGTTGATAAGTTTTCTGAATACTACTATAATGTTGTATGAACTGAGTAACAAAAAGGTCAAAATACGATTGAAAAATTACATTGGGGTTTACATCAATATGTTATATTGCGTGTGACACTCTACATTTAACTGGGTTGCTTGGTTGGTAAATTTTAATAAAAGGCTAAATTGATGGAAACTAGAAAGCTAATATTGACTCATTCAGCAGAGTGGCGCAGCGGAAGCGTGCTGGGCCCATAACCCAGAGGTCGATGGATCGAAACCATCCTCTGCTACTTATCCAGCTGTGATCGTATAGTGGTTAGTACTCCACGTTGTGGCCGTGGCAACCCTGGTTCGAATCCAGGTCACAGCAGATTTTGCTTTTACTGGATTGAGTGATGCAAAGCTGTTCTGTTGCTAGAGTCGAACACAATGTCCGATATCGGCCTTTCAAATCAATGCTTATCAATTCAGGTAAAAGTTGCAGATGATCAACAGCATGAATCGATGCAAATTTTTATTGTCGCAATTTCAATAATGGGTTTATTACATATATAATTGATAATTTCATCAAAACATGAGTAGTGGAACTGCGTGTTTATAAAACATTAAAGTTATGTATTTATGTAGTTTGTTTGAACTACTAACACAACATACAATCTCAACAAATAACAGTATTTTCAAATGCTACCAATTTATAGCTTTTGTGTTGATAAGTTTTCTGAACACTACTATAATGTTGTATAAACTGAGTAACAAAAAGGTCAAAATACGATTGAAAAATTACATTGGGGTTTACATAAAATATGTTATATTGCGTGTAACATTCTACATTTAACTGGGTTGCTTAGTTGGTAAATTTTAAAAAAGGGTAAAATTGATGTAAACTAGAAAGCTAATGTTCACTCATTCAGCAGAGTGGCGCAGCGGAAGCGTGCTGGGCCCATAACCCAGAGGTCGATGGATCGTAACCAACTTCTGCTAATTATCCAGCTGTGATCGTATAGTGGTTAGTACTCCACGTTGTGGCCGTGGCAACCCTGGTTCGAATCCAGGTCACAGCAGATTTTGCTTTTACTGGATTGAGTGATGCAAAGCTGTTCTGTTGCTAGAGTCGAACACAATGTCCGATAACGGCCTTTCAAATCAATGCTTATCAATTCAGGTAAAAGTTGCAGATGATCAACAGCATGAATCGATGCAAATTTTTATTGCCGCAATTTCAAGAATGGGTTTATTACATATATAATTGATAATTTAATCAAAACATGAGTATAGTGGAACTGCGTGTTTATGAAACATTAAAGTTATGTAGTTTGTTTGAACTACTAACACAACATACAATCTACACAAATAACAGTATTTTCAAATGCTACCAATTTATAGCTTTTGTGTTGATAAGTTTTCTGAATACTACTATAATGTTGTATGAACTGAGTAACAAAAAGGTCAAAATACGATTGAAAAGTTACATTGGGGTTTACATCAATATGTTATATTGCGTGTGACACTCTACATTTAACTGGGTTGCTTAGTTGGTAAATTTTAATAAAAGGCTAAATTGATGTAAACTAGAAAGCTAATATTGACTCATTCAGCAGAGTGGCGCAGCGGAAGCGTGCTGGGCCCATAACCCAGAGGTCGATGGATCGTAACCAACTTCTGCTAATTATCCAGCTGTTATCGTATAGTGGTTAGTACTCCACGTTGTGGCCGTGGCAACCCTGGTTCGAATCCAGGTCACAGCAGATTTTGCTTTTACTGGATTGAGTGATGCAAAGCTGTTCTGTTGCTAGAGTCGAACACAATGTCCGATATCGGCCTTTCAAATCAATGCTTATCAATTCAGGTAAAAGTTGCAGATGATCAACAGCATGAATCGATGCAAATTTTTATTGTCGCAATCTCAATAGTGGGTTTATTACATATATAATTGATAACTTAATCAACACATGAGTAGTGGAACTGCGTGTTTATGAAACATTAATGTTATGTAGTTTGTTTGAACTACTAACACAACATACAATCTACACAAATAACAGTATTTTCAAATGCTACCAATTTATAGCTTTTGTGTTGATAAGTTTTCTGAATACTACTATAATGTTGTATGAACTGAGTAACAAAAAGGTCAAAATACGATTGAAAAATTACATTGGGGTTTACATCAATATGTTATATTGCGTGTGACACTCTACATTTAACTGGGTTGCTTAGTTGGTAAATTTTAATAAAAGGCTAAATTGATGTAAACTAGAAAGCTAATATTGACTCATTCAGCAGAGTGGCGCAGCCGAAGCGTGCTGGGCCCATAACCCAGAGGTCGATGGATCGAAACCATCCTCTGCTACTTATCCAGCTGTGATCGTATAGTGGTTAGTACTCCACGTTGTGGCCGTGGCAACCCTGATTCGAATCCAGGTCACAGCAGATTTTGCTTTTACTGGATTGAGTGATGCAAAGCTGTTCTGTTGCTAGAGTCGAACACAATGTCCGATAACGGCCTTTCAAATCAATGCTTATCAATTCAGGTAAAAGTTGCAGATGATCAACAGCATGAATCGATGCAAATTTTTATTGTCGCAATCTCAATAGTGGGTTTATTACATATATAATTGATAACTTAATCAACACATGAGTAGTGGAACTGCGTGTTTATGAAACATTAAAGTTATGTAGTTTGTTTGAACTACTAACACAACATACAATCTCAACAAATAACAGTATTTTCAAATGCTACCAATTTATAGCTTTTGTGTTGATAAGTTTTCTGAATACTACTATAATGTTGTATGAACTGAGTAACAAAAAGGTCAAAATACGATTGAAAAATTACACTGGGGTTTACATCAATATGTTATATTGCGTGTGACACTCTACATTTAACTGGGTTGCTTAGTTGGTAAATTTTAATAAAAGGCTAAATTGATGTAAACTAGAAAGCTAATATTGACTCATTCAGCAGAGTGGCGCAGCGGAAGCGTGCTGGGCCCATAACCCAGAGGTCGATGGATCGAAACCATCCTCTGCTACTTATCCAGCTGTGATCGTATAGTGGTTAGTACTCCACGTTGTGGCCGTGGCAACCCTGGTTCGAATCCAGGTCACAGCAGATTTTGCTTTTACTGGATTGAGTGATGCAAAGCTGTTCTGTTGCTAGAGTCGAACACAATGTCCGATAACGGCCTTTCAAATCAATGCTTATCAATTCAGGTAAAAGTTGCAGATGATCAACAGCATGAATCGATGCAAATTTTTATTGTCGCAATCTCAATAGTGGGTTTATTACATATATAATTGATAACTTAATCAACACATGAGTAGTGGAACTGCGTGTTTATGAAACATTAAAGTTATGTAGTTTGTTTGAACTACTAACACAACATACAATCTCAACAAATAACAGTATTTTCAAATGCTACCAATTTATAGCTTTTGTGTTGATAAGTTTTCTGAATACTACTATAATGTTGTATGAACTGAGTAACAAAAAGGTCAAAATACGATTGAAAAATTACATTGGGGTTTACATCAATATGTTATATTGCGTGTGACACTCTACATTTAACTGGGTTGCTTAGTTGGTAAATTTTAATAAAAGGCTAAATTGATGTAAACTAGAAAGCTAGTATTGACTCATTCAGCAGAGTGGCGCAGCGGAAGCGTGCTCGGCCCATAACCCAGAGGTCGATGGATCGAAACCATCCTCTGCTACTTATCCAGCTGTGATCGTATAGTGGTTAGTACTCCACGTTGTGGCCGTGGCAACCCTGATTCGAATCCAGGTCACAGCAGATTTTGCTTTTACTGGATTGAGTGATGCAAAGCTGTTCTGTTGCTAGAGTCGAACACAATGTCCGATAACGGCCTTTCAAATCAATGCTTATCAATTCAGGTAAAAGTTGCAGATGATCAACAGCATGAATCGATGCAAATTTTTATTGTCGCAATCTCAATAGTGGGTTTATTACATATATAATTGATAACTTAATCAACACATGAGTAGTGGAACTGCGTGTTTATGAAACATTAAAGTTATGTAATTTGTTTGAACTACTAACACAACATACAATCTACACATATAACAGTATTTTCAAATGCTACCAATTTATAGCTTTTGTGTTGATAAGTTTTTTGAATACTACTATAATGTTGTATGAACTGAGTAACAAAAAAGTCAAAATACGATTGAAAAATTACATTGGGGTTTACATCAATATGTTATATTGCGTGTGACATTCTACATTTAACTGGGTTGC
This sequence comes from Clavelina lepadiformis, assembly GCF_947623445.1. Taxonomy (NCBI): domain Eukaryota; kingdom Metazoa; phylum Chordata; class Ascidiacea; order Aplousobranchia; family Clavelinidae; genus Clavelina; species Clavelina lepadiformis. The sequence goes on along the minus strand of NC_135248.1, from coordinate 3,844,970 downwards.
TTAGTTGGTAAATTTTAAAAAAGGCTAAAATTGATGTAAACTGGAAGGCTAATATTCACTCATTCAGCATAGTGGCGCAGCGGAAGCATGCTGGGCCCATAACCCAGAGGTCGAAGGATCGAAACCATCCTCTGCTACTTATCCAGCTGTGATCGTATAGTGGTTAGTACTCCACGTTGTGGCCGTGGCAACCCTGATTCGAATCCAGGTCACAGCAGATTTTGCTTTTACTGGATTGAGTGATGCAAAGCTGTTCTGTTGCTAGAGTCGAACACAATGTCCGATAACGGCCTTTCAAATCAATGCTTATCAATTCAGGTAAAAGTTGCAGATGATCAACAGCATGAATCGATGCAAATTTTTATTGCCGCAATTTCAAGAATGGGTTTATTACATATATAATTGATAATTTAATCAAAACATGAGTATAGTGGAACTGCGTGTTTATGAAACATTAAAGTTATGTAGTTTGTTTGAACTACTAACACAACATACAATCTACACAAATAACAGTATTTTCAAATGCTACCAATTTATAGCTTTTGTGTTGATAAGTTTCCTGAATACTACTATAATGTTGTATGAACTGAGTAACAAAAAGGTCAAATACGATTGAAAAATTACATTGGGGTTTACATCAATATGTTATATTGCGTGTGACACTCTACATTTAACTGGGTTGCTTAGTTGGTAAATTTTAATAAAAGGCTAAATTGATGTAAACTAGAAAGCTAATATTGACTCATTCAGCAGAGTGGCGCAGCGGAAGCGTGCTGGGCCCATAACCCAGAGGTCGATGGATCGAAACCATCCTCTGCTACTTATCCAGCTGTGATCGTATAGTGGTTAGTACTCCACGTTGTGGCCGTGGCAACCCTGATTCGAATCCAGGTCACAGCAGATTTTGCTTTTACTGGATTGAGTGATGCAAAGCTGTTCTGTTGCTAGAGTCGAACACAATGTCCGATATCGGCCTTTCAAATCAATGCTTATCAATTCAGGTAAAAGTTGCAGATGATCAACAGCATGAATCGATGCAAATTTTTATTGTCGCAATTTCAATAATGGGTTTATTACATATATAATTGATAATTTAATCAAAACATGAGTAGTGGAACTGCGTGTTTATAAAACATTAAAGTTATGTATTTATGTAGTTTGTTTGAACTACTAACACAACATACAATCTCAACAAATAACAGTGTTTTCAAATGCTACCAATTTATAGCTTTTGTGTTGATAAGTTTTCTGAATACTACTATAATGTTGTATAAACTGAGTAAAAAAAGGTCAAAATACGATTGAAAAATTACATTGGGGTTTACATAAAATATGTTATATTGCGTGTGACATTCTACATTTAACTGGGTTGCTTAGTTGGTAAATTTTAAAAAAGGGTAAAATTGATGTAAACTAGAAAGCTAATATTCACTCATTCAGCAGAGTGGCGCAGCGGAAGCGTGCTGGGCCCATAACCCAGAGGTCGATGGATCGAAACCATCCTCTGCTACTTATCCAGCTGTGATCGTATAGTGGTTAGTACTCCACGTTGTGGCCGTGGCAACACTGATTCGAATCCAGGTCACAGCAGATTTTGCTTTTACTGGATTGAGTGATGCAAAGCTGTTCTGTTGCTAGAGTCGAACACAATGTCCGATAACGGCCTTTCAAATCAATGCTTATCAATTCAGGTAAAAGTTGCAGATGATCAACAGCATGAATCGATGCAAATTTTTATTGTCGCAATTTCAATAATGGGTTTATTACATATATAATTGATAATTTCATCAAAACATGAGTAGTGGAACTGCGTGTTTATAAAACATTAAAGTTATGTATTTATGTAGTTTGTTTGAACTACTAACACAACATACAATCTCAACAAATAACAGTATTTTCAAATGCTACCAATTTATAGCTTTTGTGTTGATAAGTTTTCTGAATACTACTATAATGTTGTATAAACTGAGTAAAAAAAGGTCAAAGTACGATTGAAAAATTACATTGGGGTTTACATAAAATATGTTATATTGCGTGTAACATTCTACATTTAACTGGGTTGCTTAGTTGGTAAATTTTAAAAAAGGGTAAAATTGATGTAAACTAGAAAGCTAATATTCACTCATTCAGCAGAGTGGCGCAGCGGAAGCGTGCTGGGCCCATAACCCAGAGGTCGATGGATCGAAACCATCCTCTGCTACTTATCCAGCTGTGATCGTATAGTGGTTAGTACTCCACTTTGTGGCCGTGGCAACCCTGATTCGAATCCAGGTCACAGCAGATTTTGCTTTTACTGGATTGAGTGATGCAAAGCTGTTCTGTTGCTAGAGTCGAACACAATGTCCGATAACGGCCTTTCAAATCAATGCTTATCAATTCAGGTAAAAGTTGCAGATGATCAACAGCATGAATCGATGCAAATTTTTATTGCCGCAATTTCAACAATGGGTTTATTACATATATAATTGATAATTTAATCAAAACATGAGTATAGTGGAACTGCGTGTTTATGAAACATTAAAGTTATGTAGTTTGTTTGAACTACTAACACAACATACAATCTACACAAATAACAGTATTTTAAAATGCTACCAATTTATAGCTTTTGTGTTGATAAGTTTTCTGAATACTACTATAATGTTGTATGAACTGAGTAACAAAAAGGTCAAAATACGATTGAAAAATTACATTGGGGTTTACATCAATATGTTATATTGCGTGTGACACTCTACATTTAACTGGGTTGCTTAGTTGGTAAATTTTAATAAAAGGCAAAATTGATGTAAACTAGAAAGCTAATATTGACTCATTCAGCAGAGTGGCGCAGCGGAAGCGTGCTGGGCCCATAACCCAGAGGTCGATGGATCGAAACCATCTTCTGCTAATTATCCAGCTGTGATCGTATAGTGGTTAGTACTCCACGTTGTGGCCGTGGCAACCCTGATTCGAATCCAGGTCACAGCAGATTTTGCTTTTACTGGATTGAGTGATGCAAAGCTGTTCTGTTGCTAGAGTCGAACACAATGTCCGATAACGGCCTTTCAAATCAATGCTTATCAATTCAGGTAAAAATTGCAGATGATCAACAGCATGAATCGATGCAAATTTTTATTGTCGCAATCTCAATAGTGGGTTTATTACATATATAATTGATAACTTAATCAACACATGAGTAGTGGAACTGCATGTTTATGAAACATTAAAGTTATGTAGTTTGTTTGAACTACTAACACAACATACAATCTACACAAATAACAGTATTTTCAAATGCTACCAATTTATAGCTTTTGTGTTGATAAGTTTTCTGAATACTACTATAATGTTGTATGAACTGAGTAACAAAAAGGTCAAAATACGATTGAAAAATTACATTGGGGTTTACATCAATATGTTATATTGCGTGTGACACTCTACATTTAACTGGGTTGCTTAGTTGGTAAATTTTAATAAAAGGCTAAATTGATGTAAACTAGAAAGCTAATATTGACTCATTCAGCAGAGTGGCGCAGCGGAAGCGTGCTGGGCCCATAACCCAGAGGTCGATTGATCGAAACCATCCTCTGCTACTTATCCAGCTGTGATCGTATAGTGGTTAGTACTCCACGTTGTGGCCGTGGCAACACTGATTCGAATCCAGGTCACAGCAGATTTTGCTTTTACTGGATTGAGTGATGCAAAGCTGTTCTGTTGCTAGAGTCGAACACAATGTCCGATAACGGCCTTTCAAATCAATGCTTATCAATTCAGGTAAAAGTTGCAGATGATCAACAGCATGAATCGATGCAAATTTTTATTGCCGCAATTTCAAGAATTGGTTTATTACATATATAATTGATAATTTAATCAAAACATGAGTATAGTGGAACTGCGTGTTTATGAAACATTAAAGTTATGTAGTTTGTTTGAACTACTAACACAACATACAATCTACACAAATAACAGTATTTTAAAATGCTACCAATTTATAGCTTTTGTGTTGATAAGTTTTCTGAATACTACTATAATGTTGTATGAACTGAGTAACAAAAAGGTCAAAATACGATTGAAAAATTACATTGCGGTTTACATCAATATGTTATATTGCGTGTGACACTCTACATTTAACTGGGTTGCTTATTTGGTAAATTTTAATAAAAGGCTAAATTGATGTAAACTAGAAAGCTAATATTGACTCATTCAGCAGAGTGGCGCAGCGGAAGCGTGCTGGGCCCATAACCCAGAGGTCGATGGATCGAAACCATCCTCTGCTACTTATCCAGCTGTGATCGTATAGTGGTTAGTACTCCACGTTGTGGCCGTGGCAACCCTGATTCGAATCCAGGTCACAGCAGATTTTGCTTTTACTGGATTGAGTGATGCAAAGCTGTTCTGTTGCTAGAGTCGAACACAATGTCCGATAACGGCCTTTCAAATCAATGCTTATCAATTCAGGTAAAAGTTGCAGATGATCAACAGCATGAATCGATGCAAATTTTTATTGTCGCAATCTCAATAGTGGGTTTATTACATATATAATTGATAATTTAATCAAAACATGAGTATAGTGGAACTGCGTGTTTATGAAACATTAAAGTTATGTAGTTTGTTTGAACTACTAACACAACATACAATCTACACAAATAACAATATTTTCAAATGCTACCAATTTATAGCTTTTGTGTTGATAAGTTTTCTGAATACTACTATAATGTTGTATGAACTGAGTAACAAAAAGGTCAAAATACGATTGAAAAATTACATTGGGGTTTACATCAATATGTTATATTGCGTGTGACACTCTACATTTAACTGGGTTGCTTAGTTGGTAAATTTTAATAAAAGGCTAAATTGATGGAAACTAGAAAGCTAATATTGACTCATTCAGCAGAGTGGCGCAGCGGAAGCGTGCTGGGCCCATAACCCAGAGGTCGATGGATCGAAACCATCCTCTGCTACTTATCCAGCTGTGATCGTATAGTGGTTAGTACTCCACGTTGTGGCCGTGGCAACCCTGATTCGAATCCAGGTCACAGCAGATTTTGCTTTTACTGGATTGAGTGATGCAAAGCTGTTCTGTTGCTAGAGTCGAACACAATGTCCGATAACGGCCTTTCAAATCAATGCTTATCAATTCAGGTAAAAGTTGCAGATGATCAACAGCATGAATCGATGCAAATTTTTATTGCCGCAATTACAAGAATGGGTTTATTACATATATAATTGATAATTTAATCAAAACATGAGTATAGTGGAACTGCGTGTTTATGAAACATTAAAGTTATGTAGTTTGTTTGAACTACTAACACAACATACAATCTACACAAATAACAGTATTTTCAAATGCTACCGATTTATAGCTTTTGTGTTGATAAGTTTTCTGAATACTACTATAATGTTGTATAAACTGAGTAACAAAAAGGTCAAAATACGATTGAAAAATTACATTGGGGTTTACATCAATATGTTATATTGCGTGTGACACTCTACATTTAACTGGGTTGCTTAGTTGGTAAATTTTAATAAAAGGCTAAATTGATGTAAACTAGAAAGCTAATATTGACTCATTCAGCAGAGTGGCGCAGCGGAAGCGTGCTGGGCCCATAACCCAGAGGTCGATGGATCGAAACCATCCTCTGCTACTTATCCAGCTGTGATCGTATAGTGGTTAGTACTCCACGTTGTGGCCGTGGCAACCCTGATTCGAATCCAGGTCACAGCAGATTTTGCTTTTACTGGATTGAGTGATGCAAAGCTGTTCTGTTGCTAGAGTCGAACACAATGTCCGATAACGGCCTTTCAAATCAATGCTTATCAATTCAGGTAAAAGTTGCAGATGATCAACGGCATGAATCGATGCAAATTTTTATTGTCGCAATCTCAATAGTGGGTTTATTACATATATAATTGATAATTTCATCAAAACATGAGTAGTGGAACTGCGTGTTTATAAAACATTAAAGTTATGTATTTATGTAGTTTGTTTGAACTACTAACACAATATACAATCTCAACAAATAACAGTATTTTCAAATGCTACCAATTTATAGCTTTTGTGTTGATAAGTTTTCTGAATACTACTATAATGTTGTATAAACTGAGTAAAAAAAGGTCAAAATACGATTGAAAAATTACATTGGGGTTTACATAAAATATGTTATATTGCGTGTAACATTCTACATTTAACTGGGTTGCTTAGTTGGTAAATTTTAAAAAAGGGTAAAATTGATGTAAACTAGAAAGCTAATATTCACTCATTCAGCAGAGTGGCGCAGCGGAAGCGTGCTGGGCCCATAACCCAGAGGTCGATGGATCAAAACCATCCTCTGCTACTTATCCAGCTGTGATCGTATAGTGGTTAGTACTCCACGTTGTGGCCGTGGCAATCCTGCTTCGAATCCAGGTCACAGCAGATTTTGCTTTTACTGGATTGAGTGATGCAAAGCTGTTCTGTTGCTAGAGTCGAACACAATGTCCGATAACGGCCTTTCAAATCAATGCTTATCAATTCAGGTAAAAGTTGCAGATGATCAACAGCATGAATCGATGCAAATTTTTATTGCCGCAATTTCAAGAATGGGTTTATTACATATATAATTGATAACTTAATCAACACAAGAGTAGTGGAACTGCGTGTTTATGAAACATTAAAGTTATGTAGTTTGTTTGAACTACTAACACAACATACAATCTACACAAATAACAGTATTTTCAAATGCTACCAATTTATAGCTTTTGTGTTGATAAGTTTTCTGAATACTATTATAATGTTGTATGAACTGAGTAACAAAAAGGTCAAAATACGATTGAAAAATTACATTGGGGTTTACATCAATATGTTATATTGCGTGTGACACTCTACATTTAACTGGGTTGCTTAGTTGGTAAATTTTAATAAAAGGCTAAATTGATGTAAACTAGAAAGCTAATATTGACTCATTCAGCAGAGTGGCGCAGCGGAAGCGTGCTGGGCCCATAACCCAGAGGTCGATGGATTGAAACCATCCTCTGCTACTTATCCAGCTGTGATCGTATAGTGGTTGGTACTCCACGTTGTGGCCGTGGCAACCCTGATTCGAATCCAGGTCACAGCAGATTTTGCTTTTACTGGATTGAGTGATGCAAAGCTGTTCTGTTGCTAGAGTCGAACACAATGTCCGATAACGGCCTTTCAAATCAATGCTTATCAATTCAGGTAAAAGTTGCAGAATATCAACAGCATGAATCGATGCAAATTTTTATTGCCGCAATTTCAACAATGGGTTTATTACATATATAATTGATAATTTAATCAAAACATGAGTATAGTGGAACTGCGTGTTTATGAAACATTAAAGTTATGTAGTTTGTTTGAACTACTAACACAACATACAATCTACACAAATAACAGTATTTTAAAATGCTACCAATTTATAGCTTTTGTGTTGATAAGTTTTCTGAATACTACTATAATGTTGTATGAACTGAGTAACAAAAAGGTCAAAATACGATTGAAAAGTTACATTGGGGTTTACATCAATATGTTATATTGCGTGTGACACTCTACATTTAACTGGGTTGCTTAGTTGGTAAATTTTAATAAAAGGCAAAATTGATGTAAACTAGAAAGCTAATATTGACTCATTCAGCAGAGTGGCGCAGCGGAAGCGTGCTGGGCCCATAACCCAGAGGTCGATGGATCGAAACCATCTTCTGCTAATTATCCAGCTGTGATCGTATAGTGGTTAGTACTCCACGTTGTGGCCGTGGCAACCCTGATTCGAATCCAGGTCACAGCAGATTTTGCTTTTACTGGATTGAGTGATGCAAAGCTGTTCTGTTGCTAGAGTCGAACACAATGTCCGATAACGGCCTTTCAAATCAATGCTTATCAATTCAGGTAAAAATTGCAGATGATCAACAGCATGAATCGATGCAAATTTTTATTGTCGCAATCTCAATAGTGGGTTTATTACATATATAATTGATAACTTAATCAACACATGAGTAGTGGAACTGCATGTTTATGAAACATTAAAGTTATGTAGTTTGTTTGAACTACTAACACAACATACAATCTACACAAATAACAGTATTTTCAAATGCTACCAATTTATAGCTTTTGTGTTGATAAGTTTTCTGAATACTACTATAATGTTGTATGAACTGAGTAACAAAAAGGTCAAAATACGATTGAAAAATTACATTGGGGTTTACATCAATATGTTATATTGCGTGTGACACTCTACATTTAACTGGGTTGCTTAGTTGGTAAATTTTAATAAAAGGCTAAATTGATGTAAACTAGAAAGCTAATATTGACTCATTCAGCAGAGTGGCGCAGCGGAAGCGTGCTGGGCCCATAACCCAGAGGTCGATTGATCGAAACCATCCTCTGCTACTTATCCAGCTGTGATCGTATAGTGGTTAGTACTCCACGTTGTGGCCGTGGCAACACTGATTCGAATCCAGGTCACAGCAGATTTTGCTTTTACTGGATTGAGTGATGCAAAGCTGTTCTGTTGCTAGAGTCGAACACAATGTCCGATAACGGCCTTTCAAATCAATGCTTATCAATTCAGGTAAAAGTTGCAGATGATCAACAGCATGAATCGATGCAAATTTTTATTGCCGCAATTTCAAGAATGGGTTTATTACATATATAATTGATAATTTAATCAAAACATGAGTATAGTGGAACTGCGTGTTTATGAAACATTAAAGTTATGTAGTTTGTTTGAACTACTAACACAACATACAATCTACACAAATAACAGTATTTTAAAATGCTACCAATTTATAGCTTTTGTGTTGATAAGTTTTCTGAATACTACTATAATGTTGTATGAACTGAGTAACAAAAAAGTCAAAATACGATTGAAAAATTACATTGCGGTTTACATCAATATGTTATATTGCGTGTGACACTCTACATTTAACTGGGTTGCTTATTTGGTAAATTTTAATAAAAGGCTAAATTGATGTAAACTAGAAAGCTAATATTGACTCATTCAGCAGAGTGGCGCAGCGGAAGCGTGCTGGGCCCATAACCCAGAGGTCGATGGATCGAAACCATCCTCTGCTACTTATCCAGCTGTGATCGTATAGTGGTTAGTACTCCACGTTGTGGCCGTGGCAACCCAGATTCGAATCCAGGTCACAGCAGATTTTGCTTTTACTGGATTGAGTGATGCAAAGCTGTTCTGTTGCTAGAGTCGAACACAATGTCCGATAACGGCCTTTCAAATCAATGCTTATCAATTCAGGTAAAAGTTGCAGATGATCAACAGCATGAATCGATGCAAATTTTTATTGTCGCAATCTCAATTGTGGGTTTATTACATATATAATTGATAATTTAATCAAAACATGAGTATAGTGGAACTGCGTGTTTATGAAACATTAAAGTTATGTAGTTTGTTTGAACTACTAACACAACATACAATCTACACAAATAACAATATTTTCAAATGCTACCAATTTATAGCTTTTGTGTTGATAAGTTTTCTGAATACTACTATAATGTTGTATGAACTGAGTAACAAAAAGGTCAAAATACGATTGAAAAATTACATTGGGGTTTACATCAATATGTTATATTGCGTGTGACACTCTACATTTAACTGGGTTGCTTAGTTGGTAAATTTTAATAAAAGGCTAAATTGATGGAAACTAGAAAGCTAATATTGACTCATTCAGCAGAGTGGCGCAGCGGAAGCGTGCTGGGCCCATAACCCAGAGGTCGATGGATCGAAACAATCCTCTGCTACTTATCCAGCTGTGATCGTATAGTGGTTAGTACTCCACGTTGTGGCCGTGGCAACCCTGATTCGAATCCAGGTCACAGCAGATTTTGCTTTTACTGGATTGAGTGATGCAAAGCTGTTCTGTTGCTAGAGTCGAACACAATGTCCGATAACGGCCTTTCAAATCAATGCTTATCAATTCAGGTAAAAGTTGCAGATGATCAACAGCATGAATCGATGCAAATTTTTATTGCCGCAATTACAAGAATGGGTTTATTACATATATAATTGATAATTTAATCAAAACATGAGTATAGTGGAACTGCGTGTTTATGAAACATTAAAGTTATGTAGTTTGTTTGAACTACTAACACAACATACAATCTACACAAATAACAGTATTTTCAAATGCTACCGATTTATAGCTTTTGTGTTGATAAGTTTTCTGAATACTACTATAATGTTGTATAAACTGAGTAACAAAAAGGTCAAAATACGATTGAAAAATTACATTGGGGTTTACATCAATATGTTATATTGCGTGTGACACTCTACATTTAACTGGGTTGCTTAGTTGGTAAATTTTAATAAAAGGCTAAATTGATGTAAACTAGAAAGCTAATATTGACTCATTCAGCAGAGTGGCGCAGCGGAAGCGTGCTGGGCCCATAACCCAGAGGTCGATGGATCGAAACCATCCTCTGCTACTTATCCAGCTGTGATCGTATAGTGGTTAGTACTCCACGTTGTGGCCGTGGTAACCCTGATTCGAATCCAGGTCACAGCAGATTTTGCTTTTACTGGATTGAGTGATGCAAAGCTGTTCTGTTGCTAGAGTCGAACACAATGTCCGATAACGGCCTTTCAAATCAATGCTTATCAATTCAGGTAAAAGTTGCAGATGATCAACAGCATGAATCGATGCAAATTTTTATTGTCGCAATCTCAATAGTGGGTTTATTACATATATAATTGATAATTTCATCAAAACATGAGTAGTGGAACTGCGTGTTTATAAAACATTAAAGTTATGTATTTATGTAGTTTGTTTGAACTACTAACACAACATACAATCTCAACAAATAACAGTATTTTCAAATGCTACCAATTTATAGCTTTTGTGTTGATAAGTTTTCTGAATACTACTATAATGTTGTATAAACTGAGTAAAAAAAGGTCAAAATACGATTGAAAAATTACATTGGGGTTTACATAAAATATGTTATATTGCGTGTAACATTCTACATTTAACTGGGTTGCTTAGTTGGTAAATTTTAAAAAAGGGTAAAATTGATGTAAACTAGAAAGCTAATATTCACTCATTCAGCAGAGTGGCGCAGCGGAAGCGTGCTGGGCCCATAACCCAGAGGTCGATGGATCAAAACCATCCTCTGCTACTTATCCAGCTGTGATCGTATAGTGGTTAGTACTCCACGTTGTGGCCGTGGCAACCCTGCTTCGAATCCAGGTCACAGCAGATTTTGCTTTTACTGGATTGAGTGATGCAAAGCTGTTCTGTTGCTAGAGTCGAACACAATGTCCGATAACGGCCTTTCAAATCAATGCTTATCAATTCAGGTAAAAGTTGCAGATGATCAACAGCATGAATCGATGCAAATTTTTATTGCCGCAATTTCAACAATGGGTTTATTACATATATAATTGATAATTTAATCAAAACATGAGTATAGTGGAACTGCGTGTTTATGAAACATTAAAGTTATGTAGTTTGTTTGAACTACTAACACAACATACAATCTACACAAATAACAGTATTTTAAAATGCTACCAATTTATAGCTTTTGTGTTGATAAGTTTTCTGAATACTACTATAATGTTGTATGAACTGAGTAACAAAAAGGTCAAAATACGATTGAAAAGTTACATTGGGGTTTACATCAATATGTTATATTGCGTGTGACACTCTACATTTAACTGGGTTGCTTAGTTGGTAAATTTTAATAAAAGGCAAAATTGATGTAAACTAGAAAGCTAATATTGACTCATTCAGCAGAGTGGCGCAGCGGAAGCGTGCTGGGCCCATAACCCAGAGGTCGATGGATCGAAACCATCTTCTGCTAATTATCCAGCTGTGATCGTATAGTGGTTAGTACTCCACGTTGTGGCCGTGGCAACCCTGATTCGAATCCAGGTCACAGCAGATTTTGCTTTTACTGGATTGAGTGATGCAAAGCTGTTCTGTTGCTAGAGTCGAACACAATGTCCGATAACGGCCTTTCAAATCAATGCTTATCAATTCAGGTAAAAATTGCAGATGATCAACAGCATGAATCGATGCAAATTTTTATTGTCGCAATCTCAATAGTGGGTTTATTACATATATAATTGATAACTTAATCAACACATGAGTAGTGGAACTGCATGTTTATGAAACATTAAAGTTATGTAGTTTGTTTGAACTACTAACACAACATACAATCTACACAAATAACAGTATTTTCAAATGCTACCAATTTATAGCTTTTGTGTTGATAAGTTTTCTGAATACTACTATAATGTTGTATGAACTGAGTAACAAAAAGGTCAAAATACGATTGAAAAATTACATTGGGGTTTACATCAATATGTTATATTGCGTGTGACACTCTACATTTAACTGGGTTGCTTAGTTGGTAAATTTTAATAAAAGGCTAAATTGATGTAAACTAGAAAGCTAATATTGACTCATTCAGCAGAGTGGCGCAGCGGAAGCGTGCTGGGCCCATAACCCAGAGGTCGATTGATCGAAACCATCCTCTGCTACTTATCCAGCTGTGATCGTATAGTGGTTAGTACTCCACGTTGTGGCCGTGGCAACACTGATTCGAATCCAGGTCACAGCAGATTTTGCTTTTACTGGATTGAGTGATGCAAAGCTGTTCTGTTGCTAGAGTCGAACACAATGTCCGATAACGGCCTTTCAAATCAATGCTTATCAATTCAGGTAAAAGTTGCAGATGATCAACAGCATGAATCGATGCAAATTTTTATTGCCGCAATTTCAAGAATGGGTTTATTACATATATAATTGATAATTTAATCAAAACATGAGTATAGTGGAACTGCGTGTTTATGAAACATTAAAGTTATGTAGTTTGTTTGAACTACTAACACAACATACAATCTACACAAATAACAGTATTTTAAAATGCTACCAATTTATAGCTTTTGTGTTGATAAGTTTTCTGAATACTACTATAATGTTGTATGAACTGAGTAACAAAAAAGTCAAAATACGATTGAAAAATTACATTGCGGTTTACATCAATATGTTATATTGCGTGTGACACTCTACATTTAACTGGGTTGCTTATTTGGTAAATTTTAATAAAAGGCTAAATTGATGTAAACTAGAAAGCTAATATTGACTCATTCAGCAGAGTGGCGCAGCGGAAGCGTGCTGGGCCCATAACCCAGAGGTCGATGGATCGAAACCATCCTCTGCTACTTATCCAGCTGTGATCGTATAGTGGTTAGTACTCCACGTTGTGGCCGTGGCAACCCTGATTCGAATCCAGGTCACAGCAGATTTTGCTTTTACTGGATTGAGTGATGCAAAGCTGTTCTGTTGCTAGAGTCGAACACAATGTCCGATAACGGCCTTTCAAATCAATGCTTATCAATTCAGGTAAAAGTTGCAGATGATCAACAGCATGAATCGATGCAAATTTTTATTGTCGCAATCTCAATTGTGGGTTTATTACATATATAATTGATAATTTAATCAAAACATGAGTATAGTGGAACTGCGTGTTTATGAAACATTAAAGTTATGTAGTTTGTTTGAACTACTAACACAACATACAATCTACACAAATAACAATATTTTCAAATGCTACCAATTTATAGCTTTTGTGTTGATAAGTTTTCTGAATACTACTATAATGTTGTATGAACTGAGTAACAAAAAGGTCAAAATACGATTGAAAAATTACATTGGGGTTTACATCAATATGTTATATTGCGTGTGACACTCTACATTTAACTGGGTTGCTTAGTTGGTAAATTTTAATAAAAGGCTAAATTGATGGAAACTAGAAAGCTAATATTGACTCATTCAGCAGAGTGGCGCAGCGGAAGCGTGCTGGGCCCATAACCCAGAGGTCGATGGATCGAAACAATCCTCTGCTACTTATCCAGCTGTGATCGTATAGTGGTTAGTACTCCACGTTGTGGCCGTGGCAACCCTGATTCGAATCCAGGTCACAGCAGATTTTGCTTTTACTGGATTGAGTGATGCAAAGCTGTTCTGTTGCTAGAGTCGAACACAATGTCCGATAACGGCCTTTCAAATCAATGCTTATCAATTCAGGTAAAAGTTGCAGATGATCAACAGCATGAATCGATGCAAATTTTTATTGCCGCAATTACAAGAATGGGTTTATTACATATATAATTGATAATTTAATCAAAACATGAGTATAGTGGAACTGCGTGTTTATGAAACATTAAAGTTATGTAGTTTGTTTGAACTACTAACACAACATACAATCTACACAAATAACAGTATTTTCAAATGCTACCGATTTATAGCTTTTGTGTTGATAAGTTTTCTGAATACTACTATAATGTTGTATAAACTGAGTAACAAAAAGGTCAAAATACGATTGAAAAATTACATTGGGGTTTACATCAATATGTTATATTGCGTGTGACACTCTACATTTAACTGGGTTGCTTAGTTGGTAAATTTTAATAAAAGGCTAAATTGATGTAAACTAGAAAGCTAATATTGACTCATTCAGCAGAGTGGCGCAGCGGAAGCGTGCTGGGCCCATAACCCAGAGGTCGATGGATCGAAACCATCCTCTGCTACTTATCCAGCTGTGATCGTATAGTGGTTAGTACTCCACGTTGTGGCCGTGGTAACCCTGATTCGAATCCAGGTCACAGCAGATTTTGCTTTTACTGGATTGAGTGATGCAAAGCTGTTCTGTTGCTAGAGTCGAACACAATGTCCGATAACGGCCTTTCAAATCAATGCTTATCAATTCAGGTAAAAGTTGCAGATGATCAACAGCATGAATCGATGCAAATTTTTATTGTCGCAATCTCAATAGTGGGTTTATTACATATATAATTGATAATTTCATCAAAACATGAGTAGTGGAACTGCGTGTTTATAAAACATTAAAGTTATGTATTTATGTAGTTTGTTTGAACTACTAACACAACATACAATCTCAACAAATAACAGTATTTTCAAATGCTACCAATTTATAGCTTTTGTGTTGATAAGTTTTCTGAATACTACTATAATGTTGTATAAACTGAGTAAAAAAAGGTCAAAATACGATTGAAAAATTACATTGGGGTTTACATAAAATATGTTATATTGCGTGTAACATTCTACATTTAACTGGGTTGCTTAGTTGGTAAATTTTAAAAAAGGGTAAAATTGATGTAAACTAGAAAGCTAATATTCACTCATTCAGCAGAGTGGCGCAGCGGAAGCGTGCTGGGCCCATAACCCAGAGGTCGATGGATCAAAACCATCCTCTGCTACTTATCCAGCTGTGATCGTATAGTGGTTAGTACTCCACGTTGTGGCCGTGGCAACCCTGCTTCGAATCCAGGTCACAGCAGATTTTGCTTTTACTGGATTGAGTGATGCAAAGCTGTTCTGTTGCTAGAGTCGAACACAATGTCCGATAACGGCCTTTCAAATCAATGCTTATCAATTCAGGTAAAAGTTGCAGATGATCAACAGCATGAATCGATGCAAATTTTTATTGCCGCAATTTCAAGAATGGGTTTATTACATATATAATTGATAACTTAATCAACACAAGAGTAGTGGAACTGCGTGTTTATGAAACATTAAAGTTATGTAGTTTGTTTGAACTACTAACACAACATACAATCTACACAAATAACAGTATTTTAAAATGCTACCAATTTATAGCTTTTGTGTTGATAAGTTTTCTGAATACTACTATAATGTTGTATGAACTGAGTAACAAAAAAGTCAAAATACGATTGAAAAATTACATTGCGGTTTACATCAATATGTTATATTGCGTGTGACACTCTACATTTAACTGGGTTGCTTATTTGGTAAATTTTAATAAAAGGCTAAATTGAAGTAAACTAGAAAGCTAATATTGACTCATTCAGCAGAGTGGCGCAGCGGAAGCGTGCTGGGCCCATAACCCAGAGGTCGATGGATCGAAACCATCTTCTACTAATTATCCAGCTGTGATCGTATAGTGGTTAGTACTCCACGTTGTGGCCGTGGCAACCCTGCTTCGAATCCAGGTCACAGCAGATTTTGCTTTTACTGGATTGAGTGATGCAAAGCTGTTCTGTTGCTAGAGTCGAACACAATGTCCGATAACGGCCTTTCAAATCAATGCTTATCAATTCAGGTAAAAGTTGCAGATGATCAACAGCATGAATCGATGCAAATTTTTATTGTCGCAATCTCAATAGTGGGTTTATTACATATATAATTGATAACTTAATCAACACATGAGTAGTGGAACTGCGTGTTTATGAAACATTAAAGTTATGTAGTTTGTTTGAACTACTAACACAACATACAATCTACACAAATAACAGTATTTTCAAATGCTACCAATTTATAGCTTTTGTGTTGATAAGTTTTCTGAATACTACTATAATGTTGTATGAACTGAGTAACAAAAAGGTCAAAATACGATTGAAAAATTACATTGGGGTTTACATCAATATGTTATATTGCGTGTGACACTCTACATTTAACTGGGTTGCTTAGTTGGTAAATTTTAATAAAAGGCTAAATTGATGTAAACTAGAAAGCTAATATTGACTCATTCAGCAGAGTGGCGCAGCGGAAGCGTGCTGGGCCCATAACCCAGAGGTCGATGGATCGAAACCATCCTCTGCTACTTATCCAGCTATGATCGTATAGTGGTTGGTACTCCACGTTGTGGCCGTGGCAACACTGATTCGAATCCAGGTCACAGCAGATTTTGCTTTTACTGGATTGAGTGATGCAAAGCTGTTCTGTTGCTAGAGTCGAACACAATGTCCGATAACGGCCTTTCAAATCAATGCTTATCAATTCAGGTAAAAGTTGCAGATGATCAACAGCATGAATCGATGCAAATTTTTATTGCCGCAATTTCAAGAATGGGTTTATTACATATATAATTGATAATTTAATCAAAACATGAGTATAGTGGAACTGCGTGTTTATGAAACATTAAAGTTATGTAGTTTGTTTGAACTACTAACACAACATACAATCTACACAAATAACAGTATTTTCAAATGCTACCAATTTATAGCTTTTGTGTTGATAAGTTTTCTGAATACTACTATAATGTTGTATGAACTGAGTAACAAAAAAGTCAAAATACGATTGAAAAATTACATTGCAGTTTACATCAATATGTTATATTGCGTGTGACACTCTACATTTAACTGGGTTGCTTAGTTGGTAAATTTTAATAAAAGGCTAAATTGATGTAAACTAGAAAGCTAATATTGACTCATTCAGCAGAGTGGCGCAGCGGAAGCGTGCTGGGCCCATAACCCAGAGGTCGATGGATCGAAACCATCCTCTGCTACTTATCCAGCTGTGATCGTATAGTGGTTAGTACTCCACGTTGTGGCCGTGGCAACCCTGATTCGAATCCAGGTCACAGCAGATTTTGCTTTTACTGGATTGAGTGATGCAAAGCTGTTCTGTTGCTAGAGTCGAACACAATGTCCGATAACGGCCTTTCAAATCAATGCTTATCAATTCAGGTAAAAGTTGCAGATGATCAACAGCATGAATCGATGCAAATTTTTATTGTCGCAATCTCAATAGTGGGTTTATTACATATATAATTGATAATTTAATCAAAACATGAGTATAGTGGAACTGCGTGTTTATGAAACATTAAAGTTATGTAGTTTGTTTGAACTACTAACACAACATACAATCTACACAAATAACAATATTTTCAAATGCTACCAATTTATAGCTTTTGTGTTGATAAGTTTTCTGAATACTACTATAATGTTGTATGAACTGAGTAACAAAAAGGTCAAAATACGATTGAAAAATTACATTGGGGTTTACATCAATATGTTATATTGCGTGTGACACTCTACATTTAACTGGGTTGCTTAGTTGGTAAATTTTAATAAAAGGCTAAATTGATGGAAACTAGAAAGCTAATATTGACTCATTCAGCAGAGTGGCGCAGCGGAAGCGTGCTGGGCCCATAACCCAGAGGTCGATGGATCGAAACAATCCTCTGCTACTTATCCAGCTGTGATCGTATAGTGGTTAGTACTCCACGTTGTGGCCGTGGCAACCCTGATTCGAATCCAGGTCACAGCAGATTTTGCTTTTACTGGATTGAGTGATGCAAAGCTGTTCTGTTGCTAGAGTCGAACACAATGTCCGATAACGGCCTTTCAAATCAATGCTTATCAATTCAGGTAAAAGTTGCAGATGATCAACAGCATGAATCGATGCAAATTTTTATTGCCGCAATTACAAGAATGGGTTTATTACATATATAATTGATAATTTAATCAAAACATGAGTATAGTGGAACTGCGTGTTTATGAAACATTAAAGTTATGTAGTTTGTTTGAACTACTAACACAACATACAATCTACACAAATAACAGTATTTTCAAATGCTACCAATTTATAGCTTTTGTGTTGATAAGTTTTCTGAATACTACTATAATGTTGTATAAACTGAGTAACAAAAAGGTCAAAATACGATTGAAAAATTACATTGGGGTTTACATCAATATGTTATATTGCGTGTGACACTCTACATTTAACTGGGTTGCTTAGTTGGTAAATTTTAATAAAAGGCTAAATTGATGTAAACTAGAAAGCTAATATTGACTCATTCAGCAGAGTGGCGCAGCGGAAGCGTGCTGGGCCCATAACCCAGAGGTCGATGGATCGAAACCATCCTCTGCTACTTATCCAGCTGTGATCGTATAGTGGTTAGTACTCCACGTTGTGGCCGTGGCAACCCTGATTCGAATCCAGGTCACAGCAGATTTTGCTTTTACTGGATTGAGTGATGCAAAGCTGTTCTGTTGCTAGAGTCGAACACAATGTCCGATAACGGCCTTTCAAATCAATGCTTATCAATTCAGGTAAAAGTTGCAGATGATCAACAGCATGAATCGATGCAAATTTTTATTGTCGCAATCTCAATAGTGGGTTTATTACATATATAATTGATAATTTCATCAAAACATGAGTAGTGGAACTGCGTGTTTATAAAACATTAAAGTTATGTATTTATGTAGTTTGTTTGAACTACTAACACAACATACAATCTCAACAAATAACAGTATTTTCAAATGCTACCAATTTATAGCTTTTGTGTTGATAAGTTTTCTGAATACTACTATAATGTTGTATAAACTGAGTAAAAAAAGGTCAAAATACGATTGAAAAATTACATTGGGGTTTACATAAAATATGTTATATTGCGTGTAACATTCTACATTTAACTGGGTTGCTTAGTTGGTAAATTTTAAAAAAGGGTAAAATTGATGTAAACTAGAAAGCTAATATTCACTCATTCAGCAGAGTGGCGCAGCGGAAGCGTGCTGGGCCCATAACCCAGAGGTCGATGGATCAAAACCATCCTCTGCTACTTATCCAGCTGTGATCGTATAGTGGTTAGTACTCCACGTTGTGGCCGTGGCAACCCTGATTCGAATCCAGGTCACAGCAGATTTTGCTTTTACTGGATTGAGTGATGCAAAGCTGTTCTGTTGCTAGAGTCGAACACAATGTCCGATAACGGCCTTTCAAATCAATGCTTATCAATTCAGGTAAAAGTTGCAGATGATCAACAGCATGAATCGATGCAAATTTTTATTGCCGCAATTTCAAGAATGGGTTTATTACATATATAATTGATAACTTAATCAACACAAGAGTAGTGGAACTGCGTGTTTATGAAACATTAAAGTTATGTAGTTTGTTTGAACTACTAACACAACATACAATCTACACAAATAACAGTATTTTAAAATGCTACCAATTTATAGCTTTTGTGTTGATAAGTTTTCTGAATACTACTATAATGTTGTATGAACTGAGTAACAAAAAAGTCAAAATACGATTGAAAAATTACATTGGGGTTTACATCAATATGTTATATTGCGTGTGACACTCTACATTTAACTGGGTTGCTTATTTGGTAAATTTTAATAAAAGGCTAAATTGAAGTAAACTAGAAAGCTAATATTGACTCATTCAGCAGAGTGGCGCAGCGGAAGCGTGCTGGGCCCATAACCCAGAGGTCGATGGATCGAAACCATCTTCTACTAATTATCCAGCTGTGATCGTATAGTGGTTAGTACTCCACGTTGTGGCCGTGGCAACCCTGCTTCGAATCCAGGTCACAGCAGATTTTGCTTTTACTGGATTGAGTGATGCAAAGCTGTTCTGTTGCTAGAGTCGAACACAATGTCCGATAACGGCCTTTCAAATCAATGCTTATCAATTCAGGTAAAAGTTGCAGATGATCAACAGCATGAATCGATGCAAATTTTTATTGTCGCAATCTCAATAGTGGGTTTATTACATATATAATTGATAACTTAATCAACACATGAGTAGTGGAACTGCGTGTTTATGAAACATTAAAGTTATGTAGTTTGTTTGAACTACTAACACAACATACAATCTACACAAATAACAGTATTTTCAAATGCTACCAATTTATAGCTTTTGTGTTGATAAGTTTTCTGAATACTACTATAATGTTGTATGAACTGAGTAACAAAAAGGTCAAAATACGATTGAAAAATTACATTGGGGTTTACATCAATATGTTATATTGCGTGTGACACTCTACATTTAACTGGGTTGCTTAGTTGGTAAATTTTAATAAAAGGCTAAATTGATGTAAACTAGAAAGCTAATATTGACTCATTCAGCAGAGTGGCGCAGCGGAAGCGTGCTGGGCCCATAACCCAGAGGTCGATGGATCGAAACCATCCTCTGCTACTTATCCAGCTATGATCGTATAGTGGTTGGTACTCCACGTTGTGGCCGTGGCAACACTGATTCGAATCCAGGTCACAGCAGATTTTGCTTTTACTGGATTGAGTGATGCAAAGCTGTTCTGTTGCTAGAGTCGAACACAATGTCCGATAACGGCCTTTCAAATCAATGCTTATCAATTCAGGTAAAAGTTGCAGATGATCAACAGCATGAATCGATGCAAATTTTTATTGCCGCAATTTCAAGAATGGGTTTATTACATATATAATTGATAATTTAATCAAAACATGAGTATAGTGGAACTGCGTGTTTATGAAACATTAAAGTTATGTAGTTTGTTTGAACTACTAACACAACATACAATCTACACAAATAACAGTATTTTAAAATGCTACCAATTTATAGCTTTTGTGTTGATAAGTTTTCTGAATACTACTATAATGTTGTATGGACTGAGTAACAAAAAAGTCAAAATACGATTGAAAAATTACATTGCGGTTTACATCAATATGTTATATTGCGTGTGACACTCTACATTTAACTGGGTTGCTTAGTTGGTAAATTTTAATAAAAGGCTAAATTGATGTAAACTAGAAAGCTAATATTGACTCATTCAGCAGAGTGGCGCAGCGGAAGCGTGCTGGGCCCATAACCCAGAGGTCGATGGATCGAAACCATCCTCTGCTACTTATCCAGCTGTGATCGTATAGTGGTTAGTACTCCACGTTGTGGCCGTGGCAACACTGATTCGAATCCAGGTCACAGCAGATTTTGCTTTTACTGGATTGAGTGATGCAAAGCTGTTCTGTTGCTAGAGTCGAACACAATGTCCGATAACGGCCTTTCAAATCAATGCTTATCAATTCAGGTAAAAGTTGCAGATGATCAACAGCATGAATCGATGCAAATTTTTATTGTCGCAATCTCAATAGTGGGTTTATTACATATATAATTGATAATTTAATCAAAACATGAGTATAGTGGAACTGCGTGTTTATGAAACATTAAAGTTATGTAGTTTGTTTGAACTACTAACACAACATACAATCTACACAAATAACAATATTTTCAAATGCTACCAATTTATAGCTTTTGTGTTGATAAGTTTTCTGAATACTACTATAATGTTGTATGAACTGAGTAACAAAAAGGTCAAAATACGATTGAAAAATTACATTGGGGTTTACATCAATATGTTATATTGCGTGTGACACTCTACATTTAACTGGGTTGCTTAGTTGGTAAATTTTAATAAAAGGCTAAATTGATGGAAACTAGAAAGCTACTATTGACTCATTCAGCAGAGTGGCGCAGCGGAAGCGTGCTGGGCCCATAACCCAGAGGTCGATGGATCGAAACCATCCTCTGCTACTTATCCAGCTGTGATCGTATAGTGGTTAGTACTCCACGTTGTGGCCGTTTCAACCCTGATTCGAATCCAGGTCACAGCAGATTTTGCTTTTACTGGATTGAGTGATGCAAAGCTGTTCTGTTGCTAGAGTCGAACACAATGTCCGATAACGGCCTTTCAAATCAATGCTTATCAATTCAGGTAAAAGTTGCAGATGATCAACAGCATGAATCGATGCAAATTTTTATTGCCGCAATTACAAGAATGGGTTTATTACATATATAATTGATAATTTAATCAAAACATGAGTATAGTGGAACTGCGTGTTTATGAAACATTAAAGTTATGTAGTTTGTTTGAACTACTAACACAACATACAATCTACACAAATAACAGTATTTTCAAATGCTACCGATTTATAGCTTTTGTGTTGATAAGTTTTCTGAATACTACTATAATGTTGTATAAACTGAGTAACAAAAAGGTCAAAATACGATTGAAAAATTACATTGGGGTTTACATCAATATGTTATATTGCGTGTGACACTCTACATTTAACTGGGTTGCTTAGTTGGTAAATTTTAATAAAAGGCTAAATTGATGTAAACTAGAAAGCTAATATTGACTCATTCAGCAGAGTGGCGCAGCGGAAGCGTGCTGGGCCCATAACCCAGAGGTCGATGGATCGAAACCATCCTCTGCTACTTATCCAGCTGTGATCGTATAGTGGTTAGTACTCCACGTTGTGGCCGTGGCAACCCTGATTCGAATCCAGGTCACAGCAGATTTTGCTTTTACTGGATTGAGTGATGCAAAGCTGTTCTGTTGCTAGAGTCGAACACAATGTCCGATAACGGCCTTTCAAATCAATGCTTATCAATTCAGGTAAAAGTTGCAGATGATCAACAGCATGAATCGATGCAAATTTTTATTGTCGCAATCTCAATAGTGGGTTTATTACATATATAATTGATAATTTCATCAAAACATGAGTAGTGGAACTGCGTGTTTATAAAACATTAAAGTTATGTATTTATGTAGTTTGTTTGAACTACTAACACAACATACAATCTCAACAAATAACAGTATTTTCAAATGCTACCAATTTATAGCTTTTGTGTTGATAAGTTTTCTGAATACTACTATAATGTTGTATAAACTGAGTAAAAAAAGGTCAAAATACGATTGAAAAATTACATTGGGGTTTACATAAAATATGTTATATTGCGTGTAACATTCTACATTTAACTGGGTTGCTTAGTTGGTAAATTTTAAAAAAGGGTAAAATTGATGTAAACTAGAAAGCTAATATTCACTCATTCAGCAGAGTGGCGCAGCGGAAGCGTGCTGGGCCCATAACCCAGAGGTCGATGGATCAAAACCATCCTCTGCTACTTATCCAGCTGTGATCGTATAGTGGTTAGTACTCCACGTTGTGGCCGTGGCAACCCTGATTCGAATCCAGGTCACAGCAGATTTTGCTTTTACTGGATTGAGTGATGCAAAGCTGTTCTGTTGCTAGAGTCGAACACAATGTCCGATAACGGCCTTTCAAATCAATGCTTATCAATTCAGGTAAAAGTTGCAGATGATCAACAGCATGAATCGATGCAAATTTTTATTGCCGCAATTTCAAGAATGGGTTTATTACATATATAATTGATAACTTAATCAACACAAGAGTAGTGGAACTGCGTGTTTATGAAACATTAAAGTTATGTAGTTTGTTTGAACTACTAACACAACATACAATCTACACAAATAACAGTATTTTAAAATGCTACCAATTTATAGCTTTTGTGTTGATAAGTTTTCTGAATACTACTATAATGTTGTATGAACTGAGTAACAAAAAAGTCAAAATACGATTGAAAAATTACATTGGGGTTTACATCAATATGTTATATTGCGTGTGACACTCTACATTTAACTGGGTTGCTTATTTGGTAAATTTTAATAAAAGGCTAAATTGAAGTAAACTAGAAAGCTAATATTGACTCATTCAGCAGAGTGGCGCAGCGGAAGCGTGCTGGGCCCATAACCCAGAGGTCGATGGATCGAAACCATCTTCTACTAATTATCCAGCTGTGATCGTATAGTGGTTAGTACTCCACGTTGTGGCCGTGGCAACCCTGCTTCGAATCCAGGTCACAGCAGATTTTGCTTTTACTGGATTGAGTGATGCAAAGCTGTTCTGTTGCTAGAGTCGAACACAATGTCCGATAACGGCCTTTCAAATCAATGCTTATCAATTCAGGTAAAAGTTGCAGATGATCAACAGCATGAATCGATGCAAATTTTTATTGTCGCAATCTCAATAGTGGGTTTATTACATATATAATTGATAACTTAATCAACACATGAGTAGTGGAACTGCGTGTTTATGAAACATTAAAGTTATGTAGTTTGTTTGAACTACTAACACAACATACAATCTACACAAATAACAGTATTTTCAAATGCTACCAATTTATAGCTTTTGTGTTGATAAGTTTTCTGAATACTACTATAATGTTGTATGAACTGAGTAACAAAAAGGTCAAAATACGATTGAAAAATTACATTGGGGTTTACATCAATATGTTATATTGCGTGTGACACTCTACATTTAACTGGGTTGCTTAGTTGGTAAATTTTAATAAAAGGCTAAATTGATGTAAACTAGAAAGCTAATATTGACTCATTCAGCAGAGTGGCGCAGCGGAAGCGTGCTGGGCCCATAACCCAGAGGTCGATGGATCGAAACCATCCTCTGCTACTTATCCAGCTATGATCGTATAGTGGTTGGTACTCCACGTTGTGGCCGTGGCAACACTGATTCGAATCCAGGTCACAGCAGATTTTGCTTTTACTGGATTGAGTGATGCAAAGCTGTTCTGTTGCTAGAGTCGAACACAATGTCCGATAACGGCCTTTCAAATCAATGCTTATCAATTCAGGTAAAAGTTGCAGATGATCAACAGCATGAATCGATGCAAATTTTTATTGCCGCAATTTCAAGAATGGGTTTATTACATATATAATTGATAATTTAATCAAAACATGAGTATAGTGGAACTGCGTGTTTATGAAACATTAAAGTTATGTAGTTTGTTTGAACTACTAACACAACATACAATCTACACAAATAACAGTATTTTAAAATGCTACCAATTTATAGCTTTTGTGTTGATAAGTTTTCTGAATACTACTATAATGTTGTATGGACTGAGTAACAAAAAAGTCAAAATACGATTGAAAAATTACATTGCGGTTTACATCAATATGTTATATTGCGTGTGACACTCTACATTTAACTGGGTTGCTTAGTTGGTAAATTTTAATAAAAGGCTAAATTGATGTAAACTAGAAAGCTAATATTGACTCATTCAGCAGAGTGGCGCAGCGGAAGCGTGCTGGGCCCATAACCCAGAGGTCGATGGATCGAAACCATCCTCTGCTACTTATCCAGCTGTGATCGTATAGTGGTTAGTACTCCACGTTGTGGCCGTGGCAACACTGATTCGAATCCAGGTCACAGCAGATTTTGCTTTTACTGGATTGAGTGATGCAAAGCTGTTCTGTTGCTAGAGTCGAACACAATGTCCGATAACGGCCTTTCAAATCAATGCTTATCAATTCAGGTAAAAGTTGCAGATGATCAACAGCATGAATCGATGCAAATTTTTATTGTCGCAATCTCAATAGTGGGTTTATTACATATATAATTGATAATTTAATCAAAACATGAGTATAGTGGAACTGCGTGTTTATGAAACATTAAAGTTATGTAGTTTGTTTGAACTACTAACACAACATACAATCTACACAAATAACAATATTTTCAAATGCTACCAATTTATAGCTTTTGTGTTGATAAGTTTTCTGAATACTACTATAATGTTGTATGAACTGAGTAACAAAAAGGTCAAAATACGATTGAAAAATTACATTGGGGTTTACATCAATATGTTATATTGCGTGTGACACTCTACATTTAACTGGGTTGCTTAGTTGGTAAATTTTAATAAAAGGCTAAATTGATGGAAACTAGAAAGCTACTATTGACTCATTCAGCAGAGTGGCGCAGCGGAAGCGTGCTGGGCCCATAACCCAGAGGTCGATGGATCGAAACCATCCTCTGCTACTTATCCAGCTGTGATCGTATAGTGGTTAGTACTCCACGTTGTGGCCGTTTCAACCCTGATTCGAATCCAGGTCACAGCAGATTTTGCTTTTACTGGATTGAGTGATGCAAAGCTGTTCTGTTGCTAGAGTCGAACACAATGTCCGATAACGGCCTTTCAAATCAATGCTTATCAATTCAGGTAAAAGTTGCAGATGATCAACAGCATGAATCGATGCAAATTTTTATTGTCGCAATTTCAATAGTGGGTTTGTAGTGGCTTGGGAGCCACATCCAATACCATTATATCAATTGTGGAAACATATGCGCCATTTAATTAGTAAAACATTGTTCATTGGTAAAACAGCAGCTAACATTTAATATTTGGCTGCAGATGCAATTTGGCTGCAGCTGCAACTTGATAAAACTGCAATCGTGATGTAATATTTGGAAACTTGCCCCTAAATAACTTTATGTGAAAACGCCGTTTAGTGCGTTACCAGGTGATTTCATAACATCCTAGTTTTAACTGAATGTAATTCCCATTGCCAACGCTTTGCCTTTATCGTTCACACATTCTGAAATGTTCGTGTATATTGTGTTGAATATTTCCGTTCACATCGCTCCGCTTTATAAACTCGAACTGATACGCGAGTAGCGGCGCAGACAGAGAGATACTGAATCGTACGAACGTATTACGTTAGTCGTGTTAAAATGTAATTCGTTAGACTTGTTTTAATTGGTGAATGCTAAGTTTGTGATTGTGTAATATTAATCGGAACCTGTACAGTTCCTACAATAAAGGATTGTTTCTGATAAACTGTATCTGTTAATCGTAAGAGCTTTCGGCTTGTAACACGTTAAGGTTAGAGAATTCTAACCGCACGCAACCACGGAGTCAGATCATTAATTCGGCAGGTAAATTAAGTCCGAATAACATAAGTTAAAACAAGCAGCAACCTCTGCATTTTGGTGACCCCGACGTGATGGAACGTGTTTCAATGAAGCTGGTAATGCTAACTTTATTCTTGTAAACAAGTTGATTTAACAACAACGACAGCAATGGCTCCAGCTCAAAGTAGTTCAGTTTCTGACGGATATGACGAAGACGACGATGATGACGACGCTACAACCTCTTCTGCCACATTCAGGACTTCTTGGACTGGTCGCAAAATCATTCCACCGAAACGTTTCTCTGATTACAAACACAACATGTTGTTTTGTTTGCTGCTTACGTGTTTCTTTTTGTTTACATCAGCCGCTCAGGTGAATCTTCATCTGGACTCACAGCAATTTCTATTACGTCATCGTTCGTTTCTTGGATCACATAAGATGCTACTTCATTACAACTCTACGTCTTTATACAGAGTTTCCTTACCTGACCTCGGAATCTCCGTACATCACTGGAGGAAGTGTTCCGCACGTGCGAAAAGCTGCTATGGCAATCATATTCACTGCGACAACAACAACTTTATCTTTCGCTACCAGAAATGTACAGAGCTCGACAGACTCGCTCTTTTTCGTCCTAACCTGCCACGGCGTGTGTCTTCTCAAACGCCACACTCCCAATTCTCGCGACTTCTTGCAACCTTTGACGGACAACAGGACGATCTCATTTCCGAAGTTCTCACTACTTTCAATGAGGAGAACAAGTTCCTACACTGTCAACTCACGAAGCTGATTGGCACACTCTACAAAGCAGTTGGGAAGATTTTCCCTACTGAGATACTGTCTTCTACTCTTGGACATCAAACCATGGGTTCCAGCCTTGGAGATTTTATGTCCAGAGCAACATGTCACTCTATCAACGGTACCGTCTTACCGTCACTTGCGTACCGCAACGCGTTTAGCCAACGCCCTCTCATCCTATATCGCGATCAAAACGGCCACAGTCAATACGGCCAACTCATTTCAGACAACATTGTCTTACCGGGAGTACATCTGCTGGAATCGTATCGACCAGCAAGGAGTTTTGTCTTTCGAGTTCTGGGACACACCGTCCTTTATCACAACTACACCTTATCGCACGAACATGTGCAGGTGCACCAACTCAACTTACCTTTGTCGACTATACACATCAACTACAATGCTCCCGACTACGAGAAGATTCTCAACGAGCTACCTGACTCCGACTCGTTCACTGACCTTCAATCGCTGCTCAGCTCTATGTCTGAAGCCAACCTGCTTAAGGAGAAAATGCGACATGTCATAACAAGTCTTACTACTACTGATGAAACTATGATCAACGGCTCCTACGTCGCCGACACATTCGCGCACGCCGCAAAACAAACACTACTGCTTGCATTGTCGCAGATTACGAATCCATTTCTCTCAGCCCTTATATTCATCCTACAACTACTTGCCATGATGTGGGCCCTCTTCCATACCATCGGGTTTATCCGATCATCTCCGCAGCATTTGCGGTATGCCAGATCTCTTGTATCCCGTATTCGCGCTGGACGCAACCAACGAGATGCACGCCCGCAACACACTCAACCGTCGCCTTTGCTTCGACGTTCCCGTGACCAACCGTCTTCTTCTGGATCTTCTGATGACGCGCCGCCCGCTGCGTCGTCCCGTGATGAGTTCGCGGACACACACACACTTTGAGTCTCATTTTTTCGTATCAACGTGTTTTTTGGGTGCCGCTAATGTCGTATGCATGTAACCTTTTACCATTTCCCTTTGTAGTTGTCGGCGCCGACATATTTAGTATATCTCTCGCTTAGTGCATGTCGAAATTTTTTAGTGTATATCTTGCGTAGTGCATGCCTAATAATTAATAATCTTTTCTTTGCCACGCCGCCTTGTCTTGTGCTTGTATCGTTACCGATTTTCTGTCGTATAGCATGCTCACCTTCCCGCGCATGACCTGAGTTGTACAAATATTTACTCTCAACCCTCTAGTTTCTACACAGATTTTGCCGTCATTACCGTAGCTGACAAACATTTCCAACATGTCGGAGTTTCCGGAACCAACACCTGACTATCAAATGGACAGTACAACGTCTGATACACCGGCGGCTTTGTCTATCGACGTCGCGATGCCCGACCCACCGATTCCTGATTCACCAGATTCACCGGATGAACAGCCGGCTCCCGCTCCACAACCGTCGATCATCAGACCGGGTGAACAAGGCTCTAGTTACCCCCTTCCCGGGCGGCGGGAGCTGGCATTTTTGAAACAAACGGTACTTCATCCGATATACAAATATTATGAGATATGGGGACCAGACATTTCACCAAAGGTCCTGACATTTCCATCACCACCAACCACTTCGACAGAGGACCTGGAGCTTTGGTTCCAGCGTCTGGAAGCAATGTTCGAACTGGTTCCACAAATTGATTGCGAGACAAAAATTTTTACAATGATAGAAGCCACAGCTGCTGTCCAGTCAACCGACTTGCTAAGGTTTCTCGGCCGCCTGAGAGACACAATGCCACTTGGAACCCAGGCTTACGAACAGTTCAAAAGTTATATGAAACACCGGTTGATGTGTGAGACACCCACCAACTGGTAGCAGAGGGTGGTTGCAAAACTGCAAACTGCAAACCTGTAATTACTCTGTTATCTGTAAATAATCATTCTGTTGTTTTCTCGTGCTACCCGTTATAATCAGGATGTTACTTTTTAATTGTCAATTTTTCCCTTCCGTAGCGGGGGAGGAATGTAGTGGCTTGGGAGCCACATCCAATACCATTATATCAATTGTGGAAACATATGCGCCATTTAATTAGTGAAACATTGTTCATTGGTAAAACAGCAGCTAACATTTAATATTTGGCTGCAGATGCAATTTGGCTGCAGCTGCAACTTGATAAAACTGCAATCGTGATGTAATATTTGGAAATTTGCCCTAAATAACTTTATGTGAAAACGCCGTTTAGTGCGTTACCAGGTGATTTCATAACATCCTAGTTTTAACTGAATGTAATTCCCATTGCCAACGCTTTGCCTTTATCGTTCACACATTCTGAAATGTTCGTGTATATTGTGTTGAATATTTCCGTTCACATCGCTCCGCTTTATAAACTCGAACTGATACGCGAGTAGCGGCGCAGACAGAGAGATACTGAATCGTACGAACGTATTACGTTAGTCGTGTTAAAATGTAATTCGTTAGACTTGTTTTAATTGGTGAATGCTAAGTTTGTGATTGTGTAATATTAATCGGAACCTGTACAGTTCCTACAATAAAGGATTGTTTCTGATAAACTGTATCTGTTAATCGTAAGAGCTTTCGGCTTGTAACACGTTAAGGTTAGAGAATTCTAACCGCACGCAACCACGGAGTCAGATCATTAATTCGGCAGGTAAATTAAGTCCGAATAACATAAGTTAAAACAAGCAGCAACCTCTGCAGGTTTATTACATATATAATTGATAACTTAATCAACACATGAGTAGTGGAACTGCGTGTTTATGAAACATTAAAGTTATGTAATTTGTTTGAACTACTAACACAACATAAAATCTACACAAATAACAGTATTTTCAAATGCTACCAATTTATAGCTTTTGTGTTGATAAGTTTTTTGAATACTACTATAAATCTATAATGTTGTATGAACTGAGTAACAAAAAAGTCAAAATACGATTGAAAAATTACATTGGGGTTTACATCAATATGTTATATTGCGTGTGACAATTTGAATTGACAATTTTTTGAATACTACATTTAACTGGGTTGCTTAGTTGGTAAATTTTAATAAAAGGCTAAATTGATGGAAACTAGAAAGCTAATATTGACTCATTCAGCAGAGTGGCGCAGCGGAAGCGTGCTGGGCCCATAACCCAGAGGTCGATGGATCGAAACCATCCTCTGCTACTTATCCAGCTGTGATCGTATAGTGGTTAGTACTCCACGTTGTGGCCGTGGCAACCCTGGTTCGAATCCAGGTCACAGCAGATTTTGCTTTTACTGGATTGAGTGATGCAAAGCTGTTCTGTTGCTAGAGTCGAACACAATGTCCGATATCGGCCTTTCAAATCAATGCTTATCAATTCAGGTAAAAGTTGCAGATGATCAACAGCATGAATCGATGCAAATTTTTATTGTCGCAATTTCAATATTGGATTTATTACATATATAATTGATAATTTAATCAAAACATGAGTAGTGGAACTGCGTGTTTATAAAACATTAAAGTTATGTATTTATGTAGTTTGTTTGAACTACTAACACAACATACAATCTCAACAAATAACAGTATTTTCAAATGCTACCAATTTATAGCTTTTGTGTTGATAAGTTTTCTGAATACTACTATAATGTTGTATAAACTGAGTAACAAAAAGGTCAAAATACGATTGAAAAATTACATTGGGGTTTACATAAAATATGTTATATTGCGTGTGACATTCTACATTTAACTGGGTTGCTTAGTTGGTAAATTTTGAAAAAGGGTAAAATTGATGTAAACTAGAAAGCTAATATTCACTCATTCAGCAGAGTGGCGCAGCGGAAGCGTGCTGGGCCCATAACCCAGAGGTCGATGGATCGAAACCATCCTCTGCTACTTATCCAGCTGTGATCGTATAGTGGTTAGTACTCCACGTTGTGGCCGTGGCAACCCTGGTTCGAATCCAGGTCACAGCAGATTTTGCTTTTACTGGATTGAGTGATGCAAAGCTGTTCTGTTGCTAGAGTCGAACACAATGTCCGATAACGGCCTTTCAAATCAATGCTTATCAATTCAGGTAAAAGTTGCAGATGATCAACAGCATGAATCGATGCAAATTTTTATTGCCGCAATTTCAAGAATGGGTTTATTACATATATAATTGATAATTTAATCAACACATGAGTATAGTGGAACTGCGTGTTTATGAAACATTAAAGTTATGTAGTTTGTTTGAACTACTAACACAACATACAATCTACACAAATAACAGTATTTTCAAATGCTACCAATTTATAGCTTTTGTGTTGATAAGTTTTCTGAATACTACTGTAATGTTGTATGAACTGAGTAACAAAAAGGTCAAAATACGATTGAAAAGTTACATTGGGGTTTACATCAATATGTTATATTGCGTGTGACACTCTACATTTAACTGGGTTGCTTAGTTGGTAAATTTTAATAAAAGGCTAAATTGATGTAAACTAGAAAGCTAATATTGACTCATTCAGCAGAGTGGCGCAGCGGAAGCGTGCTGGGCCCATAACCCAGAGGTCGATGGATCGAAACCATCCTCTGCTACTTATCCAGCTGTGATCGTATAGTGGTTAGTACTCCACGTTGTGGCCGTGGCAACCCTGATTCGAATCCAGGTCACAGCAGATTTTGCTTTTACTGGATTGAGTGATGCAAAGCTGTTCTGTTGCTAGAGTCGAACACAATGTCCGATAACGGCCTTTCAAATCAATGCTTATCAATTCAGGTAAAAGTTGCAGATGATCAACAGCATGAATCGATGCAAATTTTTATTGTCGCAATCTCAATAGTGGGTTTATTACATATATAATTGATAACTTAATCAACACATGAGTAGTGGAACTGCGTGTTTATGAAACATTAAAGTTATGTAGTTTGTTTGAACTACTAACACAACATACAATCTACACAAATAACAATATTTTCAAATGCTACCAATTTATAGCTTTTGTGTTGATAAGTTTTCTGAATACTACTATAATGTTGTATGAACTGAGTAACAAAAAGGTCAAAATACGATTGAAAAATTACATTGGGGTTTACATCAATATGTTATATTGCGTGTGACACTCTACATTTAACTGGGTTGCTTAGTTGGTAAATTTTAATAAAAGGCTAAATTGATGGAAACTAGAAAGCTAATATTGACTCATTCAGCAGAGTGGCGCAGCGGAAGCGTGCTGGGCCCATAACCCAGAGGTCGATGGATCGAAACCATCCTCTGCTACTTATCCAGCTGTGATCGTATAGTGGTTAGTACTCCACGTTGTGGCCGTGGCAACCCTGATTCGAATCCAGGTCACAGCAGATTTTGCTTTTACTGGATTGAGTGATGCAAAGCTGTTCTGTTGCTAGAGTCGAACACAATGTCCGATAACGGCCTTTCAAATCAATGCTTATCAATTCAGGTAAAAGTTGCAGATGATCAACAGCATGAATCGATGCAAATTTTTATTGCCGCAATTACAAGAATGGGTTTATTACATATATAATTGATAATTTAATCAAAACATGAGTATAGTGGAACTGCGTGTTTATGAAACATTAAAGTTATGTATTTATGTAGTTTGTTTGAACTACTAACACAACATACAATCTACACAAATAACAGTATTTTCAAATGCTACCAATTTATAGCTTTTGTGTTGATAAGTTTTCTGAATACTACTATAATGTTGTATGAACTGAGTAACAAAAAGGTCAAAATACGATTGAAAAATTACATTGCGGTTTACATCAATATGTTATATTGCGTGTGACACTCTACATTTAACTGGGTTGCTTAGTTGATAAATTTTAATAAAAGGCTAAATTGATGTAAACTAGAAAGCTAATATTGACTCATTCAGCAGAGTGGCGCAGCGGAAGCGTGCTGGGCCTATAACCCAGAGGTCGATGGATCGAAACCATCCTCTGCTACTTATCCAGCTGTGATCGTATAGTGGTTAGTACTCCACGTTGTGGCCGTGGCAACCCTGATTCGAATCCAGGTCACAGCAGATTTTTCTTTTACTGGATTGAGTGATGCAAAGCTGTTCTGTTGCTAGAGTCGAACACAATGTCCGATAACGGCCTTTCAAATCAATGCTTATCAATTCAGGTAAAAGTTGCAGATGATCAACAGCATGAATCGATGCAAATTTTTATTGTCGCAATCTCAATAGTGGGTTTATTACATATATAATTGATAACTTAATCAACACATGAGTAGTGGAACTGCGTGTTTATGAAACATTAAAGTTATGTAGTTTGTTTGAACTACTAACACAACATACAATCTCAACAAATAACAATATTTTCAAATGCTACCAATTTATAGCTTTTGTGTTGATAAGTTTTCTGAATACTACTATAATGTTGTATGAACTGAGTAACAAAAAGGTCAAAATACGATTGAAAAATTACATTGGGGTTTACATCAATATGTTATATTGCGTGTGACACTCTACATTTAACTGGGTTGCTTAGTTGGTAAATTTTAATAAAAGGCTAAATTGATGGAAACTAGAAAGCTAATATTGACTCATTCAGCAGAGTGGCGCAGCGGAAGCGTGCTGGGCCCATAACCCAGAGGTCGATGGATCGAAACCATCTTCTGCTACTTATCCAGCTGTGATCGTATAGTGGTTAGTACTCCACGTTGTGGCCGTGGCAACCCTGATTCGAATCCAGGTCACAGCAGATTTTGCTTTTACTGGATTGAGTGATGCAAAGCTGTTCTGTTGCTAGAGTCGAACACAATGTCCGATAACGGCCTTTCAAATCAATGCTTATCAATTCAGGTAAAAGTTGCAGATGATCAACAGCATGAATCGATGCAAATTTTTATTGTCGCAATCTCAATAGTGGGTTTGTAGTGGCTTGGGAGCCACATCCAATACCATTATATCAATTGTGGAAACATATGCGCCATTTAATTAGTAAAACATTGTTCATTGGTAAAACAGCAGCTAACATTTAATATTTGGCTGCAGATGCAATTTGGCTGCAGCTGCAACTTGATAAAACTGCAATCGTGATGTAATATTT
The DNA here is from genome assembly GCF_947623445.1 of Clavelina lepadiformis. NCBI lineage: Eukaryota > Metazoa > Chordata > Ascidiacea > Aplousobranchia > Clavelinidae > Clavelina > Clavelina lepadiformis. Next base: position 3,810,153 of record NC_135248.1, on the reverse strand, counting down.
GGAAACTTGCCCTAAATAACTTTATGTGAAAACGCCGTTTAGTGCGTTACCAGGTGATTTCATAACATCCTAGTTTTAACTGAATGTAATTCCCATTGCCAACGCTTTGCCTTTATCGTTCACACATTCTGAAATGTTCGTGTATATTGTGTTGAATATTTCCGTTCACATCGCTCCGCTTTATAAACTCGAACTGATACGCGAGTAGCGGCGCAGACAGAGAGATACTGAATCGTACGAACGTATTACGTTAGTCGTGTTAAAATGTAATTCGTTAGACTTGTTTTAATTGGTGAATGCTAAGTTTGTGATTGTGTAATATTAATCGGAACCTGTACAGTTCCTACAATAAAGGATTGTTTCTGATAAACTGTATCTGTTAATCGTAAGAGCTTTCGGCTTGTAACACGTTAAGGTTAGAGAATTCTAACCGCACGCAACCACGGAGTCAGATCATTAATTCGGCAGGTAAATTAAGTCCGAATAACATAAGTTAAAACAAGCAGCAACCTCTGCATTTTGGTGACCCCGACGTGATGGAACGTGTTTCAATGAAGCTGGTAATGCTAACTTTATTCTTGTAAACAAGTTGATTTAACAACAACGACAGCAATGGCTCCAGCTCAAAGTAGTTCAGTTTCTGACGGATATGACGAAGACGACGATGATGACGACGCTACAACCTCTTCTGCCACATTCAGGACTTCTTGGACTGGTCGCAAAATCATTCCACCGAAACGTTTCTCTGATTACAAACACAACATGTTGTTTTGTTTGCTGCTTACGTGTTTCTTTTTGTTTACATCAGCCGCTCAGGTGAATCTTCATCTGGACTCACAGCAATTTCTATTACGTCATCGTTCGTTTCTTGGATCACATAAGATGCTACTTCATTACAACTCTACGTCTTTATACAGAGTTTCCTTACCTGACCTCGGAATCTCCGTACATCACTGGAGGAAGTGTTCCGCACGTGCGAAAAGCTGCTATGGCAATCATATTCACTGCGACAACAACAACTTTATCTTTCGCTACCAGAAATGTACAGAGCTCGACAGACTCGCTCTTTTTCTTCCTAACCTGCCACGGCGTGTGTCTTCTCAAACGCCACACTCCCAATTCTCGCGACTTCTTGCAACCTTTGACGGACAACAGGACGATCTCATTTCCGAAGTTCTCACTACTTTCAATGAGGAGAACAAGTTCCTACACTGTCAACTCACGAAGCTGATTGGCACACTCTACAAAGCAGTTGGGAAGATTTTCCCTACTGAGATACTGTCTTCTACTCTTGGACATCAAACCATGGGTTCCAGCCTTGGAGATTTTATGTCCAGAGCAACATGTCACTCTATCAACGGTACCGTCTTACCGTCACTTGCGTACCGCAACGCGTTTAGCCAACGCCCTCTCATCCTATATCGCGATCAAAACGGCCACAGTCAATACGGCCAACTCATTTCAGACAACATTGTCTTACCGGGAGTACATCTGCTGGAATCGTATCGACCAGCAAGGAGTTTTGTCTTTCGAGTTCTGGGACACACCGTCCTTTATCACAACTACACCTTATCGCACGAACATGTGCAGGTGCACCAACTCAACTTACCTTTGTCGACTATACACATCAACTACAATGCTCCCGACTACGAGAAGATTCTCAACGAGCTACCTGACTCCGACTCGTTCACTGACCTTCAATCGCTGCTCAGCTCTATGTCTGAAGCCAACCTGCTTAAGGAGAAAATGCGACATGTCATAACAAGTCTTACTACTACTGATGAAACTATGATCAACGGCTCCTACGTCGCCGACACATTCGCGCACGCCGCAAAACAAACACTACTGCTTGCATTGTCGCAGATTACGAATCCATTTCTCTCAGCCCTTATATTCATCCTACAACTACTTGCCATGATGTGGGCCCTCTTCCATACCATCGGGTTTATCCGATCATATCCGCAGCATTTGCGGTATGCCAGATCTCTTGTATCCCGTATTCGCGCTGGACGCAACCAACGAGATGCACGCCCGCAACACACTCAACCGTCGCCTTTGCTTCGATGTTCCCGTGACCAACCGTCTTCTTCTGGATCTTCTGATGACGCGCCGCCCGCTGCGTCGTCCCGTGATGAGTTCGCGGACACACACACACTTTGAGTCTCATTTTTTCGTATCAACGTGTTTTTTGGGTGCCGCTAATGTCGTATGCATGTAACCTTTTACCATTTCCCTTTGTAGTTGTCGGCGCCGACATATTTAGTATATCTCTCGCTTAGTGCATATCGAAATTTTTTAGTGTATATCTTGCGTAGTGCATGCCTAATAATTAATAACCTTTTCTTTGCCACGCCGCCTTGTCTTGTGCTTGTATCGTTACCGATTTTCTGTCGTATAGCATGCTCACCTTCCCGCGCATGACTTGAGTTGTACAAATATTTACTCTCAACCCTCTAGTTTCTACACAGATTTTGCCGTCATTACCGTAGCTGACAAACATTTCCAACATGTCGGAGTTTCCGGAACCAACACCTGACTATCAAATGGACAGTACAACGTCTGATACACCGGCGGCTTTGTCTATCGACGTCGCGATGCCCGACCCACCGATTCCTGATTCACCAGATTCACCGGATGAACAGCCGGCTCCCGCTCCACAACCGTCGATCATCAGACCGGGTGAACAAGGCTCTACTTACCCCCTTCCCGGGCGGCGGGAGCTGGCATTTTTGAAACAAACGGTACTTCATCCGATATACAAATATTATGAGATATGGAGACCAGACATTTCACCAAAGGTCCTGACATTTCCATCACCACCAACCACTTCGACAGAGGACCTGGTGCTTTGGTTCCAGCGTCTGGAAGCAATGTTCGAACTGGTTCCACAAATTGATTGCGAGACAAAAATTTTTACAATGATAGAAGCCACAGCTGCTGTCCAGTCAACCGACTTGCTAAGGTTTCTCGGCCGCCTGAGATACACAATGCCACTTGGAACCCAGGCTTACGAACAGTTCAAAAGTTATATGAAACACCGGTTGATGTGTGAGACACCCACCAACTGGTAGCAGAGGGTGGTTGCAAAACTGCAAACTGCAAACCTGTAATTACTCTGTTATCTGTAAATAATCATTCTGTTGTTTTCTCGTGCTACCCGTTATAATCAGGATGTTACTTTTTAATTGTCAATTTTTCCCTTCCGTAGCGGGGGAGGAATGTAGTGGCTTGGGAGCCACATCCAATACCATTATATCAATTGTGGAAACATATGCGCCATTTAATTAGTGAAACATTGTTCATTGGTAAAACAGCAGCTAACATTTAATATTTGGCTGCAGATGCAATTTGGCTGCAGCTGCAACTTGATAAAACTGCAATCGTGATGTAATATTTGGAAATTTGCCCTAAATAACTTTATGTGAAAACGCCGTTTAGTGCGTTACCAGGTGATTTCATAACATCCTAGTTTTAACTGAATGTAATTCCCATTGCCAACGCTTTGCCTTTATCGTTCACACATTCTGAAATGTTCGTGTATATTGTGTTGAATATTTCCGTTCACATCGCTCCGCTTTATAAACTCGAACTGATACGCGAGTAGCGGCGCAGACAGAGAGATACTGAATCGTACGAACGTATTACGTTAGTCGTGTTAAAATGTAATTCGTTAGACTTGTTTTAATTGGTGAATGCTAAGTTTGTGATTGTGTAATATTAATCGGAACCTGTACAGTTCCTACAATAAAGGATTGTTTCTGATAAACTGTATCTGTTAATCGTAAGAGCTTTCGGCTTGTAACACGTTAAGGTTAGAGAATTCTAACCGCACGCAACCACGGAGTCAGATCATTAATTCGGCAGGTAAATTAAGTCCGAATAACATAAGTTAAAACAAGCAGCAAACTCTGCAGGTTTATTACATATATAATTGATAACTTAATCAACACATGAGTAGTGGAACTGCGTGTTTATGAAACATTAAATTTATGTAGTTTGTTTGAACTACTAACACAACATACAATCTACACAAATAACAGTATTTTCAAATGCTACCAATTTATAGCTTTTGTGTTGATAAGTTTTTTGAATACTACTATAATGTTGTATGAACTGAGTAACAAAAAAGTCAAAATACGATTGAAAAATTACATTGGGGTTTACATCAATATGTTATATTGCGTGTGACATTCTACATTTAACTGGGTTGCTTAGGTGGTAAATTTTAAAAAAGGGTAAAATTGATGTAAACTGGAAAGCTAATATTGACTCATTCAGCAGAGTGGCGCAGCGGAAGCGTGCTGGGCCCATAACCCAGAGGTCGATGGATCGAAACCATCCTCTGCTACTTATCCAGCTGTGATCGTATAGTGGTTAGTACTCCACGTTGTGGCCGTGGCAACCCTGATTCGAATCCAGGTCACAGCAGATTTTGCTTTTCCTGGATTGAGTGATGCAAAGCTGTTCTGTTGCTAGAGTCGAACACAATGTCCGATATCGGCCTTTCAAATCAATGCTTATCAATTCAGGTAAATGTTGCAGATGATCAACAGCATGAATCGATGCAAATTTTTATTGTCGCAATTTCAATATTGGATTTATTACATATATAATTGATAATTTAATCAAAACATGAGTAGTGGAACTGCGTGTTTATAAAACATTAAAGTTATGTATTTATGTAGTTTGTTTGAACTACTAACACAACATACAATCTCAACAAATAACAGTATTTTCAAATGCTACCAATTTATAGCTTTTGTGTTGATAAGTTTTCTGAATACTACTATAATTTTGTATAAACTGAGTAAAAAAAAGGTCAAAATACGATTGAAAAATTACATTGGGGTTTACATAAAATATGTTATATTGCGTGTGACATTCTACATTTAACTGGGTTGCTTAGTTGGTAAATTTTGAAAAAGGGTAAAATTGATGTAAACTAGAAAGCTAATATTCACTCATTCAGCAGAGTGGCGCAGCGGAAGCGTGCTGGGCCCATAACCCAGAGGTCGATGGATCGAAACCATCCTCTGCTACTTATCCAGCTGTGATCGTATAGTGGTTAGTACTCCACGTTGTGGCCGTGGCAACCCTGGTTCGAATCCAGGTCACAGCAGGTTTTGCTTTTACTGGATTGAGTGATGCAAAGCTGTTCTGTTGCTAGAGTCGAACACAATGTCCGATAACGGCCTTTCAAATCAATGCTTATCAATTCAGGTAAAAGTTGCAGATGATCAACAGCATGAATCGATGCAAATTTTTATTGTCGCAATTTCAAGATTGGGTTTATTACATATATAATTGATAACTTAATCAAAACATGAGTATAGTGGAACTGCGTGTTTATGAAACATTAAAGTTATGTATTTATGTAGTTTGTTTGAACTACTAACACAACATACAATCTCAACAAATAACAATATTTTCAAATGCTACCAATTTATAGCTTTTGTGTTGATAAGTTTTCTGAATACTACTATAATGTTGTATGAACTGAGTAACAAAAAGGTCAAAATACGATTGAAAAATTACATTGGGGTTTACATCAATATGTTATATTGCGTGTGACACTCTACATTTAACTGGGTTGCTTAGTTGGTAAATTTTAATAAAAGGCTAAATTAATGTAAACTAGAAAGCTAATATTGACTCATTCAGCAGAGTGGCGCAGCGGAAGCGTGCTGGGCCCATAACCCAGAGGTCGATGGATCGAAACCATCCTCTGCTACTTATCCAGCTGTGATCGTATAGTGGTTAGTACTCCACGTTGTAGCCGTGGCAACCCTGATTCGAATCCAGGTCACAGCAGATTTTGCTTTTACTGGATTAAGTGATGCAAAGCTGTTCTGTTGCTAGAGTCGAACACAATGTCCGATAACGGCCTTTCAAATCAATGCTTATCAATTCAGGTAAAAGTTGCAGATGATCAACAGCATGAATCGATGCAAATTTTTATTGTCGCAATTTCAATAATGGGTTTATTACATATATAATTGATAATTTAATTAAAACATGAGTAGTGGAACTGCGTGTTTATAAAACATTAAAGTTATGTATTTATGTAGTTTGTTTGAACTACTAACACAACATACAATCTCAACAAATAACAGTATCTTCAAATGCTACCAATTTATAGCTTTTGTGTTGATAAGTTTTCTGAATACTACTATAATGTTGTATGAACTGAGTAACAAAAAGGTCAAAATACGATTGAAAAATTACATTGGGGTTTACATCAATATGTTATATTGCGTGTGACACTCTACATTTAACTGGGTTGCTTAGTTGGTAAATTTTAATAAAAGGCTAAATTGATGGAAACTAGAAAGCTAATATTGACTCATTCAGCAGAGTGGCGCAGCGGAAGCGTGCTGGGCCCATAACCCAGAGGTCGATGGATCGAAACCATCCTCTGCTACTTATCCAGCTGTGATCGTATAGTGGTTAGTACTCCACGTTGTGGCCGTGGCAACCCTGATTCGAATCCAGGTCACAGCAGATTTTGCTTTTACTGGATTGAGTGATGCAAAGCTGTTCTGTTGCTAGAGTCGAACACAATGTCCGATAACGGCCTTTCAAATCAATGCTTATCAATTCAGGTAAAAGTTGCAGATGATCAACAGCATGAATCGATGCAAATTTTTATTGCCGCAATTACAAGAATGGGTTTATTACATATATAATTGATAATTTAATCAAAACATGAGTATAGTGGAACTGCATGTTTATGAAACATTAAAGTTATGTATTTATGTAGTTTGTTTGAACTACTAACACAACATACAATCTACACAAATAACAGTATTTTAAAATGCTACCAATTTATAGCTTTTGTGTTGATAAGTTTTCTGAATACTACTATAATGTTGTATGAACTGAGTAACAAAAAGGTCAAAATACGATTGAAAAATTACATTGCGGTTTACATCAATATGTTATATTGCGTGTGACACTCTACATTTAACTGGGTTGCTTAGTTGGTAAATTTTAATAAAAGGCTAAATTGATGTAAACTAGAAAGCTAATATTGACTCATTCAGCAGAGTGGCGCAGCGGAAGCGTGCTGGGCCTATAACCCAGAGGTCGATGGATCGAAACCATCCTCTGCTACTTATCCAGCTGTGATCGTATAGTGGTTAGTACTCCACGTTGTGGCCGTGGCAACCCTGATTCGAATCCAGGTCACAGCAGATTTTGCTTTTACTGGATTGAGTGATGCAAAGCTGTTCTGTTGCTAGAGTCGAACACAATGTCCGATAACGGCCTTTCAAATCAATGCTTATCAATTCAGGTAAAAGTTGCAGATGATCAACAGCATGAATCGATGCAAATTTTTATTGTCGCAATCTCAATAGTGGGTTTATTACATATATAATTGATAACTTAATCAACACATGAGTAGTGGAACTGCGTGTTTATGAAACATTAAAGTTATGTAGTTTGTTTGAACTACTAACACAACATACAATCTCAACAAATAACAATATTTTCAAATGCTACCAATTTATAGCTTTTGTGTTGATAAGTTTTCTGAATACTACTATAATGTTGTATGAACTGAGTAACAAAAAGGTCAAAATACGATTGAAAAATTACATTGGGATTTACATCAATATGTTATATTGCGTGTGACACTCTACATTTAACTGGGTTGCTTAGTTGGTAAATTTTAATAAAAGGCCAAATTGATGGAAACTAGAAAGCTAATATTGACTCATTCAGCAGAGTGGCGCAGCGGAAGCGTGCTGGGCCCATAACCCAGAGGTCGATGGATCGAAACCATCTTCTGCTACTTATCCAGCTGTGATCGTATAGTGGTTAGTACTCCACGTTGTGGCCGTGGCAACCCTGATTCGAATCCAGGTCACAGCAGATTTTGCTTTTACTGGATTGAGTGATGCAAAGCTGTTCTGTTGCTAGAGTCGAACACAATGTCCGATAACGGCCTTTCAAATCAATGCTTATCAATTCAGGTAAAAGTTGCAGATGATCAACAGCATGAATCGATGCAAATTTTTATTGTCGCAATCTCAATAGTGGGTTTGTAGTGGCTTGGGAGCCACATCCAATACCATTATATCAATTGTGGAAACATATGCGCCATTTAATTAGTAAAACATTGTTCATTGGTAAAACAGCAGCTAACATTTAATATTTGGCTGCAGATGCAATTTGGCTGCAGCTGCAACTTGATAAAACTGCAATCGTGATGTAATATTTGGAAACTTGCCCTAAATAACTTTATGTGAAAACGCCGTTTAGTGCGTTACCAGGTGATTTCATAACATCCTAGTTTTAACTGAATGTAATTCCCATTGCCAACGCTTTGCCTTTATCGTTCACACATTCTGAAATGTTCGTGTATATTGTGTTGAATATTTCCGTTCACATCGCTCCGCTTTATAAACTCGAACTGATACGCGAGTAGCGGCGCAGACAGAGAGATACTGAATCGTACGAACGTATTACGTTAGTCGTGTTAAAATGTAATTCGTTAGACTTGTTTTAATTGGTGAATGCTAAGTTTGTGATTGTGTAATATTAATCGGAACCTGTACAGTTCCTACAATAAAGGATTGTTTCTGATAAACTGTATCTGTTAATCGTAAGAGCTTTCGGCTTGTAACACGTTAAGGTTAGAGAATTCTAACCGCACGCAACCACGGAGTCAGATCATTAATTCGGCAGGTAAATTAAGTCCGAATAACATAAGTTAAAACAAGCAGCAAACTCTGCAGGTTTATTACATATATAATTGATAACTTAATCAACACATGAGTAGTGGAACTGCGTGTTTATGAAACATTGAATTTATGTAGTTTGTTTGAACTACTAACACAACATACAATCTACACAAATAACAGTATTTTCAAATGCTACCAATTTATAGCTTTTGTGTTGATAAGTTTTTTGAATACTACTATAATGTTGTATGAACTGAGTAACAAAAAAGTCAAAATACGATTGAAAAATTACATTGGGGTTTACATCAATATGTTATATTGCGTGTGACATTCTACATTTAACTGGGTTGCTTAGTTGGTAAATTTTAAAAAAGGGTAAAATTGATGTAAACTGGAAAGCTAATATTGACTCATTCAGCAGAGTGGCGCAGCGGAAGCGTGCTGGGCCCATAACCCAGAGGTCGATGGATCGAAACCATCCTCTGCTACTTATCCAGCTGTGATCGTATAGTGGTTAGTACTCCACGTTGTGGCCGTGGCAACCCTGATTCGAATCCAGGTCACAGCAGATTTTGCTTTTCCTGGATTGAGTGATGCAAAGCTGTTCTGTTGCTAGAGTCGAACACAATGTCCGATATCGGCCTTTCAAATCAATGCTTATCAATTCAGGTAAATGTTGCAGATGATCAACAGCATGAATCGATGCAAATTTTTATTGTCGCAATTTCAATATTGGATTTATTACATATATAATTGATAATTTAATCAAAACATGAGTAGTGGAACTGCGTGTTTATAAAACATTAAAGTTATGTATTTATGTAGTTTGCTTGAACTACTAACACAACATACAATCTCAACAAATAACAGTATTTTCAAATGCTACCAATTTATAGCTTTTGTGTTGATAAGTTTTCTGAATACTACTATAATGTTGTATAAACTGAGTAAAAAAAAGGTCAAAATACGATTGAAAAATTACATTGGGGTTTACATAAAATATGTTATATTGCGTGTGACATTCTACATTTAACTGGGTTGCTTAGTTGGTAAATTTTGAAAAAGGGTAAAATTGATGTAAACTAGAAAGCTAATATTCACTCATTCAGCAGAGTGGCGCAGCGGAAGCGTGATGGGCCCATAACCCAGAGGTCGATGGATCGAAACCATCCTCTGCTACTTATCCAGCTGTGATCGTATAGTGGTTAGTACTCCACGTTGTGGCCGTGGCAACCCTGGTTCGAATCCAGGTCACAGCAGATTTTGCTTTTACTGGATTGAGTGATGCAAAGCTGTTCTGTTGCTAGAGTCGAACACAATGTCCGATAACGGCCTTTCAAATCAATGCTTATCAATTCAGGTAAAAGTTGCAGATGATCAACAGCATGAATCGATGCAAATTTTTATTGCCGCAATTTCAAGATTGGGTTTATTACATATATAATTGATAACTTAATCAAAACATGAGTATAGTGGAACTGCGTGTTTATGAAACATTAAAGTTATGTATTTATGTAGTTTGTTTGAACTACTAACACAACATACAATCTCAACAAATAACAATATTTTCAAATGCTACCAATTTATAGCTTTTGTGTTGATAAGTTTTCTGAATACTACTATAATGTTGTATGAACTGAGTAACAAAAAGGTCAAAATACGATTGAAAAATTACATTGGGGTTTACATCAATATGTTATATTGCGTGTGACACTCTACATTTAACTGGGTTGCTTAGTTGGTAAATTTTAATAAAAGGCTAAATTAATGTAAACTAGAAAGCTAATATTGACTCATTCAGCAGAGTGGCGCAGCGGAAGCGTGCTGGGCCCATAACCCAGAGGTCGATGGATCGAAACCATCCTCTGCTACTTATCCAGCTGTGATCGTATAGTGGTTAGTACTCCACGTTGTAGCCGTGGCAACCCCGATTCGAATCCAGGTCACAGCAGATTTTGCTTTTACTGGATTAAGTGATGCAAAGCTGTTCTGTTGCTAGAGTCGAACACAATGTCCGATTTCGGCCTTTCAAATCAATGCTTATCAATTCAGGTAAAAGTTGCAGATGATCAACAGCATGAATCGATGCAAATTTTTATTGTCGCAATCTCAATAGTGGGTTTATTACATATATAATTGATAACTTAATCAAAACATGAGTATAGTGGAACTGCGTGTTTATGAAACATTAAAGTTATGTAGTTTGTTTGAACTACTAACACAACATACAATCTACACAAATAACAGTATTTTCAAATGCTACCAATTTATAGCTTTTGTGTTGATAAGTTTTCTGAATACTACTATAATGTTGTATGAACTGAGTAACAAAAAGGTCAAAATACGATTGAAAAATTACATTGGGGTTTACATCAATATGTTATATTGCGTGTGACACTCTACATTTAACTGGGTTGCTTAGTTGGTAAATTTTAAAAAAGGGTAAAATTGATGTAAACTAGAAAGCTAATATTCACTCATTCAGCAGAGTGGCGCAGCGGAAGCGTGCTGGGCCCATAACCCAGAGGTCGATGGATCGAAACCATCTTCTGCTACCTATTTTAGCTGTGATCGTATAGTGGTTAGTACTCCACGTTGTGGCCGTGGCAACCCCGGTTCGAATCCAGGTCACAGCAAATTTTGCTTTTGCTGGATTGAGTGATGCAAAGCTGTTCTGTTGCTAGTGTCGAACACAATGTCTGATATCGACCTTTCAAATCAATGCTTATCAATTCAGCTAAAAGTTGCAGATGATCAACAGCATGAATCTATGTAAATTTTTAATGTCGCAATCTCAATAGTGATTTTATTACATATATAATTGATATCTTAATCATTTTAACTGTGTTGCTTAGTTGGTAAATTTTAAAAAAGGCTAAAATTGATGTAAACTAGAAAGCTGCTATTCACTCATTCAGCAGAGTGGCGCAGCGGAAGCGTGCTGGGCCCATAACCCAGAGGTCGATGGAACGAAACCATCCTCTGCTACTTATCCAGCTGTGATCGTATAGTGGTTAGTACTCCACGTTGTGGCCGTGGCAACCCTGATTCGAATCCAGGTCACAGCAGATTTTGCTTTTACTGGATTGAGTGATGCAAAGCTGTTCTGTTGCTAGAGTCGAACACAATGTCCGATATCGGCCTTTCAAATCAATGCTTATCAATTCAGGTAAAAGTTGCAGATGATCAACAGCATGAATCGATGCAAATTTTTATTGTCGCAATCTCAATAGTGGGTTTATTACATATATAATTGATAACTTAATCAAAACATGAGTAGTGGAACTGCGTGGTTATGAAACATTAAAGTTATGTATTTTTGTAGTTTGTTTGAACTACTAACACAACATACAATCTCAACAAATAACAGTGTTTTCAAATGCTACCAATTTATAGCTTTTGTGTTGATAAGTTTTCTGAATACTACTATAATGTTGTATGAACTGAGTAACAAAAAGGTCAAAATACGATTGAAAAATTACATTGGGGTTTATATCAATATGTTATATTGCGTGTGACATTCTACATTTAACTGGGTTGCTTAGTTGGTAAATTTTAAAAAAGGGTAAAATTGATGCAAACTAGAAAGCTAATATTCACTCATTCAGCAGAGTAGCGCAGCGGAAGCGTGCTGGGCCCATAACCCAGAGGTCGATGGATCGAAACCATCCTCTGCTACTTATCCAGCTGTGATCGTATAGTGGTTAGTACTCCACGTTGTGGCCGTGGCAACCCCGGTTCGAATCCAGGTCCCAGCAAATTTTGCTTTTACTGGATTGAGTGATGCAAAGCTGTTCTGTTGCTAGAGTCGAACACAATGTCCGATATCGGCCTTTCAAATCAATGCTTATCAATTCAGGTAAAAGTTGCAGATGATCAACAGCATGAATCGATGCAAATTTTTAATGTCTCAATCTCAATAGTGAGTTTATTACATATATAATTGATAACTTAATCATTTTAACTGTGTTGCTTAGTTGGTAAATTTTAAAAAAGGGTAAAATTGATTTAAACTAGAAAGCTAATATTCACTCATTCAGCAGAGTGGCGCAGCGGAAGCGTGCTGGGCCCATAACCCAGAGGTCGATGGATCGAAACCATCCTCTGCTACTTATCCAGCTGTGATCGTATAGTGGTTAGTACTCCACGTTGTGGCCGTGGCAACCCTGGTTCGAATTCAGGTCACAGCAGCTTGTGCTTTTACTGGATTGTGTGCTTATCAATTCAGATCACAACCTAAGGGTCCTTTTACAAATTATGCAAATATTCACTGTTAACCGCGCACTCGTTAAAATATCTGTCAAAACGTTTTGCAGAAACTTTATTAAGTGTAAAGAAAGGTATTGGCTGTGTAATTGTTTCTCATATTGGCGTAATCACGGCACGGAAAATCAAGTATTAACAAACATCGACATCACATATATAAACATAGAAATCAAAGGAAAGAAAATATTTAACTTTCAAATTCGATTCGAAATCCAGCGTTGGTCCTCGTACCTGGTGCAAAATCTGAAGTTGTCAGTCTGCAAAACATTAATTATGGTATATCACAAGATTTTCAACTTATGTGGCTGTAGGACAATGTAGGCTACAGCGTTTTTTGCAATGAAACGCTCATAAACTTTACACATATAAACCCATGGGAAGGATATGTAATTGCCGTCGGTAAAAAAGTAGCAACGTTATTATACACGACAAATAAGCGCAAAGATTCCCAAGTTTAAGCAGTCAGCAGACGAAGTCTATTTCAAAAGATTACAATCCAAATCTTACTCAGCAAATAAACCAGTCGAATACTTTTTACACAAGAACTTCGGCAGCGAACAATACAATGTTAACTACAGTTATAGCCTTATAGGACCTTTACCTCACAGCGGCTCCATTCGTTTGACTGCGTATATCACTGAGCGACCCGTAACCACAGTATGCCCCGAGTTTAGGACTGGACAGCGTGGGGCCTCCGTATATGTGCAGTAGATCATCAGCACACCTAGTTGGTTCCCTCTGAAATGAATGATTAATCGATTTAAATAATGTGTACGGCATCATTGATATGTCCATTGTCTATCCACAACCAATAGAAATGCATTTGACGAATTTTAAACATAACAGTGCAGCGCCCCTAAAATGTTCACTGTCTGTTCCTTGAAGGCGTATTTGTTGAATTGCACGATTATTTTACATTCACTGGGAAAATCAAGGAAATGTTTAGCGATTTCTATATATGCGATCAAGTCTTTGCAGTTAGCAAGGGTTCTTACCTCATAATAAATGTCAATAAACCTTATGTGAAGAATAACTAGACGACCGACGGGCGTCATTATGCTAAACCAGCAATCCGTGTTCGGTTTGTAAGGCTGAAATATGCAAAAAAAAACTCGTTTAAACTTTGGTAATGAACTTTATTTACTTGACTGGCTTAACTTCCAACTGATGAAAAGGCGGTACTGTGGACTGAAAAGGCTAAGCATAACATAGTGTTAGTTTCCAAAGTAAAACGTTAGCAAACTTTTCGAATTTCACTGCACTTGGCTATTCCTGTCATACAGTGAATACAGTACAGATTTAGACAAAAGCTGATTATAAAAGAAAGCACTCGGTTTGAAGAAAAAGCCAAGTTAGAATTGCTTCACCTGAGGATAGAAAGAACTGAATACATTTCCGTGGTCGCCGGTGATGTTGCCGCCACAACTGTCAGGTGATGATGTATACGTGATGTCATATCTAAAAATAGTCATTCTCGTACTGTACGCTTGCCACCAGACAAAAAAACAAAAACAAAAACAAACCCTACTTTTCTGTTGTATAACTTTTTTAATTGTTCTTTCTTAATGGTATTACGATTTTAATAAGTCATTCACCAAAATAGCAGCTTTTGTTACGATTCGTTTTAGTTAACAATCTCGTCAACTTTACCATATAACCTACGCACATACCCCTTGCCGACTATGAACGGGTCAGTGAGAAGTTTGAGGAAAATTTCGTTATTTTTTGGGAACATGGGGGCGGGTAAGGAGCTTCCGCATAAACGCTTTATCAAGGCTGCTGTTTCGTCACTTCCGTTTCTGAAACAAACAAAGGATTGATTAAAATTGATTATTGATTAAAAAATATAAAGACGACAATATCGCTGTTTAGCGCAATGTCGCGAATATAAAGCGTCACGAATATAAAGCGACAATATCGCTTTATACCACAGCAATGCAGAAAAATTAATATTTTCGGTCAAATCAATTAACCACATTCCACAGAAATTTCGATTTTAAAATTGCAGTTTTTTTTATAAAAGAGAATTTTTAGCACTTTTGTTAGATGTTTTGTCACTAGAATATAACATTCGATCATCCTTTGTACATGTTAGTATCATGTTATGAAGACAAATTGATTTTCCTAATAACTTACTTCAGTATCAAAGTTTTACCAACCTGACATCCAAGTGGTCAAAGTCGCAATTATTTTCGAATTCCACGTCAAAGAAATTGAAAAAGAGTTGGATTTGGTTTCCGGCTGGTACTTGAATAAATGTATCGCATTCCAGATTGTGAACATACGGATCCGGCCAACCAGGGCTGTTAAAAGGAAAATATTACATTACTTACAATTTCATCATTTATGTCCAAAATATGTTAAGCTTGCCAGATCGAAGTAAAATCCAAGGATAAATTGCTACGTTCAATACGTTTGCATAACATAGCAATTGAAGAATGCAGCAATTACGCTGGGATTTTAAAATTATACTTAGCCAAAGTTTAGTGTCGTTTAAGTGTCAGTGTAAACAACAGAGCATTGTGGAAGAACATACCTAAACAATTGGCCGTGAGGTTGGGTCAATGTCCTGGAACACGACGTCCTTCTATAGTTAAGCGTAAACCCGGATCCAGTGGTGCCCAGTACTGTGCGAAGGTTCACCTGCATCAAAACATACGTGGTAGGATGATAAATTCAGCACCCAAGTATATTAGTTTAAGTAGTTTGCATTATTATTTTCATTCATCATGTGAATATGGGGATATACTCGCCGTCTGTTACTATTTACTAGGACGTCTGTAACAATTACTAGGAATATCAGATATCAAAATGAAATATTAGAAATATCAGTACTTAATGTAGGCTACCTGAACAACCTGTCCAAGGCTGTGGAAGTCCGGAGGTACGTCACTGCCGCAGTAGCGAACAACCTGACCGTAGTCGCCTGTTGTTTAGAAATAATTAAAACTGATCGCTAAGCAAAAGACAACTTGTCATACAGTGGCATATTTTTGCAGCAAATGATCCAAAGCAAATCAGCAGCACAGTGGCAAAGATGACGTCAGAGCCTATCACTTACCCAATGGATAATCACGCAATTCAAGGTAAGTAAAAGAGCAGGAATCGTCCGGGTTTGATGTTGATTGAATATCAAATGAATCAAATGAGATCTGGATGTATATGCTCGTATCAAAGCCTGCGTCTATAGTCCACCTAGTAAAGCAGTGGTTAAACAAGATTGTGTTAGTTTCTCAGTAAAACAGTTAACAAAAAGTATTTACTAAGAAAAGATCAAGACAAAAATGAATCAAAATCCTAGAACTTGCGTTGCAGTATAGGCTGAAGTATGTTGTTTATTTCCAGAATATAGGCCTAACAAGTTTACCGACCTGCAATTGTAAGGCTGCGTTGCGTCGCCTAACGGAGGCGCTGGTAACGTCTGATAATTATCACTTGTCTTGAAGCGGCCGCCGCATAAACTCGGCTGTGTTTGATACTGCACGGTAAACCCTCAAAATAAAGTATTAAACAAATCTTACTATAACTTTCTGTGTAATTTTTTGCTTTTATAACAAAACGTTGGCCAGATAAATCTGTGCGGCAATGTCTTCTATAATCTATACCACTTGTAAAAACGTTTCATTTCATATTGGTGTAAGTGTTAGGTAACGAGTGTACTTACCCGTATCTTCAACAAAGGGGTCCGATATAAAACGCACGTATAACCCGTTGCTGGTAGACACATAGGGTGCTGGCACATTGATACCACACGCTATCATGACAAGCGGATCGGCTTCCGAAAGCCCGTCGTATATCTGAATATAAACATTACAAAAATGCATTACAGCGACTTTACATACAAGTAGTGGCGTGGGATTGGGTTTTATTGCGGTAACTAGGTTCGCACCTCGACCCTATCGTAACCGCAAACACCAGGGGAAGACTCATTTTCCAGGCGAAAGTTGTTGAACTGCAAATTAATCAGACTGTTCTCGTCGACCTTAATGAGCCATAAGCAATTGAGCATGGCGTCATAATTTCCTGCAAAAATCGAAGAAATTGGATGATTTTTGTTGCTAGTCGATGCTCCACCTAAGCTGCCATGGCCTTTAAACGTGCATCCATGTTTCTTGTAATTACTTTTTGTCAATTTCTAACAGTTACTCGATTACGTTGATGTAGCCTTTGATAAAAAATGATGTTAAGAAACCGCTTGAATGATGCATATTGAATGTAAAGCAAAGAGGTTTATGCCATACGTTGTTACATATCTAATGCACTTGACGCTTTTTTACGACAAAATTCTAGACACAAATTTAAACAGGTATATAAACGAACGACCACCATAAACAGTCTTGCGTATCCATACGAGCTCATACCTGAGTTATCCAAATCTGGGGTGCTAAGTGTTCCGCTTGATTCCGTTAATGTTCCCCCGCAGCCGTCTTGTGGACCCGGTGTTGCCCGGTAACTCGCGGTAAAACCATCCCCTGTTACAAGCTCAATTTTTACAAAACTCTTTATTCTCGTTATAAAGTAAACATTTTAAGTTACAATAAAATTTAATTTATAATATAAGTTATTTAAAGTAAAATACAAAACATGTGTCCTTTAAAACGGAAAAATGTTAGAGGTAAAGTAGTAAGGGTTACGTCAGTGTTCGGGCAACATTAGAAAACGGCGATATAGTTTTAACCGAAACCAATTCACGGGTTCATTAGATTGAAGTAATGGGTAAAACAAAGGAATTGCGATGCAGAAAATTTTCTCCTGAAACAGAGTTACAGCCACGAAAGTCACTTCTTATTACAAGCATCGCCCGATTCTTCAAGACTGATCTCCTTATACGCATTGCACAATATTATACGCTCGAGTCACTTACTAATTTATTTTTGTTAGGTATTCAGAATGTTGAGCGTGGGTGATAGTTATGGTATAGTATTAGCAATATACCAGTCTCACACTCCAAACGTATGTTTCGAACACCGGCGCATATTTTCTGTGCTCCCAGAGCAAAATGTTTTGAAGACAAGTGTGAAAACATATACCAGTGGTCAGGTCGTCGGTGTTGTATTCGATGGTCATCTTATTCCCGGTGCTCGTAATGTAAGTTGGGACTCGGTTACCACAGTAAGTACCAATCAATGGTGCGCTGGTGTCAGCCCCGTCGTAAACCTGATATTTGCGATAAAAATATAGTTTAAATTAATTAATTACATTTAAATTGATTACTCAGTTTGCTAAAGTTTAGATACAATTCTACTGACTTACCAGCTTATTTGTTACTATCATATGAGTACAGTAATTATTTATTCAAGATTAATGAATTTTTATCAACCATAAAATTTGACATTGTTGTAATTTCAATTCATCTCAACTATGATTCAATCCGTATCTTACCACTCTTGGTATTGGATCATAGAAAAACCATAAGAAAATGTTCTGAACATAGAATGGTTGGCAAAAAAAGTTCAACAACAACAGAAAATACATTTATAGCCATACCCTGACGTTATCATAAAGACAATTGGTGTGGGCTTCCAGATCGAAAGTGGAAAATTTCAGTTCAATGATTTTTCCAGGCTGGTCGACGTTTATCTGCCAGGTGCAGTTGCGGTTGTTGTGCAAGTCGGAATGAGTAAAAGCATTGATGTCACCTGGAAAAATATCAAGACGTTGTTTTAAGTATAAATGCGCATGGTAAGATGGCCATTGTTCGGAAATATCAAACGTTGGTGTTACTTTGTTTTTGCCAGCTTCGATTATTTAGTTAACGGTTAAAAATTGTAATCTTGCCTGAAGCTGCAGTGCGTATCCCACCACAATCGGAACTTTCATAAGTAGCTTGGAATCCATAGGATATGGTAGTTTGATCAGCACTGAACACGACCAGCATGCTTCCCTGCAAAATGACATTAACTCCTACTGTACATGGTACTCTACAGTTTAAGTTCGTTGCGATGTCTATTACAAGTACAAGAAATTTTTGCCTGCAACGGTCATAGGTGATAAGTATTTTGATAACACACGATCACACTAACTTACCTTTGTTAAAAAAACTGATTTAAACCAGTTTATGATCTTCACTGATAACTAACTATTCAATGGATAAAACGAGGCTGAATTACTGCATGTCGCATATATTTTATAGTTGAAATACTTCAATACAAAATTTACTCTCACGATTTTACACATTTTTCACGTGTAGAATCACGTTTACACGTCTTCGATACTTTATTTTCACAATACATCAGGCACAGTTTGTACGCGCTTACCTCCGACGATAGGGGTGTAGTGGGGCGCAGGTTACCGCAATAGGTACCCAGCAGGGGTGAACCATCAATCGCGGTACCAGCGTATACTTTGACGTAGTCATAATCGCACACGCTGGGGTTCGATCCCGCTTCTACACTGAAGTAAGTGAATCTGTAAAAAACAAATTGATCGTGACGACCTGGTTAAAAACAATTCGAAAAATTAAAAACCATCTTATAATACTTGAAGGTCTGCAAAAGCATTGTCCGAGCAAACACTATTAGTACACTCTGTTATTGTAAGTAAGCGGGGAATGTTAAAGCAATCATTAGGACTTACGTGAGTTTAACAAATTTCACTGAGCTCGGGTAAGTGATGAGGAATTCGCAATATTCGAGGTTGTTATAGGCGGCAGGATAATTCGGAGACTGGATCGTTCCAGTTTCGGTTGTACGCTTCTGGCCACATTGCGCGTCCCAGTTTGCCTTGAACCCTTGAAATTTTGCATTCCCGGTTAAGCAATAATATTCTTTTCTGCACAAGCAAAAATCTTCAGGAAAAGTAATAACTCGAAGAGTAATCCTGCATACAATGACTGATGAGGAGGAATAATGGTGTTTTACGGAAGGATGAACAAAGTAGGTAAAAGTTAACTCATTCTTTCAAAATGTCTAGCTCCGATCAAAAAAATTCCGGAAAAACTGTCAGATGAGAAGCGATTAAGATCGGAAGAATGACGATGCAGTCTTTTCCGTGAAACTTTACCGATGTGCTCCTGGGAGAAGTCGCTCCTGAACCTTATTGTCATCTGCTCTATGGAGCTCTTGAGCGGATCTTCAGGAGGAATGGAAGAGTCTCCTGCTGTGCCGCAATATTTCCCGAGAACTGGGGAGTATTCGGACATACCATCGTACACCTGCATAGGAGAAAAAATAATTTAAATCCAGAAGCATTAAGACAGCCACTTTGTTACCATTACAATCAAATTCACCATTTGCGAGATATTCTGGATGAAAATAGCGCAACCATGATTTAAAATATACGCAAAATGAACCAGATAGATAAATTGTTACAAAACACGATGTCAGAAATATAGCTTATAAGTGCAATGTCAAAAAAAGATTAAGTTGAAGTGTAAAGTTAATTTACGAGAACTAAGTAATAACAAATGAATTATATAAAAAAAACAAAAATAAAAAACGCACACTAACATTGCGTTAGTTTTCTTTCGAAACTCGTTGGTTTTGGCAAGGTAAATCAAATAAAGAATAAATAGTCAAAAATTAACGCCAAACGTTTCAGCACAAGCAGTTTCTTACCGCGACGTAGTCATACAAGCAACCTTCCTTCCATTCGATGTGAAAGTTTTCATCAAAAGTGACGTCAAAATGGTAGGCAGGATCGACAATAAACTGCCACACGCAGTCGCTGTTGCGTGGGTAATTTCCCGGATAACCGGGTGACGTTAACATGCCGACAGGGTCGTGGTATATGACGTTACCACAGCCTGGAAGAATAAATTTAGTTTGAACTGAAATTTGGCTTATTGTTAAATGCTTTACATCTGATCTTTGAGGTACCAATAAAACTGTTATAAAATAAAACAAGAATGATTGTAAATGTATAATCCACAAAGTAATACTAAAAAAATTAAATAATTAGCAACAGATTTGAGTCAAAATACACTAAGAAAGTGGCTTATAGTAGGTTCATCAACCTGAATTGTCCTCGGACCATTCCACTCTCCAACCAACCCCTGCCACAGAATAATCGCTTTGGAAAAGAATGGTCACTGAATTTCCACCCGACTGAAACTCGGTGGGAGCAGTGTTGCCACAGTAGGTGCCAATAAGGGGCGAGTCTATGGAGGGACCGTTGTAAATTTTCAAGTAATCGTAAGCGCAGTTGTTGTGTGGTTCGACGATGAAGTTGGTCCAGTGAAGCTGAAGATAACAATAAAAGTGCGCCGGTATGAAATTGTTGCTTGGCTAGTATACCAAGTATTGCGTGGCAGGATTAATTTAAAGTTAAATGCAATTGCGAACATATGTGTGCCAGTAACAGTTTGATTTTCTATACAATCAAAACGTTCGCTCTAAATTAAGATGGGATTAAATGTTATTCGCTAGATCTTATAAAAATTGGCGCTCACTTACGTTTATTTTGTGCCCTTCTAAAACTGCAATTGTCCACAAACAATAATCATCGTGGTCGTATGTTGCTGGGAAATTGGGGCTTGCAAGCACACCGTCAGTTGTTCCCGTTATGTAACCACCACAGGCTAAAAAACACGGTATTTCGATAAAAAAAAACTCTAATCTTGCACCACTTGGGCAGTCAGACAAGTCAGTTTCCCTAATATCGACCTAATATCGTCTTTTAACGTCAAAATGCCCACTCAAAAGTCGTCTTACTGATGACCGAAATTACATAACTTACTGCTGAAGGAGTAGCTTGCAGCGAACCCCGTGTCAGTTACATAAGGGTCCGAAATGAACTGAACAAACGCAGCTGGAGTGGCAAGACCAAACGGTTTGGGCTTGCTGGTACCACAGAAAGTTGAATAGGGATACGCATCGTAGGTGTCGCCTTAAAAATAACACAAATCTACTAAAGTGCTGTATAACCTACATAGCGCAAACCATTACAATGCACTCTAGCTTTAAAGTGAATAGCGCTAGTGGTGAGAACGAATACTCACTCAAGTTAGCTACTCAAATTGAGTATAATCTCAAAATAAGCCTCTAAGCAAGCAAAGAGCAAAACATAAAAACCAAGGGCAGGTCTCAAAAAAAACTTTAAAACTATTTAAAACTAACCGGCTTTAAAAGTCAGGTAATCATAGTTGCATGTAATATGATGTTCCAACGAAAAGGCTTTAAAGTCGATGAGAATGGTGCTGTTGACGAGATTAGGGTTTTCAATTTTCCATATACACTCAGTGGAAAGACCGTACTGGCTTGGGTAGTTAGGCGATGTAAAATTGCCACCACTAGGCGATGATAGTCTACCGCCGCACACTAGAATAGCGCATGTAGTTAATGAAAATTGCAAAAGAAGCTTACTCACATGTTATGTATCATTACATAAAACACGTTAACTAGTACATAATTGTTCAAGCAGCATACGATTACCACGTCATAATCTATAAGCTAAAGCATATCTATACCACATTAACTAAATATAGTAGAAGGTCTACTTCTTATATAATGCAGTTAAAATTGATTGTAATGATAAAAAGACAGAAAACCTCTCGGTTCAGTAGCAGAGTAGGTGGCTAAGAATCCTCCATTCGACACGGAGGCATCTGTTGTGAAGACGACTCGCATCGTGTTTCCACTTGAATCGAAGGGTTTCGGGATGACAGAGCCACAAATTCGACCACGAATTGACGGAGAATTTGGATTGATTCCATTAAATACCTAAAAGTATTAATAAATACCTTGAAGTATAAACATCATAGTAAAAAATAACCCAGGGATGCAGTCCTGCAATTCGAACCAACTAGTTTGTCTAAAATAATTCTAAATATGAGTAACCAATCAAACAACTAAAATGACAAAGTAACTCGACTAACAAATAAATAATAGCGTTGACATGTTGTATATTTGCCGTATACAACCTGCAACAACCAGCTACAAATTATTACCTCAACGTGGTCCCAGTAGCAAACACCATCCTCCTCATAAGGATCTTCAACGTCAAATGTGTTGAACGTCAGAGTTACCCTTCGGTTTTCGGGGACTTGGATATTCCAGGTGCATACACGGGCGTGGTCGTACGCGTTCGGGTAGTTGGGGGTCTGAATGATGCCCCCGTTGTCGTTCAGATCGGCCCCGCATGCTGCATGGGAAGAAAAATATTGTCGTTCAACATTACCATAGCGATTGTTACACCGAAATCACATTGCAGAAAAAGCAGATTTTGGTTTAGCAAAAACAAATTGAACCTTAAACTGGGGTGAAAGATTTCGGTTAGTTCAGGTTCAGGTATGGGTACGTAAAGTCTTTAGAGTTTTAGGTAAACATCGGGTAAGACAAATGCTCGAGGCATAGAACATTTTATGGGTGCTTGCTCCACAGTGCTATGAAGTCCGTAAAAGCGCTTACCGTCTTCGCTGGCTGCAAAATTCATGCTAAATCCGGTTGCTGTGTCGGCCGAATCGCTGATGAAAGTGACGTAAGCCTCGTTGGTGACGGTGTCAATAGCGTTCGACGGAATCGTATTACCGCATACAGTGGATATTAGTGGTCCTGTGTGGCAGTACAGAAGCGAACAGTAAATATGGAATTAAAAGTGTTTGTTGTTACAGAAAACCTTAAAATACCAAACCTAGAAAACTCAAACAACAACTGTATCAAACCTGTGAAATTGTAAGTTCTAATTTCGATGTAGTCACCACTGCCATCGCCACAAACTGCTGAGTCATCTAAAGCGGGGAGTTGAAGTGCATCAAATGTGAAAGAAACAAAGTGGTAGGCTGGGCCTCTGATCACCCACTGGCACTTGGTGTTTGTGGGGTAATTTGAAGGATAATTTGGTGACATCATATTTCCGGCTACACCCACTAATGTTCCACCGCACGCAGCTGAGAAAACAGCGATTATTATTTTTAGGTTAATAATGTGAAAAAGTTCTTGTATTGAAACACAACTTTTGACTGCTTTGACTATTTTTTAAATCTAACAAACCTAAAAAGTGCAGCTTAAAGCTAAACTTTTATTAAAAGAAACTCGCACTAATTGCTGGAGAATATATCAGCATCGGTCCAAGCCTCATACTACTGAAATGGTGACAAGAGACTGTAGGCAAAAGGCAATATCACTAAATTCGCTACCTCAGCAGTCCAACAATCGATCTAAACGTCAAAAGTCACATTCACTTATACACCTACCGATGCTGTACGTTGCTCTAAACCCAGTGCCAGTGGTAAATGGGTCTGACCTCAGTCTGACTAACATCTCATTTCCTAGTGATTTGGTGGTTGGGGGCTGGCTGCTGCCGCAAAATTTGCCCAACAACTCTCCGTCGCCTGTACGGCCGTCCATGACCAGAACATAGTCGTAATCACAACTGAGAGTAAGAAAGTATCATGCTTAGTAACGACAACGTCGTTATACCGATGTTATACTTGATTAAGCATAGTTAACACCTTCATACTCTTTATAAAACGTAGATACTGTATATATGTATAATAATGTGTAACAAAGCCATCCGTTGGCTGTAAAAATCAGCAAGTTCAATCAAAGTATGGAGGACATTGTGCACGACAAGACCTACTTCGTGTGATATTCGACGTTGAAATCCAGGAAATCGAGCTGAACGCTTTCAGTAGCTGGAACCACGATTATCCAGTAACAGTCTATTCCTTCTGGATAGTTCTAGACGGTAAAAATTTTTCAATAAAACTCCAGGATAAATTTGACGAGATACTAAATTAGTTGGAAGAGGGACGATTATTTTCACAATTGGGTAATGGCGTAAAAGTAAATGACAAGGAATTTGTAATGACGTACGCTTGGGTAGTTTGGTGACGTAAGAGTGGCTGACGTAACCTGATCCGTGAGACGTAATTCAGCTCCGCATGATCCTGCCAGTGACGTATAAGTAAATCTATCACAAAAAAAGTTTCAAAAAATCTAAAAATACTAAACTAAACCTCTTGCAGGAGTGCGTGACTTTACACTTATGCATTAAACTAACAGAAGCATGGTAGGATAACGAGTGCCCGTGACGTCATCGCCGCGAGCAACTACACTAACGTAGCTCGGAAGGCCGTAGTCGAAATACGCAACTAATAAGTTCGTATTACATATTCCAAGCTTATATACAGTATGATATTACGGTACAGAATGTCATGTAATTCTGGAAAAAGCAAACGAGAGTTAGTATGCGCCACACTTATTACATGCTTGAATTAATTACACTGGTCTACAAATTTCAACTTTTTTTTCAGGTTTGGGTTTTGACAACTGATTGTAGCTAATTTTGGGGCGCTGAATCCGAAAATGAACTCAGATTTTCTCTATCACATCAAGTTTTCTTTCTATCGGTGTCATTATTTTATGAAATTGACCAATTTTACCCTTTTTACAGTAAAATGTCAAATATAATTATTTTCTGACAGCTATAAACTTTCAAACATAGAGATATTTTTGCACTAAATTCATAAATTGGTTCAGATTTCCTCTAAAATAAAAAAAATCCTGTTATGATATCATAATAGGACATAGTTGAAATTGCTCGCGTAGAGTTTTTCCATGCTGGCTTGAACTCCCTGTCTTGGCTTCTCAGGCGTTATCTGTGGGTCAGCTGCTATCTCTGTGCAGCTGGAATATCGTAGGAAGACAGCTGGTGGGAGTAGATTTGACTTAGTAATAAATTCTTGCTTAGTAAGGAAGATTTATTTAGAAGTTTCATAAAGCACATGTACATTGTACAGACCAACATCAGAGTTCAAGCTGAAAAGTGGTTTGTAGAAGGAAAAGGTATTTTCATACTATATAAGTTTGAGTTCAAGTCGGTTAGAGTTTTTGGTATAGTGGTGTTTCTGTGGAAAAACTTGCTCTTAGAAAACTACTAACAAAGAAAGGTAATATTTGATCTCAAGCTATGTCTGCTTCCAGCAAAAGAAGAAAATGTTGTAATGATCCGGATATATTTTGTTACATTTGTGGATGCTTCATGTTGAAGTCTCAACAATGCAATATTACCACGTTTGTAAAAAGGGCATATCTTGCTTACTTTAAAGTCAAGTTAGGGGACCAGGACAAAAGCTGGGCTCCTCATAAAGCGTGCAAGACCAGCGTTGAATGTCTGAGAAGTTGGTCGCAAGGAAAAGGTTCACAAATGAAATTTGGAATACCCATGATTTGGCGAGAGCAACGAAATCATGTTGACGATTGTTATTTTTGTCTTGTTAGTGTGAAAGGGTATAACAAAAAGAGTAAACATCGTTTGAAATATCCAAATCTGGATTCGGCATTGCGGCCAGTTCCTCACAGTGATGAAAAGCCACTGCCAGTATTTATATCACTTCCAGAACTACACGAAGAGGTTATTTCTTCTTCAGAAGCATCGTTTAGTGAAGGAGAAAGTGAAATTTTTCAACCAGCATCCGAGGATCTGTCAGACAAGCCTTCCCAGTTTAATCAGATGGAATTAAATGATTTAGTGAGAGATTTGTATTTGCCTAAGCAATCGGCGGATTTATTGGCATCAAGGCTACAGGAAAGGAAACTTCTCAAAGCTGGTACAAGCGTGACATTTTTTCGCAAACGAGAAGAAGAACTGCTTCCATATTTTGCTTCCCACAATGATTTCGTTTATTGCAACAATATAGAAAGGCTTCTTCTAGAAATGGGATTACCACAGTATGATGCAGACGAATGGAGACTTTTCATTGATAGCTCCAAACGAAGTTTGAAGTGTGTTCTACTTCACAATGGTAACGTGTACGGTTCTATTCCTATAGGACATTCGGTGACAATGAAAGAAGAGTATCAGAACATCAAAACCGTTCTTGAAAAGTTCAAGTACCATGAGCATAGTTGGCTCATCTGTGTAGATTTAAAAATGGTGAACTTTTTGCTGGGGCAACAAAGTGGCTACACCAAATACCCATGTTTCCTATGCTACTGGGACAGCAGGGCCAAGGATCAGCACTGGAAGAAAGAAGAGTGGCCTCCAAGGCTTACCTTGACACCTGGAGACAAAAATATCATACGTGATCAGTTAGTTGATATCAAAAAGATCCTCTTGCCTCCTCTTCACATCAAACTTGGTCTCATGAAACAATATGTAAAAGCTTTGGATCATGAAGGAGAGTGTTTTAAGTATATATGTTATGCTTTTCCTGGTCTCAGTGAAGAGAAAAAAAGAGCTGGGATTTTCAATGGACCACAAATCAGGCAATTGTTAAAGGATGAAAATTTTGTAAAATCAATGTTGCCATTCGAGGCTAGAGCTTGGAATGCTTTCGGTGCTGTTGTGAGAAATGTTTTGGGAAACAGAAAAGCAGAAAATTATAAAGATCTCTTAAGGGAGCTACTGCTTAGTTTTGAAGATTTGGGATGCAGGATGAGCATCAAAGTTCACTACTTGAAGAGCCATGCGGATGAGTTTCCAGAAAACCTTGGGAAAGTTAGTGAAGAACAGGGTGAACGTTTCCACCAGGATATTAAAATTATGGAGGAACGTTATCAAGGTCGGTGGGATTGTCATATGATGGCCGACTATTGCTGGAGTTTGAAAAGAGAAATTCCAGATGCTGCTCATAAAAGAAAGTCCCTCAAAAGAGCATTTTTAAGCTTATAAGTGAAGAGTTCATATTTTATGAAAGCTCTTTTGTTGACTGTTTCTGAACTCGCCCTGCCCAAGTCCCTTTGAGTCAATCTTTATTTTGGCACTTTGCTATTTCTGTGTGTGTCTTCAGAATTTCTGCACTCCGTTGTCTATGTGCATATTGTGTGAACTGTAGGCTATAATTCAGATAATACCTTGTCACTGTCCTATCGACAGGTTCGTCAGCATAATGTAGCGTTTGATGTTATTATGGTTGCTCTTTTGTATGCCTATTTTTTATTCCAAAACATGAAATTTTAATAAAGACAACGCAAATTTGTGTGAATATAATATAGAATGCTTGTTTGCTAATTAAAGCTAGATTATTGCAGGTAAAACAGTGTTTATTGCATCAGAATTCCTTGTTTTGACAACAGAGGGGGGGCAAAAATTGATTTTTTTCAAAAATTAGGGATATTTCATATCTCAAAAACGTGATGTGATAGAAAAAATCTGAGTTCATTTTCGGATTCAGCGCCCCAAAATTAGCTAAAATGAGTTGTCAAAACCCAAACCTGAAATTTTGTGTAGACCAGTGTTATCAACGCAATAACACAAACAACCTATAATTCAGAGCATATCTACCTAAACCCAACCGCATTGGTGTTGGCATCTGTCCTGAAACGAACAAAGAGTCCGTTTGATGAAGTCTGTAAGTTCAGTGGTGGGCTGCTGCCACAATAACGACCACTACCATCACCGTGGTTTAGATTCAGAGGGGGGGAATCGGCATCGCGTCCGTTGAGCAGCTAAAGACCAAGCAGTAATATTTTGAATTGGGGTTTGGTTATCGATCAGTTAATGCATATTAACTTTGTAATAAGTTAATCAAACTTTTAAAATTAAATTGTTAATGCGTATAACTTTAAACGCAAAGCCTTTTTTCGTGTATTAAATAAAGCAACGTGAATAATGGTTGTTAAGTTACGACACTGACAAGTGCAAATTATTTTGGAATACATACTACTATTTCTTTTGAAACGTTTGAAGCTAAAAACCGTTTGCCCTTGCCCGTCATGCCTAAGGTAGGCATTAAACATAACCACGTTTGATTAGGAAGCAGAAGCAGTTTTGTCTGTCTGACTTGATGAAAATTTCCCACACATACCTGCAAGTAATCACCGCCACCTCCGCATTTATTGTCGCTATTCCTAATATCAAACTGTGATTCAAACACAAGGGATATGTTGGTGCCAATTGTGCTTACTATTACCCAGTCGCAAACCGTGTTTGGTGGGTATTGGAGGGGGTAGTTGGGGGAGTAAACGGCCCCTAAATCGCCAACGATCAGGCCTCCGCATGCTGAAATGACAGAAAAGAGAATTTTTACTTTGAATAGCAAAGAACAGTTGTTAGCAAGGGATACTACAGTTACAATCAAAAACTTGATTTTAAAAACAATGCAATCGGCTTCCAAAGCAATACCAGAAAACACTGGTACTCGAAAAGTACATTTGTAACAGAAATTGTTACCAAAAAAAAACACCAAAAATATTTTTGTCCACAAAAGGAAAAAATAGAAACAACAAACAAAAATCAATTATCTTACCCTGTTGGTAACTTGCATTGAAACCTGGATATGAGAGGCTCGGATCAGACCTAAATCGAAGAGTGAGGAATGGTTGGGTTGAGTAGACCGGGTCAGTCAGCAATCGTCTTCCACATGTTTTCACCAACATCGGCGAATTGACCGAAGGACCTGCCAAGAAAAACAGTGACTTTAATGCATTCCAATGTTGTGTAAGCAAGGACTATATTATAGCAAAACCATGCCCCACTAAATCTGTTAAAAGTGATTTGTAGAAAGGTTTACAAAAGACAAGGACGTCAAGATTACCGTCATATACTGCAAGGTAGTCAATGGCACAGTTGGTGTTATACTCGATATCAATGTAAAGCAGATTCAGCACCACCCTGCAATGTATTTTGGGTTTCAAAATTCACCAGAAATTTGCTTTAAGGCAGACGTTTGAGACACCATAAATTTTTGGTTATTTTAGATAAATTTGTAACAATTACGCTGCGACAGAAATTTCAACGTTAACTTGTGAAATACTTTTGGGATACATGTTCGAGTTACAGTAATTTCTCCTTAAAATAATAAAATTCAAAAACTAATTATTTCTAACCTGTATTCCGCTGCTGCTTCTATCACCCACTGGCAGTCCAAATTATTCGGGTAAGGGTCAGGCCAGTTGGGAGAAATAAGATATATAGGATAGACAGCCGCCACCAGGTGACTCGCACCACATGTGCCTAATGAATATAGCACATGCCTAAGAGCTAGCACAACTAACCTAACAGACATTATATGTTAGGCTAACTCGATAAAACCGTACGCCAACACGTTTAAAAGGTTAACCTAGGGTGTATTTAGATATTACGGTAAAGGGTTTTAGGGATAAAACGACGTTTCACGTACCTGGGGCGATGGTGGGAACATTCGTGGGGTTAGGGGGAATACCGCCCCCTTCAATTGCTTCCCAAGTCATGTAAAAACCCCTTCCGTAAGCGCCCCAGTCGGAATGAAACCAGACGAGCATAGCCCCCTATAAGCAACAAGTTAATTTAGTTCAATTTAAACTGAAAATTGATGGAATGTGAGCAAGTCGCAAAACTTGCTGATCTACACTTCAGCAACTACACAGCTAGTTACACTCTGTTCAAATGTCTGATGACGAAAAGAATTATGTAGTTAATAGATGTTACATAACTAACGATCTTGCTAAACTATGCCTAGCTTACACTGCTAGGTGTTGTCGTTATAGAATATCGTTTTGTCAGCATTAATAAAACGTGAGAAAGCTCCTTTTACCTGCGTCGTGGTGCCAGGGCTAGGCAATACGTCATTACCGCACATAAGCAGTAGGTAGGTTGAACCAGTTGTGTCGCCATCGTATATTGCCAGATAGTCGTATTCGCAACTGAAATAAAAAGTGTTACTTTACGTTGTAAAAGAGAATAATTTTGGAAGCTAGTTAAGGTAAACTGGAAATAACAAGATAAAATGAAGTTTGTTTAATAACAATTGGATTTAGTTGATATAGACTTGAGTTTATAGACAAAAGACATTAAAAATAGACTTCCATTAACATTCTTCGAACGAGCAAGGTTAGTAGCAATAAAAGTGGACATAATGATACGAAAATAAAATTTAACTTAAGAAAATTACAAATACGTTTATTGCATTGGACAAAGCACAATTTTGCCAATATATTAACGCGCTACTTGTGTGTATTTAACTCTTTTCCGTTGAAACAACGAAAAACACAAAGATTAGAAATTCAGAAAAGCATGAAAAGCTTGTAAGAACAAATGGCCTGTCATAAGCGTAGAAAGTGTACGTATGAAATGTAACCACACTTACCCCAATTGCGTTGCCTGCTCAAAATCGAAGAGGTCAAAGGAGTACATGATAACGCGGCCCGCTGGGGCGTAGACGTAATAATAGGCATCGACAAGGTTCGGGTAAAACCCTGGGTACAGAGGGGACGCAATGACCCCGTTGAATTCCCTAAAAAAAAATACAGTATATTATCTAAAACCACAACTCAAACTGGGCAAAGAACCAGCAATAAAGATACAACGTACGATATGGAAGTGCTTCCGTATGTGTGTTGGTATCTAGCCTGGAATCCGGTACCAACTGTGCTTATGTCACTTCGAAAGATGACGTAGAGCACGTGACCGCTGATTGTCGTCAGATTGGCTGGAAGTTCGTTCCCACACAACCGGGCGAGGAGAGGACCAGTTTCCGAACCTAATTATATGTCAAACCACTTAATTCCAGCACAAAACAAGATTAACAACGGACATTACCATTATAACCATTTACAACAGTTAAACCTATAACCGTGTAAATGCATACCAAAGGTGTATTACTGTAAATGTTTTATAAATGGAGCTTGAACAACTAAAAAAGTAAAAGTAGGCTACAGCTTAAATTCACGTTGGCAACGTTTCGTTAAAATTTACCTTCGCGGACTTGAACGTAATCAAACAAACAATCTGAATGCACTTCTAGGTTAAACGACAAAAAACTCAACGCAATCCCGTTGCCAGGCGACGATCTAAATATAAAATCTTAAACTCAATCTTTAATTGGAAGGAATTTAAACACTCAATTAAAATTAATTTCAGTTTTAAATCATCTAAATAAAAACAGCAGCAAGTAAGCACAAAACACTAAATTAAACAAATCCTGCAATGCAGTATACAAACTATATTTTCAATGAAAACAGAGCAAGTTTATTTTACATGCTTATGGCTTCACTTACTCAATGGACCACGTGCAAACAGTGGAGACTGGGTAAGGATCTGGGTAATTTGGGGAGTTGAAATACCCACTCTGCGCGGTCAGTCTACCACCACACTGAGAGGTAGAGGAACTATAAAGGGCCCGAAATCCGGTACGCTGATAAGCACTCTAGACAGCAAAAAGAATCGGGTTTTTCTTGCAAAATTTAGAAACCAAGTTTGAGTCTGTGGCAAACCTATTATTTGATTTAAATCTAAACCATAATTTACATTTTTATAAATAATTTCAAGCTTATTGTAAGTGTTTAACTTTAAACCATAAGCAAAAGCGGCATATACCTGCGAGATCATAGTCATGGTAAACGAATTGGTGTATGACGTAATGACAGGTGGAAGAGCGGTCCCACAATAGAGGGAAAAAGGTGGTGACGTCAACGTTGGTCCG
This sequence comes from Clavelina lepadiformis, assembly GCF_947623445.1. Lineage (NCBI taxonomy): Eukaryota > Metazoa > Chordata > Ascidiacea > Aplousobranchia > Clavelinidae > Clavelina > Clavelina lepadiformis. The sequence continues at coordinate 3,777,918 of NC_135248.1, read as the reverse complement.
TCCAAGACTTCAAGATAATCATACCTGGAAAAAAAAATTGAATTTGGAATAGAGAAGAAATCTCATAAAAATTTACCGTGTTTTAATTATGAAAGGGCGCCAGCGATGATGAATTAGAAAAAACGCGAGAAATTCCAACCGGAAAGAAAATAATGCTTCATAGTTCCAGCCAAACTTGTAAAACCAAAACAAAAATGGTCAATTATCCAGATACTGACTTGCCACAGACGCCATCCGAGTATGGGTCAAAGTAGAAGTCCATGTGAGTGAAGGTGAGAGAAATGTGTCCGTTTGGTTCGGGGGCCGAGATGGTCCAGGTACAGTTGGTGTCGGCTGGATAAGCGGTCGGGTAGTTTGGTGAAGACACTTCACCGTCCTATGGAAAAAATTGATAAAAATTGTGCGGGATTTTTGCTAAAAAGACTGAGATCTCTTAAGCAAAGTTTACACACCGGTGTCGCTGTGAGTTTTCCGCCGCATCCTTTGGCGTAATTTACCTTGAAACCCTGCAAGAAAGTTTGAATTGTATATGTTTGAATGTAATATGTAGACTTTTAGAGTATACCATAAGTGCTGGTTTCTGCCAAAACAGGGAACCAGGCTTAAACGCTAAAAATGTCAGGGATCTAGTAACAGCAAGAACGCAATCAATCTTAAAGTGAGGACATACGGTGTGAGTGGAGTACGGGTCCGAATGAAACTGGAAAAGCACGCGGTGTCCACTGGTTTGCACTGGTCCAGGGATGGTCGAACCACAAGCTTTAAGCAAAAGGGTGTCGCTGGTCGAATTTCCATCGTATATGGCCACAAAGTCGAATCCACATGCCGGTTCCGGTTCAATATCAAAAGTTTCAAATGTAAAGACGACGGTGCTGCCTAGAAAAGTTGCAAAAATAGCTTCAGTAAAAATACGGTGATGTCGATTGTATGTAGCAGTTACATTTCATTGTAAGTATTGAGAAACCCTGCGCATTCTGTGTACAAACTGTGTAAAGAGAGCGCAAGATAAAATACGACGATGCTATTAGCAAAGCTGCCCTAACCCTAACTCTAACTCACTACAGAAACTATTGATACCAACAATTATCACCACCAATTACATTAAACGATACTCAGTCTGTTTTAAAACTACACTGCTGGTACTAATCACACAACCCACCGGCTGACTCTATGTTCCTACGGTGCTGTTGGTGTTGAGCTTTTGAACAAGAATAAAATGAAAATATGAAGTGCTAACTATGGGAACTTGCCTTCACCAACGTCGATGTACCATTCGCAATCCTGCATGGAGGCGTAGTTATTGGGGTAATTGGGTGACGTGATACTGCCGCTAGCGACCGTTAGTTTTCCGCCACACGTGCCAGGTTGCTCCTGGTAGGTGGCGCTAAAGCCATTTCCGTTTACATATTCATCTGCAACGAAAAAACGAGGATAAAAAATCAATTTTACAAAAAACTGACCCTTACGTATGAAATCACATGCTTAATAAAACGGTTAAGTAAAATTACTGTTAAAACAATGCCTTCACCATCGATGACGATTGTTTTCACCATATTCAACGTTATCAGATCAATACAATTGAATCCTTAACATTTGAATAGCAACACCAGCGAAAAAAATTCAAATTAAAACCTGTTAAAAATCGCACGGTCATGAAAGTCGAAGTAGACGAGACGACCATAGGTAAGCTTGGTGGAGACGACTGCGTGTTGCAAAGCTGAGCCAACATGTAGCTTGAATCGACTGCCAGCCCGTTATACACCTCCAGGACGTCGTAGTCGCCTGAAACCGGTAGATCGAATTTAGTAGTTTTGCGACGATTATTTAAAAGCTACGGAAATTAAAAATTTATCTACACAAAAATAATAATTAAACGGAAGGCGACATTTAAATAGTAGCCCAAAACGCAAACTTTAGAAAGCGACTAAATCATGCAAAAATGGCATGAGATTGAAGTTAAATTTTCCCACAACTTTATGAAGCAAGTATAAACAAGTACATTGGCTGTGATGTTCCACGTCGAAAACTGTGACTGTCAGCTGTACGCTTGTCCCAGGACTGGTAATAATTTTCCAGATACACTCTCTGTTGTCATCATAATTGTTTGGGTAGTTCGGACTAGTTATGGTACCGCTAGGTGCAGTCAGGGTATCTCCACATCTGTGTAAGGTATGAAATTTTATAACGTCAGGTTTTACATGGCCAATCATTTTAACATAAGATTAATGTTCAAACCGATGCAAGATTTGACAACTTTCAACAAAATTATCACTGCTATATCAATTATTAACCCTATCCATACCGGGCTCGCGACTTTACTATTTTAACTAGGTGTGGCCGACACTGCACACACATTTTCAATCGTTAATTACTCGAAAACTATACGTTGTAAACTGATCGGATTTTTACAGGTTAGAAGCAAAAACATCTGGCTTCTTGTATACATCATAATTGTAAAACTAAAGAAAGTGAATTTAGTGTAAGTTAAGTATTTCTAAAAGTGATACATTTCTAGAAATTTTTCTTGTTGCTGTGCGGAAAACCAGCTGACCGCGAGAAGAGAACGCAAGAGAATAGTTAGTCGAGTTAGTGGTGCGTAAATGAGTAAACGAAAACAACACGCTTCAATGCGGAGAGAGAGCAAAATTATGAAAATATGACAATATCGCAAAAATTACAAAATCCAACTTTATCTAACAAACATGGACAGATAGCTGAACATTTTTTAGGAAAAGTCACCAAATTTCAAGTTTCTAGAGCAAACAATGCAACTGTACGCAACGTTTTGCTGTGACTGTGTGCAGGAGAAGCCACACCTAGTGAAAATAGGGTTAAAGAAATATGAAAATATAGTCATAATACAGGCCTAAATATAAAAGGCATAAACAACCCGGGTTAATAAGTGGTAATAAAATTCATCACATGTTATAAGGAGATAGAATTTATGGCGTTAACAAATACTTTGTACACATAAAAGCATCAGCATCTCACCCGTCAATGGCCCATAATATTTCGAAGCCGGGCGCTTGAAAGTATGGATCGGTGTGAAACACCACGGTTAACTTATCAGCAGTGGTGCGCATAAACGCGGGTGCTGCGGTGCAGTATCTCCCTAGATCAGGGCTCGTATGAACGTCGTCTCCATCATACAACTGTAAATACAGCCATTCAAAGACCTAATCAACCTAACTTATAAAGTATTAATCATTGATACACGCAATTAAGTCGGTTGCGTGAAGGGGTTGTAAGCATAGTTCTGAGCATAACCACGCTATATCTATACATCATATATCGCGTAGATTGCTTGAAAGCGGAACACGAAGCAATCTCAGTTCTATTATATAAATGAAAAATGTAAAAAACCAACCCAAAATTAAATGTATTATACCAAAGACATCCACTATACAATTGCTTATGTGGACATTTGTGCACCTAGGCTATAGGATCTCTATTTCGATCAGACGACGCTAGTCGCTTGTGTACCTGTACATAGTCGCAGGAACAGTCGTTGCATGTCTCCATCGAAAAGAAGGTAAAAGTCACGTTGATTACGTTTCCTTTTGTTCCCTGTACTGTCCAAGCGCAGTCGCGGTTAGGAGGATAATTTTTGGGAAAGTCCAGGGATTGGATGTAGCCTGATGTCTTTGTGCTGATTGTCCGCGTGCATTCTAAATAACACAGTTAATTGTTCCTATGATGTTTCTTTGCATGAAGTCAGTAATATTTGATAAAAAAACATTATATTTATCATTGCTTATAAAGTGTTGGTAAAGTTAAAATAACATCATTTGCTAAGAGTAATGCTATTAGTAGCCGCTGCTTCTGAACTTTTTTTATTGCATAGTTAATTATAATTAATAGGTTTAACAAAACAAAACTCTAAGACAACTTTTTAACACTAAAAAACCCACCCATTATATAACAACAACAGGCGACAAGTAAAATAGCTAATTCAGCTGTGTATCATTTGATTCACACAAGTTGTGTATAACCCATTATCTATGACGCTTGTCATTACATAAACTCACCAACGTGGTATTGAGCCACAAATCCTGACCCGGCTGTGTATTGGTCGGTTCGAAACTGAACCAACATGGTGTTGTCGCTACTTTCGTACGGTGGGGGCAGTCTGGACCCGCATTGTCGTCCTAAAGACGGATACCCAAGGGTCGGACCATCATAGACCTAATTTTTATGATGTAAGAAGGTTACTTTTTACATAACTAGCAAAAGATATGGCGGAATGTTACTAAATTTTGAAAACCTAGACCTATCTAATTAACTGATCTTGGTCAATTAGATTGACTGTTCACAGTTTTCCGGGATTCGTTGTACCGTTAATCAACATTTCACCGTAGAAGATGACAAATAGTTATCTGAACACTACAGCTATACATATCAAACAGCGGAGAGTGCTTTCGGACATAATCTTAAACTCACCTCAACGTAATCGAACTCGCAGTAGCCGTGAGTTTCGATGTCAAAGGTGGTGAACGTCAGACGAATTGCCGAGCCTTCGGACACCTTAATAAGCCAAAAGCATTCGGCATTGTGGTTGTAAGGGTATGGATAGTTAGGTGATTGGAAATAACCATCTGCTGATGTAAGAGTTCCTCCACAGCCTAAATCACAAAGCAACAACTTATTTATAACAACAGCAACGACAACAATTTTTTAACTTAATAAACAAAACTTTTGGCATATAACCTAGTCGTTATTCGTAAGTTAGTTATAACAAAGTCCCTTAACATTTTATTGCAACAGATGTTGTGTATACAATACTTACCGGTGAGACTTCCGTCGTATTCCATGAAAAAGCCCCGATCGTTTGCTAATTGATCTGTCGAGAATTTCATGTAAAGTTGGTTGCTATGAGTCGTGAACGAGCCTGGACTATTCGAACCACAGAAAGTGCCGATTAACACCGAATCATCGTAACCTCCGTTTCTAAAACGTATAATTCAAATAAACAACAAAAAATAAACAATTCAACGTACTATTGCTGAGAACTTTTGTGGGGCGGCAGCAACGATTTAATCAAGGTACTAGTAGTACTAGTGGAACAACATGCCTCGCTTACTTTATAGTTACACAGAGTACAGTTATCAAGGCGCTATAGGATCTAGACTTCTAGAGCTTCCCTTAGAAAATAAGTTTTTATTGTATGCATTTCAAGAGTCTATCATCACCTAATATCCAGATAGTCGTAAACACAGGCACCTTCGGCATTAGGTCCTTCCAACATGAAGTCTGAAAAATTGACCTGAAAAATACGTGATTTTGTTGAGCAACGAGCATTTTCTTACTTTAATAATTATTTAAAAATATAAACAAAAAAGCCAAAGGCCTAGCACAAAAAATATTTTCTTGATAATCTTACTTGTATTTGCATCGTAGAGTCCACGGTTAGCGTCCATATGCAGGTTCTCATATCGTAATAGTTGTTGGGGTAATTTGGTGACGTTACAAGGCCTTGATTTCCAGTCAGTCGCTCACCGCAAGCTAAAACAAAAATGCTTTGACGATAAAGGATGTAGTTCCGTTTATGTGCGAGTTGTTGATGTACTTAAACAGTACTATCGTTCTTAGGGCTATGGATATTACAAAAACTAAAACAACGCCAATAAAGCTCAAAGACGAGGCACGGTAAAGTATGCTTACATGTGCTGGCATTAATTGTAGAATAAGCGGCGGCAAATCCATCTGAATTGATGCTATCGTCTGCCGAGAAAAATAACGTGATTTGGTAGGAATTGCTCACAGTGGCAGGCGGTAGGACTGAGCCACAAAACCTAGAAACACGAAATTGAATAAAAAAGTTGGCACAAAATTTTCGTTTACTTGGAGTTAAGTCGGGTATAGACGTTTCTTAGTGCAATGACAAAGCAAATTACTTGGAAAACGATAATCGCAGACAAGTTAGTTACAAAGTCAAAGCAAAACAACTCCACACTGCTTAACACAGCATTGTAAGAGTAAGAGTTCGGCACCTTCCAAGCGAATCGGCGTTTACATCCGGGCCATCGAATATTTCAACGTAATCCTTGCACTGACCGTTCTCAGTCTCTTGTAGGGAAAATGCAATAAACTGGAGGTTGATTATAAAAGCTGGGTCCACGGCGATGTAGTAAGTGCAATTTGCCCCATGTGGGTAAGGACTTGGGTGACCAGGGCTCTGCAACGACCCAATTGGGTCTGTATAGACGCCACCGCACCCTTCACAAATATATTTAAAACATAAGTAAAATATTCAAATTAAATTAGGTTTAAACGATTACCTTGTATTGATGAATTTCAGCTACATGTCACAATATAGATTTTCAGAAATTTTTGCTCAAAGTTTTATTTTGTGTAAACGAAATTGTAAAGTGCAAAAACTATGAAAAGTCAATATTTTGATGAAAACTTTGGTAGATGGAAGTCACCTGTGAATTCTGTAACGTATGTTGCTTTGAAACCGGTACCACCAACAAATGGATCAGTCGCAAAATGAACCCACATATAGTTCTGTGTGCTCATGACGGGTACGGGAACACTATCCCCACACAGTCTGGCTAATAATGGAGAATCACCACCAGCCCCATCTCTTACCTGGGGAGTACAACTTTTAAAAAGCAAGACAATGATGACAGTAATGACACACAAACATACATTTAAAAATAAAATATCGTTTGTACCTTTGTTATGAAAATGATGTTATATAAATTTTAGTTATGTCTTATCATTTTCATAACTTGTATCACTCAGATGTATATGCGGGCAGTTGTAAAGGTTATGCGGCATTAGTACCGGTCATATTCTTACTAAATAAATCACCTCTATATAATCAAAGTTGCAATCCGCTTCATGTTCGATCGAAAAATCGACAAAGGTCAAAGTGATGACGTTCCCAGGAACTTGTCTGATTGTATAGTAGCAGTGCTTATTGTCAGGGTAGCGCATTGGATAGTATGGTGAAACTAGAACGCCAGTTTCAGCTAGAAAAGGAAAATAAAAGAGGAGAGCGTAACATCGTTTTAAACAAATATTCTACAAGTTGTACAATGATGTCAACATCATGTTAGTGATGACTTGAGGGAAAAAAATCCAGGACAATCTACCAATATTTCATATACCATTAGTTATATGTATAATATACATAGTTAACAAAATATAACCTTCATTTTGAAAATGTAAAGCAGCAATATTAGAAAAGGGCAAATTAACGTGCAATATCTATTTCCATATTGTAATTAGGATAAGGCAAGTTATATTGACATTGTAATTGACAAATCATTGCACTGTAACTACGGCAGGGCAAAAAGTTGTGCAATGTACAATTGTACATACATGTGTATGTTCCTCCACACGACACTGTGTACGTTGCTCTAAATCCACTTCCTGCCTGTGCTTCATCGGATCGCAATTTCATCCACAGATCATTGGAAGTTGATGTAAAGGAAGGAGGTAGCTGTTGACCACAGTATCTTCCGACTAGAAGAGCAGTTTCATCCGAACCGTCTCGTACCTAAAACGAAAAATTATTTCTTCTAGTAAAACTACAGGAATTACCGACAGAAAAAATAATCTTGACAATTGTAGCAAATGAAGAAACATGAAATTCCAAAAACACCGCTGCTATCGTTTACTTTTAAGAGTTGTATATTGTGGTCCTAATACCTCAACATAATCCCATGCGCAATTCTCATGATCTTCAATATCCATGTTTGTAAAATTCAAAAGGATCTGTCCAGTATCACCAACATGGATTTGCCAAAAACATTCCTGTATTATTAAAATATGTTTTACTTCAGTGGCAGTAGATTTGTTTGAAAAAGTATAATGCCTAAAAAATAGGTTTGAATTATTACGAAACATTCTAACGTATAAACCTGGTTGTTTTCATAAGGATTAGGCCAGTTGGGAGAAATGATAATGCCTTCATCATCAGGGAAGTATCCACCACAACCTGTGATATCCACTGTAAAAAGATTTCCTAATTGCTTACAGCATTCGGTATAATGATGCTTACACAAAGCTTTATCAAAATAATAACAGTTGATTTTTGAACAGAATTATAAAATATGTCCTGTACAAAATAACTGAAGATTGTTCTGCTGTTAACAACCTTGAAAACGTTCTAACAGTTTTTCAAATTTAAACCAAATGGACAAAATGCACTTTGTTTTATTACCACCCACCAGGCTGACTACTCCAGACAATATGAAAGCCTGTATCACTGACATAAGGATCAGAGTGGAAATGGATCCAAACAGCTGGTGCCGTGGACAGAAGAGGTGGAGGAGTCTGTGTGCTGCAAAATTTCCCCAGGACGGCGTCACTTTCAAACAAGCCATTTCGAACCTAACAAAAATATATAAACGGTAAATAACATACTGACGACAACGAATGTCATCGAGCAGAATCAATGTATATTTTTGCAAAATGACTTGGTCTTGGCTTAAATACCGGTAGATAAAATTCAGGTACAGTGTAGTTTGATTATTTTTAAACGTTATATGATTTTACTTGATTGTGGATTATAATATGGTAAGATATAATGTCATTACTTTAATAATGTTATTAAAATAATAAGATAGTCTTTAAGACGGTGGAACAAAAATCAACCATTTATATAAAAATCAGCAGAGCAAATGTTCTGAAAGTACCTCTAAATAATCGTATGTGCAGTTTTCGTGGGTTTCTAATGCCAGAGTACCAAATAAGAGCTGAATAACATTCCCTGGTGCAACCTGAATCGTCCAGAAACAATCCCTATTTGCTGGGTAATCACCTGGATAACCAGGTGATGAAATGTCGCCGTACGTCTGCCCACTGATGTCACCACCGCACTCTACATCGACCGTGGTGTTAGTGGTGTTAACCAAAATTTCAACCATATTTGCAAGTAAATGAATAAGGAAATGGTATATGGATGAAATGGTTCAGGTATATTTATGATAGGTATAGTTTCACTGTGGCTATACATATAAATGATGATGTAAATAATGGAAAACAATTAGTTATAAATTCACTATAAGAATAGAAAAAACAATTGATACATCTATAATTATATACTAGCAATGTACTCTACAGTGTTACGTGCAAAATTGGATATTAGTAACATAGGAAGCAACATGGTGATCAGCAAATCTTAATTTAAATGTAGTACCTGGTTCTCGAGTCTGCCAAACAACCTGGAAACCTTTGGCGTTGTTTTGCGAATTTGATACGAACCAAAAATAGAGTAAATTGTGAGTCGATACCAAAGGATCACCAGGTTTTGTTGTCCCACAGTATTTGCCTGTTAATATACACAACTATTAAATAAACTTCAACAGGTGGCAAAATGCTGGTTGCTAACCACATATCGGTGACAACAACTTCAGATAACTGGACATTAATAAATGGGCTCGTTCAGCTTTTAATTTTGCTATATTTTAATGAGACAATAAGGCTGGTAAAGGATGTGCCAGTGTAGAAGAAAAGTGTCATTAAACAAATGTGTTGCACTGAAGTTCTAATTGAATTTCTTTAAAGTTTGTTGTTGTTGTTTGTTGTTCAATCGCTTTAGGATGTTCTAAAGTTTTCATTTTTTGTTTTATAAAAATTGTTATTTTACCAATTTGATGGGCTGATGCAGAATTTCCATCATGAATTTGAAGAAAATCTGCCACGCAGTCGGTGGCAGATTCAATTTCAAAAAGAGGAAATGTAACTTGGATGACCTAAAAACGCACTAGCATTAAATGGTTAAGCTGCAGATTAACAAAAAACTTCTATCTTGAATTAAATACATGATATATGCATAATTTAATTATTGTAGAACATTTGCATAGAACCTTTTATACCTTTCCTAGTGAAACTTCAATAACCCAAGCACAGTTGGCCCCGTTGGGATAGTTTTGGCCGGGTACCGTCGGAAAACTGAAAGATCCAGAATCTTGGCGATAATATGCTCCACATCCTAATATAGCCATCAAATTATATTATTATACATGTCGATTTATTAAATTAGTAATTATTAATCATCTTCAGTACAAGTCTTGTTTAAAACAGACAAAATAACAACCATTGGTCATGCAGAAATGTGATCATAATTACGTTAAAAAATATTAAACAAGACCATTATAATGTAAAGTAATAAGATTTCAAATTGTTGTAAGAAATATCATACAATCAAACCCTTTGATCTGCTGACAAAACCAGTAAACTGTATGCTTTATGTCAGTTTTAATGCAACTTTATTGCAAAAACATAAAGAAAAGCTGCAAGCCATAAAACTTTGGATTTGTTTGCAGATAAACAACTTTCAAAAAAATGCGCTCTAAATTGTTTACCAAATGTCCCAGAACAACTGCACAAAATAATGTGTTCAAAGAAATACATGAATAAATGCCATTCTCGAATACTTTATTAGTTTTGAACAATGGCATTTATTCTGTATAAAAGTTTGTCAAAAGTATGTAAGTAATAATAATACTAGCTGAACAATAACCTTTCATATGGTTAAAAATTCGTCAACAAACAATAAATGAATCAAATATTGAAATAAGAACTTTTACAGTACATGTTAGAAAATGTGTAATTATGTTTATCATGTATATGGGACAAGCAAATTTTAAAATCATGTCCGCCACATTATATTTATTCAACTAACCTGACTGATCTGTCTGACAGTTCACGCCTCCGAAATTGTTGGGGCATGTGCAGGAGTAGCCGTTTATTCCATCATTGCAGGTGCCACCATTCTGGCAAGGAGAACTCGCACATTCATCGATGTTGATATCACAATATGGTCCTGACCATCCCGGATCACAGGAGCAGTATTGCGTTCCTGTGCCGTCATCCTGAATGCACATGAAAAAGCTTCAAATCATATCTACTAGAGTCATTTTTAGAGCAATTTACGCAAAAGTTAGTAATTTCTTTATAGCAAGTGCAAGATCAAAAACCCTAATGAAATTGAGAGAAAAATTTGCTTTGTTTAGCTTTAAATACCAATAAGTTTTTGACAATATTTAATAGTCGTGAGAAAATAAATTTAGATCATTGTTATAGGAGTTAAAGGTTATATCAATATAGTGTAATAGATTTGTAATGGGTGAAATTTTGTGTTTGGTCAAAGTCTAGCACCATCAAATAAAAAATGCATTTTTTAAATGATCATATACTCCAATTCCTGGTACTATATTACACTAGTTATTCCACTATGCAAACAATTTACAAAGAACACAAATTTCACTACAATTTTTATTGTTTTGTTATGTAACCAAACATCTTTGTGATTGTATAACGCTTGTTGTATAACATTCAATAACATGTATGTGCTCTATTTAATCTGAAACAGAGTCAATGCTTTTGTAAAATTCTGATTGAATATATCCAAAATTTAAAAATAACTATTTTAAATTTGAGTAATAATAATGCGGACATATTTCATTTTTTACTTACCAAACATTGCCCGTTCTGACAGAAACCAGTGCAATCAGTTGGTATTAAAGTACAACCATTTGGTCCCACACCATTACCAGTGTAGCCATTGGGACAACTGCAGGTAACGTAAGATGGTCCAATAGCTAAATGTACCCCATATAATTTGAAACGATAAGTTATCATAAACAACACATTTAATAAAAGTCAACAACACATCCTTGTAAAATGTTACTAACAAAGTAAATGTAAAGTTAATTATTATCCCTAATAAAACTAAAAACCTGGTCAGATAACTTTAATACAGATAACTTTCATACCTGGGTTTGGAGTACAAGTGGCAATTGGGTGGCACCCCCCATTGTTTACAGAACATGCTTCCTGGGCTGTGCAAATTTTCCCATCTCCAATGTAACCTGTGATGTGTGACATAACAATCAAAATTAATATTCCTAATATTGACATAATATAATTTTGCATTTATTGTTAATCAACAAATGTTTCTACTGTAAAACATATAAACATTCCTTTTGTTTAATCAAACAAGTATGTACAATGGCTGGTGAATAGAAAATGGCCACAGCTACTTCAAATATGCTTTAGGTTGCGGTACAACACTTAACATGACATAATATAAAACATTATAATATTACTTAAACAATGGCAGAGCTGGTGATTACCTGAAGGACAAGAACCACAGGACGATGAACCCGGGGTATTTATGCAGGTCACAGGTGGGGAGATTGAACAACCACCATTGTTTGTTGCACATTCGTCAATATCCGTACATGCCCAGCCATTACCAATGTAGCCTGGATGTATTTGATTTATAAATTGATTCGAAGTATATATAACTGTTTCCAGTAAAGTAGGACAGGTTGAAGTACTTTTTATAAAGCTGCTTTTAGTGGAAATAAATTCGCACTGCAATTAGTCTAGTAAAATGAATGGAATGCAACTTGTTTCAAAAGTTCATAAGTTCATTACCATTAGGGCATGGTCCACATGTGTAGGATCCTGGTGTATTATAACAAGCCACTTCAGGATTTTTTGAACATGGTTTCTCCAAGCATTCGTCCACATCTTGACTGCACGAAGGATCACTTTCGGAAGCAGATGGCTGCCAACCATCCTACATATTTAAAAGCAACAAACTTGAGTTAGTTGCGCCCAAAACTATTCTCTCTCATAACCACTCATTTAAAAGATAAGCATCAGGTATCGTCGTTTCATAAATCAATCATATTTTAGGCAGGATCACAGACCTCACAGACACAGGTGTAGTTTGGCACATTTGGTTGATCTCTGGCACTGTCAACACAAATGCCATGCTGACATTTACTGTTACCATCTGAGCAATCATCCCATTTTGAAGTGCAGAAGCGACCAAAGAATTCTGCAGGACAATCACATCTGCAACATAAAAAAATTATTCCACTAAATATATACCGGTTACTTTACATACACGACTTCATCACGTATACAAAAAACTTACAAAGAAAAATGAAAATTTAAACTTTTTCACAATAGTTTATGGTATTTGATAGCTTCAAGGGTGAGGATGTAACAACAATCATTCATTTTTGATCAACAAACCAATCTCAGAAAACAAGACATAACAACTCAAGACAATCATGCTAAGAGTAAGTTATACCTGAAATCACCTTGCAAATTTACACAGGTAGCACCATTTTGGCACCCCCATCCAACAGAAGCAAAAGAGGAGCACTCATTAACATCAGATGCACAGGTTGGACCCTGCACAAATTTTACAGGTTACGCAAAATTACAGTCAAACAATAAATTCAATAACCATAATTTATAGGGTACCTCCCACTGAGAGACACACTGGCAGAGATAGGAATTAAACAAGTCAATGCAGGTGCCGCCATGTTGGCAAGGATTTGTAACACAGTCATCTTTGGAAAGGTCCTATAATGATGAATGCACGTTACTACTAAGATTAAAATCTTAATCTCATAAATGTAATGCATAAATTTCACAAAAATCTTTCACAATTGTAAAGTTAATAGAGAAAATTTACTTACATCCAATATGTTCTTGACGTCAATTTGCAAATTGCCCACCTAAGAATTTATAAAATAAATAAACAACAGATAGCCAACAAGACTTGTTTTGTACAATAAAATCTCAATGAAAAGGTCGTTTTGCCACATATTCTATGTTGGAAGTGTTAAATGGTTGTCTTACATGGGTGTGTTAAATGGGTGTGGCACGAATTTTGCATCTAGTTTATTGGTGCATTTATCCGGCGCACTGAAAGCAAGCTTTCCAGTAGGGCAAAAAAGGTGTACTACATGTTCTTACTACACGTATGAATAAACAATAACATTCACACTATCTTTTAAGATACCTTAAATTTACTGTGTTTGTACAATTACAAACAAAAAATTATACAATTAAAATTTTACTATTAAGTTTTGCAAAAACTAAATTACGACACAATACAGGTAGCTGGCCATGATAGGCCAACTGTAGCCTATAACTTATTAATTTCTGGGCTGAAAACCAGCTAGGGTGCTAGACTAACTACTACGCTAGCTTACATTGCCATCCAGGTCGTCTAATCGCTGATTATGCTGGTTTATCTGATCTTGTAGGCCAGCGATGTTATCTTTGTTATCAGTAACTTGTTGTTCAAGGCCTGATGGTAAAGTTCCACCACCAGTTTGGATTAGACCTTCTATGTCATCCTGGTTTTTGTTGACCTACATATGAAGAATTCGTCGTAGGGGAATACCCGTTACAAGGCCTCGTTTTTTTAAACACCAAAACTGTATATTCAGAGTACAAAAATAATGAAAGTATTGCATCGCTTATTTTCGCCACGGATTGTGGGGAGCGAAAAGAATGGTGCTAACCTTGTTAAAGCAAAACATAAGAAGTATGCTTGCTAATGTTGCTATAGATATATGAGCAATAATATAGAAATTTCTTATCCATTTTAATACTTATGGCATAGAAATTGCCGTTGTATTGCTGTTTTCAAATAAGTTATTTTGCTCCGTAGAATCGATAATTTGGTTTATTCATATCTCGTAACATATCTCCTTGCGCTATTTGCTATAAACACTGGCACGTGAAGGTGGAGGTAATTTTAAGCTATCAACTCAGTTGAAGCTTCAAAGATCGGGTTGCTCGACGCGAGTGAAAACCAAACTTAAATAAATCAAAAAATTAATTAAATATTAGAATTCGATGATCATTAATCAGAAGTAATTTAATCTTATACCTGCGACATGAGGTTGATTAAGTCCACCTGGTTCAAATTAATTCTTCCTTGACCGGTTGTCACAAACGAGATGTTGTAACTACTTCCGGTCTGGAAAAACAAATGTCCTCCATCGGTGTACATCCTTGGCCTGCAAAACGTTCCTTTTAAATATACGATATGAATGTTATAGCCTACCATTTCTTATTAATTTTCAACCAAAAGATCCAATAAATATACGATACGTAATTAAAAGACAAGTCACAAATTGCTTCCAGAAACGTTTTTTAGTTATGCAGTAGGTTACGCATACCTATTTTATTTTAAGTAGGCTATATACCTATGCTTTAGTCCTACAATGTAGGCTATACTGCGCTTACTGTGCATCAATTGTATACAATGTCGCAGAAACGTCACGTTTATCTTTTCGTTTAGAATAACCAGACATTGAAACTACTTCATCATCTTCATCGGTGGATGAAAATTTTTCTTTTGCGGAATTGACTGAAACTACCGCTTGAGAATAAAGTAAAACTAACACTAAACAGGAGTTCAACAGCAAGCTTCTTTTGCAGCAAGTCATTCTTTGCTGCTGTCACAGTCACCTTGTTCAGACGAAAACACGCAGAATTATACAAGCTAAATCTGTGTAGCTTTTTATCGTTAAATAAGTAAAATGTCAAAAACAAAAATAATGAATTCCGACTGCAATTTCTTATCAACTTGCAGGTTTTAGCACCTAAAACAAACATTTGATTGTAACGTCCACAGAAATTGAATAGCTTGATGGAATTCGATGCTCCGTTACACAGGTCTGAAACCTTTTAGACAGTGATGGGCTGATGGCTTTTTATATTGCACAAGTACCAAATGTAATGCAAATAAGTTATAAACAAAAAGGTTGTTATGAGCTAGCTGGATGGGTTTGCATTAGTTGCATGAGGTACATAAGCGAGATATAAAGGTCGTAAAACGTAGCGAGGGCCATGCAGGAATGGCCGGGCTTTATTTGAGGAATGTGCCAGCTCATTATAACTCATTTATAACTCAGTTCATTGCATGGGATTATTTATTGTTTTTGTGATTTCGTTGAAACAAAGAACTTGATAGTTTTCTATACTTTTAGACTCTCTCTGCAACTCCCTTACATCAACAGAAATCAACTGCGCGCCACGGCATGGTTCCGCTAATGTTTATCAATAATATTTGATTGTGTCAATCAGTGCGATGAATTGTAACTCTGGAAAAAACATATATCCAATTTCGTATGTGTCAGGCAGTTAGTTCATTTAATAAACGAAGTCGTAAATTTTACGACATGCGGTAAAAAAGTTCTTGAGTTTACGAGATGAGCATAACCTCAGGTATATCCTGGTACGGATGTAATAAACCGTCTGATATCCACGCAACAATCCGATGGAAAGCTACGTCACCCACACATTGGTTGGACACAAAGAATTACGCATTAGCACCACCTGGAGTTAGTTTTTATAGAACTTATATCACTTCGTATTGAAATGAATTATATCGGAAATGTGTAAATTTATGTCATGAAGAAAAAAATATAGTCCTCACCAATGTTCCCTCTAATTTTTCACAAGTCTGAGCAAACACACTAACTCCCTGAGCGGTCTCTTGGACCACTGTGAGCAACATCAGACGTGCGCACTGTGGCCATTATTATGCGTTTATTTTATTTTCAATTCAGGTTGGATTATTTTCTTGTGCGCAGCACAGATTTTCTGTACGCGGAGACTTGTCAGCAGTGCACATTTGCGCACGCGCGCAGCTTAGAGGGAACATTGGTCCTCACTAACCGTATGGTAAACACATCCCCTGTCTTATTTACTTACACTAAGTTATACTTTAGCTACTTATTTAGATTAATATATTATCTACGCTATTTTTGGTCATTTGGCAATTAGGACGTAATTGGTCATATCCTGGGCTTCAAATGCTTGTCGTTATTTACTTTGAGCACGCATTGGTTGTGAAGTATTCAATTTGACACTGTTCTGTTTGTGTTAACTCGGCTTGGACAACTATGAATTTAAGATTTTTATACCTTGCTGGTTGGGGCAAAAACTCAATACACTTAGGAAGCGTTTTCAATTCACAGCAAAAGAATCCGTTAGAGACGTCCCGGCGCCAAGAAATAGCGTTTTTAAACATAGGCGGTTTGCTTATGAGAATGGGTATATGCAAAAAATTGATTTTAGCTTTTTAAGGTTTTAATTCAGATTAGAATGTAGATTTAGGTTACTATGTTATAAAGTCTAAGTTAGGTTGACAAGAAACTTTGAAAAATAACTTTGAACACACGATTTTTTTCCAGTGAAATAGTGGCAGTCTGTTATTTTGTAGTTTATTTGTCTTGTCATTCTACAGTGGACAATTAGCTGAGTTCTCGTAGGTTTAAAGTGGGCCCAAAAACGAATCGAAATTAAATTAAAAAGTAGTTGACAGTAAATATACTGGTGAAAGGATTTGAACTAATATGCGGCGGTTAAACAGTTATTGCCATAAATAGGTGGCAATAAGACACAGATTCATCGCTTAATTATGACGAAGTTGGCGGCTTTCATTACGTCACTATCAAAAAGACAATAGGGATGACCTCGGTATTTGGATCAAGCATGAATAGAATGTTTCCTGTTACAGAAAAGTAATAGGAGTAATTATACCGTTTAACAAAAACATTTTTCTTTAAACTATTTTGCCAAAACTATTGTTTAAATTCATGACTTTTACAACAGGTAGAAGGTGAAGTAACAGACAACGAGCTTGAACACCAATTAATTGACTGAATAAGTAACCAGTAACCAGGCCACCGAGTTCACGTCGTCACTACGCGGTATGCAACAAAGAAAAAACAGCGCTGTAATATTGGCCTTAGGCAAACATTTTTTTTAATTTGGCCAGCCGATGAAGTAGGAAATCTCCACTGCTTTTTAACCGACGTTTCACGTGACAGCCAGTTGACGAGGAATGCAGTTTATGACAGTTTTACAATGAGGTTGTCAGCAAATTTTTCAAAAAACATAATTGTTGCACAAACTTGTTACGTTGAGTCTTTGGTTTTCTGTACAGCACTTGACAATATGTGACATACAAAAGATATTCTTACGCCTTGAAATTTCAACAATAAGATTATTTTACGGTATCTTTATTGTTAAATAGCCCACTTTGCTGCTATGATGTAACTTTGTGCTGGCGGCTGAGTTTAGCTTGTAATGATATAATCGAACTTTATAAAAATCCTTGTCCAAAGAGCAGATATCTTTTGCAGAAAATATTTGAACTGATACAGCATTCTTGTGAAAAGCGATAGGTATGATAACTTAAACGTTATACTATTATAAGTTAAAGACAACCTTTAGCTTTGACTGCTAAAACCTTCTATTTCAAAAAGAGCTATCTATGGTAAAATGAGTCAACTGACACAGAGAAATTATGCTGCAATGGAAAACAATGCAGCAGGAATTAAAACTTGTTACTGAACTGAAAGAAAAGTGCGACAATGGTTATGAAAAAAAGGACAAACTTCATGAGACAGCAAAAATTTTTCAGAAACTGGCCAAAATTTACATGGCAAGAGATCCTGATAAAATTAATTTGATTCAAAGTGCTGCTTTACTCAACGCCGCACTTGCAAGAGAACGTGAAAACAAGCCCGCTGTAGAAAAGGATCTTAAAAGGCTTTGTGATAAAGTTGTGAAAAATGCAAAACGAGCATACGCTAACATGCCAGATGACCAGAAGGTCGATGTAAAGCCAGATGTACCTCTATCGGTTCTTGATGTTTCCAAAAAAGTTCTTGAACGCTTAGAAATCTTTAGATCTTATTTCAAGCTTAAATTCAAAGATATGAAAATTATTCCATCACAAGTAGAAAGCAAAGAACTTTCAAAGCTGAAGCAACAGAAAGTTTCTACTATTAAACATATCCAGGAAAGAATCAGTGCCGACTATACCGAATATATGGAAGACATATTAATACGATGCATTGAAATAATAGGTGGCCGGCCTAAGTGCGGTTACGCGTTAATGGGCATGGGTTCACTTGCTCGACATGAGATCACTCCTTACTCGGATTTCGAAAGCGCGATCCTGCTAGAAGATGGTGTACAAAGAACATCAGGTTATGAGTCTATAAAAGAATACTTCAGGTGGATGGTAGTCCTTTTTCAAGTAATCATTATAAATCTCGGAGAAACAATGCTTTATAAAGTCGCCATTCCTAGTTTAAACGACTATTACCAAAAATACGAGGGAGAAAATTGGTTTCGTGACGATTATACCAGAAACGGTGTCTCTTTTGATGGTTTGCAGCCATTTGCATGTACTTCACCTTTAGGCAGGCAACAAGGAACTAGACGCAAGCAATTTAAAACTGAGCTAATTCAGCCTGTGTCAAAAATGCTTGACAATCTCAAAATGCCTCGAAGTTCGAAAATTGGCTATAATTTGTCGAATACCTTGGCCGAAACTTGCTTTGTTACCGGAGATAAGCTAGTATATGATGAATATGTTGAAAGAGTCCAAGAGATACTTGACGTTCTACGATACGATAAGACTTATCTTTCAAATCTGACTCGTATCGTGATGAAAGATAGAAAAACATTTAGATTTAAAAATCTTTTGAAAGCAATAGAAAATGGAAAGTTCAATCATAAAAAAATGATATATCGGAGCATTACAATATTTGTGTCAGCTTTAGGTCGATTTCATGCAATACAAGAGCGTCCTTGTTTTGATATCATTAAAAAACTCGCTGATTTGGGGGTTTTAAGCTGTAAGGATGTCGGGGAACTATGTTATGCTGTTGCAATAGCATGTGAAGTTCGTTCTAAAATTTATTTACATGAAAAAGGTCAAGAAGACAACATAATATATAGCTTTAGCAGAACGAAGAAAAATACAAGTTTGATTGTAAAGACAGTTGGAGAAAAGTGTATATTTGATTACTTTACAATCGCTGATTCCCTGCAAAATGCACTGTTTGACTTTGACGTTCAGTTTTTGCAAAAACGGCTTGTTCTTCCCCGATACCCTTCTTTATTTAACGTACTAGTCATAATATGGTGCTTTGGCTTACATGAACACTTCAAACATATCTCCCAGGAAGAGTTAGAAAGGATTCGCGTTTATCAAGAAATTCAAGAAGAAGACGACGATGAAAGTTCTGACGAAGACAGAATTGGTGAAGGATATACCAGCAGCGAAGATAGTTCAGATAATTATGAATTGAATCAACAAGAAAATAACAACATTACATATTATAATGACGGTCCTGACGTCAATGAAGAATGCCTTCTCTTAAGTATGTTAGGACTTAGTCTTTGCTATACGGAGAAATCTGACACAGCATTTGACACCTTTCTGAAAGCTGTACGTAAACAAATTACTGAGCCTGAAAACAGTGAAAACTACCAAAAAGATTACATTAATAAACTGAACGCCTGTATGAGTGAGACGTTATCTGACTCAATCGAAAAAATGAACTATTTTATGCAAAATGATTCAGGGTTTAATGCTAGTCAAATGGTTTCACACGAAGACGGAACGGAAAACAATGTTTATGCATGGCAAGCAAATTTCCATTCGTTTCAAGATCTTCTTTACAAGGAAATGTCAAAAGCACGAAAAGAACTTCTTCCACAAGTGAATGAGAGTAACAAAGATGCTAATATCGAAAGCAATGGCAACAACCAAAGTACGTCACAAGCATATCAAGAATTGAAACGAAGTCATGATGAAGCTTTCACATCAAATAGCGACAACGGAAACAAAAGAAAATGATCAATTACTAAAAGTAAGTTAACATGTGATTTCAAAATAATGCAGTATAGACCTATGTTTATTTAGCGATAAAAATCGGATTATGATTTTCTTTAAAGAACGAGCAACCAACGACGAAACAGTTGAGAGTTCAAAAACAACTCTTGACCAAAAGGAAACAATGTTCCTGAAAACTTCATTTGGAAAAAGAATATGGTATCGGTAACATATAGTTGTGGTTCTAACTTTATAACCCATTTTGTATTGTGAAAGACTAATGCAAAGACCTACTATGTCTTCAGCTACTTAGCAGTGGCGATATATAAATCAAATCAAATCAAATCAAACATTAATAAACTCCTTATGTAAATATTCCGATTGTATAGCTTTGGTTTTTTTGCTTTCTTCTGTTTGTCATCGTATGT
Organism: Clavelina lepadiformis; assembly: GCF_947623445.1. Lineage (NCBI taxonomy): Eukaryota > Metazoa > Chordata > Ascidiacea > Aplousobranchia > Clavelinidae > Clavelina > Clavelina lepadiformis. Next base: position 3,757,068 of record NC_135248.1, on the reverse strand, counting down.
CGATTACTAATTAACTGGCTCATGAAATGTAATGTAAGTTATTGTTTGCTTGAGTTTCATTGTCGTGTCTTCCTTTCTGCAAAAATACCAATAATAAATCTACCCGTAATAAGCAAAAGGTAAAATCTTTACCGATCATTTTATGTTGTACAAAATCTTTATGTCGTGTGACATTCGCTATTCCGCTTGAGTTTGAAAATCGCTTTGTTTCGAAAAAAAAATATTCCGCCACTTGATCCTTAATTTTGATTTTATAGCCACTTTCTTTACTTGCTCGTAAAAGTAAATAGGTGAAGGATTTTGCTCTAATCTCCCAAACCTTGTCAATAACACAGTGCAGTGCAAAGCTTAAAGCTGTTTATGCTTTTTTAACTATATCTGTTTAGCTATATAGGCCTACAGCCCTACACAATTTCACCAACTACGTTTGGATTTTGCTATAGATATCATTATAAGAAATGTGATAAACATATCAATTAATGTAATATAAAATTGTGTACTACATAGAATTCTCATGTATGGAATCAATGAAGCATAACACTGCGTGACGTAATCGATTGTTCCCCTGTGCGTGCATTTTGATTTATTCAGTCTTTTTTGGTTTCTACGTTCGGCGCCGCGGCATGTCTTTGTGCTGTTGCTGTCGCGGTGCTCTAGCTTGATTTGTTCGTTCGAAGAAGCTTCAAATATAATCAGATTATACAGTAGTCATTATACATGTGTCATTATTGCTGAAGTCTATCAAAGTTCACTGTTAAGTGATACACAATGAAACAGACTTTGTAGTGTAAGTGGGTAAACCTTACAGGCTAAGGGACCATATACCACTTTTCATTACAGAAACAATTGAAGTAACAATGAAGAGGGCAGTGAATTGATAATAGAATTCACTGCTATTGCGTGAAAAAAAGTTCAGTATATTAGCCTAAAAAAATGTGGAATAAATTATATTGGTTTACAGCTAAAAATCATCAACAAACCTATAGATTGTTTGGAGGACGGTAACTGGCAGAGGTCGGCTATCTCAAATCCCACCATTTGTTTAGTTCATGTATAGGCTAAAAAATCACTAAATGTTTGGAAGCATATTTTAAGTAATATTACGGTAAGATGCGTAAGTTGACCGATAAGGTTCATTTTAGCAGATATTTTGAAAACGATTATAGCCTACTACCAAATGTTTTGAAAACTTTTTTTTTCGTAAAAAGAAAATCGCAAGATATCTGAAAGTTTATCAGAAAGTACTTCTATCATAACAACCTGATGTCATTCATGATGTCATAAATTTTCTGAATCACGTGAAAGTTTGCTCAACTTATTGCTGAGTGAAGAGCCCAAGTGCTTTTCAAGGAACCTTCAAAGTATATAAAACACGAAGACAGTTCTTAGCAATACAAGGTTGACAACATAAGGTATTTTATGCAGATATCAACACTATTTACTGGTTTATTATGACGTAATGGCATCACAGTAGCAACAAATCCAACAAAATGTCGTTTTGGCCAGACGCAGTCATAGTTGTTCAATTGTGGGGTTTCCTTTAAAACAAAATAACGACTAATACTAAAAAGGATTTAACAGAATTGTCTGCGTATAACGAAGAAAGTGACGCAGTAAGAGTGGCGTCATAAGATAAAAGTGACGTCATAAAAAATACGGCAATGCTGATGCTTTGAGCTGTATTTCTTTCTAACTTGGCGTTAATGAACAACTGCACAAATGTCATCGATTAGCTTCCGCATTAATTTCCTTGGGTCTCACCACAAGCGTTAATCTAGTAAAAGCACAAGCTGCTGCGACCTGTATTCGAACCAGAGTTGCCACCGCCAAAACGTGATGTACTAAACTACTAACCACTATAGTATATGAACACAGCTGGATGAATGAAGCGCATAGGGCAGTGATTCTTAAACGGGGGGGCGCGAGAAAGGGGGGCGATAGAAATGAAAAATGTGCATTATCTTCTACATTCTTCATTAAAGATGTGTATTATCTTCTGCAAAGCCTCAAATTAAACGTTTGGTTTCCCAAGAACAACTACATCCGTCACATTAATGAAAGTTAATTGAAAATAAATTGTTGTTTTGTTTAATGCTTTTTTATTTTGCAATGAGGTGGGGCGCGGATTTTTTAGGTACCGTCAAGGGGGGGAGTGTGCCAAAAAGTGAACCCCTGGCATAGGGTGTGCTTGAGCTCAACTGGTGAATATCTCCCGGATGTAATTAGTGTCTAGACCCTAAACCTAGAGACTGGGTTCAAAATATTTAAACTTTATTATGGTCTAGTTTAAAACAGGATGCCATTATCTACTACCAAGCGTGAACTAAAAAAACGGCAAAATGCGCAACCCTTCTCGTGAATTCTTTCTAGTGCCAAACTTTTATATAACCAACAATCTAATGGAAATTTTCGATTTTCACTTGAAGAAAAATAATTACTTTAGCGGTTTCAATATTTTTTAAGTCTTCAAACGCAACTCATTAAAATGTTGATTCGTATAAAGCCAAAAATTTGTTTGTTAAATTTGTTGTTAAAATGAATAGCATTAGGACGTCACGATCAAAAAACAAAACATCTAACAGGGGTTTGTAACTGGTATGGCAACGCGTTTTGACAATGCAACAGAACAGATTACCATAGGTAGGTGATTAAAGTAAAGCAGCTAGTACTTTATTTTCAATTGAGAAATGTCACAGATGGGAGTACAGTATGCGAACTGTTAAAGCATTCTTGACACCAAAGTTTCCGGTTCCGGACTAGGCTAGAGCAAACAGCCAAAACGGACCTGTACTGCAAGTTAGCATTTACATTAACCGGTACAAGTACAGCAACGGCATGCTAGTTTAGCCTTATGTGACGAAAACTGTTCCTGCTGTACACTTTAGTACGCTATAATTAGAGCCTTTATTCTTTACTTGTCTGTCAAACAAAAAAATCTTTTAAAACTTGAACGAAAAACTTTTGTCATCCCTATTGTTTGTGTTTTCGTGTCGTAATAAAAACTGATCTACTCGTCATAATTAAGTAATACGTTTGTGACTTTGTATTTACTAAAAAATTGTACATACTCAGAGCAAATGCAACAACACGCCAAATACTTATGTTGCCACTGGCGTGTGAATGTGGCAGGTGTGATCACACCATTGTGGTGGTTAGTGGAATTTGCGCAATACTGGTACTATTCATTTGATAACTTATCCGTTGTTATTATCATAAATCATTGTTCAATGGTAGAATCGGAAACGTTCAGACGCAGTTACAATAATACACCAATTGTATGTCTGCAACGTTGGCGTGGGACTTCGTATAACATTGACGTGTGTAGAAGCGTACGGCTTGAGATCTTACGTAACATTGATCTTCTAAATTATAAGGCGCATGTCCTTATGGTGTAAGCTTGTGGGGATTCCCGTATTTATTCGAATATAAACCTCACAAAAACAACGAACAAATTAATATTAAGACCGAATCGGTACAAAAGCGAAGCCAAAAATTATCGCTGTTGAAGCTCTGATATAACTAGTCGTTCGCTGAGATTAAGCCATGAAAATCGTTGTAAGGAGTTGTGGAAAATTTAAAATAAGATATTTCTGCATGAGCTTTCAAGGTTATTCTATTACATTTGAGTTATAATGTGAACGACAAAAATAATATATACCACCCTAGCCCTATAAATCCCCCGTTGAATATGAGCCATCATTTTGTTTGTGATTTTTACGTTGATAAAATTTGGTTTATCGAACAGGATTTGTTGATGATAATACTTAAATATTAAATAAATACAACTCCAATAGTTCTCTAGGTAGCAAGCAAATGTTCGTAGCGCATCTGAAGTAGGCCTATTATGTACAATAGTTTTTTATAAAAGGGGACAACTCAAGTATCCAACTGTTTCAAGTGGGCAATTCTGTCCACCACTTCAGTGTGTGTTTATTGTGCGATCATTCACCAAACCCCATTTCTTAAACTATTACATTTAGCTTTGGTATAGCTACTGTAATGACCGAAGCGTTTTTCAGATTATAGGATTCACGACTTCAATTGTAAATGTAAAGGTAGTCAGGAAATGCGTAGACTAAGTGTGTTAAAAAAATATAAGAACGGTATTAGAGCAGTTTCATATAGTTTATATCTTTTCAGCCAGAGCTCTTGTGGCGACATGTTTTGCAAATAACTTTAGCCTTGCGATAAAATGTGATGAAAGAACGCTACTCCAACGTCCAACGTGACGTAGAAATGAAATAGAAAGTTTTTATGGTAACTCTTGGTATATGTTTTTATCATTTTTATTTTCTGCATCGTATGTGATATCTCTGATATTAATAATTAGTTATAAATATAAACTTATAAACAATTCTACATTACATTAGTATTTATAAAGTGGTTAAAATAGGAAGTGAAATGTAAAATTTCCTTCGTGTTTAAGTAACCAATTGTTATTAGTAATGTAAGGAAGTATATTAGTAATGTAAGAAAAGCAAGTTCTATTGTTTGCTATAAACACTAGCTGAGCTGTTTAGGTTGCCACTATTTCACCCGAAAAGTTTGTGAATTGAAAGCACTTTTACAAAGTTTCTTATTAATTTAGTATTAATGTTATGACATAGTAACCTAACTCGTACCCAAATCTTACTTCTGAATTAATTCTAACTGTAAGTAAACAACAAATAACAAAAATGAAATTTTTCATACCATTTCTCCAACTTAACCGCACATAGTTATCTATGGACTGCATTGACCTACTTTTGGTGAATCAGTCACTCTCTTATGGTTTTGCTTTGTCTTTGTTTCTAACCATTACAGCAAATTAGTCTTAGGATACTCATTGCTCTGAATATTTGACAGAGTATTGTTAAATTAAACAATGGAAATGGATTCTTCAGATCAGGAACAAAAAACGAAAACTTTGTCTTCCCTTGATGAAATCCATGAAGCAAGTGACGTCATATTCAATGAAGATCAAGTATCACAAGTAACATCAAATAGTATTGAAAGTCAAAATGAACCCCATTTAAAGAAGAAACCATTTCAGTGTCTGATTTGCAACAAAACAAGTGACTCAAAACATGCATTGAATAAACATTTTCAATCACATTTCAAGGACGGCCTTTGCAAGTGTAAATTTTGTGAAAAAGACATCACATTCCGTAACTATAAGCTCCATGTTCGAACGCATACCGGGGAAAAGCCATTCAAATGTGATCAATGTGGGAAATCATTCACTCAATCAAGTGGTTTGCAAATTCATTTGAAATGTCATTCTGAAGAAAAGCCATTTACTTGTCAAGTTTGTGAAAAATCATTTAAGTTCAAACACACTTTGAAGTATCACATTAGCACTCACTCAAATGCTAAAAAGCATCCCTGTGAGATTTGTGGGAAACTGTTTGCTTCATCAGCTTCGGTGAAAATTCATATGAGAAGTCATATGCTCGTCCGTTCATATAAATGTAAGCTTTGTGATAAAACTTTTAAACAACCTGTCCCATTCAAAATTCATATGTTCGTTCATTTTGGTACAAAACCATATACATGTGAAATTTGTGACAAAGGATTTGCTGCAAGACGTTCTATGAAATGTCATATGAAAACTCACACAGGTGAACGACCTCATTGTTGTAAAGTTTGTGGTAAAAGTTTTGCTTGGCCGAGTTCTCTACGAAGTCATGAAAAAAACCAACACACCGATTGGAAACCTCACACTTGTGAAATTTGCTCAAAATCATTTCGCCTACTCGTTTGCCTACAAAGGCATCTTGTCATACACACCAAGGAAAAACTTTATTCTTGTCAATTTTGCAAGAAGCGGTTCAGCACTCGCCCCCAAGTAACAATACATAATCGAACGCATACTGGCGAGCGTCCTTACAGTTGTCCGCATTGCGATTACAAATCGGCTCATAGTAGTAATTTGAAGATTCACATCAGAACACATTCGGGCGAGCGTCCTTATAGTTGTCCGTATTGCGATTTCAAGTCGGCTTATAGTAGTAATATGAAGGCTCACATCAGAACACACACGGGTGAGCGACCTTATGTTTGTAAAACATGTGGTAAGTCATTTTCGCGATCGAGTGGTTTAAAGCGGCATATAGCAAACAAACATTTCGAACATCAAATGCATTCCTAACAAAACTTTTTTTGCCACTTAAAGGAATTATTCAAGTTTTATAAGAACACTTGATGTATGCCTGTATTGATGCACCAGGCTAAAATGTTTGTTGTATATACAGTATAAGTTTATATGTAGTTTTAGCGGTACTGTATTGATTTTTGTGTTAACGCTGTATATATTTACCTTAAAATTTGGTGCCGGAGTAAAATGTTTTCACCCAGCTACTTACGGAATTAAATCACTTTTCTAAACCTCGACTTAGGACTCGAATGTGACGACATGATTTTGAGCCTGCCGTAAGAATGTTTAATTTTTCTGTTTTATTAAATAATTTATAAATATAGATTTTTTTGTGGTATTTGATGTGAAAGTGTGTAAAGTTCGGAAAGCAAATATTCAATTAATGACGTAAAATACAGCTGTCTACAAATGTGCTTCAGCAAAGAATGTATTGAATGCATTGAAGGAATCTGTAGAGCGAAACTTAGATGTCTTAAAGATAACTTTTCGAAGCTTGTTATGTTATTTGTTGAAAATGAAATCATTTCAAACAACTGAAAAAACAATGTGACGCCCAATATGCCCACATCGCCAGGCATTTTATCCATATAAAACTTTTTAAGCTTTAATCATGCAAGATCAGTTGTTTTGCTTACTTCTTGTATAGATTTTCTGGTAATAGAGATGTTGAATCGTTGCAGGTTTCGTGGACAACAAGAGATTCATTTAAAACTTATTCAGTAACTTATATATCGTCTATATCGGCATCTGTCTGCAGTCGCATAAACTTATTGTACACAGCAAGTACACTGAGAATATAAACAGAAACTAACAAGCTCAAAACGGAGAGGAGTTTTTCATTTCTCATTAAAATATATTCAGGTTGAATTGCAAAACGTCGTTAGTTTTGAGTGGGCCATAAAAGCGGTAGAAAACGTACCTGCCATTAATAGTATTACATTAATACCGTAATAATAGACAGTAAAGCACTAATTTTACGCCTTGGCATGACCCGGCCGGGAATCGCATGCGATACGAAAGGTCTGTATAATTATCCACTGCATAGCCCAATCCAAATATACTATATTATTGTTAATGAAATATATTGGTAATAGCGGACCCATCACTTCCCATTCATACAGTAACACATTTATGCTTTGGTCGACTAGTTTGATATTTGAGAATGAGCTGAGAAAAAAATTAAGAACTATCACCATATCTGAACATTAAACAACAGAAAGCGATTACACATAGTAAAAATCCAAAACCGAAAGTAAGGAAATGAATATAAGGAAATATAATAAATGAGGGAACCCAAAAAATAAATGAAAAATGGTTTAAACAATTTTTGCTTAAATGTACGGATTATTTCACTTGACACCGTTTTTAATCTGTTTATTAGTTTGACTTATTTTGTTGTTATTTTGTGGCCAACGTGCTTGTCCCTAGAGGGCAGCAGAGTACCTTACAAGCTGTGCGAAAAAAGTGTATTTCAATGGATAACCTCAATCTCGATAAATCATTATAACGTGTTGATGTGTTATAACTTATAAGTATTCTTAATGCCCTTTTCGTTGATAGTGATTTCGTGTTTCGCGGAACGGCGTGATAATTGCCGAGCGTATGGTGAGATTCAGACTGGTCATTCTAAACTTGACGGATGAGAGACAGTAGTTGTTTTATATTTTGTCTGAGAAATACGTATTTTAATGAAATCTTTGCTAATGTTATTTGGTTTATGTTGTGCTGCCTTCCAATATATAAAATATCCGGACAGTTTGTGCATCCGGACACCATAATTGCAGCCATAATAGAGCGAGTCAGGTTGTTGCAGCAACCGTTATCTCTACATTCTAGAACCTGGCAATAGCTGACAAACTTTTCTGTCACACAACCGTACATGTTTTGATCTTTGCTCGCTCTTCAGCAAATAAAAGATAGCAAGTAATAAACAAAAATCTTACGCAAGTTTATGGCAGGTTCAACAGATCCATGAATGTGACTTTATTATGAAGAACAGGTTTAATACAAACATGAATAACATGATATAATGTTATATTAAAATAACGTTACTATTGACAGAGGTATAGCAACGATAGTCATCAAGCAAACTCCAAAAATAGTTTGAAACTCTGTTATAAAAAGCATGCGTTCGTAAAGTTTATTTATTGTAGACAAAAATGGTTGCAATTATTTGAGGGGTTGGCTGAAGTTAGACAAGAATGGAATTTGACAGAAAATAACCTATTTTTGAAAATAGTACGTTTCTTGTTCCTAATCATCTGTTCACTATTTATCGCTATTCATTTTTGCAGGTGTTTGTCTATCTATATCATATCATACGGCTATAGTATACAATTATTCGTTTGCTTTTTTAAGCGAGTGTTTACTTTTAATATGTTGTTTCAAAGGACTTGATTGAACAAATGACTTACCACATGTTTTACAAACATATGGTCGCTCACCCGTGTGTGTTCTGATGTGAGCCTTCATACTATGCCGTAGAGCAGCCTTGTAATCGCAATACGGACAACTGTAAGGACGCTCGCCAGTATGGATTCGAACATGAGCCGTTAAATTACTGGGAGTCCTAAAACTCTTCTCGCAAAATTGACAAGAATAATTTTTTTCACCGGTGTGTATGGCAAGATGCCTTTGTAGGTGAGGCAATAAGCGAAATGATTGTGAACAAATTTCACAAGTGTGAGGCTTCAAGTCCGTGTGAGTTTTTTCATGAGTTCGTAGAGTGCTTGATCGAGCAAAACGCTTCTCACAAACTTTACAAGAATGAGGTCGTTCACCTGTGTGAGTTTTCATATGACATTTCACAGTATGTCTTGCAGCAAATTTTTTGTCACAAATTTCACATGAATATAGTTTTTCACCTGTATGAACCAACATATGACATTTCAGTTGTGTGCTTCCAAAAAATGCTTTATCACAAAGCTTGCATTTAATTGAACGATCGTGTTCGAGCGAATGACTTTTCATGTGCTCTTTCACCCTGTAGGACGAAGTAAACAGTTTTTCACAAATTTTACAGGAATGCGATTTTTCGTTTGAGTGAGTTCTAATGTGGCATTTCAAATGTCTTTTCAGCGTAAATGATTTTTCACAAACTTGACAAGTAAATGGCCTCTCTTCAGAATGACATTTCAAATGATCTTGCAAGCCACCTGATTGAGTGAATGATTTCCCACACTGATCACATTTGAATGGTTTTTCCCCGGTATGGATTCGAACATGGAACTTATAGTTACCCAACGTGATATCCTTATCACAAAATTTACACTTGCAAAGGCCGTCCTTGAAATGTGATCGAAAATGTTGATTCAATGCATGTTTTGATTCACTTGTTTTGTTGCAAATCAGACACTGAAATGGTTTTTTCCGTGAATTATTTTGATCTTCATTTACGAACCTTTTTGATATTTTTTTATCATTTTCAATTATGACGTCGCTTTCTTGAAGGTCTTCATAAACTGAGGAAAAATTTTTACTTGTTTTTGGGAGATGTGCTTTCTCCATTTCTTTGGTTTAAGTCGTATTTCACAATTTTACAACACGAAAATTACAGCTAGTTTGCTGTGGTTGTGAAAAGTAAAGTTTAAGCACAAACGTGTTAGCTGTAATTACAGTAATAATAAGCAGTAAAACACGTACTTCTGCTGCAATACCTAAACCTCCCATGTAAACCTTTATCTGTTTCTTTACTTTATGGACTATTTCTAAGATTACCTGTCACAGAACTTTGTCATGATTGTGTAGTAAAAAAGTTTACAACATGCCTGAACATGTTATGCGTCGGTGATATTAAAGAAAAATAGTTTAGGTTATGATCTAAATATCTAGAGATTTATCTATAAGTCTATAGATTTCATATCAAACATTAAACAGTGGTTGTTCCAAAACTAACCACAAACATTCGAGCTTTATCTTCAGTCCAGTTGCATGCGTATTGGAGCATGTTGCTAAAATAGATAGAGGGGGATAGAGTAGGAGATAGGGTTTGCAAAAAGTTGATTATAGCTCTTAAAGGTTTTAATGGGTTTAAAGTTAGATGAAAAGGTAGATTTAGGTTAGGTGTAGGACGTAGGTTACTATGTTATAACACTTAAGTTAGGTTAACAAGAAACTATGAAAAATAGCTTTGAACGCACGATAATTTTTTTCGGTAAAACAATGACAAGCTTATATATATTCTGTTGGGTTCTAACCTAATCCAGTTTGACTCGAATATAAGCTAGCACCTTTCAGAAAGGATTGCCAGTGTAAAAAGAAAAGTGTGAAAAGTAGACAGTATACTGAATATCTGCATTGAGTCTCAAATACTTTTCCCACAATTCCCGATCAATAACGCAACTTATAACTGGTGGCCAGATAAACTACTGCAGACTAGTAAAGGTTACATAAAAGCGATGACCTTCCACTGAGCATTTGAACGTAGCAACATGACTAGCCTTAATAAAACTTGATTAACGTTGAAGATACCCTTTTTGACTTGTGATGGTATCTCTGCAGAGGAACCTTGTCTTAACTTAAGGTACCTGTTGATTTATAAAGTTGCGTGCGGTTAGAACACTCTAATCTTTTGTTAGCTCAAAGTTTCAATATTACAACAGTAATAGTTTACAAGAAAGGATTTTTGTTGTATTTGCTGAACAGTTTCTCTATATTACAAATAACCAACAAGAAAAGTAATACTACTGCTAATAAGATGTCTGATACACGAACTGCAATCAACATGACTAGCTTAGACTGCTCGTCTTTTGATTTCGCTGATTCAAGCAGTGAACGAATTCTATCTCGATGTTCCACTCGACTAAATCTGCGCGCTGGTAGAAATGCGAGCTAATATAACGTGAATGCATGGGAGTTAAAAATGTTCGACAAAAAAGGCGCTGCAAATCGTGGCAGCTGTAGCAATATTTTGCCAATGAACGATACATGTAGTTAAAGCTGACACATAGATAAATAATAATTACTATTTATCTATGTGTCAGTATAATCAGTGTATCAGTAAAAAGTCATATAATCAGTATAAAGTTAAGAAGCGGGCAATTCCAATAAAGATTTCTTTTCATCACAGATGCTGGAAAACAGAGCAAGTTTCCAAATATCAAACTACAGTTGAAGTGTTTATCAACAAACAAGTTCATAAACTTCAATTAATAACTGGAAAACACTTTTCAAAGAAATGATGTAATGGTATTAAAAATACCACCAAGGCCGCTACATCTGCACTTAATTTACTTGTTAAATATCTGACTTTATTTTGCATGCGTTTAGACTACTCTAACCATTTTTCGGCCGAAAGTTTTTAATATTACAACAGGAATAGTTTACAAAAAAAATTGTTTATTAAAGGAACTGTACACTTTCTCTCAGTAACACGATTAACCTAAAACATAAGCAATACTGCCGCTTATAAGATGCCTTTGAAGTTGCAGTCGTCATGTCTAGCTTAGATAACTCATCTGTGGATTTTTATGATTCACTCAGATAATTCTGCTTGCTGGTAGAAGTGTGAGCTTATACAGTATATAACGTTAAGGTGAATGGGAGTAAAAATGTTCGACATAAAAAACGCTGCAAGCTGTGGCCGTGCAACGAGAAAAAAAAACAATGTTTGGACAATGGGAGGTAACGTAGTACGATCGTACAACTCTCTGTATCTCTCCGTCTGTCGTTTTCTCGTGTAGAAGTTCGAGCTTGTAAAATGTGGAGCGATGTAAGCGGAAATATCTGACAAAAAAACACGAACATTTCAGAACGTGTGAACGAGAAAAACAAAGCGTTGGCAATGGGGATTACATTCAGTTAAAACTGGCGCGTTTTGAAACAACCTGGTAACGTAAAAAAAGGAGTTTTCACACGAAGTTATTCAGAGCAAGTTTCCAAATATCAAACGACAATTGAAGTGTTATCAAAAAACAAACTTCAATCAATAGCTGGAAAACACTTTTCCGAGACTGATGTGATGGTATTAAAAATGCCACCCAGGCCGCTACAACTGAATAGCTAAATCTTACACATTGAGACATGGATAAATAATAATTGATCGGTGTTAGGTTAAAAAGCGGGCATTTCCAATAAAGAATTCTTATCAGCACAGATGCTGGAAAACAACCTGGTAACGTACTAAAAGGAGCGTTCACACAAAGTTATTTATAGCATGTTTCCATATAGCCTATATCAATCGAAAGTTCAAGTCTTTATTAAAAAACGTTTTCATAAACTTCAATCAATAACTAGGAAACACTTTTGCAAGAAATGATGTACTGCTATTAGAAAATACCACCCTGGCCGCTGCAACTTGAACCCAACATTCTAGATTTGCAATACATAAGCTGATTCAATCTTCATTTCTGTGACATTAATAACGCAAAGTGTATTATCGAAATGTTTCTAGATCTGACGACCATAGAGTATAATCTTCTAAGTTTACACTAATTATTAAATGCATTTAACACACTATAATTACTGTAGTTGAAGGGAATGTAGACGCATAAGTTTCGTTATGACATTATTATGCTTTTATTTCATTCGTACTTTGTATCTTTTAGTAGGCTTTTTGTCTAACTATTCTGCCCTGTTTTGGCCACAGAATCGGGATTCCGGTCCCTACGATGGTGTTTCTTTTTTGTGGTTTTCCTTTAATATTCATTTGTTATACATTTAACAAATTCATTACCATTTTAATTTTACAGTGTCACTTCATATATCTATTTCGGCTATTAATATGCGTGTTTTTAATGTTGGGGAACATATGTCCTCTACATTTACAAAAGTGTAGTTGTTTTGTTTTTTTTGTGTTATTTTGACCTTAAATTGGTTAAACTTAAGAATTATTTTTGGGTTTGGTGGCAATGCTAACTTAACATCCTATAGCAAAATTTTATTATTGCTATTTTGCATGTTTTAAGCCCTTGGGCTTTGTCACTTTGTTTGGCTTGTTAATTGTTCGTCAGCATGCTAAATTGTTGTGTTGTAACTACACCGGTTAGTATCGTAACGTTCGCTCCGCACTGTTAATGACGAAAAATAAACAACACAGTACAACACAATACAATACAATAATTTGCGATTCCTATTTATCATTACGTCACGCGCTGTGCCTTGTGTTATTGCATAAGCTGAAAATTTCTCCCCTTCCTGTTTTCTTTATAGCTTGTTTCAGTAATTCGCATGAGTAAAATGCGCTCGCAATTTAATCATCTGTTCAGTATTGAATCTGAAGTTAACTCTAGCAATGTAGTCATGTGCAATGAATTTATTACCAGATTCTCTTTCCTCTGCACTTTTACGTCATGTTATTAAGTCATATGATGTATTATTGGTATGAATGACGTACTTGAACAAACTGACTAAGTTCCAGTACCAGGTTTCACAGACTTCAGTATATTTTCTCCGATCATTCCCAGCAAATTTGTACCAAATGTATCGATGTATTGTCATTATCAGCATCGTGTAACATGTGAGAAATGCTTACCGAATGTATTGCAGTAGCACTTGTGTATACTTGTACATATTGATTAATGTTTTCATTCGACTTACATTCTAGTAAGTTCCAATCAAGTTTATTGTAATCAACGTTGCAATTATCAAGTCTTCTAGAAGCAAAACTTATTGATAAAGGCAATGCTTCAAGAGTGCTAGAATGCTGTCTGAAATAGGTTACGTAACGCAACTATCGGTAAATTAAAACCACAACTTGTGAAAAGACATTTACGACCAAAGCATTTAGACTCCAGAGAAAGCTCAGTCAAACGAGCGAATTCCAACGGCTCATGTGCGCTTTCAGCGGATTAAACTCAGCATATTTCGGCATTGTGTTACAGCTTAATACAAAAGTGAGAGTAATTAATACTGTTACATATGTTGTATACTGTGTGAAGTTCACTAAGTAATGTGTTAAATAGCTTAATTGACAACATTGATGTCAAGCAAGTAATGTAAGCTATTTACGTATTTCAATCTTTCTTAAGTTCATCATACTCGAAAGAAGTAAAAAATTAAATACAAAACTTTGTAAAACAAATCGCACTCGTTTTACCTTTATATCGTAAGTAACTTATTACGGTATTGTAAATGTTTGGTGATGTTGTAACTGGACTTGCACCGCATGTTTCGGAATACCTGACCTCGCCGCCAGATTGAAATGTGCAGCACGTGATTGATCGTCAATTCTGGGCCATGGTGTCTTGTCCAGTGGTTCACAACATGAATTGGAAGAGCAAGATATCGCAAGGGGCGTTTTAAGTCATTTTCAAAACAAAGCGACTATTTTACTATTATTTTGCTATTATTATTAAGGTTAGGTTAACAAGAAACTGTGAAAATTAGTTTTGAAAGCACGGCTTTTTCAAGTGAAATAGTGACCTTTTCAAGAACGGAGGACGGGAACGGGTTTGCCCTTGTCTATAAAAATTATTTCTCACAATTATCAAACTTAGTAGGCAGTAATTTAATGTGTGATGAAGAAATGTGTCCAACCTTGTACTTTCTATACAGCATGATTTTAGATGTCAGGGTCCAACACTCTCAAATCTTTTTACAAACTTTCAGTTGCTTTTTTCGTACATCGAGTTGTTTTCTGCGAAAACTTTTAAAACAGTTTATTTTTTGATTGGTGACGTTAATAAATATATTTTGTCCGACTAGAAACAGCGAGCCAGCACGTACTATACACCGTTCATTCCGTCGATTTCATTTTCTAGAAGAATGAATTTGAGAAGGAAATTTATGAACAGCCGTGTGGAAACTGATCGCCTTTACTAACAACAACAGGAAATAAGTCATGATGGTATGAAGCTGGGCGCGATGCAGAGAGCATGGCATGAACACTACTAAGGGATTCGCCAAGCTAGCCTGCTGTAAGAATTGTTGACGTGGTTAGCGATGCTTATGCCTTGTGGTTGTGGTTGTGGATAATACAAGCACAACTATTGGAGTTAGGTAATTTCAGTTAGGAATTGGTTGATGTCAATGTGCATTATGCCATACCTCTGTATGTCATAATGTTATGAGAGTTGTTATTTCACCGAACGTACATCACGCAGCACGTTGTCAAAGCAGGTTAAAGCAGAGGTGACGAACTTACTTACTGTCGCGGGCTACTTTGTCAGTTACGGCTGAATAAGCGAGTCCCAACTTTTTTCAATTTTGCATAATAATTAGCATTCAAAAGCAACCGCTTTATTTCGCAGGTTTTTAGCTGCTCCGGCGCCTGCAAAAATAAACATCGGTGAGTTTGCAATATCTTAAAATCGTATTAAAAATATTCCTGTGCAACATCGAACATCAGTGTAAGGACTGACCACGTTTAGGAGGCTAGATTCATCTCTCCAATAGTTCTATTGGTAGCAAACAAATGTTTGCAGTGCATCTTTATTAGGCCTGTGTATCTATTATGTTCAACAGTTTCCTATACAAGGGGACAACTCAAGTATCCAACTGTTTCAAGTCGTTAGTGTTAATTGTGCGATCATTCACCGTAAGCAGTTTCGTAAACTTTTAGAGTTAGCTTTGGTATAGCTACTGTAATGACTGAAGCGTTTGTCAGGTTATTGGATTCACGACTTATACTGTAAATGTGTAGGTAGGCAGTAATCTGCGTAGATTATTATGCTTGTTTAAATAATGTAAGAAAGGTATTAGAGCTGATTTATATAGTTTAAATTTCTAAATATTCTTAAAATTCCAAAGCTATTGCGACAGCCTGTTTCACAAACCATTTTTGACTTGCAACACAATGTGACGAGGGAACACTACTGTACTTCGATGTTCAACGTGACGTAAATATGAAACAGAAAATCGTTATTGTAGATCTTTGTATTTGCCTTCTCAATTTTCTTTTTTGCTTCATATGTGAATTCTCTAAGACAGATATTGAGTTGTAAGCATTAATTTATGAAAAATTCTACATTGCATGCTTACTTATAAGCTGGTAAACATAACCAGTGAAGTGGATAAAATCTCCTTCGTGTTTAGGAAACGAATTGTTTCTCTTGAGCGAGTTAAACAAGTTCTATGTTACACATCCCAAACAAGCATTCATAAACTGCTGATGGAGTGGTTTAAAATGTTTGGAAATCTTTAAAATTTTCGGAGCTTTCTGTTATTGAACATAAGGCCTTTATATAAAATACGTATATTTGATGGCAAAAACAGCTGTTTGTACAAGTATATTAGTGATGTAAGCAAAGCAAGTTCTATTGTTTGCTATAAACACTAGCTAAGCTGTTTAGACTGCCACTATTTCACCCGTAAAAATCGTGCATTTAAAGCTCTTTTACAAAGTTACTTGTTAACTTAATATTAATGTTATAACATAGTAACCTAAGCCGTACCTAAATCTAACTTCTGAATGAATCTTGTGCTGATGTAAAGAAACAATTGGAGAAAGCATACACAACGGAATCAAAGACAAATAGTCTAGGAGTTCTAAAAAAAAGAGACGAAAAGCATTTGGCTATAGGCCAACCTTACAACAATTTACATCGCCATTCCCACAAATCAGTCACTCTTTTATGTTTTTGCTTTGTCTTTGTGTCTAACATTACAGCAAATTAGTCATAAGATACTCATTGTTCTGAATATTTGGCAGAATATAGTTAAGTTAAAACAATGGAAATGGATTCTTCAGATCAGAAACAAAAAGCCAAAACCTTTTCTTCCCTTGATGAAGTCCTTCAAGAAAGTGAAGTCATATTTAATGAAGATCAAGTATCACAAGTAACATCAAATCAAATTGAAAGTCAAAATGGAAGAAATTTAAAGGAAAAACCATTTCAGTGTCTAATTTGCAACAAAACAAGTGAATCAAAACATGCATTGAATAAACATTTTCAATCACATTTCAAGGACGGCCTTTGCAATTGTAAATTTTGTGACAAAGATATCAAGCTGACTTACTATAAGCTCCATGTTCGAATACATACCGGGGAAAAACCATTCAAATGTGAGCAATGTGGGAAATCATTCACTCGATCATGTGGTTTGCAAATTCATTTGAAATGTCATTCTGAAGAGAAGCCATATACTTGTCGAGTTTGTGACAAACCATTTAAGTTCAAAGAAAGTTTGAAGTATCACA
Organism: Clavelina lepadiformis; assembly: GCF_947623445.1. Classification (NCBI taxonomy): domain Eukaryota; kingdom Metazoa; phylum Chordata; class Ascidiacea; order Aplousobranchia; family Clavelinidae; genus Clavelina; species Clavelina lepadiformis. The sequence goes on along the minus strand of NC_135248.1, from coordinate 3,739,855 downwards.
TTAGCACTCACTCAAATAATAAAAAGCATCCCTGTGAGATTTGTGGAAAGCTGTTTGGTTCATCAGCTTCGGTGAAAAATCATATGAGAAGTCATATGCTTGTCCGTTTATATAAGTGTAAGCTTTGTGATAAAACTTTTAAACAACCTGTCCAATTCAAAACTCATATGCTCGTTCATTTTGGTGAAAAACCATATTCATGTGAAATTTGTGGCAAAAAGTTTGCTGCAAGAAGTTATATGACAAGTCATATGAAAACTCACACAGGTGAACGACCTCATTCTTGTAAAGTTTGTGGGAAAAGTTTTGCTTGGCTGAGCTCTCTACGAAGTCATGAAAAAAATCACACGGATTTGAAACCTCAGACTTCTGAAACTTGCTCAAAATCATTTCGCCTATATAATGAGTCACCAACAAATGCATCTTAACATACACACCGGGGATAAAAATTATTCTTGTCAATTTTGCGAGAAGCGGTTCAGCACTCGCCGCCAAGTAACAATACATATTCGAACGCATACTGGCGAGCGTCCTTATAGTTGTCCGTATTGCGATTACAAGGCTGCTGCTGATAATCATATGAAAGTTCACATCAGAAAGCATACTAGCGAGCGTCCTTACAGTTGTCCGTATTGCGATTACAAGGCTTCTATTAGTCATAATATCAAAACTCACATCAGAACACACACGGGTGAGCGTCCTTACAGTTGTCCGTATTGCGATTACAAGTCGGCTTATAGTTGTCATATGAAATCTCACATCAGATCACACACGGGTGAGCGACCTTATGTTTGTAAAGAATGTGGCAAGTCATTCGTGCAGTGGAATGCTTTAAAACAGCATATGGCAAAGAAACATCAACTGCAATTGTAACAGAACTTTCATTAATTTTGAAAGGAATTAATCAAGTTTTATAAGAATACTTGCTTTTTGTTTGTATTGATGCACCAGGCCAAAGTCTTTGTTGTATACATGTAGCTATAGCGGTGATTCTTATTGTATATGTTTTAATTAAGTTTGTGCTATCATTTTCTGTTTGGCGAAAAGTAAAATTTTCAAATTTAAACTTTCTAAATAAACTTTTTTTGTGTTTGAAACGTCGCTGGTTTTTGGTCATAACACCGTTAGTTTCTGAGCAAATTATACGCAATTTAAATCAATACAAGTTGTGGTTTAGGCGTCGAATGAAAATCGTTTTGTTTGTGTCGGATTTGCTTTAACAACTTCGTATTAAAATATATTCCTGTGCAACATCGAACATCAGTGCAAGGACTTAACACATTTAGGAGGCTAGATTCATCTCTCTACCCAAAACCCTGAAGAGACAGCCTGGAAAATACGCTATGGATTGAAAAGAGACGCGTGTGACTACAGTAGCGGAGTAGCCGGTATAACTTCAACTTTTTAGTCGGTAGTTTGTTGCTTTTTCGTTGCGTTGTTAATAGCGGATCCATCACTTCCCACGCATACAGTAACACATTTAGACTTTGGTCGACTAGTGTGATATTTGACAACGAGCTAAGAAACAAATTAAGAACTATCACCATCAACAGGCAACAAAAAGCGATTACACATAGTAAAAATCCAAAACCGTAAGTAAGGAAATGAATATAAGGAAATATAATAACTAAGGGAACCCAAAAAATAAATGAAAAATGGTTAAACAACTTTTGTTTATATGTACGGATTATTTCACTTGACACCGTTGCCACTATTTCACCCGATTATTCATACCATTTCTCCAACTTAACCTATAGTTAACTATGGACTGCATGAACTACTTTTGGTGAATCAGTCACTCTCTTATGATTTTGCTTTGTCTTTGTTTCTAACCATTAGAGCAAATTAGTCATAATATACGCAGTATTCTGAATATTTGACAGAATATAGTTAAGTTAAAATAATGGAAATGGATTCTTCATATCAAAAACAAAAAACGAAAACTTTGTCTTCCCTTGATAAAGTCCTTCAAGCAAGTGAAGTCATATTCAATGAAGATCAAGTATCTCAAGTAACATCAAATAGTATTGAAAGTCAAAATGAAAGCCATTTAAAGAAGAAACCATTTCAGTGTCTGATTTGCAACAAAACAAGTGAATCAAAACATGCACTGAATAAACATTTTCGATCACATTTCAAGGACGGCCTTTGCAAGTGTAAATTTTGTGATAAAGAAATCACGTTGAGTAACTATAAGCTCCATGTTCGAATACATACCGGGGAAAAACCATTCAAATGTGGGCAATGTCGAAAATCATTCACTCAATCAAGTGGTTTGCAAAATCATTTGAAATGTCATTCTGAAGAGAAGCCATTTACTTGTCAAGTGTGTGAAAAGTGAAAAATCATTTAAGTTCAAACAAAGTTTGAATATACGCATCTAGTTCTATTGCGGCATGTGATGCAAGACTTCGCAAATTTGGAAACCAAATATTCAATTAATGATGTCAAATAATGTTGTCTACAAACGAGCTACAGCAAATAAGTTCCAGCAAAAGCATGCAAACAACCATTTATGAAATTTTCATAGAAATTTTGGGATTTCTATTGCAGAGCCTTGTAGAGCAAAACTTAACTCGTCTTAAAGATAACTCGCCGAAGCTCGTTGTATCAATTGTTGAAAATGAAAATATTTTAAAGCACTGAAAAAAATGTGACCCTTAACATACCCATATCACCAGGCTTTTTAACTATAAAAAATATTTAAGTGTACCTCATGCAACATCAGTAGTTTTGCTTACTTCTTGGTTTGATTTTTTGGTAGTAGAGATGCCGAATCGACGCTGGTTTCGTGGACAATAAGTTGGACAACCAGTACAAATATAACAAAGGCATGCTACTTTAGGCTTATATAACGAAACATTTTCCTGCTTTACACTTTAGTACGCTTTAATTAGACATCTTAATCTTTATTTATCTGTCAAAGTAAATCTTGTTATTATATTTTATCGAAAAACTTTAGTCATCCTTATCGTCTCTGTTATTGAATCGTAATAAGATTCGGTATAATCGTCATAATTAATTAATAAGTTTGTAACTATAATTTACTTGTAATTATGTATTTCATAAGCAATTTGACATATTCAAATACAGTTGCCACAACACGCCAAATACTTATGCGGCCACTGGCGTGTGAATGTGGCCGGTGTGATAAACTGATAACACTATTGTGACGGGTAATGGAATTTGCGTAATACTGGTTCTATTCATTTGATAACTTATCCGTTGTTATTATCATAAATGATTGTTTAATGGTAGAATCGGAGACGTTCAGACGCAGTTATAATAATACACTAAACTAAATGTATGTCTGCAACGGTGCCGTGTGACTTCGTATAACATTGACGTGTATAGAAGCTTATGGCTTGAGATCTTACATAACATTGATTTTCTAAAATAAATGGCGTATGTCGTTATGGTGTAAGATTGTGGTTATCACCGTATTTATTCGAATATAAACCTCACAAAAACACCGAACAGATTAATAAATAATAAGACAGTATCGGGACAAAAGCGAAGCCAAAAATTATTATCGCTTTTGAAGATAAAGTGTTACGTTGTTTCCTGCTCGGTTTGACGTGCCTTTGCATTTTCTGCCTTCGGCCAGAAGCACTGATAAATAATAATTGTGTGTTGTCTGTTGTCGAACGTGTCATTCTACCGACGCCTGTACTGCTGTGTAGACGTGCCCATATTTTGACCTTTTCAAATACAATCCTCTAGTTAACTGCAGGTCCCTTCGAACCCGCACTAGAAAAAGGCCGATAACAAAAGCTCAGATATAACCAGTTGTTCGCCGAAATTAAGGCATGAACATCGTTCTGAGGAATTGTGGAAAAATTAAAATAAGATATGTCTGCATAAGCTTTCAAGGTTATTCTATTACATTTGGGTTATAATGTGAACGACAAAAAAAACAATAAATACCGCCCTAGTTTATAACCCCGCATTAAATATGAGCCATCATTTTGTTTGTAATTTTTACGTTGATAAAGTTGGGATTTATCGAACAGGATTTGTTAATGATAATACTTAAATATTAAATAAATGCAACTCCAATAGTTCTATTGGTAGCAAGCAAATGTTCGTAGCGCATCTGAAGTAGGCCTATATATCTATTATGTTCAACAGTCTCCTATACAAGGGGACAACTCAAGTATCCAAACTGTTTTAAGTGGGCACTACTGCCAACCACTTTAGTGTGTGTTTATTGTGCGATCATTCACCGAACACAGTTTCTTAAACTATTAGATTTAGCTTTGATATAGCTACTGTAATGAACAAAGCATTTTTCAGATTATAGGATTCACGACTTCAATTGTAAATGTAAAGGTAGTCAGTATAATGCGTAGATTAAGTTTGTTCAAAAAATATAAGAAAGGTATTAGAGCAGTTTCGTATAGTTTATATCTTTTCGGCCAGAGCTCTTGCGGCGACATGTTTTTCAAACAACTTTTGCCTTACGATAAAATGTGATGAAAGAAAGCTTCTCCAACGTTCAACTTGACGTAGAAATGAAATAGAAAGTTTTTATGGTAACTCTTTGTAAATGTTTTTCTTATATTTCTTTTCTGCATCGTATATGTGATATCTCTGATATTAATAATTAGTTATAAATATAAACTTATAAATAATTCTACATTACATTAGTGTTCATAAAGTGGTTAAAATAGGAAGTGAAATGTAAAATTTCCTTTGTGTTTAAGTAACCAATTGTTATTAGTAATGTAAGGAAGTATATTAGTAATGTAAGAAAAGCAAGTTCTATTGTTTGCTATAAACACTAGCTAATAAGCTGTTTTTTTGGTTTAACCCGAAAACTTTGTGAACTTAAAGCTCTTTTACAACGTAGTTTTTTAACTTAACGGTAATGCCATTATTGCCACAACATAGTAACCTATACCGTACCTAAATCAAATTTCTAAATTAAATCTAACTGTAATTAAACACCAAATAACAAAAATGAAATTATTCATACCATTTCTCCAACTTAACCTATAGTTAACTATGGACTGCATGAACTACTTTTGATGAATCAGTCACTCTCTTATGTTTTTGCTTTGTCTTTGTTGCTAACCATTACAGCAAATTAGTCATACTATACGCAGTATTCTGAATATTTGACAGAATATAGTTAAGTTAAAATACTGGAAATGGATTCTTCATATCAAAAACAAAAAACGAAAACTTTGTCTTCCCTTGATGAAATCCATGAAGCAAGTGATGTCATATTCAATGAAGATCAAGTATCTCAAGTAACATCAAATAGTATTGAAAGTCAAAATGAAAGCCATTTAAAGAAGAAACCGTTTCAGTGTCTGATTTGCAACAAAAAAAGTGAATCAAAACAGGCATTGAATAAACATTTTCGATCACATTTCAAGGACGGCCTTTGCAAGTGTAAATTTTGTGATAAAGATATCACGATGACTAACTATAAGCTCCATGTTCGAATCCACACCGGGGAAAAACCATTCAAATGTGAGCAATGTGGAAAATCATTCACTCAATCATGTGGTTTAAAAATTCATTTGAAATGTCATTCTGAAGAGAAGCCATTTACTTGTCAAGTTTGTGAAAAATCATTTAAATTCAAACAAAGTTTAAAGATTCACATTGGCACTCACTCAAATGATAAAAAGCATCCCTGTGAGATTTGTGGAAAGCTGTTTAGTTCATCAGCTTCGGTGAAAAATCATATGAGAAGTCATATGCTTGTCCGTTTATACAAGTGTAAGCTTTGTGATAAAACGTTTAATGAACCAGCCCAAATCAAAACTCATATGTTCGTTCATTTTGGTGAAAAACCATATTCATGTGAAGTTTGTGACAAAAGATTTGCTGCAAGAAGTTCTAAGAAACGTCATATGAAAACTCACACAGGTGAACGACTCTATTCTTGTCAATTTTGCGAGAAGCGGTTCACCACTCGCCGCCATGTAACAATACATATTCGAACGCATACTGGCGAGCGTCCTTATAGTTGTCCGTATTGCGATTACAAGGCTGCTGTTGGCCATCAAATGAAAGCTCACATCAGAAAGCATACCGGCGAGCGTCCTTACAGTTGTCCGTATTGCGATTACAGGTCGGCTTATAGTAATAATATCAAATCTCACATCAGAACACACACGGGTGAGTATCTTTACAGCAGTTGTCCGTATTGCGATTACAAGTCGGCTTATAGTTGTCAAATGAAATCTCACATCAGAACACACACGGGTGAGCGACCTTATGTTTGTAAAACATGTGGTAAGTCTTTTGCGAAGTCGAATAATTTAAAACAGCATATGGGAAAGGAACATTTCGAACATCAAATGCACTCCTAAGAAAACTCCTTTTTGTCCTTTAAAGGAATTATTCAAGTCTTATAAGAATACTTGCTGTATGTTTGAATTGATGCGCGAGGTCAAAATGTTTGTTGTATATACCGTATTTACGTAGCTATATGTGGTACTAACTTGATTTTTGTATTGACGCTATATATATTTACCTTAAAATTTGGTGTCGGGGTAGTAGGGTGATTTCACCTAGCTAATTATGGAAACAAATCACTTTTCCATAAGCCTCGGCGTAGGTTTCGAATTTGACGACATGATTTTGACCCTGCCGTAAGAATCTTTAATTCTTCTGTTTTAGTAAGTAATTTATAAATATACACCGCTCGTTGTTTTATTGTGGTAATTGATGTGAAACTTTGTAAAGTTTGGAAAGCAAATATTCAATTAATGACGTAAAATACAGCTGTCTACAAATGTGTTTCAGCAAAGAATGTATCGAATGCATTGAAGGAATCTGTAGAACAAAATTTAAGTACTCGTAAAGATAAGTCCCTGACGCTAGTTGTATTAATTATGGTTGAAAATGGAAAAAATTTGACGCGCTGAAAAATGTGACGCCCATTATGCATATTGCCTAACATTTTATATATACAAAACTGTTTAAGTTTTAATCATGCAAGATCAGTTGTTGTGCTTACTTTTTGGTTAGATTTTGAAGTGAAGTGAAAAATACTTGAAGTAGAGATGCTGAATCGTTGCAGGTTTTGTGGACAACAAGAGATTCATTTAAAACTTATTCAGTATATATCGTCTATAACGTCATATCTCTCTGGTGTCGCAAAAATGTACGGTACACAGCAAGTACACTAAGAATAGAAACAGAAACTAACAAGCCTAAAACGGAGATGAGTTTTTAATCTCTCATGAAAATATAATCAACTGCATTGCACAATGTTCGTTGGTTTTGAGTGGGCCGTGAAAGCGGTAGAAAACGTACCTGGCAAAAGAAAATCTATAACACAAATATTATACAAATTGACAGCACTCCAAGAGAATATTTTGCAGTAATATGTACTATACGTTATTAGTTATTACTTGTTAGTAATGCAACGTCATTAATAGTATTACTTCCAAGTATAGATTAAACGTTGTGTATACACTATACTGCAGTAAAGAATTTCCAGTACTGTTTCCAACATTTTGTATAAATCTTAACGAAATCAAAAGCGGTACTCTGACCTCGAGCCAAACAATTTTTGATGGAAAGAAACGGAATTCTCACTTGCTAGCTTATGCATGCGTCTTAAGTTTTACTTACAATACTTTAACTTTACACCGAGACGATCTAGCGTAAAATGTAATCTAAATAGTACACGATGTACCTTTCCCTTCTATCTGTGGTTTAGTGACGTATTACTGGAAATGGGACTTAATAAACAAGTTGTTTTTTTAATCATTGTGAACGTGAGTTGCAGGTATAATCTCAAACAGGTCATACAAGACGACTTGCACAAATTGTCAAGATAACAGGTTGCAAATTCATCATAGAAGTGCATGAATGATATTTTCAACATGGTCCAAACATCGGATTAGTTTGTAAAATATTAAACAAAAGGGGCATATTTGAAATGTCCAAATAAACCGTTTCGCAGAAAAAGTTTCCTTGTCGTAATTTTTCCGTGCTTATTACTATATAGGGTCTAGACAGCATATTCAATCCTTGTCGGAAACAGCAAGGGACGTCAAATAAATTTTACCGGATCTTTTTGAGAGGAAATCTCACCTAAGAAAAAAACACCGGGTCATGCCGGCGAAATGGGGAATGGTAGGACGCAATTTTTAATGATCGAGTTTCAGTTGCCAGCTGTCATCATTAATTGCTTTGAAAATTCATGGAATATTACAATGGCTTATATTAAAATAAGTTGTGCTTCCTCATTGCTGTATTTATCGGCTAAAAAAGAAATCATGTTGACATCCAGTCATCGTGACGTAATGCAACTGAGACCTTCCATGTTTGGTTACAAATAAATCAGCTTTCTAGTCACGTGATCTTTCCTTTTGTTTCATCACTCTCGGTCACTTCCAGACGTCTCCGTTTTCGATACTTTATTTTGGGAGAAGTGAGTGATACTACACCACCTTGGCTTAATTACGTATTGATGGAAAGCTGATGGTCTTTCTGCGAATAACGTATGTTAGGCCAGAGGGACAGTAAAGCATTAATTTTACGCCTTGGCATGACCGGGCCGGGAATCGCATGCGAGACGAAAGGTCTGTCCAGTTGGCCACTGCACAGGCCACTCCAAGTATAGGCTACTATAAAAAATGGTGAAAACCTCTTACCACGATATACGGAACATGTGATGCACAAAGGTTGAAAATCGATTGAAGTCAGTAAGTTATACTGACTAATACCTGACGGTAGGTATCACTGACGAAGTAAGTACAAAAACTGCTTTTCACAGCAGTCAAATAATTGTGTGAAAAGCGGTTATTTTAGATGCAAAGTACCGTAAAATAACCCCACTGACTTTAAACCGCGACACCAGCCGTTCCAATGTCACCCTGCATTGCTGATGTTATAAATAAAATACAAACAGACCTTAATATATCGAAAGTAAAAGTGCACGGAGAACATTAAACCAACATGTTTGTCTCCGTCTGATTTATCGCAACTACATAGCCTGTGCGCAAAACTACGGTCAACGTTGCCGTAAACTGAAACAGTGCTCTTAATCACAAGCAGCTGTGAAACGACTAAACGCCTAACAGTGACCAAACGTTTAGTTAAGAAATGAGGTTGTATTTATCATAGAGTATAAACATACGAAGTTAAGTCACTCACTGTATCTTTATCATTCCAAGGGTCGTTATGTTTGCACAATACCAGGCATAGTGTGCCCATTCCAAATAATGGTGAAATCTCCGACGCCGATTTGTTAACTAAACACAAAAGTTCGTTTACTTAAAACATGTAACAATGAAATCTCTGAAATAAAAGAAGCTCTTGAAGATGGAAGAATAAAGTCTGAAGACGACATTTCAAAGTGATGATAGGGAATAAGTCAAAAATCAAAGGCTATTTGCTGTTGACATACATTGCCATCGAAAAAACAAGCAAAGTTGAAGCAATAAATACGTGATGAAAGTGGGGTGTAACGACCAAAAATTCTAAATATAAAAGTGAACATGCTGGGTCATGACAAGTAGCACGTCGCTCTACAGGTTTAAAAGCGCGATATCGTTCCAAAATAGTCACATGGGCTTTGTGTGAAACGTGAAAGAAGTGGCAAATGGTGTAAACATTTCATTTAAGTGACAAGAGCTTCTTATATTGTATCAATTTACAGCGTAGTGGTGAAATTTTGTAGACTACGTAGTGCTCAGATGAAATTTTTACAAATCATCATTTTATTCTTTGAGGTTGTATAGTGATAAACGTATCAAATAAAAAAAATCACCAATTCAATTTAGCTGGACTTTCTATGACACAGCATTTTATTGTTTGTTAATAACTCAAACTGATATTGTGTGGTTTACAGTACCAGTTAAAAATATTAGTCATAAAGCATCCCATAGTGACTTTAGTTTCGGGGGAAAAAACATGGTGAATAATAAAGTAAGCAAAAATTTAAGTGATTCAGCTGACCAGAACAACAATGACGTCAGCAGCAAATGGTGTGTAACGAATAACAATGCATAGAAACAGTCGAGGGGGGAATTGATCTTCTAAAAAACGAAAAATTATGTAAAGATTTTGAAAATTATTTCCCCACTAAGAATTTTCGGTGGAAATACTTTTCTTTTTATATATAAACTCGTAATAAAGTGTCATGCCGCATGACCAGTTTATGCGAAGAACAAACGTTGTGAGTGACTCCTTCATCAATAACAACGGTAGATAAACTTTTAACAGTAACATACGCAGAATTTTAACAGTAACAAATTGTTAAACTAATCTAATTTACCTAATAAAACCTTTTTACTAACTTTTTCTCTGCCTTTTATCATAGATAATTATAGATTTAAGTTCATTTGTAAGTTTGATTGGCTGTTTAAATCAGAGAGTAGACTGTTTTTAATTAGTTCTTTAAATACTTTTTAAAGATTAGAAGCCCGGTAGAGTTTCTAGTACCGTATAAATTAGAGGAAACATAATATTATAACGCCTGAAATCAATATTTATATGCAGTACAATATACAGTGCGTAGTGTGAAAGCAGCAATACATAGTGAATAGCGTGTTTATTGAGCAGTCAGCCAACAGTAATCGTAAAGTACTGTTGGAGTATGAACTTATGTGCTATGGAATGCCAAACTTTATGCCAAGCTAGCTGTTATTTACATTTTACATTTTACACCAATAGGGACTATCTTTATCGGGGAAATAAAAAGGGAATTTCCCTTGATCCGGTGGTATGTCAGCAGCATTTGTACACACTTCGTTAGTTAATCCGGTTTGAGTCTGATGCCGTTAAAGAATATTCCTGTTATTTCTAGAACATTGGCCATTTTTCGATTGCAACAAACTTATTTACAATGCAGCTTTATTTTGATTTTTCTTGTTCAACCGATAGTCTCAAGATAGTCTTTAGACTTTTATACACAACAACATGACGATCATCCGTTCCAAATACAGTGTTAAAGACAGTGATGCAAGTGAGTGAAGTCAGTATAAGTTAGCAAGCTCGATTATGTAAAGTTATGAAGAAACTGGAGGATAGAACGGAGATTTAATCTAGATTTAATCTAGATTTAATAATTATTGCACACAAAAGTGAAAAGCATTTGCTACTATGTGTGTTACGTTGTTTTATCCTGCAAGGTCGCACCTTTACCATGGTAGTACACGTACGATCACTCGACTGCACTAGGAAACTATAGTTTCGACTTACAGTATGTTTCAGCCAATATCCGGTTGTCGTTATTTCAGCAGATTATAAACGTACTTTACGCCGCCATGCAAATATTGCTTACACATAGTTTAAAAGCAACGCAAAAATCTCAGCGTTTTTTGTCCTATTTCGTTTACCACTAAACGTTTGGGGCGTTAAAACAAACTTTCGGTCTGTGAACTTACGCGTAAGTTCTTTATATGCGCAAATGATTGACTTGTACATGTAATGAACTTATGCATTTGAACTTACAATCATTCAATTGTGAATGAATGATTGAATAATAAGCAAGCGTTTAAATTTTCCGTAAATTAATAGATGCTTATTTAATCCTTTCGTCGCCTGCTATGTCTGCATTTGGATGAAGACTTTTTTGCTTTCACATTTGTATTGGTGAAACAAAACGATCTGTTCAAACAATTATACTAACCTGTTAAAAAGGATGGGTAAAATCAAGCGGAATAATCTGCAAATATTGACACTAAAATGTATTCCAGTCCCAAAAGTGCTTTCATGAATAAAAATTTTGAGCTAAAACAATAAGCGAGTATAGAAACCAGTACTAGCGCAAGATTGTCTACTGCGTATAGAACACGTCCGAATTTGAAACGGTTTCTTATTTTAATTTTAGAGATATTATTTACGTGCTATATGCTATTGTTCGATAGTATTCGATGCTCTGTTTGCTATAAAAATGCATATTCAATTAAGATATTCAGTTATTCACCGACATATTTTATATTTAGTTGCTTGTAGGCTTACTTTTGGTGTTTGTTAGACAAGCCAGCCTGTGAGGTACAGATAGGTTTGTGTGAAAAAAACTAGGTCTTATTATTAGTTGGTAATTTAGTTAGTTAGTAATTATTATTGGTTATTAGTTCGAATTTCAATTTCATTTTCGTAATTTAGGATGTAAGGTTTTTAGAAAATGTTATGTAATTCTCTCCAACCCGCCTTTTATTTCAAAGGTTGGGATCATATCGTTGATGCTGTTTTGTCGAAAAGCTCAAATGTCAACACCCGGAGGACATCAACCTGGTATTGAAATCTTTATAAGCGTTCTACGTTTTTGTGATACAAAACGTTTTTTTTTAATTTGTTCAGTCATTTTAAGGATTAATATTTTCATTTGCCATTCTTTTAAACTTTTCGATAATAAATCTTGTGTACTGTTAATAATATTTAACTTGATATTCATATTGTTGTATTAGTTTATTGATATATCTTGTCTAATAACTTTAACTTAGTTATTTTCACCTTAAAAAAAACGAAAAAACATTTAAATCTTTCATTTTGCAAAGATCTTACGTGATAAAGCAGCAGCAGTAAAATTAAGTAAAACTCTTAAAAACCGATTCATCAACAATTATATAATTAATCATTTATTGACATCACGCACCAAGAAATAAAGTTGTTTATTAACAAAATTTTAAAAATATTTCTTAGAATGGGACGTACAGTTTCGTTTAGATACTTTCACAAACGCATTGGAAGGAATTAACGGTGAAGAACTAGCCAGAAACGGATATTTTTACAAGAGCCCTTCTCGACAAATACAGTGTGTCAGGTAGTTCAATACACATGTTATGATCAGTGAACTGCATACAGTATATGTGGTAGATTATAATTGTCAAGTATGGCCGGTAAAATAAATAGTTATTTATAGGCAAAGCGAATCGGCTTAATCTATATACAACTATCTTTATCGAAAATTATTTCTTTGTAAATCGACCAAATATTTAACCACCGGTTTAATGCAGGATTTTTTGTTTGTTGCTTAATAAACCTACCTGAGGTGAATAAATTTTGGAGTTGTTTTATGTATGAAATAATACAAATTATAAATAAAGTACCCTGAAAAATACAAAAGGTTATACATGCTGTCATAGGCGCCGAAGTTTACAAAATGTAGGGCGGAAAATTTAATGGGTTCATATGTTTAGGAATTCCCCGTGTCAAGGATTGTTGTAAAAACACAAAATAAGATAAAATACAGTAAACTTCTAATCAACGTTATTTGCGACAACAGCCATGCTACAACTTTTTGCTTTTTATAAAAATTCTAGACTTGTTGGTTATGCTAACCTAACACTTACAGCTCAATTGTATTTATCGTCCGTGATTTTCTGCACCTCTTCTAGTTTTGCTCTCTCTATTCTCTTTAAACTCTTCGCATGCGTCTTCCCAAGGTTATTTTTGGTCATTATGTTTGTCTGTACAAACGTAACACCAGAGATGGGAAAACACTTCCAACAAAAGCATATCAGTCGAATCCGGTTAATTGCATAGTGAATTTGCCAAGCCTTTTTATGCGATTAAACGAATTATGCCTTTATGCAATAGTGCAAATTCCACTTATTTTCTTACTTGACGTGTGACGCTGGTCACGTGTAAAGAGTTAAAGACGTCAACACGCAAAACACTAACGCTTATTGTGTATAGCGATCATTCATTCATTCAAGCACGCAAAAGATGAAAACATGCTTTCTTGCATTTGTGTTTTTAAGCGCACAAATGTGGCCATGTCCGCCCCTTCAAACTGTAGTCGTTGGCGAATTGTATGAAGTACATGCAGAACTTCTTTATTTTTTGGTGTTGTCATAACGATTGCGTCAGCAGAGCTTTCTTTATTGTTGTCATCTTTTTCAACTTGTTTGTTTCGTAAAACTTCTTCACATATTACGGCATCATCTTAACGCAACGCTTAAATGAAACTAAAACAGTGTGAATGTTAATGTGAGCGTATTGACAGCCACCTGTTAATGCTTAAATTGAGTATCGTTGGTTTCATTGTTTTGTAACAAAGCGCAGTACAAGTCACAAAGCTTACGCATTGCGTGTGCGCTCCCAGTGCGCGTTGTTTTCAATTTTATCTTTTAAAAACTTTTGAATAATCGAATAAATTATCTTCATTTTTATTCAATTAAGCGGATTATGCAATAAACCGTTATGCGATCAACCGAAGTATTGTCTTTACAAATGATAGACTACGCCTACGGTTTGGGACTTGCGCCCTTTATGCGATAAAACGAATTACAGTATGTGATTATCCAGAATGCAATTAACCGGATTTGACTGTATAACCTTTTGAACATAAAATCGCTATTATTTGTTAGAAAAATCCAGGGCGGAAAAATCCACCCTGTCCACCCAAGTTCGGCGCCCGTGCATGCTGTTAATGATTAGCTTTTATGACCTTCACCGATCGCTACATCAGTGTTGCACAACATATTAACAATTCTTTTGATGCTATATCATAAATCTTCTATATGTACTTTATACAGCGTATCAAAGTTAACGAACTTTTAAAAGTATAAACTAAAATTTGTTTCCCACGATAGTGCCAAAGCATGTAGAAATGTTTCTTGGACATAAGTTTCTTGAAATATAACCTAACCATTGACATTCATTATTTCGTATCGTTAAATGTTTATTTAAAATGCGTCTAAAAACAAGTTTTCGAAAAAATACAGCCAAAGTTTGATTTGCTTTGATCGACGTGGCTGCTCGAAGAATGGTGTTGCCACTTAAACATTGTTTAATTAAATTTAATTGCAAAGTTTATCTACATACAGTTGCCGAACTGAGCATGCTTATCTCGGGCGTGAATACGACTATCACAACTATCCACACAATCCGTCTTGTCCATTTGGTGATGATTTGGAGACCCATTCAACCACAAACGAAAGACAGGAAGCAACAAATTCCCGGAGCACGAGGCCCCACTCAACCCCAGTCACCAGAGATAGACAACGGACCAGGACACCGAGAGGAAACTCTCAGGTACAAATGTATTTCATGTTTTTACAAGCTGTTGTGAGATGGCGTAAGATTTAGGACTCATAAGATGACGTCATCGATGACTATCACTCATCGACTTCAATAAAACAATGAATCACATCCAGTTCGTTTTACCGTTGAACAATCAGACATGTTCCACGTTAACAATTTTCCAAAGCTTTGCTTGTCAGTGTAATATGTTTTATTGCGTATATAATTGCTTGGTTGCCGTTTTCATCGCAAAGTTATACAATACCTGCTCGTTAATTTATAGGTTATTTGCTTGGTGTCATGTGGGTCGCCAAATCGTATTTTTAACTCAGTTGCATTACCAATTTGTTACGTAACTGTTACTTTTCTTTACAAACGCCATGTTGGTAATTAAAAGATCATGATTCGTCAGCTAACAAAAATAACAATGGTGCCCTTAGTAAAGACTGTAATGGACATCATATTTTATTGTTGCATCACAATTGTACTCCAGTGGTGTATAAGCTTTTCTGCTTACGTTTTAATACCAGACCCCATTACGTAAGGATTAATGCATGGAGAATATCTATGCACTGTTTTACGGTACGTATCAGACCTTTTATGGAGCTGTTCGGTAAATTGTGTTAAATCAGTGTAGTTCATTGAATGGCCATGTTTGGTAGAGAACGAAGCTAGCCAAATCTTGCGCCCAGGTCTCCCAAGCTATATTTGAATGTTGCCGTTAATTTAGATTTACTTACCTGTCTTTGTCTGCCCACGCTCGCAATACTCCTTTAATAGAGTGAGAAACAACACATTCTATGCTGTTTTAGGCTTCAGTAAACGAAGTACTTTTCCCTTGTGACTGTCCTGCATATCCGGATAAAAGAAGAATTACCAGCCGTTTGCTAACCTTTGTCACTTGGGAGCGAGGTACAACAAGATGTACCCCGAGAGAAATTGCTGATGCTGGGTTTTTCTACAAAGGTACGAAGCAAATTGCTGAATTTATTAAGTATTAGAACATTTAGAAATGAGTCTTTTCGCAAAACGTAAATTAACCAACATTTCGTGGTAAAAATGCAAGATAGCTTATAACGTTCTGTCATCAACTGCAAAGTAGCCAATTCGGCAATTGCTTTTGATTCAGTGTTACCATATTTCTACTGTTGGACCACAATTCTGTACTTTATGTGCATGCCATTCGTCGTCATGTTATATGTTATATCTCTCCAATTTTTGTGAAACATTGTATTATGCATCACTTGGTAGGTCATGGTGACGCCACCACTTGTTGGAACTGTGGAATAAATTTGGAAAACTGGAATTACGAAGAAGACCCTTATTATGAGCATGCAAAGTGGCAACCAAAGTAATAAAGTTATACTTTTTATTAATTGAAATATATGGTAATCTAGTAGCTTATACCAGGGTTACCATCAGTCTCAACTCAAAAATAAGGACGACTAGAAAATGAACGAGGAATACCACCTTAAACAGTGTATAACAAGAGAAAGCAACCAACGTTCCTAAAAAAAAAAAAAAAAAAAAACAAGACACTATCTGCATGCCCAAAATGCCCAAAAAAAGGACAAAAGTGCCCACCTCCGCCCTAAAAATAAGGACAAGGACTTAGAAAAAAGGACAAACATATTTTCTAAGACACGGACCTTTAAAATAAGGACAAATCTTAGAAATAAGGACGGTATGGCAACCCTGCTTATACGTATAGACAATGATTTAAAGTGTTTAAACAAGCATTCATACAGCTAAAGATCAGTTCGACGATCCGTTACAAGATTAGTAATTTTCCAATAATTAATAAGTAATCGTCACTTTTGTTTTGTAGCTGTGAATACATTCTCCAAAAGAGAGGAATACAATTTGTACAGCAAGTACTCCGAGAGAATCCAAACCTTCCACATCCAGTAGTTAGGCGGGAGGGAGAAATAACGAATTTCTCTTCTACTAACAACAATACTCCTAGCGTATCCCTTTCTACCTCGGCTTCTGAGAGAGAAAACGAGGACTTCGTTCCTTGTAATCCGCCCTCTGGTGTTTGTATCATTCCAGAACCGAATTGGGAACGACGCGATATTAATATTCCAGGAGTTGGAATAGAGACAATTTATAGAGCACCGGGTATAGAAATAGTAAATGGACCGACTAATCAAAGAACAATACAACGAACTGTTCATAGAAGGGATTCTAGGAGTAGTCTTGTTCTAAATAACAGAGTTAGGCAAGCGATGCAGTCGTCCCTAACTTCGCAAGCGCAAGCAATGGGATTTAGCAGAGAAACCATTGAAAGAGTATTGCTAAGGTAACCGCAGCTGTATGTTAATATGTCGATATTAATGTTGTTTGGTAAAGCTTCTGTTTGAGCCCTATGAAGTAACATTCCGTTTAACGATTGCTGTATGTAACAAAACGTTGGTCACCCTTCACAGAAGGTTACGAAATGCCGGTGAAGTTTACGCTTCTAGTCAGGCATTGATCGAAGATTTGCTTTTGGAGTCAGAACCTTCTAGAAACGAAAGAGGAGAAACTTCTACTCCACGGCATCCAGCTCCTCCGCTAAGACAAGTCGAGTCCGGTCCAGAAAATCTATTATCTGGTGAGTTTCTACTAATCTGTCTTTCTATTTTGGTACACTGTAGTGACCATATACTCCATGGTGGATCCTTTGAGATCATCTTTTAGTTTTTGCTAACACTTGTACAATGAGCGTTAGCACTTGTGGTGAACTGTAAACCTTGTTTTACATTGCTTTGAATTAACGCTAGTGTTTATGTGTCATTTAAAGGATTGAACGAACCAGGGGAAAATACCACTTCGATGTGCTGCGTGTGCGGGGGTGCTCGAAGTGAAATGGTTTTTATCCCATGTGGGCACCTGATTGTGTGCCCTTCCTGCGCATCGTGGTTAGATAGATGTCCATCATGTGACCAGCCAGTGGAAAGGTCCATCAGAGTCAGAACTGATTGAGTTTGCCGCATACGTCAACAGTACTATTTTGAATAAAAAAGATGAACATCTTGGGTGAACAATATGGCTATGGGCTTTGTAGAGAAGACAGAGGGTATCCAAACTTGTAGACTCACCTGGTACGTCTAAAGCGATGCACTTGAAGATAAGTTTGAAAACTAACTTGAAGATCTCGAGAAACTATAAAGGAAGGGAAATTCCCAATAAGTTCTGCGTTTTTCTTTCAAAATGTTTTCAACCGTAAACAATTATTATTGACTTAAACGGACCAAAGCATCTTATTGCTTTATACATTTGACAAAACTTCATAAAAGTTTCAACACCTACCTGCATTTTATTTTTTCAGACACGCTTTATATAAAGCAAAAATATCCTCAATTAAAACAAAACTTCAGAAGTACAAATCTGCAGCAGAAAACAATTCGTGTCAGAAACATTTACCGTACGATGTATCATTTTTGCAAAACTTTATTTTAACTGTGACAGACTTTTGATCAGTTTGCCACAGCTATGAAGTCATGTGACATTGTTAATTAATTTAGAATAGCTTTGTGATTGCTTCTCGGCAAACTTTGCATAAACTAGCCTGCATTATGTATAGCAGATTAACTTCACTAAATTACAAAAGATTTACAAAAAAGAGTTTCCTGCTTTAACTTTGTATAAGCAAATTTTCAAAACCTGTGAATGCTACATAAAATATTTGATGTCACATTTTCTTTGAAATGAGAGTATACCTCATGAACGCTTTAAATTATGTTCTTATTTTTTGTATTGTAACTGCTTGATGGCTTGCCATATATATTGTGAACCATTTAATGTAATATGAAAAGTATTTTAGCAAAAAGTTTGTAAAAGTGGCATTGGAAATTCGATTTGTTTGTGTTTTAAAATGACCATTTCGGTTTTGTGTGGTTAAAGTTTTCCTTTGGTTTATATCATAAACCTCAAGTGCTATTGCTGGTGATGTATTAATTTTTATTAGCCTTAAACTCCAAAATTTTGAAAAGTTCCTTTGTCAAGCAGATTTAAAATTTTCAAAGCAAATCTTTTCTGAATAATTTTTTTTTAATAAAATTTATTAACTGACCTTTTCTGCAATACTATGCATAGTTGTTATTATAGTTGTTTACGTTTTCTGTATTGGTTGTATCTTTTTATGCATATATGAATACTTTTTTGAAAACTTACAGTAAATTGGTATATTCAAGCATTTCTTTAACGTTTATCTGCATGCATGTTTGCTTTGAAACAGTGACAGAGTTGCATAAAGTTTGTAAATATTTCCTTGACTAACGAAAACGTGGTTATTACAAGAAGTATAAATGTATTTAAAGAACGAGTAATAGATTTTTATGAAACCATTTCGTAACATTATACTCATACCTTTTGAGTTGAAAGTTTAAACATTTCTTGTTTTAAATGTCTATTGTTACCGTTTTTCGTATTTAAGTGATAACTGATGATTAAGATATTTTTATATGTATTGTTTTTAATTATTGTTTAACATTTTCGGATTAAATTTTGACCTGTTACGAAACGTGCAAAGTTAAGTTGTCATCGTATAGCTCAAGTTTATATACATAAGTTTTGTTAAACGAACTTCTTATTTTTTTATGCAGTGTATATGGTTAATAAATGTATTAGTGTATTATAAAAGTGTGTCTGTCCGTTAAACTTTTTGAGATTTTATTTTGAATGTATCATTTTTCAAAACTTCTAGGGATGTTGAAACAAATGAACGAAAACCAACCAATAGTAAACCTGCTACAACAAAATACGCTTTGGTTTATTAATTATTAGCAAGATGTAGTTTGATTTCTGCCTACTATCTTATTGTAGCAAACAAATTAAATGGTGTCTTCGGTTTGTCACTGCCTGCAAATGCTTATCTAACCTATTGCGAATTGATAAAGGGTCAAGGTACGCCAAGGCCGTGTTCCGAATTAACTGACAACCGTATGGGTACAATAAAATGAAACTACGGAAAGACGTTTTTCCTACTGAAACCTACGTAGCAAAATAGTTGCTTCTCTGGGGTTTTTCTCAAAAGACAAGAGCTTCATAGCTCATAATACATCACCAACAGCACAAAAGTTCTCAAAATGCTGAAAAACTTGAAAAATAATAGTAGTAAATGTACAATTAATCGTTGCTATTGCATATTGGTTCTCTTCACGTTACACGGCATTTCCTCACAGATATAGTTGGCAAACAGAATGCTGTTTTTTTGTTCGCCAGATGTGGAAAGACAAGGAAACCAAACGCGATACCTATAAAACATCTTGTTATCTTTCTATATGGTCATATCATGATATAATTAGAGCATCAGATACTTTAATGTTTCTAAACAAAGAAACAGAAAGGTTTTAATCAGGGAGCCAATACACATTTGACAAGTTAAGTAAGTATATGGAGAAACCCCTTTTAAAATTCATAATCAACTGAAATCCAAAACAACAGAGTGTAAGATGCCTCAAGGTCGTGAAGTCTATTGACTTGTAACGACTCACTTGGGCCAATTTACCTTTGACAATTGGTTTAATCAATGTCTAGTGGAACACAACAGTATAGGCTAGTCTACTTTTGTCTCTAATATTATTAACGGAATACTTGCAGACGTGATCGAAGTTTCCAAGTTTAAGACAAAATTATAATTTAATTTTAATACTAGCCTAGTTAGTTAATCTTTTAGTTTTTATTTTTTTAGTTGATAATAACGGGTAGTTATTTTTCGATTTTGAACATTTTTAACGTTATATTATAGTTTTATCGTGCTTGGAATAACGTTATATTTTATACTTCATACTGAACGCAAAAGATTTATAATAAAGGTTTTAATATATTGAATTTTTCCTAACCAAGTTTTATTAACAAAAAAAACATGTACAGATAGCTAAAAAATTACAGAAAAAAAGCAAAAATTTACGTTTGTACAATGAAACAATGCAACTGTGCCTTTATAACGATTTTACACAGGACCAACAAACACACGGACTATTGTACATAGAAGAACACTATCCAGCAGCAGTTTTAAATCTTCGCTTCGCATATCTTCTTGTTAGATGTGGTACTGACGGGGGGGACCACGTGAAAGTGCTTGTCTCCCCCCCGCTGTCTTCTTGTCTCCTTATTAATACTCAAAATTTTTAAGTAAAATCATAAAAAGTGAAATTTCATCAAAAGTAAGGACACTTCCAGAAAAATATTTGTATTTTTTTGATTAGTTCTGAGTTGCAAAACACAATAAATAAAAATTTTATGCAACTAAAACTTTCGCAAAATTTTGATACATGGTGATAAATTAATACAGTATTTGCAAATCTATACCTTATAGCTAATATATGAGGAATAGGCAAACTACTGCCCGTGGGCCACATCCGGTTCGTCAAAGGATATTATAGGGGACGGGCCCGCGTAGAGGTTCTGTAGGAAGCATGATAAAACGCGTGATATGTATTTTGGTAACTATCAAAAATTGAACTAGTCTACTCAAAACAACACTGCTAAAAATGAATCTAGTTGAAGGATGTTGTGTTATAATTAACAACTATGACGTCGTATTTCTTTCTACTTGATATCGGCAAATACCTGTATATGTTTGACTCATAGTTTATTTCGTTGTTCAATAGTCAGATATTCTGATAACTTTAAACAAAACAAAATGAATCTCAGATGTAAACATTTATTTTGATAGGGTGATAAATTACTGCTTTTGTAAGTCCTGTTATACTTTTTAATTTCTGTGAACTTGAGCATTTTTACCGCGGAATACAACGTAGAAAAAGGACTGCGTAAAACGTCAACATTCTGCAAAAATTTAACCATTAACAAACACCAAGAAATGAAATTCTTCAATGCTGATCGAAAATAGCATGAGTATAAGAACAAAAATAGTCAGTCTGTTGTCAGGGTGTTAGTCACATCTAAATTTCATTGCGGTGGTTTTTGGAGGCGGAGAGCCGTACCAGGAAATGAGTCCATCTTCACCATAACGTCCGTTGAGAATGGAACTCCAACATGCTTTATACCACCAACCCCCAGCCTCCCCCCCATTTTCGGACGCACAGTTACTGCTGAAAATGCATTTTGGACCATCATAGTTCAACACTCTTAGGCAAACCTCTCCTTCTAAACTTATTGACTTGGGACAAACTTGCCAAATAAATTTAACTGAATTGGTTAAGTTTACCCCCAGCTATCGTTATCCCTGTCCAACGTAGTGAATGGTTGATTGTTATGTGAGTTGAGACGATCGGTTGCGTTTCCAATGTAACCGCTGGCATGGAGTCGAAAAAGATCAGCTTCGCTTTCCACGTAAAAAGAGCTAAAAAACAAGTAATTATAGGCTATACATAATTTCATGTAAATTTATATCCTATCAAAAAGCATTACAAAAAATTTGGGTTCATTTGAACTGTGATGATACGGAAAAGCAAAGTAGCAATACACAAAATATCGCCAAGACAACGTTCACGCATGTTTTTAGGAAATTGGATAAAAAGAAGACTATGCAGGGTTAACTATGCTGTATACGTATACTTCGCAACAGAAAATTATTAATAAAACATCGCACATAAATTGTATTCTTCATCGCTGCTGGTTTAGATTCATCTGATGAAGAGATTTTTAATTCATGTATGATATGTTTAAGCGTTCCAGAAGGCTAACACCTGATGTTTTACCGAAGTAAACCCCTATCTTTTCTTCGTGTGGCCGATCCTGCTCACAGTTACCGCAAAGCGTGGTGTAAAATTGCATTGTTTGCTGTAAAATCGTGAAACTTGGTGACTCTTCCTAAAAGATGTTCAGCTACCTGTCCATGTTTGTTTTATAAAATTTCACATTGTAATTCTTGAGATATTGACATATTTTCATAACGTTTTGCTCTCTGCTGCCTCCATGAGCGCATTAAAGTGTATCGTATTCGTTTAATTATTCATGCACAACTAACTCGATGACAGAACAACCACAATTTTGTGCCATTACTAGTACCACTTGGAAACTGCCAGTGGTAAATTTTTCTCTTTATCCATTGCGAAGTTCAGATGAATTACAATGCCCGAAGCAAATATTATAAGTAGGGCAACCAAAAGTCAATATGGTCAATTTTTTTTACCTGCTCAGAATGCTACGAAACAAGCACAAAACAAGTTTCAGCTTTGTACGACGTGTGGTATAGAAGTTATTAGGTCAGATAAAGTCAAAATGTTACGTTAGGTCAAAATACGGTCAAATTGTTTCGTTAGGTCTTTTTTTTAGGTCAAAATCTATTAAACTTGTAATTTTGTAACCAGTTTGTAATATTATTCTTCCGTTTTTCTCTTTTCTTGTACCGCAAACAATTCCAGTCCCGCAAATTTTACTTGGAACCAAAGCCACAAAGAGAGGGAAGGCTTTTCAGCGCGTTTGGTGACGTCACGATGTGACGGCATTGCGTTTGAAACTGCAAGTTGTCAATCTTAATGCGCAAAAACGAAAAAAAAAGTCAACACTAGAAAAGCATTTTGTCATTTTTAAACGCAGCTTTAGACTAGAAGTTGCTGTAGACAGTGTAGAGACTATCAGTATAGCGTTTTTCAAAATGAGGTCAAAATTTAAACGTTTTAGGGCAAAATAAGGTCAAAATGTAAACTTTTTAGGTCAAAATAAGGTCAAAATGCAACCTTTTTAGGTCAAAATGAGGTCAAAATTTGCAAATTTTAAGGTCAAAATTTAAAATTTTTAGGTCAAAAAACTGGTTGCCCTAATTATAAGTGTATAAGAAAGTCGAGTTACTAACTTATACCATTAAAATTACACGGTAGAGCTCGAAAACATTACATGAAATTACTTGAACTAAAACATTGGTTGCTTGCACAATAATTTTTCTTATTAACTTGAAAAGTAGGCTAAATAAAATTTGCTGTTTGCTTGGAGTAACTTACCGTTGGTTCGGTCACAAATTAATGCAAGTGTCAATAACAATTGTGCAAATTTTAGTACATATTTTGTGCATCATGATGTTAACTTAATATGCCTACTGTTAGGCTTTCAGGTGCGGATTTTGATGCGTTAACATGTTTTTGTACAAGTGCTTTCCTAATGTCTTCGACATAACATTTTTCTTTTGGTATGGATGTGTTTTCTTCTCGCGGTCAGCTGGTTTTCCAGGCAATTAAACACAGCGGGAGCCCGGCGTAACAAAGAAAAACTTCTAGAAATGTATCATTTGTAGATATTCCTAATTTAAACTAAATGCATTTTCTTTAGATTTACAATTATACAGGAAGCCAGATACTTTTGCTACTAACTTGTACAAATCCGGTCAGTTTACGACCTATATAGTTTTCGAGTAAATAACGATTGAAAATTCGTGTGCAGTGTCGGCCACATAAAACAATATCCATATATCGCTCACCCGGATTATATAGGCTAACGTAAATCGCTAAGACAATGTTGGTTTAGAAGCCGTGCAATTTGTAACCGGGAAACCAATAAACACTCCCTTACTTTTACTTACGTTTTAAGCAATCTATAAATTTTGACATTTTCCATTAGCTTAATTAGCACATTATGATGACTATAGAGTTCGACTATTTTAAACAACAGTAACAAGCTATTAAATAAAGTTAAACATCAACTTGCCAAACTTTTTTGATATCAATTGTGATGGTTTTTTAATTTTTTGTTTACTTAGGCCGCAAAGTTAAGGTAGGGATCAAAATCGAGCAACAACATTTTTCCTATAACAATTGTTTGCACTCGAATATGTATAAGCGTTTTATCTTATGTTTTTTGTTACCAAAATTGATTTCTTTCTTAGAAGCACCGGATGGTGCCGCTTCTGCTCATTAACACTAAGCCCTCTAATTACTTCTCTCTCTTAAGGTAACAAGATATCACCTGTACTGTGCCCAGGAATAAGTGTCATCAAAGGCTTGGATTTCGATCCTCAAATCGCATTTTCCGCTTCGAGTCAGTCTGTGAACAGTTTCGAGACCTGAAATTTAAACTATACTGAAGCACTCATCGCCCAAAATCTTAAATGAAATGCTGGACAATAGCTCTCAATTTTCCGGTTTATAACTTATACGTTTTTATTCTTGTTTTAATTTTGTTGTTTGTTGACTTACATTACATCTTCTGACTGCATAGTTTTTACTTTCTTCTTTTATTAAATTTGTTTCATAAAAAAAAGTTACAATAAAGCAGTCTTTCTGTGAACGAAGCATTTCAGCTTCACTTCACGACGCCTGTGCTTAAATAATAGCTAATGTATAACAACCGAGGATGCCCACAAAGCCTCTATGGTTTATGAAAGCTTAAAATAGAATAATAATAACAAATGGCTACCAAGCCAGAATTCCCCATCGGTTTCTCCAAACCCTAGTTTGTATTCATTCCAAGTTCTCTGGAAATTGACGCTCCCGTCAAGTCTTTTTTGAAATACCTGGTAAATTAGTTTAATATTTTTACTACTTCAATGCAAAATAGCATTGAAAATTGTATAGGGAGTAACTAAAAATTTGGCTTAAACATGGCAAAAAAGGAAATTAAAAATAAAAGTTTTTCAAGGTACTTTTTGTTTTACTTTACAGTTAATCTCCAGATTAATTTAGATTTTAAACGTAAAATTTTCTTCGGAATTACCACATCAATTTTTACTCACAGTCCATCGATCTTCACAAAAAACTTTTAACCCATTGCGAAGAAATTGATTTCCATCCAAAAGCGAGTTGGTGCACGAGTCCGGCCGAACAAAATCCTCCAAACCTAGAAGAAGAAATTGAGAAAGTATGAGCTGTTGATCTGAAATCATGTTGCGAAAATGTTTTATATTAAGTATATATATATCGTTTATAGAACTTAAAAATAACAACAGCTCTCAGTAAGTTGAATTTGCAGTGTTTTTGATATTAAACTGTGTTCCACTGACAGATCTTTGATTACAAAGTGTTAGATCACAGGATCACCTGTCAGTCTCCTGATGATGTCATTGCCGAGTGATCCGAGAGCGCAAGATTCTCCTTGATTACCTTTATCACCGACTCCTCCACGATCTCCCTTTGATCCTTTTCTTCCTTCTCTTCCGGATTTTCCAGGGAATCCTACCTCACCTTTGTCACCTCTTTGTCTTGAAAAACTATTGATGTCATCATCGCAAACAGTGCTGGTCACTTGTCGGCATTGTTGACAATACGTCATGGTAACGTAGTAGACTGTCAGCAACACAAAATAAACCACTGTCTTCATTTGTGCTTAGTTACAGTACTAATATCAGATATGAAGTCAGTTTATCTCTGATAACGTTTCATGTTGATTTAGAGGGTAAGCGCTCCGCTTTATATAGCAGTTGTTCAAAAAACTTGAAACCAATTACCTAACCACTGACAGACACCAGTAAAAAGAACTTGTTTTGTGTAAATTAAACTGACGTGCTTATCTGGGCCAGGAGTATAATTATCGTTGAGACTACGCACTTATTTCTATGACAACGTAGATTTTCATGCTTAAGCTGTTGGTATTGCGTCATCGTAAGATAAATACCACAGTGCAGGAAGAAAGGCAGAAATTTACGTCAAACTTGAGCCATATGCGGTACACTTTGTGTCAAGTTGCAACGAGGCACAACTTTAAAAACATGTTTTTTAATATAATCTATTCGTCATTGTTGTCTGGTCATAATTGATCATCAGATTCCAAACTTCTTATCTTCTCATTATGTTCAGATTTATTTCCCGTTTTGGCAACAGAAATATTCTCAAAGATGATTGCCACTAAACACGTCAGAGATTGTAACTACGATGTTCATGAGGATTAGGAGTAATTCTACACAAGATGTTTTAGCATGACGTCATCGCAATATATAATGTTAAAGGAATATCAAACCCATTTCATTTGTGTCATACCATTGATTGTCATACCAGTTATGTTGGCATCTGATCAATGTTTCTGAGGTAAGCTGAACAGTTTTTTATCACTTAATTTTCGTTTATTGATATATCGCCTTCTGTATGGCGGTTTGAAACAACACCAGACAATTAGATATTCGCTTTTAAAACAGGTCATAGCCTGCCCGAATTCTGTCTTTATTCTAGAAATGAATTCTATGCAAAAACATACACATTTTTACGCAACCCGTTGATTGAAAGTGTGGGTGGTTGGAATTTTAAACGAACGCGCCTACACAGCCCGCAGTATCGTTGTACAAGTGCTTTGAGCCTAATCAAAGTACACAAAAAGGTTGCGCTTTCGGCTGAGAAATATATTTGCTGTCCAAATCACGTTTAAAAGTTTCTAATCACGGTACAGTCTTTTGCTAGTCGGTTCAGGAGAAAGAACGAGTTTTCTATAATCTGTTGAGTTCAAAAAAGCAACAATGCGTGAAATAGTTCATTTCCAAGCAGGCCAATGTGGCAACCAAATCGGCGCTAAGGTTAGCTGCTTGTCTTTATATGTTGTTATATGGTTTGATGTTAACTGTGAGCACATTTTCAATATGACCAGGCCATTTTTTATTTCATGCAAAGCTAAAATGTGAAGAAATATTGTCCGTCTTTCTTAGTAGTTTTGATGTTATCAGATAACCAGTAGACATTCGCTTGTTCTTCGTTACGCTAAAAAATCTTTTGAGAACACTTGATTGACGAAATGGCATTAGAAATTTCCTTGAACATCTGTTGTGTATCGGTATTTTTAGTTTTGGGAAGTCATCTCAGACGAACACGGTATCGACCCGACTGGCACCTACCGCGGTGACAGCGATCTTCAGCTTGAACGAATTAACGTTTATTACAACGAAGCTACTGGTAAGTTTTGTACATTTACTTGTAACAGTTCCTTTCATCGTTACGCACAACGTTGACCAGTTTTGATTAGGAGGTAAATATGTGCCCCGCTCCATCCTCGTCGATCTTGAGCCTGGTACCATGGACTCGGTGCGATCTGGGCCTTTCGGCCAGCTCTTCCGACCGGACAACTTTGTTTTCGGCCAAAGTGGTGCTGGAAATAACTGGGCAAAGGGTCACTACACTGAGGGTGCAGAACTCGTAGACTCGGTGCTGGATGTCATGCGAAAGGAGGCTGAGAGCTGCGACTGTCTTCAGGGCTTCCAGCTTACACATTCCCTTGGTGGAGGTACCGGATCTGGAATGGGAACTTTGCTTATTAGTAAAATTCGCGAGGAGTACCCAGACAGGTAAGCCTGCAGTAATTTGCGCCATAATAACTTTTCCATATGTATAATAACTTTGCCATGTGTATGTATCACCTGTCGTTTAACGTGAATATTAAAAAAATATTCCGTGAATTTCAGAATCATGAACACTTTTAGTGTGGTCCCTTCGCCCAAGGTATCAGACACGGTCGTTGAACCATACAACGCTACACTTTCCGTGCATCAACTTGTAGAGAACACCGACGAGACCTATTGCATCGACAACGAGGCGCTGTATGACATTTGCTTCAGGACTTTAAAGCTTACAACTCCCACTTATGGCGACTTGAATCATCTAGTATCCGCCACCATGAGCGGTGTCACCACCTGCCTCCGATTTCCAGGTCACTTGTTCATCACTTAAGTACTCTTTTACTCATTTCTCTACTAACTTTTACAAACATGTAAGTTCTCTTGCAGGTCAATTGAACGCTGACTTGCGTAAACTGGCTGTTAACATGGTCCCATTTCCACGTCTCCACTTCTTCATGCCTGGCTTTGCCCCACTTACCAGCCGAGGCAGTCAGCAGTATCGTGCCCTCAGCGTTCCGGAACTTACCCAGCAAATGTTTGACGCCAAGAACATGATGGCTGCTTGTGATCCTCGCCACGGCCGATATCTCACTGTTGCCGCCATATTCCGTGGCCGCATGTCCATGAAGGAGGTCGACGAACAGATGCTCAACGTCCAGAACAAGAACAGCTCGTATTTCGTTGAGTGGATCCCCAATAATGTCAAGACCGCCGTTTGCGACATTCCACCTCGTGGCCTTAAGATGTCTGCGACCTTTATTGGAAACAGCACAGCCATTCAGGTTTACCTTAATAGTTCTTCGTGCATATTGAAAACGTTTCAGTATGGTATAAGTTGTATTTGCTACTTACAACTTGACCTTGTTGCTTGCAGGAACTCTTTAAGCGGATCTCAGAACAATTCACCGCCATGTTCAGACGCAAGGCTTTTCTCCATTGGTACACAGGAGAGGGCATGGACGAGATGGAATTCACGGAAGCAGAGAGTAACATGAATGATCTGGTGAGCGAGTATCAGCAATACCAGGATGCCACCGTCGAGGAAGAAGTTGAATTCGAAGGGGATGAGGAAGAACAGGAGGAGGCTTAAGTTAAAATTCATCCTCTTTGCAAATATCTCCACTCCTATGAAATGTCGATTGTTACTCCATAGTTATGTGAATAGAATTATTGAATGTTGTTTTCCATTCCTATTGTACCAATGATTTTGTCTACTTTGTGTACAACCACTTATTTAATTCTGTTTTGTTGAGAGATTCGTAGACGTAATAAACTTGTAAGCAGTTCTGGAGTATCTTTCACTTAATTTAATTCTGGCAAGCGTATTAGAACTGTTAGTAGCGTTCGAAACAAATATATAGATGAGGGTATTTACCAGAGCTTTGGTGCATGGAGCCTCGCTTTTTCAACGGAGTTGGAGCCGGAGCTCTACGTGAAATTCAAATGGAGCTGGAGCCAGTTTAAAAAATAGCTCCGGCTTCGATGTATTTCATAAGATGCTATGCTACTAGCCTACTACTTTTGGCTGAATTCACATAATTTAACAACAACCCTTCACAAAATTAAGAATTGTTGCCTCCTTGGCGCCACCTTTTCTTACTAACCACGTTGCTGGGGATTTGACAGCAGAGCAGTCACATGTTCAGTATAGAAAAAGTCCGTAATCACTTGCGTTTGTATAATAAGTACTTTAAGTGAACAATATGAAAAATCTGTAGCTAAACTACATCAAGCTTATTTGTCAGAGTATAGAAGAAGTCAATTTTGTTGATATTTTGCTGACTGACGTTATGCTGGCTTGAGGTGTTCCACAAATATTTTATCAGTTATCAAACGCGCTATCTGACTCCATATTGTCAGCCAACAATTTGTGGACTTAAACGCAGGCAAGATTTCTTGATGTTGCTTTCAGTATTTATTATGTTCAAGGCTTATCGTAGAAGGAGGAACCGAGTATCAATAAATTCCAACTGAAGACCCATTAATGGATTTTATCTTATATCTCCTAATCGATACCGACCCCTGTCGTTTTACTCTATCTCCACGGATCGGTCGTTACATATCAGTGGATTTAATAATGCGTCATACAAGAACACATCAAAGCACCACATTAATGTCCTGAAAGAATTATCAAATTTGCGCTGAATTAGTAGGGAATAATAAAATGTTGATCAAAAGTATGAAAATCCGTATAGTATAATAAGCGATGGACTTCATATTGAACGTTAGAGAATGAAAAAGTCCGTAGCTATACTAAGCCAAGTTTGTCACATTATAGACAAAGTCCTTAAACAGTTCGTTGATAAAATAAGCGATGAACTTGTAGCCATATTCAAGAGTCTCTTATCTATGTCAGTCGTGAAATCTACCACAGCCAGTATTCTGATATCATTGAACTTGCATTCAACTCAACACACTCTGTCCGTGTTAATGTTCATTTTATTGACATCGTAATATATTCCAATTCCAATAAAGACCAAATAACACCACGAGACATAGCTTCGAGTACAAGAAGTCCAAAGATGAAATTCCAAATTAGACTGAAAGGGATGATTCAGGTGAACGCTTATGTTTGTATCATGAAAACCGTGCAAATCTTTGCATAAGACCGAAAATTGTGTATAGGCCTGCATTCGACACGTTTAAGAAAGTTATCAGTTTCGACGTTATCATTTTCGACACGTTTAAGAAAGCTTGGGCCTTGTGATTATAACATAAACATAATTTCTCAAGTTACATAATTTCAACTAAAATGCTAATTTATTAGAAAATAATCATTTGAATATTTAGCCGACCAAATTGGTAAGACCGTAAAAGTCCGTACGGAGTCCGTCTTTTACCTACCCCTGGATTTAGAGCGTGGAGGAAACGAGCAAGGAAATACCGGTTACATAGTTTATGATTAACAAACTCTCTACAGGTTGAGGAACCCGTTGTCATTTTGGTCGTATTGCGTCACAGCTATTTGTCATTCAACATTTCCCCATGACTGTAAACAGAAGTGATTGTAATAATTGGCCCGACACCACCTTGTCTAACCGCATTTCAACAGCTGGCAACTGCATGCAAAATCGCTACATCCCAAAAGCACGACATAACCCGGTGTTTTTTCTCGCGTGACATTGCCATACTAAAAACAGATATGTCTGACAGCAGTTTATATTAGTACCGATATTAGTATCGCTTCTTACGCTTCCTTCTTGAATTGGAATTGTTGTCGTGAAAATTGGTCCACAATTTTTTTCGAGGTAATGCTATGGGGAGTGTCATTACTGTAGGGAAGTTTTAAATTTGCGTAAGAAAATAACATAATTAAATGACAGTATATTTTTGAAACCTCATTGTTACCTGACCAATACGAACCTAGCGCTAAACTGTCTCAAAGAAGCAATGAGGTAATAATTATGAATATTACTCAATAGAACTACATTATTTACCATATAAAGTCTTTTGGAAATGTGCTTTACACAGGAAAATAATGTAGTCGCTGGAAAGCAAAGTATAATTTAATTATCAGCCTACATGGTTATAACAACGACTCATTTCACGCTGTTAATTAGATAACCATAGAAGCAAACAAGTTATACGAATATTTGTAAGCTTCTTAATTTCCCATTCAACAAAAAGTTTATGTTACACCACATGCATATTTCACTACATACACCGAAACATTACGCCAAGTTTGTAAAATAGATAAACGGAAAATGAACAATACTATATGACGTTAACAATATACACAAAGTAATAATTTCCACTGTAGATGAAATGACACAACTTAGTTATGCAAATATGTTGATATCATTGGTCTACGTGCAATACAACGTGATAAGCAACATGTTGTCACCTGTTCGCGAAACAAATTGGGTCATTTCAGTCACGTGGAATTTCCGCTGCTACATGTAATGTTACATTTCTTGCCTTTATCTTGGATGGCTTCGTCACTATTTTTTTGTATTAAGTTACGTCACACAGAAAGGAAATGATTGATTGAGCGATTCTTTTGTAATCTAAAGCTTGAAAGAAAAAATACAAAGCAAATAATTTTAAGCAACGTTGATATTACATAAACAACCTTTCATTTACCATGCAGGATGACTAGGCCTAACAGATGTTTTATTGCTCATATGTGCCCTGAAATTGATGTCCAATAGCAAACAAGAGGCTTAAAAAATCAATAAACAGAAAACCATTTTGGGAAAGCATTTTGGGGACTGAAATTGATGAATAATTAGAAAAGATAGCATAGTTAAAGGAAAAGTGAGAAATCTCTTTTATTACGTTTCAAAATACAAAAATAGAAAATTGCAGATTGCGTCATAATGGTGTGGTTAAAGAGGTTACGCTCAGCTGCAGAAATATCAAATGAAAGCAAAACTGCGTTGATTCCAGGCTTTTGTATTTTTGTAAAATGTCGAATTAAAGATCATTTGTATAAAAGGGCTATGTTTGAACAGTACATGTATATACCCAAAGATTTTCAAAGCCTTTAGTGAACAATAGAAAAAGGTGAAAAAAATTGAATCAGCTTCATACAATGGCTTAATTAAATCATTAATTGCTCCATGAACGGACATACATGTTAAGGAAAAATCGGTATAAAACTTACCAAAATTTTAAAACCTATACTTCCGATTAAAGTGCACTTAAAAAAACGGTTAAGTCCACCCGATTATTGATAACTCAGTATTTACAGGGATCGGCAACCCCTGGCACGCGTGCCACAAGTGGAGATGATTTGAAGCGCACGTTATATCACGAAGAAAATGTAAAACATGCCTTACAAAATTGTTTGGCATGCGAGTTGTTGATATTTTGACATTATTCATAAACTGACCAACTGCATACGAAAGGTTGCCGACCCCTGACTTAAGAGATTCCCCCAAAATAGGTGATCGAATAATACAGTTTGTAGAATCAAGCCAAGCACAGATAACTCTTATGCGTTAAAAGCGATTATGATTAGACTTGAAATTCCATCCTTATAATAAAAAAACGACTATTTCACTGTAAGTAGGTCATACTGCGCGTTTATAAAGATAAGCGGTTGGGTATAATAGCAGTCAAAACTTCGATTTTAACTATTTAGGGCTAAACTAAAGTTAGATTTAGATTAAACGAAATACGGTTTAGGTTTCTACTTTAAAACATTCAAGCTTTCGAATAGCAAGAAACATAAAAGTAGCTTGAAACGTAGGATTTCCCCCATAGTTGCAAGCAAAAATCAAGGGAAAATACAGCGGGGGAATTCCCGGCGGGTGACAGCCCAATCAATCTTTATAACAGACGATTTCCAAGCAACCGACGTTGAAGAGTGTTGCCAAGAATTTCTGTTAAGCACGTTCTTGTAATGTGCATTGATGATTACATGATATGTTTAATGATGCATTTTCTCGTTAGTGGCTATTAGGTAATATTTATAATTTTATGTTTATCAAAAGTATAAAAGACCACACAAACCAGATTAAGGGATGCGTCGGTTATATAAGCGACGTAGTGTTAGATCCGCCACCAATGTATTAGAAAAGGAAGCAGCGTCTTCAATAACTTGCTATGGGCGTGAGGCCAGGTTTAAGTTCTAAAAATGAGGCTTCCGTATAGAAAAGTTAGATTAAATGTTGATAAAGAAGATTAATTACCATCTTTTCTACCATCAATTTACTTTCTTTCCTACGGCATCCTGTTACGTTAGTACGTCTGTAGGTTAATACAAGTTTTCTTGGATGTGTGATTGTATTTGAATTTTTATATTGTTCGCCTACTTTAAAAGCAGCGTGCGATACATTGGATATTACCCACGTGGCGCAAAGTAGCAAACAACACTTTAAGTTCAAATCGTGAACAAATTTTCACGTGTTAAAACCTTACGTCCAAGATAACGTTGTCTGATGAAAAAATATATAAGTTTCTTGCGATCTGAAACATCGCAAGAAATACTCGTCTTATATCTTTTGCGGAATTGTAGAAAAAGACGGAACGGGATGTTCCGACACTTGCTATGCGTCAAAGAAACAGGAAGAGAAACTGTAGTGGTGCCGTTTATATAAACAGCACGCGTGTTTCTCTTCCTGTGTCTTTTTTATAGATTTGAGAACCGAAACATGATATCTCATGGTACAATCTTAGCAAAACCTGGTTAACAATGATCCGGTATTATCGAAGCGTGTTGTTAGCAAACACTGGTAGAAATATTCCAAATCCCAAGGGGCTTTCACGAATATTTAGTTTTCATGATTAGGCCAATATAAAACACAGAGTTGAATCAAGTTATTTTTAAACACTGTGTTCTACGTGTTAGCAGCAGTCGGAATAACTTATACGCGTTGGGCTTCTTTCGAATCTATGTTCGATATGTCCTGAATACTTTTAATAATATCATGAATATCATTTGTGTTTGTTTAATTGTTTATGAATATTACAGTATTATTCTTTCGTAAAGGTTGTTTTTATATAAAAGTCACATTACGCTAAGTTAAAGCAATTGATGCACGACATCGGTTGGATTGAACATGATTGTACTATAGCATTTTATTATATTATATCATTATATTATATTATTTTATTCTGAGTTGTAATTTTATTTGGGTAACTTAGGTTTTTAGGAATTTATTAAAAGGTCAGGTCTTTCTTCAACTTTTGTGTTGATTCAGATTTGACGTTGATTCTGATGTGTTGTGGAGGAAATAAAATGTCAAGACCAAGACATCAAACTCGGGGCCAGCCAGGTATGAAAGTAAATTAATTATCTTTCCGAAGCAATTTTTTTCTGACTTGTTCGTTTATTATTATAGGGGTCACCATTATTTCATTTTTCACATTTTACTTTTAATTTTGAGTTTTTGTTGAATTTGGCAGAAGTAAAATGTAAAGTATATGTGAATTTTCATGTTCAAAATTTGTTTATTTTGATAAATTATGCCGGTTCACTAATTTATCGATTTATTCAATTTTAAAGATTATAATGGCACAGTGTCAAAAACAAACATATGTTTCTGGATGGATGTATCATAATACATGCTAAAAATTTGCAATTGTATTATGTGCAATTACTTTTGTACTAATGTAGCCAACCTTGATATTTGTAAACAATAATGAAAAATCCTGATTCTAAATACTGAATATAAAATTACTTCACCCAAAAGTTACCCTTCATATCAACTAACGTACCAAAATATTTCTTAGAGTGGGAAGTACAGTATCGTTTAGATACTTTCACAAACGCTTTGGAAGGAATTAACGGTGAAGAACTGGCAAGAAACGGATATTTTTACAACAGCTGCTCTCGACAATTACAGTGTATCAGGTTAGTCTATACACATGTCGCGGTCAGTAAATATCAAATTTTGTAAGTTATTGTCCTTAGTGGGAAAGATAAAGACGACATATAGCAACCGACTGAAGTTATGCGCTTGAAGTTTCTACTGCTATAATGCCAGCCACTGCGTTTAAAACGTGATAAAACCCATACAACAAACAGTATTGGAAGATTTTTCTGTTGCATTTTAGGTGATTATGATATAATACGATAGCATACTTCTGCAATAGTCGAAATAAACAATCAAAGAATAGTTTGTTAAGGATTAAGTGATATGGTTGTGGTTATCTTAGGTGTTGCGTCACAAATTAATCACTTACTTCCTGACGTTTTGTGATGTCATAAATTTCATTATCGAAAGAATTCGTAAACCTTGAAACGTGATATGAAGAAGGTTACTTCAATTGCAGTAAAATATAAAATCTTTGGCCACCAAATTGGACATTAATTGCAAAAGACAAAAGTAGGATGAAAGGAAAAACATAAAAATCTCGTAAAATGAACAATAATTTCATAAAGTTTGTTTTTGAACTTTATCACAAAAAAGAAGTCACAAAATTCACAAAAAGATGAAGCGATCATCAATCGTCAGCGCTTATCGTGCATGTAACAACAGTTATTAAACCTATTAAAGTTTGTAAACGTTTAGTTTGTTTTGATTAAGATTTATAACCTTAATAGCGAGCTTTGGACACTTAAATAAAACCCAAGTTTAACCAAAAACAATGTCTGCAGTTGCCAAACTGAGCACATCTATCTCGGAGGTGAGAACGATTGTCGCAACTATCCACACAATCCGTCTTGTCCGTTTAGTGGTGATTTTCAGACCCAGTCGACCATAAACCCCATCACAAACAAAAGACAGGAAGCAACAAATCCCCGGTCGCCGGCGTCCCATTCAACCCCCGCCACCCGGGGTAGACCAAAAATCAGGACACTTAGAGGAAACTCCCAGGTAAGAACCTGCTAAATATTTGTCGAAGTTACTGTAAATTTCTACATCAATAAAGATGACGTCACTGATAACATTTACAGTTTGACTTTAATAAAACAATAAATCAGATTTTGGTTGCATTTCCATGTTATTATAACTGCTGGTGTATATGGAAAGCCTACCGATGTCATTCCTGTCACTGTAAAGTTAGAGCTTCTCCTCGTGTACGCAATTATACCGCGTATGCATTAACAGTTGTCTAAACGCATTATTATAAAAGCTATACGTTTGGTATAGGCCTACTTTGTGTATTGACCACGTGTCTTCAATAGAATAAAACTGCTGTTAATGACAAGTGTGACGTTATGTAAATTTCATTTCTGTACCTTACCAAGCGCCACGTTGGTAGTCACAAGATCAGGATTCATCAGCTATAAACAAAGGAAGAATGTTGACATTTTTAGGTCATATTTCATTGTTGCTTCACAATATCTCTGTCGTGGCGTTTCAGGTTTGCAACTCACATTGTAATCGCTACACCTTTTGTTTCAGGTTTCGTTAAACGAAGTACCTTTCCCTTGCGACAGTCCTGCATATCCGGATAAAAGAACGATCACCAGCCGCTTGTTAACCTTTGTTACTTGGAAGCAAGGTACAACGAGGTGTAACCCGAGAGAAATTGTTGACGCTGGGTTTTTCTGCAAAGGTAATAAGCGTTACTTCAACCACTAAAATTACTGCATTTCCAATAAGGGGCAAATCTTGTACAGCAAAGCGTAAGCTAATTTTCGAATTTTTAGAAGAAACGTTTTGTTTACCGGCTTTAAAATATGCTGTAATAACTCCAGTATTTTGATTTCGGTTCAACTTGAACCACAGATCACAATCCACCTGTATATGCTGCTATATCTGTCATTATTCTTATGTGTGTCTTTATTTGTGTTATAGCAAGCTATTATGCTTTTCCTTATAGGCATTCGAGACGTCACTACTTGTTGGAATTGCGGAATAAACTTGGAAAACTGGTCTTATGACGACGATCCTTACTATGAGCATGCAAAATGGCAACCAAAGTAATAAATTTGTCTCATTTTAAGCTTAATAAGACACTTTGATTGCAAATTTAAGCAAACAATATCTTAAGATTTTTGTTAAAGCGACAACTAATTTTAAGCTAACATTTTAGAGAGATATTTCTACTAAAACAAAAGATAATAGCAACACATGTTTCAACTTCTTTACATTGTCATATGCTAACTTTTTGCAATTGTTTTAGTTAGAAGAAATAGCAATGTTTTTTATTTGTAGCTGTGAGTACATTCTCCAGCAAAAGGGTGTCGAATTTGTACAGCAAGTACTTCAAGAGAATCCAAATCTTCCACAACCAATGTTTATACGGGAGGTAGAAACATTAAATTTTACATCTGTCTACGACAATACTCCTAGCGTATCCCTTTCTACCTCGGCTTCTGAGAGAGAAAACGAGGACTTCGTTCCTTGTAATCCGCCCTCTGGTGTTTGTATCATTCCAGAACCGAATTGGGAACGACGCGATATTAATATTCCAAGAGTTGGAATAAAAACAATTTACAGAGCACCGGGTATAAAAATAGTAAATGGACCGACTAAACAAAGACCGATACAACGAACTGTTCATAGAAGGGATTCTAGGAGTAGTCTTTTTCTAAATAACAGAGTTAGGCAAGCGATGCAGTCGTCCGTAACGTCGCAAGCGCAAGAAATGGGATTTAGCAGAGAAACCATTGAAAGTGTTTTGTTAAGGTAAAAGCAGCAGTTTTACGACTTTGGAAAAACTCAATTTACTATGAGAATTTTAAAGTTGTTTTTTCTGTAATTAACAATGGTTTGAGCAACATAAGATAACTTTCTATTTAACCATTGCTTTACGTCAGACAAACATTATTTAAAATTCACAGGAGGTCACGAAATGCCGGTGAAGCTTACTCTTCTAGTCAGGCATTGATTGAAGATTTACTTTTGGAATTAGAACCTTCCAGAAACGAAAGAAGAGAAACTTCAATTCCACGGCAACCAGCTCCTCTACCAAGACAAGTAGAGTCCGGTCCAGATAATTTGCTATCCGGTGAGTTTCCTGCTTAAAATGGCTTTGTCTTAATAATATATAGTGCCCATTAATTATGCCCGAGGTGCAAGTGCACTCTTAGAAATTAATCCTTCCATCTTGCTTAATACATAACTCTTATTTATTGTTTTGTACCTTCGCTAAACTGAAGATTTTCTTTTGTATAAATCAACTTTTTGTTTAATCCTTTCTTAAAGGATTGAACGGGCCGGTGGAAAACACCACTTCGATGTGCCGCGTGTGCGGGGATGCCCCTTGTGAGATAATATTTATTCCATGCCGGCACCTCAATGTATGCGCTTCCTGCGCAACGTTGGTGAATAGATGTCCATCATGTAACCAGTCAGTGGAAAGGTCCATCAGAATCAGAACTGACTGACTTTAACGCACAAACCAACAATATTATTTTTTCTCGAGTAGATCAACGATTTGCTTGGACAAAAGCTCTGGAGTTTGTGAAGTAATTAGTTTATTCAACAGATCTGTCTGTGGAAAAGTAGTTCGGAAAAAACGTGAAGATTGGAGGAAAGTATGAAAGCAAAAAAAAAAACACAGAGATTGTTTATTTCTTTGCCACAAATGTTTCGTAACCGAATACAATTGATTTCAACAGTTTTAAGCTTCTATATATTTTTAACATTAAAACTCTTTCGACACCTTCGTGCACTTTCCTTTTTTTAACGCAGCGCTATATAAAAATGACAGAAAAAATCCCCTTCGGAAAATTTGAAAAGTTTAATTTAGACAAATTTAGACACATTCCTTCTGTTAAAATTAATTTTCTGGGAAGGTGTTATCATTATAAGTTGTTAAATTGTCTATAAGTGTCACGGACTTTGTTCCCACATGTTGTTACTTATCATCGTATTTTCGTTTGAAGCGAGCGTTTTTACCAATCAGCACCGTGTACGCGTTTGTTGAACTATTTTAATCACGTGTTTTGGCACCTTGGTTGTATATAAAGATTGTGCGATTTTAGTAGAGGAGAGTCTGAGTCGGCGTCTGGCTGAGACAAATAAAATGTGGCTTTTCGAGGATCGTCGGTTTGGTTTATTAGCGTTATAACGCTACTCAGTTTCACAGTGGAAAGTGACTCACAGTTATTGGTGTCGCGGTTCACCGTAAGCGTGAAATTAAAACCTGGCTAACTGAGCGAGAAAATAATCGTTACAATTGGCGAGCGCGCCAGGATTTCACAACCGCCAAAAGGGTTAGCAGTCGTGTGAATGTTATGGATCCGATCTTCGTCCTTCCACGGCCGTTCTATAAAGCGGGAGACGACTTACGACGATTTCTGTATTTGTTCCACTCCTATTGTCGTCTAACCAAGCTTTCCGACGAAGCGAAGAAACCGTTCTTCTTGGCTTCGATTCAAGAAATGTTTCTCCAAAGGTTAAGCTACTTACCTGTTGCCGAGATGTCTTTAGAAGACGTTGTTTATCAGTTCGAGCTGATTGTCGACTATCCAGAAGCTCTGTATAGAATGCGGAAATCGTTTTTCAACAGACGACAACTACGAGACGAGTCCGCATGTGATTATGTAAAGAAAATAAACACTCTGGGTAGAAGGGCCTACCCAACAGACGAACGTCTTCGAAAGGACTTAATGTTTCTGTGTGTGATGAAGGGCTTAAGGGATCCACAAATGGTCACGTCTCTTCCAGAAACCGTCTTCGAAGAGAAAGATTTTGACTATCTTTATTGCTACATCACTAACCCCCAGAAAGCTGTAGAAGCTGAAGAAGTTTTATCACTGGGGGTGGGCCAGGAAGATGACAGCGGTACCGATGGAGAGTGCAGTCGCACAGATGTTTCCGATGATGGACAGAATGAAGCCGATGAGAGCTTGCCTACTTCAGTTCTCAACAATCAAGCGACCGACCTGCCGGAAGGGGCCCTCAAAAAGTCGATGCCGACGCCTGTTACCGATGAAGCGCATACATATTCCGCTTTACTAGTGTTTTGGGGAGCACGAACACGTGTTAGAGTTCTCGGATTTTTAGGTAATAGAGCACTTTTTGTCGTTTTTATGTTTTTAGCTTGCATCGTATACACAAGTCACCGTGATTTAATTCACATACCTTGGGACAGGGGAAAAGTTTCGCCCGGGTGGTCTCAAGTGTAGGATGGGGGGTGTGTCACGGACTTTGTTCCCACATGTTGTTACTTATCATCGTATTTTCGTTTGAAGCGAGCGTTTTTACCAATCAGCACCGTGTACGCGTTTGTTGAACTATTTTAATCACGTGTTTTGGCACCTTGGTTGTATATAAAGATTGTGCGATTTTAGTAGAGGAGAGTCTGAGTCGGCGTCTGGCTGAGACAAATAAAATGTGGCTTTTCGAGGATCGTCGGTTTGGTTTATTAGCGTTATAACGCTACTCAGTTTCACAGTGGAAAGTGACTCACAGTTATTGGTGTCGCGGTTCACCGTAAGCGTGAAATTAAAACCTGGCTAACTGAGCGAGAAAATAATCGTTACATAAGAACAATATTCTTTATATTGTTTTAAACCATTGATTCGTATTACTTTATGTGTAGTGCTTGATATGCGTTGTAGACGTCGTGTTATGTGCTTGATCAATACTTCAATTAAAATTAACTTTACTTCAATTTATATATGTTGTATTGTTTTTGAGATCAGACTGTTGCATGCATAGCAAATATATTTTGTCAATGATTTGTTTATCACGTTACTTCGGTCAACGTTTTTCACTTGATTAACGTTTTTATTTCGGTCAACGTTTTCAGTTTTTCACTGTGTACCATGGTGATGGCGTTGTATCACTAACCATTTTTATCACCGACAACATTGTGTTGTAAATTGTACAGTGTCCAATGATTGCACAATCTATGAAATCAATACTGCATACGATTACTCATTATTTTGTGATTACCGTTGTTTGGAAACAAGCAACAAATAAAATTTTCCCCATTAGATTGGTTTATTTTTAGTTAAAGCTGTTTCGTTTTTGTTACATGTATAGTTGAAAGCTATGCAGGACGCGTGGTTGACATTGCCTTATGGCGTCTGCATCACCGATCGTGTTTTTTCGATTCCACCATACAGAATTTATAAACCTATAATTCAAG
This sequence comes from Clavelina lepadiformis, assembly GCF_947623445.1. Lineage (NCBI taxonomy): Eukaryota > Metazoa > Chordata > Ascidiacea > Aplousobranchia > Clavelinidae > Clavelina > Clavelina lepadiformis. Next base: position 3,698,265 of record NC_135248.1, on the reverse strand, counting down.
GGCACGATACAATTTAGCTTACATTTTTGGTTCAAACATAGCCCTGTAATAGCTTCTTCATACTGATTGCGGAACTTCAATTTATGTTTTTCATTTTCCATTCAATTTCCTATAGCGATTTGTAAATTCGAGTTCTTATATTCCAAAAATGTGAAGTCGCTAAACACACCAGAAGAAATTATGCACGTCCCATTTTCAAAACACGTCATATGTCGATGTGTTACAAAATATTACCTTTGTACCTACTAACAATCTGACAACAGTTTTACGTCACAGAGATATTGCCAACAAGAACACGTCTAAATTCGTAACACTCAATGTGTACTACAAGCACTTGAAAAACACTTCCCAAAAACCACATACATCTATTGTTTGTAATCCAGCAAACTATTTACATTTCAAGAATTGTCTGTTTGATTGACATGACTAGCCAAAAACAATACAACTTTCTTAATAATATGCACAATTTGGTATATCACTACAAATGCCACACTCCTGGTGGTATGTGATTCTGTAAGCTGACCGGATAACTGGAGAACTACAACAAAACTGGACTTTAGAAAGACAAAACCAACATTAAAACGCTGTGCAGCTGAACGATTTCTGACATTTCATGTCCACGTCACACGTGCTTAATATCAGTCTAGCGCAGTGGTTCCCAAACTATGGTACGCGTACCACTAGTGGTACACAAAAGTCTTCCAGGTGGTACGCGAGCAACTTATCAAGTTTACACCAAACGATCGCAAATGATCTTTTATTGTCGTCGGCATTATTTTAATTCACATAAATTAGGTAGAGCGTAAAATTTCATGCTATATTCCCTACTGAATACTAATTCCTTAGGGTATTGACGCATTGGATTGTAAAACAGCGTTTCTTTGTGACGAAATAGAACGTCATTTATTACTAGGTAATAAATCCTTGAAGTCAGTTTTTATAGTCCTACAATGTAGGTGGTACGAGAACGCTGCATAAACCAAAAAAATGGTACGCGAGTAGATAAAGTTTGGGAACCACTGGTCTAGCCACTCTGGTGTGGCGGTTATAGCCGTTGAAAAACGCTCAGACCGGGCAAAAGCCATACGCCTATTACGCAACATCTATATTGCATGTGATTTCCGTTTGCAAAGCTTGACTGCATGTCTGTGAGTTGTTTTGGGTTTAAATTTTATAATGTGCTTATTGTGCGCTTTACAGTTTTCTGATTTCAGATTTTTCACAATTTAATGTTGATTTTTTCAAGAAAAATAAATGGTGTAAACTTGATTAGAAGAAAACTCAAAAAATAAAGATATTAAATTAAACCTATGCAGACAGCAAATTGCAATGCAAATACGAAATCAAACCAAGTGAAAGATAATATGCGCCATTTTTAGTAAGTTAGTTACTTTTGAATTATTATGTTACTTCTGTGGAGTTAAGTTTGTACTCGAATGACTTTTGAAGAAGTATGTTTATACAACTTTGATCTTTAACGGAATATTCCGTTAATATTCCGACGTTAATATGATTTTAGAGGAAGTTAAAAGTGTATCCGGTTCTCGTAAAAGGGAAACCAATGCCACTCTTGCTTGCTTGTGATATTATATAGCGGTAACCAGATGAAACAGTTATTGAAGGGAATTGGATAAACGGTCCATTAGTTTTGCAGAAGGTGGATGACTTGTATGAATTCTGTACTATCAACCCCACCGCGTCCGCACATGCGTAATACTATTTGCTAGCGACAATCGTGCGTAACAATAGGAAACGCCAACGTCTATTAAGTTGTGTATACCGTAGGGCTTTGACTACGTATTTTCGCGGTCCCCACCATACACGCCGCCCAAAACCTGTTTACTAACAGATTGCAATATCTCAAATCGATTCTAAAGTTTTAATATCTCTTAGAAATTATAAAAGACTTCGTTCTGCAAACAAGGTTTACAAAAGCACTTCGCCTATTCTTCGCATGACTGTGAAAACCCATTAATCACCACTGCGAATGCGCAACAATTTCCTCGCGTTAGGGTACCGCAATCGTCATTGTGCTGGTTTTGGAACAGATATTCTAATCCATTTAGTCAGCTAATACATCGCTTTGCTCTGTGCCAAGCTGCTGCCTGGAAATCTATTTAGACTGCCTCACAGCACGACTATCACAGCAGAAGGATGTAAATGTTTTCTGTTCTGCAGCTCCGCGTGATATAGTATAACAGTATAACTGTGTCACAGCGATTATTGAGATGCCTCGATATTTATACACTGTTTTCATGGTGCTAGCTATTCCAGTAAACAGTTTTATTGTCGGATCTTTATACCTAGATTTGGCATGGACTAAGAAATAGGACTCAAAAAGGCACGCCAGTAAGCTTTTATTTGCTGTACGTTGCTTGTAGCAGTTTTACAACCCTCGGGCGATCTAGATTGGTATTAGACTTAAAAGTGAAAGCATTGGCTGCAGGTCTCTCACTAACTGGTTTGTAGTTGTTAAAGTTTGCTAATGTAGACTGTAAATTGTAATATTGCGTTAAATGGAGACAGTAATGTTATTGCACCCGAGACCAAGCTCCGAAGTGACGAGGAATACCAGAAACGTTAATGGGCTATACGCTATTTAACAGAGAATTTTGAAGAATATCCACAATAAGATAAACTTGTTGATGAATGTCGATTCTCCGCAAAATACTGCCTTGAACAGGCAACCAGTGATTATTGTCCATGGTGGCATTTCCGACGCGCTTGAAACCTGGTACATGCAATGGTCGGCCCTTGGAACCAAGCAAGCTGCAGCAGCCGGTTACCGGTAAGCGCAATAACACTTTAAGATATATATGTGTGAAATAATTATTAGATCTTTGTCATTATAAATTATAAGCTGAACCAACAAAACAAGTCACCAAGAATAGCACAGGAAATGAAAGCCATGAATTGTCACGCATCAATGAGCATTAATATTGTCGTTTTTAAAGTGGTTTGTGTTGGCAGAGTGCTACAGAATGGTGGCACTTGCGTCGATGCTGTGGTCAATGCTGTAAAAACAATGGAGGACAACCCAGCATTTAATGCTGGTAAGTTAGTTTGTTCCAGGCTAACCGCCTTCATTACTAGCCCCGAGTTGCACAAACTAGGCTAACATAGCATAGCACATCAGTACCAAAATTCGTTACGCGTAAGAAACTTACACTTTACTGTGCGCAATTTGCTGTAGGCCTACTTTGAGGAAGCTCATTGAATGGCTCACTGCAGCGTAACGGAAACAATTATGGTGCCATTATGAGAGCTCGCAGTATTCGGGAAAACTAGTTTATTTTTAGCCGACTTTTAGTTTCCATATTGTCATTGTTGCTAGGTCGGGGATCTCTATCGAATGAAGAAGGCCAAGTCGAAATGCACGCACTCGTAATGAGAGGAGACACTTGCAACTGTGGCGGTGTGTCTGGAATTAAAGGCGTAAAGAACCCCGTAGATGTGGCACATCTTGTCTTGGAACATGTAAGAATTTTACAACTTCGTCTGGGTTGGCTTGTTGCTGTATCTACAGTGCAATCGCTTTTTTTCTTAATTTAATGTAACTGTATATAATGCACAGTGGTGTCTTTTTGAATTTTGCGTCCAAACGTTAGTATGCATGCATGCATAAAAGGAAGGTAATGTGCAAGTGAACACAATATTTTGATTATATATATCGCAATTTATCATGTTTTTTCAACTGTTTTGATTGAAAATGGAAACCGCCTTTGCGCCATTAAGCGTTTCCACAACACATTTCAGAGCCATCACAGTTTGCTGAATGGGAACGCGTCTTTGGAACTCGCACGGCGGTTTGGACTGGAAGAGAAACCTCCCGAATATTTTAAGACTGATATGACCAGAAAGAGATTACAGCAACGTAGAACGTTTGAAGAACCATTTTACAGGTAATCTCAATGCTAACCTTTTTGTTGCAAACACATGATTTCCGAATAAACGTGGTGTACCTAAGTCTTTGATCTAACTGAAGTGGCAAGCCCCCGGTAAAAGTGACAAAAATAATGTCTCCACAGTGTTTGTTTATATTCCCGGTTGCTGTCTCATAAAATAGATTAGCATTTTCCCTACTTGAGCAACCCGTACAAAAGATTAAACTATCACATATGTTAATTGAAAGTTCTGCAATGTGCAGTGACTGTTCGACTTGCTCATAAGTCATTACTACCTATGCAGTGATCACAACGCTGTTGGAGCTGTTGCCCGTGATTGCCATGGCAACGTTGCGTGCGCCACATCTTCTGGGGGAATCAGCATCCAATCCGCAGGAAGAATATCGGACTGCGCTATAGCGGGAAGTGGAGGATTTGCCGACAATAGCTCAGGTGTTGAAAATAAAATCGTTCATATACACAGTGGGCTATATAATGGCCTTAATGGTTCTAATGTTATTCTAATCATTACGGACTCTCAGCATTCTTCAGTATGTTCAAGATTTCCAATTATTCACTCATTTATGATTTAGTAATAGTCAATAGAAAATTATACGAATTATCATTCTAGTTTTCGGGACATTTTGTGTTGTATGTAACTGCCTGGAGTAAAAAAGCAGAGGTTACAATAAATGCAGGCATATACGTGACGCCATACTTTACCATAATCGTCACGTATGTTCAAGTGTTGAATACCTGGTATATTAAAACTTGAAAAAAATTCTAAGACCAAGCATTCAAATTGCAATATGAAAGTTAACTTGACCTGCCAAGAAGGGGAAGGTGGGATTACCATATTCATGCCGTTGTCAATTTTAAAACGTGAATTGTCTTTTCAGTGGCTGTGGTAGCAACCGGTCATGGAGATTCAATTTTGAACGTCAATCTGTCGCGTTTAATAAGCATACACGTTGAAAACGGTAGGGTTTGCACTAATTTATCATCCTGTACAACTTACTGTAGCATCTTAAACATGATGGCATTAATTGTTACCGTTTATCGTGTAGTTACACATATTTTAGAACGGGTGATAATTAGCGTCTGGTCATGGTTGGTAAAATATTGGACGACTATAAGCTGTTTGATTTAGGTATGTCGCCACAAGAAGCATCGCAAAAGTCACTGGAGTACATGTGGAGGAAGACCAGCGGAAGAGGAGGTGTGATATCTTTAGATCCCGGAGGACGCGTCGGGATTCATTTTACTACTCCAAAGATGTCTTGGGCTAGAATAGGCGGGGAATCACCGTACGACTCACGAAACATATCAACAAACAATTTTATCCAATTCGGTTTTGACATGGTTAACATTTCTGCTGAAAAGCTTTGAATTTTTCTCGTCTTTTTGTGCCAATTTTTCTATGAAAGTGCAATAAGGAATTTTGTACCAGGAAAACTTGCTTGATGTGAGAAAGGAAATGATGGAGCAGCTTAATTGTTGTTTTTATTTACTCAAATCAAACTAATTCGTTGATTGTTTTTGTAAAACTCAGCAGGTAAAAAGTTTCTACCTGGCGTAAGTACAAACCAAGCAAACAATAATAAGCAGTTTAACATTTCTAGCGTTCCTCCTTGCTCCAAATAGTTTATTCTCTGGTGGTGTCACAATCAAAAAATTTTCATAGCTTGGCTGAAAACTATGATTAAACGCCACAGTTACGATAATTTAACAAATTAATTGGTAAAAAATATCCACTGTGTTTTCGAAAGGAAACACGTTCATACCCAACTTATCTGCGCCCTTCTACCAAGATTAAAGGTTACAAAGCCCGGTTGGTTACAATCACTCGCTTAAGCAAAGTTCTAACTTATATGAAAAGTCCTCAGCTCCACTTCAAACGTTAAGCAATATATTTTATCGAATGTGTTTTGCAAAGTGGCTCGAGGAATTATGGTTTTCCTTTGCCACTTCTTTTTGTGCAATCTAAGCAGTACATATTGGACGGGTTGGTAAATAAACATATTTTAACGGTGTTTATTGTACTTGGACGATGACTGGCGCTTTCAATGGCAAGGCTTAATTCAAAATCAACAGCGGGAGAATCTGGAAAATCTTTTTAAACAGAATATCAGCAATCAATTTGAAGAAATTTAACTAATCGGCGGAATAGTTTTTGTCTATGCAACTGCTGTTGCATAAATCATATGAATTGCAACATTCATACCAGGTATATATTAATACCAAGAAATAGTTTTTATCAAATATCATGGTTACATCGATGATAATATCGCTGTTACTGATTTGTAGCAAGCCCATGTACTCTTTCTCATTGCTATCTAAGACTCTGAATAACCACTACGCTGCAGGAGCTGTTGCCATGGCAACATAACGTAATATACACTGAGAAGATCAGCATTCAAGTCATTGGTAGATAATAATCGGTCTGAACTTTTCATTTATTTTGTATATTTTATACACGTTTACAAAACAAACTATGATATTTAATAAGCCTAAAATAAGTCCATTTAGTCTTTGAAGCTGTGCTTGCGCACTCAGTGAAAACCTGCGAAAATAAAAGCTCTAAAGTTCATGAGAAATGTTTCATTTGACTGTTAAAGCAGATTATAAATTTAAGACCTGTACATTCTGTACCGGCGAAAAATTAGTTATGTGTTCCCTGGTTATTTATTTAGTATCTTAGATAGGCACCGTTAGCGATGCCCATCAAACAGTGACATCAAACTTGTGAATGTGCTGTTTACGACATGACTACCAAAACCGCAATCTGAAAAAGTTCGCTCTTGTTGCACTGTTTAATTGATCAAAAGCGGAAGAGAGAATTTTTTTCATAAACGTGTTGTCCCCAAGATTGTCTCAAATATAGAGCTAGCTTCCTCTTACTCTATATTTAAAGTATGGGTTACTTTTAAAGAATATAAGTGATAAATAGCTTTACCCTAAACCAAGTTTTAAACAGAATGCTACGTCAGCTCTTCAACACAATTAACTCTATGCACAAGAACAGGAAATTTCTTTGTTGTGTCATCTGCTCCTATATAAATATTCTTTGTATCTTTTTTTTGCAGTTCAACGTTTATATAGTCAAAGTGACACGTGCCTTAAAAGTTCGTTTCGTGTTAAACAGCGTTTACTATAATGAAGCAATATCTTAGAAAGATTTTTTGAAATCTTCAAAACTGCTGAAAATAATATTGTATGCTTTTAATTCCGCAAAACTTTTAACGATGGACATGATTGTTAAGAAACCTACATTTACCGCTCCACAAGTAACCAGAGAACTGGTATACAGTTTCAGTAAGCCGGTTTATTTAGTTCTATATGTATTGTATTACAGCGTATAGTGGAACATACAGCTTAGTTAGGTGAAGAATATTTTGTTGATGCAAAATGCAAAACGCGATTTTCTTTGTTTATCTGCTTCACTTTGCTGTCACTGCCAAAGCAAATCAGCAAGTTTGTCTGACTCTCACACAGCAAGGTGACAATCATGAGCCCTCATCGGCCCAGGGTCCACCTGGACGTCGGGGACCGCCTGGTCTACCTGGTACGAAAGGTAATATTGGTCCGCCAGGTGTGCCAGGACAGTGCGGGTGTAATCCCAGCGAAATCGAAGAGCTGCGTGGAAAACTTCAAGCTTTTGAAGGTGAGGAAAATAACACGAAAAAGCCCAAATGAAAGCAAGATTAGGCCTAAACGTTTTGAAAATAAACTATCATACAGAACTATAGCAAAATGCAGTAAAACGTTTTTAATCTCAGATGCATTAAACGTTATTATTGTGGAAAGACAGGAGCAAAAAAGACACGATGAAGGCAAGTGAAGACTTTGACTCCATTGCTTCAAAATGTGGATAACTAACGATTTATTTCACCTTAATTGATTTCCTGACTTTTCCCGTTTTAAATCAACTGTAGCTGCTTCGTGCACGGTTGGACTTAAAGATGGAAGAGTGAGAGATGAGGATATTACTGCTTCTTCGGTTCATGGAGTTGGTCGCGAAGCTTTCCGAGCAAGACTTGATAACACCTTTGGATCAGCTGCTACTGACATTGGGGCTTGGAATGCAAAATCGCGTAAATTGAAATTGAAATAAAAATATAGTATACTGTCGAAATTTAAGTCAATCGGCCTTTGGTCTCACATATGTGGTTACATTTTTCCGTTTATACGTAAACTGCAGTCGTTATGCAATGTAATTTTGGCATAACTTATTCATTGTAAATAGCACAAACCAGTGCATGGATTCAAGTTGACTTGAAAGTACCGACTACTTTGACTGGAGTTATTACTCAAGGAAGACCCAGTGGAAATGATTACTGGGTGACTAGTTACAAAATATCGTACGGGAATTCCACCAGCAACATGCAAACTATACAAAGAATTGGAAGAAATTTGGTGAGTAATGATTTGTAAGCTGTAAGTGTTATTTAGTATTTGCATGCATGACCATTAACTATGCATGGTTAAATCCGGCATTTGGTGTTTAATTTACTAATAAAAACAACAAATTATTAAATATTTGAAATCTCAAACTATGTTAATTGTGTTTATAGATATTTCAAGGCAATAGAAATCATGACAACAAAGTGACAAATATATTTCCAAGTCCAGTGGTAGCAAGATACATCCGACTGATTGTTGTCACTTACAACACTCACGCCAATCTTCGTATGGAGTATCTGACTTGTTAAAGCAATCTGCTGTGATATAGCAGGGGTTGCATTCTGAAATCATTATGCTTAGTGAAATATTGCCAAAATGATAATCCAAACCTTGTTGTAGACTTATGCATTTCTATTCGACGTTAAGTTTGTTGAGTGTATTTTAAACTGAATTCAGATAAGCTAGTTATCGGAATTTCGGTTCTTTAACATAAACAACATTTGTCAAACATGATTACGCAATAACGTCTGGCCTATTTAGCTGCAAACATGCTCGTATATTTCAGAGTTTCCAACTTTCATTAAAAGCTGTTATAAAATGGACAACAAACTTTTTACGATTCTCTTCTTTATCAGCTTCCATGAAAATATTTTGTTGAGACTTTATTCATGATTAGCTTAAATATTTTTTTCCTTGTTCGCTTATTTGCGACAAAATATTTCGAAAAAATAGCGAAGTCTGTAATATCATGAAGTATTATAACTATTAAAACAATTACCAAATTTAAGAAAACGGTTTTCTATTTTGTTTTCCTAACACTTGAAAGCCATTAATCAATATGAGATAACTTAAAGAGTGTTCAGTTGGTTTCAGGGCATACAAGAAAATACAGCACCTTATATTTTTAATTATCCAATCATGAATTAAACAGCGTAATGCCAGACTAGTTTTAGTGATGTGTGCCCTCGTAAACTAACACTATGCAATCCATGGCTTATAGATAATTCATGCAAAAAGCATTTAATACAAATAGGTGGTTTGCTGCTGTATTGCGTTTTCTCGTGCTATCGAAGTTAAATGCCATCGTAATATTGTTATCAGTAATAAACATCACATATACTTACAAAAACATTTTGCTGTACAATATATAACGTGAAATAGAAAGTTGTTATAAAAGTTATTTTACTTCTACGTAGAAAGTATGGGTTCTACAACGAGTTGATGACTGGACAGCACCATAATGTTATTTTTGTAACCATGATACCGCTCACGGAAGTTTCAATCTCGAGTAATTCTATCACGTCTGAAAAGTACATTTCACACTTAAAAATAGCACAATTCGAACGATTTCATGCGTATGCTGAGTATACCGTGTTCTACATCTACCTGGTAAAATAATATCTTAAGACTGCGATAGCTTAAAAGATATATTCGGCGTTGATCGACTGTTAGTAAACTTTGCTTAATGATAAACAGTAAGTTGTAAACCTCATGCCGTTCAAGATAAATGACATTACACAGGTGAAAACTGTATGTTCGTGGCATTTTCATTTGTTTAATGCAAAATTCTGCATTATTTGCAACATGTAGCAAACTGAGCTATTTAAATTCAGTCACGAGACTAGGCTCTATACGTACTTCTTGTACGTATTTGCTTTTCGACAGCTACATTCATCAAAGTTGTTTATCAGCTTATTTATTTAGGGTTACCATATTTTCATCGTCGGATTCGATACGTTTGTAGATTTTACTTTCAAGTGAAATAATAACGCTGTTATAACTTTACCAAATGTACGAAATTCCTTAGCAATATTTTTGGCGTTTTTGTGTGATAAATACAGCTGCAGTTTCCATAAAAAAACACTAAAGACAAAAACTGAGCTTATTTGTGCAAAGTCACTTCAGTTTCGAGCATAAATATTTACCAGTTCCTTGACTTTGTTCAATAACGCAAAATCAGCTTTAACTATTAAGTTCGTAATATTTCAAAATTGTAAAGTTGGTTGCATGTCACCATTGAAATTGTACACAATTGAACACTAACTCGACAGGAAGACGATCTCTTCTTTAAGCTATTTGGTTGCATAAAAGAAAAAAATACGTTCCATGCGTCAGTGTTGTAAAAAGCCGGCGTATTACATTTCGTATCAAGCGCCCTATACTTTTCAATTTCTGATGAAAATTTTTCTTGACTGTAAAAAACAAAACTCAAAATGATAGCGTTTGGATTTTTTAGAACGCCCCCGGAGGACAATATTTTTTCTTGACAACGGAGAACAAATTCACCACAAAGAGGACATAATATGGTAGCCCCTTTTTTATTCATATTCTCATCTCTATCTTGAACCTGATGTTTCAAGACCTATCAAGATTTACGGCAGGGTTTTGAATCGATTGTAGAAGGAAGCAGATGGTTTATTTATGTGACACCATCGCACCTACTAACCATATGTATTGTGCTTGGCTAAATATGATGCAAGTTGCAAATAAGGTTTTGTGTTGCAGAAATAGCGCACGACGTGTAAAAGCCTCAATCAATCAATTTCAACATTTTATCGGCATCGTGAGGAAGCTACTGGTAATACACTGATAACAACGTGCGCTAATACGCAGAGGAAAGTGATGAAGTCTGGAAGGCTTAAAAAGTGCATGAAAATTGTCATGGTGTTAACCTGCTGATGGCAACTAGCATCCGGGACGCTAAATACAATGAAAAAAAGCAAAAATTTAAATTTTCATATTTACAACCACGTTGTCCAGACGCAGATAAGAGGGTGGTAAGACAGCTCAGTATGATTTGGCAGAAGATTTTCGTAGCATAGCAATGATTCTGAAAAAGTTATAAATTTAATAACTTTTTAGAATGCGTTATGTTGAAGTCGGAAGAATTCAAACAATTTTAAAAGGCCCCGGCTCCAGATAAAAAGGGTATTGGACGATTTGTAAGAATCGTACAAATTGTACAAATTGCTGCTAAATTCTTTGTTTTACTAAATCTCAAGTTCATTGTCTTAGAATCAGTCAAACGATTTTCAGAAAAATCGTCCCAGGCGTCTAAAGTTGTTCAGCAGACCTGTGGTAACCGATTAACCGCATGGATTCGAAGAAAATTTGCTACAGAGAAATACCACAAAGCTTTTTTGTTATCGTAGCTGGCTTTTACCCTAACAGTATGTAAAAGAAATAAGTAGCTGCCATAAGCTATGTGCATGTTAATGCGATCATCATGAAATGAGCAATTAACATCTAGCAAGGTCATATTGAGTCAGTCGTGAACTGCTTAAGAAGTTAAAGTAACAAGATGCATGTATAATACTAGAATGAATTTAAAAATAAATTTCAAACAAAACATATTTGAAAAAGAACTAAAGATAACAAAAAACACTTTTGAAAACAAAAGAGTTTAATTTGTTACGTTAATATTATCAAAGTTACCAGAAAACTTTTAAAATACAGTTTTTAGATTTAAAATTAATAACCATAGTTCTCTTCTGTGTTATATTGCAGGACCTGATAGAAATTATAAGTCGAACTATAACGTGTAAAAGTCTCTGTTTAACAAAATGCAAAACCTAATTCTAGTCTTTTGTGTTATTAATTTTGTCATTTCTGGCAACGCAAATCAGCAAGTTTGTCTGACTCTCACACAGCAAGGTGACAATCATGAGCCCTCACCGGCCCAGGGTCCACCTGGACGTCGGGGACCGCCTGGTATACCTGGTACGAAAGGTAGTATTGGTCCGCCAGGTGTGCAAGGTGTGCCAGGACAGGGTGTGTGTAATCCCACCGAAATCGAAGAGCTGCGTGGAAAACTTCAAGCTGTCGAAGGTATGGAAAAAACAATAAAAGAGAGCCCTAAATATAAAAGCAAGACTAAACTTTAAAAACAAGCTGTCATATATCGAACTATTATATAATTTTAAAAAGAAACGCTTTAAATCACAGATGCCTTAAACGTTATCATCGTGGAACGACGAGAGCAAAAAAGACACGATGAAGGTAAGTGAAGATTTTGACTCCTTTGCTTCAAAGTGTGGATAACTAACGATTTATTTCACCTTAATTGATTTCCTGACTTTTCCCGTTTTAAATCAACTGTAGCTGCTTCGTGCACGGTTGGACTTAAAGATGGAAGAGTGAGAGATGAGGATATTACTGCTTCTTCGGTTAATGGAGTTGGTCGCGAAGCTTTCCGAGCAAGACTTGATAACACTTTTGGATCAGAAAGTAATATAGGGGCTTGGAGCCCAAGGGATGGTAAGTTTGAAATCCAGTTCTCACTTTCAACTTTTTTTTTATTGCATTTTCTTTCTTTTTACCATAAAAGTCATTGATGTGTTTATCACTTACGCCACATTAGTCAGAATTGTTACGCATCAATCAATCGCGTTACGCCTCGAGTCGTTTCGTTACAGAAAATTAGTTCGAGTTTACTCAAATAAGTCATTTCTTGCATCTATAGTAATATACTACACTGAATTAATTTATTGCCCATCAATATAACCTTACCCACGTGTTAAGTTACAAGTCTCCAAGCAAACACCGACAAAGACATTGTGACGAAATTAATCAATGTTTAAAATCCTGTGCATTCATACAGCATCAGAAACATTTGAAAACGTATTGAAATACATATAAGCAATTGAATTTAATGTCGTTTATAACCAATGAGATGTTATACCTATATTAAGTTTAGTTGATTTCTGACAAAGATCGAGTCGAGCCTTTTGAAAACTTTTCAAACAAAAATCCGATCAAGCCGCCTTAGAAATGTGATTTGAGTTTTATGCACAAGTTGTAGTAATTGATGCATATCTTTACATCACACACACACACACGCACGCACGCTTTGTAGACACGTTTGTAGATTATATTAAATTTTTTCGTTTATTTGTTTGGTAAATAATCTTTTTTTTTCTTTGTTAATTCCAGAAAGTGTTAGTCATTGGATTCAAATCGACTTAAAAGTGTCAACGAGTTTGACTGGAGTTATCACTCAAGGCAGACCTTCCGGAAGTCCGTATCCGAATTTTGTGAGGAGTTATAAAATATCTTATGGGAATTCCACCAGTGACATGCAAACGATACAAAGCGGTGGAAAAGATTTGGTATAAGCTTACATATATGTTGTGCAGGTTATAGTTGAAAAAAACATTGTAAAATTACCTTTAGGCGTGGTTATCAAACGCTTTAACACGTCTTGGAAATAGTTACACCAACGGATAACTTTGAACATCTAAGCCGAAATTATTTTGTTAACTTCTTTTTTCAGATATTTCAAGGAAATCGGGACGTTAAAGATACCAAAGTAACAAATATTTTTCCACACGCAGTGGTAGCTAGGTACATCCGACTGATCATTGTAATGCACAATAGACATCCGAACCTTCGGCTGGAATACTTGACATGTTAAATGATATTCCACATGACGATACATCACCAACTTAAACGTTTCGACACAATGCTGAATAAATATTAAAAAACTTGGAAAATATTTTTATTTTTTTCTTAATTTTTGTTTAAAACCCTACTTTTTGTGACTTTGATACGTATTTTTCTTTGATTGATCATAAAGTCAACAAATTATCCAAAACTGCAAAGTTTTTCTGCAAATTTTGCAATTTCACGTTTACTTTTATGAATGAAAAATTGCATTCACAGAAAATTTATGACTTATTCACTATTAGCAGCCCTAAAAAGGCGTACCAAATGTTTTTGTTTAGAAAAATGTAGACTATTAAACAATTGTTTAAAAGCAACACATCACTATAATGACAACACACATTGTTTGTGCAAGACTTTTTAAACAATGATAACAATTTAACATGATTAGTTGGTTCTCAATTGTGATTCGAAATTATAGGATCCATTCACCAACAGAAAACTTTTAGTAAAAGAAACAAATCATGCCTGATGTTAGTTTTATTGCTTATCGCAGTCATGAACTTTCTCAGAAGGTAAATGGTAAAATGCATCGCAGATATTAATAGTCACTGAAACCGAATGCTTTGTATGAAATAATTTCGAATATAACAATTACAAACAAAATGAGTGTAGGTTTAGGATTCGTACGCTTATACGATATTAGAAAAACATGAATACAACAGTTGGACTAAAATTGACCTCGGCCACATTGAACTTAACTATAGTCCTTAAACAAATGTAAGTTTAACTTAGGTTTTACCGTTTCGATGCTGAAAATGTCTGAGCAAGATTTTGATTATTTCTTTGGGCAGATTTCGATGTTGTTCTAATCACGTGACGAAATGAGAGTAATAACTAGGGCAACCAAAAGTCAATATGATCAATTTTTTTTAACCTGCCCAGAATGTTATCAAACAAGCACAAAACAAATTTCAGCTTTGTACGACGTGTGGTATAGAAGTTATTAGGTCAAATAAAGTCAAAATGTTACGTTAGGTCAAAATACGGTCAAATTGTTTCTTTAGGTCTTTTTTTAGGTCAAAATCTATTAAACTTGTAATTTTGTAACCATTTTGTAATATTATTCTTCCGTTTTTCTCTTTTCTTGTACCGCAAACAATTCCAGTGCCGCAAATTTTACTTAGAACCAAAGCCACGAAGAGAGGGAAGGCTTTTCAGCGCGTTTGGTGACGTCACGATGTGACGGCATTGCATTTGAAAGTGCAAGTTGTCAATGTTAATACGCAGAAGCGAAAAAAAGTCAACACTAGAAAAGCATTTTGTCATTTTTAAATGCAGCTTTAGATTAGAAAGTTGCTGTAGACAGTGTAGAGACTATCAGTATAGCGTTTTTCAAAATGAGGTCAAAATTTAAACGTTTTAGGTCAAAATAAGGTCAAAATTTAAACTTTTTAGGTCAAAATGAGGTCAAAATTTGCAAATTTTAAGGTCAAAATTTAAACTTTTTAGGTCAAAAAACTGGTTGCCCTAGTAATAACTTTGAATCGAGCATTAGCTTCACTACGTGCGTGTGCTTGCGACGGCTTGCGCAACATCGCATGCTTTTCCTTGCGACTGCTTCGCTTTGCGTAGGCTACCGGTATTTGCATTTAGTAATACTTTAAAGCTTAATCCTTTACTTTGAATAAAAGACCCCGCTAGACTACCACGCCTTCGTGTTAATCATTATTTAAACCCGCTTAAGGCTGGTAATTATTATTAACCTTTGACACAAATTTTCCTTATAAACTTTTGGGTTAACTTTTGCGTCTACGAAGTCAAGAGAATAGTGAAAATTAGGCCTACTACAGTGGTTCTCAACCAAAGAGATTTAAACAGGAAAATGTTTAAGTCTCTTTGTTCTCAGCGGAGAGCCACTTGGTTCACTATTGGGGAGAAAAACTTAGAATCCTTAGTTACAAAAGCGAATGAGTTAATAAGATGTTCATGCCGTATTTGTTTTGACATTTTGTTGCTTACAAGCAGGCGAGGCCGTGATTCGAGCAGTACCCGATCAATTGTTCTCTATCAGACACGCTGAGAGTTTTACGGCACAACCTGCAAAGTCAAATTATGTCTAGGCCAAGTGATTTGAAGAGTTTAATGAGTATGTGTAGCCTAAATACATATAATTTCAATTAGGCTATAACCTACAGCTACAGTATCAGCTGCGATTTAGCGCTTTCTCTTATTTTTATGACGTCAATCCAATTAGAATAATAGTTACAAACTTGCACTTATCATCCAATATTTTAACTCTAGGGAGAGCACAAAGATTGCAACCATGGGAACTGACCTTACATGATTTCATAAAGGTGGGCATGTATGGCGGTGTAGGGCTACTTACTTATCTTTGCATGATATCTTGTGATTTAACAAGTGATACTTGGCGTTGGTGTGTGCTTTCCTTGTCGGTAACACGACCTTCGAATACAGACTATATGCTAAATACAAGTATTTGCATAAAAAAGTCCACTCCAAATGTTGCAACGTTCCTATTTCCTCAAGATAATTAAACTTTTAAGGTTCAAAAATATTTTGCCACCTTGCTGTTACAGTATGGAAAAATTATTTCCTATTATACTTGAAAAATGTTTTTGAAAGAAATTTGTAACCGCCATCTTTCGTATTATTTTTGCGATGACATCTGCAAATATGTTTTGTTATATTTGTTTCATAAACAATTTTTTTGTTTTCTGAAAGAAAAGTCAGTGACCCGAAGCGTTTGTATGTTTTGTCCGTGTTACATTTAGCTTTGTGCTTGGACAAACACCTTTCGACGTTGGCCGAAATTTAATCTTCATCAAATACGACCGACTCTAATAAAAGTTGTTCTACATCCAGACGTGTCACCTTACACAAAGACTGCAGATATTTCATATATTACTTTTAACTTATAGTTCAATAAACATTGCCATTAATAATACATTACAATAAGGAGATGATATTTTTGCGAAACCTCTCATTCTACTTGTTTGTTTGACCAATTTTAACATTCAACCGTTTTGACAGTATTTATGCATTCGACAGTTAATTAGCATTGTTTTAATCATATTTATGCACGTTCTTGTCATTGCAGAGAAATGAGCAACAACACTTGGATCAGAACGCACTACAGTTAATGATTGGCAAGTACAAAACTTTGAAAATTAAAACTTATATCATAATATCATTATTTTTCCATACTATTTTTTAAACCACAACCTAGTTGGTTTTAATCTATAGCGATATAATCCATAGCGGTTGTTTTAATGCTCGAGCTCGACAACATAGACATCAACTATTATGAATAGTTACTGTAGCTTAAATTCTTGATTGCTTTGCAGATATGTGGCTTAACCAGCACCCGCCGTTACCCTTATTAACTTTGTCAACATTTCCAATGACTCCGCAAGCTTGCTCGCCAACTTTCACATAAATAAGTCAATACTACAGCATGTCCTGCAACCGCCGATGAAAAGGTAAATAGGAGAGCAGTGCTCGTTTATTTCTTGATGAAACATTCATTTGAAAGAGCTTGTATATTGGATTAGTACATGTTGTATTTTGGAGACAATATCATGATAATATCGTAAAACAAGTAGACTGTAGGCCTATTAATAGGAGTAATTGGATGCCTTTGAAGATTCTCAACGGAGCAACTTGGCTCACGATTTATTGATTTTGTGTCCACATCATTGGCCTGTTGATTACAATCTCAACAATAGACTAAATAAAAGTAAATAACTCGTAAGCCATTATTTGCAAGAAATTCAAACTTTGTTAGGTTTGGCGCGTTTTCATTTGTTTAAGTTGTTGTCGTAGTATAAATTCAGACTTTCATTATGATATCACCAGGTAAAACTTAAAGGAAATAGTACTTAAATTAAATGATAGTAATTAATGGAAATTAAAGTTAAGCATGGAAATCACATAAAATAACAAGAACTAATTCATAGTTTCATTGGTGAACAATTTCATGACTATAATAACTATTTGGTTCAAACATTATCACACCAAGTATGTTAGCATTCACACATTGTGATCTAAAATCAGTCGGAATCAGATTTGAAATTTTCTGACACCACGGACCCAAAATTTTTGTGGTCTGTGTGGAAAAAATTATGCTAACTTGTCAAACATACCAGTATGTATTGGCTGAGAGGTTTTACTAATTAAATAGTATTTTTAGCTCTAAGTATAACATCCTGAGAAGCAAACAAAAACTACAAGTTACCGAAGAATTAAGTTAATTAATAAGCTCCCAAGCCTCAACCATTTTAGTAGCTAATTTTCATAATAATAATAGTACTTCCATTTTTTGAACAACATAGTCGTCGTTCAATCCAATGTGTCACGTTGCATACTGTACATGTTGTGTATAATATGAGAATTTTCAATATACATGTTTTTCCATTGCTGTTAACAGTTTTCTTGTTTTTAGTTTGTTGTCTGCCTTGTTACAAGAACTGCACAAACACGGAGAAACGAAGCCATTTTCACTGCTGCATGTGTCCAGCAGTCATAACAAGAAGTTTCAATTTTAAACGTCATCTAGGTAGGTTTTACAGTGCCATTTCCATCTTTCCGTTTCACTGTTATTTGTAAATACCGGTACATGCTGCCAACGTTGAGCAATTGGACTGTTATAAACATCTGATACACAACATACATAGTTACACTTTTTACTAGCACTAGTAATTTGTTGACTTAACTATAATTAGTATATTTGATAGCCTTATAACTATTTATACATGTATTATATATTTGTTGAACATTTTTCAGAATTATGCTCAACGGCTGGCAAACGATTGTTTTCAGGGGATGATAAGGTATCAGATGATGCAACATGCACAAAACTTTTGAAAAGTATGTCTGTTGTTGATAACCATTGTATTTGTTATTGCTATACAACTATAAATTTTCCTTACAGAATATGCAGTATGTTCACTGTACAAGGTTCCATTAGATTTATACTTACAAACTATTGCAGAGTCCACTTCTATATGGAAATGGCTCATTCTGTGCGTAATGTGATTACGTGAACATACTGCATACCAATGTACATGAACATGACGTAATGCAACTTTAGTTATGAACGCATTTTAGTTGTGTGTATTGTGCATGTCTGACATACTTGTGTTATTACTCGTGTGCAATTCGCCTAGTACCAGGGCTTTGGAGCAGGCGTAAATGTTAAATTGCTCCAGCTCCGGAGCTCATTGATACCACTGCTCCGGCTCCATTACGTCAAAAACTGAGGTTTAAGGATAAGTGCTCAATTTGGAATATCTATTAATAATAATTTTTCAAACAACTGGCTCCAGCTCCATTTGAATTTCACGTAGAGCTCCAGCTCCGTTAAAAATGCACGGCTCCAGCTCCAAAGCCCTGCCTAGTACTGCACTTTTTGTGATCCCCAGACATGTCTCAATAACCAAATTATACTGTATTAAAGTTATTAATCACTACCATGTATCTTTAATATAGCTGTTGAATACACAGTGTAAAGGCTATTGTAGAAATAATAGAAAAATCAGTTTTATCATCACTAAGGAGACATGCAGAAAAGGCCCATTCAGTGATTCAGTCCAAACACAGCAGTATTATTGTTGACAAGAAAAGTGGGATTTTCGTGGTTGCTTGTTCTAGCTCAGGATTACTTGCACCCATACATGTTCAAAAATACATTTCTCGAAAGCTCATTATGTCTTCTAAGTTCTAACTCATTGTGTTGTGACATAATAAAAGCAAGTGCGGTTTTCAATCCAGCCATTGAATTTGAGCATTTGAAATCTGTTGAAATGCCCAAATTCAAGATGATGTTTTTCTAGACAAGGAGGTCTTAAACAAACTGGTACAGCTGAAAATTATTTCAGAAAACTCAAAGGAAAGATGTAGCAATTTGCATGATGAAAGCTTAAACACGACTTGCCATTAATTTTGTATGCATTTTTTCAAAGTTTGAGGTTAAAGTGGACAAATGAAATATTACTCAGTATACATACATGAAACAAAATACTTTTCCAAACTCCGACGTGTTAGAGTTACATATGACTCAAATGAAGGAGTTTGGTCCTGTGTGGCACATTGGTATTGTAAAGGTACCAGATATAATGTGGCTGTAAGAATATGGTTTAGAATTGATTAAAACAGTAAAATATTTCTATAGAGGGCATTATTGAAGTATACGAGCCCGTAGTAGTCAGGGATGTATGAATATTGTGTAATGAACACATTTCTGAGAGAAATTACAGAGGATGATATTTTATCAGTATGCTTTAGTGTTTTCTTACATAGGAATTTATACTTTCTATTTTGCTTTTAGCTCTACAGATACCAGTCTCAAAAATGATGATAAATTCATCATGGAGTATTATATTACAAAGAAATCAATACCATCGATCCTTTCAGACCAACTTCTTGATAAAAAAAAGCCAAGCAAACCTTTAATTTCTGCTGAAGTTGATTGTCCTTCATGCATGGGAAGTTTACAACCACTACCGGCAAAAAAGGCACAGTGTATTGAATGGGAGTTACATGGCATGGTAACTTTGGTGTGATATTTAATGGGTAGTATAGTTGTCATTGCAAGGTTTTTTGTTGCTCAGTAATCGGATTGTATTATGTGTACTATATAGTTTTGATGAAGGCTAGAAAGATTTTTAAACTTATTTCTTTTAAGACATTTGGTTGGTTGGAAAACAGTGTCAGGCATGTGGGCTGAAATTACGTTTTAAATTAATAAATTAATTTTAAAGCAAATTTTTAAACTGTTGAATTGTTGTAGGAAGCAGAACGTTTTTTGTGCCAAAATTTGTTTGAAGACGCAGATTTCAAAGCTGATTCAGCTTCGTGTACTTTGTACAGACAGAATTTTGGCAACTTATTGTTCAATATGACAGGTAAACATTATTTAAAGTTCAAACAGCTACGGTTTAATGGTGCTATTGCAGTGCTTTTTTTCTATTTTACATAAAATTAGAAATCATTGTACATAGTGTCAACCATTCTGACAAAATGCTAATGTACTTAAAGTGAAGAATATGAATGATTGCAATAATGGAACATTCGTGTAATGTTTCTATACTTGAATTGTACTGAATTGTGCTGAATTACAACAATAGTATGGAAAGCATGGTTGTTGCTTAATGTGACATGTTTCAATTACATTATTAGATGAAAGTTTTTCGGAAAATTACTGTTTTATGTGTCATGATGCAAAACCACCAAAATCATTTCATGGAGACACAATAAATTGGGTATGATTCCTATGAAGTATGACAGAATTTACATATTCCCACACTTTTCTTTATTGCTGTATTAGAATGAAAAGGTTGGACAGGCAAATTCGCTTACATACTTTGTTACAAATTTTGTGGGAAATAGTATTGATTTATTAACGCAAGTACTTAACAGTATTTAAAAACAGTTAATAAATAAATTTAATAAAATCTTTGTTTTCGTCAAAAAAAATGGTAATTAGATATTTAATATCAAGTAATTTCATTTGTTTCAAAGCACAAATACAATCAGTTTTTAAATTATAAAGGGTAAAGACATTGTATGTGATACTTCGTAGAATTTGGTGATTCCTGAAAAAAATTGGTACTTTGCCAGTTTTACATAAAAATGACTTTTTTAAGTTGTGATACCTGTACATTTTTAACAAATTAGTTTTGTCATACAAATGAAACATGGAGGAAAACTTTCTGGTTGTATAGTAATTCTACATCTGTATGTCTCGTGAAAATTGTTTTCTTGAAATAGATTTTATAATTATCTTATTAATTATTTGTCATGTAATTATAGAAGTGCAGAAAAAAAATTTTGATTTGAATTTTAAAACCAGCCTGCTTGTAGTTTTGTGGTAAGGTCAATTAATATATTTTTATTTACACGGCCATTTGGTATTCTAATCTGCTTTCAAAACAAACTAGTCGGTTTTTCTTGCATTTCCAAAGTGCAGTATCTACACTACACTATTTGGATTGAAATTCTAAAAGAAACTTTTTTTAGAACATTCTAGTTAATATTGATCATTTAATGTGTACATTTTTACGAGCGCTGGACTCAGGATGATGCAACTCGTGTTCGATACTCAGCTCAAAATAAACAAGACAACTATCTGATAACGTTCACGCACAGCCTCTAACTCCCAGTTTAACTTTTGCAAAGACCTTTCCCAATCCAAGTATAAATATTCTGAAAAAAGACGTTTTATGCTGAGTCAAACATTATTATTTTGTTGATCGATGCTACAAGATGTCATGAGGAGAGGATATTAAATCTGAGGACATGTCTAGTATGTAAAAGCAGTAGAAGATATCATCTATATGCCCTCTTTTTATACTGCTGCCCGCAATAGCCCTTTTTCCTGTATTCGCTGCTCGTAATTTTGCTGAAATAAATGAACATGGACCAGCACAGCCCGGAATGAGTCTAGTTGAACCAGACAAATGCACTTACGCCTGTCCGTGTCGTTCGTACTTGTGAATTATGAGTTATTGTGATTATGAATTATTATGAGTTAATAAAATGTATGAACTAGAGGAAATTTCATTGTTTGTATCACTGTTTTCATTAGTTTCAGTTTAACTAAGTTCAGTTGTAGATAATGCACAGCGCCGTTACAGTTGGTGACAAAATTAAACAACTGAAGTATGTTTTTTGAAGAATACATACGTACTGCAATTGTGTAAATTTTTTTGTAAATAATTATTTTAATGCGCCCTAAGCTATCGCTACATAGGGATGTACCTCGGCCGATTTCGGCTTCTGCTCAGCGGATAGTCATAGTTTCGAGCAAGCGGATAACAAAAAAAGCTTATGTCACAAACAGCATAAAGGTTAGCTTATATACCTTTACACTCGAACAAATGTCATGGTAGGTTATTTCCCATCGATATTTCTTACTGCTGTCACGTGATCAATTAGAAATATTTCCAATTGATTATTTCCTGGGGTCCTAGGACTTGTTTAAAAATTAGATGCTTTCTCTATTTCTAGGACATTTCTTGAAATTAAGTGCTTTCTCTACTGTATTTCCAATACTTGTGAAATTAGATAGTTTTTCTACTTATAGGACTTGTCTAGAAGTGAAGTGGTTTCTCTACATTTAGGAAATGTTTACGAATTAGTTGGTTTCCCTACTTTTAAGACTTGTCTACAAACTAGGTGGTTTCCCTAGATTTAGGAATTGTCTACGAATTAGGTGGTTTCCCTACTTTTAAGACTTTTCTACAATTTAGGTGGTTTCCCTAGATTTAAGAATTGTCTTCAAACTAGGTGGTTTCCCTAGATTTAGAAATTGTCTACGAATTAGGTGGTTTCCCTACTTTTAAGACTTTTCTACAATTTAGGTGGTTTCCCTAGATTTAAGAATTGTCTACAAATTAGGTGGTTTCTCTAGATTTAGAAATTGTCTACGAATTAGGTGGTTTCCCTACTTTTAAGACTTTTCTACAATTTAGGTGGTTTCCCTAGATTTAAGAATTGTCTACAAACTAGGTGGTTTCCCTAGATTTAGGAATTGTCTACGAATTAGGTGGTTTCCCTACTTTTAAGACTTTTCTACAATTTAGGTGGTTTCCCTAGATTTAAGAATTGTCTTCAAACTAGGTGGTTTCCCTAGATTTAGAAATTGTCTACGAATTAGGTGGTTTCCCTACTTTTAAGACTTTTCTACAATTTAGGTGGTTTCCCTAGATTTAAGAATTGTCTACAAACTAGGTGGTTTCCCTAGATTTAGAAATTGTCTACGAATTAGGTGGTTTCCCTACTTTTAAGACTTTTCTACAATTTAAGTGGTTTCCCTAGATTTAAGAATTGTCTACAAATTAGGTGGTTTCCCTAGATTTAAGAATTGTCTACAAATTAGGTGATTTCTCTATTTTGGATTTGCTTAGAAATTAGGAGTTATTCCTTTTTACAGTCCAAGCATTACATTTAATTGAAAACATGTCGCAATTGTCTACCACATTTTATTGTGACTGCAATTATAAATCATCACCTGCTATTATAAATATATGATAGAAATGAGTCGAAAACCTTTAGGATTAGTAAATGAGAGATATACATAAAAATTCTAAGAACCACTGGAACTACCTATTACTGTAATCTGCTGTTTTTGTTTATTTTTTTTAAACAGAGATTGATGCAATTAAGTCGATAATGAAGCAGCATTTTTTTGAAAGCCATTTTTTTTCGAAATACTATGATGCTAACGTTGCAGTCGTGAACAATCAAGTCATTTTTGCAGTCATGTAAACACTTCTTTTTGCGTGAACGTCCAAAAAAAACTTTTTAAGCATCTAGTTTGACAGAGGAGAGTTCGTCGTCTTTTCCACCCCACGATTGCGGGTTAGGGTATTTCCCCGGCGTCAGCCTGTAGCTCGGTCCAGAAAATTTTTCATCGTCAAAGATGATCCAACTAAGAAAAAAAGCGTGTTTCGAAATAAATCCATGACACTAACATTTGCATTGACAAGAGTTTTGATATGCTCGAACTTGTTTGAAGGTTGACATACAATCAAATTGTTTGTTTGGTCAATTAAAACCGTGTGTTTTATCTGACTTACTTCCCACTCTCAACTTTTATAGAAGATATGACATCATTGAAGTTAAACTCTGATAAATCTGACACGTTCTTAGTGAGCTCAAGCTTCTTTCCTCCAAAATCAAGGTCTTCATAAAGAATAATCTGAAATAAGAAATTTTTTGTATCTGAAATAACAGAAAATCTTCGATCTGTGTTTGAGTTATATAATAAACATTTAGAAGCGTTTTGAAAGCAAAATATTTAGATCCATGCATAGCAAAATTGGTTAAAATTTTTATTTGTCAACAAAAATGCTCTGGGTACTAAAATGATAATTTGAATAATCAATAATATACACACACACGCATGCTATATCTATCAACAAACGGCCGTAATAAGTTGTCTTACCTTCGCCATCTTTCCCAAACTTTGCAACAACAATGGAGAGATAGGGCAAAAAAATAATCAACTAAACTAATATAAATCCTCCCTGCAAAAGCTTGATTGTTGATTAGATAGTTTTTGGTCAAAACAATTTTGAAAATTCAACAGGGTTGTCTTTGGGGTTTAAATCAAACGCTCTCTGTCTCTTAATAACATAAAATGTTTGGAATAAGCAGTCTGGATAAAAACATTTACATATAAAAGCAAAAACTCAGAAAATTAATGCTGTGAGTCACGCAAGTCTCAACTTCTCAGTATAGTTTCTATGCACCGATAAATAACCCTCCCCAAAAAATACGCCTTTTTCCGAATTTCTTGGGTGTGGCGACAAGCTATGAATTTTAATAATTCATAAACCGAGAAATGAGCACACTCGCCTTACTCCCTTCGTTTAAATTTAAACATTGTCTACTCGGCATTCTTATTTCAGCATTTTTTACCAGTGCAACATAAGTGCTTCACATAATTTCAAAATGAAGTTCTGAAGTTTTACGCCTCATCCTTCATCAAATCATCAAACGCTTACCGACTAAATCTTTGTCAAAACTCATCTTATATAACGTTACAGATGTTGGAATATTGATTATGCCAACTAAGAAAAAGGTTTGTCGTGTAAACACATTAAGATTCCTAATGAACGTCTTGACCATTACCCCGTTGGACAAAAACAACACGTGGGAAGAATGTTGATTTAAGCGGCTTAAGAAACACAGAACTTGCATCAATGTAAATAGCATTTGCGGACTTTACAATCAAATTACAGGTTATTTAACGCCGAATTAAATGCATCAATTAATTATTAAAAGCGGATTAGCGTCCCGTGATGCCAAAACTTAACTTCAGAAATATTACGAAATAAAACTATAGCGCAAACGTTTTACGGACTAGCCGGCTCCAGCTGAACTTTACGCTTTTAGCGGGTACATTCAGAACATTAATTGAGCAATTTGGCGTCCAGTTTAGCGTATGCGCCAAAATGCTGCAGGAAAGCAAAACACAAGATCAAATCAAAGCCAACTATGTAGACATACAGTAGCCTATAATAATTAATCGATTGAAACCCTGCATATTAGCAAGCAAAAATATTTGATATGCCTACGAATATTATAGGCTACGTAATTTACGCATGTCTGATATACATGCGGGTAGATTATAAATTATTATTAATGGGATTCCCACGACTCGAAACATTGCATTAGACAAGTTGTAACTAGTTACCTCCCACTTAGGAGCGTAAATATTGCACTCAATGTTATCACGAAAGTTTGGTTTGTGGAAAAATCGCGTCATTCATGAGAGTAAAGGTATAAGTATGATATTGCCAACTACTGAACATATACGCCAGAATTTATGCGGCCATGTGTTATTGTGGAATGTTGGAATTTTATGCACTACCGGTAAACTAAATTTCTTAGCAGATGCCTTATGATTCTTAGCCAATTGTGGTATCCGATTCAAGCGTGGAGTAGTATAAGATTTGCAGATGGGCCATTTTATCTGTCCGTACAGAGTAAATTACTGTACAGTCATCAATGCCTACTGCATTACCTCATGGCTCGCCCCTAGTAGGCTACAATCTCACACTGGTAACACTATCTGCAGCATTCGTCCATCTGATATGTAAAGTAGACCACATTACTGGGCCAACTACAGTTATTATAAGACTTTATATGGTCAACTAAAACCG
Organism: Clavelina lepadiformis; assembly: GCF_947623445.1. NCBI lineage: Eukaryota > Metazoa > Chordata > Ascidiacea > Aplousobranchia > Clavelinidae > Clavelina > Clavelina lepadiformis. The sequence goes on along the minus strand of NC_135248.1, from coordinate 3,671,903 downwards.
GTCTACTCGGGTTATTACGAATTACGACAGACGTGTGGGGCACCTCAACTATGGTCATATAAACGTAGACGCAGGATGCGTCGAAACAACGAAAGTTTAATGTAAAAAAGTATAGGGCAGTGGTACGCAGAAGTATACGGTTGGCAGAAAAACTGTGTAGTACGTGAATTAAATGAAATTCAGTAACAAAAATTGCATAAATAGTGAAAACGAACAAGTTTTCAAGTGATGGCCGTTTTTAATTCGTCAGCTTCTTCCTGCAATGTTTCGATCTTTTCTGTCAACAATATCTGCAACAACGCCTTTTAAGTCTTTTGCAAACTTTCAAACTTCAATAGGCAACAATACAACATCAAAAAGTGATAGAAAATTTAATATAAAAACATGATTTTGCAGGTTTTAATGCAAAACCTTCACAGCTTCACTACATTTCTATAAACTATGGACAGTAGGTTGGAACGTTGTTACAACGTCATGACCCTTTCTCACGGGTCACGTCATTAAATTTCAACTTAATTTTTAACGTCGTATTGTTATAAAAAAAACCTCTGAAACATAAACGGTTTGCATTGAGACGTATGACTTTTAATCGATTTTAAATTCACTCAATCTAAAACATTTCTTCATAATCTCAATGTAAGCTCCGCCGAAACTTTTAAATCAAATTTAATTGCACACTCCGGCTTTATAAATACTATAGCTTGTAAGTATGATAATTGAAAATGCAATAGCATAGAATTATTATCGGTACTTTTCCAAGTTTTCCCCAGTTCGTGAGCAAACCATAATCAAATTTCCATGTAAAATGCACTTAAGCTTTAGATAAAGAACGGAAATGGACCATCATTGATAAAAATTGCAATGTCAGTACATCGACACATACCTTCGCAGAAGCTACGAGTTGATTGGCTTGCTTCCTGGACAAGTGCTCTATGTTCCTCACAAGGGCGGTGACATCGGCAACAGCTAACTCACTCAGTGTCTTGTAACCAGCATTGTACAGCTACCACATAATATAGCGATATTACATCAAAACCGAAGTGTAATGTGTTGGCTTATTGGAATGATTAATTAAATAAGATGGTCTACAAGTTTACTCCATTCTCGTTTCTGAGTAGTTTATGATAGGGACTCTAAACTTCTTGGACCATGGGTCGAAAAACAAAAATTTTAAATTTCATGTTTTCAAATTTTCACGTTTGAAACCATGATAAAATAAAAGTGACGCAAACATAAATAAAACCGGTAAATTTCGGAATCCTTTCATATTTCTCATCATCAGATAGCAGAACAGAGTGAAGCACAAAAGCATTAATAACCACTAGTTAACATGCGTTAATCAATAAAGCCAGAGTTGGTGCAAACAATTTGGCAACTCTGGCTTTGGTAGTTTTGCTTCCAATTACTCAATCTTCCCAACATTTTTGCACCTACCATTGATAATATTTATCATCAACATAGAGCAACTTTAAACAGCGTGATACCTGTTTTGCTCGGGCCAGCTTAACACCAGGGACCTCCATAAGAGGTACGAGCTCTGACGCAGTGCAATATTGCAGGACTTGGATTAACTTCTCCAACAATGCGTGGTAAGGCCAGAATTCTTCGAACTCCTATTATTATATGAAATGAAAATTTTAATACAATGACCTCTCCTGTTAGGTTATTGATTGTGTATGGAGCGAGGGTAAAATGGTAACAGCGGATTATTGCAATTCTATACAATTAGTATTTCTAGCATCATATTTAGTATCCTTGACTATAAACCGCTTTGCTTTAAACGTGATGGTCTTAGGTGGGATTTAAAGTATAAGCCACCATTTTGACGTGGATGCATTAATATCACATGAACGCACTCATCTCTGCTAGGCTATGCAACCCTTCCAGTATAGAAAGAACACAAATAACAGAATGTTATTTACCTTGGTAAAATGCAATAAGCACGAAGCAAACGCAGCTGAACTATTCATGAGATTTTGCAGAAAGCCTCTAGGTTGCTCGAACCTGGCCGACACGTCCCATACAGACTTGCCCTTGAATAATTGGTGGAGCATCAGCGTCACGTAAAAACGTTGCACCACAAAATCGTTGACTTTCTGTGTTCCGAAATGAAAAAATATTTAACCACTTTTCAGGCATAATACCGGTAACTTTCATGTGATGTGGTCATTTTCGTGTCAAACCAATTTTTATGCAATTTTAAACAATAACTGGTTACACAAAGTATACACACATGTGTACAGTTAAAGGCTATGTAGTTACACAGTAAAATACGATGCACTCAATTATAAGACTGCAGTATACAAATGTTACGTGCGATACACAGATGGAAATGCAGTAAATTAACCTTTTTCCTCGGCTTACTCCCAGCAGCCCGACAAGCGATGTAAGGTTCAGGAACCCCAATAACTTCAGCAGCAGTGATTTGCGAAGGTGTAAGCCCGTTAAATTCTCCCATATAAATCAGCCAGTTTGGGTTAACTTGCTTCGCGGTTTCATAAGGGGTAACCTACAGGATAATAACCAAGCAACATATAAATAGCAAATAACTTGTTACAGTTTAAGTTCAATTTTCCCACAAAGATTGGTTGAAATTTGACCTAAACTTTAAACTGAACTCAAACTCTTTACACTTACCAGATACAACAAATGGATGTAGCTGTCTAAGACCAGGTTTTTCAATCCAAGGTTGAGGTCAGTGTATATCATGTTGCTGAATTCCAGATCTACTGAGCCTTTAAAAGTGGCAATACCCAGTTTGGTTGGCTTCAGTAGTTTTCCATTTTCTTTGTCACCTTTAATGAGAATGTGGTTACATTGTTAACTTTTGTGTTGGATTTTCGTTTAAAAAGTGTAGCGTGTTGTTAACGACAATACAAACACTGAAATGGCACTTTCACTTTTCATGTAATGCCACAAGGAAAAATTTTTGTATGTCACATGTATTACTACTTCACCGAAGAAGTGAATTTGATATATGTTGTTGTCACATTTCCACAAAAACAACGTTTTATGCCAATTTTATCGCAAAAAAAGCCCGCTCTCTTGCTTACCTGACACATATTGCACAAGTTTTAAGTCTAGAAGATAACTGAGGGAAGCTTGTAAAATATCATCAGCGGTTTTTATTTCGACTTCGTGTGAAAGACCTAATTATGCAGTGCAAATGGCAGAGTGAATAAAGAGTGTTACGATCTAAACATTTTCAAACGTAAGGGTTTCAGATTTACCTTTAAACTGATTGGGGCATAATTTCTGAATTGTTTTAATTTGTTTGGCAAACAAGGTGGCTGCAAAAAAACGTTTTGCATCAGGAGCATCACGGATTACCTGAAAAAAATTCACCAAAAGCTTCCTTAAGCCTATTCCTTTAGAAGAGATCTAAAGGCAGAGAATACGAACACATAATTTTAAGCGAAAATAATTATAGTCACCTTTAAGCAAATCAATGTTAAAAGTAGCGACTTGAAGCCTTTCCCGCCGTCGTACATTAGACTGCTTAAACAAGTTTCAAATGGACCCGCTACCAAGTCTGATACCAGCGGCTTGTCCTGCATACAAGGTTATTGCAAACTTTAACCTTCAAAACAGGTGTTAAGATTTCTGTATATGATGGGTCAACAAACCATTTTGATTTATCATTTTTTGTTCATTTTATTAATTGTTTCACCATGGTTACATAATTAGGCATCTAAATTTAGAATTTGATGTCAGGCCAATGATTGTCAAAAGTAGAATAGTAATGTTCTTACCGTTGCTTTTGAAATGATCAAGTAACTTTCCCCCTTTTTATCGATGCCCGCTCTGCCGGCTCGACCAATCATCTGCTTGTATTGCGAGTGTGAGAGAAAAGTTCGACCGATGTGAGGTGACCTGATTATCACCCTGGTAAAATGAAATTTTGAATTAATTATATCTAATCTTGACTTAAACTGTGAAATCTTACAAAAAAAATGAAGATGAGGTTTTGACTTAAACCGCAGATGCAAAGCATTAAAACAACCTGTTAAAATGCTGATTTAAAGTGTGGGTCCAGTCCATGTATTTATGTGCTGTGCATATTATCTTCCATACTGTAACTCTACTTTAAACAAATGTGGAAAAACCACCTGACCTTACCAAGTTATATATATTATGAAATGTTATATATCCACAAACCTTCTAGCAGGTAAGTTTACACCAGCGGCAAGTGTTGAAGTGCAAGTTATAACTGAGAGAACACCGATTCTGTATGCATCCTCGACCAAACGACGTTCATCTGTTGTCAAACCGCTAAAAAAACTTTAATCTTTCACAACTGCGACAAGGTCACTCTGCCACTAACAAAATAAACAACACTACCCATGGTAGAAATTAAAAGTTTGCGAAAATTATATGCAATAAGCCTATTAATTAGTTGCTTGCCAAACAATATTTTTTAATATTTCAACCTGTGATGGTAAGCCACTCCATATGGCACAGTTTTTCGCAAAACTGGACAAATTGCACCACCATCATTGTAAAATGCGTGCAAGATAGTAATCTTTTCCTTGGTTTTGTGCTCCAACAAATCCCTGACGAATTTTTGCAAAAAAAAATCTGACAGATTAATTACAAACAACTCGAGTAATGTTTAAGTTTCAACATTCAATTTCAGTTCATAAATGATACACATTAATGACATTATGCTATTTTGTGATTATATCAGAATTTCTTATTTATGGTAAACACAGTAAGGATTTCTTAATGTAATACATTGCATGGGAATAATATACTTTGGTAGAAGCTTGCAAATCATCGTAGCAACGTTTTCACAATTTTTCTTTGTTGGACAAAATATGAGGCAGGAATGCTTTGGAATCACCTCAAGTACCATGGTCACTAGGTGGTCAGTATCTCTAGTGGCTAGCTCCTTGGTCTGCGAACAATTACGAAAAGTTAATGGAGAAAGAAGTTTTTTAATGTGAAGAACATTTCACCAAAACTAAAATCATTTCAGCTCCATTTAACACATTTTACGTCTAATGTATTGAAGTATAAATATTTGCTAGAAAACAAAAACAATAACTATACAATTGGAAAACTGATTATAACTGCAAGTCTTAGGCTTGAAACAAATAATGACAAAGTATTACACGATGGGCAAGAGTCCGTTCCAAAACCATCACGTCTTCTTCATGTCGTTTAGCTGGGTCAATTCTATACACATAGTCCATGTATTTGACATATTCGTCCAAGTCCACAGGTCTGAAGTCATTGAAATAGATTTCGGCTTGCAAAAATTTAGCTAAATCTTCGATGTTGTTCAGTGTCGCTGACATTGCTATTACTTGGGTGGAACCTGGTAAAATTAGAAAAAATTTGGGTCATGACTCATCGCTTTGTTATGCAAGGCAAGATGTTAATCGTGAACCATAAATGCAAGTTCCTGTTAGCTTGCTTGCGATCTCAGGATCAATCTGTGTGAGACCAGATTTCATACAGCAAACACCACATAAATTTGGTTGATTGAAATTACTGAAATATGTAATCAACTAATCATTAATTGAATTATTCCAATATTTACATTATTTCAATATATTTTAAAGGACTTAATTACTTGACATATGCATCAGCTTTGTCAACATCATCTCCACCGTAGCTCCCCTTCTGCCACCTTCACCGATCATATGGAACTCATCTACAACCACCAAGCCAAGATCTTCCAACCTTCCACATTCTATCAGTGAGTTCACCTTGCCAAAAATAATGCATAGAGATTATGTCAAAATCAAAGGATTCTTCACTGTTTTTCATTACACCTGATTGTGATAAATAATTTGGAAATTTAAATCTCTTGGAACGAAATGGAAAAAAAATTTCAGTAAAATAGTGGTTGGGTGAGAAGTGAACTAACCAAAGAGTCTGCTTTTTCAATTGTGCAAATATACAAGGATTTTTTCTTTCTGCGTTTTCGAGGTGGAAACCTTCCTTTGCTGCCTGCATATTCTTCAAGAAGAAATCCCAGATTTATTGCAAACTGAGAAAGATTTTGAATCTGAAAAAGATCAAGGTTGTTTTTTGTAACTTGTAAATAACATGGAAGTCTGTTTATTAATCATCATTTCAACATTCCTTTATACAAAAGCAAGAAATAGTTTGGATCAATGAAATAAAACTAAAAGTTTTATGACACAATAAGCATATATTGTATCTGTTAAGATTGTTTTTGTAGCTTTTGTTTAATAAAATATATTTCTGTAGAAAAGAGACAATACCATGAATAACATCTTAATACTGAGACTGAAAATGAAAATATTATCCAAGCAGAAATATAGATTACCTTTTCCTGAACAATTGCAACAAAAGGAAGCACCAGCACAGCATCTTTCTTTTGGCAAAGTAATGTTTTGAAAATTAAGATCTCCGCAACTAGTGTTTTTCCACCGCTAGTAGGTAGCGAATAAATTAGATTTCTTCCCTGCTTTATGCTGTCTAACGTCAGGCAGTTATGTTGCCAATCTACAAAGGTGAAACGGGAATCAAACAAAACTTATGAGACTTATGTCGTAATTATGAGTAGAAGCACAGGTTGTAATACAATGCACCACTTACCATATAACTTGCTTATGCCTCTAACACTATCTAATAAAGACTGAACTTTGGATGGAAGGCCATAAAATGGACCTAAGTCTTGGGTAGAAAAATCATCATCAAATAGGTCTTCATTTAAGAAGGAAAATCTGTCCAGCAAAGCTGATTGATCTTGTTTTTTAAACCTCACATTGAGAGGCGTACTTGGGGATTTGTGGGCATTTTGCATCAATCTAAAAACATCAATCCCAGTCAAGTATTATTGCAGTTACCACTAACATATGACAATCATATTAGCAGAGCAAACAATATATATATATTCATAACTCTTCACAGCATTGCCACCTTTGCCTAATTTTTCCAGAAACACCAGGAGTAACAGTGTTCAACTTCCTTTGGTCTGGTGTTGACATGGCTTTTGGTTTCGATTTTGTTACAGATCCAATACAAGAATTTGAATCATGAACATCTGGTTCATGAGCAGTAACAGATTTTTTATCACATTGTACTTGAGAAAAGTTTGTATTTTCGTTTAGCTCTTTGCATAAGGTCAGGGTTGCCTTATTAGGTGTGGCTGCAAAACATTTTTGTTCTAAAAGTGACAAATCAACATTGTCAAAAGCAGAATCATCAAGGGTTCTTGCACCGTCAATTGTATTGCCAGCAATACAGCTGGAGACAATGCTATTTCCATGAAATGCTTTGCAGTTATCACCAGCTGAAGCAAGCTTGCCTGATCTTAAGAGATCAGAAGCATCACTTGTAACCAAACAACTGCTATCAATGCAAGCAGATTTGCTTGCATCCACAAATCTCGAAGGTTGGTTGGAGTTTATGTCAGAGTCCATCGTATTAACTTCAGAAAATGAACTTTGAAAATTGCACTTCTTGGGCTTCTCAATAACATCTGCAATCACAAAAAAACTATGAATATTGTAGTTATCGATACAGCCAAAGTCACAAAATATACTCAACCTCAATTTCCAGCAACGTTAACCCAAAGTACCTGAGCTTTCAGCAATATTAAATGGTTTCTTTCCAAAATTAGTATTTGATGCAATATCGGAATGAGCCACACTTCCATCTTTATCAAAATCGACTTCAAGAAAGCTGAGACTTTCAAGGCTTGCTTTCCTTTTTCTTCTTCTTGCCATTTACGTCGACAGTACATTTAACTCATAGCAAGATACATAAGGTATTAGAATATGTGGGGAAGGGTGCAACTGCATATAATAATTAATGAGCTATATAATTAATGCTACAGATCAGCTCAAATAGCGTTATATTTATCATATATATCATAGGAAACAGCAATTTTCTGCACGATTGGGCAGAGTTAGGTTCCACAAATGAAAGGTACATACACAATTTCAAATATTTAGACATAGGCTTTCACTAAAGGTCATTAACCAAATTTAGAAAATGCAACTTGCGACCAAACAATGCAACTGATACCGAAAACATAAACAGATAAATGAACAAAAATGATGATTTATTGCACGGCGTTACCCGTCATACCAAAATATGTATTCATCCGCAAGATTTCTCGTTGAAAAACGATGTAGCCTACTTTCCAGTCTGAATAAAAATGAACTCCCTTAAACTCTTAGCCTACCACCTAATACGAAATCTCTCTTTATAATAAATGCAGTCGTCGCTGGTCAGCATTATAAAGAGCCACACTAGCCTACTGGGAAGTTTGCTTTCAGTGCACCAGACAAAACTACCAATCTATGGCTCCTTAAAGCTTTGGGTAGTGGGTTTGAGGGTGCGAGACTGCAACTTTGCAAGTACCCCAGGCTCCCAGGGTACAGGTTGGGAACTCCTCGTCTAATGGTGCAGCGTATAGTAACCGCCAACATTAACCACTAAGCCACAAACAAACAGAGCCAGTGAGACACCTACTTCAACTGCAGAAGCAGTACCACTGATAGCCTAGTTTAAACTAGAGACTTCTTCTTGCACTGTACCAGGCCCAACAACCTATCAGCCTAAGCCTAGGCTATCTGTTGGACTGCTTCTGCTGTTGTGTGCTACTGCCAGGCTATGTTAAGTAAGCTAATCTTTGGTCAAAGCAAAGCATTGCATTTGGGTGTTTCCCGCTGTTGAGTTTAAATTTTTTTGACACTAGTAGCGCTAGTAGCATAAATTTAAAGCTCTAGAACAGGGATGTCCAACCTGCGGCCCGCCTGAGATTTTTGTGCGGCCCGCTAGTCATTTTCACTCGAAAAGTATGTACTTTATGCACCCATTTTTCTTGAAATTTAATAGGTTCTACGGCCCATTGAATTATTTCAAGTGACAATGCGGCCCACTGTAATAAAAGGTTGGACATCCCTGCTCTAGAAGAACACAATTTACATAAAAGATGTGCTGGTGGCTGATATCGTCGTAATAAGTGGTTCAGACTTCAGATAAAGTAAACTCTAATAAATGCGGTAAGTAATAATCAAAATATAAACCGTCGATACCCTACTTTAATTATAATATTAAAAGCTATCAAACTGCGTATGCTAACAACCTAGCATTCTTCACATTTTTATATATACCGCGCTAAATGCCTAATTTAGTGTACGAACTTCTTATGTAACGCGTGTGTCTTGTGTAGAGTTTCATTTAGTATATTTCATTCATTTCACTTTACTTCGCTTCAATCCAAGTTTGACAAACGCTTCTTTTTTTGTTGGCAACGTCGGTGTGCATACAGCACTAACCCAGAAAAAAGGAATTTTTACTGAATCAGATTATCTCGGAGTCTTGACGGAGCTATCTCTATCTCTCCCTTTTCTCTCTTTCCTGCGGCCATAAGCGATGCCCGTTAAGCGTCTTCCAAGTATGCTTCTAAGTGTTCATATCTGTCGTTCGATCGCCACAGATCAAAATCCTGCATAACTTTAAGTAGCCTAATATTACAAATAATTAATCAAACCAATTAGTAGGCCAAAACTACCAACGCCGGTGACTGATTGAGCTCAAAAAAGAATTTGCGGGAAATGTTTTGCCATGTACCTACGCTATGTTCTTGTTTTATACGGTTAAGGTGTTGTAAAAACTGAAAAGTGTAATCTATTCCTATTGCGTACCGTATATGGATGATAGCTACGTTTACCGGAAGCAATTAACCGAGACCGCAATACAACCGCATAAATGTATTTCACCGGTAGATTCCTTCGTTCGAAGTAGAAGCTGCAAATGGAAGGAAGACACACAACCAATTATGCCTACATATCGTTGATAACGGTTATATCGAGGTTTGAGTTAGCTGAATTGAAATGATTGGTTAGATTTAGATTGAAATTGTTGCACAGTAACGTTCAGGTTAGGCCAATGTCTAAGTTATAGAAATACGCTTTGCAAGCTTCAAATTTTTCCAGTAACATAGACGCTTCGGATCATTTAGGATTAAAGCCGATTTGTTTTGCAAGTTTTCTAAAATAATTTCAGGTATAAAATATAGGCTGTAAAATATAGGCTCCGCTGTAAAATATAGGCCTGGGTTGGAAGGAGACACGTTTTTGTCAAGAAAAAAATAACGTGGAGTAATCACAGAAATAAGAATCTGAATAATTTCAAGTTTTCGTTTCTTCTCCATATCTGTAATTGGATATGGTCTGGATCTTATTTCATCTGGTGATTTTCTTATTCCAATCTTTTTGTTTTTTTTTGCACGTTGATCCGATTACTTTGATTAAATTGATATAGGTAGGCATACCATATTTTTGTGATTGAAAACTGGGACGCTTCAGAACAGCGAGCCTTATCAGATAAATGTGGTTCATATTTTACTAGGAGTATGAAACTATTTTGGATTCCTATCGTCAGGGACAACTAAAGTAGTAAGACACAAAAAAAAACTAAAATAGTGTATTTTACTAGGAAACAAAACAATATTCAAGCTTTGTAATTTTATATAATCGTCTAATCATACTTTTCTGTAGACAAAAATTTCTTCAAGAAGTCTATATTCGACTTTATTTTCTCATAAAAATCACAGCAGGAAAAGTCAGTGTTAATTTTGCAGGTGATAAGGGCTTTCAAATGGTTTTTGCAGAAGGAAATGCAAACAAGTTCCGGTACCGTATGAAATAAGTTCTTTCAATAACCTAATTGCAAAAAGATCACCTCCTCCTTCTAGCCTACTCTTACTGAACTGGCGAATGTGCTAACAATCAACTCACTACAGGACCAATTAGGCTACCCGCAAGAAGGACGAAACAATTACTTTTAAATTTAACACAACGAAACAAGAACACGCATCGAGCATTGCTCATCAGCAAGTTGGCTAAACAGACCAATCACAGCGTGCTAATATTCGTGTAGTGTGGGGCAATGCTGGCTGACGAAATGCCAAAGCGGGACTTTGTACTTTATTTCCGGTTGACTGACCGGGACGCCGGGACAAAGCCTTAAAATGAGGGACTGTCCCGGCTAAAACGGGACGTATGGTAAGCCTAGATATAGGGTCAATGTATTGCAAATATATACTACGGCAAGGTTAATGTTGTAACTATACACTGTATAAGCCATATATAGTCTAATGCTTAATTGACATTCCAATATCCTATGCTAGTCTATAGATTTCATTTACAGTACCAGCATTTTCCATTACACTCAAAATTGTCACTTATTGGAAGAAATCAGCAGCAATACTCATTAAAACCATTACTCGCGCTTGTTGGCTGTTTTCTTTTTGGTTTCGCGACTGGATGTCAAACACCTGACCTAGTCATTTTGCTGCCATTGGTGCGACCTCCCTAAGCGATCGTTTTACAGTGATAAAGCGCTATCTATTCATTGATCAATTAATCGCTTTAAATTCTTCAATCCCACGAGAACGGGATTTAGCATTCTGATATGAAACGCATCTCTGTTGGAAGATAGCTTAAGGTTAGAACGTAACCATCATAGGTAAAGGTTAGTACGCAAGATATGTACGCAATGACTTGAAAACGTTAAAGTAGACTATTGTAAAGCGCAGTAGTCGTACTGTTGGAGGTAAAATAGGCTTCATTTTTGCTGTTACCGACTAGTCTTCCTCTTACAAACAAAATTACTAACGAGAAAACTTTCACTGTACTCGGAGACATCGATTGGTTTGGACTTTAGTCAGCAATAGATCATTCTATCGCTACATTTACCCAATACTAGGATTTGTAAAGTGCATTAGAGAAAGACGACGTTTTGGAAATGGGTTTTAATTTAAACTTGCGGCCACGTTGTCTCAACAGACTCATACGTTTTCTTAATGACTCGTGAAAAGTAAAGCTTTTAATGAACATCAAGCCGAATTTATCAAGTTAGAAAGACAACGTGTTATAGTGATAGAGATGTTAGGGTTTGTTTAGGTGTTATATGTGTAGTAAATATAAAACGATGCTTACAGTAAGAAGAACTGCAAGTCTGAAGACTGTAAAGACTGTAACTTGTAAAACTGTAAGTCGATGATGACAGCTTACAGAAATGTGCCCTCTAGTCATAACTTCTAACTTGATCTTGACACTTGTAGACGGACGGACGACTTAAACTTATAAAAAAAGCAGTAAAACATAGAATTTATACTGATAAGGTCGCAATTTTAACTGAAGAAATTGTGGAATCGTTTATTAAAAGGTTTGTGAATTCCTAAAAGAATTTTATAAACCTCATATGACCCCATTAAAATGCTTACTCATTATGGCTATAGCAAGAGATGTTTATGTTTATATTAAATCTAAATTTAGTAAGCCAAACGAAACCTGTCAATAAAGTATTTTTGCTTTAGTAACATTGTAGAAATTTTCATTAAACCTATAAATTACATTTTGGAAATGTAATATCGGCAGAGACCTGCTGTTGTGGTACTTTAGTAGCAATTTTCTATAGGCCTACCTATTGTTGTAAAAATTAGAACATTCAATTGGGATTTTTAGACGTAACTTATAGGCTGCACTCGAGAAAGGCTCGGGGCCTTGGCCCCAGCAATTTGGGGACCCTGGAAATACGGAGCCAGGTAGAGTTTAAAATTACGTAATTGTAATAGTTTTATCATGACCCTATTCAAAGCACTATCGGCCGACACTGGTGCCGCAAGCTATTTGCATTAGATTTTTAGTCCATACATTTCGGTCAAGGACTTACTGTAGCCATGACAACTATTGCTTAGTTTAGCGTAAACAGTGAATAACTATTTTAGTACAAAGACATTTGCCACGAAACAAAGATCATGCATAGCGCGAATGAAATGGAAAGTTAGTCATTCGTCTTATCGATTTTTTATACCGACTGTTACAAGGAAATCCTTTCTCGGTTGCGATTGAAAACGAACCAAGACCTTTAAGGACTTAATGACACATCTTAAAAAATGAATAGATTTTAAAATGGCCCAAACATTTCTAAATAGCCAATGCATGTCTACCTTTAAATAGATTGGATAAGCAGAATTAAATTTCAGCATGCCATCTATAACTGCAAGGCAAGATTTAATAACTTATTTCATTTTAAAACCCGATTTACGTCTTTTAAGCAAGAAGGCGGCTCAAACAAGCCTTTTTGGGTTAGCATAATATTTTCGTGCTGGCTTTGTGCAGAAAAAACGATAAAATTTTAACGAATTTCACAAATTACACGAGAAAGTGGGTAAAAGAAAGCCTGGAGCAAATTCAACAACCGACAAAAAATAGGCAAGACTAGGGTTTAAAACAGAGGATTGTTTTTCTCGACTTGTGCATGACTATACAATTACACAAACTATACAGTTACGTTTTCAAGGAGTACAAACGTGTAACCATAAATACTGCTAAACAAATGGCACCAAAATGTTTTTGTCTCGCTTGCACTGTAATGAATCGTGATCAGACATTTTTCGGGTTTGGTTTCAAACTGCGAGTTGTCTGAAAACCGTTCGGAATTCACAATTCAAAAATTCAATCTTTGCGTTTGAAAGAGGGCATGATTTGAAAAAAGAAGATTATGCTTTTTGTATGGCTCAAACCCAATGGCGAGAAAAATTTTCCGTTTCATTTGCACGTTAGTTCAATAACGGCTGTCTCTCTTAATACATGAAGGAAAAAAGCTTAAGAAAAAATTAAGCATTTCTCCGCATAGGAAAATGATCGTTGACTACTAATTGGGATAGGCTTAGGCCTTTCCGATGAATTCTACTGCACCCTGTTACTCGGATTTGGGTTTCACAGTGCTGACACGATGCTGTTCCGCGCCTAACGTTGTCGCCTCCATCCGCTGTAATAGGTTACTGGGTTATACGCCAGGGGAATACGCTCGATGCGGATTCATATTGCCGAATCTATACTCAGAAGTCGTTTGTTGATATACTGTAAGCATAAGCTGTACTGTATATAATCTTTCCTAATTTCCGGACTTGCGTAGCTTAATCAGCGACGGAAAAAATCAAGTTTTAAAAATTAAACAAGGACAGCTAAAAGTACGGAGAATTACAACAGCGGGTTTCAGAATTTCCCAACTGCAATAACGGAAATTATTTTCAGCTTATTATAGGCAGTTGTGTAAGCTTATACTTGCAAGATAATTAAGTTAGTAATGATCTTTGTGATTCGAAGTGACACAACTGTGAGTTCTAATTAGCTTGGTAAATTTCACCAATATCTTCCAACAACGGCAATCACATAATTATCCGTTGGTAAGCATAACGCTATACCAACTCAAAAGAGGAGAACGAGGACATAGACCAGGGGCGTGCAACAGTTTATAGCAATACGTACAAGTTACGTACCGTACAAGTATAATGATGCTGAGAGCCAGGTAACAGTTAAGAGTATTTAAAAATAATGGCATACTGGATGAAGTCTGTGCCGCAAGCGGGTCACGTGATTAGATACCGTGGGCCGTATTTTCTACGCCTCCGGCATAGACTTTCGCTCTTGGAGAGATTTTGGTAATTTCACTAAAAAGAGCATAAAATACTGCACCGAGCAGTTACGTAAAACAGCAAATGAAAACCTTATCGTATTGTGCTGAAAACTTCCATTTTCGGATTTCACGATATAGTCTCTCTTCGGAGGATACCAATTACTAAATGTACAAGCTGCAATACATTATGAACATTGAATGAACACTTTGAAAAATAAATATGACAGGAATCCTGGTTGGTCTAAGTTTCCCGTCTAGGCCCCTCTCTCTCTTTGTTATAAAATGACGTATATGTAATTTACAGGACATACTTTATGGTGAAGTTATACTATTAAAAGTGTTATTACATACTTGTGGAAAAGGACAAGAGCAATATTGTAACGAAAAACTAATGGATGGATACTGGTGCGTCTCCTATCATGACATCCCGCGGTGGGTCTACGGAGTTAAAGGGATTGTTGCCTTATTTATAATTGCAGGTGAGTTATCACAAATGATGCTATAACAGCATTGGAAACGGAAAAGTCTATTTATTAACTGAAATACCTTTCCCGGATGTTTGAAAGATTAATGCATTTCGTTTAAAAGGAAGGAACGTCGTCTAACTATACGACAACGTGCAATTGATCAAGCATATGTGATTCTGCAATGCGTGTTCAGCGTTGGTTTTTCATCGTTTGCCTGCTTAGGCTCAACACGATTCGATTTAGGCTTCTAAGCTTGTTTCAAAACTAGTCGTCTTACCATCAATGACAATAACGCAGAATGGCATTTTGGAATCAATTTATTGCTGTGTTGACGAATAAATTAAATTCCGATGTTCTAATTTTAGTGTTTTGTCAGTAGAAAATTAAAAAATATCTTTAACCTGCCAACAAAATTTGCATAATTAAATAGTCCTTTGAATATTAATTGAATTATCAATATATGTTAAAAAAAAATTTACGATGATGCTGGGCGTTTGCGTTTGTCACGGCAGGTGCTATAGACAGAACCACATGTCCACCTCGCTCTTACACTTTTTGTTTTAAGAAGACGGGTTAAGATATAGGAAGTGTCGCGTAATTTCCCGAGAGGTTTTGCAGCTGAACAGGAAATAATCTGTCCTCGTTAACCTGTTGATGTTGTTAAAAATTTCTTACGGTTACTTTGCAATTTTTTGCGAATAAGTTTATATGTTTGTTGAGCAACGCCAAGTTTAAAGTTGCCTTATATAAATTACAGCGAAGAAGACCATAAATAATATATGGAAAGCAAACATATGTAGTTTGCCCCAAAACCACCGACTACTTTCTCTATTTATCTGCAAATTATTGTATTTCCGTCGTTTGGCGAATAAAATGTTGATGTTCATGAAAGGATCGTAAACGTTTTCGCTTTATTTTTTATAGGCCTGTGCCTAAAATCGTGAAAATTTTTCATACTAATTTTTCTCAAAAGTCAGTAATTCTACTCACAGTTAAAGCGCAAATTGTATAGGATGCCCATGAAACCCCATGAATATGCGTTGTCTTCGTTAGTATCCCAGTGCAAAGAAATTAGTAGGCCTATACACGAATTTCTCCAATAATGCAGCCTACCTTAACAGTGTCCTTAAAAATTTCCCGTGGTCTACCTTAAAAACGCCGCTTTAAAAGCTAAGTTAGAGTTTAAACGTTTGGCATCGTTCTCTTGCTTTGCCGTAACACAAAAATCATAAAAGATAAAAAATAATTGTGTTGCTTTATTGTAATACAGTAGGCCTATATATAGATGAATGATTGTGGAAACCATTTCCCAAATATACCGTATGTGTAGAAATTTTAATAGAATATATATATAGAAAAAATGTTTGTTATCAAAAATAGAAAAAAATCTTCCAACAGCAGTCAGCAGGTCAATTTGTTTCACGAGGAGAACTTTATTTATGTTTTTATTAAAATTTCCTGCCAATCTCGCTTTCTGCAGGAAACGTTGTCGTGCTGATGGCCATTGCACGTAACTGGAAAAGGTTGATGCGACAACACAATCTCTACAGGTACCTGTTGTCGTTGGTGGTAGCAGACCTACTAAACGGGCTCATACTCCTGCTACATGCCATATTTTGGTTGGTCCACATGCTCATGTTTGGAGGGTGAGGGTCTTAAATATTCCTAAATCTTGTTGCCATAAATTGCAAGTGTCTCCAGTAGGCAGAACCATAGAAACCATGTTTGAAAACTATTGCAAACGAAAAAATGGCAGAAAAATTTTATTTCTGCATTTTCTTACTTTCAATTCTAGTTTGTAATGTATTAAGTTCCTATTTACCTAATAGTAGCTTATGATGTTAGTTTAATGACAATGACAAGATTTATTTATCCATGATAGCTTCAGTCATTGTGCTGATTGTTATGTTGTTGTTTTTTGTAGGGTGCAAGGCTTCAACAGCGAAAACTTTCAAGAAGTGTTGAGGAATTTAATAAGTGGTTCCCTTCATGGTTTGGCGTTTGCCTCGTTGGCCAGCGCGACTTTATTGAACCTGGTTGGTAGCATGAATTATGTAATAGGAACTTCATTTTAGCAATATTGTGTAAACAAGCTGAATGAAAGCTAAAACTGATTATTTTGTGTTCGTTTTTACGCCAGACCTGCATTAAGTATCGGATAACTTATTATTTAAAGTTATTTGACATTAATAATTTAAAACTCTGCGTTAAAAAACTGTAATCACTAATTTTAAAGTGATTCTAAACGACTTGCAATTTGCTTGATTTTCTGTTTATAATTAATTGATGAACTTAAGTTATGAATTTTCACCTAAGTTCACTCTACACGCCCCGTGACAACTTAATGTATCGTCATTTCTTTTTAATGACGTAGGTAATGCGAGTGACGTCAATTAGAGCGGTGGCGCGTGCGGCAGCGATAACAGACCGATCAAAAATCTCTTTGTCCTGGGCAAGAAACCCCCGAATTTCCATCGTCTTGACCAGTTTGATATGGGTCATTGCTCTGACCTTTACGATCATTCCCTTGAAGTATCACTGTCATATGGACCTGCAGCAGTGCTTAAGCAAAAACACAAGCTACAACTCCACGCTCATGGTGTTCTCTGAAAACAAATTATTGGACCCAGTTGGTGAGTCGTACGAGATTATTCATCCTGGAGGTCGTGAGTCGTGACGTAGGCCTATCTTATCGCAAGCATATGCGAATCTTTTTAACGCACTAGGAGACATATACGCAGGTTCACCTTGTTCCAATTATTTGTCATCATATATTTGTGCAAACCGCTTTCCAAAGAGAAAGTTTGAAGGCACGTTGCTATATTTAAAATTGTCGTTAGTGAAAAACAGATTCCAATGGAAATCTTATATTCATAGTAGTTGCTACAGGAATAAAAATTAGTTTTTGATATTATTATTTATTAGCGAATCTTTGGTTAAATTGACATCACAAAAGCCAACAAACCTATTTCAAATAAAATTTTACACCTAATTTTTCCACAGAGAATCCGGAGTCATACGACTGTTCAGTGTTGAGGCCACCCAGTCGTCGTACTTACCTTCTGGCTCTGTCTGGCCTTATTGCCATCGCATGGTTGTTGTTGTTCGTGTGCAACTTCATCACAGCTTGTATTAGAACAACAGTGGACAGGGTGAGCAAGCATTTGTAGATTCAGTTGTTGCTTAAATACCGATTTTGCTGGGAAGATATGCTGATGGAAAATGAATTGGAAAAATTTGAATTGAATTGAATTAAAATTTTAAAATTTAAATTTTAACAAACAAACAACCTCTGTTAACTCGCCAAATGCATGCCCCGTAATCTACCGTGACGCGACACCTGATCGAAAGACACTTTATCGAACGACACTTAATCGAACGACACTTTATCGAAAGACACTTAATCGAACGACACCTGATCGAAACGACACCTGATCGAAACGACAGTTGATCGAACGACACTTTATCGAACCGAAAGTTGATCAAACGACACTTTATCGAACCGACAGTTAATCAAAACGACAGTTGATCGAACGTCACTTTATCGAACCGACAGTTCCAGCAAGATTTTTGCGTGTTTCTCAAACATTGAAACAATGAGTCATTGTGATGTTCAGCTATCTGTCCATGTTTGTTTGATAAAGTTGGATTTTGTAATTTTTGAGATATTGTGATATTTATATAATTTTGCTCTCTCTCCGCATTGAAGCGTATTACTCATTTACGCACCAATAACTTGACTAACTATTCTTTTTCGTTCTCTTTTCACAGCGGGGGCGCGGCGTAACAAGAAGAATTTATAGAAATGTGTCACTTTTAGAAATACCTAATTTACACTAAATTCACTTTCTTTAGTTTTACAATTATGATGTATACAGGAAGCCAGATGATGTTTCTACTAACTTGTAATAATCTCATCAGTCTACGACGCATAGGTTTCTAGTAATTAACGATTGCAAATGTGTGTGCGGGGTTGGCCACACCTAGTTTTTTTAGTAAACTCGCGAGCCTGGTTAGGATAGGGTTAAAAGATCCACAATTTATCGAAACAACTGACGATATGCACTGTTAAAAGCACGACAACTGACGAAGTGCACATTTCAATCGCATTCATTTAATTACAAGTTGTGTGCAATTGCTCGAAGATAACTTTTTATGTCCATATTCGTTGAGTCATAATTTTCGACTGTGCTCTTCAGCCGTTGGTTGACAGCGTCGTAGCGCTTCTTCCGAGGTGGGCCATCGATTCCAGCACTCAATTGCTCAATTAACATTTCGTTGGAACCTTGTTCCTGCTTAATTTTTTTGACGAGTCTGCGAAGTGTCGGATGGGATATTGAGACACGCTTGCTGAACGCATTGTGCCATCCTTCAATGCTATTATTCGTTCGTGGAAGGTCATCTTGAACCCGGTGGAAGACATTCCAATATCATTATTAATATCATATTCCATTCCAATTCCAAATAGGCGCCGGAAATGCGTGATCTTAGCTTGCTTTTCGTGAATTTCATTGTTGAAAATATTTGTTCACATGTGTACGTGCTACCAAGCATCGAAGCCATTTATTTTGCGCTGTCGGTCAAGCTGGGATAAAGACCACTTTCAAGAAGCTACTTTGTGTAAAAGTCAGGCAGCGACATGCCCCTTGCTATAAAATTTTGCCTTCAATTCCTTACTCTTTGTATCTATAATGACTAGTCTAGTCTACTGTACAGACAATCTCGTACTTAGTAATTCTCGTGCGTATTCTTGTGATATCTTATTAATATGTGGGCGGGCCGGCCGCCATGCGAAATCGAACACTTTATGATACAAATATAAAATATAGATATAAAATATAAATCGTCAACTTTATGATATATACATCACAATTCATTAATGCACACCATTACAAAGACCGCACATCACAATGGCTCATTGTTTCAATGTTTGAGAAACACGCAAAAATCTTGCTTGAACTGTCGGTTCGATAAAGTGTCGTTCGATCAACTGTCGTTTTGATTAACTGTCGGTTCGATAAAGTGTCGTTCGATCAGCTGTCGGTTCGATAAAGTGTCGTTCGATCAACTGTCGGCTCGATTAACTGTCGTTCGATAAAGTGTCTTTCGATCAGCTGTCGTTTCGATCAGGTGTCGTTCGATAAAGTGTCTTTCGATAAAGTGTCTTTCGATAAGGTGTCATAGTACCTAATCTACTAGGCTTAGCACGTCAAGTGTGTTTTCAAAGTAAATTGCCGTTAAAAGCCCCCACCAAAAGGATTTTCGTACTAACAGTGGGTTTGTTTGGAAGCCTCAATTTTAAACGGTATGATGAAAGCTAAAACTTAATAGCCTACGTTAAAATTTAATTGTGGTCTTTACAAATGCCTTGAAAACTTGTAGAGAAACCACAATATTGCCTAATATATACATATATACATATATTAGGCTTCTAATTGCTTAGGTTGCTGAACTTCGTCGGTTCGTCCCACGAGAAATAAAACTCTTTTCAATATTGCTTTTTTCAAATAACCCACAAGACATATATCATGAACTTTTACTCTTGGTATGACATTACAAGCGATGAAACGCGTTTTGTTTATACCAAAACTTTGATGTTAAAGTTTTCATTTAAAATTGCAAATGAGATAGAGTAAATTTAAAACATTTTTGCTGTTGCTTCGGAGAGATGGGTATAATCTAAACACGGCTTGCTTAAAAATTCAACTTCTCTAATTAACTTTGAAAATATTGCAAATATGTTTAAACATCACTTTAAATATTTAACAAAATATTTTTTAGGTAAACGATTCTACTGCTAGCAGCGGCAACTTGAGATTACGACATTCGTTTGGGTTCCAACGGGACACCTCGTCAATATTTGCTTTCGTTATCACGTTGAACATGACAATTTCGACTGTTCCATACGTCGTGTTCGGTTTCGTCACCGAAGCAGGTGAATTTTTAAATAACTTATTACTTCCATCAACTTTACTCTTGTAAACAGAAGAAGAATAGAACGAAGTGTCAAGTGATTCTAAGGTTCCATTGGGTAAGGGTATTCTAAGCGTCAAGCGATTCGCCTCAGTAAATAGGCTATACAGGGTGGTCCACGGTACTACGACACTTTATCGAACGACACTTTATCGAACGACAATTAATCGAACCGACAGATAATCGAACGACAGTTTATCGAACGACAGTTAATCGAACCGACAGTTGATCGAACGACAATTAATCGAACCGACAGTTGATCAAACGACAAACTTTGACAATAGCTTCAAGCAAGATTTATGATATCACACTGATGAATTATATTATAGGTGTAACATCTTAAGCCTCGGTGTCATTTTAAGCCTCGGATCTTAATTGCGTGTTTCTCAAACATTGAGACAATAAGCCATTGTGATGTGCGGTCTTTGTAATGGTGTGCATTAATGAATTGTGATGTATATATCATAAAGTTGACGATTTATATTTTATATCTATATTTTATATTTGTATCATAAAGTTGACGATTTCGCATGGCGGCCGGCCCGCCATACGAAATCGTCCGGCCCGAAACATATTAACTTTTAACAGTGCATATCGTCAGTTGTTTCATTAAATTGTGGTTCTTTTAACCCTATCCTAACCAGGCTCGCGAGTTTACTAAAAAACTAGGTGTTGCCGACCCCGCACACACATTTGCAATCGTTAATTACTAGAAAACTATACGTCGTAGACTGATCAGAATTTTGCAGGTTTGTAGAAAAATCATCTGGCTTCCTGTATACATCATAATTGTAACACTAAAGAAAGTGAATTTAGTGTAAATTAGGTATTTCTAAAAGTGACACATTTCTAGAAATTCTTCTTGTTACGCCGCGCCCCCGCTCTGCGGAAAACCAGCTGACCGCGAGAAGAGAACGAAAGAGAATAGTTAGTCAAGTTATTGGTGCGTAAATGAGTAATACGCTTCAATGCGGAGAGAGAACAAAATTATATAAATATCACAATATCTCAAAAATTACAAAATCCAATTTTATCAAACAAACATGGACAGATAGCTGAACATTTTTTATGAAAAGTCACCAAATTTCAATTTTCTACAGCAAACAATGCAACTGTACGCCACGTTTTGCTATGACTGTGTGCGGGAGAAGCAAAGCCTAGTTAGAACCTACCCTGAATTTTGGCTTGCAACGAGATCTAGATTATGACTGCCTACAGTCTTAATTTGGACAAAATCCATGTACTCAGTTTTCTATAACAACTGCCTAAACTTTACAACAAGTTTTTAGCTTAAAAGTTTTGGACAAATACTCCAACATACCAAAAGTTCAAACCCACACAAAATTGTTGTATTCTTGTAGTTCTTTTAACAGTCGATTCGATCAACTGTCGTTTCGATCAGCTGTCGTTCGATAAAAAGTCGTTCGATAAAGTGTCGTTCGTCTTTCGATTAACTGTCCCGTCATGGTGGTCCACGGCTATATTGCGGGCCGCAAAGGAGGGAAACTCCAGTGTTAGCAAAGGACTGAGTTTACTCTTACAATCGACTTGATGCTTTGCTACACGACTAATAACGCACTCCTTGATACTTTCTACTTGTTAGCGACTGTGCTTGTAACAAATGGTTGAACTCGTCGTATGTATGGATCGCCACACAATATTGGGTTAGCCGTAAAAAGGCTTATCCCATAATGATCACGTATTGACTCGCAGCTCAATGACGTGCGACTTATATCAGGCTGTGGCTAATGCAACCTATTTAAATAAAACGCAGGAGTGTTTTAACAACTGCGGGTTTTGCACCGAAAAATACGGTACTATGACACCTTATCGAAAGACACTTTATCGAAAGACACTTTATCGAACGACACCTGATCGAAACGACAGCTGATCGAAAGACACTTTATCGAACGACAGTTAATCGAGCCGACAGTTGATCGAACGACACTTTATCGAACCGACAGCTGATCGAACGACACTTTATCGAACCGACAGTTAATCAAAACGACAGTTGATCGAACGACACTTTATCGAACCGACAGTTCAAGCAAGATTTTTGCGTGTTTCTCAAACATTGAAACAATGAGCCATTGTGATGTGCGGTCTTTGTAATGGTGTGCATTAATGAATTGTGATGTATATATCATAAAGTTGACGATTTATATTTTATATCTATATTTTATATTTGTATCATAAAGTGTTCGATTTCGCATGGCGGCCGGCCCGCCCACATATTAATAAGATATCACAAGAATACGCACGAGAATTACTAAGTACGAGATTGTCTGTACAGTAGACTAGACTAGTCATTATAGATACAAAGAGTAAGGAATTGAAGGCAAAATTTTATAGCAAGGGGCATGTCGCTGCCTGACTTTTACACAAAGTAGCTTCTTGAAAGTGGTCTTTATCCCAGCTTGACCGACAGCGCAAAATAAATGGCTTCGATGCTTGGTAGCACGTACACATGTGAACAAATATTTTCAACAATGAAATTCACGAAAAGCAAGCTAAGATCACGCATTTCCGGCGCCTATTTGGAATTGGAATGGAATATGATATTAATAATGATATTGGAATGTCTTCCACCGGGTTCAAGATGACCTTCCACGAACGAATAATAGCATTGAAGGATGGCACAATGCGTTCAGCAAGCGTGTCTCAATATCCCATCCGACACTTCGCAGACTCGTCAAAAAAATTAAGCAGGAACAAGGTTCCAACGAAATGTTAATTGAGCAATTGAGTGCTGGAATCGATGGCCCACCTCGGAAGAAGCGCTACGACGCTGTCAACCAACGGCTGAAGAGCACAGTCGAAAATTATGACTCAACGAATATGGACATAAAAAGTTATCTTCGAGCAATTGCACACAACTTGTAATTAAATGAATGCGATTGAAATGTGCACTTCGTCAGTTGTCGTGCTTTTAACAGTGCATATCGTCAGTTGTTTCGATAAATTGTGGATCTTTTAACCCTATCCTAACCAGGCTCGCGAGTTTACTAAAAAAACTAGGTGTGGCCAACCCCGCACACACATTTGCAATCGTTAATTACTAGAAACCTATGCGTCGTAGACTGATGAGATTATTACAAGTTAGTAGAAACATCATCTGGCTTCCTGTATACATCATAATTGTAAAACTAAAGAAAGTGAATTTAGTGTAAATTAGGTATTTCTAAAAGTGACACATTTCTATAAATTCTTCTTGTTACGCCGCGCCCCCGCTGTGAAAAGAGAACGAAAAAGAATAGTTAGTCAAGTTATTGGTGCGTAAATGAGTAATACGCTTCAATGCGGAGAGAGAGCAAAATTATATAAATATCACAATATCTCAAAAATTACAAAATCCAACTTTATCAAACAAACATGGACAGATAGCTGAACATCACAATGACTCATTGTTTCAATGTTTGAGAAACACGCAAAAATCTTGCTGGAACTGTCGGTTCGATAAAGTGTCGTTCGATCAACTGTCGTTTTGATTAACTGTCGGTTCGATAAAGTGTCGTTTGATCAACTTTCGGTTCGATAAAGTGTCGTTCGATCAACTGTCGTTTCGATCAGGTGTCGTTTCGATCAGGTGTCGTTCGATTAAGTGTCTTTCGATAAAGTGTCGTTCGATTAAGTGTCTTTCGATAAAGTGTCTTTCGATCAGGTGTCGCGTCACGAAAAATACAACCTACCAAAACTCCGGAAGTACTTGCGGCTGTACCAAATCTGTCCACGAGCCATATGCGCCGCGCGTGCCAGCGCTGGACCACCCTGGGCTATCATATAACCCATGAACGTTTGTTATACCTAGTACGATTACTCGTAGGTATAATCGAGAAAGTTACAAATGCAAGAAAAAGTTTCCAGCACAACTTTGTAGCAGCTTTAAAACAATTCTGTCATCTGTAGGTTCCGACTACTTGCGAATTTACTACGGGGATTTCTTTTCGGGCAACGCTGTCGAGTTTTTCGAGATTGTCACCTATCTCTCCAGTTTAGTCAACCCATTGATATACACGGCCATGTTGAACCAATTGCGAAGCAATGTTGATCGGACGATCGAGGTCATGTTAAAAAGCTTACATAGAAGTCAAAGAAAGAAATCGAGGCGAAGTTTTCGCGAAGAAAAATAACTGGTGTGAGGTAGCAGGCAGACGACCAAATCAACGTGACGTTTACTCCATTGTGAGTCCAGCGCTTTGCTTTTTCTACCTCGCGGGAAAAGATTTCAGAAGACTTCGTTTACGTTTACTTTGATATTAATAGGATTACGCATTACTTTGCTTGATTAATCTTCTTCGGAATATAGGTTTTTTCCTTATTCCAGGAAAAACTAATATTTAGGCTAAAGCAAATGTTTGAAATTTGAAAAAAATGTTTTAAGCCATGCAATTTTCTTTGTGATACGTTTCCGTTTTTTGAGTAATAAAAATTGAATTTTAATATTCTTCTATAACGTGTCACCGCCAGGAAAACAATAGTCAAAAACCCAAGAAGATCCACAGGTGAGACTTGGATGTTTAAGATTTATTACAAACTGGGCAGTGTCGGCAGTGGAAACATTGCACTGGGTTTGGAAGATTTGCACAAAAGTTCAACTACCGGTTGGTGCAAAGGTCCGATCCAGATCGAAAAGTTTCGGAACGGACCCGAATAGTTTATAATTGAAAAAGAGAGAAGGTGTTGATGATCAATTGTAACCGTCGGCGGGTTCGTCATCGTTCGAGTTGACCAATCCGCACCGGTCATCGCCGTCGCCGTTTGAGAATTGCCGAGAAGATCCGCTTGTAAAGAAGTCCCGGAAAGAGACGGCTGGGATATTAAAGGTGTAGGAGCTCTTATCAAAGCGACTCCGCTGGATGAAGACTACGATGATGAAGATCAGCAGGATGAGTATCACAATCGTGAGTCCGACCGCGATTCCGACGTCGCTTCCTCCTGACCGATCTAAAATTAAATTAAACTAATTAAACTTGATCCCACGACTTTTGTAATTAACTAATCAAACAATTAGTTTTTCCAAAAAAATTAATTTGCCACCTGGCGATGTCAATTCATCACAAGAATAAACTGAAATTTTGCCGATAACCCAATCTTACTCAAAAATTTATTTTCTTTTAAAAAAATGAAATCTCGCTTTCTGTCCGTGGCCCGTCCTTACTTACCAATAGGACTTGAAGTCGACGCTGGAAATCTGTGGACGACGGAGGTTATCTTTGGAGTCTTACAGACAGCTATTCCCACCTTAGTACAGGTATTGTCATTCCACTTTCCGTCTGGTACTTTTAACTCGGTACATAATTCCTGAGAACAAACAGCCTGAGTTTAACACCAATGAAATATCATTACAATGAGTTACACGGTTAATTCAAGCATATGTCACATGCTTGTACACTATGTCATATCCGTGTCATATGCTGTACACTAATGAAATAGAAACTATAAACGATGAACATAATTCCTGCCAAAAATACTAATCTGTAACGAACCTTTCTGAATCCACCTCCCTTCGACGGTTGGTTTTCGGCCCAGTTTACAAAATCAATTTCGGTCCTATCTGACCAAACGAAAGTGTCGTCCGTTACCTCGCGGTAGAGACCGATCCATCTAAATAAACATCACATATTACCAAAAAAATGTTTTTATATTGTTGTGAAGTGATAAATGAAAATCAAGAAAAGAAATTACAATGATCAGGGCATCGATGAAGCGTGCTATTCAACGGGACGGTAACTAAAGTAAAATCTCTCTACATCAAATCGCTCAACAAAAGAAACGATAAGAAACGTCAGTTTAAGTAAAACCATGGCAACACACACTACGAGGGGACGTTTAAAACAGGAACATGATTTCCCAATACAGTACTTTTGTTACGAAAAACGTAATCAGACTAATCACAATGTCTGTTAACTATTAGATAAAAGAGAAACGTAATGTATGTGATTGGTGCTGTAAGAACAAAAGAGAGTCAATAACCTTTGTTAACAACCCATTGATGACTTGGTATTTAACTATTAGTTAGTTAGTTAGTTAGTTAATAACTATTAGTTTACCAATAACTGTGCATTAACACAAGAGACAGGATTTTACACCGTAACATTCAATGTACGTACATATTAAGACGCAGGTATCCTCTTCTGTTTGCTCCAGCCTTCCTCATCACGAATTCCGCTTCATCTTGGGAGTGGATGCTGACAGGGAAAGCTCCTCTCTTCCTGCAATCAAAATCCGCTTGATACCAGGTGGACATCTGTGTCGCTGGAGGAAAGTAGTAACAGTTTCCTTTGTAAGCGGTCCAAGATCCCTACAGATGTTAAAATGACATGATCGAGATTACAAGTAGTTGGAGCTGCGGGTTAGATTCCTATTTGTTAGTAAACAAATAATTTGCCTTTTATCTTCGTTCTCCGAAATGGTTTCCGTACAACCACAACATTTTCGAAAGCCAACGTATTATTAACAAGGATTGTTACGATACCTTGTAGAAACAAATGCTGGCGGGCGTTTCGATCATTTGTTTTGTTAGTCTATTATACAGTACTAACTTACATGCATTGTAAGAGTATCTAAAACCCAGTCGTCGACGTAACTGATACAACTAAACACAACAATCAACAGAAAATTTATTTAATTTACTTCGGGGCAAATGCCGGGATATGTTGTGATGTTGGCTGGTGGTTTCTTGGAGGTTTGTTGACAAAGTGCTTGAAAGGTGTAGTTGCATTGAAGGTCGTACCAGTAACCACCGCGTCTCCTCCTAGAGGTCAGCGCTTTTCCGTCCATGGCTGTACAGCCCGAACCAGTACCGTTCGACGAACTTGGCTGACCCGAACCCCATTGAGTAAACAACACTGGCCTATTTAAGATATTTCAATTCAATATTGAATGTGTCACGATATGCAGCGTTATCATAGAGTCGCAAACAAGCATGCAGAAAGTAGCAAATATATAATAGCAAAAATGGCAAAACAATGCGCTTATATTACACTCCATATGAGGAATGGTTCCACGACATATGACCGCGGGAAAATGACCGCGAACAAACTCACCGGGGACAACTGAACGTGACGTAAATTGACCGCGAACAAACTAAATGTGATATAAATTGACCGCGAACAAACTAACCGGGAACAGACTTACCGGAATGAAAATTGACCGGGAGGTAAATTGACCGTGCAAGTGCTGAATTATTGTGTTTAAGTTGATGGTAGTGATATATGATATGTAAAGTAAATATTTGTTTGTAACTATTTCCTTTGCTTTTAACAAAAATTTTTTTTATTTCAATACACATTGAAACATTTATTGAAATTAACAGAAATATTTCCGGAAATACGAGAAATACGAGTAACAACATTAAAAGACATTCACTGCAAAACACATATGACGCTACATAATAAGGGCACTAAAATTTACACAAACTGTTATTTGACAAATAAGGAAGTTTATTACCTTGACTGCAATACACATACTAAATTGGATAGTGACTAGATAGCGACTAGATAGTGAATTAGAATTTTGACCTTTTGACGGCCAATTTGTCGCCGGTTAATTTGATCGCTGGCCAATTTATCGACGGTTAATTTCATCGCCGGCCAATTTACGTCACGGTTAATTTGATCGCCAGCCAATTTGTTGCCGGTCAGTTGTCCACTACCAGTTGTCGCCGGTGAGTTTGTTCACGGTCAATCTCGTGATCCCATGAGGAATGACTTACAATGTTACCTCAAATAAAGAAGAAAAACAAACGTTTTCCGTTTTTTCTTACCAGTTGCTGACCCAATTATACTTCGAATGTTGATCCTGATCTTGTCTGCGCATTCCAATCCAAGCGATAAGTCCTTCTGGCATCGCAGTGTCCGGATTTTCTGTCGGATCTGAGAGCATGCTGAATGCCCACGCTTGTGTAAATTCATCTGGGATCGTAGCTAGTTGAGCGCCCGACGCTTTGCAACGACTGACGGCACTTTTGAAATATTCGAATAATGAACTACGTTTCATACTAGACAATTTTGATTTAATAAAGACGATAAGTTTTTGGAGTGGTAATTTTCTGGAGTCTACAATAGAAGTACGTCTGGGCCTTTTCATTTCGAATAATTTAAGAATCAAATTATTTTTACCCAATGGGGTTTACAAATAGGTTTTGTGAGCAGGCAAAAGCAGTTGTAGTTTTAGAAAAAAATCAGAAAAACTTATTGCAGATAGTGAGTGACTATAGCTACCGTAGGTCAGAAATCAAAGGTAAACAGAGTAAAATGGAAAAATAGCCCTCTCAAAAAACATAATGTAATTCGAATTTAAGTAATGATACATACAGACTGTCAGTCAGTCTAGTCACTAGACAAAGAAGATTCAAGAAAAAACATTTGATCAAAGTTGGTTGTCTAACCTGTCCCAAGTCAGAGAGTCTTTTGTCAGTTTCCAGCATTCATCATTCCAATATTTCCAGCCCTTTTGACATTTCTCGTCGCCAGGTCGTTTCACAGGTGGTACTTTGACAAATCTCTTGCAAAAGTTGCAGCTCTTCATGCACATTTTTTTCTGTCCCCGCTTCAACTTCTTGCAATTGTTTTCTTTGGCAAATTGCTAAAACGTCGTAATTTTTTATGCAACAATAACAGAAGCAACAGTTCGTTTTCTACTTTGTATTTGGCCTAACAAAATATTGCAACAATTATAACGGACCTTGGAAAACGCGATAAAAAATTTGCACTGAAACTATAATCATAAACCATCAGCACAACTACGAACTTCACAAGCTTGTGGTGGCCAATTGGGTCTTGGATGATCCTGACAAAGTTTATCAAGCGAAACTGATTTGTGCATTTCACAAATATAAGCCAGCTTCTTCGAACATGTGTCATCTGCCCATTTACCAACACTCCATTTCTCAGTGACAACGTTGACGCAGTCATCCTATCAAATGCATTTTTATTACTGTGACACAAAAATCAAATGGATATTGACACTTATATGAAATGTATAAGTTTTTTCAAGTTTTTTTTAAAAAACTTTTCTTTCAATGTTTGCCTTGTATAAATATTATGTTATAGCAGTTATGACAAAACAAACACATAAAACAAAACCTTCTTCATCTTTAGGACAGACGTAAGAAGTATGTTTATAATGTAAAAGTTTATATCAATACTTTTGCATCCGATCGATATCCAGGACTGTTAGGTTCGCCATGTTTCCAATTAGAAAATATAAATTCGCTTCCGTCTCGCCACAAAAACCTCCCCTCGCCGTATATGTCATTTAAACCGATCCACATCGGACCAATATTTACACCAACCAGATGACTCTGCAGAAAAGAATAACAGTTTTAGCTTCAAATGCAATTAACGTGGTTATGTTACAGACTACCACGTAACAGTAGCTAAGAATCTATCGCTACCAAGAAGCGCCGGATTTTTCTTTTTATAGGTTTCTGCAGCGTAACTATCAAAGAAAATCAGAGAAACGTCGTGAATTTAATTAATTTAATTTAATTTAATTAATAACAATGTAATTGGAAACAAAAGACAAAGATAACAAACTGAAAATAAGCAAATACCGTGAGATAAGCTTGCTGTTGTGCGTTCGATATTGAGAGAAGATTTCCACCTTGTGCCATGCAATCATCTCTTGCGTCGGTCCAATTTAACCTATGATTAAAACCAAATAAGTTGTTGTGGTTACTTTGCTATCAGAGTTAAACTCAAAACAGAAGAAAACTAACGTCAAAGTGCAAATGCAGCTCAAAAGTAAGTTTGTTTTAATATTGAGTAGAGTGGAAGCTATAGTTAATTCGACTCAACAATGCCAAGTCAACTCAAAGTTATTAAACTATTTTTGTCAAGCAATCTTACAATTAAATTACCCAAAGTTGCAACCGTTCACTAGAGCTTCTGTGAGTAAGACCAGTAAAAATCGTGTATATTTCCTAACTACTCATGCTTTATACTACATTAAACTCAGACCGTGGCGCTTGCACGATAAAAGAAAAAATTTAATAAAAAGATAAAGGCATTAGCAATATATAGCAGATCGCACTACCTTTTACATTGAAAAACATATTTTCTGCTTGCAAATACATTTAAAAAAAACATTGTGTCCAAATGTCAATTTTTCGTTTAAAATGGATTTCGTCTTCTTGGTTAGTTATATTACATAGTGCAGTTGATACAACTTTACTGGCCTGTTGGTTTCATTTTGTCCCATAACTTTGATGCAATAACTTCGGTATTGAAGCCAATCCGCCGGACAGAATCCTTTTGGGTTGTAATTTGGCGGTGGAGTGATCGGTATCGTTACGGTTCCATTCGGTTTCTTGCAAATAAAACTAAAAACAAGTCACAAAAACGAAGTTGAAGGATTAATTTTAACTTCTAGTGGGACGATCAGACCAATTATAATAGAATTGAATGATACATTCATGTGTAGCTTATAATTACTTTAAAATAGATCTTGTCTTGGATGCCATACCTGATAACCTTTCCACAGTTCTGATCGTTCCAAGTACCCTGGTCCATGTACATATTGACGCATGATTCTTGCTTGTTTACAAAGTTCGGTTCGTCTAAATTAATCAAGCATCATAGACAAATATCATAAAAAATTCGAATGACATAAATCGCCAAAAATTTTACCTCATTTCAAAGTTCAAAATCAACCAGAAAAGGGTCTTATCAACTTACCATTTCAAGAGTTTTTCCAAAGATCGCATACAAAGAGACCATTTTTTATCATTTTAAATTAAAGTTTTATAAAAATGCATGATCACTTTAACAAATAGAAAGCACATACTTATGTTCCAGAAATGATAGCCAACCGGCGTCCCATCAAGCCAGCGAAATTCGTCTTCCTTATTATTCATGTCCATACCGATCCACCTGATGCGGGAAAAAGAAATATGTAAGAAAATACAATCGAATTCAAGACGTTTTTTTATGTCCAAATCAATACTTACAATAAGAGCGCAGAAGACAGTGAAAGAAAAGTTGAAGAAATAAAATCACAAGTCACTTACCACTCTGACATGGAGAGGACTTGGATAGACAAATGTATGAAATTTTGTTCATCAACATCCCGTATCGAGGTGAGATCTCCTCCTTTGCTTTGACAGTAGTCACGTGCCGCATAATAGGACTTTCTTGTTCTGGCGCTGTTATAAAGTGGTAACGTTTTATACAGTTTGGTAAAAGTTTCCTTCCAGTACCAGCTGACGAAGTTAATAACTTATTCAAAAATAACACGTGGTTAATAATAACTCTACACTCTTGTGGGACGAGTAGCTCACTACAAAGTTATGGAAGAATTTTTCTTGGCTGCTTATCAAGGAAATATTTATCACAGATACGGGGAAACTTTCCTTTAAACTAATATAGCCTATCAAATTATAACTTAAGTAAAAAAATGTTTAGACAACTCACATTATTATATTTAATGTAGGCTCCTTCGCAGCAGTACGCTATTATTTATTCTCGTTTATTGGTATTTTGCAAAATACCTGAAATAGTAACATGATCCATTGAAATACTTCCAATCGGTATCATTGCAAGTAGGACCTGGGTTAGGAGCGGGTGTTGTTACGTTGGTGTTATCAGTTGGTATCTCGCCTGGACTAAAAGTAACAACAATGGAATGTAATAAAACATGGTTGTGACAAAGAGGTTAAGATGGTGTGGTATTTAATTAAAAAAGCGGAAAATTCTAATCGCTTAAAACCATTACAGCCTCAAAATTATCCCAATAATAGCTTGCTCAGAAGTTTTTCAAACTGAAGTAAATACTGTAAAGTGTAAACTATTTACATGTGTGCATTGTTTATGATAACAGCAAAACGTATTACGGTATTTACTTAATCTGACACATCCAATTCTTGAGTTGATTGCAGTTAGCATCGTTCCATGTCTTAGTTCTAGTGTTGTAGTCAACGCAGTTCTCATTTCCAGCTCCGTTGTTGGGTTCGCCATCTTTCCAAGCCACGTAATCAACAGGTGAGCCGTCTGACCATTGCCACCTGTGATATAAGCATGACGTCATCGGTATGTTCACTGTCTCTTCACGTTTTCAAACTTTGCTGCCAACTTGTCAATGGATCTCAAATGTTGTTTGGTTAAGTCGAAGAAAATTTAAGCATTTAGACACGGCTGTCTGTTAATGTTGTAGAAAAGCAATTTGCCTGACAAAGTTTATATTATACCATTACTTACACATCTTCGCTATTTCTGTCACTCAGGCCCAACCAGACCGGTCCAGGTACCCAATATGGCAACACAGTTGTCTTAATCATGCTAAGTTGGCTCTCGTCATGGACAGAAATTAAATCCGCCTTTCCAGGGTTTCCCGGACCACCGAGTGACCGGCAATGCTCGCGAGCTGCAGACCAAGTTTTCCTTTCTCTTCTGTATATTTTCGTGAATGCCTTGTAACATTTAGTGTTCACTTTCTGGAATGAAAGACAGCGATTTGGTAACAGTTAGCATGTTGTATTGTGTGCTTTACATTTACTGTAACGGCAACGTATATATATTAATTGTTCCGGTTATGATGTTGACCATATTAGTTTAATGAAGGTGATTTGGGTCAATGCCGACTGGCAAAATTACATGTTCCCAATTTATTTATCAAACTTTTCACGCAATTGCATTAGTTGAGTAATAGTGCCCAGTATAAGATAATAAGAATATCGAGAAGAAATATAAAGCGTTGGTAATTGAGAATCCATTGTAATTATTGATATTTATAACTTGGCCATTACCTTCCATCCAGAAGGGCAAGCAGGGGGTGGAGGGGTAGTAGGAGGTGGAGGAGGGGGCGTTACCCCTTCTCGGGGCAGTTGGCACACGACACGGCGCTGATCTCTGCAGTTGGCGACATGCCATAAACCCGCATGGCCGCCAGCAGCCATGTAGACACACATTCCAACTATACAGAGAACAGACTTATCGTAAAAAGCAGCTTGTCGAAATATATGTAAAAAAATGTGAAACAGAAGTTTTGCATTTTTGGTTGAAAGGAAAATTTGAAAACTCACTGCTGTCATTCGCCACTAAATTCGTGTTCGGTTGAAGCCTGTCCCAGTTTGTATAAGTGATCTTTTTCGAAAGTTCGACTGTATTAAGGTTTGTATCAAAGAAATGCCACCCCGCGGAGGGATGACTTATGGCAAGAATGTTCATATGAAATGTCACAGTAGAATCATATTTCGCTGCGTAACTTGACAGATACGCTTGTTCGAACCTATGGAAAGAATAACATAATAACAAGGAAGAAAACCTAAAATATAATATTTGGAAATAATTTTTGTCATGTCTTAGTACACATGAAGAAGCAAGCATTTTGCTTGCGAAAGCTTGTGTAGAAGAAACAAAAATGAAGTTAAACTCAGAGTGCCAACTTGTAACTTGTTTTTTATATAACAGCAACATGTTTTTTATTGACCTAAAATACATAACAGCGGGTGATTCTTAATGTATTTCACCTGTCATGAGGCACTACTAAGAAACTGGTGTTGCCGTAATTGGTTTCACAAAACTTATACGCTCGTGTCCAGTTCAAAACGTCATGGTGGAAACGATAGCACATTATTCCAAATCCAATCCAGCCGGTCGGGCAGCCTTAAAATAAAGTCTAGAATCAGAACTAATGCAACGGAAAACAACTTGGAAAGTTCTTACAGGTACATAAAAACATTTACACATATTTTCACTAAATTGTTAGAAAAATTTAGGCGATGGATTTTGCATATAGTGGATGAAAAGTTGGACTTGGATAGCTTTCCATTTTTAATGCAACTCGACCTTGTCCAAAGCGTAAACAAAAGAGATATTCTCCAGTTCATTTAGAATATAACAATGCAAAATGCGTTGTTTATAATAGATCCATAGACTATGGCGAAGAAAAAACAATTGTAAATAGCAGCATCTTAATATTTGAGAGAAAAGACTATTTCTTATAACGTAGTTCACTATGAGCGTGTGATAGTGTTCTACAGAAATATGCACCGTGTTAATCTCTCTTAAACCACCTGGAAACGCTCAAAGTGGCCTGATTAAACTTATCAAAGCAACAAGTTCCGATGTCTCATCCGGTGATAGTCTTGTTTCCGTATTTTCAATTTTCTTTCCATGTTGATGTTATTATTTTAATGAAATTAATATGGACGTCAATCGTCAATGAACCAGAAAATTTTTCCTATTTTTTTTATTTTTCACGTGCGACGACCACCTTGATCCAGATCGTATTCAACAGACAAATATCGACAATCCTCACTTGTCTATCACATAACGGGCGTGCTATTTAGTATCTTACAAAAAGTGACTATACACAAGTTTAAAGACAAACAAGTTTGCAATAATACAGTTACTTGTTACTTTATAAGCGTTATGGGCTATTATACGGATGTGGTGCGAAATAATTATTTACCTGCAGTTGGTGTTGGCAACGTCATAGTTACATTGCCATCTGCACAAATAAAAAAAAAACAAGTAAAGAAAACAAATTCATACCCAGAATTTTGTTGAAAAACGCATTATTTTTTCGTGTGACTATTTTACCGTAAGAAAGTAACTCAGTTGATAAAGATAGGCGGTTAAATTGGGAGAATGGGCATGCAAAATGTTGTTTTAACTATAATACTTTAATTGAAGTTAGATTTAGAATAGAAGGTAAATTTAGGTTAGCCCTAGATAACTTGTATATTGTAACATCTTAAGTTAAATTAACAAGAAGTTGTCAAAAATAGCTTTAAACGAAAGACTTTTTCTGGTACAATAACGACAGCCGTTGTTCTCACCCTTCGGAAGCATATTAGGAAACCCAGTACCGGTGTTATCTCCGTGGCTACCATCATGTTTATCCCTTTGTGTACAAGTTGAACCAAGCAGGACTTTAGAAAAGCCTTCCGTATCCGTATATTTCGTTGGCGGTTTGGAACAGATATGAAATAGTCTGGTACTGCAATCTATGTCGTTCCACCTTCCCGTTGATAAATCCATTTTAACACAGTCCGAATTACCTGAAAAAACAAAAAAAGCCAGTTTGTTGGGTTTTCAGACCGCTAGTACTACAAATGGCTAAAGGTTCTTTGTTTGTATTCTACAGGCGTAATAAGTGCAGTACCCAAAACATCATTAGGCTGTTCCCTGTCCCAATTTGTAAAAGTTGGTTTCGCTCCGTCGTCCCATTCAAATTGCATTTCATGTTTTATGTCATTAAATCCGATCCAAATGTTGGTGATATCTATGCATAGTATGCATTAAAATACTTCAAACATGTAAATAAATTCCTACAGCTGTTATACGGCTTATACTCTTATTAAGTTAAACATATTAAAAGTAGTCAGTCGTCAAGGGCAAGAGGTTGAAACAAAAAGTAAATTAAACTTGTATATCTAGGAAAAAAGCTAAATGTCCAAAAAATATTTAGACGTTCATTTGAAACCTTTTGTAAGCCTATTAAAGACTATGTCAACAACATGGATTTTATGGTAAAGTTTTTTTTCACCGAAAGTCCAAATCCTAAACTTTAGATCCAAATCTGACAAAGTCATAGGAAAAAGATTGGTATTGTAGCCTAATTGTAAGAAATTGTTTGAGCATGCAAAGTTTTTATTGATGGTGAAAAGCTTGACACTGTGTTGACAAATATTTCCAGAATTTGCGAAACGCCATTGATTTGTTGATTTTGAAAGCTTGCCAGATATATCAAAAATGTTTCGATCCAAAAGTCGTACAATTGTCTTTTTATAGGTCAAAACAATTCAATTTTTTCGGCAAAAGCCCGAAATGTTTAAATCTTAAGATGACCTTTAGTCATGGTCATGACTAAATAACCTAAAACAGATTAAAATTGTACATTGGTATCCATTAAATTAAAAATATAGGCAAAAACACTTCAGCCAAATCAAAAGCAACGTCTACTCACTGTAGAATATAGACAGCACCTGCAAGTGACTCATGATAAGATTGTTTTCACTTGCATCTTGGATTCGAGCCAAGTTGCCTCCAACGTCTTTGCACATCTGCTGCGCTTTTTGCCATGTCGAAGGTACCGTACATCCAATTTTCAAACAATGGCCTTTATACTCGTACCACCCAGCTTCACAATACTTTGGCCCTGTCATTTGCAAAAGAAATTAGCACACGACGGCCGGGAAATAATTCACTTTACTTTTCAGTAGTTGGACTTGAATAAAAGACTTTACCAGACTTTATACATTCTTTTTAGACTAATACTATTCCGCAAGTGTTTAAGATCAAGGAAATACCGTAATATGTTACTTTCAAGGTATACTTGCATTGAAAAGCCGCTACAAATATTATAGGCTACACTGCCCGCCGTGCGTCGTCTACATAGGTTGCTAAAGCCCGAGAGTAGTTGAACCACTAGCAAAGTTACAAATGGGCTACAGTGCAGAACATTATATGTTAGCTAGTGAGATCAACTTACCTGTACAGAGTGGAATATCGCAGTAACCCCATGGCACTGTCCCATTTGTATAACACCAAGGCATTTGAGAATGATCAGGGTTGCGACAGTAGTTGCCAGTTAGATCTTTGAGAAAACGACACGATGAAATAATAAAATGCGTATATCACCTTGCATTACTGGTAGAGTAATAAAATTACAGAAAATTCAAATAACCTATTTATATCAAAAACGACCAAAATTTCAGCAAATATGAGACTGAATTGTTGCTGTGAAAAGAACCCAACTGCTTTTTTTCGAAAAGGTCTTCATATATGATCATCACGAATTTAATCACGTTTACAAACATACACGACGACCGCTTCTACACTACTGTATATACCGTGCTAATACATATACAAGATTCGACAAGCGACTTCAACATATACCGTAACCAAAATCGATTTAGAACGAGGTAGGCTACAGCACGTAGCGCAAAACGACTTTAAACGGTTCTATTTACAGCACGGAAGTTCATAGCATTGTGATGAGAAAACCGCAATAAATTTAATTATTTTAGTGAGCTAGTAATAACATACGTTATCGACGTAACCAATGTTCCCTCTAATTTTTCACGAGTCTGAGCAAACACACTAACTCTCTGAGCGGTCCCTTGGACCACTGTGAGCAACATCAGACGTGCCACGTGCGCACTGTGGCTATTATTATGCGTTTATTCTATTTTTAATTCAGGTTGGGCTTATTTTCTTGTGCGCAACACAGATTTTCTGTGCGCGGAGACCGTGTCAGCAGTGCGCATTTGCGCACGCGCGCAGCTTAGAGGGAACATTGGACGTAACTTGTCAAGTAACGTTGATAATGTTGAGATAAGGTAAGGGAACAGATAGCGGTTGGGACTTGTCTTCAACAATACCAGCACAGGTTATCGATCGGTATGTGGTAGTTCTTCGTAGGGTTAAGAAAGCTATGTCAAAGCTTGTTATGTCACTATGAAACTTAGTAAAAGTAATTATCTTCTAAAAAAATAACTGTTAACAAAAAGAACAAACACGTACGAAAAGTTTTGCAATGTGCCCACGCCACATATCTGCTACGTTTTTTTTTTTTTGCTAGGCGGTCCGTCCCGGCTACTACGCAATCATACTGACGTTACAACAGGGTTCCTAAATATCTCGCCCCTTTGCCCCGCTTTTCGGAAAGGTAAAAGAAATTGGCATAGTTGCAGGTGACGTCGAGAGGGCAAGGTATGTTTTTGTTGAACATGTTTTCCTTTCTGGATTCATCTTCGAAATAACTCTACCGAGTGATCGCTGCACTCTAACATTAGCGATTTTACGATTTTGCGTCGTACTGCAGGGGTCGTTGTCATAAGGTAGGGCTGTTGCCGGGATATCTGGTTTTGTCAAACCCTGACTAAGAAAATAGCTAGAAGGGACCAAGCAAATAATAATAAAAGCAACAACAAGCCTTAATGTCACAATTGGTAGCCTACTTACCAAAATTATTAGCTTTTGTGGACCAATCAAGGCATGACTGTCCTTGAGCAGTGACAGAAACGCCACCATGATAACCCATACCATGCTCCACATAGCAATCAACATTGGGCACAGCAGTGCTGTTTGATGGCTGCGCAGTTGTGGGAAAGTTCCCAGCTTTTGTTTCATCTGCGGATAACACAGTATGCAACATTTTAGGTTTTTAGACAAAAAGTTTAAAAAGTAGAACACAGATACTTGATACTATAACCATAAGTTGGCTGGTTTTGACGTTTAGCAAAATCATTACATGTAGGAAATATCGTTTAGATTAATTAATGTATACAGGAAATAAATAAAAAAGAAACAGAAATCATTACAAAAGATTTTGTCAGACATTTTACAGCCAACTCAACAATTAGTCGACATGTGAAAAGAAGAAGTTCCTAATCATTACACTCGAATAAAATACGATGTTAAATGTTCAATCACAGAAATGGGTCAACCCCAGATTTAAGAACACTAAGAAATAAATGTGCAATCTAGTTTAAGTGGAAAATGCAACCAGACTGGAAACCATAGGCGTAGCCAGGGGGGCGAAAGGGGCCATGCCCGCCCCCATATTTTTTTTCTATAGGCTTCTACATCAGGTGGCGGTGTCTTAAAACAAACACTTTGTAGTTCTCTTGAACTCATAAAATATTTGCCCCCCCCCCCCCAATTTTTTTTCTGGCTACGCCACTACTGGAAACTTAGTATGGCTATGGCAGTTTAAAGGAAATATATTATGAATGCATAGAAAGAGATTTAAATCTTGATAGCGGGCACTGCCGATTTAATTTTTCTTTTATTGATAGCAGAAGGAGCAAAACTAATCGGCCTTTTTCGTTTACTATTGACCAGAAAGCGAATAAAACATTTAGGGTGCAAGTCACCAAACTGATTGATAAGAATTGTACCTGCGCATTCTTCATTTGCCAACCCCAACTATCCTCACAGGTAAAAACCTAACTTTAAGCGAGATGCAGCAACAAAAATAAATTACATAAAACATAGTTTTGGGTAACAAATACTATAACCTCGGGTATTCCAAAACAATGGAATATGTCAACATCATTTTAAATAGATTTCCATGATTGCAAAAGTGTTTGAAATCAGTACCTCAAATGTTTTGCTTTTGCGTGCTACAGCCTATGTGACTACATGGTGATGATAAAACAACTAAATAATTGCTGACAAAGTTCAAAAAATATGATACAATAAGGAAAAATAACAAATCTAATCTAAATGCAGTACATACCCAACTTTTTGCATATGAAACTAAGATGTCTTGAGCATGGTGTATCACCCCAAAGTCCATTTCTAGTGATAATGGCCCCGCAGTCTTCGTTGCCACCGTAGCTGTTGGGTTGGCCTGTCAAACAGTAAACAATATAATGAATATGTAGCCTACTACCTGCGAATGCGAATTGGCATTTTCTTCTTAAACTTTGATCAAGAATTTAGTGCAATTAATATGGAAACGAAAGCAGAAAAGCCATGATATGAGTATGATATGAGGATTCTTTAGCTTACTCTACACTTTACAGGAAGGCATTTTCCAAAAGTTTAAACGGCAATCATTTTTCGGAATTGCAATCGCTGTTGTGGCCTTTACCACCGAGCATTACAAAAAATAAAGCACCGGCAAGTTTGAACCAACTCAATGAATCAGAGAGTAATTTTTAATCCAAAGCTCTAACGGTTCAAAAACTCATACCAAATTTTTTCGCATCCGCCAATCTCAAATAAAAAACTTACAAAATGTTTGGGATTTTAGGGAATTACGTATATCGCAAGTTGTTTCAGTTTTATAAGCTCGCCTAAAGTAAACATGTGTAGCCTAAATTTTAGCGGCGATCGAGAAACCTCTGCGTGAATCAATTTTTACAGAAAGACATTAAAAATCGGTTGTTTATATGGATGTTGTTTATAAAAGTTTTTAAAGAATGTTGGTCAATATATAAGGTTAAAAAATATGTTAAAAACAATGTTAAATATCCAATATTAAAATTTAACATTCCAGGTGTAACCATGCATGCTGGGTATGGTAGCTTAAATGCAAGAAGTCATTAAAGAATTCAATAACGGTTTATAATTTATTAAACATTTTAGCTTTTGAATCCGTATTCAGTACCTTCCCTCCAGTTTAGATAAGTTAAAGGCGCACCATCACTCCATTCCCAGTTTCCTTCTATTGAAATGTCGCTCATTCCTAGCCACATAACGGTTGTGACAACATGAATACGTCCTAAAACAAACAAAATTGTGAAAGACTGATAAATCGTCAGCTCTTCTTAGTATAATAAGTCATATCATGTAAACAAACATTTCAAACAAGCAGCCTATATTACAAAGAACAGATTGTTGTAAACTACTTCACGCCAACTAACAATGGTGATATTTCAGTGAAATCGCAATGCAGCAGCACAAAATCACTCGTGATAAAACAGATTTTAGCTAATTACCAGCGATCCAAGCCTGTTCTGCCGCAGTCTCGATACTTAACAAATCAGCATTTTGTTGACGACACGCGTCACGTGCTTGCAGCCAGGTTAGAGAGGACTGAAAGTTAAACTGATAGCAATACTTTCCGAATTGTCCCGAATTCCAAAACTCACCACAACCTTTAACTTTAAGTAAAAAAAGCAAAAGTGTGTTAACGCATACTCAAGAAAGTAGCCCTAAAGAAACGGTAGATCCGAGTTACTAAGTATAGCATTATTGCATGAAAAACAGTAACCAAGGCTTTAAAAAGAAAGTTTATGATCTACCAGGCTTTGGACAAATTCCCCAGATGAAGTCTTTTGCATAATTTGACGTGGTTGCGCACCACTGTAAATTGTCTGATCTTCCAGCAGTGGTGCAGGAACTGTAACTTACACCCATAAAGGTGAATGGGAATAAGCAAGGATCGCCGCCAGCATTTCCACCGATAGTGTATATAACTAGAAAAGAAAAACATAAATATGCGTTCGTCTAGGCTATGTTATATCCAAAATCTACTTCTGTAGTTTAATTCTTTGTAGATAGGCTATTAGTACTGGGCCAATTTCTTTTAGGCTGATTTTTCATATATAGTAAATAAAACAGCAAGTAGTTTATAGTATATTTTCACAAGAATATCATGACTAAATGTTTGGCTACCTGTTTCGTTATCGGACATAGTAGTAGTGTCTACCACTGGCGCTGTTTGAGTCGCTGCTAAACTCATAGAAGGAGGGCTTGTGAATGACGCAAGAGTGACCCCTACAAAGGAAACTGGGGTGAAGAATTCAATAAAACAAGAAACAAGAGTTTTGAAAAATTTTAAAAGATTTTTTCTTCTGATCTTTTCTACATGTACGTATTTGTTACGTTATTTACGTTGTATGTTGACTAATTTTTAATAATAAGTTGATAATAATATTAACCCATTACATTTAGAAAGTTAAAGTTAAAATGATCGTGTAACACTTGTTTCATATAAATCTAAATGACAACCTCTTTACCCTATTTAAAAAGAAAGCACCAAACCTGTTTGAGGCTGCGCGCCGTTTACAAAATGCAGCATCAGAAGAGTGAGAGTAGATACCGCCGCCGAGAATACCATGCCGGGCATAGGTTTTATGCCACTATATTACAAGTATATAGACTTATTAGCACTACGTATTCGTCACTTTCCTCTTCCTATAGTAGGCTATACTAAGGTAGGAAATCCAATGCGACCTTAACCACCTGTGCAGGCATTATTAGGCTACATTAAATGTTTCAAGTAAGTATTATTGTTTTAATTTATTTTTATTTAACTACTACTTTGCGGATCTATATACACTATACTGCATATGTTCACATGGCTGTAAGCTGTTAGTTGTTCTTACAAATCGTCAAAAAATTCACGAAAAACAAATAATTGTAATTAAACTTTGGTTAACAAACTTTATTTTGCATGGTCAATCGATTAGAGAAAAAATGGAAGTTGTTGTCGTGGAACAATTTCCTTCATTGAAAAAAAGCAGCCAGGAGCAAGCTGATATGATCAATGGCATCAGTGCTATTTGTCTACTATAGCATAGCTTTTTGGCCTGAAACGAATTTCGCCACATCGAAGTTCATTTCTCAGTCTGAAACACTGCGGTACCAGGCACTGTGTCATTTCATCCGAGATGCGAACAAAGATAGTACGTGAGAAAACATACTAAAAGAAGAAACTTGTT
The DNA here is from genome assembly GCF_947623445.1 of Clavelina lepadiformis. Classification (NCBI taxonomy): domain Eukaryota; kingdom Metazoa; phylum Chordata; class Ascidiacea; order Aplousobranchia; family Clavelinidae; genus Clavelina; species Clavelina lepadiformis. Next base: position 3,628,919 of record NC_135248.1, on the reverse strand, counting down.
GAGACCCATATTTGTCTGCGACTGGGCATTCTCAGCGCAACTACCTATCTGACCTATAAAGAAATTTTGCTTTCGAAATGAAGTTTTGTCCGTTTTTATACGTGTTTGTATCAACATAAACTTACACTGGATAAGACCCTTTAAAGTGAACGGTTTTTGATCCTTCTTTAATCCTTTTGGTAGCTTTTATTCTTTTTAAAAGCAAAACATAAAATGAATACTTGCTTGAAATACCAAAGGTATATAAGACAGACCTTTCATATATAAACTTCTGCGGCCATTTGTGCAGCAGTCGAAATTTTGGATAAACGGTGGAGATCTTGCTCATTAAACTAATGCAGGCTATTCTATGCGATGCGCTTCTTTCTGTTTAACTTAGAAATAGTTCTTGTTATTTATTTACTTTCTTGTAGTAAATTATTAAAATAAATTTACGGTAAGATTAGAAATTCGTCAAACTGCTGACTTTTACTGAAACTACAGCCTTCAATCTGCAGGCTACATCTTGCTCACTCATGTATATAAATTTTTAATTCCCAAACCATAAAACGCAAACCTTTTACGAAAAATTCCCCAACAAATTGGACATTTGTATACACTGCGACCGGCACGGCCATCGAATTTACCTAAAAATATATACGCTGTGGTTTTGTTGAGACCATTGCCGGACGTATCAGGCGGAATTGCATCCGTATTTTTGCATTGGTGCCCTCACCGCTTGACTCCGAATGTGCTCGAAAAGTGATCGACTGGCATTCATTGATACGTGCGTAGGCTAGCACAAATGAAAACGTCACAAACAAGTACGACATCTATTCTCTGTACCACGTCCAACGTGGGTTTAATTACCGGACGTGATATTTTGATAATGACCGCTCCAAACACATTCTGTTGCATTCTAATTCTCTTTGGAGTTCTGAACAATTGCAATTGCCTTGCAGAAAAAACAGCAAGCTTTTACTGTTTTTGTCGGAATTTCTGAAAACCCCAAAACAACGTCAGGTTTTTGCAAAGTTTTAGCGCTGCACGGTTAAAAATACGTCTTGAATAATTAATTTGCTTAGCTTTGCTTTAAAGTTTTGTATCTTCCAAGCTCTCTGAAAAACATTTACTAACGTGTGGTCGCCGTTCTACTTTTTACTACATGGGAATTCATTTCCGCCAGATTTAATTGTTTCTGCACTTTTACCAAACAGAAGTACGTTGTAATCTGTCTAATCCACAACCCAGCTGGAAGTATATCAGAGTTTTCAGGAAAGTCTCCAACCATTTCGCTGTACCAGCATTGTAAACCGTCAGGTTGCCAGCTTGATTTTAAAACTATACCGTTATGTGTTGAAGCGTGCTTTTGTAGAAGTTAGTCTGTATTTGCTTGAGAGATTAATTTGTCTTCGCTTTAAAGTACAATTTTTTAAAAACAAACATAACAAAGAATAAACTCCCAGATGTTAAGAACAGCAAATTGTGCTTAGCTGACGAAGAATTAAAATGTCCATTGCTTAACCTTTAATTAACTTTTATCATTCCAGACAACATCAGCAGCATATAGGCTAAGCGTATGGGGCTAAACAATCATTATGAAACAAAGACAATATTTTAGCCTTTAACGCTAGCTTCGTTGCGTTGCTTCGTCATAACCCGGTGGAGACGACTCGCCACTGTTTGAGATGCTACCGGTACTTGTTGATGAATTTGAATCGATGTTGACAATTGGGGTAAAGTTAAGCTTGTCATAGTCTGGCGGTTTGTCGTCATCACGCGGGTTAACTTCATTTTCAGCGCTTCCAACTCTGTTAATAAATACAAATCAAAGCCATCACCATTGGTAGCAATATTAATACAAAATTTGAACCAAAATAGCAACATCATTTAACACAAATGTCTTTATGGTGGACGTTTTATGTAATCTTAATATTACCGGAATCGTTCCCAAACAAAGTGACTATTTCATCTTAAGTAGGTCACGCAGCCCGTTGTAAAAGATATACAGTACTGTATCTTTAAGCCTATATCTACCTACCTTAACCTATGTAACCTTACAGGCGGTTAGGTTATTTGGTATGCAAAAAGTTGATTCCAGCGAGTTAGGGTTTAATTTAAGTTAGATTTAGATTAGACGGAATACTTAGGTTAGCTTTTGATTACTATGCAACAGCATTTAAATTAAGTTAACAAGAAACTGCAATGAAACAATGCTTTAAACGCTCGATTTTTTCCGATGAAGCAGTGACAGCATATTCTAAAGGCTGCCGCTACTTTACTGGAAAAAGTCGTGCGTTCTAAACTATTTTTCCCAGTTTTTTTGTTAACCTAACTTAAATGTTATAACATAGTAACTTGAACCCAACCGAAATCTACTTTTTAATCTAAATCAATTCAACTCCACTAAAACCTTACACCGCCAAAATCATCTCCTTGTATACCAATGCTCCTAAATTATCCGCCTATCTTTAACAACAGGCTGCGTGACCTACTTACTGTGAAATATTCATTTAGTATTCTAATACAAACCATAGGAGTGATGAGTATACATTTTTGGGGGCATTTGTCAAGAATAAACTCGAAAAATCTTGCATGCCAAGTGTTTTCCAACGTTCTACAAAATCTGACATTTTTTACCCAAAACTGCTTTTTTATGAGCATAACGTTGATAAACATACACAGCCTGATTTTTTGTGAAAGCATTTGCCAAGCACACAGTATTAGCCAGTCATGTTTATTCGTACGCTCTCTAACAACCATATCTTTATTTATGCATGTACACGGACCTGTTTGCCAAATATTTGTACATTCTTTTTTCGGCATATGTTTTAATATTGTGGCATTACTTTCTTCAAACATTTGATAACTTGAGCCTAAAATTGCGGACAAGCCAAGCATGCACAAGCTTTTATCTCCAAATTTCCCATATTAAAAAAACATGTATTTAATTAAACCTGGATGTTGGAACTTGCCATAGCTATATGCACCTACAGAACCCGTTTCCGATGGGCATCGTTTCATCACAAACAAAGTGTTACTGCACATGCTTCAAACGGGTTTTTATATCAATTACATAATAATATTATCACCGAAATAAACTCAAAATGGACTGAATAATTCCATCAAAGCAATAAGTTTTGAATTTTTTTCAGAGTTAACGAACTTTTGGTGCGGTTCCATTTATGGATGGTCTCATTTCAATATTTTTGATTTTGTTCCCATGTTAAGCCTACTTCTTTGATGAAATTTATATGGGCGCTTGTTCAAATCCTTGTTACTATCAACAGATGCTTGCTTACTGCAATGCGTTTGACAACTAAAAGAAAAGATCATAACGCTTTTTTGTCGTTTCTGACTGAAGACCACGGAAAATTTTTTTGATAGCTGGAAATAAATTGTCATGGTAAAATGTTTATCATTGTAATTCGCTACAGCTACTTTGAATAATAACAGAACGTTTATTATAGAATATACGACATTTTATTTTGTTTCACACATCTGCACATGCCCTCTCACAGAAAGTGGTAATGAAAACTGTCCTGGACATTTTTGGCCTTTGATATGTCGCCGCTAGATGGTGCACTACATACTCTGTTCGTATTTAAATAACTTTAAAATTAATTAAAGAACTGTAATTCAGTTACTTATCCATCACACACGAGCGAAAATAAATGAAAATAGATACTTTGTCTTAACGTTATCTTAAAGTTAAGCCAGGGGTCTCCAGACTTTTTGAAGTGCCGGCTTTAACACCAACATGATAAGTGCCGGAAATATACTCGTAGACGAGTCGTAGTCCCAAATAAAGAATAGCGACTAATCGTGAAAAAAGGCGTTCTATACCTGCCGCAATATACATGCGACAACGCTAAAAAACCTACAGAAGTTATTAAAACCTGTTTTCAAATTTTCTGTTTCATATATTTTGCCAATTATGATCACTGCCCCGCCAAATACGTCACATTGGGAAAAGCAGTTCACTTGCGGTCAACTCGCCCAGTGCAGCATGCCTAATTGTGACATAACAAACGAATATACACAAAATTTTGATAATAACTTGAGTCAACTCGTAATAAACTACCGAGCGCTTTGAACCATCCATCCAACCAATCATCAAGTTGCTTAAGAGGGGCCCTCAAGTTTAAACAATATTAGCGTAACTTTCTTGGCATACCTCCTTTCTCTCTCTCTCCCTCTCCAGAAGCCACTCTATCCTCTCAAGAGGTTCGTGGCGGCAGTAGCTCTAGGAGCTCCCTAAATCGTTTGCGATAATTCGCCAAGTCTGCCAGTTAGGTTAAAAGGATATCTTGTCATGACAGGGCTAAGCCGGTAATATAATTGTACCACCTTGTTCTTGGTGAACCCGATGATATTTAACCGGTTGATATGGAAAGCATAATTTGACTTGCAAGCTGAGGCATTCTATGGTGACATGATCAAACCATCACAGTTAGGGCCTCTCAGTTTGCAGAAGTAGGGGATCAACATTTAGAAATTTGCAGATTTCGGTGCTACGTATTTGATCTAGTAGCATTACACCATAAACCCTTCTTAAAAATCCCAGATCTGGGGCCTGTACCAGTGACGGCATTCTTTCGGTCACTATCCAAGATTCATGACCACATAGGTAAGAATTTAAAGGAAAACTGACTTAAAATTGGAGAGCTTAGTTGACTTAAAAAGCTTTCACTTCATGAAAATCTAACATCTAATGGCAGTGATGGTAGACCCAGCACCGCTAATTCCACTACTGGAAGTGTATCGTCCTAGTGTTGATGTCAAGTAAACTTTTGGCTATGGCCTACGCCAGTTTAAATACACGATTAGGAAGCTTGTTTAGTAAAAAGCAAAGCAAAAAGCAGCAGTTTGCAATTGCATTGAAATCAAATAAACTTGACAATGGCATCGTTATTTGCTTTTTAAAACGCAAAAATAAAGTTATAGCAATATAGGATATCCTTAACCATGTTAAAGAACAATATAATCTAACAACAGAATATAATATACCTACGTGATCCTCGGCAACTTTCTGTGTTGGGCCCAACTGTAAGATTGGTGTCAATTTGTTTTACTGTATCTCTTAACATAGTATTTTGTTATAGCCTAAAGGCTATACTCCTAGATCTTTCAGACTTTCCAACTAACAAGTAACACAATTATCCAAATCAAGTTCTAAAAGATTTGTAGGCCAATATCCTTCCTAATTTCACGCACACAATGCAATAAAAAACAAGTTTTATTGTTTGCAAATACGTCGTGTCGTGGGCCGCTGCTTAAGAGATGTTTAGGCTATAGCTATACGTCAGTGTTAAAAACCATAAGTATATCCAACCTTCTTGTGTTTGCCAGTCCGTATATCAAGCGTATTAAGTTTTCGTCGCTTGTGTTTATAATATTTCCAATATCTTGACCGGATTCAGTTTCGCTGGTATTACGGTTTAGCCTCCGCCAGACATCCTGAGGACTGAAATGATTGTTAGATCGCTCAAAAACAAACTAGACTGGACTAATAGACACCACTAGAAGGTTGCATAGCTACACCTCTAAAAGCGGGTCCCCTATTCTCTGCAGTCAAAAATAAAAATCTTTACTCCTAAATAATCCAGATCATTTAATAAGAAACCTAAAATAACGTTAAAATTTCTTAAAATTTAACCAATACAATTGCAAAATCCCTAAAGTCATCAAAAAGTCAGAGGTATCAACGTTTTTTAATTTTTGTTATTGTTTCATTTGCGCATTGTGGTCATTCTGTTTAGATAGAATCAATTTAACGGAAGAAGCCGGTTAGGCTAATCGCAGTAATCGGTAATGCCCAGTGCTTTATCTTTTTCCTTGTACACTGTACGTACATATAGTGACATAATGCGCACACACAGCAACTGTTGAAACTTCATGGGCTTAAATTAGATTATTATAACAGTGTAAATTGTAACCAAATTCTGCGAGTGGAATACTACGGTATTTTTTTCTTTTGAAACAAACTCTTACCTGATTCGAGTACACAAGCAGTATCCTAGCAACGAAGTAATTACCCAGCAAGTTACAACCAATCCAATAACAGCGCCTGGAAAAACAGTCTACATTGTAACAGCTTGGAGATAAATTGTTAACCTACTAACGCCAGTAATAAAATCTTACTTTACCGGTGATTTCTGTTGGAACAATTTCCCCTTTTACTAAGGCAACAAAACCAAGCACTCCGAGTAATGCCCCAAGAACAACAGGGCAGGCATCATATGAAAATCGCGGAGATTGTCTTCCGGCAGAACTTCCTTCCATCAGGTCAACATCACTGATCAATTGAAAGTGTTGTTTGACAAACAAAGAGAAATTAAACTTTGCTTTGATAAAATAAAGGGGTTTTGTTAGGACATAAAACGTATTCACAAGACAAAGTTGTCGATAGAGATATCATAAACGCTTAATAAAGAGTTTTATTAATTAAAATGATACAATATCTTTATGTTCAAAGCCTTGTATTGTCTCTATGTACGCTGAACAATGTTGAGTGCACACACCACATACCCTTATTCTTTATAGGAAATTGATCAAGTTACGCTCTGTGTCGTTTTGATATATATCAGAATGGTTTTGTTTTAGTTAGGCCTACTTGTTTTCAGAGATTGTTCTGTTTTCAATTTTGATAGCAATAGGTTGGCAACACTGCCCTACGTCCCAGGATAAAACGATCGAAAATTGGCGGCCTCTGAAATACGTTTCGTGTCGTTATAATCTTTTTAATTTGACGAACGCATAACATTTGGTTATCGTCAAATCAATATGTCAGAGTATTTATTCTTGGCTATTTTATTTTATTTTACACAACTATTAAAAAAACCTCAAGTTTGGACGACATAGATGATTGATCAACTAATTTCATTACACATCTTGTATATGGCGGATGTTCAGAACTGTCATGATTTTTTGTGTTTGTTCAAACAACCATCACATCCACACGTGGTTGTGTCTCTTTCATTATCGCTTGGTGTCAAACAAGTTAATAAAATCCATCGTGGACTTCTGGCACCTGCGTTTCACTCAATACTTTTGAGGTTGCTTTAGCCTTGACAATAGCCTTGTATAAAGTTAAAAACTTTAACCAGATCTTGGTAAGTAGTCTCGTTACAGAGTTTGTATTCCGGCGTTAGAATTGAAGTAGACACCCAACGCTCTCACAACTGCTTTGTAGGTGACAATTCTTTTTTTCTTTATTGCAATATTAAGAGTAGTGTAGTGATGCACTGAAGCTGCTAAAAGTCTCTTTTGGTCAGAAATGGCCGCCCTGTACATACCACACACCCCCCGCAGTCCACGATACGTCACTAACAACAAGCGAAATTCCTCAACTAAATGCAAAAGGTTTTGACGTTTATATGGAACTTTCGGACAGCTTCGAAAATTTTAACAGTATGATAATTTATGGCAGTCTATGCTGAATGCATGTTTGCAATCTCGACAAAATAGTCATATAAGCAGTTTGTCATTATTATTATCACGTTCTACTCTACAGGTGCAAGAGCAAGTAGGCTAGTCAAATTTATATGATTAAACTAAAACATAAAGCACCTCTGGTCCTCTGCATTCAATAAACCTGTATTCGACCAATGATAGCTTCAAACGTACGACATTTTACGGTGAAATAATAACAGTTTTTTCAGTTTTATTATCTTGGTTTGAGGTTTGCTGCGATTGGGAACAATGACCAAATTACTTCCTCGTTAAAGTAGTTATCAATAGGGCATATGTTGACTTAATTATTATGACCAAGCACAACCAGCTAATCACAATCGGCCAAACTTGTTGTAAAAACATAAATCAGAAATATGCTGTCAATAGTAATAAGTCAATAACAATTCAAAAACAAAATTAAGGAATAAAAGATGTTTCCGCCCGGGCTCGAACCGGGGACCTTTCGCGTGTTAGGCGAACGTGATAACCACTACACTACGGAAACTTCGACAAATCGATTGGCATGATTCTGATCTAACATTGGGAAAATACAATACACGTAAAATACATATGTGTAAAATACGTGTGACATATAAAATACTTGTCAAATACCTTGACGGAAATATACATGTATTTTTTTGTGTTAAATCAAAGCTTATAAAAAACTTTATAAAGCTTAAAAATTATAAAAATCTATAAAAAGTTTATTCTTTTCTATCAGCGTATAGTGATTGTGTAATACCTTACTTTCAAAAGTCTTATTCTTATAGTCTTCTACAGATACTGTATATTGTGCTTTTACACGCGATCTAGGTCACAATTAGGTCATTGTTCTATTGCAGACATGTGCAACTGGCAATTTCGCAATGCGAGGTTAGCTGTTAGGAGCTGTATGGATTTGTACAGTACCGTAGTTGATTCTTGTGTAGCTTGATAGAGATTTGTGGGTGTTAAATAGGTGCTCTTGGATTTCATTTCAGCTCAAGTCTCGCAGGCAACTCATAGAAAAGCATCATCGCTGTAGGTAGACATAATTTTCGGTTCAGTAAATTTATCAACAAAGAATCAGTCAGAGGTGGATACAGTGTCATTGTAGCCAGCAAAAAGTTGTTTTTCTTTGCTTGCCTAGTGTTCAATGAAATGAATTACATGAAGTTGTTTCCGCCTTGAGGGTCGCAAGGCCAAACAAATTCTGTATTAAGAGTCGCGGCCAAAAAAGTTTGGGAAACCCTGTTGTAGGCGAAAGCTGTGTTAGGTTTATTGCTTCTTTCACAAAATTTGACTGCTTGAGCTATCTGAAACAGAATTTGGGACATTTCGATGTTAAATAAGTCAATACCAAAAATACATGTATTTACGCTCAACAAAAAATACAGAATTTTTGCAACCCTATTCTTACCTTATCCAATGAAAGTTTCCATCAGCTCGATGGGCAATAAATACGAGAAAAAATCATTATTCCTTTACGTCGTTTTTTGTATTTAAGACTTTTATGTTTTACTGCGTATTGAGTATTATTATTTTCAACAAAGTTCCTGTAGAAGTGTAGATACTCCTTAGTAGCATATTGATATTGTTATTGATTGGAAGGAAACTTCATGTTTAATAATTATTTACGTGCATGGATCGAAACATTCAAGATAGGCCGGTAGGTTTTGGTTATAGTAATATTGGTAGTTAAAAAAAACTGATGGGTAATAATGGTAATATACACCTGAGTAAATAAGTCATGCGTGCTCACAAAACAGGCAGTAGTCGGCTGGGTTGCTGAGTGGTTCGAGCGCTGGCTTTTCAACAAAAGTGGCTTGTGTTCCGTGTTCAATACCGTTGTAATGACCTTGGGCAATGCGTTAACAATACTTGCTCCTGCTCAGTGGACAGTTCTAAATTCGGGCAAGACGATATAAAAAAATGTAAAAACCTATATAAAAAATGTGTAGCAATCGGATCTTGCACAAAGACTAGCTCGGTAACCGGAGTTCGAGCGATAACGAACTATCGCAGGGTTTAAGTTGTGCAAAGACTCAGTTAGAGGATAAGGGTTATCATACCAACGAAATAAGCGGCATTCCAGACGTTTAAATCGTGCAAGGTGTTAACTAGACAGTAGTGCTATGCCGATGGAAGATTAGCATGGGCACCAAACCTATAAATTATGTAATCTTATAATGTAGATTTAGATTACCATGTGAGAAATTTAAACTTAGATTCGAGGGTACCATTTTTCCGGTGAATTAGTGACAGCATTTCGTAAGAGCTTCCAGATTGGACCATTCGATTTGGATTTTGCAGCTGTTATCAAAGTCAGGCGAATAAACCCTATTCTAACTAGGCTTGGCTTCTCCCGCACACTGTCATAGCAAAACATGGCGTACAGTTGCATTGTTTGCTGTAGAAACTTGAAATTTGGTGACTTTTCCTAAAAAATGTTCAGCTATATGTCCATGTTTGTTTGATAAAGTTGGATTTTGTAATTTTTAAGATATTGCGATATTTTCATAATTTTCCTCTGCTTTGCTCTGCTCTCCGCATTGAAGCGTATTACTCATTTACGCACCAATAACTCGACTAACTATTCTCTTTCGTTCTCTTCTCGCGGTCAGCTGGTTTTCCGCACAGCGGGGGCGCGGCGTAACAAGAAGAATTTCTAGAAATGTGTCACTTTTAGAAATACTTAATTTACACTAAATTCACTTTCTTTAGTTTTACAGTTATGATGTATACAGGAAGCCAGATGATTTTTCTACTAATCTGTCAAATCCGATCAGTTTACGACGTATAGTTTTCTAGTAATTAACGATTGAAAATGTGTGTGCGGGGTCGGCCACACCTAGTTTTTTAGTAAACTCGCGAGCCTGGTTAGGATAGGGTAAACTCGCATTTCAGCGGCAAACCATCCAGGAAGTGAAACTCGATAAAGCAATGAAGCAAGTTCCGCAAATATTACCAACAACAGAAAGTAGTAGCTTAAGCTTGGTAACTTGAACTTTTGCAAGACTGCATTTTAGCTGCAACCCTATGGACTACAATACTCGTACTTACCAAAATCTAGTTCTGATTATAACGCGTAGTATACTGTAGAAGAAACCAAACTATGATATAAATTTTCACAGCAGCTACTTGCTTTATATACAAGCAACATTCTAACTTATAACGAAATTGGTTAAATCAGTCCTCAGAAGAAAGCAATATTTTACAAGCAGGCTTACTTGCTTGACTTCAACTTGTAACTACCACACAACAGAAAACCAATAACATTCGACTTAAAACCAGCCTTGCAACACAATATCAAAGGAAACGCATGTCATGTTCAGTTTGTGGTTGCACACACACGCAATACAGTACCGTATGGGACTGCACTGAATGTGTCGAAGATGCGTATCCGCCCAGAAACCCATTTTGTAATATAAGGGTACAGTCTGTATAGGAGCTTTCAAAGCCGGGCCTCACACGATGAGATTTAGTTTAGGAGGCTATGCAAAACTTCAATCTCTGTCAACACTACGATAGGGCCGGGTTTACGTTCACGTACTCTGAGGGTTAATTTTATTTTTGATTTTACTACAAAAGCTAGCTTTCACAAACATAAGCTTGCTCCTTCAGGTGTATTAAGAAAAATTTGATAGAATGGTTACATTAAACGCGTACCAGTTATCTTGTAGGCATATTTAAGGATTGCGTGCAAAAGCAAACACCTAGAAATAAACGCTATTTCGTGTAAATTACGTTGGGGGTGTTTCTTTTTGTTTCGTCACTAAAGAGATTTTGTTGCACTATACAACCGCTCTAGATTCTAGAATTAAGCTGATCAGATTAGATCGAGTCTGTCAGTCAAGTCATTTAGTAGATTACTGGACCCCAGAAAACACCGTTTAGCGTGTGGGGCAAGTAAGTCCAAGACCTTTAAGTAGTTGGCAGTTAGTACACTCCATTTGCCATCATTGCGATATTGTTTTTAATCTCTGACCCTATCAACGCACGTTTTAAAGAACGGTCGTTCGTGCAGCGCTTGATCTCGTGAAGAAACGTGTCAGGATCGTGATGTGGTTAATGGTTCACATATATATCAGATCTGTTGACGTTTGGTCAACCCTCGTGGTAGACAAATTTTTACTGACTAAATTTTGCTGGTATTTTAGACCGAATGTAATGCTAGGAAACAGCATATCTCAAATTGGCTTGTTTCATCCTGTATAGTTGTTTGTTATTTCAGAAATATTATTCAAACATGACCAACCACATTGTTTGAATGTTCGTCAGATGCATAACCAGTCACATGACCACTTTGAATAGCATGCAGTAATTTGAAAAACAAAGAAGTTTATTCCGTTGCGATTGTTTAGGAATGCATTGACGTGCTGCAATCGCATTTAGCGTGCAGACAAAATCGTTTGGAATTAAAACGCAAGACTTTGCAAATACGTTTTTTATGCAAATCGTGTTATGTACAGCTGTAGGCCTACGCTGTACACCGCTCAGGCACCTAGAAAGTTCTGACGTAGGCTACTGGTCTCGTGTAGCGTTAGCTTAGACGGGAAAGTTTTTTTTGAGTAACATGTACCGGCTGTGGAGCTGTGATTGAAATCGTTTTGTTTCTGTTAACTTTCCTCTAACAATTTTAGCATGTTAAAACAATTTTTGGAGTTGTACGAAGACCCATAAAATTTAGCATTTAATATGTTCATTCCACAACCAAAAGCCCTAAAAAAATAACAGCCCGGCACGTACAGCCAGGGTGAAAAAGAGCGATTTTAGAAAGGCTGAAATGAAAATTTTTGTATCAACAGCAAACATTTTACGTTAATACATTGAAACGTGTTTGCTCTCAACGAACTTGCAAAGCTAAGCATTATGAAATGGCGCGTCAATGATAATTACAAGCAACGCTAAATTATGTCAATGAAGTCAAAAGGTTGTGCTTTGTGGGTACAGGAAATTAATGTTTTCACAGCAAAGAACAGTTACTTGAGGAATGTTATAAATATAAATCGGTTTGATTCTGAGACGACGTCACAATACATAATTGCATTGATGATGTCATTACATCAAGACGAAAAGCTATTCAATGTTCGATTTTGTTTAATGCGGTTTAACTTTGAACAAGTTTTAAGCCAATCCTGTTTTAGATAAGTGTACTGATGAAGATTGTGGTGAGGGATAAACCATTTCGTATTTCTCGGACAAATATCTGTTTCGGTGTAAACTGGGAACACTTTTATATCCAAAAAAGGATTCGGGATACGAAAATATATATTGCAGGTGCACATAATATGACTAAATGTGAAAACATTTTACTGATGTCAACATGAAGAATAGGCTTCAAAATGATTGCATCTACAAGTAAGGTTCTTTCGAGAAAATATACTCACGAAAAACTACCTCAGGCTCACAGCGAGCGCTGGAAAGAAAACGGACGCGATTCAACCAGAGATGATTTGTGGGAAGAAGAGTTGAAATTGAGCGAGCAATTAAAGCAGTTTTATTGCGATGAAAATGGAAAAGAAACCGATTCCTATAAAACTGCGGAGATCTTCCATCAAATCGGTTTAATTTATGGAAAGAGAAGTCCGGACAAGCTGAGTATTATCAGAAGCGCTGCGCTTTTAAACGCTGCCGTGAGTAGACAACCTTGCAACGAAAAATTTATACAATCTCTTAAAGATTTCTGTTTGGATTTACTGAAAACAGCCGACGCTGTTATGGTTGATTCCGACTTGTTGGAAATCGCAGGAAAAGTTAAAGAAATGGCCAAGGAACTGAGAACAGTAACTAAAAGAAGTTTACAAACTATAAGCAATATCACTTATGACGTTTTAAAAAACACAAAAAAAGATTTAGAGAAAGAAAAAACTGCAAACATGAAAGCAATCCAAACTCAAGTAACTCAGAAATACAAAAACATGATGATATTTGTATCTAGGAAATGCGAGAAAATAATGGGTGTCTCCCCCTGCAAATATTCAGTTACTGGATTGGGCTCAATAGCCAGGTCAGAGATCACACCTTACTCCGATTTTGAACACATCATACTACTAGAGGAAGGAGTGCAGATAAAGGAAAAGTATGGGAAAGTGTTGGAATATTTTCGTTGGTTCTCTGTCATATTCCATGTCATCATACTTAACCTACAGGAAACGATAGTTCCATGCGTTGGCATTCCAAGCATGATTGATAAGAATAAAATAGATGGTACCAGCTGGTTTTTTGACACTTCAAGATCTGGTATTTCGTTTGATGGAATGAAAGTTTATGCCTGCAAGATGCCACTTGGCAGAATGGAAGAGACACCGAAGAAACCATGGACAACGGAGCTCATAAAACCAGTAAGTGAAATGTTAAAATATCTTGATAAAAATGTGGATTTAAAAAACGGGTATCACTTGGCCGACGTAATAATGAAACACTGTTTGATATTCGGGGACGAGCAAACATACAAGAACTTTGCTGATGGAGTTAAAGCTGTTTTGCAGAGCAATAAAGATACCCAACAAGAAGCATTAATACGACAACTGGAAGAAGATTTGAAAAATTTTGACATCTTAAATAGTCTCGATGCACTTTATGCATCCACCAAATGCGATATTAAAAGGTTAGCCTATTGTACGAGTACTTTATTTGTTTCCGCATTAGGACGAATGTACTCCATTGATGCAGGATCCTCGTTTTCAATCATCGACGAACTAAATGTCAACAATGTAATCGACAATGAAACAGCCCATCTCTTGTCATATGCTGTTGCTATCAGCTGCCAAGTGAGATTGGCAGTTTATATGGAAAAAGATAGCCAAAACGATTACGTAGATGTAAAACACCTTTACTATGGGCGGGATGACAAAGTTTATGAGAAACTGACGGACATAGTTGGAGAGCGAAGTATGATCGACTACTTTCGAATCGCGTATAATTTGCAGAAAGGGCTTAGACAAGTAAACGGTTTAAACCATGGAAAAATCAATATTTGCTTGAACGTTGTAGACGAATTTATTACCTTAGGTTCGCTTCATCTTTACGATCGCGTCATCAGTGAATGGGAAAGTCATTTGCAAGAAAAATCGTTGAATGTTTTGTTTGAAGATGAGCTGTTGATACGGTATTATGTGGCGAGTGCGTATACTTTCACGCATCAATACAGAAAAGCGCTCGTTATGTTAGAGTGGCTCGGCCAACAAGAAATAAACGATCAATTGCTGAAAGCAAAAGCGATTTGGGGAAAGGCAAGTTGTTTGTGTTTCTTGCATTATCATCAAGAAGCCGTCCAGTTCATGGAAAAAGCCAAACCTGAACTTAAAGCTTTGAGTTTATCTGAAAGCAGGAAATTTAAATTTTTAAGTCATCTTTTCTATTCGAATGCTTTGTGCAAATACAAACTCAAGCAATACGACGCGGCTATCAACGAATTTAAACAATCTATTGAATATCAAAATCAAGTCGATCAACGTGATTGGCCTGGGAAGAAAGTACACGGAGCAGATCCTCTTTGTCACATCGGTTGGTGTTTATTTCAGCTGGGCGATTATGACGCTGCAATTGGCAAAGCAAACGAATCTCTGCTACTTTGCGAACAACATAATGCGGCTGCGTGTCTCAAAAGTGACTGTTATAAATTGCTGGGAAAATGTCATAAGGAAAAAGCCGAATATGCCAATGATTGGAAAGAATACAAAAAAATCCGGGCTGAAGCCTCAAACCACTTTAAAACTTCACTTGGTTTGAATCTTCACCATCAACCGTTTGTGAAAGAATACGAAACCGGTAAATTATGCATGCCACAGTGTAGCATATACCCAACATTATTATCATGGAACGTTTTTACTACGCAATCACACTTCATTTTTATTCGCAATGCTATAATATCTTTGATATGTTTTATTCTAATATACATATTCATTTACGCTGCAGTTAAAATTCTTGCATAAATGCGACCTTATATCAGGAGGTTAAATTGTGTTGAAATTTTTTCCTGCTTTGTTTTATCAATTTTGTCTCGCTTTAAAACAAGAGCACGTTACATTGATTTGGATAATTTGTTAAAACAGAAAAGAACCCACATTTCTACTGCTGGCTTTTTGCGTCTTTGTTTGTGGATGGCAGTCGGCACTAACTGTAAGTGCACCAGTAGCGTAAGCACAAGGTGTGACATAGCAAGCACAACGCTGGTAACGCACGCAAAGGTACAGTAAATTTCTCTCGAGCGATTGGACAAAAGTGTTTGAGGCTAAATGCTTGCTCAGGCAGATGTTCTCCTCTTCCACTTTTCGATGATTTCTTTCAACGGGATAATTCTTTGTCACGTTTGGAGTCGAAGAAGGCTACACTGCTGCCGGTTAATTGGCTTGCCCAACAGCACACCCCGAGGGCCTAACACGCTTGTGTGGACAGCAGTCACGTTACCAGTTGCGCCACAGAACCGTTCTGCCATCACTGAGGGAAGTTACAAGTGGCTTAGGCCATAATTCGGCAACTTATTAAACGTTGATGCCCCACTCCAAGGTTAATTAAGTGTTGGTTTTTAATAAAAGTGCACAAAAGACACGTTGAACGGTGCGGAACTGCTGACTAATAAGTAAACTATTTCAACGAAAAAATCGTACCTTACGTTTGAAGCTATTAAAACTATTCAAAGCTTCTTGTTAACCCAACATAAACGTTATAACGCAGTAATGTAAACCTAACCTAAATTTAGCTAGCTTAAGTTTAACCCTAAATAACTAAAACCCACCTTTGTATAACTATTTTCCCTGTTGTAATTATCTTATAACGATCACTCGGTATAAGATTCCTTTCCTTCTGCAAACATAACCCGATGACGCCAATTAAAAATTAGAATTTGAAGGCGTTCTATGAAACGTTGACACAGCAAACCTTACCATACCAAGCGAATGTTAAGTGGGCTTTCTAATTACTTTATATCAGATACCACAATCTGACGTGCTTAGTAACAACAAGAAGTTTGACACGACAAGATATGCTCTTAGTTTTTGGCCTATCATGCTAACAAAGCTACGAATATATCTGGTTGCACAGAGAAGATCTGTATGCCTTAGTGTACGTACAACACCACACACATCAGATTCTGCAGCTCCCATCGCGAGCAGCAAGCGATCTGAAAATTATTGCGTGAGGGGTGGTGCAGTTTCATTCACCAATTTTTCATTATGAGTTCCAATGACTCGTAAACAATGGCTGCGTGACACGCAAACGATCCAATGAACGACACAAAAAATTCTTCGAAGAATTGATTTCTTTCCAGACTGTTTCAGGAGAAAAACTCCAGACTCCAGCCAAACAGCATATGTATGCAGATAACCGTCACTGAAGGAAAATTTCTATTTTTGGAACAATTCTGGAGAGTATCGATATACACATGGCACGAACTACGAAAGAAATCGTCATAAAATAAATCAAAATGATCTTAAAGAAGTTGTCGTTTAAACCCGATCGCCTTGGAAAGCCCCAACAGAAAGTTTAATTAAATGAAAGGCTGAGACAAGGAATACTGATCATAAGAAACCGCGAAATTTATAGCGAGAAAATGCAAGAGAACATATAAAAAAAGTTATCAGCCGTTTCAAGCGAGTCAAGCATATCACAGCGATTCAAAAATGAAAATCACCGGCATATAAACGCAGGAAATGATATAGCACCGATTAAAGCAGTGAAGTTTGATTGCAGTTGTAATAGACCACATCCGACGTTCTTGAAATTTCTTTGAAGTATACAGATTAACAGATAGAACACTTTTGTACACAGGTGCAAGTTTTGTCCAAAAACAAAATATAACACGAACACTCTTGTGCAATCTTATATAACCTTCAAACAAATAGGTTGCTGCACTGAAAGAAAAACCTATAAGGAGATTTTTGTTAAGCTAGCCCGAATCGTTCAATTATCATCATCAAAGTGACTGTTTATGTGCCTCGACATTGAAGACTCCGACATATTAGGTCCAAAGTTTAGACTGCACATGGGACACTGTCTGACGCCGGAGCTGGCTTCGGTCATAAACGTTCGTTCCTCTTCTCCGCCAGTTAGATCGACAATTTCTGGCGAACTGGAATTTGTTCTGTCAGCCGCTCGGCGTCTTGGCATTGGCTCTGGTGCGGCGACAACCA
Organism: Clavelina lepadiformis; assembly: GCF_947623445.1. Lineage (NCBI taxonomy): Eukaryota > Metazoa > Chordata > Ascidiacea > Aplousobranchia > Clavelinidae > Clavelina > Clavelina lepadiformis. The sequence continues at coordinate 3,611,373 of NC_135248.1, read as the reverse complement.
ACTAACGTAACATTTGGTCGAGAATTATTACTAGTTGGATAAACCAACTATGCTTGCATTTTGTATATGAGTTTTAGACAACACATAAGCTCAATGAATGTCAAACTAAGTAATAATATCCACAAAAATATTTTACAGCAGTCGTCACTTAATTTAAATCAGCATTTATACTGAAAAATAACACCATAGCTTATAACTCGAACACATTACAGTTTTTAAGGGTTAGACAATATTGAGCATTTACCAGGTCTCCTTCGATGTTCCGCGCTCGGCTGACTGGCCTCATAGAAGGATGACTGGTTGGAAGAGAATTGGTGGCAGGGTAGTCGTGAGGAACATGACGAACCTACATTTAAAAATTTGATGGTTAAACACTCCTGACAGGAAAACAATTTACTCAGAGCAAGAAAGTACAAAGCAGCATAGTACACATGTTACTGCCAAAATATACCCTAAGGACAAATATATAAATTTATAAGCGCTGCGCTAAGTAATTTTTAGCATAAAATGTATCATGTGTAATGTAAACATGACAGGCATGGTAAACTAAATACATTTCACTACTGACAAACTCACATAACGAGTGAGCAAATATGTAGTGCAGAAAGCACTTTAGTGAAAATGATTATGCTGCATTCATATAGTAATATTAAACAAGTCACTGGTGCAAACACATACACAATTTACATCCAGGATTAGGCAATAATTTCAAAAGAAAAACTCACCACTTGGTTCTGCGGCCTTGCCTGCTGCTGTTGCTGCCCAATGAGGCCGCTAGAGGGCGCATACGTTGGACTGCTCGGGTGACCTGTTATCACTTCAAAGGATGCAGTTGACCCCGAAGAACTTGGCGGCCACAGTGGAGACAAATTTGCATTGTTTTTTTTGTTTGTTGGCCATATTGCCTTCATACCCTGTTGGTTAGGTGGGTAGCGCAAGGCTACCCTTTCCTCGTTGGGCGAGCCTAAGGGTGACATCCGCCTCGCTTGGTTGTTACCCAGCGGTATCGCTATAGTGGGTTCCGTCATCGTGTCTATGTTGCTTGACCCGGTACCAGAATCTGAACTTAAACTGTCAGGACTCGAACGGATTGGGACCCGGATTATCCTTTCATTGTGATGGTTTCTCTCATCGGCAATACCTTCAAAAAATGGTAAAATTTTCGATAATAAGCAGAAGTTCATTAACTTGATGCTGGAGGGAGTTTGAGTCATTTGAAGTTGGTAAAACCATTACCATTAATCTATTTTCCAGGCATTTAGTTAAGTTATTTTGAGATACCTGAAATCTTGAGTTAAGCAAAGCTAGGTTAACAATCGTTCAATTAATGCCAACAAAGCATCACGTTTCACTACATTCACGTTGTTTGTACCCCGGTTTGGCCTTACTTGTCAAAAACTACTATTACTAATATTTGCAGTATATTATATGCCACTCATATATGAAAGATCTCAACCATACTGATTAATCAATTATGAAATATGAACAAGATTATTCCACAAACCAGTAACTGTGCTGTAATAAGATGACAAGTTATCACCAGTGTCATCGACAATTGGCGGAGGTTGAGCCAATTCGTGAGATTTTGCCAGTCGTATATTAGTGAACGCGCTTGTTAAGTTATTGGGTACCGGTGGAATTTGGATTGTATGAGATGAAGAACTTTCATCATTAGTTGCATTGCTCTCAGACGCATGGATCTCTCTGTAAGTAGAAACTGAGATTACATTCGTAAGACGGTGCTGAGGTGTCTGACATTGGATTTACCATCAAAGAATGTGAAACATTTGTTCGAGTATGAGTTGGTATTGAGTATTGCAAACGTGAAAAAATCATCGATATAAAATAACAGAGCCGTCAACTTTAACTTCAAGTAAAAGCATGTCGTAAAAACATACCTTGAAATGGCAAGGGAAGATACCTTTGGAAGGCAATCTCTGGTTGATTGTGACATATCAAATGACGTGCCCGGGGATGCTGCAACCACCTGTCTGTTGTTAACAATTGTCAGTTTGAGCTTTGACACAAGTTTTCGTATTTTGTATCATTGGACTAACTTGTTCATCAAGAAGCAGACATGGTAAGTAATAAAGAAAATTTCATGTATAATGTTTACCGGTTGTCAAAACTTGGGATTATTCCGAAAGTAGAATCTACCAAAGGCGGAGGGTTTGTCTCAGTGAGAACTATAAAACACATTAAATAACAAAAACTGTAGAGTAAATCAGAGTGATTGAGAAATATGCAAGATTTAACTTTTACTCAGTCAAGTTCTCTTGTCAACAATCCTTGGAAAATTCAAAAAACTTATGAACATCACTAAATAATTTATGAAAGTATGGAAGAAATATTTCAATCCCTTTTTTCAAAAAATTCCCCACTATTGCAGTCCGGTGGACAGATATATCTCCCATACAATTCCTCGCTTGTGTGAATTAGCATTGGTCAACTTTATTTGTACCTAAATCACTCAATCCATTACAATCAACAGACATGAGTGAGTCTCTTATCCGCGGATCATCACAGACACGTGACAGCAAAAGTGAGTGTTGGGAAGTTTCTCTTTTAAGCTTGGTCAGTTCGTCAGTTAAAGATTGTAATTCATTTACCAATTCCGTTGCGTCGATTTCACTGCAACAATGATTATTTATAGCATCGAAAAAAAAGTAAGTGTTAAATTCGTGGTTAAAATAAAATGCTTGCAAATACACAAAAATATGATGCATAAAAAATGATTTGTCTGCAAGTACCGGGATATATTGAAACGGTCATTTTTTAAATTGGAGTATCAACTTTAACCGCATTTGTCAGCTCAAAAGATCAAATTCATACAAAACCTCAAGAACTAACCTTCCACTTTCATTCTCAATCTCCGTTGGATCAAGTTTGTTCTGATGGACTTGGGACATACTCAACGGCAGACCAGAAGTGCTTTGAAGATGCTCAACATCGTCTCTCCATTTGCTGAGTTCTTCCTCAGCTTTAAGGCGGAGTTCTCGTTCATGGAGGAATTTATCTTCCACTTCATGAAGTTTTGTGTTCAGTTCGGTTTGTTGCGTTTCCACGATTTCTTGTATTTGCTTTCTCTGATACTCTTGTTTCTGAAGAAGGTCTTGGTGTTGTTTAACCTGCAGATAAATATTTTCAGATTGACAAATCCGGTAAACTCAAGTAAATCAATCTGAGTATATTGAACAATGATCACCGATAGCTATTGGTTACAAAGATTATCATTTTCACTTGCATGATGTTTGAGTAGTAACTAGTAAAGTTTAGTAGTTTGGTTAGCCAAAATGTTCATACATTAACGAAAAGATAAGTTGCATTTTTTTCTTTATTGTTATTAAACAGCCAACATTTTCCGCAATTTGGCACATCATTGAGTACAGGTAACAGTACTTTTATGCTTCTAACCAAATACTCTTTCTGACATACAATTCAAGTAATAAAATATCCTCAGCAACAACAGGACACCTAGAGCCTACCTACCTAGAGCTGGACCTAATTGCAAAAATCAGATAATTACCTTACTTCAAATTACATTATCACAATTGTAACACGCTAGCACCTAGCCCAGCTCTGATTGTACCACTAACTAAACCCTCGGCAATCGATTTAGTAACTGAAATGTGATGATAAAACTGCATCATTCATTTTTGATTTTTTGATATCTGAAGCTGTATTGTACCAGTGGGCAGTGGCATACCACAAGCACAGACTATTCGATTCGTGTTGCAGCTATCAGGTACATATGTACATAATTTTCAGTTTTTCAGATCTATCTGCTTTTTTACTTAAAATTTTAAGTTTGAAATATGGGAAACAACAATCACACAGAAAATGACATACAGCAATCAAATATATTAGTGTTGAGTTTTCAGGATCAAATTGGAAATCCAGATTGGAGGTTTATGTATATTTATCCTGTACAATCCAAAAATTTACAACAACAAAAAAGCATATGAGATTGTATTATCTTATTTATTAGCCATAAATATTAAACCATACATGCAAAGGATATATGCTAGCTTGAAAATTTCTTGTCAAGATTTTTGTATGGCTTCACACATAGACCGAAAAACTTTTGTGAATAGTGCACTTGTCGCTAACCATTTCATGCAATGAAGATGGTTTCGAAAAAATGCTAACAATGTTATTTACAGACATATGACACAGTATATATGGACTTGTAAAATTTGTAGGTTTAACATGTTGTTTCCAATTAGCTTAATTGCAATGATTGTATCCGATTTGCATTGTGTGTGTATTAATATTACAAATCGACATTTAGGAGAAATGAGGTGATTTTACAGCAGTAAAAAGTTTTCCAGAATTGGATTTGAAAAAATTCCACAAAATCGACATCAGCAATTTTGAAAGCCCAACGCTAACTATGAAAACAAATTAAGTGTATAAACAATAAATGACCTAATCTGTTTGATATAATTTCTGTGTAACAACATTTTATGCAATTTCAGCATAACACAACATGTCTTGTACTATGCTATGTCGTTTGCAACATTAAAGCATTATCAAACTTACCTTGTCTTCCAATGCTTGCTGGAGTTCTGCAATGGTACTCTCCATCTGTTCATGGCGTTGCTTCGTAGCTTGGACAACCATTTCATGATATTCCTGAATGGAGCATATAATACAGTGAAAACTAATACCATCAAACAATTCCAACTTGCAGGGCTATTTTACAATTAAAGAAAGCTATGATCTTTGTACACTTTGTTATATATTCCTGCCACCCTTGTGTTTTGCAGAAATAACAGTTCCTTTTTTAAAAAAAGGCACAATGGATGGTCATCTACCATATTTACTCATTAAAGGGCGCACAAAGCAATACAAAAATGCTTTTGAAAAAACATCGGCTTCTATTCGAGTAAATAAGATAATTCAATGACACCAGGCCTACAAGGATCATACCTTTTCTTTCTGTAGTTCTTCCCTTGCCATTTCTTGTTTGCTTTGTTCATCACGAAGGTCAAGTTCAGCTTGCTGAAGTTTCTTCTTGTACTCTTGTTGTTGCGACTGGGTACGAAGCATGTCTTCACGAAGATATTGTTCCCTTGCCTCATTCTGAAAATGCAACGCATGCTCTCTTATGTGGCTACTGTATAATATATTGCCAAATACAGTGACATTTTGGTATTCTACCAATCAAAAAATGCTTTAGAAGTTTCAGAAAACACTTAAATACCCAAAATTCTTTATAGGCCTTCACAAAAGGTATTATTTAAATAAATGTACAATTTTATATAAAATATTGAACTTAAAAACATGTAAATTTAAAATAAACACTCTTGACACAACTAACAAAGAGCTTTAAAGCAGCAAACACATGATCTACTTATCTTAATACATACAGTACATCAGATATACGTAATAACTACTACATATAGTAATTTTAAAATTTCTTTTTCTTTAAACATTATAAAATATCTAGCTGCAAAACTGTTGCAAAATTTTCTTCGACAAAACTTATCTAATAAGTTATACATATAACATTTGTTTTCAAAAGTTCAGCAGCTAACACCCTTATACAAATATGAGCTATATATAATTTTCCACAACGCAAATTATAAGTTACCTGACTCCTTACAAGCTTTTGCTCGGCATTTCTTAAGTCATCTCTCAATTTTTCACATTCACGACATTTTTCACTGTAAGCTTCCCATGCTTTCGTCACTTCATTATCATGTGAGCTAGATGAAGTATTACTTCTCTCCTATGTCAAAATGATAAACTTGTTATTTTCTTAATATGTTGTTTATGGGATTTCATGAGTAAAGTTACATCATTTATTGTGTCACGCTCTACAAGCATTCATAGATGCTTTCCACAATAGAAACATGGTTTTTGTAGATAGATATTTGCTGGTTAACTGCATTAAATGGCAATTGCCTTTTATAACTTGTATATAAGTGGTAAGCATGGTGTCGACTGTATAGTGTTTAATTTTAGCTTTTAATGCTGATAAGAAAGATTCTAGCATACCATTACAGGGGTGCTTCTTAATCTTCGATTCAAACTTTTGTTAGTCAGTTCCAATTCTGAGAATTTCTGCTTCATGTGATCATACGCCACACCCAGGGCATGATGGGACATATAAAGCTGCTCTGCCTCCACTGGACTGTTGCTTCTCAATGGAGAACTACATTGAAACACAACATAATTCTACTAGGACCTATATCACCACATAACTACAAATACCCTACATCACATCCGCATTGGGGCAATATATATAATATTAAACATGATTAGTCAAAATGCTGGTGAGAAAAATTTATTTTGCTTTTCTTTGTTGAAAATGCTACCTCTAATCACTATTAAACAACAGTTTAATAGTTAAACAATAGTTACAACAAGGAGGCAAAGCAATTTACATTGCTTAGAGGCAAGCTTTGTTAAAATGTGAAAAAAGTATAGCGTAGTGTCATTTCAATTTTTGTTAGATCAATAAAGTCAATTGTTTTGAAGTTTTTAGGTCAACAACAACTTGCCCTAATCATCAAGTTAATAAGAAATGACAATAACTGCAGAGCCCATGTCATGTTTCAAGCTATATATGTATATTTTACTTTATGCTCATCCTCTATTAACGCCATTTGAAGTTAAGCTTCAAGTTTAATGTGTTATATATGCCTCAAAATAAATTACTTCTAGAATGTAATGATTGAGCTTTTTAAAGTAGTATAAATCATACTCAAGCTAAATTAACAATAATTCTAGCACTAGAGACGACCTAAGATACCTTAGAATACTTAATCTGAAAACAAATTTTGCTTATCCCATTGACCACCTTTTGCTAGAGAATTCAATTCTAATCAGCCAGACTAGGCTCAACTCAAACATGAAATGAAACCACAGTTCACGGAAACTATGCCCTGAAGGCAGTAGTTATGCATAACACACAGTCACACACGCCGCTCATATGAAACGGATACTATTTCTAAACACGAAAGAGGCAGCTTAGATTTGGCAGGAAGTTGGTTGCATTAATATCACATAAAAGAGAGTAGCTTAGTCATAATGCAATTATTCATGTGTCACCAAAAATTAGGTACAAAACCATTTAATATATACAATACATACAAATGTATACATCGGAAACTGTTAAAATTCGCAATAAATATAAAGAAGTAGACACTTGAAGGTTGCTAAATACATCAAAATTTAAATCTAAATATATATTTGAAATGTTTAGGGACGAGTTTGGATTAATGCAAGCAATTTGGTAGCATTGATGGCAAAATCCATTGTTTATCAACTACCATAGTATAAAAAAATAGTAATAAAAGCAAAAGCAGATAAGACCTCAAGGGTTGGTTTAAATTAATTAAATACAAGCTTTAGTAAGTTTCAATTTGCTTAGATTCGAGTGTAACAAAAACATCATCGTACTAAATTTTTGTCATCTTCTAGTTACACATGAAAAAGTAAAGTTTAGTTTGTGAAAGCTCAAATCAATAAATTAAACTTAACCTTTGATCTGTTATATATTCTGCTTTTGACGTTAATAATAATCATACTATTGAGGTTAGCATGGTTATGCCACCACCAACTTAGCATAGTAATATCCATAATAAATCTCCAATTTATGAACATTAACAATTCAGTTTAGAGCAATTTTCAATCACACGTATGTTACTTTATGTTTTAGATTAAAATGTGCATGATCATAGTGTTAAAAACCTCTCAATAAACTGAAGTTTCTTGTCAGTTAACAATATTGACTTTGGATAGAAAAATTAGTTAGTGTAAGTACAGTATGTATCAACAGTGGGCAAACTGCAGCTCGTAGACATTTTGTTTGCGGCTATTCAATATTAATAGTCAACAGTTGTTACCTCACAATTAAACCTCCTTTTGTTTTGTAGCGTTTTTAGAACCATAGTGAATAATCCTAAATTTGTATACTTAAACACACTACAAAATGAATAAGATAACATCGAGAAATAACAGAAAACAAAAACATAAAGATGAAAGCAGAGGTTTTAATCCGTACAATAACTTAGAACCATAAGCAGGTATACAGTGTTTCAAAATTGTACAACATAAATAGCTAACTTGTGACATAAATGTGAGACTTACATTTCATTTCGATGCGTTCTAAACACGTTTTTGTTTTTGCGGTATAAAAACCCAAAAGTTTTGCACTTCGTGCATTTTCAGTGAGGTACCAAGCACGCAAACGCTGGAATAATAAACTCTGCTTTTAAAAACGTTTGACCAACCCTTGGCTTAAGAACGTGTAAAGAACAACAAAAAAGGCACTGAAGTGTGAAGTCAACTTGAGGTAGGATTTAATTACACATTCAAGTGCTCATATCTGCTTTAAAATAATTTAAAAATAATCTCAAAATCACGTTTATAAGCCTTTTGTTCAGCATAGTGGCAGGACTAAGTACCAGGCTTCGTAAGCAGAGTTTAAAACAAAATCCTAAATATGACACTAATAGTGGGAGGCATTAAAATGTTTTGAAAGCAGAATTGGGGCCTGGGACAAAATAGGTAGAGAAACACCCGTTGTATTAACACCACAAACAGATTTAATGACTCACAGCTATCTGTAGTTGTCCGAATCTGGTTCTTGCATGGTACAAGTTTGCCCACCCCTGGTACAATACTAATCTGACTTACTTCAAATGTTTACTTAAGACAGTTGAGCAGATCAAAAAAATATTTTACCTGAAATTTCCACTTGTCCCAAAAGTCGGAGATCTCTCATCCATGTTGAATGCATTGAAGCATTGCATTGAAGCTGACAACAAATTTTTATTCTCACATGATAGTATTTGTTTTATAATTGCACATTATCTGGATATTAACACGTTAAATATAAACGTGTTGAAGTTGGTTACCATTTTAAACATCTGTAATTTAAATACTTATTTTAAAACATGCAAATACCTTGATGTGGTCGACTGATGATGCTGTAATCATCTTCAGTTCTCAGGCTAGGGGTGGACGCCAGGTTACTTTCCATGGCAAATTATGCTCCAGAAATAGTCAATGGAAATTGTTACAGCATTACTATCAGCACCAAAGTTCGACTTACAAACCCAAAAACTGAAACAGATGACGAAATAAATCGATACAAGATCAGATAATTAATCCATTATGCTACCAATCAAAAACATATAACTAAAGAGCAGTTGACGCTTTTGTAAAGACTTAGTACCTATAAATTATATATATATAAACATGTTTTTTATATGTATATATTTATTTTTTTTTTTGAAACCACATATTTTTATGTGTTTTAACGAATATATTTGCGACAACAAATAATAAAACTACTTCAGAATGTTGATTATCAAATTTAAACATTACACTAGTATGGACCTTAAAACTTATAATCAATTACTGCATTTCCATATAACTATTACTATCAAACATTTCACATCAGCAGTCCAGAAATATCTTGTATTGTTTTCTACGAATAAAAATTGTCTACAAACAAAAAACTGGTCTGCATATGTTTCTATGATTCTATAATGTATATAGTCCTTCAGTGCAGCTAAAATATATAATATTACCACATTTTAACCTGGATCAGATTAGACATAGACACACTTTAAATTTCATATACGGCATAGGTAAGCAGTTTTGTAAAGTCTATAGAAAAGATAAAAGCTGTACATAACTTAATGCTTGGTGTGAACTGTGAACACAGTCTAACTTGCATGGTTGCAACTGGGCATTTTAATAGTAAGAAAGTGAAATGACGATACAGCAAGAAAATGTGGTAACATACACATGAGCCTCACTAAAGAACAATGTCAACATGCCACATGCATGCTCATTTTGATTTAGTTGCACGTCTTTTTATAAAATAAACAAGATCACTCCGCTTCTTTAAATGGCATTAACTAATCAATGAAATTAATTTGTGTTCGCATGAACATAAGTTTGCCCTGGTGTGCAACATCGTTTTAGAAAAAAAGTTTGCTCGGGTGTGCTCTTACTCCTGTTGTCTGGCCTGCAATGGTTACCGTAGCATCGTAACTTTCGCACCGCACAGTTAATGGCGAAAAATAAACAAGACAGTACAAAAAAATACAATACTATGGTATAAAATTTTGGTATTTTTAAAGAAGTGCACAACCAGATGATGTCACAATTAAAGTATCTGGGGTCTAGTATGCCATATAAAGGCATCATGTGGTTGTGCAATTAATCAATCATTTCATTTTTCGCCAAAAGCGTGGTGGGGCCGAAAAGTCAAGCCAGTTGTTACTAGGCCTATAACACGCGCCAACGAACAGAAAAAAAGTGACAAAGCCGAAAACGCTTAAAGCGTGCTCAAGAGAAATAACGTTGATATTTGCTGGTAACAACTGGCACGGCCACTTAACCTATAATTAGTTTAACCCATAAAACATAAGTTGAAAAAGCGAGAATTAAGCAGACGAGCAGGTGGTGTGTTCAAGCAACTGATGAATGAAAATTGCTTCAATGCTGTACACCAGAGGATGAGAAAAGAAACCCTATCCTGCACTTGTATACTACATCAATTTGAGCTAAGTTAAAAAAAAACATGGTAAATAACTTTGAACAAACGATTTTTTTTCCAGTGAAATATGCCAAGTGATAGCACTTTTTATTATAAAGAAGCATAAGGCCGAAGCCTAACCTAATAAGTTTCGGATTTGTTAAAAAGAGGAAGTTTGTTGGACATAAAGGTACTTTAATAGGGGATTTCCGTTCATCCAATTAGTAAAAAAAATCTTTAAAATGTAATACTGTAATAAAATAATACTGTAGATCAAAAGCAAAAATCAATCATCAATCATTTATTTTATTTTTTGTCAAAACCGAAAAATCAAGCCAGTTGTTACTAACACGCGCCAATGAACAGGAAAAGGTGACAAAGCCGAAAAGGCTTAAAACGTGCTCAAGACAAATAACGTTAATATTTGCTGGTAACAACTAGCACGGCCACTAAACCTATAATTAATTAAATCCATAAAATATAAGCTGAAAAAGCGAAAAGTAGACAGACGAGCAGGTGGTATGTTTTAGCAACTAATGAATGAAAATTGCTTTAATGCTGTACACCATTGAATGGGAAAATTTTTATGCAATAAGCTAAAGTCGACCTGATAGGTATTAAAATAGATTATGAAATTTTAAAACTACTTCAGTACAGTGTGAGTAAAGCATTAGCAGAATATAAAGTCACTACAATAAACAGAAATTCATAAAACTATGAAACATGGTATTCCTATATTTCATAGAAACAACACGCACCCAAAGCAACTTTTCCAACAAAAAATCAGTCCCACAATTATTTTTCTCGTTGTTGTAGCTTATGTTGCGCTTCGTAGTTTGTAGCCAATAATTCAGTGAACACTCATTTTGGTGTTTAATGGGATGCATTGGTAGGTAAGTAAGTTACTTCATAGTAGAGATATGGGTGTAGACCATAGATATCTATGGTGTAGACTAGCATGCAATCAACAGCGACCACTGTAGGCTAAAAATCCTATTGTTACTGAAAAGTTGGAGACATCATCGCAAATTGGGAAAATATTAATGGTCACAATAGTTTCAGTTTCAGAATGAATGTACAGTGCTTCCTCGATTATCCGGTCTAGTTGGGACAGTGTTTTCAGAAACGTGACTGGATAAGCAAAAAACGGCTATTTGAATTGTTACATTTAAGTCGAAACGAAACCACAAAGAATTTATGGTAGGCCTACAGTAGCCTATAAAAACTGATAGAAGTTGAAATTTTAGCATGCATCCATCTCAACCTTTAACAATTAAGCCTACCGGTCGTGTACAGTGTAGTTATAATTCAACAGCTGACTCCACCGCAGGAAAGCAGCCCCTGATTGATTTAATAGTGATGTAGGCTAATAAACTATTTTATTGAGTTGTACAACATTTTAATGATTAGATTTACAATAAAAGAAATTTCTCGGAAACGATTCGTCCAACGGCTAGTTAAAAAGCCATCTAATCTTGAAATGCTGTAGTGTAGAGCAACCGGATAATCGAATGCCAGTTAATCGAGGGAGCACTGTATTTTGAAATCGTGGCGCTGCAGTATTGTGTTTAATACTGAAATGTTTGTTCTTGTTTGATGATGAAAGGCTTTCGTGTATTGTAATATGTAATCACTAGTGTGTATACGCCATTGTTGGTGTATCCACTATTTATCACAAATACTGCAGTTGAAGGGAATGTAGAGGCATGTTTTCTTAATGACATTACTGTACTTTTATTTTGATTCGTACTGTCTATCTTTCAGTGCACTTGTGGGCCTGAATATTGTGCCCTCTCTTGGCCACAGAAATATGATTCCCGCCCGCGGATGGAGTTTATTTTGTGCGGTTTTCTTTAAACATCCATTTGTTGTGCAATTAAGATATTCATTGTCATTTTAATCTAATCATGTAACTTTGTATGTTTGTTTTGGCTATTAATATACATGTTTTTAATGTTAGGGAACATGTGCTTTACATCTTCCAATCAATGTAGTTGTTTCATTGTTTGTGTTTTTTTTGGCCTTAAATTTGTTTAAAAACTTTAGAATGATTTTGTGGGTTTGGTGGCCATGCTAACCTACCATCTTATAGCACAATTGCATTATTACTATCTTGCATGTATTGAGCCATTAGGCTTTGCCATTTTTTTATGCTTCGTTAACTGTTCGTGAGCATATGTTTCATTGTGCTATAATTACAACGGTTAGCATCGTAACTTTCGCTCCGCACAGTTAATGGCAAAAAGTAAACAATACAATACAAAAAATATAGTACAATAACAGCTTACATACAATTCAATGCGTTAACAGGTGTTTTACATGGGATGGGATGTAGTTTCTCAAGCCATAAAGTAAAATATGCCGATAAAAAATCATCACATAATATTCATGTCAGCTCTTGTGGAAATATGAAAGTAAACGAAGGGCAGCACGGTGAAAGAGTGAATGATGCTGAAGGTTAGTTGAATTAGTACATTGAGTTAATACACCATTCTATCTATTGCCTTTAGAACTTAATTTGGCTTGGATATTTTTGTAAGAAGTTTTTCTTACAAAATCTAAAACTTAACCTATTAGAAATGAATTATCTGCCATAGTTTGGTCAGTTAGTGGAAAATATGGCACATATGTACCAGTTTAAAATAAAGAAACCTTCATAGTGATAAGGACGTCTATTTGAAATATTCGCTCCTGAATGGTTTATTTAAACCAGATAATCTTAATTGCAGAAACATTTCTTTATGATGTGAACATTTCGTGTCATGAGAATCAAATTGACTGGGTTCAAACACATCTACTGCCAGTTCTAGAGGAAAAATTAAAACTGCGTTGTTTTTTGTTTGAGCGTGACAGCCCAACAGGCATCAGCCAATCACAAATCATTGAAGGTTTTTTAACTAATCTTTTTATTCATATTTTTTATTATTTTGTATGATTTGTTAATGGCACTGTTAGGATAATTATCACTTGAATTGTGCATAGTGTGGCATGTGTAGAGGCAGCTATTTTTGTTCTCAAACCTTTTCATTTCTTTATTTTGCGATATTTCATTTCTAGAATCCATCAAGCACTCAAAGCAAATGATCATATGCTTTAGTCAAGACTACTTGCTATCATCTTGGAAACAATATGAAGTGCTGATGGCTCATCATACAGACCCTACTGGTTTTAAAAGAACATTTATACCAATCCTTTTAGATGGTAACCTAATAATGTAGCATAAATGAGTTGAGGTAGATAACATGGTTTCAGCATTTATTGAAATGGTGCAGCCTAATACAATTCTAAACTTGTGTCCGTCTACTACACATTGTTAAATAGATTTATTAATTTAAATTGACTGATAACATGAGCTTTATTGTCTAATAGAGTACTTTAGTTGTGGTGTTGCTCTATTTTTATTTTGCTGTTATTTTTTGCATTTCAGGCTGTGAACTCCCAACACGTTATAGTGGATTTAGTGTTCTTCGTTGGCCATCACAAGATGGCAGTGAATACAAGTCAAGAATGAGAATAAGATTCTTCTGGACAAATCTTCTCAGAACTCTTGGTATCAGAGCAGAACAAAGTATTGAGGATCTCTTTCCTTCAGGCTCATAACAGCATCAGTTACTACATTGGAAATTCAGTACCAGCCACGACTGCACCTGCAAAGAGTCAAGTGGTGCAAAGAGTAATGGGCAAAATGCTGCAGACGAATTCAACGACAGGTCATGTGCTGAGCTACATGTGGCACTGTTTGGACAACATCGTTGTTTGTTATGCACTGCAGTCAGGTCAATCAAAAAACTGTGTTACAGTATTATAGTGTAGCCTTTGTCAGTGGTGCTTTTTCCTGCCGGTTGTATAGGCGAGGTGCTTCATTTCAAACAATGCTTACAGTATTTGGTGCTACTATTTGTATTAATGTACTTCTATTTATTATCCAATTGCTGTAGAGTTAGGAGGACTCTGTTGGGAAAACCTGTTTATTTTTACAAAAGTCATGACAACAAGAACTGTACCAAACAATCACTGCTGAGAACATAACAACGAAGAACGTGGCAGTCTTGGCTTGAAAGTTGAAACGATTAAAAACGCATAAAAATCCTTTGACATTTGACTCCCATGATTTAACTGTGCACTTGATCGTCCTCAACAAACTCCCTGGCCTCATCTATTGTAATAGTGCGTACCATAGAAACCTACATGAAATACAATATTAAAGTTTCTTTTCATAGAAATATCTATATTGGCAATAAGAGGACGATTTGTTTTCAATAAAATACCAAACATGTCACAAAAGCTTTATTAGTGATAGTAACTAAAGCTAAATAACTCGTCAATTGGAATTATCCATGACGTCGATTTACGTTACTGAAGGAAAGGTCTCACATATGGCACGCGTCAGACTTCGGTCGTACACCGTTTCCTCTCCTAATATTTCAGACGAGCAATGAGAGTTCGATTAAAAATGAATAACTTTATGCGTAAGCCAAACTGGCTTTTCATGATGACGATGGCCTTGGGTTCACTGGCGCAGTGTTTTGATAGACTTAACTAAGCAAGTCGCACATACTTTAGATTTGATCTTTTAACCAAGCGAGTTACTCTTCCGACAAAAAACGCTTCACAGCGTATAAGCAGACCAACGCAAAATACATGCTAACCGTTCTAATCTCAGTTCATGATTGTTTTCTGATGACGTAGTTTTAAAGTATCCGTTTCAACAGCACGTGATGCTGAACGACGTCGCAGCTACCAATATTTAAAAGAGCAATTACGTGACGGCTACATGTAGGACCAGGCAATGTAAAAAGTAACAATTTTTAGCATTTTAATCTTAACAAAGGCCGTGGCTGCTGACCACCCTTTCTGTTAACGTTTTGCATGTCGCGGTACATGCTTTTGGACTTCTTGGTAGTTAGATAAAAAAATCCGGATATTTTTTTAGTATTTTGTGATGACGTCATATGCTGCCAAGAATTTGCAATCAGCGTCAAAGATCAACCAACTTACAAAACTTTCAGGTCATTTCCGCCGCATCGAATGTCGCAGGTATCAGCTCAAGCATTACGTAATAAAGCGGACGTTCGCTGTGAGAGTAAGTTTATACCTGGTCATCGGAAACTCCTGCGGCTGGTTAAAAGACAAGTGCGAGCATGCGGCAACGATGATTAAATTGACTGTATTAATACAGGTGTAAGTTGTAATGTGTTCGGAATTAGTAACGGAAAGCATTGCCTGCGCTATTACACTGCCTAGACTTTGAGTCGAGTCTACGTCAACCGCAGCACAGAGAAAATACGAAGTGAAACAGGAATTTCATTCACAACAGTAAAATATATGTGAATGAAGAAATGTTTTGAAGCGGGAATCGATCAGGCAGCTAAAAGCAAAGTGGTGAGAGTTGACAAACACTGCATTACTACTAGAACAAAGACAGTTGAAAACAAATAAATTCGTTAGACGTTTCAGTCGAAACCATAACCATTCGACTAAAACAGGGGTGTCAAACTCAATCGCACCAGGGGCCAAAACTCAAAACTTATTTAACGCCGCGGGCCGTAAGGATAAAACTTGATTGAACGTTTCGTGACACGAGTATATGAATTGGAACAGTCAGCGAAAGAGCACCAAATTTTTGTTTTTTTTGACGGTTTTGGCTGGGAATAAATCGATTTATTCTATCGTATGATGAGGCAACTGTTGTGCTGCTGTATTGTGCGATTTGTTATAATCTTGTTTTTGCTTGAAAAAAGTAAGTTATACTGCACAATGATCTCGCGGGCCGGAAATAGTTCAATGTATAAAATAGCATTGCGGGCCAAGTTTTATTGTAAAGCGGGCCGGGAGTTTGACACCTATGGACTAAAACGTCTGATAAATGAATATAATTTTAACTGTCTTGGCTCCGGCGTTTGTTCTGTGACTTAGGTACCTTATTTCTGTATACAACCCCATAAAACTTGTCTGCGGCTTCCAGCAATTCTGGTCTGAACGTTGTGGTAATGAACTGGGCTGTTGACGCAAGTTCTTTCAGCATCGCAGCCACTGAGGTCCTGTTTAGATAAATGGATGGTTATCTTCAGCACGCACTATAACCGCTGGAATTCATTTTAACACCAATAATTACTTTGCGGCATGCTGGTGATAAAACACAGAGCTAATAAAAGACTAAGGTTAACAGACGAGTACGGCAAAACGTTAGTGAACAACACCTAAGAAGTTAATATGGTACAAGGTAGCAGTTCAAAATTGGGTCAACTTAATTTCTGGCTACATGAAACGTTCTTGTTTGAGGAGATTTAATTCTAAAGAAAGTTTTTTTTTGAAAAATAGCAAAGGCAACTACAACTAACTTTAACTGCAACTAATCCATTCATTTTTTTAACATAAATCTTACCTATGAGCAGGGTCCAAAGCCTGATCGATCTCATCAAAGAGATAAAACGGGGCTGGGTCACACTTCTGGATAGCAAAGATCAGCGCAAGGGCGACCAGGGACTTCTGACCACCGGAAAGTTGTTGCATCTCACGAGTTTCTGCAGCTTTCCCAGAGAAGGACACCTGAAAAAATGAGAAATATTTCCTTAAATCAAAGCCTTTGATATTATTTTTTTGCATCATAACCACTGAGAGGGCGATTACTTCCTTGTAATTCACCACTGAACTGACCTTTATACCAACTCCAACAAACTGGTCAACGATTGATGCGGATTGGTCACTTGACTGTGTCTCACTGTCAGGAGGCACGTCCCCTTTCTTCATGATCAGCGTCGCTTTTCCTCCAGGAACAAGCTTTACAAAAACATCGCTAAAATTTTTGGAAACCTGCAAAACAATAAAAAAACGTGAAGAAATTAGTCTTTGTGATAATAGGATTTTGTTCTGTTTTACTGATTGCAGTTACCTGTCTGAATGTGAACTGGATCGCTTCATACTTCTGATGTTCCAAGTGTTCCATCAGGTGTAAAATTGCCTGCTTTCCTGTAGAAATATAGTGTTTTTAGTACAATGCAGAAAAATGGTGCACACAACACATTTAAAAAAATGGGATAGAACAAATGATGAAACAGACATTTGCCTGCTGAGGATATTAAATAATAATTACTTATAACATATCTCACATTAAGCACGTCACATATTATACAATATTTATGGAAATAGTCACATCAAAAAGTTTGATCACATCCAACGGGGTTGAAATAATTACTGGAAAGATGCCAGCATCTATACACAGTGGAGTAGCCAGAAAAAAATTTGGGGAGGGCCAAATATTTCATGAATTCAAGGGAACTACAAAGTGTTTGTTTTAAGACACCGCTACCTCATGTAGAAGCCTATAGACACAAAAAATTAGGGGGGGGCATGGCCCCTTTCGCCCCCCTGGCTACGCCTTTGTCTACACACCTCTGTCAATCTCCTCCTTCCTTGCGAGCAGCTTTTCTTTTTGTTCTGAGAAGGACACAAATTGATCCAAAGCTTTCTTGTTAACGTGAGAATACTTCTTCAGTTCTTGGTTGCATTCATCGAGACGCTTCATCAGCTGTTGAGAAGTCAATATGTTTCATGAATCACTGATTTCATATACTTGGGCTCAAAAATATAAAGTTTATGTTTACTTGTCGATGGCTGAGTCCTTGATATTTGTCGAAGGCATCTTGAGGCAGCGAGCCCAAGTCACGAATTTTTTTCATACACTCCTCTTTCTTTTTGATCAACATGCTCTAACAAAATGATAGTATATGGTTGAGTATACATTTGAAATAGATGACTGCAGAATATATGTTGCGATCATCAACAATATACAGTAATCTGACAAGTCAATTAATGATAAATTTTTCACATATTCACAGTAGACAACATTTTTTTTGTTGTTTAAATTATGACAAAACAATACACGCACAAGTTTCCTCCTTTTAGTCTTTTGGTTTTTGTATTTTTAAATTTTTATACTTGTTTGTTGGTGGCCTTCTCTAATTCCCTTGAGTCGTCGGAAATTTTTTCTCTCCATTCTCTCTCCTTGGCCCTGCACTCTTCCACCCTAGTGGTTAGATGTGACTGCTCCCGTTCCATTCCGATCAACTCCTGATCCACATCTGGACAGGCGACATTAGAAATTTAGATACGTAAAAAACGTCTTACCGACATGACTGATTTAAACACAAAATCCAACTGGCTCCTTCAGTTATGAAAGAGTGTGATTGTTCACGAACACACCTCACCTTTAAGTCTTTCATCAATCGTAGCCAGGCTTTCCTCTGTGGTTCTATGATCACTTTCAGCCTGGACTAACCTCTGTTTTCTGAAATCAACTGAGAGTTCAAGCATTTCCTGAAAACAGAAACAAGAAAATCTATTAGAAGGTTATTTTAACTTTTGGGAACTGGGATTGCAGAGGTTTTGACTGATTTAATGCACATCATAAATTCTGTTGTCAAATGCCTTACAATGCAACTGAACTATTGTCATCAGAAACCAAAGAAATACCTGCTGCAGTTGGTCTTTCCTACGAACAAGATTATCGGCAAGCAGGGTATCGAGGCTTGTCTTCTTGCTTTCCAAGCGCACTCTTTGCTGCATCGCTTCTTTGTGCACGGATGTCAGCTAATTAAGGATGCCAGTGATTGTGAGTTGAACAGAACGGTTTAAATAAACATCAATACCACTATGCATGTATCCATTCAATGTTTTCTAACAAAGTTTCTAACAGGTCACAGTTGTTAAATAGGACACGTAAGTACTCCGATCATGAGTTACTGGCACTACACTAAGGGATATATAACAGGTCAAAAATTTTGAATTTGTTGATTTTACGATGTCATCGGATAATTTTGAAAGTTCAGGCAACAAAATCAGATAAAATTGCGAAAGTTGCTGAAAAAGTCTACAGTTAGAATTCTTCAACTGTGATTCGATTGCTGTAGCTTTGGGCTTAAAGTGGATACCCTTTTAAATGTATACAACATATATTTCAAAAATGTTCTATCCGCACTGTAAACACTGACATATTTGTACACATACTTCCTTAATTTCGTCGTTCAAACGATCCACCTCCTGTTGATCATCAGTAGAGAGCTGAGAGAGCAAGTCTGTTCCCATCTCTTCCTCCAAGGATAGCTTTGTAGATTGAAGAGCCTCGCAGTTCGTTTGGAGACTTTGCAAGGATCGCTCCTAAAGAATGAGTGTTGATATGATACGTAAGGTGAAAAAACTGTAGCCTATAAAACATCTAGCAATGTCAGTAGGAGAAATTAGACAACAGAAAATTCTGATTACGACATATCGGGCAATTACTTTAGGTTCCAGTGCTCTCTGCATTGCTTGCTCTTGTTCTTTTAAAACACGCAAGTCCCCTTTCAGCCTCTCATAGACATCTTTGTTTTGTTTATTGCGAGTTTCCTGCTTTTGAAGCTCGTCCATAACTGACGTGCTTTCAGCCTAAGATAACAAAATCAGTATAAGATCTCTTTTATGGCAAAGCAAACAAGTTATTTCATCAAACTTGTTTTTGAATCAAACGCAACTGTTTTTAAATCAGTTTGGAAAAGTTGCATTAACAGGAACAAACCTATATAATAAACGACTATACTTTAACCCATTTAGTATTTACTTATCTAAATGAGGAGCGCATAAACAAAAAATTCCAACACCATGATCTGTGAGCAAAAGATTGAAACCTCATGTTTTTGTTGCTGTTCCTTGTTTAAGGCCAGCTCTTGCTCTTTTTCTCGAAGCTCAGTTTCCAGATCCTTTTTGGAAGTGTAAAGATCAAGGCGCGATTTGCGATTGTCGACATATCCACCGGTTAGAGCTCCCCTTCGTGACACCTGGTCACCTTCAAGCGTGATGCAATCAAGTTGGTGAGCTCGAGCGAGTTGAGTTGATACCTCCATAGAACGACAGATCAACGTTTTGCCAAACACATATCTATGTAATATTAAAGCATCAATAATTATTTATGGAAGCAAATTGTAATATGCGTAGGTGTTGTTAAATAGAACAGAAAATTGCAATTGAACTGGCCTCATAATACAGCCTTTGCATTCAAGTGGTATCAGTAGTTATTATTGCAGTATTGCTGAGAAGGGTGTTAAAGTTGTATCCTTATTGTTACACTGTTACACATTTTAACCATTCCAAAACCCCTTGCTCTAACATGCAGTAAAATGTACAAGATATGGATATCACCTCATGGCTACTTCATATTCCTCATCAAACTGCATCTTACTGATCATCGGAATAGCATCGGCTGTTTGAGGATATTCAATGTGGCGGCTCTAAAATATTGACAGAAAAGATAAAAAATGATTTTTATCACTTTTAATCTTAATGACATGCAAGCACCGAAGTCAAACCAATTTCAGCATTCTATCCGAAAGAGTGTTTGACAAATGAATGGGTTCACACGTGCGACTGATTTGACAACATACCTCCAGTTTATTCAAAGGAAGAAAGGTAACTTCCCCAGGCAACTTCAACTGGTTCATTTCATTCAAGAATTTTGTGCCGACCCTGTCATTAGTTACTACGTGGTTGTATAGTTTTCCACCTGCAGTGACCTGAAACAAAGAAGGCTAAATCTGCACAAAGACAACAACAATATCAATTTTCAGTCCGAGTTTACTTTGAATAAAAAACAGTGTTTTATTAATATTCTCGGCAATCTGTTTACCTCGACACAAGTGAAAAAATTTTTTGAACATCTGAAATTTTCAATCAGCATTCCTTTGTATCCGTTGACCAAATCCATCTGACCTTGTCTCCTGAAAGACTCAATCACCTTCCGAATGCTCTCCAGTCCATGAAAAGCAGCCTGGTTGTCAGAAGTAGAACACATATATACAACCACTTATGCTACTTGTCATGATTTGCACAGCTTGATATTCAAGTCAAATCAGCGTAATGTAAATACCTTTCCTATCAAAGAATTCAGCAAGTGTTCTTTGGCTTTGCTTTCAGAGGTAATGTTGTCAATTTCTTGCTGGATCTAGAAAAGTGTATTGGGTTAAAACAACAACACCATTGTATGCATTGTCCTAATCCTATATCGTACAGTCGTTTCAGCCCTCCATAATCGTTGTCTCTGACTTTGCAGTTCATCTTTTCTTCGCTTCAGGTTGAGCGAATCTTTGGTGAGGGCATCCGTACTCTTTTTATGCTCCTGAATGTTGTGCTCTCTTTCCTGTTTTCAAAATAATCATTGGTAACTAGTTTGAGTTACTATTAAATATCGGTAAATAACTAGGCTATTTCACTTTAAGTAGGATCGACTACCAGTAGTGCGTTGCTAAGCATGGGCGAAAAGGCTAGGATATGTAATAACTCAATTTTAGCTATTTAGGTGAATCTGAAGTTGGACTTAGTTATACGATGATAATAGGATGTAGCTTTATTACGTTTGGGCTTCTATGTTACAAAGTATAACATTTAATAAAAATAATGAAGAGTTTTAAGCATTATATTTTCAGTGACGCACCCAACTAGTTTTTAGTCGTGGACTCGTGGTATAACCCGTGTTAAATGCAATAGCATAATAAAAGCAGTAGCAGGATAAGGCAGCACCCGAAAGGTCAATTTTAATTTATAAACACAAGCTTTCTCAAGCGTGAGCAATGAGCTTCCTTCTTCAGTTCACAGCTCAAGCTCACGTAAACAAATCAAAGTTAACAAATTTTTCAGCAGCTTACTCGAATTGAGTGACCCAGCTCTTCAAGTTTCACTTTGGTGGCTCTAATGTCGTCTGTGAGATTTTCAATCTGCGTCTTCTTGTCATTGATTCCTCGTTGCAGAGTCCGCAACTCATTCTGTATCCACGAGTCTCTTTCTTCGCGATTACGGAACTGATTACCACGACCTTGTTTAGCATAAAGTTCTTTTCTTCTTTGTTCAGATATCTTCAGTCTGCATATAAACAATGAAATGTGCAACTATTGTGTATTAACATTAACTTGAACTGAAAGAAAAGAGGTCACACCATGTCTTTTGTCTTTGAGTGCTTATCTGGTTCCAAACTAGCTCTCTCACCTTTTTTCTGTATCTTTCTCTTTCCTCATCATCTCTTCAAACTGAGGCACAATTTGTTCTTTTTCTCTCGTCTTTGTCGTTATTTTAAGTTGAAGTTCTTCCAGTTCATTTCTGGCCTGCTGCCACGACTGTTCGTCTGCTTTTACTTCATCGTTGAGATCAGTGCAGCTCAATTCAAGTTGAGCCTACAATAAAAATCATGTAAACAACTTGGAATATACTTTTCACTGCTTTAGTGGTTTTCATTTGATTTTTTAATATATTTAGAAATCATTTATGATCTGTCAGTATAATTATTTGTATTATATTATCAACAAAAAACAATGAAAATCAGATTTGTTTTCTTCAAATCAATATATATACCTTCTTTTTGATGAGTTCTTGTCTATCAGTCGTAGATTGCTCCTTTTCCTCCACAAATTGTTTAATCCTTGAACTCACATGACTCAGTTGCTTCTGGTAATCTTTTGTACGTTTTTGTGCTTCTTCCAACTGACCTCTGAGATGCTTCGTTTGAACAGAGTTGTTCTCTCTCCTATTGGATAACTAGAAAAACGTGTTTCAACTTAAACATGAAGAAAAAAATCTAGGGCTTATTGTTGCATAAATATCCGCATTTCTAGTTTCCATTTGTTACGAAAGTGTCTTGGACTTTGCATTTTCACCAAACCTGGTCAAGCTTGTTCCTGGTTTCGTTTAGTTCTTGGTTGTGAATCGTGTATTCCAACGCCCTCCTCGTTTTATCCCATTGTTGGTATTGAGCCAGTTCCTCTTTTTCCTCGTTCAAAGTGGAAAGACGATCTTCGATCATGCCGAGCAACTCTTCAATCTTGCCATTTTTTGTCTCAGATTCCTGTTGTCACAAATTTCATAGACAGTAGTTGGAAGTCACTAATATGGTGTACATTAATGATTTGGAGTTTGATGGAGAATTAAGAAAAGCATCTCACCCGCATCAGTTGCTCACTCTCCTCCTTCCTCTCATCATAGACACGAGTTCCAGCAACTTCCCTCAATAGCTGGAGTCTTTGAGAGTCGGGAGCAGTTGCCATTTGGTTAATCTGATAGACGAAGGAAATTGTTTTGAATATAACTAAAAAGCTTAAAATTAGAAAAAGGAGTTTTGGAATATAAATAAAGATATACTGCTAGGTTTTAATAATTAAATAAAAAAGTCTTTTTGGGAGTAATAGCAATTAGCATCTACGGATAGGGTTTTGTGGGGGACTACCTTTCCTTGTTTTACAATATAGTAAGGGTTGCTTCTGGAAAAACCTGCAGATTCCAGTAGATTTAAGACGTCGCTTTTTCTGCAAAAGTTTCATGATAATATTAATAACCCTTAATTCATCAAAACTTTGAAGCTTCAATAATAAATAATAATTAAGCAGACCGTATCAAATAGAAATTAAGACAACCTTGCGTCAAGAATAAGGATACATTTGGATACAGTGGAATAGGCCAAAGGTATGATATGAATGATGCTTACGTGACCATTTTCTTGTCAAGAAAATATTGGTCTTTCTTTGATCCAATAACCCGACGTAATGTTACTTCATCCTTATCAATCTAAATATTAAACAGCTAGGAGTTTAAAAGTTTTTTTTTTCTGGGAGGAAAATACAAAAAAACTTTTTCTTTTTTCTGAGAAAAAATATGTAAATTATAAACATACTAACATCAATAATAAAATATGACTAAGTGTACAACTTAAATTTTTGTGAATGTTAAATACTCACAGGCAAGCGATTATCTGAGTTGTCAAAGACGATTTCAACACATGCTGAAATTACTCTAGCACCAGTGCCCTCCTGAAAACAGAATTTATGCATTTGTGTGAAAACAGCGTGGTTTAACTACAAACCCACTTGCTCTGTCCATTTCTGACCATGTTTAAAAAGTTCAAATTTTGTAGTCTAATTACATTCTGCGCCAAGCAAACCAAGGTTTGCAAAAAAAAAATCTCCAATTTTAACATATTGAACCCGCTTGTGAGCTTTTCAACTAAACTTGTTAAATTAGGGGATTCCCCAAACCAAAATTGAAAATTCCAATTCATAGCCTGGTGAAAAAAAGGTTTTCGGTTAATATTTTTGTAAAAATGACTTAAATAGACATTTTTAACAGCATTTTTTGTCGTATTTGTTTGAAAAAGCAAGATTTTACTTCTACAAAGAAGAACTGCAACATTATACACCAGAGAGTATATATATACCAAGCACAATGGTGTTAGTTGAGAGTTATACCATGTTGGCATAATTAGTAATTATCAGTAATCAGTGTTCAGTTAATAGCTGGTTAACAACTCAACTCAAATGAAACAACTTTAGCCATTCCTATTTTAGTAGTTGTTCAATTATAAATGTTTGAATAATTATGACAACCTGCTTTTAAAAAGGATTTGCAATGTGGCCAGCAAGGCATAAATAGTTGGATTACCCTGTTTTAGAAAATAAATAATAAACGTTGTGTAAATTACAAAAAGGTGGTGACTTACATGTAATAGTTGCTGACGTTGCTCTGCACGCAAGTTATTGTACTCGTCACTTAAAACAAATTGGATTGCTATAAACATAAAACAATAGTGATCATCAGTATTTGCATGAAGTAAGATAGTTGGGAAAACATTGACGACCAACGACAATTAATTTTAAAATGAATTTAACATTCCAAATTACCGGTACAAAATTTTTAACCATTTTTAAACATTTCTTGAATTTTTCTAAAACCATTCATCAAAAACATAGAAAAAAACATAGAAAAAATCTTTTTAATTTAGTCAAATATAACGAAATGGTGATACATGAAACTTTTCTGTCTTACCACAGAAAAAGTTGCTCTTGCCAGATCCATTTCGGCCAACAATGATGTTATGCCTTGAACTGAATGGTTCTATTTCTGTTGATTCTCGATAACTTCTGAAACCCTGGATGCTAACCTGATTTGAGTAAAATGTAAATTAAGAATATATATATTATAAATACATATCAAAGTTGATTTAAACGCCTTTATTTACAATGAAAATAAATCATGGTGTGATATATTGATGAATGTCTAGCTTCAGGAACAATAATGTAACAAGCCAAATTACATAAAAACTGTAACAGGGCATAGTTCAACGAAAAAAAGGACATGCAAACATATAAAGTATTTAAATTTATGACATATATATTGTTCTAGACCAAATAGTATATGTTACACCTTTTTGATATGCATTGCAACAAACTTCAGGCTAGTCAAGATTATGCATTGAATAATATAATTAGACGTAAGTACATAAGACAACTTATATTAACTATTGTACATATGCAGCCTATATAACCTAAAAGACAATGCATTATATATTACGATCGATGGCAACTATTATTTTTGCTCACAGCCTCAAAGTAAACAAAGCAAACTTGGGTCTGGTGCAGAAGTGCAAAACCAAATAACGTCAAAGTTTGGGTAGCGGGGGTGTAATGCATCACATGGTTGTGCGTTTCTCCACAACACTCCCAAAATTAACATTTAATTTTAAACAGTTGCGGCACCTGCAGCTTATTTTTGGTGAAAATTTGCACTTCGCAATTTCAAAATGCTCCATCATCCAAGTAAAAACATACAAGTTAATTACGTCATGTAATGAAAACATGATTTCAGAAAAGGATCTAACCAAATAGTGCAAGTTTTGCCCAAGTGGGTTGTGTCTAAACTAAAGTAGATTTCGATAATTATGAACACCTTGGGACCATTTAGGTCAAAATAACCGAAGCTCCTACAGTGTTGTTTAACTACACCAAAATCAATATAGATAGGCTAGGCACAAAATGATAAAACACTTTAAATTCATCATTTAATTCATTAATATTAAACAGCAACATTAAACTCAATAGTTCAATGGTCAATAGTTAAATTGAAAA
The DNA here is from genome assembly GCF_947623445.1 of Clavelina lepadiformis. Classification (NCBI taxonomy): domain Eukaryota; kingdom Metazoa; phylum Chordata; class Ascidiacea; order Aplousobranchia; family Clavelinidae; genus Clavelina; species Clavelina lepadiformis. The sequence continues at coordinate 3,584,958 of NC_135248.1, read as the reverse complement.
TGCGGCACATTTCACACTGTCATGTTTCATTATTGATACAAAAAATTAAAATAAAATGGAAAAATTGGTCTTAATAGCCTATACCGAGAAACTGGTCATAGTAAACAGAGAATTGTATATGGCAAAATTCAGGACCACACCAAAAAGGTCATGTAAAGCGAGTGGTCATATTAAGCAGATTCTATACTCTATTTATAACTGCAAATGGACATGGTTGCAGTTGCCTGTGGCTGAATAGACCCTTTCCGAGTTATTGCCTGGGTGAAAAGATTTTTTGGATTGCTTATACTTAGTTATTGAAATGGTCAATTTATTTAGATTCTTTTTTAAATTGCAAACGTTTTAGGCTTCGGATTGTAAGGATTTCGCAAAGGCAAACAGCATATGAATTTCTTTACACGATAAGGAAAAAATGTTGAAAATATGTTCCCTAGCCTAGTTCGTATTAAACAGCGGTTTGAATCCTACGCACCGGCCTTGGTCGATAAGACGTTTAGATACATGGTCAGCAAAGCACGAGACGTCAGATGCGTGAGAATTTGCGTGGTATCTCCTACGCTTTGCTCACCCTAAGCTACAGCCCCTGAACCTCCTTCACAAAAAAAATTGGCGGGAACAAACCTGGAGCCATAAGTCCGCCAGCAGAGAATGACAAAATCAACTGAGCAGACATTTTAAAGAGTGGTACTTTAAGCACGATCGACTAGTACTAGACAATATTTATCGCAAAAAATGTTAAAAAAAAAACCAAAAAAAAAGACATAAGGAATTAAGCGTTTTTTTCGGTTTCATACTGAGTCGCTTTCGCTCTCGGTTCAGCAGTCAAGAAAGCTTTGTCATCCGTCGTCCTATTCGGCTTTGGAAAAGACTTTTCGTCAGCAGACAGTTTCTTCGTTGATTGACAGGGACCGCCACACATTCTGACGGGGAATGGCTGCTTCTTTCAAAAGTAGAGCTGGAGATTTCCCAATTCACGCAAGGCGAAGGAATGTTTATAAATAAGTTCAATTTCTACTTATTAAAAGTGTTCTTTAAATATACTAGTATGTTAGAATGACCGCGCAACACCTTCCTGTTATGCTTTCTCCTCAAGGGTTCTATTGCCAGAAATCTCTTTCTTTTTTTATTTACGGATTCGGTTGCGGCAGTTTTTTCGTTTGCTTCAACCTTGAATGTTCGACACCTTATTGGTTCTCATTTCCACACTGTTACCAAGTTTTGTAATGACTTTTTTGCTTTCGCAAAAATTGCTCTTTCAAATGTTTCTGCTGCAAAGGAATGGGCAACCAGTTCATTGGATAGAATTGGCATTTCGGCCGGTTTAGTTTTTCACTTGGTATAACCAACGGGAGCGATATCGTTGGTGTCTTCATGGTTTGTTTGTTTCAAAAATGAATCAAAGGTGTTTGCAGACAACGGGAGGTCAGCATGGTCACACTCAAACCACTCCCAAGCATCTGCAGCTTCATCATTTGCAAGAATATTTTATTTTATCGGGCGCTACAACATAAAAAATGCGTTAATGAACATTTTAACTCGTGAAAAATTTAATTATGATATTTATATATAACTGTACGCCTACTTACGTGTGAAACAACCTGAGTAGAATAACCCTTGAAATATCAAAAAAAATATCAAAAAAATCTTTACGATCTTTAACAGGTTACGTTTGTAACTTACTTTCTTTGAATGCACATCTGATCTTATTTTCAGACAAATTGAAAACCTCGTCAATAGTAAAACAAAAGGCTAAACAACAAAAAATAGCTAAGAATCAACGCTACAATTAAACCTATAACAGTGATAACAATTCGGTTGTACATAGAGCCTGCCGTCGACTTCCGATAAATGTTCCTTACACGAAGCTTCGGTTTGAAGTTTGTAGTCATTAGTGTTACGTTTCTGCGTGGGTATATAGAAGAACGCTGACCTTCACGTAACAGGCCTTTGTTTAGGTATGCTTTTATGAAGATGAAGGAACGTTCACTGCTATTCGTCAACTATAGGCCTATAGTTTAATTGACAATCTTACAGTACGAGTTTTTCAACTTACTTCCTTAGGATCTTTCAGGAGTAGATGATCCCACGACTACCTTTTCAGTTATGTTTTCTCCACTCGTGAATATTTTTCCTTCATTTTCTTCCTCTTTTTATTTACGGTTTTTTTTGTAACAATTTTTTTTTGTTTGCTACAGCCTTGAATTTTCAACGCCTTATTGATTCTCATTTCCACATTAATAGCGTCTGTCCATTTTGGTGGCAATGTTCATTTTCTTGAGTAAAACTGCATAATTTCTGCATAAATTTCTCCTTTCTTCCCTTTTAGATTTTCGATAGTTCACCCTTGAAGCAAACAGCATTTTTTCTTTGGCAGCAGTTGGATGAAGTTGACGTTTCGGCTGGTTTGGTTTTGCACTAAGCAAAGAATTCTGACCAACACGAGCGATATTACTTGACAGAGGTTCGTTTGCATCAGAATTGAATCGAAGGTATTTGCAAACAACGTGAAGTCAGCATAGTCACACTCGACACAAGTCCAACCCCAGCAACTTTATCTTTTGCAAGAATGCTTTTATCTGACGGGCGCTGCAACATAGAAAATACGTTAATAACTTTCTCAGTCATCAACTGAATTGATTTAAGAGAACTTGCTGTTCAAACATGTTATTGTACACACATATTTCACATACAACATGTTATTGCTATGTGTTTGAAATAGAACTTTCCTAAAAATGACTTATCTTACAATATTTCTTGTGTGACCAGTCTTCAACGAGGTTACCACCATACTTTTCCCTCCTCATAATAGTCAATGACGAAAAATAAACGTTTTACAGTATAGTTTAAAAACTTCAAAATATTTTATCACATTTATGATGTTATCATTTGCATTCATTAATTGATATGCTTTGAAGATGAAGAACTTGGCCCAAAAGGTTTATTCAGTAACTAAAAACCCAATGGTAAATTTTTTTAACTTACTGAAAATTGTTTAGCCTACTTTTGTAAAATGTATATAATTATAATTATTCAATCATGTGGGTATGAACTGGACTGTGGATGTTTTGCATAAAGTGTGCAAGGTAATTTCAATAATAAATTCAAAATCAACAATAAATTTTATTGTAATTTACGATTTCAACACTGAAAGTTGTTCATTAGTAGTTTAAATTTGTACAAGGGTATTGTACAATCTACAATATTTACAAGTTTGAATATGTTGTACATACTGTACAGTTTTTTGAACGGTAACTGTCACAAAAACAGAAGTTCTAAAAAGCCAAAATGCACTGACGCATGTCGTGAATAGCAGCCTTTTAACCTACAAGAACTCAAGGCCAATTAAATTGAATAGTTAAGCATACAGCACTTCCGTAATTAGAGAAGTAGTAGTATCAGCCATGTTCAGTAGAATAATCTCTACTATTCCCACACATTGTGGTTGGAGAAATGTATGGAATATCAGATGATAATAGTTTCAGTTTTGTTAGAATTTGTGACATGAAGACAGCTTTCCCAGATACTTTGTCCAGAGAACCCCAGAGGACGGGGCAATCACATTCTTTTGATAGAATGGACACTTCCTCTGGTGATATGCTCCACTGACTTTCATCAGAAAAATTCAAACCTGCAAATACACACAATAAATAATTTCACAAAAAATAGACTCAAATTGGGCAAAAAAAACATGCAAATAGTGGAAAACATTTCAAAACTAAGTTGTAAACTCTGCGCTATTAATATACTTTAATTGACATCAATTAATAAATAAGGCTTATTACAATTAAACACATTACTTTAACTGTAAAAAAATGCAATAATTACATGAATCTTAATTCTTAACAATAGTTTAGCAAAAGCAGCTGTTAAGAAACAGAAACATGTTCAAGAAGAAAGTGGAATATTGAAACAACAGGCCATACCCACAAAAAGAAGTCTTCCCAAATAAAATTCTACCGGTAAAAATGTCAAGGACAACTTTGCTCTAGCAAGTGATTCTTTGTCGCACACGTCAATGAAAAAAACAACAAGTGAAATTTGAACAATATCATTCACTCCAGATCCTGTAAAAATATATTGAATGAGAAATTGTTAAAACATTTGTGTTGCAGACAAGTTAACAATATAACTTTATTTTCTCCAGGTGGGAAAGTTTCTTGTTTTGGGAAAGAAATCTCTACAGTAAAAAGAATCAAAAAGCATATAACAATGCAGTATAAGGACTTAAAATAACTTTCCGTTTAGTTTCCAAACTTTCCAGCTATGATTTTTCTTACCATCTACAGGCAGTTTGTCACTAGTATATACAATGATATGTTGCTGCCTCTCTTCAGCCTCTTTTAAAACTCCCATAGCAATTTCCTGAAGGTGTTCGCCAAAAGATCCAACAAGTAGCAATGATGGTGTCTCTCCAGCATTTGTTAAAGTAATTTTGCGTGGAAATGGCATTGTACCTACTTACAATTAGGTACTTTACAATAAAAAAACTTCTAAAAAAAGTTTAAAAGATCGATAGATTGAAAAAGTGCGCAAAAATAAAGCACATCTCCTTAATAAATTTACTTATATCTTCATTTAGTAACCTGAAAGTTAGATTCCATTTTTTTATTGAGCGATTTCTTTTATGACACCATACTTTATAACCAGCTTGTTCTAGGTCAATTTAGCACCAATGTGGCCTGCTATTCATTTCAATATAGTTAAGGCATATATTAAAATAATCCCTTTTAACTTTGTGCATATGTGTGCAAATACCAGGAAGTTCTTTTTTGTGTTAGCATTAAAGAACTGACTATTTTAAGTTTAAACTAGAGCTAAAGTGGATACAAACATTATAAATGCAGAAGCAGACAATTTCAGACATTTGTTACAGCATAATCATTGCGCTTTGCTGTATAGTATTTATTTTTAATCATTTTACAATGTGCTCCGGTTTTAACGCATCGTTTATTTCAATTCAAAGTCTAGCTTAATTGTCTTTTAATACGTACAACTATGTGCAACAACTACGTGAAGCATTGGGAAGCTATGTGCATTAACTATGTTCAGCTTTGTGCGACTTAAGTCAGAGGAGGTTGTAGTCCAGTTTAAACAGTTGGCAAAGTATACATATAAATTACCCAGAACTACTGAGAATAATTTTTACTCAAGGTTGGAAAATACGGTACAGTACTTTATGAGAAAAAGGTACATGCAAAGCCAGGAAGTTTGGCTTAAAAGCATGTTTTCATGGCCTAGGCTAGTGAGGCCACTATATTGAGGCCCACAAAAGTACTAAAAGATGAAGAGTAAAAATCAGATAACAAGTATTACCAGATAACAAGCCCTTTCTGAGTTACTGCCGCCATTTTTTTGGGGTGACAAGATTTTTTCGATCGTCTTTATTTTACAACAGAAATTGTCGACCCACTTTCATTCTTTTTTAAATCACAAGCGTTCTAGGCATGGGATTTTGAAGATTTCGCTCAAGTTAGCAGCATATGAATTCCTTTACGCGATATCTATCTTTCCTGTCTGGCTCGCAAATAGGACACGGTCTGCACAAACCTGCACAAGTTTACAATAGAGTGAACGCTTAGGCTTAGACCTAGTCAATAGATCAAATTACGATCCAACAAAGATTTAAACATACTGTGCTAAATAGGGAAACTCCCAAAAACAATAACAAATTTTTAAAAAAGTATACCAAAAATTTTATCGGTATTGTGTGTGAAGCTAAACCAAAGTTATCTGGTACGAAATCGTTGCAACCATTTTGAAAATTCTTATTTTTTTTCAGAATTGTTCAAATCATTTCGGAATTTATCTGATGAACAGATAGATTTCTATGTAACTTTACACATGATTCTCCGTATTTTCGGAAAAATTGCTTAGTAATGGATCTAGGTCTAGGCCGTAGACCAGTGGTTCCCAAACGTTTTCAGCTTGTTCCACACTAGAAAAAGTATAAAACGCTCGCAGCACACTTACAGGAGAGGAAAATTAATTCAAAAAAGTTTATTTTTACGTGTTTATTTATTTACAACTCTAGATCCTGCAGATTCTAGGGTCTGCAGAGGTGACGAACCCTGACGCAGACCACTTTGTCAGCTACAGCTGAGTAAGCGGCCCGCACAACTTTTTGTAACCTGTACAGTTTTGCGTAATAATTAGCACTCAAGTGTAACCGCTTTATTCGGCAGATTTTAGCTGCTCCTGCGGCCGCAAAAAATAAATCGGTTGAGTTCGGAAATTTATTGAAGACATACTGCTGCGACTCAATCGTGCTATCAGCTTTTGATATCTCATTGCGCAATGATTAGAAATAGGTCAAAGAAAGTGCAAGACTGCTGGTCTCCCCGAAATGCTTCGCCATGCAAGAGCGATTGTCAAACCGATTTGCGGGCGGCACAAAATTATTTTGCTGGTCGCGTGTTCGGACTCGGAGGCGGGGTCCTAACCGAAAGTTCGTCACCTCTGGTCTAATGGATCTAAGCATTAACTGGATAGATTGTTACCGTAGGATCAGAAGATACTAGGCGTGTAGATATTATCATCTAGGCCTATCTGCATTTGCTGCCTTATTTTGCAAAAAATTCTTTTAAAAAATTCAAAGTTATTTTTTTTTATTTACACTGACTTTTGTTTGGGCAAGTTGTCCTTTTAATTTGCGGAATGAGGAATCTGCAGAATGCTCAACAAATCTGTGAAAAGCGCCAAGGCACTGAATTGGCCTATTACGGTTGTGCAGAATAAACCCATTGCCCACTTACTGACTTACTGAAAGTGAAGAATTGTGAAATATCTCATTTTAATCTTTGTAGGTCTACAAATGATAATACATACTGAATCTTAAGTGCAAGCGTAGGTCTATAATTTAAACATAAATTAGTAGCATACCCTTGTCCTATACAAAGTCAGACTGTTACAAAGAGACTTGTGAATGTAGCCCTGATGTGGTTACGCATTGATGAGCTCTTATGGTGCTTAACTTTAAAATCACCAATTTTCCATGAATGGAACCTAAAAGATAACGGTATCATATAAGCTATTAGGCCTAGTGGAAAGTGTGGCACCTTCACGCATGAGATTCATTATCATGCACGCCGATTTATAATCAATAAACGAAGAAAAGCTTGTTGTTTGCCCAACTGGAAAGCATGGCAACCAGACTATAGGCCTAGAGTGTGGCAGCCAGCAGAAGCACATCTGGTATTGCACACTGGGGAAAGGAGAAATCTCTCTAAAAAATTTAAGTAACAACCACTTTTTTCTCTGTTTTTTACTGTAAAAACTTGTCCCTTGACTATGACATGGTGGAAAGTATTGCAGCTGCACACAGAAGGTTCATCAACATGCACGCCGAATTGCTTCTGCACCCCTGAGATCTCGGCAAAAACTGCCATGCTCTGCGGTTTGGCATGGCTGGTTTCAACCACAACTGTAACAAATAACATACTTTTTGTATGTTTATTTTAAATGGACAATGAAGCAATCAATTTTTGCTTGTTTGTTTATTATAAATTGCTGTGTGAACTAAAAAAGTTCAGAGTGCAGGTTTATATTCGTACGTGCAGGTGCTACACTTTCCACTATGAGTTATTCGATCACCAACTTACAATAAAAAAACAAAAAATTATGGCTTTAGTGCACGCCATCATACCAAGATTTGCATTTTTGCGCACTTGATTTAATACACGATTTTTTACACATGCGTTTTTGCACACTCACATATAATGAAAGTTTAATGTCAGTCAAAAGCGTTTTAATTTTTTCGATGGTTGTGAAATTTCAACAACACTTCATAATAGAGCGTTTACTGCTTTTAACGCTCTGCATTTCCGTCGATGATTTTCCTGCAAAACATTTTTGTCCTGAAATTCCTCTTCTAATTGGCTCATACACTGTCACCAAATAACTATCATATCAGCCTTTGCATTAATAGAAAATGTGCCTATATGCATCGAAGTGTTAAATATTGGCCGGAATAAATTGGTTGATCCCTACATTGTGCATTATTATATGGAGACATATTTTTCTTTGGTTTATTTATTTGTTTTTTTGTGGCTATGCCTGGATTTAGTTTGATTTGATTCACCAGTATCACTGATTCACTGAATAGAAAAAGCACCATTAATGCTTTGACCAAAGGTATTCCAATGACAACAAAACACCCGCTTCACATTATTTCATGTTTGGCATTCTGACAACTACGCTGCCAAGTTACCTATGATTATTTTGTAATTCCCCACTTATTGTACCGTGGTATATTAGTGTTCACTTTTCTTGAGCTGTTAATATTGCAGCCATCTGTTCTGTCTTTTCTCACTTTATCTTTAAACAAAATGCTTTTTTAACTTAAAACTTTTATCTGATTGATTGTATGCATGTGATTAGCCTATCCAATAAGTGCAATTCTGTAAAGTTACTTAACTGTTTTATTTCCTGTGCAGTGTTAGTGAACATCATACATTTAAAAATCTGATATAGTTAATTATGTTTGGAATGAACATGTTCGATGAGTTTGGAATGATGGGCGGCCCAAGGGCAAATCGATTCAGCAACAAATATAGGTGCTACTCGAGCAGTTTTGGGGCTCTTTCTGATACCAAAAGTGAAGATATTAAAAAGGGAGGAAAAATTATCATGCCTCCTTCTGCCCTGGATCAGCTTAGCCGCCTAAATATATCTTATCCAATGTTGTTTAAATTGACTAACATAAACACAGCCAATGAACGTTCAACACATTGTGGTGTCCTTGAATTTGTAGCTGAAGAAGGTGTGATATTTTTGCCGTACTGGATGATGCAGAATCTATTGCTTTCAGAAGGAGATCTTGTTCATGTTGAAAATTGCACATTGCCTATAGCAACATATGCTCGGTTTCAACCTCAGTCAAAAGACTTTCATGATATTTCAAATCCGAAAGCAGTTCTAGAGAATGCTCTTCGTAACTTTGCGTGTCTCACAAAGGGGGATGTTATTGCAATCCAGTACAACAACCGTCAGTATGAACTATGCGTGCTAGAAGTGAAACCCCAAACAGCTGTTTGTATTATCGAATGTGACATCAGCCTGGAATTTGATGCTCCTGTTGGCTATGAGCCACCAGCACCGAAAAAAGCAGAGGAAGCGTTTTCAGTTGGAACTCCAGATATGAAGAAAGCAATCGAAGAGTACATGAAAGAAAACACCACATTTTCACCATTCGAAGGTGCTGGCAACCGACTGGATGGCAAAAAGAAAAAAGTTAAAGCCAAAAAAACAGAGTTGGACATGTCATCGATTAAAAGGGGAATACCAAACTATAAATGGAAGTTTGGCAGCTTAACATACATTAGGAACAATTTTCCAAAAAAGGAACCTGAAGCTGGCCCATCAACCGATTTTGAGGCCTTTTCTGGACAAGGCCAAAGTCTGAGAAATAAAAGGAAAAAATGAAGTGAATAATTGTAAAACAAAATGGTTAAACACTGTTTTAAAATAATCAATTTAGCAAAAACGAAGTTTGCTGCAGTCTGAATGATACTTTGTATTTGGGAAATTTTGTCATGTATGTTGATTGCTAGTAATGCATCAACAAGTCTTTACAATTCCCCAACTTTGCATAAATAAAATAGCTTTAGATTTAAGAATGTTTTATTGTTATTCATTTTATATTTCATTGAGTGTTTTGCATATGCTGAAATATGTGGTTTCGGTTTTAACATTGTATGGTGTCATGTTTAATGTTTTCTTATGTGATGTCTGCTTATTTTCTGTGGGCTTGTAATGAATTGTCGAATAGATTTGTAAGTGTTAAATAGCAAAATCCAAGGCTTTAGCTCTTCACAAGTAAATTATGCTATGTAGCACAGATTGCTCAAAGGCACAATTAATGAACAGACATTGTTACAAATCTCAGCGTGATGTCCAAATTCATGTTTACGCAAACACTTGGAAATTCTGCTTGAGTAATGATATGACATTTATTTATACGTTTATATTTCAGCTTTATGTACAGGTTCATATTACTTCATATATCATTTTGACAGTATAGCTTTGTTGCTTGCCAGTTTGCTCAAGACAAAGCGATGATACTGCAAAATGATTGCAGTAATGCCGACTAACTGGTAAGTAAATATTTTTGCTGATACTGTAGATTGCTAGCATTGCACTGATTTAGTGTCTCATATTTAGCAGTACTGATTGCTCTTAAAGAATAGGTTGTAGGTAATCTAGTTAATGATTAATATTGTTAGATGCTTTAACGCAAATTATTTGCTTTGCTCACTATATTGAGTAGACATAATTTAGCAGATATCTTTTTAGTTATAGGTCTGATTATGTTGTCTCTATCAGATAGTTACTCTTGAATAGACATGCTTTGTTAGTCTATTCAGTTCTTGCGATTTGGATTTACGCTGTAGACAGAAAAAGATAGCGCTACCCTAGTTTTTTGTACTTGCTGAAAATGCGCCACCTACTATCAGTTATCTTTGATTCCTATCAGGGTTGTTTTTAGTTTGTTAGGTTTTTGAAACTACACTTTTTGCTTCATGATGCGCAAAGTTTCCTTTAAGCAGACATTGCATGCACTCATGTGCATGGTATGGCTAAAGTGGTACTGGTATGTAATTTGTAGTAATTCTATCTTGACTTGACGTATTAATGTTACTTAAAACGCTTTCTTAAGCCTAGTGCTGTGTAGATTGAAACTTTAAATTTATGTACCACTATGTTTTGATGTTCTGTTCTTACATTTCACAAAATGCTGATTAACCATAAATTTATATGACATGTGCCGGTATTACATTAATGATGAGTGGCCTTTGTTTGGAGAAATGTGTTGTAAAGTTTTTCAAACTTTTAACTTCAGTAATTTGGTTGTTTCTGTGCTTTCATGTTTTTGTTTACTTTATCTGAACACTGTGTTTTGGTAAAATATCATGTGGTGCATGAAGAATATTATACAGTATGATATTTGTATACTGGTATTATATGCACCGAACTTCTAGATTACCAATAAAATTAAGTTAAAGTCAAAAGTTCTGTTATGTGTCCGTGGCTTTTTATATAAATATAAGACAGTGGTTCTTAAACTGGGGGGCAGGTAACATTCATAAAGGGGGCGCGAGAGATGACAAACTGTCTATTATATGAGTTATGTCTAAACATGCTTTCTTGACTTTCGCTATAGGTTCATTTTTACTAAAATTTTAAAGTGTGTCACAATGGCAAGTGTATTTTTGAAATTTGGATTCTGAAATACGTCAATTGTTACCTCATGATACTTGCTATCTCCCCACATTGAAGTGTATTGTTTTCGTTTACTCATTCCGCACTACTAGCTCGACTAACTAACTGTTCTCTTGTGTTCTCTTTGTGCGGTGACCTGGTTTTTCTCACAATGGAGGGCGGCGTAACAAGAAAAACTTTTACAAATGTATCACTTGTAGAAATACTTAATTTACACTAAATGCATTTTCTTTAGTTTTACAATTATGATGTATACAGGAAGCCAGATGTTTTTGCTACTAACATGTAAAAATCCGGTCAGTTTACGACGTATAATTTTCGAGTTATTAACGATTGAAAATTTGTGTGCAGTGTCGGCCACACATAGTTAAAATAGTGATGTCGCGCACCTGGTTTAAATAGGGTGAAACCAACGTCAGCCAATATTAAAACCGTAAAATGAAGTAAAACTTAGATTTAGTATTGATTTACTAACCAGGTATTTTAGTAATTAAACTAATTGTATTGACACAAAATGAGTAGAAAAAAGAGAAAGTATGACCAAAATTATCTGAAGTATGGCTTTATAGATACCACAGTGAACGGAAAAGTCGTACCGCAATGCGTGATATGCTTAGAAAAGCTAAGCAACGACGATTTTAGACCAAGTCGTTTGCAGCGTCATCTTCATGAATATAAAGACAAAACCTAGGAACAAATTTGACTGTGAAGCCGACCTAAGATGTGCATTATCTTCTACAAAGCCTTGAATTAAACGTTTGGTTTCCCAAAAACAACTGCATCCTTCACATTAATAAAAGTTAATTGAAAATAAATTATTGTTTTGTTTAATGCTTTTTTATTTTGCAATAGGGTGGGACGCGGATTTTTTAGGTACCGTCAAAGGGGGCGTGTGCCAAAAAGTTTAAGAACCCCTGGTCTAAGGGGATTAGGTGTCCCGTTGATTTTGTTGATATTATGTATTTGATTAACCAAAATAGCTAAAGATACTATACAAAAATGGTTGAAAAACTATGCCGATATTCACATGACAAATCATGAACATGAAATAAACTCACTGACGGCAAATACTTTCTACTGAATAGTTACGCTTTTTATGTAAAGAAGATACTGTAAAAAAATCGATAATGCAGGTCAACTAATACGGAATCTAACACTTCATTCGCAAAGTACAAGGCAACAATGCAATTACTTTGGCCATTGCTAATAAATCTGCAATTAATTTTGTCAGCTATTTTTTTGCACCTCATTGTCAGAAAGTAATCAATTCAAAAATGAAAAAAATTAAGCATAAGTAAATATGATTGTGTTCATTATGTACATTTTCCACAATTTTTAATTAAAGCTTCGATACTGCTTCTGTTTTTTTGCTGTGTAACTAGTTATTGTGAGGTAGAAATAAATAAAATGTGTGAAAATTTTATTCTGTATGACTGTGATACTGGCTCTGATGATGCCATTGCATTAATGATGCTACTCGGGCAATCACACAAAGCAAAAGCAGTTGGTATAACTTGTGTTGGAGGAAACACCAAGTTGGATAATGTTGTCATGAACAATCTGAGAATTTTAAAGCTTTATAATCAACTAGGAAATGTAAGATATTTTTTATAAATTTCTTTCACTTATCTCCTAGCAATTGCTAAATGTAAACCCTACAAGCTAAACCAAATAGGCTATAACAGGCACAGTTGTTACATTTGTTATAATATCTGTTGGTATTTAAGTCATTATACTTCATAGATTCCAGTGTATAAAGGATGCCCAGATCCACTTATTTCAATCCATCCATCACAGAAAAAATCAGCTTCCAATGTACATGGTGATGATGGCATGGGAGGCCAACCGGATTTTTATCCAGAAGCTTCTCATAATTTGTTAGACTTTTTAGAGGTGGCATTCTAATTTTTATGTACATTTAGTTGAATTTAAAATGCAGCTAAACCGTGTCCAGCATTATCATTTTTTTAAATCAAATATCTATAATTTTAATTAACTGGAACTTTCATGTGAAGCTTAATAAGTTTTAATTGTAAAATGTAAGATAAAACTGTTGTTGCGGTTGTTACTGAAGCAAGGTTAACTGGTTTAACAAGCACTGTGGTTATCCTGTCAACAAGATTTATTGATAAAGTCATTTTGCACAGGAAGATCACGCTGTTAATGGAATTATCGAGCTTTCAAAGCAGTATGCAGGCAAACTAAAAGTACGAAAACGTGTTTCTTGATAAAATTTCAGACCGGGATTTTATTGGATAGGCTTAAGAAGAAAAGTTGGTTGAAAGTCGTACAATTCACCATTCGTTGGTTGCAACTGTTAATATTTTATTTTTTGACAGATAGTTGCTACAGGCCCTTTAACAAACCTTGCCTTGGCAGTAAAGCTAGATCCTGATCTACCTAATAGACTTGATGCATTATATGTGATGGGTGGAACTCGCTATGCAAGAGGCAAGAGCAAAAACCAAATTATTTTAGTTTGTGCATTCACATGCTCTTTTTTTCATGTGTATGAAGCGATTATTGTCTTTATATCCAGGAAATTGGACCCCCGCTGCCGAATTCAACTTTTGTATTGACCCCGAGGCAGCATTTATTACTCTGGATTCTTTTTCACCCAAGTGTCCTACACATTTAATAAACTATGAATACACTCTTGATAACCCCCTTCCATGGCATTTGTTTGATGATCTTTTTGCTGGAAAACAAAACGATAGAAAGAAATTTGCATGTGTAAGGACATAACTCAAGATTGACATGTTTACTATTTGATAACATAGCTTGGTTTTGTTGGGTAATGCTGTTTGGTTTTGCTTATTTGTTGTTTTTCTTTCACATAATCTATTTTAATCTGGTCATACCACATTTGATTTGATTGGCTTTGTGTTATTTTTTTCTATAGGGTTCTTATTTTGTCCTTTTTGTAATGCATGTTGACAGTCTTTTTTATTTCAGATGGTCACAAATCAACTGAATAAGTTTTCAAGGAATAAGGGTAGGGATGGATCTGATGGAATGGTATTCTGTGATGTTTACGCCATGTCCATTGCTCTTGACTCCAGCATTGGTTTAAAACCGAAACAAATTAAAGTTACCATTGAACTTGGAGGACACCACGCTCGTGGACATGTGGTTGTTGACTATTGTAATAAGTCGGACAATTTCAGCACGATTACTGTTTATGATTCATTTGATTTTGAAAAATATCACAATCTTTTGAAGGAAACGTTTCAGTAGAACAGAGTTTAATTGTAGATAACATATAAGGTATATAATCTGTCGATATCATTTATTGTATTTTTGCTTAAGTGGTCCTGTGTGTCAACTCATAAGTATTTTTATGTCAACATCGAAAATTAGTGTTAGGAATTATAAACTACAGCATTAAATTTTTGCTGTGTTCGAATTGTTTACTTACTGGTTAAATATTTTTAAATACTGAAAGAATATTCGCCTTCCATTTTCCAGGTAATTATATGCAAAAGCAATATCTAAAATGTGTGAAAATTATATTCTGTTTGACTGTGATACTGGCTCTGATGATGCCATTGCATTAATGATGCTACTCGGGCAATCACACAAAGCAAAAGCAGTTGGTATAACTTGTGTTGGAGGAAACACCAAGTTGGATAACGTTGTCATGAACAATCTGAGAGTTTTAAAGCTTTATAATCAGTTGGGAAAGGTAGCGTTGTTATTAATTACAGTATTAAATGAATGATTCTTAATAAATACTTAAAAGCAAGCACAGCACAATGACTATCGCCAGTGGTGTCATATTGCTAGTTAAAAAGATGAATGCTTTCTGGCAAATGATTCTTTGTTGTTCAAGCACCAGTTGTCGATTTTTTTCTAAAGAACACAAATTTGTTGGGTTTTTGTATATCCCCTGCCTTGAAACACACAACCACTCTTCTATATTCTATAGGTTCCGGTATATAAAGGATGCTCACAGCCACTTGTTTCTATCCACCCATCACAGGCAACAGAGAATTCGAGTGTACATGGGGAGGATGGCATGGGTGGACGTCCGGATTTTTTTCCTGAGGCTTCTTTGGATTTATTGGATTTTGTAGAGGTAGCGATGCTTTGTTGGATTTTATGGCAGAGTCTAAAGATACTGTCCAAACCTTACTTTTACTGTATTTTCGCTGTGTATTATGACCAATGTCTTTTTTGTTTAGTGTTGAAAAGTACACAACCATTACTTTTTTAGTGCATTTGTGAGGAATTTTATTTTTAAAATGTCAATTGATTAAAATTTCTCATATTTATCTGAAACCTTACATGCATGAATAAGGTAAGGTGTCTTTAAGTTTTTATAACATTCTCCTAAAGATAACTTTTTATGGCAGGAGGATCATGCTGTTAATGGAATTATCAAGCTCTCTAAAAAGTATACAGGAAAATTAAAAGTCAGTGAAATGTAGTGAATGTGCCCACAAAGTTGTCATTGAGGAATGATAAATCCAAACCGCACATGGTTCGTTGCTGAACTGTTTATAGTTTTTTCTCCAGTTGTTGGAAGAGTTTGTTGTTTTATTTATAGATAGTTGCTACAGGCCCTTTGACAAACATAGCAATGGCAGTAAAATTAGATCCTGAATTACCAAGCAGACTTGTTGGGATTTATATAATGGGTGGAACACGCTTTGCTCAAGGCAAGAATTAAACAATAATAATTAATTATAGTAATGAACAACAATGACATCTAAACCTTTTCCAACTGCGTTTTATTGGATGCACAGCTTTGACATACAGCTGTGCAATGTAAACATTCTTTTATAGGAAACTGTACTCCTGCAGCAGAATTTAATTTTTGTATGGACCCAGAAGCAGTGTTTATTACTCTGGATTCTTTTTCACACAAATGTCCTATACATTTGGTTAACTGGGAATACACGTTGGAAAATTCACTCCCTTGGAATTATTTTGATGATCTATTTTCGGGAGACCAAAATGACAGAAAGAAATTTGCTCACGTAAGTATGCTTTCTATGGACAGTACCACACGTATATTTGTTTTATTAGCTATAGTATGTAATTGATTGAACGTAATTTCCCAGTTCATTTGCAATTAACGCATTCTTGACGAGTTGCTTTGTATGATAGATGGTGACAAGGCCACTGGATGTGTTTTCACGAGACACTGATAGAGACTGTAGTGGGGGAATGGTACTCTGTGATGCCTACGCCATGTCCATTGCTCTTGACTCCAGCATTGGTTTGAAACCGAAACAAATTAAAGTTACCATTGAACTTGGAGGACACCACGCTCGTGGACATGTGGTTGTTGACTATTGTAATAAGTCGGACAATTTCAGCACGATTACTGTTTATGATTCATTTGATTTTGAAAAATATCACAATCTTTTGAAGGAAACGTTTCAGTAGAACAGATTTTTAACATGGAGGAATTTTAAAATATACGCAATGCCGATATTATTAAACGTCAACTTCTCTTTATTTGGCCACTTTGGTTACACCTGATTTTCTTCAAATTAAGAAGAAAAATGAGCTTTTCTGAATATTGGAGAGATATGCGTCAAGTGGCTGAAATGCCTATCTTTACTATTATACAGTAAAAGGGTAGCGGGTAGGCAATGAAAACGTCCAAAAAAGTAACCCTTAGGCCCAGAAAAGGATCATTTAAGTGTAAAAAATATTCAAAATAAAAGATAAGCACATAGAGCAACCAACTCTATAACCCTTCATTACTGCAGTCAACTTAAAACTCTGCATCATGTCAATAGGCTCAATAGGTAGTGAATTTGTCTTACCTTATTTCCAATAATACAGTAGCATTATTATATCATTATTACGCCATGGTCACTCAAAATGTATGCTTGTCATTTTTTGAATTGAACAGCTATGTTTGTCCAGTTAAACAATGGAATGATGTGTGTTATGCTAATTGTTGCTTTCTTGAGACATTTGTCCTGATGATCCTGTGGCCAAATAAAGTGGATTCGAATGTATATAAGCAGTATAATTTGAAATGATACATCAGTCAAATTTTCACTTGACACTTCAACTGTGGCAATAAATTGTTATTCGTCAATTATATACAGTGTTATTTTCGATTGTACTAAGTAGTCAGTGTGTTATCTCTATTTTTAAGTCAAATTGAAAAGGTTTTCTTTACAATTCTGAAATGATGAGCTGCTGCTGCATTCTATTCATCCGATTACGCATTCTTCAATATTAAAAATGTGTGCTACATGTTATTTCTTCTGTTTTCTGGTAGTTTACATGTGAAAGCATTATCTGTAATGTGTGAAAATTATAGTTTGTTTGATTGTGGTATTGGCTCTGACGAAGCCATTGCACTCAAGTCAGTCAGTGATCTACAATAACCCCACGAATACATTTGCAGTGGGCTAAATATAATAATAATAGTATAATTCTATAATTTCAAATGAAGTTCTTTCTGATTACCCAATGGTTCACCATGTCAGACAAAGAATAATGCTAATTAGATTAAATACAAAGCCCCTAAATTTTCTAATTTAGAGGCCATAACTAAGATTGCACGAGAATGTCTCAGAAAAGACTTGAAAAAACAAGTCATGCTGGTCATCTCCTGGCCTGGCGTCATGAAGAGAATTCTTTCCGATAATTTGCTATCACCTATTCCAATTATCGTATTCACCAATTGAGAAAAAGCAGTTGCCTAATCGGGACACAGCTTTTTTATACATGAGACAGTATCTTTAAAATTATGAATATACTAGCTAGTTATTTATGCAAAAACGAGCTGAGCATTAACCACTATAACCCAAATTTTTTCATCGGTTTTATTGCTTTCAGGTATCTTGTTTAAGGCGTAATTTTAACCAAATTTTGCGCATACAAGACAAAAACAACAAAAACTCCAATGAAAATCCTGCAGGAAATGTTACAGGAGAAAATTAGCAGCAGCATATTTTACGCCTAACCCAGAAAAAAGCTGCAAGTTTGCCAAAACTTTTTAGAAAAAGATTGCTAATGAAGTCAATGCTGTAAACTAGTCATGTGTAGGGTATCATGAAATCAAAGCAGTGGAATATAAAGGCCTACCATTTCGTAGGAGTGTATGTACAACGAAAATAAAGGCGACAGTACAAATGAACCGGGGCAGTTAGAATTGTCAAGTTAAGTGAGTACTAATCAATTGGACGACCGTCAGGCCCAAACTTGTGTACCTTGGCATTTGCCTTGATCCAGGGGTGAGCCATCACATCATCCAGTGGAAGTCTTTGCTTGGGGCTGATTTTCAGCAGGCGTTTGATCAGGTCACGTGCTCCATCTGAGACATGGGGTGGGAACTGGTACTGCAACGTTGTAATCCTCCGATACGTATCTTGGTTAGTTTGTGATTCAAACGGCGGCTTGCCAACCAAAAATTCATAGCACAGAATTCCGAGAGTCCAAAGATCGACATTCTCATCATGGTGTTTACCTACCACCATCTCAGGAGGTAGATAATCTAATGTTCCACAGAGAGTTTGCCTTTTTGATGAAGGTGCATGAACGGACCAGCCAAAATCAGCGATTTTTAGTTCGCCACGAAGACCCATCAGCAAGTTCTCTGGCTTGATATCCCGATGTATGACATTCTTGCTATGACAATACTTCAGTGCGTCGGCCAATTCTGCAATGTAAGTGGCAGTAGTTTCCTCTGAAAATCTTTGCTTTTTTTGGAGCTCCTTGTACATCTCACCACGTGGAGCATACTCAAGTATGAGATACACGCGGGTATCATCGTGGAAGTAGCCATAGAGCCTGAGGATGTGTGGGTGACGAAGATGTGACTGGATTTCTATCTCTCGGCGAAGCTGGTGCTCAACGTTGCTCTTCATCAGTTGAGATTTAAACAAAACTTTTAGAGCAACAATAAATTTGCTCTTCTTCTCACGTGCCAAATAAACGCTGCCAAACTTCCCACGGCCCAAAGGTTTGCCAATGTCAAAATTCTTTAGAGACCAATTGTCCATTTCTGATTTTCCGCCCGTTTTTTTAGCACTGCTTTCAGGCTGCTTGCTACTGCCTTCTGCAGTGGACTTTCCAGTCATTGGTGCTGGAGTTTTATTTTCATTATCAGCGGAATTCATTTCCACAAAAGTTATTGGGTAAAACAAAGTTAATAACATAAACTGAAAAAAAAATGACAAAATTACTTGACTTAGCGACAAAAGAGCATGCATTCTGGGACAGACAAAAAAGGTGCTAATAACCAAGGCAGCTTATGTGTACAATTTACACTTAAGGAAGAGGACGATATCAACAGCATTGCATCTACTTATGCATCAGCAGAGTTTGATAACTTATTTAACTACAGACTTATTGCAGTACTGCAGGTAATCTAAACAGGAAAATTTGTTTTTTGTACAATATAAATGTCAAACCCTACTTTTGTTTAAGATTTTAACAAAATTGGCGTGGTTTGCATTGAAAGTATCCCTAATTAAGTCAGCCAGTAATATGCTTTACCAGGTTTTAAAGTGTGTACCAGCATTCACACATCAAAGCAATTTGACAAAACTATTTCATTTGATATTTGTTGCAGATATAGAACAGACTATATATAATGCATCATTTACAAGACCATTGACATGAACTTTCGAACAATACCTGTTCCGGTATCGTCAAAAAGCACCATACTTTGCAATCCATTGCACCAAGACGTGATTTTCTCCATACAACGCAGGGGTTGACAGGCTTATTACTCTCGTTTGGGATGAAAACAAAGAACTCCGGTGGCTCAAGTGTGGAAAGCGCGGCAGTTACACACAAAATTTATCAATGTGCACACCAAATTATATCTTCTTTCCGATTTATAATAAATAAAGCCAGTCATTTCAACTTGTTTGAATGCCGACTTATAATAAATAAAAGAAAAATTGAGGTTTCAGTGCACAATTTCTCTTCGAAAACTGTCATACCTTCTAGTCAGTATAGTCAGGTAGCTTTGCCTAGAGGTTAAGCTTAAAGGTAAGCATTTGGGCCTCATGCAGTATGATGCCGGTATGTAGCCAATTTTATGGCAGAATTTGCCGAGAAATTGGCGAAGGTCTGCAGGTGTGTAACAGCTGGCCAAGTGTACACTTATGCAATCTTTCTCATACAGTCATAGCCTAGCCCGTATACTGGTATGGAAAAAAAGCGTTGTGACCAGTGCAAAATTAGATACCTGGTGCACACCAGTCTTTAGAAATGATGCTTTCCAGTGCACAAAAAAATTACGGTACATTCCATCCTGGCCTAGCCTAAAAGGCTATAGCCAAGGGTCTAGGCCAGTGATTCCCAAACTGTGTGTACCGCCACAGATACTTAGGTATGCCGCGAATCTTTTTGGAATTTTGGAAAAAAACTGTATAAATATTTAAAATAAGGCATGCAGACAAGCATAGCCTATGCGACTTAAAAGCGCTCTAACTGCTTCAATAGTTGATAAATAAGCACATGTCCATCCAATAAGCACTTCCATCGCATTAACACGTAAAAATAAATTTTTTAAAGCAAAATTTCTTCTCCTGTAAGTGTGCCGCGAGCGTTTTATAATTTTTCTAGTGCGCCACAAGCTGAAAAAAGTTGGGAACCACTGGTCTAGGCGAATGAAAGTTACGGTGTAGGCCTGGGCTACAGGGCACCTGGGGTATAATTAGCCTACCTCATATTATCGTGCAGTAGATAACACAGCTCGCGTACTTTAAGAAAACTTGGCAAACTTTCTTGAACCGTGTAAATATAGCCTGAGTCTTGGCTACCTAAATATTTCTTTAACATTTCCACTACGATAAAAAACAACGTCACATACTCACATCGCCTCTTTTAAATAATGCGCCGATACGAGTTTTTCCAGGTTGAAACTTTTTGATGCGTGACGAAGTTAGGTGACGTCATAATTCATTGACGCAAGTTTTGCCATTACAAAAGGTAAATCATGAACTGACGGAAGGAATTTTTAAAAAAAAAGTTTGTTATCAATAGACGGATAAATTTTTGGCGTAAACTGCCAGAAAAAGCCCAAAGAATTCGTAATATTTTCAATAGGACAATAACACATAGAACTAGGGAAAAGGGAAATTAACTAATTGGATAACATATACCAAAACAAAAAAGGAGAATTGTAAACAAGATTTTGCTAAATTGGATGATTTCAGACAAAGTTTTTTAAAAATTGTAATGTACCAGACATTATTTTTACCGTAGCACACCTGACAATTTCCAGTTGTCATCATTATGATGCGCCATACCTCAGTGAAGCAATAAACTTGCTTTCGTGTTGATTTTAACCGAGATGTAACAATACTGAAGTTTTGATAAATTCTGTAAGCTACTGGTTATTTTCGATTTTTGCAAATTCTACTTCTTTTTTTCTGATTTTGTTCATGTGTTCTGAATTATTATTTTCAATTTCGCTAATTCCATGATGCAAAGAGATTTGAACGTGTGTTTGAATCTCTTTGCATTACGGTTGTTTCTATTTTGATTGATTTCACTTTGGTGTATTCTGTGTTGAAATGTTTTAGCAATCTGTATTTTCCTATTTGGAAAAGTCCCTTTCTATCGAAAATAACATGATTTTGTAACTTCTTTGTTTAAAAAACTTAAAAAGTTAACTTATAAGTATAAACTTATATTCCTGTTGTGCTTATAAAGTTTTTCGGTTTGGCCCTTCTTTATTAAATTTTCATAGTGCTGTTAGAGTTAATATAAAGCAACGTTTTTCCAAAGAATTGTGTTATAAACTTTTTGAGTTTTTAACTCGTAAGAGAAACATGTCCTTCATAAGTCGGGCTGTTAATTGGTCAAGGGGTAGGCCTATTTTAACTTAAATTTTCGTTGTTTACTTTTTTGCATTCCTTATTACGTGATAATTCAACCGATTCTTTTATGCCATTTGCTACGGTACAGATTCGTTGGACTTGACCAGGCTATAGCCTACTGCATTTGACTCGCTAAATACAAGTCGTAATCTAAACTTACCTTGCTACGTGCACTAGTGTATTTGGGAGGGAACACTGGGCCATGATCTCTTTCACGAACCCATCGTTTTACGTCTTCATAACTTTTCGTTTATCGATTTCCTTGTTGGCGACTACTTTATCAGCTATGACTTAGGAAAAACTTAAAATAATCCGCATATAATACGGCGTTTGAAAATACAGTAGTTGTGATGAATGCGGCCTTACATTTCAAGTTATACAATGTACACGGTGTTTCAAAAGTGTGCAACTTAATTTGGCAGCTGTTGTACGTATAAATGTGAAAAAATATTTCATTGCAAAGAGTTTTTGGAGCGTAAATACCACAATTTTTGCGCTTTGCGGATTTTGGTTGGAGTGGACAAACACAAGAATTTAGGACCCAGCTTTTAAAGATCCGTTGCTCCTGAGTGAGTGTCGTTGTTGCCGTAGAAAAGTACTTAATCATTCCTATGAAATTTTATCAAGTACTGTATAAAAGAAAATCAATATATAAAACTTGTTTATGTTATTCATTTTAATGCAGCTGTAGAGATGCAAACACACAATGCCGAAAATAAACTAGCTGTAATTAAAACATAAAAAATTGGATGAGATGTAGGATACGTAAGTGAAAGATTGAGCTGGTCATGTGCGAAGTCTGAAAAATACAAATAGCTCTTCAAAAAATACTTACTTTGCTATTATAATCATACTTTCTAGCGCGCATAATATTCTTGGTGAAACCAATGATTCCCAGTGGATAAGGTTACTTATGCGGCTTTATAGGTTATTTACAGCAGCATGTCTAGCTTAGACTTAAAACTTACAATTAGGAGCATTCACATTTTCGACTTAGGGCAGCGTTTACACTTGGATATTTTTGGATTGCACGCACAGTTGGTGCAATCGCTGCATTGATCACATCTGCAGTCTCCTCCAGTTTCTAGCAAATTAGTAATTACTGTTAATAAATTTGAAACATAAGCTATAATCCAGATAATACGTTATCTCTGCCAATAGACTTAAGCTGAAATAAGAACTATAACATTGCTCATATATATAGGTAGGCCTAGGGCCCTAGGTCTACCAAGTAGACAGAGTAGGCTAAAATTAACATTCTTTCCTTTGAAGCATGTGCCAAAATGAAATTCCTTCAGTTTTTCCTGAATTAGAGTAAATCACTCACTTGCACAATTGCATGGCTCCATTGTAATTTTTCTTAAACAGCTTAGATTAGGTTATGAACACTTTTCTAGAAGTTCAATCTGCAGAAATATAAGTTTGAACATGAATTAAAAATTGTATTGCTCCACTTTATTTTAGCATTGCCAGATATGGAAAGCATAAAATCGCCCCTTCTCACATGACAACCATCATATAACTTATAAAGTTTGCTGCAATCTGGCTAAAGTCACGTAGTCAGTTTAGTGATTACTTAAACAAGTTAATCCAAATATCGTGGATAAGAAGAAACTTTTTAAACGTATTCTTTCTAAATCTTTAAAGCACAGCAAATATGACTGGACTAAAATTCCTTAAGTCCTTTATTATTTGTTTTTGATAATAAATGAACTCATAATAAAGCAACAAAATTTGTATGCGTATTTTTTATCGAAGTCTCCCTTTATTTATACAAAAGAAATGCTATTCAACGGGCTATCCTTAAAACCTTTGCGATTTCTCAAGTAGGCGATGTATGGAGACGTTTGAATTTTTTGTCTATAAATGATTAACGCAGGTGTGGCCGCACAAGCAGATATGTTAGCAGGACCACGTTGTTCGCTGAACAGAAATCTTGTATTCCTTGCCATAAAAGGACCTATCTATAGGCTATAATTGTATATGAACCCTCAGCTGTATATGTTGGTTAAAACATAATCGACTTGACATTTGGCATTAGTTAACTGTAATTACATTATGCTGCAGTAAAACAAAGTGTGATATGCATTTGTTGCTTATTATCTCTTTACCCAAACAAATTTTTAATTTTGAAATTTTATTGGTAAGCCTATGTACTGTATAAGCCACAAGTAGAACTGTTTATCACAAATAAAACTTTGCCATTATAACGGGCTATGTAAATTACCATTGCTATTTTATAATTTTTGAACTCACTTTTGAGTAATTTCGACATCAATATTTACATACGATAGGCTCATTGCTATCGATACATTATTGGTATAAACGTTAATCTCGCTGTTGAGCAAAGAGGCGAAGTGTTCATTATAAGACCACCCCACTGGGTCATCCATTACCCAGGCAAGAAAAGACTTATACGCCAAGCCGTTAATTGGTACACCGGATGAAAAACAATTTCACAACCACTGTCACAAACATGGCCAAGTTACTAAATGTGTAAGCACTAATAATCGTAATCAAAATTAAGCGTAATCATTTTAAACCCTTACAGCGGCTTAGACATAACAACAAAGAAATTTTAGCCCCATATTGGTTACAATCAACTCATCCTGGAAGTAAAGCCCATGAACGTCTGTAAACGGCAAACTTGGGCTGATGTGATGCCAACGTTCACCATATCGAAGGTCGCAATTCATGCTGGTTTCCAGGCCCGTAGCTAGCATTCCATTCAGGAGAGGACGCACGAAATTTACAGAGGCACGAGCTTAGCGTTAACGCATACTCTAACGGGTATAGAGTCTAACCGTAAGCTATTAATCTTCAGCTTCTACATCAACTTAGTCTAGGTGAGAAAAAGCCTTCGTGAAAATACAAAATAACCTTAAAAACAGAATATTTTACTGTAATTGTAGTATTAGCATCACACAAACAAACAAAATTTCAATTACTGCAACTTAATAACAAAGCATGAATCATACCGGTGTGTTAAAAGTATGAAAGCCGTTTCGTAATACACACCACAAAATTCGGTAGTATATAAGTTAGTTTACAATTGCAAAAGTTGTCCAAAAGCTATTACTGTAAAGTATTAACGCAATGACACCGTATTGTTTTCGTAAAGATTGGTAAAATATAATATAAGAAAAAAAGTAAGTAAATAAATATAAGTTTTCAAAAAGATATAATATACGATCCGCTAAATCGCTGAGATCAAAAGAATGTTTTTGTTTTTTGCTAAACTTATTTCAAAACCTCAAAAATAAGGTGATTTGTTAAATCCTTCTCAATAACGCCGCATTTGGCCAACAAATGTAGATGCATGTTACTTTTTTCACATATGTTACAGCTTATATCAAACTAGAAAAGCAAGTGCACAAGCGTATTTAGGGAGGGCCATGGCCCTCTCACAAGTCAAGTTTTTCTCACTATAGGCGTTGTTAAGTCTTCATTGCTTTTCATTTATTGCATTTTCTTGTTTGCTATTCCTTATCAGCTATCATCTAGGAAACCAAATAGTAAGCGAGTAAATAGCGTTTTAAAATCTTCGTGTACGGCGTTTTCAAATTGTACACCATAAATTGCCGCTATTGTATGGGTAAATATGAAGGTACAATTCATTTTTGATGGTAAAACCTTCAAATTTTTTAACTCTGGCGAGTTAGTAATGTATACTATGTAGTAACTATTTTGGCGAGTTTAGTAATGCGGAAATGTTAGGTATTGCTTTTAAAAACATTTGTCTTTCTCTCCACAACGCAATCCCAAATACCGCACTGTGCGAGCGTGTGGTGGCGTTACGTAACTTCCTTTTGAGTGATAAAAATATGGTACTCCTAGTAACTGCATATTTTTACATTTAGATTTCTGTTTTGGTAAAATTAGAAGTTTTCCAAAATTTTGAAAAACTTCTGTTAAGGCTGCGCTTAATCGACTTCCAGAGAAATACAAGAACTAAGGTTTTATCTTTATATCAGTCAGTGGTTGCAGACAATGTTGTATTTGAAACTGCGTTGAGAAGAGGCCAAAAGTTTTTAAAAATTTTTAGTCTAAGTTTCCGGTATATTTATATTAATTCTCATATTTATACCTGCAATAGCTTCCAATTTATGTTGTACACTTTGAAACGCCGTATGCAATGATTTTTTGACGTATACAACGTAGTAGCACATAAGGAAATGCAATAAACGAAATGGAATGAAGACGTAAAAATCTTATGGCCCAAGGGAGGTAAGCTATTTGCTGCAGTATTTACTATGCACCGAGTGGTATGTGTAAATAAGATATCTATAGGTGAGGATGTAAAATGTAACAAAAAAGATTGTGGGATAGTGGCGCTAAAGAGTTATTTGTTTGTGCACGTGACCATCGGTCTTTAAAAATGGGAGAACCGCCTTCTATTCTAATTTTTTGGCTTTGTTTGGTTGGTCAAGTGGTCGCGAGTTGGTAAGTTTGAACGTGGTTTAAAGTTCTGCCGTTAATTGTAGCGTAGTGAAGAATTGCTGCTAATGGAATGCAATACCATTATTGGCCCGTATTGGCCACCAAAAAAAAAAAAAAAAAAAAAATACCATTTAGTTGCAATCGCTAAGTTAAGGCATGCAACTTTTAATTTGATCCTGCGAGTATTGGCCTATTGTTTTTATTGGTATATATACTTGGATGCGATACGTCCGTTCCAGGCGGAATACAGAGTTTTGCCGTTTTCAGCAAGATTTTGGGTGCGCCAAACAACCGAAAACGACAATTGCGGAGCGCAAAAAAATGCTCAGACGTACTAGGCCTAGAAGTGCGCAATTACACAGTAATGTACACTAGGCCTAGTTTACTTATTCAATTTTTAAGTAAATTGAAAATTGAGTGCACAGACAGAAGTTCTGTCCAAGTCATTAAGTGAAAAATAATGCACCTTAAGTGCGGCACTGAATCTCATGAAAAGCGATATTGAGTGCACCTATTTCAAATTCCGCAGTCTGGCCTTCTGGATTGGAGGTATCCGACTACAGGACTACCGGTAACAAACAATGCGCACAGGAAGATACTTAATCAACAACCGGAAAAAAACGTAGCAAAGTCGTAAGGCTTAAAACATGCAAGAAGACTGGTTGTTTGTTGAAAATACCCGTTGCATCATCGGCTAGCAGCCGCTAGCCGTTACCAAATTCAGTAGCCGGTATATATCAAAAATAAATTTGAACAAAAAAATAGCCCATCGTTAAGAAGATTTAAAAGCAAAAGGTCCCAATCACTAACCATTATGCCACTGCATTTCTTTTTTCCCTCGTCAAAAATGAGAGTTAATATACTTATCAGCGTAAATATGACGGTCACAGTTATTATGATTGTACAACTTTGGAAAATGGATGTCGGTAAAATAGTCACTTCATAAAACGTACTGACATATTGAAAGTTTTCTAATTAAACTGAAGCTTTTCTTTTAGAATTGAGACAGCAATTTTATTTTATATTCTTATTACTGTCACAGTTTGTAATATCGCCAAAGCGGACCATGAAACTTACCATTTTTCAGCCAAGCTTATTGTAACATTAAAGCAACAGGTTTTCATGCCACTTTCCTCAAGTTGTATAAGCTAAAATATATCTCATTTGAAATGTTTAGTAAATCATTCAAAGCTAGTGTTGCCAAAGTAATATGTTGCAAATAGCAGTTGAATATAGGACTCACAAAAGCAAAATTTATCAATAAGGTTTGCGTTTAACCTATGCTTTATGATAACTGTGTTAGTTTCATGGTTACCGTCGTAGTACATAATGCAGTAATATATTAACATAAACAAACCCAAGCGTCGAATTTTACATTAACTTGCTAACCTTAGTCACCATCTCACAAGTTAGCGCGTGGAGCTTAAAAAGTATGTTAACAATATGTTTCGCATGTTGGTAAAATAGCTTATAAGCTATGTTAGTTTGTTAATCTGTTTCTTCTATCGGCCCATAACTGTCTTTTTCACATTGCTGCATCTTGTTTGTATTCATATACAAACTGTTGCACCTCCCCCTTTCGTTTAAAAAAGTGAAAAAGGTCCAGTTTGACGTCAGGGTATGTTTGTTGCATTGCCAATGTAGGGTATCCTGTAGTGGTTAAGTATAACTCATTTATTTCAGGAACTTGGGTGGTTGTTTTATTGTTGTATGAACATGTGTTTGTAATGGTTTATAGCATAGTTTTGTGGTAAAACTGTTTACATGCTGTTAAAAATTTCATGGATAACTGCAGCGAACTATCATTGAACTGTCATGTTCATATTGAAAATTTAAACGAACGGCAAGAAATCGTAAAAAGGCAAAAATATTTAAAAGCAAGTCTTTCTCTATGGCGCAATGAATTTCGTGAAATTGTCATTCTTCTTACAAAGTCAGCAAAACTAGAACCTTTGAAATACGTCCTGCAGGATGTCAAGATTCACTCAAAATTTATGAAAGAAGGTAAAAGCACACTGATTCTGGCCAATCATAACGTGAGGTTGCTTCTGTCAAATTGCCCTCCTGCAGATTTGAAACGCTTCTTCCAAGTTCTTTCCGTTAAGTTGGCAAATTTTAAGGTCAATGGAAAAGTCTCACAAAGGAAAAAACTTCTTGCTGGTTTGCCAAAAGCATTTGAGGAAATCAGTCCAATAAATGAAAAAGATATCAATACTGTTAACAATATGCGGAAAGAAAATGAAATAAAGATAAACGAGAAAGCAGCTGGTGGGAAAAGAAAACAACCTTTTTCAGATCAAACGAACATGACTTCTGGTAGCAAGCAGACAGCCAATGTGCCACCCAGCAAGAAGCGCATGTTAGTACTGCCCACAGACAACCTTAGCATTGAACAGAAGCATGTCCTCAAAATGATTAAAAGAGGCAAGAATGTTTTTCTCACTGGTAGTGCTGGCACCGGGAAGTCCTTTTTGCTGCGTCATATTATCGGAATGTTACCGCCATCTCATACAGCTGTTATCGCCAGTACAGGAGTTGCAGCTTGTCACATTGGTGGCATGACATTACACTCATTTGTTGGCATCAAGGAATCTATGCCATTTAATCAAGCCATCACCTGCGTTCGTAATCACAAGGTAGTTGCAAGGCAATGGAAGACATGCAAACATTTGATCATTGATGAAATATCCATGATTGATGCCGATTTTTTTGATTGCATCGAAGCCATAGCAAGAGCAGTTCGTGGTAGCACTGATCCATTTGGTGGAATTCAACTGATAATATGTGGGGACTTTTTTCAGCTTCCTCCAGTGTCAAAAAGCACTGTTAAGAAGAAATTTTGCTTTCAGGCGAAATCCTGGCAGAAATGCATTGAGTATAACTGGGAGCTGCACAAGATTTATCGCCAGACAGATGACAGACTTATTCAAGTCTTGCAAGACATTCGTATTGGAAAATGTGACCCTAAATCAATTGCACTGCTAAAGGCTACAGCTTCCAATAAAACCGAACATAATGGCATCACAGCAACAAAACTTTGCACCCACATTAAAACTGTTAAGCAGACCAATGAATATTATTTACATCAGCTTTCTGGTGACTCAAAGACTTTTCAAGCAATTGACAGTTCAACTGCTTTCTCTTCAATATTAGACAAACTTTTGCCAGATACGCAATCCATTGAGCTTAAAGTTGGTGCTCAAGTAATGTTAACAAAAAATATAGACGTCACTAATGGTTTGGTTAATGGTGCTCGAGGAATTGTTGTTTCTTTTACAAACACGGAGGTACGAATTCCAGTTATTCGCTTCCTGTCTGGTCCAGAAAAAGCGATAAAATATGAGAGTTATTCTTTAAAAATTTCCAGTGACATCACTGCTTTTCGGAAACAACTTCCACTGAAGCTTGCATGGGCAATCTCAATTCATAAAAGTCAAGGAATGTCCCTTGATTGTGTTGAAATGTCTCTTTCAAGGGTGTTTGAAAACGGTCAGGCATACGTAGCCCTGTCCCGTGCAAAATCTTTGAAAGGTTTACGTGTGCTTGACTTTAATGCATCTTGCGTACGATCAAGTGTTGATGTTTTACGTTTTTATCGTCATCTTCGCATGCAACAGAAATGTGAAATTCGAGCGATTCAGTCATTTTGAAGTGAAATTGTGGAACATCTATAGTTTGTGTACCTTTTTTATCCTACGGCCTGTAGTAGTATTCTTGTTGTGTACCTTGCCAATTTTTAAACTCATTTGAAAGTTTGTGTGTCAGTTGTGTTTTTTATTCACTGCCATTACGTAACCAAGTGGAACGATTGATTTATTTAGGCACTATTTTTACAGCTTAAAAGTCAAAGTGAAGAAGGTCTTAGATTTTTTATAGATTTTAATGCTTTTAAAAGTGACATGGATAAAGATGAGAAAGAACCGCTCCTCACAAATGGGGGAAATGCGACCGTGATAGTTGTACGTGAAACGAAACGTTTCACTTGTAGCATTAAAGATCCTACTAGTTTCAGCCACCGAATGATTGTGCTCACACTGATGTGCTTTCTCAGCTTTGGCAAGTTACCGTGTATATAGTTGTTGTAGTAATAGTTTGATTTCAATAAAGTTTGCTAACATGCAAAGAAATCTTGGTAGCAAGCTAATTAAGCAAGTAAGGAGTATAAAAGTGTTTTTTGTTAAAATGTACAACGTTTTCATTTAAGTTCAAAACTTTCCTCATTTTACCATTTCTTTTCTAAAACTTCAGGAAGTTACTTCTGTTATGACACGCCAGCAGCATTACATAACCAGATACGTCAAGATTTGGATATCAATGAAGTAGCATTTATGCAACTTTATGCATGGTAGGCACAATTGAACAAAATATCTGAACAATTGAATAATATATATATATATATATATATATATACATGTAATTTAAAATGCGATGTGAATTTGTTATGTGTTTCAGGTATTCATGGCCAAATGTGGTGTTGTGCTTTTTTGGTGGCTTTTTGTTAGACAGAGTCTTTGGAGTAAGACTGGGTAGCATAATTTTCAGCGTTTTTGTTCTTATTGGCCAACTTATTTATGCTCTTGGTAAGTATGTTGCAATATTTTGCAACGCTGCATTGCTGTATAATTTCTATTTACATGCAAATCGACATATATACCCTTAGATTTATGCGTTGCATAGATGTATATATAATTGTATGTCTTTTTCTTTAGCAGCACTTTTTAAAATTCTGCCATTTACTCCTGCTACAAATTTAGTCTAAAATCTATCACAAGCATTTAGTTATTGTCGAATCATTGTGATCCAATTGTGCAAGTAGTTGTTAGGTAGCATGCGCAAAGGATTTACACTAACAAAGTTAAAAAAATCATTCATTGAATCTCATTTTATTGCTATTTATCTAAAGGATACAAAACTATCGGTATCACTCTTATGTTGTCACTGTTATGTATAGGAGCTACAGTGGAAAAGCTATGGCTAATGGATGTGGGGCGATTTATATTTGGAATTGGAGGCGAATCACTGGCTGTGGCTCAAAATACTTACGCTGTTTTATGGTTTAAAGAGAAAGATTTGAACCTGGTGTTTGGTCTACAATTGAGCATGGCCAGAATTGTAAGCATATAAATTTTCTTAATGTCCTAACACTGTTATTATTTTTAACTGTGTATATATTTCAATAGTTGCTAAATTTCCAAACGTTGCTTGATGTTAGATAACCAAAATATCGTCAGCAAAACGTGCTAAATTAAATAAACAATGATATACTTGCTCATATATGATATGTTTAGTACACGATTTGTTAAATTCTTGGAAATTGTTGCAAACATACTACATTCTAAAACATATGCACTATGTCATTTTGTTAATAATGTCACAATTCAAACGGTTTTATTGTGTTTAAATACAAGGTTACACTCTCATGGTAGTGGGTTGCACAAATAAAGACAAGTACAGTAGGTTAAAGAATTAGGTTATACTAACAAAGGACAATTAGGTCCTAGTAATATTGCAAAAAAATAGGTTGCACCAAGAGCACAACACAATGAACACTAGATTGAGAACTTAATATCCTTTTCATTTCTCCCATTCAGGGAAGTACGGTGAATATGAATCTGATGGTACCTGTGTATGACTGGGTGGAAAATACGTTCTCATCTGATCGCACTCTTGGCATATCTCTCTTTCTAGGTATTTTATCTGCAGAATGTTTGTTTTCATGTGTAATCTGAGGTGATTAGGTAACACAAGCTTTCCATAGATAAAACGTAAACCGCTTTGAACCAATAGAATACACAAAACAAGTTTTAAGTAAATAGTGCTTCAAATTGAATTAATGTTTTTCTCCCAGATTCAATTTGTTTACAGCATGAAATATTTATCACTATAGTCCTGTTACAAAATATGCAGATTCAATTCAGCACTCGATATTGTGATTTTGTCTTGTCCAATGCACTTTGTTCAGAACATACTTGATTATAGAAATTGCCATAATAGAATATTGTTCAATGCAAAATATTTTGTTCTGGTTCATTTTGTTCTTCAATTTTCCATTAAACCACGAGGTCAAGAAAACCTCAAACATTGTGTTATTCATCAGCAACAACCTATTCTAATCATGTGGTATAGTGTGAAAAATCCTTCCACAGCAATATATTGACCCTCACGGCTGCTGTCATTTACCTTCACAGCTGCAATAACTTGCATATTCTCACTGGGTTGTGCATTGTTACTGGCCTATCTTGACAGGCGTGCTGAACGAATGCTCGGTCGGGAAAAGACCGGACAAGAAGAAGTGGTCAAGTTCACAGATGTCAAAGATTTCCCACTGCAGCTCTGGCTAATATTTTTAATATGTGTTGGCTACTACGTTGCAGTGTTTCCTTTTATTGGGCTGGGAAAGTGAGATCAACAAATGTGTTGCATTGCACTAATTTTTCTAATGTTCTGTCATGACTATTCTTGCTTTTTCATTCATGTATGGTTCTTATACTGTGTGATTGTTCATAACTCTGTTTTGTACTTTTAAAAGAGTGCTGTTTGAAGAAAAGTTTGGTTTTTCTCCAACTCAATCAAGTGCAGTGAACAGGTAAATTGCAAACAACAGGCTTAAGTTTTTAAATATTTTTCCTCATAACCACTTGTATACAAATGCGCAGTAAAATTTACTGCAGTGTGAACCAAAATAATCAACTTTGAGTATTTTTGCCTATGGTACCAGCAGGAATAAACATTGCATTAATTTTTCCAGCATTGTTTACATCCTATCTGCCCCATGTTCACCAGTGCTTGGGTTTTTGGTCGATCGGCTTGGTTACAACATTTCCTGGGTTCTCATTGCTGTTTTAACAACATTGTTTAGTCATGGTCTTCTTGGTTTTACCTTTTTAAATCCATGGTTTGCAATGGTAAGTGGTTATTAGAAAGTTTTGGAGAAAGTAACTATTAACACCTTTGAACCTGTTTCTTTATATTGTAACTGCTGTTTTAGCTCTCATAGCTGGATAATTAGCAAGTATCATTTACAAAATTTCACTTCACATTTTTTTTGCAGTGTGTAATGGGTGTATCTTATTCATTGCTTGCTTGTGCGCTGTGGCCCATGGTTTCGTACGTGGTCCCATTACATCAACTTGCCACTGCTTATGGATTGTAAATATTAATTCTTGTAAACTTAAACCTACATTTGTAGTATCAATTTTTTGTTGCGGTAGCTGCTAAAATGTAATATTTGGACTTTTTAACATCTAAATTACAAAACCAGTGTCTTGAAAATGATGCTGATTGATTGCTGTGATGTTTAAAATTTCCATGTCTTTTCAGCATGCAGTCGATTCAGAATCTTGGGCTTGCAGTTATATCCCAGGTTTCTGGATTAATATTGGATTCAAGTGGATATTTTATGCTTGAAATATTCTTTTGTATCTGTGTCAGTGGTATGTTATTTTTTGTAAATATTTGGCCTTTTTTATTGTTGTAATACTTTTTGAGTTCATGCTGTAGATAGTATTCAGTTTACAAATGCATAACAATTACATAAGAATGTTTATATGCGTTCTATTTGTGTGTGTTAACCTGTTAAAGCTGTTCCAATGTTTATGTACAAATACGTTATTTACTTGAGATAGTTTTACTAAGTTTGCTGTATGCTGGCATTTGAACTAAATGAGTCATTCGATTTAGTGGAGAATTTCTGCTGAATGAGACAATACTGCTGAACCAAATAAGGTCTTCCACTTATGCTACATACAGCTGAGCAATGTTTTCTTCACTAATTAATCACATGATTGGTGTTTAGCTGCCCTCATAGCCACGCTCTTGCTCTATTTTGTTGATGTTGTGAAAAGCTGTGACCTGAATTTATCTGCCAGGAAGCGGAAAGAGAAATCTGATTGTGAATCTGTGGTGTAAGTCCGTTTTTATAAAACATGCAGTTTCCAGTTGAAATATTGCTCCTAAAACATGCGTTTTTCATGTTAAAGCTCGTCATTATTGAAAATTACATCTTTTCAATCACAGGGAAGCATCCCAAGAGGAAGAGGTGGCAAAGGAGGAGCTTTGCCTTCCTGATCCGGAGCTCAGGAGACCAAGAACTGCTTTTGGCATTCGTAATCGATACTATTCACGGTAAGCAATCAATACAGTTAAATAGTTTCTACTGGGATGAGCCGTTGGTGTAATCCAGACATGTGCAACCAGTGGCCCGCGGGCCGCACTGCGGCCCGCCAGGTTGTTCCAAGCGGCCTGCGTGGTGCTCAGAAAAATGTTAGAAGTTCATACTAGCCATCACTATTTGATGCAGTTTACATCAAAGCAATGGAAATTTTCGCATTTTCGTGTCGTGGACTACATTAAATCTATTTCTTAACTATATAAACTGCATAGGAAAGTCGTTTTATGATACTAATTTTTTCTGAAAAAATCATGTGGCCCGCGTTGTCATTCAAAATTTTGTATTTGGCCCTCCAGTGAAAAAGGTTGCACATGCCTGGTGTAATCTAATGCTGCAAACTATCACTGTAAATAGGATTGGAGCCCAGATTCCCGAACATCTTCTTGCCCACACCAGTCTTACGAGAACGCGATGTCACACTGTGTAGATCTTTATACAGTTAATTTTATCGATTCATATATATCAGTAACTATACAATGCATTCACACTCGTACGTAATCTGGACGTGTTTTACCACATTGACTCATTCATTTTTATTGTTGAGTTGGTACTGTCCAGTCCTTCCAGGATATCCTCACAGCAATCAATGTTAGATTTATCACCCAAACGGTTTATGTTACAAATAGTTTTGCAGTACAAAAGTACACAATATTCACAACTTCAATATGTTTATGCTGTGAACCTTTGTCTCAGATTTTAACTTTTATAGCTTTTATCCATGATTTTTCATTGTTCTTTATCACAATGCTTCATTTCTTGCCTTACAACGGTTGTAAATATTTTGCATGGGTGTTTATACGACTGGCCTGTGTGACTTACAAGTAGATTTCGAAGTATGTTGCGTGTTTATCTACATCTGAACATTTGTCTGTAATGAACGACAGGTCTGAATTGCGCTTTCATATTTCTTACTCTC
The DNA here is from genome assembly GCF_947623445.1 of Clavelina lepadiformis. NCBI lineage: Eukaryota > Metazoa > Chordata > Ascidiacea > Aplousobranchia > Clavelinidae > Clavelina > Clavelina lepadiformis. The sequence goes on along the minus strand of NC_135248.1, from coordinate 3,549,404 downwards.
CATCTTTCTCAGGTGTGCATTTTCCAAGCTGCTTTATCAAGTATTATTAAGCACATAATTGCAGTTATTGGGATTATGGCATACATGAGTCTGTTTAAAAGATTAAGTATTAATTACGCTGTGAATATTTTTTATCAATGGTTTGTTTAATTGCTTGCATATGCAGAACAAATTCTATATATTCACAAACACACTTCTTTACGTGTCTTTCTTTATGTCATAGCATTACAGTATAGCAAAGCCTGTGTGTTCACATACTTGTACTACTACTATAAGGAATGACATTAAACCCTTCTGCTTCTCAATTAAGTGCCTGTGCAATTTCTTTTGGCGGCGTAGAACCACGAAGCTGTTTAATGATATGTCGCTGTTTTGAGCGGTTTTATTGCTCATTTTATTTCGTTGATTTTTAACGCGAATAGACGAAATTATGTGATTGAAAGAAGCGTTCAGTTCATGTAGCAGCAATAATAGAATAGATAATGATCTGTATTTATCGCGTAGAAAACTATCTTGACTAAATAGTGTGCTAGGTTGTCAGCTATTTTCCGCACCAGGGATTACGGTCTCTGAACCTCCGTAGTTGTTCTTCCGCCACAAATCACCGTTGACCGCCATGGCGCATTTCATCCCTCCATGTGATAGCCGTTGACCGCTTGGTTCAAAATATTTGCGAAGTACGCCAGCAGGATCCGTGACTGGCTAATCTTGCACTAAGCTGGCAGATAGGTCGAGACGAGAGTGGTAGCCACAGCATCAGAATGAGACATCTGATATCGCTACTGAGGTCATATAATTTTATTTAATGTTTGTTTCACTTTCGATTTGCAGTTTGTTGTACTTCTATACGTCACACATATGAGATATTTATCATTGTCATTTCGGTGGTGCCCTCACGCTTATGGAATCGGTCATTGGTCATGTTCATTGGTTATCGGTCAAGTGATAAAATAGAAACTTTGTCCTTTAACAATGCAGGTAAATAATAATTTTGACATAAAAAAGTACAGTGGCTATACAAACTTGTACTTAAATATTTTTTATGATATACGGTAGTTATTGCGACATTATTTTCTGGGATCGTATGAAAACCCGCTTGTTTGGCGTCCAAATGGCCAAAAATAATCACGCTAGTTTTCACATTAAATTATTTCAAAATCTTTTAGATTCGTATGGCAATTAGGCTCTACGTGTATGACTACCATCTTGTTACCAACGTTGGTGTTAGCTTTATCACTGGAATGTATTGTAAAATTTTGCATTTACTGAGTGATGATGCGTTGCATTATTCTATAAAACGATGGTAACAGCTTTGGTATAATCTGTACTCAATATATCAATTTAAAACGAACTTGTTGCAACAACCAAAAGCCAATGGAAAGCTTGACTTGAGCATGGAAATTGTTTGCCGCTAAATGTAGCTACATATTCTTAGTATGATGGCACAACAGCCGGTTTGTTTGTTTGTTTCTCTTTTACTGAATTTGTTAGAATTCAGATCGAAAGTTTTTCAAGTGAGATTTGGATTGATAGTTATAAAACGGAGGTTCACAAACACTTAAAGTGTAGGCAATGACATTATCTTCCTAAAAAAAACTTAATCAAAATGTTTATAAAAGTGCCTAATCTTAATGTTGTAAGAACATTGCCAACCTCTCACTAAGCCACTTTCATCAAACTACCATTTTACCCTTGCGACGCTTGCATGCTCGACTACATAGCCCATCTTTATTTCCACGCTTCCCATGTAATCTTAAGCATATGGTGTTTGAGTACAAAGATAGTTAGTCGCTTTCTAAATCAGCGAGCCCAATCTGCTTAATCGATGAGTCGTTGCAAAGAATTTATAGGGCGAATTATGATCGGTTCTAAACAAAGGCGTGGTAGACCACCAGTACGATATATCAACAGCTACAATTATAAAGTTACTTGTGTCTCTGTAATTAGAATCAATATCAAAACAAAAACAAGTGATCGCGTCAACGCAGATCAAACTGAAGGAAACTCAATTCTGGAACAAAAAATATTGAATTGGTTCCAAAAGATAAAATTTGCCATGTAAATTATATTATCAGAGTGATTTGAAATAATTGTCATGATGACGTCATACTCTAATCCGCAATACCAACCAGTAAATGCATGAAATGCGTGAAAGTGCCAAACATATTTACAGCAGAACAATATAATACAGTTTGAAGGAAAAGCTAATTATGACATGTACAAGAGATGCATTGACGCTGATGAGCGATTTTTAGTTTAACTGCAAAATGTCTAAACAGAGGATGTTAGTCATTGACCAGTTCCATTGCCTTTAAAGAAATTGTGATAATATTTGATTAATAAAATAATGCGTTCACAAGTTCAAATCTATAACAACAAATTTCCCCTGCATCTGCATATCAGCTACTAATCCTGTAAAAGCTGCAAATTTTATTGCACATTTTCTTGGCAAATCTGAATATTTTTTTTCGCAAAATTGATGTATTTGTCAGAATGTTTTTTTTCGTTTGGAACGAACTGTAGCCTTAAATCAAGTTCAGATCGAAAAAAAATTGAAGCTTTTGTGTATTCTTCTTTCTTAAGATGACACCGACCTAACAGCGAATAGCATTTACATTTGTCACGAACAGTACCATTGTGTTGTTCGTAATGTTTTTGACTTTTCTCTGCTTCATTCATTGCTGCGTCATAATGACCGAGCTCAAACAAACAATCTCCGATGTTATAAAACCAGAGTGCTCTGTGGATTTCCTTCAGCGGCAAACCACGTTGATCGATACGAGCTGCATATTCAGCCACATCCATGTATTGATCGATTGCGAGTTGATACTCCTTCGATTTATATTGACACCAACCACTGATGTAAGCAAGATGGACGTAAAGTAAATGTTTACGAGTGTCGGATAAATTCAAGTTGAAAACTTCAGCCTTGACTTGGCCAATGAACTGAAGCACTTCCTGGAAGCGGTTTAAGTAAAACAAGCACCATGCTTTGCCACGCATCACTTCTTGTTTCAAATCCGGGTCTTTTATACCGCGTTCTTCTAACCACTCCAACATAAGTAGTGATTCGTTGTATTGATGCGTATTGCTATACGCGCTCGCCACCCACCATCGAATAAACAGTTCATCTCCGGACGATGAGTTTAGTGGTTGCTCTCTTGAATAACTTTCCCATTCACTGATGATGCGAGCGTGGAGATTAAGCATATGAAGCATTTTGAACTTATCAAATGGTTTCAATGTAATGTTGAATTTCATGTTGCTCAAACCATCATTCCGTCTTAGCACATTCTGCAATTTGTACGCAATTGCAAAATAATCTACCATAGTTTTTTCGCCAACTGTACTCATTAAGTTGTCATACACCTTGTTATCCGACCAACCATAGATTTGGTTTTCGCCAACATAATCATCTTGGCTTTCTTTTTCCATGTAGACCTTGAGACGAACTTGACAGCTCACTGCAACAGCGTATGATAAGAGATGAGCAGTTCCATCATCGATTTCGTTGTTGTTATTTAGTTGGTCGATGATCGCAAAGGACGAGCCATCATCAATAGAGTTCAGCTGACCTAATGCTGAAATAAATAAGGTTGTGGTACGGTAAACAAGTCGTTTTATGTTGCACTTGCTGTCTGCACTGACTGCATTCAAACTGTCGAAAGCGTCGAAATTTTGCAAATCTTCGTTGAGTTGCTGCATCAATCTGTCGTATTTTGGAAGTTTATCACTTCGCAAAACATCTTTTATTCCCTCAAAAATTTGTTGGTATATCTGATTATCTCCATAGACCTGGCAAGTAGTTATTAACACATTCGGTATATTGTAGCCATTCTTCAAGTCCTCATCTTTATCCAAATACTTGAGCATTTCACTCACTGGTTTGATAAACTCGTTTGTGAATTGTTTCTTCTCAGTCTTTTCCATCCTACCAAGTGGAAAATGGCAAGCATACGGTCTTATGAAGTCGAAACTGATTCCACGTTTTGTAAAGGCGTCGAAGAACCCTTTCTCACCCCGCTTTGTAACCTGTTCGAGGTTGGGAATGGCCACGCTAGGTAAAATTGTTTCCTGCAAGTTGATAATGATCGTTTGGAAAATGACAGAGAACCAACGAAAATACTCTAATACTTCAGGATAATTTTCTTTTTTCTGTACTCCTTCCTCCAACAGTATGATATGCTCAAAATCCGAGTAAGGTGTGATTTCACATCTGGCAAGGGAACCCATACCGGTAATGGAGTACTTGCATGGGGTATTCCCCATTATTTTCTCACATTCTTTTGATACGAACTTCATCATATTTTTGTATTTCAGAGTAATCTGAGTTTGGATTGTTTTGATATTTGCAATTATTTCATTTTCCAAATTATTTTGTTCTTGTTTAGATAAATCATAAGAAATGTTTCTCAAAGTAACCAAACTTTCTTCAGTTTCTCTTCTCATTTCTTCCGCCATTTTTTTTATTATTTTGGCGATTTCTAAAAGGTCAGCTTTAAGTATTTTAGCGCCAGCTGTTTGCAGCAAGTTCGAGCAGAAATCTTTCAGAGATTTCTGGAATTGCTCGTTGCCAGGTTGTCTGGTCACTGCAGCATTCAAAAGCGCAGCGCTTCTGATTAGAGTCAACTTTTTTGTTATGAAGTCATCTTGCTCACTTTTTTCCATATAAAGCAATCCCATCTGATGGAAGATGGACGCAGATTTTTCTGCATCTTTTTCTTTACCATTTTTATCTAAAAATTCTTTCAACCTATCGGTCATTTTGTTCATCTTTCGCCCCCACGATAAGTCAGCCTTTTGCAGTGGTCCTGCCATCATTTTACCAAAGTCTTAACTTCAACACAACCAACTAAACTCACACACTTGCTCGTTTGTTATGAAGCGCAATGGTCCTGGACTCGATTTAGCAGAATAAAGGTTTTTTTATCAACATGGCTTCTTCGGTAATAAGTGTCTTTGTAGTTGACCAGTTAGCAATAGACAAAAATCAACACCTGTATTATGACAGCTTTATTGGTGATAACAAAAATAAGCAGTTTAGATACAAGAAACAGAACTTGAACAAAATTATGAATCTTCCACAAATTACAAGCACCTACTTTCTATGTTTCTTATCAGATATGGCGCATACAAACGAATGCTGAACCGACACACTAAACAAGATAATCGCAACCTAAGTTTTGATTTTGGGACAAATCCAATATCATTGCAGTTGAGGAAGCTGAGACTAAAATCAATAACGAGAAAAATTGTGAGAGTTTACCTTCCGTATACACAAAACGAACGTTGGATTGAACCCAATAAAAAGCGCTAATATCAAATAACGGTATGTGGAAAACTGTACATTGTAATGTATGTTGTCATTACTTAATTGAATAAGATAATATGCTTATTTTGTAATAAATCTGTATAGTAGTGCAGTATTTTAAGCTAACACATATAAAGGCTTACAGCTTCAGTTGTTCCTTAAGTGATTTTACACCGTTATAGTTGCTTGACTAACTTGGTTGGTAATCATATCCTGATTTTTTTCATCCATTATGCTGAACCGGTTTATTTTATGCGCCTTGTTTTTTGGCACTCCTTTAAAAGTTATGAATGTTAACCCAGTACATCGCAGTTGTAGCTGTGATATTGTAGAAATAAGCAGCCATTTTATTTGAACCATTGTGTCAGATTAACTTGTATTTTAAACTATTATACCTTTTATTGTCTTATTAGTTTGTTCCACTTACAAAAATAGTATTGCTTTATGTATTTATGAAGACGTATTACGCAGTACCTAAGAGAAAATGCACCACAATGTTATTATTACTATGACATCTTCTTTTCCTCTGATTAATGTTTAAATCTTCAGCTTTCTTGATGTCATGGAGCCCGTGGTGTACTTTTGGAAATGTCATGGAACGCCCTCATTAATAAAAGTTAAAAACGAGTACCGGTATAACTAGTATGAAAAGCAAATACTGCAAATACCCAACGCTCCGTTTTTAAACTGCTATTTTTTTGTCACAATGAGATTGTTACATTTCTACGGTAACAAGGCATCAAGATGCTTGTTTGCTTGTAAACGCTTGATGAAAAGGGTTTAGGCTTAAAAATGTTCGATTTTTTAAATTATTATTGTTTAAATTGTTATTATTGTTTTTATTGTTTTAATTGTTATACGTATTTTCTACAACTTACAAATCACATAAAGTCTTTGTAAAAGGTGACTTGAGTCGGACTTAAGTCAAATCATTGACTTGAGTCATGACGACTCTATTATGACTGGTATGACTCTGGCTTGGTATCATCATATGACTGAAGTACGCAATGGTGAGACACTATCTTCTCAAATGAAGGACCGCAAATTCTAATCACAGTTCTAATTGCTTTTTTGGTCATTTTTGCCCCCTTCCTTGCTGTGCCTTCTTGGCACTCTCCTACATATAGTAACGACAACACCAGCCTTGATTATACCATTACATGAGCTCGAGGCTGTCCTAACATTCCGGCCGGTTTGTGGTTTCACCCAATTGCAGATTCTTAATCACAGCAATTGCACAGTCGTATATATATGGTACCTGGAGATTTTTAAATAAACACTAGCAATAAAAGAAGGTTGCTTTCAAACATACAGGACAATCTTTCACCTGCAAACACAAATCGTTACCAAGTGAGCAATTAATTCAAGCTTTTTTCCTTTTTTCGTCAACCAATTTGCCAACAGAAGAAGCTTTTATTGTTACGGCTTAGATTCCTAGAACTACAATGTTACAATATGAGCCGTTTCGTCAGCAACTTGATGCGCTCTTAATGTTGTTTCTTCTGTTACATGATTGTAAGCGATACCAGACGCAGTGTATGTTCGATAAGTTTGCCTTATTTCACCAAAGCACACTTGTATGGTGCAACATTTGCTTCCAATACCACCTATAATGTGAAATATTTCCATTATAGATTCGTTTCTGTGAAGAAATGTCACTGGAAACCTTGTCTTTCTTGAAAGGTTACACGCATTGGTGCGCCCATGTAAGTAAATGTCGCGAACAACAGGTCTCACGTGACACTGTCACGCCTACTTTGATGGTCATTGGAAGTCAGTCTTGATACCGGTGTGATGTTGATAAAAATATGTTTTATGTCGTTGTTTTACCGTTTGATGTTTTTTTTAATATTATAACACCTTGTTGTGATGTCGTTGTCAGTGGGCAACATGGGTTTATAGCAGCCCGTTAAATGTGGATATAAGTGTAGATCTAATTACAGGATGAAAAGAATATTTACGAAAGGAATAATAGTAAGGAATAAATTTATTTATTTTTTTGTTGGGTTTTTATGATTTTCTAATCTTTCATAAGGTTTTATATAAAAAGGTTGAGATTAAAACAGAAATTAAACACACAAAATCATTACTGTTATGAGTACGAGAACAATAAAATAACTACGTTTACGTTACATTACAATTACGGTTACGATACAATAAAATTACAAATACGAAACAAAACTATAAAAAGTTGTGTTATTTTAGATTTACATTATGTAGAATATGAGCATAGCACCATGCTAACCTTCTGTGAAATATGCTAAAACCTTTAAACAAGACTTTAGAATATTTTCCCTTTCGACACAAGATAAATGGTAGGAGGAAGTAGCATATTACGGGACGCTTTTTTACAATTTATTGTTGATTAGTATTTGAATGGTGCCATTTCATTTTGCGTTGCATACTGTGCTTTCCTATGTGCAAAACACCGAAAAAATGATATCCACGCCTTTCAGTTTTTGTACAGATTGAGTTCAAAAACCTATCCTGTTGTCCTCTGTACGACCGCGCTAGTTGGCAAAGATTTGACATCAAGTTTCCTAAACTTGGACACCTTTAAGTATAAAGCAATTTCATAGCTTATGGCATCTTTGTAACTTGGTAAGGTTGAAGAAGCTACTTATAGATAGTAGCTTGTTGAATTTATATTTAGCTAACCACCTGCTGCATTACTTGGTGGGCTACCTGTTAAGTTTGAAGATATTAAATGCAACCAAGCAGAGTTAACATTTTGCTATTCAGCTCCTTAAGATTGGCTGGCGCTTTTGGTCAAGTTACAAAAGGCAAAAAACTTGCCGTAAGCTGGTCTGAGATAATGGGCTGCCAAACAAATTGGGACTGCATAAGCTATGGGTACTTTACATATTCAGCCACTTTTTTTCTAATACACAACTCCCTATAGCTTTTCCACTTGCCTATAAAAATCTGATAAGCTGTGGTATCACTTCGAGACGATAACCATTGTTACCATCACCAGATATTCATTGTCATTTTAATCTTACCATGTCACTTTATATATTTATTTCGGCTATTAATATGCATGGTTTTAATGCTGGGCAACATGTCCTGTACATCTTCCAACAGTGTAGTTGTTTTGTTGTTTGTGTTATTTTGTCCTTAAATTCGTTAAACTTAGGAATTATTTTGTGAGTTTGGTGGCCATGCTAACCTACCATCTTATAGCACAATTCTATTATTGCTATTTTGCATGTTTTAAGCCCTTGGGCTTTGTCACTTTGTCCTGCTCGTTAATTATTTTTGAACATGTGTTTTATTGTGCTGTAACTACAGCGGTCAGCATCGTAACTTTCGCTCCACGCAGTTAATGGCGAAAAATGAACAATACAATACAATACAATACAATATGTGACATCCAGCAGATGTTACTCGCCATCGAGGACCTGATTCTCACGTACACGCCTGCGGGGGGTCAACCAGATACAATGAGCACTGGCAGACTGGACAACCACGCAACCACGAAGATTTAGGAATGAGCACACCCTGTGCGATACTGCTGTGTTCTAAGCACAAGTCACATTTGGAACATTGTTTTTAACCAATCTAATATGCGACCATTTGGATTTTTCATTTGTTTATTTAATAGACTTGAGTCACATTAGCATTGAACCAGTACTGCAGTTGGACTCAGTTTTGCACGGTTTAACGTTTGCTATTTTGACCACTGCTCGTCTATACCAACTTTTTTGTTAATTTTACTCCTAGACTAGAGTGCATCCGTATTCTGCTGTTTTATGTGTTTTGTTATATAAACCTAACACGCTCAAATTGTCAGATGTATTAAGAAAGTGAGGATGTATAACAAGATAACAACGAATCGTCCCTTCGAGCTACATTATTCGTTTCTGTTTTACAGGTAAACTTTGCTCATGTTCGGCAACAAAAATAACAAAATAATATCACTTCCGAGAAAGATGCAAAAGTAGGCTAATTGGTAGAAAAATATGTAGGCCTATTATAAATAAAAATTGCCGTCATTAGTTCATCGGGAAATAGTCGTACGTTCGAAGCTGTTTTTCATAGTTTCTTGTTATAAATTATGTGCGTATTCATAAACCCAGGGTACAAAGAAATAAGTTATTGGTACAGCAATATCGTAGTATTTAATTCGGATTAGTCAAACGGATCTAAAAATTATCATGGCTTTTCTGCTGTTAACGACTTTCCAGCTGTTACCTCAAACACATCTGGTGCTGACCAATGAAAAGCGTACCGGTACTTCAAATGTGAGTTAAGGAGAACGATCATGACAAAGCAGATCATGCCTGCAGAGAACAACAGCTGGAAGACGAAAAGCCTGTTAAGGAGTTTTTGTGGATGTAAGACGGTACGGTGTAGTGCTGTTGGCTGGGTTGCTGGCTAATATGTTTTGTTAACCCTAGGTATGAATACGATTTAAATTGACAAGCTGAACAGTGTATGCACATGGTGGCGGTTTTTGCAAGTTGTTTTGGCTTTTGGCTCATTCCTTAATGGGTCTTACAATTTGTGAACTTAACTTGTGCTGATGTCATTTATTTCAGTCTGTGTGGGAGTTTATTTAAATATCATAAACAGAACAACATGTGTATATAATGTCGTTTATTTTCTGTCATAGCTTGTGGGGGAGCGAAAAAGAAAAAAAGCTCCGCAAACGAACGATCAGGCGGGAAAAATCTGCAAAACCCCAAAGGCTTTGACACGTGCACAGTTTTTAAATTGACATGTTAAAAAACACTAATGGTCGGCACGGCCGCATACATCCGACCACGGAAACAAAGAACATTGAATCACTTGTCTTTCTAATTTTCGTTGCGTGTTCGTTAATTTGCGTAGTTTGCCCATGGCAACAATACTGTACTAAACAATGTGCGGTATAATAACAGTCAAATCTGATTGTACTCCTGAGTCTTGAGGTCTAAAATTTTTAGTAGCTAGGTTTACTTTCACAAAATTTTTGGTTGGAGAAAATTTAATTTTAGCATGCGAGTTGCGATGCGTAATAATTTTTTTGCAGGAATGTTTACTGATTTAGTATATTTGTACAGTATGTAGATGCCAAGTAACCATTTGGAGAAAGTTGTTCACAAAGTCAACAAATCATTTTCGTAAACTGTTTGATCAAATAAGTTGTTCGGTCAATTTAGATTTTTTGTGCATCAAGCTTTGCAAATTTTGTTTCGAGATACAAAAAAACCTTAATTTGCAGTAAATAAGCAAAAAAGTAACGAAGTTAATAGATCTGCCAACTGATGTATTTTAATATTTCGCCTACTATATCTTTAGTATCTTTGAATATGTGCAAAAAGAAGAAAAATATCTGATTAAAAGCATAAAGCTGCTGTAAAACTAAAAACTTTAAACATTTTTTTTGGGTTAGTAGCCGTATTTCTAATCATCTAATGGGATTCTTCGTTCTATGCTTAATAAATCTAAACCGTGTCTACAATAGGGTACTTTACCTTAAACGAGATCAGCATCACGCTTAGCTTATACCTCTTAACCGTGAACTGCGCTTGGAATATTTCAGTCATTTAATACAATTAATTCTTCGCCATTAACTCGGTGGACGAAATTTCCACTGCCAGTTGTTAATTGCTTTTCTCTGCCACTGACATATTTAACTGACCTACTTCCCACTTACTTGGCCTACTTAGTATCTCGAAACGACGTGGTTAAATTATTTTATTGTAAGTAGGTCACGCTGCCCGTTCTGCTGTTGTTAAAGATAGGCGGTAAGAATATGAGAAAAAATGGATTTTAGCTATTTAAGGTTTTATTGGAGTTGGATTTAGATTAAGCTTAGGTCACTATGTTACTACAGTTAACTTGGGTTAACAAGAAACTATGAAAATTAGCTTCGAACGCATGATTTTTTCCAGTGAAGTAGTGACAGCCATCTTGAAAGCGCATTGTGTGGACATTTTTAGTTTGATGATGCGGAGATTGTGCATAAGCGGACAACCAAATGGCATTACCATTTGGGCAGCAGAGCTCTAGTATACAAATGCATCATGTGGTTATGCACTTCTGCACTAGATTCTATGAGGTTTTATTATGAACAATTTTTTAGCTTTTTATCCGTATAAAACCAGAATTAGAACAGGAACAAAAAATTATGACATGATTTCAAGTATTTATTAAAAAGCATAGTTGGTTGCAGGTAATGTTGAGGTTCAGCTCCTGTATAAATTACTGTGATGTCAGAACATTTTTTAACATTTGTCATCACTGTTCTTTAAAGTATCATCAGCCCAACATTGCAAACATGACTTGGCATATTTTGTTATTGTATCGTGTATTTTTTGCCATTGATCATGTGGAACGAAAAGAATGGTGCTAGCCTTGTTATAGCAAAATCTAACCAGAAAAATGATCATAAATAACCAACAACCGGGAAAAAACAGCAAAGCCTGGTGAAGCTTAAAATGTTCAAGATACTAATTATGCTATAATGGTGGAAGGTTAACAAGGCCACTAAACCTAAAAAGCTGTTTTACATTACTTTTGCTACTGTAGGGATATCAAACCCTATGTAAGTTTGTTATAGTTGTAATCAATTTTTGCATCGAATTATCTTGAAATCTAAACCATCATGAGTGAAGAAGAAAAGAGGCCGCTTATTCCCAAGGAAGACGTCGAATTAAATGCAACGCCAGCAACTGCAAGATATGGAATTTGTGATCCCACAAGATTTCTCCATCGCATACTTATCCTTGCGTTGATGTGTTTTGTGGGCTTTGGTAATTTTAGATTTAATTTTGGCGTTGGTATATTTAATTTTTATTTGGTATATTTTACCATGACATAAGATGTGGGTCATTTGAACCATTTTTGTTGAAACAAAACTTGTTATAAGCTATAAATCAGCTTTGTATAAGTTTACTTTGTAGGTGTTGTTTATAATAAGCAAACAGCTTAAACAATGGCTTACATGATCCTCTGAATGATGACGATGTGTTTTATTTGAATTCTTGTTATAGGCAAAGGCTTCTGTTGGGAATCACCTGTGATCTTGCGTAACCCAATTATAGAAGAAATGGGTATAGATGAAGATACCTTTATGGGGCTTTATTTCTGGTTAATTGATATTTTAAAAATCCTTTAGTAAAATCGATCAACTACTATCGTCTAGCTTCTAATACAACATATCATCTATTTTGTATTGCAAGCTTATAACATTGTATTGAGCTATTCTAAAACCATTCTAAGCTAGGTTTATTTAGTCGACCAATGGCATTTATAGTACAGCAAATTTTGCATCTTGTACAGGTATTCCTGGCCAAATATAGCTTTATGTGTACTTGGTGGATTTTTAATCGACCGTTATATTGGAATAAGAATTGGTGCAGTTTCTTTGTCGACCGTCATGCTTCTGGGACAGTGGATGGTGGCACTTGGTAAGATGTAAAATTTTAAATGCAAATTATAACACTGCAGAAACGCTAACGTATTGCCTTTACTGCATGGTGTGTGGAAAGAATGCATTTACTTTTAAATGGCTACTTTTGGTGTGTAAGAGCAACTTAAATCTTTGTTGACAAAATACCTCCTTTTCAAAAAAATTGTTTTTAAAATGTGATTACTTCTTGCTTATTACAAATTTTGATCATCCAGGTGGATATCTAAGAGTTATGTGGCTGATGAATGCCGGTCGATTTGTTTTTGGTGCTGGGTGTGAGACACTCTCAGCAGTATTAAACACATATGCAGTTGTGTGGTTTAAAGATAGTTATCTTAATTCAGTACTTGGCTTCCAATTTAGTGTCTCGATGATAGTGAGTACTTGTAAATGCACAAACGTTATAACACTATTTTAAACTTATTTAACAATTTCTTTATTTTCACGAACGAATTTCTTTATTCAATCTAGTGGTGATAAATGTGTTTGTTACTTTTAAAATATTTTATACATTATACCATATATATATACATCATATATTTCATAAAATAAATCAGCTGTCTGTCCACTTTTTAACCATTACTATGTACCCAGGCAGAAATTATAAGTTTTAACGTCCTACTGCCAACATACAATGCTTTGGGGAGCTTGTATGCTGGTGAAGCTCTTGGATACACTCTTTGGATTGGTTAGTTTCTAAAAGTAGTTTTGTTTTAAACTTAAATATTTGAGCTGTATAAAAACATTTTTAGCCAATGTTAGTTCTGACTCAATTTTGCTTGATTGTTGCTGCTAATTTTCTAAACATACAGAGTATATATGATAACAAAATTTACAACTTGTTTTTTTTTTTAAATATTACGTTTGAATTGATTAGGTGTGATATTACATTTTTAAAACTTTGGTTTTTCAACGCAATTTATTAAAAAAATATTTCGTATGAATTAATTTTTAAATTTCTTTATGTTTTTTATTTGTATGTATTAATAACTCAACAAATTAGTTTATCTTTGTAGCATCTTTCCCTTGTGTCCTTTCGCTTATTTGTGCAATGGTGCTGGCTTCTCTTGACTTAAGAGCTGAAAACCTGACAAATCGTGAAACACATGACAAAAGTGCAATTCATTTATCTGACATATTCTACTACCCACTTGAAATTTGGCTAATTAACCTCATAAGTCTTGTGGTTGTTGTGTCAATTGCAGCTCCTGCTTTAGTCGGAGTGTAAGTAGCTGGGTCTAACTGTTGAAGTCAAATTTTGTTATATATGGCGTTTTGATGGAAAAAATTCTGAAACAATGACTTCTAGCGAAATTATAATAACATTATGGTTTTTTGTATGTTTTAGGCTTGGAGCATACTGTGAATATGATACATTGGGAGTGCTGCCCCCGTTTTCAAATTTTTCAAACAGGTATGGTCATACCATGTATTTAAAAAAGCATCCGATGCGTAACATGATAGCAATTTGTATTATATTTGTCTACGTTTGCTCAATGTTGTGTTCACCGTAAAAACAAAAATGTGGTTTGGCTGCTCTTTTGTTTTTATTTAAGATAATACGTGTTTGTAGTATTCATTGGTGTAGCCTGGGCTTTTACCGCCCAGTGCAGAAGCAAAGAGTGCCGCCCAATTTCTAATTAAGCAAATCCAACCGTAGGTGTTAAAAATCTATGGTTACAATGTAATTCTAGCTGTTGTACGAAACAGTGTTTAATTCGTGTTTACGTGTAGGATATATATAAACTAAAATTGCTGCCCCTTTCAAGTGTAAAGTATTTACTTTTAAGATCAACTTTTTCAACTTAATCACATGTTTGTGTTTGCAGTCACCCATTTTACATAGCTGCTGCAATGGCTCCTTTTCTTGGATATCTTGTAGATGTCACGGGATATCATCTACTTTGGCTTGATTTCGCAATGGTTTTTGCCTTATTTGGTTCTCTAGTGTTGAACTTCACACTAATTAGCCCTTGGATGGGAACGGTATAAAACTGTCACGTTTCTACAGTATATTAGTAGGCTTTAAACTCCCTGGAAACAGTAATAAGAATATATGCATTGATTCTAAAGCAAAAAATTAATTTTATTTAAAGAAAGAACAGTTCATTACTTATATTTGCATGTCTTAAAATTCAGTGGAAAGAGTTCACAAGGTGCTACATTATACCATTTTTGTAACATTAAATACGTACTTTAAGTATAAAGTATGATAATTAATTAATGATTAGGTAATGTTTTTTCAGGCAATGATCTCATTTTCCTACTCACTGTTAATTTCCCCTTTGTCTTCAATAGTAGCTTTCATGATTCCTACCCATAAGTTATCGACAGCATATGGCCTGTAAGTAACTCAATGTTTCTTTATATTGCTTCAAAATATTCAATGTACCTTCATGACTTTCAGTTTTATATTGGACTGTGTTTATATCATATTTACAATTTATTTTTCTTGCTTATAACTCAGCATGCAGGCAATGAAAGCTCTGGGCATTGCCGTCGTGACTGAAATTTCCGGTATCATTTTGGCTTTCAATGCCTTTTTTGTGGTGCAAATACTTTTCTATGTTGGGATTGCTGGTAATTATACGTTTATCACAGTAAACAAGTGGAAAAGTAGTAGCCTATGTAATGTTTGATTTGCATCATAAACAAAATGTTCTGCATAAAAATGAAGCCTCTGGAAATACATACATTTTTTTAAGTCTTTTTGCTACATTTACATCAACTAAAACAACCTCTGCAAATCTAAAATGATATACTCGTATAGCATCTAAAAGTATCATTTTATGAGTTAAATTTACTTTAAACTTTTTCACGATCTTACAGAGTCTAATGACACGTTATAAAAAAATAACACCTGCTTTTCCTTCTAGTTGCTGTGATGCTCATTGTCCTACTCGACATTGTCAACATGGTAACATGTAGCAGGTTAAATATCTCCAAAAAAGAAAGATTTTCAAATAGATTGAATAATGTTGGGTGAGTTATGTTGGTATGTCATTGTTGCATTGTGTGACATCATTATACTTATGTTAAATAAAACTTTTTGCCTACAATATGGTTAATTTGCAGAAAAATGTTGATGCATTCTAACCAAGCAAAATTGATGTTGTTTGCAAGCAACTAGCTTGGGTAGACCGGGGTACAGTTAATTACAAATGTTTATTTTTGTATATTTTATTTTGCTTTATTGATTGTATGAAACTTTAGCAACAAATAGTTAAAGTTCTGTAGAGCTTAAAATGCATTGTTTGCTAAATTTCTTGGTGGTTTACTAGGGAGTCTTTTATTTTAGACGCCAGATTGTATCATAAAAATGATATAGCCAAGTACATTAGCGCCAGCTTGGCAAAATAACAGGGCCTGCGGCATGACGTCATCACGAAACGAAACTTTGTGTTTAAAGCAGAGCGAGTGAAAATATGTTTGCAGAGTTTAAAGAGTTGCTGTACTTGTATAATTACTCTCAATGGTACATTTTAATGACATAGCCTAATAAACATAACTGTAAAAATGTTACACATTCTATAGGTTGATATAGAAAACTAGAGAGGATTCTTCACCGAATACTTTGACAATCTGAAATTTAGGTCGCAGGCTCACAGCCATAAATAAATCGGTTGTCTTTGACATGAAAATTTTGTGCACATTTTTTTATTTCAAACACAACTGTGACCCACTGAAAGTCTAAAACTGAAAAATTTATGCACCAACTTGAACTAAAAATATCTATCGTTCGTGAACAATCTCAAAAGTAGGGCTTATTGTAGGGTTGCCATACCGTCCGGAAAATTCCGGACATGTCCGGAATGTAGGGTTAAATTTTGCGTCCGGGAGGAATTTAAAAAAATGCTCAAATGTCCGGAATTTTATGATGGGCGTTTTGGGGGAATTAGAATTGCGGGAATAATCCTGTAAATCAGAGGTGTCCAACACGTGGCACGCGACGAGTCTGACCTAGACCCTAGCGGCCTAGCCTAGAGATCAAATCAGAAATAGCCCAATAGCCTAGTGAATTCACGACACTATGTTCAAAAATCCACTCCGGTATACAATGGATAGGCAAAGCATTGCTAGTGTGACGTCATATTGACAGACAATGTGTTCATACCTCATTTTTAAAAACCGCTAGTGGGCACTAAAGGGTGTCCGGATTTTAGGCCACGAAAATATGGTAACCCTAGCTTATTGGTAGTTATACAGTATAGCCATTCCAGCTGACTGTGTTCCCAGCTTGTATAGCCGGTCCAAGTAGCATTACTTCAGAAAAAATAACACCCTAATTTTAAATAAATCAAATTTTAGATTACAGAGAAAATTTGACACATTGTGGATAACATAGTTGATTTCTAAAAATCTAAGACTTCACGTTTGAAAGAATGTCTTTAGCAGTTTTGTGCATATTATAATACCAACACTATGCCAAAGCAGTGCATGGCCATAGCCTGGGTGTGCCAGGCAAGATGGCGCCTGTGGTTAAACTACATATTAGTATATTACTAATGCTTATAACATAAAACAAATTACTTTTCTGTTGTTTGTTGCACTTCATAACTCAATGAATTCATGCTAAAACTAAGACATTAACTTATAGGCGTGCATGATGAAGCAGAGGAGGAAATTGGTTACAGCGATGGACAGGCGTATGATGACTCAATCTTTGCTTGTAACTGAATTCATAGGTTTTTTCGGCTGGCAGTCAATTATGTAAATAAGCTTCAAAATGCTACTTTTTTGGACAGTTTTGTAATGTTTGATTGCCAACCGATTGTCTTTGAAAATGGTTTTTTTAGCAATATAATTATTATGCAAAATGGTGTTACAAATCGGCAGTTTTATTGGTGAAATTTCTTTTATTTGCAATTTTTTACAATGTTTTATTGAAAACTATGAATACTAATTGCAATGAAGATGTTTGATTAGATATGTAAAACTTTTCTTATTATACTTTTGCATTGAACAACAAACCATGTGAAATTTTTTTGTCTAGCCTACTTGTTTTCTTTGATTGTGTATTATAACAAATGCATTTACCAATAATTAGGCTACTTGTTTATAGCAGAGGAAAAGAACATAATTTTGGTGTAGTTGTCGACATACACATTTTGTAATAGCTACGAAATAGACAGATGTGTTATTTTTACTTTCTTACAATCTTCTCAAAGTAATAGCTTAGCAAACAATTCTTTTTACCTGAAAACCATGTACTTTTTGAGAAGGAATATGTACCTAGATAAGAAATGTTGTGTTGCTTTTTTTGTAAACAAGTTTGTTTAAAGGTCCACGGTGTATTGACCATTCAATTAGCCTTAAATTTGTGCAAAAATTGCCCACGTCTGTAAATAGTGCATGCATTTTCTAATGCCCATAAATTTGAATTTTAAATAAAAGACACAATTCACATTCAGTTGTTCTTTGCTTTCTGTTCAAAGATATCTAGTAGCACAACAGGCAATCCTACTTTGTAACCTTGTTTAGATATCTAAACGTAAGTAATTTGGAAGTAAAGTTGTTTCAGCTAGACTTCAAAAAGTTTTAGTCCTGAGTGGCAGACATACAGGCACCATATTATGAGTGGCAATAGTGAAAGAAGATGGTAAAACTTACTGAACTGATCGACCGGTAAGATACTGTACTTCATACTCATACATGTCTTGTGGCTTTTGTTCCTAGCTTGTATGTCAACTACTACTAGCTGTTGTTCCTAGCTTGTATGCCAACTACTACCAGCTGTTGTTCCTAACTTGTATGACAACTACTATCAGCTGCTGTTCCTAGTGTGTATGCCAACTACTACCAGCTTTTGTTCCTAACTTGTATGCCAACTACTACTAGCTGTTGTTCTTAGCTTGTAAAATTTGATTCATTTAATTCAACTCGGTCCAAAATCCACCGCATGACGGCACTACGAACTCACTAACTCGTATGGAGTTGCACTCATTTGGAAGACACTGTTTCCATTGTCTTCCAAGTTGTGTCGTTATAATTATATTTCTGATATTTACCGCGCTACTACATAACGTCGTACTTGCCATAAATTCAATCTCAGTTCACGGTATAATTGCAAACTTATCGAAGAATAGTTGATTGACAATCAGTTCCGTTAACATGCTATCTACATTGCACTTTTGAACTTATTGCGCCATGATAACTTCATACTTGTCATCTTAATTTTGTAAACATGTTATTTACATTGCATTATGAGCTTGCCGAATTTGAAACCCCTATGGGATTGAAAACTTAATTGATAAAAATGTTTAACTGCACGATTGACCTCGTATTAACAACAATCTTAACATAAAAATAGACCATGTTGATTGACATTTGTTTCCTTTTATTGAAAATTTCTAAATTGAAATTATCACCTGACCGTAAAACTTCGAGTCTAAAAGTCCAAGTCATTTCCTGTCATTGATAAACGAAACGCGCCTCAAGTTGGAATTCTATTTCTTTATTATCTCCTTCAGCGTATAGATGCATCGTTGCATGCTATGTTTTTATTAATTAAACTAGATTGGTTTCAGTATTTGTTTAGTATTATTTTCTTCAGTATACAGTAAGAGTTTTTAGGTTCAATGAATGAGAAGATATAGATCGTAACAACTCTGTGAACAATTCTTTTAAATCAAAACAAAATGTAGAGTGATGCGCTTTGATCGCTAATTAGTTCTTTAAACCCTTTTTATATAATAATAAAATTATTGTAATTTTTAGTGTTTATGTGAAGTAATAATGAAGAATATTAAAACCGATATTAATCAGACTCTCAGTGTTTAAAATTCATATAAACCATTCAACTGAAGTTTAGGAATTTCTAGACAGAATTCGCAACCTTCTAATCGTTCTTAAGTGTCAGATTGCAATATATTAATTTTCCATAAGTATGCTGGTAGTTACTGAGTGTGTATAAAAAACCAGTAACCACCACATTCTTTCATTCATTTTATTTTTCGTCTTCAATGTGGAGAACGAAAAATTTGTGCTGACGCAGGAGGTTGCAAACATATTAGTAGTTATTGACAATAATTTCCACAAATTGGACCGTCCAATGTGACAAGGCCTCGAAGGCTAAAACGTGCATTACGGACCAATAAGAGAATGTGAAAAAGTTGTTAGCATCAGCACGGCCACCAAACCCAAAAGTAATCATTCATTATTATAATAACTTAATTTTCACATTTCTAAGGTTGGGCTTAAAAACAAAACGATCTGGGTTTGAAAAGTAAATGGACTGGGCTAAGAATTTCTGTGGGGTTGGGGCCAAACCCACCTCACAACAGTTATTGCATCTCATTCATCATTCAAAACCAAATTCGGTTTTTAGTCTGGTACTTTCCCGAAAAAAAGAACCAATGAGCTAAGTTAGTAAACAACAGGTTAGTTATAAAGGTTTTTCAGGCGCCAATATTGACTGATAAGTGCGAAACATCTTTTGTAAAGCTGCATAAAGAGTGACTAATTCACCGTATTTAGGTCACTCAGCCCGTTGTTAAAGAAAGGTTAGGTTAGTTTTGGTAGATTTAGATTAGGTTTAGGTTACTACGTTATAACATACTTACATTTAAGTTAGATTAACAAGAAACTGTGAAAAAGAGCTTTCAACGCACAATTTTTTTCGCGTTAAACAGTGGCAACCTTTCACATAATGCTGTGCGGTAGGCATACTTGCGCAAGAATAGGAACAAATTTTGCCTCATGCTGATGGTATATGCCGGTGTAATAGCGCCTGATGGGCCTAACACCAGCAAGTTTGTTTACAGTTTCCAAGACCTTGTTATAGATATGAAACGCTTCAATACATGGCTATTATAGATATCAAACGCTTCAATAGCCTATGGTTTTATAGTCATTCAGTCACATCAGTTAATGCTTTTTGCCCTTAAGATATGGGGTATCTTTTGATTTTGCACTTTTCTCTGCTAGAAACAATTAAGCATGGCCCAGTCTAATCAAGTCTAATATTTGAATATGCCCTTTTAAAGGTATAGTGTTTGGTTTACACATTGTTTGGTTGTCGTATGTTTAATAAATATATAACAATGAAAACCGACGACTCATTTAAATTCATTTTAACGTAATGTAAATAAAAACATGTCATATTATTTTAATGTTTTTCTTTGCAATGTAAAATTTTCATACACTACTCAATACTACTTTCCTGAGTGAAATATTCACAATCTGATGCCCAGACATTTGCAAAAGAACGACAATGATTTCTATTATTAAGTGTAGACCAGAGGTCAGAAAACTTTTACTACACTAACTCAAAGATTTTGTCACTCATCAAATATGATGGCTGTACTTTGGAGAGGATCTACTTTTGGTGAACACTGCCAATTATAAGCATTGTTTTAATAACTAGGTATATATTTAACTACAAAGATTAAAGTGAGATGGCTGCCAATTCTTCAGTTTCTGTCATTCTTTCAATCTTCTCAGAATTAGTGTAATGTTATTATGATGACATTGTCATTAGGTGTGGTGGTGGTATCATATTAACATAAGAATTTTTTTCAAAGTTGGAACTTTTTGTATAAGAGTGCAAAAGTGAAAGAGACTCGAAATAAACAACACTTCATGTTTGAATAAACTTCGAATTTGAGTGTTATTGGATTGTAGGTCTCCTGTTTAGCTACTTAAAATGAAAGAAGAAGAAACAAAATACCTGCTTTCAAAAGACAGTGAGGAGATTCTGGTGACAGTAGAAAACAGAAAATGTGGAATTTGTGATCCAACAAGATTTGCTCATCGCATGGTTATACTTACTTTGATGTCTTTTTTAAGCTTTGGTAAGATTTTGTTAAATTGTGAATTTCCAGACAACCTTCAATTATTTTTAAACAGTTGATTGTTTGCAGGTCCAGGTTTCTGCACTGACACACCAGCAGCATTACACGACCAAATAGTGGAAAAACTCAATATCGATGAAGCAACTTTTATGGGGTTTTATTCTTGGTACAAAAATTTAGAAATAATGTAATGCAATTATAATGGTTGTATTTGCTCAATGTTTATTAGAGAAAACTGTGTGTGCTATATAGCAATGAACATAAGTAAAGCCTTGAAAACTCTGTGAAACACTGATTACGCTGCAAATGATAGTTCTCTTTCCAGGTATTCTTGGCCAAATATGATCATGTGCTTGGTTGGAGGATATCTAATAGATCGTTACATTGGTGTAAGGTTGGGTGGTATTATTTTTGCAGGACTTGTCTTGGCTGGACATTGTATTTTTGCCTTAGGTACAAAATGAAGTGTATTAGATTTGGCACATTTTTTAATATGTTTTAATTACTGGTCGTCAAATAGTTCCTTAGATTTTATGAAAAGTGGTTTGTGCTCAGGAGCTCTGTGCAATTGTGCATATTTATCTCTAAATGATATAGGTTGACTTTAGAACTTCTGCACTTGAATCATTTGTTGACTAAGTGTACTTTTTTTTAACATTTAACAGGTGCAGCTGTAAGGTTGGTGTGGGTGATGGATGCAGGTCGATTTGTATTTGGAGTTGGTTGTGAGACACTTTCTATCGTACAGAACACATATTCAGTTCTGTGGTTTAAAACCAGTGACCTCAGTTTAGTTTTTGGTTTACAAATGAGTATGAGGATGATAGTGAGTTCCAAGCAGATACGCATCAATGGGTTCCCAACCTTATGTATTCTTCACACCTCTAGAAAACTGTTGATGTGTTGTCACACCCCTTGAATCCATGAAATATAGCTTTCAGCTAACAAAAATTATTCACTTTGAGGTGCAAATAATTGCCTTTTCCTATCTTTGGCACTCCCTGAAATTTTATCTCACTTAAGCAAGCACCCCTGGTTGAGAACCCCTGCATTAATAATTGCAATTTAAAACCAGACCTTGTTAATTCAGACCACTTTGTGTCATCATAAAATGTCGATTCAGTGAGGTATCAGAATAATCGGAATGAAAACAAAAAAAGGGTAAAATTTGTCGTAGTGAATTTTAAGCCGTACTGCTTAACTGTGGCTGTAGGCCTACTGTACTTAACACTCAAGCCTACTAGAGCAAGCTTAGGAACGAAGCTGCTGCTTTCATTTTGCGTAGACAATTGCTTTTGTCATCTAAGACAAACGCACAAAACTTTACCTTCACAACCAATATTTTTCACTCCACACTTCGCAATCCGGTTTATTGGATTTTTTTTCTGTTGATTTAGCACATCTTTACTGAAACTTCTGTGTTAGAGTCAGACAGTAGGGTTTTCGGACTAAAAGGGTAAAATGCATGGGAACAAATTGGTTCCCTGCAGTTTTGTGTCGGATTCCGATTGATATAGAGGTTTGAATTAATGAGGCCTGACTGTATTGATGAATGTTTCTTTATGAGACATTTTTCATTTCTGACATAAGCACATACCATTATGGTACCTTTTTAGATACATTTTGTATCATATAATATATTATTGTGTGAAATTGTCACCATCATTTTTAGACATGATTTTATATATGATATGATGTTTGCAGGCTGAAACAATTAACTTGAATGTTCAGCTTCCAATTTATAATGCAATTACAGAAACAAATTTTCCTGGCGATACATTAGGAATTACTCTTTTCATTGGTAAGTAACTATCATTTATCATCAGTACCATCAATCACTTATTGTCAGCACCATTTCCAATGTACGTTCATAGATAGGTTTAGGCCTTTATTTGAGTTTAGTTAATACTTCACATCACTCAGTAAAATCCAAACACTCAAAACATTCCAATATCATGGACTCAAAGCAAAAATGGATGTGTACATTTTTGCTAATACATTTTGCTAACGGAACTACTTAACATTTACCAAAATGTGCTTTGCTGCTTTTTTAATTAACACATTTACGATTTTTCACATCAATTGTGCAACGTGTTTGCTTTGGTATTTTTGCACTTCTTGGCCTACGGTCTTTAAATAATGTTTTTATAATTTTGTGGAATAGAAGCTATTAATCAAATACATATATACAGAGATTGTTTGCTCTCATAGAAAGTAAACTTTTTTTAATAGCATCCTTTTCTTGCATCATTTCATTTACTTGTGCTATTGTGTTGGCTTATCTTGACAAGAGAGCTGAAAAATTGACAAATCGTGAAAAGCATGATGGAACTCAAATTCATTTGACTGATATTAAGAAATTTCCTATACAAATTTGGATTATCTACGTCATAGGCCTTGCAGTTAATGTTTCACTTGTAACATTCACTGGTTTGGGAGTGTAAGTCATCACAATTAATGCATGTTATTGATTTGTGTTTTGGTAGAAATTCTACAGAAAAGGTGTATTGTATAAGTTATATACTCACAATGTATAGCTGACAAACTGTATATTTTTTTCACTAAATTATCAATAAATTTATTTTTCCTTGTTTAAAGTGCCTACTTTGAACAGAAGTTTGGTGTGTCTCCTGCAACTTCCCATGCTTTAAACAGGTAAAATCATTCAGTAGGTTATGCATAAATTTGGACCAGTAATGTTTGTCTACTATAAGTCATTTCTTGCCAACATTTTAGAGTGATTGTGTTTTTTTTGACACTTTTCCATCATTATTAGTTTTATGATGTTTTGCGAGTGTCAATATGAAATCTCATGCTGTTTTGCCCTCTGTTCTGTTCCAATACTTACAATCTTTTCTAGTTTGCTGTACTTCTTAGCAATACCAATGCCTCCCTTGCTTGGATTTATTGTGGATGTCACTGGATATCATGTGTATTGGATACTCTTAGCTATGGTTTTTTGTATGCTTGGCCTGGGTTTTATGACTTTTACACATCTCACACCTTGGATAGGCGCAGTATGTTTAAATAATTAATAATAAAAATATGTTTCTGTTCCAATCTGCGGTAATAAAATGGTTGGTGTTGATGTAAAAATAAAAAAACCGGAGAGATATCATTATAAAAACTTCATAAAAGTTATAAGTTATTTAGAAATTTAAATTTAATATAGTTAACACGATAGAAGTAATAGAGTCATCTTAAGTAAGTAGTTCTAGTTAAATAATCATTATGCAAAATAGAATTTACTTTGCTTTGTACCAAACTGGCTGATGAATTATTCTGATGTTATTTGTGAAATTTAGGTGCTGCTTTCACTTTCATTTTCCTTATGGTATTCTCCCTTATATGCGCTAATCGCTTTTATTGTTCCTTTTCACAAGTTGGCAACAGCTTATGGGTTGTAAGTATTGATTCATGATTATATGTTTGTGTTAAGTATTGATAGATAACTGATCGATTTAACTTTTTGAGATTTTAATAAGTTGATTTTTTTTCCTTCACCAAAATTTATCAATGTTTGTGTTGGGTATTAGATTGGTTGGTTACTTTTAAATTCAATATTTTATTTTTATGACTTTTAGCATGGGATCTGTTCTAAACCTGTGCGCAGCTGTCATGGCACAAATTTCTGGTTTAATTGTGGACTCTGGTGGTTACTTTATGTTTGGGATTTTTGTCTGTGCTTGGTCTAGTAGTAAGTTGGATAAAAAGGTGTACTTTGACAAGTCTCATAACATGGGGCATTTTATTTTATAGTACATCGGATAATGGAATTAGTATGTACAGGTAGTACATTTATTGTTCTCTAACTGTACAGGGCTACACTGCACTGCACCGTCTCATGTGACATGTAAAAAATGGCGGATAACGTTGCGAATAGATAATAATTGTCTTTTTTTGCTGGTAAAACCTAGCATTTGCAAGCATGTACTGTACCGTGTAGTTAAAGCCATTCCTTGTATTTACAGTGGCTATGATCTTCACTATCATATTATACTTTGTTGATGTTGTCAAAGACAGCCAATTAAACATTTCAGCCAAAGAAAGAATGCATAAAATATCTGATATAGGGTAAATAATGTTTTCGGGAATAGTTTAAAATTTGCTATTGTACTTACAAAATTCACGTCTCTTTAAACTTTTGTTTTCAATTTTATCACAATTTCATTAAAATGTTACATTTGTACTCTGACCTTGTATTTTATGATTGGTAAGCACAATTTCCTGTTCAAGTATGTGGCATTGAGTTTTATTTGCTTTGCTTGCAGTAAACAAATAACAGTTGTTGACAAAAGTCACAATTCTGTTTGTTCAGGGTTTTTAATTAAATTTGTTTAGTATCTTTTTATATTATTCAACTTCACAGGTAAGTACTTTTACAAAATTGCAGGGATAACGAGTCTGTGATCTCAGACTCTGCCACTAAAGAAGATTGATCAAGACTTCATGTCAAGCTTTGCTAACTATTTGCATGATTGCAAAGTCATATTCATCTAGGTTCTGATACTTTGTGGTCAACTGTATTTTTATGATCACTATAAAACAAGTAATATCTATGCAATTTTGTACAATCTCTGACAGTGCAATAATTGCTTTATTAGAGGAGAGTAATTTATGATTTATAAAAAACATATTTTCTTTCTTCACTCGTTTCAGTGTTTAGGAAAAGCACTTCTAAAGTGTGAGTTGTTTGAGATGAATTTCTTTTGTAATTTCAGTTCGCTTAGGGAAAACGTTAAAATGGTATCACTTTTTTTTATCAATTATTGTTCCTTTGGCTGCTTTTAGTCTTTTTGTTAATTTTTGAAGTGGATGGTGTTGACAGATTTCGTCCACCAAGCTGGCTTCTTTATCACGCCAGGTTCAAATATTTGTATTGAATCGTGTTTTCTTTTTGCCATGTAAGCAGAATAAGCCAAGTGAGGTTGATAATAATAAAATACGCTCAACAATTGTGATGAATCATTTACCAGCGTTTTAAGTTGCATAGACATTTTCTGGTTCCGTGGAGTCCTGCGAGCCATAAGCTACATCATGACTTTGATATTTCCGAGAAGCCAACAGGCTCAAGACAAAAATTATGTTGCACCATGAAAAATATTACCGCCAGACCTTTCGTGGAGATTATTGGAACACTTGGCAAAGATGGTGTAGCGCCCATTAAGACATTATTCTCTTGACGTTGGTTGGCGCTATTGATCTAGTTTGCGCTTCGTATAAAAATTTCGTATCTTACTCGCTGCACTTTGTATTTCTATTTATTTCACGTTTGCGCAGTGCAACGTTTATGAGTTTGGTCGAATCACGAGCTGTGAATAAAATTCAGTTGTGTTTATTTTTATGTAACAAATGATCGTGGATATGATGAGTGGGGCAAACGAGAGGTGCTTAAATACAGAAAAATAGTAATAAGTCTGCAAAGGCCATCGATAATAGCGTAAAAAGTCCCTGGATTTCAGAAAGCCAGGTTTCCTATTTGTTTTTCTAGTCCGACGTCTACGGTAAGCTATCAGCACAATCTCGCTGAAAGGAAGTTGTTGTTGGAAGAAGTTGAAGAATGAGTTTGAGCTCAGCCAATTTTAATTCATATGTCATCATTTCACCAAATAGAAATCGTATTTTCAAAGCTATTTCGCATTTTTTTGTTAGTCTAAATTAACTTATATCTTACATGTTATAACACAGAAATCTATCAACCTAATCTTAACTTAAATGTGTCTTTTAAGTTTAACTTAAGTTAAATTGATAAACTTTAAATCGCTAAAATCTTCTTTTTGTAAATTCATCCTAACCTGACCGCCTGTCAATAACAACGGCCTGCGTGACCTACTTTCGGTGAAATCCCTTAAACACTTTGTTTCCATTTTAGCCCATTTTAAATCATAGTCTAGCCTTAGGCTCAAATTTAAAATGGGCTTGACTCAAAATGCAAATAGGCTTGGTTCAAGGCCATCTTTACGACGCAACTGCTGTTCCATCTCATCTATCCTTCTAACAATCTAACCAAATCAAATTCGGTTTGTAGTATGGTACTTTCCCGAGAAAGAGAACGAGCCAAATTGGTAAACAACAAGCTCATCACAAAAGGATTTTCAGGCGTCAATGTTGACTGATGCGTGAAATTTTATGAGAAAAAAGCATTTGTAAAGTTGTACATTTTTTAAATAAAGCTGTGCAATGCCCAAGTACAGCCTAGATTCCTAGAAGATAATGTTGACTGAGGCCTGATGGTGCCAGCTAAATTGTTTACCTCCAGTTTACAGAGTTTAGTGAATATACATGTTAATAGCGGTAGACCATGGTTTTATAGTCATCTTAGCGGTATAACTTGATGCTTTGTGTTCTTGAAATGTGGAGTATATTTCAGTTTTGCAATTTTTTGTTAAAAAAAATTTGCCTAGTATACTTTGGAGTTAAGAGGGGTAGACTTGGCTGGTATAGTCGTTAGTCACATGATATAAACATGTTATTGGTAGGCCTAACACTTTAATACAGATTGTTAGAAAGTAAAAAATTCTGAAACAGTGTATGTTGTGGGTTTATTGTAATTGGTTGAAGCGATATTTGGTATGAATTAGTTCAAGCTAAGCTGAGACAAAATAGTTTAAATTCTTTTGAAGAAAATTTTATGATTTTTACAAACTGACCAGAATATGATGCAACATAAAAACTTTTTGCCATGCCATTTTGTTTGAATTACAAGATTTTTTGTGTTGCCTATGCTTAACAATATAAATCCGCAACCCATTTCAATTCATTTGAAAGCAATGTAAAATAAAAGCTAGCTCACAATCTTTTAATGTTTTTTTTCTGTAAAAAAGTTGACATACTACTCACCAGACTGAATTCTGTACAATCCGATGCCCAGACACTGGCAATTAAAGAATGTCAAAGTAGATCGATGATTTTCATTGTAAGCATAGACCAGTGATTGGCAAAATTTTACTATGGTGACCCAAAAATTTTTACCACTCAAACAAAAAGGTTGCTTTGACTTGGAAAGGCTCTAACTATGACAAACATTCTCACTGGAAAGTTTGTACGATATTTTGGTGAAGGACTAACTTTGGATGCAAACTTATTGGTGCATTTATCCAGCTAACTTTCCAAATGGGTGGACATTACTGTTCACTTTGATTATTCATTACAAACTATTTCAATAACTACAATGATTAAAGTAAGATATTTTGTAATTTTTCACTTTCTAACATTCTCCAAACTGATGTTGTGCTATGTCATGATCATAACATCATCGTTGGGTGCAGCGAAGTTAGCTGTTTTGTGTTAATGTACAAAAGTATAAGAGGCTATTGAGGTTGAGACAGTTTCGTGGTCGTGCTGACGCTAAAATTGCATTCTTTTACATTATACTATTGTAATGCACGCTTTTGCCTTTGAGGCCTTGCCAGATTTGTGTGTGTTAATTGTGACTATTATCATCCTGATTGCTAATATGTTTGCGACCACCTGCGTCAGCACAAATTGTCGGCCCCATATTTAAGGCGAAAAGTATAAAATGAATGAAATGATTAAATGAGACTTGAAATATAAGTTACAACACTTCATTTTTAAATAAACTTTTATTCAAAGTATTATGTGATTGTAAGTCTCCGGCCTAGCTACTTAAAATGAGTGAAAAAGAAAGAAAACCACTGCTTTCAAAGGACAGTGAGGAAAGTCTGGTGACAGTAGAACAAAAAAGTTGTGGAATTTGTGATCCAACAAGATTTGCTCATCGCATGGTTATTCTTACTCTGATGTCTTTTTTAAGCTTTGGTAAGATTATGCTAAATCGTGAATTTGCCAGACAACCTTCAATTATTTTTAAACAATTGATTGTTTTCAGGTCAAGGTTTCTGCACTGACACACCAGCAGCATTACACGACCAAATAGTGGAAAAACTTAATATCGATGAAGCAACTTTTATGGGCCTTTATTCTTGGTACAAAAATTCAGAAATAATATAACATATTTGGTTTAACCCTTAAACACATATGTGGGTCCCCAGTAACCCGAGACTGTTTTTGTTTGCTTGTAATTTTTTGGACATTTTTTGAAAGATTTAGAAGGTTTTATTATAATTTCTACTTCATTATGAAGCTTTTACAATGTCAAACAATGGTTTCTTTTAATTTCTGTGAAATATGTAAAGGTTTACAAAAACTATGCGGTCTCCAGCAACCCAGTTAGGAATATAATAGTATCTTTCCTATATTAAATTCAGTTTTACTTCATATGGGGCGTCATAGGCTGGATAAAGAGTTCAGATATCAGAACACACTTTTAGCAGCTACCTGCTGGTATATTTTCATTAGATCAACTGTCCCAGATAGAAAGAAAAAGGAAAAAGAATATGGTGGTCTGCACTACCACTAGGTTTGACACTAGGTACCGATGACAAACACGTGACTGTACTCATACTATGCAGAGTAATTTCTGTTTATAACTGATGAAAACATTCTGTTGCATCTCATGATTGTAAACACTTCTTTGTCCGCTCTGTTTTGTAATTATCCGATTGTTATGTAGCTTTTTTGTTTTTGTAAAATGTTAATTCAGTATTTCGCTGTATTTCGAAAAAGGTTATAGTTGCCATTAAAAACTTGAAGCATAGTAATACTGATAATATTTTTGAATAAGTTGTTAAATAGTATTGCGTTAACAACCAGATGAACATTTCCAAACGTATATAAACCAATATGACCCAACAATGAAGCAAATTTATGAGCCGAGTCGCCAGTGACCCAGCTAGGTGATTATGTTTGGTAACCGTAGCGTGCTTAAGGGTTAAGAGTTGATTTTTGCTCTGTTATATTTTTAGGTATTCTTGGCCAAATGGGATCATGTGTCTGATTGGTGGATATTTGATCGATCGTTACATTGGTGTAAGATTGGGTGGTATTATTCTAGCAGGACTTGTTCTGGCTGGACATTGTATTTTTGCCTTAGGTACAAAAATCATGTTTAGACTAGTTTGATAGCTGCTTACATTTTGTAAATAGTGATTTGTGTTTCGGGAAGTTTTGTAAACATTTATCTTTAAATGTACAACAATTGACATAACTTGACTTTTGACTTTTTTGCACTTTTTTGACTAAGTAAAATTTCCACTAAACATTTAACAGGTGCAGCTGTAAGGTTGGTGTGGGTAATGGATGCAGGTCGATTTGTATTTGGAGTTGGGTGTGAGACACTTTCTATCGTACAGACCACATATTCAGTTCTGTGGTTTAAAACCAGTGACCTCAGTTTAGTTTTTGGTTTACAAATGAGTATGGGAATGATAGTGAGTTTCCACCAGATACGCAATTACACATTAATGAATATAAATGTATTAATTAGGGATGTGTTAAATTGCGAATAAAAAAATCAAAAAAATCTGTTTTTGTGCTGACACGATTTAAATAAAAATTCTGGCAAACATTTATCTGTTTTCATGGTTGATAATACAGATGAAAACTTGAACGTTTTTCTGCGTCATTCTTAGTTTTCGTGTAATAAGGAATTCAGCCCAAACTTGCTTGCCAAATTTGGATTTGTGAGAATAACAAAAATTGTCAATGTTTGTGCGGAATATTCGGATTTGTTTTGGATTTCTCACATCCCTAGCATTGATAAATGTTTCAAGTGTCATTGTTTGAGTTTTAGTGTATTATTTCTGGTTTAAGCACACCCCCTTATAGTATCTGTAATATTTTCTATATATCAACATATAGGCCTATATATATTCCTTAACTGAATTTGTTGCCATTACTTTGGACATGATTTTCATATATGATATAATGTTTTCAGGCTGAAACAATTAACTTGAATGTAATGCTTCCACTTTACAATGCAGTTGACGGAACAAATTTTCCTGGCGATACATTGGGACTTACCCTTTTCATTGGTAAGTAACTATCGTTTATCATAAGTAATAACCTTTTTGTTAAATTTCCAGTTTTAGGTTAAAAATAAATTAGGCTGAATACAGTTGATTCATGACATTACTCTGTGAAATCCAAGTGCTCAGTTATTACATTTTGAATATCATGGACTCATTGTAAGAATGCTGTAGAATTGTACACATCTGTATTAATACATTTTGTTAACGGAACTAGTTAACACTAGCTAGGTTATGCTTAGTTTTGCTGCATTTAAGACTTAAAAAAATACATTCCTGCTTATTTCAGGTGTGCAATGTGTTTGCTTTGTGCTTTGGCCTCTACGTCTTAAGGGAATGTTTTTATATTTATGTAGAAGCTATTAGTGAAATGAGTGTTAACAGAGATTTTTTGCCTTTATGGAAAGTTGAAAGTAAAATTTTTTAACAGCCTCCTTTTCTTGCATCATTTCATTTACTTGTGCTATTGTGTTGGCTTATCTTGACAAGAGAGCTGAAAAATTGACAAATCGTGAAAAGCATGATGGAGCTCAAATTCATTTGGCTGATATTAAGAAATATCCTATCCAACTTTGGATTATCTACGTCATAGGTCTTTCTGTTAATGTTTCACTTGTAACATTCACTGGTTTGGGAGTGTAAGTCATCACAATTAACGCATGTTACTGATTTGTGTTTTGGTAGATATTCTACAGAAAAGGTGTATTGTATAACTCATATACTCACAATGCATAGATGACCCACAGGATAATTGTTTAAATCCTAAGTGAATTTTTCCTTGTTTAAAGTGTCTACTTTGAACAGAAGTTTGGTGTGTCTCCTGCAACTTCCCATGCTTTAAACAGGTAAAATCATTCAGTAGGTTATGCACAATCTTGGGCCTGTAATGTTTGTCTACTATTAGTCATTTCTTGCCAACTTTTTAGAGTGTTTTTGTTTGTTTTGACACTTTTCCATCAGTATCATTATTTTTTACCAGATGTAACCAAATTATTTTTTTTTGTCTCAAGTCAAGTCGAGTCAATTTAAGCTGTGACTTGAATGAAGTCGAGTCCGTTTAAACAGGTCCTTGGTTCAAGTCAGGTCAATGCCTTTAATTTAATTTAATTTTGTAGAAAAATAAGAAGTTTTCTTCCTCAAAGCTCTTTTTTGCCGTCACAGTTTTCATCGCGTGTCTCGAATCATTTTGGGTAGACTCATTTTGGAACGATTTAAGACTTATGATTCAAGTTAAGCACAGTCATGGAAAAAAGTGACTCAGTCAACTTGAACCATTACAAATTTGATTAATGTTTATTATCACAATATTTTAGGGTTATCCAAAGAAAATCTTACACTATTTTGCTATACGCTGTGTTGCTTTACTAATATGAACAATTTTGTTTTAGTCTCATATCCTTCTTAGCAATACCAATGTCTCCCTTGCTCGGATTTATTGTGGATGTCACTGGATATCATGTGTTTTGGATTCTCTTAGCTATGGTTTCTTCTATGCTTGGCCTGTGTCTACTGACTTTCACACATCTTACACCTTGGATAGGAGTGGTGTGTTTGTTTATCTAGTTAAAATATGTGTTTGTGGTACTGTTAATTTGGGCAAGTGTTTGCAATGAAATGACTATATAAAGCACATTGGTAAAGTTTTGTAAAAAAGTTTCTTGTTATTCTGAAATTGACATTTGATGTAGTTAACAAGATATGTATACAATGGAATAAAAAGTCAAATATCAGGAGTAAAATAAATAAAAAATTAAATAAAGAGTTCTAGTTAAACGTACGTTATGCCAAATGGCATAGACTTTGTATTGTGCCAAACTGACCAGATTTTTTATGACATTTTTCTCATGCTATTTTTGAAATTTAGGTGCTTCTTTCATTTTCAATTTCTCTGTGGTCTTCTCCGTTA
The DNA here is from genome assembly GCF_947623445.1 of Clavelina lepadiformis. Classification (NCBI taxonomy): domain Eukaryota; kingdom Metazoa; phylum Chordata; class Ascidiacea; order Aplousobranchia; family Clavelinidae; genus Clavelina; species Clavelina lepadiformis. Next base: position 3,516,109 of record NC_135248.1, on the reverse strand, counting down.
TATGCACTAATCGCATTTATTGTTCCTTTGCACAAGTTGACAACAGCTTATGGCTTGTAAGTAGTGATACATGATTATATGTTTGTGTTGTTTATTGGTTGGTTACTTTTAAATTCAATATTTTCTTTTTATGACATTTAGCATGGCATCTGTTCTAAACCTGTGCGCAGCTGTCATGGCACAAATTTCTGGTTTGATTGTGGACTCTGGTGGTTATTTTATGTTTGGGATTTTTTTCTGTGCTTGGTCCAGTAGTAAGTTTTGACAAAAGAAAACACTAAATGCCATACCGTATATATACTCTTGACTATACGAAGATCCTGGATAAAACTATATAATTGTCTAAAACGTTTGTCTTTTGTGATGTGTCGAATAATGGGATTAGTATGCATTGTTAGCACAATGCGTTATTCTCTAACAGTACAATGTTGATGATAATGCTGTAACGTTTCATGTGGCATGTAAAAATGGCTGATGACAATGCCAATAGATAAATTTTGACTTATAAATTGGTATAATTTGATGTATTTTATACTGCTTAACGTCTTTTTGGTGATAAAAACTAGCATTTAAAAGTATGCAAACCATTGCTTGTATTTTCAGTTGCTGTGGTTTTCAACATCATATTATACTTTGTTGATGTAGTCAAAGACAGCCAATTAAACATTTCAACAAAAGAAAGAATTCAAAAAATGACTGGTTCAGAGTAAGTCATAGTCATCGTAATAGTTTAAAATTTGCTATCATACTTACAAAATTCATGTCAAAATTCATGCTATCATACTTACAAATATTGTTCTCATATTTATCACAATTTCATTAAAATGCTACAATTGTACTTTGACCTTATATTTTATTGCTGGTAAGCACAATTTCCCTTGATAGTATGCGGCATTGAGTTTTATTTGCTTTGCTTGCAGTAAACAAATAACAGTTGTTAACAAAAGTAACAATTCTGTTTGTTCAGTGTTTTTAATTAAGTTTGTTCAGTACCTTTTTATATTATTCAACTTCACAGGTAACTACTTTTACAAAATTGCAGGGATAATGGGTCCGTGATGTCAGATTCTGCCAATAGAAAAACTTGATCAAGACTTCATGTCAAGCATTTTGATACCTTGTACTTTGAACCTTATGATGCATATCAAAGTCTTGATTTTTTGATTAGGCCAGCAATGATAGCATTATTACTTTTTTACAAATTAGTCACAAAATATAACAGTTTGCATACACAATATCATACTTTTCTTATAAAAAACAGACATTTTTCAGCTTCACAAACTATTTGCATGGTGGCAAAGTCATATTCATCTAAGTTCTGTCCTGTTTCGGGCTACTGTATTTCAATGATCATTCTAATACAATTAATGTACGAGGTATATGCAAGTTTTTGTAATCTCAGGCAATGCAATAATGGATTTATTAGAATAGAGTATTTCATTTTATTTTTTTATCCTTTGAAAAAGTCGTGTTTTCTTTTCTCACCCTCTCAGTGTTTGGAAAAAGCACTTTTAAACATTTTACCGACCTCAGTATAGTTAGATTTGAATTTTTTGTAATAATTTTAAAACGAAACATTTTGTGTGACACGTTGAGAATTAATATCATTACAGATATGCCAATCTCTCTTACTTGCTATGTGTTTACACAGTTTACATGTTGATTTGGTCTCTAATGTACACCATCATACTTCATTCTATTGCAATGTTCATAGCTTTGTATGTAGTTTTTAACATGTGTGCTGTTTTAGATAAATCTTTTTATGAATGTATCACATCAGTTTCTGAAAAACGCTAAAATAGTGTCACATTTTTGTACCGGCTATTGTTCTATTTGCTACATTTAGGCTCAGTTAGTCTTTTTGTATGACATGTTCAGTGTCTCAGGATGAGACACAAACATTTGTGTGTTTGGTAAATTATTTGATCTTTTCTCATGTCAAGCTATAAACATTTCGTTAAATCAGTTTGTCAAGCCATTCTATGTTTGTCATTACATTAGTGAATAAAATCTAGTCAAGATAAGATTTTTTAATGAAAAATGAAACAGATTGCCAAGTAAACGATTTTCTGGAATTTATATGGTCATCGTGTCTAGTTTTGTTAATCGATTATTACCAGTTATTATTACTATTATTATTATTATACTACTATTATTATTACCAACCTTCACTTTTTTTGCCAATCAGGTTAATATTGTAAGAGAACAGGTGCTTGAAATTCAACATTTTTTATTTGGAGGTTTACATTTAGTTTGTACAATATTCTCTTTAGCAACAAACCTACTTTTTCTAACACATATGTGAATTTAGTTTGCTGTTTCGTACAAAGTCAACAATTTGCTCTGTAATGCATGATATAATTACAGTTATATGATTGCATTTTTATAAATTGATGAAATACATGCTGTTGCTAATAGTCACAGTCTTCATTGAGCTGTTTTAGTAGTTGAGATTGACCAAGTTTTATACATTACGTTGTAAATTGTCTTAAATGTTGTGACTAACGGTGAAGTTCTCGTACATAGCAATGGTACGAATCAAGTAAAATTATTTTGCAATTAAAAGTATAGCATTTATATTTTATTATATTTTAGCCCAGGGAAGTTTATTTGCTTGGTTTTGGAAAATTGATTGATAAAGCTTTTACACTGCCATGGTAAATTAACCTGATTGTATGTAAACCAAAATATAGGGTTTGTACTGCAGTGCTTTAAATGCTCTAATCGCAATCAGTGGAAACAGGAAATTGTGTCAAATTTCTCAAAAAATGATTAACGCCATGAGTCATTATTGTTGTTGACATTTTTGTTAAAAAGCGATGCTTGGCCGGCAGTTTCACATGAGGCACAGCACTGATGTTGACATTTTACCGAGATTTTTAATTGAATTGTTTATCGAAGTAGTTGGCTTAAATAGAATGTAAACCGTCTAACCAGTGAGATTTAGCAATGAACCACGGAAGACAAGGTATTTTTGCTTTTGAAATTCTTCATAATTTTCTAAAAATTCTGAAGCAGTTGATAGTTAATCTACACTTCTAGTAAAAATGTTTTGAACCAATTTCAAATAAAAATTTTATTTTGTTATATTCAGTTATTGGTTTACAGTATTTATTCAGTTATTGGTTTACAGCTCTTGTTATAGATTCATTTGTTTAGAAATTTCGTGCAATGTTAGGTTTCTTCACAAGATGCAGCATCTTTGATTGATCTGCCCTAGTCATATTTATGGCATTGTATCTAAACTGAATGTCAACTTACAACAGATATTAAACCTTTAAAACTTATTAAAGATGAGTGATGGCAGTGAAAAAGCACTTCTTTCAAATCATGTTGATGAGAATGTAATTTTAGTGTTAAATACAAAATGTGGGATTTGTGATCCAAGAAGAATTGCCCATCGCATGATCGTGCTTGTTTTGATTTGCTTTCTTGGTTTTGGTAAATTTGTTGAGAATTCACAATTTTACTTTACTTCTTGATATTTCAAAATTTGAAACAGGGTTTGGTTAATTATAGACTAAAGTTTAGTTATACCATGAGCCAGAACTAGAAAAGTGGAATGTATTTATTTTTTATTTACTTATAGGTGTTAGCTTCTGTGGGGACACACCTGCAGCATTACACGACCAAATTGTTGAAAAACTAGATATTGATGAAGAAACCTTTATGGGGCTATATTCTTGGTATAGAAAAATGTTTTATGTTCACAGTTCACAAATTTCAAGTTTTAGTATGGTCCCAAATTTGCCATATAAAATTCTCGCTTACTTACTATGACTAGTCTGTGGATACTATGACCACTTTCCCTCTTTTAGTTTTCATCTCTCCGTTTTTCGTGTCAATTTTGCAACGTGACAGTGACAGTTGTGACACGTGTATTCTCAATTCGCTACAGACGTTGACTATAATTTTACTGTTTAATGTTATTGAAATAAATGATGACTTTGATTTTTTTGGTAATTTTGTGCTTAACTGTATCGCATTTGGTGCTGTTGTACGCTACTGTAGCAGCTCCAGTTGTTGTGAACATTTGGATATTTTGAACAAAATGGTTTGATCGGAAGATGGTTGTAATAAGCAGAGTGTACTGTACTTGCTTGATATTTGTACCAAGTATACTAACTTTTGTTCAAAAAGTTGTGACTAGTAAATTATTACATTCATCGTAATGTAATATGTATAAGGTCCTATATGCTAACCTTCTTTGAATGAGTTTTTGTTATCGGTGCATTAAACTGTAGGTATGCTTGCCCAAATGTGATTCTATCTCTGCTCAGTGGATATCTGATTGATCGATACATTGGTGTGAGGTTGGGTAGCGTCACTCTGGCAGGATTTGTATTAATTGGACACTGTATATTTTCACTTGGTAAAAATATTTTTAAATCAGATGATGCAAAGTTACCTAGGTAAATTTTCTAATCACTTTGACCATACAGACATGATGTTTGTTATTTCATAGGAATTTTAAAATTGATTTTTTTTGAAATGCTTGTCTTATTCATATTATAATCATAGTCGTATTTTAAATGGATTTGAGGTGTAACAAAACATTTCCCGCATATTTTGTCTAGGTGGAAGTTTACGGTTGATGTGGCTTATGGATGTGGGTCGATTTGTGTTTGGTATAGGGGCTAAGACGCTAACCATAGTACAAGGCACATATTCTGTTTTATGGTTTAAACATAGAGACCTCAGTTTAGTGTTTGGTTTGCTAATAAGCTCCATGATGATAGTAAGTGCTAAGTTATAGCGCATGTTTAAAGTATTTATTACATTTACTTATTAATGCAGATGTACCAATAATTTCAGTATGAATATAGGCATATGTGTGGACATCTCTGTAGGCTCCTAATAACAATCTTTTTTATTTTCAAACGTTGCTATGTTTGAAGGCTGAAGCAATAAATTTTAATGTGCTCCTTCAAATATACAATGCAGTTGACAGAACAAAGTCTTCTGGCAATTCACTAGGAATTACCCTTTTTATTGGTGAGTATTCAAGGAATACTATGTGTATCTACAGATGCTTAAAACTTTCTTCCTGTCCGTTGATTAATATAGACAAGTTTTTACTACCGTATTTTTTATGTAGTTTGTTTATATGTTATTATATGTCATATGTGCTGGTGTTGAAAAATGCTAAGAATTTCTATACCTCATTTGTTTCCTCAACCAAACAAAAAAATTGTCGTTTCTACCAGCGTCCATTCCCTGTGTTATTTCATTTGCCTGTGCAGTAATGTTGGCTTATCTTGACAAGAGAGCAGAAAAATTGATAAATCGTGAAAGAAATGATGGATCTCCTATTCATTTGGCTGATATCAAAAATTATCCTCTCCCATTTTGGATTCTCACTATTATTTCTCTTTCAGTTATTGTGTCTGTTGTTACATTTGCTGGATTAGGAGTGTAAGTTGGTATAATGTTGTTATTTTAGACATTCTGGTGGAAGTCTTATGATTATGGGAACTACTGTGATCAGTACATTATTAAATGTATATTTTTTCTTTTTTAAAGGTCATATTTTGAAAATAAGCTTGGTGTATCTCCTAGTACCTCACATGAATTAAACAGGTAAAAACCAAAACCTTTAAGTTTTCACACCTTGTTTGATTTGGGACACTTCACTGTTTATCAGATTACAGCATTTACATATTTTGCTAATATTGTTGAATAAAACCCAGACAAAATACAGACAAATTTTGAGATAGATATTTGTGAGAGAGATCTTGTTAATTTAAACGTGGATGTCATTTATTCACAATTATAAAAATGTAAAATTGCTGACAAAATGGAATTTGCTGGCTGTTCACCTAATGCAATTGTTTTGTAGGAGTAGAATTGTAAGTAATATGAGTGCAAATGGATTTGTAATGCAAAATCTGGTTTATTGACTGACATATTTTTTATGTAAAAGCTTATCCTATGCTAAATTAGATGTATTAGCTGGCTTGATTTATTGACCACAGTTTAAAAAAGCAGATTTTTCTGTACAATCGGTGCTTGTTACCTTAAACTTTAATGGACCTATAAATTACTGTGAGTTATTCAAAGATTGGGTTGTCTAAATTTGGTAATGCGTCTATAGGGAAGTAAAAGCAGTCAAGTTAACTGAAAATTTGAGTCATGGAGATTTGTGAAATGTTTAAAATTTAGATGCTGTGTTCTTTGCTTCTTGCTGTGCTTATAAACATAAACTTCTCTTTTTAGTTTTCTCTACTGTTTGGTTGTACCACTGGCTCCTTTGCTTGGGTTTCTTGTGGATGTCACCGGGTATCATGTGTATTGGATCCTTCTGGCCATGGTTTCCTCACTGCTTGGTTTGTGCCTACTAACTTTCACGCTGCTTACTCCTTGGATAGGAACGGTATGTTTAGGATTTTTACATTCCTATAATAATTAATCATTGGCATTGAAGGGAGTCAATATTGTTTGGTTTTGTATGGTTACACATTATGTAATGAGTTGGCCAAACTTTGCTTTGAGTTAACACTAATTATTATTGGTCTGTTTAACATTTTCGAATGATTTTAAGTGGAATATGGATTTTAGGCCCTTGTTTCATTCTCGATTGCATTGTGGACATGCCCTTTGTTTGCAATTGTAGCATTCATTGTTCCATTGCACAAGCTGTCTACAGCATATGGCTTGTAAGTACTACGTATTTCTGAGTAATTTACTTTCACCTTGTTTGTGATTAATGATCATGTTGGCTAATCAAATTCATTTCTTTATGATTCAGCATGGCATCATTTCAAAGCCTGGGCAGTGCTTTTATGACTAAAGTGTCTGGTATTGTTGTGGATTCTAGTGGGTATTTTATGCTCGGAATATTTTTTTGTATTTGGTCAAGTGGTAAATATTATTACCTGTTACTTACATTACAATCAGGAAGCTTTGGTATTATTGGTTTATTTAAATTTTTCAATAAATTGTAACGGTGTCATGTACTTGCATTTTTAACTTGTAGTCATGTAATGGTAAATAAAGTTTGTGTTTGAAAAACACTGGTTAAAACAGTAGGACACTTTTAAAGCCGTTCTTATACTTGCAATTGCTGTGATTTTTGCCATCATATTATACTTTGTGGACATAGCAAAAGTGAGCAAGTTGAACATTTCCACTAAAGAAAGATTTTCCCAAGAAACGTCTCCTACTGAGTAAGTTTCATTTGTCATTTGTGACATGTCTTTCCACAGATAGCATCATTTGCTGCACTTCTTTGCTTAAATTATGATTTCTAACTGCTGTGTCATCATTAACATTAATTTAAAGTTTCTAAAAATATTCATAAATGTTGTCATCATAATTTTAAAATTTTAGTTTCTTTAAATTGTGTAATTTGGACGTGAAAGTAAATATGAGTAACACACGCAGCACTGAGTGTTTGTGGATACATTTTCCTGTACTACCCTGTTTATTTTTAAAAGCATTGTTTGCAATCCGTTTATAGGCTTAGCTTACTTTGGAATGTGGTCTCTATTCAGTGACATAAAGCCATAAAGTATTTGTGTTTGTTTTAGTTTCTCACCTTTTTACTTAACTTTTCCAAACATTTATTTCGGCAAAGTTGCATGTCAGTATTTTGCACAAAGTGCTGTTCGTACTGTTGTGTTTTGCAATGACAGACACAACCGATTCCAAAACACAGAGATTCATTGACAAGGTCAATGAGCATTTAATGTCATTATTCTTGTGGCAAACTATTTGCTTTGCAAAGCTTTTGTCTTACCTATTTACAAATGGTGTGTCTTTAGTTTGCTTTTGCCTATAGCAATTTTGTGAATTATTCTACACGTGTTTTGCTCTGCCATAGTATATGCAGCTGTTGATATTTAGGCTAATTGTAAGTTTGGTTGGTGTCCTTGATATTTGCTGCCAATCTACAGTTTCTTTTTTATTTCACCTATTTCAACATGATCATTTATCGCTTCATTGTACGATTGATGTATTAAATAAGTTCAGTTAAATTCCGTCTTGCGCTGCGTTGGTACGTTATTTCACATAGTTTTGCTAAAAGTTATACCTGCGTTGTTAAGCAATTGCAAAGATTTCCCGGATAGGTTGAAAGTGTTTACGCACTGCACAATCTCTCTTGGGTTGGTCGTCGAGGACAAACGGGTTCGTTTAGTCTCATTGTTTGTATTTTTCTTGTCCTCTGTTGACCCTTATTTTCATTTCATTACGTGCATTCGCCCCAAAATTGTTTACGTAGCTGGACACGTAAGTGCAGGAGATAACTGAGCTGTAGGCAGTTACAGCGTCCACTAAAAAACGCGCGTAGCATTGATAAACAATACGTTGTATCATCATGCTTCAGAAGACGACCTAAAATTCGTCGGCTAGATGGCAGATTGAGGCCGTATTGAGATAGCATAAACAAAGAAAGCTAAATTACAAGCCAGCGACCTACTTAACCTCTTTCGTGTATCCTGTATCGCAATTCTCGTGCCATACGTGTACTATAATACCCTACAAAACCGGGACAACGTCTTTGCCGCTTTGGCCCGCTGTAGTTCTGTATAGGACAGTGTGAATAACTGTATTTTTATTACTTATAGTCTCCACACTGGCCATATTGTTTCAATATTGCATGTTCATTAGGCAATTGACACAGTAAATTTATGCCCCGAAAGTGAAAGTATTAGGAATTGTAATACCGATCATGGTTGATATCTTGAAAGCTTAAACACATTTGCTGCTGCCTCTTGCCAACACACTTTTTAATTCATCGGCAAAGTGCATTACAATATCGCAACATATCAAAATTTGCGCGTATGTTATTCGAATTTGCGCTATTATGTTACAAATTCATATATTTGCTGTCAAGCAATACGTCGCACCCATAAAGTTAATGACATCACACGCAATACCAAATATCCATGACAACTATTTCATAGAACAAGTGCTTGCGAGGTCAAACAACTAGTTAATATTGGCTGAAATTGATAAGATAAGTCAAGTCCCTTTTAATTCGAAAAGATTTTTAATCAGCTGAATCATCGAGCCTTTGCCAAGGTATAGTCAGCAATAACAACGCTTTATTGCCCAACAGCAAAGCAGTTTAACAGCTGCCGCGAAGTAACCTAATTTATATTTTGTGAGAAACAGATTTCTAAATTGTCTACAAGCAATCGGCGAAAATATGTTTATAACTATGAACAAATTCAATTAAATATATATCTGAATTAAAGTATTTATATCTAAATAATATTAATTTTTATGCTATAGCTATAGCGCCACCGAATAAACGCTTAACTGAAATTTGGCGATGCATTTGAATCTGAACTATTAGAAGCTTCAACTGAACGAGTTCAACCAAGTTTACTAACCGTTTTCGAAAACATTTGCAGGTGTTTTCGACAAGTTTGGTCGGTGGTATAGTTTTTATGCGGCAATATTTTCACTTGACGAAATATTTTACTGTTTATACTAAATAACCTGTTTCGCTCTCTCAAAATATATTTGCGAGCAGCGTGGGTCATGTTTCCTTGTCATTATGGTGAGGTTTGAGTTGTTGAAGTGCACGTTGTGATAGGATATTGGAAAATGAAAAAGGTAATATAGTATAGCCTAGGCCCTAGGCCTCCCGATATGAACAAGCATAACCCGCGCTTTTTGATGATAATAATTTTTGGAATCTAGTAAACAAGTGCGCAACCAGATGACGTCACAATTTGAGTAGCTGGGATCTAGCTTACAAAGGTGTCCTGTAGTTGTGCATTGCATTCTTGCATGCGTTGCACCCAGACTGCATTAGTTTATGATTCTGTAATTGAGTGCACAGAAGCTTTTTCCAAGTCATTAAGTGCAAAATAGTGCACCTAAAGTGCAGCACTGAAGCTCATAAAAAACAGTATTGAGTGCACCTATGCCAAACTCTGCAGTCTGGTCAGACTGCATTCTTTGCATACTGTGCGGCAGATATAAATTTCGTACTTTTGTAATTTCCAGTTGCCCAATTTCAGTTTCGGAACAAAATTGCGCAGATACGACTTAGTACACATCCGATACATTTTTTTAGGCTACTCTTTAACTGTATTTCCTGAAGTTCCAGTTGAGTAGCATCAGAAACGGAATTAAAAAACCAAAGCGGCACATTTGGTACCGGTAAATGCGGGCAAGATGCACAGTAGTCTGCACTAGTGCGGCTGGAATCCAATCGCTTTGCGCGGGGAATTTATTCCCCAATATCAACAAAAATGCAGTTTGGGAACTCAGCTACTCGAATTGTGATGTCACCTGATGGTCGTGCACTTCTGTAATAGATCCGAAAACCAGACTGCAGAGTATGGCAAGAACCAACCTGAGAATTTTTACGAAACGGCATTGCATACCAGGACAAAATAGTGTTTCCAAAAAAGGAGACACTAAGTTTTGCTTTGATTTGTACTGAAAAATTGGTGTTTAAAAAACGGGAAACACTGATTATTCTCCCCAATTTTTAATGTAAAGGGCCACATCTTTGCCTGCACAAACACCGGGCAGCCTTCGGTGACGGGTCGCCGTGCACACCAGCTACTTCTTTGCAAAATATCGGTGTGCAAGGAAGTAGCTGGTGTACACTACGACCCATTGCTGAAGGCTGCCCGGTGTTTGTGCGGTCCTATTCGATAGAAATCGGGGAAAAATCAATGTTTCCCATATTTTTGGAGACACCAGTTTGCCCTGGTGTGCTATTCCTTTTAAAAAAATTCTCGGGTGTGCTCTTGCCATACTCTGCAGTCCGGTCTTAAAAGGTAGCCACACAAATCGATGAGCAGCATAGTGAACATTAACCTAATTTCGAAATGACTATTTCACCGTATGTAGTAGGGCTGCTAAATAATTGGAATTTTGAAAACCGGTTTTCACTGAACTTTATTTATAAAAAACAGTTTTTTAAAACTGTTTTTCCCCAATGTTATAAAAACATGTTGAGGTAAATGATACATGATATTAATGAAGCAAGTCTTAAATGATCAATAGATACGATGGTGTAGACACTATTAAAAACGACACATATTCTTTTAAAAACAACAAAAAATTGAAACCATTGTTTTATTGAAATTGGGATTATCTTCAAACTTTAAACTTTTTTTTGTGTAATCTGCTTTACCTTTTCGCCATATCGACAAACACTACACTGCAATGGACAATATAACAGAAGTGAAAAAATGCAAGCTTTGATTTTATCGGCATCACATAGGTACTGCGTATGAATTCACGCTGTTGAATAGGTATCACAACAACTGCAGGCTCTGTGCCAGGATACCATCACTTGCTTTTAGAAACACCATCTTATATTTAGCAGTAAGTTAGCAATCATACTGTCAAGTGTCAACAATCAATTTCTCTGCAAAGTTAATGGATCTATTATATCAAAGGTATTTTATATTATGTCTCAAAGGGACTGTAGAATGTACTGTAGGAGTTATGCGTTATATACAATAACGGATCTGTTAGCAGCAAAGTTGAATGCATTAAAAAAAATAGAAAACCATCTGAATCAGATTTTTTATCTGATATAAGCTGTTATATGTCATATGCGAGGCCTACTGTATACTGTACTGAGATTGAAAACACACCATACTTCTAAGCATACCAAATCACAAATAAACAACAAATGTGACTTATAGTGATGTTTGAAAGATGTTTGTAGACTTGAAACATGAAAGTTTAGTTTTTATTTAAGCAAGCATTTGTTGGTGTCGTACATGATGTAAATGTTCTATGGTCTGGTATTTATACATGTGCCATGTTTTTTTAGGAGTGGATATGAAGAAAAAGCATTGGTCACAGATAAGCAGCGAAAAAATTCCAAAATTTTAATTAATTTCTCGATATGAAGAAATTATTGTCAGAGTCTTGTTTCCGAACAGAGTTATCCTACAAGTAAAACAGATGTGCTTCCCCAACTCTATCGTTTTTTTAATGTAAAACTGTCAATAGGTTGAGTGCTGTATAAAACTAAGCCAGCGAAATATTCAGTAAAAGACTTTCTTCACGCAGCTTTCAATTATATAGCTTAATTTCACTTTGAACTGTTTTTAAAATGTGCATACTTTGGGAAGTATTATTTCGTCCATTGGAGAGACTGGAAGATTTATGCAATTTTATAAAGAGTGAACTTTCTATGTCGTTGTTTTGTTCATAATAATTGATAAATTTGTAGTTTTAGTTGGCTGGAATTCTTTTCAATTAAACCTACATTTCTTTACATCTCAACACTTTCAGTCACGTCACCCCAAAACGTTTGTTGAAGAATGACACAGTGTCCTTTTTTCGATGTAAGAACATGTACTTTTCTGTTGTGAGCCAACAACTTCTAAAGTTCTAATGACTTTCATTTTATTGTTTGCAGATTAATCTTACAACCGCCGCAAGATTTCACTTTGTTTCCAGTTTAAGTTCATCAGTGAATGGGGAAGATATTCTCAAAAAGACAGCATTCGATAATCTCTGCCCTCTTGTGGAGGCCAACAGAGCATTAAAAAGGTACACGCCTTCAAAGCACACTTGTTTGCTCTTCCAAATTTTTTGCATATCTTGTACTGTTTAGTATGCAGCATTTAAAATGTCCATTTTGTTGAGTCCTGGGCTGACGATGATGCAACTCGTGTTTGATACCCAGCTGTTCCACCGTAGTATTGCACTAAAGCAAGGTGTGAATAAAGCTTTAATCATGATGAACAGACTCAGATTCAGGGAAAACCACAATTAAAAAAATGAAAATAAAGAAAATAACAGAAAAATCTGATAACGCTCAAACACAACATTAATAATTGGGCTCGTGTGGCGGGATGATAGTCTTTGAGTTAACTCTTGCAAAAAGTTTCCCCACTAGAAAGATAAATTTTCTGAAAAGACGTTATATGCTGAATCAGTAGATTTTTTTTGTTGATAGGTGCTTCAAGATGTCATGAAGAAAGAATCTTAAAGCTGAAGACATGTCTAGTTTGTAAAATCAGTAAAACATTTACACCCACTTTCTATACTGCTGCTCACAATTAATTTTTTTCTTGTGCTTGTTGCTCGAAATATATTATGTAATAAATAAAACACAGATCACCATAGCCCGGAATGTTCTTAGACTAGTGGAACCAGACGAATACGCTTAAGCCTGTATTTGTCATTCATGCTTTCACCAAAAGGTATTAAAATACATGGCCTGGTACAAATTTAATTTGATAAAACATGGTAAATCATCAATTTTAATTGTTGCTGACACATTGCAGCGTGTGACAAAATTAGACACATTTGAATTATGTTTTATGAAGAATAATTATGTACTTCGTTCGTGAGAGACGTCTTTTCAATATACCATCACTTATATTGGTATTTCAATTTTTTTTTTCTGCAACTAGTTATTTTGTTGCGGCCTAAGTTTTTGGAAAAACTGCCTCCAACGGACGTAACTTGGCCGATATCGGCCAATATCTGTTCAGTGGACAGCTCTAATTTTCGAGCAATTTGATATAAAAAAAAACAAAATAGATATTGTCTGACAATTGAACACCACACAAAGGCTAGCTTACACAGTATACCACTGCACCTGAACATGACCTAAATACCTCAACACTTGAAGAAACATCATGGTAGGTAATTTGCCAAGGATATTTCTTACTTCTGTCACGTGATCGACTGGGGTTCCCCATGGGAGTTTCTCTATTAATAGGACTTGTGTTGAAATTAGGTGCTTTCCCTATTCTTAATACTTGTCTAGAAATTAGGTGTATTCCCTACTTTTAGGATGTTCCTTGCAATTAGGTGCATTTCCTATCCTTAGGTCATGACTTGAAATTAGGTGCTTTCCCTACGTTTAGGACTTGTCTAGAAATTAGGTGCTTTCCCTACGTTTAGGACTTGTCTTGAATTTAGGAGAATTCCCTACTTTCAGCAGTTGCCTTGCAATTAGGTGCATTCCCTATCCTTCGGATTTGTCTAGAAATTAGGTGCTTTCCCTACGTTTCGGACTTGTCGTAAAATTAGGGGAATTCCCTGTTTTTAGGACTTGTCTAGAAATTAGGGGCTTTCCCTATCTTTAAGACTTGTCTAGAAAGTAGGTGCTTTCCCTGTTTTTAGGACTTGCCTAGCAATTAGGTGCATTCCCTATCCTTAGGACTTGTCCAGAAATTAGGTGCATTCCCTACTTGCCTTGCAATTACTTGCTTCCTCTATTCTTATTAGTTGCCTAGAAGTTAGGTGCTTTCTCAATTTTTTGGACTGAGTAGATATTAGTTTCTTTTCCTTCATCACGTGATCAATGCACAAAACAATGCAGTTGATATAATTCGTTTCAATCAACAACTTGACAGACCCACAAGCAACACGCATCTTGTAACACGCCTGGCATGTCAGCTGCTCTTGACTTTTGAAATTAGCGATGTTACATCGCATTGCAGTTAAGACACGCACACCCACCCTACAATCAACTGTACAATCACGTCGGGGTCACCAAAATGCAGAGGTCACTGCTTGTCTTAACTTATGTTATTCGGACTTAATTTACCTGCCGAATTAATGATCTGACTCCGTGGTTGCGTGCGGTTAGAATGCTCTAACCTTACGTCTACTAACCGCAAGTTCTTACGATTAACAGATACCGTTTATCAGAAGCAATCCTTTATTGTAGGAACTGTACAGATTCCGAGTATAATACAAACACAAACTTAACATTCACCATTTTAAACAAGTCTAACGAATTACAATTTACGCGAATAACGTAGTACGTTTGTACGATTCTGTTTCTCTCTGTCTGAGCTCACTCGCACAGAAGTTTGAGCTTATAACAGCGTAGAGCGGTGTGAACGGAAATACTCGACACAAAATACACGAACATTTCAAAACGTGCGAACGAAGAACACAAAACGTTGGCAATGGGAATTACATTCAGTTACAACTAGGGTTGTTATGAAATCGCTTGGTAACGTACTAAACGGCGTTTCCCCATAATTATTTAGAGCAAGTTTCCAAATTTTACATCACAGTTGCGTTCCCACAATTGATATAATGGTATTGGATGTGGCTCCCAGGCCACTACAGCATCATGATTTGGCTTGGTCAAAAAAGGAGTCGCCACTTCTACCAGCAAGTTTTACTATGAGGGCTTTCAATATTGGCTAAGCGATATATTAATTAGATTTGTATTGACTAGTACTCACTCTTGCGTTTGCTGTTTATCGGTAATCAATAAAATCATTTTGGTAAGAAAGTTCGCAATTCATTCCCAACACCAAACACGCAATGATATTACAATAAAACGAAAAAACACATTAAAGAAGAATATGTGGAGTAAGCTTTAAAATCAATGAAAATAAAAGACACTTGCCCACAGCCAGGCCATAGTGTAGCGAAAGCAAAAGAGTTAAGAAAACAAGGCAGGTTAAGTATCAACACCAGCTCATTTGCAAAAGTCTGATAAAGTTGGAGTTTTCTTCGCAAGTAACTTCACTCTCAAGTTTCCATGGTCAGTTAAAAGACCAATAAAATGAGTCTGTAGCGGAGGTACTTGACTGCCACTGGCTAGTTACAACCAAAGTGATGTAGCCAGGTCACACATCAAAGATGGTATGCAGTTGTGTGTATATAACGTAATCTGTAGAAGTAACTTCTCATTTAAGGTATCATTCCAATTATAGCTGTAGTCACAAGTGGGGTGCTACAAGTCTGGATTCTTGCTGTTAGTTGCTCATTGTACTTTTCTCAACACTGTATCATCAAATCGTTGTTTGGCCCCTTAATATGCAAACCAACGTTTTCGTGTAAATCCCTTATCCAAATTGGGGTTGAGAAATCACGAAACTTGTCACCCATATTGAACTGGGTCTGGTACAGAAGCATGTTCAGCACTGATCCTTGATTGGTGAAGGTTTTTGTTGAAAATTTCTGCTGTAGTAAGTCCATCGCCATTGCGGCATTTTCTTTCGCCTTTATTACGTGTTCTGTGTTTCTCCAGGCTGTCGTGGGCCGATGTAACTCGGCCAACACTAAACAATAAGCAGCTGGTGTTAAAGATTCAAGCTAAGATAGAACGGGCAAATGTCGCTACAACTTACCAACAAACGATCTGAAGCAGGGCTTTAATTGAAGCGAAATGGTCGATAAAATAGTTGGTATCAGGAATTAGGTTTTGTGGGTTAACAGTAGCCAGTATGTTCAATCTGTATTTTGGTATCTTCTTTTTTCATTATTAAGTTTTATCTTTCACAATTAATCGCACAAGGTTCTCAACTTGAATAAATCACCATCCTGCCTGGTTTTCTCTTCTGAATCAATCTCTCAGAGCTCCGCATCATCTTTGAGGATCAGGTCAAAATAAAATCCAAGCTAATTAAATACTGAAGAAAAAACTTCCCCAAGGTAACCATAAAAGTATTTACTGTTTCAGGTTGATCACAGGAAAGTGCATTCTGTGATGAGAATAAATCATGGTTCACGATCAGTTTGTGACAACTGTGCAAATCCAAAGTCCTCTGGTAAACTGACCTACAGGAAAATTTTTAGTATATAACAGCTAATATGCTATTGGTAGTGTTATAGTAATAGTTTAGTAAAGGTATATTTGTGTTTGGCTACTACTTGATTGCTAGTAAGAAACAATAAAATTAAAATCTGTGAAATGAATTTATTTTGACAGACTTCGACGCCCAACTGTGTACGAACGATATTTTTGTTTTAGTACATGCCAACATGTAAGCTAATTCTGGTCTTACTCTATGTCAGGGGTGGCCAAACTGCGGCTCTCGAACCGCATGCGGCTCTTTGAGCCTTTGATTGCGGCTCTTTAATGAATTTGCATTGTTGAATTAGATATGCATTTTCCCGGTCTAGACGAGTTGTTTGATCAGATTATGAAACAATGCGTTCTATCACACGTAGTAACAATGGACTCATTGTTAGTAATAATCAAATTACACTCCAAAAAGTACATTATTGTACAGAAGTATGCTAACTTGTACACTGTAGTTAAGTAAACTGTCAGATTGAAGCTGTACGTCAGGGCTGACCTAGTTTTAAGTCTTGGTTATGGTAATACTAATACTGTAATTGCAAAAAGAGTTGGTGAAGCCCAGGTGGAGACTCATAGTATCACCACGCAGCACTAATGTTTATCAATAGCTACACTTCGTTGTGAGTGAATAAATTCGTGTTTTTTATTGTGTTTGTGTTGTGGCTCTTTTAAAACTGGAATTTGTTATATGCGGCTCGAGCATGAAGCAGGTCTGGCCACCCCTGCTCTATGTTCTAGTTTAGCAAGTGCCAGTTGAGTGAGTGATCACATGTTTTTTACCGGCCACTGTTCAGCTGATTCAATGTTCGTTTAAGAGTTCAATCTAATCAAAGTTGAAATTATATTTGCATTAAAATTACCTCTTCTATATCCTGATAACTTTTTGTGAAAACTTGAATTGGAAAATAGCGATTATAGCTGCACAACCAGTTATGTAACTCAGTAAAACATCACATGATCTGCAAAACAGAAATATATTGGTTTGAGTAAATCTTGCTACTGTCCATTACAAAATTAAGATAAACACTGGCACTAAATACCTGTGTTTAATGGCATTTCAGACGCTCTAGAATATATTGCACACAACCATTTACACAAATTTATCATTGTAAAAACCAATACATCTGAAGCTCAGCAGAAAACATAATTAAATTATTTTTTTGGGGGGACCTAATGCAGGTTGTGTTGATGGGCATTGGTGATAACAACAGCTCGCACAAAACCTCCAAATGTTATAGTTAAATTTACTATAAATTATTTTGAACATCTTTCTGGGATGTGAAAATGTGCAGGTAACTTGCCGTAAATTTAGCACTGAAGATGACTAGGAATCTATTGATACAACAGCTGACAACACTACTCATAGCACATTCAAAAACACCTATAATGTCATGTACAGTAATAGCTGTATATACACCTCCAGTATAGCTGAAGGTGTATGGTACCACAAGTCTTTGTTGCAATTAGCAATACATCCAATCATAAGCTACCTTCAGTGCAGACAGAATAGAAGCAAGTTGGCTGTTATATGAGGGGTCATATACCAGACCTGAGTGGAACGGAAGATCTTGCAATAACGAGGAGGCATGATGAGTGGGTATTGCTATCATTGAAAGTGTAAGCTGAACTACTTGTGTAGGCACAACACTATGAGAGTTTTCTGAAATTGAAAAAATGGGATGCTAAATACCAATTTCAATTAATAACTGTAAAATGTACAGAAAGCCAAGCCCAGACAGGTTTTATTTTTTTACATGTCATGTTAAAAAATCTTTACTAATCTACACCATTACCAAGAAAAAAATAAATGCCAAATCAAAAAATTAATATATAAACAGATAGTCACAACATATTACCTGGCTTATTCTTTTGTTGTTGGTTAAGAACACTAGAAAAGCTTATGGTAAAACGATGAAAAATTGTTTGTTTGATGACGAGTGTTGGCTCCAATTCCAGAGTCTGGAAAGAGTTCACCTGTGAAAGTAATTTATCCAAAGTAACGTACAAAGACGAAATCTTATATAAGCATACAGTGGAAGCTTGTTAACTCAATTTCACTTATCACGAAAATTTGAATAACACGAAGCAACTTCACCAACCTCTGCAACCATTAAACTAATTTAACCAACTTTGGTAAAGTTTAAGTAATCTAATCAGCCTTCATATTCAAGTTAACAACAAGCTTCCGCTATATTTTGTTATAATTCAGTATGACAAACTTTCTGCAAAAAACTCATTTTTCAGGTTCTCAAAACTATTAAGACCAACTTTTGTGTAGTCTGAAATGAAGGCGAATGAAGAAATTGTAAAGTGTTTCGTCATATGTGGAAAAAACTTCAACTTCATTTCTTTATTAATTTAAAATTTTTGTCATTATATCTATAAATCACTTTCTAATGCAAGCATGTGACAAAACAACCAGTTAACCTCTGAATTCTACCTTTAAGATCTGTATTGGTGTAGGCGATGTGGACTTTTAATTTTTGTGGGTCTCACGGTCTCTTGTTGTTGCTGATAATTTTTCACTGTAAGCTAATCTGGGATCTTTATTGTTGACGAAGCCAGGAAGAACTCAGATAATCTTCGGCAGATTTCAGATGTTTTATCAAGTAAATTCAGACAAACAGTGTAAGAATTATGATAAAGATTTTAAATTACTTGCATTGAAATGGTTACTACAAGCAACTGTTAAATGGCGCAGAAATACTTCATACTTTTTTAAAACTGTCGTTGTCGGTGGTTTCAGTATGTTTGTTTCTTCGCATCATTTTATATGTTCAAGTTAATAAAGTGCGCACAAGTCAGCATAGCCAAAGTCAGTACAGGAAGATATTACGCTTGTAGAAACAAACAATATCTTACAAAAGTAACCGAGAAAACTACATCAACTACTAAACTACTGTATTGACTATAGTAGACCGAATGTTATTTTTGGAACCTTTCTGCGTGCATCATGAAACACAGCACTGAAGCTTTCCTGGGTTGTTAATATTGTATTATCAGTAGTAGTGAGACTTGGAGCATAGTAATACAGTACACGATTTTGAGCTTTTGTCTAATTTGAACTGCAAGCAAGGCAAGTTATGGCCAACGCAAGGCCATGTATTATGTCTGTATGATGAGACAATAACATTTTTTTCCTTTTTCACTGAAATTATGGAAGCTCGTGAGCGTTACCTTGCGACAAACATAACTTCTTCCAAGGGCCGCTACTGGAAGCTGAAGGCTTTCTTGTTTGTAACGTCGTTTTTGAGATACAATCGAAACCTTTGTCCAAACGTTACAGTTAATCATCCATAGTTCCAGGTAGAAATTGAAAACTCACCATTTAAAGCAACTCATCCAAAAATAGCAAAATCATGACGCACATGCTTACAGTCCTGGAGCTTGATAGTAAATTGCGTAACTTTGGTCATGAGCGCTAATTCGGCTTGTAATCACATGGTAATAATTCTTCCAAGCCCAGCAAATTTCGGTCAATGAATCAATGGGCAAACGGGAACAGGCATAATACCAGACGTTGTGGATTCAATTCCCGGCTGGTCTCCTTCAGATGTCGCAGAATTCTCGACTTAAAAGTTTGCAGAACATGACAGGTGAGAAATCATTTAGCTAGGTTTCGCACTTCTACGCCCACCGCGGGTACCAGTAAAACATTACATACATATAACCTTTATAACCGTCGACACGTCCATTGTAGAGCTTTTGTTACGGGTAAGTTGAGCGCCTTACTGGCTTTCAGCTTCACCATTTGTCTAATAAGATCGTCCCATGAAATAAAGCTTCAGAAGAAGGACAGAAAGGGCTTATATATACACGACAACCAAAAAAAGAATTGGTGAGATAAATTGTTCAAGAAGTTTGCTTTTAAACCAAAGTATTCTATAGCTGACTCGGTGCGGTCACCTCACAACACTATCTTCTTCGACCCTCACAACGTTTCGTTGTTTACCTCTGCTGTTATCGTTCCTTGCAGAATTGTCTTTGTGAGCCCAAGTGTTAGTTTTGCTTCATGCCCTTACCATTGTAGTTTCCATCTTCTTTCGTAGCTATTGAAGTTTTTCAAAACATCCTCACATTTTCGGGTGATTCGTCTTTCAACTAATGTATTCTTTGCATGAGATGCCCAGCAGTCTTCGAAAACATCTTATGTTCATAGCCTGTATTCTTTTGTGAATGTAAGTTACAACTGCTCTTAAATATAATATTAATACCTATATGAAATTGTAATCTATAGAAATTAGAGGATATACAAATTGTCGTTACACAAAGTGGTGAAATATATTGCAGTCATATTCTATGAGCCGTTGTTAACACCAGAAGATGGAACAGAAAACTTTCTGCAAAAATGTCGGTGCTGCATTTTACAAAGTGGGTAATTTCTTTATCGTAAAAGCTACAACCTTGTAAAAATTTAATGGCCAGTTTTATAACTGCTGTAGCTTGGATCGGATGAGGCTGAACGAACAGTGAACGACGAAAACACCTTGGGCGTTTCTAGCTTACAATGTGCTATTTTATTAAGCTACAAGACGCGATTAAAATGAAAAAAGTACAATGACACAGCGAAAAAAGACCACAATCTGTAATGATCCACAAGAAAAAACAGTTTATTATACTGGTGTGCGACATGCTTCAGCAAAATTTAGCGGCTCCACAGACAAGGCTTACAACTGGTCACAGTGATAGTGATCACTGTGACATTTAAATGTACAAAGGGCCAAATGTAGATTCTTTTGAAATAAAGTCTTAACAGTAATGCTACTGGCCTTGGATAGCACAGTGGCCAACACAATGTGACGAGTGGATTGTATGATAGATGACTGCGTCAATACTGGCAGTAACGGGGGATAAAAGAACACTTTTAAGACTGAAGAAATACGGCAGTGTTTTTCCTATAAAAATATAAAAGCGTTAAAAATGGCAGATTAACAGAATCAATCGATGCGTTATAAAGTGCGCCATTTCATTGTAAAGACACTTTGCAAAACACCAACGTGACAGAGTTACAGCTGTTTTACTAGAAAGCCACGCCACTTAACCAAACAATATATAAAAGTATTGTCGAACACATACAACGGGCATTAAATTTTCTGTTCAAGTTATGAATCAAAACGTTCACAGTGGGCATATATGGAACAAATAACTGCACTGGTAACGTGGCAACACACTAGGTGATTAGTACGTTATGTTTTTAAATTGTTTACTAAACTGCTTATTGCTATCGCCAGGCCGTAATATAAAACACTCTGTCGAATTATCTAACAATCTATTTCGTAATAAAACAATGAAATCCAGTCTCAGTTACATATACTGCATGCAGTTCTTTCTATAACCTTACTGTTTCTACTACAGTTCAATGAAATTTCAAAAGAACACCTTCGGAGCAAGACAAAAGTCAATGTAAATACAACAAAACATCATAGAACTTTTAGGAAACATTTCGGTGGTGCTGAGACAAAACAAAAGGTATGATTTATCAACTAGCAACAAAGTTGGCAGTGCAGTTGAATTGCATTCAAGTTTAAGGCAAAAGTGTAGTCGACAGTTAAGTTTTGGCAGTTCAGTTATATATGATTTATATACGGTATGTGACGTAAGACACGATTTATGATTGAAAAGGTCACGCAAATTTCAGCACCAACGTTTTGTAGGAAGCGACTTGAAAATAAAATGAGATATACAAGCAAGGCCTGGAAAAAGAAGGCACAACGTTTATTAAACAAACTATAATTCATCTCTTGACCGACCAGGAGCCCACAGAACCAAACCGAAAAATGAAACGTCTCGAAACATATCAACTCGTGTAGATGGGTACGTAGTGGATATGTATACGTTGTCGTATGCATTTAGCTTGCGAACGCCTGCAATGAAATGTAGGTTACTGTTAAACAAGTAAAACTACTCGTAAATTTTCCTTGAAATAGTCAAACAAATATTTCATCGCGTGTCTTAAGACACGTCAAGGGGCGGAAATGGTGATAAATCGAAGACCAGGCCAGGTATAGTACAATAAACCCCTCGTGACAAGACGCTTTCATATTCATAAATGATATTTGACATTTAGGAGATCCCAATAAAACCTGATGCGTAAGCTTTAACCTCAACCGTAAAGTTTCGAGAAAGATTTATTTGCTTTGACAAAGCTAAAAACTAAAAAACAGAAAATTTCCAGTTTTCTCGGCTAATAATTCATAAAGCTGAAGTCGTAAAGTGCTGATTTGCAAACAACACTTAGGTGCAAACCGCGAACGTCTTAAGGAATTTCTGTAGTTCAGCACATTTTTTTGTTTGTTCTTTTCAGTTAATTAAAATCTCTTTCATAAATAATCGCCATCGATTTTATAGGTGCGCACACAACCGCCAGTTAACGCACGTAACTGTTTAAACAAGTTTTCCGAAAGAACGTCTTTTTGAATTTTGCAATGCTCGAACTACGTCTTACCAATGACTTAACAGTTACTTGGAAAAAGAAATTGACTTTACACACGTAATACAACAGCGTGCCCTTGCTATAAAAAATCAGGCAACTCAAACAAAGCATTTCGCTGTACGGCAGATGTGGTCGAATAGGACTAATACAAAGAGATAATAAAAATCGTTCCTTACCTGATGTAAAACAAGTGCTTTTGCTATTTACGCGCTTACATCTCAGAAAAGTTTCTTCGTTCACCTTCACCTCGTGGCTCAGGTATGCCGGGCTCTTGTCCACCGTCAGCAGCTTTAAAAGACAAAATATTTTATCTGGTGAAATGGTTTTACCAACTTCTGCCAAAATCACAAGCGAGTGTTTATGGTTTGGTGCAAGTAAGAGGTATTACACTTGACAGATTATTGATACCAGCCGAGTACGCTTTGCTATGGTGTTATCTGACACTTTTGCAGGTGCTCATAGGAAACCTACTTTATACTAAATCATCAAGCGGTCAGCCATACTACACGTAATAAAATTAATTCACACAAAACAACACATCTTAGCCGTAGAGGGTGTGGGGCAAGTAAACTACAAAAACACTTCTGTTTAGTATTCTTTCCATTGCAATGCTGCAAAAGAGAAGCGACCAAGGTTTCCACGTAACTACAGTACTATAATACCCTACAAAACCGGGACAACGTCTTTGCCGCTTTGGCCCGCTGTAGTTCTGTATAGGACAGTGTGAATAACTGTATTTTTATTACTTATAGTCTCCACACTGGCCATATTGTTTCAATATTGCATGTTCATTAGGCAATTGACACAGTAAATTTATGCCCCGAAAGTGAAAGTATTAGGAATTGTAATACCGATCATGGTTGATATCTTGAAAGCTTAAACACATTTGCTGCTGCCTCTTGCCAACACACTTTTTAATTCATCGGCAAAGTGCATTACAATATCGCAACATATCAAAATTTGCGCGTATGTTATTCGAATTTGCGCTATTATGTTACAAATTCATATATTTGCTGTCAAGCAATACGTCGCACCCATAAAGTTAATGACATCACACGCAATACCAAATATCCATGACAACTATTTCATAGAACAAGTGCTTGCGAGGTCAAACAACTAGTTAATATTGGCTGAAATTGATAAGATAAGTCAAGTCCCTTTTAATTCGAAAAGATTTTTAATCAGCTGAATCATCGAGCCTTTGCCAAGGTATAGTCAGCAATAACAACGCTTTATTGCCCAACAGCAAAGCAGTTTAACAGCTGCCGCGAAGTAACCTAATTTATATTTTGTGAGAAACAGATTTCTAAATTGTCTACAAGCAATCGGCGAAAATATGTTTATAACTATGAACAAATTCAATTAAATATATATCTGAATTAAAGTATTTATATCTAAATAATATTAATTTTTATGCTATAGCTATAGCGCCACCGAATAAACGCTTAACTGAAATTTGGCGATGCATTTGAATCTGAACTATTAGAAGCTTCAACTGAACGAGTTCAACCAAGTTTACTAACCGTTTTCGAAAACATTTGCAGGTGTTTTCGACAAGTTTGGTCGGTGGTATAGTTTTTATGCGGCAATATTTTCACTTGACGAAATATTTTACTGTTTATACTAAATAACCTGTTTCGCTCTCTCAAAATATATTTGCGAGCAGCGTGGGTCATGTTTCCTTGTCATTATGGTGAGGTTTGAGTTGTTGAAGTGCACGTTGTGATAGGATATTGGAAAATGAAAAAGGTAATATAGTATAGCCTAGGCCCTAGGCCTCCCGATATGAACAAGCATAACCCGCGCTTTTTGATGATAATAATTTTTGGAATCTAGTAAACAAGTGCGCAACCAGATGACGTCACAATTTGAGTAGCTGGGATCTAGCTTACAAAGGTGTCCTGTAGTTGTGCATTGCATTCTTGCATGCGTTGCACCCAGACTGCATTAGTTTATGATTCTGTAATTGAGTGCACAGAAGCTTTTTCCAAGTCATTAAGTGCAAAATAGTGCACCTAAAGTGCAGCACTGAAGCTCATAAAAAACAGTATTGAGTGCACCTATGCCAAACTCTGCAGTCTGGTCAGACTGCATTCTTTGCATACTGTGCGGCAGATATAAATTTCGTACTTTTGTAATTTCCAGTTGCCCAATTTCAGTTTCGGAACAAAATTGCGCAGATACGACTTAGTACACATCCGATACATTTTTTTAGGCTACTCTTTAACTGTATTTCCTGAAGTTCCAGTTGAGTAGCATCAGAAACGGAATTAAAAAACCAAAGCGGCACATTTGGTACCGGTAAATGCGGGCAAGATGCACAGTAGTCTGCACTAGTGCGGCTGGAATCCAATCGCTTTGCGCGGGGAATTTATTCCCCAATATCAACAAAAATGCAGTTTGGGAACTCAGCTACTCGAATTGTGATGTCACCTGATGGTCGTGCACTTCTGTAATAGATCCGAAAACCAGACTGCAGAGTATGGCAAGAACCAACCTGAGAATTTTTACGAAACGGCATTGCATACCAGGACAAAATAGTGTTTCCAAAAAAGGAGACACTAAGTTTTGCTTTGATTTGTACTGAAAAATTGGTGTTTAAAAAACGGGAAACACTGATTATTCTCCCCAATTTTTAATGTAAAGGGCCACATCTTTGCCTGCACAAACACCGGGCAGCCTTCGGTGACGGGTCGCCGTGCACACCAGCTACTTCTTTGCAAAATATCGGTGTGCAAGGAAGTAGCTGGTGTACACTACGACCCATTGCTGAAGGCTGCCCGGTGTTTGTGCGGTCCTATTCGATAGAAATCGGGGAAAAATCAATGTTTCCCATATTTTTGGAGACACCAGTTTGCCCTGGTGTGCTATTCCTTTTAAAAAAATTCTCGGGTGTGCTCTTGCCATACTCTGCAGTCCGGTCTTAAAAGGTAGCCACACAAATCGATGAGCAGCATAGTGAACATTAACCTAATTTCGAAATGACTATTTCACCGTATGTAGTAGGGCTGCTAAATAATTGGAATTTTGAAAACCGGTTTTCACTGAACTTTATTTATAAAAAACAGTTTTTTAAAACTGTTTTTCCCCAATGTTATAAAAACATGTTGAGGTAAATGATACATGATATTAATGAAGCAAGTCTTAAATGATCAATAGATACGATGGTGTAGACACTATTAAAAACGACACATATTCTTTTAAAAACAACAAAAAATTGAAACCATTGTTTTATTGAAATTGGGATTATCTTCAAACTTTAAACTTTTTTTTGTGTAATCTGCTTTACCTTTTCGCCATATCGACAAACACTACACTGCAATGGACAATATAACAGAAGTGAAAAAATGCAAGCTTTGATTTTATCGGCATCACATAGGTACTGCGTATGAATTCACGCTGTTGAATAGGTATCACAACAACTGCAGGCTCTGTGCCAGGATACCATCACTTGCTTTTAGAAACACCATCTTATATTTAGCAGTAAGTTAGCAATCATACTGTCAAGTGTCAACAATCAATTTCTCTGCAAAGTTAATGGATCTATTATATCAAAGGTATTTTATATTATGTCTCAAAGGGACTGTAGAATGTACTGTAGGAGTTATGCGTTATATACAATAACGGATCTGTTAGCAGCAAAGTTGAATGCATTAAAAAAAATAGAAAACCATCTGAATCAGATTTTTTATCTGATATAAGCTGTTATATGTCATATGCGAGGCCTACTGTATACTGTACTGAGATTGAAAACACACCATACTTCTAAGCATACCAAATCACAAATAAACAACAAATGTGACTTATAGTGATGTTTGAAAGATGTTTGTAGACTTGAAACATGAAAGTTTAGTTTTTATTTAAGCAAGCATTTGTTGGTGTCGTACATGATGTAAATGTTCTATGGTCTGGTATTTATACATGTGCCATGTTTTTTTAGGAGTGGATATGAAGAAAAAGCATTGGTCACAGATAAGCAGCGAAAAAATTCCAAAATTTTAATTAATTTCTCGATATGAAGAAATTATTGTCAGAGTCTTGTTTCCGAACAGAGTTATCCTACAAGTAAAACAGATGTGCTTCCCCAACTCTATCGTTTTTTTAATGTAAAACTGTCAATAGGTTGAGTGCTGTATAAAACTAAGCCAGCGAAATATTCAGTAAAAGACTTTCTTCACGCAGCTTTCAATTATATAGCTTAATTTCACTTTGAACTGTTTTTAAAATGTGCATACTTTGGGAAGTATTATTTCGTCCATTGGAGAGACTGGAAGATTTATGCAATTTTATAAAGAGTGAACTTTCTATGTCGTTGTTTTGTTCATAATAATTGATAAATTTGTAGTTTTAGTTGGCTGGAATTCTTTTCAATTAAACCTACATTTCTTTACATCTCAACACTTTCAGTCACGTCACCCCAAAACGTTTGTTGAAGAATGACACAGTGTCCTTTTTTCGATGTAAGAACATGTACTTTTCTGTTGTGAGCCAACAACTTCTAAAGTTCTAATGACTTTCATTTTATTGTTTGCAGATTAATCTTACAACCGCCGCAAGATTTCACTTTGTTTCCAGTTTAAGTTCATCAGTGAATGGGGAAGATATTCTCAAAAAGACAGCATTCGATAATCTCTGCCCTCTTGTGGAGGCCAACAGAGCATTAAAAAGGTACACGCCTTCAAAGCACACTTGTTTGCTCTTCCAAATTTTTTGCATATCTTGTACTGTTTAGTATGCAGCATTTAAAATGTCCATTTTGTTGAGTCCTGGGCTGACGATGATGCAACTCGTGTTTGATACCCAGCTGTTCCACCGTAGTATTGCACTAAAGCAAGGTGTGAATAAAGCTTTAATCATGATGAACAGACTCAGATTCAGGGAAAACCACAATTAAAAAAATGAAAATAAAGAAAATAACAGAAAAATCTGATAACGCTCAAACACAACATTAATAATTGGGCTCGTGTGGCGGGATGATAGTCTTTGAGTTAACTCTTGCAAAAAGTTTCCCCACTAGAAAGATAAATTTTCTGAAAAGACGTTATATGCTGAATCAGTAGATTTTTTTTGTTGATAGGTGCTTCAAGATGTCATGAAGAAAGAATCTTAAAGCTGAAGACATGTCTAGTTTGTAAAATCAGTAAAACATTTACACCCACTTTCTATACTGCTGCTCACAATTAATTTTTTTCTTGTGCTTGTTGCTCGAAATATATTATGTAATAAATAAAACACAGATCACCATAGCCCGGAATGTTCTTAGACTAGTGGAACCAGACGAATACGCTTAAGCCTGTATTTGTCATTCATGCTTTCACCAAAAGGTATTAAAATACATGGCCTGGTACAAATTTAATTTGATAAAACATGGTAAATCATCAATTTTAATTGTTGCTGACACATTGCAGCGTGTGACAAAATTAGACACATTTGAATTATGTTTTATGAAGAATAATTATGTACTTCGTTCGTGAGAGACGTCTTTTCAATATACCATCACTTATATTGGTATTTCAATTTTTTTTTTCTGCAACTAGTTATTTTGTTGCGGCCTAAGTTTTTGGAAAAACTGCCTCCAACGGACGTAACTTGGCCGATATCGGCCAATATCTGTTCAGTGGACAGCTCTAATTTTCGAGCAATTTGATATAAAAAAAAACAAAATAGATATTGTCTGACAATTGAACACCACACAAAGGCTAGCTTACACAGTATACCACTGCACCTGAACATGACCTAAATACCTCAACACTTGAAGAAACATCATGGTAGGTAATTTGCCAAGGATATTTCTTACTTCTGTCACGTGATCGACTGGGGTTCCCCATGGGAGTTTCTCTATTAATAGGACTTGTGTTGAAATTAGGTGCTTTCCCTATTCTTAATACTTGTCTAGAAATTAGGTGTATTCCCTACTTTTAGGATGTTCCTTGCAATTAGGTGCATTTCCTATCCTTAGGTCATGACTTGAAATTAGGTGCTTTCCCTACGTTTAGGACTTGTCTAGAAATTAGGTGCTTTCCCTACGTTTAGGACTTGTCTTGAATTTAGGAGAATTCCCTACTTTCAGCAGTTGCCTTGCAATTAGGTGCATTCCCTATCCTTCGGATTTGTCTAGAAATTAGGTGCTTTCCCTACGTTTCGGACTTGTCGTAAAATTAGGGGAATTCCCTGTTTTTAGGACTTGTCTAGAAATTAGGGGCTTTCCCTATCTTTAAGACTTGTCTAGAAAGTAGGTGCTTTCCCTGTTTTTAGGACTTGCCTAGCAATTAGGTGCATTCCCTATCCTTAGGACTTGTCCAGAAATTAGGTGCATTCCCTACTTGCCTTGCAATTACTTGCTTCCTCTATTCTTATTAGTTGCCTAGAAGTTAGGTGCTTTCTCAATTTTTTGGACTGAGTAGATATTAGTTTCTTTTCCTTCATCACGTGATCAATGCACAAAACAATGCAGTTGATATAATTCGTTTCAATCAACAACTTGACAGACCCACAAGCAACACGCATCTTGTAACACGCCTGGCATGTCAGCTGCTCTTGACTTTTGAAATTAGCGATGTTACATCGCATTGCAGTTAAGACACGCACACCCACCCTACAATCAACTGTACAATCACGTCGGGGTCACCAAAATGCAGAGGTCACTGCTTGTCTTAACTTATGTTATTCGGACTTAATTTACCTGCCGAATTAATGATCTGACTCCGTGGTTGCGTGCGGTTAGAATGCTCTAACCTTACGTCTACTAACCGCAAGTTCTTACGATTAACAGATACCGTTTATCAGAAGCAATCCTTTATTGTAGGAACTGTACAGATTCCGAGTATAATACAAACACAAACTTAACATTCACCATTTTAAACAAGTCTAACGAATTACAATTTACGCGAATAACGTAGTACGTTTGTACGATTCTGTTTCTCTCTGTCTGAGCTCACTCGCACAGAAGTTTGAGCTTATAACAGCGTAGAGCGGTGTGAACGGAAATACTCGACACAAAATACACGAACATTTCAAAACGTGCGAACGAAGAACACAAAACGTTGGCAATGGGAATTACATTCAGTTACAACTAGGGTTGTTATGAAATCGCTTGGTAACGTACTAAACGGCGTTTCCCCATAATTATTTAGAGCAAGTTTCCAAATTTTACATCACAGTTGCGTTCCCACAATTGATATAATGGTATTGGATGTGGCTCCCAGGCCACTACAGCATCATGATTTGGCTTGGTCAAAAAAGGAGTCGCCACTTCTACCAGCAAGTTTTACTATGAGGGCTTTCAATATTGGCTAAGCGATATATTAATTAGATTTGTATTGACTAGTACTCACTCTTGCGTTTGCTGTTTATCGGTAATCAATAAAATCATTTTGGTAAGAAAGTTCGCAATTCATTCCCAACACCAAACACGCAATGATATTACAATAAAACGAAAAAACACATTAAAGAAGAATATGTGGAGTAAGCTTTAAAATCAATGAAAATAAAAGACACTTGCCCACAGCCAGGCCATAGTGTAGCGAAAGCAAAAGAGTTAAGAAAACAAGGCAGGTTAAGTATCAACACCAGCTCATTTGCAAAAGTCTGATAAAGTTGGAGTTTTCTTCGCAAGTAACTTCACTCTCAAGTTTCCATGGTCAGTTAAAAGACCAATAAAATGAGTCTGTAGCGGAGGTACTTGACTGCCACTGGCTAGTTACAACCAAAGTGATGTAGCCAGGTCACACATCAAAGATGGTATGCAGTTGTGTGTATATAACGTAATCTGTAGAAGTAACTTCTCATTTAAGGTATCATTCCAATTATAGCTGTAGTCACAAGTGGGGTGCTACAAGTCTGGATTCTTGCTGTTAGTTGCTCATTGTACTTTTCTCAACACTGTATCATCAAATCGTTGTTTGGCCCCTTAATATGCAAACCAACGTTTTCGTGTAAATCCCTTATCCAAATTGGGGTTGAGAAATCACGAAACTTGTCACCCATATTGAACTGGGTCTGGTACAGAAGCATGTTCAGCACTGATCCTTGATTGGTGAAGGTTTTTGTTGAAAATTTCTGCTGTAGTAAGTCCATCGCCATTGCGGCATTTTCTTTCGCCTTTATTACGTGTTCTGTGTTTCTCCAGGCTGTCGTGGGCCGATGTAACTCGGCCAACACTAAACAATAAGCAGCTGGTGTTAAAGATTCAAGCTAAGATAGAACGGGCAAATGTCGCTACAACTTACCAACAAACGATCTGAAGCAGGGCTTTAATTGAAGCGAAATGGTCGATAAAATAGTTGGTATCAGGAATTAGGTTTTGTGGGTTAACAGTAGCCAGTATGTTCAATCTGTATTTTGGTATCTTCTTTTTTCATTATTAAGTTTTATCTTTCACAATTAATCGCACAAGGTTCTCAACTTGAATAAATCACCATCCTGCCTGGTTTTCTCTTCTGAATCAATCTCTCAGAGCTCCGCATCATCTTTGAGGATCAGGTCAAAATAAAATCCAAGCTAATTAAATACTGAAGAAAAAACTTCCCCAAGGTAACCATAAAAGTATTTACTGTTTCAGGTTGATCACAGGAAAGTGCATTCTGTGATGAGAATAAATCATGGTTCACGATCAGTTTGTGACAACTGTGCAAATCCAAAGTCCTCTGGTAAACTGACCTACAGGAAAATTTTTAGTATATAACAGCTAATATGCTATTGGTAGTGTTATAGTAATAGTTTAGTAAAGGTATATTTGTGTTTGGCTACTACTTGATTGCTAGTAAGAAACAATAAAATTAAAATCTGTGAAATGAATTTATTTTGACAGACTTCGACGCCCAACTGTGTACGAACGATATTTTTGTTTTAGTACATGCCAACATGTAAGCTAATTCTGGTCTTACTCTATGTCAGGGGTGGCCAAACTGCGGCTCTCGAACCGCATGCGGCTCTTTGAGCCTTTGATTGCGGCTCTTTAATGA
Source organism: Clavelina lepadiformis (assembly GCF_947623445.1). Lineage (NCBI taxonomy): Eukaryota > Metazoa > Chordata > Ascidiacea > Aplousobranchia > Clavelinidae > Clavelina > Clavelina lepadiformis. The sequence goes on along the minus strand of NC_135248.1, from coordinate 3,484,215 downwards.
ATTTGCATTGTTGAATTAGATATGCATTTTCCCGGTCTAGACGAGTTGTTTGATCAGATTATGAAACAATGCGTTCTATCACACGTAGTAACAATGGACTCATTGTTAGTAATAATCAAATTACACTCCAAAAAGTACATTATTGTACAGAAGTATGCTAACTTGTACACTGTAGTTAAGTAAACTGTCAGATTGAAGCTGTACGTCAGGGCTGACCTAGTTTTAAGTCTTGGTTATGGTAATACTAATACTGTAATTGCAAAAAGAGTTGGTGAAGCCCAGGTGGAGACTCATAGTATCACCACGCAGCACTAATGTTTATCAATAGCTACACTTCGTTGTGAGTGAATAAATTCGTGTTTTTTATTGTGTTTGTGTTGTGGCTCTTTTAAAACTGGAATTTGTTATATGCGGCTCGAGCATGAAGCAGGTCTGGCCACCCCTGCTCTATGTTCTAGTTTAGCAAGTGCCAGTTGAGTGAGTGATCACATGTTTTTTACCGGCCACTGTTCAGCTGATTCAATGTTCGTTTAAGAGTTCAATCTAATCAAAGTTGAAATTATATTTGCATTAAAATTACCTCTTCTATATCCTGATAACTTTTTGTGAAAACTTGAATTGGAAAATAGCGATTATAGCTGCACAACCAGTTATGTAACTCAGTAAAACATCACATGATCTGCAAAACAGAAATATATTGGTTTGAGTAAATCTTGCTACTGTCCATTACAAAATTAAGATAAACACTGGCACTAAATACCTGTGTTTAATGGCATTTCAGACGCTCTAGAATATATTGCACACAACCATTTACACAAATTTATCATTGTAAAAACCAATACATCTGAAGCTCAGCAGAAAACATAATTAAATTATTTTTTTGGGGGGACCTAATGCAGGTTGTGTTGATGGGCATTGGTGATAACAACAGCTCGCACAAAACCTCCAAATGTTATAGTTAAATTTACTATAAATTATTTTGAACATCTTTCTGGGATGTGAAAATGTGCAGGTAACTTGCCGTAAATTTAGCACTGAAGATGACTAGGAATCTATTGATACAACAGCTGACAACACTACTCATAGCACATTCAAAAACACCTATAATGTCATGTACAGTAATAGCTGTATATACACCTCCAGTATAGCTGAAGGTGTATGGTACCACAAGTCTTTGTTGCAATTAGCAATACATCCAATCATAAGCTACCTTCAGTGCAGACAGAATAGAAGCAAGTTGGCTGTTATATGAGGGGTCATATACCAGACCTGAGTGGAACGGAAGATCTTGCAATAACGAGGAGGCATGATGAGTGGGTATTGCTATCATTGAAAGTGTAAGCTGAACTACTTGTGTAGGCACAACACTATGAGAGTTTTCTGAAATTGAAAAAATGGGATGCTAAATACCAATTTCAATTAATAACTGTAAAATGTACAGAAAGCCAAGCCCAGACAGGTTTTATTTTTTTACATGTCATGTTAAAAAATCTTTACTAATCTACACCATTACCAAGAAAAAAATAAATGCCAAATCAAAAAATTAATATATAAACAGATAGTCACAACATATTACCTGGCTTATTCTTTTGTTGTTGGTTAAGAACACTAGAAAAGCTTATGGTAAAACGATGAAAAATTGTTTGTTTGATGACGAGTGTTGGCTCCAATTCCAGAGTCTGGAAAGAGTTCACCTGTGAAAGTAATTTATCCAAAGTAACGTACAAAGACGAAATCTTATATAAGCATACAGTGGAAGCTTGTTAACTCAATTTCACTTATCACGAAAATTTGAATAACACGAAGCAACTTCACCAACCTCTGCAACCATTAAACTAATTTAACCAACTTTGGTAAAGTTTAAGTAATCTAATCAGCCTTCATATTCAAGTTAACAACAAGCTTCCGCTATATTTTGTTATAATTCAGTATGACAAACTTTCTGCAAAAAACTCATTTTTCAGGTTCTCAAAACTATTAAGACCAACTTTTGTGTAGTCTGAAATGAAGGCGAATGAAGAAATTGTAAAGTGTTTCGTCATATGTGGAAAAAACTTCAACTTCATTTCTTTATTAATTTAAAATTTTTGTCATTATATCTATAAATCACTTTCTAATGCAAGCATGTGACAAAACAACCAGTTAACCTCTGAATTCTACCTTTAAGATCTGTATTGGTGTAGGCGATGTGGACTTTTAATTTTTGTGGGTCTCACGGTCTCTTGTTGTTGCTGATAATTTTTCACTGTAAGCTAATCTGGGATCTTTATTGTTGACGAAGCCAGGAAGAACTCAGATAATCTTCGGCAGATTTCAGATGTTTTATCAAGTAAATTCAGACAAACAGTGTAAGAATTATGATAAAGATTTTAAATTACTTGCATTGAAATGGTTACTACAAGCAACTGTTAAATGGCGCAGAAATACTTCATACTTTTTTAAAACTGTCGTTGTCGGTGGTTTCAGTATGTTTGTTTCTTCGCATCATTTTATATGTTCAAGTTAATAAAGTGCGCACAAGTCAGCATAGCCAAAGTCAGTACAGGAAGATATTACGCTTGTAGAAACAAACAATATCTTACAAAAGTAACCGAGAAAACTACATCAACTACTAAACTACTGTATTGACTATAGTAGACCGAATGTTATTTTTGGAACCTTTCTGCGTGCATCATGAAACACAGCACTGAAGCTTTCCTGGGTTGTTAATATTGTATTATCAGTAGTAGTGAGACTTGGAGCATAGTAATACAGTACACGATTTTGAGCTTTTGTCTAATTTGAACTGCAAGCAAGGCAAGTTATGGCCAACGCAAGGCCATGTATTATGTCTGTATGATGAGACAATAACATTTTTTTCCTTTTTCACTGAAATTATGGAAGCTCGTGAGCGTTACCTTGCGACAAACATAACTTCTTCCAAGGGCCGCTACTGGAAGCTGAAGGCTTTCTTGTTTGTAACGTCGTTTTTGAGATACAATCGAAACCTTTGTCCAAACGTTACAGTTAATCATCCATAGTTCCAGGTAGAAATTGAAAACTCACCATTTAAAGCAACTCATCCAAAAATAGCAAAATCATGACGCACATGCTTACAGTCCTGGAGCTTGATAGTAAATTGCGTAACTTTGGTCATGAGCGCTAATTCGGCTTGTAATCACATGGTAATAATTCTTCCAAGCCCAGCAAATTTCGGTCAATGAATCAATGGGCAAACGGGAACAGGCATAATACCAGACGTTGTGGATTCAATTCCCGGCTGGTCTCCTTCAGATGTCGCAGAATTCTCGACTTAAAAGTTTGCAGAACATGACAGGTGAGAAATCATTTAGCTAGGTTTCGCACTTCTACGCCCACCGCGGGTACCAGTAAAACATTACATACATATAACCTTTATAACCGTCGACACGTCCATTGTAGAGCTTTTGTTACGGGTAAGTTGAGCGCCTTACTGGCTTTCAGCTTCACCATTTGTCTAATAAGATCGTCCCATGAAATAAAGCTTCAGAAGAAGGACAGAAAGGGCTTATATATACACGACAACCAAAAAAAGAATTGGTGAGATAAATTGTTCAAGAAGTTTGCTTTTAAACCAAAGTATTCTATAGCTGACTCGGTGCGGTCACCTCACAACACTATCTTCTTCGACCCTCACAACGTTTCGTTGTTTACCTCTGCTGTTATCGTTCCTTGCAGAATTGTCTTTGTGAGCCCAAGTGTTAGTTTTGCTTCATGCCCTTACCATTGTAGTTTCCATCTTCTTTCGTAGCTATTGAAGTTTTTCAAAACATCCTCACATTTTCGGGTGATTCGTCTTTCAACTAATGTATTCTTTGCATGAGATGCCCAGCAGTCTTCGAAAACATCTTATGTTCATAGCCTGTATTCTTTTGTGAATGTAAGTTACAACTGCTCTTAAATATAATATTAATACCTATATGAAATTGTAATCTATAGAAATTAGAGGATATACAAATTGTCGTTACACAAAGTGGTGAAATATATTGCAGTCATATTCTATGAGCCGTTGTTAACACCAGAAGATGGAACAGAAAACTTTCTGCAAAAATGTCGGTGCTGCATTTTACAAAGTGGGTAATTTCTTTATCGTAAAAGCTACAACCTTGTAAAAATTTAATGGCCAGTTTTATAACTGCTGTAGCTTGGATCGGATGAGGCTGAACGAACAGTGAACGACGAAAACACCTTGGGCGTTTCTAGCTTACAATGTGCTATTTTATTAAGCTACAAGACGCGATTAAAATGAAAAAAGTACAATGACACAGCGAAAAAAGACCACAATCTGTAATGATCCACAAGAAAAAACAGTTTATTATACTGGTGTGCGACATGCTTCAGCAAAATTTAGCGGCTCCACAGACAAGGCTTACAACTGGTCACAGTGATAGTGATCACTGTGACATTTAAATGTACAAAGGGCCAAATGTAGATTCTTTTGAAATAAAGTCTTAACAGTAATGCTACTGGCCTTGGATAGCACAGTGGCCAACACAATGTGACGAGTGGATTGTATGATAGATGACTGCGTCAATACTGGCAGTAACGGGGGATAAAAGAACACTTTTAAGACTGAAGAAATACGGCAGTGTTTTTCCTATAAAAATATAAAAGCGTTAAAAATGGCAGATTAACAGAATCAATCGATGCGTTATAAAGTGCGCCATTTCATTGTAAAGACACTTTGCAAAACACCAACGTGACAGAGTTACAGCTGTTTTACTAGAAAGCCACGCCACTTAACCAAACAATATATAAAAGTATTGTCGAACACATACAACGGGCATTAAATTTTCTGTTCAAGTTATGAATCAAAACGTTCACAGTGGGCATATATGGAACAAATAACTGCACTGGTAACGTGGCAACACACTAGGTGATTAGTACGTTATGTTTTTAAATTGTTTACTAAACTGCTTATTGCTATCGCCAGGCCGTAATATAAAACACTCTGTCGAATTATCTAACAATCTATTTCGTAATAAAACAATGAAATCCAGTCTCAGTTACATATACTGCATGCAGTTCTTTCTATAACCTTACTGTTTCTACTACAGTTCAATGAAATTTCAAAAGAACACCTTCGGAGCAAGACAAAAGTCAATGTAAATACAACAAAACATCATAGAACTTTTAGGAAACATTTCGGTGGTGCTGAGACAAAACAAAAGGTATGATTTATCAACTAGCAACAAAGTTGGCAGTGCAGTTGAATTGCATTCAAGTTTAAGGCAAAAGTGTAGTCGACAGTTAAGTTTTGGCAGTTCAGTTATATATGATTTATATACGGTATGTGACGTAAGACACGATTTATGATTGAAAAGGTCACGCAAATTTCAGCACCAACGTTTTGTAGGAAGCGACTTGAAAATAAAATGAGATATACAAGCAAGGCCTGGAAAAAGAAGGCACAACGTTTATTAAACAAACTATAATTCATCTCTTGACCGACCAGGAGCCCACAGAACCAAACCGAAAAATGAAACGTCTCGAAACATATCAACTCGTGTAGATGGGTACGTAGTGGATATGTATACGTTGTCGTATGCATTTAGCTTGCGAACGCCTGCAATGAAATGTAGGTTACTGTTAAACAAGTAAAACTACTCGTAAATTTTCCTTGAAATAGTCAAACAAATATTTCATCGCGTGTCTTAAGACACGTCAAGGGGCGGAAATGGTGATAAATCGAAGACCAGGCCAGGTATAGTACAATAAACCCCTCGTGACAAGACGCTTTCATATTCATAAATGATATTTGACATTTAGGAGATCCCAATAAAACCTGATGCGTAAGCTTTAACCTCAACCGTAAAGTTTCGAGAAAGATTTATTTGCTTTGACAAAGCTAAAAACTAAAAAACAGAAAATTTCCAGTTTTCTCGGCTAATAATTCATAAAGCTGAAGTCGTAAAGTGCTGATTTGCAAACAACACTTAGGTGCAAACCGCGAACGTCTTAAGGAATTTCTGTAGTTCAGCACATTTTTTTGTTTGTTCTTTTCAGTTAATTAAAATCTCTTTCATAAATAATCGCCATCGATTTTATAGGTGCGCACACAACCGCCAGTTAACGCACGTAACTGTTTAAACAAGTTTTCCGAAAGAACGTCTTTTTGAATTTTGCAATGCTCGAACTACGTCTTACCAATGACTTAACAGTTACTTGGAAAAAGAAATTGACTTTACACACGTAATACAACAGCGTGCCCTTGCTATAAAAAATCAGGCAACTCAAACAAAGCATTTCGCTGTACGGCAGATGTGGTCGAATAGGACTAATACAAAGAGATAATAAAAATCGTTCCTTACCTGATGTAAAACAAGTGCTTTTGCTATTTACGCGCTTACATCTCAGAAAAGTTTCTTCGTTCACCTTCACCTCGTGGCTCAGGTATGCCGGGCTCTTGTCCACCGTCAGCAGCTTTAAAAGACAAAATATTTTATCTGGTGAAATGGTTTTACCAACTTCTGCCAAAATCACAAGCGAGTGTTTATGGTTTGGTGCAAGTAAGAGGTATTACACTTGACAGATTATTGATACCAGCCGAGTACGCTTTGCTATGGTGTTATCTGACACTTTTGCAGGTGCTCATAGGAAACCTACTTTATACTAAATCATCAAGCGGTCAGCCATACTACACGTAATAAAATTAATTCACACAAAACAACACATCTTAGCCGTAGAGGGTGTGGGGCAAGTAAACTACAAAAACACTTCTGTTTAGTATTCTTTCCATTGCAATGCTGCAAAAGAGAAGCGACCAAGGTTTCCACGTAACTACAGGAAACCAGAAGCCTGTTTTTTCGAAGCTAGGCGGACAGAAATAGTCTCAATGGCCGTCAATTAATTACCTGACTGTATATGTAGTAGAGGCCACTGGCTTGCACTTGCACGGTGCCGTTGTGTCGTAAATAGTGAAATTTATCATTTGAACTCCATGCAGCTTTCATCCAATGGTTGAGCACACCGTCTGCAAAACATGAGAAACGTGATTTAAACACAGCACAGCGTCGGCGATATGGGTATTTCAAGATTACAGCAAAGCTTCAAATAAAACTTACCGCATTTTTAATTAAAAAAGGTTAATTAAAAGTCTTCTTAAACATATTTGTGAAAATACCGTAAATTTTTAACGTTTGAAAGGTGATTTTAACTTTAAAAACCATTAAATACTCCAATTCCATTATGTTAAAGAATGTAACCTTGACGCACTTATGTCATAAATATTAGAGACATTATCATCAGTCAGTCAATGGATTAAACCTGAATAGCTGTTTGTGTTTGCTCTTTGGGGACAGGGAGTCTTCGTGTAACTCTTAGAGACCAAACATTTTAACTACATACCGAGCGGCCACAGCAAAATACTTGCACTGTAAGGCAGATGTTTTATCTTTCATATCAAAACATCAGCGGTCCAGACAAAAGGCCTTCTCCCACAAAAAAACAACTGTTTTATCAACACGCGGTTAGCCAGAGAAAGGGATAAAAGTGGCTTATGATGTCTTAGTGTCCACTTAAGTAGCCACAATTCATAATCATTGTTGGTGCACTTTTTGATATTAAGTCCTGTCATGTAAGAGCCCACTGTCACATGCACTTAAGAGTTATGAAATGGACCTTAGGGATTTTTCACCACAACGATAATAGAGAGGTTTAACTACCTAGCTACAGCAGCAACTGGTATAAAAAACTCTATTTTATTTGCTTTCCAAACCATCTTTGTTTACTTAACGTTCACATGTTTTCTACTTTCTTATGACTAAATTAATTATGAAAAAATTCACCACCAGTATTGCTATCTCAAGCACTTCAAGTAATAAAAGAAAAAATAATTGGTAACATATCATACGCCAAACTAATTCTTTTGTATGTCACTCAAGAAAGAATTGAAAAATTATACTACATGTACAGTACTACAGTGGTGACGCACACCGTTTTGTTAATTTTACGATGGAACTTAGGAAGGTTTTACTACTTATTTACGCGCCGAAAAATTCAATTCAAACAACGATGTCAAGCTTAAGACATCATGTTCAAACAAACGTATTGGCTTTTGGTGGAGCAATTTCGTTTCTAGAGAACTTGTTATAGCTATAACCACGCCAATAGCATTTGAAATAAATAGTGAAGTATGTTCTATTATTAATCGATTGGTGACTGGCATTGTAATATCCCGCTCAAGTACCACGATGTATTTACCTATGAACAGGTTTTCTAACTGCTTCATTATGATATAAGCCTTTTCGTATGTATTCTAGCTATTCGATTCCGCATACAGAAATTTGACAACTAATTTATGCAACATTTCAAGTCATTTGGCAGAACAGTACTCACTTCGATTAGATAAAACGTTGGATGAATCGTCTCCATACAAATGTACTGCGGATGACGTAAACTGCAGGAAAGAAATCAATGTTTGTTAATCCAACAAGATGCCAATCAAAAACAAAAGATTTACGACCTGACAACAATGGGTGAGTTTCCATGGTAGTAGGATTTTTCAAACAATAGTCAGGAAAGGTCGTGAAATGCCAAAAGGGAAATTCTACAAGCAATACTGTTCCCTCCTTGGGAAACTATTTATGCCACAGAGAGTGATTGGCCGGCCAATAGCGGTAAGCGTTGCAGCATTGTTGCTGGTTTAGGCAAATACAAAAATGAAATCCCATGGCTAAGCACAGAATTCCCTATTGTATTTTGCAAGGGGGAACTATTTTTGGAAACATCTGGTCAATTTATACACTTCACAAGATTCTCAATTTACTTCGCACCCTGGTGAAAAGGAATTCACGCCAAAGCTTTAGTGGACTGCTTAAGTTACGTCACATTAATTCAATATACGGTGCATACATGTCAGTTTAAATCTCCTAAATCTTTAAAATTCTATATACTCTATACTGTACAGCATAACTGGATTGATTGAAATTCCCATAGCCCCATACATAAATAATACCATCAATTTTACCTACTTCGGATAATCTAAAGTAATGTAGTGGCTCTCATTTACACTTTTTACTGTAACTAGACTAACGAGCAAAATTTAACAGCTCAGATAGCTTAAGATAGCTCAATCAGTATATATATAGGCTTACTTACACTTTCACCTGGGGGTCCAGGAATACCTTGCTGGCCAGGAGTACCATCAGGTCCAGCAGGCCCTTCAGGTCCAGGTGGACCAGTAATTGATTCGCCAGGCGGACCCCTTTCTCCAGGCGGTCCACGTGGACCAGCAGGGCCGCGGGTTCCATCTCTACCATCACGGCCATCTCTTCCCGGCAAGGAATAACTGGCACTTATGCTCGGTATATCTAAGCACACATATTGCAAAATCAAATAATTAAACTGGTTGTCACCATTCATTACAAATTGAAACAAAGCGTGTTATATCAAGATATGATCCAGAAACGGTCTGCATTAATACCACTCCAATGCCAGGTTAAAATAAAGGTACAATAAAAATACAGAATCGTTATCCGGATCTACATCACCTATATGAAGTAGTAGCACTATTACAAATCACAAAAAATGAGCAAAACAATTCAGAATGCTAAAAAGTTTTCGCAGATGAAAAAGATAGGCAAAGCTAAATTCCAAATACTAAACCATCGAAAATGTTTAAACAGTAGGTAACCAAATGTGAATAAAACACAGTGTGAATAAAAAAACATAAATGTGAATACAATTTGATTGGCAACCAAGAACAACTAACTCACTTTCAACTCTTCTTCCACTAGAATGTAATTCTGGAGGAGGAGTTGCATTTCTTCGCCCTCTTGGAGTAACTGAGACATGTGGTGGCCTCTAAAATCGAACAAGAACAATTGAGGAATTTCAGTAAACAACAAAAAAGGCTGTTACGTTTACAACAACTGCATAATTATCTTGCAATTAGCTCAGGAAAGAGTGGTGTATAACTTTAATATTTTATGTGCACATAATTACATACAGTTTATTACTCTATCATACAAATTATATTTAGTGTTCATAATGTTCTACCTTTGTCAGTTACAATTATGTTAATCGTACCATTTCTTGTTTGCTACTTTCAGATACTTCAGAAGAAAAGTCATTAGATATTTTTTCCATATCTGGTGTGCCATTCAATTGCTCTTGAAGATTCTAAATAGAAAATCTTGAAATAATGTCTGGATAATAGCTGGAAAGCATGACAAATATTAATTTTAACTCAACAACCCATTGCTTAAGTACTGTTTGCAGTTATATTTGAAAGAGATAAACATTGTGTAAAGCAAATAGGAAGGAAAAATTTCTGCACATATGCATGTACTTGGTAAATAAACCATCAAAAAGAGTTGAATCAAAATCGTTTTAGGAATGCCAGAACCAACATTTAAAAAAATTATAGGCATACAAGACATAGAAAATTGTCACAAAGAAGAACAAATGTAGATTATTTAATTTCAAAACTCAAAATGCCTTTTAATTAAATCTCAAAAAATAAATGGATCACATCTGGATTGATAAAAAATAATATCTTTTTTTGCTAAAAACTTTGACTTGAAAAACAAACGAAATCATAGAAACCATATGTCCATTTGGTAAAATCCTCAAACTCATCAACTTCAAGAAACAAGATATTTTATGCAATGCTAAACAATGCTTTCTGGGACCAATAGTACCAGTATACAAGTGCTTCCACAATGCACATAGGCAAGTCATGTTATCATGTACTTAAGTCTCCTAATTAAGTCTTCATGATACTAGGACAACACAGTAATACAAACGCACAACGCATTTCAGCATGGGAAATGGAATGTTCTGAACATTTCAAACGTGAAATCTTCACAAGAAAAAACGCTATTAACGCAAATCCACGTTAAATAAACGGGGAAACATACCTGGACTTCCCCCTTTAACTGGTTCATTTCTGTTGAAAGTTCCAAAAACTTGACAACGCCAAAGACTGATACAATTAGTAGAAGAAGCGTTGTAACCGCTGCCCAAACGTATGGAAAAGCGTTGCCATGGCAAAGCCGGGCCTGTTTCGTCGAATGTCCGCAGAATTTCTTGGGCAACTCTACTTGGTTATTGTCGAAGCGCTCCACTTCAGTGATATCGCGGCTGTTATGGTTTACGTGCACGGATTCACAGTCGTGGTTAGTTGCTGCCATGTTCAAGGTTGCAATTTAACTGAACAAACTTGTTTTTCCACTTTTTGTCACCTCCTTCTTGCCATTACGAACGACCATGAAACTTTACCTACTGCATTCGTTGTCCAAACGGCAGTACTTGCAAAGAAAGCCCTTGTGCAAACTTCAATGCTCACAAAATTCGGCAAAGAACAGATGCAACCTATCCAACCTTACTGATCAGCTGCGAACAAAAATCAAAACAAACAAGATAACCTTGAGGCTTTATGTATTTTTGTCCAAACCACAACGGCGCCAAGCGTGTCATGACTCATAGCGTGCATCTGCTTCGCCTTATACTGTAAATTAAACCTGCCTGGTCTTTATGGATGAGTGAAATCAGCGAAAAAGTAGCAAATTCAGGCTCGCACAGACGGCGCCAATAAAGCTAATTGCACACGCGTACAGCACGCCTCGAAGACCGATTATGTTATTAAGTCCTATTTTTCGCGCGACTTGTTTACCTGAAGAAGTCACGTGTTTAGCGTCTGGCGCGAGTCTTACGCCTTTGTTTCTTTTTTCTCCTTCACCGTGAAGCTTAGGGAAAAAATGAAACAATGCTTTCCCTGACAGTGAATTACGATAAACAGTGCACTGCAGATGTTGATAAAACAGCCGATGGCCTTCACATCGATCAATGCTCATTTTCAATACAGCATTTATTTATTCAAGCCGCAATAGAATTGGCTACGTCTGTTATTATCACAGTTAAGCGCCACTTCGTGTAAACTAACCAAGTCGGGGGTAAGATTAACAAACTTATCTCTTAGCGAAAGCTATAAATATTACTTGACATTTCTCCTGTCGCGCTACTTCGGGTTAAATGCTCTTAAGATTGGCGGGAAACCCTACCCTGCGACGCAACATTTTATATTTAAGTAGTAACCTTTTTTCATCACTTTTGAGGGATTTTCAACATATCCAAAAGGTTTTGCTGCAAATGCTTTTGTACTGTGTGTAAAAGTACGCCTTCTAAAAATGCAATGTGGGCTAAAATTGACTTTTGTAAATTGCCGCTTACATAAATTTGATGACTTACTCGAGGTGTTTTTGAAACGCCCAGCACCAGGCTAATCGACAACGCGTTGGTAAAAACTGTACCGTTTGGTAGAATTCCTAGAATCATGAGAAATACAAACGAACGTCTTATCAAGCTTCGCGTGTGACTAATAGATAAACAACCAGACAAATAGAATCAACTACATGAGCACTACACGGGTTGCTAACACATCAAAAAATAAACTATTTTATAAAAAATATGTCTTCTATCAGCTGGGAATCTTCTGGGTCAAATGTAGTCGATGTAATTGTGCCATCTCCACGCGCTCCCATCGGACTCCAAAGAGACAAATCCTTTCTGGGGGTGCACGTAGGGTCATGGCTATCGACCTCGTCCACTAGTTCGCTCAGAGTGCTGATGTTGTTCATAGTGGTTTGCAACGGGCGGCTTGGACTGCGAGTTGCGGTGAGTGTTATCATTTCATCTGAATCGGCTGTTCGTTGGTAAGGAAAACTGCTGTTAGAATTAGACGATTGGCCGAGATCTTCGGTGCTGACGGGGTCGTTTACCGCGCTCCTTGGAAAACTAGTCATCGTTGCCATTTCGTTTTCGGTCGGCGTATTCTCGTCGTAAAGGGATTTGAAGGAATACTGGTTTGTTGTGACATCACTGTACACACTTGTGCTTTTTACGGTCGATTTGCTTAAGCCGTGCCTTTTGGTACTTTCCAGACCTTTTGTGCTGAAAGAGATTCCTTTGCCAATTGATTCAGCGTGTGAGTCCATCTTTGAATCCAGCGGGTATTCTTCTAGGGTCGACTTTTCGCCACTATTTCTATTTATGGTATCTGCGGACGAATCTTGGTATCTCGTTCTTATTCTTAACGGCGGCTCCGAAAAAGATAAAGCTTGATGTGATTGAGATCTACAAAACGCAGAAAAAATCAATGACCGATGCAACAGTGTAGCAAATGACGCTATATCGTTGCACACAGAAACTTAATGCAAAACAAGTTTCAAAGTTTTGCCTTTGGTGAGCGTGCGTGTTTTTGAAAGTACCGCCCGTATAATGTGTTTACTGTTTAAGGCCGAGATTAATGGCGCGTGCCAAGGTTTCGGTGGAAATGCCACCGCTGCATTCAAGCGTAATTAGTAGGGATCCTATTGCCGCTAACCAGCAGAGCGTGTTATTAAAGGTAACATTTACCCGTGCTACATAAACCTAAATTTGCGGTTTATTTTAAACAACGTGTTTATACAAAAGCGAACGCGTACCGACCCTTTATTGAATTTGTGCAATTAATGCGTAGGTTGGTGGTGTAATACAAACGTAGGCGTCTGTACTCCATTTGCAAACAATGGAGGTCCAACCACGCCTTTCCACGTCTTCCAGAAGCGGCAAACAATAACCGCACATCGCATTATGTATTTCCCTTTTTAGATCATGGCGTAACATCCATACAGTTTCTATACCGAGGTTTGTCACATTTGTAGAATTCGGAATTTGCAGTTGTAATGTCGTTGCCATTGCTTTGTCAGGTGACCAGTAAAATACACCGAGAGAAAGAACAAATAATTGTAATGAAAAATTTTTACCGGTATGAAGAACTGATTCCTCCTCTTCCAATAGAGGTGAAGTCTGCAGTTGGATGCAGAGAGTACGATTCGGTATCTGAATATTCCCCTCTGCGCGGAAGATCATCCAATGTCCTTTCACCTGTGAATTGAGACTATGAAAAGAAGCTCGAATAGTAGTGGATACATTTACTGTATAAAAATATCTATATCATGAATACACATTGGTCCTTTAAAGATATGCTCGTGCACTACATAAGCTATGGTTACTACGTATTATTGATATAATTACATAATGTGTAAGCGCTTTTGAAAAAAATCAGTGTTCACTACAGAGACATGTAAACTTTGAGTGATGTCACAAATGTGGAATTTTCAAAAATAAAGACCATTCAAACAAAGCAAAATGTTATGTTCCACAACAATATGATTTTCTAAAAATTGTATGACCGTAGTTGGCGATGTCTATTTATTTTCAATCGATTCAGAATAGGAAATAATAATGATAAACAACCAGAATTTACAACTAGCTAAATACTTACAGATTCTCTAAGGCAAGAGATATTTATACTTTCTACTTACTTCTGGAATGAAATTCAGGCAAAACCCTTTCAGTAGAAATGTCTTTATAGGAACTATAATCTCTTCTGGCACTGGTATCTGCCGAAGATGAGGAAGGGAAGCAACCGTAACGTTGGAAATAGATCATTCTATCCGTATATTCTTCATGTCTTCTCTGAAAAGCAAAACAATTGTTCAGGTGACAAAAGTGCATCTTGTATAAAATACATTACATATAACAAAATACACATGAATTGTTGTATAAACAATTACTAAATTTTAAACTTGTTCTGTCTATAGTTGGAGTTTGCATTTTTTGTGAAATGTGACACAAAACCTTAATTTTGCAAAACATCTGCGACAGAGTATTGCTAAACACAAGCTACAGTCAGTAGTCATTAGTAACAAAGCGGACAAGATAAGATAAGATAAATGTAAGAATTCTTTTTCCATCCCCAGGATCTTGCGTGTGAATGTACAAAACTGAGATGAATAAAGCGGAAAATATACAAATTACAGCACACAAAGGCTTGATAAATTGAACACAAACTGCAATGAAAAGCATTTGATAACCCAGCATGGTGACCAATTAATTGAGAAAAAAACGTTGTACCAGACACCTTCAGTTCATCTTGTCTTAATTTCAGAATTGCTTCCTGTTCAGCCAGAAGTTGTCGTAGATGACTCTGCTCGGCTTCAAGAACTTGCTTTTGAATAACAAGAGCTCTCTTTCGGGTTTCAGGACTTAAAGTGCTGATATTCTTTTGAAATTGATATGAAATATCTACAGCATATAAAAACATGTAGAAAAGATGATAATAAAACCAATATAATAACAGTAAATATAATCAGTCACATTAGATAGTGACAATAATAGTAAGAGCAAACAAAAACAACAGAATGCAATGATAAACGCAGCAACACAGTTGTAAATGTAGCAGACTCCAGCTATTATGAAGTTCACAATATTGTGTGGTATCTGCAGAGCTATGAATGCAATACCTTTGACATAATCATCTTCCTTCACATTCCATGTGACAGGATTATCATTTCTTTTCTCATGTCGCTTTATCCTGGGATGCAAATGGCTCGTATTTGCTAGAGGTGCTCTTTCATAATGGCTTGCAAGCATGGGAAAACTTTGTGAAGAGTTTTGTACGCCCATTAAGTCTGGAGACAGATCAGGTGATGGAAAAGAAGAGCTTTTGTATATATCGGTCATGACCTGTGTATTTGTACTACCAGAAACCTATATAGATAAAAAAATTGTTAAGGATACAGTTAAGGACATTGGATAATTTTTCTGTTCAATTACCCCAGCTTACCTCCGTCGGTATGTAACTCTCACCCAAACTCCCGACTTTATCAAATGATACATTAGCAGCTTTTTCTGGTGAACGTTTCTTGCCTTTTCGAAATTCACTGCCCATCTCTAGTTCACCAATAGTCACATCACCAGTTCTGGAACGCGTCGAACTGCTGGCCTTGTTACTGGATAACCTTCCAGAACTCTTTGTTGGTGTTCTAAAGTGAAGCATTTTATAAATGTACGAACAATTCACGGAAGTATCTGAAAGGATATGGCTTATTGTATCAAAAACAACTGTTACTTTGTTCGTCCTGAATGCGGCGTTGCAGAAAGCAATCTATTGATATCATTGGCAACTTCTTTCTGTTGCTCTGCAATTTTCTTCTGATACATGACAAGCAGTACTTGGCATTCTTTGTATTGAGAAAGAAGGTCTTGTTGGTCATTCTCAATCTTTTCTTTGTCAGCTTTTAACATCTCCAGCTAATGAAAAAAGAAAGTAACATAGTATAAGAACATTCCATGTGCCCTGGCAAAACGTGTCTCAGAAGTGTGTGTGTGTCCAATTGCGATAAAGGTTTTTTGCAAAAGCAAATCAGTCAATGCAACAATTTGAATTGGAAGTGTCTATAAGCGAATTTAAGACTATCTTGCTAGGTGGACGGATGGCTTGTGGGGCAGGAAGGTGCAAAACGCAGCACATTGTACATTTGGGTTAAAGGGATTAAAATGATGCTCTCATTTCTTATGTTGGACTGACTAAAGCTAGACCACTGTTGGAAAGTGGCTGTAATGAAATTAATCATGTCAGCTAAGACTGTGTGCTGTGATTTTCCCCGGCTGGATGTGAAACAATGTTGCACATCTGAATTTAAGTTAAATCCAGCAAAAAAACATTCATCGTTGATGGATAGAACATGAAATCATTTTTGTGAAATCGTTTAATACAGGTACACCTGCTTCTACTTAGCAAAGTAGAAACTATGTTTGCCAGTTTGTATAATAGAATGCTGGTGATAAAAGAAAGTAAGTACTTATAGTTTTAAAGAAGCACCACGGAAGTTTTGAAACATAGTGAACTGTAAGATATACTTTAATGCACATTCACACATATTAATAAAATATATTTCAGTATATGGCTGTGAATCTGTGATATAAAACCAATCAAATTACTTGGGATGCAAACTTCTTTCTCTCATTACTCAACTGACTTTCAGTGGCTTCTTTTTCCTCACCAGCCTTACCAAGCTCCCGGACGAGGTTTGCAACTCTTTCCTTGTCTTCCGAACACAAATCCTTAAGCCTAGCTCCTCCGGAATTGCTGGTTGGTGTAACATCTGCAAGTGCATGGAATCAATTGCACTAAAACTTACTGTAAGATTTGTATATTAGAACGCAACAAAATTTGCGTACTTACTTTCTTTCTTTGTGCACTTTGCCTCATTCGCTGTTTTTAATGGCTTGGAAGAAATTTTCTTTTCTTTTATTCCAGTCTGGTTAAGTAAGAAAATGCTTTTACTGTTTTATTTCACAGCCACACCAGTATGTTCTTATCGCATTAATCAAACTTTTGCTAAGGATCAACTAATTCATAAAAATTATTTAAGGAAAACTTATATATAAAGCCTCTGCACCGAGTGGTGACTTACTGATACTGACGTAGAATGAACTTAGAATTAACTGCTACCAATAGCCAACTGGCAGCTAGCAAATATTAGAAGATATTTTGAAAGAGTAACAAAGATAAGCATATGAAATACACAATAAGAGTAAACAACAGAATAACAGTGAAGTAATAGCATGTAAGAAAGAATGACAAACACCACAATTAACCCATATACCTGATGCCTCTTTGGTTTTGTTGGTTGCTTGGATTTCACTTGTGACTTCATATTTTTATGGAAATCAACTCCTGGAACATAAGAAACTACCTCTTTGTCATCGCCTTGTGACCAGTATATATCAGGCATTACAGACATTGCTGTGAAGCATAACACATTTTATCAAGTTCAAAAAGTTACCCACAAGATACTAAAAATTGCAAACTTCATATTTTTATGTAGCTTATTCACAATAAAAGAGTCACCAATTATATAATATGCATGCATATAAATGAGTTACTGTAGAAATTTTACCCAAAATATATATACACCGCCTGCTATATTGAAATACTTGTATGTGCACTAATCTGATTATCACTATTTTTAACAATTGAGAGCTAAATACTGAAATATTTTCATATTTTTGGCAACTGAAGGCTGTTCAAAGGCAAAAAAGAAATGTATTTACTAAACAGTGTGTAGTAGAATGGGGCAGCTTTTGAAAGACACTCCGAAAAAATTAGACGACAATTTCATCCCCTAGATATCACGCTGTCCTTTTATCGCATTTTAAGTGCATTCTACCGAAACTTGCATGAAAAGTACGATTGGTGAATTAAACCACATAACTGATTGATTTTTTGGGTCTAGTGCATAATCATGTGATGCATTTGTATAATAGTTTTCTCCCACCCATATTGTGAATTCATTTGGTTGCGCACTTCTGTACTATACGCGGTTTTTGTTAATAAGCTCCAGTCCTTTTCTGCTAATAATAATCAGATCGATTTCCCTGGTTACAAATGCTTCTTTGTGCAAATGTTAATTCTTTTATAACGGAAAGCACCAGCCTAGTGGCAGGTATAACTCATGTCAACAACTGTAAATATTTAGTGGGGTTTTTCTTCTTCCATCCAGACACACAAGTCGGCTCCATCTTGACGGTGACACAACGCTTATAATTGTTCTGCCAAACTACCAGGTTAACTTCGGTTTTAAATTAATGTGTTCAAATTTTGTGTGTTTGGTGGCCGTGCTCATAGGTGGGCAGTACCGCGGTACTATAGTAACGAATTACTGTACTGCGGTACTTTTTTAGTACCGATACCATCGGCACTTTTGGAAAAAAGTACTGAATTACTTTTTTCAAGAAATTTCAGTCAATCCCGGTACTCGGTACTTTTCACATGAAAATTTCAAAATCTTAACAAGTATCATATGTTTTCAAAAGTACATGTTAATTAATCATTAGTACTAATTTTAGCATCTGTTGATCTTTTTTAATCTAGAAATGTCAAGTAAAATTGCAAGCGATTAACGTCACATATGTTTTGACCTAGAGTAACCTTTACCGGGGGCATAACAGATGCAAACATTACATTTGCAGCAGCATCTTTTACACAAAAAGTACCGGTACCGAGTACCAACAAAGTAGGCTACCGAACTACTTTTTAAAAATATGGTACCGAATATCGGAACCCTCGGTACATTTTTTGCCAAGTAACGGTACCGACGGAACTTTTAAACCCACGTCTGGCCGTGCTGACGCTAAAAATTTTACTCCTTCACATTATACTATTGTATTACACGTTTTTGCTTTCGAGGCCTTGCCGCATTTGCCTGACTTATTTGTGGTAAATATCATCGTAATTGCTTATGTGTTTGGGAACACCTGCGTCAGCAAGACGAAAAATAGAATGAATGAAATGGATGTAGCCTGCTTTTAGCTTTGCTTAACGCAGTTACTGTACATTTAGTTTCACTTCAAGTAATGCTCTCCTATAAACTTGCGAAGATCATGATCTGAGTGAACCGTGCATCGTCCAGGGAAATGCGTGAACAATTACTAACACATACAACCAACAAACGCGGTAACTAGTTTTGTGCTATATTTATGATGCTGATATCATCGCCCTGAGTCCCTGATTGCAACCAGTGCAACGGTGGCACAAAACAGAACTTTCCCTGATTTCACAGCAAGTTCAGACTCTAGCGAAACATGGGGACAATCCGAAATTAAATCTACCCGCGACTTTAAAGATGATATGTCCACATAACCCTCAGCTGGTAGTTTATCAAGTTATTGTTGTTTAGAAGCAAAAGTGCTTTTTTTTAATAATATTATTAATTAAAATACTAATCTTACACTAAGAGTTTGCTTTTATTTCTGTATTCCTGTAATTTAATTCTTTTTCTATTAAAATAAATAAATTTTTCGTCACGCCTCTTTAACGATACTTCTCTTCTGTGGTGGTTTTATGGCCAGATTTTATTAAACTGTTTAGCTTTCCGGGCCCTAATGCTGCATTGCTGGGACTTCCAGATTCACAAAGAGATACTGTAAAAAATATAAACAGCCAAATGTGCAAAACCGGTATTCTAAAGACCCTTTCCGAGTTACAATCTTTGCCGTCAATTTTCATTGTTACGTATAGGCTAGGCCGCTAGGCGATCGAAAAAATCTTGCCACCCAAAATTGGTGGCCGTAACTCGGAAAGGGTCTATTCATTCTATTGTAAATTTGTATTGTTTATTTTCCGCCATTGTTTATGGGGGAACGAAAAATAAATGCTAACCATTATAGGACTATAAAATAACAACTCCACCAACAAACAATGAGCAGGAAAAAAGTAGCAAAGCTCTACAGGGCTTACAACGTGTAAAAATAAATTAACAATCTAGCCAAATGATGAAAATGAATAATGGTTAGCACGGCCACTAAACCCAACACACAATGAACAAGTTAGATAGATTTAGATGTATATAAATTTTGTTTCAAAAAGATTTAAATGATTGCAGATACGCATAATTTTTTTTCCCGTTTATTGGTTGTTTGTGAGCATGTTGTTTTATTTTATAACAAGATTAGCACCATATTTTTTGCTCCCTAAGGTCGGTGGCAAAAATAAATGGGTCTTGTACAAAATTAGATGCATGCAAAATGGTTATGACTTGTGTCATGAGTGTAGTCCTGTAGTCATATTTTGTTTGAAAAATATGCCATCTTCAAAGTTCTTATAATTTTACTTTGTTTTGTTGAATTTTTCAGTACCTCATCTGCAAAGTATGTATAGATTGCAGTGGTACATCTTCTACATAAAACTTTTTCTACTTTATTTTGTTAATAGGGTTTATTTAGAATGAACTTGAACTGTAATTAAAAACATTTATCACATGTTCAACTTGCATATCATGACACTGACTTATCTACATTTTTTAATTTATGTACTTGTAATAAGCCCAGCATATGCAACAGACAGTAAGTTGATTTTATAACGGTAATAGTGGTGTATTAATTCTGTGGTAGTATACTATTGTAGAATTAATAATATTTTATCAGATTAATTGTCTTAGAAAGAATATTTATGTATATACACTTCCATTTCTGTTTGCTTTTGTTTTGTGATAAATCCTGGTTTGTTTTATTTTATTTTCTCTTTATTGTTTTATATGATTCTTTGAAGATAGATGACAATATGCATGCATGAATTTTTAGATTTGTCTCAGATTCAACTCGACAGAAATGGATTAAAGCTGGAGCATATCAAACCTTCAAAAACTGTCTACCATGTTCCAGCTTTGACAAATCCTTTTTTCGTGAGTAACTTTTAATAGCTGGTATTTTATGACCAAGTACTAATTTCTTTATTATCAACATGATGGGGGTTTACATTAGCAAACATACTTAACGCCTGTTATAATCTTTTCCAATAGGTTCTGGGATGTGTTCATATCAGTGTGACACATGCTGGTAGCTTTGACATAAATTTTCTGACAAGTCTTGATGACACATACAATCAAAGCATACGGCGGCAGTGGTATGACAGTTTTCAGGTAAAGACTGACAAAAAGTTTCAAGGCACTACTCAAAATTTTGGAATTTTATTTAAATAGCTTTGATACACTGTTTTACAAAACCAGATGTTAAACTGTGAGCACCAAAATATACACGTGCTGAATATTGTTTAGTATAATTGAAATTGAAATACAATTTGGTTGTGGATTAGTTATTAATTACCATTTACGGATGACTGACTAATTAAATGTTAACTTTTTGAAGGTATTGTCTCGTTGGTTCACGGCAAACAATATCAAATCAATTAACACGTACAAAGTTTGCCTTTCACCATACAAAGAAATCTATTTCACAGTGAAGCCACATATTCCCACTGAGTCTGCCTATGTTCAAGTTAAAACAAATCTAAAAGGTACGAATATATTACAGTTGAAGAGCTTATCGTTACTCTTTCAGTTATTTTTTGATAAACCCTCTTTTCAGTTGTGGATTTGACATGTTGTCTTTGCCTCTGTGTCGGACTCATCTTGTTCTATAATGCGGCTAAATTATCACAGTCAGCATACTTTCATTACGCAAGTGGCACAGGTGTAGGAGTTTTGGCTTCAGCTTTGGTGATAGTTTTTCTTGTGAGCAAGTTCATGCCAAAGGTAGTTTTATTTTTCGGCTTGATAGTAGTTATGAATTGATTTGGTTTGCAAATTAGTGTGAGCAAAATAAAGTTAGGCATTAGACAAGTAAAATTTGTTTCTTTTTTAAGAAACCTGCAGCCTACTCCATTTTGCTTGGAGGCTGGTCGCTATGCGCATGGATAATTTCAAAGATATATGCCAACTTGGTGGAGATAATGATTGACTATTATCACTATGTTTTTGCCTATGTTTTAATTTCAGGCAAGTGTTGCATACATACTGACAAAAATGCCATATGCATAGCATGCTCGTGTTTGAAATGTTGGGTTATTTTTTATAGGTTTAGTGAGTTTTGCAATATGTTATCGATTCGGTACCATCACAGACCATCGAACACAAAGCATCATTCAATGGTCCATTCAACTTCTCTCATTGTTACTAATATACAATGGTACTCAAATACCTCAGGTAATAGAATAGAACGAAAATGTATGATTGTTTATGCCTTAGTGCTCTAATTCATCATATTACCCCTGTAGGTATCCCTGTCAATCATGTGTGCACTCTTAATGAGTAGGTCGTTGCTTTCATTACAAAGTATGAGGACAAAAAGGCCCTCCTCTTTTCTGAAAAATTTGAAAAAAATTCGTCCTTTGTAAGTTGCCGGTTGCTTTTTGCCCAAACATTTTGAAATAAATCTATTTCAATACTTCTAGTGCTACATTTTTTATATTGTTCGATTTAAGACATTGCCACGATGGCATCTAACAATAAGCTGCCTTTTGTAGTAGTTGGATATTGAGAGGACATAATAATCAACTAAGTAAGAGGTTACTCACGGCTGAAGAGTATCGTCTTCAAGGTCAAGTAGAAACTCAAAAGGCCTTGGAAGAACTTCGAAAGTATTGTCAGAGTCCTCAGTGCTCTCCATGGAAGACACTATCAAGGATGGAATCTCCAAAGAGGTTGAGCAATCAGCTTAAAAGCTTTGACTGTGACTGTTTAATACTATAATGGTTATTATTAAAATAGTTTTAAAATTTTAGTAGAAATACTTACGCCACGAATAGAATTTGTAGTCAATATTTACATAAATATGACATTAAACCCAAACAAAGTTAGAGTAATTACACCAATATTGCAAAACTTTAAACAATAAATGATGTAAAAGATATGTTGCCACAATATTTCTATTGAGCAAAGTTCATATCTCCATGCAGGTTTGCTCAGTTTATAGATAGCGACATCCACCTTCTGGACAGCGAAATAACCCAGTACGATAACGACATGCATCAGTTCACTGACGATAGCGACAACTCGGTAGAGTACGCGAAAAATGCTGCCGGAGATTCTTTGATTAGCGAAGACGAAGACAGCATTGAATCTCTAAAGCTTGAAATAGACGAGATGAAAGAAGATGGAGAACCATTTGAGGAAGAGATGAGCTTTGACGAGCTCTGAAACGTGTTACCTTGGCAACCTGATAAACCTCATCTACCACAGTAAATTTTACAGTGCTTTAAAATATTGTTAGCAAACGTTTTTTAACTTCCGTAATGGAAACTAATTGGTGCACGAGCTTGCCGAGCAAAATTAAGTACTTTCAAGAAAATCCTGTCATTCTAAAATATTTTCTATTAATGGTAAATTTTACTGTTTACTGCTATTTTCTTATTGCGCAGCATATGTGTTCCCGAAAATTTATTTTTTACTTGTCATCAACTTGTGTGCTGCGTTGTATCTTTGTGACACCACTGTGCTATTCAATGTGAAATCTTAATTCCAATTTCATATCTTAAGGTTTTTCAATAATTCAACCTTAGCAACAACAACAAGTAATTCATTTGCAATATATTTCTTATTGCGAGATGTTGCATCACATTAGTAGTTTTGCCTTCACATTTTGATTTCATGTGTTTGTCATACCTTAACTATTGTTAAGCTCTTGTGTCATTGCCAGTTCAAGTTTACATTTAATTTTAACTTCATTTAGTATAAATATATAGTAATTTTGTAGTAGTATAAACATTTTTAATAAAACTACTTGGAATGGGTTACTTTGTATTTTCATTACAGACTTAGTTTTATCCCAGATTTATCTGCATTTTAGGTAAACCAATTACCTTTAAATAATGAGCAACGGAACCTTCATAATGCAGTTCTTTGTCTTGTTTATGTACTGTTGGCTTTGGTTCTTCTTTATTAAGAAAGTTTTGAAGCTTATTATTACTGAAAGCTTGTATGTATTGTCTGGTCTATGGAAAATCATATTCTTTTGTGGACGAAAAATTCCCCTGGTGAGTAATATCGGTTGGCTTTAAGATACTCATACCAGCTAAAAAGATTGCCACCGTGTGTTTGTAGTGGGGTATCTTGTTATTTTCCCAATGCAATTGACATAGTCTAAGAATTTTTTCTTGTAAGACAGTTGTTATGTGCACTCGTTTTAGTTTCAGACTTTGAAGTATTTTAGGTCATAACTGGTTTGTTCAAGAAAGAACTACTACTAAGCCAGTTTTACTTTTACAGATTTCATCAATAGTTACCATTATTGATGATGTCATCAATAATGGTAAGAGCATTATTCAACCAATTCGACTCCTCACAAATGACGAATACAAAATGCAAGGTGAAGGAGAGACACAAAATTCTCTGGAAGAACTACAAAAGTTTTGTCTAAGCGCAAATTTTCAGCATTGGGAAGTTTTGTCAAAATTAAGTTCACCTGACCGGTAAGAAGGCCGTGTGCAATATCAGTTTCATTACATGACACGGACTTTGAATACTGAGAACTTCAAATACTAAATACTTCGAATAATGTACTTAGTATTACATGTTTAATATTTTTCCTTATAGGCTCATTCAATTCATACAAAGCAAACAACACATTTCTGAGAACGAAGGTGTTGAATATGAGCAATACGTAGCACAGAATGACCATATGCTGGAGAATCCTCCTCTGGTAAATAATGCAGCTGGGGACTGACAGAATAGTGGCAGCACTTCTAGTTGGGCTTCTGAACACATTTTAGAAGAAAAGTAATTTGCATATGAGTAGGGCATAACTCACACAAAATGTTAATTAGTCAATAACTTCAATTTTCGGCTAATGAGGTGCAGCTACTTTAACTTCCGTGACATTTGGTGTTAAAGTTTTGAGAAACCATATATCGGTAACCAACCAACCAAACCAGAAACCAACCATTCAAACCATATATCGGTTAAGTTACAAAAATAGCCGAAATGGGAAGCAAATTACGACAGCAGGATGACAACTCGACTATTGTTGTCAGCTCAAAAAATAAAGCGTTTATATTAATCCGTCAAAACAAGGTTATGACGTGTTGCTGTGCTTTGTGTTGTTTATCATCTTGTTTATTTTATACCATGAGGAGCAAAAATTTTGCGTGAAATTAGTCTCAAAGCAGCCATTTACTAGATAAAATGATAGTCTTACGGTGGTCTTAAAACCTAAAAGCTTTTTCGATCCAAGCATTTGTAACCGTTTTGTGCGTTCATAGCATTATTTATACAAGAATAGAGCGACAAGCGGAATTACTCTTAAAAAAGAGCACGCTTGTAGTTCCGACGTTGAAAAAAGAGCGACGCTTCCGAGATCACTCCTAAAAAATAGGAGCGAGCTCATGCCCACCTCGGCTAAATTTTCAATGTTTTGGATACATATAATTTGTGTACTAACCAATTTTCTCATGTAAAATTTATTGTACTTTTCCTACAGTGCAACAATGTGTAAATAATGCAATAATTGTGCAATAGTGTATATTACAACCGTAGTTTCTCTTCCTGAATCTTTTGCTTTCTTTCATTATTGAGAAATAAGCTTTTATGATTTGCCAAATTGACTTCATTGGACTTTTCAACGCCAATAAACTTCTGAAAATTTAATGTTATCTTTAAACTTTGAAATTGCAATTTCTATAACTCAGTTATTTAGGCCATATGTAAAAGCATGCAGTATGCAACTATGTTTAAGAACCTGTACACACTGTAAGTCTATTAGTTGAAAAATATCTGGGATTACCACGATTGCATATACAGCAACAAGATACTTTTTTTTATTAAGCTTGGCTTTTTAGTACCAAAAGTTTGTAAAAGAATCACCAAAAATACATTGTAAAAATCAAATCATTTAATCTTAAATTGAAAACACTCCTGCAACATAGTACTATCTTTCAAGTAAACCTTTACGCCGGGAAGTACAGAAATTCAGCTTATGTGTGATTTGCAATAACTACTTAATCATGAAAATATAATCACACACATCGCATTACAGGATCATTGTAACAAATTGTTAGGAGCAGTTTTAAACAAACTATACATAGGTCGGCTTAATTTCCACAATTAAGCTTTATCACATGTATAATTGTATACCCTACAAATATCACAATGGTGCTTCGAAAGAAACTTCTCACCAAAAAAAATAAATAGCAATAAAGCATGTTAAAACATAAAATTGCACTGCCCTAGTGCTCGTAAAACTATGTATATAATAGTTGCGCTTATGTACATTATGCACATATGTACTCAGAGCATGAATATATGTAAGAAGCGGCTAGTAAGAAGAAAATTGCTTATCAAAGACAGGCAGGTAACAAACGCATGGCAATTTATATCGTTTCAAGACCCAAATGTTAAGAACATGTACTGTATATCTAAATTACACCTCTGAGTGTTTAATTAAACGGTTACCTTAATGGAAAAATGGATACCTTAATTAGGTGACAAAATCATTGAGTTTTGTTTCATACGGATTGTGCAGCCAAAGCGTGATGTTTGACAAACACTATAGCAGCGAGCTCCTTACAAAACTCTTCCACTACAATTGTCCCTTCTAAAAATGTCTTATGGTCATCCAAATCATTGCTGGCTATTACTCCTGCACTTGCGCCAAAGTTGGCTGCCATAGGTAAACCTGAAATGAACCACAAATTGGACATGGTTACAGGTAGTGATTATTATTCATCTTTTGAAATGCTTCATGTGTGTGAAAAACACACATCGAAATGCCCTTTAAAGATCCATAACCATTACAGGTCTAACCATAGCAAAGATTAGTCACAAACCATCAGAGGAAACAATTATTCTCGTTTACCTTTATGAGTAGGTGATACATTATGATCGTCGTCATGGAAACCCCCTCCTGAAGCAAGTTTCCTCCTCGCGAGAAGAAGTCGATTCTTGAAGTTTGGAACGTGAGCCATCCGATGTGATATCTGCTCCACGATCACCTGCATGAAAGTTTCATAAGAACTATGACCTTTACTAGACTCACTATTTGAAACTTCACCAAACTTTTAGCAAACATCGTTGTATTCAACATAAATAAAACCCCATACTTTGATCACTGAGTACACCCCTCTTGCTTTTGGCCTCATTGGGGTGAGAGGGTCGGTAAAGAGTTCGTGCAACAAAGGGTGTGGGATTAAGCACAGGCGTGAAATAATTGATGTTACGACAAGATTGACACCATAAGGTTGGGAAAGAACACGAGACAATTTATTCAAAAGCATGGTGAGAAACGGTCCTGCAAACAAGCCACGGCAAGGTCATGATTATTCGCTTGATAGCAGCAAATAGCAAAAGTGTGGTAATGATATAAACTACTGTCAGCTTATAAAACTAGTGCAAGTTTGCTGAGGCTTTGAAGCTTTCACCTTCTTCATAAACTGCAACAGGCTGGCATCTTTCCGCTGCTTCAAGCTCTTTTCCATTCATTTTCGGCCAACTGAACTTGCAGCAAATCGCACACACGTCTTTGTACATCCTATGAGCTTCCCTTAAATACCCATCATACCTAAGAATAGAAAATGGACCTAATTTAACCAGAAATATAAATTGAAAAAGTAAAAATACAGTCAATAGCATCGTATACATTGCGATCCAGATGTAATGCGCTACTAACCCAGATTCATCATCATTGGCTTGCGTTGACTTGGCTGAATCAGGTATAGCTGCAAGAAAACAACTCACTGCTCTCTGTATGTGAGCTCTTGAACTGGAAGCATCTCCTGCCCCATCTAAAATGGATACAGCTTGTGATCTACCAGTATACTGAAATGAAACTACTGTTCTAGTGTTCCCTAATAGCTAAGATCTGAACTGGAAGTTTAATTCAAATCGTTGTAGCGGTAAATATGCCAACTCTACACTACACACCCAAACTTTCAGTTGAAAATTGCTTATTAGGTTTAGGTGGGGTTTGAGGCGCAGCTGAATCAAGTCCGGGCTCCAAATCCCATTCCAGCTCCTCCGAGTCTGATTGCACTACTATGTTACCTACAAATCACCACAACATGCAGCCATGTTAGATGATAACTAAGTTCATTATTCTAAAAAATTTTACCGGTTTAAATTTGAGTTATTAGTGGAATCTTTGTCACAAATTAGTTTCCAACTGAATAGCAAATAAATTTGCACATGCCACCAACACACAAATATTAACTTTTAAATGTGCACATGATCCTTCTGTATATCATCAAACAAGCAAAAGGTGGTAATGCTTGTTGAATGTCGACTAAATTTCTATTTTTTTACTACAAAGAACAGCTCAGTTGATAAATCAAAATTAATTTTTAAGTTTTCCAAAATGGTGGCCATCAGCTTACCTGGATTTTTGACATGATAAGCTCGATGCTGGAGATGTTTCAAAATAAGACGATCAAGAGCAATGGAGTTTGAAAGACCAAGAACCGTCTCAAAAAGACGTAACGTCACAATCGATATCTCATCTGAAAAGTGATCGCACCTCTCCAGAAGACGAGACAACAACTCTGACTTTTTGGTGTCCTAAATTAATGCAGTCATCTTAAACATATCTGCAAACAAGCATTATTGATAAATGAGTGTGAACGTGTTACTTACCCATAGGGTTTCCTTGCCCTCTTCAGGCAAATTGGTGTTGTTTGGTACAATAAAGTTAACAAGTTCGCATGTCAATGCATGAGATCGTACCATGCTGAACAGCTTAGTTAACACTGCAGTTGTGGTGAGGGCTGCTCTTTCATCAGCTTGTAACAGAGGGCCCAACAATGTCTTGTTAAGAAAGTCTTTAGCAATTGATCTTGCAATGTATGCACTACAATCCTGGAAAATAGTTCGATTCAGTTATTATTATTTATTTATTCACAAACGCATTCAGTAGTTTAATAAATTAATCACTAAACGGCAGGGATGTGCCGCGACGACGATTATTCGGGTTCGTGCGAATCCGAATATCTTGAAGGTAAACCAGAACGCATCTCGAATCTATTCGTGTCAGCACCAAATGATCAAATTTCAATCAAACAGAAAGTTGCCAAATCTTGCTTGTATCGTGAATTAATTACTAAAAATTAACGATTAAATGGCGATTTGAAAAGCAAAATCTTTAAGTAAATGATTTTCGGTAAGAAATGTTGACTCCAGTTTATCTCAGCCAGGAAAATAGATTATTATTTCATACTAAAGTCGATAAATTTCCAAGTAGCATAGTATTCGGGTTCACCACTGTTAGTATTCGGGTTCACTCGCCTCTCCCACAGAGGCAATATTCGGCAAATCTACTCGGGTTTGGGTTCGTGTTGTCCCATCCCTACTAAACAGTGATAAACTTAACAGACCTGGTATGCTTCCATAATCAATTGATCGCAATAATCAAACCACGACAAGAACGAAACAAGAGATCTCTTTCCAGCGAAGTTGCGTGCATCGTTGTATGCATAGCTGTGAGAATCCAAACCCCATTTCGCACTTACGCTATCCACATCAGAAGGATCAAGTGCAGCTGGCAAGGATGTGAAAAGAGTCCGGAGCCTGTATTAGGATAAAATATAACAAAATGTATTCCAACAAACAGGAACTATGACCAGGAACTGAACCTTTTTAACAGTTCACTGTGCTGTATCAGTCTTACAATGAACCAGATAAAGTAAAACTTCAACTTTTCGATTTAATAGATGACAAACAGTGAAGTCATTATTAATGCAAACACCATTACGACACCAGTGCTTAACTTAACCTATCAAAAACCATAATCTCTTAATTCAAAGTCTTTTAGTGAATTATCGAGCTAATCTATTAAACTAGTGTAAGAGTGAACAGTATAAGTTGAAACAACCTTCACATTGCCAGCGTGATTTAAACAAATATATAGATTATGTGTTGTTATTGTTATATCTTATAACAGGGGCGGGCAACTTCTTCGGTCGGCGGGCCTGATATGAGAAAATGAAGTACTTGGCGGGCCGGATTAATTATGTATCATCAGTTCCTATTTTATCTTTATGTGACATCACCATTCAGACTGTTACACTTCTTCTTAAAGAATAGCTAACAATCACTATATTTGACGTAGTAAGCAAGTAGTGAGGGATTGCGGCAGACTGTGGCCGCAGACCACGTTATCATGTAAGACCGGAAACTGCCTGGGGGCCGCTCAAAATCCCGTCGCGGGCCGGGTCCGGCCCGCGGGCCGTATGTTGCCCGCCCCTGTCTTATAAGGTTATGCATTAAACACTAGTTTCATGAAGCATTGCGCAAAAATGTCATTACAGTTCACAACATCTTATATCAAAACACATTCACTTGCCACATGTTCTTTATACCTGGTATTTAGAAGAGGACACAGCATAGTATCTTGCACTGTAGCACGGGCAGCGGTCTCATGGGGCATTGAAACGAGAAGAAGTAAACCTTCACATGCTTTCACAGCAACTCTACCATCTTCTGAGCGACAGAGATTAAGTAATGAGTCAACCAGGTCGTAACTTTCACGTTTACTTGTTTTAGCTGATGAAGATGGTAAATTTGTTTCACTGGAATCAATATGATTGGTGGAAGCAGCCTGTAAGAAATCATTGGCATCAATGCAAATTGAAGTTGATGCATGAGAAATACAAAAAGTAAAACAAAACACGTACGGGTTTGTTCGGGATTTCTGTGCTATTATTTTGCAGAAAGAAGTGTAATAGATGAGGTTCTCTCTTAAGGCGAGCACAAAGTGTACACAGAAATGAAATTTCTTCAGTCTCTGTTGGAGCAGCTTGGACTTCGCCACATACACGAACTAGTCGCGATACTGGTCTAAATCATATATTACACTTGTGAGATGTGATTTTCAACTGCCTTTACCTACCACTACTAAACACAAAATTGTTTAAACAGTGAAGTATATTCAACATCACTTAAAAACTAAACCAAAGAATCATACGAGTTGCAACATCTCACATATCCCCAAATTTTTGATAATTTACCTGTGAACATTGATATGGGGTAGTAGGGGTTGCTTTATTTTGCCAAGAAGGTTTTTAAAAAAGATAAGAACTTGTTGCTTCATACCAGGAGGGCAATCTGCTTTTCCCAAAGTATGCAACGTCTCCAAAAGTTTATGCTGGAAATCAGAAAACACATATACAAGTTTAGCATGCTGTAAAGTAATGTCACTATTCCATATTTATTCATGATATTATCAACCAATTTTGAAAGTACAATTTAGGAAAATGTTAGAATTGGTCTTGACAAAATAAAATAAACAAACCATTAACAACAAAAAACTGTTCAATAAATAATGTCAACAAACAACAATGGCACAAAGAATAAGCTCAAAACTAAAAAGAAAGGAACAAACATACTTGTAACATATACTCCATGCAAGGACCTGTATCCCCTGGCTCCCTTTCAGCTTCTTCTTGAATTAATATCTGCAGCATTTGCTTCAAGTGCGATGGAATGTTGCTGTCAGTGACCTGCCAAAATGTTTACAATTTCAAAATTTGAGAAAAAGAATCACAACTTTTGCAAAAAACATCCATGGCAATACGACACCTGAAAACAATGGTGGTGCAATGGTGCAAATCCAGTTTAATTCGAACTTGGTACTATATTATAGACCCAGTCATTATGTGATGGTCTAATTTCTAATATGAGGAACAAGATATGCTTCATGCTTCCTACACATGTATGTCAACTAGCTGAGGACATTGCCACAATTCAGCAACTTGTTGTTCCTCACTCCATTGAAAAAAAATAGAAACAAAATGATTTTTTACTTAAAGAAAATTAGTCCAATTTGTCAGAAAACAATTTCACTGTCTCTAAGGCTAATCTTACTAAAAGTCATTTTTTGTATCGTTCATTTTGTCGTTTGTTCATTTTTCATTGTCTGTGCCATTTTCAACGTTTAAAAACATATAGGAGTTATGTGTTTCAAATGGTGGCGAACCAACTAAATAAACCTTGTTTACAAATTGTGTTTATTATAAATAAGCTATCTTGGCACACCAAAGTTAAGTGTAACAGTGGTGCATTACTATACTATAACCATTATCTATTAGGCTACTGAACTACAACAACTTTTTAACAAAACTTTCGAAACATACAGGTACTGTAGGCTATGAATAAAATAGCCTACTAACATTGCAGGCTAGGCCTACAGTGAACAAATGTATCTATTTAATTTATTTACTAAATGTATATAAAAGAGTAATTTATTGCTTTGCAAAAAAACGACTTACAGGAGTTTTGTCATCAGTATTTTCAATGTAGAAGTTTGTGATTGACTTCCAATGATAGACAAAATCTTCATGCAACGGAGCATCAGGTGCCAAAGCTTCAACTGCTTGTTGTAGGATTGTTGTAAATTTGTTAAACATTTTGCTTTGGCCTGTTAATGTTTTCACAGGGTGACTGACTCTGACTGAAGTCTGCGGCTAACTGCAACGTTGTAGCGTACGTTTACATGAGTAAAGCCTCGCCCATTTACTAACTTTGGTAAAAAATGGTGAAGTATTTTCGCCAATGTGATCTTACAGCAAAAGATTCTAGATTTGCCGGTGAATAGCACAAAATTGAACAAAATTTCAACGACCACAATTTCTTCTAGCTTTCTGTCCTCTGACTTCGGACTTTGACAGATTGACTCATTACTTCATTAGACTCCCTTTATGTTACGGATAGACAAAATTCTGCGGATAAATGGAAATAGCGGAAACAAAACCGGCATAAGAGCAAGCCTTACAACCAATTTATTCTGGTCAACAAAAATATTAATTAAAGTTCAGTAAAGAATTTTTTAATCCAATAAGTTTATTTACATTTAGAAAGTGCATTACTGGAATTAATAAAATGCACAATGACAGATTTTCCTATGACACGCGATGGCATTTTAGATGTCAACGAATATTACCACAATATTGGAAAACCAAATTTTGTGATCTTTTAAGAAATTTGACGAATTCATAGACACGAATTGACACATTTGTGGTTTCTAACGGTTGGGTATATATTGAATGCTTACTTCTAATATTATGTTTGAAATGATGAAATAGGCCAGGACGACCAGGGTTTATTGATAATGATACCTGATCGAATAAAGATTTTCTGAAGGTAGTTGATCAGCAATATCAGGTATAAGCAGGTAATGACGTAACTTCCAGGCGTCACTAATTCAGGAATGTAAAAAGGGTATAACAAAACAAAAACGCATTAATATTTTTTGTTTAATTTAAATGCTATACAGTTATTAGATTGCACTACATTTTCAGTATCGGCTTTAAGTAACAACACAGATTTTAAATAACTCAGTTGAGAGTGTGTAGTAAAAGAAAACATTATCTTGGTGTGAACTTGGAGTCGAGTTGAAGGTGGAACTTAGTGGAAGAAAAAAAAAATTTTTAAATCCAAGATTTTTAGAAACAATAAAAATTCAAAAATTATTTTTAAGACACAAAATCATTTAGGTAAATTAAGCTATTAACTTATTAAGCGTCAAACTTTGACAAGTTCCTAAGACAAGTAGCGTTAACAAAACTAGTCCAACTGGCTGATCAATTACCAGAGGTAACATTCATCCAAGAACAAATGCCTCGAAGCGACATTTTTTCTTTCTTTTGTGATTAGGTTTATAGCCTATTTAGTATTTAGCTTAAAAAAGCAATTTAAGAAAAGCACGCGATACAAACTTCAGTTAAATATAAACTAGGTTTAGGCTTAGTTCCTAAAACATTGGCGTATCCAAGGGAAGTCTTTTGAAAACTTTCTGCGTTCGTCAATAAATTTTTAAGTTATGTGCAATACTAAAATAGCTGCGCGCCCGTTTGCATCGGCCGTCCATTTTTCTTGATGTTTGCATGTTATTTACTACGGTTTCAGCAGTTGGCGACTCAGAAATTTCAATGTGTTGAGCCGCCACGTTTTCAAAGCTTGAATTCTTCAAGTCTACACTATATAACTGAAAGAATGCGTTATACTACCGTATAACTTTACTTTGTAGGCTACCTTGCACGAAGCAGTGCAGGCTATAGTTAAATAATTATTCGGTAAAAAGAAATTTGGCCGATAATTCCCAATAAGAGTTTTGCTTCAGCAAAATTTATCAATAAGTTACTATCTTTATTGTGCTTGTATAAAGAATGGAAATTTGTATTTTCTACACTGCCATCAATGTATTTAATTATTATAATAGAAGAATTTAAGTAGATTTAACCCAGATTTCATTTCAAAACGTCGTTCTGTAAACGTATATGACCCACTTCGTAAATGGTTGATCCTTCAATGAAGCAGCGGCATTTGTAGCAATAATGTGTGTAAACCACATTGCTTGCAGTAATCTCCTAATTGAATTATTTCTAAGGGAAGTATCACTTGACCGCGTAAACGGCTAATTTATATTAACAAGTGCTAATATGTTTACGCTACA
Source organism: Clavelina lepadiformis (assembly GCF_947623445.1). Taxonomy (NCBI): domain Eukaryota; kingdom Metazoa; phylum Chordata; class Ascidiacea; order Aplousobranchia; family Clavelinidae; genus Clavelina; species Clavelina lepadiformis. Next base: position 3,449,658 of record NC_135248.1, on the reverse strand, counting down.
ATCTTGTTTGCTAATCATCAACAACAGGAAACCTCTATGGAACCAGCATTTCAACTGACTTACCTTCCTTGATTGTTCCGATCAATTGCACAAAAGAGCTCGATTTGGATTATCTTTTGATTGTGTGAATGACGTCATTTTGTTTTTTGTGTATCGCTGGGAATGGTCACAACACTTTGTTGTGATGTAAACTTATTACTTTATTGTTTATTTTTCCCAAATCAACGTTCAAATAAAGCGGTACATAATGGCATCCACTTTGTTGAAACAGCAAACAAGATGTTCTATCGGGAAAACGCGCTTATTTGGTTAAAAATTACTCTGGGAACAACGAAGGTTTTTATATCGCCATATGTTGCAAAATAAAGACAAGCTTCTAGAGTCTAGACAGTTATGCTGCAAGTTCAATATTGTCAATATATTCTTTCTAAAATTCGGCCGTTTTACAACATTATTGTGTTCTTGTATTTTAGAAAACCTAGATCTTTCAGCTTCGTTGTTTGCTTCCAGAGATACTGCTGCAATCAGCGCCATTGATGGAGACATATTATCATTGTTCTTTTAAGTCAGTGGTTCCCAATTGAGAGTCCGCAAGTTATACATAAGTTCCTCATAAATAGCCTATTAAGCAACAATTTTGGAGTTGGAGGTCCTCGAGCAGCCAAACGTTGGGAACCAGGTTAGATGGAATGCGTTACATTAAACAAGTTATTAAACGATCAGCTTGATCCCAATCTCTAAAGACCTTGAGCCTATACAGCTTTTAGAATTTCAGCTTAGCCCATTCAAATTCTAAACCCAATCCAAAGCAATTATACCTGACCATTGCCATGCTTCAGTTCAATCTATAAAGTTATGCAACAACAACTGAGGAGCACCCGCTGGTAGCCAGTAAGAACCTAGGAGGATGACCCGAAGACGGCGCTACAGGGCAGCTACGAGTAGCACCACTTGGTCATAAGAAATGTTTTTTTTGGCGTTTGAAAACACTAACATAAAGCGTGTTTTACAAGAATAACGTTGAAACCACCCTGAATATATTTATAAAAAGCCATTAACCATTACATTATAAAAGTATTACCCTCATTTATTCTGAGAACATGTTTTGAGGTGGTTGGCCGGGCGCCATTTGACAACCTTCGTTCTGAGAAAGTTTAATAAGCGATATTTCTTAGTAAATTTATATTAATTGATTTTCTTATAGATTGCAGAACTTTTCGTTTGATTCCATAATTTTCTTTTAATTTTGGTACTTTAAGCATCATGCATGCAGCATTTATAAGTTATAAGTTTCATGTTCAAACTTCGTCATGGTGGTTTCGAAAGCGATAGAATAACCTTGGCAACTGTTAGAACAAGATTTAAAAAACAAGTTCTTTATTATATTAACCATCTACCCAACGTATAAATAAGTTGTAAAGACATATGCAGACTGGTCACAAACAATAAAATAAATTAACTGCTGTCATGACGCAAACCCTTCCATTTCAGGAGAAAGGCTGAGAAATATAAAAAAGCTGTATTTATTCCAGTATTTCGATTAAAAGATGCAATTATGTAAAACAAATATTTGTCAAATTTCCGTCCCTTATTTGAAGAACGAGCCATGCAGCCATATGTTCACGTGGTTTCTATGTAGGCTACGTTTATTTTTCTCAATTTGCCCTTATACAAATATCATGACATTTCAATTTTAAAGTAATTTCCACAGGTATCGTGCGAAGCTTGGAAGAGCATATGTCGGCACTGACTATTTAATATCTGTCTATTGACTATTTAACACTGCAACTATTTGCTGGTTATCTTAATACAAAAACAGTATTTGTAGCCTATGCATGAACTGCATATAAGCTGCTCAGTGCTCATGCATGTACTATATAGGAAGCATGAAAAAAGTCCGGTTCGTGTCCTTGTGAGAACCCAAGCTTTTAACTTTTACGTTCGTTAGTACTCAAGCCGAACCCGAACGTATGACGTCATGTAAAAAACAAACAAAAAAGTTTAATTTTGAGAAAAATGCCTTTGGCGTTATACTGCATATCCAAAGTATAAGTCCTCGGTTAGATACATTTATTAAGTGGATGTTTGAAATGAAATGACAGACACAATTTGTAAGGTTGATCTTTACCGAACGTAAATCAGCTGGTTATATTGAATTCACTTGCGCAAATGTATCTCATATCTTCTTATAATAGAAACAAACTGAAAAATGTGGCATGGATGGCACTTTGCGTACCACATGCATGAATTTCGTAACGGCTATATACACCGTGTACAAACAAGTGCTAGTAGCAACTAATGGAGACATAAGAAGTCCGCACATTAACATTTGATTTACTTTTACAAGTATAGCACTCTTTTAGCCATTGTAGGCTGCACAACGTAGGCCTATATCATTGCAATTTTCTTGAACTTACATATTTTATTTGAATTGAATTTCTCAGTTTGTAAATTACCTCTTGCATGCTTATACGGTTTTTTACATTTTTCGCATTTATTTGCTTTTTCTCCTTTTTGCTGCAGAAGAAGAACAACTAATCATTGCCGACATTGAGTGGCAAAGAGAGCCAGCACGCAGCACAATTACTATGGCAATAACTAACCGTGTAGCCTACTATAGTCGACAGAAAACTTAACAAAGCAATATAAGTCTTTAAGTTACTTTGAAAAGAAGTTTTTAACAAATGTTCTTCAACAAACAAACCATTCTTTTTTATTTTCCAAAAACTTAACGCTCGGGTAAACCTGCATAAAAGCGAAGCTTGAAAACATTTCAAATTGATGTGGTTTGGGATCGTGTTTGGCACATTCCTAATCTACATGCATTATACTGCATTATACATAATATTCTACATATGAGGTATGTCAGAAACGTTCCAGGAGCGCGGTCACAAAAGATCCATTTCAAACCCAAACTGCAAGTTATCCCCTTGAAAATACTCCCCTGGAGTCTAATGTATTTTCCTATTCTTCTCTGCCACGCTTGCACGCACTCCTGGAAGAATTTTTTCGGGATTCTCCGTAGCTCTGTCGTCACAGTATTTTTGCTGTTGTGCACATCTTCAAAACGGGTTCCCTTGGTGACGCCCTTGAACTTGGGGAAGAGGAAAAAATCACATGGAGCCAGGTCGAGCGAGTAGGGAGGTTGCTCTAGCACAGTGATGTTTTTCTAGACCAGGAATTGTCGGATACTCAGTGGGGTGTGGATGGGGGCGTTGTCATGGTGAAGCACCCACGAGTTGTCCTGCCACAACTTTCGCTTCTTCTCGTACACTGAGCGAATCAAACGCCGCAGTATCTCTTTCTAGACATGCTGGTTGATCATCTGGCCTTGTGGTAAGAACTCGCAGTGGACAGTGACCCACACATCGAAAAATGCGATCAACAAGAGCATGTTAAATACATATATAGGCTATATGTTGAAGTTATGATGTTATATATACAGTTTATCGCAAAGGGTATCTTAACAGTGTAATGGGACCCGAATTTTTACATCGTGATGGAACCAGCGAAAATGTTAGTAACAATAACCTTTTAAATAGTTTAATTACCAACGTGAAATTCTGATTGCGGGAAACGAGTAGGCTAATTATTTGAAGCTACCTACAGTACACTTTTTTTCGAAACTTTAATCAAAATAAAATCAACAAAAAAATCGTGATCAACAAATGACAACTTTGATTTGTTAATAATTTGGTAAATTGACTTTGCAGTAAAAAACACAAAGTACAAAAAATTAATAGACATCTGAAGACCTCTGCGGATATTAAAGTTTGCTCACTTTGTTTGTCTAATTTACAAAAGACGTTTCCTTTTTTTCTTTTTGTTCTTTAAGAAACCGTTATTTGCAAACCGGTATATTGGATTCTCGTGCAAAATTTAACAAATATAAAGAAAGCGCCAATCGATATCGACGAATTGAAAAAATATTACCTTATAGGCTATTGTTTCTACCATAGACGCTCTTTCCATCGCGACCAATCCAGCAAGAGCGTATATGGTTACAAATAAGAGGTGATGAGTTGAAATCTACTGGCTGCATCAGCGCGGGAAGAAATTCAGAAACAAAATGCTCAAAGAAGTCTTTATCGTAACTTGCATTTTTATGCAGATTAGTTTATCATACCAACGAAGATTAGGTATAATAAATACCGTGGTAGGATTTACGATAACATTTGGTTCTTTCTGTCATTTATATCATTTCATGATTTTCAGACACTGACTTTGAAATTAAAAGTGCTAACACAAACTCGTCGATTGCCGTTTGTTCTGGGTCACTGAGTACGTCATGTAAGTAGGTCAACAATTATGCTTGTTCTTAATATGAAAGTTTTCTACTAATTCTATTCTTTTATGTTGTAGTTTGTGCAGTTGCTAGGTGTCCCAAATTCATAAATATAACTGTCAACCCAAGATGTGGTAAGATGTTTAAAGATATTTCACTTTTTTATTTTGCCTTATTCATTCAGTAATGCAAACAAAACACATGGGTTATCTATGAGCTATTCAAAGCACCGCAATAAAACTATTATTTGTAGTTATTGAAATCAAAATGCCTCCACAAATTAAGCGATGCCAAAACTGGACATTTTCTTGGACTATGAAAAAAGCCGTGGGAAGGTGTATTTTAGGTTAGTAGCATATACTTTTTGCATCGAAACTTTGTCAAGGATTTATATGATGTTGGATTTATAATGGTAATGGCATTCAAGAGACCAAAAAATTCCGTAAAAAGGGCTTATTTACTGTATGAATAATGAAATTTAATTACTTTGCTGATAATTGCATTAAGCTGCCTGGCAATTAAAAATGATTTGACCAGATCTACTTGCAAAGTATATTTAAGTGTAAGCTTGGAGGAGTTTATTAAAATACTTTTTGAAATGTGTCATATATGTTAAAAAGTGAAGTACTGTAACGTACGGATACTCCTGTCAATTAAGGCATTCGATAATGAATACAACGCTTATATGGCAGAGATAATATGCGACTCGATCCATGGAAAAGTGAAAACCGCGTTATGCTCGTGTTCATGCTTTGCAGGTGAGTTTACGACATTGATCTGCTTAACTCGCTTGTTAATATTTTTTCTTGCATGATCTGCTGAGCTTTCCAAAACCAGAATTAACTTATATACAGAACCTGCGGTAGACGATTTAAGCACTATCGCACTGTCTACGGAGATGGCAGCAACTATTTCGGCATCCGCAGTAACTCCAATACATAGCGACATCAATAAAACAGCGCCAGTCGTGTATTCAACCATTAAAACATTAAAATCTACCAGTGACATGGCTGCGTTTTTACCGCAAATGACGACAGCTGCAAGTACTGCCGCTGTAACGAATTATGCAAGTAGAAAAACCACAACCGAGGTCACATTTGCAAAAGCTACAGAAATAACGTCAACATTGCCAGTGTTTGCAACCATGGCAAAAAACAGTACAGCAACAACCACAAGCTACTGTAAGTACAAAACAGCCTGCTTTCCTGACTTGTGGAAGATGTTTTTAAACATTCTTTGCTTGTAAGACGTTGCTTATGCTTTGTTAATCGTAATTAAATACTGTACTCAATTGTTGTTGTTCTCATTTTAGTGCAGGACTTGGAGAAAATTCTGGTAAAAATGAAAAAAATGATGTCATGCTCTTGTAGTGAAACTAGCAATGGTATCGATTGTCAGAAATGCCGTAAAGGAAAACGAAAGCTGATTGCGAACCAACTTAGAGAGTTTGAAAATGTTTTGAAAAACACATCATTACAACTGATCGATACCGGAAACAGGATCGCTAGCACAGAACATGTCCAGCTCATAGCTTTGAGAGAGCACTGTTTGAACAGTTCTTTTTCTTATGGCGTAGCTGAAATTCCCTTGAACGAGTACGAGGTGACTTGCAACTACTCCACACAAAGCAATAAACTAATAAACGGTTGTCTTGATTACGTAGTCATTACAGCCGAGGTTTACATCGACAGCTCAATAATGAGCTATCTTAAGGATGATCCGGAACAGGAGAACTCTTGGAGCTCCCATGAAACTCATTATATTGTCCCTCAAAGTATCCCTTATCTTAGCGTCTCCACTGTTGAAATCAGAGCTCTAAACAAACTGAACGGAACTGTCCGCTATCAGTTAAACAGCTCGATAGCAAAAGTTATACAAGATCAAGTCGTTCCCTATGTTTATCATAATCAGCAGGGTAAGCGCATATATGTAAAAGATATTACGGTAAGCTGCGATTTCATCGATGAAAGAGAAAGTGAATTTTCTACGTTTGGGTGCAAACGGGTAGACCACAACAAGTTTGGGCCAGTAGTCTGCGAATGCAATCACACAACGGTGTTCGCCATTCTTCTTTCTGTGGAGTCTGTTGCAGTACCTGCTGGTGTCAAGGTAAGCTACTGGTTATTTTTGAGTGTGTCATAATGCACGCCGTTTATAAATCGAAGTGAGGTTGCTGTTTTCTTAGCTTTTGCATATATCTACAGTTGTGTTCTTATATTACGGAATCCATATCCCTGATCTTTCTGTCCTTGACAATAACAATCCTCTATTGCAATAAAAGTCGCATAGACAGCGACAGGACTCTGATTCAGCTTAACCTTTCTGTCTCGCTCTTCTGTTTCCACATCATCAATTTATTTCATGACTTGGCGGTAGAGAACGACGCAGCTTGCATCACCATAGCTATCGGCGTGCATTTTTTCCTCCTTTCAACAGGTAAAAAGTAGCCTAATGGCTTGTACACGTGTAAACCTGGTTCTATCTACTAAATCAGCATGGTCCAACTTCTTTTCATCGCGGGCCAAAATCAGAAAACTTTTTTATCTTGCGGGCCAATGTTTTTAAATTAGAACTGAAGAGCTTAGCTATTTAGCTACTTAGCTATTAAATGCTGATCAATGTGACATCTGCGGTCGAGGTTCTTCCTCGACAATAGCGACTATCAAAGCTGACTATCAGTTCGTGGGCCAAAAAATCGGTGCTCGCGGGCCAACTTTGGCCCGCGGGCCTGCAGTTGGACCACGCTGTACTAAATAACCATAAGTCGCAAATTGATTTGTTACTCTTTTCTTAATAGCTATGTGGATGCTAGCGGAAGGTCTACGACTGTTTATGAAGACTTCGGACCACGTGTTGTCGTACAATACGATCCAATCGCGTCAAATCGCCATTGTCAACCATCTGATTGGTTGGGGAATCCCCGCTCTGTTTACATCGATATCTTCTATCGTCGGCCTGGCCTTGGACGTCTACATGAAGCCGTGTTATTTATTCGTAGAAGAGGAGGAATACAGAAATTCCGCAATGTATGAGCCGAAGTACGAAACCTGGGTCCCAAAATATGATATATGCTGGCTCGATCCAGGAACGGAAATTTTTTGGGTTGGTGTCGTCATACCAGTCCTGACCGCATTGTTTCTCAACGTCATCATTGCAATCAAGGTGAGAAAAACGATGTTGTTAAACCTCTAAGGTTAATTGCAGTGAAGATTCATTAACGTGTATTCAAAATGTCTTTCATGCTCGTTACAGGCAAACCGTAACTACATCGAGACCGGCATAATCCCACTACACACGTGATATAGATCGCAGCCAAATAACTCATAAGTTGTCAAAAAAATTTGCCGTTTTCGAAAATTTTTCAATTAAATTTACGAAAAGATGAGGATAATATTTAATTACAAAGGTAACAACCTAAAATGCGAACCACATGTCCACATTTACACCAAGCTCTACAACTATCGGATAAAATCACCACAGAAGCTAGCTCGGTAACCGGGGTTCGAGCGATGAGGAATCATCGCCGGGTTTAAGTCGTGCAAACACTTTCCTCAGTCCGAGCTAGGATAAAGATCATTATCAGATCATACCATAATTAACTTACTTAATTTTTGAAAATGACGATTATACTAATAATTTTACAGGTAACGGTTTCGATAACCAAGATCAAAAAGAGGACGATGAAACTAACCCTTCCCTGTGAAAAGAAAAAGCAATCAAATTCGAATGTGAATTCTCTGCTCACTACACTAAGGACGATGGTAATGCTACTCACCGTTCTCGGGACCTCGTGGGTACTGGGCTTTTTAACAGGTAGCAGGTGCTGAGGTTCTACTTATCGGTCGCTTTTATTAAGTAAAGAATCTAATTCTTTTCTCCAATTTGCTTTACTTTTTAAATTAAACGCTTTTGATTAACCGACCACGGTTGCAATGTTTTCTATACAGGTATCCAGAACCACGAAGCTTCGGTGATAATGATGTACACGAATGTCGTTGTCAATGGGCTTCAGGGAGTCTTCGTTTACATTCTGTACTGTCGTTTTAACCCGGGTTTAAGAAGAAAAATTTACCACCACGAAAACCAATCAACCTACCGTCTGCGAAAAAGAACAACTTCCTCAATCTCAAGTGCCAGTACGATTTCTTTTGACGTTACTCGGAGTCATTAGAACCATGACGAAAAGTGAAAGGAAAACATTAGTTCACATTGTGCGTAAATAGCTATTTTCAGCATAATCATTTCGTTGACGTGGAACTGTAATTTTGTAATTTATAATTACGTTGTATTTTACATTTGCCAGCCGCAGCAATTAGTAGCTTACTTCATATTGTTTTGTTTTATTTAAAAAGTTTTGTAAATTTAATTATGGCTACTTAGTGAAGATCTCACACTTCCTTTTAATAATAAAATCCAAGTGTTAAGGGCATAATTTTAATCAGCTCCTTGAGTCAAATTTTAAAGCTTTTTGGGAGTTTGTTGTTCGGTCTATCACCTATGAGCACGACAAAGCATGGGCTAGTTAATTGTACCATAACCTAAATAGATTATTCAAAAGAACTTCGGCGATCAGAAGGTTATGATTCCAGATGAAGAGTAAGTGGAAAAAGTTACGCGTTCTTCCCAGCTAGCAGTTAGCACGGGCTATCCCAAGCGTTCTTGTAAACAATTCAGTGAAAACATTTCAGTATCACAGCGCAAAGTGATATACCCAAGTGATGACAGTAGTCACCGTGAGGTAGAACAGCGACGGCGAAAGCCACAGAGCCAACACAACGGCAGAATCAGATAGGTGACAATGCGTATCCTATTACGGAGTGCAGCTTAACATCGAGGAAGAGAAGCGTATACTTTTTATTTACCGCAAAATCAATTTCGAGATTGATCGATACAAAACACATGATTGCTTTTGAAGTGCATATATTTGAGCAACAACCTCTAATTAAAACGTCAAGCGCAAATTAAGTAGGTTTAAGTCGAGAGATATTTCAATTACTGATATAATGAATCAAAACAAAATGCATGCTTTCATAAACAAACTTGCAACAAACTTTTTAAGGTGGTGCCAATTTACGGCGAAGAAGTGTTGAGGCCCCGTCATTTTGTTTTATTTTAGACGTTTGGGCTCTGTAGGCAATTTTGTTGAGGAGTGCAAAAGAAGATTTTGCAGTATAGGTTCAGATTAAGAAGGATGCTTTCGGATAAATCTGTTCTACTATTCTTCGTGGGCGTGATCTCACTGGTTGAAGTATCATTCCAGCAAAATGGTAGGCCACAGCATAATATTGTTCTGATCTGCGCTAAAACTACCACTTTTGTGCGATTTTTTCACATGGCATGCTTGTAAATGTTTTGCGAATATTGGTACTAGCAACCCCAGTTAATCAACCAAACCCGGTCAACGCAGTCTTTGTCAGTTAGGAAATTTGGGTCAAATTCGCATATTATAAGCTTCAGTTTAGCTTACTAAAAACCTTAAAGTTAAAGTATGGCAAGTGCATATCGAAAAATGTTGTTGTTGTTGACAGATTATGACAACATTGCTAACTGCTATTTCGATCCAGCCGCTAGCAGTTGCTTCGTGTTGTCTGTGGTTTATCCCATTCCGGGGTTACCAACTGGAGTGAACGAAGATTCGGTGTACATGTATGGAGTTTCTGTTCACAAGGACCAAAAATCAAGTAAGTTTACATAGGTTAATTGTGCAGCAGGGTTGCGTAAAAATAAAAATAGCTTGGACTCGTGAGAGTCCGAACCTATGACGTCATAATGAAACAGAAAAAAAAGAAACTGATTTGTGATGGAAGAAAGGTCTTTATCGATATAGTCAGGGTTGCCATACCGTCCTTATTTCTAAGATTTGCCCTTATTTTGAAGGTCCGTGTCTTAGAAAATATCTTTGTCCTTTTTTCTAAGAAATGTCCTTATTTTCACTTGCGTCCTTAGTTTCGTCTTATTTTTAGGGTAGAGGTTCGTATTTTGGGCATTTTGACACCTTTAGCATACCATTTTGTACCAAAGAGATACAAAAGTTGAGAACATGCAAATAGTATCTCGTTTTTTCATTTTTGGGACATTGATTGCCTTCTCCTGTTGTGCACTGCTTAAGGTAGTATTCTTCTTTTGTTTCCTGTTCGTCCTTAATTTTTGAGTCCAGACCGATGGCAACCCTGGATATAGTGTTGGCTACATTCAAAGTCTGTATGTTCACAATAGGCTATATGTGGTTCTTAACTGATGTAATAAGAGAAACTATTTCACAGAGAGATTTTTTAAAACCAAATTTAAAACCTGTTTCAAATAAATAACTTATTTGCGCTCATGTTTTTAATGAAAAAAAAAACAAATGTTCCAACAACAACGCCTGCATATATGCGTGACGTATTAAGGTTATGCGCTATTTTTTGAATATATACCACGTGCACAACAAGATTAGAAGTTATTATTTCCGGTATGGCATATATTTGAATAATCACTAAACTAGTTCTTGTTTTTTGATTGAAAAAGCAAACTTTTGGGTAAAAGCAAAAGTAAAGCCCGGTTTCGTGAGAAAACTCACAAATAATTCGGTGACGTTCGTATCGAGCATAGGTCCCGGGTTCGGCGCATCCCTGCATCCCGCATCCCCTAATTCGTCCTTTTTTATCAGAAAACTTGATTGATTGTTGCAAATCACACGATGAGCGAGTAATACGCGTTTCAAGACTGTTTGCCATAAATTGAAGCTTTCTTGCCTGGCTTATTTAAATAAAGCGAACAGGTTTTAGTTTTACTAAGTTATACGTTAATCCAATTGAAACGTGGTAAAGTAATATAAGAATGTCTCACTTAGTTTATTATAAAAACAGGATATAGTTTGACACACTGAAGGTTCACTTTAGGCCTATTTATATTTTTCTCCACGAGCTTTCGCAAACATAAGCTTGCTTCTTCAGGTGTACTGCGAAATTGCAAAAAAAGCTCGTGTAGAAAAATATAAATAAAGTTAACCTTCAGAATGCCAAACTAATTCCTGTTTTTTCTTTTATTTTAATATTTGGTTAACACGGTTCAGACAACATCAGCTTAGTTTATTATGTCACTTTAGCACTGTTACAGAAACAATTTATTAAACCACCTTTTAAAACACAGACAGTTCATCATAATAGTTACTTCACAAAGCGATGTTATTCCAGTTTTTTCAGTTATGCAACGGCACGAAGAGCGAATGCTATGGCAAATCAACATACCAAGTGCTAACACAGATAACTCACTACACTGTACTTCATCGTGTAAATTGCGATCTCGCAGAAAAAAGTGGTTCTATGAACGTTTAAATATGGAAATTTATTTCGAGGTGTTTGTAAGCGGTTTTTGGGGCGTAAAACAACAAAATTTTTGGACTCTTTTTCTCAACGCAATTCTAAATAAGGTTTAAGGTTAAGTTTTAGCGTATCAAACTACAGTAAGAATACAATCAAACGCCAATCTTCGTCTATTATTATGAAGCATAGCTACGAGGCCCCACTAACTGTTACGCAACAGAGCCCCGCAATATAAGTAGGCTCTGAATGGTGGGAGACGTAGATCCATTTCATGAGAAAATGAAACCTTTACAAATTCGGAAAGAACTTCGGCAAAAACACGTCTTCACTATTTTTTATGAAAGAATAGTGAGCTTATATACTTTTATCCATCTTGTTAAGGTTGTTCAATCAAGTTCAAGAAAATAAAGGTTGGTAAAAACAATCGCGAGCCTAGCATACCAAAATCAACCCTGAACGGTTTCACTCTTGAAGAACTTCGAAGTCATTTATCAGGCTTATGCACTGCGACAACATGCTGTTTGACAAGAAGAGCACAAAAAGTCAATTGCTTAATGACAGGTGAGAATCGGCAAGCCAGCTTTTTAAATCATCGAAATAGACGTGCAGGTGTAGGCTATATATATCACGGTTCCCAACGACATAAAAAAAACATTGAAGTCAGCTGCGTTTGAAATGCTTAAAAAGACAAATAAAAAATGTGAACATGCATTTTCTAACAAAAACGTTTCTTTTCTAAGGCCCATGCATTCAATATGCACCCATACTTTTGAGCGTGTCATTTATTTAATAATTTGATGACATATTTTGAAAAAATGCCGGATATCCTGCAATGCAAACTGTATTTTTAGCAACAGGTTGCCAATGGATAACTGAGAAGTATTCATCCGTTGGCAGTAGTTCTACTCGAACTATCGTATCTACATCATCGCCTTTAACAGAAACTTCACCAGGTAATGCGTGTTGCCTTAAAAACAACAGCGAAACATTCATTCAATCTATTTTTTGTCTTCTATTATGTGGGGGACGAAAAAATTGTGCTGACGCAAGTGGTCGAAAACCTTTTAATGGTTATTGACAACAATTTCCACAAATTGGACGGGCAAATGTGACAAGGCCTCGAGGGCAATAATATATTTATACCACCTAAATCATCAGCCTTCAAGTCTCAACAGTATAACTATAATAATTGTACAATTATAAAACTGTTTTTACAGACAACCGAACGTCTCTTCATCCTTTTGCAATGTCGTCACCTCGAATGAGAACAGGAACTGCGACATTTAGGACTCAAACAACAGCAGCGGGTAAGGCGTGAAACGAAGCCTAACAAGCACATTGTATATGTTTAATGTATATGCGTAAGATCTAGTTAAACTATTCATTATTTTTTCGAAACCGAGATGTGAAAAGGTTCATTCTTAACGGCATATTAAACGACAAACTTCCAAAGCAAACAGGAATTTTTTTAACCAATCACGTGACTTTTTACGAGAGGGTTCTCCATAAGATTTGCGAGTGATATATACATATACAGCTACTATATACGTACGCAACCAAAAAAATATGCTTCTTATAAACTGTAAGCCTCTTTTTCGTAACCAATTATATTAGAGCTTATTATTGAACGTGGCTATAGTATAGACTATAGACCTACGAGTCATAATAGCATAGAAAACATGAGGTGAATTTCTAAAATATTTTTAACTAACTTAGGCCTTTAAAGCTTTATTAATGTTTTTTTTTTGTTTCAAGATCCCGTTTTAGGAACGCAGTTGTTTTTTCCTATTACATCGGACAGGAAATCTCAGACGTCGTCTTCTTCGTTTGTAAGCAACTCCCCGCAAAGTAAAAAAAAACTTTTACAAGTTGTTTCAGATGAACAAAAATATTTTCTACGCCTGTTAATGAATCGGTTGCGTCTGTTTCACCAGCAAAAATTGTATAATACGCGACATATAGAAAACAGTTTGTCTCTGATAAACACTAACTCAAATTTTAACTAAGTCTTTATGTAATCTTAACCCAGCTCAAATTTTAATCGAAGTGAAGCAAAATCAGAGTAAAAAGTAGCCTTTTGCCTAATCTTTCGCTTAGCACATCATCTGCCACCTCTAATTCCTTACCGCTGAAATGTAGTTCCTTTAGGCTTATCATTTGCTTAAAGCAAAGTCAATGCGTATAGAGTATAGACTATAACGCTGAACAAACAACTTCTCGATATTAATGTTTTCTTCCTTTAGCTACGGCTGAAGAAACGGTGTTGCAGAAAATCAACAAGTTTGAGCCTGGCTGTCCATGTTGCAACGTTCCTCATTCCGGCAAGGAAAGCTGCATCGATAGAAAGCGTATCAGTTTGATATCGAATTTAGATTTGTTGGAAAACAACTTGTTTGACAAAGCTTCGCAACTCGACGTCTCTGCCAACGTAACAACACATACCAAAAATATCGAAACAGCGATGATACGTGAAAGAGTTTCTGATGTTCCGCCAGTAATTTCGTTTGAGTTCAGCAAATTTACAGTTAATTACAATCTATCCGATTACCGCGCGGAAAACGATACTGATGCTAACTCCAGCATCATGATTGTCTCCACCCAGTTTCTCCTGCATCGAGAAGTAACCACAGTATTGAAATCAGAAAGATCTGCCAAAAAATGGAACGGCCTAGAGCAACATTTTTTACCATCAGAGAGCATACCGTACATGAGCATTTCAGGGTATGATGGGCGGGAAAAAATAAAGCTGAACGGAAGCGTCGTGTTTCAGCTGAATCAACCTTACGAGGAGGCGGTTGAGAACGAAATTCTTTCCTTTGTTTACAAGAACAAGATGAAAAAGACCGTTTACGTAAAAACTATCGCTGCTGTCTGCAACTTTGTAGATACACAAAAGCAGACGTTTTCCTCGAATGGTTGTGAAAGCATAAATGAAAAGAAATTCGGGCCGGTCACTTGCAAATGTAACCATACAACCGTGTTTGCCATTCTGCTATCGGTGCAAGCGATAGTCGTACCGTATGGAGTTAAGGTAAAGTTTTGAAACAGCTTGCAAAGATGTAACAAAAAATAATTTATAGTTTTGTACCTTATTTACAAATGTAACAACCTAATTGTTGTTGCTTATAGTTACAAATGTATATGCGTTTCTATCAACTAAACATCCAGCAGACTAACATAACCCAATAACTTAAATGATAAAAATTCTGCCTACTTACCACGACGCATTTTTTTGTAGATTTGTTCCTACGCAACCGAAACTTTGTCGGTAGTAAGCCTGGCTTCAATATTAGCAGTTCTGTCTCACAACCGTGTAAAGATAAATAGCGACAGAACATCGTTACAGATCAACTTTTCCGTTTCACTGCTAGTTTTACATGTTCTTAACCTATGTCACGACGTGGCTGTTGAAGTCGACAATTTATGCGTGATGCTTGCTATCTCAGTGCACTACTTTTTGCTGTCAACAGGTAGGCTACGCACGATCTTTTCATCTGCATTAATTTTTCACACACTAGAACTCTAGAAGTAGAACACAAACGTTTTGTTAAAAAAATCTAAGTTATTCATAGTTCCAACTAAGGTCGTTTAGTTCAAAAGCAATGCTTCTACTTCTCTGACTAGCCTACCTCACCATTATTAATTAGGCCTATCTTGCTAACTCCTTAAATGTTTGAAGTCTGTTTTCCCGATTTAATGTTAACCGAACTTGGCATTTTACACTTAATAACTAAACTTAACCCGAATTATAAAAATAGTTATTTTCAGTTTTACATTCCCAGTAATGTGGATGCTTGCCGAAGGCCTACGTCTGCTGCTGAAAACGTCGCACAAGGTTTTGTCTTACAGCACCCTAGACCCGCGCAAAGTGCTGATGACTTATTGCTTTCTCGGTTGGGGAATCCCGGCCATCATAGTTCTGGCTTCGTCGACTTTTGGCATTGTTTCTAACACTTACCTGAAACCGTGCTATCTCCATCTGAGAGCACAAGAATATAAGAAACAGCCGGATTTTAACCACGATGTTGTTTCATGGGTGCGTAAATATGATGTTTGCTGGCTGGATCCAACAACGGTTTTGTTTCTCAGCTCCGTCATTATTCCCATTGGAATAACTTTATCTCTCAACATCGCAATAGCAATCAAGGTAACGTTTAAAATCAAAATAGCCTACAATATCTATGGTAAAAGACTTTTCTCTTATTTGTGTTTTCAATAGGTAACCGTTTCCTTGAATGCCGTTAAAAAGCGTTCAAAGGAGCTACAAAACAAGACAAACCGACATAACAACGCCGAAACTAAAAATAAGACTTCGGAAAACTTCATATCTACAGTAAAGGCACTGATGACTCTTCTTACAATATTAGGTGCTCCTTGGGCCATAGGTTTTGTAACAGGTGAGCATATATTGTTTTACGATTAAACATAAAAATCACAAATCTTATGGTGTATGGAAATAAAGGCACTAATCAAGCACACTTTGATATACAGGACTAACGAATTATGAAGCATCAGTAGTAATGATGTACCTTAATGCGATCGTTAATGGACTACAAGGAGTTTTCGTCTTTGTACTTTGTTATCCTCACAACCTTAAAAAGATAAAATCAAAAGACAGAAAAACGATGACAACGTCTCCACACAAAACGTTCGCCAACCAGTCTTCCAACAAGACCCAATCGTCTCAGTTGTCAACCAAAACAGACCGACGTTGAGTGCATAACTTCCAATCCCAGTGACGTTCCGCTGAGTCACTTGTCTGTGCTAGTTCAGTATTACTTACCAATATCGCTGTTGTTTAGCAACCGTGCAATAGAATACAAAAATTACTGAAATAAACATAAAAAGCGACGGTTACTTGGTGAAAATTTTATTTTAAAACCTTTCAAGAATATGATAAACTGATACAATCGCACGTGTTAACACCGCAGACTACGGGGACAAATGTATGGAAAATACATGTGTTACTGTATTTGTATATACAATAGCATATTTCATGTCGCATCGTGTGCTATTACAATAATCTGCCCGGCAGTGAGCACAACGACCAAAAAATAAAAACAAAATATTAATAAGAATAATGTAATGTCTACACAAAACGTACAATAGTAGCCTCTATAGCGCTGTTAATCGACAAAACCGAAGAATAATTCCAAAAACGTGAGTAAAACGCAACAGAAATACAAACGGTGGCCACGATTTAAATTGTTTAAGTACTTAGATGAAGTTAGTGCTGTCAACACTGTTTTATGAAAAAAGCACCGCGACATTTGACGTAAAAAGAATGATGAAGAGCACCAAATGAAATATAAAAAGTAAGAAAACAGATTGTGCAGTATTTCATTCAACCAATATGCAAGAACTGCAATAAAAACAGACACGAAAAAACATTAAAAATAACAACAGGTAGTGCGGACTTGAGGAAAAGTGCTTACTTCTGTTTCTTTTTCGGCGAGAGCCAGAGTCCTACTTTGGTCGACTTTGATTTTCCAGATTTTAGTTTCTTCTTCTTTCCTTTCTTATCTTCGGCATTTACAGCAGATTTGCCCCCATCCGCTTCATCGTACCCAGCTATGGAATTCTTCTTCGATGGGTCTTCGTTTTCCAGGGATTCGGTCAACGATGTTGTGCTATCTGTGGAAGGAACCAACCCATTCTCCTTAGAGTGAACGGGAGAAATGGTGCTGGTGGTTGAAGTGGGACTTGTTGCAAATGAGTTGGCTTTTGGCTGCAAGTCTTTATTACGATTTGAAGAAAGAGGGGCAGGCTGGTTCCTCGAAGAACGATCACCGAAGTCAGTAGAATTTTCATGCCTTATCCATTCCTTGTTTAGTTTTATGGACTCGTTTATCCTAGCTCCTACATCGCTACCTGATGGGGATATGACTGGCTCCTTTGGAGCTTGAGCAGGATTTGGAGTTATAGCGCGACGCATCCTCAAAGCAGGAGGAGAATTTGGGTCTTCAGGGAGGACCTGACCGGAAGAATTGGCTCGGCGCCGAATCTGTCTTACAGAGATCTGTGGGTGTCTTCCTCCACGACCACTGGCAGGTTGTGAAGTAGTTGGAGGAATTGATTTTTGTGGATGTCCAGAAGATACTGAATGTTGTTTGTCTGAAAGAAGATGCCCATAACGACCTACACGATCAGTTGCGGAGAGGGCACTCGAAGAAAGAGACTGCATGCTTCCGCTGGGCTTGGAATCTATGTGAGAATTAGTGTACAAATAAAAAACTTGTCGGCAATAGCCAAAAACTGATATACAACTTTTAACCTGATAATGTAAGTGAAATACACTAAGCATTAAACATACTGATTTGTACAATCACCACCGTTGTTACCATAAATTTTAGTTAATTGTTAACACCATCATAAATTTTAATCTAATGCAGTAACACCTTTGGTGACAGCAGGCTATATATTATGCATGACTTGCCAAATGGTAGCTACCATACAATTTATGATGACTAATATTATCTAATTTACAACTACTCTAAATGAAACAGTATTTAAGACAGAACAGTTCACATTACTTGTGAATGTAAATACAGATTTTTAAATGTATGCCTAATCGTCTACATTAGCACACATTATGAGTATGAAGAAGGTTATTTTGCACAGCAAATGCAGTCAAGAACTTTTTTATGACAGTTTGAAGTACAAAAGTGCTGAGACGCTTTAAGAACTTTTGTCATTGTCGTACACAATCTTGGTAACACCTCGCACGAAAATTGAGCAATACCATCAAAATGGTTTCCTTGGAATTGCACCCATGCAAAGTTTACGCACATACTCATTTGACAAAGTTCTAATTTTGATAACGATTCATAGTCAGCTGTAGAAAATACAATTTAGAACTAAACCAGTTAAAAAGAGTTGCCATAAAAAAAATTACACTCATGGGTGCAATAACGTGGTTACCAATCAAAATATGTTATTAGTAAATGACAAACTTCAAGCAGAATTTCGGCATCAAAACCGTAACATGAAAAGCGTTAAACACATGAAACACCAGCGATAATGCATAGTATAAAGTTTATGCTATAAACGATTACACATTCTACCATTTAAACGTATAACAACTACATACAAGTAGGTTTAGCATCAGTAGCTAAGAGCCCAAGATCAGTGAGTGAAAGTTATCCAGAAAGTTCATTTTTATGTGAAAGACTACCACAAGCTTGATTAGTAAAAAAAAATCAGTTATAAACCAGTTGAGGTGATAAGCGTGCACATGAGCAGATGAAGCAATCTTGTGTGATGTCTATGCATGCAAATTACCATGGTAATGAGGAATTTGATGACACAAGCAGATTACTCATGCTCCGACTCCGATTGCCGCCCATGTGAGGTTCTAGAATTTTTGGGAACATCACGATAATCAACTTAAATTGTACACGTCTTTGACAACGTTCCGTTTGCGTTGCCGAAACGTCACACATAGTATGTGTTTAAGTACATAACATTATTTTCAGTTATTACAATATCATACATAAATATGTGAGAAATAAATCAAATCATTCATTCAATCACCGTACTAGCAGGTTGTTAGGAAAGGGTAAGTACTTCAGACTACTCGTAATCATAAATCAAGCAGTTTTTATTCAAGTGCATGCATATTGCATATACTGTACCAATAAAGAATACCCCTTTGCATGTTATTAACAAGACAAATTAACACAACATTAACAAGAGAAATTGATGCTTTAATAATCATATCAACCTGAATATTATTCATCTGCTAAGCAATTGAATAGCCCATCATGCCAATTGCTGAGAACATTTGTAGTTAATAAAGCTACCAATAAAAAATTTTCACAAACAGTACCTTAAGATCAGCCCATTCAAGCATAAAATAACATTAAATGAGTAATAAGGTAAAAAATATCTCATTTAAGCAAAACCAGTCTTAATAAAAAATCCCATGTTGCTGAGCCATCCAGACATTGGTTTATCAGTTGCACAATTACTAGAGGATGTTTTAAGACGAACTCAAACCAGATGTTACCAACCTTGCACTTCCACACGAATTTAGTCAATAAGCATTTACGAAAGCAATGACTGTTTACCACACCAAAAGCAGTAAAGTTGACAGCAACTTAAAATAGCGGTGAAAACAGGTCTAATTCTAAATGAAAGCATTAACGCAAGATATAAATCTGCCAAAATCTTAGCATGTCCCATTAAAACCATGAACAATTAATAGAAAATGCTATACAGGGTCATAAAACACCCACTGTTTCGGTTTTGCTTAATCAACAAGTTTTCAACATCAGATGCAACTCAGCATGCAAAATCGCAAAGCATTTTCATTTCTATGCCTATTTGACCAAGTAGATTAGGTTATAGAATCTTACCTATTTCAGGCACGGTGCCATCTCCTTTTTTGAGTACAAGTCGAACTGATGTACCACCTTGCTTTATTAGGTTTATTGCTTGAGAATGTGGAATATCAATGGTGCTATGCCCATTTATTTCTATTAGTATGTCCCCAACCTACATTAGATACAAATGTGTGTGTTTTTGTTTGATTTTTTCAAGAAATATTCAACATAATACACCACCGAGTTTTAAAGAGCCAATACACAATGAAGGAAAAAAAAATTTATTTCTGAAAATTTGCCAACATTATCGCAGTTGTAGGTATTATTAACTTCTCATAAAAACTTAACACCCAACAAGTAAATTTCTTACCCTGATGTCACTGCAATCAGCAGCCGGGCCATCTCTGGCCACACGGAGAACATAGAGAGGCATGTTGTATTCACGTCCACCCCTAATACTTATTCCAAAACCTTTTTGAGATCTTTGGAGTTGTATGACCGTGTAATCTCTGTAATAAATGGAGTCATTTGAAGTTAGTGGACGTTTTTTAGTGCTCTCCTTCATAATACCTCAATACCAGTAAAGAGCAATTGACAACAAACTCTTTAATGCCAATCTTTTCTAAATTCTTAAATAGAGAATCTTTTACTAATAATGAATTATTAACTAGCCCTAGTTTACTATCACTTAGTTAATCAGGACTGACACCAACCGCTTTTCCTGCTGCATGCCAGTTTCCGATTCTTCCTCTGCATCGAGCGGGAGAACCCGGAGAGCAATTGCAAATCCGGAATCTTTTATGAGATTGACAATTTGTCCATGATGCAAGTGCGTGATGTCGACATTATTGACAGCAAGAATCCTGTCTCCGACTCTTAAATGTTCACATCGTGCTGCGGGTGAGCCGTCAATTATTCGACCGATCTTGTGTGGGGCTTGGAAGCTTCCGTCTGTTAAGTTTTAAGCTCTTGTAAGATGACGCATATCTACCGACTAACATCTTATTCGTAGTTAGTATACCATTTATTGGTTATTGCTAAACTACTGCACTATACGCTACATTACGGCAGTAACTTGTACTATATTCGTTTTCTTAGTTAGAATTTTATAATTTTGTTCCATTTGTTCAGAAACATTCCCTACATTGTTTGTCAAGAGTGATTAATTATTATTACCTGATGTTTTCACCGAGGAAATTATAACAAAACCGAACCCTTCATGCTCACGACGATGAATGACAATATCAAAAATTCGGCTGCTGTTGACTGGGACAGGTCCACCCGGGCCCCTACTACTTGGTCTTGAGTTAATCTGTCGAGACATTGGGCCCCTGGATGGCCGATTCATCATTTCTAGTGAAAGAAAAAGCCAGAAGAAAGAATTTGTAAGAAAATCATTTTTGTATTTTAAAAACGCTGCAAACGTTGTGTAAAATGAACTTCCCAGCTATAAATAAGCCAGGGCGAGCTTACTATCAACAATGCAACATACTACAATGGACGAAAAAGAAATAACTTACGAGTAGCGCCTACTCTTCTCCGAATACCAAGCTTTACCACTGCATTACGTGCAGCGTTGCCCATCAATGCTATAACCTAAGAGCGCAAAAAAAAATAGTTACAAGGTGGCGATCTTAATGTGAAAAAGAGATGAGCGATATTCGACCTGGTTGTGGCCCATTCTTGTCACTTTCTGCCCATCCACAGTGAGCAGTTCGTCTCCTGTCCGTAGCGTCCCCTCCTTGTCTGCCGCGCCTTTGGCAACAATGGCCCCGATGGTAACCTGATTATTTTTCATAAAGTTTAATTTACTGTTTTTATATTTTGTTTCTATTTTCTGTAATGAGGTGTGAGCTTTGAAAGTTACTGGATTCAAAGATTTGCAAGCATCTATTGTATTATGTTCTGTTACAACCGCTTCGCACACTTTTTTAAAATAACAGATGGTATTTAAACTGTCTAACCGTTTCGTCTTGTGCGTTTCCTCCTAAAATTCGAAAACCAAACCCTGACTCTTCCCTTCTGAGCACAACCATCAAGTCAACGTAATTGTCCTGAGGTGGGAAATTCGAATAGGGATCATGGTATAAACTCCTGGAAGGTTAAAAACTTAAAATATTAAATTTTATTCAACAATCAAGAAACTATTGCTCAAAAAGAACAGAGAATATAAAACAAATAAAATAGCATTATGCTTAAGTTGTCTTAGATGAGAATATATATGTGTAGAAGGGACTCACTGTCCCCCATATGGTTGGTAGTTTGAAGAAGTTGGTGGCATAACGTGGTCTGGTCTGTCCATATTTGCTGCAACTAACATGCCATTTGGCAATTAATGAAATTGCAACATGTGTGACAACATTTGACCTATTACACCATTGCAAACAGCTACTATCAATAACTTGAACTTACATTAAATATTTACAGAGCAAAAGTTATGTAGTTGTATTGTTACCTGCATGTTTGATTCTGTATTCGTTCAGAAGTGCGTTTACAGGGTGGGTTGACACAGGTGGCCCCAAAGTGCTGCCAGGTGGAGCCGATACAACAGAGCCATTCTCACTACCTAGGCCTGGTTCTGTTTGTGAACGCTGCAACAAACATGATTAAAATTTCAATCAAAGTTATAAACTTATTAATACCACGAGGTAGGAAGGTTCTGTGACATATCAATAGTAATGAAACTCAATAACTACAAAGCAAACATGCAAAGGACATTGAAGTATCACAGATTTTCAAAAGCGGCTTTAAACCAATCACAACAGGCATTTACAACAAGAAACAAAACTCGTTTGTCTATTAATAAAACGAGATTGTCGTGCTTGTTCAGCGATACGTAATACACAGAATAGTGGCTGTGCACAGGCCAGTTTTGCATATCCAATTTGAATGCAAGCAATTCACCATGCAGATATGCAAAATTGAGAAAGTGTTGATAAAATTATGAAAATTTCATTAACATTAATATGCTTTTGACGAGTTTTGATAAAATGATCATCATATACTTAACCAATCAAGCTTTGAGTTCGGATTATCAACTAATATAAGTATTCACTACAGTCATTGAACAAAAAGCCTGAAGTAGCTTAAAAGTATTTCTTGGGATCACTTCTGAATAAGCAAAAGTGTTCACAGTTTGCACTTTCAGTTATCATCATCACACAATTGTAACAAATACAAGCGCAAGGCGTATTGATACCAGTGCTTGGCACACATAGAAGCAAGCGTAGCAGTTTGTTCATGTCAAGCTGTCTTACCATAGCATCCTTTGCAAAAACCAGTAAAAAGTAAACTTTATGACAACAATGGGATTATGATTACAGGCTTTGATATATTTGATTATAACGTAAAAAATTCAACAGATTTTATACAATACTGGAAAGAATCAGCAAACTAAGTTAAATAGTAAATAAACTGACAATATGCACATGAACATTTTCTACGGAAGCACAAATCAATAAAGGAAATTTAAACAAAGAATTCATTCAATTACATTCAAGTTTAAAAAAGAAAAAACTCACTAACCTTCATCCTCCCTCTATACCCAGGTGCATGGGACGTGTATGGGTAGGCTTGTTGGGGTAGTGATACGTGGTGGGACCCATTCACGTAATTCTGTCTGGCCCCAATGCTTGTAGGTTGGTCGTATATCATCACAGGACCACGTTGTATGACAAAAATGGCTGCAGAGTTCCCAGGACAGTCTTTAAGGATCTGCACCACATTGTTGTGAGGCATGTTCTGGACAGCGGTGCCATTTATCTCAAGAAGAATATCACCTTCCTAATGGGTGGATAATATGGGGTTAATCACTAGACTGAGAACATATCAAATAAAACTGATGTTATTAACCTATGTATATATTTTGCTTCATAACATTATCGACTTTTTAAACGCTTGAATATGTGAATGTGTTAGAGCAGGGTTGGCCAAACTTTTTTCACTGAGGTTTATGTGCTAAAAAGTAAACCAGTGTTTGGGCCACTCATTATCTGTGACGATAGCTGCTTTACCAACAACGCAATAAATATCGTAAAGACCATGAACAAAGGCATTGGCGGCAAAGTTAATTCCTAATTGAAGATGTTAAATAATAGGCTGAGAAAAATATCGTCCTGAGCAATAAAAACTCAAACAACTGTAGCGACTCGCTTGCTCTGCAACTTTAACAGGTACCACAAACGCAAAGTTTACGCCGCCCAGCGCTATATAAAACAAAAAAGCCATAGACGAACTAATCTAATAATTTCATTGCAAAATGGGCGGATAAAGATTGGCAATATTTCAACATTCTTCGTAGGAGCAGTGATGCGAAGGACGTCACATAAATGCTTGTCAGTCATTCTGGTTCTCAATATACTTTGACTAAGAATTATATAACAGTGAAGATTTTTGCTTTATGGACGTGCATTGTAAAAGTTCCTTTGGTTCTGCCGTATTTGATGTAACACATAACAGCAGTTAACTGCAGCGTACGGGCACTACAGGGTCTCGTTATAAGTGGGACCATAAGAAACTACAGCAGTGCAAAGTTTTTGTGATACATAATATTTTTTAAATTTCTACGCAATATCTGTTCAATAACGTACCGTAACTTAGGTCATTTTACAATGAACATATGCAAGTTAATAATTACCACTAAATGCTTCGAAAAATAATTTGCTCCTGAATAGTTTAAAGTTAAACAGTTTCATGTTATTGTTTATGTTTTACCATATTGAATGAAAGTTTTTTAGACAAGTTCCTATGTTTGTTTTGTATTTCATTATCTTTAGTACGAAGTTACGCGTGAGCTAGATGATGGCCGCGGGCCAATAATAAACAGGTGTCGGGCCGTAGTTTGGACACCCCTGTGTTAGAGCATTTGCTTAATATAGTAATACCAATTTCAGCAACATAACAGCATGCAATATATGCAAAATATATTAGACTTGTACGCTGGAAGCAATTTTTCACAGCAAACATGAAAAAACTTGCCATCAGTTCGTGGCAGCGCGGCGCATCGAGGATCTGTTTGACTCTCTGTCCTTGCGGACTATCGGCGATTGTAAATCCAAAACCTTGGTCTCCTTTTTCGATTATAACTTGCATGACAAGTGGGGCTGGTAGATTCCCGAGGCTACCAGACCTACTCAAAAGTTAAAGCAGTTATGCTACAGGTTTTCTGACAAGTCTATAGAAGAAAATTTTTTAGAACAATCAAGCATTTGTATAAGAGTTTTATATACGTGTAGATTATGCTAAATCCTTTTCGCGTGTGTTTCTTATGAGAAGCAAACAACTTTCACCTTGCGTATATGTTGTTGTGCGGTATGTAGTTGCTTGTTGGCGCAGTATCATCGTAGTAGCCAGCTTCATAATTCTGATTGGATATGTCTGGCATTGATTTTGATGGACAGCTGAAATTAGAATTTGCTTTGTCCACACCGGGATAGTAACCATCTAAAAGCAAGCGAAAATGTTTTTAAAACTAAGTTTTTATAGTTTAATGTTGGAGTTCATTAATTTAATTAGCCTGCTGTTACTAAACATGTGTGCAATCGTGTTGGAAACACTCTCCAGTCCAAAGCGTTGAACTCAATAAGCCACAAGAGACTAAAATCCTTAAAAGCTTAATGCTATTTATTTTACAAACGTGTCTGGCCAATCAATACATTGCAAAGCAAACATGACACCAACTTGGCATAGATAAAGTTTACAAAGCCACAGCATGCGCATGTATTCTGTTTGAAAGTAGCAATGCAAAACTGTCTCTGCACGAATAAGACCAACAGAGCAATTAACATGGCAGAGCCAATTCACACCTTCGTTCTGTTCCAACTGGCTGTTCAGCATCTGCAGTTGCCTTTCAAACTCTTCCACAGGTTTGTCATCTGGTCCGATAGCGTAAGTTGTGACAATGTTGGTGCTGGGATCGTCGGAATCAACCAACAAAGGGTATCCCCTAAAATGTTTTGTAAGGTTTATTGCACTTTACAATGCAGCGGATTTTGCTAAATCATTTATGAAAACGGTTAAAACACTAACAACAAAGATAATATCCTGCAATAATGACAGACTTTGACCAGAAGCACAAGATCATTAAATGCATGAACAAATACAAAGGCGGTTGTTATCTGTTGAAATGGCTGCATGAGCAATCATTAAAGTTACTATTGTGTACACGATGTATCCACCTGCATAGCTGCAAAGTGACAATTTGGCCGACTGGGATTGCCTGAAAGAGTTTGACAACGTCTGGATGCGTCCATCCAAGCACACAGGTGTCGTTCACTTTCACGATTACATCACCTGTGAAAATATTTAACTATGCTTAAGAAAAAACAAAGGTATTGATGTTTAAGGAGCTAGAAATAATAAAAAACAACGTCAATTTAAGGCCAGAAAAAAACCATTAGAAATTTTAAACCTTGTTCGATATTTCCCGTTCTGGCTGCAGGTCCGTCAGGGACAACGCTTTTGATTTGCAGGAATTCCTCAGGGTCATCTCCACCCACTATGGTGAAGCCAAAACCCCTTGAGCTTTTCTCTATGGGCACGTGATGGGAGACTCCATTGAGTTCATTTGGGTCGTTTGTAAAGTCAAATTTGTTTGGAATTTCATCTTTTCCATCTGTAAAATAAAACATAAAATTGAAAAACATTTTACTACAAAATTTCATTCAAACATTTGACTAATCAGGAATTCAAAAAATCTGAATCAACTCAAAAGTAACAGTATTTCAATTTGATACAATGCAAAAAAGCAACTGCTGCTTTCTTGTTTAGCCTACACTATTTATTGCTGAAATGGATTACCTGATGTTTCATTTTGGCTGATTTGAGTATTGTTGTCAGAATGGACAGCATTATGTTCGTCACTAGATTGTTTCTCTGGAGGAAGATTGCCTTTTGCTTCAAGCACAGGATTAGGAAACTGGGTTTTCTTTTCAATGTGGCTGAAAAAATCAACAATTGGACGTTTACCGCATACATTTGAAGTAATGTTTTTGAAAAAAATGCACTTGAGACATTGTGCTTAGTTTTGGATTTAGCAAACGATATGTCTATGAAAATAGATGGAGGCATGCTTAACACAAGGCAGTGATGCAAGCGTCGCTGTGACAAGTTAACGAACGTACTAAGCACAATTCCTCTGTGGCTGATTAAATCTTTAGCATCATTTTAGATGCCAATCATCTGAAATCAGCTTTGGCTGTAAATGAGATAAACAGCTACTTGCAGAACAAACTGCATCGTTACAAGTCTATAAATTTGACCCAGCGGTTTATGAAAAATACACATTTAATTTAACATACATTTTTGAAGGATAGAGTACCGTGGTACTAGTTTTATTAAAAAATCAAGATGTAAGGTGAAATTGCTTTAATCCTAACAACTCCGCATAACATTATTCCGCAAAGTAACAGATATAAATTTGAGGTAGACATTCTAGCTAAACAAAAAAACAAATTTGAATACATACTCGACATAGTAAGTTCCAAATTGTGAGTCATCGATCTTCTCCCAACCGTAAGGTAATTCTATAAACACAGATCAAGGTAATAGACAATGTCATAATTAAGCTCAATGAGACAATACATAGATATAGCCTATTGCAAAGCCAGATATAGTTTTCAAGTTTCAAGTGACATTAAAACCAACTTGTCTATCAAATATAAGAAAAGTGATGACGGAAATGATAAAATTATCATACCATCGTCATCACATTCTTCTAGTTTCTTACGTGATGAGCCATCAAGGCGAGGATCTAACCATGAAGTCTTCTTTCCAATATGGCTAAACATGGCAAAAATATGTTCAATATGTTATAGTACGCTTCAAACACCAACCTACATTGCAAAAGAAAATATTTTCGAGTCATACAGCTAACATAACAAAATTGTTAAAGATAGTTTAATGATACTGTTGCACTGTAGATTGATAACAAGGTATGCAATGTTGATGATTTCTATTTGCTTTACTAATTCACTTTGTAAATATTCTAATCATTTCCTATATTTTGTTATGCAATAAAAATATTATTGTTATGCAAAAAATATATATTTAACATAAGTTAACATATAAAAATATAAGTTTAACATAAAAAGGAACAACTTACGTTCTCTGATAAATTGAAAGCATTTTACATTACAAGTTACAGACAATTACAATGCAACTGATGATTGCTTGTTTATATTATCGAAACTTGGGTCATTCGTTTTGTTTATAGAAAAGCTATTCTTAGAGTCACTTAATGCAAAGATATGGATAATTGAAGGCAATTTTTTAGATAGGTTTACAAAGTACAGCGTAATTTGTCTGGTATCCTAACATCAGGCAGAGCACCAAAGATAACAGTAACAAGCTAGATATACAAGCTACCAAGTCGACCAAATATTCACACAACCAAATGTAAATGGCAGGAAATACTTGAGATGCCACGAAACCAAAGCGAATATTACTGGTCCAACAACGTATCCTATATCACACGCACTCTGTTCATCCATGTCTTAACAAAACTGAGACAAGTTTAGTCGAAAAAAAGTAAATTTTAAAGCTGCATTTGTCTTGTTGTACTAGTTTGTCTGGGTCTACTGTTACCTTTGGTTACCACTGCTAAGTAGACACTGTCTAGACCAACCTTGGGAGGTGAAAGAGTGCTACAGTAACTCTGCTAACCTGTTTTGAAAAGTAACAAAAGCCTAAGGAATGCCATAATAATAACACAGCAAGAATCCGCTGGAACCACAGAACATAACAACTTGCCTTTTACTATTACTGTACTAGAATGCTGTCTAAGCTAAAGATATCAAACCATGGCACTACAAACTGTAATAATAACAGGATACAACAAAAGAATTTTCTACTTAATGACCCCTAATCTCTGAGGGTGAACTGAGGTGTAAATAAGATCAGGTTTTAAAAGCAGTGCAAACAATTCAATTAGGGACTCCACCAAACAATGAATCACAAATGGGATAATTAAATGAGACTATTGTCCAAACAAACAAAGCCATTGTTTGCAAGGACAAGGGGCGTCTCATCTGGAGTAAATGCCACAAATAGTTTTTCTGTTCATTCAATGGATTATGTTTCTAATTGGCTGTCTGTGTAGTAATTTATTGTGTCTTTCTGCAAGTGGCCTCCTGCAACTGTGATAATAGTTACATGCCATTGTTTTAAAGGTAATTAATTATTATCAATACACAGTTAATTATCATCCCTATGGGAACCACTATTACGGAATTGTTTTTCCAACTAAACTTCCTTATATTTTATAACATATTTAAATTTTTCACTAATTCTAAAATATAATTTATTACGAATTGTAGTATATTTTACATGGTTTATAATGATTCAGTTAAAAGTATATATACCTGGCAAACAATATCGAAAAACATAAATATGTGGCATTTATAAACCTGCGTTATCCAGTTATTGTGAGGTGTTATCCAGTCTACAAAGGTCATAAATCCTCAAATATCTGCAACTTAATATTAAAGATGACTTACTCTATGAAATAAAAGTCTCCAGACTCTGTTTGTGCCATCTCCCATCCTTCTGGGAGAGGACCAAGGACTTTTTCAGAGTGCATCAGCGATTCCTGCATCCCCGCTTCTTTTTTCGAGGAGTCTTTGTCTAAAATATTTATCATCTTTTATTCACTGGTCAGTGTAAAATATACTATTTTGCACAACGTTAACTCGACAACAGGAAAACTTATAAATAATGCATAATTTGCATCATAACCATCAATAAGTCATAAATAATAATTTTGTAAGTGCAATAATAGAATAAAAAAAATAAGCAAATCCCTCAAACTGCTACAGGTTGCCTAAATGCCAACTATTTAGAGAGAAAAATGTGACTTTTAATTAAAATTAAGCTTTCTGTTCTGCCACAGAACTTTCTACGACACATCGCATAACATGTACCTTAAACAGAGTACAACAAAATATTAAACCCAACTTGAGTGCTATAACAGCAAATAAATTAATTTAGTAAAGAAACAGTACAATCTAGCAGTACAGCATCAGACAATCTAAAAACCAGCAACCTAGAACCCTTCTTTCACCGCTTACACAGACTTCGACCAGCAGCTCTTTAATTAAATTAAGAACCAAGTTAAGCACATATTTGAGCAAGTTCTAAATAAATAAATACCTGTGGTGGCATCCCCATTGGGAGTTGATGGCGTTGAACTATCTTTTGTTGTGACAGAGAGAGATTTATTTTCTTCTGCTTCTTGAGGAAAGAAATTATTCCTTCTTGGAGACGAAACTGTATGAAATGTCATTATCAAAACAAAATCTAGTACTTTCCTACAACTGAAATATTAGCGGTGACAAGAAAACTGCTTAATAGCTGTAAGTCTAACAAAATTGTTTCTGTCTGTCTTCAAATCTGATAAGAATGGTATAGAAAGGAAAGAGTCAACATAGCCTATCAGCTCATAACAAAAAATCCTAGACAAATGAGAGCTTCTTCATTTACATGGCGCTGAGTAATATTTGAATAAAAGCAGAGGAGAATGGACCATATCAATGAGAGAGATGAGCTCATTATGACATCATGCGTTTCACTAAAGCTCCCAGACTCATGGCTGACTGAGGTAATGAGTAAACAATTTAGACAAGAATTAAAACAGATAGAAATTGTTCAGTGATGACTAATGTAACATCATGGCAATTATTGTTACCCCGGCAACTTTATATACTTTCTATGATAATAAAAGCAGTATTTTGGCATCTGATTTTAAATTTGTGGCATGAACAGCAAATAATATAATAATAAACCACTTTGGAAATCGTTCGACACCACATCTGCGCACATTGAATCTAGATAAGCAAAATATCACAGCAACGCTTTAAAACTCTACCAGAACTCAAACATGACGTAAAGAAGGTTCCTACTCACCAGAAGGAGAGGTCTGTTGTTCAATATTTGAACGATTTCGTTTCCTTTTCCCATCAGAAGAAGGATGAAGTCCTGGCAAGTCATTGGCAGAGTTAGACCTTCGAACCATCGGTGGTGACAACGGGACTGGTGGTGGCTTAGGAGTGCCGTAATAATTTCCTTTAAATAATTGGTACGTTTTCTATGAAATGTCTAACGTAACTTTACAGTCGATGCCAAAACAAAGGTTGTATAATCTATTCCACCATTTTATGAATCTTTTCTTGGATAAGCGTCGTGAAAAATGACATTCAAAGATTTACACAGTAACAGGTACCTTCATAAATACCACTTTCTAACAAAGCTCCAGATTTTTCCAGTTCTTGAAACTGTTCCACTGTTAGAAACGTGTAATCAACGCCGTCTATTTCTCCGACTCGTAACTTTCTTGTAGTGCCTAACAACCATAAACATATTTAAGGTATATTATCTCCATATATACAGTGGCAATTGAACCAGCAAAAGAATTATTATCTAAAAATTATTGTGAAGCAAAATTAATCCTTGGTTATGTTAAATGGTAGGCTACTATACAGAAACAATGCTCCATGAGTGGACAGATTTCACAAATAATAATAGGTCTAAAAACAGCAACTAAAATAGGTTTGCATTTACTAAATACTGGTACCATTATAAAATCATAACCATAGTGTTAGGCAAGACCACCAGTGAACGCAAGCGAAACGAGTTGTAAAAACAAGATAAAACCAATTAAAATTCCCAGCGTACATGGCAATGTTCTTAAATAGAGGTTGTCGCGAATTGCTGCTTGCAACTGATGATCAACGGTTCCCTTATTAAATCTTTGGCTTAGGTAAAGCTTCAAGTCTTTGACCAAAGTTTGACCTAAACAAATAGAAGTTAGAGTAAACAAAGCCTCAAATATTAGTCTCAACCACAGAGATAAAACATTTCAGCTGCTATGTACACAATATCTAGCAGCCAGTGCTGGTGAGCAAATAGATCAAATAAAGGTGGTTTTGTTCAATAGGAAGAGAGCGTTTAAGTACCTCGTTTGTGAATTATTTAATTATATATATATACCTGATCTTTATGGTTTTAGAACATTTTTGTCTGAAAATTTTTTGCAGATCTATTTACTGGTAAACTGTTAATTTCCTTATGAAAAAGTGGTACCAGTAACTACTGGTTTATCTGTTTTCGTCTTAATGTTGCTTAATTTCTGCTTTCCTTTCCAACTAGAACATCTGAAATAACCCACTCTGACTTAAGGCAGTAATATATACTGTTAAAAACATGCACACAATAAATTATTTAAATATATATCAATTTTGAAATCATCAATTATAAATAACAAGTCAGCAGTGAAGTGACTGCAAGTGTAAGTGAATAATAGAAATATTTTAAACTCAATTAGACAATATTAAATGTTGCAACCACTAGCCTACCACATTTGTTAACAAAATAGATAACCGCCGACATTCACCACCAATAATTAATAATTACAAACGGCGCACTGACTGTTTAAAACAATTCATTTACTTTAATTGGCTACAGAAACTGGGTTAGTGTCGATTTCATGACGGTTAAGGTGTGCTACTCCACACCACTTCACCAAGTGTGGTGAGTGATCATTAGACAGCCTGACATTTGTCTGGCACTTCATGTGAAATGAAGCAGAAAATGTAAAGCGTTTTAAAGGTATTTCTTCAATCAAAAGTCGTCGATGCTTGTATAAGCTTACCTTCTTTAACGGTTTTAAATCGGACTGGATCCCTGGCTTGCTTGATTAAATTGTTAAGGTCATACAGAGTGAGTCCAACAACAGATTGGTCGTTTACTTCAAGAAGTATTTCTCCATCTTGAATTTTTCCACTTAAATATAGTAAAATAGCGTTAGAAAACTTATCCGAATCGCAATGAGAACCAGTGAAACATGACTCTTGGGTTTTATCAACAACGCTGGTAATGCGCTATGCAAGCATATTAACACAACAATAAAACCACAAATTATGACGCTTTCAAGAGCAATTAGCACGAAAGGTTTTGTAGCATTAAATCTCTCACAACACTGAAAATCTACAAACATATATATACTACGCAACAGTAAACAATCTGGACATAAAATAATTAAGATGGTGGCAAAGTGATTGATAAAATATTTGTATACGGGCTGTCATGGGAACTATTTCTACACTAAAATAAATCTACGCATACCTTTAACTAGACCTACCAAATTGTATATATGCATGTAAAACAGGAAACAATGAGCTTAGAAAACCAAACTTCAAAATAATATATTTAGTTTTCACATATGTGACATGGCCTGGTTACTGCAACAAGGATATCCTAATATCGCCTTACAGGAAATTAATGAAGTTAGAAAATAATCGAGGCGCAAAAACTAAACCACAAGTCCACAATAGGTACAAGTCTCAAACAAATGAACAAACATACTACTCATTTACTAGACTAAGCAAACTGTGATTTGGATGAAAAAATAAAGCACTAACCGTTAATTTTTAGCAAGCTTATTGCACACACCTGTGATATATGACTTTCTCTTGTTTGACTGAGCCGAAGTAAGGAAATTTAATCTCCTCCGCGCCACCTTTGATAACGAGATTAAGTTGTCCTGACTTGTTTCGACTGACTACACTTTCATGGACTCGATCAGACCAATGCTTGTGTTTCTTATTAGAGGACATTATACATTACAAACTTTACGTTTGAAACACATATTCAAAACACTATCCTATAAAATAAAAAAAATTTAAATCACATTTTAGTTATCAAACACAATCTGCAATTTTTTGCCTATAAAAATATATCAATCTAATAACCTGTGTGTTTAATTCAATGTTTAACAAAAGAAAAGTATGTATGTATGCACTGGGCATAGGTAAGTTTAGAAGCACAATGCTGAATTGAAGGTATCGTATTTCATTACGTAAAGTAATGACAGTATTTATCCCTCTGACAGACTGTATTCTATGCAGTGTCATCTGTGGGCCATAAAAAATTAAATGTATTTTCACCATTCCACCGTAGACATAATTTGTGGAAATTGCTAACCTGGTATATCTTACGGCTACATTAATTAATGTTGAGAAATGCTTTCTTGGGGTATACATATATGCTATCATGTTGAGAGTTAAAGAGATCCTAAATTTAGCACCAATTTATTTTAGGCTGTCACTATTTCACCAGTAAAATTGTACGTTCAAAGCTATTTTTTATAGTTTCATGTTTTAAAACTTAAATGGTATAACATAGTAACCTAGACCTTACCTAAATCTTCCTTCTGATCTAAATCTAAAGTAGTACTTCAAGTGAAACTTAGTGACCATAGCAGTAGTCCAGATGAACTTATTTAGTTTGGAGGCATCAATCATGCTGCTATGTTATTACAGATAGGCAGTTAGGTCAGAAGAATTGATCATAAAAAGTTGATTTTGGTTTTTTAGTGTTAAACTGAACTTATATAGATTAAGTATTAAGATGAGAAGATGAATTTCAAAGGCTAGGTTTACGACTTCATTTAACTATGCTAAAACTTTCAAGAACATAAAACTCTGAAAAATAGCTTCAAAATAGCTAACGCTTATGCTTTCCTATGAAATAGTGACAATATTATAAGATTTGGAGCAGAATTCATGACGTTCAGTGCGAAGTTTCCAGAATAATTAGTTGATAGTTTTATATCTCCTGATATAATCCAGCAAAATAAAATCCAAATTTGCCTCACATTACTGTATACAATAGTATGATACTTGTTTAAATAAAGTACGCCTAAGTTTGCACTTGCACTGCTCCATATTGAATAAACAAAGTTTTTAAATATTTGTAATGACAATAGCAGATTACAAAAACACAGACACAGTATATATAGTAAGTTACAAAAATACAATGGTGTATATATATATTTATTTATAAAGTTCTTATTGCATTTGTTTAGATATATAATGGGCTAACTTATACTAGACCTGGACCTGCTAACTCACATAAAATGACCATGCGACCAAAGTATGTGGGCCATGAAGTTTTTTATGCATTTGCTAGTGATAAGCAATTGTGATCAAATAGAAGACATCTGAAGTAAAAATTTGATTTCACTCAGTCAAGTTTGAGGTGTCAATCAATGGTTCAATGAGCTAAGTAACTAAAAAGTACTAAAGTAAATCTTTTTACTAAAGTAAAAGATATCCCATAATTCCTTATGAATTCTATAAATTAGTAAAATTTCTATTATCGAGCGATGAGGAATCATCACTGGGTTGAAGTCGTGCAAAGACTTTCCTCAGTTCAAAGATAAGCATTATTATACCATTCATACCATACCATAACATCCTGTTAATGTTGCCTGTGGCCAAAATATTAGCGTGGTACTGAAATATCTTAATGTTTATCTTTGCACTAAAGAAAATCTTCAAAGAAATTAAATCCAATTTTGATTGATTTCTACGGTCCATGCACCGACCACGCCTAACTACAGAACTATTGCCTTGACCAAAGTCATTACAACATAGACTGCATTTCTTTATGCACTGCATGAATAAGATGCTTCAAAACTTGAGTGAAACAAACTAAAACCAACAATTTTGCGTGAAGAAGGCATTCCCAAACTGGACAAAAATGCAATGTTAAGTACTTAAGTGGACTAACATTAAGAATTAAGCTATAAGTTTCTAATTTCGGGTAATCAAGCAATAAATGATGCCTAAAATAAGTTTATGGTCCGACTCCAGTTTTCCTTTTTTGTTAAAACATGCATGCACTCTGAAAGTATGGAACTGGTAAAAAGCTACCGGTACTAATAAAAATAACATTTGAAAATCATCTAACTATCTAAGGCGAGAAATAAAAAAAACTGTTAATTTAAACCTGATTAGCGATTACCAAACCATAAGTTAGGCTTGTACCCAAACACAATGCTTTAAACTCTTGTAGTTTTAACGTTGGGCGTAGTATTAGTTTCGTAGGGCTTGCGCTACCATTCCGGATCAGCCTAGTTATCGCAATAGGTTAAGATCAGTAGATCACTACTAAAAATCACAGCAGGATGAACAAGCCAATGAAGAAGAACCTCCTACAGTTCAAAATACGGCCGCGCCACATAGTTGGTGCCGCATAGTCGAACGACGCCAATCACGCCATAATTTTACAACGTGCCTTCCAACTCAGCTAAGAAAAAAACGATATTTTGTGTAAGCAATTAGGATACGTACGAAAGTCGTTTGGGCAAGAAAAGAAAATGCTGTTTCTACAGTGCAATTCAAATTTGTAAACACGCCTCTGCCGTGGAATCTCAGTTGCATGACATAGCCTACTGCATTTCTTCGATTGTTGTTGTAAGTCATCTTTGAATGTAGGCTACCCACGAATGATATAAAGGTATTAAAAATGCCTCCCAGGCCACTACAGCTGTAAGATGCACCAAGTAACATTATTATTGAACATCTTCACGAAAGAACCTTTATTTCACCATTGTCAAGGATGTGTCGGTAAGTTGGTGGTAACTGGTAAGTATTGCTGGTAAATACGGAATAAAACATAGATTTTACAAACATGTTGAAGTAATAATGAAGTTTGGGCTGTTAAAAATAATTTTAAGCGGAACAAAAGGGACAGAATAAATAAACATTAGCCGCGACATAATTATATCTAAAGGAATACGGTACGTGCAACTCATAATTTGATATCATTGCCAAAGCTGTTGATGCTATATATAGGCTTGATAATAGGTGAGCAATCATCTTATCAGAGAGCCACACACAAAACGTTTACTGGTGGGCCTGACCGATGATATACTTTTTTTATAAGTTTATTACCTTCGTGAAAGCGATCAAACCGATGGTTTGAAGTTTCAGCTGTAAAAACCTTGTAAAATCCCATTTGCGTTGCAGTTTTATGGAAGTGTAACGTTGCTTAACTTCAGCAAACTGCGTCATGAACGGATTTTTTTTCTGTACTGTAGTTAGAGGTCACGTTCACATGGAAGACAGCTCTAGTCAAATCCAATTTTTAATTGATTGAACCAAAAGAAATCTGCTATATGCTAACAATACTCTGTTAGCAAAAACGGATAATTCTTGCCGATAACGACTCGAATACGCGCGATAACAGCAAAGGATAGGATACTGCTGAAGAACCATAGTTTTGGCAGGACTAGCTTTAATTCTCATAGCCTATTTGGATAAAACCATTCTAGCACAGGTTACCTGATTTCCTGGTTTCTGTGCCATTGACTGAATTTTCCCAGTAGCCAGCTCAATGTCATTCGGAGGATCAAGATTACGTTTGTTGGCGTTGCGCATCTTTCACGTAAAAATTCATTTTGATATGAATGCATTATAATGCCTGTAGGGGTATTGGGTATATATGTGTTCTCTTTTCTAACAGCAAATCATTACGCATCAACCGCTAGTTAAGGTAAATCAATGTATTTTACGAGTGCAAATGCTATAACGGGCCACGCGAAGCCGATGATATCACGCGGTCAACATTTCTTAGAAAAATCATCTTCTATGAAACAGATCGTCACATTAACGGTAAATCGCTGAATATACAGTTCGAAGACAAAATATCCTGCAACCAAGAAGGCTGGGTTGCTTTAACAGCAGCATATAGACCAGATAAAGCACATTTTCGTTTTTCATAACCTTGTAAGACGGTGTAAGTCAAGCAACAAACTGGCCACCTGCAAAAAAACAACAAATTGTTTGAGAGATATCACAAAGAAATCAGAACTTTGCGCAACATTAAAAGCGCCATAAGCCAAACACGACCGTTTTAAACTGTCAAGCACCAGGAGTACACTCAAAAATTAAAATTATGGAGCAGACCGTTTATGTCTACTACAATACCTTGAACCATCACTTGCAACAGCAGAAATCCCTTCAGTTGACAGGCTGATAGGTAAAGTGGAGATGGCACAAGTCATTACATAAGGTAACTCTTTGTAGATAGGCAAAGACTGTATTTGGGATATGACTTCCATTTCTTCTTCAGTTAATAATTCTTTCTTGGATTTTAGCTTATTCACCAATTGAACTATAGGTACATTAGCAGAGGCAATCTCCTCATTTAGATGGTTCCGGAACCACGCCTGAAAAAAACAAAAACAAGCAAATAAAATGAAAGAAAAAAAAATAATGAGCAATAAAATCTCCATTAATATTTCCCCAACGAACCCATTTCCATACCATCAAAACCTTTGCCATCTGTTTCAAAACTAACACTTCTTCCACCAGTTGTAAATCTTTGCATTGATTTTCACCCAAAGCCATTCCTTCTAAGTTTGAGCTCTTTCGGGGAAATTGCTTTACCTTGTGCTTTATGATAAGCAAGTGCCATCTACGAGATGAAGTACAAAATGCCATTAGCATGTGCATTGCACATATTCACAGCTTGCACTTAAACCTCAATTTTTATACATCGTTTTCATAAATACAATTTCTGTCATTTCAGAATTTGGAGAACGTTAAACATATCAGTTGCTACCTCATTTGCAGTTTTGCTAGATTAGTTTCTTTGGGGTTGATGGATTGTTCCAAGAACACGGAAAGTGAGCATTCAAATGTTTTCGACAGGGCGTAATATTGTCGAACAATCTCCAAAATATCAATGCATGAACTAAAAGAACGTCCTTCCAAGAAAATTCTTTGCCGAAACTTTTCAGACGCCTTAAAACCGACATTAAAAAGTGAGTGCAAAGCATTATTAACTGATCAACATATACAGTATTACTAATGTAATGCTATATGACTAACCTGTGATGGATTTAACAATCGCTTTAGTGACAATTGTGCTGTATTGTCGACTTGTATACTTAGGCGAATTTTTGGCTGTGAAGTTAAAAGGGCCACAAATGCACCATTCGGTGAAAGAGTAAACCCATGAAAAGTTGTTGGGTGATTGGCATTAAATGTCCCAACATCTGCATGAAAACGGAAAACATTAAACAACTTAGACAATCTTTTTCAATTGATCTTCTTAACTTAGACAATCTTATGCAGTTTATTGTAGCTACTAGCATGACTAAGCAAATAGTTGTAGTAGTTTTAAATAAACTACTACCATCTGGTTTAGAAAGAACAGCAGTTTGCTGTAACTTCGGAGTCGGATCAGTGCAAAGGTCAAACTTTATCAAACTCCCATCGCTACTGCTTGAAAATATTTCAAGGACATCATTTCCTTCAAAAACACTCAATGCCACGATAGGCAAATCATGTGCATTCTAGAAACAAAAAAGTACTATTCTTTCAAAATGATCATTGACAGTTTACATTTTTACCACAATTTTGTGATGCATTAGTACCCTATGCCATAATAGTACCCCTAGTAATTGTATGTACGTTGTACCAACACCACTACAACTAAATAGCGCAAACAAAAATTTAAAATCTACTTACATGGATGTAAGTATCATTGACAACTTCGAAGTTCTTATTTAATTTTTGCACGACAATTACATTTGACTTTGCAATAATCATAACACTTTCATCATGATGTATGTGAAACCAATGCATCTGTCTTATAAAATAAAGCATTGTTAATGCGTTTTGCATTAGTACAAAAATTTCATTTTTTGAAAACGATTATTCGCACAGGATAGATTGAACCAAAATTACACAATGTTATATAGTATATATCGTTTAGTTTTGTGATGCTTATGCTTCTGATGAAAAAAAGATTGATTGATTAATATGTTTACTTGTACCTATGTAAGGTTAGCAGAGCAAGCAAAAAAATATCCAGGCAACAACGCAGACATGTGTCAACATACCTCACACAAATTTTGTCAGGTTCACTCCAAACAGAAGTCTCATTAGAGCACTGCCAATCTTTGGTACAGTCAAGTGAATAGCACAGCAATTCACCATCAACATTTGAGACTGCTACATGTAATTTAGAAGGTGGATGGGATGGACGTTGGTATCCCATGTGTTGGCTGTGCTTACAAAAAGACAAAGAAACAACATTTTTCCATCTGCCTTGAAAGGCCAGTTCTATATGCGCCAAAATGTTTCCTGTGCTGTCTGCTTGGATTTTCCACAAAATAATAAGTCCATTCAGTGTACTTGTGACCAAAAAGCAAACTGACTGGGAGTCTATGTGATACAAATTAGACCATGCCACATATGTTAGTGCAGTGGCAGCTGTCTTTTCTTTCGCAAGGTTAAGAGCATTGGTTTTGCAACCAGCCTCATGTTTTCCAAGCAAAGTTGGATTTGATCGTAAATGATGTTTCAAAATTGTTGATAGTTCACATTTTTCTTTCCAAGTACGGGAGACTTCATCATTTTCTTTGATGCATACATGCACACTAATCAAATTAAAACAGTGTCATTTATACAACTGTTGGTAATTCAGATGCAAAACACACTATTCAGGACCCTGGAGGTTTAACACAACTAGCCCCTTCGTAAAAGACAAAAATTTTTTTAAACACTACACGACTGTGAAAAATCTGGGGCCAGAAATAAAAGGAAAAACACCTGTAATTTTGAGATACTGCGGCGAGCAATTGTCCGCCACTTTTGCACAGTCCACTGGGTGACATCTTAATGCTTTTATAACCTGTGCCAACATCATTTTTCATTGGAAATAAAACGGGGTCGAGAAGAATCTGCAATAAAAAATGACAGCAGCATGTTTTTAAATATTATTAACTGCACGAATGTGTAGAACATACCTCGTATACATTATAGTCAGGAAATGCCGCAGTGTTAGAGGACTGGAAGCAGGCTGACTCAAATTCCTGTATATATTCGGTCACCACTTTACTAACAGTTCGCTTTGTTTCCTCGATGTTGACGTTTTCAATGGTGAATTCTGGTTCATGCACTTTTTTCCCACCATTCATCAATGCCATGTCACAAGAAACTATTTTTTTCGTTGTAGCCACAATAATGTCATTGTTGTCGCACCATTCCACACATGATGAGCCAACCACCTTGTTGTGAAGATTTAACAGACAAAATGTTTTGTCCCAGTCATTGAGCTTTGACTGCTTCATAATCAGTTAATCAAGCCTTACATGGGTATTCATGAAACTATAAATATGGCTGCCTAATTGATTATTTCATTATGATTTTCACAGTAAACCTGAAGAAGCAAGCTTATGCTTGCGAAAGCTCTTGTCAAAAAATATAAAGTTAACCTTAAGAGTGCCAAACTACATCCTGTTTCTTATTTTAATTAATTATTGATAGTAATCATTGAATCATAGCAATCTGCTCACCAACTATATACGCATGTCATGCATATTAATTGATATGCCATTATAAAATTAGGTTACGAGCCACAAGCATACAATGTGATAATGCCATTGCACTTATTGTTTCAACAAAAGCACAATTTCATAAATTATTTAGTGAGTCAAACAACACATGGGGTGGGCGAGGGTAGCAAAAAAAACACCGTAAATTAATCATTCTTCACAAAGGCACTTGATTCAATTTTAGAAACCATCTTGCGAGCGTAAAAGTCTTTGTAGGTGTCCGGCAATTCACTTAAGACTTTTAATGCCCTGTTCAATATATCCATACTACGAGCTGCTGGAAGCAAATCTTTATTTCCGTAAGGGTCTTTTTGATCATAATACTTCTTGTCCAAGTTTTTCCAGAAAACATTTACAGCAACACCGAATTCAACAGCGACCACATTATGAAACCACAGAGCTGGTATATAGAGAATGTCACCAGGTTCAAGCATACATTGATATTTTGTGACATTGGCAAAGTTGGGATATTTGTCTAAATTAATGCTATCGACATCAGTTACTTCAGACTTATCACCCTTTAAATACAAGTTCAAGGCATCTGAAGGCGGAAAAAGAACGGCTTTTTTACGACCATTTACTTGAATCAAGAAATTATCCATGACATCATAATGAGTCCAAAGCTGCATTCCGGCAGAAGCAATTCTAAATACACTCGAAAAGAACTTGTCCTCTGGAAAATAGTGAGGCCATTTTATATCTTCTTTAAATTCTGGAAATTGCTCCATTATATTTGATGGGTCTTTTCGCACGTCTTCACCAAGTGATCGGAAGTAGTAATATTCATCAGGGGCGGAAAAATACTCGCTATGAGTCAATTCTGATGCTCTTTGCACAACGTCACTAAATGGGAGTTGACGGTATAAAAAGTTCTTTGTAATAAAATTCATTTGAGGAGTATCACTAACATGGACTGTCGCCATTTTCGAACCACCTTTTTCGCACAAGTAATTGACAGACCATTTTCGCATGCAAGGTCCAATGTCCATGCCTTTGAAAACACA
Source organism: Clavelina lepadiformis (assembly GCF_947623445.1). NCBI lineage: Eukaryota > Metazoa > Chordata > Ascidiacea > Aplousobranchia > Clavelinidae > Clavelina > Clavelina lepadiformis. The sequence continues at coordinate 3,407,557 of NC_135248.1, read as the reverse complement.
TGGTTTTCGTTTTAGTTCAAATTCTTCTTGGAACTCTTTCTCACTGATATTGTAACGTACATCAACAGGAACCGAATCTATCATATTAAAACTGCTTCCTATTAATTCTGCAATGCATGTAGACTGTTACTGAAAGCTTTGCCATCACAACATAATATAACCAACTGGTAACACTGACGATTAATGATGTAAAATATTTTGGCTGAAATTGTGTTCGGACTTTCCATACCGGTTTACACTACAAAATCACAAAGGGTCTTTAGAGTTATAATCTTATACTGCACATTAAAAATCATTTAAAGCGACGGTTTTCAGTTCATTTGCACTTGAAATGAAACAAAGAAACGTTGTAAAAATATTACTGTATGCACAACTATTTTGATGATAATAATTAATTGATTTAAGCAGGCAGAATTTTTTGTAATGTACACAAAGGCAAAGGAAGAGAAAACTGAGACGAACATACTAAGGCATTTTAGAGTTAAGGAGAAAATTTGCCACGGCAACCACAAAAAATGATAAAAATCCAACAGATAAGCCACTGGTGGTGGAAATCCAAAATATGGAAACAGCCAAGCAATAATAATGATGTGCAGCAGAAAGCATTTGGGAAGAATAATAAATATCTAAACAAATATTAATCGGATCTTTTTTTAATTAATTCATGTCCTTTTTCTAAAAATTGATCATATTTCTGGAATGCACTGTCTGCAGCACTCCTGTATACTGTAATGGCGTCGTCAGGATAACAGTAAACTGCAGCTAAAGTTCCCACAGTCAACGGTGTTAAAATTCTTCGAATCATTCCAGCTGTAACAAAAGAGCCTTAGTATTAACAAGGTTTAATGCTACCCTTATAACTTTTATATACAGTGGGCTGGTGACAGACAAAAATTCAAAGATTAAATTTAATTTAAAAATCTAATCAGTTTCCTTTAACTGATCAAATTATGCATATACAATGTTTTTGGGGACCGATAAGGTTTTCTTGAAATTCTCCAACGATCTGTCAAAATTTATACTTTTGCAACTACAGTAAAAAGTTAGCAGTTAGTCTTTGGAAGTCTCTAAAAATGTCTTAGCGGCCGCCAAAGTTAAACGTTAAAAAACTCTGTGCATACAAGATACAATCAAATTCATGCCAAGTAACTCAAGTAGATTTTAGTTTTTAACACATCGACTGCCGCAAGGTCAATAGGTAAGTCTGGCTAAGAGTGCAAAGGTCAGTTGCCAAAATACTCTGCAATCTTGTTCTAGTCTAGACACTGTTAAAATAATTCCAGTTCAGAACTGTCCAGGACACCAAAGGAAATGCTTGTGTTCTTCTTACATGCTAGAGAATGGCAATTTTAAATGTGAAACTTTGTGTAAAATCGAAGAGAAATGTTATGCGGTAAAAATGGCAATAACGTTTATACTGTTGAAAGGCGATCCTCTGCGTGAGAAGAGAATAGCGGCAGTCAATGTGTTATACAAAATTCCAATTACCTTTTGGGAATAGAAGTCTATTTATTAAAATAGATGCACCAGCTGCACCACCAATGACAGCAGTGTTGGTTAACAAGGCATGAGGGTCAGTAACCTTTGGAAGTTTCGATACGATTTTGTATTTCGTGTCAGCAGCTGTACTTGAAACTTTACTCCAGGCATTTTGCAGTGGTGTGCTATGCTCTTGCAAATAGACACGACACCTAAAATTGTAAAGCTAATATAGCAATGCAGACACTAAGCATCAATTTAATTTGTCCACTATTTTGAAGATGTGTTATCATTATCAGCATGAAATGCTCACTACGGCAAAGAGAACGATATGATTTCACTGTGTCTGCTTTAATTACCTTGAAATATTTAACTCAATTAGGCTGGTATCTTCATCTTTATAGATTGGAGATTTTTTCACACATTCATCATACAACGGCAAATCAACTGGCTTCATGAGAATGCTTTGCAAAGACAACACAATCTACACTTATTTTCTCTCTAATTACACAATAAATATGTCTGCAACTGCAATAATATGACATTTTGAGTTTTACGTGCAGAGCATTAAGATTATAATTCCATCTTAAAAACAGTTACGGAAGATTAAATTAGCACAGGTAATTTAGAGACAGATCATGCATAGTTAATGTAAGTTTCAGTTTAATTTGCCCATTGCCACGTATTATAGTGTATGGCTGCTAAGGGTACAAAATGATGAAATAAACAATAACAAAATCAAACGTATTTGTGATGAAATGTGGTAGACAAAAGGCCAGAAAGGAACATTTGAAGCATAGCAACATATGAACAGCATTCCAGGAAATTTTACCGAGCAAGAATACGCAAGCAAAAAATTTAACCGAGGTAGAAAAAAACTATTTCAACGTTTAACTTAAAACTTGCCGTAAGTTAAATTCCTCATTTTTTTTAATATAAAAAGAAATATACTTCACAAAAACATAGAAGTCTCATTAAAAATCTATACAAATTTTTATCACAAAAGCACATATCAATACACAAATTTATGATTGTAATACATGCAACATAATTCTTGTAAAAGCTGCATTTATTTATAAAGTCACCAAGTATTACTTCTTAAAATGACCAATTTACACACCTTTGCTACAAATACTAAAAAATCTACGATTGATATCTTCAACAAGACACTTCTTTATTGACGTGATAGTGATCAACTGATCATGTAGTAATTCTCAGTTGTCTGTTATTCTCATGGATGGATCTGAACTAACTCTTACTACTGAGAAGTACAACAAACATAATGCATACTATAGTAACTTTGAATTTTATAACATCCTACGTAGAAATACCTTTTAATTCTGAAAGAAATCAACTCAAAACCAATTTCTTCATAAATTTATTTCCACAAGCTGATCTACGAGTGCTCATCATAAAAAATGATTGGAGACAGTACACAAGGTAAACATGATGATCGGGACTGTATGTTTCATTTACATTAACTATGAAAGAATTAAAGTCGTGGCCGTCAGCAAATGCATGGACTTACTTTACTTCAATGATAGTACAATTCTAAAATTTACATCACCAAAGATAATAATCTGAAGACAAAGACACCAATACAAATTTTCAAATAAATACTGTGTATGACAAGTAAGGTGCCCACCACATTGTAAAAATGATTTTCTTGTCTTTAAGTATAAAATCAAACTCAAAATAGCTGGCAAAAATGAAGAGAAAAACACTTTCAAAAAATAAAATTTACCGAGAGAATAATATTTACCGAGAGCTCATATATAATCAAAAATAAATCAAAGTGCAATACACATAAATTTAAAATGGTTTAGTTGTTATGTAAAAATCAACAGAACAGAATATCTGACGAAAAATGTCGTGAGAGCCTTATAATTAAAAAAATCATCACTTGCAGAAACCATAAAATTACACAGACAGAAAAATTATATACATTAAGAAAAAGCACAAAAAAGACCAATTACAAACAAAAATTGTTGAGCTAGAGACAACTTAGATTAATAGCTACGAGATGTTAACTGTAAGTGTTAATTTGAACATTAAAATAGCACTAACAAAAAACTAAAGCATACATGTTCTATGAATGTTAAAATTAATGAAAAACTGATGTAATAGTAATAACCGATAATAATCACATTTATATCTGCATGAGAGTGGCAAAGCCGAGCATAGTTAGGACTCAATATACCAATTGTTAATATATGTACAAACACAGCACTTCTCACAATCTTACATTCAAAAACATCTGGCTAGGCATGAATATCCATATCCTAATGTCTATAGTAGCATACATGTTACATTAATTAAAAACAACAACTACAGCGCTTGTAACCGGATTTAACATTATATTATTACTAGATTTCAAACTGAAAATTCAAACAGGGTCTACTACACTTATGCAAGCCAATTTTAGAATTGAATTTTGACAAGCTCTGAGGACATAATTCTTTTCCATTTAGGCCTTAAAATTGGTTTGCATGAGTAAACTACATGCAAAAAATTATCTGAAAATACCAAATGAATTGAAATGATTATTTGCAAACGCTTGCTGCAAAAATTATTTGTGGATTGAAAATTCTCAAAAAACGTAGATTTTAGCTGAAATATTTACATTTCAGTAAATTTGAATTTTATATTAAAAAATTACCGATATTTAAAAATTGTACATGAAAAAAATAACGACGAAATGTCATTCAAATTAAAAAAGTCCACGACCAGGTCTATTTCACGATTACAGAAGTTCAATCGGAAAAAGTTAATAATAATCTAATCAGCAAATATCCCATATACAGTCTGTTAGTTTAAAATTTTGTAAGTACAATGCCGCAGTGATGACCTCAACCACTAGTGTGATTTTAGTATCTGCAAATGGATACATTAAAAAATAGCAGTTAAGACACATATAAGCATAATCCACCTACAAAACGAAAAATTGCCATAATACAAATTATGAGATTAAAACGTTTTCACTTCAACCTGATTCCCTCTTTATACACATTAATATGGCAATTATAGGGTTGGCAACTGCAAGCATCTTTGCCTTGAAGTATATGCACAAACATGAAGCCATGCTAAGTAATTAAGACATGAAACAGCTACATTCTCATCACCAGATGCCTACCGGTATTATTTAAAAACTCATTCCAAACCAAGTTCCTAAAATTGAAATGAACATGCACGATTGTTGTGGTCATTTACCTCTCCTATGTAGATAATACATAAAAATCTCAAACACACATGCAGCAAGCAATGGTCACCTTTGTTTATTGACTTTGTATGATGAAGTAAGCATGCGGAATCTAACATTTTCAGCATAATTATCAAGCAGTATTCATATTTCATAGCTTTGCAAAACAACACCCACACTCAGACAAGTTAAGTTAAATACTTCACAGGAATAAAGTCCATTTGAGGTGGACAACATGCTTAAGATACTGCTCTGATTGAATCTTAAATCTGAACTTAAACCCTCTTGCGCAATCCAGACAACACAATTAAAGCAAAACAAGATTTTCACAATATCTTGGTCATGTGAAAGTCAGTCATGCTTTGCGAAATAGCTTTCTGCTGCACTTGCAAGTACATCATGGGTTAATAATGGTTTGCACAACACCAGGAGGCTGGAAAACAAAAAATACATGACAAAAATTAAACATATCACCACATTAACTGCTGTATGGGTAAGAGTTTGGCTCAAGACACAAAGGTGATAAAACATAAAAATGCTAAGTTTTTTTGATATTATGTTCTGGACACATTACAACTACTTCAAGTTTGAAATTTTTCTCTCCCAAAGAGAGCATTTGTGTCATTGCAAGAAGAATTTGGCAGCCAACATGTCAATAATTTCAATTTTTGTGAGAAATAAATATTAGACACCATTAAATTTATTCATTTATTTTGATTAAATTTAAACCACTTAGTATTGAAATGTGAAACTATACGTTTTGTCGCAGTTGTCGTTCTAATCTTTGTATTTCTTCATGAAGTCTTGTATTTTCAGCTGAAGTATTTCTTAAATCGACTTCGTACTGACGAGCCTTTGACAATACAAAACAATATGTGCAAGTAATTAAACAGCAAAAAATCACAAAATGCAATTATTATTTGTATGAATAAAAAACACAAAAACATAACTAAAAGAATTACAAAACAAATTGGTAGCATGTTAATTAGTAAAATAAGTAGCGTATCTAATGTATCCCTGGATGGCAAGCTTTGCAAACAAGTATCCAGCAAAGCTTTGATGAAATTCAGCCAATAACAACAAGGTTAAAGACACTAAGGCATTACTTACGGCTTCCCTTAAACTGGTGATGGTTTCACTTTCAACAGGGCTGGATTGTGAAAACTGTGAGCGTGTGGCAACTATCAGCGCCGCCTGCAGTTCCTCTGTTTGTGCAGACTGCATTAATTTTTCAGATTCCAGTTGGGCAATTTTTGTACATTGTTCAGCAACGTTCTTTTTAGCATCATCCAGCTTTTTGCTCATCTCTGCCAGAGCCCTTCGAGCGATATCGCGTTCACTCTTATGCGAGTCTGCCTCCCTTCGAAGTCTCTGATAGAAGCTATCCACATGTTCCTATAAAAATATTGTAAAATAACCCTACAATTTACTACAGTGTTACCTGAAATTGCAGTATTATGTGGTTGCAGTATAGCAGTATTATCAGTTTAGTATAATCTGTTTAGTGTTTATGGTGTTGTATGTGTGAGATTCTACTGGGGTTTGAATGAAAGTGGAAGAGCATTTATGAAATAAACCAAGTCATGCGCAGTCTTGTCGCACGACACGACAAACATTACAGAAATAAGGTGGTAAATAAAATTTTAAACATTTTTTAGCATAGCATAGCACAGCAACTGATAAAATGTTACCTGTTGGTCGGGAGTAAACCCTAAAGAACTTGAAGGGTCATTTCTTCTTTGAAGCTGACTCAATTCTCTTGTTTTGGAGTCCAGTTTCTCTTTAAGATTTTGTATTATTTTTTCTCTTTGCTTGTCGTATAATTGCCATTGGATATTCATGTCTTTTAACTACAAGCAGACACCAATGCGTTAGTGATGTGTTTATGAGGAAAAATATAAGCATTTATGGTAAATTTAGAGAGCAGCAGAAGACAGGCGACAAAAACTCATGCACAAAGTGAGTTAATGTTTTCAGTAATAATTTCTGAACAATGAACAATTTTTGAAAATAAAAAGTAAATAAACAAATAACAAACAAAATAACACTCAACAACAGCATCTAAAATGCGTAAAGCTGGGCAGAATGGATTACACTGTAATCACAATGATACAAGTTTTATTTTCTTATGGGAAAAAAAAATGTAAAAAGACTGTTGCTACTGAAGTCGTGGTTTAAACTGGATTACTTGTTCATTATCCTTGACCGGCCAGTATGTAAATTATAACCAATATTTCAATTCTTCAATCCATTGAAGGTTTTCGTCTTCATTAATAGACAACTGCAGAAGAAACTTAATAACTCTTAGCAACAGATAAGCAAAATATAAATCAAATTAAAAAGCAAACAACAATTAAATTAGAAAACATTATTTTTTTTAATATTAAGGCACAATTTTACAGAGATTACAAATTGGACTTAAAAACTTTGTGCATAATTCTCAACCAAAAAAAAAACATGCGAACATGAAACAAGGTTGAACGAGTGCAGAAACTTCCTGAAAAGTTAAGTCTTCAAAAATTCAAATAAATAATAGCCTACTAAATAAACTTAAAAAATATGATATCTTCGTAAAACGTATGACACAACAAGCTACATATTCTATAAACACAAATCAAATGGTAACAGCATGTCATTTCAAAATAAAAGTGAAACCACATAGCGTATATGTATGTACCGTACACAAGATATCAATTCAACATTGGTTTAGATTTGTTTACTAAATGTATTATCACAGCAGTTAAGGTCAGTATACTGGTACCAATCACAGACAAATTCTTGTTTAGAATTCCATTGCCTTACTAAGTAGCCTACGCTCTACGTTACATAAAAACCAGCCATAAATAAAAATTTGAAAAATATGTCGAAAGTAATAACCTTGCTGTTAGTGGTTTCATGGGCTTTCACTTGGTTTTCTAATTGCTTGATTTTTTCAATGTAACGATTGCTTTCTGACGACGTCAAATTGCTGGGCAGGCTAACTGGTTCCTGCAAAAAAGTGAAATAAATAACCTACACAGTATACACAAAATAAAATTAGTGTTCATGAATTTTAATTCATTAGGCTTTATAGTACAATGCTAACTGTGATAGTTAAGCTGTAAACAATAAGTACCAAAGAAATAATGATACACGATGTCGTCAGTAAGTCGTGCGTAATGCACATATCATGGAAAAAAGTAAAATGTAAGGTTTTGTTTTCATTTTGAATGCTCAAGAGTCAAGACCTGTCAAGCCGAAATCGTTAAAGAAAAGTGTGAATGCTGATACAAGACTTTAGGAACTCCTAAAATTATTGCTCATACTTGTCCAGCTTCAGATAAAAACGAAGTTTGTAAGGTGGATACCGAAGATAGAGAGGCGGTTGTAGAATTAACAGAACTTCCAATGCTTCGCAGTCTATCTGCTTCTTCTTTTTCACTACAATAAACATTAAGCAATTGGGAGTTTGTACATTGTTAATTAAGGACAGCTTAATGTCACATGGTAATTAATCAAATATGACTACTTTATACAGAATGATATTTCCCTATAACATACAACACAAACCTAATGTATTTTGCAAGAATGTTTTCATATTTTTCAGCAAGGTCCATAAGTTGTTTGTCTTTTTCTTTTGTTTCTCTGCTATAAGTTTGAATCTGCTCTTTCAATGGTGCAATTTCTTCCTCAAGCTCCACTATTTTGGCTTCATGGTTTAGAGAAGTGTCCTCATTATTAGACGACAAAGAATTTTTAGTATGCTCAATATTTGCTGTTAGTTCGTTAATTAGGTTGGATTGTTCTTCCAAGACCTGGCGTAAAGTTTCAAGAGCATTTTCTGCTCTTTCATCCAGAATCTGCTTGGCATTGGTTTGCTTCGAATACTTAAACTTTTTAGGAGGGTGGGTCTTGCTAGCTGATGCATCTTGTGGTATATTAGAGCTAGAAGTCGGCCCTTCAATAAGAGGTTCTCTAGAAATAAATGCCGAAGTACCTTCCAAAGAACTTCCAGAAGCTTTGTTCAAATTACTTTCTGTAGATAAATCTCCGCTGGACATTATACTGTACCAATATGGAATACATGGATTGCACACCGAGAAAACCTAAACTACTGGCATGACCGCTCAGAGATCATGAATTACACTGGACAACAGCAAAATTATTCCTCAAATGAAAATAAACTGCCTAGACTAACTTTGGGACGCTGATTCCAAATCTGAAATCAGAATTGGTCTATCACGTCAGGTTTTCAAGATATGAAAATTTACGAAATTCGGATTTTGCATTGATTGGCACTATATTATAAGGTTCTACAGTACAAGGTATTGTGCAATTTTCTTTCCCAGCGAATTGTTGGTCATATTATGTCACAATGCATGTTATGTAAGATTAATATTGACATTATTTTGTAAATGCAATGTTCTATCTTTTCACAATTAATGCATTCTTGAATGTTCTTGGCCATGACTATAGAGGGGAGGGGGTAGGGGTAGGGGGGGGGGAACATATGTGGAGACCTTAAAGTTGTGTCACTTTTGCTCGGATTGCAGTTGGGTTACACCAAGCATATGTGCTTTCTCTGTTTGTGGGACAGTCGAGACGATGCAAACCACTATGACACAACTGAATGGCCAATGAGAACGGACTACTTTGTTGGAAGATATAATGTTAAGTGCCAACCCCTAATTGATCTGAGCAAAGTGTACTTGCCACCACTTCACATTAAACTGGGCCTGATCAAACAATTTGTGAAGGCAATGGATTTCAATGGAGATGGATTCCTGCATATAAAAGAAAAATTTGGTGCAATACCAAGTGATGCTAAACTGAGAGCTGGAATATTTGTTGGCCCCCAAATACGTGATTTGATCCGTGACCCAGTATTTCCATCCAAGCTTAATTCAAATGAATTAAAAGCCTGGAATGCATTTGTACAGATTGTACAAAATTTTCTTGGGAAGTACAGGGCAGAAAATTACTCGGAACTAGTGGACAATTTGCTGGAATCATACCGCGAAATGGGCTGCAGAATGTCGGTTAAACTGCATTTTCTTCATTCACACTTGGAATTTTTCCCGCCAAACCTGGGTGATGTGAGCGACGAGCATGGGGAAAGATTTCACCAAGACATCTCTGTGATGGAATCGCGGTATAGAGGTCGATTTAACCCAAACATGATGGGGGACTACTGCTGGTTTCTTCAGCGTGAAACTGACACTGAACATACTCGAAAGAGCAAGTGTATAAAGCACTTTTGAGGGAATATAATGTTATTTTCGTCTGATTTAATTATCCTGGGTTGTGTTAAATTGTGCAGTATGATAATGCTGTTATTTTCAATAGAAATTACTGGGTTGATTACATGTAATGTTTTGTTCCGCTCAGCCAAAATTAGCCAAAATCACAGTTATGGGTTGTCGTGAGCATATATCATATCTCAAAAACGTGACGTGTTAGAAAAAATCTAAGACCAGATTTGGATTCAGCATTGCAAAATTAGTCTAGGTAAACTTGAAATGAGCGAGGAATAAAAAATAAGTTGTAAATTGTTGTCCAGTGTTATTGTTTTGCGTGTTAACATGCAACTTATGGGCAAAATTATTTAAACAAGGTTCTAATATCTAGCTGGTAAAGTTAGAGAAAGCACATACTAATTAATGTTATTAATGAGATACATAGAAAACAACAGTGTTTGACAGAAACCATCAAACGAAAAGGCACAACAATACCAATATCCCAAAAATGAAATAATATTTTCACATATCATATGGTATGGCAGTATATATGTTATATGTTAATGTTTATCCTCAGACTGAGGAAAGTCTTTGTATGACTTCCACTCAGCACTGATTCCTCATCGATTGAGCTACGGTCAACGACCTTGTGTGTGTGTGCAAGTGTTCCGATTGTTATACATATTTTTTTTTTATAGTATTGCCTGAATTTACAACTGTCAACAGGGTCCAATAAACAGGAGCAAGTGTCGTTAATACGTTGCCCAAGGGCATTACATTGGTATGGCGTCACTGGGAACCAAACATAGAACACAAGCAATATTTGTTGCAAGGCTATTCCTCAAACCGTCTGATTACCGAGACGCCGCCATATCATATGCAATCAAAACATTTTCAAGATATTGTATTCTTCCGTTATATGTATTTGAAAAAGTTTGTATTTTGTACAAGTCTACTATACAAGGGAAATCTCTAAATGCCGCTAGAGGACTAAGAGAGCTGAAAGAATTAAGAGCACTACGAGGACTAAGAAAACCTAATAAGTCTATGGTATACTGCTCGCTTAGTTCTCTTAGTCCTCTGGCATTAGAGACTCCATTATCTAGAGAGGCCCGTATACAAGTACACAACCACAGAATGCCTGTGAATACTAGATTCAGCTACTCAGAATTTCGATGCCATCTGGTGGCTCTTTTTTATACTAAACCCTTTTGCCCTTGGGACTTTATTAGAATACGAAATATTACAGTTAGAATGCACTGAATTTAAAGCAGTAAAAAAAATTTGGGTGCTGCATACCGGGCATAGGTGGGCAGTCGGTACTTGAAAGTATCATCGGTAACGATATTGATACTTGCCAAAAAATGTACCAACATTTCCGGTATTCGGTACTATTTTAAAAAAGTAGTTTGGTACTTTGTCGGTACTCCGTATTTTTTATGTAAAGATGATTGAAAATTGCTTCAATGATGTGCATTTTTTTATCAATACAAAAAGGAAAACTGGTTGCTTGAACGCCAATTTATAATAAATAAACAAAGAATTAAGATTTCAGAACACGTCATCACACAAAAATTTACGTCCTTGCAAATATCACAAGTTTTCATCATCTTTTAATTTCATCGATGCTAGGTGCACAACTTTAGGAGTGCAGTAAGCAAAACTTCAAAATATCTCAAGGATGCAGCTGCTACATGGTTTCCACTAGCCTATATGGGGAAACGTAATGATTACTACTAATGATAACAGACTGTAATTACTCTGAAATATAGAACTAAAAATAGATAGCTTACGATTTGTTTGACAGCACATTAGCCGCTCACTTTGTTAGTTTGTTGAAAAGCTATGTAAACTGCTATTGAATTAAATCACAAACAACAGCCTGTCAGTCACTGAGCAGCAAGTAATAGCATGGTGCTATAGCTTACACAAATTGGAAAACAGCAGGTTGCTATTTTGCATTTAACAGAACGCTAGCATCCGCTTTTTTCGCGAGACTTCGCCTCCTACAGTCGTATTGGGGCAAACTTACAGTACGAATCCCTGTCTGTCCTAGTGCAGTAATGTCAGTATGCCTAGGGTCCTACAGGCTAAAAAGCATAGCATGCACAAAAGGAGCCGGAAAAAAATAAACTTTAAGGATATACTTTTTCCAGGTGATTGATGTTGCTACTTAAGCACCACGTGTTCTACGGAAACAATAAACAATAACCTTTCATCCAAAATCTCTTAGATTTCTACAATTTTTGCTTTTATCAGCATCCTCATAGACATCGGAAATACAAACCTCGTAAAACAAACCCTGTTTATTTCTCATGTTTATGCTCGCCCACTTCACCGCAAATTGCCTTCAGGTTTCAGTTTCTCTTTTATCATGTGCAATGAATTCATCTGCGGATCTGAGTCTTTATATTTCCTCTATAGGATTTATATTTTTCTTGCTTGTTATGGCCAAAACCGTAGAAATCTATTCTGTCTATATCTGTTTTTTTGCTTTCAATGTTTCGGTGGGGCTTTAATTTGTTTTTAGATATTTTTTGAAGACATGTTTAAAGTAGCTTAATTTGAATTTTGTTTAGGTCCACAGTAGTTGCAACTAATATTTAAGACGACGTCGCCGTGACGTAGAACCAGTGATTCGTTTTTAGGCTAGTAAGCTAGTTGTCATACTCTATTGCAAATATCTACAACAACAGGAGCACATGCCAAAGCTTTGTTTAATTGATTTAAGGTTTACATATGATACAAAACAGGCTTTTAGATGAAAATAAAACTACATAATTGCACTTACTTTCACCCAACCGTCCCAGTCGCGAAAGCTTTATGCTATACATACATTTTATGCTTTAAAATGTCACTGCGATTAAGTTTTAGCTGTTGTAATGAATGCAGCTTATTGCAATCAACTTCATTTATAAAATAAACACGATAAATTTAAAACACTTATTTAAAATCGATATCGATAAATCCATTTTAACCCCAAGCAAAAGTTTTTACGCAATTAATTAACGAAACTTCCGACCGTCCGTATCTGACAACGCTCTTTTGGGCTATAGTGTTAGAGTTAGCATCCCCTATGGCCCACCGGTGACGCAACTAAACAGGACGAACAAAAACCTCGTATTAACATGGTATTTTTATGCAAGTAGCTATTACTGTACTTCTCTTCACCAACTGCCACCAATCGACTGGTTTATCGATGCATTTTTCTTTATAGTAATTAACACCGCGGCGTGCGAAGCGGGTTATTATCGCATTCGAGACACATACCAACAGCAAGCAACCATCAAAAGATATTTCTTCAGCCTATGGAAGTAACATCGAAACTTATCTATTAGGCGTGTTGCGTAACAACGTGTATTACGTATTGAATGCGTACACCACATTTCATACAAGCAACAGGATACCGAAAGCGGGTGTTATATCCCACAATTGAGACGTCATCCCCAATGTCAAATCTACCATGCGCTTATTTGCCAAAGCGCCAATCATTGCTTAGGCTCATAAGTTACTGTACAAAAAACTTCCATATAAGCAAATTAGACAAAAGCTTTAGTTTTCGAATTGTTTGACTTAGGTCTACTGTATGGACTGGAGCATTGCAGCATATTGCCTGCTTATCGCTTTGAAGCATTTCTGATTCCAATGATGGCGTTTAACAAGAAGTTTTGAGCGATACAAAACGGTTAGTTGCAGCAATATCTTGCTGAGTTTTTTAGTTTTCCAATATTGGCCAGTGGTGGCTCATGGTAACCGTGCCGATTTTGGTTGTTTTTATTTTTTTGAATTCTGGTTTAAACTTTAACTTTAATTTCAATTTTATAGTTAATAAAGAATGAAATATTTCAGGATCTTCATCGTCTAAGACTCTAAGGTATAATCCAGTAACCGAAACTGATTTTCTCTCAAATGGCAATAAACATAGGTGTTTTTCAATCAGTCAGTTTCATGTGACTGAAAGAAAAGTTTCGCAAAAAGTTGGTTTGATAACAGACCATCACTTTTCATATGATATGACACAGTTGTCTCATGGTTGTTGATTTTGTTAAAAACTGTTTGCTGCTACCATCTTGTGGCGTTATCAATATTTGTAGCATGACCTGATTATGTAATGCAACCGCTATTACCAGGGCTGGCGTAACAGAATGCAGGGCTCAATTAGTTAACATTAGCCATTATACTCTGGCCCTGGTGTTTTTTCTTCAAATTGTTTGATTTTCTCAACATTTTGCTTGTAAGTTTTCACAAAAACTTTCCAAAAGAAACTTTCCTGGGTTTTTGTTTGACTAGTCTTTCAAAATTATTTCGAAATCGACCTCTTTTGCAATGTTGTTTCCTTATGATAGCACCGCCAAGTTATGTAATTTCTCTTGCGATAATGCTGAGTGTTGATATACTGTAGACTTGTAGAGTGTAGGTTTTGATTAGTTTTAGTATTGAAAAACTTTGTTCCTATGACCCCACTATTAAGCATTGTTACATAAATTCTTAAAGCAATAAATAGGTTAGGAAGTGCCTTGAATCGATTAATTGCTGCCTAACAGAGGATAAGCTTTGCTGTCATTGAAAGACAGGATAGTTTTCAGCGCTTCAGTTTCTTCAGCTAGTGAATAACCATGAATATTCTCAGTAATTTCCGTAACTAATCCTCCATAAAAGGCATTATTTAACCTTGGTCGTAAGTCTTTTTGGCTGTTACTATTTCACCAAAAAACGTGCGTTAGACGCTCGTTTTCGCAGTTTCTTGGTAACCTAAAAAAATGTGGTAACGTGTAACAAGCTAAATCTACCTTCTAATCTGAATCTAACTTCAATAAAAACCGAAATAGCTAAAATCAATTTTGCATAACCAGTTTTCTAACTAGTAACTGCCTGTCTTTAACAACGGGCTGCGTGATCTTGCTTACCATTGTGACGATTACGTCACGAATCACGAGTTGTTTTCCAAGATGTTTGAAATTTAATTTAGAATCCTGTAATTCAATTGTTTACCAAACTTGAGTTTTCCTTAATGACGTCAGATAATTTCCTCGCTTGAACTGGTGTGTCACATATAAATACTGATGTAATGTTTTCAATCTTTCCCTTTTTACGTGATCGATTTCACTGGTTACTACAGCGCTATGTAACATTCAGTAAGCTTTGCCCGAAGGTGAAAACCTTTGTGTTATAATAAATAAAAATGAGACTTTATAATTTAGCAATATATATAGACAAAATTTAAGAAGCAAACAGCATTATCAAACCGTTCAAGAAATGACAACCATATCATCGAGTCAGAAGAAAAACTATCTATCAATTCAACCATCAACGAATTAAAATTTGTCATAAATTGGTGCCCTGATAAGTTCGACATTGCTGAGTTAGTTGCATATTGAGCGAGAAAGAATGTTACCAGCTATTTATGAAGTTTTGATGATCAAGTTTCAACAGCAAGATCAGCCAACTACGAACGCTAGTCAACGAGGAAGTTTTCAGGACATTCCATCTACAATGTCAGCAACCAAACTAATTCGGAAACAACAGAACTAATGGCATTGATACCTGGTTGATGTGATGAAGTTTTGATCGCCTAACTAACGTGTTATACATCTCCAAGAGCATGAGCAAACTATTGTATATATTTTTTACGCATCAAGAAACAAAGTCCACTGGACATCGCAACAAACTGCATCTCTCTACCGCAAACAAGGCTTGCTACAGCCGCGGAACGACACACGCAGACGTGATCGCTCATTTTTTTTACCTTCGACACGCAAGGGAAATGCGACACTTCTGTAAGCTTATGTCTCATGTTTTGTATTTCAAGTGAAATGGTGTATCGATATTTGTTATATTTACCGAGCTCTGTCATTGTACTGTACCAAATTCTTGTTTTAACAACTGTGATGAATATTATACCACAGACATAATTTTGTCGAGTAAAGGTTGCCTTCAATTTCATTTCAGGCAAGCTTTACTCTGGGTAAGAAGGCTATGTGACGATTACGTCACGAATCACGAGTTGTTTTCCAAGATGTTTGAAATTTAATTTAGAATCCTGTAATTCAATTGTTTACCAAACTTGAGTTTTCCTTAATGACGTCAGATAATTTCCTCGCTTGAACTGGTGTGTCACATATAAATACTGATGTAATGTTTTCAATCTTTCCCTTTTTACGTGATCGATTTCACTGGTTACTACAGCGCTATGTAACATTCAGTAAGCTTTGCCCGAAGGTGAAAACCTTTGTGTTATAATAAACAAAATGGAGACTTTATAAGTTAGTAATTTGTATAAGTTAGACAGAATCAAGCAACTAACAGCATAGTCACGCAAATTTGAGAAATGAGAACTCATCCATCGAAGCAGAAGCAAAACAAGTTACCAACCAACTATCGTCCTCGCTCATATTCAAACAATTACCGCCAGCATATGCGGACTTTATGACAGATATGTTCCTTGTGTAATACCTCACACGAGTAGTACACAAGTGAATATAAAAATGTCATACCATGAAGTAGGCCTAGTCACTTTGTTCTGTTTTCTGCACTGTTATTTCAACGATGTAATTACACAACGTAGAGTAAATTAGGGTCGTTTTATTCTTTGCTTGAGTGGGTATGCGAGGCCTGATTTTTAAAAATTGGTGAAATCCCCTTGTCCATTACAGCCAAACCTTGCAGAGTCTCATAACTTTTCTGATGAGCTTATATCAAGTTACATATTCTTATTGCAAATGTATAGCGCAAATTTACTACTACTCATTCCCAGACCAAACATGGACTCATCACAACCTGTACATTTTCTGTCTTAATTATAAAACAGCACAACATGCTTTGCTAAATCTGGAAGTAATGTTTATTCTAAGTAGGCATCGCTAATAATATAGTCCATGAACAGCTTACAAGTTACTGCACTTGTAGAAATTGATAATGTAGGCTACTTTTTGACGACATAACATACACTTTTCTATCACTTACAACTGTTGAATTCGGCAATACTTATTTATTTCAATATCTATTGTTAGTGGTGTTTCGATCTTTTTATTGATTTTGATTCGAAAATTAAAATGTTACTTTGCGCTTTTAGCCCATTGTTACCTAATGCATATAAAGTTTTGTTTTGGCAGTAGAAAAGGTTAAAGCACTCTTAGGTCTGGATGATCTTTATTAGCTCGGAAAAGTAATAGAAGTAAAACAGAAAGAAAGACCGGAATAAAAATTAAACTGATGATAAATAGAAAAATTGAATTTAGAATCGAAAGTTATGTTAAAATCAGAAACAAAAACAACCCAAACGACGTGGTAAATAAGGGCCACCATGTTGGTCGTTATGCACGTCAGCTAGCTGGCGTGTAGCCTATCTTCATAGGCCACCAATTTAAGCTGTAATATATTTGTACAAAATTGCTTCATATTGTCTCTTGGACAATTACTTTTGCAAAACAAAACTGTATAAAATATAAATCATTTAGTTTCATTTCGTATAAAATTGTTTTTGTAGCCTTGGCTTTACAGTTTACGCAATGCAGTTAAGTTGTTGCACAATATTTCAAGTTTTGTTTGTAAACTTTGTATGAAGCTATTACATTACAAACAACTTCGTCAAATAATAACTTCAACCTTCGTTACGCAACTGGCTCAAACCCCCTTGAGGCTTAGCACAAGGCTGATGCAATAGCTAAAGCTAATAACTTGATTCTGTAAGTTCATTTTGCATATTTTCGAAGACCTTGCTGCATTCATTTAGACTTATTGATCAGCTAAAAAAGGCGTTGTTAAGAAGATATCAGCTAGTCCAAAGAAGGCAATGTGTTATTTTATTAGCTTATAAACCGGGACAAGTATTGGGGATTCCCCCAGGGGAAGGCTCTTCGGGATTTTGCAGGTGTTTTATAAAAGCTTCAGATTTTGTATTAGAAGGTGCTTATTCTTTGTTCTCCTTTGCAGTGAAATTGTTGAATTCTCACAAAACCGCTTCTCTTAATATTCTGCAGTAGCTTGCTAAAATAAATAAACTCACTTACAACGATTCTCAATAAGTGGGCCATTATGTGGTGGACCAAAGAGCTTTCATCAAATCTCCATCAGTTCCTTTAGTTCAGATGTTATATTTTAAAATCTCAGTCTTCTTTTAGCATTTAAGCCGAAACGGACCGTAGGCAAAAAAGTAAGAGTTGGTAAACTTACTAGTAAGGCATCACATTATATCTAACAGTTCCATAACTCATTTAAGGAAAAACTTGAGAAGTGGGCCACAAAATTTTTTACTGAACAAAAGTGAGCCAAGACTGTAAAAAGGTTGAGCACTAGAATTTTGGGTCAAAAATTACATTTCACATACTTTCAAACACATTTTTAACTCACTTTTGTATGTCACATAAAAATTTCTAACTCGCTATCAGCCAGGGTAATTCACAAGCTAAACACAACACTTGTCATGCTGCCCTCTGATTGGGCTAACCAGAGCGATGAAAATAGTTCTAATTATTATCTTCAGTAGAAATTAAAAGTCGCGTTAAAGAACGCTATACAACCAAGCAAAGCAAATCATAAGAAGCAGCATGAAAGTACGACCAACAGATTACTGTACAGGAAAGATGTTAGAAAACTCTTAATTTACCACAACTAATTAATGAAATGGTTGAAAATAAAACGTGTGGCAACAAAAAATGTTAGTTTGCTTTCACTTTTATTTGTCGCATACTACATCAAACTTTTTGTCTCCATGGAAAATAAAAACAATTAGCCATACACTTGTCATAATTGGATCACACACTCCAAACATTGTATCTAAAAGGTCAAAAGGAGCACTTCCAAATGTAGTAAGAGAGCTCCTTTGACGCAAATTGCATAAACACAAGCAAGGAAAACAAAATAACACTTTAAAGCACACAAAACGCAATGGAACATAAATTAGCAACAAGTAAAATCTTTGGCCGGGTTCGTCCTTGCTTGTGGTTGTTATTAAGTCAATGTTAAGTGACTACGAAGAGGCGTATTTACTGCAAGTGGCGGACGACGTGTCATCTTGTTTGTTGGATTTGGTCAGCGTGTCGTAATACTCACGCTGTGATTGCGCCATCACCTGGGCAAGGATGTTATTCTCTTCTGTTTCGTCCACCCAGTCACCCAGGCCTAAAATTAGAATATGTTGAAACATTAAAAGGCAATTTGGGGCTCTGTTTATGTCTTTATGGTTCAGTGAGTGTCGTTGCAGTAATTCAATATGAACAAAAACTATAAGATGTCTGTTGGAGGAGTGCAACTCCTTTGGAATGTTCCATTAAAACTTGAGGATTGTAATAAATTGATATTTTCCCAAAAAAGATGAGTTTCGATTGATCTTTAAAATGGGATAGAGGTTCAGTAAACATTATATGGAGATGTGCTGAACCGAACGCGAACATTACTTACAAATATCCATACTTTTTGTTACTATCATAAATCTGAATATTGTAAGCATATTCAGTTCTAATTCCTTATTTTGCAAAATGGAAGAAAACAGGAACAAAACACTGAAGCTTTCAGTTGTCTGGTTTACTGTAACAGTATGAAATATTTGAAATTTTTTTCCAATTTCAAATAAACAAAAAAATAGGTCGATTTCTATCATTCATCAATGAAGAGACAACTATAATTACGATTCCCTTAATCATTAGGTGCACATCAGGTAAAGTTAGCAAATTTAGATCGGCACAAATACCAAAAAGCTATTATTTATACTTTCAAGAATCCAATTTTTTCAAATTAGCACATCCCTAAAACATTGCAACAAAAACCAACATTGGCAAAAAAAATCCTCAGAAAACAAGAATAAACAATAATTTTATGAGTCAATACAAAGCCCACTCAAGTGAGCGATTAGTGAAGCAAGACCATTGAATAAATGATATTGCATTAAATAAAAAAATTTCAGCTTTGAATGCAAGTTCATGCTCACCAGGTGTTCCAAATTGTTGTGCAAATGCATTGGCTTGAGATGTACTAGCCAAGTCCGGTCGATTTTCAACCTAAATATTGAAAACAAAGGAATCAAAATGTTTGGTCAACCAATCAACAAAAGCATGTATGACAAGTGATAAATCAGCAAAGCTAACAGCGCTATAGTCTACAACTCTGACTTTTTATGTGAACAATTGTCACCGCAAGTACCTTATCCTACTAATAATAAAATTTTGCAATAAACAAAGCAATAAAAAAGCAGAAAATCAAACAGGATATTTTGAATTCAAATAATATATATTTATACTATGTTTTCCACCAGGCATAATTTCAATAGTAAAAGGTGCTCAGAAGAATTAATTCACCAGCTGAGCACCTTTTGTTATTGATAATATATATTTGTCGGATTTACTGTACCATTCCAAGTTTATTGTCCCGCAAGAATGGTTTAACAATAAATGGTTTTCAAATACCCACGCTTTGGAAGCATAGAATGAGCCTACTGTAATGTATATATCTGTTATCAATAGACTAGTTGTATGGCGCAACATTTGAGTGGACTGTTAAACTCAGAATATAACAAAGATAAAAGTAGGAGCTGTAAATTTGCCAGAGTAAAGCTGTATATACTGGTAACTGGCTGTTTAGCTACACAACAGCCAATTTCAAACAACATGGACCATTCAAACTTGTCTTTATAATTAATTAATTAAATTCAGTGCAAAGCGAGTTATTGTACAATATGTGGTAGTGTCATTCACATTTACGCTCAGTGACAGGCTATGTTGCTGATGTCACAATACGCAGTTTCCTGTGGCGTATATACAGTAGTACTAATTAGGTTTGAATTTGACAGCTTACAGACTGCTTGTTGACCTGCGATGCACGAAGAAAATAAAACCAAGCAATCTTTAAGTCTACTGAAGGCACTTACGAACATGTATGCAGTTATCAATAACAGAATTCTCATAGCAAAGATCAAAATGGCCTGGCTAATTGCACAATAAGAATAAGTTCCTGCACTTTTATTACAATTCATCTTAAGTTTTCATATTCTAATAGTTATAATTTTGTTGTCATATTGAATTAATATAGCCACACAAGCATTTCTTGTTAAAGGAAGTTCACTCATTCAGTTAAAATCTTGCAGAAAGTTTGAAAATTTTCAAAAAAACTTACTTTATTTTCTGTTGGCTTTGGAGAATGTGATGCTGCTGCATTGTGGGAACAAGTTGGTTGCTTTGACGATGACTGATCATCTCCAGGCTTACTCTGTTAAATAAACATATAAGTTGCTTATTAAACGTCAATGGCTTAAAGAGGGATTAATTTTATGTTCCTTAAAGGTCCACGTAAATTGTAACTATTTTAACCTTAAAGGGAATTTTTGTTATACTAGTTTAAGATTAAGAAACTAAGATGCAAATTTAAAAAAGTTGCTGATAAAGTAACTAAATTTACCAGACAAATACGTCTTAATGAAAAACAAAATATTTTAAGACATAAAAATCTACTGCTGTATATTAGGGGATAACTATAATCCAACTTCCCTTTTTCGATCGACAATTGCATGTCGGTTTTTATGGCTTACATTCTTAGAAGATTCCCTACAGCCAATGATGGTCAGTCGAGCAAACTAGTTTTTAATAAGATGTCGCGGTCAGCGCTCAGGCAGAAAATGGGCCATATAGAATGGCCATGCCTGACTTAAAACAACATGAAGTCTTGGATTAGGTGGATCAATACAACAAAACTTACAACTGAACTGCCTCGTGCCATTTCTCCTTGATCATGAAGATACTGGACAAAGGACTCCTGCGCAACGGTCCTCAACAGCTCATCCTCCGTATTTTCCCAATCAGCAGCACGCAATTTATCCTCCAACATCTGCTCTTCAAGAATTTCTTGTTCCGAGGATCTTAAGGCCTCTTGGAGTAGCATGCGGTCCGCCAACTGATTAAAAAAAGGTATGCTGCTCTTGAAGTGTCAAGTCCGTTGATATGTTAAGGGTTAATGTGACGATGATATTATTTATCCTCACCCCAGGCCGAAATGATGGCAGTCCCAAGCCGACTCCTACACTTGCTTTGTATGGGTCTATTACGGCGTTGTAATGAGAATTTTTGTGATAACTTACTCTGATCGGGACGTTGTCCGTCAAATGGGAACTTTGAAATGTGTTGATAGGTTCTGTTACGAAACAAAAACATGTAGAAGAAAATTAAAAAATAACATGAAAATGCAGGGTTTCTACTGCAGGCATATGACACAACAAAGTCAGCTAAAATTCAAAACAAAATTTCTTACCAGTGCTATATTGATAAACTTCAAAAATCCTGTTGTACATTTCTGCCATTGCTTGCATCTCCAAGTGGTTTCCGTAAGTGTGTGGCAACCGTTTGCGGCATATATATGTAACAAAATCTTCAGTCACATAATTTGAAAAGAAGTCGGAATTTTTCATCTATAAAAACATGACAACGTAAATTTACAATATATACATCATAACGTGGCATCAGTTACAAGATGTGAGTAAAAAAGAAGTTGCCACAGACAACTTAATTTAACTGAAGTTTTTTGTGAAAAATGCATATATACATTTGATTTATTCTTTCTGTAAAATTGTTAACCAATCTTTGCAGTTAATCCTGTAACTAACTCCAGTAACCCAATTGTTTGCATACCCTAGCTGCTAACCTAACGATCACATTTCTAACAGATGTTTTGTGATCTACTTTTAGTGAATTCTCACTTTCTCAATTCTAATAAGGTAAATTTAAACCATAAAACACCTAAAGTTGTACTGCAATGCAATTAAGGTTGAAACTTGTCAGAAGAAAATCATGCAATGCAGTTATCCTGTCGCTAAATCTACGTGTATATAATAGTGTTTGTTTCAAAGTACCCTACCCATATAAAGATACATGAAACAAATAAAAATTTGGCCCAAATCCTGCAAACAAGAAATGTTCAGTTAGCTAATAATGACGTATCAAAGGTTAGTAGGGGTGTCGTGAGGAAGATTATTGGGTTTCACACAAATCGACAAAAATAAATCCCAAATCTATTCCTATCAGCACCAGACGATAAAATTTCAACTAAAAATTGTCAAATCTTGCTTCTAACATGTCATCATCGCTAAACCAATTGCTTTGTTTCACTGAAACGAAAGTAGTGATTAAGTTGGAAATCTGCAATGAATTAGACTTAGCAGCACTGATCTGCAGAATATAATTAATACGCAACATGACAAGGTATACCACAAGCGTGTTTAACAACATATGACATATGTTAATAAGTCATTTCCCAGTGAGAGAAGTAAACGTAGTACACTGCAGTGCACATTGCTGAAGGGCAAATGTTTACAGCAATAAAACATATTTGAAAATTTTCTTGCTAAAAGTGACCTATATAGGTGTATTAATAGAAGTATGTTGTTCCAGAATAAGACAGGGGCAACACCACACCAACAAAATGTGAACTTTAATGTTATCATAGTTGAAATAAATTACTTCATTTCTCCTTATCAACAAGCATCATCTTTCACAAGAGATCGATAACAAGCTTTCAATTTATACCCAGCTGTACACGAATGTGGCACAAAAAGCTACACTCTGCCATGACAAAAGTGTAAAAATAAATGTGACAACATTTTCAAGATAATTTAGCTGCAAAAATATGCAGGTAACCTGCTTGGCAAGTACACAACAGGGTAAGTTTTGAATTTTGTGCTAAAACCTTTTGACTTGACTGGTCATAGCAAGTATTTCAAGTTCTGTGCAAAAAAGAATTACAAGAAAGCAATTTGGGAAATGTGGTTAGAAGGAAATGAACAAAAATAGTCTTATAAAAAGTTCTATTTGTTAATAAGTTGAAATTATACTTGGTGTTCAAGGCGATAGTGTCATGATAAACTTGACACAGTTTATGTTGTTACTTTTAAAGGTTAATCTAAATGATGGTTAAGACTGCATAGACTAATTTCCTGTAAATTAAAAAATGTCAATGAACAAATAATTCTTTCTGACTTTTTTTCTATGAAGTACCAACACCAATTATCAAAAACAACACAAAACTCAACAACAAGTATGGAGACAAGTGCAGGAGTAAAAACAGACTTGCTCGTTTATATATTTAATACTCAAACAATTATAGTACTTTTTCATATTTTCTACTTTAAATCATGAAATTTCCCTGTAAAAAGGGTATTTTGGAGTAAATACGAAATAAGTATGTGATTATAACTAACCGTACTCATTTTCTGTTAGCTCCAATTCAACAAAACCGCATGGTATGAGAATAAAAAAATAATGAAATCAAATAGCTGCAGCCTGCAGGACTAAGGATGAACTGACTTTAAAGATTTAACTGCATTAAATACTTTGTTACAGAAGTGTGGTCCTTGCTGTTTGGAATGTGTTCATAACTTGACATTATATATGAACAACAAACATGTCAAAAGCAAGAGATAGAAACTGATTATCTTCGATTAGTGCAACAGATATAAACTATCTGAACAAAAGTGTGTGCATAAATTTTAAAATAAACTGGACAAATTGGACATGACATATCAGTGAGTGCTGGCATATTATTAATGCATAAAACGTTTTTTTTTACTTTGCAATGATTTATGCTATACTTTGCTTGTTATCATTCTGTTGTACAGTATTTGATTTCAACACATCATGGCATGACTCTAACATTATCACTTGCAGATGTTTACGAAAACGGTGAAAACCTTTTAACTCCACTCTTTTCAACTCAACATTTTAATAAAGTAACCTGGCTAACAGGCCTTGGCTAGATGTCAGCTTCAGTTCAATTACCGTGCACTATATAATATTAGTTGCAGATTTATACAATACGCTACAATATACTCACCATGTAGTCCATACAATTTCTCCTTACTTCATCATGCATGTTCTGATCACCATAAACCTGTTCAGCTGTAATAAGAGTAATATACATCATGCAATTCACAAATCTTTAATCACGATTATCGAGAATTTTTAGTGAAACTGTTGTGCAACGTACCAACAGCGCGGAAAAGGCATGCTCCATCTTCTACCATTTCTTTGATGTGGAAACCTCTAATTTCCTTTAAAGCTCTTGCAAATTTAATTTCAAGCTGTAAATTCATATAAATAGTGAATATCTATGTTACATTTTAACAATAAAACATAACCTAACACATCTACCACTGAAGGAACTATAAAAGGGTACAATCGCCATCAAACTCTCGATTCCCTTGAAAGTTATTGATTGGGATTTTATTGGATTTGTAAATTTTAGTAATTGTTTAATTTTTCAATTCTTAATTCTTACTAAAAATACCATAGAGGCTACAGTGTGTTGCCTATGTTAGCTATGATAGATCACTCAAAACATTATTATATAAATATTATATGACTAACACTATCGTGGTGCATGATTTATACCCACAGCTGCTTAATACAAAATCCACTCTACCTCTTCAAAATCAACTCCTTGGTTTAAATGCCTTAACCGCGTAGCGTCATGTTCGTCATCAGAATTATTTCCACCCTTATCATCTTTACCATCAGTTCTCGATCTCTGACGACGGCGTGCATTTCTAGCGGAGTTGTTAGCATTAAGAGGAATTGACGGTGAATTAGGTCTGCGTTCTTCGATTGGAAGATGTCTTCGTGAAGCGGTATGGTGGTATGATGAAGTAGATGCAGCGGAACTACAGCAAGCGCTGTTATCGGTTACAGTGTTGGAACATCTCGTTGGTTTAGTTCTAGTGTACGGCTGAGTGTGTGGTGAGAGTCTACCATGTCTGCGCTTTGTAACCATTGAGCTAGAGTCAGTGCTTGCACAAGCAGCATCTGTCGAAGGTTGCTTGATGCCGTCACTTATGTCAGCATTAACGGCTTGCGTCCTGTTTAAAGGCTTCGCATCAACGACACAAGCTTGTACATTCTCTTCATTATCAAAAGCAGCTCCGTGTGAAGAAGCAGATGGTGCTCCATCTGCTGAGCTGGGCAGTGTTACAAATTCCGTTGAATGTCTTATCCTATTTGTCCTGTGCCTTTCATCGCCTGCATTACTTGAATGAGAAGATGTACGAACTGAAACAGGTTCTAACCGAGCTCTGTTATCAGAAATCTAAAATTAAAAAAAAAATAATAGAAATCAATTAAATACAAATGCCGTTATAGCAAATACAGGCCTATCATTTATTATTATATCGATCAACTATTATATCGATAGTTAATAAAAAACATTAGGGTATATAAAGGCAGCAAGAATATATCAAGGTATATAGAAAACTTGGTATAGATTTAAATATATCTGATGTAATTATTCTAATTCATGTATTTCTATATTCACAGTGTGGTGGCTTTGATGATTACTGCTATGATGATCATGGCTTCCTTGCTCTGTGGCTGTTTTGTCCTTTCCAGTTTTCTTTTTTGGTAAAATAGTCATTTTACAGGCACATATTGAAGTCTTAATATATATATAAATATAATTTGAAATGGTAGCTTAAATACAACGCAAGCATTCAGTCAACAAGGCAATTATAAATATATGAGGATAAGTTAAAAAGTAATGCAATTTTGCAGATGCAGTTTTTGTAACAGGAGACACATTTTTTGATATCTGTAGTTGACACTTGGCATGAATATTAAGGCACAGTATATATCTTTAATATTCTATCCATAAATTGTGTCTTTTGGGTATAATAGTTAGCTTAGTTTCATCCAAAACAGCAGCTCTGCAATAAGTAAATTCCTTTTTG
Source organism: Clavelina lepadiformis (assembly GCF_947623445.1). Classification (NCBI taxonomy): domain Eukaryota; kingdom Metazoa; phylum Chordata; class Ascidiacea; order Aplousobranchia; family Clavelinidae; genus Clavelina; species Clavelina lepadiformis. Next base: position 3,380,970 of record NC_135248.1, on the reverse strand, counting down.
CCAAGAGACTTGTGTTAATATTCACAAGTGACTGCTATGTGTGTACAAGAATTAAGTTAATACCAAATGAAAGGTATTCTCACAACAAAGTAACATGAAACTAAATTAATTTTGTAAGTTGCACTAATAATTTTAGTTGATAGTCTATATATATGATATAAAACATACATCATGTAACTTAATGCATGATCGACAGACAAAGCAATTTTTCAAAAATTTGACAGAAGTTTAAGAGAGTGAGTCAGCCCGTAAAGAGTTCCACACTGGAAAGTTTGCAACCTCATGCACAATCTGGAATACAACTGACCTTTAGTTACAAATAAAAACTTTGAAAAGAATGCAGCATCTGCTAATTTTCGTGAAATCCTGTGTGAAATTGGAATATTTTGTCAGATTGTTGACTTTCTAGTCTGCAGAATGCAATGGCGGTAAGAAAGTGTTTACTTCTAATTAATTTGCCATTATAATTAGTACGGTATGATAATCTTTATCCTATGACTAAAGAAATTATTTGCACGACTTGAACTTGACGATGGTTCCTCACCGCTCGATACCCAGTTGCTGGCCTAGCTGTTGCGCAAGTTCCAAGTGATACACACATTTTATTTGTGGTTTTGATTTTTGTAATGTACTGTATTGCCCAATTTGGAATAGTTCATCACCACCACTAAGAACAGCAAATGTCGTTAAAACCTTGCCCAAAGGCATTACAACGGTAGTGCCACTGAGTATCGAATACTGAGGCCACATTATTATCTAACCACTCGGCTACCGAGGCAACATTTAACTCTTGTTTCCAGATGACTTTTTTTTAAATTAACTTAAGTTGTTTATTGTATTTGATATATAATTACAAAATAATTAGATGTTTAGGTTTTACACAACCGTACACATAAAGTGAGAACACCTGCATACACTTTACCAATACTGTAATTCCAATATTCCTATAACTGCAAAGAGGGCCTGCGCTAGGAATTGCTGAGTCAATTAGACAACAGTTAGCAAGGCCCCTTATCCATAGTGGAAAGTGTGGAAGTTGTATGCACAAGATTCATCAACGTGCACACATTTTTTCTCTCCACGTAGATTTATAATAAACAAACAGACAAAAGTTAGTTCTTTGAACACCAATTTATAATAAATAAAGAATTCAGGCTTCAGAGCATGTCATCACTTTCAAAATTTACATGTTTGTACGCACGATTTCTTGTCAATAAAGTGTCCTACTTTTTAGTCAGGCCACTTAGCTATGCCTCTAAAAGAAGATTGATAGTTTAGGCTGCCACTATTACAAGGTTTGAAGCTTTTTTTTCACAGTTTGTTGTTAGCCTAACTTAAATGTTAGAAAGTAGTAACTGAAACCTAACCTAAATCTAACTCCAATAAACCTTAAATAGTTAAAATCAACTTTTTGCATACCCAGTCTCCTAACCTAACCACCTATCTTTAACAACAGGGTGCGTGGCCTACATACAGTGAAACACTTTGTTTATTTTATTCTTACTGTATCCATGTATAGTAATCCAATACTCTAAACTTAATGAAATGTGTTGAAAGCTGTAGGTTCTACTATCAGCAACAATGGCAAATTTATAAATTGTAATCATAAAAAACATTGATAGGACTATAATCCTAGCTGGAAAGCATGGCACTTTTCCACGAGATCTCATGGGTGTTGGACGACTAAAATCGGGCTGCACCGGGTTAAAAATGGTGTACCAGGTGCATTTTTCAGCCTGCACTGAACTAGCCTTAACAAATGTGCAATTTCTCTCTTAAAAATAGGGGACATTGACGTTGGGGTGCATCAAGCACAGTCTTGAAAAATCTCGAGGGTGCAATTGTCATGCTTTCCACTCTGGATTATAGTTTACATAAAAACACAAAAAGTTTTTTAAAAATAGTTTTGAAATACACCTCCTTTGCAACGCGTTCGGTTTTGTGTATTTTATTTGATCGATGCAATTTTGCAAGTAGGCTAGGACAAGTTAAAGTGCGTTTGTGCGTGGGGTCCAATTTAAAAGAGCGGTAAAAAAACGTCCCCAACTGCCGGACTGCATAGTATGGCCGTTTTCAGCAAGACCTTAAGTGCACCAAAGAACCAAAAATGATAAGTGCAGTGCGCAAAAATGCTCAGACGCAATTGAAGTGTGCACTTAGGTGTACAAGTACACTGTAAACCGTTTAACATATTCAATATTTAAATCATTGAAAATTGATTGCATGGAAGCTGTGAGCAAGCCGTTAAGCGCAAAACAATGTATCTTAAGTGCAGCGTAGCTCATAAAAAGCAATATTGAGTGCGCTTTTGCCAAACTCTGCAGTCTGGCTTCACTGCGAATATGGAATAAAACGTTCAGTGTACTTTAGAAAAAGGTTTTGTTTAAAGATTTGTACGTCTTTAAACAGGCTAACTAAAATTACAACAATCATGACAGTTTTCAATTCTATAAAAGACTTCTTTTAATTTCTCTGCAAGCGGCTAGGCAGTTGGAAGTAACACTCTGATACAGCTTTGAACAAAACTTGAGCGTTGCAACCTACCCTTTTCGCTATTAAACATCACACTTTTTATAGCCATTCTACGAGTTCACAAGTCAGCAAGTTGACAAAAGGTATAAACATAATCCACCAATGTTCTCAGCACGAAGCCTTTCTCCTTCAATAGAATAATTCATCTAATTCTAATGAATGATGAAATTTTCCAATTTCAACCAATTGTGATTTCTATGTCTGCAAAACCTTAGGTATGAAACAAACAAGCACAAATTTATTTTCTTTGTTTCGTGAATATATTTGAATAATCTTTTTAACGCTTTTGATGTTGTTTTTTTTGCTTTATTTAATCTAACTGCAACTCAAAATAAGATGTAGTGCGTTAATAATCGCAACCGCTAAATATATTTCACTGATTTTGTCAAACAGGTATTCTAGCAGAACTCCATTCAAAAGTATTTTAAACTAATTATGGGAAGCTTAACGAAGTTTTATGTTAATGTTAGTAGCCATGTATTGTATTGTTAGCCATGTATTGTATTGTTAATTTTTTGCCATTAACTGTGCGGAGCGAAAGTTACGATGCTAATCGTTGTGGTTATAGCACAATAAAACACATGCTCACGAACAATTAACGAGCAGGAAAAAAGTAAAAAAGCCCAAGGGCTTAAAAAAACATGCAAGAAGGCAATAAAAGAATTGTGCTATAAGATGGTAGGTTAGCATGGCCACCAAACCCACAAACTAATTCCTAAGTTACAAGCATACCGCAAGGTGCACGCGTAATTTTTTGAAGTCTTTAGTTGTTGTTAGTTAAATGCTGCGATGGTTAAGCGTGCTGGTTAGATTAGAACGTTTGTGCCCGTCAGCCTGGTCTGGCGGGATTTGTATGATGGGCGCTTGCATCATGCATGTAGAATGTAGATGCCTCCGCGTTAGCACTTATTGTTTTTGGCTGGAATAGTTCTTTATGGACTCTCATTGCTTGTTACCTGGAAAATGTAGAAATACCTTCAAAATTGTTAATTGATACCGGTAGGCTGATGCTTCAAGGTGCTTTGATGGCGGAAACAATTTGTGCAATATAGGCTAGGGCTAGGCTATCGACATGTATTCTAACCAAATTAATGAAGTTAGTCAATAGACAGATATGAGTGGTCTAGGCTAGCATACAAGTACACTATCATAAGATACATTTGTATACTACACCCCAGCTACTCAAATTGTGATGTCATCTGATTGTGTATTTGTATACTAGACCAGTGATGTTCAATCTTTTTTTTTCACCTGCACCTCTCAAAAGTGATGCATTAATTTTATGCCCCAGGGTGATTGAAATAGCTTAATAACTACATAAAAGCGTTTGTTTTATACCTGTGTTTTTCAAACGTATATTGAAAATGTCAACTGTACATATTAAAAACGAATTTTTGTATAAGCACAATTGTGAAGCAGCAGCTAAAATGATTTCACAACTGATATTTATCACAAGTTGTTGCAAATTGCGACTTAGTACTTAAAATCTCTACCTGCACTACAATTTACATTACTTAAGCCTTCTAATAAGCTACCAGTGAAATTTCGGATATATGAAGTGAGATTCGTGTTTATGACATCACTATGGCTTCATTTCATTTGAATGCTTAATGGTGTAACAATGCTGGCTACCTCTTTTGATTTTTGGATGAGTAAGGCTTGTAAATGTTCGATTTCTTTGTTTATCACTGTAATAGTGTAGTAAAAAGAAAAGCAATTATACAAGTAGAGAGATGAATGTCTTGCCATGTTGTAAGTATTTTAATCGGGATTGGGAAAAATTAAAAACAATTCTGGGAAATTTGGGAAAAATTTCTGGAGTTACTAAAATCACGTGGTAGCTTAATTCTCATAATATTTTACAAAATCTTATATTAAAAAGTTATATTTTTAGAAGCTAGACTAACAGTAAATCTGATAAGCCTTGCTAGCAGAATGCGAGTAATATAGTAGTATGGTGCCAGATTAATACATTTTGTGTTGTCTTTTAAAACTTTTCCAGTTAATTGGTGAGGTAGGAATTCTTGTTGGGATCTTCTAACTACTAAATTAGCAATGGATTCTCCTTTGCTGCAAGAAATACCGATCCTTAAACTTGCTGAAGTCCATTCCAAGCCAGATAAACAGGCAATGGCATACGGTACGGCTGGATTCAGGGGTAAAGCTTCAAAGATGGACCATATCTTTTTCAGAATGGGTATGCTGGCTGTCCTCAGGTCAAAGATGCTCAAATCGGCAATAGGAGTTATGGTTACCGCATCTCATAATCCAGTGGTAAACTTATTGTGCTCTGAATGCAATAGTTGAAATGCAATGTTTAGTTACGCTTTGGAAAAGCTGCCATGTAAAAAGTGAATATATAGCTGTCAAAAAATTAACTTTTTAATATTTATGTACAGCTGTTAATGGTGTAAGGTATTTCCTGAAGGATAACCATACTGTTCATAATTTCCTGTATAAGACTGATATTCATATGTGCCCCAAAAATTTCATTTCAGCTAGATAATGGAGTGAAATTAATTGACCCATGCGGTGAGATGCTGGTGGAGTCATGGGAAGTCATTGCAACAGGCCTCGCCAATGCCAGCAATGATGATCTGGTGAAAGAACTGAAAAAAATTGTTGCCAAGGAGAACATTGATTTGTCTCAGACAGCTACAATTCTTCTTGCAAGAGATACTAGGTACAGCATATATGTATATAGAAACATCTTTGTCAATCGTGTATATTATTTGTAGTATTAATAGCTCATATATGATATATAGATTTTCAGTTTCACAAATCTCTTTGGGTGTTTGCGTTTTATTACATTTAAACTGTTTACTTCGGAAACAGTTAGATTCAAGTTTTGCGTATTTTACATAACTTTTTATAATATACCGTATAGTAAAATGTTATTCTTGGATACCAATTTATATCTTACCACAATCTTATACTTTAGTGTTAAAGATTGATATAACTTGCAATTTTATCATTACCAGGCCCAGCAGTTTGAGTCTAAGCAATGCAGTTCAAGATGGCATTTCCGCATTAGGTGGAACATGCAGAAATTATGGCCTGCTAACCACACCACAACTTCATTATATTGTTTCTTGTTATAATGATGGAGTAAAAGATGCAGACGAAGACACATATTATAAATGGTTTTCCAGTGCCTTTAAAACTCTAGTAAACGAGGTATACCACGGACCTGCATATTTTATTAAATCTTCCTTTTGTGGGAATGCATGAGATGTTGGATGTAGATCAGAATGTATTGTGTAATTTTTTGTGATAATGAATGTTCCTTTCGAATGCTGAAAGTAAAATTGACATATCAATTACGGTTAGGTACTTTGTGGTTGTGTACTGGTTCTGCCTTTATAAGCTGCATTAAAGTGCTTTATTGTCCCAGACTTTTATCCAGCTACCTTTTTAGTGCAATTGTTATCAACAGGTTTATGTGAAAGACCTTTACGGATTTTGATGTTAATTTTTATTGCAGCCACCTGTGAATTCAAACGTGACAGTCGATTGTGCAAATGGTGTAGGAGCACCCAAACTAAACAAGCTTTACGAGCACATAGGTGCAAACGTCATTGACATTATCATTCATAATGACGGTGAAGGATGTGGGAAGCTTAATGAAAAATGTGGAGCTGATTATGTGAAAATACAGCAGAGGGCTCCTATAGGTTTGTTGCATTTTAAGAAAAAAAAACGATTTATTTGGCAATTATATTATCATTTCCTTCACTTGTAATACTTTCGTTTGAGTTTTTACTTCTGGGAAACAGAGGTCAACAAAATTTAAAGTGCATGTCAAGTGAATTCAAGTGGCTCTTTTGGTTTTATTTTTCCATACCATGAATTCACCGAAAGCAAGATAGCTTTTTGAGGTTTTTCCCTTCCAAATACGGAACTAACTTTGGGTTTACAAAACTTAACTGGCCATGTTTAACAGGCTTAAACATGGAGCCTTTTCACCGATATGCCTCATTTGATGGGGACGCCGATAGAATTGTTTATTATTCACTTGACTGTGATTGTAACTTCGTGTTGCTTGATGGAGATAAGATCGCATCTCTTATTACATTGTACATCAAGGAACTTCTCGACGAGGTAGTCTTGATATTTCAAACGTGTTCTTATATTTAAATTATTGTTGATCAATTAGTTGGATGATGTGAAGTGATTGTTGTTGGATTCTTTTCCAGCCTGATATTTAGTTGGCAGATGCATTAAAATTCTACTTCGCAGTCCAAAGTGGACGTCAAACTGGGTATGGTGCAAACAGCATATGCGAATGGCAACTCCACCAGATATGTAACCGACACATTGAATGTAATGGTGGCATGCGCTCGCACTGGAGTCAAACACCTTCATCACAAAGCAGTGGAATTTGATATCGGCGTTTATTTTGAAGCGAATGGCCACGGAACGGTAAGCAATGGACACAATGTTGAAATCACCAGAAAGCATGGTACAGTAATACAGTACTGTATATCTTTCTTAACCTACTTAGCTAACTAACAGAGATGGTTTAATTAACTGTCGACCTATAAAGTCCATAAAACCACAACCACATATTGCTTTGAATTGTTCTTTGTGTTTTCAAATGTAGGTCACTGTGAAAGAAGAATGCAGTAATGTTATTGAAAGGGCGGCCAAAGATGATAAACTTCCTGCAAAACAAAAAGACGCAGCAATTAAGTTAAAGACCTTCTTGGACGTTATCAACAAGGTCATTTACTGAGCACACAACGACGCCAAGTAGAGCGATTAATTTGCCGGCCGATTTAACAACGTTAATAAGTAACCAGCAAATTAAAGCAAATGTTTGAAATGCCAGAAACAGGCCCATTTTAACGAACATTCGTTAAAACAAACACGGTCTGATGTGCGTTGTAGCTACTTAAAGATCCCTCATTCAAATATTTGTAACCGAGTTGCAGTTTTGGTATTGCAACATACAGTGAAAAGCGATTGTGTGTTAAACTGTAAAATGTTTGGTTTCAAATCGACGGCTATGAAGAGCAACCAATAAGCATTCGGCGTTCTGTTCCGCCCCCGATACACATGTCTATTTGCTAAAAATAGTATCTTTGCTGTTTATGTGCCAAGATTTGTTAGAGTCGAGACACGGCGGCGTCATGGTAAAAAGCCGCAGATAAGTTAACGGTTTTCTTAAGTTTTCGAATCCCTGCTGCCTTAACTTCATATACTATTCCCCGCATCGTATCTACACCTCTCCCCCAAAAGTTATGAGACACCCAAAAGACCCGAATCAAAACGTGCATTTCATTGATTTTAGACGGTGGGCGATGCGATGAGCGACATGTTAGCAGTCGAGGCAATCCTTCATGCCAAAGGTTGGTCTGTACGTGAGTGGGCGCAACTATATACCGACTTGCCAAACAGACAGCTTAAAGTTACGGTAAGACATGTACAGTAATTTTTTACCGTTTACAATAAAATTCAATTAAATCTGGATGATTTGAAATAAAATTTAAAAAAATATTACCAACGTGTGGTTAGCTACTGAGTGCTATTGTGATGTATAGGCATTGTTGGGTATTGTATTATTTCTTCTGTTCGTTAAACTATAGACAAATAGAAGTAGCGATTGAAGATTTTCGCTGGTTTATTGAGCGTGAAATATGACATCGTTTGTTACAAATTTCTCTACATTTTCTTATCTGCTTTTATCTACTGTTTGGTCTCTCTATAATACGCACCAAGTGTTTGCAGAATTTGTGCGAATGTGCGGGTCCTGTCCCCGCACGATAAACAACGCGCTGGAGGAGTAGGATTTACACCGGAAAAAAAGATATCAACAGTTAGCTTGTAAGCACGACTCGCACGATAAATGAAAAATCGATTTTTTATTAAATTTGTCAATAGGAATACGGTAAAAGAGCGGCTTATAAATTCAAGTCTGCGTTTAAGCAAGATTGGACGATATTTGCAACGCAATGTCAAATCGTGTAAGCTGGCTAACGCATACAACAATTACCGGAAATGTTGATTTATGGCTATTACCATTCTTGTTTGGCTTTAGCTGTATAGAAAATTAGAAAATGTTGGATACCGATCTTCCATAGAACTAAAGCAAGTCAGTCAATAGCTGATACATCAAAGCTTGCCAAATGAAAGATACGCTATCACCATCACATACACGTATTTACAGCTTATAATTCTGCGAAACGTCATACCCGCTGGCATTAATAACTGTTTTCTACATGTCCTTTCGATTGCGTGGAAACCGTAATAGCTTTCAGAACGCTTAAGAACAAGCGTTGCTGAAGTTTTTAAAGACCTATAAAACACCAAAAGCAGTCGGAAACTTTTGTGTTGTTTTAAGAAACGAGCTTGTGTATTTTTTCGATTTTACAAGCCAATAAAGTGTTGAAAAATACACAAGAAAATGACAACTTCGCACTGGTCTACCAAGCACACGCATACCTTTTTAATGTCATAAAAACGTCGCACCTTTGATGTTTGGTGAATACGAAAAGTTGGCACCGAACAATTGAGTGTTTCGTGTTTTGTTGTATAGGAATATATGTTTTTGAAAAAGAACGCTATCCTGACACCTTATAACATAATTATACGTACCACTCGAGCAATTGCCATATTTAACGGTCTGTTGTGTGTGCCAAATACCAATATAGCTGTGCAAATAACGTCTTACATGATACGATAATATTACAATACTGGAATATGGGTCGCTCTATCACAGTAAATTTTAAAACCCAGATTAATTTGCAAACAATAATAGTGAAGTGATTACTTTTCCAGGTCGCAGACAGAACTGTTATCAGAACCACAGACTCGGAACGTCGAACAACAAGCCCAGAAGGTCTCCAAGAAGAGATAGATAAACTGGTTGCCCTGTTTCCCAATGGTCGTTCGTTCGTGCGTCCCTCCGGTACAGAAGACGTTGTCCGTGTTTACGCTGAAAGTGACACACAGGTGAAAAGTTACAGTATAAGCTACATTGTAAAAAGCTGATTTCAGCTAATTTTCTTGTCACGGTAAATGGTTTTGTGGTTTTACCACGTTTTTGACTGACTGAGATGTAAAAAGTAACATGTATCTATGTCTAGATTGTTGCGCAAACGATAGCGCCGTAAGAAGTAGAATTTGTCCATAATTTCTATGTTCTATTAATTATTTTGACAGTTTGGCCAATAGTATTAAACACACTCTAAGAAATTACAGAAATAGAGTAAATAGGATTCATAGTGGGCGGTTTGCATGTCAAAGCCGAAGGATTGCTAATGAATAGATACTGATATAGACATATCTTTTATGAACATACTTTCAATCTGTCACATCTTCTCGTGCAGGAACACGCCGATTCCTTAGCTAAAAAAGTGAGCATTCTGATCTACGAGAAAGCCGGCGGAGTTGGCGAAAAACCGAAAGAAGAATCGGCGTAGTTGCGGATTTCGTTAATTCTGAAAAGACCTGCTAAAACGCTTCATTGCTGTACTTGCGTTATTATACTCGCATTCAGAAATGTAGTTTTAATGCATAGGATCCCAATAATCGTGTGAAGCAAAACGTCTTTTTTACTTAACTTTGGTTATGCAGTGTTAGAATGATATCGTTTATTACTTGAAAAATAGTGGTTTAAAGCGACTACGTCAATTACCTCCCTACAAATGCATGTGAAACGTCATCAGATGCACGTCAACGTTTTCAATGCCAGTACTTCGCGCCACCTGGGCAGAGTAATTACTTGGTGCAATAAAGTTACTTGTTAAGAAATAACCAAATCGGCTATTCAGTGTTACTTGGCCCAGAATGTATTCAGACGCTACCAAAGATTTCATTGCCCGTTGCTACCGAATGTGTTGTCTCCGCCTATCAGCCCAAGTACACAGCCCGTCTATAAAAACTGTGTTTGTACTGTACATAACTTGGTGCAATTTATAATTTTTGAATAAATATCTTTCATTTTTGCGCCCGTTTTTCCCAAAGGCTGACCAGGTGCTCGCTGTACTCGTTTCGTTTGACGAGATACTCAAATACCTTTGTGTTTGAAGAAAATAGAAATAGATTTGAAGAAAATAGCTAGCTAGCTCAACATGCGTTGTTATGGGGTCATGGCCCTTTAAATGGATGATTTTAAATGTGCAACACTGCGTTGTTGCCGTTGTCGTACCGAAAGCGTCATATTAAACAAAGCAATTGTTTCTGTTCAATGAGCGTCAAACATCAGTCTGTCTGGATCGCTTTGTGTTTGGGCGATAGCTGGTTGCAGGTCCAGGGTAAGGTTTGAAAGTTTCGTGTTTTTCGAGTATTTGTCAAAAACTTACAAGCTTAAAACTTGCTGTGAAATTAAAGTGGTTGGTTTAGTGCAAGGAGTTTTTCCCAAATAAAAATGCAGGGTGTTCTAGCCTTGATCTTGTTGCAAGACAAAATTCAGGGAGTTTCATGTCGTGGCTTACTGATAACAGCTCGTGGGTTTAACGTACTTTGCATGGAAAAGCCTATCTCTTTAGATAGGTTAATGACCACTTAAGTTAGCGGATTGAATTCTATATTTCTATTGTTGTTAGTTCTATCATTTCATTATCAAGTTTTCCTTCTACCTTTTTATTGCAGTGAGTTGTCTCGTTGTAATCTTAAACACCACAAGCATCTGAAAAACCAACACAGAAAACGCGTTCGCGTCATAAATTGAAAGAATAGAAGTTTATTAGCAAGTAACTTAAGATGTTAAACGCGTTTCACATAATACCTTATAGATATTGACACTTCTGCAAAGCCTGTTACCTGTTAAAAGCAGTTGCGGTATTGTAAGTGCCAGTCTGTCACCACCACGCACAACACAATGTTTAACAGGGCGAATGCAGAGATAAATTTTCGCTGGCGGATGCAAAAGTCAATAATTATAATAAAAAGAATGTGAACACATTAGGGGAAATTATACGACAACAAACAAGAAAAGTAAGTAACAAAAAACGCGGAGGATCTTTTCGCAGAGATCAAGCAGTGTTTTTTCACAACATTAAACCACTGAAAACTAAACGTATTATGTACGAAATGCGCGACACGAACCACAATGGACAGACAACACTTTAACATGCATTTGGTGAGTCTTAGTGAAGAATATAAAAAGCGCAATCAACGGGGAATGTCTAATTGCAAAAAAATGACCACAATGTAACTGGGCTACGATCACGAAAAGCGGAAAGTTCATTATTATGAAAAAATATCCCTGACTGAGGGTTGGAAGGCGTGTTGGCTTTCCCTTTAAAAGAAAAAGTCCTGAAAATTGGAATAAATTGTCAATCGCAAACATATAAAATTGCACAAACAGCAAAACTGTTACGACAATTCTACTAACATAACAAAAACCATATTCACTGCAAATCTAAGTAGTTGTAACAAACAGTGTAATCGCCAGCAAGGAACTTCACTAAACCTAAGACCTTGTATATTTACTGGGGGTCAAAAAACTGAAACATACGAAATAACGCTAAACTTATTGACTAAAGTTAAACATACTGTAGGAACTACACAACAAACGGCGAAATGGCATGGATGGAAACTGTGTATCTCTGATTGGAACATAAAGTTATGTTGGGCAACCTACCTCAAGTTAACAATAAATTAAGCTTTGTTATATGATAGGGCCATTAAAGCAAGCCACTGAAATGCTTCATGTTTTTAGCCAGAAGCATTTAAAATGCAGGTTTAGTTAAATTGTGGCAGCAACATCACTATTACTGATGAATGACCCATAGCAAAGAGTTGAGCATATCACCTAGCAACACACAATGCATTCGCTTTTTATCGTTAATACATCGCAAGCTTTCACCATTGAATCGTGCTGCAGGCAACATTGCTTCCAAATTCGAACCAAGTTGATTATCTTTTTGAATAATAACAATTCTCAAAAACCAAGTGCGTATAAATTGGGCTAGCTACTAGTCAAAATATGAAAAATCTGGTTCGTTCTTGTTTTTGGAAATTTCCTTTAAAATCTTGATCAAGTTTGTCAAGCCAAATATGTATCCGTGGTCAGGACCGTCGTGAATGAATGAACTGTCTATTTGATTGTTCGTTGCTTTGGCGAAATCAATCATACGAATGTCCACCGTGACCGGATTCGTATCTGTTTGCCCTTGGGACATCGGTTGCCGGGCGCTTGGGTCAGATGAAGTGGACGTGGAGCACTTTTCATTTTGTTGTTCGCTTTCAGCAGCAGCGGAGATTGCAGGTGATTTATGGGAGCTCGTTTCCAAAGCAACTGGCTCACAGTTATCGCAAGAAGAAGAAGGCTGAATGCAGGATTCCCAGTTAGACGAAGGTCGCACTTCGGCATCAACCACATTCTTGCATTTGGACTCTGATTCGCGACACGACTCAACACAAACCGGTACACAGTGATCCTCAAGTCTGGAACAATTACTGGCAAGCACTTCGTCCAAACTGTTGTCCGTTGGCATATTTTTTACACTCACGTCGACGGTATTGTGGGAATCACCGTCGTACATTACTAGAAGGGAACTGGAGTAGAACCTATAAGAGGGCAAACGCCGCAAACTGTCCCGGATCGATCGTAGACGTTTTAAAACCGGGGTTAAGAGTTCGCGGCGGGTGCGGCGCCCGTCGAAGAAGAACTGATGCAACACGTTTCTGAGACCTGTTTTGTCCAGCGTGCGGCCGAAGTATTTGTCCCGACAAAGAAACTTTCCAGAGTCCCGATGGTAAACCTACACACAATCAACGTTTGTTACATCACAATACCTGACGGAAATTGTTGATTACAAATATAGAATTTTGTCATGGTATTGCCCCACGTCCTGAAAAAGGCTGTATAGAAAAAATAAACAGCTATCGTCTTCCAAAACAAAAAGAGACCCTATTGATCAGGTTCAAAAATGCTTTGTCATACTAAGCTGTATCGTAGCATCATGTTACATTTGCTGTTATCATCAACTCACTCAATACTAATTGGTGCACTGGTATACAAAAAAGCTTATCATACCAAATAAGGCAAGACACAGTCCACAATAGTGAGATCCAGTGTTCAACATAACATAATGTCCTTAAAATTGATTACAACAGCAACAGGTTTATCGGACCAAACAGTGACAAAACTTAACTTAACGTTTATAAACTACACGAGACAATCAGCTGTGATATCTGGTATGGTAATTGCTAAATTGTAGTTTTTAAGTATACCTGCATTCCCGAAAGTCGGAGACCAAGTTTTTGTGTGGTTGTGGCAGCACATTTCCGTTCGTGGCGCATTTTCTTGTCATCATCGTCATAATCACCATGGAAACGTGTGCCCATTTTGAGATCAAGCACACAAGGCCTCCGAAACTGGTAAGTAACGTTTTCAAGCAAAATGCATTCTACAAAAATTCAGTAAAAAAACATAAGATCACAAAATACAAAATGATTTAAACGAATTTACACTTTTACAAACTTATTAGTGCATTGCTTATATTATATTATGCACTGCTTATATATTATGCTTATATTATTATATTATGTAAAAAAAACAACCTTCAGATTAAAAAGCTCACTTTGAACTGTTCGATGTTTGCTTTGCAGTTGCCTCCGAAGCCCTTCCTTGTAGACTTTAAATATCCAAGGATTTATGGGGAGATGATGCTGATTCGTGGCTTGATCAGGGTGTCTTCCATCATGGAGTTTGTGATCAAAGTCGACATGCACACTTCCAGTTCTTTTCAGTCGAATCCTGTAATGTCAATTTTAATAATGATGATGCATGCGTTTTGGGAGGAGACACAATAGCTGTTTGAGGTCACAATGATATTTTAAAAAGGTTACTGGCACCTTTTCTGGGGAGATTGAGGAATTATATCTGCCGAATTTCTTTCAATAGATGTATGGTTTTTTGTTGAACTTTCAGACTCCTGAAACAGTGTAAACATGTCACGATTTTAGTCATTTTAAAGAAGAAAACCAAAAGACCGTTAATTTTGCTCCAACAGCACTCTTTGAAGTCGTGATATCAATGACCACAAGAAGCACCACATCATTATGGGAATATATATAAAAATGAATATACTGCCTAGCAACACATACAATGAGTGCACCAACACACTGAGCCAGACAAGCTTCATAACAACAGTTTGCTAAGAAAACTTCATTCATAGCAATTAATACCATCAGCCGAAAGCAACAAAAGCTTATTCGAAACAACTCACGCTGGCCAGTTAAATGGTATACTTATATAGGAAACTGCAACAATAAAACCACATATATCACTTATACGCAGGGACAGGAAGTGTGGAAATGATTGAAAAATGAGGAACACAAAGCTCCATACAAATCATGACACTTCAAAAAGAATCTTCATAACACTAGTAAATGCAGATGTCAATATGAGTAAATGTAATCTTATCAACGTAACCAAGGTTAACAATGTTAGATATACACTTTACATAATTCAAAAATATTACAATAAATAGTATCATAAACACTATTTTTGCTCTTCAACATCATAGAAAAAAACAACAATTATATTTACACCATAAAAAATAAGCCTGGAAGTCATTAGGCAATATAATCACGTTGTCTTCACAACGTCACAGATACATATCATACATATGTGTTTTGTGTTAGATAGCATTATTACACAAACAGCACGTACTTATGCAGTAATGTGACCATCACTGCTGTAACGCTTCACTTTTTCTATCACAGGAAGTGATGCCGACATTACTAATCATTAATAATGACAAATGCTTTTGTTGGTAAAACGTTGTCATAACTGGTATCAATTCTCAGTAAGACTAAACTAGTACCATAATTTATGATACAAAGATTGATAAAAAAATATTTTCATCTGTGTACTATGCCAAGGTCTTGGTGATTAATGGTTTATCACGGGCAAGTTGCTATGAAGAACTTGTCTTTCCAGCGTTAGTCAAACTAGTTACAAAAGCGTAAAACTTTTCAACCTAAGATCGGCAATAGACATATGTCAACTAGATTAAAACAAAAACATCCATGTTTCAGTAGTATTGTCTCAGTGTTCTTCATGTTTAATCTCAACTGCAATCTATGCAAATTGGATTCTTTGGTGTGTTCATGTTTTCACAGCAAAATAAAGTGAAGAAAGTAAATAATGAATAAATTGGTGTGAAACACAATAAATCATTGCTTTAAATGCATTGTGTTTCCATGATGCAAATAATACATGTAGCGTGAGACTGAGTATAGCAGAAAAGCACAAGCTCAAGTTACAAAATAAATCAACAGGGCACGGAATAAGTAACAGACCGCAAAAACCTGTCGTGATGCTTATAATTTAAATTAAATGGAAATAAACGTACCTGTTCCTCTTCACTGCTGTAAAAAGCATCTGGCAATTTCATCAGATTTTCCGAATCTTCGTCAGCCTGATATGGGTAAGCCGTCAAGATAACGGACCCGTCTGCTGCCTCCTCTATGTTGACATTCACTACTCCTGAATACGATAGAAAAATGTTTTTATACACCGAGTACTAATTTTGATTCGAATGTTGAACTACATATATCTATTTTTTATAGTTAAATTTCAGTCTATATAGTAATATCTAGATATAGATAGTATGATAATATGTAAATATTTCATCTTCTCTGAACTTTTATTATAAGAAATTGTGAACTAAAATGATTTAATGCAATCAAAAAAGGAGAAAATTAAATTTTCTCACTACTCAGAAATACATTTAGCAGTCAGGAAAATGTCTGCTACCAAAAATAACCATAATTATGTGTGTTATCCGAATTAAAAACCCATATATATATACAGTTACGGTACCGATAAAGCAACAGCCATTGTATGAAATTTGCATTTAGTTAAACAGGATAATGAAACTCAGTAACACAAGACAAAACGTATAGTAGAAACGATCATGCAGCACTACACTTGTTTATTGCCCTTGGCAAAGCACAAGAGCTAGCACAAACAAACAAATCTGCGAAGTGCAACCCACAAATGAGATGCAAACAAGAAGCATGGCATAAACAAGATTTTTATATCTCTAAATGATAATAACCTGAAAGCATGCACAAGTAGTTTGCTGCCACCAGTAAGATGAAAAGGAAAAACATTGCAGATAGTCATGCCAAACCTGCCCACACAATAAATCATTGCAACGTGACGAAACTCTGCGGACATTTGCTTATCAAACAGTCAATCGCCTTCTACACATTGCGAGGCAATGATACATAACTGTGAACTCTATTGGAAATTCATAGGTATGTTATACACGTCATGTCAATGAAGACTACCATGCATGTTGTCGGCAATTAACCTTGCAAACAAGTGTTATAAATTACACAGCGTGACAACAGAGATTTTGTTGTCAAAGAGTAAGATACAGTGTCTGCTGTGAAGCAAAGCAGATTAAACCAAACGCTGCAGGAAGGAAAATAAATACAATGACTAAAGGAAAGTTGACTCCTACTTGCACAGTTACCAGTAAAAAGAATTATCGTGAAAAAATACTAACCTTTGAATCTTGGAGTAAATTGCAAAATGTCTGGTGGTAGAGATTTGTAAAAAAAATGCTCACGGTAATTCAATGGTTTGCATACAGTTGTTTCATTCAAACACATCATCGTAGCTCGACCAGATACCTGAGAGTGACAAAATGCTGTCATGCAAATGTCAGTAAACTTTTAATTCTTTAGTTATAAATTACATTTATCACAATTGTTTACATTTTAAACTGTGAGACTGTGCAATGGTTAAAAAATTACTGTCTGATAATGCTTGAGTTAAATATGTAGGCCCACCAATATTGTAGATCTTAATACTCTGTTAAATTCTTGCTTTTTATGTATATTTACACAACTTACTTGATGTAAAAATGGTTCTAAGGTAATTCCCTGTCCATAACTTCCATAAGGTATGTCTGGACCAGTATGCAAATCATGTGCATTGTTCATAATCACCATTTCGCTAGCAGAACAACCACAAAATAAATTACACAATTTGACGTATATGTAACACTTAACAAAATGTCTACATCAAAAAAAAAAAGAAATAGTTATACAGGTATATATATATATATCGTATTGAGAAGGTAAATATTATGATAAAAAAATTCAGATTTTTAATATGTCATAGACAATGAAAATCTGCTATGATGTTATAGTCTAATGATGAATAACATTCTGCTAATTTGATGGCTCAGCTTATAATGCTTAATATTTGCAGCTGTGCATTCAGTAAAACTTGTTTTATTAAGGTTTTACAAATCAGCAAATTCTTTTCCTGTATATAACCTATCATCATCATCATAAACAATAAACCATCATGATTTCAAGGTAACAGTGTAAAAAGGTTGATGTAGCAATTTATAAGTTACGATTTAGTACACAAAGAAGAAGTACGGTAGTTTACCACTTGGTATTTACAAGTACGTTAGTTCCCCATTGGAAACACCAATAGAAGTTTACACTAATCCTAACAACAAAAAAGAGGACTTTCCAGGAAAGGACAAAGTAGTCAATGATTAACAACAAAAATTAAGAGCCTTTGATATCAAATTGCATCAGTACATATGTTATACAATGAAAGTTTTGCTGTGTATCTCTGAGAGCAAAAATACTTGATTGAAAAGTTCAATTTGTCTTTCTTAAAAAATTCCAGATGAGTCAGAAACAATTATATCAATGTTTATTTAAAAGTCTCATTATATCAAGTCTTAAAAAATATTTGCAAACCTTATGACGTATATGATAAACACTCTGACATCATATTCACACAATAATAGCTTAATGATGTTTTCATGCAGATGTCATGACTCATAATAATGTTGTGAGCATTCGTTTGTTTATTATACAGCAGAACCTGAGTTAACAATCATCCCCAGCCATATAACAAGACAGCAATTCAACCTTTTTATCCTTGATTAAATTTTTTTCTGCTTTTTAATATATGGAATTAAATCCAGATAAAGCAATCACATTATTTTTGGGCAGAACTGTCGGATTATATACCATGTTTAATCAACTACCTAATGTGACCAGTCACTTTAATTTTACAATAATTACGGTTATACTGGACTAATGAGTAGGTAAAATCATTCAAAAAGTCAGTGAAGTCAATCTGCAAAAAACACATTTGATAGACCCACATCTGTTTGTGTTGTTGGTATTTAATCTAAATAAATTGCTCATGTATGGAACAAGTTAAATAGTAGTCATTGCCATCAAATCTGGAGACAAGTTTAATAAATCTGCTTTAGACCAAATGCCAAGAAGGCATTACTGATTTAATTAAGCAAGTTTTCAACGGTCCCAAAGATGGTCCATTATTATCAAAGTTTCGCTCTTGCACTAAAAACACAATAAACAAACACGGCAACTTTGGCTTTTACTTACAAAAGATCGATGAGGAACTGAGGTGGCAGTATCTACCGATATCATCACATGCCTAACTTACCTCACCTATGTGACAACTTTGACGTCACTATGTATTCATTGAAGGCCTGTTGGTGAAGTTTTCTCATTTATTTTCTAAACAAAAAATGACTCGTTTCCTTTTTCATATCGTCTCTACCTATCTGTTTTACACAACAGGACATTAATTACTAATGAAATAACAATTATCGTATTGAAATGATTAAATTCAATTCCAATGTCAATGTCAACATTGATAATGGTTGCAGCATCTATCAAAACATCAGGGTCTGGATTGTAAATGTATCATTTCCATTATTTTGGCTCCAGCAAATTAAGTTTTAACTTAGAACATTTTGCTCTTAAAATGATTAAATTCTATTTATTAATGGGTTTCAAACCTACCTATATCGAATGAAACGTCTGATATAAGCTAATCCTCATTTCATCAGATATTAATGTCCCGTCGAGTAAAACAGACAATGCGGATGAAAATATGACAAGCTTTTCAATTTATAGGAAACGAAGAATATGTGGTGAGTTGGTGTTGCAAAAGTGGGTGGCAACCAGAGAGCGCCATGGCAACCAGAGAGCGTCGTGGCAACAGTCTAAGAGTCTCTTTTGCTTCTGTACCAGTCTGAACAAAACATGAATGGTTTTTTGTCGAGAACTAGTTATTGTATCAGAGAATTATCGGAAGAAACTTCCCGGTTGATCCTCCGAGTAATTACGTGTCGTATCATTTATTTTTCACCTTTGACTGAGGGGCGATAAAATGGTGGTAACTTATTTATTACACAGTTGCTCAAGAATCCAAGAAATATGCTTACAAACAATTGATATATAGGAAAAAAGTAGCAAAACTTTGGGTCTAGTGCAGAAGTGGACAACCAAATGACGTCACAATTTGGGTCTGCAGAGGTCTAGTATACTAATGCATCACGCGATTGTGCACTTCTGCACTAGACCCAAAACTTTGATGGTTTAAAACGTGCAAGCCCTACTTGAAAGTTTGCTTTCGGTGTGTCGGATAAATGCGCCAATAAATTTAACGCAAAAATTTGCACCATACCAACTTAATAGGCTACTCATTATATACAATATAAGACAATACGGCAATTCTGTTCCAGAAAATTGGCTCAGAAGACAATTTTCTGCGCCGGAGAAATCTTGCACATAATACAAACTTTCTGGTAGGGCTTGCAAGTTATTAATAACAGTTTTACAGTCAGACAGTGGTGCTTTTAGCAGGGCCACCAACCAAACCTAGGTTTTTCAGCAAACGACTGTTTTATAGCACACACTGCATGGACTAACAGTCTGTTGCCTTTATCGTATGACAAAAAATTCGCTTATAACCAAACCATAAGAAAAATACCATGTTGCATGATAAGGAGATATGGTAGGAATCGGATTATCATATAGGCAAGTACCAAACCAATGCGTCATAAAACATTAGCTTGATTAAGGTTTGTTATAGCCAATAGTCAGACAGTACCGGTAAAGAGGTGTAATATGAGGTATATATAACATAATACCGTACTGTAACCTAATGACAAAATCACTCAAATATACTGATGTTGACCTTATAGTGAACAACAGCCTATACAATGAATAAAAACATTAGCCAAATCTATTTAGCCTAGGCCTAGCTAGTTTAATTAAATAATAGGTTACCGGTACATAAGCCTAGATGTAAACTTACGTACTGGTAATTTCATCAACACCAATCCCAATCGTCACAGCAAGCACAACTCCAAGCGCTAAGCGCATACAGAACCTTTCATCTAGCGGCTCTAGCCTATCCTAGCTGACCTGCCTGTAAGTGTGACTGACCCACAAAAGCAGTCTCTCTATAAACCTATTGATTTCTATGATATTTGTACAAGAGTAAAATCTTTTGTGGCGGTAGATAGCGTCACAATACCTGAAGCAGCTGTACAGTTTTTAGGTTTATTGGCCGTATGTACAACCAATGATGACGTCAACCAACCTATCATATCCAACACCTTCTGGCAAACCGACGGAGGCTGCGTCGAATCTAATCTTGGAAGACATAACAAATCCGAGCAACGAAGAAAATAAAGACGTGAAAAGACCATTGTTTAGCCCAGAAAATGTACACCAACACCCCAAAAAGAAAACCATGAGTTGCTGCCAAAAGAACTTCAACGTTACACAGCCCAAGTGTCATGCTGAAAGCAGGACTTCAAAGATTGTCTTTCTTTTCATTGTAGGGCGTGCAAGATCAGTATGAGGTCATAACTTCTTGTTGTGACGATCAGCAGCAATTTCTTTTACTGTTCGGAGAAACTACCGTGTCATGCCCTCTTTGTCAAGATTCGACAAGAAAACTTCCGTGTTTCAGAATATTTCAACCAGAATTCAGAACCGCCGAACGTCTCTTCGATTGTGTGGGCTGTAAAAAGATTTGATTCAAGTGTAAATGTAGCACTGTTAGGGTGGGATGCACCACTGCAGATCATCTTGATCAAGGATTAAAGCTTAAACTGTGATCACATGATCTAGGTTTTAAGCGGATCCTTAATTGCCATGCACCAAGTACGATCTCATGAAGATCGCGTGATCGAAGCATGATCTTGATCAACGCTATATAAAAGCCTAATGATTTGGAACCGAGATGATATGCAGACTGCATGACATCCCATTGTTCAAGACAGCATAAGTTAATGAGAACTACTCTAGGTCCTCCTTCACGGTCAATTGACGTGATCCCGCAGTAACCCTAACTGTAGCTGTAAAATTATTAGCCACCATTGTGAAGCTATATGTGTCCAGTCTTTTGCTAGAAATGAAAAATAGCCTACTCCTTTCAATGTAGACTGAAATATGAGTTTGATATAGCTATTAGAGTCAAAAAGTCATAGTTGTAGTTCAATTTTTATTTTGATCACAAATGGCTTTCTTGAAAATTGCTTCATTTAATGTTTGCGGACTGCAATGTCCAATTAAAAAAAATCTATTTTTCATTTTTTGAAATCCAAGAAGTATAACATCATAATATTGCAAAAAACACATAACTCAGTTGACAAGTTGAGTTGACAGTTTTGGCTCATGGGCGCCCTAACTCCAAAGGAGAGTGTGCAATGTTTTCTAAGGATCTTTCTTACATGCACGTTAAATTTCTATCGGATAACCTTGCAAGAAACCAAATTCTAAAAGTAGGTATTGACGATATCTCAATTATAGGCTATTGGTTAATGTGTACCGGCCAAATAACGATGTACCTGAGTTTTATGAGAAATTGTTTGTACAAACATTATATGAAATACGTTTAAACAGCTGCGTAATGGGCGGTGATTTTAATTTAGCTATAAACGATCCATTAGATAAAGTTGGACGCCACTCTAATAAACGAGCGCAGACATGCGTGGTCAACCACATAGAAGTAGCGTCTTTGATGGTTTGTGATGCTTTCGGGGCTAAAAATCCGTATTGAAAAAATTTACTCCTATTCAAACACGACCGTATAGGCCTACAGCGACAAGGATAGACTTTTTTTTATATCGCAGCACCTGCTGCCAAAAGTTACAATAAATGACGTTGTACCCGGCGTTAAATCCGATCATCGCATCGTGACGTTATTCATCGCTACAGAGCAAGTATCTCGAGGTAACGGTTACTTAAATCTACGTTCATTTCAAATTAAACTTAACCTTAAAGTTATAGTAGCCTATCTAATCTGGCGCTGTTCGAGTAAATGGAGGTCTTACCTGCTATGCTTGTGATTTGCATTTTTGTAATTGTGCTTTGCCATTTCTTTTACAGTATATATTATTATTAGTATATTAATATTTTTATATTCCTTACTGTTTATTTATTTCTTGTTGTTGTTGTGTTGTTAATAAAAAAAAAAAATTAAAAAAGGTTTAGGCCTAGTGGCCATGGGCCGTGCTATGGTGCTAGTGCTATGGTGCTATCCAAAGATACCTTTGATGTAAATTTACCCACATCTGTTCAAAGAGATATTGTAAAAAACTAAATATTATTATAAAAATGTTTTTGTTTAATACATTTGTGTAGATTTTTTTTATTTAAGATTAACTTACGAAGAACTTAAGGTTAACTTGTATTAGCACGGTCGCTTTCTCTAAGGCAATCGTGTAACCATTAAACTCTTGTTATAATCCACCTCAAGCTACTTAAACAAATTTACTGATTAGCCAATATGTTTATACTTTGGACAATATAATTAAACATATCTGCACACTTACTTGAACCAAGTTACCAAGTTAATCCTGCGTATTGTTTCTGTAAGGTTTAAAAAGGGTTTTATAATCGTCATGCGTTAATCCCGTAACAGCGGTAATAAACCTCATGTCGGCCGATGTTTATGTTGTGTGCGACGGTTACCACAAATTCTTATCAGAAATGTACAGAAATTAAAACGTTGATCGCAGTAGGGAAATAACTGGTTGTTAGGGCACGCTAGCACAACTTTTGGACTTGGCCTAGTAGGCTTAGGACTGTAGGTAGGTAAAATATGTAAAGCAATAGGTTATTTGTTTTGGCTCATAACAGTAAGCGGTACCCAGTGTATTATATTGAAATAAGTGCAGAAATCTGCTGTCGCTTTTTTAAGAATAAAATGTTATGAATATAGGCTAGTTCTTTGTTTATTTATTGTAAATTGGCGCTTGAAGCAACAGATTTATATTTGTTTATTATTTGAAGTGACTAAGGTAGATCAAGAAGCCTTTTGTTAAAAATGGGCAGCTAGGTGAGGTGAATGGATATACAAAAAGTTGGGTTATTTGTAGCAGAAGGGTCATTTGTATACTAGAACCCAGCTACTCAAATTTTGACGTCATTTTGTTGTGCGCTCCTGTACTAGACCCAGAAAGTTTGTATGATGTGGCAGATGATTTTTGTGGTGAAGAAAGTTGGCTTATGTGCCAATTTTCTGGTGCAGAATGTCGTTTCGCTCGATATTCTATATTATAGCATATGTATTACGTCAGCACGGAACAAATTCTGGCATTACATTTTAATGTTGTACCGGTGCACAAAAGCAAACTTTCCAGTAGGGGTCTGGCATGCGTATTGATATTAACTCTGCAGGTTCCACACTTTCGACCATGGAACAGAATAAGCATTGCGTAAAAATATTACTGCATATCATAATTGCCCAGGATCTGTATAATCTGGCTCAACAGTTGATGTAAAATTACTAAAAGTAAAATAAAAAGTTTTTGCACCAGAGCAGATCCTCTTCATGCAAGATGTTACCGTGTTAGTGTAAGTAAATTGGAAACAAGATATAGAATGGATCATTCGAATAAGATACATAAAAGCAGAGGGGTTATTTGTAGCAGATAGTTCATTTTTATACTAGGCCTCAGCTACTCAAATGGTGACATCATCTGGTTGTGCGCTTGTATACTAGGCTCGATAGTTTTGCATTTTCGAAATCAGCATATTTTTATTGTTTTTAAAAATAAGTAAAAATCACTTCATTTTCTTTGTAATGGTGCTGTTGTTTCTTACCCTAATATGCACAGAACTTTTATGTTTTTGGACGGTCTTTGTTGCACTGAGGATTTCTCCTCCAAAACATCAAAGTTTCAAGTCTGGACACTGACTTCTCAGCTGTAGATCTGGTAATTCAGTTCAATAGCAGTTGTAATATAAATCCTGTGTCAAAAAGATTTGCAAATGTGACATACATTAGGCTAGTTTAATTTGAATAATCGTAACGGTTAGAGAGAGAGATTTCAGTTGTCAACATTAGATGATGAAGACTATAGACGTGTTTTAAGTTTGTGCTTGATGATAACATTTTCATGATTTCTGTATTACCAAAGCTGTGTAGGTTATTTTTATGATTGTATATTACTAAATAGCCCTAGCATTTTCGTTCCTTCAGTCCCGAAGACAGATATCTAAAGATGAATCCAGAAGTTGTCAAGAAAACTCAAGACACTTTAGGAAAGATAATTAAAAAACCACCATTGACAGAGAAACTCTTAAGTAAGCCACCATTTCGATTTTTGCATGATATTTGTACGGAAGTCATTCGAACAAGCGGTTTCATGAAGGGTTTGTTTACTGATGAAGAAATGGATTCAAAGAATGTGACAGCAAAAGAAGACAAAATTAACTTCTTGCAAAAAGTTATTGACTGCGTAACTTTGGTTGGTGGTAATACTTTATCAGCTCGTCCATCAAAGATAATAGCTGGGCATGAGCCAGAGAATTCCAATGAACTTTTACAGTCTATGGCAAGATGTATTCGCAAAAAGCTATCTTCAGTCGACGCTGTGGAAATGATTTTAGGCGGTAAAACAATGAAACAAGGACGTGGTGGTGGCGGCCGTGAAAAGCCACCGTCTGGTTCAAAAAAGTCAGATGGCAGCAGTGATCAGAGAGAAGCTCCGACCGAGAAGAGGAGCAAACATGATCGCTCTTCCGATGGTAAGCGGGAAAGAAGCGCAGACAAAAGACACCGTTCCTCTTCAGGCAGGAGGAAGGATCGAGAGCAAAGCTCCGAGAAGAATAAAGAACCTCCAGAAGGAGAAGAGGCGAGCCATGGACGCAAAGATCGTGATCGGCGAAGCAAACATCGTGACAAGAGACAACAGGAGGAGGAAGAAGAAGGATCCACTCCATCAAAGCCAGGAGATGAAGGAGATGTAGACTCACAAAATCTTAACCAAGATCCCAGTTCCAGGGAGACAGTAGAGGGTGCAGAGAGCAATGCTCCTACCAGAGCACCAAGACCTGCTTCTGCAAAAGGCCAAAGACGAAGACCAGCAACATCTAGGACTGCTGATCCTGATGGTCAAGCTGATAGTCCGGATCCAAATACAACTGCTCCTCGAAAACTTGCCCGTCCACCAAGTGCCAGACCTGCAGCTCCTAGAGTGCGGAAACAAAAGGAATCTTCAGTTGAAGGGAGAATTGATAGTGGTGGACAGCAGCGTACTGCACCAATTATTGTTGACCGGGATCAGGACACCACACCATCAGATGACGATGAGCAGTTTGTTATTGAAGAGAATAATGTTCCAGACTTCGAAGCTTCAACAGTACCAGATGTCAATGGTAATGATGCCGCTCATGATGAGGACGAGGACAAGACTCCAGGTCATCTGGTTACAGAAATTTTGAAGACAAAAAAAGAGTGGGAGTATGCGGCAGCAGGACAACAGGGTGGTAAACAAAAACACACTGAAATACAGAGATCGAAAGTGGCCACTGCCCAGCAACAAAAAGAGAGGCAGATGATTATGAAAGAGATAGATCAGCTGAGGAATTCTGTCCAGAAACTCTGCCAGAGCGCTGCTCCTTTGGCAAAGATCATCGACTACATCCAGGAGGACATGGATGCGATGCAGAATGAATTAAAGTTTTGGAATAATGAAAATAAACAGCATGCAATAAAGCTTAAAGAGGAGGAAACTGTCACACAGAATAATATTGAACCTCTTAACCTTGAACTGCAGGAATTGGATCAAAGTATTGCTTCATATCGCAACAGAATGGCCGCTACCAAAGCAAATATTATAAAAAATGATGAAAAAATAAAAAAAATGGTTGTTGCTGTGGCAACGCAATCTTAAGTGTGCTATCAGGCATAACTTGTGCATGATATGAATTTGATTGTAATTTTTTTGATAAATTTTTCTGAGTTTAATGAAGTTACCCTGTCTTTTAGCTGAAAGTTTTTCATTATTTTGACAAAGTTGTTAATTGTTCAAAAATATTTCTATTTGTTTTAAATTATTTACATATAAATTAAGCAAAACCAAACACTGTTAGAACGTTTTCTATTTGCTTATGTTGATATTCATTTTTAAACTTCTGTATAACCTTTCACACTAATTTGTACAACATGCCATTGATTTGAGTTTCCCTTTTCGATGCCATTTGTGTTGTATATATGTTTAGATCAATAGTACGTAGTGGTTCTACATTTTGGGGTTGCACAAAATTTAGTTTTTTACGACTAGTTTCAGTAATCTGTCAGAGATATACACTGTATTTAGTTTTTTTGCTATTTTTGTACTAAAATAAAAAGTATAACATTGTTTTTGTATTTGTTGTAAATAGGTGAAACAGGTTGTTGCCCAGGCTGTCTGTGGTTGATGTTCTAGGTTGTGGGTGCAGAGAAAGATTCTGCAGAAGGAATGGTTCCCGATATTTTATCAAGCGGCATAGCTCTCCTATCTGGAATTACTAAGCTGGGTTACCCAATTGTTTATTTTCCTTCCAGTTACACCCCAACAAAAGATGCTCAGCCGACCCAAGCCAAAGTCTGTAATCTGCTCATTTATTACTCAAAAGTAACAGAAGAGCTACATGGCACCACCAAGCTAGCTGTCATTGCTGACTTTCGCAATGCATGCAAAGGCGTGCCAGAGGTTGTCATTCAGGGCCTCAATATGTTTCAAGTCAACACAGACAACCTGTTTCACTTTTATTTGTTCAAGACGTTGTCCAATAACAACAGCAGCATGAGGTTGAAATGGCTTGCTTTTACAGGCAAGAAACACAAAGGCAGGTTGGACAAAACCATAAAGGTGCAGTACACTGTGCTCAATGACGTTGATCATTTGTGTGAGGTAGCCGACAAGAGCATGTTTACTATTGACTGCGAAGGTCATCTGTCATTTAACCTTTACGCCTGGATACACATAAGAACAGTTATAGAAAAACTGCAGACACTTGCAAAGAATGTGGAGCAGAAAACTGTCGCATTGTTAACCGCATTGGAGAAAAAGCGAAACGAAGAGCTGCTGAATACTGTTCTTGCATCCGCATATCAAGCATCTACTAAGAAATGGTACTACGAAGAGCGAAAGACGATTAACTTGGATTCATTTTTAAATCAGTGCTGTCAGCTTATGAGTGTGTTTTGTTATCCAGATTCCGCCCCGCTCTTTTCAGCCATGGAAGGAAAGCCAGTGTTTAAACACGCCAAAGCATCCACTCTTAACATGTTGCAAAGGCTGACCAACCTTGAGCAAAAGCTAACGTTTAAATGGAATGAATTTGATGAACACATAAAATCTGCTATAGAGGTACAAAACTTCGAAAAAAAGGTCAAGATGTCAACTGAAAGGATGAATAGTTTGGAAGTGAAGTTAGTTGGTGGACAGCAAGCAAACCGCATGGGTTCTGTTACAGCAAAATATAAGTTTCCAAAGGAGTTATACAAAGAATTACTTTTTGCAAAAGTTGAAGGATGCAATATTGTGAACGAGGTAAATACTCTAAACAGATCAGACTTAGCAAAAAGACTGTCTCTTAGTTCCAACAACACTGAATTTGAACTCAAGGAAAACAGAAGTTTTGTTCCTTCGACAAAGTGCAAGAATGACTTCTTTCAGTTAATAGAAAAATGTTTTAAAAATGCAATTTTCCCGTCTTCTTTGGAAGAAGGAGACATAATATTTTCCAAAATGTGGAAATTTTACCAAGAATCACTAAAAAAAATTAATGCTGAAATCCTTTGTGATGATACTCGCTACAAAGAAACTCTGAATGGAACTTTGACTGAAATTAAACTAAATATGAGTAACCTGATGAGTGTTCATGAAAGCCTAAACAGCATTGGCGACTGTGAGGTACGTTGTCAAGCCCGGCTGCTGGTCTACCGATGTTCGGTTTTGCTACAAGGCTGCACTGCTGGCTGCCTGTTGACTGATGAGAACAGAAAATCAATCACTGAATGGAAGTCACACATGGATGGTCACAAAAGTTTTGGTAAACAGTATGAAAGGCTAAACATGCACGCATTGTAATTTTGCTGAAAGACCTATGGATACCAGTGTTTTTTTTGGGTTATAGATTGTTGTTTCTTGCCAAAATCATCATCTTTTTTGTAATGATTTAAAACTTTTTAACTACTCAAACTAATATCATTCATCTCTTGATTAATATCTTCATCGATGTTCGATTGTACGCAGTTGCTTGCCACCATTTTCTTAATATTGCAATTTTGGTTACACCCATTAACAGTAGCATAACCTCATTAATGGACACTGTGGTACTTAACCTATTTAGTTAGAACGTTGTGACAATATTTTAGAAACCATTTCGCACTAAATCCGTCCAAATGATTATTACCTTTTTGTATTTACTGTGAACATATTGCAAATTATTTGTACAGCATTTGATTGTGTGGTTGGAATAGCATGTCTTGTTTGTGTCATGCAAATTTATGTGCGATCATTGATTTCTGTTCTCAAAGTTTGTATAATGAAATTATTTATATCACCTTAAATGTGGTAACAACTGTTACAGCAGTACATAATTAAACAATAGGGTAAAGTAGCACCAATTAGCTATACTGGTGGGTTTTTTTCTTATAGTATTTAAATAATATGATAATTGCAAAGATAATGCAGTATCTTACATTTGCATAAACGCTTTAAATATATTTTGATTGATTTTGAATAATCATGGAAAAAATATATTGTTTGTCTTTGATCATTGTGACACAGCAATGCACCACTTGGTTTGTGATCTTAACTTCCCTCAAGCTTTTGTCAAAATGAGATAACATATTTGGTTTGTCATTATGAAACTGTTATTTGTGCAACTCCCTTTTCACATTGGATACATAGTGCTGTTATAGATAAATCTATGCAATGAAACTGTTATGATGCTACAAATAAATCTTTGCTGCTGTAAATTTGAACGTTGCTGTGTACTACTTCTGTATTTCCTGCTGATTACCTATTATTTTTGTTGTCATTCGTATTTAGAGTAAAATACATATCTGCTTGTTGTATGAAAATGACTTTACAGTGGTCCAATGTATTTTGACACCCCAGCAATGGATGAGGTGTGATGTGTTTTGGAACCCATAGCAATCCTCCTAAGATATTTGTATGCAAAATAGCAGTACTGGTAATAGTCAAACTGTTTGAGACCAGCAAGAATACACAAAAGTCATATTAATTATTATTAGACACAGAAATTGCCTACATTGTTGTAGGTTTTACTTGCGTTGCAGATCTAATTAGATAGTTATAGAATTTACTTGAAACAGAACCATTTGTCACATAATTGTTTTTTAGTAGTTTAAACATTTTTCAATTTCCATGTGGCATTTCTATCTGTCACATTACCGTAAGATATGATGTAATGTATATTTGAACACATCAAAACAAATGAATGGAGCGTTTTTATAAGAAAATCACTACTAAAGTGACACTTTTTTTTATTGGCAACAAATTTTGTTAAAAATCAGAAAAATTTTATTTCATAGCATTGACACCCAATGACTTGACCATAGTTGCTGTTATAGTAGAAGCAATTTCACCAGCAGATTTAGTTTGACCGAAATACTCACAAAACTCGCCCTTATCATCAACAAGATACATGATTACAGTATGATCTACCAAGTAATCATCGTCATTGTCCTTTGGACCGGCAGAGTAGTAGACTCGAAAGGCTCTTGATGCTTGGTCCACCTGTTCTCTTGTTCCTGTCAGTCCAACCATGTCAGGATGAAATTCCTGTTATATAAATGAAATGGTTGAAGTCCATGGCATTGGACTGATTTGCTTTATTATGTAAAATCATAAATGCTATATTAATAGTATTTAAACCTTAAAACTAAATCTTTATAAAAACAAATTTAGGCTCTTAAAAACTAAAACTAAAAAGAGTTAAAGTTCATTGTTTTACTAGTTTCCAATCACATAACTGATTACATAACATTTTAGTGCTAAAAACTAACAGAAATGTATGTTTTCACGGCTTCCGTAGTGTCTCTTTCAGGGTCAATGCTGATAAACACGGGAAGCAAATCAGGAATAAAATCTTCCCTATTAACAATGTCAACTACATTCCCCATTTTCTCCAATTCCTCTGGACAAATATCGGGACAATGTGTGAAACCAAAGTATATCAAAATCCATTTCCCAAGGAAATCTTTGTTGCCTGTAGGTTCCCCATCTTGGTTTACGAGTTCAAAGTCACCACCAAGCAGTGGCTTACCATATGAGCGAATCGTATCCATGTCAAGCTTCTGTTCTTTATTGCTCTTGTAATGTTTCATTAATAGGATCAATACAGTGCCAACCGCGACCAGAACCATCACAATTTCCCACCTAATCGGACTTCCCTTTGGCATGTTGCGTGATCTTTTGGGTGGTAAAGTTACCAAATACCGACATATGCTGTCACGGTGGCGATTTTGTGCAACATCATTTGATCTTATGAAAGTTGTTTGTGAAAAATAGGTTTTATTGAGTTGTATGGGCTCAGGAAGAAATGTTTTCAGAGGTTGTCGAATCAAACAAGGCAAGTGTTTTGACAATGTCTGTTTTTCTGAGGACAGCCGGATTGTCAATCTTAGTAAACGTTGACTTAAGAGCTGCATCATATTTTATACTTTTAAAAAAATGACACTTAGTTATTCAGATACAGAATTTTCCATTTTAAGAAAATATCAAGCCTATGTTTGATTTTTGATGCAAAAACAAAGAACAGTTGGTTTGGATGATATACAGTCGAATCCGCTTAATTCGGACACTTTGGTTCCGCTCACTTTTGGCCGAATTAAGCGAAGAAACGGCTTTGTCCGAATTAAGCGGAAAATCAATTGTTCGTTTCATGGTCATGCGTAAAGGCAGACAACGCATTTAAAATACTGTACTGTTGCGTAATAAATGAATTGCAGCTGCGCTATACTGCAGTAATTGGCACTGATTGCATAAAACGTCTTCGTTTACTTTAGTGAGCAATTTCACTTTTTCTGCTAAACTTTTCTGTACCATTCTGTTCTACAAGATGGACGCAATTGTACCGAAGTAAAAGCGACTATGAAGCTGGAACGGCCTTATATGAGTTCATTGTCGATTATTACTGCATAGATCGTCATTGTTTCACCATAATCACTCATAACGCAATTGCATCTTGTGTTAAAACGAACGAAGTACTGATTATTGTGTCATAACCTGACGATAGGAATTGCGAACCTGTGTCCGAATTAAGCGGAGAATTGTCCAAATTAACGGGAGTTTTTTACGTTCAATTTTTACTTTTGTTCCGTTCCCGAGCATTTTGGCCGAATAAAGCGGTTGTCCGGGTTATCCGGTGTCCGAATTAAGCGGATTCGACTGTAGTTGCCTGATTAGCATACGGCAGACATATAATAATTCATGAGAAGTGAGTAGTTATAAAATATCATATTTTAGTCTTCACAGCAATTGATACTGCACTTCCACACCAATGTATAGCATAAAGTAGTATCATTTTGCATACGATTTCGTTTATTTATCTTGTGTTTTATATAAATTACCGATTTACATCAAAGTCAGATATTACCGAAAGCATGCAATATCGATTTCAACAAAAGTTGGGATAAATAAATCTATATATTTCCTCACGTTCTCCAAATTAGCATCAATAATGATATTCTGTAAATTAGCATTGATCTTTTACGAGCCTTGTTCTATTTTGTTTTTACTGACGGCCAACGCGAATGTTAGTTTAACAAAACTTTTCCGCACAAACATTATGTCGAACTGCAGAGTATGGTACACTGATTTTTTACCCCAGTTTCTAACATAAAGGGTGGCATCTTTGCCTGCACGAAATTTGGGAAACCTTGGGTTACGAGTCGCAGTGCACACCAGCTTCTTTTTTGCGAACCGGAATTTTGCTTCTGCATACCTGAGATCTCGGCGAAAACTGCCGTACTCTGCAATCTGGACATTATGCACTACTTTTGAACATCAGTACAGTAAAACAATGGACTTGTGTGAAGATTATGAATCGAAAGTGAAAATATCTAGAACAGTTCTAAACCAGTGCTGAAAAAACATACCGACATCATTTTGGACCAATATCACTGGTCAACCGTTTAATGTAGCCTACGGCTTACATTACAGAGCTTACTTGCCTACATTAAAAATTTGCACTCTCATTACACTGAGCTGTCCGATATTCTGTACATCACCGCTGGTGAAATAGGACTTCGGCTCTGAGCTGGTGGACTATGCTATCCAAATTTTTATCTTCAAACTGAGGGAAGTCCTTCTACGACATTGACTCGACGATGATACCTCATCACTTGAGCCCCGGTTACCGAGCTAGTCTTTATGCAAATTCGGATAGGATAGATACACATATGTTATTTTTTTTTCAACCTATATCATATTGCTTGAACTTGGAACTGTTCATCTGGATCACGGAACAAGAACAAGCGTCGTTAATTGGCTGGGTTGCTCATGGGCAAGGCACTATAAGGGTAGCGTTGCTGAGTATTGACCACGGGTTGCAATACTTTAACAAATTACTTAATCTGTATCAATTTTTTGGTATTAAGAACTACTGATGGTGCATGAAACCCAAAGGGCTGATTTACAGCCCAATGCATAAATTTAGCGAGCTTCTCCTGCATGTCTATTTATACTTAACTGTACAATTGTACATGTATCTTTACAGGGACCTCCCCAAATTTGAAGGGACTAATTAAATTCAAGTTTTGTTATTGTAAGGGGGAAAAATTACGATTTCTTCCATAATAATTAATAAGCTTACTTTTTACGTAAGTAAAAGTAGAAAATAATAAAATGTACCACCGTTGTGTAACTTATCAAGTGACCGGATTATTTTTACCAAAATTGTAAAATAAGTTATTCTTTTAACCCGCTTATAGGTATTTTTCTAACTTTGGCCTAATTGAAGTGAAGATTTGAGGTAGAATGTTTCTCTGGTCAACTTGACTTCCATCTCCGCAGTGAGGCGGAGAGTGGTTGGATTGTATTGATATACAAAAGATACTAAGTCTTGTTGAAGTGCTAATTCTTCCGGGACTATAAATAGTTTGACCGATTTAATTGAATGTCTTATTATGATACAGTAACATTGTCGTGTTTATTCGATGGCCGTCATGCAACATTTACAAATTTGCATGGAAATTAGAAGAAAATGTGAAACATTTAGTGAGAAACAACGTCGTGCGTGAGAGCTTCTGTGAGAGAAAGGGAGGACAAAGATAAAAAATAGAAACGCAGGAAGTTTAGATATGGACAATTCATCAATAAGTGATAACTGATAAGCCTAAGATAGTAACAGATTGACATATATGGATTGTAGGTCTACAACTGATGTAACGATTTATAAATTAGGCGACATGCCTCTGGCAATGTTGTGTCGTCTAAAAGTATATCAGACGTGTTACGTGTTCGATACCCAGTGACGCTATAGCTTACCGTTGTAATGCTCTTGGGCAAGGCATTGACGGCGCTTGTTCCTATACAATGGACCTGATGTACAGTTCGAAATTCGGGCAATGCCATATCAAAAATCGAAAAACCAAAAACAAAAAATATGTGACAATCAGAACTTGCACAAAGGCTATAGTTCAAATAGGCTACTTGGGCTTGAGCGATGACGAATCATGAGGATAAAGATTATCATACCATACCATATGTTAATGTTACAGTAGCCTATTACGATATTATGCATGAAGGATACGAATAAGACACCCAAGTTTCCAGCTTATAAAACAAGCATTCACGAAAAATACAAAAATTGCGTTAATTAAACCGAAACGATATTGTACAACTAAATAGTGTTGTAATGCAAGCACTTGTACCAAAAACAATGTTTTTAAATTTAATTATAGAAATATAGTAGGCTATGCATGCATATGATAACCATGGGTACCAGATACTTTATGCTTACACTGACGGGGCTGTAGAAAGTCTTGAAAATCGGCCACGATACTAAACAGCTCGCATTTCCCGGCAAACACATTTTATAGATCTTGCCTAATTTTGGTTTGCTTCTTACCTAAGGACCGCTGATGGTTTCTTCTTTTCTGGTTATTAATTGGGCAATATGTTGCTTATCATTTCCTGCTTGCAGAATCCTAAGTCAATGTTTGTAGCTGGGGTGTTACGTTTGTCGTATGTTTGTAAGGATTTTAATTGGTTCAGCAGTGGTATATAGAATAGACTATGCAAAACCAAGCATTATTGCTTTCTGCAAGGCTTGCAGACCCTGGTTGCTTACCTTTGTTAAAACATGCGTAGGCTTTATAGTAGCTAGATAGAATACCTGCAAGATTATTTTTAAACGTCTGGGCCTAATTCAACTTCACTTTATGTCGTTGTTGTTATCAGACGAAAAAGAGGTTGTATAAGTTTGCCGAATGCAACAAGATGCAAGCGTACTTACTAAGTTTTACGATAGTTTTACTACATCTATTTTCCGTGCTATTTGAAGAAACTTTCGCAGCGAGTAAGTTTTGTTGGTATTGCAATAGCCTACCTTGTTAACAAAGTTTTTAACCATATAGGCAAGTGTATTTAATTCTTTCAGCTTACAGTTATGCAGTATTTGGCAGTGACTTATATCATTTCGCCATAATAGATAACTGCGTTGAAATAGAAAGAAGCATCTGTGCGGACTTGGGATACAATGCCGCAATTTTTCCAAACGTTTTGGGTCATGCAAACGCTGTTGAAGCGAATATGAACATCAATCAATTCTATCCGCTTTTAAGGGTTAGTTAAATAGTTAGGTTATCTATTAATTTTAAATATGGTTGAAAAAATAAATGTAAAATATTGCTTTGCCGTTGATGCAGTGCAGCATCAGAGTAGGCATATGAAATAAATAGAATAAGTTATGAGCTTGTCATATGAAATGAAAACGCCTATATGAGGTTTAACTATCATTATTCTTATTTGTTCAGATAAATTGCAGTCTGTCCCTCAAAAAAGTTCTCTGTCAATTGCATTTTCCTGAGTGCACCGCCGAGCAAAATCCCGATTTACGCCCTTGCCGGTATTATCAAATGACAAATTAGTGATTTTAACTTTTTTAAGACTTTTTAGCAAAAGAATTTCCCAAAAAAGCTTTGGTAGTTGGCAATTCTAAACTTTAGCTACAGCGCTTAAATACGCTGTCAACTACATAATAATAATAAGCAATGGTGTTTAATTTTTTTTGTAGACAACTTTGCCTGGATTCAAAAAATGGATGCAACAACGTTCTCACCAGTTTCGGTTTCACATGGCCTTCTTCACTTGAGTGTTCTCAGTTTCCGGTAATCCCCACTTTTCTACGGGCAGGGGATGGGGGTATTATGATACTATGAATTATATGACATTCGGTGGTGAAATCCAAATTCATTAAACTCGTTTCACTTAAAATCCATCGTTAAACAGCAACTACCATCAAAAATAACAGCAGTTATAAAACGGCTTGTTATGATTCACAAATCGTTTGCATCAGTGGTGCAGAGAGGTGTGTATGGTGCGAACCGCCTAGGGCGGACAGTTGTTACGAATAATGAAATATAAAAACCTTTTAACAAATTTTGTAAGGTCTTTCTTTACTTCAACAGAATTGGTCCCGTGCGTAGTCCCTGTCAGTATAAAAACAGTCGCATCATTTGTTTAAATATAGCCTATTTCCGTATTCTCCTTTTGCGCTTTTACATCAAAATTATTCCTTTTTATTTACTATCATTTTTAGCTACCATATCTGTTTTTAAAACTAGCATCGATTGAACATGACATAGGCTTCTACTTTGGCTTCGGCTTATGGATGCCAAAATCCACGCTGCGCCACTAATTTACATGACACCATTGCTGTAATGTTCTTATGAGGACGTCTTCTCTATTTGTCATAGGCTTCAAAACTAACTTTAATAATTAATTAGGTTACGCTTAAGTAAATCTATCACCAAATCTGCAACCTATATTCGGTACAAGCTATATTAGTCATACGCAAAATTGCTTTATCAAGTTACTATTATTAAGATTTGACTATGATAAAAGATTTCTTCCCATGCAGCATTTATTCCATGTAAAAATATCACTTTTAAAATTTAAATTGCAGGATTGCAAAAGTCACGAGGCAGCGGAAAAAACAACCCCAGCAAGTAAGTAACCTTAGGCTACTACAATTAACAAACCTTGTCACAGATTTTGCACTTATTCATGCAGCATTAGTTCGTCAGGCTTTAAACAAATATTTTTCACACCATTTCTGTGATGATCTTTATCAATTGCAGACTAAGTCAAGTTTTACATATTGTTGTAATTTTCGAAGCCTTAGACAAAACTTCCACTTTCATTTTGTTCATAGAAACATGTGTTGGCTTTTGGATCCCAATGTGCGCTAGAATAGGCTATAACCAAACGTACTTTCCAAACATTTTGGGTCATCAAAACAAAGAAGAAGCAAATTTGGCAATTAATCAATTCCGCCCACTGTTAAAGGTCTGTTGATCAAGTCATAGATTATGGTTTGTTGAAGCATTTCGTTCGTAGCTCATCTGAAATGGTTGTCTTTTAAGCAAGGTTAGTTGTAGCATAAAGTACTTTTATAAAAACACATTTTTTTTCAAACAATTCACAATAAGTTACATAATAGTTAAGCCGCATGTCGCCGCTGCTAGGATTCCTCTGTAGAACTTTCTTTCCTGAGTGTGATTCCGGACAAGGAATAACTCCTTGCAGGTACAGCCTATATCTATGTTATGTTGCGCTAACTTTCAGTTTTATGAGTAAGAAGGAACTGGTCGAGCTAATTCAAATTAATTTGAAAGTGTTAAATTGCCTTAAGTTATCCCAAAGCTGTGTTCCATATGGCAATGCGTTTACAACCCTATTTGTCAGGTTTTTACTTGTAGGTGATATATAAATTACGTCAACGATCGAGTTTACGGTTTACACTTAAAGAGAAATACATGTCGCAGTATTTTCGGACTTCGACATGTTGACATACAAACTCAGTTATGTGCGCCGCATATAAATTGTACGATATTGAACGGAATATCCAGTTATAAGTAATGTTGTCAAGTTCGGAACATTTTACTTCGCATTGCGATTTTCCATTGCGACAAAGTTTCTCTTTCAGCCATGTAGGATCGATCAGTGATATGATGATTAATGAGTGACCATGATAATGATGAGTGACCATATGATCGATCAATTGCTTTCAGCAGACATGGGTGGCGGCAGAGAGTAAATCGTATAAATGTAGATATAACACCAAAATCAAAATAATTAAAAAAATGCATGGCTAAATTTTGTAACACAAACATAGGATGAAAGCTGCGGTAACTTCTCAGACTACTCTTGAAATCTCAGGTTACTACGTTGAAACCGCTCAGTGTCTGATCAAGCTTATATTACATACGCAATAAACATATATACAGTTATAAATACGCAAAATACATATGTAACGAGTAACTTTCACCAACACACGTCTAACTCATAAATAAGGTTAAATATTTACAAGAAAAACAAAATTCAAAACAAATAAAGACAGAAGTAAAATGTTCGTTTTCTTTCTGTTTTTCACTTGTAACTTAGTGAGGTAGAGATATTGATATTGATGAAATTTAGCCTTTGTTTTGTATAAACTTATTTCACACATGCTTATAGGAGCCTTTGCCAACATGCCAGAAATGAATGCAGTCAGCTGATGAATTTATTTGGGTTTCAATGGCCGCCTGCACTGAAGTGCTCGCTTTTTCCAGTAACGGTATTGATCAATGCTTGTTTTTACAAATAATATCACTTTTAGGTGTATTAAGATCACAAATTGTTGGTTATATGTAAGCTGAGTTCATGTATAGCTTATGCTCTGAAGACTGAAGTTCTCGCCGACTTATTTCTTGTTGAATTTTTTTCGTTAATTTTTAGAAAACTTGTATATTATTTTATAGGATTGTTCCGGCCATGTAGAAATAACTCAACGAGTGGAACCAAGCCAACTATCAATGACAACACCACAATCAAGTAAATATATTTTTAAAACAAAATTCTGTAAAGATTCCCATTCCGCATAGGGTTTAAAATGACCGCGTGCTTACATCTTTTGACGATTATAAATGAAAACTTATTGAAATATCTTTTTTTTTCAATCTTTAATGGGATTTCTTAGTTGAACAGAAACGAAATAAAAATTGCATTTTTTCGCACCTTTCTCTTTTGCATTTGTTCGATAGACGGCTGCCATGTGGCATACGTTAATATTACAAACTTCGACTCCGCTGAATACACTAAAACTACCTGTAAAGTTTTTGAGAAATTATATAGGCCTACATCACCCATCGGTGTAGCCTACTATAAAACTTGATTATATGTAAGATGGTGTTAATACCAATATTAACCTTCTCGATTTTCTCATAGGAACATGTGTTACCTTCCGAAGCCCAATGTGCGCTAGAATGGACTACAACCAAACGTACTTTCCAAATATATTCGGTCATGAAAATGAAGAAGATGCAGGCTTGGAAATTAATCAATTCTATCCACTTATAAAGGTATGTTGCTTGGCAGCTCAACTGTTTTGTTCATTTTTTCGAATCCTGTCTTAAGTGGATTTCTTCTTAAAAATCCTAATTATTAACCTATAAAGTACTTCATTGAAATCAGAAACTTTCTATATAGATAAAATGTAGTCCATCTCTTGAGGAATTTTTATGCCGGACTTACTTTCCACAGTGCGATTCTGAAGCGCAAACAGCGACTCCTTGCAGGTACAGGCCAATAAAGCTAGCGTGATTGTCACGTTGAAAACGTTTATCTTTTGATAATTCAACTTAAAAAGACATGTATGTTTACTTTAGAAAGTGTTCCACTTAACAATAAGTTAAACAAAACGTTTTTGAAATATTAACGAAGTGTATAAAACCGAATAGAAAAGCAAAGTATTTCTTATAATTTTTAGTAAAATGAAAAACAAGTAATACGTTGGCACTCTGAAGGTTATTTTTGATCATACGATTTTTAGTTTTCCTTGCCTGTGTTATTACAAATATAAGTGTAGCAGCAGAGATACCTCCGTTATTGTTACAATGAAAATACTTATTTTAATTAAAACATATCTGTTTTAGTATCAACACTTTTTGCATATAGGCGTAATAGCTTTACAATCACATCAAAACACAGATACGCTAAAAACGAAAACTATGTGTAGCTTATATTTACTTGCAGGAGTCTTTGCCAAAATGCACAAAATGGTTGTGAACGAATCATGAATAATTTTGGGTTTCAATGGCCACGTTCGCTCAGATGTTCACGTTTTCCTGTATCGGTATGTGTCTGCGTTTTATTTTTATTCTGTTTAGACTTTAGAGCAGAGCTTCTCAAACTTTTTTGTTCTGCGACCTCATTTTAGAAAAGAAATTTTCTACGCGACCCCTTGATGGGTAGACTACACGTTAAAGATATTAAAACAATAAACGTTCAATTAAGAGCCTCAGGTGGTGTTTTTGTCTCTGGCAAAATCATATAAATGCATAAAATCCACCAAAATACAGTAGCTGTAGCCTGCAGTAATAGAAGAACCGCGTAATGGAAACAGCAAAGCCAATAAAAAAATAACAAAAACAATTCAACTTATTAAAATTGAATTGTTTTACGAACCCAAAATTACATTTTGCAACTCCAAACTGGGGTCGCGACCCATAGTTTGAAAGGGATCACGAGAAGTGACCGTGAACAAAATCACCGGCGACAACTGGTAGTGGACAACTGACCGGCAACAAATTGGCCGGCGATCAAATTAACCGTCGATAAATTGGCCGGCGATCAAATTAACCGGCGACAAATTGGCCGTCAGAAGGTCAAAATTCTAATTCACTATCTAGTCGCGCATCAGCTTTAATCTCAGCCAATTAAGTATGTGTATTGCAGTCAAGGTTGACTGATTTGTCAAATAACAGTTTGTGTAAATTTTAGTGCCCTTATTATGTAGTGTCATATGTGTTTTGCAGTGAACTTCTTTTAATGTTGTTACTCGTATTTCTCGTATTTCCGGAAATATTTCTGTTTATTTCAATAAATGTTTCAATGTGTATTGAAATAAAAAAAAAAATTTTGTTAAAAACAAAGGAAATAGTTACAAACAAATATTTACTTTACATATCATATACTACCATCAACTTAAACACAATAATTCAGCACTTGCACGGTCAATTTACCTCCCGGTCAATTTTCATTCCGGTAAGTCTGTTCCCGGTTAGTTTGTTCGCGGTCAATTTACATCACAGTCAGTTTGATCGCGGTCAATTTACGTCACGTTCAGTTGTTCCCGGTGAGTTTGTTCGCGGTCATTTTCCCGCGGTCATATGTCGTGGAACCAGTTTGAAAAGCCCTGGTTTAGAGCATAAGCTACAATTAAAATTGTCCGATTTTGCAAGTTTATGACTGGGTGAAGCTCTGTGGTAGGACTGAGATTCTCGTCGGTTAGTTTCTGGATGAATTTCGTTCTCAGTTTTTTAGAAAATATTTGAACTTTTTTTAATGTTATTTTGTAGAATTGTTCTGGCTATGTTGAACCAGTCCAACGAGTGCAATCAAGCCAACTGCTAACGACAACACCACAACCCCGTAAGATATTTGGAAGTAAAATTGTGTTAGTAAAAGTTTGCTTGCAAATAACTTGTTCACTAAAATTTACGTTTTCTTCCATTTAGATTGAGGTTTGCTAGTTTAACAAAAACGAAATAAAGTTGCTTTTTATCTGCATGTATGGAAAATCGAAAACAATGACATAGCAATTTATAAAATACAAATTAGTTACCGATGCGCAAAGAAATCACAAGTTTTACGCATAAAAAGGCTAATGAACGCATTAAATACAGTATGTATAGAATTGCCTAAATTTCCTTTTTTATTTTTTGATTGATTTTTTGATTCTGTAAAGATTCCCATTTCGCATATGGGTTTAAAATGACTGTGTGTCTACTGTCTACATCTTTTGACGATTATAACTGAAAACTTATTGAGATTTTTTTTGTTTTCAATCTTTAATGGGATTTCTTAGTTGAACAGAAACGAAATAAAAATTGCATTTTTTCGCACCTTTCTCTTTTGCATTTGTTCGATAGACGGCTGCCATGTGGCATACGTTAATATTACAAACTTCGACTCTGCTGTATACACTAAAACTACCTGTAAAGTTTTTGAGAAATTATATAGGCTTACATCACCCATCGCGGTGTAGCCTACTATAAAACTTGAATATATGTGAGACGGTGTTAATATCAACATTAACTTTCTCGATTTTCTCATAGGAACATGTGTTACCTTCCGAAGCCCAGTGTGCGCTAGAATGGACTACAACCAAACGTACTTTCCAAATATTCTCAGTCATGAAAATGAAGAAGACGCAGGCTTGGAAGTTAATCAATTCTATCCACTTGTAATAGTATGTTGATTGGTAGCTCAACTGTTCTGTTCATTTTTTCGAATCCTGTCTTAAGTGGATTTTTTCTTAAAAATCCTAATTATTAACCTATAAAGTACTTCATTGAAATCAGAAACTTTCTATATAGATAAAATGTAGTCCATCTCTTGAGGAATTTTTATGCCGGACTTACTTTCCACAGTGCGATTCTGAAGCGCAAACAGCGACTCCTTGCAGGTACAGGCCAATAAAGCTAGCGTGATTGTCACGTTGAAAACGTTTATCTTTTGATAATTCAACTTAAAAAGACATGTATGTTTACTTTAGAAAGTGTTCCACTTAACAATAAGTTAAACAAAACGTTTTTGAAATATTAACGAAGTGTATAAAACCGAATAGAAAAGCAAAGTATTTCTTATAATTTTTAGTAAAATGAAAAACAAGTAATACGTTGGCACTCTGAAGGTTATTTTTGATCATACGATTTTTAGTTTTCCTTCCCTGTGTTTTTATAAATATAAGTGCAGTAGCAGAGATACTTCCGTTATTGTTACAATGAAAATACTTATTTTAATTAAAACATATCTGTTTTAATATCAACACTTTTTGCATATAGGCGTAATAGCTTTATAACCACATCAAAACTCAGAAACGGAAACACTAAAAACGAAAACTATGTGTAGCTTATATTTACTTGCAGGAGTCTTTGCCAAAATGCACAAAATGGTTGTGAACGATTAATGAATAGACTTGGGTTTCAATGGCCACGTTCGCTCAGATGTTCACGTTTTCCTGTATCGGTATGTATCTGAATTGTACTTTTATGGTTCCGTTTAGAGCAGAGCTTCTCAAACTTTTTAGTTCTGTGACCTCATTTTAGAAAAGAAATTTTCTAAGTTATACGACCCCTTGATGGGTAGACTACACGTTAAAGATATTAAAACAATAAACGTTCAATTAAGAACCTCAAGTGGCGTTTTTGTCTCTGGCAAAATCCTATAAATGCATATAATCCACCAAAATACAGTAGCTGTAGCCTACAGTAATAGAAGAACCACGTAATGGAAACAGCAAAGCCAATAAAAAATTAACAAAAACAATTCATTTTATTAAAATTGAATTGTTTTACGAACCCAAAATTACATTTTACGACTCCAAACTGGGGTCGCGACCCATAGTTTGAGAAGCCCTAGTTTAGAGCATAAGCTACAATTAAAATTGCCCGATTTTGCAAGTTTATGACTGGGTGAAGCTCTGTGGTAGGACTGAGATTTTTGTCGGCTAGTTTCTGGATGAATTTCGTTCTCCGTTTTTTAGAAAATATTTGAACTTTTTTTAATGTTATTTTGTAGAATTGTTCTGGCTATGTTGAACCAGTCCAACGAGTGCAATCAAGCCAACTGCTAATGACAACACCACAACCCCGTAAGATATTTGGAAGTAAAATTGTGTTAGTAAAAGTTTGCTTGCAAATAACTTGGTCACTAAAAATTGAGTTTTCTTCAATTTTGTTTGAGGTTTGTTAGTTTAACAAAAACGAAATAAAGTTGCTTTTTATCTGCATGTATGGAAAATCGAAAACAATGACATAGCAATTTATAAAATACAAATTAGTTACCGATGCGCAAAGAAATCACAAGTGTTACGCATAAAAAGGATAATGAACGCTTCAAATATGTAGATTTGCCTAAATTTCCTTTTTTATTTTTTGATTCTCGTTTCAAGCTACTTTCCAACGAATGGGAAATGCGGCCAGAACAGAACTTACGATAGCTGCCAGAAAAATAGAGAAGGCTGCAGCAATGGTCTCTCAGGTGAAAAAAAAGCTACATCAGGCTTCAAGCATTTTAAAAAGAAACGGTGGAAGGCTAAAAAAACATGCTGTGGCACGAGCAACCATCAATAGTAAGATGCTAGCCTAAAGGAATGGTTAAATTTTGTAGAAAATTTCCTTTTACCCACAGATATTGTTTAGCCGCTGTATAACTTTCTAAAACTTCTCAATGGAAGCATTAGAAAACTTTCTAGGTCAAGGAGTTTTTTTCTGAAATACAGCCGTATTTCTTGCTTAAGCTATTTTTTGTTTCAGACATCCTAACTTCCCTTTCAAGCTTGGGAGAAATTATCGATTTCATGTCAGCCTAAGCATATAAGAAGTTGAAAAACTTATAAAATGTATTAATCGTTAATCGTCATTTTGTTCATGGAAAAGTTATGCATCATCTACATTCAATACAAATATGACTTCATTGTAATACAAACTAAACAACTACTTGATTCAGATGCTATACCAATTACGCTGTAGCCTAGCTTATAAACGGCTACAATGACTAATCTTTATAAGTAACTTATTTTATAACGTGCATCATGCATTTATCACGGACGACTATGGACTTATGAAAAAGCACTTGAAAGACATTATAAAAGTGTTAAACCGAGATTTTCAGAGGAACGCCCGATGCCTGGTTTGCCTCTCTCCACCACCTACCGTGAGAATTACACGTTACCTAGAGCTTTAACTGCAGTTTTCCCCTTGCGTACAGTACATTAGACGAGGTTATGTTTGTTTAATCTACTAAGCTGGCTATTAAATTTATCCTTTACCTTCACATACTATCGTTGATTACAGCAGTTTATTCATAGTCTAATCTTATATAATAATAATAATAATTTAATCGGCAAAAATGTATTGTAGGAGGGTAGGTATACATCAGGCATGTGCAACCTTTTTCACTGGAGGGCCAAATACAAAATTTTGAATGACAACGCGGGCCACATGATTTTTTCAGAA
The DNA here is from genome assembly GCF_947623445.1 of Clavelina lepadiformis. NCBI lineage: Eukaryota > Metazoa > Chordata > Ascidiacea > Aplousobranchia > Clavelinidae > Clavelina > Clavelina lepadiformis. The sequence goes on along the minus strand of NC_135248.1, from coordinate 3,336,128 downwards.
AAAATGAGTATCATAAAACGACTTTCCTATGCAGTTTATATAGTTAAGAAATAGATTTAATGTAGTCCACGACACGAAAATGCGAAAATTTCGAAAATTTCCATTGCTTTGATGTAAACTGCATCAAATAGTGATGGCTAGTATGAACTTCTAACATTTTGCTGAGCACCACGCGGGCCGCTTGGAACAACCTGGCGGGCCGCACTGCGGCCCGCGGGCCACTGGTTGCACATGTCTGGTATACATGAATGATTCTATTGCTCATGACAACATTAACATTGCAAACAAGTATAGTTAAAATAAAATAAAAAATCACAATAAATTTTTAACAAGAGGTTGTCTCAAGCCAGTGTGAATTTTAAAAATGATCTCTTGTCACAGATTCACAACACAGTATTTTTATTTAACCAAGTTCAATGAGAATTACGTCAGTTCACGGACAGACGAACGCATGGGTAACCAAGCATATAATGCATTCTGATTGGTGAGTTCGCTCCGCGTCACTAAGCTCTTTGTTTAGTGTAGCGAAAAAGGCACACACGCAATCATAACATAGCAAAAGGAACTGGAAAAGATGGTTGCGTTTGACGTGTGGGGCTTAAGCTTTGTTCCGCAAATGATTTTATTCGCCATGTTGTCACATGTACTGTCACATGTTCCCTTTTGGGAATCTAGATACGTTGCTGTGATGCTGTCATCATGCTGATTGCCCAACAAGTTCTTAGCCTAACCTAGCCTAGTCGGTGACATTGACCTACAAACAGACGCTGATATCTCGTACAGCCTTAGCAGCCTTAGCGCCCTTAGCTAGTACCGCAGTGTAGTAAGCCAGTGGCCTACATATGCACTTGATATTTTCTATTGAGGCTGTTCCAATACATGGTGGATTAGGCAAAAGACGTTAAAAAATTGTATAAACTTGGCGAGGTTCTTGCCCGGGCAGTTTACATCTTCTAATGAGCGAAATTAGCGTTTGTAGATGTATATTATCATATGTCTGTATGTTTGACCATCAGGTGATATTTTGGCTGTCATTATTTCACAGGTTAAAACAACGTTTGAAGCATTTTTATTAACTCGTATTTAACCTAACTTGAAATTTTTAACATAGTAACCTAAACTTCTTTACAAATCATTGGAAATCCAACTTAGACAACTTAATTAAAAACAATCATTTACATTTGCTTTGCTCTGAAATAATCGCCAGTCTTTCATAATAGGCTGCTTATGTTAGGCTACTTTCTATAGCTGAAAAGATTTCTACTTTTTTGCTCGGTGCATAGCATAACACTTGAGTTGTAGAGAATATTCACAGTCCTTAGTTTAACTGAAGTTGTAACATAGGGGCCTACCTGGCAACCTGGTTTAAATCTCTCGGAAGTTAGCTTCATTTTCATATGCAGTTGGCTAAGAAATACATACTTAATAGTATTAATAATTTGCTCTTATTTAAACTAACAATGCTAGAATTCCATGTTTTCTGATTTGAAAATATATTCTCAAACACTTTTATGTTCTGTCCAACTTGCAATCGGCTTAAATTTAAAATGGTCAAATTTTAACAATGGTACATTGTACTGTACATCATCCAGTTCACCATTTTTCGTTCATCATTTTCCCTGACAATTATGTATACCATTTTTGCTTGCTGCAGTAATAATTTCAACAACAATATTATAGGCATGACACCAACCTTATTCTTGAAAATATACAATTATACATCTCAACATGACTGCTATGTGTCTGAGATATGTTGTTTCATAGGTTCCTTAAGTCTCTGTAAAATATTGGGTGTTATAATTGAACTGGAAAATGCCAGTGCAATTATTTAGGGCAATACAGTACATAAAAACAAATGCAACTTGACACATAGGATTATGTTGTAGGTTATTGTATTTTTGTATTATAGCACTGTTGCATTTCTTTGCAAATGTATTTTAAGTTAAAGCTAAATATGAATGCTTAAATTAGTGTAGTTTTTGTTGTGTCAGTTTTAAATTCCTGATCACATTATTAGTTTTTGCCTAACCATGTCAATACTCAATAAACAAACATTCATACAACTTTGTTTGTATGCTATAAATGTATTGCATCAACATTAGTCTTCATATAAAGAATGAATTTCCAATCAAACCCTTCTTGATTGGTAAACTTAAGCAGCAAGTGAAATGCCATCTGGGCAAGTCCAGACATGACAGTTCTGCTTGAAAGGAATTCTTGCTATGTTAAGTTATCAGATTGTATTGCACCACTTCAAACTCTGCTACATTTCAGGTGTATTTTTTCTATTTTAACATGGTTTAAGCAAGTCTTGCTCAACAGTCTTCTTACATATGTTTCAGTGCCAACTCTGTGAACCCATAACCCCACTTAACAACATTAAAAGGCCTGTTGGTCATAACACCAAGATAAATTTTAAATTCGGTTAAGTGTTTTTTGTGCGTGTAATTAAAGTCAGCCAGTGGAACATGCAGCAAGCACAATTCGGCAAAGGCAATGAAATAGCACTTTTACTTCAAGCAGCCGAATTTTTAGACAATCAAGACAAACGAGCTAGGGGTAAGTGCAAGCACAATGGCAATACAGAAAGCATTTGATTTAGAAATCAAAACGTTATGTGTTTCTGACAGAAAAGGAACACGGTTATGCAGCACCAGCCTACAGGTTTGGTGAAGAACCATTGAGAACAAAAATGAAAGTAATGCGTCGAACACAGAATAGGTGAGTGCTTAAGTATGTGTTTTTATCCCAATTATTATGCTTACTTTTTGCTAATAATAAGCAACTTATTTGATTCATCAAAACCTAATATTTTCAATGCTCGGAATGACGTTGTTCCCAACAGTAACTGTTCAAAGCATCTCCCATACTTATCTATGCATTTAAAGTTATGCTGCTGTTGGTGTTTGAAAACGCACTGTTAGGCGATATTCATCAAGGCGTGGGCATACTAAAGCGAGCTAATGTGCCTTGTGTCAACTAAAGCGAATTGACGACGCGGTATTACGTCTTAAAGATTCTGTTTATTTTCTTTGACTTTTCAAGGCATGTGCAGACCTGTATTGCCATGGGCAAAACAGGCTCAGGAAACAAGTCCTTTATATCACTAGCAAATCGGCTGTTCATAACAGTGTAACGGTGTGATTTCAGGACAGATATTAACGGTCTTTTTTGGTCCTTGCCGAAAACTTTAACCGCCGGGAAACCACCTGCAGTTACCTAGCGCAGAATGGTCGTCATGTAAGAAATGATGTGGCCATTACTTTCTGAGTATAGGCTACCCACGTATATAGAGTGTGTATCCACTATGTCCCACCACAGGAAACTGCCGAGGTTAGGCATAACCTAGTTGTCACTCTGACGTCATATATTCACCACAGCCTATTTCCTTTGAACCTCCTTTACGGTACATAGCTAATAACGGTTTGTAATTCAGACGTGCCGATTGCTTGTTTACATTAAAACGTGCTTATGACCAATTTAATTGAGCGAGACGTTTAAATCCTTTGAAGCGATTTCCTTTTCGAGCGCGTAATACATAATTTGTCGGTGACGTCAAATTCACAGTTCCGTTTACTGTTCTGTGACGTAGGACGTATTGAACAGGGTTTTTCATACACCGTTGGCACGTGACGTTGGTCGCGTAAACTGGCAATTCTTTATAACGCGTCTTTATAGGGTTTGACAAAGTTGACTAATAGTGACGATTTGCCACTATAATAAAAGGGACAACGCTTCTCTCATAAGCGCTTTGTTTGATGATCGTGAAAGTTCTATGTCGACTCTATTATCTTTCCCTTCGTGTGGATTGGCGTTGAATGGAAAGGAATGTTTTCAGTCTAAACTTTACGCCAGACAGTCTGTTTCTCGATTATGATTGTGACGAATTATTGCACCACCAATAACTAAACTTACTACCAGTCAGTGTCCCACACATCAGTAGCGTTATGCGTAGAGTGTGACAAAATTCATGACTTAACGGAATAACACCAACGCTCGCTTCTATACACAGTCATGAGATGCGTCTGACCGGGTCAAATCCCTATTTCCAGCGTGACCAGTGAACTGGCTATTGTTATTCAGGTAACACCGTGTCTTGTTAAAATCGATCCCTGTCAGCATTTTAATGTATCGGCTTTAAATGTCACAGATGGTACAAGGGGTCTGCCTTACACGTGGCGCCTTTTTATTCGCTATGTGCTACACGTCATGTCCTGTGGCGGCTACAGACGTGCGTTTAGGCAACAGCAAACTGTATATTCCGTGAGCAGTATATCTGTATGTGTTAGTTCTTCCGCCCGCAATACGTTTACTTGCGAATCGGAATATTTGCAAACACAGTTAAACAACATTACAACAGTATAGCTCAAACGTTGCGTGCAAATGTGGCGCAACGGATAATCTCCTATGCTGTTTGCTCTAGGGCACAGCTGATCATATGCTAATTACTTGGGCGATGAGCAAATAAGCCTAGCCCGTTGACGGTATTCAACTTTAGGCCGGTGCAAACGGGTTTTCTTTCATTCACGGCCTTACGTTTGTACTACTAGTCATTTGTACTAAATGAGATTTAATGACGTTTTATGATCGTGCGAAGTTATCAACGTCACCGAAACTTATTGTCATAGAAATTCTATTTTACTTTCGACCAGGCGAGAAACCATTTTCGGGTTCGGTGGTTAAATATTTTCGTAAAGGCAAATTCATTGCTTATTTGTCCAGGGTCGGTTATTGTTTAAAGACCACGAACCTCGCCTACGCATTGTGTGACCACTGGTGCAATCCACGGCACAATATTTAATGGGATTGCGAAACCTGTAAGAACCTGGGCATATAAACCCAGGGGAGTCACCCTTTCATGACGGCATTTTGGAATTCCATGGAAACGCGCAGACCGTAGAGCCCTGACACACAGGTGTGCATGTCTTTTGTCCGTAATCCCGAGGTGAAGCAATATCTTCTTATCTATTGTACCGTTTCCTGGGCGGGATAGTGATAAGCATCACTCATTCCGCTCATTCGACTATTAATGTTCGGGTAGCCACTGTACGCGATGTGACGTGTTTTCACGCCACTGAAGGTATCATTCATCGACTTGTGTCATCAATCAACGTCTAGCGTAGTTTTCTGCGCGTAATATATTATTTTCGATGCCCTATCACTTCCCGTTATGTATCTCGTGTATCGCCCAATGCTCATATATCTCGTCGTACTTCCGACAGATATTTCGGTTTCAAGGTGTTTGTCGATTTGCATAACATTGCCACGCGAATGTAACCGCGAAAGAGCCTGCTGACCCCGTAGCGAAATATTTTCAGCAGCTGTTTTGTCAGTTGCGTGTTGGCAGTGCTTCCGGCTTGAATATGTAAACAACCCAGGACAGCATACTGTGCTTGCGCGCAGCCTATTAAAATGTGTTCATGGCATGAGTTTATAACTTTCTGAACCGCCCAGCAGTCATAATAAAAAGCCCAACGAAATACTTTTACTGTGCGCTCCGTGCTCTGTCGTTCTTTTATGCTGTAGATTGTAGAAGAACGAAAGACTAATAACAAATCACGATTGACCAATCGCAACGCTTGACTGCAGGGCAGCTCAGTGTGCAATAAAACATTTATTGAAAGATGCCACAACAGCCACTTATGAGCTTGACCTATGAAATGCACTATAATATGTCATACATACTCTTTGGGTGGTATTTGTTAATGGTATTTTAGTTGAGTATGTAATAAAGTGTTTTTCAAGTGCTTATCGGTTATCCAAGGTTATTGTTGTGTTTTGCAGGACATCGCACAACGAATTGGAAAAAAATAGGTGAGCAACATTACTTTAAATCGTACAATTGGTACATATATTCACTTGAAGCAATACTGGAAACGCCTTTTATAGAACACAAGGGCGTTTTTTTTTCAAGGGCCCCAAATTAGTTTAAAAAGTAACGTTTTTGGGCGCTAAATTTTAAATCTAATTCAGCGTGCGTAGAAAATCCACTTGAAAACGTTCGCCATCTTGAATCACATGGTTTCCACGTGAATGGCCTGACGCTCGACGTCATAATAAAAGAAACACGGCACGTTGTTACACTCAGCTGATTGAAGCAAAGCGATCAATACGCAGCTAGCAACAGCTCGCCCTTTTCGAGGAAACAGCCATTGCTTTAATGGGTTCTCTTTCCTCCGCCAAGTGCCTTACGTTCCAAGCAATTCTTGTGATATTAATTGGCCTGTCCTTTTAAAAATAAGAAAGAGACTCTTACTCCGCAACCATTGTTATTGTTCCTTCGAAGGACACAATAAAAAAGCGGCCATTTTTCTAAAGCGCCCGTTGCTATTGTTCCTACAGAACACTGTAAAACCGAACATTGTATTGTCGTACTGTCGTGTCTATAGAGTCCCATATAATAAGCAAAAACTGTTGAAACAAAAGAAACATAAAAGGAACACAAGCCGATACAATCTTAACCTTCGACATTTTTGAGTCGTCAAAAATCCGCCAGACCCGCCTTATTGTTAGTTTGTAGTTGTATGAATTGATTAATTTAGTACAGGTGCGTTCTGTACGTTGATTTCAACAGACCGTTGTCATTTCAATATTTACTGTTCGTGTGAAATCATTAATTGTCGTTTGCATAACCGTGCAGTATTTGCTTCTGCTGTTTCGGCCCACTGGAAAACTTGTTATTGTCCAGAATTTGATACTGTTTTTGAGCTGTCGAGTTATGAGCTTAAGACGTCGAATAAAAACATCGGATCTCTGACGTCATTCCTCGTACAATGTACATGCACTTGGTGACGTTTCGTTTGAAACTGACGGTTGGAGTTAGTAAACAAGCCGACCAACTTTTACTGTGCTGGCGCACATGTGGCATAGCGCATGCGCAGCGTGCGCGCACACCCTTTGCAAAATATACGCACTCTAACGGGAAGGTTGCATAGAATACCCGTCCTAATATGGCAATTTTGCAGAGGAGCGCTGGCGTACGCTGGAAGTCGGTTAAGGGCACGATTTTGATTGATTGGTGGGTTGTTTTATCTGGAATGACCCAAAATAAACGCGGAACACATGGAATAACGGTCAGCGGCAAAGCTCTAAAAAGTTGGGTTATGCCCATACACAAACCGATTATTCGGCGGTGATTCATGGGAATTTACAGTGTCAATTTAGACTTTATAGTGTCAGTGCCTAAAGTGAACTGATTAAAATAGACCTGTTTAATGTAGCTTAGTACTGTTTATTCGTTTTTTAAAAACTACTTGTGAAATTTTTCACGCCGGTTTGAATTAACACGTATATTATACACCCATAAATCACAGCCAGGTTACGCGTTGAGTATGCAGCCTTGCGTCTGTAGGCAATATTGATTACCTGTCATAGAAACCCTTTCTCTTTTCAAACTGGTCAAAGTCACACGCCAATTGCTTGTTTTCGGTTGGTTTTTAAGCTAATAGCATGTTACAGACATGTCACAATTCTTCCCCTAAATTTCCTGGTACACTTAATGTGTTGGTGGATAGTGACCAACGATTCAGTTAGCCATTATGTCTGTTCGATTTTTTAATAAAGCTAACTCCGTCACGAAAATTCCTTTAATTATAGAATGTATGACGTACGAGCCGTGGCACTAAAATGACTTGTTTACGATGTGAAATTTACTACGTTTTGGCCCGAACACGTTTAAAGTTGTCACAGGCCGTTTATAGGTGTTCAACGACACGTTTGCGGACATGGCCAAAACAGCGCTTGCGTTCGTAAAAACGCCCCGGGGGCTGTAGTAATCTACGGAAGTTTTGTTTTTATCATCACTCAAGAAGATCTTGGCGATGATTTTCACGAAAGGAATGTGCCAGTTCGACCATGCAAAGCGCGCTCTACAGTCAACGGTTAAATATGCAGCATCGACCTACTTTCAAACGACTTTGCATCGTTGCCGCTTAGAGCGCTGCATTCGTCGACACGCAATTGGTTTCTCTTTTTTACGCTTCTCCGCAGGCAGAAATAACCGATGTGTTCCTTCACGAGGAAGCCTATTGACAAAACTGAAGTGTACTTGGCTGTAACTTCGCATTTAGCCGAAGGCAAAGGCGTTTCTTGTTCACTAACCTAGTTCGGCGTTCGGTTCAAGCTTTTGCCATCTCCCCAGAATTTTCATAGATTCGGGCTAAGCCCTAAGGCGTCGTGATGTGAAATCTATCGATAAGGGAAAAAGTCAGATGTTCAATCCCGGAAGCGCAGAGTATCACCGTAGTAGGCCTCAGCAATACGCGAGTGCTTGTTTCTTTATTTAAAACAAACGGGGCGTGGCAGAGTGGGTCCGACACGGACAGTACGATTCAATCCCGCAGTTTGTCTGTTTCTTAGCGAGCAACCTTTTTCCCCCGATCGTGTGTTTATAAGCGTAACAGCTGATTTCTATTCTGGTAAAAAATCGCTCGTGTGCTCCAAAGTGCTGTTACACTTCGTTCCCAAGTCTCTTTATTTTGAGTAAGGAGCATTTTGAGCTAGAATTACCTACGCACATACATGCTTGCTTGGGCACAAAGCTGGAAAGATTGTTGTGTACAACTTGCTACAAGCACTATGCGCAGCAGACTACAACTGACCTTTTTCTACGCGACAGCATCACGTTTTGCGTGGTCTGTTTATAGTATTGCTAGTCATATCATTGACATATTCCGTGAAAATGGTTTTCTTCCGGCAGGCGAGCACATCTACGAAGCTGCCTGGAAAATCTAAAAGCCATTGTTCCCTTAAGTCAAGACGCCACTCGACATACGACCTTGGGCTTGCTGAACCAGGCCTGTTTGTTAATAAAGGTACTATGATGGAAAACATTTGGTACAAACTGCACTGTTATGAAGAGTTTACATAGACAACCGTTGCAATTAACCGCTAACTGTCCCCACATTTTGCCCACGCTGCGCGTTTAAACCGCCGCTATCGCGAAACTTAATCAATGTTTCGTTTCTTTAGAAATTGGAAGACAAGAAAAGGAAGTTTGACGAAGAAAAATCGCAGTTGAATAAGCACAACAATAATTTAAAAAAAACCTTAATTCAACTAGAAATATCGAGACACCGGAGAAATTCGACTGGTTCCGCCTGGTCCTCCGGACACTCCGAATCGTCAAACGATTCCGATAAAGGTAAGCAGGACTACCCATACTTTGATAGTCCAGTTTGGTATTTTTATATCCAACGCCTATCGCATGCGCTCGGGTTAACAGGGTTATGGATCGTGCATTGAAATGCTGTCGACAGCATCCTGACCTTGCGAGTGTGCAGTGTTTGTTTGAACAATATTGCAGAATGCAAATAGCAACCAACCGTTGAGGCACCGCAATACAGTGTTTATAGGCCGTAAAAATATCCTTTATGTTTGTTTGCCACGTTTTGAGCAAAGTCTCTTGATACATTGTATAGGGTCGTTGGAACGCCCTATTCAGTGATTATCTGTCTTGTCACGGCTCCGGTATCAATGCGCAGCTAACTTTGGGCTGTTTATTTCACAGATGAAGAAATTATCGACGTGACGGACTGCAGCGAAGAACCGGATTTACTGCGGGCGGCGTTACCAAAGACGCAGCCACGCGCCACCAACCTCATAACTATCAGCGTGCCCAAAGCTATATCATTGCCTGTCCGAGCGGTGCCCGTTAAGAGCAACAAAAACATGATAACGTCATCATAACGCCGTGAACTGTTACAAAATTTGCTTTCTTTTGAAGACATTGTTCCATGCTTGGATTTTATAATAAGTTTCAGCAAGGTGTACCAAATAGTTCAGTAACCTGCATGGCGTTCCGGCGCCACCTGTACCGCACGTTTGGCATTTTTCACCGAAAAGCAGAAAATACTGATGCTACCGTAAACTACCTCTGAGCAAGGCGGCAACTTCTTAGTCAACAAGGCGTCTGTTAGAAAGCTTTAATTTTTTAGGTTTAATTTTCGTTGGTCGGTGCTGAGCGCTTTGAAGTCAGAGCTTTGCATTAAAAAGGTAACACAGGAGTTTCACTGTGACCGCAATATCAACATGGCACCAAATTTTATTTCGGATTTCTAAGAAATTATTTTTTTCCAAATTTCCAATCGTTTTTGTAAGTTGAGTGAAATTGTCAAAATTCCCCGGTTAACTGTGTGCATTAAAATTTTAATTGATCTTATGCAAATTGATCCATATTCGTTTTCCCAGTTTCTTCTAACTCTTGTCCGCGAACGAAAAGAATACCATTCTATGCATTTTAAACACCCCATAAAAAGCTTGAAAACGCGCATATCTGCCTTTTAGTCATTAGTGCGAAAGCTTTTCCACGTATTTTCTAGGCGCTTTTCCTTGTTACAGTAGAAGTCGTATGCTAATTTCACCTGTTCCCAACACGTTGGCATTGCAAGTACGACTTGCGCTTGCAACTGGCGACATACTCCTGTATAACAATTTGTTTGTAGATGTTAAGCGATTTTATTCACTGAATAAAACTGGGCGCCGCGAAAATGAAATACCTGTTTTGATGAAATTAATTGCGAGTTTATATTTTTGTTTGTCTTGCCCGCATTGAACCTTTCCCTTCCGCGCGCACGCACGTAAAATGCATGCCATGTTTGTGTTTCGACATGTAGTTCCATCTGTTCCGTGCATTCTACACTCAAGTGGCCTTAATTTATTTAATGACAACAACGGTCATCTCCCCGTTAATCAGAAGAAAGTACCGGACGGATCGGCAACGTCGCTCAGGAATTGGCTGTTGTACAATGTCCGCTAGTGTTTATCGACGGCCCATTTTGTCGTTGAATTATATTTATTGCAAGCTAGTTTATTATAAGCAAACTACTTTATTGATTTCTTTTGTGCACAATGTTTAAATTAATTGTAGAAATATCTTCTCGTGAGAATTCAAGACAATTTATTGGTGTTCACAATCCATATCTTTTGCCGGTTTTTCCTGTCCCCGCTTATTGTGAAGCGTAGTTCATTTCGTTCCTCACGAGTATCTCTAGTAACTAACCTTTAGTATTCTCGTATACTCTCTTTTTCATGTTGCGTTTTCATGTATACTTTGTATTTTCCTACACATTCTGTCGGTTTGCCTGGAACCTAGTAAGTGTGTTTTAGGGCAGCGTGACCGCTGTGGCATAATTGCATTTTTAGCTGTCACCGTTATACAGTACTTAATCTAGTAACAGTAGTATGAGTTCGAAATTTGTCGCAGTTCAACCCAAATCGAAAATTGCTTCTATGCGAGCATAAGCACATTTTGTATGTACGCCGTATGTTGTTAAAATTCCAGAGCTAACTGTACACGGCGTGTGAAGCCTCTCTCACCTTAATTTTCTGTATTAATTGTTATATTACCGTGTGAAGAAAGAATAAAGTTTTATTTCAGTATTAAACTTCTTGTGAACTACTGGTTAGCCGTTTATGGAAGTTTTGAATAGCTTTTAAGCAGTGAGAAAAAAGAAAAATACTAGGAAGGACAAATATTTCCACAAAACAGAAAGCTAATGGATGGAGTAATGACTCGAGTCCTTTGTTAACTCGCCTCGTTTTATCTTAATTATTTCTTGTGTTTTGTTTCTGATTCGGACAAGTGTGTTTTTCTTCGTTGTAGACTACGACTAATTAACGGTTTACATTGTGACCAATGAACATCCTTTGAGCTGTGAGGCTGTGTTGCTTTGCTTATCCTTATTCTATTATTTCAGATGAATGATTTTACGTTTAATAAAGCTAAGTATAAAGGCATTATTTAGTACAGGTGGTCTCGTCAAACCATATTCTTTGACTTTTTATCCACCAAACTAATTACGATATTCAGATGAGAAAAGAGACCTAAGAAGCAAAATTACCAAAGCGGAATCTTAACATCTATGGATAACTCTGTATAACATGACGCATTTATCAGGACGTACACCGGAAAAAAAGATTGCAGTAAAATCAACGCAATAGTTGATCCACTTTGGTATGGGAAAAGAACCAAACCTGTGAATGATCCGGCTAAACTGAGAGGTGTGAACCTATACCAGCAGTACATGCTCTAGGACCTAGATCTAGGTCTTCTTGGGCTACGTTTCTTCATTGGACTGCAGGATGGCATCGATGTAATTTTTATTTACTCGTTCATAAATTAGATATTTGGGTTTAGTGGCCATGCAAAGTTTTAATGCCGACTTTCTTGATACGTGCCATCGCGTATGTTTCAAGCTTGAGCTGAGGGCTTAGCCTTGTTTCGCTTATCCTGCATGGTACATACAGTACGCTTACGTCGGTAAGCACATTTGAAGTTTAAATTTCGGTTTCGTAATCATTCAAGGGTTCTTTGCGAAAGCTCATAATTTTCGAATTGCTGAATATTTAGGGAACCTTAACGAAACTAAATACACCTGTAACTATACCCGTACCAGGGAGAAAGTCAACGCTCAGCAATGAAAGTAAGAGAAAGACAAAGTGACAAACATGAACAGAGATATAATGTGCCGCTTCTATGGTTATGGGCATACAAAAGATTCATATATAAAACCATGTATTGTTGTCAAAACTTATGTAGATCGTAAAACAACAAGGAAACACAAAGCAACAGGTAATACTGTTTTGCGCACACAGTGCTTTGCTAAAGTAAATTTATTAGCTTTGCTTTTAACGAAGATAGGCTAGCCTTTGACAAAAACTAAATACCAAAATTATTTTATTGTAAGTTTGTAACTTAAAATACAAACAGCAAAGTTATCAAAATGTGTGCATTCTCTTGCCCTAAACGTGATAATTATGTTTAAGTAGGTAAAACTAAATTATTTAAACACTGTTTAACTGCTGATAAATATAATAAAAAAATTAACTAAACAAACCTATTTGACCTAACAAGAAACGTACAGGCAGTTGAAAAAGATTGCACCACGTTTTATCTAACTTTCTCAGACTACAGTAATTCACTGTACTTAAAAGGCTATAATATTGTCGGGTTAGCTTTTCTATATTTTTGTTGTTGATTGTTTGTTTGAAGAGTTGTTGTATTTTCCAATAACGGTGACCAGCTTACCTTGAAATAATGCGAAACGATTTGTAATTTCCTTTCTCTTGGTAAAAAATATTGTATACTAACATAGGGATTTCCCCGTTATTTCGACAACGCATGAATAACCATTTACAGTAGGTTACAGCAGGGTTCCGCAAATAGTGAGACCTTCCAGTCTGGGTCGCAAAATATTTTAACTAATATTTATTTAATATTTATTGTTTTCAACACAAAGCCCTTAGTTCGCATTAGGTAGAATAAATGTATTCATTTACTTTACGGTTTTATGAGCTAAGTTTCACACAATTTTGTGCAAGAAAATAGCTACTGTCTATAGTAGTCTAATTAATTACATAGTATTTTCCACAAAATTATACTCTAAAAAAATGCTTGGGTCGCGAGAATTTAGAGCTATTTTTTAAGGTACGCGCCAAAAAGTATTTGCGGACCCCTGGGCTACAGTATAGTTGCGTGATGCAGTCACTTTTGTTACCCTGTAACTAAGTTGGGAAGAAGTCCTAATTATTTGCAGACTGGTTAAAGTAATCCACTGTAAATGAGTGTTTCCCGACTTTTTTTCGCCTTGGTATAGATGTATATAGCCGATCTTACACTTTTCATTTCATTGGCTATTTCTCAATCAATTCTTGCGTGCAAGCTAGCAAAGTTACCATTATTGAATCGTTCAATTACAACTACCATTGTTAAATTGTGGCTGTGTTGTTAAACTAAATTTCCACCAACACAAGTTAAGCGTTTTATGGCAAGTTAGAAAAGAGGATTTTTGGGAATTATGAATTAATATAACTGGTATATAACAGCTTTAACCATAGGCTATACAGTAAATTAGGCTATCGTATCTTTATACATTATCATGGCTTAAATTTTATGGTATTACGTTAATGATAAAAATTGGTCTGAAGATAATTCAATGTTAGCCTTTAAGTGCCAATACGTATCATATAGTGGCTACGGTATTGCACTTACGCACTATGTAACCTCGCTCTTACTTAAACCTCCAAGTTACTTAAACTTGCTATTTTGATGTTCGGTTACCCCAAACCATATATCTTATATAGTAATCATTGTTATGGTGGGATAGAAACGGCTTTCGCCAACCTTATGTTTATGTGGTGCATCAGTTATGCTCATTTCTATCGTCCACTAGTTTTAATTTAATTATTTTGAGTTTCAAGTGAAATAAATACCCAGAGAAAGTAAACGCTTTTTGCATGCATTTGTTCGGAATATGGAAGATTTCAAATACTTTTTTTACCAATCACTACATAACATTGATTCAGCGTAAGTTAAAATTTACCGCAGGGGCCGGGGACAAGGAAATTTTAAATAAATTGTGAACAAATTTTTTTGTAAAGGTCGAAAGGTTTTACTCGTCTCTTCGATGCACAAAAGGTCGTCTTGATTGTTTCGGTAAGTGCTGTGTTTTTTGGGCGAAATCGTTTTGCAATATTTGCGAAAAGCTTTCTGTCTGTCTGTTCTGTCAAAATTATTTTAAACTTACGGTTAATTATGATCACTTTTCATTTTTGACGTAACAGGCGTATCCCCGCGGTCAACTAATTTTTACACCGAAAACCATCACTTTAGATGACCCCTCTTTTGATAGTAGCCTACATTGTTCAAAATTGTAAGCAAGTCATCTTTTCTTTCTCAAACAAATCTAGTCATGTAGCTAGGTTTATTCTTAACTCTCGTCAGTCTAAGACTCTAAGTCTAAGCTATGACTCTAGCCAATGACATAAACTCCATAAAGTTTGTTGACGGCATCATTGGGTGCTGCGTGAAATTGATGGGCCATTCATTAAAGCTGTCCGAAATTTAATCATGTCTTTCTAGCAACTGTAACTTGTTATGAAAACATTGGTGGCTTCTGTTTTCTAAGGCGCAAATCTTTGGCTGTCACACCATACCATAATGTGACTCGAGTTAAATCATTGGAAAATGCAACTTAAATCGACTCGAGTGGTTACCATACGACTTGCGTTTTCACACTTAATTTTTTAAGACCTCATAACATTGGCTAAAGCGCCCTTGAGCGAGGCGTTATAACGACTCTAGCTTTTATCACTGTTTTTTGCTAAACAGATCTGATTTCGCAAAAAGTTAAAACACTAAATTAACAAACAAAAACTATGTCCATTGGAAAACTAATATTTTTGGGCAATTGCTTCAGGTTTATTCATCGTTAAATGGTAAACCGATTCAAAGTCTCAACATTATCTAAAAATTTCAAAATTATTGACAAATTGTAGTTTTTAAGCAGCTATCTTTCATGCATTCTAGAGTAATATCAATAAACATAAAGTTTCTTTCTATGCCTTTTGACAGAGTCGTATAATGAGGCGAGAACCTTTCTAAGAAGTTACATAAATGACTGAACTTGATTTGCGACTCGAGTTTACAACTTGTTTACGACTCTACTTTATTTTACATAGGGCGGCGCCAAACCCCGTTTCATCAGCATTTGGCCATGCAGCTGCTTGAGCAGTGAATACCGCAGTAGTCAGCGCGCTTCTGGCCTTTTGCTGCCACCGTGCGTTTACTTTCTTTTCGCTTCTTATTTATTTCAAGTTGAACGCCACGCGTGGGAGTCGAAAATTCTATTTGTAGAGTTGTTGGTATCACACAAACCGGAAATGAAACCCATGCAGTGGAATTTTTACTACATAGATATAGTTACACGTTCCCAGTATTTTACTAGGTTTACTAAGGCTGTCAGCCAGCTTGTTCAAATGAATGAAAAAACTTGACAAAACTATTCACCGTTACGGTTGTTGCAACGAACTCTTAGTTATTTAGTATGCTAGATGATTTCAATTATTCCGATTTTTTATTCGTTTATCTTTCTTGACAAAAAAGCCTCTTGTACCTTTTGAGCAGCTTGATACGGCTTGTAAAAAGTGGTTAAACCCGCGCCACACCCCAAAGAGTATCCCTACGCCCCAGTTGTGTTGCAGTCATGCCTACAGTACTATTTAACGGTGCTTACAAGTTAGATCGTTTTTAAAATAAAGGTTTACGTTTTAAGTAAATGCATCAATTAATAATCTTATAGGTGCCCGCCATAAAGCTCACCCGCAGTAGTAAATGTTCATGCAATCTCACCTTGCAAAATGTTACAGCACTCCATGCATCGCCGCTTTTTACCAGCCTATGACGCCCATTTTGTAGTTGAAAAACCTTCAAATAATCTCACTCTGCAGACAACCATGTGTGTATCTAAAACAAAATAATTTTCATTCAAATTAGTATAAACATTCTTTGTAGCCAAATAGTACTTACCAAAATCTTTACACACAAGGCACAATCACAAAAATAAATCCACTCTTGTTAATGGAATCCCGAAAGAGGTACTAAAATACCGAGCAGAGATTTACAAAAATAATTCACAAACCTATTCGTAAGAACTTGGGCAGTTAGCACCTTTCCATTAATTTCACGGGTGATAAGGAAACCCTCTAGTATTTTTTTGCATTTATTGCAGTATTTATCGTGATTACGTTTTTCTACGCGCTCTTATACATTTCTATGTTATTACATGCACAAACATAAATAGCTGGTTAAAATTTGCAGTCAGCTATGCAGAACAGTTTTTGCAGAGTAACTTTGGTTTAAGAAATATGCATATTTACATATCTTACGCATGATGAACACATTATAGGATTTCTTTTGTTTATCTTGTTTTATGTAACGCAACGTCTTGGAAATACCACTCACCTTAAAAAGAGTAACAGTTCATCATTATCAGTATGTTGTAGAACGGTTTACTGCTGCGCCAGATGCAGCCAACTATAAGCCTACAACCTTTAAAACTAAAATTACCGTACATAGCTTAACTCTATTAAAATAAACATTTGGCATAATACTCGAAATTCGAAACGATGCACTGTCGATACTACGCATCTGTTTGCGCCTAGCCGTTGCTTTGTCTTTAACTGGTTTTGCCGGTAGAATTTAGACAGCGTTGCCCGACCAACAAGCTCACAATGGTTAAGTTTTGCTCGCTGCTAGTTTACAGTTGATGCTGCTTTCAGCAAAAACGCGGCAAAGTGACACCAAAAATGACAAACACGACAGCGCTTTCTTTTTTCTGATTGGTCAACGTTTGATTCTTAATAAACTCCCGCAGAGATCTGTTAAAATCACAGATGGTGAAGCATTTTCGACAAATTAATTTATTCTGTGTAACCGTTCCAGTTGACCTGTTTTGTATGTCGACAGCTGTTAGCATCTCAGTACGATCCATTTCATTAAAAATTTAAACATGAAAGTGGCCAGACTTATTATAGCTTTCTTAAAACTTGCTTCGTTTAAAAAATAACGTTTCAAATAAACCCGAAACAAAGAAAATGCTAAGATTAATAACTCGTCTGCGTGCCAATTTAATTTTTGCCAATCACACATTAAGCATTAAAATTACAACCTAGTACTGTATGCACAGCGCAAAGAATAAGTTCAAAAATCAAAAACATGAATGGTTTGATTGCCTTCGAAGGGTAACGACAACTGCCCCATTGCTTTTCACGTTTCAAGGATGTTTACCGTCAAAAAGCTAACAATTAGTTCATGGTTTTTTCCTTTAGATAAGCAGCAGATAAATAAGTAGCCTATGTTTGTAGCTCTTTATCGCAGGCTATAAATAATCAGAAATACCAATCTTTAGCAAAATTATTCTTATTAGTTATTATTAGATTAAAATTATTATAATATTATTAAAATCTCCACGTTCTCGTCGTGAAAGGTGATAACAGCTGATGAACCTCCTGCTGGCTGATTAGGCATTGGCGAACACTGTACGTGTACGGTCAATCAGAAGCAGTTTTATTTCTATGATTACGAAAAGTAACACATGTTGGTTTAAGTGAAAATAAAACCAGCCAAGTAAACCAAGTCATACAATGATATTCTCGAAATATGAAGTAGCATAAATAACAAAACTAAAATTCTATTTTATTTTGACTTGATTGATTTATCTTGATTTGATGATTTAATCCAAATTGTAATAAATTAATGTTTTTTTCACTTTCGGCCGGACAAAAAAGTCCCCCACTTGCCTTACATTTACCGTAATTTTTATTTTTTCTATCTCAGGAGCAACTTATAGGTGCTAAAAGAGCTTACCACAGTCTTTCCAACAAAAACCCAAATGATTGCCAAGCGCGGCCCAAACGTTAAAGCGATATAAGATACCTCTAACCTAACGCAAGATAGACACTGGAATCATTTTACTTGATTCAATACTTGCATGGAATTGAATCAGCTTGCGTTCTTCGTAGCAGTTTAATGGACCTCGAAATAATAGTTATAACAGTTGTTAAATGCATTTATGTATGATCCTGTCAACATCAAGTGACTAACTACTTGAAGATTTTCTGAAAATTATCTTTTTAATATAATTTTATGCGGTAATTCCTTCTTTGTTCAATTCAACTTTTTTTCACTAGTTGCTACCCAGCAATGAAATGCTTGTGAAAATTTTCCATCACCAAGCATGAAGGTCTTGCGTTCGATTTTCGGTGGAGGTTGTCGTCGATCTTTCTCGCATCGTCCAAATCCTTTAAAACAGAGACTGTTCGTTAAGATTGGATCGCGTGATAATGGAACCTTTACATGAATATAAATGATACCTAATCATAAATTTTATAACTTGTCAAAGCACTGATATGCTAGGAAAGTTCAATGAACTTTGCAAAAAGTTCCTATTGGCAATGGTTTCCACAAAATTGGTGCTTAGTGTGATGACATAAATGCCGCAAGAAAAACAAAAGCAGGGCTTTGGAGCAGGCGTAAATAATAAATTGCTCCAGCTCCAACGCTCATTAATACCACTGCTCCGGCTACATTACGTAAAAAACTGAGTTTTAAGGATGAACGCTCAATTAGGAATATCTAGCGTTTCAAAATAATCACAAACAAAACAACACAATTAATGAACACAAAACATTTATTTCTGCACAAAGCTCAAAAACCATTCATGCGAAGAAATAATATTGCCTCTGTCAAGTCTTCTTTCATCGAGCATCTTAAATCTGAGCGAATGATGCGCAATGCGGAGAAAAGTCTCTCCACACTCACTTGTGTTGGTGGCAAAGCTGTGACTGAGTACGCCACTTTTTGCAGAATGTCTGGGTACATGGAAATTGCATCCATGACAGCCACTTTTGAGGACCTATCAATATTTTCGATATTGGATAATGCATTGGTAAAGTCCATTTTATACCGTTGATGTGCACTTCCATGTGTAGAATCTGCTGCAATTTTGCGACGTTTTGCTTCCCGATCTCGAATTTTTTCAAAGTCCTCATCTTCGGAGGTGGGTGAAAAGTTTGCTGATTCTACCCTGTTGGTTTGATTTCCACCTTGTGACAGATTTTTACCTAATCTACTTTCTCCATGATCCTTCATAGACAGAGCAATTTCGAGTAAAGTAGCTTTCCCTTTTGAATGTTGCTCATCATTCAATATTACCCTGTACATCGGGTCAACATATACTGCTGCCAGCAGCACATCATTGGCGAGAAGCGCCTGCTCATGACGCTCCATGGATGTTCTTATGGCATCAGCCAAATTGCCACGAATTTGTGAAAACTGGAAAAGTAGTTTTTTCCATTCTTTCAAAAATGACCCTGGCGTCAAATCGGAAGCCTGCAGTTTTTTGGTTGTGACGAAAGGATGGCGAAGCAACTCTTCCAGCTGTTTTACTTCATTCCATTGACCATCAGACAGTGATACATCTGGATGTGCAATGTCTACCAAGACAGGTTTCAGTTCAAGAAGGCGTTCAAGCATAAGGTATGTACTAACCCAACTTGTAGCTTGGTCATTAATAGCCCCTTTATTGTTTTTTTTCCTCAAAATTGCATCAATTTTCGGAGTTCTTGCAGCTATCACAACCTGGCGAATTTTGCTGATCAGTGAAGCAACATGTCTCACTTTTAACCCATCACGGATTGCTAGCTGCAATGTATGGGCAGCACATCGCATATGCAACATGTTTTTAAACTCTGAATGGTATGCAAAAGCCAACGTATTTATTTCATCTAAAGTTGGGATGTCCTCTACTTCAACATCATCTTCATTTTCATCAACAACACAGTCTTCAGCCAATTTCTCAACTGCTAGAGTCATGTTGGAAGCATTGTCGGTTACTATTGCCAGTACTTGTTGCTTGGATATGTCAAAGTCATTGAGAACATCTTTAACCATCCTTTTGATAAAATCGCTAGAGTGTTGGCTCTCTGTGTCTTTTACTGCCAATGTAAAGATGCTCACTTCATTTTTAGAGTCAACAAACTGAGCATTTACTGCAAAATAGTTTATTCTGTGTTTTGTGCATGCATCCAGTTTCAAAAACAAAAATTTATCTCTTAAATCCTCTTTTAATTTTTTTTTCTGTTTCTCAGCTTCACATAGAATCATATTTCTTATACTTGATAGTGAAACACCAAGTTTTTCAGCCATTTCTCCATGCAAACCTACAAATGCCGGTGAAGAGAAGAGTGTAAGAGCTACACCATTATCAACAACCAATTGAATGAGATGTCGTTTCAATTTTTCTTTTGTCATTGACACATTAATTTTTTCACTGTGGAAGTATTGTGAAAGCATTTGTTGTTTACTTGTGCTGCTGTCTTGAATATCTTCTTTGTTGTTTGGTTGCTCTTCAAGAACAGTTTTGAAAATATCAGGGTGATGCCGTTCTATGTGACGTTCCAAATTAAACATTTTTAATCCTAATTTGGCTGCACAAATTTCTTAATTTTTTTCAATTTAAGCTAAAGGAACTACAGTACTTGTAAAACATAACTTACACCATTTAAAGTCAATTTTAATACCTGAGTGAAAACTATCAAATCAGTCAGTCAGTGGTGAATACCATCGGTAGCAGCTTTGCAGCTATGAACATGTGACTGCTCTGCTCTCTGCTGTCAAATCCCCAGCAACCTGAGTTAATTAGAAAAGGTGGCGCCAAAGAGGCAACAATTCCTAATTTTGTGAAGGGTTGCTTTTAAATTATGTGAATTCAGTCAATGGTAGTAGGCTAGTAACATAGCATCTTATAAAATACATCGAAGCCGGAGCTATTTTTCAAACAACTGACTCCAGCTCCATTTGAATTTGAAGTAGAGCTCCGGCTCCAGCTCCGTTGAAAATGCACGGTTCCGGGGCTCCAGGCTCCGGCTCCAAAGCCCTGAGAAAAAGCCACCTTGCGTTTCTAAGCGTTTCACAAACGATATAAAAGGGCTTTAGCGCTTCTGGCGTTATTTTAATTTTTATAAATTCCGGTCACTAAATGTCGTTATCAAACAATGGCAATTCCGGCTTTCAAGTATGTGGCCGTCTGCAGGTTCTGGAGTCAGACTCAGAACATACAAAGAATCTTCTACTTGGAAGCTGGTGGGTGATAGAAAGGTGATCTTTCTGAGGGGCGTCCTGGGAAACAACAAACAGGTATCACAGATATCGCTTAACGGCGGGAGCGAGTGAGCGCTTTATACCAACTCTACCAAGCAACTAGATTGTGTTAATAATAATAAATAATTGTTAATACAGTAGAAGAAACCTTTTTCAGATTTTGATAAAATTAGTTTAACTTGAAAAGCGTGCGTAAATCTTTTCGTAAGCTGCTTTTACACCACCGCACGTATGCGCATGTGTAAACGTATAGTGGCCACTTATCAGTACCAAATAGCGATTTTTGCTGCAGTACAAATAAATTTAATCGTCCTGTTTCAGTTCCTGATTTTAAACGAAACTTTCCTGCCTAGGCGGACCATATAAGCTAACTCGTTCTATTTGAATCCTTGTTGAAGTTGTGTGACCAGAAAAGTTTAAAGTGGGACAGTTTGTAAAATATAGATTTTGGGGGAATTTAGGTGAGGGGATCAACTTTGTTTCCGGCAAGAAAAAACACCTGTAGAAAAACACTTTTGATAACACTATTTGTTCAACGTTGGTACAATCATGTTTAATTGATCTTGCGCAGTCCTTTAGTCTTCCAAATATTGAAAATGATTCACAGCTGGGCTTTCATCTTGAATTTTTCCTCTATGAGGCGCCCTTATCATTTGCTGCTGAAGTCAGCGTTGGTCAGCTCCAAGGTGCTGTAATGAATCTTTATTAAATGTAATAATGACTCATTGTTATTCACAAACGTCGAGCAAATTGAGGTGGAAATCGTCAAAGGAAAGTGATTAAATCATCATACTTGGGTATATCAAAAAACCATGTCACATCAAAGAGCTGAAGGCCCGTGTAAACAACATTTTGCTTCATACAACGGTGACCTTTGAAACTTTCACCTACAATTATGTTTAAATTTGGTTGCAGAGCTACTACGCTGTTTTGTATCTCACCAATATTCCGTAACTTTGCTGGCTGTTTAGGAAGAACGTCAAGTACGCTTCCGTTATGAGTTTAGATTGTTATATTGCGTAATATTAAAAAATGAAATCATTTAAAATGCGTTTGAGTTGGTTATAATTTGTTATGTATTCGGGGATAAGTTATATAAGGGCCATAACAACGGACATGCTGATTACTTGCCTTAACCGTTAGTTTGTCTCCGGATGACGAAATAATGTATAAATCCTGTCCCTAACAGTGAAACTTACCAAACCACTAGCAATTAGGGTGCGCCCTTGCAAATACAGGATAAAGAAAATGCAACCATGACATGCAAAAGAATCAAGGGCGCAAAGTATTCACACTCACATATATGCTTACATTTAATAGGAAACACGTAAATATACCTTTACAGAAATGATTACACCACACAATAGATAGCAGAGCTAAAATAAAAATTTGTCGAGATTGAAGTCGAATCAGGATTAAATGAAATTTAATGAACCGCGGTGTATGTACTGTTAGGATTATTAAAATATAATCTGGTCATCCCGGATCAAAATTCATTGAAAAACACCGAAGATTTACGGCATTACGTACATGTACACCATAACAGGACATTGAAAGCAAAATACGAAAACGGGGCTGGACTGGAAACTGGAAACTTTGAGATAAAAAAGTACAAAGCATCTACTGCGGCAACCAGTAAGGCGTTTTCAAACATTAGCTTAATTTAACAGCAAATTATGGTTCAGTTGTGGATCACCGGCTAGCCATGAGTACGTTATTAACAAAGCACAACTTGGTATGGTGTAGAAAATTACAATCAAAATTACAGGCTGGGAAAGAAGCGCCAAAGAGAAAACAAAATGGTTCATATGCGCGAATCAAAGTATATTTCGCTGAACTAAACGCACATATTGTTTTTATATTTTATACCGGAAACATCTGAAAATGCACAAGTTTAAACCTCAAAATTTGCTGCATGAGCTTTTAAAGTGACGAATATTTAAACGTAAACATTTCTTGTCACATGACTTAGCAAAAGAGAAAAGTTTCAAAAACGACCGTGCCAGACTTTGTCATGGTAACCATTCTCAGCACTTGTTCTAAAAAGTTTTACGTCAAATCAAAGGCGAGGGTTCGTCAAATTTAAAATGATGTCTTGAATACCTTGTCACATTATGTGAGAATATTCTTCAATAAAACAAACAACGTGGTAGCAGCTATGCTGCCTGTAGAGTTTGAACAAGCGAAATCCAAGCCAAGTAAGCAGAGTATAATTGGATGCTGCTGTATTTGTAAAAAATTTGCACCGGCAATAACGTCAGTGCCTGGTTGTCTTTAAAGTAATTTACTTCATCATCCACTTCCACATCCTTTACTCTTCCAGGAAGGCTTCCACCTGATCGTTCTCCTCGTCGCTGCTAGGAGCCTCAAAGACACGATCCGGTCGATGATCATCCTTGTGAATGGAAGCTTGTAGGTCCTCCTCATCCGGAGCATCTTGGGAGGTTGCAGGAGAAGAGCATCTGCTGCAATCAGCAACTCCGACTTGCTCATGCTCGGAGCAGAATCCATGCGAACACGACACGTACTTGACAGTGACGGTGTTGGTGCACTGCTCCATTGAGCACCTGCACATAGAAGCATATCAGCAGTACTTACGTTCAAGCTAAGCATTCGCGTAAGTAGTTTTCTACATCGTGTGGTTAAAAAAATGAATCCAGTTGAGCATTTCGACAAAGCTGTGTCGCCATCGTCGTATAATGACGAGAGCACTTACGCAGAGATGCCCGTACATACACACGACAACATATTGTTTAGTGCGAGGGACATGACATAACAAACCTCCCATGTTGCTGATATAGCCCCGGTACAGGAAAAGTCATTTTCGACCAGCAATCTGCCTTTACCGGGAGAATGTTTTGACGATTTCTAAAAACAAAATGTTATTGATAGAAGCATCTATAGTTTTAAAAGTAGGAGTGGCAGTTAATAACAAGGCCTAAATATGCTTACATAAGTAAATGATAACGCTTTCTTCAGTGAATTAAAAATAGTTTGTGTGTCTTCGCCAGTGAAAAACGTGATCCAACAAAGGTGACTTCTAAAACCGAAAAGTCTTGTATTCAGAGTCGTCGCACTGGAACAAGCCGGCACACAGAGGCTTTTGCTTTAGAAGATGCATTTGTAGACCGATAACAATAAAACTAAGCACTTTTTCGTCAAAATTTCGGTACAAAATGGAAAGTTCGGTTAAACAAGTGCGTTAGAATTCATTTTATCACTCAGCCAATTAATGAACTAAATGAAGCATTTTATCTATTTTCTGTCAGCAAACACATATAGCACTGGCTTCCATTTCATCAAAAACTTAAGCCGCTCGCTACTTAGCAAAGCATACAACCTCATACAAGTAACAAACTAAACATCACTGAATTTGCTTTTGCTTCTGGAGCCAACTGCGAAAACAAAAGCCTATCTCGTTGATGTTTTATGGCGCAGCAAAGGCGAAGAGAAAAACAGGAACAAAATAGGCGAGCAAGCTCAATGACGTCACTCATCGCTCGCTCTCTTCATTTGACCATAATTATTTGACGTATCGGTTATTATTATTACATACAAGGCATTGCTGACCGCTTAGGCGAAAACACATTTAACGAGCACAGCATTAAGTTGAACCTTGCACTCTTCAGTTCACATTTGTTGATTCAAAGCAAATATTTCCCTACCATGGTGTAATGTTTTTTCAGAAAGCCCAAAACATGGCGTCCCAATTCACGTACGGTGAATGAATCTGAAGTTGCGTACGGAAGCGATTCACTGTTAATGTAACAATGCGTTTTGAAGCAGGTTTATATTTTGCGCGTACACTCCTGCAATATTACGTCATCTCTTGTCATTGCACGATTATAAGACAAAAGCATGAACAAATATTGCGAAAACTTGCGGTCGAAGCTAGGAAATTCAGGGCTCGATTGGCTATTTCTGGGGACTGTTGAACCACTTCAAATCGGCATGATATTCGTTCACGCAGTTTGTTCATAATCCACTTTGAATTTTACATGACGCATATATTTTCCAGTCTCAAGCTATTACTGATAGCTACTTCCAAAGCTTATACCCATCAATAGTTATAGTTGTAATATTAGCGCACTTTCGTTGTGTTTCTTCTATTACACTGCAAAATAATGTTTTTTATGGTTTCAATGATGTCATCGTCACGCCACTGTACTTTTAGTCCAGAGTGACCATACGCTTGACCAGTTGACCAATAAGCACACATCGAGCTTGTGTTTGGGACCGATCCTAGCAGACAGAACACGTTTTTCCATTCAAGTAACGAAGCCGGAAAGTCGTTGCTGGCACCAGCAACACAAACCACGTCGTTGCATAAAATACGCAGATTTTGAGGCTAGAAAAAAATACTTAACTACATGCACAATGCTCACGAACTCAACTAAGCGAAAGTGTACACAGAAAACTTGATGTTGAAAAAAAACAATTTCTTTAAATGTAAGATATGAAGTAAAACAAAACTTTATAAAGTTTGTACTTACCTCTTCTGTGTTTTGCGCTATATCGTCGTAACAGCAAGATAATTGAGGCACTCAACAAATAATCAGGAGGCAACGGCGATGGAAATACAGGGATGTCGACGTGTAATGTGTCACCAACGCCAAGTAGTGCCAATGGTCTCTAAGCTGATAAAAGTCGGCAAGTAAATTTCAGTAGATCATGAAATTATGAGAATTTAATCCTAACCAGATAGTGGTATGAAAGTGGACAACACTTACTGTAGCTCAGTCATGGTTTTAAGTTTAGTGGTATAAGGCATAGGCTACATAGCACTGAATATCATATTTTGAGAAAAAAGTGCCGCATTTGCCGCGTTTATAAACATGCGCAAAAGCTTTCTTTGCAAAAGTAGTTGGTTCTTTTCTCGAAACGTTTTGTATTTTCTTGCGTCAATGTTGTGTAAACCAGATACAGGGATTTTGATACGTAGTAGCAAGTAGGTCGTTACATTTACATTTCATTTTGGTTAGTTATTTAAGTTATTTAAAAATGTAAGTGACTTTAAACGGTAAAATAATATTAGTTTTCTCACCTGCCTTCATTTTCGTCTTCTTAAAATGTCCGGAAAATCGTAAAAATATTAATAATTAATTGATCTATATTCTATACGAATTGACTATTTGATATATTAATTCTTTTATTACTATTAAAATACTGTAAAAAACAAAGGAAAGTTGATATTCCCAGGGAAAAGCAAAGGGTAATCCCCAAGGGTAGTTTAACCCGCACAAACAAAAGAGAAATCAACATAGAAATCAAAGCGTCAGCAAACCTTTCTGGCTGTGCTCTTTCATTTTGCCACAAAACACGTCTAACAAACAAACATACGATACGTGACTACAATGAGTTAATTTGCAAATAAAAGATGCAAGAAATTTACCACAAAAAAGTCCATAAACATGTAGTAAAACTAATTGTCTAATTGTTTGGGTTAAACGATATTTCGTAACCGTCAAGTTAATCGTTGTATCGTAAACCGTTGTTGTATATGACGTGTAACGTTTCTAGCAAACAACCGACACGAAATTAGTTTGCAACCAGATTAGGGATGATTGAGGTTTTCACAAAATGAAAAAGTAAACTCTATCGCAAAATCGTACAACGCACCCTTCACGCGGAAAGAAATAAAATGCAGAAAATGCAAAACCCAAACCAGGTTTGATAAACTATTTTATATGTCATGTTGAGGCCAACGTACAAACAGACGACACCAGTGGCTGAAGATTAGGCGCAACGCGCAAAACAGCCTAAAAATAACAAAGAAATTTTGTTACAAACCGCTGTTTGAGTTCAAACGGTCGTTGAACCCCTTTGAATATAAAACGACGGTTTATACAAAAAAACTTCATAAATCGAGTGAATTGTGAGGCAGTCAGGTTATTAGGATGAGTTTAAACTTGTATTATGAATGCACTGCTTCGACCTAAAATGACGACGTCATAATTAATATCAATATGTTAAATACGCTACAAATAAGAATCCAGCAGGGGGAAGTAGCAAGTTAACAATCAAATACAATAGTTATTGCATTTGGCAAAATTTATTTTGAAATTAAGGATTAAGATTTATAAAGGTAATAATTAATGCCGAGTAGTAATATTCATAACATCATAATATAATAATATCCATAATATTCATGTCCTGATAATTTTCCTAAAACTCATCAACAAAATACAAATGCGAAATATAACAAATTCTATAGCTACAAACACCTTCATAAACAAACCGAAAAACACTAGTTGAAGCAGTTGAATTTCTGGGGACTATAGCACGAAAAAGCACCATACAATATTTTCCTCTGGCTCGTAGCATTCTTGGTAAAAGTACTAGAGGAAGCTTGCACCTCGTATTCGATACCAACTTCAAAAAGTTCTTTATAAAGTCACCACAAAAACTGTGGAATGCCGCATGAGATCGATTAATTTGGCAGAAATTTGTTTGAGGCCGAATGGGGGAAGGTAATTGCAGAGAGAGAGCCAAAGTGTCAAATACACGCAAGCAAACCAACAGTCACAGAAATTTTCTGCCGTTTTGATGTTACTATTTTTGTGTCTATCTTGCAGACTTCAACTGATATCGGGAAAAGGATATGAAATTAAATCATTAAATAAGAGGTCAAAAAAAATTAATTCAGCTTATAAGAACACAGTGAGTTTTTTGTTACTAAGACAAACAAACGAATGTGTTGCTACGAATCTTCGTGACAAGTCGGGTGAAATTTTTAATGAGATCTATTGGGATTTGTGTGTCAGGTCAAATTTGGCAGTTACTTCATCGGTGGAACGATCGTCCGCTGCATGTCATGCGTAAATGACGTCATGAGGTCGTTGAGAAAGAAATCGTATGGTATGAGCCGTATTTGACATCGTGCGGTGGAATACATGCAATTGTTCTATAAACAGCGAAGATTTATAAAAGTTGAAACTAGTGGCTTGGATGGATTTCTGTTAAACGTCACTTCTGCAATCCGCTTGGAAAAGTGGCTTCAATTTCCGAAATAGTTGTAACTGAAATAGTAAAGCGTTGCAGCTAGTTGTGCACTAATGCCCACGTCATGCTAAAGTAAAAAATTTTTATCCAATTAAACCCAAAGTAAAAGAAAAAGGTTTACTGTATTTCCTCAGAAATATAGTGCAGCCCGCTAAAATCTCCATCTTCCCACTTTAATTTGACCCACGATCTCAGACAACCAGACTACAACTGTTTCCCCATTAAAACATTTCAGCAATTCAGTTATAATGAAATTATTCATGTTGACATTTGTTTATTTTGATATTTTAAAAAATGCCATTAAATAAAACAAACAATGTTCTGATTACATGATTATTTCTTTAAGAAAGACAACGACTAAACTGCTTTTGTTAAAACTTGTGCAGTTCTTATCATTTTTTGTTTACTTAACACGAATTGACCAACTTGCTAGATAAACAGCATTTTTTCGTTTTTGTTTATTCACGATTAAAAGGATTTTTGCACGCGAATAAAGAATTTAAAAAAAAGAACGAGATCAAAATTCATTTCGTTTAAATTACAGCAAGTGTTGGTACAATATTTCTCCGTTTTGGAGGCGTATACATGTTATATAAATCTTTATATTCAGACAGATGCAATTGATTAGGAATGATAACATATATAGTTGTGATAGGATGTCATTTTATGTTTCACAATACACATTATGAGAATGAAGCATAGACAATGTGAAGACATGATGAGAGTACTATAATGAGTGTTCTTGGTACAATATTTCTCCGTTTTGGAGGCATATACATGTCATGTAAATAATTATATTCAGACAGATGCAATTGATGAGGAATGATTACATATATATTTGTGATAGATTGTCATTTTATATTTCACAATACGTATTATGAGACTGAAGCATAAACAGTGCGAAGACAAAAGTAGGTAAAGGCGTACATTCCAGAACGCATATAAACACACAAATGGTATAGACGTTACATGTTCAGAGGGGGGTGGTAAGGTTTCTTACAATGTCTGGGTTATTTTTGCGTAGGGTGGAGATTCTGTATTTAAAACTTCTGTAAATATCGTTCGACAGTTTTTCTGAGGAGAACTGTTGGTTCTCGATTACGCATTTAAGTCTCGTTTTCCATATTTGGTGGTTCATCGTTGTAATTAGTACGGTGAGAACTTTGTCGGTGTTTAGTTCGAGTCCCATGTCGTGCCTGAGGGCGCACAGCTTCTCGACATTTTCTTTATTAATTTTTAGGTTTAATGTTTTTTCGGCGATCGTTATTGTTTTTTTCCATTGTATCTTGGTCTGGGGGCATTTGTGAAATAAGTGGTAGGCGGTATCTGGTCCGATTCTACAAAAACGGCAGCTGTTTTTTGTTGTTGGTGCGTATTGGTTTATATCTGTGTTAAAAGGTAGCAGGTTGCTTTCGAGTTTAAAGTTAAAGGTCCGTAGATAGCTTGGGAGTTCAGGGCAGTGTATTCTCTCCCATCTTTTGCGTTCTGTTTGGGTATTTCTGGATTGTGTTCTTGGTTTGCTTATTATTCTGTTGTACGTTTTTTTTAGACTTCCGCAGATGAGGTCAATTTTTTTCAGATCGTATTTTTTAATAATTTCGATTACTTTTTCATAATATGGGGATCGGATGTCGGTGTGGGGGAGATTGTTTAGGTGTACAACTTCTAAAGTTCGGGGAATTACGTGGCCAATCTGGTATTCGATATAGCTGTTGTGGGCGCTAAGGGGCTCGTTTAGAACTCTGGCAAGGCAGTATTTTCTGATGGATTTTAGATACGTTAAGTCCGCGTATATTTCGAAGTTTGGGAGGTTTAGGCCGCCCTCGAGTTTCGGGAGTTGAAGGGTGTCTATATTTACGTGGGGGAATTTTCCTACTGCGTAATTTTTTACTTTTTCGTTTATTGATCGCATTCTGTTTACTGGGGGAGGATACGTTTGCGCCGCGTTGTTGGTAATTGCTAAAAGCTTCGATTTGATTAGAATTTCTTTAGCGTCGAGCGTGGCGTACGTTTTTTTAATTTCTTCTATTTTGTTTTCGACTTGTTTTTGGGTTTCTTGCCAGAGGTGGTTCAAATTTATTATTCCGATTGTTGTGCCGAGTAGATTTAGGGTTGTTTTGTTCCATTTTATATCTGGTAGTAGGAGTGTTGGGGGGTCGCCGTTTATTATCAGGCCTTGGGTTTTTTTGATGTTTAATTTAAGTCCCGAGGCGGGTTTAAATTTTTCGACGAGGTCTAGGGCTTTTTCAACTGAAGCGATATTTTTCAGTGTTAGAGTCACATCGTCTGCATAGCTGACATTCTTAATTTCTCTTCGACCGCTTAATTGGATTCCTTTTATGTCTTGGGTTTTGCTCAGTTTTTCAGTCAAGGGTTCGGTTGCGATTAGAAATAAAAAAAAGCTTAGTGGGTCGCCTTGTCTTACTCCTCTGTCTAGCGTTATTTCCGCTGATCGGTGACCGTTTATCATAATTTCGGCGGTGCTGTCTTAGAAAACAGCATTTTTTAAAATTATGTTCCAGAAACCGCATTAATTCATCCAGTTATCCGGTTAAAATTATCCCTTCTTGTGGTATTAAAAAGTTTTCGGTTTATGGTATAAAACTATACACGGATTTTTAGAATTTTTAACTTTTTCAAACAAGATTTAAAAAGTTTTGAAAACCAGTCGCGTTGCCTGGTATAATGGTTTTTAAGTTATCTCAATGTTTTCTTATTTAACAAAGTAAATATACAATATATTACCCCAGTTATGCACTGCCATAAATTATTGCCATTCACTAATCAGTCCACATTTCACATTAACATTTACAAAGAATTAAACATTTATCTTCTAAAATTTACTAGTTTCATTCATAGTTTGCTAATGTTGCTTGTACTGTTGCAAATTATTTTTCAAATGTCATTCACTTTGATTTACACGGCGACCATGCGATTATGGTTCAGTGCTGACGTTTTCCTTTTCTATGTTGACTGTGCAAACATGACCCTATTCAACCTCCCTTTTTGTAGTTAAACAGCAAATTGGAGGAAGAGTTCTAGTTGAAGAAACTTTTTCGTAGCGATTGAAACGTCCAAATGAGTCAACCTGCTGTTGTAAAAAGTAAACATTGTTATCTGTGAGTATAAAGTCCGTCTTGCAGTGTAAAGAGTGCATTTTCTACTTTTGTCGCTTTGCCCTAAGCTGACTGACTACAAGGCGTTAGACATACAATCAGCAGTAGGTGAAAAAGGATCGGGTAATGATGCAGGTTTATTTTTTTTAATCATTTTAACCTTTGATCGGCACGTACAACCAAGTGCAACACGCATCAACCGGTAGATTGCTTTGTTAAGCATTTACAGTTTTAGCATTGTCACACAAGTCTAAGTCATGAAATATTAACCATTATAGTTTTCGGCGAAAACCCGGCAAAGGCAGCGAGTACAGTCAGAGCACGCGAACATGGAAAACATGGTCATTGTTAGACTGGTGCCTACTAGCACGAGGTGCTTATATTGACAACTTTATTTTTCGCTTTTATTGTTCTCGAAGGAGTGATGATATTGTCTGGCATCAGGATTTTCTTCACATTTTTTCGAGTTTTTCTAAAAAGGATCGATTTAGGAAAGCAAACGCTCGATACTTTTTGAAAACAAATTTTTAAATATTCAACACGGTTTCGCCTGTCTTGGCAGTTAGATAAAACTTTGACTTGGATTAGGGTTTAGTTTTTTTAGAAATTCGTTGGATTGGATTAGTTTGTGGTTAAGATATGGCACTTTTTTTATAAAGTCGGAAACTTTATTTCAAAACCTAACCATGAAAACAAGCACTAAACCAAAAACTTTGAAATATTTTTTGACTGACGTGTTTACTATTTATATTACAAGAAAACGTGTCAATAGGTGAATGCATGCGTTTCGTTTATACGTGGCTCCATAAAATGCGAGGATGTGAATGTTCATGCCGAACGTGAACCCGAATCTGAACGTTCGGCATGAACGTCATCAAGTGCTTGCACGAAACCGAGCTTCGCTTTGTCTTTATTCGAACGTTTATGTTTAGTTCCACAAGCAAAGATTATTTCAATTGTGAGAGAATTATTTTCAAATGCAAAGCAAAAATTTCCATTTCACCCTAAAATTTGCAGCCAATCACTACCAGCAGACTATTTCTTCCCGCATAGTCTGATTAGGCCTGATTATCATAAGTGCTGGTAATCAGGACCCAGGACTAGACACAGTTCGCTTCATTGCTGGGGCAAAAAAGAATATACGAGAAGCGACCAGCAATTAAAGAGAAAAGCGAAAGGTATAATATTCGTGTAACAGATAACAAGTAACGTTGTTAAATAACCAAGAAAGAAACAAAGACGGTTTAAATGGTTTATGGGGTAGGGGAATGGTTCTGGCATGAGATCCTAGCAATCCCGTATTTTTTTCGAATAGAAATGCGGCTACTATTTTTCATTTTTGATCATTTTGCACGGATTCTATTTGTTAATTAGATCAGCAGAAGATCGGACTCATTTACTGTGATGCTAGTCCTGTGTAATCAGCGGATGCTCACTGTAAGAGACCGCTCACACTTTTTGAGTCTCTTGTTGAAAGAACGTTTTCACACTTCCAATTCCAATTCGGTAAGCTGCGGTATTCAACAACACGTTGCGGGAAACAACGTTGTCTTAATGACGACTTGCAAGAGAGTAATAGTTTAGCATCCATCGTTGCGGCTCCTAATCTACTGAAATCGGCTTGAAATCAAGAAAATACGTTAACACTCATTTATTGCATTACAACTTGACGTTCGATTATTGTGATTCTTTGCTAGCAGCGGATGGTTTATTTGTACTTATAAAGCTCAGATATAGTGTGTAAAACAGTAAAGCATTATAAGTAATCACGCCACAGTTTTGAGTTTTTTTTTTTTATAAAAACATCCGATTAATTCGGGAATACATAAAATTGATATATTCTGCAGGTTAAGTCTGTCATTTTTTATACATCAACCAGAGTCTTAGCGACTCGAGTCAGTGACTCGAATCAAGTTAAACTCGAGTCACTTTTTTCAAAGACTTGACTTGACTCGAGTTAATACTTTAAATGACTCGACTTGACTCGAATCGGTTATTCTTGAGACGAATCTCTATTCTTTGTCCGAACAAATTGAAGAGTAACTTAAAAGGAATTTATTTGTATACGAACACGTAAGATGCACTTAAACGAAGCAAATTTTGTAACGATTCCAAGCGCTTTTGCTTGATAGAAGTGGTCTTTATGCTTTTTCTTTGGCCGGGTTTCGAATATCAATTGATTCGACTCTAGTGTTTTTTACCAAATGACTCGATTCGAGGCACTTCTACCAAAAGACTCGAATTGACTTGAG
Source organism: Clavelina lepadiformis (assembly GCF_947623445.1). Lineage (NCBI taxonomy): Eukaryota > Metazoa > Chordata > Ascidiacea > Aplousobranchia > Clavelinidae > Clavelina > Clavelina lepadiformis. Next base: position 3,302,319 of record NC_135248.1, on the reverse strand, counting down.
TTTTAAATTTTATTTTGTTTGCTTCTGTGTGAGCGCTTCTGGTGCACAGTTCTGAATTCGAGCATCGCAGAAAGTTTTATATTGGCCTGTATATAAATCTTATCATAACTAAATTAATTAAAAGCTTTACTTTCCAAAGCATACTGTTGTTAATCACTGACGATTTTTAAAATGAAGTTTATCCCTAAATCAACTTTGTTGTTACTTTTGTGCTTTTGTTATGGATACAATTGCCTTGAAAGTGTCGACAAGTCTTCCAACAAAAAGGTTGAAAGCAAATCTACAAAATCTAATCTAAACGAAGAATACGTCACTATCTCTTCCTTCATGAAATTGTTCGGCGAAAGAAGTTTTGATGATATTTTCGAGACAGTTGTCCAGTTAGTATAAATGTTAACAGAAATAATTAGATCTGTATTGATTGATGTTACATAGCTTGTTAATTGTAAACGTAGCTGGCTGCAAGGCACTTCATCTTAAAATAATTTTCTAAATTTTACTTTTGTCACAACAATGCATGATCATGAAATTGACTGTCGTCAAAACTAAAAATCAGCTCCTAGTGTATGTTATCTAGGACGGTTGAACCTTTGGACGAAAATGGGGAAGAAATACCAGGCATGAAAATCTGTCGCAAGCAATGGCAAACGTTCATCAAAGATCTTCAATCTCAATCTTATGCTTTGAGAAGTATATGATTAAGTCGCACCGTTTGTCGTGTCGTACCGTCAGCCTTATACCTTACATCATACCCTTATAACTGATACCAACAAAACAAACATTGTTTGTTTATAAATAGTTTTCCAAATAACGATTATGAACGCTTCATTGTTTGTTTTTGCCAAATTTTCATCTTTATTTAAAGTAAATTGTTATAATTATATTTAGTGGCTGACTCCTGGGGGCGAAAAGAAAGTGGAATTCTGGACGGAAATGTGCAATGGATGGGTAATTATTACGAATGTATTGAAGCAGAAGGACCTGATTTCAACGGAAAATGGTGCGAAGCATACATGGATCACTCAGCCGAGGTCCAAAAATCTATTTTACTTGTGGAGGCGTTGACTATCACATCAAATTTACTTGCGAAAAGCTGCACAGCTAGTCAGAAAAAAAGAAAAGCTTTTTTAAAAATTTCCTCCAATTAAGTGTTTTTCTTTTCAGCCCAATATGGCCGCAGTACCAAGAACTCCTTCTGTTGGCATTTGTTTTCCTTCAGGATGCTCCGAAAGTTCCATCACAAAAATCTTTCAAGACATGTTGCAATTTAAGAGTAACAACAAAACTGGCAATCCCACATTGCTTCAAGTATACTGTCCTTTAACCACTGAACAGCAAGAATGGACCACAGCCGACACCATTGGAATGTAATTTGTCAATACTAATACGTAATAATTAAAATAAATAGCAGTGGTCTTAAATGTATCAGCTTAAAAACTCTGGAACAAAAAATAACTTTCACGTTTTTGTTCTATGTCCCTTCTAGTGTGGTCACTTGCGTGATATTATTTTTAAACTTGATCGGAACGTTTGTCGATGTCTTTTCGAAGGACAACAAACCAAATGACAAAAAGCAAAAATCAACAAAAGATCCATCTTTGCTAAGTAAGTTACGACAGAGCACTTACAATTTTGGTTATCAACTACGGTAAGTAAAATACTTAGTGTAATTAGTTGTCTGTAAAATTGAATTCAATTATCAAATGCAATGATTCCAGCAAGGATGGCTCTGTGCTTCTCCATGATTTCTAATAGTGAAAAAATACTAACAACGGAGTCTTCTGGTGGTTCTTTGGATGTTCTCAATGGAATTCGATTTTTAAGTACAGCTTGGGTTGCAATTGGTCACGTTTTTAATGAGGCAATACTCGAGATAGGTAAGTCTAGCCGATAGCAAAACCTTTGAAACAAATTGCCGCGAGGCAATATTTACACCCCACGGCGCTCAAGCACTTTGACCTATAGAATTAACAGACAGTATATCATTTGTATTTAACAAGTCAAAATTATATAAAGAAATCATGTTACATTATGTTAAGAAATATGTTATAGCATTATTTTAAAATTGTATGAACTCATTATTTTAGGCAATTTTATTCCGGCCTCAAAATACTTAAAATCACAAGTTGCTTTTATGCCGTTAACAAACCATTATTTCTCTGTCGACACTTTCTTCTTGTTGGGTGGTTTGTTGGTGTTTTATCTTGGTATGAAGCAGCTCACCAGTACCAAAGGTCGAATGAACATCCCACTGATGTACCTTTATCGATTTATCAGGTAAAGTATTTTTGCTTTTTTGATGTTGTCTGAACCGTGTTAACCAAATTTTATAGTAAAATAAAAACAGGATATAGTTTGGCACTCTGAAGGTTAACTTTATTAATATTTTTCTTTTTTGAATGAAAATTTTTTATTTTACGTTTTTGATATAAAGCAATGTAAAATATTTATTGAATATACTTTTGTACTGAATTGGTTGAGATGCAAAGCCGTCTATTGAAAAAGGTGTTTAACTTTTTCGCATTTCATTCAGGATAACACCTATTTACGCTTATTCAATACTTTTCTCAATGGGACTATTGAAGTGGTTGGGGAGTGGACCCCACTGGTCTTCCAATCCCATGTTACCTTCCAGCACATGCCAAGATATTTGGTGGACCAATCTTGTGTACATTAATAACTTGTATCCTGCTCTTAACGTGGTACGTGCTGTATTTTACAGTATAGTATTAGTATAGTATTCTTACGTATATAGAATGATAAATAATTCTGAATTGATACATTCTAACTTATACAGTGCTATGCCTGGTGTTGGTATTTGGCGGTGGATATGCAGCTCTATCTATTGACTCCATTTATTCTTCTTCTCACTTACCGGTAAGTCCCTTCCATAAACTCAGCTTGAGTATTTTATTCTAAGCTTGACAGAGATCATCAAGCAATAGATGTATTTCTTCTAATGTCGTGGTAGAGTCTAGTCTTCTAATGTCGTGATAGCATGTGTAACAACTTCTGTTGATTATATTTTCTTTATATGTCGATACACTGTGCATTATAAACTTAAGAATTACTTCACTTGCCTACATTAAACGTTTTGAACTATAAAGGTGGCCTCGAGTGGGAGTATCTTTGATGGTCTTTTTCACTGTTGCAAGTATGGCTGTTTGCGGAGTACTGTCTTTTCTTGGTCCTATTCAACCTTTTACGGCGACCCACGTTCAAAATTTGGGCATGTAAGTTGTAAAAATAGAATTAAAACTACTTGTAAAATATAGCAACCTGATTAATAACTGATCTTTCTCGCAGTATGGAGGAATACTTTGAAGCTATAACCTACGACATAAGGTTCAAATATGATATATATTATATGCCATGGGCTCGAATGCACGTTTACATGATTGGGATGTTGACTGGTTATGTACTATTTGCTACTAAAGGCAAACTGAAAGTTCCAAAAGTTAGTGCAAGTTTTTTTTTATTGTATTTTACATCTTTAGTTTAAGTAAAAGTATCGGGAAAAACGTTGTATACTTGAGTATGTAAATAAGTGGCTTATGTACAAGAATGTTGTATCTATACCAAATACACTTGTTTCCGTATTGAATGTGCCCATTTCAAGATAAACTAACATTCTACTTCAAATATTGTGCAATAAACAGATAAACTAAAAAATGTTCATTAAACGAATTTTTATCATTTAGTTATTGGTGGTTTTGGGATGGTTAGCGTCGATTTGTGGCGGTTTTGCGGTAATATTCGGATTATTTCCGCACACCAGCACAGATAATAACTTAGACCCTGAATTGGCAGCAATTTACAATGCTTTTGATAGACCTGTGTATGGACTTTGTCTTAGCTGGGTTATAATAGCCTGTGTATGTGGCTACGGAGGTAAGGTTCTTATTGGTGAGAAATTTCTTTTATAAATTTTTTGACTTAATGATTTTAAAATTTCTTTTAAGGTCCTGTAACAAAGTTTTTGAATTGGAAAGTCTTTAACCCCCTCAGCCGCTTGACTTACTCTTCCTATCTCGTTCATATTTTGGTGTTGATTTGGTATTTGTTGAACCGAAATGACATGCTTCAATGTCAGACGTTTGATTTTCTCTTCATGTTTATAGGTATTGCAAAACGCTTGAATCATTGTTACGCTTTGTAACACTTAGTTTGGTTAAAATTGTGTTCTTTGAATGGTCATGTTTGTTTAATCTTTTTTAATTTTTCAGGAACTTTTATCTTCAGTCTTATTGTGGGGTTTTTGCTCTGTTTAACTATTGAATGGCCGGTGATGGAACTGGCCAAAGTGCTTCTGCCATCAAAACGAGGCGATCTCTCCAATCGATTAAAGAAATCGAATTAGAGGAAATTGTTAAAGCAACAGTGAAGTGGAAATTGTGGTTTTCTTAATAAAACACTCTGAAACAGTCATCTTCTTAACCATTTGATTAAAATCATCCAAATGTTTAAAATTATTGTATGTTTAAGCAAAATGTTCGTGTGTTGCTTAACTGAATAATTGAAAATGTGTTGAATTGAATTGTGCTTACGTTTTTCTATAACGATCGATCAATTTTTTTGGTTGTTTCTCAAAAAGAAATGAGTTAATTTGCAAATACCTGTTACCTTATAATCATAATGGTTTTAAACATAATAAAATCTAATCTTAAAAGTCGTGGTTTTTAGATTATTGTCATGGAACTCCATTGAACTTGCTTTTTCTTAAAAGTTAATTGTTGTTAGAAATAAGGCTTTAAACGTTCTTTGTTTTGAAGATTTGTATTTTGACAGTCGCAGTTAAAATATTATTCGAACAAAACTCGAGATTGGTGAATATTGTCTTTTAAAATTTACGTATTCTTGTGAGTTGGAATAAATGAAAGATTGAATTCCAATGAAAGGTTTTTATTTATACGGTTAAACCACAATCGATGTTTGTGATGTGTTATACCATACACATTTCATAAATATATACTGTAGGTTTCAAAAAAGAAAATTTAAGTCTTGTTCAAAATTCCTTGATCTATCTCGGTGTTTACATTGTAAGCTTTGATATAATGCAGCTCTTGCCACCACCTTGTGGCATGCGCTATGTTCATAAATTTATCTGATTTTATTCAATGCATACCCGGAATTGATATTGAGCAGAGAAACATGGAATTTGCAGGAAAGTTTTCGGGTTTTTAAAAATTTTTGTGGTATAGTTAAAATTTTCTCAATTGACGTTCAGTCCAAAATAGTTTATAACAGTTAATTTAAAGGTATATTGTAACAAGTTGACGGTCATAGTAGAGGTTGGTGATTTGACGAGAAAGTTTCTGGAGCCGAAACGCAGTGTCGCTAGTCTGCTGAAAGAGAAGAGGTCTTGCAAATAAAGTAATTAGGGGTAGGCTTTGTCTCAAAGATTGAATATCAAGAGTAGATACACTGTTCCGCCATGTTCATTGGTGAGACTAAATTTTCCGTTGCATTGCTACACAGAGCTGTAAATCGGGACGGGCTTAACTTTGAAACAATGTCGGGCCAGATTCAGGCCTGAATTTATACTCACATTCTGCCACAATTGCGTGGTAATTTCACTTTCTTCACACGAATGCGCATGCACGTAGAGTGCTAAAAACCTTCCACAGAGCGCAACTTAGAAGAGGATGACAGTCAAAGAATGGCATCAAAAGAAGACTTTAATTCATTCATTAAATTTAAATTTCGGGCCTAAATTGGGCTTTAAATCAATTTTCGAGATCGAGTTCAAATAAACGCCCGTTTACAACTCTGTCACAATAATAAGGACGTGTAAAGCACTGCGATTGGTCAACTGTTTGCAAACCGCAAAGACTCAGAAAATAATAGCAGTTTACTATAAAAGTAAGCAAAGAATACCATTTTTCGACGATCAGTACCCGGCTACAGTTTTACTACTAGTTCGTTACTATTCAGTTGAAAATGACACAGACCACCAACAGCATCAGTAACAGTTGATACTTGAAAGTAACACCAATAAACAATAACTACTACAGGAATAAGTAAGTTACACCTTTCGGACAACAGTAGAAAACGTTCTAAAAGTTTAATAAAACACTAGTGTTACTATTATAAAAAATTAAAACTAGCTGTTATATGTGCATGGCATGCATAATAATAATTTACCGACGTAGGCCTACTGTTTGCCGGAAATTACTTCTAGGTTGAGCAACTCATTTCTTGTGTTATTTTTCGCATTTCTAAAAAATGCCTTTTTTATATTTTTATTCAAGAAAGCATAATGATCTGTGCAATAAATCGTGAATCAGGCAACTATGTTTAATAAGTAAAAAAGAAAAATAATTCCCGCACCAATAGCCTTGATCAGTGATTTTTGTAAATACACACAGATGTCACAACATATAGATTGCTATAGAATATAGATCATTGAACTTGTCAAAAATTTAGAAACCTAATGGAAATTAATACATTTGCAACAATTTCATACATTTATAGCTGCAGAAATCATCATCTTTCTGCTGGCCATGATTTGGGAGAATAAAAATCAAATTTAGATACGTTCGGAGGATTTCAAGAGGTCGAAAGGTCGAAAGGTCAACTGGTGGTTAAGCGCGGACAGGAGTCTTGCCGGGGCGGTTTCCCACGTAAGGGATGTCATAGCTGTAAAAAAAATTAAGCCTAATTACGTCATCCATGACAGAAAGCATTTTACTTTTAAGCTATTTATAATCGACTGGTTCTTTGACTTACTAATCCTTTTACTTACACAGCACTGGGGTTTGTATAGCAATTATCAAGCTTTCGATTTGACTCCTTGCTTGGAGTGGGGGTTTTCCCTGCATCAAAAAGTAGCTAAATAAATATTTGGCTCCATGCGTAAAACGCGGACAAATGTTTATCTCAAAGAGGTTATATAACAAAAAATACAATGAAACTTATACACATAAAAAACATAGATTAAAGGATTTCTGGCGCGAATACAAATATATTACATTTTATTAACGTCATAGATATTGAAACAATGCTGATTGTTGCAACCCAGCATTACAATAAAAGTTAAAATAATGTTGTATCATCGCTCACAACAACTTATAGATTTGCTGAAAAGCTGTTTCAACTTGTTTAAAAGTGTTGTTTGTTGTACGGTAATAAAAGTAAATGAAACCGAGTCATGCGCATGCGTGTACCGCAATTTCTGTTTCTAACATTTACCAAAACACTATTCCTTCTAATAAATCATCATGCCTGGACCTACCTCGTGTTGCTAAGCAGAAGATTGCCAAAGCGCATGCTATCAGCACAATGCCAATTCCCACACCAATGACCGCATATATCCAGCTTTCTGTCGATGGAGTTGGAGTGACCTTTGTAAAATATTCAATGTTATAGTTCTGAGGTATAATAATTTATTACATGTAATCTACTTAATAATAATTTCTTTTTGCAGTATAAACGATAACTATTGAACCGGTTAAGTTGGTTAAACCAGGCGACTGGATTTAAATTTAAAAATATGATAACAAGGTTTTACTGAGGCTGTAATAACTGTCACTGTCACTCAGTCATGTCGTAACCTCAAAAGCATCAAGCTTTCCGCCAAGAAATAAGCAGCACACAACAACAACCAAAAGTGCTTTATACGACTTACAGCAGTAGGCCTAACAGTGTTTGCGATGCATTCCTCGTCAACTGTAACTACGCAGGATGTATCTGCCACTACCAGTCTGGATCCTTCGAAGGACAAACCGTTGTCTGAGGCAACCAGGAAGTCGGACACTGTGGTCACTGTTATGTCCACTGCAGTTGCGTTGCTTGAACCAACATCGAAGGATACTTCAGTGTTTCCATCTGCGAAAATTTGTAATAATATTAACTTGATCGAAGACGTTTCAACTAGGAATAACTCATTTTTTGTGAAAAAATTGAAAAAGACAAAAAAATCAGCTGCTTTTGAAAAAGATTTGGCAAAACGCATTGGAGTGAAAACTTCTCTTACTCGATATCTCGCTGGCGTCAGTGTTTGTAATAAGAACCTCTGTTGTATGTTCGACCACCACGTTGTGGAAATAAGCTATGAAGGTGGATATGGAGGACGAAGATGTTCTGGATGTGTACGGTTGTCCGATAAATTCAATCCTGCGTAATTTTTACAAGTATAAACATGGAAAATAGATATTTTTCGTTTTTCTGATCTGTTGCTCTGGAGTTGCATGCCTAGCTCAGAAGTATTCCGTCATTTACTGCATATAAACTTTAATCGCTAATTCGCCTGCGCTCTTTTCTAATTAAACAAAGCAAATCGGTAAACTATTCATTGAAGTATTTTCAAAAATTTATTATTTAAGAAGAACACAGCTCTTACGTCAGTTTCTTTATGTTGGTTACTGTCTGATGAAGGTCATCCGTTGGGGAAATAAACTAAGACGAAAGAAAAATGGTCTCCCATGCGTTTTAGAATTAAATTAGACTAATCAAATCGTAAAGTATTGTGAACGTTTTGGCAAAGTTCGTGTTATTTCACTTTTCATTATATTACTGTATATAATACGGCATTGCGGTGTGGGATGCTTCATAACATACAAAGACAACTAAGAGAATTGATTCGAATTAGGATAATAAGAAGTGATATTGTAAAAGGAGAAATCCCACGAGAATTTGATTTCAGTTCTTGTAAGACGAGCTATTGCTATCAGGTATACTTTTACTTTGATAATGGAAAAGCTGCTTTCCGGTTATAAACTTAATGCCTATAGCTTACACTGGTAGTATTTCATAGTATAAGTTGTAGGCTATATACCTGCTACTAACCAAAAAACATAACAGTGATATAGGCCTATACCTGTAACGTTGGTCCCGCGACGGCAAAATCGTACAGGGCAGGTTCCGTGTAAACCCGGAAGCGGAGATTGTATTGGTAATAACTGACCGTATTGGTCAGGCTTAAACCGGTGGTTATCGTACGACCAATGGTCGGGTCAAAGGTGAAAGTGGAGGTGCCAACAACCCCAGTGCTGTCGTAAATCGAACTGTCGTCAAGAGATATGTCGACTTTCCAAGTGTGGCCCTTGATGAATATAATTTGCAAGATTAAAATACAGTGACAAGATAAAGCAATAGAGTAGTTGCTTATAAATTTTGAATAGTTTGGTGTTTTAGTTACTTCTTTACTTAACGTATACAAGTTTTCAAAGTGCTCAGTCTTCAGACCTTTCGGTTTATTTTCAGGCTCACCAAAAGTTTAAAACTGCAACATTGGTTCGGCAAATTTAGATCGGTAAATTTAGAAGTTTGTTCGGAAAATTTAGACAATTATTATAGGCTTAGATGAGCTTATTACGTGTTATCTGCGTTTCTGGACTTCTACGAAACTCAGCAGCAACATACTGCTGCATCACATTGAAGACGCCATTTACAGCTTTGTTAAACCAACAGAACGCTACACATAGTAACATGAGACCACTCGGAGACTTTTTCTAAACGAACAATGAGTGAAACTTCATTACCTTGTATCCAATATTTTCCAGGGTGACGCCGTTAACGTTCTGAAGTTCGAGGGTGATGTCTACAGGGTTGTTGTGCTCTATGTACCCATCAACACCGCTGGGCAGGCCAATGTTGACAGTTCTAGGGCTGATGTCAATTGTTGGGTCCGTGGTTATCAAATTGATGCCACTTGGTTGACTTATCTATACGCATAATAATTAACTTAGTTAATAATAATTAATTAAAGCTACGGTCGATTAAACCATAACCTTTCACATCCACAATCCGCCGAGTACAAAATTCTAACTTAATCTGTAAATACAAGAATAACTAAACTTACTGAAAATCTTAGACCGTATCCGGTACCGCTGTGAGTGATTCCAAGATCAGTAAAGTTGGCATATCCCTGTTTTTACACAAACTTTATTTAATGAGTGAGATTAAAATCTTTGTTAAAAGTTTTCACAATCCAAAAACAATAAATAGCAAAAAATTCAAGACAGCTTTACCTATATAATTAAACAATAAGAGCTTCTTTCAAGTGATCGTTTCATATAGTGTTTGTAAAAAAAGCCAGTATTCGAAATTAACTACTGCATTTATATAACTTACATTGGACACTTCGACAGTAGTAGTGCCCATCAAAGTAGCTTCATTATCTGCGTTGGCATCTGACGTGTTAAGTGAAACAGTCACCATCCAGTTACCACCGAGGTTTGAAACCACTTGGTTCTGCAAAACCAGGTTAGTTTATTCAGTGATCGTATACATTAACTGCGTATACTAAGCACTGTATTTTATGAATGAACTAAGTATCTGATTCTGGTGAAAGCATTACGTTAACGTCCAAAATGGAAACCATCGGTTGTGGATCAAAGACGATGTATTCTTCCGCGTTTGACGGAAGTGACGATACAACAAGTTGAGTGGGAATGGAATATTGGACCAGAACCAGGTCTCCAGTATCATCTAACAAAGTCACAGAAAAAAAACAAGTTGTAAACGGTTACAGGTTTTTTACAAAACAGTTTTTCCACGATATGCTGATCACAGGAATATTAGCACCAAAATTTAGTAAATTAAACTAAAACTGACAGCCTGGTGGTCCGGTCGAACTTGTTTGTCAACATTTATCTCTAGACTACAGGTCACCGAACTGTGTCAATGTGTCAGACTATGTTAGCTCATCTTCTCACCTGATGTGTTAAATGTTGATGCCTCTGTAGAAGAGAAAGACGATCCCTCAGTGACGTTCAGGCGCTCCCATAAGTGTCCGGTTTGAAAATCCAAGATTAGCTGAGGTTGAGAGGAATTTTACGGAATCAATTTTCAAATAAATGCGGTTAAAGGTACAAATAAAATTGAGTTACCAATCATAAAAAATCAACCCAATGCAATTTGTTGGTTTATTTTCTTCATTTACCGTAAACTGCACGATAAATCAGGAGCTAAATTTGTTTTACGGTAAACCATTCTAACAAACACTTACCGTATCTGTCTTGTTGTTAAGGAATTCGGCGGCTAACGTCTCATTGCCGCTGACTGACGCATTGCTAACTTCGTCACTGAACTGTATTGTGTACGTCACACTTCCACCGCTGTGTAAAAGAAAAAATCGTTTAATTTAGTGTGTTTAAACGTCGATTTTAAACATAATAACTGGTTGTACTGGCGTTAGGTATATCAAAAAGTATACAGAGCGACTTACGTTGTGCTTCTACGTTTTCTTGAGCTCGTTTCTTCAACAACGTCAACGATGCGGATTTTGTCGTCGGGCACTCCCAGGTAGCTTCAAAAGATTAATAGAATTCAAAGAAGCTTATTATGTAGAAGAGATAGCATCAGTTGTTTTGTCCTACAATGCTACACTCATAAACACTAGTCAAATCATAATAAAAATACCATAATCATTTTAAAATTTTGTTATTAGAAAAACATATTTGGCATTAGTGTTATCTGTTAAATGAATAAGCTGCTATATAATTGTAAATGTGGATACTATTATTAACGCATTTCCATGTTCCATAATATTATTATTATACACCTAAATAGTAACAACAATAACAACAACAACAAATAAACAATGTTCTCATACTGCTATAATAAGCAGCCTTAGCCAATTACTTACATAGCAAGGTTGGAAATCAAATTTTCGCCAAAGAATTCATCAATGGAGATGGCGGGAAAACCGAAAGCTAAAATAACAGCAGGAGCGGTTTTAATGTCGATTGGTTCGCCACCTCGCAACGTCACATACAGCAAGTCCTTTTTTACGTCCATGAAGTTGGCGCCATGGATCCCTGTTGCAGAGAAAAGCAAAATTTAACAAATGCTACTATATTATTTCTACAGCAATGTATATAACTCACTCGAATCAATCGCTGGTCTGTATTGCCCATCGGTTTCCGGTCTCTTGTAAATCCATTTGTCTTTGCCCACGTCATAGTCGTAGTTTTCAGGCAAAATAAACCGTGGTCCAGATTCGAATCTAAACACTTCTAACTTTTCGGGTCTTGCGTACCTTAAACACAAATAATGGTTGTGACAACAAAGTGCCTTAAACAGAATTCTTCCTTACACAAATCTATAATTAAATTATCTACAGCACTCTTTCTGTTTTTTTTTAGTGGGTAAACTACGCTTTGTAACATTGCTTTAGTGATATTTTATCTTAAAAAAAATTTGCGACTGTTGTAACTGTTACTGTTATAACTATAATTTGGTTGGAAAAAAGATTGGTTGGAATAAATAAAAAATTGGTTGCGTTAACCAATATCGGTAACCAATTATATCCACACATAAAAATTGGTAGGTATTGGTTGAAATAACCATTTATTGTTGGTTAATTCATTTAAAAAGATTATAATTTAATGACCAAAAACACACCAGATAGCAACTCGCAGTGTGATGTCATCATCAACGTTCAACAGGGTCAGTCTCAACTTTTTCGGCGCATAACCAGTGAAGTAAACGTCATAATGATGCCCGGTGGCGACGATTGTGTAGAAAGTCGAAATCCGAAGTCCTAAAAATCAGAGAAAAATACACATAAAATCAATATTAACAATAGCAAGAAAACGCTAAACCGTAAGAAAGTCAATGTTTCAATCGGAAAAAAACAAAAAATATAAAACAAAGTTACCAAGAAAACGTACAGTTGATGAATTTATTTTATCGAAATGTTTCAATAGCAATAGACGAAACAGAGGAAAATAGATCAGTGAAAACTTATAAAACAGTGTTTAATGTTTTAAAAAATTCCCTTACAGGTTAAATCTAATCGAGTTATACTGTAGAGCAAATACTCACAAGTCAATATTGTCTTGTGACCATAATAATATGATATATACTGCGTTGGTGTTGTGGTTAGAATAATATACTATGCTGAATAACTACACAAATGAAAGTGTAAATTGGTGGATTTGAAATAAGCGAATGACAGAAAAACATGAATTGTGAGTTTCTTCTTAAATAGAGGAAAATTTACCATAACAACCGTCACAACATGACGTCATCTAATCGAAAAACAAAAGTTTTTAGAAAATTGAAATTTCATAAAATTAGGATGGTAATAAATGACTGCTATTAACTGTTATTAACCATTATCACAATCATATAAAAAATTGTTTGAAAAATGGCTTGAATTAAGAGTCACGTGATCAGCATATTAACCTTGTGAATTGAGTATATTATCCTATTGCAGTGTTTCAAACGGAACAAACAAACAAACAATAAATACGTTATAGCGGAAAATAATTGAGGAACTCCACATGGACCTCGCGTAACCACGGTGAACTTAAATCAAACAAATGGTCTTTAAACAACATGTTGTTTGTGAAATCTAAAGAGTTCAAGAGTCTCTGCGTCATGCGCTTTGACATCAGAAACGGAGTCCACAATCCTATTTAATAATACTTACTCCTATTCATCTTTTAAAAAGAAAAAGAAGAGCTAAATACCGTTGTTAAGATCAATGTATCTGTTGCTTAGCATGGCAAGAGGAGACAGCCGCCTTGTTTCCGTGTCTGAGTCTAAGCTCTCTATCACCAGCATGCGATAGTCCAAAGTTCTATTTTCGCCGTCATTTTGGCAATTGTACGCCTGCCAGTTGCTATTGTATGTGCATGCCGAATTGCGAAGTATACCTGAAATAGATCGGCTTGTAAGAATTGATTATACTAAATTTTACTTATTTAGGAAACGACTTTAAAAAAATTACATGTTTACTTTGATGGCAAATTATCATAAAGGTTATGGAATATCCTGTTGATTTATTGTGTGATTGACACTCTAATAAAAACCGGGAAATCTATGTCTTACCTCTTTCATCGATAATGTCATCCACTGGAATTCTGTTGCCAGTTGTAGTTGTGAGCAACGCTTTCGGAATCCGGTAATCCCCTAAACTGCGACGTTGATCGCCATCCCATTCATATTCAGCCTGAGTTGAGAGTTACACTTAAGATGAGCTTGGGTTACTCAAAGCAATAAAAAACTTCTCTTTATGAGCATAGAAAGCGGTGAAGTACCTGAGGTAGGACGGCCCCACCAGTGCCGCCGATAAATCCTCCATCGAAATCTTTTATCAAAACTGTCTTCATTCCATCACATTCCAAGTCGACGCAACCAGATGGATTGATCAACCTTAAATAATCAGGTTTAGTAAGTAGTAACTCGCAATATACTTACAACAACTTCAAATTTGGGCATTAAAACCGACGTAAAATGAAGCAATTTATAGTTTTCTGTTTATTTATTACTGATTTATATGTTATTACAATATATATTTCTGAAAGTACCATAATTATTACGAATTTAGCATAAAACATCGAAAGTCAGAAAAAATAATTAAAAAATTTTACCCGATACTAGGTCTTGCGTAATAAACTTTGCTGGCTTCATCGACGTTACTAAGAACAATATTTCTCAGGTAGGTTGGGTGGAAAACGTCTTCGTTGCTTGGATTGGTAAAGAAGACCAGGTCACGTGTTCCGTCCAAGTTCAAGTTGTAGTTTTGAGCGTGGAGACCTTTTAAAACAACGGACAGTTTTTTTGAAAAGTAAAAACAGAAAAAAGAAAAAACAACGACAGCGTTAGTTTGTAGAATAAAGCGCACAGCACATTAAAACGAGAATATTGCTACAGTTTCAGTTTGGCTGATCTGCCTTGCTTTAATGGAATGTGGATTACCCGGAGATTTCGCATAAAATGTACCTAATGGTTTTCAACCATCTTTGCTTTAAACCATTTTCAGAAGGTAATTAGACCATAAGACTGCTCGTATAACAATTCCACCTATCAAGCGATGAGCTTATAACGGGAATTAAATCATAAATATTGAAATAGAATCAACATTATGTTGATTAATTAACAATACAGACTAGATATAGATAAACTTTTTGTGTCAAGAAAGTTATTTAAGTCATTTTGAACAGCTACTGTTGATAACAACGCATAAACTTAAACCACCAAAAAGTTTTTTCTACTTTCAAACTTACCTTTGATATCGAGCAAACCACGAAGAGACGGATAGCCCGCAATGTGATGGAAGGCTACGGATGGAGCACCGTTAGAACCACTACGAAACATTGGCAACATGACGCAAGTGTTGCCACCATATACGTTCCTAGGTGCCTCTCTCATCGATCTGAAACGCAGATTTTATACACACGCAATGAATACGCGTATGTCGCACAATTTACATCTGTACTCAAAAAACAACAAGTGACTAATTAACAGAGACCAGCCGGCAATATCAAAATCTTTACACTACCCAGAGTTTCTATTTAGTAGATTTTTATTGTTTCGCTCATCCATTTTATCAATGGCGGGATCAAAATGCGGGCTACGTCCAACGCACAAAACGTTTTCCATGCGAGCAACCTTGTCTTCATATTCGTGCGTTAGTGCGGCAGGGGCAAATATGTAAGGGAGGTATCCAACCTATAAAACGAGCGAAGAACAATTAGAAAAGTTTTATCTGAATCACTATATGAGCCAAATTTAAATTACCTACCGTAAAATCAACATAAAAAAAACGTGACACTGACACTATAACGTGCTTAGTTAAAGTTTAAACCTAATTTATCTTTAACTTAAGTCAGCATACTCACAACTGCATCAGCTAAAACTGTGTTCTTGATGTGAACGCTGACTTGAGTCTGGTGATATATACCGTAGTCCCACGATTTGTAAACGACGAAGTTTCGGATCATTGAACAACTTCCAACACCGTCCGCTGTGAAGATCTGTATCCCGTGCAGACATCCGTGTGCCACGTTGCCTGTAAAAAAAGTAGGCTTGCAATATTTACTGCTGTTGACAAACGTTAAACTTGGTGTCAGCATAAATGTCAACCATTCACCAACTTTTACCAAAAAGCTTTACAGCCAATGTAGTCAAGTAGGGGCTAAAAAGACACCGCAATTTATCATTTGCTTATTAATTAAATATAATTGTTGATAATAACTGGCAAGTAAACACTCAACCTGTCCATGCTTTTTCATCTTCCGGTGCGTCGCAAGCTTCACCGTCGATGTGGAAACCTCTTCTCTCGCTGCCGGCAGCAACGTTGCCTTTCATTATCAGGCTGCTTGCTTCTGCTACTTCGAAGCTTGCATGCCAGTCCTGGAAAACAATTTTATTCATGAATTCTTTAAATTTGGAGACAACTCTATAATTAGAATCTGAAATAAAATATTTGTTTTCGCGAAATTTGTTATAGTTACCTTCCACATGAAAATTTGCTTACACCATTCCATACTTGCACGTATGCACGTGGTAGGTATATACTTATCATAAGTTTCAACTTCAACTTTTTTCTTACTTTAGAATACGTCAGTTATTTATTTATCTATAGCTATTTTTTCATACTTCATAATTATTTATCTCGTTCCTATCGCCCCAGGTTCCCCTAAACAAGGTGACGGTTACGACGTTATTCTCAAGACGGTGTCCTGCGCCTGTGAGTCGAATTCCTGCCAGAAATTTTAAAAAATATTTTGAAAAATAAACTTATTTTGACATCTATTTTAACAAAAACAAAAATCATCCACCAAGATATATTATTTTGTTAATGAAGTTTTAGAAAAATGCTTTTGAGACTTCTCTGATTTTACATAAACTTTTTTTTTTTATTATGCACCGTGATTATAGGCCTACGATTTATTGACAGAAATTTCATCAATGCTACTTCATTATTCATATCTGCTTACAACAGGACAAGTTTATCTTACATTTAAAAGCATTAACTTACTAAGTGAATAAACTCTTTTAATAATATTTTTAATCATTTTCAGTGACGGTGCAGCAGTTATCCACGGCGATTGTCCTCAAAATATGGACCAAATCTGACGGGTATTGTCACCGTCATATCACGCTGCGTGACAATGACAACTGACAACATTCTTGTTTGCAGTAGGTCAACAGAAGTGAGTAAACTTATAGAAGGTTGTATATCGGTTGAGAGGTTATGCAGAAGTAGTACGTAACTTGTGGCATTTTATTTAGATATGAGAATATATGCTGATTAACATACATCAATTTAAAGGTAATGTACAGCCGAGATGAAAGAAAAGCAACAAGTTTAATCTGAACGCGGCAGCACTAGCTGATTGAAGTTAAGTTAGTGTTTTGCCCAGCATGTGAAAATGACCTTCACACTATAATTAATCAATGAAAATGTTATAACTTATAACCAGTTTGCTTAGACAGTGGTATTTGGTATAAAATGAAACTGGTTCAAAGTCTTAACCAAGTCAAGCTATTCTAAACATTAAACAAAGCAAAAATGCCATTTTTGTCAAAAACAATCATGATCTATTACAATTTTCTTTATTTTGCTGGTTTGGTACGTGTTTGCGGACAACCAAATTTTTACTTTACAGTTTATTATGTTTGGACCAAAGGTAGAAAATTTCTTGTGTCGAATTGAGGCAATAATGTAATTTACTGACTTCTTAGAAAGAGACTCAAGTCGAGTCAACTCACGACTCTACTGTAACGTCGCTTTTCGGTTAAAATTCATTCTGCTAAAATGTTTACCGTCGAATATTGTTCTATGAATGACATTGCCGCTGATCGTGACATCATCAGCACCAAAGGTTCCAATGGCAGTCGAGTAGCCGTCATGGAAAGCACAACCTTTCACGTAAGCGGGTCTAGCAGTTGTCGAAGCCCCCGTTCCTACCCAGGCAAGGGAAAATCTCGGGTCCCACGGTTCGGTCCAACCCTCCTGACCAGTTCGATGAAACTCAACGTTGCTGAACCGGGCGAAGCCTGATTTTGATTAAAATAATGTGTAGCTATAAGTAGCTGAGTTACTAAGTGGCAAAAATATTTATGATAAAAAACATTATTATTACATATCAGTTGTAAATATTGGTATTGTAAGTTATTAATAAAACTACACAAGATATGTCAAAATTGTATCAGTGTAAAAATATTTTATGATTCATCAGCAATATAGGCTACAGATTGTGGTCTTGTTTAAGAGGTATTTGACAAAAGGTTTAGGTATACAACGTATACAGCATCGTATGTTCTAAGTAATAGCAGTGATATGACCAAGCATTACCCAGGGTCAAATAACTTCGACATTTTTCTTTCTAACAAACATATCCAGCCTACCAGTGGCATCGACTTGATTTCCATCTTCGTCTTCGGTCCTGACCGTACCAACCAGCACCCTCGCACCGTACGCTTCCTTGTCAATTTCTTCGTACCATTGTCCTGATGTATATTTGAAAATCACAATTATTTGAAGACAATAGGCCTATGATAAAAATGATTCTTAATAATAAGTATTATCACTAATAGCGTTTCAAAATATACTAACATAAAAGTTGAAATATATAACGAAATGGCTTCCGTAGCCAATATGTAAAACGTTCCGCAAATATTTCATTATTGCAAGTTAGAAGTAGGCTATAAATAATATTTATGAACTGGTTACCGCCGCCCATCATTCAGAAGTCTTAAACTTTATTCTGCACTGCTATGTTATTAAGTTTGGTCACACAATTTTCTGCTTTTTCCCCAAATGAAAACCACAAACTCATATTGATACTGGTATAGCAAGTTATAAAAAACTACAGTTATTAGAATAACACAGCAGATACCAAAAGCAACAAAAAAAATAAACAAAAAAGTAACAGTGATTAATAAACAAAAGATAACGAACCTATGATTTTGATGTTTCTACTGAGCAAGCCGACCTCAGCTCTCATGTCGTAGCTATGTTGTCCAACCGTGTAGGTTTCCCCCATATGTCTGTGGGTGAGTGTGTTCTCGAGAGTTATTGTTACCCCGTCAGTGGCCACTGCAGCTATCACGTGCTTCTCGGTTTCTCTTGAACTGCAAGTTTGTGACAAACAGAAGTAAGTTGACGTGGTTACTTCGATATAACGGTGATGTTGGTGAATTTATTATGACGGCTACAGCTCGAAAACATGAGATATAAAGCCAAGGCACTCATATATTAGCTTTCATTATATTGTCGTAAATTAGCGACCAGCAACCATAGGTTAGCTTATATCTCTGAGCAAGTGAATTCTGAAGGGTATTTGTTAGTTGGTTGTCAACAACCGCAGCTATGACGTGTGTTCAGTCCCTTTTGAACGGAAATTGTAAACTTTTTCTGAAATGAAACTATTGAAGGAACTTTTTAATTTTTAATTTTTCGTTCTCAGTCTAACAACAGGATCAAGCAGAAAAGCAGGTTAGTAACGGTTTTAGATGTTTGGGAACGTCTTGATGTTCACAACAACTTGGCCGTGATTGAATTTAAAGCATTGTTAAACGTTAGGTCCAGGTTCATTGCATATGAGTTAATCAACGTTATCTAATAAGTACGGTACAAATGAACAAAATTTAATTTCAACTCACTCGTATCCAGTTGTTGTAATAACAATCTCTTCACCAGCGACCCAGTCTACCACGTCTTGTACAATGATTTGGTTAGTTCCTGCAGCAACAGTTAGAGCAAGACGGGTCCAGGAAGGCGAGCGCTTCTTCCCGTGAAAGTCGCATCCTCCGAAGCAACCGATTGCTTTTGATCCCAGGTTGACACCTTTTGCAAAAAAAATTGATGAAAAGGGTTTAGTAAGAGAAAAATGTTGGGAAGTGCGAGTAACTGGAAGAAAAAGGACAAGGGCCAAAGTAGGTGCACTACGCTGCTGGTGACTTTTGTTGTTTTTCTTATAATAGGGCTTGTTTTTGTGCTACTTTGTGGCCTAATTGTTGAATTTTAATAAAAATAAACGAAATAAAAAATCTAGTAATAAATAAAGCTGAAAACCTGGCAAAGGTACTCTTGGCGTGTTGTGGTTTCCTCGCAATTCGATAATTAGGTTTTCAGTAAAAGGATCCTTCTCAGTAAAGCCGGCAATTATTCTGCCACCCTGAAGAAGAAAATTTTTTTTGAATTTTTTTTTTGAAAAAAATATCTCTCAAAAATTTTTTAGCAATTTTTGAATAGAAATTACTGGACAAATTATGACTCCAATAAGTATATCATACCAATAAGAAATACTCATTTATAATGTAAAAGACATTCTAAACTAAATGAGATGAAATAGTTCTTACTAGAACAAGAATAGTTACTGCAGAGACATTGGTGTTTTGGAAAAACTCAAGAACACCTTGAACCTTTAAGGAATCAAGAGTTATTGAAGACACATCTGCGACCACCCAGCAGGTTGCACCTTCGCTAGTTTTGTATTTTACCGTCAAGGTGAGGTTCTGAGAAAAATAATACATAGTTAAACTTAAACTTTACGCTTTGAGAATTGTCATTAAAATAATATATCGATTAATTTTTCAAAATTCTATACCAAAAAGTTAGCGAAATCGGTCAATAACACCTACGTCAGAAGACCAGTCCATACAAGGATTAGTGCTGTCGGACATACGATAAATTTCAGACGGTCTTTCTCTGTTTGGCGGGATCTGTGCGGCGCCAACCGGTACAATACAGTCCTCATAATAGCATCTTAAGTAAAACAAAACGTATCTAAAAGCTTATCTTGGTGCGAACGTTCAAATACTTAAACTGATATCGTTTATGTGACTTTGTTAGATATGGTTGTGATAAGCTAGCTGTGAGTTACTTTGCAAGTCATTTTAAAGAATCTACATAAGTGGAAGTACATTATGTTTAGGCGCCTGGTGTTATGAGTTATTTTGCCAGTCCATATCATACCACATCTTGATAAAATAGCCCGCTAATTGTAGCGTTGTGATTTTACGCATATGCAAAAGCTGACAAATCATTATACAGCAAACTGCAAACATTAAACATTTCTTTTCTCTACCTGTAGGTCCTTGGTGACAAATAAATATGTTTGTAATCGTCTTGAACAACGCCCAATGTAGCTCTTCGCTTTCTTGATGGACTTTCCGTTCTTCCTGAAACCATTATGCTCAGCTCTTTGGTAATTTCGTCGAAATGCCAGTCCAAGTTCGAGCTCAGGGCGGTCAATTCTGACGTATTGCCAACTGGTGTGTTTCCTTGTCCGTTGATTTGAATTCTAAGAAAAGGATTCTTTTAAATAGACTTACGCTTGTTTTATTTACGTTACAGTTTAGATGACACAATCTACCACAGCAATGACGCATTTCGACAAAAGCAAAATAGAAAACTAAAGAAACGACAAATGAGAAGATCATGAAAAATCTTTTTCTTTAAGGCAGAGGAACTCCCCACAATAAAAACGTTTCGACATTTAAAAGCAATTGAAAAAACATAGTTGTTTTTAATAGAAGTAATTCCCTAAAAACACTTACACGTCCGGAGTCAGCGTCAGCTTATGCTTAACGATGACGTAATCGTTTTCCATCAAGTCGTAGATCTTAGCATTGTAAGTGATGTTGGTGAATTGCTCTCCATCTCGGAAGTAAATCAAGATCTCTTCCTTGCTCGGTAGAAGTGCCATCCAACCTTTAAATGCAGGTTGTGCGGTCTGCTTTGATTTATTACAAAGTGTAAATACTGATAATAACTAATGAAAGCGGCAAAAGTCCATATAAATCAATATAAAGAGACAGCCAGAACCGACAGAGAACAGACAGAAAACAGACAAAACGAGAGAGATAGACGGACGGACGGGTAGACAAGTTTTAAGTTAAAATGTCTAACCTGATGGATGGGTTAGCCGATTGTTTAAATAGTTGCTGGTTGCATTTCCGTGGCCATTGACAAAGATCATTTCTTTACCACGAAGTGAACTCGGAACTGGGTTGTTCAGCGCGAATCGATGAAATCTTTTTCCGCCGGTACAGATTGCAGATGGTACAGCGCCACTTGAATATACGTCGCCTGATGCAATCTTATTGAGATTTAGAAGATCATGATTATACTACTTTTGTTTAACTCTTGGATTAGCGTTTACATACAGGATTTTAAAAGATGTGTTGTATAAATTTTGTAGCCTACATATGTCACGAGATTATTTTAGGCACCCGTTTTATAGCAATCACAATGTACACTGTTTTTCTGAACCCCTTTTTATTGGTTGATTTAGTCGGACGTGTTCTTTTTGTTGTGTCATTTTTATGTTTGTCTGGTTATGTATATTTGTTTTATTTCAGTGTTGTTCACATTAGTCATTTTTATGCATGCTCACGTTCTGCCATATTTTACATGTTTAAGTGTACACGTGTTTTTATTCGATCACTAGTGACGTCTCGTCTCGCTACACCGAGCGCTTAATTAGTATTCAGCGTTCCACGTTGATTCTCTGATTACGTGGAATTTGTTTTTGGTGAGGTGTCGCGCACGGCTGTGCGAGGGAAAAGGGAGTCTACGTTTTGCCTTGATGGTGGAAAAATGGTCGTTTTTATGTAAGATATATGCCATTAAATGTTAATAAAGCAAAAGAGCTAAGTGACTAGCTGTAAAGCGGGAAGGTTCCTGGTAGAGAAAAAGTTTGGTTACACATACAGTATTATTACTATTGTTATAAATATGTTATTTTGCATAATATTAATATTATTGTTAAATCAATTCCAGATTGATGATTAACGTTGCATTGGAAGTGGATTTATGAACAAAAATCATCCCATAAAAAGGATAAACAACCAAAAAATGCGGACCAAACGGTAAGCTACAAATTTAGAACTTAAAAATTTCATCAACTTACAGGACAGGTAGTTTTGTCAACAAGCCCTGAGTAAGGGACAATCGTGGTATTTGCTGAACCAGGTGCACCAGATGGATCAGCAGTCAACGAACCATCTTTATCAAGCAGAACACCCTCGTGTGTCCATCTCCACTGTATCCTTCTTGCTACTGAGTCATATTTGATGCCTGATCAAAACATTGTAATTATTACAACTGTTACAACGTTACACAATTACAACTTTTGAATGCATTATTAACTGACTCGTAACGAACCCTTGACCAAAATCACAAACAGCTATATTACACGCTAAGTTGTGGCCTTAAGGTCTTATTGTTTTGTAAAAGATAACAAAAATATACGCATGACCACGAAAGTAACCAAATAACAACATACTTCTTACAATCTTTATTTTATATGTCTTTACTTAGATTATATTGGAAAATATCCTTAACGGTACAAACTATACAATAATTAACTTACGTTCAAACCAGGAGTAAAATCCACCGCACTGAGAAGAGCATCCTCCTGCACCGTTGGTACCTCTCACTGCTACTCCTCCATCACTAAAGTTGAAGAACTTGGCACCATCGACGAAAAGTCCAGGAGCTAGCGGAAGAGCCTGAAAAAAAAGAAGGCAAGTGCAAGCAAAGAGATTGACTCAACATTAAATATTTTCCTCAAGATAGTTTTCCTCTCAATCGTCCTCTTCGATTTTTATACCAAAATTTTTATATGTAACCAAACACAACATAAAATAAAAATAAACAGCAGGAGTAAGCGACCAATGCGACATAACAAATAAAAATACTCACAATGCCCGTTTTGGTCGATGTGGCATCCGACTGAGGGGAATGTCCCACAACAGTGAGGTTGGTAATTTTTGCATCTCCCCACGCTGTGCCCGAGATGAGTTTGATGTCGATGCCGGTGTCCTCGTTGTTGACCATCACGAAATTATTGAACTGAATTGCCCCACAGTTGACCCATTCAGCCCCTTTTTCACAGTGCCAGGTGGTCAGTGAATCGAACTTTGCAGGAGATGGTTCGGATGATCCACAACTGTGAAATATGAACCCTTTATATACCAGTATTAAATAACAATATACCTTAAATCTACAGCATTCACAGTATATTTGATATAATAGGGGTCCACAAGCAACTCCTTTGTACACCTTTACCTGGATCTCTTCATCGGAAAATAAGACTCAAATATCCAAAGACCGAACCAGCCTTGCGAGTGAACTGTGTTGTTTCTGAATTCACCCAATTCTACTTTCTGCTGACACACGGTTGGGGTGTAAGAGGGTCCGTCCGGGTGCTCGTGCATTCTGTACCAGAAGCCGAAGTGGGTGCCACCTGCTGCGTGGTTATGTCTCAGGGTGTTGTTGGGGTTTGTAACAAAAAACGCAGCTAGAAATTGGAAAGAAGATATATACTTATTTTCAATAGTTTATTCGTTTTATTTTTATTTTTATTTTCTTCCATAAAGGAAAAGTTAGTATAACTGAGAGTATAAGTGAGATCTCGTTAATCTAAACCCCGAACAACCGGAATCCCCGTTATCCGACAAAAAACTGCCGGCAACGGATTTCTTCCTTGCATTTCACCCCTTTAATCCGGAAACACCCGCTGTTCAACTCCGACACAAAAGTTTTGGAACAAATGTGCTAAATAAATAGCAATAAAATCTGATAAACTGGATTATTAAGAGTGAAGCGAAAATGATTCACGGTTGTCCTAGATACAGCAGTTAGTTGATGAAAACAATAGTCGATGAATTATCTACGCATAATAATGTTGCAGTTTCACTCTATAAACTCCTACGCATACTTTGAATTGGAGTAAGGTGCATAGTGCTTTTTGAACTCTGTGCTGCATTTGCAAGATTGATTGATTTTTCGCTTTCCGGTAATCCAGATAGCCCGCCAAATTGATATTTTATGACGAAACAAAGTGTTCCGAATGAACGAGGTCTGACTGCATATAACTAACAGCTTTATTGCGAAAATCAGTTACCAAACTCATATAGCCTACAATCAATATAACGAGACCGGGTATATTTACAATATTATTCTCTTTACAAACAAAACAAAAACTGACATGTTTATGGATATTCCTGCTTTCGCTCTATACCGATCATATAGTAGTTTGGTTACTAAATGTTTCGGCTCTATCTAAGCTCAAATTAAGTTAATTTTTGTTAATTTGTTAAGCATACAATAAGTTATTAAACTGTACTTATGGTGTACTAATAAAGTTTAAAAGTTAGTAATACGTCAACTTGTTTCATAAATGAACTATTTTGCTGAAGGCAACGATTTGATAAAAACGTTTATAAAACTATGACGTAATAAAGCTTCACCCGGAGTGATGTCATCTCTGAGCAATGACGTGCTCTGACGTACAAACACAGCCAGATTATGTTGAATTACGTTTCCGGTTTCGATTCCATCTTCGATAAAGATGGCGCCGCCCATGATGTCATAAACGACATTGGAATCGACTAAAAGGTTATGAGTTCCTATGCCATAACAAAAACATAAGTTACGTCATAAATATAAGGTGACACCGTAAATTAGCAATTGCAGAATATCGTCAATAAAATTGACCAACCATGTATAGTGACTGCTCTGTTGAATGTGTTGTGGATGGCGCATCGTTTTACGTACATCCCACTCACGTCGCCCATCAAATGGAAATGAATGGGGTATCTGGAATCAGTTGGCAAAGGTTTTTTGTGGATGATCTTTGACTATGCATTAGTAATTGTACACCAATCAATCGTTACTTAATACTTTGCAGTTAGTAATCTACGCAATAGTCGGTGGTTACTTCATATTTAGTACTGGTAATTAGTTCATGATTGGCAAGTGCTAAAATTAACAACAACTTCGTAAGTTGAGTAAAACGCAAAAGTACAATGCAACCATATAATGTTTTGTCGTGTGCATTGAAAAGCATTGCAGGATCATGAAACTATTTAATCAACAAATTTCTTCAATCGGTGAAAAGACGATTAGTTCTACTCACGACAGAAATAAAACTAAATTACAAAAGAAATTTGTAAAAGTGCTGAAAAAGCTATAAAATAGTGATAAAAATAATATAACAATCTTTCGTCTACCTTCCCAAGCGGAAGGCTTGCCCGGCGTAAGTCACTTCAATATTTTCAATCCTCGCCTCAACCTCATCAGAGTTAGGTTCGCTGGAATGGATCATGATAGAACCTCCGAATTGATCTGATCCTGCTTCTTCACCGAATCCTCCCTTAGTAAAGAGGATTAGGCTTATATTAATATGTAATTACGAATACTGTTGGCATTTACATTGAAATCCTATAGAATAATACAAATTGAAACCTAAATTTGAAGGAACATTTCCAAAAACATCTTAAAAAAAAAAAAAGAACTTAAAAATTAGCTTGTGAACAGCAATGTCGATATCGCATATCTTTGAACAGTAATGCAACAAAAAATTTTCATCAAACTTGACTTAAATCAACAATAAAAGTTAAGTTATTTCTGGTTAAGGTTTGATATAATAAAAATCAATGTTAAGCACGAAAAAGCTCTGTTACCTGAAAACACGTCTGCGTGGCGAATTGTCCAGACTGGAAACCTTTCTCACAAGGTTCTGTTTCGGTTTGCCACGCCACGTCGTTGGTGCCACGGAAAACGACATTACGCGATAAAAGGCCCACCTCCGCTGTGTTGGGAATATTGGGAAAGAGAGACAGTTAACAACGTCATAGTTACATCATGCCACGTTCATGCTTATTGTGACGTAAGTATTCAAATCGCACCTCGTAATTCCACCGTAGTTCCATCGGCGAGTACTTCGGTTACACCAAGATGTTTGTATTCAAGCGCAGAGTCCAGCGTTATGGTGAGAAGATCTTTGAATCAGAACGTGCGTTAACGTATCACGGTTAGTGTTAGCTTGCACTTTGTTGCTCCTTAATGTTGCTAGTATCAGACTTGCTTAATTACTTACAAATTAAGCTCAAGTGGTATACCCGCCCACAAGTTAGACTTGTAATACGCAGAAGAAAAAGAAACATTTATGGGTTTTAGCCAACTTTTTACCATTTATTCAAAGATAAACGGAAAACAGCTTTGTAAATATAACAACGCCATACTGACAATCAAAAGAAAGTTAGTAGTACTAAGTAATATATACTAAGTAATAAGTAGTACTTTTAAATATGTTTCAGAACTATACAAAATATACTTTTATACCCGATGATATGGTGGAAATTTTCCGTTTTTCATTTTCCTTTTGTGAATGACGTGTTCCAGTCGACGCAATAACTATTTCG
Source organism: Clavelina lepadiformis (assembly GCF_947623445.1). Classification (NCBI taxonomy): domain Eukaryota; kingdom Metazoa; phylum Chordata; class Ascidiacea; order Aplousobranchia; family Clavelinidae; genus Clavelina; species Clavelina lepadiformis. Next base: position 3,275,418 of record NC_135248.1, on the reverse strand, counting down.
TCACCAGCCTGCCAGTTGATCGCCGGCAGTTGAAGGTTAATCTAATAAAATTAATATTTCTTTCATTGCTAATGTAAACGTTGCAATACCAAGAAAAGTGAAATCATAAGTTAAACCAATAGTTAATTATCAGTTTGTTATAATAACAATGAACCCCCTAATAATAAATCAATTCAAAATTTAAAAGCTGAAGATAACCTGAGTGGCTCCAACATCGGCGGTTGCGGCAAGTACACTCCAAGGGTTGGGGATATGCCGTCCGTGCAGGTCCAAGGTTCCGTTTCGTAAACCCAAGGTCTTTGCTCCGTAAATCGGTAGCTCTGGTGACCTCAAGTGACCGTACATAACGATTTCGGCCTTGCCTTTGTAAGGTTCCGCTTCCGTGCCAACCTAATTGATGTAAAGGTTATAGTTAACATTAAACATCAATGACGTCATATTTAAAAAGTACAGTGATAAATAGTAAAAAACACTCGACGACGATTACCATGAAAAAGTGTTTTTCAACCGCAAAAATGTGGCAACTCTACTGTGAGCATGGTTCTATACCTGAAGGCGTCCATTGTTAACGATGAGGATATTTTCTGCTCTTAACGATACATTTGCGTCTTCGGCTTCGTCAAAGATCAACTCTCCACCGTCGATGAGCAACATTTTCAAAACTGCGGTGTGCGTGTCAAGCAAGACTGTTTGTCCCTGGAAACATTGTCGAAGAATTCTTGAGGTTAACGATCCTCGTTAATTGTATGACGTATTCACAAGCTATGAACTTAATCGACAGTTAAGTCAAAATATGAATGCTTGAAACAACTATACTTATGTCAGCCCATAAACTTGTAGCTCTTCATCGGGCTGTAAAGGCTGAAGAAATAATACGGGAAATAGTGATAAATCAATGATTCAATGACTCGAGTTATTTACACACCGCTTGAATAATTACAAAATCTTCATCTGTAGGTAAACTTGTACCACCCCAGGTGAATACAGACGACCAACGATCAATGTAGAAGAAATCTGCTCTATCTTCCGTCGCAATACCAAGGTCTCCGACTCGCACGGTGACCTAAAACAAAACCATTTTTTGACAACAAAATCAATTTTCTGTTTAAAAATGAACGCACCATTTCTTTTTATTTCTAACCCAAGTAAGGAAGCCATAATGACTGTGTCGGCAATACAGGGTAAAATACAACAGGTACAATATTTAAATAACTATTTTTTCAAGTTATTTACGCAGATAAGTTACTTTTGTTTTGATAGATCCTTTATGAGATGAGGTCCGGCAGCTAATGCTTGTGTCGTTGGAATCGCTTATTACGCAATCACTTTCATCAATGTAGACCTTTAAAGGAGTACCCAGCCTAGATTGGAGACAAAATAATGATGTTAGATCAGCTGCATAAGCCCGTATAAACATTTGAATTAGGTCAAACATACGGTAAGACGAAATAAGATTAAATTAATAAAGTAACCTTTTGGGTTAGACGGTAATTTGTAGGGTTAGATTGAATTAAGCTTAGCCGTTACCAAAACAACATGCAATCCATAAATGTAAATAAAAATCTTGGCTTGTAGTTTGTTTGATCTTAAGCAGTATTATGAATAGATGGAAAATTTCCGGAAGCAAACACCATAAAAAAACTAAGACCTAGTTTTGTATCAATAATAACACCAAATCCGTTTAAAGCCAACCAAATCAAAAAGTAAAATATACTGTATATTTAGTTTATTGGCTGATATTGATGGCTGCTGTTTATGTGAGATTAATTATTTACTTTTAATATGTTATATAATTTCCCTTTAGATATAATGTAAAATTGATACGCACAGCATGAGGGATAACATGGCAATGCTGTGTAAATCACCAAGAATAGAAATATTATCAACATGAATAATGAAATCATCACAGTTGTTTGTTCACATCTCAGTTTTTGTTTCTACAGGGTTTTAGCTCGTTCAGCGAATTCAGATCATACTGAGAACTATGAGTTTGTTGCGAGAGGAAAAACATGTGGCGTTTACACTGCTACAATGGAGAGAAATTTGAAAACCCATAATCTGAGGTAAACTCTTCAAACCATAAAAGCAATAAAATCTTCCAGAAAAAATGGACCCTTTCTAATCACTTACGTGAATCCTGTTCCAGTGATGGTGATCTCCGTTCCTCCTCCAGTTCCACCACGCTCAGGAGTGACTCCAGTAATGGTCGGAGTTTGAGCCCCACTGTACGTATAATTACTTCCAGCTGTGATGGCGAAGTCTTCGATCTGAGCTTCGTTGGTGACCTTGACCTCGCAAGTAGTCGAATTAGAACCTGATATAGTGACGAATATTGAAACTAAAAGCTTAAACAACATTGAGAAAAAACTACAACAGCAAAAACAATTTTAAGTGTTCAGAAAAGAGTTAAAAGGCCCGTTAGTTTCTACATCTTCTTCATTTCCACATTTTAACATCCAGTAAGTGCCGCTACATTTCAAACAACCAAGTTTCTTACTGTGCACATAATCCTGGTTGGCAGATGTACGACAAGTGACCTGTGTGCTGCTATTGCTTTCAAGAGTGCATGGTAGGTCACATATGTGGACGATGGTGTGGTTGGAGAAGCCTGCACCGTCAATGGTGACCAACTGTGAGCCGCCGTAACTTCCTAAATAAAAATGAAAGAAACGTGGTGACTGCAAGTTCCAGTCCAGTTCTCTCCTTTAAGAATTTAAGACACTTTTACCTGTTGTAGGCGAGAAATTATCCACAGCAAGAATATATCGGAAAGAAGCAGACGCGCTAATCGTTGCAAGGCCCAAGTTTGCTACCGTGACCTGTGAAAGGTTCAGATATTTGTTGTTCAGATATATTTCAGCAGTAACAGTGTTACACAATAAAACTCTTAAAAAGATAGCAACGATTTTTAAAACAGCTTATGTTGTTAGAGATAATACGGACACAACGATACTTTCAACTTTATTCGTTTTAAGTAAAAAGTTTAGCGATAATAATAATTACTTATAAGATTTATTTTACTTATTTTATTTTTATGTGTATATATTTTTGTTTTACTTTTACGAGTTTTCTAAGGCAAGCTGCGTTCACAACTGTCAAGTTAAGTGTTCGTTATTACCTCAATGCTTGTCACTCCGCCCTCACGATCTCCCAGCGTGCACCGCAGTGACGTGTCATTAACTGACATTACTTCACATTTGGACCCACCGATTGTGACTGTGACGCCACCGGAAACATTGCCCAATCGGGTTCCAGTCAAAGTTATCGAGTCGCCTCCGGCCCCTAAATCCCCAAGAAGAATATGCTGGCATTTCGCAATATAACCAAGCGAAGTGCATTTTACTCAAAATAATTATAAGGTTAAACTTATGCTTATGTACTTCCAAAGCCACAAACCTTGGTCGGGGGATATATTTGTAACCGATGGTGTCGCCTCGACAGAATATTGGTAGTTAACTGGTTCGTATGCCACGCTATTGGAAGTCACTTGTACTGAAACTGCTCCTGCTGCGCGTGCTCCGGATACACATGTAATTGTACTCAAAGTAACGTCAGTGATGACGCAAGTAACTCCCCCCACTCGAATGGTGACGTCATCCTTAACAAAACCATTCCCTGCAAGAAAAAGCTATCAGTTTAAAACTGGTTGAGAATCAAACTTAATAATAGGCTACACAGGTAATAATACTAACAATAGTAAGCGAAAAGTAATAATGACAATGGTTATAGCAGACAAAGATCGGGTTCTAGTATGTAGTAAGCTAGACGTGTATACCTATAAACTGAAATAAGAAATCAGCATTAAGTGAAAAAAGCCAGAAAAAAGAACCTTAAAGCGTATCACCTACCTGTGATAGTCAAAGCAGTTCCACCATTGATGCTACCAGTGGTAGGTACAGGGTTGTTGATGTCTGGCGGACTATCAATATTTTTGTGACTAGAGTCGTTAAATCTCGCCAAACCTTTCCAGATTTAAATTAGTTGTTACAGTAATGACAAAATATTAATTAGGTTCGTTTAATATATTCGACCCAACGTAAGCTAATATACTTATCGTAACATGAGTTATTAAAATTCTGACACAATGTCTATTTTTCTACTGGTATCATAGACACCTTAAATAGAGGTGTCTATTTAAGGTGTCTATGACTGGTATACACAAACATGTTTTCACAATGTTATAACTTTGCTTAAAAAATAACACATCGATGTTTTCGTTTGAAAATGGAAAATTTATCTAACCTTTTGCTCCCGATATGGAAACAGATATCGTATTTATGCCAACAGGAAGTCTCGACTCGAGATCACATTCAATTTGTGTGTCCGTCACAGATGTGATTGTACATGACGTCATAATCATTCCAGAAGACAATGTGACGGTGACTGCAGACGAGTCCGCGCTGAAGTCTTAATATTAGGAAATATAATTTGTTCAAGTTACAGCTTAATTTAGTTTTAAATATAATTACACCTCCTTTTTCATCGCATTAATGTAAAAATACCACAGAGCTCAGAACCGAAATATATTTTAGGTAATGATGAGTTTTCTCCATGATGAGGCCTAATCACAGACCACATATAAAACAGGCAAATACTAGAAACCGAAACGAAATCTGAAATTATAAAACACAGATAATTCATAGATAATTCACTTTTTCCGGTAAAATTCAACGAAAGAGCAGAGAAATCATCGTTTCTAGAGCGACCGGTCACAACTGGAGTTGCACTGTCAGCAAATTCGAATGAGCAGTCGACACCAGCAGCACATTGCGCAGATGAGACGCTGAAATATGCGTAAGAATATATTTAAGCAACATTGTTTGCTTGTTATTTTCGGCACTTTGAAAAAATCTATGAAAACCGATAGCGTATAAAGACATACAGAGTAGTACAGTAAACATCAGAAATCAAAAACAAACAACGAAACAATATTGTATCGGTCGCAGTAATATACCTAAGTACAGTATATGACAAAAATTTATTAAGCAATGACATAAAATGCAAAATGTACAACAAGAAAAGTTTATAAAATGAACAAAAACTCACCCCACTGTAACCGAAATGTTTCCGCTTGTCTCTGTAGATGCTCGGGTGATGCATACAAGGGATGTGTAAGCGCTTTCTTCTTCAATTACGTCACAAGGCACATGTTGTTCTGTAATAACTATCAAGCTTTTGTGGGTGAATCCAGAACCCTGGGTTAATTAAAAAAATTGTTAAATTCAGAATGCTGGTTATGGGGTCTATGATATTTCAAATACACGCTCACCATCATCAACGTTATCAAAAATTATCATTGGAAATGTAACTAATTAATCGTTAATAACTCAAAACTTGCCTATATATCACTTTTTTATACAGCACTGTTATTTAAATAAGAAAGTTTTCAAAACGTAATGAGCTACGAGGAAAATCTTGTGACTCTTTGAACCAAGCAACCAACCTGAATTGTAATTTTGGTTCCGCCAGCCAGCGAGCCTATGTTGGGTGAGACTCCGGTTATTAGTGGGGTCAATGCAAATGAGCGTTTTATCAGACTCTGCATCTGAAGAAGGGCGTCACCCTTTCCGTCCACATTAACAACAACTGGGTGGTAGATGCCTGGCAGGAAAAATACAAGGATAAAAGAAAAAAATCATATACATGAATAACGTCTTAAAAAAGTGAAATTCCAAATCTTAAAGGCATAATTAATGATCGCGAAAATACCTATGGCGAGTTGTTCTGAAGGTAACATCTGGCAGGTGATTGTAGTGGCTGTGGTGTTAGTGACTTCACACGTTTTACCACCGATTTTTACGGTGGTTGAAGTTGAAAACCCAGTTCCTACGAACAGAATTGCAATTTTGGTTTCTCCCTCCATTCAAGCTTCCTAAGCTCCCAAATAAGGTTTCAGGTAATGTTACAGCCGACTGTATTTTATTAATTCATGACCAGTACCTTGAATGGTGATTGTCGTCGCAGTTGTACCGGTGTTGGGCGAAATGTTGGTAACTTTCGGGGTTTCAGCAGTGTCAAAGGTGAAGTCGCAGGCACAGGTTGTCTAAATACGCCTCCGGGTTAGAAACAGCACCTACTTGTTTAAATCTGAAGTCATTACTCAAAAGCACTTGGCTTAGTTATGTAATTAAACGGATGGTGAATGAAGTATTCTTAACGTTCATCAAATACGTCACCAAATATAACTACTTGCCACGCCAAAAGCGCGAGAACTTCTGATCTCCTATTAAATTTATAAAATCGTAATTTAAATTATAGAATTTTGGCGTGCAGTGCAATGGTATAACTTAGTTGTAAACCTGAATCACCAACTGCAAAGAAATTACCCCAAGACTTACCGTATGTTCACCTAAAATGGCAACAATATTTTCAGTTTTAATGGTGGCGTCAGTAACCTCTACAGTAAGGCGCATGAAGATTTGGCAAGCCACGCCATCAACACAACCGCTGCTAAAATGGAACTTTCCCACTTTGTTGAAGCGATATTGGTATTGGCCTGTTGGTGATAAGTATAAAGCCGAAAGTATTATAATTTGTCGTAGCAAAATGTTAGCATCTACTAGCTAGACTTAATGTTCGATTGTTGTTACAGTTAGGAACTAGGTTTTCTATAGGTGGCAGATTTAGAATAAATGACTTTAACGACATTTTGCATCTACACATTCTACAGTAAAAGCAAATTGTTTTTGCACATAGGTTGGCCGCTGTTAGAAAAAACATTTCTTAACATAAACATCGAAATGTAGAGCATAAATCTTACTCAAAATTCAATTCTTCGATTTACCTTCACCAGATGCTGGGGCTTGAAATCCTTCGCCATCGTATGTGTTGTTCGTTGGTGAGTCAGTTGAATAAAGACTTATAACTGCGTTATCGATGAGACTCGATATGGACCAATGAACAGACAACAGGTCTCCCACTTCCATTTTCACGGTCGATGGGTTCCATGCGTATCCCTTTCCAAATGCTGCGTGCAAATCAAGAATAACCGAGCACACCGTATGGATTGATTTTCCAAGGATTTTTTTTTACAAAATGAGCAAAGTTGCAACAACTTTGTTCAAACAAAACTAAATATAAATAAACTCCATTGTACGAAATAAATGTTATACGTTGTGTGACCCATAATTTGTAATTCAGACAATGAATATAACGAAGTGACTATAAGAGAGTGACCATTTCAACGTATGTAAGTCACTCGACTAGTTGTTAAAGATTGGTGGTTAAGTTAGGAGGTTAGGTTAGGTTAGGAGATTGGTGGTATGCAAAAAGTTGATTCAGGGTTTTATTGTAGTTAGATTTGGTTTAGGTTACTATGTTATAAAATGTAAGTTATAGGTTAACAAAAACTGTGAAAAATGGCTTCGAACGCACGATTTTTTCCAGTGAAACAGTGACAGCCTAAATCAAATGTAACCAGAGTATTAAAAGCAGCAAATGACCACCTTGTATTCGGCATGGTTTTCAAACTAACTTGTAACCAACAGTTTTACTGAGTCAGTTTATGAACATAAAATCATTACTAACTTGGATGTGACCCGGTATTTGTCACGATGTGAGTCTTGCCGGAAGGATTTGTGACACAAGTTAATAAGTTACTTGATGCTACACTGACATCACCACACGTGACGTCACCTATCCGTACGGCCGTATCATTTGTAAAACCGGACCCAGTCAAGGTCACAGTGGTTCCACCCGCCAGAGAGCCTTTATCTGGGGCGATGGACGAAATGCTGAACTCGTAGGTCACAGCTCGTGGACTGGACATAGAAAATTTAGTTGTTGGTCAGTATTGGTCAGTGAAGTGATAAATAGTAAGCCTCTGGCCGTGCATAACATACCCAGACGCGCATTCACCGCTGTCCACAACAACTTTAAGCTCATGCGAGCCAGCGTCGAGCGACGGTGTGCTGATTTCGATTCTTGTGCTATTCCACAACAATACGTTCGCCGCTTCGTCACCGATTATAACTTTCCCGGTTGTGATACCGAAACCAGAACCGATTATTGAAACCTCGGTACCTGAGGGAAGACAAATCGGTTTCACGAGAAAACGCAAACAAATTAATAAATTTTTACAGTTGATAGCTAACTGGATACCTCCGTTGACAGAAAACGTATTTTGCGAAAGTCTGTCAATAGTAGCAGATGGCGCCTCGTAAGTATAAGCGTCAACATCCTCGAGGGTGGCAGTTCCCGTCGTAACTGCAATTGTAACTGGCCCGATAGCCGACGCCGAGGGGGCGATGCAAGTTATGCTCGTGTGGGTGACACTTGACGGTATCACGGTACAGGGTTTTCCCCCGATTTTCACCAATGAACTTGAGTCAAATCCTACAAAAGATTTACAACCGCAATAAACTCCACAATCCGAAAATTGATTTGGAAATAACTTTATTATTATTATTACAGTTTATAGTGTAACTGTTATTTATCATAAGGTTAAGTTAATTTATTGTACAGATTTTCCAAGTGGAAGGTTTTAGATTTCTAACTGTCGATGATCTTAAACACTTGTCACGTAAAATCGTAAAATCAATCCATTTTGTCACGGTAAACATTTTCTAGGATTCAAATAACTACAACGAAAAGGCTTTATATTTGCTTTACCTGATCCTGTAATCGTCACTTCATTGCATCCACCCTGGCTACCGCTAGTGGGCGAAATACTGAAGAGTTGACCCGTGACGCTGATTGCAGAGCTGACACCGGGTGAAATGGAAGCCTTACCTAACCGCAAATATGCAATAAACCTTGACATTTGGGTATTATATTTTATCCTATCTTATATATTTTAACATATCTTCTTTATATATATACATAAATCATATCATATAAACATTGTATCATATCAAAATCAGGAGTATATATTTAAGCGCTAAGCTAAGCGTTTTGTCAAAACTATAGCAATATTAGGACAACATGGATGAAAACGTTTTGCACAAAAACGTAGAAACCACCACAGTGTAACCGAAACTGAATTTTACTCCATCCAGTTTACTAATTTTTAAGACAGAAGGTTTTATGAAGACAAGAAACTTATTGATACGGTCGCATGAGAGCTCGAGGCTGTTTTCATATCAAACGTAATCACCTTTCCTTGTGATTATTTCAATGGTGTGGTTTCCAGACGGGAAATTCCCTAGTTGACATTTGATGATCGTCTCGTTGGCGGATGTTACGTCACACGCCACGCCTCCGATGAGGATGGTGATATTGGAAATACTCGATGTGTCTTCAGATGTAATAAATCCGTTTCCTTAAAAAATTAATTTGTTTTTATTTAATGTATAAAGTCTTACGAGCTGCGTTCGCACTGTTTCATTTAAAAAAAAGCTAATAAAAATGTATAAATGAAAATAATAACTAAATCATGATAACAAGTATGTGATGTTTACTGCTGTATAATGAAATAAATGTAAAATAAATTTATTTAATGTACTTGCAGTGACATACTTGAGTGGTACACATCCATAACTACATAAGAACATATACAAAAAACGAATTAATAAAAGATTCAGCTTCATTCCATTTAAAACCTTCAATGGTTATGATGTCTCCAGAGGATACTGATGATGGAGAAACGGAAGTGACGACAGGAGTTGCATCCGACGTCCATTCGAAGTCGCATGAGGTGGAGGAGTCGTCGTCAAAGTGTCCGGAGCAGTGAGAAGGAATGTCGTTGATGAAGACTTGAACCTGGACGAGGCAGAGGTTATTGGGTCTTCAAATTAGTTAATCACGAGATGAGGTAAACTGGAAGTTTATATATCAAACAAAAATAAGTCTACGACTCATAAACAACTTATTATTATCGATCAATCTCAATTATCTCAATCGATCAATCAGCAAATAATAATTAATGTATTAGATGATTAACCTATTTCATTTCAATTTACGCTTTCAAGTTTTAGATTCATGAGATCTTTGGTAGTCAGAAAGATCTAGAAACTAGTTAAATGACAAAAAGGCTAAGGAACGTTTTCGAATCACTCATAGTTCTATAATTACCATGGACCATAAACAATAAATATGTTATATAACTGCTAACCATCTAAACACCTGAGGTTTCTCATGAGCGGTTCGAACAAAATCTCCATGAATGGGACTCATGTAGAGTCCTCCATCTTTGCTGAGAATCACTTCTACAGCGGCAGAGTGTTTCTTCGGCTCCAAATTCGTCCCGTTGGCGATCATAAGCGGGTAATCCCCATTTGGCGAAGTGAATATCACTCTGTAATCGGACCTTTGAAATAATTGAAAATGCATGAAAATTGATCTTTGCCAATCTCCCAAGAGGTTTGTTTTCCTGTTTGTTACTTCTTTATCCTGATTAACCAACGTATTCTATAACACGCAATTCAATAATCTTGTCAAATCTCTGATTTGACAAAAATGGGTTATGAGGTTCCACTTACCCATAACAATTGTCACTTTTGCTCACTTCGACGTGGTCGATTTTAGGCAGAGTCTCAAGTTGGGTTTGCAAATCTTCCTTCGTGATATCGCCGTCCAGACTGGACAATTGTCCGTAGCTTGAGTCCTCAAAGGATAGATCAAAGGTCCCGGTGACCGGTGGCGAGGCGGAATTGTTTCGGAACACGTGAACCTGTCCAAGAATTTAGTAAACTTCCTGATTCTAAATTGGTGATTGTGGTCAATGTTTTGAGTTTTGACTTTAATGTATAAGTTACGAATATAGTTGACTCAATTTTCCCTCCCGCGAGAGAGGTTGAATAAATTACCAAACGTTTAAATCATCTCTTCATATTTGTTTTACCTGCGGTGAAGTGGTGGCGTTATTTCCGAAAACGTACTGGGCGTGATCGTCAGATATTGTTGCGGAGGTTTCGACAAATGCAAGTTCTATTACGATATTTTATTTACAAAATTACTAGGCACAGTGTATCTTAACCCCAAATCAACATTTTATTGATGACTTTGCAACTAAACAATTTGATGACGAAACAATGCAGTCTCCAATTGGATTCAAAGTTGTGAAGTAGTTTTATATTCATTCCCAGTGTATACTCATTATAAAAGTTGTAGTAGTTTTTCACAAACCTAATAATGGAAAATTGTAGCCACAGTCAAGAGGAATGAAAGTCATGGTGTAACCGTCGGGATTTTTCGTGACATCGATGCTTTCTATTTTGAGATGAGAAACGGCGGAGGGAATTACAAACCCCAGAGCACCTGTAGCCGGTAGATTAAAAAAAGAATATTTTCAGAAGTCGCTTAATACAATAGATATGCTTATTAAATACAGGTTAGGCTAAAAAAAAGCATTTTTTTACACCTAGTTTTATAAAACTCACTTTCTCTCGCAGTGTCATCGGCAAAGACCAAATTGCCACCGATGAATACGTTATCCAGGTACAAGTTATCGCCATTAACACGATTAATGAAAAGTCTCTTAACCAAAAAGTTTCGTCCTGATGGGTAATCTGTTAATTACATGTGGTGTTTGAATGTGACTTTCAAAAAACTTTGGGACTTTGTTTTAATGTTAAATAGACTTTACAAGATTTTCTGTTGATGCAAGTTTTTACAAAAAAAGAAACAAGTATTTCGCAAATAAAATTAGTCTTGCAAGATAAGATAGGAAAATAAAGCGAGATCCATCCATAATAATCCAACTCCCAGACTTAACCCGTGTAACTATGTGGTTTAGACCAGGACGCTATACTTATCAACACCCTTTAAAGTTGAATTTCTTTAAATAATCTAATTCTAAAGCATTAACAGTCCAGTTAAGTCAGAGTTTGCTGTCTATAACCTTTACCGTTTTGAAGTCGATTGTAGAGGTTGTAACAAAAATGTCTCCATACTTTTGGTTCTTCAGCCGAGTTAACTAGGCCCAATCCATGGAAGTACCGGTAATAGGTTTGCGTGGAAGATGTTTTGGAATCCGTGTAAGTAAAACCGACATGTATCCATTTGTGAATCCTTCCTTTGTACGCGAAACACACCTGTATTCCGGAAGAAATATATATAACGTAAAAATGTATCGCGAATTAAAAAAAAATTAAGTAGAATAAGAAAAAAGTAGTTTAAAATTTATAAAAATTAGTAAATTCGAAAACACACGAAATGAAAACTTTGAAAATTAGTTTCTCACAATAATAAAAATTGACAAAAATCCTCTAAAATGAAATCTTGCAAACATTCGAATTTGTAGCATAGCTATTATAAACGCATAGCTTACATAAGGAAATCGAGATAGAGAGTAAGCCGGCCGATCGTTTATAGTTTCATGGAATAGCCAAAATGGATTTTTAACCGATCGCACTCCGCAAAATGATTCCTCGGTCGTTCTTTGACCTCTGAGCGTCCAATGCTCGCTTTCAAAATCGTTACTACAAAAACAGAAAAAAAGTACAACATAAAGTTTAAGCGGAATGCTTCGATGACGCTATATGATAAGCAATTAAACATGTCGGTAAAAGTCAGAAAGCATCCACAAAATCTATGTCAAAAAAGGTTTTTTGAATTGCGGAAAACTTTCAGGCTTTTTGTCAGTCGCATTTAAAATTCCTTATCTTATTTCAATTGTCTATTTTTATCTTCTGGTTTTAACTTGTTTGTAAGGAAGTTAAAGAAAGGAAAAAAAAGAAACTTGCTAATTAAAACTTTCTTTTTGAAACCAAAACTTACTAGTAGCCAACGGTACGTCCAATGCCCTTCTCAAGTGAGTTTGGACATTTGGGACCAAACAGACTGGACACAGCTGCGGCCACGTCACTAGTGCTGGCGGTGGCGTAGGTCACAGGAGTAGAAACAAGGTTGTTGATGGAGAAAGTGAAAGTTGCCAGGTCAGGCACTCCTGTTGTGGTCTCGCTGAGTGTGATGGACAATGATGGGTTGTTTGACTCGGCAACTAGTGGCATTTGCCCTGAAAGTTTGTTTTAGATAAATTCAAAATGAATTACTGTATTATGTAAATCTGTATGTGAAAATATAATAACGTATTTCCTATATGTCTCATTCCACTTTTACTGCAGATGTGGTTCCTAACAAACTTTAACCTTAAAGCGCTTGCACCTTACAGCTAGTGCAAAAACGAGCTTATGTTGCATTAAAGGGCACAATTAAGTGAAAAATCGGTAAACAGATTAAAAAAAAAATTGACCTTTTGGTAATTATCTCCAAAAATGGATTGAAAATTTGGCGATGATCGTGACGTGATTGACAACAATACACTCGATTTATATTCCCTGAAACTTAATATATAAAAAGCACCAGGCTTGTATTCAATACAACAGCACGGTACCACAGCTAATTTGGTAAGGAATTTAAACTTAAAGTTTTTTTTTGTAATGATCCAAGCTATGAACCATCTTTGTAACTTTTTTGTAACTTACTTTTGTTAGCTTACTATTTGCAAAAATTCATCTTCTCACTGTAAATGATGTAAATGATAAATGATAAAACTCAATTATTAACAAAAACTTACTATAATTAAAAAAAACGCTTTACTCAGAAACCAAATCTTTCATTTAAGTCGTTTCAGCAAAGCGCTTAATATTAGGTATAGCAGCTTTATTCTGTAAAATCCTACTTTTGTGCAAATTAGAAAATTGCAACTACCAAATTAGGAACAGGAAAAATATTCACCTCGTGAAGACTGGAAGGTGATGTTATAGATGCCGACTAGTTGTGTCACTTCCACTTTCTCTCCAGCTAAGGCGAGCATCTTTTCAAGTTCGCCCTTAACTACGTCGCCAGTTGCACCGTACATTATAGCGCCTGTTAAAAAAGGGTTAAAAATAAGTTTAAAAACATACACACCAATGGTTTATGGACGTTACAACATAGAGCTTTTTGCAACGATCAAACAGAAAATCTACAGATTTTAGTTCCAGTTTACAATATTTGTGTTGCATATTATTGTATTTTTTGTATTATTTTGTTATACGTTTCTGATGAAGTTACGTTCAACTTAACTGGGTTATGACAAGCATAAAAATACATAAATGCAAACAAATTGACGAAATTTTGAATTACACAAAAGTAAATAATTTCAGAACAATGATTTCATGAATAACTAATGAAACAAAGCACCAGATTGTGTCCCAAAAAGGGAAAAGTGGAACAGGCTGCCACTACAGTTGGTTGTTGTATCCGAGCAGGAAAACATGACGGTCCATGTAGACTGTGTGGCATTCTGTGTGACCCAGTTCTCAAACTTTATGGTCTGGATCTCTCGTTGAACGTTAGAGCTGATCCTGATTCGCTGGACTTCGTTGAAAGACCAACCTGAAATGAACGTATGATTAGAAGACTAAAAGAATTTAAACCTTCATTCCTTTTTTTAGTTAATTCGACCAGCTTTTATTTTCAACGTTCTTAAAGCATTAGTTTTATTTACCGGTTTGCTCGGGTTTGTAATTAGTTTTATCAACGTAGGCAGAGAGTTTAATCTTAGCATTGTTGTTATACACCAAGTGATTGATCTCATAATAGTACTCGGTGCCAGCAGTTAGGGTGTAAGGGGTCTCTGAAGTCTTTTCGTTGTTGGCTGTTGTCTGTTCGATGGCAAGTTCCTAAACAATAATTTAATGAATGGCTTGCTTTGAAATAGGGTTTGTAGGGTATGGAGCATATCATCGGTTTGGTTTTAACGTGATTAACAATGTAATAATAACACCAAACTAAAGCGAAATGTGTAAACTTTTCTAGAAAAACGTTTGTTGTATTTGAGATACATATACTCCAATTTTTATTGACTATAGTAATATACCCTTGTTACACTAAAAGAAAGCTTATTGCGGTAGCTAAAACCTTCTATTTCTCTATATCACTTTGCTGTAAAAGCAATAAAAAATATAGTTGTAATTTACCTTGCCATCAGGGTCATTGCCAGTAGGGTTGATGTAGAAACGAATTTGATCATCGGCGAGTACAGTGAAACGATACTGTCCAGTTGTCGATGGTACGAAGAAACCTCGCACGCGAGACACGAAATTGTTTCCATTAATGTTGTTTAAGTCCATTTTGTCAGTCCAGTTAGACCAGTCTGGAATTGTTTCCAAACTTGTTCATAAGCTGTTATTGTGGCTTGTTTAAAAGTTATGTTTGAATTTGCGTTTTTCGAAGATTTGTTCAACCATAATCTCATGCTCAGCTTCAAGACTTGTAACTAGTCATTGTGTGCATGTTTTTTAATCTAATGAACTCAGCTTTGATGCAGAAGTATATAGATAAACATGTTTATGCGACTTTTACTTACGTCTTCAATTTTTTTACCACATAGTAAAATCTTGCGCAAAAATCCTCAAGTTTTTACGATAATCTCGGTTCAAATATGTGATGTTTCAAATTTTGTAGGCATATTTCATATAGAAACCACCCAGTTTACAGCCTCGTTGGTTAAATAAACAAAAATTCCTGACTTGTTTACTTCCATATAGGTTAGAAATTTTACAGTACAGGAATAAAACAAACTTACAGTCGCCGGAACTGCTGTTGACAACAACGTTAATATTATTTTGGTTGAACTGGCGTTCCAGGTTGCACCCTCGTCCACCGCTGTACAGTTTCTGGTTGGTCGGTTGTTCTGGTGTGACGCACGTGATTTCCGTTGTAGTGACACTTTGAACAGTGCATGGCTGTCCACCGACTAAGACCTGTTGTGTAAATTATTTTGACTGAAAATTTTTTATTATTATAATTTTGAATCCGAATTTGAAAGTGTATATGTCTTTGAATTTTCTGAGGTTTAACTTTACCATTCTATTAGCCATGTAGCGTATGCGTTAGAAACCTTTCTGTCAATTTAATTTGTTTAGTTAATCATCATGCGATATTATTTACTCGGGCTTCAATCCCAGAGCTATTGCTGAAAAAGTTCCCGGAAATAAAGAGAGAAGTCCCGCCGAGCGTGCTTCCAATCTTCGGACTCACATCGTTGATTACTAAAAGAAAACCAATGAACAGCATTGGCAAATAGCAAATGACTTTGTCATAGAAACACAAAAACTAAAATCACTGGAAAGGTTTTTATATGGGAGTGCTTAACCTATACTCCTATACACAGAATATTGGCTGTACAAGCAAACAATTATTTTTGTTGCTGTAAAACTACTAAAGTGGAAATCACTTACCGGCGTACGTCTGCAACATATACAAATCGTTGTTTGCGTCCACGTATAGTTGCTGTGGTCGGTTTGGCTTCGATCGACCGAAACCACGCCAATAATAACTTGAATCGTGCCCGTCGACAATAAAAGAAATGTTCTGACTGCCCACGTACGAACCCTCCATCAGGCAAGTGAACTGTCCGTTTCGGTTGTTATGTAAAGTGATGCCGAATCTGGAGGACAAAATTTAAAAAGGTTTTAAGATTTGCAAGGCATGCCAGATATGTGGAAGCTATTATGGTAGATACTACAACCACGCATTTTTATATTAAATGTAACAGATAATTAACCTCGTGTAAACAGAGGTTTCAACCTGCTGCTTAAACTTCCAATCAATATATTTTCATATCTCGAGTACATTGCAATCTTAATATTCCTGGTTTTACACATTGTAGCATGATAGGCCTACAGCCAACGACTAACAACAAGTAAAACTGAACAAGTTTTACTACTTGGCGAGGGACGGTTAATGTGGTGATGATCAGTCCTGGATTAAAATTTACCTACACAGAATGTGTTATGAGATGTAAGGCAATTTTTTCACAAAACAATCACCGAAAAGACATTTAAGTTATCTTTATCTACCTTTTGTAAGACTATTGCAATTGAAGTTTGCCGAACAAAACATTACTCACGTCGGAACCTCTTCTATAGCATGTTATTATTTCTGAATCGAAATTACAAAAAATTGCTTTGTATGACTATATATATAAAGTTGTGCCGCAATTTTTTCCATCTCTGGCCAAAAGAGCTTAATATTCATTTACGTAGTGATTATTTCATGGTAAGTAAATCATGCAGCCTGTTGTTAAATATAGGCGGTTAGGTAAGAAGAATGGGTATGCAAAATGTCGATTTAAGCTATTTAGGGTTTAATTGAAGTTAGATTTAGATTAGAAAAAGGGTTTAGATTAGGTTTAGATAACTACGTTGTATAACAATTAAGTTAGGGTGACAAGAAACTATGAAAAATAGCTTCGAACGTACGATTTTTTCCTGTGAAATAATGGCGGCCGATAATTTAAACACATCTTGCTTGTAATGTAAAAAGTAATTTGGAGCGATACAAGCACTGCTGAGTAGTCTGTCCTCAGCAATTGTTTTTAGATGGACATAATTTGAGATAGCTAAAGGGAAGTCTCTTCAGAACAGCAATAGAAAAACCCGAAAACATATATATATACTGTATATCCTAGTTTGGGGATTGTAAGGTATAACAATAATGTTCGACTTATTTGATAATAAAAAAATAGCAGCAAGTGCAGCAATAACGTACGGTTCGCCTGATGATCCGAAAAGGATACAGAGTTGTCCGGAAGTCGACCAGACCCTTGTAATCGAAGTAGTTCTGCCACTGGTTGCCTCGTTTGAAGAAAGAACGTCAGTGTAGATTTTGCCGTAAACATTGATCAGGTTTTGGGGCTCACCACTGGTCCAGTTCAGCGAGTAGATTAACGGAGTATAATAACCATTAACCTAAATGACAGCAAGATTGACGCTTAGCTGTCTAATTTAAAGCTGAAAGATTGAGGCATTGTATCGTTACTTTTATTATGGATTGAAGTATTCGCTGAATACTGCATTATTATTTATTAACTTTAACGACAGCATATTTCTCAGGATAAGTATCCAAATTTAATTAAAAACGTGTATGTTGAACTAAATATGAAGAATTAAATTTTAAGTGTGACTACAAAGATGAAGTCGAAGTTTATTTACAATATTCTTTTGGTGGTGTTATCATTATACTAAAATCAGAAAACCTATGGAAGTTAACTATCAACAAACAATATCTAGCTTACAAATTGTTTATCGACACTCTATCACAGGGGTGGCCAAACTGCGACTGTTTGAGCCTTTGATTGCGGTTCTTTAATGAATTACCATTGTTGAATTAGACATGCATTTTCCCGGTCTAGACGAGTTGTTTGATCAGATTATGAAACAATGCGTTCTATCACACGTAGAAAGAATGCACTGATCGTTAGTAGGGATGTGCCGTGAGGAAGATTATTTGGCTTCGCACGAACCCGAATATCATGAAGGTCGACACGAACGAATCCCGAATCTATTCGTATTAGAACCAAACAACAAAATTTCATCCAAAAGTTGTCAAGTCTTGCTTGTAACATGATGTAATCGATAAAAAATCGCTTTCTTTCGAAAAATAGTGTTTAAAAAACGATTAAAAAGCAAAATCGTTAGGAAAACGATCTTCATTGTAAGTACTGCTGACTCTAGTTTAGCTTTGTCGGGAAACTAGATCATCATTTTTAACAAAAGTCAGTAAATTTATAAGTAATATAGTATTCGGGTTTGCCATTGTTGGTATTCGTGTTCGCCCGAATCTTCCATAAAGGCGATATTCGGCGAATCTATTCGGGTTCGGGTTCGTATCGGACCATCCCTAATCGTTAGTAATAATCAAAGTAGGCTACACTCTGAAAAGTACATTATTGTACAGAAGTGTGCTAACTTGTACACTGTAGTTAAGTAAACTGTTAGATTGAAGCTGTACGTCAGGGCTGACCTAGTTTCAAGTCTTGGTTATGGTTATACTAATAACTGCAAAAAGAGAAAGTATGAAGAGGAGAATAGAACTTTCAAGACAGAATGGGAAATGAAATTCTAAAATGAAATGAAACGGAAATGGGACTGCAAGAAGATCTCGCTTTGAAAATGGTCCATAAATCTCTGAGTACAGTTGAGTTCTGGAAACAAGTCACAAAAGCAAAATACCCGAACCTAAAGAAAACAGCTATCCGGCTGATTTCTATTTTCAGCACGACATACTGTTGTGAGTCATTTTATTCCGTGATGAAATTTGTAAAGTCAAAATACTGCTCAGTTTTGACAAATCAACACTTGAAGGAACTGCTTCGAACTGTTTAACATCATATCAGCCTAATTTCAAACATCTTGCAGCCCAGGTGGAGATTCATAGTATCACCACGCAGCACTAATAATAATTAATCAATAGCTACACTTCGTTGTGAGTGAATAAATTCGTGTTTTTTATTGTGTTTGTGTTGTGGCTCTTTTAAAACTGGATTTTGTTATATGCGGCTCGAGCATGTAGCAGGTCTGGCCACCTCTGCCTATCAAGTCGAATTGCATGAAGTATTATAATTCATTAATATCATTACCAGTATGTGAATAATGGATAAATTTTGAACTACAGATATTTGAAAATGTGTAACATAAAGTACAAAAGATCAAAACTTTCCATAGCAGTGTTTTGAACAGGTTTAAGATTTAGGTTCTTTTTTGACAAAATTTTTGATATGACGAATGTCAAGAAATTGATAATTTATAAAATGTCAAGTGCAACATGTGAAACCGTATGGCACTTGGGCGGCAGTTATTATCAACAAAGCCATTTAAAATTTGTAATTCAACCAGTTGAGCACCTGAAAGCGACACGACGAGGAATACTTGTTGCCACGGCAGTACTTTGAACTATCTAAAGCGGCGCCTCGGATACTCATACGAACGTAATAGTCTCCATCAGTCATTGGTCTAAGAAAAGAAAAAAATCTTTTAAGTTTTAAAAACCAAAAAGGAAATGCGCATAACTTAAGCTTTTCCTGCATTAAAACCACCACTAAAACTATTTTTTATTTTTTGAGCAAAGGCTATCTAAATTCACTCACTGAGTGTAGCAGACAATCCGTCGGTCGTTGCTTTCAGCTTCGTGCAACTTGCATTCAAATTCCTGACGGTCACTTACCAGGTACACTCGCTTAATTGCCTCCCCACCCAGGCGAAACTCAGATGGAAAGTCTGGTAAGTAAAGTTGATCCAAGGAATCATTAGCGACATTTAGCCGACCGTGTAATTACTGAACGCAACTGTGGTGGCAATTTACAATTTACCTGAGCCAAATACTTGAATCTTGATTGCTCCGTTTGCCCCGGAACCGAATCTGGGTTCGATATAACTGATTCTCGTATCTAAAAAACAGGACTTTGCTTTTAAGGATCGTTTGCAAAATAATTACAAATCTAATCAACGTGCAGTAAGCCAAAAAGTGAAATAACAAGTCTTTACAAGAATTACAGCAATATTACCAATATATGTAATCTGACATTTAAGACTTAGTTGAAAAAGTTTCCATTTTTAACTTTATTGTTACTTCAGACATTTATTGCTTCAGCCAATATACAATGTAAACATTTTATTTGTTAATTATCTACAACAGAAATATTGTAGAATAACAGAAAAAAGAATTTTGCTCAAAATGATATAGATTACTTTCTAAGCTCTTTTTCAGAAGTTAGACATCATTTGGTATCTTAAAATGTATTGAGCTCCATAACATGTAGGTCAATACCAACATAGAATCAACAAATTGAATTGCAATTTTTTATTAAAAAATTAATGACTAAAGTAATTAATACCGAAACCAATTTACCAAACTGGATACAACCAGACAAAAAATAATTTTTTATTTCTAGGTAAGAAACTTAAAAATGGAATGTGCCAAATATGGTTGCCTTGACTTGGCTTTCTACACTCTCTAATTTTAATATTTCGGTTTCGATTATAATTCCGTTTATTTTCTGTGTTAGAAAATTTTGTAGCATAACTTGTTTTGTGTTTGTTTAGAAAATTTTATGTATGTTATTTTCTTATCTGAAAAACTGTGATTTGTTGTTTTTGTCTTTGAAAAATTTCAGTTTGCAATTTTCATGTTTAAATATTTCAGCCCAACGTTCATAGTTGTATTATCTCAAGACGGGATAGATAGGCTATTGTATTGCACTGCACTGTGATTTTATAGCGCAATATAAAACTATTGTGGTTACTCAGCATAGCACCAATAATAATGAATCCAAAGCTCTTTAACTTGCGTTAAAATTGCAGTAAAGTTCCGCTTCGGCCTAAAGTCCAATGCGGATTATTCTAGATTATGCTCTACAGTCTACACTCAATCACAAACTAGTTGTGGACGAACCGGTTTGCTTTCAGTCTTATTGTCCCCGTAAAATACAGTTATCCATTATTGTGATTCAAAAAATTCATTGTGACGCAAAAATTGAACCATACACATAGTCATAAGGCAATGCTAAAATTTTCACTAAAAAAAAGATAATTATCTTTTTTTTAGTGAAAATTTTAGCATTGCCTTATGACTATGTGTATGGTTCAATTTTTGCGTCACAATGAATTTTTTGTTTGAATATTACTGTATGACACTAAATTGAGATACACAAAAGCATGTTGTAAAAAGCTTTACTGGAAAGGAAAAAGATAAATCTTCATAAGTTTCGAGATGTGTCGGCTTATGACAAACAGAACAATATTCATGTGCTGTGCACTTTATTCTTTATTCTTTCTTGTATTTCTTTACTTAATCACTCTCTTTTTAGTTGTTCAGGCTTGCAGTACAAAGTTTAGGCTTTGAACAATTGAAATAGTCTTTAAATAGTCTTTGTGGTTGAATTTTCGGGGATTCAGAGTAGCAACTCTTAGTTACTTAACGCAACTTTCAACAAAGGGCATAGAAATATAAATATTTATTAAACGTTTGATTCTATTAAAAAGTCTTTCTTTGTAGGTTCTCTTTCGAAAGTTGTGCTGACAACTGATCCAATTGTTAATGTGCTTGACTATGGAAAAATTGTCGCAAGTTACTTGGAATGGGACGCTTATCCTTCATAATTAAAAACAGTTCAATTCCAAAGAAAAATTAATCGAAGAAAAACGAACGGGTCTTCAATGATCCCATCAGCTATCTGGGTTGCAAATTAGTTGACCAAAGATTTGGCTAATAGGTAGGCTGCTATAACACTTACCTTCTTGCCCATTGACGGCTGTCCACAGAAGACAGGTCAAGAAAATTGCCGACCTAAGCATATCACAACTAGTTTTTCGCAATAAAATGTTAAGGTATTTTTCTTTGCTCTAAAACTAAGCAAAAAAATTGTTACTTTTTAATGATTTTAAAATACAATAATTCGAATATAATGAAGTTAAAAGCACCCATTTATTTTGCAATAAAAAACTTCGCCAGAACGAGCAAATGAAAATGATCATGGTGTAAAATCGTTTTTAAAAGACACATCGAGGACTGCTATTCTCTTCTTTATATATAATATTAATTTACAGTTTGAAAAATGTGCACAGACTCCTGCCTCATAGATCAAAGGGTCCGCAAGTATTTTTGTCCCAAAGGTTTCTTGGGCATGATTTTTTACAAACAAATTAATTAGCACTGTCAGATCACTGCAGTCGTAAGGATTGCAGATTAAATAAGTCTAACACCTTTCTTGCGATCTAAACTCGATTTTTGCGAATTTGGCTATATAGATGAGCATTACACTTACTAATCACGTCATCAGTCATTGAAAGTGCGCCATTAACAGCAGCACCGAGTAAATGTGGATTGCAACTAAAACGCTTTCATTTTATACCCCAGTATGATTAATTGATTATTGAGCTATATTTGTACCATATGAGCTTCTGTTGCTTTTCCATTGCGCCAAGCATTGTTCTTTAACAATACCACAAAGACCAGTGCCAAACGAAAGAGAAAAGTTAACAATCGACATTGTAGCTTTCCATTTTTAACCTTGCTATATCAAGCTGGATTTAGTACTAGACAAAGATTCTGTATTTTTTCTTTATGAGTGATAATATTAATGAAAAAAGGGAAGTTTCCTCACTAAGAATCACTTGTTTTCGAAGTGTGAAAACGTCATGGTTTCGCGACGAGTGAAATCGAGCGGGCTTCGCTCCAAAAGTTTGAACATCTGACCTACTCACGTACTGGAGTTGGTTCTACATATTGGTGACTTACTCATTGTAGGGTTAAAGCCCGAGGTAAAATTTTGTACGCTGTTCAGTCAATACGTCCTCTGCTGAGCAAAGTTTTTCCAAAACTGACTTCAAGCAATTGCAGCCATTAACCTCGGTTCTTTTTGTTGAGTCAGGTTGCAGTTTGTATATCTTCGTGCGTGATCTTCCATATTTTTGTTCATTGCATTCAAAACTGTCGTTTGAGGTGGATGGTTTTGCGACATTTGCCCTCACGCTTAACTTGGCCTACATGTTAAGCACGAGTTGCCGTAAAGAATTGAAAAACTTGTTGGGTTGTCTTACCTCAAGTATTAATTGCACATTACCGATGCGAAAAACTCAGTAACAAATTAAGATTTTTCTCATCTGTTTATATTGATAAAGATTATATACAGTACCGTATTACAGTGTCGCAACTTGTATAAAAGTGCTGACAAAACATAATTACTGTAACTTCAAAATTTCCTTAGAATGATGATGTAGCAAAAACTTTTATAATTTTTTATTTGTATTTTGTTCTCTTTTAATGTTTGGTTTGCTCATAACAAGTGTTTCACTATAGGTCACGTATACCACAGCGTTCGTTTATGCTCAAACATGCAGTCGCTTGTTAAAGCTATATAGTATAGACTATAAACCAATGTACCGTACCCTGGCAACCATAGGAGTAAACAAAGAGTCTATAGGCCTGTAGGGCGTGTGTGTCAAGTTTTCTGTGCCTTATTTATCTTTAGTTAGGTTCGGCTTTCATACTCGGACGAAATTTGTGGTTTTGTGTGCAGTGTTCACAATTCGCTTTGCTAACTTTGTTTGCTTAATCTTGAAACTTCATTTGTTATTCTTATTCACACAAAATTGGTATTGTCAAGCACGACGAACAAACGACAGAAAGACGGCTGAACTGTGGTTGAACTGAAAAAACTGTGGTTGAACCCAATTCAAATAAATCGTGACATAAAATAACAAATAGCTATATCCATCAACAAGT
This sequence comes from Clavelina lepadiformis, assembly GCF_947623445.1. Classification (NCBI taxonomy): domain Eukaryota; kingdom Metazoa; phylum Chordata; class Ascidiacea; order Aplousobranchia; family Clavelinidae; genus Clavelina; species Clavelina lepadiformis. Next base: position 3,251,487 of record NC_135248.1, on the reverse strand, counting down.
CTACTGCAGATATGACGTGGCACGCAATAACAGAAAACGGAACAGGCGATACGCTAGCAGAGGTCAGGAACCTATGGCTCGCGAGCCAGATATGGTTCTTTTGATGACGGCATCTGGCTCGCAGATAAATCTAAGCTGGCATTTCTTAGCACAATTGTTACGAATAAAACTTTTCTGTTATTTGTAGTTTTGTAATTTCTGTACCATGCAGCACCAGAAATCGCATTAACAGTAATTAGCATGTTATTAAAGAGTCAATTCAGACATTTACCGTTGTCTAAAATAGTTGGTTTTGCTTAAAAATGCACAAGTTAGTTGCATTAAGTGTTGAAAAATATTATATGACTCTAACAGAAATAAAAATTAGCAATATGTGGCTTTTATGGCTCCCTCGCCAAAAAGGTTCCCGACCCCTGCGCTAGTTTATACCAACGAAATGACAGCAACAATTATAGGTCATGCGTTCCGATAACATTTCTCCTACCACAACTTTGAAACCGTGGGGAAATGTCAGGCAGGAAAACTGTTTAAGAACGCGGGTAAGAAAATCAAAGAATAAAGCAAGAGAGATTAGAGAAAGAAGATCAAGCAAAGTTGTCTTTTTTTCATTTCTCGACAAATAAAATTTTGAAAACGGCGCGTTCTTTTTATTCAAAGTTTACAACGAATTAATTCAACAATTTGTTTAGATTAGAGGTGTGACGAATAGTCATTTTAGATTCGGCGCGATACCGATTTTTCAGAAAAAAGAACAAAACTGTTTCATGACGCTGTCTCATTGCTTGTGTAATCAAAGTTACACGATAGTTAAAAAAGTGATACCTCAGTGCGACTTATAGATTTCCTGTTACTTGCATCAACAATCATATTCGCCTTTTCCAAAGGTTTATAGCAATGATGGAATTTTCAAGCAGTTTTTCAACGTTATCTTAAATATTCGGTTTCATTTTTAACGTCAAAGCTAATGTAATTCCGTTGTATTTTTTATCGATTTTGCGCTTACTTCAGTCTAATGACAACTGTATAACTGGTAGTGGTTAACTTTTATACCTTTTGGCCTAATAACAAAATCAAAGTTTTTCACACGACATTGCCAATTTAAAAAAGTGAAAACACAAACATAGCTTTATTAATTTTGATATTATGACAATATTATGGTTGCACCTGGGAAATACAATATCTCATCGTTCATGGTACAGTTTAGGTTTGTTCAGATAGAATTCTATTTCAGTTAATTCATACTTTACAGTGCAAGTGGACAGTATTTCAAATTTAGAATAACAAATTGAAATAACATGAGAACAATTATGCAATACAAGTATAGGAATCGATAAGGAAGCTCCATTGTTATCAACACTTTTGTTATAAAAGATCCAGATTTTCCCGTTCATCTATTTTATATGTAGGCTATATAACAGCATTAATTTTACTAGTGCCACTTTAGCAAATAGCCAAAGGCCGAGCTGTAGGCTACTTAATTGAGCCCGTATCTTATTATGATATATCTTTCAGTAGCTTATATCATCTTTGAAAGCATTCTCATGTTTAAAAGAGTTGAATGTAAATAGAGGTAGGCCTACTTTTGAAACCAACACTGCGCACTAACGTGCAGCGGTATACAATTGAAAAACCACTGGCTTAAAAACTTAAATAACTGTTTATAACTTAACTTAAATAACTTTTTCTTGTCAGTATCATATGTATTTTGACTAGTAAACTTCTAGTTGTTTTGAGTTCGTTTATGCCAGTACTTATCATTGTAGCAACAAAATAACAACAAAAAATTGGAATGTGGATGTGAGAAAACTGTACTGCCATATACGCCACACTAAAAGCGTTCAAGCCTTTGTTAGAATAGTAACGTTTATGAAATTTTCACTAGCTGGATTGTTTATGTTAAATATTCAATTTAACACGTTTTACTAGGAGATTTATTCGGGGCTGCATTGATCGATAACTCTTGGCAAGAGCACTGTGTCAGTTGACGGTAGTTAGAAACGTTGACCGTAGTTTTGCGCACTTGCCATGTAGTTGCGATAGAATCAGAAAAAAGACAAACGTGTTGGTTTAATGTTCTCCGTACACATTTACTTTCGATATATTGAGGTCTGTTTGTATTTTATTTATAACATCAGCAATCCTGGGTGACATTAGAACGGCCGGTGTCGTGGTAAAGTCAGTGGGGCTATTTTACGGTACTTTGCATCTAAAACACCCGCTTTTCACGCAATTATTTGACTGCTGTGAACAGCAGTTTTTGTACATACTTCGTCAGTGAAACCTACCATCAGGTATTAGTCAGTATACTGACTTTAAACGATTTTCAACTTTTGTGCATCACCTTGTTCCGTATATTGTGGTAAAAGTTATTCACTATTTTTTGTAGTATACTTGGAGTGGTCTGTGCAGTGGCCAATTGGACAGACCTTTTGTCTCGCATGCGATTCCCGGCCCTGTCAAGGCAAGGCGTAAAATTAATGCTTTACTGTCTCTTTGGCCAAACATACGTTAGTTGCAGAAAGCCCACCAACTTTCCATCAATGCGTAATTAAGCCAAAGTGGTGGAGTATAATCCACTTCTCCCAAAACGAAGACGTCTGGAAGTGACTGGCTGTGATGAAACGAAAGGAAAGATTACGTGACTAGAAAGCTGATGTCGTTGTAAGCAAACATGGAAGGTCTCAGTCGCATTACGTCACGATCACTGGTTGTCAACATCAATTCTTTTATTAGTCGATAAATGCAGTAATGAGGAAGCACAACTCATTTTACTGTAAGCCATTGTACTATTCCTCAAAATGTCAAAGCAAGTAATGATGACAACTGGCAACAGAAACTCGATTAATAAAAATGTGTCCTGCCATTCCCCGCTGCGCCGGCATGACCCGGTGTTTTTTTCTTAGGTGACATTTCCTCTCAAAAAAAGATCCAGTCAAATTTATTTCACGCCTCCTGTTGTTCCCAGAAACAATTAAGTAAGCTGTCTATACAGTAACATGGACAGAAAATTAGGATAGAGAAAATATTTCCGTGAAACGGTTTATTCCGACATTTCAAACATGCCCTTTTGTTTAACGTTTTACAAACTAATCAGATGTTTGGACCATGTTGGGCGAAACAAAATCTTATACACTTCAGTAATGAACTTGTAACCTGTTATCTTGTCGATTTGTCTAAGTCGTATTGTATGACCTGTTTAAGGTTATAGTTTCAACTCACGTTAACAATGATTTGAAATAGCAACTGATTTATTAACTGCCATTTCCAGTAATATGTCGCAAAAGCATAGATAGAAAGGAAAGGTACAATGTGTACATTTTAGATTACATTTTACGCTACAGCATCTCGGTGTAAAGTTAAAGTATATGAAAAACTTAAGACGCATCCATAAGCTAGCAAGCAAAATTTCCATCACTTTCCCTTACAAATTCTTTCGCTAGAGGTCAGAGTATCGCTTTCCATTTTGTTAAGAATTATATAAAATGATGGAAGTTTTGATTAGTATGTACTGTAATTTTGTAAAAGAACTAGCCCAATACAAAGCATTCTCGCTTGTGAAACAGTAATGGAAATTCTTTACTGCGGTATACACAACGTTTAATCTATACTTGGAAATAAGAATCGCTGTAAGTATTGAAGTGATCTACATTTCACCTTTATAAATGTTCCCTTGATGTACGGCAGCAATAACAAGCGTAAGTACTACGGCTGCGTTTGGTTGTCAGAGATATCCCAGTAGCACAACTGGTTTCGTTAAATACAAACCTGCACTGTATTTCACACTCAAATAAAAGGCTGTGCACCCGGTGATGACATGAGTGTGTGATGATGGGGGGCATATTGTAGTATACTGGTCGAATACAGTTTGAAATTCTCGTCTCGAATATCTGCTTTGCGAGGCGTAGTATTGCGTGACACGTGACTTCCTGTTTTCCGTTTCAACTCGTAACATGATCTCGTGCCTGTCATCCTGCGTGTATTATTATGCATAGTCGTTCAGTGCATACTGTACGATAAGTCAACGCCGCATGATGCAAGACTTTATGCTGTTGGTGTGCTAATATTTTGTCTAAATGTAATCGTTGAAAGAAGCTTCAATATAATCAGATTATACAGTTGTCATTCCTGTGCAGCCGTTGTTGATTTCAATTTGAAGAAGTTCAGTATCAAGTTAGACAACTTTGTTTTTATCTTCATAGGACAATAATTCGTTAAGGTGAACAATTAAGTATGCGGGTGAGAGAAGCAGACAACGACCTTATGAGACTCATATAGGCCTATCATCACCAGCAATAAACAACTTGACAAGCAAACATTGTAGTGAAGTGGATAAACCTTACAAGTTAAGGTATCATATACCCACTTTTCATTACAAGTGGAATGACGTAATCGGTCAGTATGGTAAGTGACTTTTAACAGCTGATTTTGATACACCAATAAACCAATTAGAAAACACGTTAATGTAGAGAGACGAGAGAATGATTAAATGATGTCACACATAAATTAAAATGTCTATGAAAGGCTTGTTACTTTTGGAATAACCATTGTCTGATGTTTAATATGAAGTCTATATAGACAGATAGGTACGTCTCTAGATATTTAGATCATAACCTAAACTTTTTTCTTTAATATCAGCGACGCATAACATGTTCACGCATGTTGTAAACTTTATTTACTACATAATCATGACAAAGTTCTGGGACAGGTAATCTTGGAAACTGCCCATAAAGCAAAGAAACAGATAAAGGTTTAAATAGGAGGTTTGGTCATTTCAGCAACAGTACATGTTTTACTGCTTATTATTACTGTAATTACAGCTAATACGTTTGTGCTTAAACTTTACTTTTCACAATCACAGCAAACTAGCTGTAATTTTCGTGTTGTAAAATTGTCAAAATACAACTTAAACAAAAGAAATGGAGAAAGTACATCTCAAACAAACAAGGAAAACTTTGTCCTCTCTTCAAGAAGACTTTCAAGCAAGTGACGTCATAATTAGAAAAGATCAAAATATATCAAAAAGGATCGTAAATGAAGATCAAAGCAATTCAAGGAAGAAACCATTTCAGTGTCTGATTTGCAACAAAACATGTGAATCAAAACGTGCATTGAATAAACATTTTCGATCACATTTCAAGGACGGTCTTTGCAAGTGTAAATTTTGTGATAAAGATATCATGTTGAATAACTATATGCCTCATGTTCGAATCCACACCGGGGAAAAACCATTCAAATGTGATCAGTGTGGGAAATCATTCACTCAATCTGGTACTTTGCAAAATCATTTGAAACTTCATTCTACTGCCAAGCCATTTACTTGTCAAGTTTGTGAAAAACCATTCAATCGATCAGGTACTTTGCAAATTCATTTGAAATGTCATTCTGAAGAAAAGCCATTTACTTGTCAAGTTTGTGAAAAATCATTTAAGTTCAAACACACTTTGAAGTATCACATTAGCACTCACTCAAATGATAAAAAGTATCCCTGTGATACTTGTGGAAAGCTGTTTGCGTCATCAGCTTTGGTGAAAAATCATATGAGAAGTCATATGCTCGTCCGTTCATATAAGTGTAAGCTTTGTGATAAAACTTTCAAACAAAATACCCGATTTAAAACTCACATGTTAGTTCATTTTGGTAAAAAACCATATTCATGTGAAATTTGTGACAAGGCATTTGCTGCAAGAAGTTCTATGAAATGTCATATGAAAACTCACTCAGGTGAACGACCTCATTCGTGTAAAGTTTGTGGTAAAAGTTTTGCTTGGCCGAGCTTTCTACAACGTCATGAAAAAAGTCACACGGATTTGAAACCTCACACTTGTGAAATTTGCTCAAAATCATTTCGCCTATTGGTTCACCTACAAATGCATCTTGCCATACACACCGGGGAGAAAAATTATTCTTGTCAATTTTGCGAGAAGCGGTTCAGCACTCCCAGTGGTTTAACAGCTCATGTTCGAACGCATACTGATGAGTGTCCTCACAGTTGTCCATATTGCGATTACAAAGCTGCTCTACCTAGTCGTATAAAAGTTCACATCAGAACACACACGGGTGAGCGACCTTATGTTTGTAAAACATGTGGTAAGTCATTTGCGCAGTCGAGTGCTTTGAAAAATCATATTAAATTTATACACTCGCTTAAAAAAGCAAATTAATAATTGTATACTGGTATAGTGTATAGCCGCATGATATGATACAGATAGACAAAATCCTGCAAAAATGAGTAGTGAACGTACTACTATTTTAAACGTACTAATTTCAAAAATAGTTTTTTTTTCTGTCAAATTCCATTCTTGTCTAACTTCAGCCAGACCCACAAATAGTTGCAACCATTTTTTTCCACAATAAATAAAATTTACGAGCGCATGCATTTTACAACAGAGTTTAAAACGGTTTTTGGAGTTTGCTTGATGACCATAATTGCTATACGTCTGTCAATATTAACGTTATTTTAACATAACATTATATCATGTTATTCATGTTTATACATATTGAACGTGTTCTTCATAATAAAGTCACATTCATGGATCTGTTGCACCTGTCATAAACTTGCGTAAGAGTTTTGTTTATTACTTGCTATCTTTTATTTGCTGAAGAGCGAGCAAAGATCAGAACATGTACGTTTGTGTGAAAGAAAAGTTTGTCAGCTATTGCCAGGTTCTAGAGATAATGGTCGCCGCACCAACCGGGATGTCTCTATTATGGCTGCAATTATTATGGGACTCACACAAACTGTTCGGATCTTTTATTTATTGGAATGCAGCAAAACATAAACTAAATAAAAGTTAGCTAGGGGTTCACTGAAATACGTATTTCTCAGACAAAATATAAAACAACTACTGTCACTCAGCCGGTCAAGTTTAGAATGACCAGTCTCAAACAAAATCTCACCATATGCTCGGCAATTATCATGCCGCGAAACACGAAATCACTATCAACCAAAGGGGCATAAACAAGTGGGGCGAGGAGAAACCTAGGATTAAACAAATTAAAAGAGTGGAGACAAAATAACTACTGAAATAAAACTTCGACTCATAAATAAATACTTCGATGACACAATATGCAAAACAATACGACAGAAATATAGTGATGCCAAATGAAAGTAGTTATCCAAGTATAGTGAAAACGTTCCTTACGAAGCTAAAAGTGAGGATCGCCAGAAACCTAAACAGAAAACGCAACGCAAGAAGCATTGTATTATGAGCAACGTAAACATATAAGGAGAAATAATTTAAGTGAAAAATTATGTAGAAAAACTAGTTTTGCATTTGATTTGAAAAACAGTAGAATTCGTCGAAAACGGTTTTCTATGTAACGTCAATTGTTGCTTAAAACGTCACATTTTGCTCAGTCCAGGCAAATTTTTTATCTTTTGTTTTCATTAAAATTACGGATATTACCATACGGATATTGTATTACTATTGATGACGTTGCATTACTATTAATATAGTACATCTTACAGTAAAACATTCTCTTGGTGTACTGTAAATTTGTATAATCTCTGTGTTATAGATTTTCTTCTTCCAGGTACGTTTTCTACTGCTTTCACGGGCCACTCAAAACCAACAAACTTTGTGTAATGCAGCTTGATTGTACTCTCATGAGAAATTAAAAATTCACCACCGCTTGGGCTTGGTGGTTTCTGTTTATATTCTCAGTGTACTTGTGTACAGTAAATCTTTGCAATACCAGAGAGATGCCGTCATAGACGAATTATACTGAATAAGTTTTAAAGGAATCTTTTGTTGTCCACAAAACCCGAAACGATTCAGCATCTCTACTACCAGAAAATCTAACCAAGAAGTAAGCAAAATGCTGATCGTACATGATTGAAACTTAAAACAGTTTTGTATGGTTAAAATGGCTGGCGATATGGGTATAATGGGCGTCATATTTTTTAGCGTGTCAAAATTTTCTCATTTTTAACAATTAATATAACAAGCTTGAACCTTAATTTAATAAAAACAGACGTCTTTCCTTTATTAAAACCAAATGTAGACTGACTTAACACTTCGTCATCAAACCATCATTCCAGAAAACAAGGCAATCAACGAGAAAAAGGATTCGTCAGTAGTCAGAGTTACAGGGAACAAAGAAAAACATGTGCGTTTATCTTCAAATACAATTTCCTAAAAACGATAAAAAGGGTCGCAAGTGCCACAACGGTAAAACATCACTACACAATCACAAACTACACGGCAAACCAGTGCCTTAAAAATTGGACTATATAATAACATTAAAATGCAGTGCTTCTTAATAAAACAAATGTGTACAAATAATCCCGTGACAATGAAATATATTGTTTTTAGAGTGTAACGTTATATTGACCGTTGCATTACTATCAAATTAGTACATATTATTATAAAAAACTTTCTTGGTGTACTATAAATTTAGATGTTATTTCTTTATAACTTATTCTCTGTATACTTGTGTAGAATAAATTTTTGCAATACCAGATAAATGCCGTTATAGACGATTATACTGTAGGTGAGACCGGGGTTAGTTGGATAAAATTTTAGGAAAATTTAAACCACCAAAATTCAGAATGATCTTCGAAACATTTATCTAGTCTGGCATAATGACTACGCTGGTCTACAGCTTATTACAAAAGACTGACCAGAAATTGTTACTGGTTTACGCACAAACTTTATTTTTTCAGACATCAGTCACATTTTTCAACTAACACCGAAGCCGCGGTTTGTTGGAAAACCACACGGGGTTAGTTAGAAAATATATCTATTTGTTATATACAGTATTCAAAAGTGTCTGTTTTTTGAATGTCAATCAATCTATCGTGGATTGTAGCCCAACAAGTCAACAGGGAAGACAAATTTCTGCTGACAGCGTTTCGTTGATCCGCGTAGATCCTCGTTGAGTTTTGCGTTTATACTCGCGCATACTTTCAATTAAATAGTGTAGCTATTTATCGATCTGTATCAAATAACAAGTTCCAACTTAACTGTACGAGGCTGTATAAGTAAAAAATATGAATTCCATCAAGCATTAATAAAATTAATTTTTACTCATATGATTTTACATATTCCAACTAACCCCATTCAAAATTTTCCAACTAACCCCGTATGCACATGGGAGAGAAAATTTACTTTTTATGTAGCCACTAAACCAGGTAATTTAATTGCCTCTACCTTTTCTGGTACCATGGCACCTACGGTCAATATAGACTAATGAACTTTCAATAGTCTCTCTAGAGCACTATGTTACACTATATTTACCAACAAGCTCGAATTTTAGTTCAAAGTGTAAAAAACAGAAAAACGTGTGCCACTCTTATACTTCTGCTCTGAGACCAATAAAATTAACATGACGAATAGATAACATCGTTATCAATCACTAAGGGGCAGTAAAGATTTACAAAGATGTTCAGGGAGTACTAAAACTGCGATTTTTCAACTAACCACGCTGTCCAACTAACCCCAGTCTCCCCTATATGTTTTAAACGAATATCTTATTGTCCACGAAACCTGAAACGATTCGGCATCTCTACTTCCGGAAAATCTAACCAAGAAGTAAGCAAAACTACTGATGTTGCATGAATTATACTTTAACAGTTTTAGATGGTTAAAATGCCTGGCGATATGGGTATATTGTACGTCACATTTTTGTCAGTGCTTTGAAAATGTTTCATTTTCAACAATTAATATAACAAGCTTCAGAGAGTTATCTTTAAGACAAGTTAAGTTTTGCGCTACAGGTTTCTGCAATAAAAATTCAAACATTTCTATAAAAATGAAATAAATGATTAGGCCTATTTGCATGCTTTTGCTGGAACTTATTTGCTGTAGCAAATTAGCAATAACAAAATAAGGCAAACTAATAAACAGATTAACAACGATGTCACGTGAAATAATCCGTACATTTAAGCAAGAGCTGTTTAATCATTTTCCATTTATTTTCTTGGGTTGTTATTATTTGTTGTTTTTTCTTGGTTTTACTTAGTGTTGTTTTATGTTGATGTTTTCTACTTGCTTACTCTTCGTTTATCTTTTACATCATGATTTCATATTTGTCTAATTTGCAATCCCATTTGCACTAATAACTAACTAACCTAATTTGGACTAATTAACTTTTAGTTTATTAGCAGAGCTTAGTGTTTTCTACTATTAAATAATATTGCACTTATTTATAAATATATTCATTCTCTTATTTATGGTTTTGGCTTTTTACTTTGGGTAATCGTTTTCTATTGTTTAATATTCAGCTTTGGTGATAATTCTTAATTTGTTTCTCAGCTTATTCTCAAGTATCAGACTAGACGACCAAAGTCTAAATGGGTTAGTGTATGCGTGGGAAGTGATATGTCCGGTATACACAACGCAACAAAAAACAACAAACTACAGACTACAAAGTTAAAATTATAAGGTACCTGTACCGAATAAGGCCCGGTCCCTAATAAAGCCCATTGCTCATATTTCGCAAACCCGTACAAATTAATAAAATATTTTTTCCCTACATAAAAACTAATATAAATTCATGATGGTTTACCAGATTTCATCCTTGTCACGTGATCAACCGATTCGCTAGAGCACAACAAAAATTTCATATTTGCAGTTAAGGTGATTTTGTTAATTTAGAAAAAAAGTAAGTGAGAATTTGGCCGATTAAATGAACTGTTGTCAGCCGGCTGAAGTTTTCATGTAACAACCAACTTAGTATTGAAAAGGATAATCCACTTTTTTTTGCTAAAATTTTTCTGATGATAAAATGTGACATTTTTTTCGTGGATTCCACATGCGCCTAATAAGGCCCATACAAGATGCTTGGCTATTTTATGTCCAGACTTCAAGAGTGGTTCCAGTCATCAGTTGGCAAATTGTTGCAGTTAATTTGATGCGTCTAGTGGAATCTTTTTAAATATTTGTACAACTTAAAATGTGAAATTTCTAATAATGTTATATGTTGTCTATTACCATGTTTTGAATCAAAATACTCACAAAATAGGTGGGCCTTGTTAGGAGCCTATGCTCCTAATAAGGCCCATTTTTTGGAATTTTTAATTTCTTTATAAAAATTTTTTGGGGATAGTCAGGTATTGTGGTTTTAATATGTTGTAGTCATATACCCTCACTAATAGAATACGATTTTTCAGTCTATTCTCATTTATGGTTCTTGAGTTATTTTCAAAAAAGTGTTAGGTGGGCCTTATTCGGTACGGCATCCAGGCAGGATAGCGACTGTCAAAACAGCGACTGTCATAATGGCGACTTCATAATAGCGACGTAATCAAGTGAGCGACATTCCAAACAGCGATTGTCTAAATGCCGACCGCATTAAAACAGCGACTGTTATGATAGCGACTTAACTAGGTCGCTGAGTCGAATGAGGCATTTATAAATGGAAGGCAACACTATGACGTGTCACATTAATTTTAAGGTCGTTTGAAAAATTGCAAGACGACAATATTCGGATGGCACTTAAAATGCTCCTTGCTCTTGCCTTTCTACCAGTGGATGAAGTGAGCGATGCCTTTGATGAATTGGTGGCAGACTACCTAGCAGAAGTAATGCCTCTCGTAAATTACTTCGAAGACAACTACGTGGGCCGAAGAAACAGACGGGGAGACAGACGACAGCCATTGTTTCCCGTACATATGTGGAGTGTGAAAGCCAGACAAGATGCGGGACTGCCACGAACCAACAACCAGCTAGAGAGTTGGCACAATGCGTTTCAGGGATCAACGGAAACACATAATCCTTCCATCTTTCGATTCATCGAAGCTTTAAGACGGGAGGAAGCCCTTCAACGGGCAAACCGAACCCAGCTACTACAAGGCAGAGACCTGACTCAGCGAATGAAAAGATACGTGACAACGAACACACGAATCACTGTTGTACAGCAAAATCGAGGCCAGTATGATCTGCGGCAGTTCCTTCGAGCCCTTGCTCGCAATTTAGAAATAAACGTGTCTTGATTTTTATTGCATTTTTATTTTATTTTATTTTATTGCTTTTTAAATCATGTGACTTCATGTGACTGTGGATAGTCCAAATAAAATGTTGTTTTAAAGTCCATTTTGGTTTCAATCTTTCACTACGCAGTATTTGCCTGTTTCTGCGTGCATACGTGTGTAGAGAGGTGTGGGGGATGGAAGTGCGTGTGCGCGTAAGCCTTGGATTTAATAAAAGAAGTGAGGTCGCTGTTGTGGCAGTCGCTGTTTTAAATGAATCGCTGTCGTGTGGTCGCTCTATTGATAGTCGCTGTTCTGACAGTCGCTATTTGGAACCCGAGCCATTCGGTACACGGGTACAGGTACCTTATTGGCTACTGTATTACGTCACAGGCGTCTCTTATAGGCAGGGTTGCCATCAGTCTCAACTCAAAAATAAGGACGACTAGAAAACGAACGAGGAATACCACCTTAAACAGTTTACAACAAGAGAAAGCAACCAATGTTCCTAAAAAAAAAACAAAAAAAACAAGACACTATCTGCATGTTCATAATTTTGGTATCTCTTTGGTACAAAATGGTATCGTAAGGTGACAAAATGCCCAAAATAAGGACAAAAGTGCCCATATCCGCCCTAAAAATAAGGACAAAAGTGAAAATAAGGACATTTCTTAGAAATAAGGACAAACATATTTTCTAAGACACGGACCTTTAAAATAAGGACAAATCTTATAAATAAGGACGGTATGGCTTATACCCTGCTTATAGGCGACGGCGTATTTGCCAGGCTATCTCTTCAAGGTTTTTAGGTACAGAGATAAATCTAGCCTCCTAAATGTGTTAAGTCCTTGCACTGATGTTCGATGTTGCACAGGAAAAGCTTTTAATACGAAGTTATTAAAGCAAATCCGACACAAACAAAACGATTTTCATTCAATGCCAAAACCACAACTAGTATTGATTTAAATTGCGTATAATTTTCTCACAAACTAACGGTGTTATGATAAGCAATTAGCGACGTTTAAAGCACAAAAAGTTTATTTATAAATTTTAGTTTTCACTAAACAGAAAATGATGACACAATTTAATAAAAACATACACAATAAAAAGTATCGCAATAGCTACATATATACTGTATATAACTTACAACGAAGATTTTGGCCTGGTGCATTAATACGGGCATACAGCAAGCATTCTTATAAAACTTGAGTAACTTCTTCAAAAATCAATACAAATCTTTTTTACGATTGTATTTGATGTTCCAAATGTTTCTTTGCCATGTGCCGTTTTAAACTATACGACTGCGCAAATGACTTACCACATGTTTTACAAACATACGGTCGCTCACCAGTGTGTGTTCTGATGTGAGCCTTCATACTACCGCTATAAGCCGACTTGTAATTGCAATACGGACAACTATAAGGACGCTCGCCAGTATGCGTTCGAATATGTATTGTTACATGGTGGCGAGTGGTGAACCGCTTCTCGCAAAATTGACACGAATAATTTTTCTCCCCGGTGTGTATGGCAAGATGCGTCTGTAGGTGATCCAGCAGGCGAAATGATTTTGAGCAAATTTCACAAGTGTGAGGTTTCAAATCCGTGTGACTTTTTTCATGACGTTGTAGAAAGCTCGGCCAAGCAAAACTTTTTCCACAAACTTTACACGAATGAGGTCGTTCACCTGTGTGAGTTTTCATATGAAGTTTAATATAACGTCTTGCAGCAAATCCTTTTTCACAAATTTCACATGAATATGGTTTTTTACCAAAATGAACTAACATATGAGTGTTTAATAGGCAATTTTGTTTGAACGTTTTATCACAAAGCGTACACTTATATGAATGATCACGGACGAGAAAATGTCTTCTCATATGATTTTTCACCGAAGCTGATGAAGCAAACAGCTTTCCACAAGTATCACAGGGATACTTTTTATCATTTGAGTGAGTGCTAATGTGATATTTCAAAGTTTGTTTCAACTTAAATGATTTTTCACAAACTTGACAAGTAAATGGCTTTTCTTCAGAATGACATTTCAAATGAACTTGCAAACTACTTGATTGAGTGAATGATTTTCCACATTGCTCACATTTGAATGGCTTTTCCCCGGTATGGATTTGAACATGGAGCTTATAGTTACTCAACGTGATATCTTTATCACAAAATTTACACTTGCAAAGACCGTCCTTGAAATGTGATCGAAAATGTTTATTCAATGCATGTTTGGATTCACTTGTTTTGTTGCAAATTAGACACTGAAATGGTTTCTTCTTTAAATGGCTTTCATTTTGACTTTTAATATAACTTCGTGTTACTTGTGATACTTGATCTTCACTGAATATTACGTCACTGGGATTAAGGTCTTCATCAAGGGAAGATAAAGTTTTCGTTTTTTGTTTCAGATCGGAAGAATCCATTTCCACTGTTTTAAAGTAACTATATTCTGTCAATTATTCAGAACAATCAGTATCCTATCACTCATTTGCTGTAATGGTAAGAAATAAAGATAAAGCAAAAACATAAGAGATTGACTGATTCACCAAAAGTAGGTCATGCTGTCCATAGGCGATTAAGTTGGATAATTAATTGGTATGAAAAAACTTCATTTTTGTTATTTGGTGTTTAATTACAGTTAGAATTAATTTAGAAGTTAGATTTAGGTACGGGTTAAGTTACTATGTTATAAAATTAACGTTAAGTTAAAAAGAAACTTTGTATAAGAGACTTAAATGCACAATTTTTTCGGGTGAAACAGTGGCAAGCTAAGCAGCTTAGCAAGCGTTTATAGCAAACATTAGAACTTGCGTTGCTTATATTACTTATATACTTGTACAAACAGCTGTTGTTGCTATTTTATTGAAATTAATACAAAAAAATGTATTTTATATAAAGCCTTTATGTTCAATATAGGAAAGCTCGGAAAGTTATAAAGATTTCCAGAAAGTTTAAACCACTCACTCCATTAGCAGTTTATGAATGCTTGTTTGGAATGTGTAACATAGAACTTTATTAACTCGCTCAACACAAAATGCAAACAATTGCTTTCTTAAACACGAAGGAGATTTTCTATTTCACTGGCTATGTTTACCACTTTAGAATTACGTAACTATTGTAGAATTGTTCATAACTTTATATCAATAACTAAATATTAATATCAGAGTACTCACATATTAGGCAGAAACGGTAAATGAGAAAAAAAATATACAAAGAGTTACCGTAACGATTTTCTATTTCACATTTACATCACGTTGAACGTTGAAGTAGCGTTTTCTCATCACATTTTCTCACAAGGCGAAAATGGTTTGTGAAACAAGTCGCCGCAATAGTTCAGCCCCTAAAATTTTAAAATATATAAAACTGCTCTAATACCTTTCTTACATTATATAAACGAGCATAATCTGCGCATTATACTGACTACCTATACATTTACATTATAAGTCGTGAATCCTATAATCTGAAAAACGCTTCGGTCATTACAGTAGCTATACCAAAGCTAACTCTAAGAGTTTACTAAACTGTGTTCGGTGAATGATCGCACAATAAACACACACTAAAGCGGTGGACAGAATTGCCCACTTGAAACAGTTGGATACTTGAGTTGTCCCCTTGAATAGGAAACTGTTGTACATAATAGATATATAGGCCTACTTCAGATGCGCTACGAACCTTTGCTTGCTACCAATACAACTATAAGAGTTGTATTTACCCATTCAAGTATTTTATCATTAACAAATCCTGTTCGATAATATCAAGCTTTATCAAAGTAAAAATCACAAACAGAATGACTACGTAATACAATAATTATAATTATTAATTGTTTATTAGTTTCAAATTTCGTTATATTCACATGAAAAACAGTATAATTTGCATCATGGCCACACACAAGTTGACAGCATTCAAAGCATTCATACTATGACCTCAGTTTATGAGCTTCTACAATAGAAATCTAACAACAATATTCACGGGTGTTTCGTCACACTTGAGTGCTTCTAATTGTTTTCAAAGTACACCTCTAACAGCGACTTTTCTCGCAAAACAATGAATTTGATTTCGTTGGTTGCTGTTGAGTGCTGATGGCGTTGAAAAGATAATTATTGGATAGGCCGAGGTTATGGTAACTTTGTGTAATGTGGTAGTACAACTAGATGCATATTATTATAAAATTAGTACATGTTATTATAAAAAACTTTCTTGTTGTCTATAAATTTGTATATTATTTGCTTATATTCTCTGTGTACTTGTGTACAGTAAATTTTGGCAATACCAGAGAAATGCCGTTATATGTTATGACAGGTTTGCTCATAACAAGTGTTTCACTATAGGCAGGGTTGCCATCAGTCTCAACTCAAAGATAAGGACGACTAGAAAACGAACGAGGAATACCACCTTAAATAGTGTACAACAAGAGAAAGCAACCAATGTTCCTAAAAAAAAAACAAAAAAAACAAGACACTATCTGCATGTTCATAATTTTGGTATCTCTTTGGTACAAAATGGTATCGTAAGGTGACAAAATGCCCAAAATAAGGACAAAAGTGCCCATATCCGCCCTAAAAATAAGGACGAAAGTGAAAATAAGGACATTTCTTAGAAATAAGGACAAACATATTTTCTAAGACACTAACCTTTAAAATAAGGACAAATCTTATAAATAAGGACGGTATGGCAACCCTGACTATAGGTCACGTATACTAAAACCTTCGTTTATGCTCAAACATGCAGTCGCTTTTTAAAGCTATAGAGTATAGACGATTGTACCGTAACCTGGCAACCATAGGAGTAACAAAGAGTCTGTAGGGTGTGTAAAGTTTGCTGCACCTTCTTCATCTTTAGTTAGGTTCGACTTTTACACTGGCACGAAATTTGTGGCTTCGTGTGCAGTGTTCACATTTCTCTTTTCTAACCTTGTTTGCTTAATCTTGAAAGTTCATTTGTTCACACACAAAAATTGTTATTCACACTAAATTGTTATTGTCAAGCACGACGAATAAACGACAGAAAGACGGCTCAAGAACTGTGGTTGAACTCAATCCAAATAAATCGTGACTTCAAATAAGAAATAGCTATAGCCATCAACAAGTCTATTACGTGGCACGTAATAATAGAAAACAGAACAGGCGAAACGACAGTTTATACCAACGAAATAACAGCCACAATTATGTCATGCGTACCGGTCACAATTGTCCTATCACAACTTTGAAATCGTGGGGAAATGTCAGGCAAGAAAAAATAAAGCGGGGATAAGAAAATCAAAGAATAAAACAATAGAAATCAGAGAAAGAAGATCAAGCAAAGTTGTCGTTTCTTCATTTCTCAACAAACAAAATTTTGAAAACGGTGCATTCTCTTTATTCAAAGTTTACAACGAAGTAATCCAAGAATTTGTTCAGATTAAAGGTGTACCGAATCTTCATTTTAGATTCGGTTCGAAACCGAGTTTTCAGAAAAAAAAAACAAAATTGTTTCATGACGTTGTCTCATTGCTTGTGTAATCAAGGTTACACGATAGTTAAAAGAGTGATACCTCAGTGCAACTTGCACGAAAACTGTACGCATATGAAATACTTATAGATTTCCTGTTACTTGCATCAACAATCATATTCGCCTTTTCCAGAGCTTGATAGCAATGATGAAATTTTCAAGCAGTTTTTCAACGTTATCTTAAATATTCTGTTTCATTTTTAACGTCAAAGCTATTGTAATTCCGTTGTATATTTCATCGATTTTGCGCTTACTTTAGTTTAATGACATCCGTATAACCTGCAGTAGTTAACTTTCATATCTTTTGGCTTGATAATAAAATCAAAGTTTTGAAAAGGGATGACACAAATATAGCTTTAGCAATTTTAATATTATGATAATATTATGGTTGCACCTGGGAAACACAATATGTCATTGTTCATGGTACAGTTTAGGTTTGTTTCGAAAAAATTCTATTCAAGTTAATGTATACTTTACAAGTGCAAGTGAACAGTATTTCAAAGAGAAGAATAGCAAATTGAAATAACATGAGAAAAATTATGCAATACAAGTATAGGAACCAACAAGGAAGCTCCAGTTCAGTGTTATCAACGCTTCTGTTTATATAAGATCCAGATTTACCCGTCTATGCCTTTTATATGTAGGCTATATAACAGCATTAATTTTACTAGTGCCACTTTAACAAATAGCCAAAGGCCGAGCTGTAAGTTACTTGAGCCCGTGTCGTATTATAATGTATCTTTCAGTAGCTTATATCATCTTTGAAAGTGTTCTCATGTTTAAAAGAGTTGAATATAAATAGAGGTAGGCCTACTTTTGAAACCGACACTGCGCACTAATGTGCAGCGGTATACAATTGAAAAACCACTGGCTTAAAAACTTAAATTAATTCTTTTTCTTGTCAGTATCATGTGTATTTTGACTAGTAAAGTTCTAGTTGTTTTACATTCGTTTATGCGTTCATTCGTTTATGTTTTACATGTTTTACATTCGTTTTAATTTCTGATTCCCATTTAAACTAATACACTGCGGCAAAATAACAACAAAAAATTGGAATGTGTATGTGAGAAAACTGTACTGCCATATACGGCACACTAAAAGCGTTCAAGTTTTTGTTAAAATTGCAACCTTTATGACATTTTCACTAGCTGGATTGTTTGGGTTAAATATAAAATTTAAAGAGATTATTAAGTCTTCAGCTAAAGTATGTCACTAGCTAGGCTTAATTTCCAAATTAACATAATCAAAGCACGTCCTACTGCAAATCTATAGCAATAACGATACTTCAGTGAAATTTAAACATGCTTTGGAAATTATAATAAAATTGATCACTTGGTGTTGACAAAGAGCAGTTGAGATATCCTTTTTCACTTAATGACTCAGCTCTTTTGCCATCGCATAAGCCCAGTATGTACATTACACCGAACATTAATCATGCATGTGTAGATGTTATGTTTGCAATCACTGTATGACCATATACAAGCAAATACTTCCGTTTGCTACATACAACTTTTTAAATAAAAAAAATACACACAGTTAAAGATATGTCACTGGCTTATTTCTGTGCAAAGAATCCTATTTGAAAGAGATTTTACAAAAATATATACGGTACAAACATCAGGTGGCTACAATATGGCTACATTACTACTGTAGAAACAGATTTGTTGATGATATTTATTTAAAGGCCAACATGGTTCGATTATTGCCTCAGTCCTTTATTCTTATTCTAGCGATTTGGTGCAACAAATTTGTTTCGACTCTCCACAAGCTTCACTCAATTTTGTCCAATAATACACAGCAGACGATGGGGGATTAGTTTGGGAATTCATTACGGAAAGCCATGGGGTGATATTGGAAATAGATGATAGTAATATCATCAAATATGTTAACAAATCAATATGCACTGAAGCAAAATTTTGTGATGGATCATGTTACGAAATACACTGTATTGCAATGAATTAAAAATGGAATGATGCAGCCAGCAATATTATGATATCGTGGGAATTATTGATTCAGAAAATATGCTATTAGTTAGGGCCCGCAAAAGTCAATAAAGTCAAAATTTTTTAAGGACCTCGTCTGACCACGAATCAAAGAATAAAGTTGTTTTCAGCACCTAGGGGATTGTTTCTAAGAAGTTTATAGGTCAAAATAAAGTCAAAATTTATAATAAAGTCAAAATTTTCAATAAAGTCAAAATTTGTCAAATTATGGTTTTTGACAAAGTTTTTGTGTTTCTTGAGAGTAATTTTTGTAAAAATCCTCGTGAAAGCATTGTAAATCAGGAACTGCGACACAATTAAACCATATTAACCCATAAAAGCAGGAAATAAGTCACAATGCCCAATTGGATCAGCAGTAACTTATTTCGAAAAGCTATTGAGAAAAGACAGAAATTTCAAGCCTGAAATTGTTAAAAATTACATGATGCTGTATTACAATAAATAAGTTCAAACACTTTTCTGTAGTGATTTCTTTAAAGCCGCGTGAAGGGTTACATTACTTCATCCCTGTTTAATTTGCTGTTTATTAGAATTTACCATTGCGGAGAAAATCGAGGCAAAGTGCCCTTTTCACAAGGACAAAATAACACAAGCTACCTAAATCTATCGCCAAAAAACACGACGCACTTTTTATAATCCAAAAAACACCTTGACTTTTCGACAAAATATTACGTTTGGGTCTGAAATTGACAAAATATTATGTTTGGGTAACAGGAGGAAGAACTGTGGCCTCTACAAATAAGCAATTTCGTTAGGTCAAAATAAAGTCAAAATTTGATAAAAATAAAGTCAAAAAAAACTTTTTTTGGGTCAAAATAAAAATGGCCCTAGCTATTACATATACAAGTAACAAAAACTATTGAGATGGAGATAATACAGAGATATATAGAGAAATTTACAAAAAATGAATAATATCGTTATCCTAATAAGTCGTGAATGGATCTATAAAATGAAAAAAATCCCCAAAATTTTACCGGGTCCTATCAAAGTTACACGTATAACTACTGAAACTATCATTTGATTTAATGTATTATGAAAATATGATGACCCCTTCTTCTCTTTTTAAACTTCCAACCATACCCCAATGATTTGGTTTGATGACGTAATTGCAGCCGGTTGAAATGTCTGCACGATTGTAAAAGGTTGATCAAGAACCTGATGCTGGTATCGGTTCAGTTTGAAAAAGATAATGATCTGTAATAATCAATTGACATGAATAGGTCAACGTATAAGTTTATGTAAAAGTGGTTGGTAAGAAAATTTCATCTGTGATAACTGTCGTCTGTACATGTGGTTCCGTGCTCTGTTCTTTTTTAGTTTTCTTCCTCTTCGGGAGATTGCTGTGGAAAACGAGCACCGTCTTTCCTTTCTTCGTCGATTGTGTCGTCTAATGGCTGACCAACTTGCAAGTCTTCTGTCAACGCAATGAAGCTTTGAATCGCCACGCGGACGTTTGGAGGTTGATGCTCAATTACGTCATCGATTTCTACAGCGTTATTAACGTCATCGTCGTTTCCGGGCAACGACACGTCGGCCGGATCATCTTCATCGTGCTCACTGAGCTCAGAGGAGGAGGAGTCAAGTAGTTCTGGATCCTCGAGCAAAGGTTGAGGAGCGGAGCAGACGACACAAGCTTCGAAAGTTGGATCTTCGTGAGCAATGCACACCTGGTGGTGACATGACGCGTACCTCACGCTTGCTGCCTCTTCGCATTGTGCGACGTCGCATTTTCTGCGCAAATAACAAATGGGATTCGGTCAACTGGTGAATGATTGAGACATTGGTAACAATTACGCCATGACCGTATTAATAAAGCGCTCATGTGAGTAAAAACCACCACGGTATTAAGCACTTTTTGTTTGTTTCACGCGTGATTGAGCAATCTAACGGCTCAAAGGGAGCACGCACGCACGCACATAAACACGCAACAGCTTACGTACACACACCAAAATCTTTTTTCAAAAAACTTACAGCAATGATAGATAGATCTACACAAAGGATATGAAACATTGCGTTTAAACTTTTTACCTTTCTCGTGTTTCGCAAGGTATCGTCATCTCGGCCGAATAAGAGCGACACTTGACAATTGTGCAGTGGAACGCAACAATTAGGGAGTACAGGTGTTGGTGCAAGGACAGCAACACAAGAAGTGTCGTTTAACCTGAAACAAATTTACAGCAAATTGGAAAGTGAATTAATTTATGAATTGCTAACTAAGTCACTTACAAGTCGCAATTTTGATAGTAAAGAATAATCAGAGTTATAAATGCCGCACTATACTACATATATAATTATATGCAATAAATCTAAAGACAAACCTTGCAAAAACAGTGGCCGCTACGTTTGTTCTTTATATTCACTTGGGTCAATGTTGTATAAACCGGATACTGGGGTTTTCATAAGAGGAGACAGACGCGACATAGCAGAAAAAGTACGTTAAAACTGCAAAATTTAGTAAAAAAATTATTTTAGATAATAGTAATCAAAATAGCAATATTGCAAATTTCATAACACATGACTTTAAAGGTTAAAAAAATTGCTCGGAAATCTAATCAGTCTGTCCATATTGACGACAGCATCTCACACCAGGAATCCAATCACCACAGTATAAACAAAGATAAAAAACGCTATCATTATTATGTTTAACACTGTAGGCTACATCGTACAGTCTTAGTCGGCTTACACTTAACTGACTAGCTACCAACAAAAATTCGATGGACTTGCATATGTAATATGTTCAGGATTGTAACAAATTACACATATGTCGTAATTAGGTATCACAAAATTTTATGATGCCACTCTATCGTTATCGTATCATGGAACTAGTAGCAAAGAGTACCTAAAACATCATCGTTGGTCAGGCTGTAAAACATTTACATGACAGCGACATCACCGCTAGTCTAAACTCTACGCAATATACGAATTGTTTCAGAACAGCAATCTACGAAACTCTTAGCATTTGTTAGCTGACCGATAATGTAAATTGCTCGTATTATGAAAAGTTCGTCACACACTTCTTATTGTCTGGCCGCAGACAGCTGGGAAAACCCCGCGTTATGTCTAGTCACAAAATCGATGAATGTAATTCAAGGTTCCACGACAATTAACCGTGGGAAATTGACCGCGAACAAACTCACCGGGGACAACTGACCGGGGGACAACTAACCGTGACGTAAATTTACCTAGAACCTACTGACCTTAAATCATATTATCACTTAAATCATATAATTTGAATAAACAACAATGCTAATTTGCGTAAAAAATAAAAATAAAATGCGTAGCGGTTGATTTGTGTCGCCGGCCAATTTGTTGCCGGTCAGTTTACCACGACCAATTGTCGCCGGTGAATTTGTTCACGGTCAATTGACGTGATCCCGTAATTCAACACCAACGAATGCAATGAAGCGCATCTCTTTACATAATGAGAATTTAGTACCTACCAATCTACTGTGTTGTCTCAATCACTATCTTGTAGAACATCAGGTTAAATATTAAACCGTTAGTTTATTGTTGAATGGAAAAAAGGTTTCATGAAAAACTTTGGCAAGCGTTTGACTTCACCTGCAGCAGAAATAAATTATATTTGTACGCTTCTTTTTTCGAAAATAATAACAACATATTTATTGTTTAAGCTGTAATATTCGTTCTAAGAGCGGGTCATTCCCAAAACCTTAATTGTCAATATATTCACAACTATTCTAGCAAAAAAACGATCATGCTTTTTGCAGTGATCTAACCACCAGCCTACCCTTCACATCAGAAGCGGTGATGAAATAGAACCTGACATAGCTGTGTCCGACACTTTTATAATTGTCTATTTTGGACAAAAATCATACAAACAGATAACCCATTAACAAATAAACAATGAACACGTGGTAGATGACAACAGAAAAAAGGTGCAATTTAGTGTTGTCATTCTATTATGGTGCAATGTTAAAGTTGTAAGATAGGTTCAATACAAGCGATTACGCAATGCAAATAAAGGTATTACGTTGTTTAGTAAACATTACTACTATCTACTACAACTTCTTTGGCCAAATGACTGCTTAAGTTCAATTTTTTCATGTTATACTGCTGCCCTACAACAGTTATTAGTTATTACAATTGCACAACACCATCTTATTGTCTGGCTTACTGTCGATATAAACGAAACCTCAACTGACGACACGGACAGTATTTTTGACTCAACGTCAAGGCTAACAGAGAGATACCGCACCTGCAGACAGTGTATTTATATGCTACCGTTGAACAAAAATTTCTTCCCATTATTGAAAAGTATCTATGTGGCTCACTTAATACTCTCAACTAGAGAACAAAGAAATATCAGATGACAGTAGTTCACAACAAGTTACCGTACCTTGGAACACGTTCTCCTGGTAATCGTATCAGTAATTTTCCATAACTTTTGTACTGCACTTTCGGAAGAGTATTCTTCGCTTGAATTCACTGCTAAGCTTCATAAAACATTAGTCTCGTAGGGAAAGGCCGATAGTCAACAATGGTTCATCCAATATTACATCGTCGTTTTGACTTTGGCCCTAAAACTAACAAATAAAAATGGATGTGTTGTTCTACAGCATTATGTTCATCGATTAGGCGTAAAGTAAATACATTGTAAGGCCTAAATGGGAAGAAATTAAAATATAATAGTTCCTTAAGACGTGATCTTGGCGTAGGCGTGCATTCGTTTACTTCAACCGCACATTTTCACAAAATATCCTCATTTCAAATTATACCAAGTTTTTGCAAAGTCTGTGGAATGTCTTCTATCTTACGAATTAATTGGTTTTATCGCCTACTTATAATTAAAGCACTTTATAGCTGGGTTTCGAACTTTCGGAATGCTTGATGACTTACGGACACATTGTTTGCTTATGCTGATCAAATCGGCAGGCCTCGTGATATTGCCTGGTTACAACTGTTGTTGGCAAACTTCAAAGTAGATATGCTACTTATGATGGATCGTATGACAATCTTTTCTTTGATCGAATAAGATGATGAAAGGTCTAATAAAAAACATTTCATTGCCAATTTAGCCCTTTTAAACCCGGTAAGTACCCACTGGATGTTATTCTGAAACCTAATCTTGTGTTGTAGTGTGATTCAACCTGGCTATACAAGAACATTTATTTCAAAAGAAAGATTGACTTGACTCTTATTATCACGTTAGTTACGGCTTCGCTTCCGTGGTTTTTATTTAATGAGTTACACTACAAGTTTAGCTTTCGGTTGCTTACTGCTTTTCACTAAGCGATACGATCAAAGGCAATGCAGTTTTCGTGGCCATGTGTTTTGTCTCAATGTGGTTTGGGCTGATGTGGTCACAAAGAGCAATGTGGTGAGAAAGTGAACACAACACAGGAGCATGTCAATTCAGAACAAGTCCATATGATGTATACACCTGGTATACCACTGTATCATAGCACATATGTTTGTCATAGAAATTGCTCCAAAACTGTAGGGAGCCGACTGTGCAAATATCATCGCTCAAAGACCAGAAATTTTGTAGTAAATTTCCATTGCGTATTGATAGACACGCGCCTTCTTCTTAACCATAATGGCGATTGTTTCACCCCAACCCAACCCCAAATGGTCACAAAACTGATTTTGTTTGAATGCAAACAAACAAACAAGAACTAACTAACAAGAGAACTTCGCAAAACTATAAAATTTAAGATATTCATAACAAGTGCTTTGCATATTCTATTTCACAATAAAGGTTCACAATAAATTTTCAATAAAGCAAAGTATTTACTGTTTAATTATACATTAAATCTAAACATTTAAAAACTGCTTTTTATGCACTTGCCTGTAGTATAGTATCTCTGCTGGCATATACTGTGTTTACTTGTTTAGCCCAAAACAATTCAGAATTTTGCTGAATTGGAACGAAAACAATAGATACAAAAACGTCAACATGAATTAACGTACATTTTCTTATAACGTAAAAAATATTTGCAAATGCGTTTTCCACAAATCGCTTTCGTTTATACTTGCCAAACTCGGAGATATTGCGTGATTATAAAATGCTGCGTCACGGCTTTGGGATCAACCTAGTGTTGTCAGAAAATGTAGAAACCTGTTTCAACAAACAAACCAAAGAAATGAAGAAGCAAGAAATTTTAAAGGCGGTAAAAGTTCTTGTTTGTTGTATGGTGAATGCCTTGTCTCCTAAATCTGTGAAAACTGACTACTCAGTTTATACGAAAAGCAGCAATTGTAATAAAACAAAGAGATATGTGATTTCATAAACGGCTTGTAATGTTGATCAGTTAGTCATGAGATTAGACTACAACTTTTTCAAAACATAGGGGACACGCACAGAATCCTGTGGATCAAATGAAATTTGCTATTGAAAACTTAGTTGCTCAGCTGTTAAACTACTTCATGAAAAATTTCAGCACCGGTACTCAAGCGTGTCGTTGTACTATTGGTGCATTTTGTCCGTGATGCCAAAGATGGCACACCATTAAGTCTTGTTGGCGCGGTTATTACCGTTTACTATTATTACCGATAAAGGTGATGTTATCGTTTAATATTGATCGTTATTTAGTTACAAAAATTTAAGGATAACAAACGCCCGCGTAGATAACAAAGCAGTGTTTAAACTTTACGCACGCTTTAACTACTAACTAGCCCACTCAAATCCACCGAGGAAGTGAAACCGTGCTGTGCGCATGCGTACACCGCCGTTTACGGGTTGCCAAGAGAGACCTAATATCTATGTTTGCATAGATCGGTAAAGAGTTAGCATTCAATTTTGGGCATGATTATGTAGACCTATTTAAGACATAACAAACGTTTACTAAGAGAGTATGTAGTAGTCTGCAAATATTATTTGCTCCAGCAATAAAAAACTATACAGTACCACATCTAATGTTACAGTGTTACTGGGTCAGTCAACAGCCTATAATGACTGACGGATGCCACCTTGTGGATGCTGTGCGCTTTGTCAACTGTAACCAGTAACGATATAAAATCCGCTAAGTGGCGTAGTGATTTACTGTAGAGCGCTGGGTTCGGTGTAATGCAGTTCGTGTTGGGCACGACATCCGACATTTATAGTTTACCATGTAGTTTACTAACAGCCGCTAAAAGTATAGGTCGGACATCAAATTTTGAGCGTAGAATTGTCGTTAAAATGCCCTGTTAACAGCTAGTTTGTAGTTTTTTTTGGAACGTTCGAAACTAAACCCAGGGTTGCGATACCGTCCTTATTTCTAAGATTTGTCCTTAGTTTAAGATGATGATTTATGATGATGATGATGACTTATTTAATGATTTTTAGAGCAGGGGTTCGTTTTTTACATACCATTTCGCTTTAGCACCTTTAGCATACCATTTTGTACCAAAGTGATACCAAAATTAAGAAAATGCAGATAGTGTCTTGTTTTTTTTTAGAAAAATTGGTTGCTTTCTCCTGTTGTGCACTGTTTAAGGTGGTATTCGATTCGTCTTTTGTTTTCCAGTCGTCCTTATTTTTGAGTTAAGACCGATGGCAACCCTGCATATACTGCATGAAAAAAGCGTTTTTTTATCAAGAACTGAACAATAATTTTCACCGAATTAATTGTGTAATCCTGTAATTAATACGGGCTCACGTTATGAATGAATCAGGAACCGGGAAACGTCATGGACCATGAGTCATCTTGCAGATGACACGAATGCACAAGGTATCAGCTAAAACAAAAGAGACTTATTAATGTCGTCCGAGTAAACTCAAAATATAGCGTAGTTAATAGCATCAGCAAGTAACGTAAGCAGCGTGAATAATGCAACAAAGAAGTAGGCTAGCCTGAATTAACAAAGCATTTGTTCGTAAAAAATGCAGGTAAGACTTTTAATGCTTGGAATGGTGTGAACTTTGAACTCAAGAAGGATAGACGTATGGTGTTTTCTCATACTTCGAACAAATAAAATGGAAATGTACTTTAGAGTTTAGATCTCGTACCTTTGTTGGCTGGATGCAATAACGACATTAAACGTTGATAGCCTATGCAATCTATGTTTTATGCAAGATCGTTTTAATACGCGTTTAATTCTAAAACAAGTGTTTATTCTTCACATAATTTAAAGATAACTTCTCACTTGCTTACGACGTCATTAAAGAGATCGCTACGAATTACAGGTTTGATGATGAATAAGAATAATTTAGATAAAATCATTGCAATTATTGCACCAAGGCTGAAAGGCTTAGAGGTTTTGCCGTTATTTGAAAATGGCGTTCAAATCATATCAGAGTCTCGAAAACCAACCACAATCACTTTTTATGACTATTTCCATGTTGAAAAAAGGAATGACGATTGTAACCTTTTTGTTTCGCCACTTTGTTACGCCACTGTCCCACTGGTGTTTGTAGCATTGTTGAATCACACTGTTTCCCGTACGCCACTGTCCCACTGGTGTTAGTAACATTGTTGAATCACACTGAATGACGAAACGACGAAAGCAATGGAAGCTCTCCCGGTGCGAAAAAGGCTTAGTGAAAAAGACCTCTCATAAGAGAGGTATCAAAATGAAAGCAATGTGGGCAGCTAAAGGGACTCGTTCGGTAACTGAGAACGTAATAAACGAAGTGTAATGCTTATTTTGAACTCACCTTCACACGTTTTTTTACACAAATCCGAAATAGGATACTATATAGGTAGGGCGAAGCTATACCTGGTTTAAAAAATGTTAACGTCACACCGTATGCAATTGTATTTAAGTGCAGAAAAAACGATTTTTAAATCATGGTTTCTTTTTTTTTCTCCTATGTAGTAAAGTTGTTGCTTATGCAAAAAAAAATATATGTCTTTGGATAACTTCTTTTCATTGCATTTCAGAATGAGCAAAACGCAGACTATTTAAGTTTATTGAAATAGAAAAAGTAGAATAAAATTTCATTGCTAAAAATTAGTTGTGATATGTTTTGGCCCAGAACTTTTGTGGTCGGTCTGCTGTGGTCGGCTGTGAATGGCCAAGAAGGTAAGTTCTACATAGAACACGTTTGGTAGTTGCTAAATTAAGGACATGTTTACAAACTTCTTAAATAGAGGCAAACTTTCAACGATTGCTCATTTCTTGAATTATGTTTTGGAAGTTGCTTGCAAGCTTACTTCAGCTACTGGTAAGACAGGAAATTCTATTACAAGTGTTTTCTTTCTTAAAGATTGTTCAGTTGTTTACTGTAACTTTTCAACTTTTTGTATCAAACCAAAACTATTAGTAGCAGGGTATAATGAATCTAGGAGGCTGTTATTTGCTTGTCTACGTCATCAAACACGTCAAACCTTAGATTGAAGCTGAAATTTTATGAGCTTGTTTGGTTAAGACAGTTAAAACCGCAGATTAAATATCCTTTGTTTACCGGAAAGTTTTGTGACCACAATAACTTTTAAATGCCGAAAATTTTCCTTTAGTAAAACTTTAAAGGTAATTTATATCCCTCAGAGCAAAATCTTTTTGCTTGTTTTCAATGGACGAATTACCTTTGTCCTAGTTCCTTTTGTTATATAAAAATATTTTTGAGGCTTTGAGATCTTCTAAATTGAAGTTATGGCGCTTATAAAAAACAGAAATAACGTTTGTGGTAATTTAACCAAATATTCTTGCTTTCGAATGTCAGGCTGTCTTCCCACATTCACGGTGAACCGCGGCACCATCAGTAAAACGCGAGAAATGAACTCATTTTATTGAACAACCTCCACCACCCAAAACCAAAACCGACCTCCTCAAATCACTTAACAAACGATTTTTATAGGATACAAAAGGCAAGGTGCCACACTATTGATAAGATAAAAGTGCGCAAAACGTGAGATAAACAACGGTGATTGCAATTAATTAACCAAAACGCCGTGACGTAATCAACGCACTAGAGAATTAATTCACAATAAAAGCGGTAAAATACAAAATGCTATAAATAACAAGTGACATAATTTCGTTACACTCCCCCCACCTTAAATATTTACCCACCTGGGAAATTTCTACCCAACATCCCAAGATAAGTCTCTCAAAGTCATTCCACTCAGGTGAAGTGCAGATAACTGGTAACAGCAAGTGTTCAATGATTGACAAATATCAACGAAACTATCAAAGGTAGGTGAATTCCACATAGTGAGTGAAAGCCTTTTCATTCTGCCGGAAGCGACGTTAGCTACGAACGCTTGCCAGTTTGTAGCGTTGTCTTCGTGAACATGGTGTACGCTATCCGGACATCCGGGGTGAGAAAACAAGAGCGCTGAATTTGGATACTTCAACGCAAGGTTCAGTTCTTGTTTAGCAGGAAGCATGTCGGCTTTCTCAGTTGTATTATCTTCGTCGTTAATTTGTGTAGTCAATTCAAAGTCAGGCGTGTTTGTCTTTTGGAGCGCTGCCTGTGGGGTCATTAAGAATTTGCAAAGTGCGTCAAAATCTTTTTCGTCGAAAACTCTTTCGGGAAGTTGCATGACTTGCTACGGGTCACGTAAGCCCTTCACCGCTGTTCAATAAAATGAGTTCATTTGTTGGGTTTTACTGATGGTGCCGCGGTTCACCGTGAATGTGGGAAGACAGCCTGGCATTCGAAAGCAAGAATATTTGGTTACAGTAATACCTTAGTTGGAAAAGAACGTTTCAAATCCATATCTGTAAAATCTGATTTATAGCAAACTGATGCACGCCAAAATATGCTATAATCTCGCTCAACCAATTCTTAATAACAATACATAGGGTGTCAATCAGATATATGTATTAATTAATAAGTAACACAATGCTTGGTGACTGTTTAGTTGAATCAGTTTTATTCAGTTTAACATTTTCATTTATGGAATTAGCAACGAATTAAATTTATTTTATCTGTAAAAAACACACAATTATTTAATATACGAATATTATTATGAGCTTCCACTATGGGCATTTTTCTTAAAGTTTTGCCAAGTTATGTTTAAGCACAAATTCAAAGAGACAGCTAGAAAAAATGCCGTATACATTACAACCATACATTAATTACTAGGCCAGCGGTCGTGATCACTAAATGTTACGAAGTGACCTCCCCCACTTGTTTTATGTCGTATTCAATTACCTCACAATCAAGAGAGCAATTTCCTAACCATTTGCAGTAGTTTTAATTGAAAATCGATTGCAGTTAACTAATTATAATCGATTTAATTAATTGTAAGCGTTACTAAGACAAATATTCTCATTAATGTTTCAGATCCGACAATCAGCAGCATCCAACCAAGATGGGGCGGAAGAGGCGGTGCAACCAGAATCCAAGTCTTTGGCTCAGGTATAACTCGTAGCGCCACCTTCTGATAATCATCTCATTATTTTCTCGCCACTAATGATCTTATTCTTTCCTTTTTTCTAGATTTTCCATCTGAGTTTCGTCTCAGCGGGAACGTAATTAAGCAAGTGCGTTTAGTGAGTGACCACAAGGAGTACGAATGCGAACTGCACGACGCTGAAAGCGACGAAAAACAAGCTGTCTGCTACACTCCGTGAGTGATCTGTGAAAGCGTTTATGGCCTTAAACTAGTTTCATGGCATTGCAGTAAAACGTGGTTTTCTTTGCACTTTTTCTTCACTTATGTAGGATAATGACTGTTGGAAAATATTACGTTCGTATGAGTATCCGAGGCGTCGCCTTAGATGATTCAAAATACTGCCGTGGCAACAAGAAATCCTGGTCATGCCTGTTTAGGGTAACCTGCAAGTTATATTACTCGTTTTAAATTCTTTCTAACTTAGCTGCTGCCTAAGTTACAAAATATTTCATGTTTCACGCCGTTTGACTAAAACCAACAGCAAAAATGTTAATAATTCTCAATACATTTTTTCAAGAATAGATTACATCTAACGTTAACATTATGAAAGCGACATAAACTTTCTCTAAGCTTTGTCGTCGGTTGATTCTTTACGCATGATAACCCTAAATAATTGCTTTTGTTTTCTGTGTCAGCATTTTTAACTATATGTATATGGGCTATAATTTAAATAAATTGTTATGCCGTTTAAGTATATTCAGCCGTACTGGTAAAATTTCTATTGTTTTAGGTTCATGACTCTCGAACCCCACTCGTTAATGCGCTGAACTGGACGAGTGGTGAGCCACAAAACCTGATTAATGTCTACGGCAGGATCTATACAAATCTCGTCTCATCTAACGAGGCAGAGGCGACCAATGGCAATACTGCTTCGATTATAAGGGTCTGGTCGACTTCCGGGAAAACTTGTAACCTTTTTGGGGATTCAGGCGAACCGTAAGTCTTCGGTGGGAACTTCTTGAGCTTTTCTTTCGACTTTTGCTTTGCAAGTTTTCACCGTTGATTGATTCGAAAAAAATTTGTGGTCATCCGGTTATTATTATAGGTCGTATTCATACTGTCACACTAAGAGTCTGAAACACAAAGTTTTCCATCGTTACATTGAAGACTAATAACTAGCGCTTATACCAGGGGCGGGCAACTTTTTTGGTCGGCGGGCCTGATATGAGAAAATAAAGTACTTGGCGGGCCGGATTCCTGAATCGATACATTAATCGTGTATTTATCCACCTATGCAAGGAATAAATCGTTTTTAATGTAAACTTTAAGTTTTAAGCAGAGACCAAAAACAGTATTTAATGAATTTATTAACGAATAATGTACTTCAATAGCTGCTGAAGTCAAAACTGAACTGCCAAACTGAACTGCTGAACTGAACAGCTGAACTGACTGCGGGCCGCTCAAAATCCCGTCGCGGGCCGCGTCCGGCCCGCGGGCCGTATGTTGCCCACTCCTGGCTTATACTATACACCAGTGGTTCCCAAACTTTTTCAGCTTGTGGCACACTAGAAAAATTAGAAAACGCTCGCGACACACTTACAAGAGAAGAAATGTTGCTTTAAAAAATTACCCTTCTCTATCGACAATGCTATAATTGGTTTCATCGTCACATGTGCTTATTTCTCAGCTATTGAAGCAGCTAGAAAGCTTTTAAGTCGCATATGCTTGTCTGCATATATGCCATATTTTAAATATTTATACAGTTCTTTTCCAAAATTCCAAAAAGATTCGCGGCACACCTGAGAATCTTTGGCGGCACATTAGTGTGCTGCGGCACACAGTTTGGGAATCACTGCTATACACGCTTATGTTCAGGTATCTTTAAATGTCAATGACCGACCGACACATTAGACCAGCGTGCATCTTTGCGTGTGAAGGATAACGATTATATTGGTCAATAGACATTATGGATTCAGCATTTAACGACAATTACATTTTGGTTTTAATCAGTAAGATAAAGTAGATTGGGCTACTTCACAGAACTGATGACATCACAAAGGCGATTTATCTTCAAAGAATTTAAAGTTTAAAAACTACAACAAGAACAGAGAAAAGTGCTCGAATGATTTTTATTTGGTGAAATTTTTATGAGGGATTTGCCATTTTATAGCTATGTTTAGCGAAACGTGAAATTATTGCTGAAAAAATGTGATAATTTTTATGGAACAGACATGTAATGGAATGGTCGGTTTATGGTTGTTGAACTTGACTGATTAAGCCACTCCAATACATTATTTGATTGTCTAATTGTTTATTGCGCTCGATGTTATAATACATAAGTCTCACAAGGTCGTTGTTTGCTTTTCTCACCCACAGACTTAATTGTTCACCTTAACGAATTATTGTGTTGTGAAGGTGACAACAAAGTTGTCTAACTCGACACTGAACTTCTTTAAATTGAATTCATCAGTAGTTTGCACAAAAATGAGAATTGTATAAACTGATTATATTGATTCTTCTTTGAACGATTACATATGAACAGAACATTGGCACATCAACAGCATAAAGACTTTTTGTTTATATTGGTAACTGCATAACATTACTGGTTACTGGTTAGCGCTACTGAGAACGAAACGCATGCAAGAAAGGCAAACGCGCCATTACATCACAACTATAAAACAATACTCAGGAAGTTTCATGACGTAGTGTTACGCTTCGCTGATTCGATACTTGAAAAGCTAAATTTCCAATTGATATTTAACCCCGTATCTTACATTATTAGTCATCAACATCATATTACCACAGACACAACATTGCATTAAACGGCGACGACGGCGAGTCAAACTGGGGAAGCTTCACCTGCCTTCTTGAGGGATCCTACGTTGGCAGCCAAAACATTTCCTTCATCGTGGACCCTGGCTACAGTCGTTCTGAACCCTACAATTCCATAGTGTACGTGGATGCTAAGGATGCCTTGTACATGTTGCAGACGTACGCCGGTAAGTGCTGGTTTTGACTTATGTAGCTGACTGTTATAGCCTAGGTTCTATAGAAAAAAATCGTTTCTATGCCTCTTAACTTTTAGTAAATAAAAAAAACTGGTGTAGGCTAGGCCGTGAATTTTTGGCAATAAGCTAGGTTGTCATGCTCTTTGTATGTATAGTAATCAATGATGTGAGCCCGAAGACTGGAAGTACGCTCGGCGGGACAACGCTCACTATTTCTGGCAACTTTTTCGATAACAGTTCCGGGATCGAAGCCCAGGTATAAAGGCAATACTTACAGCCTTATCGCTGGGCATTTGTTTTATTGATTAATTTGATGGAAATATGTTAATAAATCTGTTATAACAACTTTATTACGCATCCCCCAATATTTTTTTTATAATCAGAGTAATCATCAAACATCATGTAACTAGGCTACTTACAACAGGTATTAGTTGGTGGTCAACCATGTACAGTTCAAAGTGTCACTACAACGGAAATTACGTGCATTACACCAGAACAACCGACCGACCAGAAACTTTACAGCGGTGGACGAGGGTTTCACTTGGAAGGCCAGTTCAACCAGAATGATATCAGCGTTGTTGTCAACAGCAGTTCCAGTGATTGTAAGTTTTTCCCTGGTAGCCAAGCTCAAACAAATGGTTAGCGTTTAGGGTTAAATGCTTAAAAACCCTCGTTTGTGATAACGTTTGTCTCCTGGTACAGATAAGCTGTAGTATAAAGAAATCTCAGATTTTTGCAAAGTGCTGAATTAACTAGGCTACTGTTTTGTGCGGTTGATTCATTACAACTGGCGAATGCGTGCACAATATGTCTATGCGTAGCCTATACGCTTTTATGATACAAACTTGCAACAAGGCAATTCAGAACACGAAGGTTATTATAAGCATTAATATCAGAATACCTTAACTACTTGGAAACCGTTCTAGACTGGTCTTACTGGACTGACAAAATGGAGGTGAACAACATTAATGGAGACAATTTAGTGTCTCGCGTGCGGGGTTTCTTCGTACCTTCAACAACTGGACAGTATCGTTTCACCGTTCTCGCCGACGATCAAATTCGTTTCTACATCAACCCTACTGGCAACGACCCTGACGGCAAGGTAAATTATAGAATCGTAAATTTGTTTTGTCGGAACAGAGTAACTGAAAGGTAACTAACAGAGAATCTGACCTACACAGTTACAGAAATAGCTTTAATGTAATTTATAAGTTTTGCCGTCACTTAGTAGTTTTGTAAAGTATAATTTAATTTTTTAGGAACTTGCCATCGAACAAACAACAGCCAACCGTCAAAAGACATCTGAGTCTCTTTACACCCTAACTGCTGGCACCGAGTACTATTATGAGATCAATCACTTGGAGTATAACAACGGTGCTAAGATTAAACTCTCTGCCTACGTTGATAGAACAAATTACAGCCCGGGCCAAACCGGTTAGTACTGGATTTCAATTGACTTTGCATTTGAATAATTTCACCGGTAAAAACTGGAATCGTATTTGGCACAGGGACATGAAATCGAGTTGAATTTAAACCGTTTGCGTTACCGTGATCTTATATTTGCAGGTTGGTCTTTCAACGAGGTCCAGCACATCAAGATCAGCTCTAACGTTCAACGAGAAATCCAGACCATAAAGTTTGAGAACTGGGACGCACAGAATGCCACACAGTCCACATGGACCGTCATGCTTTCCTGCTCGGATACAACAACCAACTGTAGTGGCAGCCTGTTCCGCTTTTCTCTTTTTGGGACACAATCTGGTGCTTTGTTTCATTAGTTTATCATCAAATCAGCGAAATAATCTGTAGATCGTACTTTATCGTCTATTATTTTGTTTTTGCGTGTATGTGTTTTGTCGTGCGCCTGAACAAAATATTTTAACTTGTCAGCAAAGTTTTTGATTTTGTCTTTAAAGGCCCCATAAGACACATATGACTTGTGCCTGAAGTAAAAATTTCTTGCTGTTCGATTTTTCAATTGCAACCTTTGCAAACAGGTGCAATAACATTCGGTGCGACTGGTGACGTGGTGAAGGCCGAAGTTGAAAAGATGGTCGCTTTAGTTGGCGAAGAAGTGGAAGTGACTCAATCAGCCGACGAGTACAACATAACCTTCCAGTCTTCACGAGGTGACAGTGGCACTTCTTTTTATCCAATAGCTCAGAGGCTGCTGTACATTATAGGATCTGCCGTGCATTGCATAGCTGAATGTTTCAATAGCGATAACTTCAAACTAGAAAACAAAGTAACTCGCGATAAACTAAGTTATATAGGAATTAGCACGTATTTGTAGTTACGTTACACATGACGCTACCTGTTTTAGCTCAACTCGTCTTTGGGAGAGTATACTTTTACTAGGGATGTTCCAAATCGAAAAAGATTCGGATTTGTGAGAACACGAATAATAGATTTCAATATTCGCGAGAATCCGAACACGTGTCATTAAGATATTATCGTCCTTAGATCGAGTAAATATTCAACAGAACTGTCGCAACCTTTTACCTGGTAAACAAGTGCTGGAGCTCAAAACATTTTTTATTTTTTCTTGAACTTGATGGTAAATAAACTCACGTGTTGTCACATAACCTCTACCCATTAGGTCATAGACAAAAACATTAATGGAGAATTCCACCTTAATATGCCATCTAGATTCGGATTCCTGAGAAAAAAAAGGTTGATATTCGTGCGTAATCTTCGGATTCGTGTTTGATTTGCCACATCCCAATAACTTTTACAGGTCACAGGAACCTGTAAACGAAATCTCGGCGCTGTACTGCAAATACAACACGTCTCACAGACGAATAATACAAAACAACACAATAAATAACGTTCAAATGGCTTGAAAGTCACCAACAACTATACCTCATATATTTAAAGGTTAAATAACGCTATTAAATAAATCACAGTTATCCATATTGGCTTATACTGCTGCTATAGGCCTGTACTGCCAATTGGCTTAAACTGATTTTAAATGCATGTATGCATTCAAAACAACAATGTTAAAATGGTTGCACACAAGCCCTAAAAACATGATTCAGGGTTTTGAAAACAACGTAAATTGACATAGAAATATATTCTTTTATTGTACCGATGATATTGATACCGAACGTAATATACGTCCCTTTTTCTGCGTTCATCAGCCAGAATGTAACTTTTACAATTTTTCAAATGCCACCATTAAAATACCAAAAGTTATTTGTTGATTGT
Source organism: Clavelina lepadiformis (assembly GCF_947623445.1). Classification (NCBI taxonomy): domain Eukaryota; kingdom Metazoa; phylum Chordata; class Ascidiacea; order Aplousobranchia; family Clavelinidae; genus Clavelina; species Clavelina lepadiformis. Next base: position 3,214,649 of record NC_135248.1, on the reverse strand, counting down.
GGAATGAAATAATGTAGCTCACAAAATTAGAGTGACTTTGTTGTTAAAGTATCAAGCAATTTAGGTTCATATAAACCTTTTTCAGGGGAAATGCCACTAGTTGCCGAGTCAAACAACCCATCGTTGTCCATCACACTCAGCGAGACCACAACAGGAATGCCAGATCTGGCAACTTTCACTTTCTCCGTCAACGACTTGGTTTCTGCTCCAGTGACCTACGCCACCGCCAGCACTAGTGACGTGGCCGCAGCTGTGTCCAGTCTGTTTGGTCCCAAATGTCCAAATTCACTTGAGAGGGGCATTGGACATACCGTTGGCTACTAGTAAGTTTTGGAACATGAACTGATATTCTTTACAGTTTAGAGCTCAGCAAAAGAAAACGCTGTTCGGTTTCTTCGATCCAATTTAATAGAGTTTTCTCCGACCAGCTTTTCACATATAGAATAATTTTGACGCTCGTAAAATTTTACCGATGTGCTTATCATGCCATCATTATCATATCATCACGGTCGTACTTCATATCACATAAGTGAGTGTATGTGTTGATATTTTTCAGTCATGATTTCGAAAGTGAAGGTTGGACATATGGCGGTGTTAGCACGAGCGAGGAATCGTTTTGCGGAGTTCACTCCGTCAAAAATCCAACCTATATTTTTAACGACAATGAACGAGTCTACTCTCTCTCCCGTTATCCTTATGTAAACTATGCGTGTTGTTACACTTCACACTTAATCTACTAAATAGTTTCATAAAAGATCCTTGTTTTTTTGTAGTCAGTTGTGTAACTTTTGAGATTAAACTGAATTTCAAAAGTTTCATCTTTTATCTTGTATTCCTCCTATGTTAAAGTTTAATGTTTTACTTCTAAGATAAGTTTTTACTTTCGATGCATCAAGGTATGTTTCGCGTACATGGGCCGCATATCCAACCTGCTACGAGTCAGTTTTACGTACGTCGATTCCACAACGTCATCAACTAAAGCAGTTGATAACGAAAATATTTTTGCTGTGGGCCTGGTCGACTCGGCTGAAGAACCACAAGTGTGGAGACATTTCTGCTACAACCTCAACGAAAAACTTCAGATCGGTAAAGGCTGACCATCAGTGAACTTGTAAAATTAAACTATCTCATTTACAAATTAAAGGCGTCCTTGCATGATGCTGTTGTAGAAATTCGGCTTAGTCCCCTGGTTGCAAGGCGAAGGGTTGAGGAGTTAGATTAAGTTTTTTTTGCTTTGTTATATGTTTTACTTGATCAAACAAAGTTTGGTTTAGTATGCTTATGATTGATGCCTGCAAACATCTTGCACAACAATCGACCTTTTAATATGCAAATGTTGAAAAAAGTAAAACTTGTAAAACAATTTTTTATAAAAGATTCCGATTTATATTTTTAAGGTCACGTTAAAGAATCTAAGAATTTGTAACCAATAGATTACCCATCTGGACGAACTTTCAAAGTAAGAAGCCTCCAGGTCGGTCTTGTTTCAAGTGAAGACTTGTACCTGGATAACGTGTTTATTGGCGGAAACTTGGCTTTTGACGACGATGAAGCCAGAGAAAGTAAATTGTCATAAATTAAAGCGTGGAAACAATTGCTAGCAATTGCAAAGCTTTGTGCTTAGGCCAATATAAAGTTTAATCGTTACTTATCTTTTGAGAAACCGTTTCTTAAAATATTTCTTTATCTTACCGAAAACAGTCGCCCTGGGGTTCATAATTCCTTCCGCGGTGCCCCATATCAAAATAGAGAGCGTTGAAGTGACGAAAAATATCGACGGTTACACCATGACTTTCATTCCCAGCGATTGTGGTTACAATTTCCCATTATTAGGTATTCAGAGACTATTTATCTTTCATAGTTGAGTACGTACGCCGAAAAACAATCTCAAATCTCTAATGTGCGCCTAGTTTGATTTGAAATGTTTCATGAACGATTGTTTTGTCATATCCACGTCGTTTTTCGATACAATATTCACTGTATAGTGATACGTGGCAATATAACGACTGTAAATTTTGTAATTGAAATTGCATAATAGGGTTCGCATTTGCCGAGACATCCGAGACAATATCGACGGATCACAACAAGCACGTTTTCGGGATCGACGCCAATACATCGCCACAGGTAAAAGAATATTAACAAAATTTCTGCGCACACAACACGAAGTACCAAATAGTCTATCAACAACTTGCTATTTTTATGATCGAAGTGATCATTTTCCTTTGTCTGTGTTTTTTGTACACATTTTAACGCACAATCACCGTCACACAGATCGATATGTCAGTTGTGATAAATAATAATGGCAGAATGAGTAATTTGCAAACAATTTGAAAACAATTCAGTATTGTCAGTTGTGTCTTTAGGTTAATTTTGATAGATTACTTCACATTTTTTAAGGATTGATCAATAATAATTATTAGAAAAGTTAAAATTAATTAATTAAAATTTGCATTAGAGCTGCTTTCTATGTCAATCGTTTTCATTTGCATTTTCAAACTCAGCTTGCATTCAATTAGTCAGAACAACCTTTGATTAACTTTATGTAAGGATTTAGCTTATCCTTTTATACATCATTGTTAACCATCTACTTATAGTATATGTTCTGAGATGTATACTTTATACTATGCTTTCAGCCATAACTCTCTCCCGACATGTTAAGCACACACTTAACCAAGAAAATGTGATCTCGTGTTATTAACAAACAGTTGGCTTTTTCCCAGTGCTACGAGGTTTTTATTACGCGGCTGTTTGAGATACGATGCACCGTTTCTATTGTACAACGCTCGTGTTAAAATCTGAAAAGTTTCCACTCATAGAATATTAGTCACTGTATAACAAGTTCAGGTTTATATTTTTATATTAAAGACTTTTATTAGTTATTTACAGTATTTTTTTGTTTATCTCATCAGGTCCACGTCGTCCGCAACAATTCCGCCTCACCACCGGTCACCGGGACCTTTGACCTTTCATTTGTGGACTCCAGCTACGGACAATTGACCAACCTTGCAGCTAATATCGAGGCCGAAGATTTGCAAATACAACTCCAGACTCTGCCTAAAATCGACCACGTCGAAGTGACCAGAAGTGACAATTGTCATGGGTGGGTAGACCCCGTTGCAAGTTGAATTGGAAATTTGGGGAAATTTCATTTCGTTCAAGAAAGGAAATTATTTCACTTGGAAAATAAGTAGAATAAAAATTAACAAAGATGGCACAACGAAAAATTTTTTTGTTTAACTGTTTCAAAGATACGATTACAAAGTGAAATTTACATCTCCAAACGGGGATTACCCGCTAATGATCATCAACAAGACGAATTTGGAGCCGAAAACACACTCTGTCGATGTAGAAGTGACTCTCGGCAAAGATGGAGGACTGTACATGAGTCCCATCCATGGAGATTTTGTTCGAACCGCTCATGAGAAACCTCAGGTATGGAATTTGAATTATTTTCTGATTCTTGTTTGAATTGAGTTGAAGTTGAATTGATATACATCAGTGAATATAAAGAAGATTTTTTAAGAACCTCACATTTTATTTTATTATTTGGGTATTTCTTTGGATTGTGCCATCACTAAAAATGATAAACTAAACTTAAACTGAATCAAAAAACTTTTCTGAAAAATCTACTTGCCGATATATTTTGCACCGAATAACATTTACTTGCAAGGACTGCCAAGTTACTTGTTACATTTTTATTACTATTTCAGTTATTGTAGATTTTCATTAAAACATTTTGCAACCTCGTTATCGATTCATTTAATGAGAACAAATTGTCATTTATGGGTTATTCAAATTTTTATATTTGAAATTTAAAGTTACAATTTATCTCATCAACCATTATTTTATCAACCAACTTGGAAAAAATCAATGAAACCTCTTCCTCGTCCAGGTCCAAGTCTTCATCAACGACATTCCTTCTCACTGCTCCGGACACTTTGACGACAACTCCTCCACCTCATGCGACTTTGAATGGACCTCCGAGGCAACTCCTGTCGTCGCTTCCGTTTCACCATCATCCGTATCCGCTGGAGATATCATCACCATTGAAGGTTGAAAAACAATGAAATTTTGATTTAATTTATTTACTTTATGTAATGTTATTTTTATTCTGTTGTCATTTTTTATTCTTAGTCAATATTATTCAAGCTTTTGTGTTATTTTAATAAAATTTCCTTTCATTATATTTATTGAGTTAAAATTAAAATTTATTTATTTCTGTTCTGTTTAATTTCTAAATAAAATTTTTTAATCTCCCCAGGAAGCGGATTTACCAGCACCGGCTCATCCGCTGCCGTCATTCTTGTTGGGGAAGTTCAATGTGACGTAACCGCCATCGACGACACGAATATTCGGTGTCAGTTAGGGAATTCCCCGTCTGGAGAACAACCCATTGCACTGAAGATAGTGGGAAAAGGTGACGTATGCAAATCTTTTTGCTGGGAAGTTTATAAAGTGATGCAGAAATCGAACGCCGTTTAACTCAAATGACAAAAGTGCTCTTTACTGCAACTTCGTGTCAATTAGTTTATTTGAACCTCAAAGTCAGTTAACTTCATTGGAAAAAATTCTTCTTTTAAAGTAAACTCATCGTTATCATTTGAACATATTTAATTTTAGGCTCGCCGTCAATCGCATCTGGCAGCAGCATTGCAATCAACGTCACCGGTCGAATTAACGCTATTTCGCCGAATATTGGAAGCCAGGCTGGGTGTACAAAAGTGACGATTACGGGATCCGGTATGTTTTTGGACTACAATGTCATTGTGTAAAGTCCAGCTTTGAGCTGCCGTAACACTCGTTGTTGAAACAAGAAATTTGAAATATGGGACATTTGCATGAAAATTTAAACACAAGTGTTAAATGGAAGCCCATGAATTTTTATAAAAAAAAAACTTAAATACAAAGATTTTAAACGTTTGGAATTTATTAAATAATACTCAAGATAAAACACTGATTTTCCTCGATCATTCTTGAAAGAAACATTCTTTCACTTTTAGAAACATTTTTATTCTGAAGTCTAAACCGTTCGACTAAACCTTATAGGATTTGATTCGACTTCTGAAGTGACCATCGGTGGAAGTCCATGTTCTGGGCCAACTGCCGAATACAGCAGCATAACCTGTACTGCTGCAGATGCACCGTCTACCGGTTTAGTTCCAATTGTAGTTACAACGGGAGGCATCCCTCTCACCATGGATGATGCTTATACCTATGACAGCCCGTCTGCTACGATTACCAGTATTTCATCAAACTCGTTCACTGTCGATGGAGGTATTTGAAAGTTATGTTAATCGCAGTAGACCTGTGTTAACTTTCACTTTGGTTTTATCACCGTAAACTGACTCGGCCAATTTCTAGGTACCGAGGTTACAATCACCGGCTCGGATTTCGGTATCACAGCCGGGCAGGTTTTAATCGGTGACGTAGCAGCCACCGTTTCATCTTGGAGCGACACAAACATTAATATTACGACGCCATCGTTGGCTGCTGAGACTTACTACCTCAAGGTGGTTGTGGGCGAAGATGGATGCGCGGGCTTGTAAGTCACAAATAGTCCACAATTCTTCACTTTACTTACCTACAGTATTCTGACCACCAACTTAACTACTTTGTCCAGTCCACAAAGTGTGACCTACGAGTTCAGCGTTTCATCCATCACCCCAAATAAAGGTTCTCTGGCTGGTGGAACAAGAGTAGCATTAACGGGATCTGGTTTTACCCACAATACCGCCGTTAGTATTGATGGCGTCACGTGTGGTGATGTCAGTCTTATGTCAAGTACCTTATTGACTTGCGTCACCCAACCTGGGGGAATGACCCACACCGTGACAAATACAGGCTCACATCCAAGTTAGTAATTGTTTGAAGATAAGTTTGTAAACAGTTAAAATTTTCCTATGGCCTCATTCATTGTTGTTGATTAGTTTAATGACCACATCACAGTCGGGATAGGCGGCGCTTTTTATTTTTGATAGATTGATTGTTTCATTCAATATTATTATATGCGAAAACTGGTTTTACAAAAAACTGCTCAAAAATATTAGTAATTTAATTCTTGGTTCATCTATACTAGCATCTCTAATTTAGGCTAGTATCATCTCTAATATAAAACGATGCATCTCGTTTTCAACTAACAAGCACGACAACGTCATATTTAAGTAACGCTTTTTGATTAGCGCTGTTAATATTTTCCTTTTTCCTCTGCTAATGAATTGGATGAATATATGATGAATACTTTTATTAAGTTTTACATACAATCTCCTTAATGCCTACCCTAGTATTAGCTAGCAGTATTACTCAAGACAATTACGACCATTTGCTCGCAGCATATGGCAGGGGATACGCTTGGAATCCATCAACTGTAGTCATGAAAGTCGGCGATCTGTTGTCTGTGTATTGGTCTATATCGAGCTTGCTAGATGACGCAGTTATACGTCTTTATTCAACTAACTCACCAACGAACAATACATACGACGGCGAAGGATTTCAAGTCCCAGCATCTGGTGAAGGTAAATCGAAGATTTAAATTTCAACGAAAATTTAAAAACTAGCAATTATGTGTTCATGTTTGAAAGCTTTTACCAGGAGCAAGTTACTCTTGTGCAAGTGTAGTTTTGCTTGTAAAGTGCCTATTATTTAGTTTCAATACGATTGCGAAAAAGTCGTCCACTTGGATGTTTCACATGTAAATTGTAAGACATATACTCTGACTGAAACAATCAAAAGTGTTAGCTGTGATTACTGGCAATCGTTGTCACTTATGATGTAGCAAAGGATATGTTTAATGTTTAACTATTTACCAGGCCAATACCAATATCGCTTTAACAAAGTTGGAAAGTTCCATTTTGGCAGCGGTTGTGTTGATGGCGTGGCTTGCGAAATCTTCATGCGCCTCACTGTAGAGGTTACTGACGCCACCAACGAAGCTGAAAATGTTGTTGCCACTTTGGGTGAACATAAGGTAAGTCTTGAGGTAACTTTTTTGCGTTACATGAACAAGGTTTTTACAGCTTGGATTCGTAATTTAAGCACAAATTGTGCTTTTCGATTGATATGTGATTATGCGTTAGTAGTTAGATATAATTACTTGGATAGCGATTGTTTACAATAAATGGGAAAGTAAATATTTTGCTTTTATTTAACGGTGGTCGTTAGGCGTGTGAGTGTAATTATTTTCGTGCGTCAAAATCTCTCGCGTTCCGGTCACAGACATGGATTAATGCTTTTTTCTGTGGTATAGTCTCGAGCGTTTTCTAATTCGTCCTCGTAAAGAAATGTCTTGTGTAACGGAATACTTAACAACAAACGCTATATTTTTAAAGTGCAACTACAACTCGTATGAAGCTTGCATGTCATTAAACCATTATATAAAATAATTAGTTTAAATATGTAATAATTTTCGCATGAAGTAAGTCTGTCTGACAATGCAGTTACCGCCAATATTTTGTTTGATTGATTAACAATGTAGAGTTACTACTGTTAAGTTATATAACATAGCAAGAACAATGCTAAAATATCTTTGAATACACAGGCAAATTGTGCCTGCGACTTCACCTTTGACACTGCTGAAACCCCGATAGTTACCAACATTTCACCCAACACCGGTACAACTGCAACGACAATCACCATTCAAGGTACTGGTCATGAGTTAATAAAAAACAGTCGGCTGTAACATTACATGAAACCTTATTTGGGAACTTGGGAAGCTTGAATGGAGGTAGAAACCAAAGTTGCAATTCTGTTCGCAGGAACTGGGTTTTCGACTCCGACCACCGTAAAAGTAGGTGGTAAAACGTGTGAAGTCACTAGCACCACAGCCACTGCAATCACCTGCCAGATATCAGCATCAGAAGAGCTCGCAGTAGGTGGGTGTAATCGCTCCCAGTTTACCTTTCAGTTTTAGAACCTCACGATTTTGAGACCTTATCATTGTATTGTTCCTGCCAGGCGTCTACCACCCAGTTGTTGTTAATGTGAACGGAAAGGGTGACGCCCTTCTTCAGATGCAGAGTCAGATAAAACGCTCGTTTGCACTGACCCCACTAATAACCGGAATCTCACCCAACATAGGCTCGCTGGCTGGCGGAACCAAAATTACAATTCAGGTTGGTTGCCTGGCGACAATATTCACAGACACCTGCATTGTTCTTTCTATATTACGTTTCGATTTCATGACAGTCTCGATTTCAGAAAATTCATTTGCAATTTCGAAAACCTGCCTACGTCTTATTCCAATTGAAATAGTTTTAAAAATTTGTACCAAGCGAGTGTCAACAAGATGAAAGATTAGCATGCTTTGTTAGAATCAACATTTCGTCTTACGTGATTAAAGATGGTTATGATAAATTAATCTGTAACCACTATATGAAGATGCTTGTATTTACCGAGGATTTAGTTTAATCAACCGATTAGTTCGTGTGTGTATATGACGACCTTAAACGTTTTTAGGGTTCTGGATTCACCCACAAAAGCGTGGTAGTCATTACAAAACAACAGGAGCTTTGTGACGTAATTGAAGACGAGAGCACTTACACATCCCTTGTATGCATCACCCGAGCATTTATAGCGACAAAGGGAAACATTTCTGTTACTGTGGAGTGAGTTTTTGCTTATCCTTTAAGAAATTGTCTGCATTCACAGAGTGTAGCCTACGGTTAATTAAGTGCTTAGTGATATTGCAATTATTATTTTTTTTCGTAATTTATTTTCTATTGTTTCGGGAACGTATTAAACCTGGTTGGTCGATCTCTGTAGATTTACAATAACACGATTCTTCTTAGTACAAAAATAACTAACAAACATTGTTGCTTAAACACATTCTTACGCATATTTTAGCGTCTCCGATGCCCAATGTGCTGCTGGTGTCGACTGCTCATTCGAATTTGCTGACAGTGCAACTCCAGTTGTGACCGGTCACACCACAAACGAAGATTTCTCTGCTCTTTCGTTGACTTTAAATGGAACAAGTAAACTATCAAAGTTTTGTTTCATAATTTTACCTTCAGATGCTGCACACTCACTTGAAACCAAAAACTCCCGAGCTAATATATTTCTTGATTTTTTCGGATAGACTTCGGCATGGACACGTCAGCAGTCACCGTAACATTGTCTTCTGGAATGATTATGACGTCATGTACAATCACATCTGTGACGGACACACAAATTGAATGTGATCTCGTTTCGAGACTTCCTGTTGGCGCAAATAAGATATCTGTTTCCATATCGGGAGCAAAAGGTTAGATGAATTTTCCATTTTCAAGCGAAAACATCGATGTGTTATTTTTTAAGCAAAGTTATAATATGGTGAAAACAAGTTTATGTATATCAGTATATAAATATACATTGTGTCAGAATTTTAATAACTCATGTCACGATAAATATTAGCTTACTTTGGGTCGAATATATGAAACGAACCTTATAAATGTTTTTATCAATACTGTAACAATTAATTTAAATCTGGAAAGGTTTCGCGAGATTTAACGACCCCAGTCACAAGGATGTTGTTAGTCCGAACTCAATCAGCGATCTGACTCCCGAAACCGGTAGCGTCAATGGCGGCACCACCTTGACCATTACCGGTAGGTGCCGTGATTTAAGATTGTTTTTATGGACTTCCTACTTTCATTATTATCATATTTTGGAACATTGATATGCATCTACGAGAAATTGACCAAACATAACATAAATAGCGTAACAGCTACTGACTCCGCATTGCATCAGCATACTGTAAATTTTATTGTGTCATTATTTGTGCTTTATAAACTGAATATTGAACAGATTTTAAAAGACATTTTATTTCTCGCAGGAAACGGTTTTGTTAAAGATGACGTTACCGTTCAAGTAGGAGGAGTATCTTGCGTCATCACTGACGTAACCTTGAGTAAAATTACCTGTACAACCGGTGCACGCGTGACTAGCGCAGTAACCGTAGAAGTGGTGTCAAACGGAGTGACGTACCCAACTGTAAGCTACGAATATTCAAACGCGGCGACCCCAACCATAGCCAATGTGTCTCCTGCCACAGGTTTGCTGCATTCAAATGTTCTGAGAGTTCAAACTATTTATCTTATTTTTTAACTAACTGTGAACAACTCGTTTAACCTGTTGCTGTCCAAATGACTATTTTGCACAACGCGTAGTGTCCCTTGGTTTCGTGAAGCAACCTTTAACATATTCTGTTTGGGGGTTTAGGGGCCGGAGGCGACTCAATAACTTTATCTGGAACCCAATTGGGCAATGTTGTTGATGACGTCAGCGTCACAGTTGGTGGTATCGAGTGCAGTGTGACGTCAGCAGGTGATACCTCACTTGAGTGCACACTGGGAGATCGTGAGGGTGGTCATGCCATCATTGAGGTAAATGTATAACAAAGCAAAAATAAATAATGGCTTAATTAGTTGATTTCTTTAATAAATGATGTGTTTGTTAATGTAAGTTAACGAATGTCAACTGCAGCTATAGTATGGAAGCATATTCCCTGCTAATAAAGTTTGCCTTCGAACCAAACAGGGTAACTTTTAACTTTATTTAAAATAAGTAATCGTAATCTGTGAACAATAAACAGCTTCAATAAATAATTTGCAAACCAAGTCTGTAGTCTCCCATCTGTCACTTCTTAACAAGATTAAAATCCTTTACGAATTTTCTGTTCCATTTGTATTGCAAAACTGCATCGTATTGTTAACTACATGCGATACACAGGTCATTGTTACAAGCTTAGGATTAGCAACGGCAAGCGAGTCAATCTTATTTCGGTATAATCTTCACGTACATGATTTCTCACCCACAACAGGTAAGAATTAAGAAATGTCAATTTCGGTTGTAAATTCCTCAATACCGTATCCAACTCGTCCCTAATTTGTCGCGAAAATCTTCTCCAACACTATTTAGGAAGCTACGGCGGCTCACAGTTGGTCACCATTGACGGTGCAGGCTTCTCGAACCACACCATCGTCCACATATGTGACCTACCATGCACTCTTGAAAGCAGTAGCACCACACAGATCACTTGTCGTACATCTGCCAACCCGGATTATGTGGACAGTAAGAAACTTTGTTGTTTGAAATCTAGCGGCACTTACTGGATGTTAAAATGTGGAAATGAGGAAGATTTAGAAACTTACGAGCAATTTAACTCTTTTCAGAACACTTAAAATTGTTTTAGTTGTTGTAGTTTTTTCTCAGTGTTGTTTAAGCTTTTAATGTCATTATTCGTTACTATTTCAGGTTCTAGTTCGACTACATGCGAGGTCAAGGTCACCAACGAAGCTCAAATGGACGACTCTGCCATCACAGCTGGAAGTAATTATACGTACAGTGGGGCCCAGACTCCGACCATTACTGGAGTCACTCCTGGTCGCGGTGGAACTGGAGGAGGAACGGAGATCACCATCACTGGATCGGGATTCATGTAAGTAATGAGGAAGTGTCGAGTTTCGCTGGATGATTTTCTTGCTTTTATGTTTTGGAGAGTTTACCTCAGTTTATTAGTTTTTCTAATTTCACTCCGTTGTAGCAGTGATCGCCACATTTTTTTCCCTCTCGAAACAAACTAATAGTTCTCAGTATGATCTGTATTGGCTGAACGAACTAAAATCTTGTGGAAACTATGTTTTTGTAATAACATGTGTTTACTGTTTGTGCACGGTCTTCAATAAAGGGTTTCATCTGGATGGCGTTTAAAATTTTGCCTAAAAAATATCTGAAAATTCGGCCAGAAATTATAAATAGAGTAGACGAAGTACGAACGACGTACTACAATACAAACGAAGCTACCGTGTATAGATTTAATCAGGGATGTATAGTGAGTTTGAGCAATTTATCATTATTCCGACGTTGTAACAAATTTAGCCTTTACACGTTCTAATCAGATCCCCAATTATTTTATAAAAATTTTGTCAAAACGCAATGAAAAATGGTTTAATTGTTCAAATAAAAATAGAAAAATACTAAAATTTACGGAAAAAGTACATGTTTTAAATATGATATGAAATGATATGATATGAGATGATATGATTTGATATGATATGATATGATAACTGTAATGATTTTCAAGGCTATATGGCTGATCTATAATTCCATATATACTGCATTCTTCTTTTGCCTCCAATCTAGGCTGGGTACTCCTTTAACGGTCTCCATTGATGAAAGTGATTGCGTAATAAGCGATTTCAACGACACAAGCATTAGCTGCCGGACCTCATCTCATAAAGGATCTATCAAAACTAAGGTAACTTATATTTATAAATACTCAATAACTTATAATTACTTTAAAATTTACTAAGTGTTGCCGCCTCAGTTACAGTTATAACAATGGTTTCCGTACTTGGGTGTAAAACAAACCGAAACCGTGCAATCAGTTTTTAGAAATAAACCTGTTGTTGTAAAACGATTTGTTTTAGGTGACCGTGCGAGTCGGGGAGCTCGGTATTGCGACGCAAGATGGCGCGGATTACTTCTACATTGATCGTTGGTCGTCTGTATTCACCTGGGGTGGTGATAGTTTGCCAACAGATGAGGATTTCGTAATTATTCAGGCGGTGTGTATAGAAACTTGTTGTATCTGGTATTTTTTATTTCTTTAAGTTTGTAACGTAGAAAGTCCGAAATAAAATCATCGATTTTATCGCTTGTTATACTTCATACAATTAACGATGATCGTTAACCTCAAGAATTCTTGGACAATGTTTCCAGGGACAAACAGTCTTGCTTGACACGCACACTGCAGTTTTGAAAATGTTGCTCATCGACGGTGGAGAGTTGATCTTTGACGAAGCCGAAGATGCAAATGTATCGTTAAGTGCAGAAAATATCCTCATCGTTAACAACGGACGTCTTCAGGTTGATTTGCCGCTACCGTTTTATTCTATAGGCGGTTATCGCATGGCATGCTGCGGCCCTGGGGATCATAATTGTCGTCGTATAGGTTTTATCCAGTAGTACGGTTGTCGACATTTCTATTGAAACGTCATTAATTTCAAATGTTTACAATTACCGTTATATCTATTTAGGTTGGTACCGAAGCGGAACCTTACAAAGGCAAGGCCGAAATTGTCATGTACGGTCACTTGAGGTCACCAGAGCTGCCGATTTATGGAGCCAAAACCTTGGGTTTACGAAGTGGAACCTTGGACCTACACGGACGTCATATTCTCAACCCTTGGAGTGTACTTGCGGCAACCGCCGATGTTGGAGCCACTCAGGTTATCTTTAGCTTTCATTCTTTTCAAAAATAAAGTTATCGTTTTAGCTTCACGCGTTTTTTATTCTACTTCTGGTTTCTTTGTTAAGGTCTGTATAGTCTCGGAGTACTATACCATTTCTCTGGGGTATCTAGAGCCTTTTTAAGTCATTTTCATGAGTCCTCTTTGGCTTACCAGTAGTGTAGTTTTTTCGGGATTACCGTGTGATTTTCCGAGTTACTTTCAAGGTCTTTCTGCAGCTTGGCCGGTTGGCTGCCACGGTAGTTATATGTCTGCTAGACCTTATCTTGTAGCAGTGGCAAGCTTGCGACAACTTGTAAGTTGTAGAACTGATTGTGCCGCAGAACAAGGTCATCGGTCGAAAGCGCTTCAATTTAAACTCCTCTTTTAATAAGGTTACTTCAGAAAATAATCTATTTCTGTATCAGTTGTGTTCTCCAGGATTTCACTGATGCTGCCATAGGCTTGTATGGACTTGCTGCTTTCAAGTATCCTTTCATGTCCTTAACGCTGCTTGTCGGAAATTTCCAGTTGTTCTTACAGCGTTTGCTGTACTTCTAGGCTTTTCCTAGCTTTAGTGTTCCGTATTACTAAAGTGCTATTACCTTACTATTCTCACAAGCTGTTAACACATTGTATTTATTTTAAAATATAGTTCCGTTTTTCTTGGTATTCCGCGGTTTGTATATAATTGTATTGGTAATATAAGAGAAATTAATTTTATCAGATTACCCTGACACTGCCGGCGATCAACTGGCAGGTTGGTGATGAAATAGTTATAGCGTCGACTGGAACTCGTCATTCACAGAAGGAAAATGAAAAAAGGAAAATTTCCAATATATCGCCAGGTAACTATATAAAATATCCAATACAGTTCTTATGCCATGCGTTTGAATATGAAGCCCTTTTTTACGTCAAACAAATCGTTAACTGAACCGACGCTCCTCACTTACTCTGCAATCATTTTCAGCTAATCTTGCACTGTCTACAATCTATATTCATACTAACATTGAACATATTAAGTTAGTATTTGACATATGTAAGGTCAAAATATGACGAGCGTTAAAGTGTTTAGAATTTATAGTATGAGGGACTAAGGGAAATTATGTAGCTGTTTTCACTCGCCTTCTGTTTTCCAGATCTCCTCACTATAACAATGGACTCTGCGCTTGAATACAAACATCTTGGTGTAACCGAAGTTCTCGCCGATGGAACAGAAGTTGAGTTTCGAGGTACGACTTGAATACTTACGTCATCATTCGTGTTTAAAAAAAATGAATTATAAGAATCAAAGATCCATGATGTAAACCGCCGCTTATTTCGCCAATATTCTCAACACAGCGGAGGTGGGCCTTTTATCGCGTAATGTCGTTTTCCGTGGCACCAACGACGTGGCGTGGAACGATGAGATAGAAGCTTGTGAGGCAGGTTTCCAGACTGGACAATTCGCCACGCAGACATGCTTCCAGGTAAGTGGTTACTTTTTCAATTTTTGGACACGTTAAAAATAACCCAATGCAGCCATTGATTCAATAACGTGTAATTTTTCAGTTCATTTCTCCGCTGTTTCACAATGAACATGATGTGATGTATAATAATAACAAACAGTTTACCTTTTTTGTGTTTTATTGTTTTGTCTGTTTCAAAAAATTTCTCAACATTTATAATCTTGCTTAATAGATAGATTTCATTCTTAATAGATTTCATTACTCGGAGTTGGCGTGGTTAAAGACAACGGAATGTAACAGCTGGTCACTTTTTGATTTAATTCGTTGCGATGTTTTGCAACATCCTATAACGACGTTGCTTTGTACTCATTTTTAACCTTTTTATTTTCATTATGTTTTTAATACCCAGGGAAGATTCGGTGAAGAAGAAGGATCAGATCAATTCGGAGGATCTATCTTTATACATTCCAGCTTACCCAACTCTGATGAGATTGAGGCGAGGATTGAAAATATTGAAGTGACTTATGTCGGGCAAGCCTTCCGCTTGGGAAGGTAGAAATATATGTCAGCTTTGTTTTATAGTTGGAAGAGATGAACTAGAAATATTAGAAATCGTAAATCATCAAACAGTATAGATTATTGGTCATGATGGTTAATATTTTTCATTACGGTACATTCTATTTAGGTTGTAATTGTTACGAAAGCATTACAAAGTATGAAGCAGTTTCAAAAAAACCTGCATTATCCAATCTATGTTTTTCATATACTTTTTCAATTAATTAACCGCAAATAAACAGTTTTCTTATTTACTTTCAATTTGAATAATGCTGCAAAATAAGGCCATTGTATGCAGTGTCGGAAGTTCAATGTTCATTCATTGTTCATGTTTCGTTCAATGTAACTTCAAATTTTTACTTCAAAACAATTTTTTACTCCAATGTTCCTTTTAACGACAGTTATTAATTTTTTTGAGGCATTGCTGACTACAAATTGATAACGTTGATTTCGCGTTTTCATAAATCCCTGTTACCAACTTATTTCAGATACCCCATTCATTTCCATTTGATGGGCGACGTGAGTGGGATGTACGTGAAACGATGCGCCATCCACAACACATTCAACAGAGCAGTCACTATACATGGTTGGTGGATAATGGACGCTTTTTACTTTATTTACTTACGTCACGTGATCTTTTGATGTCACTTATTGTTTTGTTATGACTTAGGAACTCATAACCTTTTGGTTGAATCGAATGTGGTCTATGACGTCATGGGCGGCGCCATCTTTATCGAAGACGGAATTGAAACCGGAAACATAATTCAATACAATATGGTCGTGTTTGTACGTCAGAGCACGTCACTGCTCAATGATGACATCACACCGGGTGAGGTTTATTGCGTCATAGTTACAGAAACATATTTTACTGAATCTGCAAGTTCCGGGACAGCAATGATCCTAAGAATTTGACGTTGATTTCATCTTTGAGGTTGAAATGTTGTTGCTAATATTGTACTAAATTTATTAATACTAGGTTTAACTTTTCTTAATCATTTTGAAACTTAGTGTATAAACGGTGTAAAATAGCAAAAAAATTAAGGCCAGTTAATTTATAAATTTTTTAATAAATAAACAAGTAAATAAACAAATAACAAATAAGGAAATAAATGATGATCAATAGTTAAAATGACCACCATTGTTTCAGCTGCTTTTTGGGTCACCAACCCCAACAACACGGTCAGACACAACCACGCAGCAGGTGGCACCCACTTTGGCTTCTGGTACAGAATGCACGAGCACCCGGACGGACCCTCTTACACCACAACCGTGTGTCAGCAGAAAGTAGAATTGGGTGAATTCAGAAACAACACTGTTCACTCGCAAGGCTGGTTCGGTCTTTGGATATTTGAGTCTTATTTTCCAATGAAGGGATCCAGGTGAACAGAACGTAGATGAACTTTCTTTTATAGGCTTCTACTGCTGCATGCTTGCACAAATATAGATGCTGTAACAGTAATCGTTTAGTTGTATAACGCTCATAAATGAAGATAACACAATGTGTTAATCATGCGCAGCTGCACTTCGACCGAACCATCTCCTGCAAAGTTCGATTCACTGACCACCTGGCACTGTGAAAAAGGGGCTGAATGGGTCAACTGTGGGGCAATTCAGTTCAATAACTTCGTGATGGTCAACAACGAGGACACCGGCATCGACATCAAACTCATCTCGGGCACAGCGTGGGGAGATGCAAAAGTTACCAACCTCACTGTTGTGGGGCATTCCCCTCAGTCGGATGCCACATCGACCAAAACCGGCATTGTTAGTATTATGTGTCAGTGTGTATGTCTTTCCTTTACATACTTAAATTGTGTGTTTTTGGTTCATCAGCATGCTGCTCAAAAGTGCATTAAACATTTGAAGTGGTACATGATACCTTTCTAAAAATTAATTCATTTATCCATGCTCTTCTGGTACTCAGACTCTTCCGTTTGCTCCTGGACTTTTCGTTGATGGTGCCAAGATCTTCAACTTCGACGATGGAGGAGTAGCGTTGAAAGGAACAACTGTCCAAGGAAAATGTGTCGATGTTTGCGGGGGCTTTTACTTCTGGTTTCAACGTAAGTTATAGCTGTTATGTAACTATATTGGCACCATCACTGTATTACATTATTACACTAATACATATAGCTGTAGACTATTGGCATGAGGTCTGTAAATGCCAACATATTGAAAGATTTTTTATAACCTTTAACCAAGTATAAAAATATCATAGAATCAATAAATTAAATTCGATGAACTGTTGCGTGCGTCAGGTGCTGCAAGTCAATTAGTGACTTGACTTTCGGCTCGACTTGATTGTGACCTAAACATTATGTGAAAGAATATTTGTTTTAAGTCCTTTTTAAAATGCGTATTCCTAAATTTACTTTGACTCTCACCGGACTTTGTTTGCATAATGCATCTAGCATTGCTCTGCGCGATTGAGTGCTTAAGCTTGCTTTATCTGCATTTTCTTCCATAAATAGCCAATTTTACATTAGCTTTTTAACAGTTAATGTCAAGATAATTATTTGATTATTATTAATTACTTAATTATTTATTATAAAATTCATAAATTTGTTTGGGGTAGATCTGCGGCATAATAATTAAAAACACGCTTTACCTTGACCTTGACTTGAGAGTTGAAAGTAAGCAATATTTTGACAGACTTAATTATAACCAAGTCTTTATTTGATACTTAGTTGACATAGAGAGAGTTAAAGATATCTTTGTCAATTATTTTTACAACCACAGACATTTCATAACCTGTGATGCGTTGGTAGCAGTTATTTCATTCACAACATTGCATTATAATAAAACCAACTTAACAAAAATTATATTGGCTATGTCTAAACACACACATAAGTTAGCACTGTAACGCACCATCATTAAATCTTGGCCAACTTTTTTAAAAACAGGCATCAAATATTATTCCGTAACCAAAAGGATCCACTGGCGATGGACACACGAAGGTGTTTTGGTTGATAGAGATGGTTCCTTGACCGCTGATGCATCTGGTGCACCTGGTACAGCTGGTACCACTGTCGTTCCTTACACAGGGCTGGTCAACACAGATGATTGCCCGGTAAGTGGATGAGCGATAGTTGCATATTTTATTGTTCTTGTTTTATTGCGATTAGACTTCGAAGGAATTAATTATTTCTCGCCATTGTTCCATATTAAGTATTATCCATATTATCTCCATATTATTATCTCTTCTTTCTACAATCCATCCTTAACTTTACTTAATCGCTTAACTCCATTGTATGTTGCCCAATATTTTTGAGAATTAATATCAGAATCAGTAAAAAGATTCTAACATATTTTCCCAAATCTTAATAAGACTGCATCAGGCGACGTATATTCAAGTGGCGCTGTACCATCTGCAATCTGTACCGGCGGAAAAAGATTTCATCGATTCGCGCTAAACAACCCAGTTCCGGGATCACTTCTTGGCAAAGATATGGTCTTTGTTAATGACCATGGGAACGCAACCAGCAATTTTATGAAGAAGCGGCTCACACACGCGCCAGGTAAAATAATTTGTCTTCGAGGAAAAGTGTCATCGAAATGCAAATAGAAAGGTGTTATGATAACGTTTAATGATATTATTATCAAATAAAAAACAAGTTTTTAATTTCTTGTTCTGTTATTTTTTTCTGTGTTTGCTGGATATGTTTTAAAGTAAATGAAGTCATTAAGTTATTGACAGTACGAAATGTAAAGAAGTTTAAATGTCTATCTGAATGTCCAATCCAATGATTCAATAATACAACATATAGCACATAAAGCACTCATGTACGTGTACGCCGTACTATGCAGCGGGCACTTAGCTGCTCGCCAACGTTATCCACCCCATCAACTTTGTGTTAAATCTCTATTAAAAATATAGTTCAATGAATTAATCAAGCTGTTTTAAAAACACAATAAAAAGGTTGGATGGCACTGCTACCGAGCAAGGAAGAGATCTTGATTTACTTCAAAGATGGCGAGCAGTTCACCAACATCACTTACAATTCTAAGATCTACGACTTGATGGAAAACGATTACGTCATCATTAAGCATAAGCTGACGCAGACTCCGGACGTGTAAGTGTTTTTAAGTCTTAAGGAGTTTTAACTGTTTTTGATAAAACTATTCAAGGTATATACCGTTAATGACCTTCATATGTTAAATCTGAATTTTTTGTCCTTCTTTTTTTGTTCTGGAGGAAGTTTTGTTATTTGAAAAATAAAATAATCACCGAAAATTATAAACTTTTCTTGATATTAACATGTTTTTCAAAATACGATGTTTTACTGCCCTGTGCATATCTTTTATTTATTTAATTATATTGTCTATAACTTTGGACCGTATAGTTGTATGTTAACTATCAAAGCAATAAACTTAATTCCGATTAAAAACAATATTTTCAAATCCAGGATTCAAATCAACGAACAGGGAAATACGTCGGTTGGCGATACGTCACCATTGACAGCCAGTAGCCAAAACCTGGACTGGCATTTCGCCGTGGACACGAAAGAACTGAGCATAATGGTTTCGGGAAGAAGAGAAAGTTCATCGAGAAAACGGAGATCTTCTCTTGGCGTCACTGGAGACATCTACAGTCATGTCCCCGTGTCACCGACAATATACAGGTAAGAAAAACAGAAGCGCTCAATTTTTGAGATTATTCTATTTTTACTCTTGAATAGAACACAAAAAAGACTACTACAGGTTATTACTGTGTGTTATATTAGAAGGATTATTGTAATACATTATTTAATATTTGTGGTAAACGTCGGGCTACATTTAACTTACACCGTAGCAAAATTATGATGGAATTCTTATTATACAGTACTCGATTTGAGTAAACATTTTTCGTACTTCAATTCAAACTGAGATTTTTAATTGAATTAATAACCTAGTTGTACTATATATAACGAAAAATATTTCCTAAATATATTTCGTTTTTTAGGTGTTACTATGAAGACTGCATTGGGCCAGTAAGCGCCGAAGAAATCCCGCCAAGCAGGGAAAGACCATCCGATTACCATCTTTGGTCCACCAGTACCAACCCTTGTTTGTTTTGGTCCAGTGATGTGAGCTATAGCTTTTGTTATTTCTGCTAATAATACTGGCTGTTGTTAGCTGCTTAATATTCGATTAATTAAGCATTTTGACAATAAATATACTAAAATGTAGGATTAAAAGAACATTTTGTTTGTTGGATACAGACTGCAGAATAGTTTTTAAGCTTTGTTTCTTGTTCTTTGTCAGAAACAAATCGTTACGGTTGGTCGAACATACGTGACATTGGACGGCAGCGATTCCGAGTGTTGGGTGGTAGTTGACGTAGCTGTGATAAACGTCACTCACTTGACTATTCATGGTGTTTTGGAGTTTAGCAATGATCACGGCCCTGACGTCATTGCACTTTCAATTGAAACAATCTTGGTTCTGGTGAGCCGATTTACTTCTAATTTCAATTAGCGAATTTTGCTTTTGTTATATACTATACGCGGTAACGGTTTTTATAACGTCTTGAAATGTTATCAACCTAAAAGTTTACTGATAGAACGGGCGAATCATAGCCGGTATTACGGAGACCGAAATTTTCAATAAAGATCTTACGGTCGAGCTACGGGGAAACCACAGTACGCCAAGAGTGACTTTAGAAGGTAAAAAAAATATTTCTTTTTTAATATTTATTGTGGAGACGTACGATTTTGCTTGAAACACTGGATTAATTATTCATGCTTTCCCTCCATGAAAGAGATCAATCTGGGATCGAAAGCAATCGGTTGCTTCGGAGGATGCGACTTTCAAGGGAAGAAGCGCTCGCCTTCCTGGACTCGTCTTGCTCAAACTGTTGCTGCAGGAACTAACCAAATCATTGTACAAGACGTGGTAGACTGGGTCGCTGGTGAAGAGATTGTTATTACAACAACTGGTTACGAGTGAGTAGAACTCAGAGGTCTTTGCTTGTATGTATGTATGTATATTAATGTAAAACGAGAAAGCTGGGTGTTTATGTTTTGGGACGGGTGCAGATTAAAATGTTAGTAAGTTGTATGTTGCAATAGACAACCTAATGTTATTTTTTATTCTCTGCTAATTAGCTTAAGATACTATTCTATTAGCCATTTTATAGTAATTTATGATACATAATTATCATATAGTATAACATTTTTTAATATTATTATATAGTATCATATATATATATAATATTGGCATTAGTATATATAATATTATAATAATATTAATACTTATTATCTATCACATAATTTATTTTCATTTATTATATCTATAACTAATTTAATGATAATAATTTAATCAGTTTTTAATATTTATTCATTATTATTATCTTACTTTCTGGAAGTTGTGATTCAGCTAATGTCTTGTCACAAACTTGCAGTTCAAGAGAGACCGAGAAGCACGTGATAGCTGCAGTGGCCACTGACGGGGTAACAATAACTCTCGAGAACACACTTGCCCACAGACATATGGGGGAAACCTACACGGCTGGACAACATAGCTACGACATGAGAGCTGAGGTCGGCTTGCTCAGTAGAAACATCAAAATCATAGGTTCGTTATATTTTGTTTATTAATCACTGTTACTTTTATTGTTATGTTACTGTTATTTTTACTGTTATTAATATCCAAACGTCACTTCACTAGGATAATTATCCAATTTACTTGGATAAATATTATATAATTATAATATAATTATATAATTGATAATTATCATTTATTATAATAAATAGATTAATACTTATAAATATATGAATGCTAATAAATACTAATAAATAATAATAATAAACTATATAAATACTAATAAATACTTATACCTTGTTTCTATGGAATGTTAGTTCGTGAATTTTATTTGCCGAGAAACAGCATAACTTGTTGTTAATGTTAGCATATTCGGTAGCAGTGCTGGTTAATTCTTAAAATCCGTTTATTCTTAATTACTTGCCTTCGAGAAGGGTAATTTTTATTCGTCGTTACTCATTTAACATTTTGCGATGGTTCTAAACTAAATTTATTTTTTTTGTTGATCTCAAACAAAAATTCTTCAGGACAATGGTACGAAGACATTGACAAGGAGGCGTACGGTGCGAGGGTGCTGGTTGGTACGGTCAGGACCGAAGACGAAAACGGCAATGAAGTTGATGTTAGGGGTATTTCACTTTGTATATTTTTGTCAAAACTGAATTTTTTCATGTATAAGTAACTTCTACCCGGCCGCTGGGCCTACAGGAATAAACCTATGACGTCTTTCAACTTTTCGCCACATCGTGTTTTAAGAGTTTTTGTGTTTTTATTTAAATAGTAAATCAATCAATTAATTAATTAATTATTTAATTGATTAATTAATGCAATGCCAACTTACAATGCTAACTATATATGATGGCAGACGAAATGTATGTGTATCGTATTAAATATTATGAACATGTGTTCGGATATATTTTATTTTCATGATAAACTATAGCAGATATTGGAATTTATAATAGTATCAGTTTGGTTCGTTTAAATCCCTGTTTGTTTTTTGATTCGATACAAACCAGGCTTCGCCCGGTTCAGCAACGTTGAGTTTCATCGGACCGGTCAGGAGGGTTGGACCGACCCGTGGGACCCGAGATTTTCCCTTGCCTGGGTAGGAACGGGGGCCACGGTACCGGCTAGGCCCGCTTTTGTAAAAAATTGTGCTTTCCACGATGGTTACTCAACTGCCATTGGAACCTTTGGTGCTGATGATGTCACAATCAGCGGCAACGTTGTTCATAGAACGATATTTGACGGTAAGCAATAAACTGCATTGTAAAACTTGCGGAATAAATATAATATATGAATATTATAAATGACGTCAATGTTTACTGTACGTTTTACGGTAAAAAACCTGTTTACAGGAAATATTCTTATAAATGCATGCGTCATGAATCATTGGTGGAAATGATTTAGAATAGCCATTAGAAATTAAAGGTTTTGATTTTTGATATAAAAATGTATTTCCATTTTTGGCAGGAATTCGACTCACAGGCGCAGGACACAAACTCGAGAATAACCTCGTAACCCTCACCCTGTTTAGAGGAACCTGGGGCGACAGGAATGAATTGACAAACTATATGGTAAAAATTTCCAAAAACAAATAATATCAATTACCAATTCATACCACGTAAAGTTATGTAAAACATTGTTAAATTTTTCATGCACTGTAAATTCCAGCTGCGAATAAAATTTATTTCCAGGACTGGCATGCAAGCTTCGAAGTAGCAGAAGCAAGCAGCCTGATAATGAAAGGCAACGTTGCTGCCGGCAGCGAGAGAAGAGGTTTCCACATCGACGGTGAAGCTTGTGACGCACCGGAAGATGACAATGCATGGACAGGTTGGATATCTACTTGTCAGTTTTTATCAACAACTACATCTATTAGCAGTGGAGCTATGTTTAAATAACGTCAATATCTTTTATTACTTGCCTTAGCTTATAAAGTAATTATTATAGGTTGAAGGGATTCATGAAACAATGCAATGCTTAAGACCAACATTGATATATTAGCCTATAATTATAGCGTAGTTAACTGTGCTTAGCAATAATGTAATAATAATAATATATCAATAATGTTTAGTCATAAACTATGCATTTACACTTTTTTATTTGCAGGCAACGTGGCCCACGGATGTCTACACGGTATACAGATCTTCACAGCGGACGGTGTTGGAAGTTGTTCAATGATCCGAAACTTCGTCGTTTACAAATCGTGGGACTACGGTATATATCACCAGACTCAAGTCAGCGTTCACATCAACAACACAGTCATAGCCGATTCATTTGTAAGTAGATTAGACTATTGCTTGAAACCTTCTACGCGTCACATGAATAAATTATTCACAAAGCAAGAGTATGACCGAAATGGTTCGGGTGATTACAATTGATCAGGCGACCCAAACCTCGGTATCAAAATTTATTCTAAATGAAATTGAAAAGGTCACCTTTCAACAAAAATCAGAAATTCGCAAAATAATCGCAAAAATTTTACAGCAATGCTGAAGTGCGCGAAACTGCGATATTTAGATTAGAAGAATAAAATTGTCATTAGAAAACTGTAATTTTAAGTTTTTTTTATCCGAGCCCTATCTTGCATGAAAAGACTGCTCCAGAATTTCATGGTTTGTTTAAACAGGTTGGATACCTCCCTTATATATTTGCCCCTGCTGCACTTACCCACCTATATGAGAACAAGATTGCCCGCATGGAAAACGTCACATGTATTGGACGTAGCCCGCATTTTGATCCTAATCTTGACAAAATGGATGAAAACACCGATAAAAATCTGCAGATTCGAAACTACCAGTACTATACCTACCGTTATTTCATTAATTTATTTGTTTGTTTTATGAAAAGTTATCAGATCTATACCATCTAGTTACTAGCACTTACAGAAATATATATATATACTGTATATATAGATATAAAAATATATCATCCAATGGTAGCATAAAATCTGCGGATAAAGGATTATAGCACATACAATAAAGCTGCAGTTTTTTCTTTTATCTCTAGAATAGTCAGGGAAGCACCTAGGAACGTATATGGAGGCAAGACATGCGTCATGTTGCCAATGTTTCAGAGTGGTACAAATGGCGCTCCTTTCAAAGCATTCCACTCAAACACGATCTACCCTTCAGTTCGTGGTTTACTCGATATCAGAGGTACGTTTGCAGCTAGAGGACATTTTCAAAGAAATAACTTTTTGCAAATTATTTATGAGTTTATTTTCGTGCCAACCGCAAGCAAACGTGCTGTATTGTGACAAACCGGCTGTATTTGACTTGTGTTGTAGCTTTAAAACTTCAGCAGAACTTAAGCGGCAGCATGCAACTTATGAAAGACCAAAACCGTTACTGTAAGGCACATTAAGTATTTCTTCAAAAAGGTCTCCACGCTCATAATTATAACGGCCATTCGGACGGAACACGTGACCTGGTCTTCTTTACCAATCCAAGCAACGAAGACATTTTCCACCCAACCTACCTGAGAAATATTGTTCTTAGTAACGTCGATGATGACAGCAAAGTTTATTACGCAAGACCCAGTCTCGGGTAAATAGTTATGTTAACAACAATTATTTCGTTTCTCTTGTAAACATAAATCATACAACAATAAATTAACAATAATTAGCTTGTTTGCAAATCTCGGGATGTTTAATTAATTATTGGACTGGAATTGATAAATTCAACGAAGAATTTGCGGTAAGTCTGTTCCTGCTCATATATTTGAAGTCGCCAAAAGTTTTTAAACTTTTTGTTGTTGACAAATTACAATTTTATAACCTATAAAAATACTGTTAACTATGCTTATAAATATTGTTATCAAATGTTGTTCTATACACTAGCAGAGCTCTTTAATACTAACTCAAGGAAAACCTGATTATTTAAGGTTGATCAATCCGTCCGACTGCGTCGACATGGAATGCGATGGAATGAAGAATGTTTTAATAAAAGATTTCGATGGAGGTTTAATCGGCGGCACTGGCGGGACCGTCCTACCTCAGGTGTGTCCCCTTTGTGTGCTCATAAAAATTAATTTACATCGCCCTTTGAGTAACCCAAGCTTATCTTATGTAAAACTTCCAACTCAGGCTGAGTATGAATGGGATGGCGATCCACGTCGCGGTTTAGGGGATTACCGGATTCCGAAAGCGTTGCTCACAACCTCAAGTGGCGATAGGATTGATGTAGATGATATTATTGATGTTAGAGGTATGTTATATGAGCAACGTTGGTCGTCTACGCTGCGTCTATCAAGAAAGTAAAAATGTGTTCATTTTTAACGCTGTTCATTTTTGATTGGTTGGTTAACACCATGATTACGCTAACTGATGTGTTCTGCTGTGTACTTTGTTATGCTGTCAAAAAAGTTTATGATTTTTTCTTCGGAACTTCCAAAACCTCGCAACCGACGTTTGCAAATCTAATTTGATAAGCCAATTTATAATAAGGTTCTTTGTTCAGGTATACTTCGCAATTCGGCATGCACATACAATAGCAACTGGCAGGCGTACAATTGCCAAAATGACGGCGAAAATAGAACTTTGGATTACCGCATGCTAGTGATAGAGAGCTTAGACTCAGACACGGAATCAAGGCGGCTGTCTCCTCTTGCCATGCTAAGCAACAGATACATTGATCTTAACAACGGTATTTGGATATTTCTCTCTGATACTTCGTAATTGTCTTCATCATTTTGAGCGTTATTTGAATCCGATTTTTCTTCTTTCGAACTTAGAAGTAATTGTTTTAAAGTTTCAGACATCTTTTTCTAAAACGATTCATTCTGTTTAAAGAAATTAAACCATTTTTTCTAACATTAGAAAGCTTAGAACAATTTTAATTTGTTAAACTTGACTTACAGTTATGCGAACAATTGCTTTGGTTACCGGTATAACTTAATTCAACCAAATCCATTTTGACCATTGAAGCATTCCATTTTAAGTCTTTTAAATGTTATAGTTCTTGTCATTGTTCAGGACCCCAAGACCACGGCTGGTGTTTCGGTTACACCTGCCAGAAGCGGATTTCGACTTTCTACACAATCGTCGCCACCGGGCATCATTATGACGTTTACTTCACCGGTTATGCGCCGAAAAAGTTGAGACTGACCCTGTTGAACGTTGATGATGACATCACACTGAGAGTTGCTATCTGGTAAGTTTGTTTAGGAATTGATAATCTTGTTTGAAGAATTACTGATACATTTAGATTGGAGCCTTTTTTATTGTTTTAGGTTCAAATACAGTTAGATAACAGTGCAATCGTTTGTGTGGTGAACGAAAAAACTATAGCATAAACTTAGTCAATGAATATTCTCCATGTGAATTCCTTCCCTCAAAAGTTTTATTAAAAAGTGTTTTAGCTCAATAAAAACGATTTCTGTTTTAATGTTCTTATTATCTCTTGTAACAGAACAAGAGATAATAAGAACATTAAAACAGAAATCGTTTTTATTGAGCTAAAACACTTTTACACACACACACACGTTTTTACAAAACACACACTTTTTACTATTTTCCTTCCAGGTACGCAAGACCCGAAAAATTAGAAGTGTTTAATGTCGAGACTGGGATTTCTATCACGCCTGAAAATTACGTGTACGATGTCAGTCTAAACAAGTGGATTTACAAGAGACCAGAGACCGATGGACAATACAGACCAGCGATTGATTCCAGTGAGTTATACATTGCTGTAGAAATAATATAGTAGTATTTGTTAAATTGTTCGGTTCTTTACAACAGGGGTCCATGGCGCCAACTTCATGGACTTAAAAAAGGACTTGCTGTATGTGACGTTGCGAGGAGGCGAACCAATCGACATTAAAACCGTTCCTGCCGTTATTTTAGCTTTCGGTTTTCCCGCCATCTCCATCGATGAATTCTTTGGAGAGAATTTGATTTCCAACCTTGCTATGTAAGTAGCTGGCCAAAGATCTTATTTATACCTGTATAAGGACATTGTTCATGAAATTATAATACACGTTTTCTATACAAGCTATACTAATTGTAACGTGTTTAGTTTACAAGTATTATTAAATAATGGTTACCATTTTCTTATGAAAACATGTTTGTTGTATATTAGCCTACAGTATGTTGTTAATGTCCATATAATCAAAACTTTTTTGATTAAGTTTAAAATTATTTTAACACGTTTTGAAGCTACCTGGGAGTGCCGAATGACAAAATCCGCATCGTTGACGTTGTTGAAGAAACGAGCTCAAGAAAACGTAGAAGCACATCGTAAGTCCACATCCACACAACAACGTAGAATAATTCCTCATTTATTATATTTGATGCCAACCTTTCGATGATTTAACTATTTTTTATTTTCACACAGTGATGGAAGTGTGACGTATATAATACAGTTCAGTGACGAAATAACCAACTCGTCTGTAAGTGGGAACGAAGAATTGTCGGCCGAAGTCTTAAACAACAAAACTGATACGGTGAGTGTTTGTTTTGATTGGTCAGTTCAAGTTATAGACTAATAACTACATAAAACAAAACATATAATTGCCTGAGTCAATAGTTCTTTGACAATTTCTTGGTTTAGTTCGTTTTCAGTTCTATATATAGTTATACACAATTTGTCAGAATTAAATTCATAAAATTTCCACCCGAGCTCAGTTACTTAGTGTTTGTTATGGTCATATGTTTCGGGATGTAACAACTGATCGATGATAACAAATTATACAGAACAAAGAAACTTCAGTGTCTGTGCTTTCTGTACAAATTTTAATGAAATAATGATTTAAAATTATTAAAAACTAAATTTTCATACCTTCAGTCATAGTTTTTCAAACTATCAAACTAACTTTGTAAAATCCTGCATCCAAATCCCGTTTTATCTCCACCTCAGTTACTCTTGGATTTTCAAACTGGACACTTATGGGAGCGCCTGAACGTCACGGAAGGAGCAACTTTTTCCTCCACTCAAGCATCCACATCAAACACATCTGGTGAGGATATACAAATAGTTGATTTCAGTTGTATGTTTAGGATTTCGTAAAGTTCGCTAAATTCTTCAGTTAATGGATGTTTTTTATTAAAGAATTTTTTGTTTGGTTATTTTAGATAAACCTTAAATTTTAATTTTTAACATGTTTTAACTTTAATCTATTTTAACTATTTTTATTTTTTACTTTTATATTATTTTTATTTATGTTTTTTTTGTATTTTTTCCTTTTTCTTTTTATTTTATTCCCTTACATATCTAAAATGTTAATATACTGTATATATCTTACAATAATTCTTACAGTTAATTAATTAACTCCTGAGTAACTCAAAGTTATCTATTGTTGAAAAGCAGAAGTGTGACAAACATAAATGAGGTACAAAACGTCTCTATTCAAGAAAATGATATTAAAGTTTGAAATGTAACATACGAAGTTTTTATTTTCAAATCTGCTGTCATTCTGTATCCATATTAGGAGATGCCGGAAACGAACTTTTAGTCCAACATTCCATTCCAACTCAGCTTGTTGTGTCGTCACTTCCGTCAAGCGCTGAAGAATATGTCGCCTTTGATCCACAACCGATGGTTTCCATACTGGATGCTGACGTAATGCTTTGTTATTACTAACTTAAGTTAAACTATTACAATCATGGTTGTTACGACCGTTCATTATTTTATGCACTGAGACCACGGCAATCAACAGCAACGTAGTTACATGGCCAACTGGTAGTTTTACATCAATCGCGAAAGTAATGTATTTTAATTTAATTTAAGAAATTACCAATTCTAAAACATGAAATAAGAACTGTGGTAATGAACAGCAACATAGTTACATTGCTTGATTTGGCGACAGTGAAATAAACTAATCTGGTTTTGCAGAATCAAGTGGTTTCAACACTCGGTGGTACTTGGATGGTGACTGTTTCATTTGACACGTCAGGTACCGACGCAGACGACAGTGCCACTTTGCAGGGTACAACGACTGTTGCAGTGTCCAACGTAAGTAATCATAAAAATAAGCAGATACACACGTGACACTGAGTGTCATTTTACAGTACAAACTCCATGTGTAGGAATTTGAGGGAGTTGAAACCGGTTACAACTGGTTTTTCCTTTTTGGTTTTAACATCTGATTTTTGGTTTTAACCGTAAGTTAAAACTATTAACAAAATAATTTTGTACTACACCAGGGATATGCCAACTTCACTGATCTCAGAATCACTCACAGTGGTACCGGATACGTTCTGAGATATGCGGTATGTTACTTGAATTTTTATTACTTTAAAATCAGAAATTTGCACCAAGTCATTCTCTTCTACTCTAAAATGCCCCATAAATGTCAACCTGCTCATTACTATTAAATTTTTGTTAACTATTAACGGTATTTATTTGTTTATTTATGATTTATTCGGAACGTTTCCATTTTTTCAAATTTGTTTAAAGATAAGTGAACCAAGTGGAATCAGTTTGATAACCACGGACCCAACAATTGACATCAGCCTTAGAACTGTCAACATTGGCCTGCCCAGCGGTGTTGATGGGTACATAGAGCACAACAACCCTGTAGACATCACCCTCGAACTTCAGGACGTTAACGGCGTCACCCTGGAAAATATTGGATACAAGGTAATGTAGATTTACTCATTGTTCGTTTAGAATAATGTTGAATTAAAAATCTACGCATCTGATGTAATAAATCTGATGTATAAAACTCCTTATAAAGTTGTCCAAATGATCAGGATAACAGCTCAGATGACAAAAATACACTAAAGTTTATCATTAATTGCAAATCTTTTTTCAGCTCAATTTACCCCACAAAAGGCAATAAAAATTCAGACATATCAAAAGCATGATAACAAATTTAGTATTCACTTTAATGTACCGGTATTCTAATTGCTTTATCTTGTCAATGAATTTTAATCTTGCAAATTATATTCATCAAGGGCCACACTTGGAAAGTCGACATATCTCTTGACGACAGCTCGATTTACGACAACACTGGCGTTGTTGGCGCCTCCACTTTCACCTTTGACCCGACCACTGGTCGTACGATAACCACCGGGTTTAGCCTGACCAATACGATCAGTTATTACCAATACAATCTCCGCTTCCGGGTTTACACGGATCCTGCCCTGTACGACTTCGCTGTGGAAGGTCCTACATTGCAGGTATGGTCGCGATTGGTTGTTAAGAACGAGATAGGTGAAGATAGAGTATTTTTAATATCATATTTGAGCGTATTGTCAATTCATTGTCATAAAACATTGTCTTGGATGATCGCTTCCATCATTCAGACAAAAACGAATGCATGATAACCATTACAAAAATGGTTGCTTATCTTTTGTGCGTAAGTGTTGAATTCTGTACAGCAGTGCAGTAGAATGTATTAAGTAATTAAGGAGAGCTTGTTAATTGCTTTAAACTTCGAGTTTAAAGTGAGATTAAACTAATACAAATTTTTATTCTTTTTTATGCGTATGGAGTAAGAATTTTTATTTTGTTTAGTTTATTTCATCCTCGGACAATGTTCATACATCGGTAACAAATATCAAAAAGTTAAAGTAAGTATAAAATGCTGCGTTTATAATTTCCGGGGTTTTTGTTCTCCATTATATTAATATTAAAATAATATTTAATATTACAAACATGAGTTTAAAAAGCAAATAAAAACAAACAAAAAATTTACACTTATCCCTTCTTTTATCTGAACAAATCTGAAGGATTGAATTTGTCGGACAACCGTACACATCCATAACTTCTTCGTCCTCCATGTCCACCTTCAAAGTTTATTTCCACAACGTGGTGGTCGAACATACAACAGAAGTTCTTATTTCAAACACTGACGCCAGCGGGAAATCGAGTGAGAAAAGTTTTCACTTAATTTATTTTAATCAATTTTAGTTTAATTTTCAACGACTTTAGACATAATTAGAATTTCAGATATTTTATCATTAGCTTGTCACAAAAACATGTTTTTCCGTGAATAACGCTGAAATTTTAATTAAAAGAAAAATTCTGAAACAAAATGCTTTCACTAAAAACAAATTTGTACGTTTCAAACAACAACAAACCAAGTTTACATTTTTGGGAATTTTTGCAGATGGAAACACTGAAGTATCCTTCGATGTTGGTTCAAGCAACGCAACTGCAGTGGACATAGCAGTGACCACAGTGTCCGACTTCCTGGTTGCCCCAGACAACGGTCTGTCCTTCGAAGGATCCAGACTGGTAGTGGCAGATACATCCTGCGTAGTTACAGTTGACGAGGAATGCATCACTGGCACAATAGATTGGGTAAGTGATGCAATGCAGTTAAGGCAGTGTTTCTTAAACTGTGTGCCGCGACATAGTAGTGCACTTAAAGTATACTGTAGTTTGTTGATAAAATAATATATGGTTAAAGTATATAGTGCTTTTGAAATAAAACATTCACAAGCACCTAATACTGATTTATAGTTTATAACTTGACTTGCTTTTTTTAACTTAGTTTGTGATATATATTAAGGTAAAAGTAAAACTACTTTATTTAACCATGACTGAATTTAAGTATAAACTATTCTTTAAGAATTTATTCTTTCTTTTTATATGTAATTTATTCACCTTGATGATTAAACAATTACCAAATTTTAAAATATAAACAACAAGTAAATTCATAAACAATTAATATTAATTATACTGCAAAGGTCACCCCAACCACTACAGTAGCAACCTGGATATACGTGGTGGTCGGTGTGGTAATGGCCATTGTACTGGCTGCTGGCATCATTGCATTCTCTTGCGTCATGAAGCGAGGTATGCGGGGCACGTACAATTTTTACTAAGAGGACTAGAGAATAGGTATCCCCTGGCAAC
This sequence comes from Clavelina lepadiformis, assembly GCF_947623445.1. Classification (NCBI taxonomy): domain Eukaryota; kingdom Metazoa; phylum Chordata; class Ascidiacea; order Aplousobranchia; family Clavelinidae; genus Clavelina; species Clavelina lepadiformis. Next base: position 3,182,111 of record NC_135248.1, on the reverse strand, counting down.
TCGAAATGGCGGTATACGCATGCGCATGACTCGGTTTAGTTTTACGAATTTACGTTGGTATGAATTTAGTTGAAGCATGGAAGGTTTTGAACATTACGTTGATTTGTTAACACTGTAATCGTCTTTGTAACCCGCCTTTGTATCGATAACATCGCTTGTCACCAATCACAAAAAGGTGCTAACAAGGCAATAAATTAAGTTACGTCACCAACGTTGTGTTTTCGCCTAAAAAGTCCATAACATAAGACGCTTTGAATAACCAATCTTGTTTGACTTAATCAATGGTGTGTTTTTAAAACACTGTCGTTTCATTTTACTGATACGTTAATCAACATGTTGATCGATTTGATGAAATCATCTAATTTCTTGGTCTTTTACCGCTCGAGTTTCGCTCGGTCTGTAGCGATATTTTGACTCTCTTAGCACATAAACACAGTATGATGATATGGAATCCACGGACACCAATAAATAAGTTTTGAATTTCTTCTGTTTGCGCTTGTAGGCTGTGATATAGGTTATAGTTAGTTGGTATAAAGTTTAATGTGGCGCAACACATGCTTTAAAGAAATTATAAACTCTGTCTAAACAACTTTCTGAGTGGTTTGTTCATTCAACATTTCACCACTAAATACAACGCAATGTTGCATCATTTATTGTAATTTATGATACGATTTAAACAGAAGCGACCTTAGGTCAAGGATGCGGTTGCAAAACTCATTTTTTGTATTTATTCATAGTTTAATCAGTTTAACATTTTTATTTATGATTTTAATTTTACATTTTTTCACCAAATTTCAAGATAATGTCGAGCTATACATTCTTCAATGCCATAACCTTTAAGCAATCTGTTAATAAATTTTTTCCTGACGCAGCAAAAATGAACAAGGTTGGTGGCATGAGAGGTTGCTTCGATGCCAACTCAAGCAGAGGAGCAAGCCCAATACTTGACAGTTTCTACACAAGCTCTAGTGCTTCGTGAGTAAAATAAATCACTAGTCGGTTTAGTAAATAATTTGATAAAACTGCTGGTTTCGCCTTTAGCTTTGCGTAAGAATTATGTAAGCAATGATGTCATGTATGACGTCATGGCATGATTTTCAGCTCTGCCACCGCTGATTTGTATAATCGTCGTCACATGACACCTGTTCATATTTAAATTCTCGTTGGCATTTCACCTTTCGACCTCTTGAGAACGACCTCGGAACGAACTTGACCTTGATATTTGCACCCACACCGACCTTGACGTTGACGCCATATCCGGAAATGTCCCGGCGTTGTCCTTGGCCACTGGACATGCAAATGCGATGGAATTCTGCAGCAGAAGACGATAAATCGTGATCAGCTTTTTATCGCTTTAAGTTTAAAGTTTTGACGTACTTAATATTTCAAAGTTTTCGTGCAAAGTATTTTATAGACGAAGGCGTCAGGAAGACTGTTGGTGTGGGAATTATTTTTATTTCGTAGAAGTAGTTTCCTATGTTTACGTTTATTGTGAAAAGTATACTATTTTTTCAACAAAACACAAAAAGAGTGATAACAATTAATTTTGTAAATGTTGTCAAATGCAAAAAGAATGGAATGTTATAATTAACTAACCAATTGCGTAGTTGAGACGTTTAAGACATCTATCCAACGAACACTGTCGTTAAATTGTAATTATTACTCTTGACATTTGAATTACACATGGTTTTATTTTTATAGCATGATAAAAAGTATTACATAATGTTTACATTACGCATTTATGACGTAGATAAATATTTATTGTCGGGCTTATTTCATGTGTGTGCTGGTTTGCGAGCTTTCGGTGCCAGGCACTGATTATATTGCAACCGTCTGTCTTTATTTGCTTGAACAATAAACCTTGCAATTTTAACCCGTTGTTGTTTACCAATGTTGGATCACTCGATAGAGATATTTTACAAAGCTGGTGACGTGGCCTATCGTGACGTAATGGAAAATTTCGGCCTTTTTCAATGCCGGTTTTGCAAAATCAGCTTTCTATGATTTGGTACGTAGCAATAGCAATTAAAACGTTCTTATTGGGGAGATGTCATTTGAAGTTCAAGCAACTCTAAAACGAAGCATCGTTTTGCGAGTACAAATTTAGGCGGAGAAAGAGTTATAAGTACAGAGAGCACGCGTGCTATCTCATTAAGACAAACTTTTAATAAAAACTGTTTTAATTAACATGTTCTTGTGTACGGATTCCTTATAACACCACCTTCTTTTAACATTTCATCCGCGCGCTCACTCATTACAGGCTTGTGCGGCAAAATATTAATTCGCACAATTGTTTGTTTGTTTTTCGTGTGTTTTTCCACGCTTTATTTTTGTTAGTTATCAGTTAGCTTTTGTAATGTTTGTTATGATTTCTCTTGTCCACTGCTTTATTTCATGTTGTTTTCTTCTTTGCCGCCTCAAGTGTTCGGATGTGGTCGAACGCGGAATCATTACGTGTCCTTTTTTGGTTGTTTTCACGCATTGGCTTCAGGCGGGAGTGTGTGCCTTCCTAAGAAAACGTGGCCTTCGAAGTCAGCAAGGATACGAGCGGTCAGGATGAGGACCTGTCGTTTCTCTTGGTCCCTCAGATCTGTCTTGTTGGTATATTTTATCGAATTGTTTTGAACGTTTGTCCCGAAAGTTAAGCCCCAAACGGAGAGGAGTGTTTTTAATCTCATATGAAATACAATCGAACTACATTGGAAAACGTTCGTGGGTTTTGAGTGGACCGTGAAAGCGGTACAAAACGATCTGGCAAAAGAAAATCTATAACAAATTGGCGAGCGCACCAGGATCTACAGCCACTCCAGAGATTTCAAGCCTCATTACCCGGACATGGCTTTCAATTTGATGATGACACCACCTAGCTTCAATCCAGGTGATGATCTCGCCGAGTTTTTGAAAGTTTCTAATTCGTATTGCGGCAGCGTTGAAGCCTCCGACGATGTAAAAAGACACCTTTTTTTGGACGCAATCGATCAAAACCTAAACTGGAAGATCCAGGGAAAGGACAAAAATATCTACAACATATCTTACAACACGTTGGTTGAGCGAGCTATCGAAGCAATCAGCGGCGCAGAATTTTCGCACAAATTGCGCTTGGAGTTGATTCAACGTGTGCAACTGCCTCAAGAAGACGCACGGAATTTCGTCTACGCGCTGAAAGCCCTCGCCGACCGATGCTACCCTCATAATGAAGACAGTCACCTAAAGAACGAACTACTTTATTTATGCCTGATCAAAGGCTTGAGAGACAGGCAATTGGCTAGCAGCATACCGGCAACTCTACGGTACGAACGTAACTTTATGGAAGCGGCCGACGTCACTTTTAAGGCTATTTCCCAGATATGCCCATCTGTTGGCGTGGAATCGATTCAAACCTGTTCGGCGATACCTTCTACTACGGATGTGTCTGTCATCCTAAACAAACTGAAAGATATGGAGCGTGAAACAAAATCGTATCGCGAACGCAACAGTGACGCAATCTCGGAATTAAGAGGCGACCTGAGGAGGGTCAATGATCGAATGGATGCAGCTTTGGGCAATTTTCTATACCGAGCTGATATTATAATCAACCATTGTCAACCAACAACGCCCGACGCCGTCATAAGTGTTTTGGATGCGGATCGGTAAGACACCTTTTAAAGGAGTGTCCATAACGTATTCACAGCCTTGATAATTCTATTTACAGCGGTTGCAAAGGCCGACGGATGTCTATGCCAATGAATAATTTAACAGAGGGGACTTCTACGGTTAGGTTAGAAAAAGTTGTTGTCACTGGACACAAAGAAAGCGCAGATTTGCGTTGTTTTGTGAGTATAGTATTCCGGAATAAGCCAGTGTGTGCTTTGGTGGATACCGGTGCCAGCGTTTCCCTCATTAAGAAATCACTTTGGGATGGGCTGAGGTCTGCTGAAAAAGGTCCCGTGTCAGCCTCCCCGAAGGGTACACGTTTTGTCGGAGCCGGCGGTAGTGATTTATCCATAGTAGGTAAAGGTAAAGTCTCGTTCTCACTTGGAACGTTAGCGTTTGAAGTAGATCTGTTTGTGTGTTCCAACATAGTCCATGATCTTATCATTGGTCGTGACTTCCTTCAGTCTCATCATTGCGCTTTGTGTTATAATTCCATGAGCTTGTCCGTAGGAGAAATAGAAGTTCCTCTGTTAACGCAGCCGATCATCCCAAACCGCAACGAAATTTTCATAACGGAGTCCGTGGTAGTTCCAGCTTTCTCCGAGATCCGCGTGATGGCCAAACTTACTAACCATGTTGGCGGAGAAAACTTCTCGTCCTCTTCAGTGTGTGTAGAGCGGAATGTCGAATTCAACGCAAAGTATGGGAGCTTGACTGCTAATTGTATTGCAACACCCGTAGATGCGCGCATTCCGGTGTGGCTGGCAAACTTTAGCGATGACGATGTGGAAATACACAATGGTACACGGGTTGCTACATTTTTTCCCGTTTCTGTTACAGGTAACGTACCTTGCGAATTGAATCGAGAAGGCGACGTGTAGTACCCCGGACCGGTGGAACAAGATAAAGGAAAACATCCGTACTGACGAAGGATTGTCTGACGAACAAAGGCAAGCGGTGCTGGCAAAACTACGAAAGCATCAAGGTGCGTTTTCAGTAAGTGGAAATGATCTTGGTCGCACTAATCTTATTCATCAAACCATATAGACACGGGCGGCGCCAGTCCATCGCGTCAAGCTCCACGGCGGACGGGCCCCCAAAAGAAAAGAAAGGTGGAAGAAATTATCAATGACATGCAGGAAGGTGATCTGATACGCCCATCTAAGTCACCTTGGTCCAGTTCAATCGTCTTGGTAAAGAAGAAATCAGGTGAAACGCGTTTCTGTATTGACTACCACCAGGTCAATGCAAAAACAAAGAAAAATAGTTTTCTTATTCCACGTATTGACGACAGTCTCGATGAATTAGCGGGGTGTGAATATTTTTCTACTCTGTATTTGAAATCTGGGTACTGGCAAATACCAATGGATGAGGCGTCCCGCGAGGCTACAGCTTTCACAAGCCACATCGGTCTTTTTGAATTTAATGTGATGCCCATCATGGGGTTATGTAATTCTGCTGCCAGTTTTCAACGTCTATTGCAGAGTGGAAAGGCGTTTTGGCTTATCTCGACGATGTAATTGTGTACGTTCGTTCTTTTGAAGAACACCTGGAGAGACTTAAACTAGTTTTCGAACGGATAAAGGCGGCTGGTCTCACCCTTAAGCCTACAAAGTGTACGTTGTTCAATGCTGAGGTTCACTTTCTTGGTCACGTGGTCTCTCGACGAGGTTTCAAGTGTGATGCCAACAAGACTCCGCGGTTGTGGAGCGGCCGATACCACGTTGCGTTAAACACGTCAGACAGTTTGTCGGCCTGACTTCGAACTATAGAAAATTTATTAAAAACTACGCGAATATTGCAGCTCCCATGCATAAACTTACTGAGAAAGGAAAGAAGTTTTCTTGGATTAAAGAATGCCAAACGGCTTTTGAAAATTTGAAGGGCGCTTTAGTGAGCTCACCTGTTTAGCGGTATCCCGATTTCAATAAACCTTTCATATTGGACACCGATGCTTCCGATCTCGCCATAGTGTGTGTTATCGCAAAATGTTGGTGGTGGTGAACACGTGGTTGCTTATGGCAGCCGCTCTTTATCCAAAAGTGAGCGGAACTATTCTACGACAAGAAAGGAGTTGTTGGCGATTGTTTACGCGTCGAAGCTCTTTAGGTGCTATTTACTTGGTAATAAATTTCTTCTGCGTACAGATCATGCTCCCCTCCGTTGACTCTGGCGATCAAAGGAGATGTATGGAGGTGTTTTTGGTAGGTAGGAGGTGTTTTTGGTATTTTAACTTTTTTGTAAACAAATTGTCTCGAACTCTTTTCCAAGGTTGGGTCCCAACATCACCTTCATTGGGTGTTTCCCCGGCTTTAAACGGCTACATTTACGACCAAGTGACGTCGACCGATCGCGCTGTTTGTCTTTTAGCCCTTCTGCTCAGAATATGAAAAGGTTAAAAAGATCTTTAACTTGGCTGTATACTATTGCATGAAAAAATTCAGACCACGGAATACTAACGTTTTAGTCATTCTATATTTCCTATATTGAATTTATTACTACAGATTCATTGTTAAAGCAACCACAAGTGCATAAACATAACGAACAAAAATCACAACTGTAATGCTATTTATTAAAACTAAAACTAATCAACTAATGTTAATTTATACACACGATTGATCTCCGCATATAAGTAAAGACAGAACGATCATGTTTCTTCTTATACTATGTTTTGGTCGTTAAACAGCATCGTACAACTAAAGATATTACAGTAAATATATGACAGCAATACATTTTAGCAAACAAAAGAAACAAATTTGATGAATTATTACCGCGTATACTGAGCAAATGTGAAATGGAATAAGCAATTTGCACCGAACAGAAAATCCTTCGAAGAATTTACCAGTACATAATATAATTTAGCATATACATAATAATATACTGCAATCATATACTAGTTTTTTTCAGGGATTATTGCTATGGGTACAGTTATTTCTTGTTTAGTTCATGGACCAGTTTTGGTAATTTACATTTCTAAATGAACAAAACTTGGCATATAAAGGTGATGAAATCTTTCTGTCCACCAGGCTGAATAAAACTTACGGTTGACAGCGACTTACACATCAGAAAATTGTAAGCTACCACAATTTCACCAATTACCTACATGCATAATAATGTTGTATACTAAGTTGGACAGCAAATAATTCAAGTTCAATTCAATGTAATCTTTCGAATTGAACACTTAGGGTTGCAACAAGTGCTGGATATTTTTCATTCCGTGGAATTATGTGGTTTCTACAAACTTAAAGCGTGCACAAGTGTTTTTAAAATTAAAGTTTTGATGTGAGTGCGGTAACGAATTTGCTTGCAATTGTATTAGTACCTGCTTTCAAAGTCATTTTTACTTTAACTTGCTTTTACTCTTCCAGGAAAGTTTCTACATCATTTCCCTCCTCTTTGTCGCTGCAGACAAAATCCGGACCATTTTCATCCTTAAGGTTGGCTCCGCTAGAAAAAGCTTGTGGGCCATCATCACCATACGGAGCATCTTGGGAGGTTGCAGGAGAAGAGCATCCGCTGCAATCAGCAACTCCGACTTGCTCATGCTCGGAGCAGAATCCATGCGAACACGACACGTACTTGACAGTGACGGTGTTGGTGCACTGCTCCATTGAGCACCTGCACATAGAAGCATATTAAGAGTAGTTAACTTTCAAGCCGTCATTAAGTGGGAGTTGTATACTCATATAAATAATAGAATTATATCGTCATTGAAATAAGATTACACTGGCCAGAATAATTCGCTAAAGAAGTAAGTTTATGCATAGTTTTTGTACATATAACTGATTAAGTTTTTGACATCATGCCGTGGATTTAAGATAGGCTTTTAAAAAAAATTGCGGAAACATCTGCTTCGTAATAATAAATAGATTAAGTAGAATAAATAGCTAATATGGCGCAATAACCAATGTCGTAAAAATGGGCGCCCTCGTAAAAATTACTGATAGCTATTTACACAATTGCACGTCAATGATCACAAGACTAATATATATTTACACACAGGAATGTCAACGAACCTCTTTTGTGATCCCGATAAAAACGGTCTCGTCATTGCAGCGAAAGCTGCTGTTGAAATTGTTCAACTGTAGGTTTAAACTGAAGTTCTTCCGCGACTTTCTATAAATAAAAAATAAATACAGTAGTAGTTTTAATTAATAAAAAAACTAAACAAACAGCAAAGCCCAAGATGATACTTACGGGAAAAAATGCTGTTTTATGAAGTATGGTTGGTTGTTGTGTTTGAAGGTGGATGACGTAATCAAGTGAACGTAAAAGGTTTAATTTCGAAAAGTTTTCTGTTCCGAATTATCCACTTGAAACAATCCCGCGACAGGAGTCTTTTGGATGGAAAGCAAATGCATATTTGCAACAAAAAAAATCTGAAAAACGAAGATTAAATTAACACAAGCGTATACTGACAAATACGAATAAATGCTATATTATGCACCCCAAAACAACAATCACAATATAATTTGTCCGATTGCTATTCTTCGTAATATTTGATATTTAACAACTGACAATACGGTCGGTCTGCATTTGAAGTTTTATTTGGGGCGAAATTGAAACTAAATGTTTTAGTAGAATATATAAGCTATCTATAGGAATTTATATTCAACAACAACAACAACAAAATCTGATCCAACATCCGGTGACTAGCCAAGGAAAAGTTTAGTTTGCTTAAACAAATGTTTTCTAACTTAGTCGTTGGTATATTTGACCATTTAATCGTTAAAGTTGCGCGAATACTTGTAGCCAAGTATTTCTGACTTTACTTGTAATCCAAAGGAATAACATCATACATTAGTTAAGCCATCAATAGGATTTTGTAAAAGTAACAATCACATCTTTTCAGCTGACTAACAGTTCATTTAAAACAAACAATTCTTCCGGTTTTTAACTCGGCGACTTCCTAACTCGGACATATCTACCGATTAACTGAATAACTCGATATACTTCAACCGTTTTTATGGATAGGTTTGAAAGGAAAAAGATGAAATCATGTGATGTAGAAGAAGTTAAACAAACATGACCCAACATGCTTTGTAAAAGAACAATTTCATGTCACCTCTGTACTTTTCCATCAGTGTTTTGCACCGATTACCTGCATAGAAAATGTTATCAAAGGCAAACACAAAACTTTTACGACCACTACTGAGCTAATTTCCATAACTGTTGTAATCGATAAGTGTTATCCAAAAACGTCATAAAACAAGCATTTGTCCGCGCCCGTTACATAAAGATATTGCACCATTGTGAAGTTTGTAATTGAGTTTTCTACGTGGATTCATGATTACGAACGACAGTTAGTTGTTAAACGTTTTTGTTAGAACCAATGTTTTACCATAGGTTTCAGCCTAATAAACCTATGGCACTTAACGTGGCGAAAAAAGAAACATGGGAAACACATTAAAACACTTTCCGTCCACATATTAGGTGTCATCAAATAGCCGATCATACCATACTTTGATTGTTTGACAAAATTTCCTTGACCAGTAATGTTTCTTTGACGAACCTTTAGAAAAACACCACCCACTGCCTTTGCCGAATATGGACGCTTATGGTCAAAGACTTGCAACAAGTGCAAACCATTTTCCCAGTGATATCATGTTGTTTAAAACTTCTGAGTCGATTACATCTTGGGGGTTCCCCAAGCACCCCTCACGATTACCGAGGAGCAAGAAAATTGTCAATCAGAAGTCAGGAAGTAGTGATTTATAAAAGATCAAAACTTTGCTGTTTTAAATAGTTTTACACTGATCTCACTTCGAGGCTGAAACCTGCATGCATTATCACAAGCGGCTTTATCATATCATATACTCACAATTGTTTATGGTAATCCACAGTGTATATTTGAAGACTTTAAAAGCTAGTCGTTTTGTTTACTCATGGTCTGGAAAATGTATTTTTGTTTCTTTTTAGTTTCTATGACGTCATTATCAAGCCACTTTATCTATAGATCAGATTGATGTTTGCCTGACCACGGGCTTAGTATCTTAAGTTTATTGACTGACAACACGCTTTTGTACTGTAGAATGTAGAGGGTCGATTGCTTATCTCCTTGGTGCAGCGTTTTTCTGGCAGTGGTTTTCAGTGACTTGGTGCAGTCGATTGCCCATCTCCTTGGTCCTTCTTATCTCTTATCTCCTGCAGTGCAGTGTGCATAACCAATCTGACAGTCGCGTCGTACAAAGCAAGGTGAAAACTAAACCAATAAAACTTTACTTTAACTTAAGGTTATCGTTGAAAAGCCAATTAGTTAAGTTACGCTGCGTACACCTGAAGGTGTACTCTCACCTCACGATCTCAGAATAGGACAAATAACAAATGTCTGTGAGTCTGAGGGTCGAACGCAGAAAATTGCACTCAGCTCGAACAAGCTATTTGCGGATTAAAGTGGGATTAACTTCGTTACCAAAGTTGCTTTCGCGACTGTAATCTGAGTCCTCAGCTTGAGACATGGTAAACAGCCCACGATAACGAAGGGTCATTGTTTTGTTGAAGAAGATTCGAAACAACTCTTAAGGCTTGTAAAACGTTTTTGATCAATACCAGCAACTTTACCCAACCGAACCTTCAACACTTATAGTGTACAGGTGGCTTACACACGGTACTGCAACTGGTCAGTACCTAAAATAAGGGCCGGTAGCTCTTTGATTTTGTAAATTCGACCTTAACACATGCTTGGGTGGACTGCCAATGTAAGACTATACAGACCGATGACTTCAATAGTTACGCTTGCTTACAAGCCGTTCGATTAAAATACACGGACATCTCATTCTACTGATTTATTTATGTACAAAGAATTAAATCACGCATGTAAGTAAAAAATGGTATGAGAATGTACATGGAAATAGAATGCCAAAATAAACCCAACGATTTCATGACTTTCGCAAAACTCCAAAAAGCTCTGAGAACTACAAGCATAAACATTACCATCGTATGACGCCTAACACCACAAAACGTTATTAAAAAATGTAAGCAGGCTGTTATAGTTTGTTGGTTGAATTAAAAGACGCTCCAAATATTATGCACCAAAGATGTAAGTTAATGTTGGACAATATCGGAATTAAAAATACAGAAAGCACTAAGATTATACGCAAAAGCTTGTGTTACATGAAAAGTTATAATCCGCAAGCATTTGGAAATAAGTCTGCTGCACCAAACAAAAAAATGCGAAAGCAACGTATTACAAACAAGAAACTGTATACATACGAAATGATGTCCATCCATATCATGAAGGCTGAAATGTGTATTATTCATGTCGATTATCTGATTTCCTATGATTAGTGTCATGAATGAACCACTGTGATGTTTTCGACATCATTACGGTAATTCTGTTCATAACGCTTAACAGAAAAAATGCATTGAACTCAAAATAGTAATATAAGTGCTTCCAACAAGGCCTTGTAAACGGAAGTCATTGAACATCAACCGCAGAAAAATAGCACTGCAGTAGTAAGATCAATTTATCGGAAATAATCCATTTAAAGGAAAATGTACATTTATTGTAACACGCCATCCGAAAAACTTACAAAATCACGATATTAACTTACGACGTCATCATACCATCGTTATTTTTACCTTCAAAGCTAATGGTGACTGAACCGTGTCAATCCGGTATAAAGTACAAAAGCAAAATATACGAAAGTACGCTAGGGATTAACTTTTATTTACTCGGCACAAGCTTTCGCAAGCATGAGCTTGCTTCATCGGGTGTACTATGAGAGGATTTTTATCGGCTTAAACCTTTCACCTGGAGTATCATGCTTGCGTAGGTTCACGATTGCGTTCGACTGTCGCGCAACCGCTGACCAACAACTTGAAAAATCAAGCAAAGTTGACCAATTATAGGTTAGGTAATATAGTCGTTGGTCTATTGCAAGCTTTCACACATTTTCATTGTAATGATCTGCCTTATATAAAAGTAATAGAGACACCGAACTCAAACTGTCTATACAAATGAAACTTACGTCGTGAAAAATTTGCAAAAGTACAAAAACGTTGACGTCACGTGTTTTTGCAACAGATTGAACAGAATGATAGCACGATTTGAACTAGATTACGTTTGAAAGCAAAAACAAAACGTTTCACATTTTTCACCAAATTAGTGAAATTTTGTCTCATAAAAGATGAGCCCTTGCTGCCCTTCTAATGCTGGAATGGCCATTTTGAACAAGGTATTGGCCCATTTATAACCCGGAATAACAACAGCCAGATCTCCTTGTAACCTCCAAACAAAACCACCCCATACAATCAGAAGTTTTTTGTTATATGGTATACATCTTTCAGCATGATGGTATTGTCAAACATGGAAATTCATTTCGAGGAATGAGTTATATACCTCCTTCAAAGTTGGTTGTAATGTTGGTAACTACAGGCAAGCACTTGGTTTAACCTGAAAAGATTTGTTTTAAAAAGTCCGTTTTCCTGTAAAACAATGACCGCCATATGAAATATCTGGGTAATATGACAGCAGAAATAGAAGTGATTGACTAAGAAAAATGGAGTTTATGGGAATGGGTATATCATTGTCTTTGTTCGGTTTGTTTTACTCCTGAAGAGATTCCGAAAAAAGATGTAGTGCATCATCTTTGCTGGTTCCTTCTTCCTGGAATGCTTCAAACTGCTGGTTCTGCAAATCTTCCGTCAACTCAATAAAACTTCCAAGAACAACACGGTTGTTCGGCTCATTTACGTCATCAGATTCAACTATGTTTGCGACGTCATCGTCGTTTCCTGGCAACAACACGTCGGCCGGATCATCTTCATCGTGCTCACTGAGCTCGGAGGAGGAGGAGTCAAGTAGTTCTGGATCCTCGAGTAAAGATGGAGGAGCGGAGCAGAAGACACAAGCTTCGAAAGTTGCATCTTCGTGAGCAATGCACACCTGGTGGTCACATGACGCGTACCTCACGTTTGCTGCCTCTTCACATTGTGCGACGTCGCACTTTCTGAACATATAACAAATGGGATTCGGTCAACCGGAAAGTTTAGTCAACGTTCTTATTGGAGCACTAGTAATAATTATAGTGACGTAATAAAATGATATTTACACGCATACCCTCACACACACAGCAAAAACGTTTTTGATTGAACAGTATCGTTCGTTTATACAGGCCTACTGTAAAAACTGGCAAATTTGTGCAACCTTGTTCGTGTTTCACAAGGAATTGTCATCCGGCGGAATAGAACCAGCACTTAATGAATTGGTGTATAGGATGCAAAGACGAAGGAAAGTCAGCAGGGAATGTAGAAAAACACCTGTACTACAAAAATGTGGGCTATCCTGAAAAGAAAATGCAAGTTCTCAGAGAAACGTTGATTTCTTGACGTTTATTCAAAGGAATTCGGCTAAAAAATATTTACCAGCCAAAATCTAAATATTATACTGCAAGTACATTATCTAGTCATACTTGTACAGTCATGTATCACAATGTACCATACATTTATACAACAACTCAAAACCAAACCTTGCAAAAAATAGTTGTTGTAGTTTCGAAGTGTTTTGTATTCACTGGCATCTACGTTGTACAAACCGGATACTGGACTTTTCATACGAGGCCACAATGACGTCATAGCAGACAACATTAAAGAAATATAAGTTAAAACTGCAAAGTAGTAGAATATGGGCTAATCGTTCAAGTTCAAGGTTATGATATTAATAATCATATAGTCGTAAAATTCATACTGCCTACATAACTATGCTCTATGCTCCGCTCTACCTTTGCCCACAAAAGAAATTCAACCGCCATAGTAAAATACTGACTACTGTTAATAGCTATGATAATAATTAATACTTTTTTCTGCAGCCTAAGCTAGCCACTGAAATTGAATAGAAAAAAAATGGGAAATTCCTTGGGTATTCCCCCTGGGAAAATTCGCTGCAACTAGACAACGTATCAACGTTTACATAAACAACATCAGCAATCAATAAGCTTAAATTAACCAAGTTACACAATCGGTAAATTGAGTGTAACGACTACAAATGTAAACAAACCGGATTTAGTACAAGGCGTTGTAAATCAAAGAATTAATTGTTGAAAACTAATGATAACACTTTAGTTGTTAAAAATGTTTCTTGCAAAAATTCTTCGTGAATTAACCATGACACGTATGGAACATTTTCGACAAAATTTAGTTCAACATTAATCTCTAAACTAGCAATAGCAAAATTTAAAAAAATCATAGGCGTTATTGTAAAATAAGAACAAAACATTTAAAACAACAAAACATTTAAAATTTTATTCATCGCAGTCTAAACAAACAAATAATTATCTCATTTGAATAAGGAGGCCACAAGGGCATTTTCCAATACACAGGACAACTAAACCTATCTACTACTATCTAAACTACTGCAATCTATTGACAAAATAAACGCAGATAACTCCAAGGTTGGAGTTCGAGTAATGAGGAATCATCGCCAAGTTTAAGTCGTCCAAATGTTTTTCTCAGTCTGAGGTTTCAGATTCTGATACCACAATATGCATGTTATTTCTATTGAATGCAATCTCCTAGGTTTTGTGGCGCTCTACCTAGTTCTGCTGAAGATCTTTGGCTCAACTAGCTACCAGTCAACGTTGTTAAGCTGATAAAAGTTTACCAAAATCGGATTAGCCTAATCCCGGATTAAAGCAAGTCAAAATTATGTCACACAAGATGCTGGCGGCGAGTGGTTCATGACTCTGAACAGCAATACAGCACTTTAAGTTAAATTACTGATGAACCAACACCTTGTAGCAGAAATTTCAAAATAAATCTAGGCCTACATATGTAAGAATAATAGAATCTTTCTAAAAATCGCTTTCGCAACCTTTAACACAGGTGCACAAATATCGTATAAGCTATAGGCAACGCGCATTAATAAGTAACCCGAATTTCACATTTAACCCAGGATTAAGAAAACCTGTCTTTCTGTTATGTACTGTCCAGACGGACACCGCCTTTTTGGTTATTTTAAAACACAAGGCGAATCGTTATGTACTCCGTGAAAAACATCTCGGCTCATACTGGTTCACTTTGCAAATATTTGTTGCAGTCGCAGTAGATTGATCTGTAATTTTCCATCAACTATTTCACCTGTACATTACAAACAAAGACGGAAACGTTTACTCTAACCGCTAGCCTAGACCATCACAACACTTTCTAGAGCTGTTTCCTACTTCGCAGCTGTCACGGCTGAGTAATTCTTGTTTGTTCAAAGACGATTTCTCCCTTCAACAAACATTACGTCAACGTTGGACTTCGATCTCTCTCACGTGTTCGAAGGAGTAAACAGCGATGTTTTTTTTTACGTTGTGTTTGTGTAATAGACTGAATATAGCGAACCAAATAAAAAATTTTGAAATCTTTTTCGAATCTTACCTGCTGTAATTGCTACAAAATGTCCGGATTTTGGACATTTTACCAAGTTTGTTGGAAAGCGTATACCGTTAGACGTCAACTGGTTAAAAGTACTGCGTATAACCTGCAATGCAACACTAATTTTGCAAAACACTAAACCTTCGCTTTCGGGCTCCCACAGTTAGTGTCTTAACGGCTTTGAACGGATGGTGTTAGACTTGCTGTATTCAGGATATTTACAGAATCAGCAACTTCCTGACCAGTGCCTACTACGTTAATTGGACCGTAGCGAACAAAGTCTGCATTGTGACGTTACGCTCGACTTAGTTTTCAGCGTCTTAATAAAAATTTGTAAGCGTTTTATTCTTTATTGCTTAGGACCCAGAGATCGGCTTTTTGGGCAAATGTTTTCCGATTTCAGACTAAAACACGCTGCCGTTGTGATCTAGGCTCTAGATTCTATGGTTCGAAATGAAATTGGTGAAAGACTACAGTCGTTAACGCTATGCTTCGGGATAGATCGTGTCGCAATTTTATCACTGGATTGGATGATGTAATATTTAATCACGGTGGTCTATTGCGGTACAATGCTTACAGTGAAAAATCGAGGTATGTTTGAACAATAAACCCCGACTGGTTTGTGAATTGAATCGTACAAGTATGACTCGCAAAATTAACAAAATTTCGTTATTGCTTCGTCTTTAGCCGTCGTCGTCGTCTGACGAAAATGGCTTCAAAAAGTTTAAAAACAAACTCGAGTTAAAAATAGGAAGAAATCTGATCATTCGCATTCCACTCTTATTCGTCAAATCCAGGGGCGGGCAACTTCTTCGGTCGGCGGGCCTGATATGAGAAAATGAAGTACTTGGCGGGCCGGATTCCTGAATAGATTGGAACGCAGCTTTGTCTTATTAATGTTCATGGTCGAAAATGTTTGCTCATAAATGTATGTAGACCCGAACAGAACAAGTAGATTTATGGCCATCTTTCTCAGGTTGGCAAACTTGGACTTATTCAGTGACGCAATACAGGGATTGCGGCAGAATGTGGCCGCAGGCCACATTATCATGTAAGACCGGAAACTGTCTGCGGGCCGCTCAAAATCCCGTCGCGGGCCGGATCCGGCCCGCGGGCCGTATGTTGCCCACCCCTGGTCAAATCAGTCTTTTAGATCGGGAAACAATCACAGGTAATTGTTATGTTGGGACATATTCTTGGCGAGGAGTTTTATAGTTACCAGTACGCCCTGGCTACAAAAGCATTCGTTTAAGAAAGGTTGCCTTCGCAGTTATTAACAAGTCTTTCCCGTTTTGACTTTTGTAACCACTGACCTTTGATTAATTACTTTTGCTTCGTTAAATGCAGTAAACTTCTTGTTTTTAAAGGTGTTGTCATGTGCTTACAGGAAACCTATCGACGCGCGGTTACCCTTGCAAAGAAATGCTGCAAAATGACAGATTAGCGTGGTTATAAGTTTTCAAGCCTGTACTTGCTGAGTGGGTGGAGAGTGAATTTTCGAAGAAATTGAAATCATGGGCAATTCGTACGCAAGTGCATTTCGCACGCAAGTACATAAAACAGTTCCCCATTGCAAACACTCATCTTAACCTAGTAACGTGCCGGTTTGTTTACCCTTAAATGAAACACGATGCTATGTTATGGCGTTTTTGCGGTTTCAAATAATAGCAAAGCAATGAAATATTCCGTTTGTTTTGGGAATTGCGACCTTGAGGTGATTTCGCAAAAATTCGACAATCAGAAGGGCCAGAAATTTTCCATTGCGTCACCATAGGCAACGTCACCAATTTTGTCAAACATCACAATTGATTGATCCAAAACTGATAAACAACGAGCCAGACTACAAAAGTTTATTACAAAAGCAAACAAACACAGACAGTTGCAATAATTAGCGCCTTTTACCAATAGCATGTTAACGTACAGTCGTACATGTTATAAGTGCGTTACACCTTCTCTGTCACAGTGCAGTAACATGTTAAAAATCTACTGAAACACTTAAAATATACGACAAAACACTACGTAATCAGATGCCAAGCAGAGTAATATAACGATGGCGTACGTTAGTTATATGGCTTATATACGTTTCCACTACGCAATCATTAATTTAATTAAAATTCATATCATTCTCTTCACCTCTCAATATTTACAAAGTTTTTTTATTGTTTTAGAGTTATCTTGAAACGACAGTCTTTCTACACAATCAACGTAAACACAAACTACTTCTACGAAATAAAAAATAAAAATAGCCTAATTCCCACACCAACAGCTTTCCTGAAGTCTTCGTCTATAAAATACTTTGCTCGAAAACTTTGAAATATTAAGTACGTCAAAACTTTAAACTTAAAGCGATAAAAAGCTGATCACAATTTATCGTTTTCTGCTGCAGAGTTCCATCGCATTTGCATGTCCAGTGGTCACGGACAACGCCGGGACATTTCCGGATATGGCGTCAACGTCAAGGTCGGTGTGGGTGCAAATATCAAGGTCAAGTTCGTTCCGAGGTCGATTTAAAAAGGTCAAAAGGTGAAATGTCAATCGATGTCTATGCGTGGGTTGATGTCATCGGACGACGATTATACAAATCGGGAGTGGCAGAGCTGAAAAAACACGCAATTACGTCATGCATGACATCATTGCTTACATAATTCTTACGCAACGCTAAATGCGGAACTAAAACTCAACATCTGCAATAGGCAGCGTGCTGCAGATTTATCAAGTTATGATTAGTTATTAGTTATCAAGTTATTTACTAAACCGACCAGTGATTTATTTTACTCACGAAGCACTAGAGCTTGTGTAGAAACTGTCAAGTATTGGGCTTGCTCCTCTGCTTGAGTTGGCATCGAAGCAACCTCTCGTGCCACCAACCTTGTTCATTTTTGCTGCGTCAGGAAAAAATTTATTAATAGATTGCTCAAAAGTTATGACATGGAAGAATGTATAGCTCGACATAATCTTGAAATTTGGTGAAAAATACAAAAGTAAAAGTAAAAGTATAGTAAAAATGTTAAACTGAACTGATTAAAACATCAATGAATGTAGCAAAATATCGCTACAAAACTCGAGCGGTAAAAGACAAAGAATTTTAATGATTTCATCAAATCAGTCAATATGATGTTGACCGATGTGTATAGTATGAAACAATGCTTTTTTTGAAATGCGCCATTGATCAAGTGGATCAAACATACCTGGTGATTGAATCTACTTTTTTTGCTGTGGATTTGCTTGGCGAAAAGTAGGATATCGGCTGAGTAACTTATTTTTGTGCATTGTTGGCGCCTTTTTGCGAGAAGATGGGAAACAATGTTATTGACATGGAATGTATGTGGTCAAATATTTCAAAGGCGGATTACTAACGACGATTACAGTGTTAACAAATCAACGTAATTTTTAAACCTCCCAAGCTTCAATTAAACTAATACCAACGTAAATTCGAAAAATTAAAACCGAGTCATGCGCATGCGTATACCGCCATTTTCGTGTTGCCAGGGGATACCTAATCTCTAGTCCTCTTAGAAAAATGGTTGCACGCATACCTCGCTTCATGACGCAAGAGAATGCAATGATGCCAGCAGCCAGTACAATGGCCATCACCACACCGACCACCACGTATATCCAGGATTTCGTTGTAGTGGTTGAGGTGACCTTTGTAAAACAAATGTTGATTGATTTTGATTTTTGATAGGTAAACACACTAATTAATGTTAAATTATTTGCCGTATAATTTTTGGTTTTTAAAGTGTTTTAATCATTGAAGTAGACGAATTTATACACATAATTAATTAGATAATACAAAGGTTATAAATTTTTAGACATGCAGTAATATACATTTACAAACAAAGTTCAACCGGAAAATAACTTTACAAAAGATGAAAAAATGTTTCATTTTAGTTTTACGTAAATGCAGTACCCGCGCATACTAAGCTAAAAGCCAGGTCTGGTTACACGCTATAACCGCTATACTGCTATACTGCTATACTGCGCTTGCTAACATTGTTTCGAAAGCATAATTACAACGCAGAATGCTTTCTATGACTTGCCGAAGTGTCGGTGTCGCATGTTCCATCTATTGTAACTACGCAGGATGTATCTGCCACTACCAGTCTGGACCCTTGGAAGGACAAACCGTTGTCTGAAACCAGGAAGTCGGACACTGTGGTCACTGCAATGTCCACTGCAGTTGCGTTGCTTGAACCAACATCGAAGGATACTTCAGTGTTTCCATCTGCAAAAATTTATAATATTGTAAATTTGATTTATAGCTTTTTGAGAAGTACAAACGTTTGTTTAAGTTTTCAATGTTAGTTTTATCTAAGAGTTAAAAATATTTAATTTTCGTGGTTAACGTTGGAGAATTTCTGAAATTTTAAGTATACACCAAGCCGTAAGAAATTTAAAAACGAATTAATATATTTAAATAATTTATAAAAGAAGAACATAAGAACAATACGTCTCTTACTTGATATCTCACTGGCGTCAGTGTTTGAAATAAGAACTCCTGTTTTTTGGACCATCGTGTTGTGGAAATAAGCTGTGAAGACGGATTTGGAGGACGAAGAGGTTTTGGATGTGTACGGTTGTCCGACAAATTCAATCCTGCGTAATTTGTAGAGACAAACATTAATATTTTTTTCATTTTTATTACCATTTTGGTCTCGACATTTATGAACTACCATCAACAAAACCTTTAGGCTAATAATGAAACAATCATTTAGATTTTAGATGTTTTAATAAAATTAAAAATGAATAGTATGATTTACTATTATTAATTATTAATATATTTCTGGAAACTAACATAAGCATTTTCTACTCACTTCAATTTTTTGATGTTTGTTGCCGACGTATGAAGATCATCCGACGATGAAGTAAACTAGATAAAATAAAAATTGCTACTTTATAGGAGCATTCGTTTAGGTTTTAATTATGAAAGCGATCAATTAAGACACCATTTTATGACAATGGATTGATACAATGTTCAAGAATGATATTTGAAAATGCTCTATTGCTATCTCGTTCTAAACAAACAAACGCGGCCATACCTGCAATGTAGGACCTTCCACAGCGAAGTCGTACAGGGCAGGATCCGTGTAAACCCGGAAGCGGAGATTGTATTGGTAATAACTGATTGTATTGGTCAGGGTTAAGCCGGTGGTTATCGTACGACCAGTGGTCGAGTCAAAGGTGAAAGTGGTGGTGCCATCAACTCCAGTGGTGCCGTAAATCGAGCTGTCGTCAAGAGATATGTCAACTTTCCAAGTGTGGCCCTTTACAGTAAGTTTACGTTAAAAATATATTATGTGGCTGTTCAGATCACATTCTCTCCTTAGTTTAGTTGCACATTGGTTTTCAAACTTTTATTGCGTTTGGTGAAGTAAAGTTTATTGAAAATTGATCAATATCAAATAATAAATCAATCAATCAATAAGGATATCTAGGACTAAGTCATAAATAAGACTAAGGCAAGCTTTAGCAATTTTCAAACGAAATGTAAATATTGCAATTATCTTTCAGAAACACAAGCCAGTCTCCACATTGCTCCAAACGACAGAACAATCCAAAAGCCGCAGTAAAACTCTTATAATCGTTATTTTTTTCAGAAATGTTTTTCAAATTTTACTTAACCTTTGTCCTACTGCATAATTTTACACCGCTAAAAGGCTGTATGGGTACAATTGTACCCACATACATTTTATATTGAAATTCCCAAATTAGTTATACTTTTTGTACGGTGTGCCGTATTTAATGGTCCGAATGTTTAAATACTGTGCTCTACAGAAGTATCACACGTGTTGTTAGGCCACGTAGACATTGAACAACGTTATATGATATGTTATCTTTGTGACCTCGATTATACTCAGAAAAACAGCTCATTATGCCCCTGTCCTCAACTCCCATAAATTTCCGCTGATATTGCATGGCATTTCACCGATTCGAAATTTAGCATAGATTCTTTAGCATTTATTGGCATCCTTATTGTTGCTGGTGTACGCAGAAATAACAAAGATAATCTGGAAGATATGTGGAAAGTAGATGCTTTGCCTCTTGTACGTGCAGCTATGTTTCGATATCGCTTCAAGATGATGCTCAGATTTATTAGATTTGACAACGAAAATACCTGTGCAGAGCATGTGTAAAAAGATAAAGCTGCACCAATACGATATATTTGGCTCATGCTGAATAAAAATTTGGAGAGAGCCTACAAACCACATGAATGCATCACCATAGATGAACAATTGTTTCCATATCGAGGACATACTAAATTTACACAGTATATAATTATATACCATCAAAACCGGCTAAATATGGCATCAAGGATTTCTGGGCTCATGATGCATCAAACTCCCACCCGCTACATGGTCAGATTTATACTGGTAAACCCTGCAGTAGATGGTCCCAGACAAGTAAATATTGGTGAGCGAGCAGTTCCGAACCTGGCTTGTTTGTATAAAGGCTCTGGAAGAAATGTCACCACCGATACTTTCTTTACAGGCACAGCTAGCTATGTAATGATCACATGGGACATGACTTTAGTTGGAACAGTCAGAAAAAACAAAAGGTTTTTGCCTAGCAACATGCAGCCTGCCAAGAAAAGGGCTGTTTACTCGACCAATTTCGTCTACCATCAAGATGCAAGAGTCTGTTCATATGTGCCAAAGAAAAAAAATCGGTTGTGCTCTTCTATCATCCATGCACATGACTGGAGAAGTCGAAGCGACGCAATCAAGCAAACCCTAGATAATCAAGTTTTATGTCAAAACCAAAGGTGGGTTGGATACGATGGACAAAATGCTGGGTGAGTGAAGTGTAAACGACGGACATTGCGTTGGCCATTGGCGTTTTTATGATCGACTTCACTGGCTTAGCGTCGTTTATCATCTACAGGGAGCACAACCAAGAGTTCTAGAAAAAGGACCAACGGAGAGAGTTTCTGAAAGATCTTGCGAAACAGCAATGTATGCCTTCAGGGGAAGCTCGCTCTGCCAACCGGATGGTGATGAGAAACCGTTTCCTTCGAGCTGCAGTGGAAATGGTTTTAGAACGGCACACTGCGACACCGCCAGAAGGCGAACTAACTCCAGCAACTAACTCCAAAGAACCCCATGGAAGTAATGGAGCTACACCGATTGTTGGAAATTGCTATGTGGCAGACACCAGAAACGAAAACGACGAAAGACCAGGAAAAGCTGCGTGGTTTGCGTTCAGCCTGTTTGCGACGAACAATCAGTAACAAAAACAAAGTGCATTACTTGTGAAACGGACTAAAACCACCTCGATTAAGTTTTCTTTCATATTTCTGTACCAAATAAATCATTTCTGTAATCTGTTTCACTCAACATTCGAAAAATTGTCTTTGTGTTATGTATTCCGGCGTCATTTCGATACAAAACGTGTAAGGGTACAATTGTACCCATGCCGCCTCTTAAGGGTGTAAAAACAACTCGATCCTCTATCTCGGTAACGTGTAAAGATTTTTTGCCGAAATTTACTCTGCATAATCTAACACAAAGATGTAGAGATGTCAGGAAATCTCAGGTCCCTCAGGTTTCTAGAAAAAAGACTGCCTTAATTTAAAATGGGAAAGGTTACAATTGTACCCATGCAGTAGGACAAAGGTTAATACTTGTCAAAGCTTCAAAATTTAGTGAAAAATGTTTTTACCTGATTCTTTTTGTATTGACCTGTAGCAATTTTGCTGGTGGATTACAAGTTCCTTAACTTTTACTCCAACACTATTTAGTAAATTTAGCAAGCCCACCGAAACGGCTCCTACATTCGACTTCATTACCTTGTATCCAATTTTTTCCAGGGGGACGCCGTTAACGTCCTGAAGTTCGAGGGTGATGTCTACAGGGTTGTTGTGCTCTATGTACCCTTCAACACCGCTGGGCAGGCCAATGTTCACAGTTCTAAGGCTGATGTCAATTGTTGGGTCCGTGGTTGTCAAACTGATGCCACTTGGCGCACTTATCTTCAAAACATTATTAAATTAATTAATTACGTTTTACATATAATAAGTAATGACAGTTTAATAGTAGAAATAAGAACAATGAATAATAAATAAATAAATATAAAAAGCTAACAGTTAAACAGTAAACAGATGGTCATTTAGAGAATAAAAGATAGCTTTTCAAAGGATCAGTTTTTTAAACAGTAAAGTTATTCAACTTACCGAAAATATTAGAATGTACCCGGTACCGGAATGAGTGATTCTAAGATCAGTGAAGCTGGCGTATCCCTGGTGATGCACAGTTATTTGGTGAATAGGTTTAAGTTCTAATGGACAACATTAACCAGTAATTTTTAGATCATTATGATACGTGATGGTTATCATAATTAATTATGCAATAATTTTCCGGTTGCATTAAAATTCTTGGAAAGCTTCATAAAAAAAATAAAACTCAAAAATGAAATCCATACAATTAATTAATCACAACCATCATGAAATTGTTTCGACTTGTACTAGACTAGAGTAATGAGCGTTTATCTGCCTATTTCTATGATGACTTACATTGGACACTTCGACAGTAGTATTGCCCATCAAAGTAGCTTCATTAACTGCGTTGGTAGCTGACGTGTTAAGTGAAACAGTCACCATCCAGTTACCACCGAGCGTTGAAACCACTTGGTTCTGCAAAACCAGGTTAGTTTATTTAGTTATTTAGTTAGTTAGTTTATTTCACTATCGTAAAATCAAGCATTATAACTATGTTGCTGCTGATTACCACAGTTGTTATTTCATGTTTTAGCATTGGTAGTTTCTTAACTCTAACTCAAACTCCTAATAACAAAGTATTACGTCAGCATCTAGTATGGAAACCATCGGTTGTGGATCAAAGACGACATATTCTTCCGCGCTGGACGGAAGTGACGACACAACAAGCTGAGTGGGAATGGAATGTTGGACTAAAGTTTCGTTTCCAGCATCTCCTAATATGGACAAAGAATAAAGTTGGAAAAAAAAACGATTTTATAAGCTAAAGTTTTAATTTTTGTAGTATTGATCCAATGATCCAATGATTGCTTTTTCCCTATTTGTTATTTGGTTTTCATTCAAACGATCACTTCTGTTTTTAATTATAATTAAATTTTTATTAACCAAATTAAAAGCCATTTAAATTAACAAATAGAATAAAGTATAACAACTAAACTGCAGTAAATTTAACACACGTTTAAAAACTTAAATTTTAGCATTACTCAAAATAACTGAAAAAAATTGGCAAAAACAAAAATGGCATTATGTTTAACGTAAAAATTACACGAATTACACGTTACATTACACGAATTACACACTACACAAATGTTTCAACCTGTCCAACCTGTTTTAACAAAACCTAAACATAAAACTAAAATTAAATACTTGTAAATTCTCACCTGACGTATTGGATGTTGATGCAACACTGGTGGAAAGAGACGATCCCTCAGTGACGTTTAATAGCTCCCACAAGTGTCCAGTTTGATAATCCAAGAGTAACTGGTGTTGGTTGAAAATTTATGAGTTAAATCAAACAAAGATTAATGTGTAAATTCGAACAAACTTAATTACAGTACTTAAGCAAGAAATCGTTAAAGACCCGTGAAATGACAGGTTTTTTCTTGTATTTTATTGATTATTAACTAGTGGTTGATAGATTAATTATATTAACTAAATTTGAACTAATTTGCTGTAACCAACACTCACCGCATCTGTTTTGTTGTTCAAGACTTCGGCCGCCAATGTGTCGCTCCCACTCACAGACGAGTTGCTTATTTCGTCACTGAACTGTATCATATACGTCACTGTTCCACCGCTGTATGGAAAAAAAATACTGCATGAAAGGAACTGCATCAAATATTATAAACAAGGAATTTTTCTACGTTGTTCTAGATTCTAAAATCTAGACCATGTTCATGTGGACTTACGTTGTGCTTCTACGTTTTCTTGAGCTCGTTTCTTCTACAACGTCAACGATGCGGATTTTGTCATCGGGCACTCCCAGGTAGCTTCAAAACGTGTTGAAATATTTTTAAACTTAATCAAAAAAGCTTTCAAGTCAAAATATTTTATACATTGTTATGTAACAAGTATTTCATTTAAAAATGGACAAACTGCGTGTTTAACATTAAAGAATAATGAACATTTTAAGGCCCTTTTGTATTACTTTATAACCACAATCATGTCAAAAGACCGGACTAGTAATAAAAAGCGGTACGTAAAATGATTTAATAATAATTCTATTACTATAATTGTCTAAATTTGTCATTAACAACATACTGTACACTAAAATACAATAAACATGGTTTCATAAGAAAATGGTAGCTATTACATAATGTTATTTGTAAACTAAAGACGTTACTATTAGTATAAAGCCTGTATAGCAAATATGTATTTTTTATTTATGTTGTTTATGTTATGTTTATTTATTATTATCATGTTATTTATTAAACACAAATTTGATAAACAATGTCCTCATACTGGTATAAATAACAAACTTCGCCAGCTACTTACATAGCAAGGTTGGAAATCAAATTCTCTCCAAAGAATTCATCGATGGAGATGGCGGGAAAACCGAAAGCTAAAATAACAGCAGGAGCGGTTTTAATGTCGATTGGTTCGCCTCCTCGCAACGTCACATACAGCAAGTCCTGTTTTAAGTCCATGAAGTTGGCGCCATGGATCCCTGTTGCAGAGAAAACCAAAATTTAACAAATGCTACTATATTATTTCTACAGCAATGTATATAACTCACTCGAATTAATCGCTGGTCTGTATTGCCCATCGGTCTCCGGTCTCTTGTAAATCCACTTGTCGTTATCCACGTCATAGTCATAATTTTCAGGCGTGATAGAATCGTCACTATTGTATCTAAACACTTCTAACTTTTCAGGTCGTGCGTACCTGGAGGGTAAGTAGTGATTATAACAAACAACATGAAAACAGAATTTTTTTTAATAAATGTTTGATAGAATTAAAACGCCACAGCGCGGTTTAAAATGTTTCTTTAGATGGATCAGTCTTTTATTTACAGTTTTCAATATAGCAGATATCTATTGCAATATATCAAATAGCTTGTTATTTAACATCAAACTTAATAAAACAAGTAAAGAAACTTATAATATGCTGTGACAGTTAATGACCAAAAACAATTAAGCACAAACAAACCCTTTTGCAATTAAATATAGGAAGGCTTGTACCGTTTCATATAAAATATATCAACATAATAAACTTGTATTGTAGTAATACTGCGCGCAAGACGCACGTTACCAGGATTTATCTCCTAACAAGAAACAAAAACTCGTAATCATAATTATTATTAACATAATTAACCAAAAGTGGAAACACACCAGATAGCAACTCGCAGTGTGATGTCATCGTCAACGTTCAACAGGGTCAGTCTCAAGTTTTTCGGCGCATAACCAGTGAAGTAAACGTCATAATGATGCCCGGTGGCGACGATTGTGTAGAAAGTCGAAATCCGCTTCTGGCAGGTGTAACCGAAACACCAGCCGTGGTCTTGGGGTCCTGAACAATGAAGGGTATTCAAGAGGAGCGTGATTTAGTCGAAATTGACAAAGGCAAGAAAAAAAACGACAAAATGTCAAAATTGCAAATGAATAAATACTCTGGTTTACACAGCAGTCTTGTAAGTGTATTGTACAACAACAATGACATTTGAATACCATTGAAGAGATCAATGTATCTCTCGCTAAGCAAAGCCAGCGGCGATAATCTTCTAGTTTCGGTGTCGGGATCTAAGCTCTCTATCACCAGCATGCGATGGTCAAATCTTTCCCTGGGGCATCTATACGCCTGCCAGTTGAGGTTCAAAGTGCATTCAGCAGGATCACGGAAAATGCCTAAAACGACATGTTGCTATATGACACAAGTTAACATCATTGTGGCATTTACGAATGCTATGGGATCGCCATGTTGGCAGCCAAAGTTCAGTTAAAAATCATCACATGTTTATGGGCTTGTTGATTTGAAAATAAATTCACATTACAATGGAACAATCAGTCATCGTCGAAACTAAATGCAGCACAAACTTTAATAACAATTGTACTGCACCTCTTCCTCCAATAATATTATTGACTGGAATTCTATCACCGCTTGTAGTTGTGAGCATCGCCTTCGGAATACGGTAATCCCCTAAACCGCGAACTGGATCAACATCCCATCCATACTCAGCCTGAGTTGAGATTTATACTTAAGCATGGATAAGGCCACTCAAAGCGAGATACGTAACTTTATGAGTAGAACGCATTTGAGTACCTGAGGGATGACAGAACCGCCAGTGCCGCCAATAAATCCTCCATCGAAATCTTTTATTAAAGCATTCTTCATTCCGTCGCATTCCATGTCAACGCAGTCGGACGGATTAATTTTCCTGAGTCGTTGAGTTCAGTTAATAACAAAAATAGCTACGTCCTTGGAATAAGTAATTTATCAACACTCACAACGATAGGAAAGGTAATTCGGATGCTTTAAAACTAATAACATAAGTAACTAAAATAAGTAAATAAGTCATTAACTTCAAACATAAACGTTAGTTTACTAATCTTTGTTTATTTTTACATCATTACAACAATTCATTTTTAAATGCAAAATGATAATATATCCCGGATAAAAGTTCAAAGTTCAGCAAACAAAAGTTTACCCGATACTAGGTCTTGCGTAATAAACTTTGCTGTCTTCATCGACGTTACTAAGAACAATATTTCTCAGGTAGGTTGGGTGGAAAATGTCTTCGTTGCTAGGATTGGTAAAGAAGATCAGGTCACGTGTTCCGTCCGAGTTCAAGTTGTAATTTTGAGCGTGGAGACCTTGTTACATAAAATAAAGCGGACGTTTAAGAAAATCGAACTTAACAAAACAGAATAATAAAAGATATCTAGAAAATATACCAGTAGGTGTATAGCATGTTAGCATAGCACTTATACTAGCACGATATGCATACAATATTACGTGTCCTAGATCGAATTTAAAATCTGAGAAAACGAATAAAAGTTACTTGGTGTTGACATTGACCGCATAACGGTAACCAATTCGTTAGGCTTGTCAATACAAACGTCTATACTCTATAATATTCAGTGAAACTCGGTAAAATGTGATCGATTTGTTATTGTATGTCCTATTTATATAATTTTGGTAGGTGACCTTCAATATATACATTTATGTGTATATTTAGATTTCATTTTAAAATTAAATAATACAAAACTATGACAAATTAAAATGTTCTTAAAAATAAAACAAAAAATAATGCATATATACAAGGAAAAAATATTGTCGCAGAAAATCATTTTGGAAAGAGAAAAATGTAATCAGATGCTCGTATTACTTCTACGAGAGTAAGAAGGTTCAATTGGAAAAATTTCATAAAATTATGATAACTACCGTCTTTGAATATCATGTATTTAAAAATATTGCTTTTTAAATAGAAACCTATTGCAACATGTCAGGTCGGATCTCTCACAACTTTATCATTAACTAGAAACGATTAAATAAAATTAAAACGATTGAGCAAGCTCTATAGTT
The DNA here is from genome assembly GCF_947623445.1 of Clavelina lepadiformis. Classification (NCBI taxonomy): domain Eukaryota; kingdom Metazoa; phylum Chordata; class Ascidiacea; order Aplousobranchia; family Clavelinidae; genus Clavelina; species Clavelina lepadiformis. The sequence goes on along the minus strand of NC_135248.1, from coordinate 3,153,607 downwards.
TACGTCACGAAAACTGAACCCCATTCACCCCAAACACCAAAAATACCAAACATAAACGCCTTCCGAAGGGAATATTTTCCTGCTTTCTTACTTTTTCAATGTTTCTTACCATCAATATCGAGTAGGCCGCGAACCGATGGATAATTCTTGTTCAAGTTGAAAGCTTTGAAAGGAGCGCCGTTTGGGCCACTCTGAAACATTGGCAACATGACACAAGTCTTGCCATTGTAAATGTTCCTAGGTGCTTGTCTGGTTGGTCTGAAGAAAATAGTTATCATCCACATAAATACGGGAAACTCGTTGAGTTGAAAAAATTTTAAGAGTAAAATTTTTCATGGCGGTGTCTGTAAATGACTACAGAGACCGCCATGTAATTGCTATCCGAGCCTGCTCCTTACCCGTAGTTTCGGACTCGAAGATTTTTATCGGTTTGCTCATCCATTTTATCGAGGTCAGGATCAAAATGCTGGCTACGTCCAACGCACAAAACGTTTTCCATGCGCGCGAATTTGTCTGCCTGTTCGTGCGAAAGAGCAGCAGGTGCAAATATGTAAGGGAGGTATCCAACCTACATTATAATAAAAATATACTGTGAGTATAGTTAACATGGTATTATCAAAAAGCGAGAAAAAAGTATCGAAGATGAAGAGAAATAGTCTAAAAACGACCGAAGGAGACAGTTTTTGTGGCTGGTGCATGTGGGTGTACTTTTAAACGTTCCACTCTGACATGCCATTAGGAAAAAACTCCCTAACTCATACACGGTCCAATACGAAGCTAAAGGCTACATAAAATCTTTTTTGCGTCTGAGTAAAGATGGCATACTCACAAATGAATCGGCTATGACTGTGTTGTTGATATGAACGCTGACTTGAGTCTGGTGATATATACCGTAGTCCCACGATTTGTAAACGACGAAGTTTCGGATCATTGAACAACTTCCAACACCGTCCGCTGTGAAGATCTGTATACCGTGTAGACATCCATGGGCCACATTACCTGTAAAAAAGTGGACTTAAATGTCAACTTAAAATGAGACTAAAATAAGGTCTTGTTTGTCATATTCTCTTCTTTTTACATAAATAGTCTACCACCAATGTACAGCAGTTAAGCGAAGGCTAAAACGGCACCACAATATGCCAAGTATTTATTAAACCAAGAAATAAACCATTAAAAAGTTGCAAATTTCCGCGGTAAAATGAAACATCCAACATACCTGTCCATGCATTGTCATCTTCCGGTGCGTCGCAAGCTTCACCGTCGATGTGGAAACCTCTTCTCTCACTGCCGGCAGCAACGTTGCCTTTCATTATCAGGCTGCTTGCTTCTGCTACTTCGAAGCTTGCATGCCAGTCCTGGAAAACAATTTTATTAGTTTCTCTTTCCTTCTATTACGCAATATTTTCTATGGTTGATTGCACTTGATGGTGGTTAAATCATCAGCCATATCACTGGTTGTTAATTTTACCACAAAGTTGTTCCACTCCATTCTGTCGCCCCAGGTTCCTCTAAACAAGGTGACGGTTACGAGGTTATTCACGAGTTGGTGGCCTGCGCCTGTGAGTCGAATTCCTGCCAGAAATTTTTCAAAAAAACTTAATTAAATCAAACGAAAAAATAAACGGAGAAATATTTTGGTTAATTCATTTGGTGGCCTTTGATTAAAGTAATTCCGAAAAAAATTAACCTGATCAGTTTTTTTGAAAACGTTTTTTACTCTTACAAAAATATTAAGCGTGCTTTCTGTTTGTTAAATATTTCATTCATTTTCAGGTATTTTAAGTCATAAAATTGCTAAAGTACAAACACATAGAGCTGTCATACAAAATCGAAATTTATAAAACTTTATCACAGGACGCAAAACCTTAATGTCAGTGACGTCATTTCGTACAAAGTAGGTATGTCTACACTGGCATAATTTTACACAAACATCAAATTTTACCAGGGTCATACATAACTAAGTTTACCGTCGAATATTGTTCTATGAACGACGTTGCCGGTAATGTTAACATCATCAGCACCAAAGGTTCCAATGGCAGTTGAGTAGCCATCGTGGAAAGCACAATTTTTTACAAAAGCGGGCCTAGCGGGTACCGCGGCCCCCGTTCCTACCCAGGCAAGGGAAAATCTCGGGTCCCACGGGTCGGTCCAACCCTCCTGACCGGTCCGGTAAAACTCCACGTTGCTGAACCGGGCGAAGCCTGGTTTTGAAAAAATGAATACATTCGCATTTAGTATTACGCATTAATGGCACTGTGCAATTTTTGTAAAAATATATTTTTTGTAACTGAATTAATTATAGCAATAGTTAATAATAATACTAATTATTTATTATACTGTACATCAAAGAAGTCTGTTTCCCCTTTCTGGAAAGATTCAAAAAAATAAATAAACTTTCATCATTTCTGTTGATTATACGTAAGCGAGGTTCTTTTTGTATAGGTCACGTTTAATAAGTGACAAATAACTGAATAATACAGTTTCAACTATACAGCAATTTTTACGTCTAAATTTAATAAATTGAAAATAATATTCAACCAGATATACTTGTACTGTTAGTTGGAACTACTTTAAACTCTTAAACCTCGTACTATTTATTATAATTAAAAACAGATAAATATACAATTAAAATGAATAAAAAATGAAAAACAAATATTCTAAAAATTAAAAGCAGATTTTCCATATTAAGAAAGACGGACATAAGCCTAATCGCCCAAAATATTGTTATCCAAAAACAAGCGAATAATATTCACACGTGGCCTTGTAATTCCAAACGACTAATTTTTGGAGTCCATCAAATAATGACGTCGCCTACTGAGGATATACCAAAGAATTAAAAAGTTGCAAATTATTTTTTAGAACACAAAATGTTCCAAACAACCTACCAGAAGCTTGGACGTCTTCGTTATTTACGTCTTTGGCTCTGACCGAACCAACCAGTACCCTCGCACCGTACGCCTCTTTGTCAATGTCGTCGTACAATTGCCCTGAACAAAATTCAAATCGGGGTCACCATTTGATACAAGATTTTTTTAAATGAAATGAATAAAATGAAATGAGAAATGGATAAGACCAAAGGGTGCATTAGTTCATTGAATTTCCTCAAAGTATTTTATAATCAATAATTAATGAGTGTGCTATCACGAAAATTACCAGCAGTTACTGATAGCTGTAATTATAATAAACAAACAGGTTAGCTCTTCAAAGTAAACACAAAAGGTGAAATAAACATAAAAAGTATCAGTACAGTACTCAGCTTGGCGTTTTTGCAAGTAAACAAAACTAACAAGCAGACAACAGACAAAAAGCAGTCTACGTTAACACATAACGAACCTATGATTTTGATGCTTCTAGTTAGCAAGCCGACCTCAGCTTTCATGTCGTAGCTATGTTGTCCAACCGTGTAGGTTTCCCCCATATGTCTGTGGGTGAGTGTGTCCCGAAGGGTTATTGTACGTCTATCGTCAGCAACTGCAGCTATCACGTGCTTTTCGGTCTCTTGAGAACTGAAATTGTAAATTTTCTTCAACTTGAACTATGCAAAACTTGATATTTTCTAGACGATTTTAATAAAATCGTCATTTTAACAAAAAACGGAAAATACAAAACAATATTATTAAAGAGAAAATCACAATAGACCTAAGCATAACCAGTATTTAGGATTCATTTCAAAGCCTAAAGATACGAATCGTTCAGTTCCATTTCACCTTGCTTGAGTAAATCAAGCGCATTTAACCGGCACATGCTGCCTCAATCTAATTTCAACTCACTCGTATCCAGTTGTTGTAATAACAATCTCTTCACCAGCGACCCAGTCTACCACGTCTTGTACAATGATTTGGTTAGTTCCTGCAGTAACAGTTTGAGCAAGACGGGTCCAGGAAGGCGAGCGCTTCTTCCCGTGAAAGTCGCATCCTCCGAAGCAACCGATTGCTTTTGATCCCAGATTGATGCCTTTTATGGAAGAAAAAGAAGCGAAATGAATGGCTAAAATTGTCACGCTGTATATGTTGTCAGTTGAACTAGTGGGAACGGAAAATATAAAAATTCGAAAATAATAAGTGCTGGCGACCTGGAAGAGCCACTCTCTCTGTATCGTGGTTCCCTCGCAATTCGATTTGTAATTTATGTGCGAAAGGTTCGGTCTCCGTCACCCCGGCAATTATTCGGCCTCTCTGATGGAGAAATTATAAAAATTAATCGATTAATTACAATCATCAATTAACCGACCGACAGCTTGGAGGCTAACTGGCCAAAGCGAGTCAGGTTGTAGTGACGCCGTCAACAGTCGACCAGAAACAAATTGATATATACCAACAAATATCTACTGTACCAATACGATCTGGGTTTTTATCAGTGGCTCGTGTGTAAAAAAGATAGTTTTATTTTTTACACAAGTCACATTACTATCAGGTTTTTAATTAGCATTTACTTGTACGACATACAAAAATAAAAAAGAATTATTTAAGAAAAAGGAGGTTACAATAGAAATTTCTTACCAGAACAAGAATAGTTATTGCAGAGACGTTGGTGTCTCGATCAAATTCAAGAACACCTTCAATGATTATGGAGTCGACATTTATCGAGGACACATCTGCAACCACCCAGCACGATTCACCATCGGTAGTTGTGTGATTTATCGTCAAGATCCGGTTCTGAAAAAAATAAAGAGCAAATTTTGAAATGTAACCTTGGAACTTGCTTTGCGAGTTGTCTCAGAAATAACAAACTAACGCAAATTGATCATAATTTGAAAACTCGGCTAAGCATAAATACTAGCGACATCTGTTAATGCCACTTACGTCATCAGACCATGTGGCACAAGGGTTTGAGAGGTTGGACAAACGAGAATAATATTCTGGTCTTTCCCTTTCAGGAGGAACCTGCTCGGGGCTAAGTGGCTCAACACATTTCTCATAAAAGCACCTTAAGTAAAGCAGATTGTACTTAGCTCTTGCGTCTTGGTTATGAATGTTGGAATAATTGCAGTTCATTTACAACGACGTTAAATATTTTGATACCATAATCATAAATTGCAAATACGTTATCTTCATAGGTGCCTGAGTCTGTGAGTTATTTTGCTGGATCATATCATAGCAAAATTGTGGCAAATGTTATCTTGAGCGATTAACGGTTTGGTTTACGCAAATGCAGCTGGCAAGTGTTTTACTGTATATGTGCTGTACTGTATGTACTGCATATTGCTCCTTTCTATACCTGTAGATCGTTGGTGACACCGAAATATGTTTGTAATCGTCTTGAACAACGCCCAATGTAGCTCTTCGCTTTCTTGATGGACTTTCCGTTCTTCCTGAAACCATTATGCTCAGCTCTTTGTTATCTTCGTCGAAATGCCAGTCCAAGTTCGAGCTCGTGGCAGTCAATTCTGACGTATCACCAACTGATGTGTTTCCTTGTCCGTTGATTTGAATTCTGAGAAAAGGTTATTTACAAATAAACTTAGGCCTATCCCATTAACGTTACAGTTCAAAACGTACATTTTTACATGACCTAATATACGACTGAAGCAAGAAATACAAAACATTGTTTAAAAACGTCAAAACATCAAAAAAATGCACATTCCAAGCAGAGAAACTCTCAGAGAACCAACGAAATTGTTGTGAGAGTAAAAATGTCCCGTTTACAAATTAAATTATTCTTTCCCCTGAAAGTAAACACTTACACGTCCGGAGTCTGCGTCAAGTTATGCTTCAAGATGACGTAATCGTCCTGTTGGAAGTCGTACAACTTTGCATTGTAAGTGATGTTGGTGAATTGATCGCCGTTTTCGAAGTAAACAAAGATTTCGTCCCTGTTTGGAAGAAGTGCCATCCAACCTACGAATAAATAATTATGAATGAAAATAAGAACAAAATGAGAAGGAAATTTGAACAAAGCACCGATAGTGTTGATATGATGAGTACAAAAAGTCGTGTTAGGGCGGAAATGCAAAAGCAACCGCACTTGGACACATATTCACAAAACTGATGAGCAAAGGTTATTAAATTATAAAATCAACATATAAGGTTTAAAAATATGTTTATGACGTTTAGCATTGTTGCGACAACACCTTTAACTACATAAGTAACACAGTCAACAATTACATCAATGAAAGTTGGTGCAATACATGTAAAAAAATCTTTTAAAGCCGTTAACAATGACATTATATGACTAAAACAAAACCGACTAACCTGGTTTATGGGTTAATCGTTTCTTTAGAAAACTGCTGGTTGCGTTTCCGTGGCTATTAACGAAAACCATGTCTTTGCCGTCGAGTGAAGATGGAAGTGCGTTGTTTAGCGCGAATCGATGAAATCTGTTTCCGTTTTTACAGATTGCAGCTTGTACGCCACTCGAGTATAGGTCATCCGACCAAACCTTATTATGTTTAAATAAACGTAGAAAAATTTCTGTTACTTCTGAAACATTTCATGCAGGTTTTCAAAAGTTCTTCCCTATGGTAACGAGTTTTAGTGAAAAGTGGCCCACAACGATAATTATTATTGTCATTATAATTGCGTCATGTTAGTTATTATGCCATAATATAAAAACCTGACATTAAAACTAATACTAATTGGTGGAAGCTCATATTGACGACGAAGTATTCCACCTCAAACAACACGTAACGTAGCAAAATTTACCACATCCCTACAGACAGTTAAGCCAAAGCAAAACGATTGTTGAGATATCAGTTCCACAAGTCAACATTCAAGTTTAAAACGTAACATTTTCAGAAACTTACCGGGCAATCATCCGTGTTGACCAGCCCTGTGTAAGGAACGACGGTGGTACCAGCTGTACCAGATGCACCAGATGCATCAGCGGTCAAGGAACCATCTCTATCAACCAAAACACCTTCGTGTGGCCATCGCCAGTGTATCCTTTTAGTTACCGAGTCATATTCGATGCCTGATCGAATAAGAGAAATTATTTGCAGTTATTAATTGTTGTTTGATGAACTTTTAACTTGGGTTTTATTTGTTCACAAACTTCAAACAAAACTAAATCAATTTGGGTTTCTTTTTGGTGTCATTGTTAGTGTGACAACATTGCGACATGGAAGTAAGATTCTAAACATTTCTAAAACTTTCAACTTTTTTCCAAACCTAGAAGTGAAATGTTTCCATGCAATTACTTACGAGCAAACCAGTAGTAAAAACCACCACAGAAAACAGAGCATGTTCCTTGAATCGTTGTTCCTATCAACGCCACTCCTCCAGTATCAAAGTTGATGAACTTGGCACCATCAACGAAAAATCCAGGAGCTAACGGAAGAGTCTGAAATGACGAACAGACAAGTGCGAGGAACGAATATGACGCAAAAAAAATGTTTTTCACAAACTATTTCCCCTTGCTTTGTGCTTTCATACTTATCGGTGTGTAGGCAATTAAACACAGCATAAATGGGAACAAGAAGAGTAAGCAATTAATACAATATTCGAAAGGTAGCACGTACGAAAATACTCACAATGCCAACTCTGGTGTGAGAGGCATCCGATTGAGAGGAATGCCCCACAATAGTGACGTTGGTAATTTTTGCATCTCCCCACGCTGTGCCCGAGATGAGTTTGATGTCGATGCCGGTGTCCTCGTTGTTGACCATCACGAAATTATTGAACTGAATCGCCCCACAGTTGACCCATTCAGCCCCTTTTTCACAGTGCCAGGTGGTCAGTGAATCGAACTTTGCAGGAGATGGTTCGGTCGAATCACAGCTGCGCAAAATGATCTCTTGTTAAACTTAATTTAAACAAGACCTTTAAAATCTATATTTTGAAAAATACGCAGTGGTACACGACGTAAGTTTCGTTGATTTCCAACAAGAGAAAGAGTAAAAATTAAAGAGTACAACACTAACTTAAGTTTATGTACGACTTACTAACTTAAGTTATCCACAAGCAATCCTAATATATACAGCATAATATCTACCTGGATCCTTTCATCGGAAAATAAGTTTGGAATATCCAAAGACCGAACCAGCCTTGCGAGTGAACTGTGTTGTTTCTGAATTCACCCAATTCTACTTTCTGCTGACATACGGTTGGGGTGTAAGAGGGTCCGTCCGGGTGCTCGTGCATTCTGTACCAGAAGCCAAAGTGGGTGCCACCTGCTGCGTGGTTGTGTCTTAGCGTGTTGTTGGGGTTGGTGACCCAGTAGGCGGCTGGAAATAAAGAAAATATCGAGTCTTGGCACCAATTATTTCATTGGTATAGTTATTTAATTCTTTCATATTTCTTTCTTCCACGGTGGACTTTAAATTGAACAAATAACAAACAATTCTTCATTGATAAACTTGGTAAAGCTTTTAACAATAATTTGACTTGTAAAATTAATTCAAGCTCACCCGGAGTGATGTCATCATTGAGCAGTGACGTGCTCTGACGTACAAACACAGCCAGATTGTATTGAATTGTGTTTCCGGTTTCGATTCCGTCTTCGATGAAGATGGCACCGCCCATGACATCATACACCACATTCGAGTCGACCAAAAGGTTATGAGTTCCTACGTCATAACAGTAACATGAGTGACGTCAAAGGGCCACGTGACGTAAGTAAATAAAGTAAAACACGTCATTATCCACCAACCATGTATAGTGACTGCTCTGTTGAATGTGTTGTGGATGGCGCATCGTTTCACGTACATCCCACTCACGTCGCCCATCAAATGGAAATGAATGGGGTATCTGAAATCAGTTGGAAATGGGGCTTTAAAAACGCGTCTTCTAATTTCCACACAGTAATCGTAATTAATTAATGAGATTTCAAAGTTTTTTCTCTGGGAAAGTGTCGTCTTGCATAAATACTGTATAAGTTATAGTTCCATTTAAAAAGGCATTTTCAATTTCTTACTCAACTGTAGGATTTAACTACAGAATTTATTTGAAGTCTTTTAATCATAAAAAGTATAGGCTTATATTTCTACCTTCCCAAGCGGAAGGCTTGTCCAGCATAAGTCACTTCAATATTTTCAATCTTCGCCTCAATCTCATCAGAGTTGGGTTCGCTGGAATGTATGAAGATAGATCCTCCGAATTGATCTGATCCTTCTTCTTCACCGAATCTTCCCTGGATGAACAAAACCATCAAGTGATTACATCAAATTAAACGCTATTACGGTTTTATAATAAACCCAAATATTTTGTAACATTTTGTAACATTTAAGTGTTACGAAATGCTACTACTCTTAAATTGACAAGAACAATATTCATCCAGCTAAAAACATAATGAAAGTAAAACATAATAAAAAGCATGCCATGCCTGGTATACACCAACAGTAGAAGGTAAGTTGTTTAAGTTTATCTTAAATGCTACGAAGGCTGAACTCAAGCATGTGCAAAGTTCTCTTACCTGGAAACATGACTCAAAGCATCTACAAAGTCGTATTACTGTAGGTATACCTGGAAGCATGTCTGCGTGGCGAATTGTCCAGTCTGGAAACCTGCCTCACAAGCTTCTATCTCATCGTTCCACGCCACGTCGTTGGTGCCACGGAAAACGACATTACGCGACAAAAGGCCCACCTCCGCTGTGTTGGGAATATTGGCAAAGTAAGCGGTGGTTTACATCATGGATCTTTGATTCTTATAATTCATTTTTTTTAAGCACGAATGATGACGTAAGTATTTAAGTCGTACCTCGAAACTCAACTTCTGTTCCATCGGCGAGAACTTCGGTTACACCAAGATGTTTGTATTCAAGCGCAGAGTCCATTGTTATTGTGAGTCCTGCGAAACATAACATGGGTTATAAACGGGTTGTTGCCTGCGCCCTTTTTCATCACGACTGCGAACACTTTATTAAAGCCTTAATATCTTCCCTGCTTACTTTAGTAATACGTTGAATGCTAAAATAGATAAACTTGAGTATAGTATTCAGATAGTGTATTTCATGTATGTATTTCATATATATTTATCAGATAAAGACGGGATAAGTTACATGTAGGTTAAGTTAATATAATCACAAACATGCTTACGGCCGTAAATAGAAATTCAAGAACTAATGGTAAATATGTACAAAGTCTATATGACTATAATATAATTTTATATGTATCGTATATGTATAATTATGTATGTCTCGCATATGTATATTTATATATATAAGCATATATATACACTGTATATATACACTTTTTTATATAGTATGTATATATAAGTATAATCATGCAACTGCAAAAGATATAGCTTTGTACCCGAAATATTGGTGATTTTCCGTTTTTCGTTTTCCCTCTGGGAATGACGGGTTCCAGTCGACGCTATAACTATTTCATCACCAACCTGCCAGTTGGTCAGCGTATGCTTAAGTGTAATCTGATAAAAAAAAGTTAATAACTTATCAACATGTAGCAACAATATCGATACTTTGAACACGTGAAATTAAGTTACGATTCTTTCCGGTGACGACTGACGCGCTAAACATCCAAACAGCACAGATGCAGACACATTGCGAATATGTCTCCAGAATATAAATAACTTTGCAAAAGTCGCAGTAATGGGTAACACCAATACCAACATTGTAAAAGAAACCTTATGGATGTCTTTCGATGATTATTATAGAACAGGTAGAAGATAGGATAGCAGTCCGAGAAATATGAAAACAGAAAGCGTGAAGCAAAGTGATGGCGATGATGAATGATACCAATGAACGAATGATACCAGAACGCATGTAATTTCAAAATTTTAAAGCTAAAGATAACCTGAGTGGCTCCAACATCGGCGGTTGCCGCAAGTACACTCCAAGGGTTGAGAATATGACGTCCGTGAAGGTCCAAGGTTCCGCTTCGTAAACCCAAGGTCTTGGCTCCGTAAATCGGTAGCTCTGGTGACCTCAAGTGACCGTACATGACAATTTCGGCCTTGCCTTTGTAAGGTTCCGCTTCGGTACCAACCTAAATGGATATAACGGCAATTGTAAGCATTTTAATGACGATTCAATAGAAATGTCGACAACCGTACTACTGGATAAAACCTATACGACGACAATTATGATCCTCGTGGCCGCAGCATGCCATGCGATAACCGCCTATAGAATAAAACGGTAACGGCAAACCAACCTGAAGACGTCCGTTGTTAACGATGAGGATATTTTCTGCTCTTAACGATACATTTGCGTCTTCGGCTTCATCAAAGATCAACTCCCCACCGTCGATGAGCAACATTTTCAAAACTGCGGTGTGCGTGTCAAGCAAGACTGTTTGTCCCTGGAAACATTGTCCAAGAATTCTTGAGGTTAACAATCATTGTTAGTTGTATGACGTATAACAAGCGATAAAATCGATGATTTTCTTTCGGACTTTCTACGGAGTCTACGCTATAACCCTAAACAAATCATATACAACAAAAACATCATATACAACAAGATTTTCTACACACCGCCTGAATAATCACGAAATCCTCATCTGTAGGTAAACTTTTCCCACCCCAGGTGAATACAGACGACCAACGATCAATGTAGAAGAAATCTGCGCCATCTTGCGTCGCAATACCGTGGTCCCCGACTCGCACGGTCACCTAAAACAATTTGTTTTACAATAAGAGTTGAGTTTTTCTTCGAAAAAGTGGTTTTACGGATTTGACTATTTATAATGAATTACCTATTTTATATACTATCATAGACTATTTTTATTTAATGCAAAAGCCTTCAATGTATCCAGAAAGATCTATATTTTATTGCTAATTTCTTTAAGTATCCACGTGGTCAGCATAGAGATCAAAGTTACCTTAGTTTTGATGGATCCTTTATGAGATGAGGTCTGGCAGATAATGCTTGTGTCGGTGAAGGCGCTTATTACGCAATCGCTGCCATCAATCGACACCTTAGGAACGATCGATGTCATTCTAAATTTAAAACATTAAGAGATGTGGTTATATTTCAGCAAGTTAAACCAGAAACACAACAACCCTTTCTTATCACTCAGAATAGCAAAGACCTGCAGGAAAACCGGACCCTTTCTCATCACTTACGTGAATCCCGATCCAGTGATGGTTATTTCTGTTCCTCCTCCTGTTCCACCACGCTCAGGAGTGACCCCAGTAATGGTCGGAGTCTGAGCCCCACTGTACGTATAATTACTTCCAGCTGTGATGGCGAAGTCTTCGATCTGAGCTTCGTTGGTGACCTTGACCTCGCATGTAGTTGAACTAGAACCTGATATAGTGACAGATATTGACACTAAAGCTAAAACAAGATTGAGAAACAACTAGAAGAGGCAAAAACCGTTCCAAGTTTTTAAAAAAGAATTAAACCAGCTCGTAAGATTCTAAATCTTCTTTATTCTTACGATTTAACATCCAGTAAGTGCCGCTAGATTTCAAACAACAAAGTTTCTTACTGTCCACATAATCCTGGTTGGCAGATGTACGACAAGTGATCTGTGTGCTGCTACTGCTTTCAAGAGTGCATGGTAGGTCACATATGCGGACGATGGTGTGGTTGGAGAAGCCTGCACCGTCAATGGTGACCAACTGTGAGCCGCCGTAGCTTCCTAAATAGCGTTGGAGAAGATTTAAATGACAAACTAGTGACGAGTTGGATACGGTATTTAAAGATTTACAACCGAAACAGACATTTCTTATTTCTTACCTGTTTTGGGTGAGAAATCATGTACGCCAAGATTAAATACGAATGAGACTGACGAGCTGACCATTGCTAGACCTAAGCTTGCAACAGTCACCTACGAAACGCGTGTAATTAAAAAGCTGAATGTAGTTTCACAATAAAATCCGTAGTAAAAACTGAAAGAACTGTTAGTTTTATTTAAAAAGTGACAGACGAGACGCTACAAATTGGGTTCGCAAATAAGTCATTTAAACAGTTTAAAATGTTCACAGAGTTTTATCGCTTTTTTAAAAGAAAGTTATTGTTATAGGTTAACTTTTTTGTTCAAAGGTTAACTTAATACTAGAGATAACACGTGTCTGCTACAACACTGTAAGCTTGATTAAGTTAAGTTTGCTCTTAAATTAATGAAGTGATCAACCAAGTAAACCATAATTTATTTTTGCTTTGTTATACATTTACCTCAATGATGGCATGACCACCCTCACGATCTCCCAGTGTGCACTCAAGCGTGGTCTCACCTGCTGACGTCACAGTGCACTCGATACCACCAACTGTGACGCTGACGTCACCAACAACATTGCCCAGTTGGGTTCCAGTTAAAGTTATTGAGTCGCCTCCAGCCCCTAAACCCCCAAACAGAATATGTTAAAGGTTGCTTCACGAAACCAAGGGACACTACGCGTTGTGCAAAATAGGTATTTGGACAGCAACAGGTTAAACGAGTTGTTCACAGTTAGTTGAAAAATAAGAAAAATAGTTTGAACTCTCAGAACATTTGAATGCAACAAACCTGTGACAGGAAACACATTGGCTATGGTTGGAGTCGCCGCGTTTGAATATTCGTAGCTTACAGTTGGGTACGTCACCTCGTTTGACTCCACTTTTACGGAAACTTGTCCAGCCTCGTGTGCATCGGTTGTGCAGGTAATTATACTCAAGGTTACGTCAATGATGACGCAAGGTACTCTTCCTACTTGAACGGAAATGCCAACTTTAACGAAACCGTTTCCTGCGAGAAACGAAATGTCTTTTGAAATCTGTTCAATATTCACTTGATAATACACAAATAATGACACAATAAAAATTACAGTATGCTGATGCAATGTCGAGTCAGCTATTTGTAGCTGTTACGCTATTTATGTTATGTTTGGTCAATTCCTCGTAGATACATATCAATGTTCCAAAATATGATAATAATGAGAGTAGGAAGTCCATAAAAACAATCTTAAATCACGATACCTACCGGTAATGGTCAAGGTGGTGCCGCCATTGACGCTACCGGATTCGGGAGTCAGATCGCTGATTCTATTCGGACTAACAATATACTTGTGACTAAGGTCGTCAAAGCTCGCCAAACCTTTCCAGATATAAATTAATTGTTACAGTAATGACAAAAATTTTAATTAGGTGCGTTTAATATATTCGACCCAAAGTAAGTTAATACTTATCGTAACATGGGTTATTAGTATTACAATTCTGACACAATGTTTATTTATCTACTGATATAAAAAAAACATGTATTCACCAGATTATAACTTTGCTTAAAAATAACACACGCTTGAAAATCGAAAATACATCTAACCTTTGGCTCCCGTAATGGAAACAGATATCTCATTTGTGCCAACAGGAAGTCTCGATACGAGATCACATCCAATTTGTGTGTCCGTCACAGATGTGATTGTACATGACGTCATAATCATTCCCGAAGACAATGTGACGGTAACTGCTGGCGTGTCCGTGCCAAAGTCTAAATATTGGAAAACGCAAATTGTTCTCTGTACATCTTCCTTCACTTTAATATTTCTATGTATAATCGCATTATAATCATAGTTTAAAAGTAATGAAGTTCCAGCATTGACAAAATCAAGAAATATATTAGCTCGGGAGTTTTCGGTTTCAAGTGAATGTGCAGCATCTTAAGGTAAAATTATGAAACAAAAGTTTGATAGTTTACTTGTTCCATCCAAAGTCAACGAAAGAGCAGAAAAATCTTCATTTGTAGTGCGACCGGTCACAACTGGAGTTGCAGTCTCAGCAAATTCGAATGAGCAATCGACACCAGCAGCACATTGGGCATCGGAGACGCTGAAATATGCATAAGATTGTGTTTAAGCACCAATGTTTGCTGGTTATTTTCTGTACTGAAAAGTATCGTGTTGTTGTAAATCTACAGAGATCGACCAACCAGGTTTAATAGTTTCCCGAAACAACAAAAAATAAATTATTAAAACAATTAATAAATCGCAAAACCACTAAGCGCTACATTAATCGTAATCTCTGTGAATGCAGAGAATTTCTTTAAGGATAAGCAAAAATTCACCCCACAGTAACATCAATGTTTCCGCTTATCGCTGTAGATTCTTGGGTGACGCATACAAGGGATGTGTAAGTGCTCTCCTCTTCAATTACGTCACAAAGCTTTTGTTCCGCAATCTTTACCTCGCTTTGTGTGGTGAATCCAGATCCCTGGAAATGTTCATTTGTTATATGTACGATTGGTTAAACTGATCTCTATGTGAAAAAGTGAACCTTCATATGTTGGTAACAAATTTAATTTATCAATATTGTATCATATTCAACTATCTAAGACGACATGTTGCCTCTACCAAGACATGCCAATCTTTCAACGTGTTAACACAACTTGTCAGTTTTTATAAGTCTACAGGGTACTTCTGTTTGAGTAAGTAGTAAACAGCTTTAGAAACGGCAAATGAATTTTCTGCAATCGAGAGTGTCATGAAATCGAAACGTTATAAAGAGAAAACAATGCAGGAGTCTGTGAATATTGTCGCCAGGCAACCAACCTGAATTGTAATTTTGGTTCCGCCAGCCAGCGAGCCCATGTTGGGTGAGACTCCGGTTATTAGTGGGGTCAGTGCAAACGAACGTTTTATCTTACTCTGCATCTGAAGAAGGGCGTCACCATTTCCGTCCACATTAACAACAACTGGGTGGTAGATGCCTGGCAGGAACAATACAAGGATAAGGTCTCAAAATCGTGAGGTTCTAAAACTGAAAGGTAAACTGGGAATGATTACACCCACCTACTGCGAGCTCTTCTGATGCTAATATCTGGCAGGTGATTGCAGTGGTTGTGGTGCCAGTGACTTCACACGTTTTACCACCTACTTTTACGGTGGTCGGAGTCGAAAACCCAGTTCCTGCGAACAGAATTGCAAGTTTGGTTTCTCCCTCCATTCAAGCTTCCTAAGCTCCCAAATAAGGTTTCAGGTAATGTTACAGCCGACTGTATTTTATTAATTCATGACCAGTACCTTGAATGGCGATTGTCGTCGCAGTTGTACCGGTGTTGGGTGAAATGTTGGTAACTATCGGGGTTTCAGCAGTGTCAAAGGTGTAAAGGCAGGTGTCACAAGTTATCTGAATGTACAATGAAATTGTTTGAAGCATTGTTCAGTGTCAGAAAAAGTACACAAGTTAACAGAATGTAACTAAATTCACTATGGTTGCCACTATACAACCAACCGACCTACGCAACGTTGATAAACATCATAACCATTTATTGCATTACATGGATTTCTAAAGAACTGCGATCGTTGCAGCAAGCTATGTAAGCGCAGGTAGTAATGATGGAAGCAAATAACAAAGGTTTTCTTGTTGTTCATTATTAAAACTGTAGTTTTTCGATTAAAATTAAAGTCCAGACCACTCGAACCGTTATCACAAAACAACCCAAGAGTTACCTCAAGGTTCCCCAATGTGGCACTAACAGATCCGAATTTGTTGGTGGCGTCTGTGACTTCTACAGCGAGTCGCATGTAAACTTGGCATTGTGGGCTGTCAATACAACCGCTGCTGAAATGGAACTTTCCAACTTTGTTGAAGCGATATTGGTACTTGCCTGTTGATTGGATTAATTATAACTTTATCTTTTGACGTAGACAGAAAAGATAGTTTATATACGATTGTTATATTAAGAGTGTGGCTAAGGGTTACATTTTATACTGTCAACTATTTAGTATGGATGACTTTATTAGCCTAACGATACGGCCTTATGACTGGCCTTTTGGTCGGAAAACTGTACTTGGCAATTGGTAAAGTTTTCCTGAAAATCTTTCCAGACAAAATTTCTGAAAACGGAATAAGAAAACTTAAATCACTTTTAAAATTTAATTCTTCGATTTACCTTCACGAAATACTGGGGCTTGAAATCCTTCGCCATCGTATGTGTTGTTCATTGCAGAGTCAGTTGAATAAAGACCTATAACTGATTTATCCAACCAAGCCGATATGGACCAATGAACCGACAACAGATCGCCCACTTTCATGTTTACAGTCGATGGATTCCAACCGTATCCCAGGCCATATGCTGCATGAAAAATAAAATGCTTCATTAATACGATTAGGCATGGTAGGGTTCATTTCAAAAAGATTTTACATAAAGGTATTACACCAGCTGATTGACACCAGCGTAAGGACATGGACAATAGTGAATTTATCAGCAAATAAATGCTGTTTAGTTTTAATTTAGTTGCCGTTCCATTCTGTTTAAAAATGCAAATTGTTAACAAAAATAGGTAAATAAAAGTTTCCCAGCTAATAGTCGAAAATATACAAGCCTCATTGCTATTTTATGCAGTCGTTATAAAAATAAAAACACTATTACTTTTGATATATTTTTTGTAAAAACACAGTTTGCAAATCATATTGACTCAGTCAACTTATGAAAAACAATGAACACTCTGTTTTGATACTGATGTGATAATCAAACTAATTAACAATCACATAACCATTTTCAATGGCTTATACAGCTTATCTTCAAACAATTACTTACTTGGATGAGTCCCTGTATTCGACACAAGGTGAGTAGCACCCCCAGGTTCAGTGACACAAGTTAATAAAGAGTTATCTGACGTGACAATGACGTCACCACACGTGACGTCACCTATCCGTACGGCCGTATCATTTGTAAAACCGGATCCCGTCAAGGTTACAGTGGTTCCACCAGCCAGAGAGCCTTTATCTGGGGTGATCGACGAAATGCTGAACTCGTAGGTCACACTTTGTGGACTGGACAAAAAAGATATGTTGGTGGTCACTGGTCAGTATACTGTAGGTAAGTAAAGTGAAGAATCGCGGACTATTTGTGACTTACAAGCCCGCGCATCCATCTTCGCCCACAACCACCTTGAGGTAGTAAGTGCCAGCAGCCAGCGAAGGCGTCATAATATTAATGCTTGTGTCGCTCCAAGAGGAAACGGTTGCTGCTACGTCACCGATTAAAACCTGCCCGGCTGTGATACCGAAACCCGAGCCGATGATTGTAACCTCGGTACCTAGAAATTCGCCGAGTCAGTTTACGATGATAAAACCAAAGTGAAAGCTAACACAGGTCTACTGCGATTAACATAACTTTCAAATACCTCCATCGACAGTGAACAAGTTTGATGAAATACTGGTAATCGTAGCGGACGGGCTGGCATAGGTATAAGCATCATCCATGGTGAGAGGGATACCACCCGTTGTAACTACAATTGGAACTGAACCGGTAGACGGTGCATCTGGAGCAGTACAGGTTATGCTGCTGTATTCGGCAGTTGGCCCAGAACATGGACTTCCACCGATGGTCACTTCAGAAGTCGAATCAAATCCTATAAGGTTTAGTCAAACGGTTTGTAAAAGTGAAGGAATGTTTCTTTCAAGAATGATCGAGGAAAATCAGTGTTTTATCTTGAGTATTATTTAATAAATTCCAAACGTTTAAAATCTTTGTATTTAAGTTTTTTTTAATAAAAATTCATGGGCTTCCATTTAACACTTGTGTTTAAATTTTCGTGCAACTGTCCCATATTTCAAATTTCATGTTTCAACAACGAGTGTTACGGCAGTTCAGAGCTGGACTTTACGCAATGACACTGTAGTCCAAAAACATACCGGATCCCGTAATCGTCACTCTTGTACACCCAGCCCGGCTTCCAATATTTGGCGAAATAGCGTCAATTCGACCGTTGATGTTGATTGCAATGCTGCTGCCAGATGCGATTAACGGCGAGCCTAAAATTAAATATGTTCAAATGATAACGATGCAGTATACTTTGAAAGAAGAATATTTGTCAATGAAGGTAACTGACTTTGAAGTTCAAATAAACTAATTGACACGAGGTTGCAGTAAAGAGCACTTTTGTCATTTGAGTTAAACGGCGTTCGATTTCGGCATCACTTTATAAACTTCCCAGCAAAAATATCTGCGTACATCACCTTTTCCCACTATGTTCAGTGCAATGGGTTGTTCTCCAGACGGGGAATTCCCTAAACGACATTGAATGTTCGTGTCGTCGATGGCGGTTACGGCACATAGAACTCCCCCAACAAGAACGACGGCAGCGGATGAGATGGTGCCGGTAAATCCGCTTCCTGGGGAGATTGAAAAATTTTAGTTAGAACTTAAACTTACGCAGAACAGAAATGACTAAATTTTGATTTTAACTCAATAAAAATAATGAAAGGAATATTTATTAAAATAACACAAAACCTTGAATAATATTGAATAAGAGTAAAAAATGACAACATGATAAAATAAAAAATAAGACAAAAAATGTAAATTAAAATTTCATTGTTATTCAACCTTCAATGGTGATGGTGTCTCCAGCGGATACGGATGATGGTGAAACGGAAGTGACCTCAGGAGTTGCTTCGGACGTCCATTCAAAGTCGCATGAGTAGGTGGAGTCGCTGTTAAAGTGTCCGGAGCAGAGAGAAGGAATGTCGTTGATGAAGACTTGGACCTAGACGAGGAAGAGGTTTCATTGATTTTTTCCAAGATGCTTGATAAAATAATGATTGATGAATGATGAGATAAAATGTAGCTTTGAGTTTAAAATATAAAAAATTGAAAAACCCGAAAATAAAATTTTTACCATTTAATAAATGGATAACGACGTCAAAAACTGTTTTGATGCAAATCTACAATAACTGAAATAGTAATAAAATTTAAAAATTGTTCTTGCATGCAAAGGTTATTATTGGGTGCAAAATATATCGGCAAGTAGATTTTGCAGAACAGTTTTTTGAATCAGTTTAAGTTTATTTTATCATTTTTAGCGATAGCACAATCCAAAGAAATACCCAAAGAATAAAATGTGAGGTTCTAAAGAATCTTCTTTATATTCACTGATGTATATCAATTTAACTTCAACTCAATTCAAACAAGAGTCAGAAAAGAATTCAACTTCCATACCTGAGGTTTCTCATGAGCGGTTCGAACAAAATCTCCATGGATGGGGCTCATGTAGAGTCCTCCATCTTTGCCGAGAGTCACTATTACATTGACAGGGTGTGTTTTCGCCTCCAAATTCATTCCGTCGGCCGTCATAGACGGGTAATCCCCGTTTGGAGATGTGAATTTAACTTGGTAATCGTATCTTTGAAACAGTTAAACAAAACAAATTTTCGTTTTGCCAACTTTGTTAATTGCTATTCTATTTCTTCTTTCTAGTGAAATAATTTCCTTTATTGAACGAAATAAAATTTCCCCAAAGTTCCTGATTCAACTTGCAACTGGGTCCACCCACCCATGACAATTGTCGCTTCTGATCACTTCGACGTGGTCGATTTTAGACAGAGTCTGGAGTTGGATTTGCAAATCTTCGGCCTCGATATTAGCTGCAAGGCCAGTCAATTGTCCGTAGCTTGAGTCCTCAAATGAAAGGTCAAAGGTCCCGGTGACCGGTGGTGAGGCGGAATTGTCGCGGGAGACGTGAACCTGATGAGGTAAACAAAAACTACTGTAAATAACTAATAAAAGTCTTTAATATAAAAATATAAATCTGAACTTGTTATACAGCGACTAATATTCTAGGAATGATAACGTTTCTTCTAAACCTGAGCATTGTAAAATTGACATCACGCAATACAGTGTCTCAGACAGCTGCGTGGAATAAACCCCAGCACAGGCGGCATAGAAGACAATTCTTTGTCAATAACAAACTTTGACATTTTCTTGGATAAGTGTGTGCTTAGCATATTGGGAAAAAATTATGGTTGAAAGCATACCAAGGTATAACAGAAAAAGCAAACCATTACTAATAAGTAAATGGGCAACGCGTAAACTGCAAATAGCAACTTGGATACCACAGCATGCAGCAAACGTAACACGATACGGTGTGTTAACCAAGTCTATCCTAATGTTTGTATGAAATTACAATACAAAAAAGTTGCATGATAATAATTTGAAAAAGTCAGAATAAAGAACTTTTTAGAAAAAAAAAAGAAAAAAATTTGCTTTACTGCTTAACGAATGCTATTTGATGTTTTGTATACAAAGCCATAATTTTGCATGTTGTTATTCGTTAAAAAGCAAGGGAGCGATTTTATTATGTGAAGTGAGCCTAAGTAAAACACAATTGAAAATGTTTAATTAATTATCAGAACCATTCTCGAATTGCTTGCAATCCACTTGCTTAACATGTCAATCGTTAATTGAGTGTTTAGTTGAACAAGTCTTACTTTACTGTTGTTTAATGATCTGAACAGTTTTCAAATTGCTTGCAAACCACTCGATCTGCCACTTATTTATCTCAACTGACGGTGATTGTGGGTTAAATTTTGTCTTTCAAAAACTCCGGCAAACCTAATTTCCAACCTTATGAGCAAAACCAAAAATAAAGTAGTTTTACCTGTGGCGATGTGTCTGCGTCGCTCCCGAAAACGTACTTGTGATCAGTTGATGTTGTCTCAGATATCTCGGAAAATGCAAATCCTATGCAAGTTCAATTAAAAAAATTACAATCAATCAATACGAAATGTTTCCATAATCACAAAAATGGTTTACAAAATATTGCAAAATAAAATAACCACAGATTTGGATTGAATTCATTATAGCTATTGGTTTTCCTAATTTCTAGAAAGTAAGTGATTACCCACTGACCTATTAATGGGAATTCGTAGCCACACTCAACAGGTACGAAAGTCATGGTGTAGCTGTTGGTATCTTTTGTAACCTCAATACTCTCTATTTTGATATTGGGCACAGCGGGAGGAATTATGACACCCAGCGCATCTGTTGGTGCAAAAGGTTTGAAAACATATTTTTAATATACTAGTAGCCTTAAAATATTTTGTCAGAGCAAAAACAAAATTGTTCTCTTCATACGTTTTCCGTGTGAAGAAAATCTTACCTTGTCTTGCTTCGTCATCAGATTCCAAGTTGCCGCCAATGAACACGTTATCCAGGTACAAATCTTCTTCAGAAACAGGAACAACAAGAAGATCGTTTATCCTAAAATTTCGTCCCGATGGGTAATCTGCAAATTAAATTCGATTTTAAGTTGTGCGCGAAGATAAAATGGAAACTTTTTCCATTGGTTAGAATTGGTTGACACGTTTTACTCTTCCAACATTTGTAGATCAATAGTGTAAGTGTTTTGCAAAACGTCTACAAGAAAACCGTAAACCCGCAGCAAACAATGTTTTCTTGAAATATTAGAGTCATATTACAAGATCGCACAAACCAGCTCACAAAAATTCCTAACCCAACTC
This sequence comes from Clavelina lepadiformis, assembly GCF_947623445.1. Taxonomy (NCBI): domain Eukaryota; kingdom Metazoa; phylum Chordata; class Ascidiacea; order Aplousobranchia; family Clavelinidae; genus Clavelina; species Clavelina lepadiformis. Next base: position 3,131,551 of record NC_135248.1, on the reverse strand, counting down.
TTACGCACTGTGTAACCAGAGCTAATGTAACTGACTATAATTTCGGTGGAAAGGTCATTTTGTAAATACAGTATGATGGTTTAGTTTTAGAAGTTAACTGATAGTCAGTCTTTACCGAGCTGTAGTTTTTCTTTGAGGTCGTAGCAGAAATGTCTCCACACTTGCGGTTCTTCAGTCGAATCAACCAGGCCCACTGTGTAAAAGTCCTTGTCGACCGTTATACCTGTTGGCGTTGTGGAATCGACGTATGTAAAAACGACCCGTAGCTGGTTCGATATGCGGCCTTTGTACGCGAAGCAAACCTTTACCGAGAAATGAAATACATAAAATTAAGAAAAGTAAAAGTAAAATTTTAAAAATAAAAAATGCAAATTCCACAAGCAAAAAAGATAAATATTCTAAAGTATTTAATTCTAAAAACTATACAATTGAGGTCACAAAAACTAAATTTTTAATTTGAATATAACCAAGCACATTCCAGTATACACGCTTAGCTCACAAATGGGTTTTGAGACAGCGAGTAGGCAGGTTGTTCGTCATCTTTAAAAATGTAGGTTGGATTTTTGACGGAGCGAACTCCGCAAAACGATTCCTCGCTCGTGCGAACACCGCCATATGTCCAACCTTCACTTTCGAAATCATGACTGAAAAACAATCACGCACACACTCAGTCATGTGATATGAAGTACGACCGTGATGATATGATAATGTAGTGTTATTAAAAGCACGGTAACAGTAAAGAAAGAGCGACCAGGATTATTCAATGCATAAAAAGAGTTGTCTATATCCTTTTCTATCAGTGAAAAGTAGGCTAAAGGACAAAAAAAATTAAATTCTCTAAAAGCCTTTTAATAAATATGATTAAGCAAAAAACGTCAACTTAGAAAAACGATGGTTGCAATTTCTAACGAGTATCTGGACAGTGTTTTTTTACCTAACTACAAATTACTATTTCATGTTCCAAAACTTACTAGTAACCAACGGTATGTCCAATGCCCCTTTCAAGCGAGTTTGGACATTTGGGACCAAACAGACTGGACACGGCTGCGGCCACGTCACTAGTGCTGGCGGTGGCGTAGGTCACTGGAGCAGAAACAAGGTTGTTGATGGAGAAAGTGAAAGTTGCCAGGTCAGGCACTCCTGTTGTGGTCTCGCTGAGTGTGATGGACAATGATGGGTTGTTTGACTCGGCAACTAGTGGCATTTGCCCTGAAAGTTTGTTTTAGATAAATTCAAAGTGAATTATTGTTCTATGCTAGCAGCATTTCACTAAAAAAATGTTCTAAATTTAATGGCAGTAATTAAAAGGCAAAAACAACACAAAAGTCATTTTCAAAATAAAGCCGAATTCGTAAAACACCATAGAAGCTTAAACGCAATCAAAACTTGCAGTGAATAATAATTAAATAGTTCATTTTAAAGGCTTCATTTTACTTTATGTCAACAAATGAATTTCGTTATGTGAATGATATTATTTGTCATAGGTACTGTAGTTTTTGGAAAATTAACATATAGACGGCAAGATGTGGTACAAATTGTGCTAATGTTTGTCGGCTACTTTACGTATAACGAAGGAAATTATAAGCGTAAATTATATTCTTCAATTCTTAAAATGCCCTATTTTAGTTTTGTGACTGAAAACGGCTGGTCACCTAGTTGCTTTTGCTTGTTTTTTTTAGATTTCTGTCCACCAATTGATTGAACTTTCGGATCAAACTGCGTAACGCATTGCATTTGATTTTAAAGAAATCATTAAGAAAGTGTATCGCTATTGGATCATTTAACCAATGCAGGTTACAACAGACCCCAAACTACAGGACAAATTAGTCACATCTGTACCTCGTGAAGACTGAAAAATTATGCTGTACTGGTCGTCTGATTTTGTTACTTCCACAGTCTCCTTAGCTAAGGCGGCCATCTTTTGAAGTTCGACTTTAACTTGGTCGCCAGTTGCACCGTACATTATACCACCTGTTTGCAAGAAATTGAACGTCAACTTTCTTATGGCTGCACGTACATTTGTCCAGATTCTGTAAAACAACAGTTTAGTATATAACTGACAAATAAAACGGCACCTGATTTTGTCCCAAAAAGGGAAAAGTGGAACAGGCTGCCAATACAGCTGGTTGTTGTATCCGAGCAGGAAAGCATGACGGTCCATGTGGACTGTGTGGCTGTCTGTGTGACCCAGTTCTCAAACCTTATGGTCTGGATCTCTCGTTGAACGTCAGAGCTGATTTTGATGTGCTGGATCTCGTTGAAAGACCAACCTGCAAACATAAGACCGGGATAACGCAAACGGTTTAAATTCAACTCGATTTCAGTCCAGTTTTTACCGGTGAAGTTATTCAAATGCAAAATCACTTGAAATCCAGTACTAACCGGTTTGGTCCGGGCTGTAGTTTGTTCTATCAACGTAGGCAGAGAGTTTAATCTTAGCACTGTAGTCATCCTCCAAGTGACTGATCTCATAATAGTACTCGGTGCCAGCAGTTAGGGTGTAAGGGGTCTCCGATGTCTTTTCGATGTTGGCTGTTGTCAGTTCGATGGCAAGTTCCTAAACAATTTTGAAAGGCTTGTCTTGAAATAGGTTTCGTACGATAAGGCGTGAACATGAAACTAGACTTCTTGTTCGATGTCTTCATAGAACAAATAAGTAATGAAAAATGCTAAACAAAATACAGTACAATAACATTTTGTTACAAAAATATTAGCTGTTTACGCGACGTACAAACCTTTTTCCACTTAATATTGCCTAATACAAAACAAGTCACTGTCAGGGTCTGTATAGGAAAAAAACTTATGACTATGTATTACCTTTCCGTCAGGGTCGTTGCCAGTAGGGTTGATGTAGAAACGAATTTGATCGTCGGCGAGAACGGTGAAACGATACTGTCCAGTTGTTGAAGGTACGAAGAAACCCCGCACGCGAGACACTAAACTGTCTCCATTAATGTTGTTCACCTCCATTTTGTCAGTCCAGTAAGACAAGTCTGGAATTGTTTGTAAGGGTTTAAGACTGCCTGCTGTCACGGTATATAAAGTTCGTGTTCTGGATTGGGGTTTTCCGATATTTCATACAATTGTATTAGTTTCACGACTTCTCGTTTTGTGACCGTGTATGCTATGTCTGTAATTAATCTACCAAGTAATTCTATGTGGAGCTGGTTTGTTTCGATCAATTTCTACTAGCTAGACTGCAGGCATGTGCAACCTTTTTCACTGGAGGGCCAAGTACAAAATTTTGAATGACAACGCGAGCCACATGATTTTTTCAGAAAAAATTAGTATCGTAAAACGACTTTCCTATGCAGCAAAATTATGCAACGCAGCATTGTTGCATCACATAGGGCAATATTTCTTTACACAGCGTGGGAAAATTTCCATTGCTTTGATGTAAACTGCATGAAATAGTGATGGCTAGTATGAAGTTCTAACATTTTGCTGAGCACCACGCGGGCCGCACGGAACAACCTGGCGGGCGGTAATGTAGCCCGCGGGCCACTGGTTTGCACATGTCTGAGCTAGAGTGTTCACGACAATGCCAATTCAATTTGATATGCAGCAAATTTAAGAATAATTGTTGCTTCTGGTCATACATAACAAAGAAAATCTCCAACTGGGCCGTGGGTTGGACAATGGACATAACTGTTATTAATATAATAAAAAAGGGATAATGTTTTGTTTACATGTCTCTAGGTTTACTGAGCCAAACGACAAAAAGATATTTTTGCACAACATATCGATTATCTAATTGAGCTGGTAACAAACGTACAGTCGCCAGAACTGCTGTCAACAACAACGCTGATATTATTCTGGTTGAACTGACCTTCCAAGTTGAACCCTCGTCCACCGCTGTAAAGTTTCTGGTCGGTCGGTTGTTCTGGTGTGACGCATTTAATTTCCGTTGTAGTGACACTTTGAACTGTGCATGGCTGTCCACCGACTAATACCTGTTGTGAGAAGTTCTTTGAGTTGCAATGGTTTCTTTTAGTTTGGAGAGTGACCAAAACCAACCGTATTACAATTGTCAAAATACGCTTGAAAACAATTTGGTACTATGGGAATGAACTTTAAACGTTTTGATGAATTCATTTATTTAATTGGTTATACGAGTCTCCAGCGATAAAGCTGTATAAGTATATTGCTTTTATACCCGGGCTTTGATGCCGGAACTGTCATCGAAAAAGTTCCCAGAAATAGTGAGCGTTGTCCCGCCGAACAAACTTCCAGTCTTCGGGCTCACATCATTGATTACTACATGCAAGAAAATCGTCAAAAAGATTGAGAGCGGATCCTGCTGTCTTACACTCGCAACTTAGCCTACACGCTACGACTACGCTGAAGTGACTATTTCATCATAATTAGATTACGCAGCCGGTTGTTAAAAATAAGCGAATGGGTTAGGTTAGGAGAATGGGTATGCAAGAAACACTGAAAAATAGCTTCGAACGCACAATTTTTTTACAGTGAAATAGTGGCATCCCTTTTTAATTTACTGAAAGTTAAGAGGCATTGAAACATTTTTTCTATATAACCTAGGTTATAACACTCAGCTACATAAGTCAAAGCCAGTACTTACCGGCGTACGTCTGCAACATATACAAGGCATCGTTAGCATCCACGTACACTGCGGACTTGTAGGGTTCAGAACGACCGTAACCCGGGTCCACGATGAAGGAAATGTTTTGGCTGCCTACGTATGATCCCTCAAGAAGGCAGGTGAAGCTTCCCCAGTTTGACTCACCGTCTTCGCCGTTTAATGCAATGTTGTATCTGTTCCATGAAAAATGCAAACACTACCACAAAAATAATCCTACACCGTTTTATGTACGCCTGTTGGGGCTTATAAAGTTTAAATTGACGGGCGGAAATTGGTTAGCGTGGTAAAAAATTGTAACCGACAAGTTGGAACAAAACACGCTCGAAGAATTCCCACCGAAGACTTACGGTTCGCCTGATTCTCCAAAAAGGTTACAAGTTTTACCGGAAGTCGACCAGACCCTTATAATCGAAGCAGTATTGCCATTGGTCGCCTCCGCCTCGTTAGATGAGACGAGATTTGTAAACGTCCTGCCGGAGACAACAATAAGGTTTGTTGGCTCACCACTTGTCCAACTCAGTGCAGTAAGAAATGGAGTACGATAGTCATAAACCTAAAAGACAAAAATCTTCACCAAATTTGGCAAACTAAGCGAATTATTTAAAGAAGTCTATGAGAAAAAAACATAACAAACAAATATACAAACGAAACTAATGTAGAGTAGTTCTTTAGGGTTATCATGGGTTTAGGTATATGAATAATATAAGGGTCAAGATTTGTTCAGGTCTGTTTATGACAAATGTTTTGATAAGGTTAACATTTATATTTAAAGTCAATCGGCGTAAAACATGGAATCGTTTGTGACTTGGACGATAACCGATAAATAAACAGCATACAAAATAAGTGAAATAACTAGTTGATTCATAAACTAGTTACTTACCAGAAACGAACAAGACCAGGAGTTCGTGTTGCCACCGCAGTAGCTTGAATCTTTTAAGGGCAAATTATGTACGGTCATACGTACGTAATAAGTTCCAACAGTCATTGTCCTGAATGAAGAACATTGCAAAGATAAACGCGCTTTTAATAGAACACTACCAAGGGCATGAAAATTATTAAATGAACTTAGTTAAGAGCAACATTTCTTAAGAGACAATGCTTTCACAAATCACTCACGGAGTGTAGCAGACAGTTTGTTTTTCGTCGCTTTCAGCGTCGTGCAGTTCGCATTCGTACTCCTTGTGGTCACTCACTAAACGCACTTGCTTAATTACGTTCCCGCTGAGACTAAACGCAGATGGAAAGTCTAGCAAAAAGGAAAGAATAAGATCATTAGTGGCGAGAAAATAATAAGATGATTATCAGAAGGTGGCGCTACAAGTTATACCTGAGCCAAAGATTTGGATTCTGGTTGCACCGCCTCTTCCGCCCCGTCTTGGTTGGATGCTGCTGATTGTCGGATCTGACATTAATGAGAATAAATATTATTAAAAGTCATGGCAAAGCTTGCAATTAAGACTCCTGCTAATAGATCGTAAGTCTTCTAAACGCAAAGTAAACCAGTAAACTAACACATCTACATCTCCTGCTTTGAAGGATTTTTTGTTGACGTTGAATACGAATTTCCTAATGTTTGTAAACAACCAAACAACTATAATGGAAAGGTATGATTGAAGGAAAATGAGAGACAGACTAATCATAGTATTCTAAACGTTATATGGTGAAATTTTTGTATACTGAAAGTTACAATTGAATTTTTTTCTGAATTTTAGGTGCCCAAGATAATTGACTCGAGATTTATAGAATTAATAATTACATTAATTAATTAATTAATAGTTATACACTATATAACTAACTAACTTATACTACCTAATCGTTCAATAACAATTAGTTTATCAACTACATGTTCAATTAATTTCTTTTGAAAACCAAGACAGCTATTTCATTATGAGTTTTGTTGCTTGAAGAATAAAATATCTGAAACAGCTCGGAGACACCAGTAACCAAGTTACGCGACGTTATGGGTTTGTTTGTTGAAGCGCGGTCGAGAAAACCAACCAAATGCAGATAGTGAAAACAAAACCGGTTATTGGTGTTCGGTAAAAACTTGCAAATAACAGTTACGTAAAAAATTCGCTATACCTGGAACATATTGTCCGAAAATAGCTTTTGTTTAAGACAAAAAGGAAAAAGGCATAAGATGACTTTGCAAAAGCAACCAAAGGGCACGCGTAGTCAAGACAAACCAATAACATGCAACATCACAATCCAAATCGTTTCATAGAATCTTCCTCGTGCTTTTGTGATAGCGCGATGGGACACAAGTGCAGCATTGTTCGAGTGTACAAGGGCGGTTGTTCGAATCAAAGTCGTTACCACAATAAACAGTAAATTTTTTATCGTCTCCTGAGCAAAACATTCGTTGCGAAGACACTTTAAATTCACAAAAACAAAATAGAGTAATGCGATATATGCCTCATAATAGTGAATTAAAAAGAAGAATTGAATTGATTGAATAACGAATTCAAAAGAAACGCTTGTATAATACGGTTACGATAGGAAGACAGGCGGTTGTTTAAAGAAGTTACATAACAGGCTACACATAGTTCAGTATCTCAAACGTCCAACAGTTTGTTGGTCTCCTAGTTTATGTAATTCTAACGCCGGATCGGTCTAAACGACGATTTAGGAATTGCACGACCAAAAAACGTACCAATTTCTCTGCATATTATTTAACACCATTTACTATACTTGCTGGTTGTTCTGCGTTTAGAGATAAATTTTTTAATAAGTAAAATGATGTTTAATCTTCGTTTGAATTTTGAATCACTTATTTAACAAAAATGTTATTAAACATTACTTTCACAAGCTAAGAAGCAAATAAATTAAAGCCTTAATTAAAGCACAAAAACTTCTTTATTAAGGTATTAATCAAGTTTCGGGGTAGTAGCCTATATCAGACATTTAAACAAGCATGTGATTGATTTAAATGGCTTTTGAGTAGAGAACCTTAAAGTGCTGTATAGTCAAATAACCTTTGTTTGTTGTAACTCAGATCTCAGTGCGCGTCTTGTGCTGTTTTGAAACTGCATTCACTTATAGTAAAACTTTTATTAAAACGCTTCACTTAAAAGCGATCAAACATAGCGCAAGCTGGTCTCAGTAGTAGAAAAGTTACCTTCACCAACAATGTGCACATCGCAAAGGTTTTATCCTTCATACTTTGTAGCAAACGAATGTTCAACCAATCGAAATACTTTAATACTATCCCAAGACATTATCTAAAATAACGAGAGATTGGGTTGTTTTATTTCACTGCAATGAAACGCATAAAGAATAGGCTGCCGCCATTTCACCAGAAAAAATCTTGTGTTCAAAGCGCTTTTTCACAGTGTTTTGTTAACCTAACTTAAATTTTATAACGTAGTAACCTAAGCCTAATCTAAATCTAACTTTTATTAAACCCTAAATAACTAAAGTCAAGTTTTTGCATGGACTGCCATTTCTCATCTAACTAAAACTTCCTAAAGAATATTTATGCTGAATAATCCCATTTTTTGTTACAGATAAACAAATTTCATTCGTTGCACGCTCTCTCAGTTTAATACCGTAGCTAAATTGAATAAAACGATCTTAACGAATCAGTCGCCATGCATTGCGGTAGTTAGTATAATTACATACATAATTTAATAGGCCTACATTAATTGATTTCCTACGTGTTGTTATTACAGATTGGTTGGGCATAATTACACAGTATTTTTGTGTGGTTACCTGACTGACCTGACCTGGAAATGAAAGGATTTTTAGTCTTCGATTTTAACAGTTTTAATCAAACAAACTTGGTAAAATTCCAGAATCAACCTAAAAGGGATGTCCAACCTGCAGCCCGCTAGTCATTTTCACTGCAAAAGTAGTATTTTGAACTTAGATTTTTAGCCTAATTAAAATGTACCAGTCAGATTTAAGGGGCGCAGTAGTAGTATAGTATGGGAGCAATAGGATTGATGGTCTTAATGGTTTTTAATTGTTTCTTAATGTACCCATTTTTCTTGAAATTCAATAGGTTCTGCGGCCGATTGAAAATTTTCAAGTGACAATGCTATAATGAAAGGTATATATAAAGGGCTATAATGAAAGGTTGGTCGTCCCTGACCTAAACTTTGACATGGACTTTATGACGTGGACCAGAAATAACAAACGACGTTTTGCGTCTTTACTCTACCAGTGATAGTTTTGCCATGCTATTGAAAGATTATTGAAATGACACAATATTTAAACAAGAAAACGCTTGCAGTAGGCCTATAACTTCCAGTAAAGCCTGTAAACAACTTCCAAAAAAGGACTCAAGAAATGGACAACCGTTGAAAGTGTGCTTCTATATGAAAAGTTTGTAAACAAGCCCTAATTAAAAATTTCCACACCAGAAAACAATAGCAGTTGGCATATAACAGCCTAACATGTGCTATGCAAAACTTACCTTGCCCACTCACAGCCGTCCTCAGCAGAACGACCACGAAAATTGTGGACCAAAGCATATCACAACTGATAGCCTACTTAGCAAAGAAATTTTCTTCTATTTTTTCTAACAAAAATAACTTAAATAGTCTGTGTTTTGATGATTCTGCAATACAATCAAAAACTGTGTTAAACTATCCAAAACCATTGGTTTATTTTGCAACAAAACAAAACCTACCACAACGCGGGTAAAGAAATTAATTCTTGATTCAAAAATTAAATATAGGTTATAAATTACGGCGGGCCTCATTCCCTAGGTTAGGTCAAACGTATAGACACCATGGAGTGTACTGTACACTTAAATAGCTTTCGCTATTTTTATACATCCAGAATAATTACTAAGCCTTTTTCGCATTACCTGATCTTCCATTGCTTTTATTGATGTGTCATCATTGTGATATAACAATTCTGCAAACACCAGAAGCGTACGAGAAACAAAAGGTTTAAATCGTCATTCCAGCTCCTATTTCAAGCTGGAAATAGTATCAGAGAAATTGATTGTAACTGGTATTCAAGCCTTGTGTATGGTTTGACACCAATTTTGTAAAGAACGGACAGTGCAGTAAATGTTTGAAGCTTGTAGCTTTGCTACATCGGTTCGTGCTCATCACCACGTTTACTTTTGCATACCTGCAATCTACAATGGTAGCCTGTATGGTGGGGAACCTCGGTTAATTACTGTAACACCAAGATAATGCGACCACCCCGTTATCACGATCTATTCAACACGGCACGGAATATCCTCTATTGCAATATATAATATTTTGTTTCGCCAACGCGACCACCCTAGTTATGTAGACCACAGCCGCAATAAAGTTGGCTCAAAACAACTGATTGAACCCTGCCAAACACGACCATTAATCCATTATTACAGAAAATTTCGCAAAGTTTTTAACTCGCAATTTTTAAATCATAACTAGTTAATTGCAGCTACGCTGTAAGCATCTGAGACTGTATTTAAGGCAATGCTTTCCTATGTGCGATGCATGGCATAGGCCTACACATAATGCAAATGTATCTACAGTGACAGTTCAATATCCTTCATCAGTTTCGAAATGGTTTTAAGACGTGTAAAAGAAATGAAGCCATTTCGAAAGTTATTGCCCATCGCCATTACCCACATAAATGATTTTGCAAGGTGCTTAAGAAAGTGCGAAAGCTATCATGTTTACAGACGACTCTTCTATTTTTGTTCAGCGGAATTGCAGAGATAAGTTAACTAAGAAAGTAGCCTAAACGTGGAATTGGCCAGAATAACTGATTGGCTCGTCACCAACAAGTTAACTCTTAATGTTAAGCCGGAAAATTCATGATTTCTCAAATAAAACTAAACATTCTAGCTCAATACCTTTAACAGTGAATAAACAATGCATTGAACGCGTTACCACAGTAAACTTTCTTGGAATTCAACTGAGGGAAAACTTATCATGGAAATGCCAAACGACCTCTGCGTTACAGAAAATCAAACTGAACACGGGTGCAGTGATAAAAAATTAAGCAATACTTAAATCGTGGTAGCTTACTTATTTTGTATCATAGTTTGGTGGAATCTCATTTTCGCTACTGTATCTCTGTTTGGCAATCATGGGCAAAATACTTCGATAAAGCGCATTTTATTGTATGTGTGGCGCAACAACGCCTAGTATTACAATTAAAGACATATTCCACATGCTTAAAATACAACAGGATTACAAAAACACGTTTTATACTCTAAAGTAGTCTGGGCTGTACCATATAAGCAACAAGGTCATGTGTACAATTGTGACGTTAAATTTCAAGTGCGAAATCCACTAAGACTAAAGCGATCGAGCCACTAACACGACCACTCCACTACTGTTCCCCGTATAGTTGGCATACTTGTGGGATCTGCTGTAGCCTATATAGCAGGGGTGGCCAAACTGCGGCTCTTTAATGAATTAGCATTGTTGAATTAGACATGCAATTTTCCCGGTCTAGACGAGTTGTTTGATCAGATTATGAAACAATGCGTTCTATCACACGTATTAACAATGGACTCATTGTTAGCAATAATCAAATTACACTCCAAAAAGTACATTATTGTACAGAAGTGTGCTAACTTGTACACTGTAGTTAAGTAAACTGTCAGATTGAAGCTGTACGTCAGGGTTGACCTAGTTTTAAGTCTTGGTTACGGTTGTAATAATAATTGCAAAAAGAGTTGGTGAAGCCCAGTTGGAGACTCATAGTATCACCACGCAGCACTAATGTTAATCAATAGCTACACTTCTTTGTGAGTGAATAAATTCGTGTTTTTCATTGTGTTTGTGTTGTGGCTCTTTTAAAACTGGAATATGTTATATGCGGCTCGAGCATGAAGCAGGTCTGGCCACCCCTGCTATATAGGCTATAACTTGTCTTGGTTACCATGTTGTGCTTATCCCTAATATATCATTTATTTTCAAGAACAATTAATGTATTAGAAAATGTTAGTGTGTTTACGTCTAACAAACGTGCCCTTTTTGGGTTGTACGCTTAATTCGTCTTACAGGATGTTTTTCATCAATTCAGTCACATTACTTTTTGGTAGGTTCTACTAGCCTAGTAACTAGAACTAGCGGATGGCAAACAGCCCAATCGTTATGACAATCTGCTGCAAGTCGATATTGTGTTTCCCATTCATATTAGATCTTACGCGTCATTCTTGATTGAGCACGCAGTGACTGACTCTGAAAGCGAATGCGTTGCTTGCTGTCTAAATCAGAAAAGAATATTGTAGGCCTACCAGTTGTGATTGCTGATGAATGGAAATCACTATAATCAGTGGTCGCTATTGGCATTAGGCAGCTAAGCTAGTGAAATCGTGGTCTGTTTTTCAATTGAATGTGACTAGGCTAGGCCTATTTCACCAAAAGTAGGTCAAGCAGCCCGTAGTTTAAGAAGGACAAGTATGCAAGTGCACAACCAGGTGAGAGATGACGTCACAATTTGAGTAGCTGCTGTCTAGGCTTAGTATGCGAAGGCGTCCAATGGTTGTGCACTTGTATACTAGACCCCTTTAGATTTACATTAGAAGGCTAATTTCCTATAATTAGTTTTTGCTGCGGATGGTGGAATGTTAAATTGTAATTTTTAATTCAGCAAAGTTGTATGTTCATGGTCACCATAGTCTTTGGAAGTTGGTACGAGGCCTATGTTTCTATGTGTATGTTACAATATTTAAGTTAGGTTGACAAGAAAGTAAGAAAAATAGCTTCGAATGCATGACGTTTTAGTTGAAATAGTAGCAGCTTAAACTATATACTGACATCAATAGCTGAAATTTTAACTGCATAATTTAATTTTCAAATTTTAGGAATCTAATACTGATAGTGTTTACATACCAAAAAGTTATACAGGAGTAGAATTGGAATAGGTTTTGCTGTTTTAACTAGTAGATATGACTAAATGATGTGACCTGCAGAAAGAGAAGACTGCAAATTAAATCTGTATGTTTTCACGTTGAACGTTTGTGCTCACTTAGAGAACTTATTGAACAATATCACGGCTTTTCTTTAAAAGACGTTGCTATACGGAACAGTAAATCGAGAAAAGCAATCATGAGAAGATGCAAAGTTATAAGTTATCTGAAGCCATTTTTACCTGTAATTATCGGTCTTTCACTCGGTTTTAGTATGAGCATTGTAAGGATTCCGATCAGTCACGAAAATTGTATTCATGTTTCCAAAGATCACGGAGACAGAAAGTTAAATTCCTTACATCGATCAAAGGTTTGTTGATTTGTATCCTTTTTTATTAAAATGTGCATGTGTAGTACTTTTCATGGACATTTGAGTATAACAGGTATGAGGCTTGTAAACTTTTGCCTTCGAAGTGTTTAGTTTTGGAAACAGGCTACTGTTCTCTATGTTATGTTACAAAAGAGTTTTTTTAGGACATCAAGTTTGTTCCAGAGGAAAATGCTCATTTCCAACCAATGTCCGATGAAGAAGCAATAAGATATGTAAGCCTGACTAATGTTTCAATGCACATAATGCTGTTCTTGTGTTTACAAAAGAGAAGTGTAAAACGGAGTTGTGTTGTTTGTTACTGCTTCAATGAGATTTTCACAAATGGCTCGAATAAACTGATTATCGATTTGTAGAGAAAAGATAGAGAATATGTTCCACCTGTCTATGACACTTTGGAAGATTTCGAACCACATATCATCACTGATCCAGAGTTGAAGCCAAAGATAGATTTTGACCCTGAAGCAAGCAAAAAGAAAATCGTCAGAACGCGATATATCAGCACAGAATTAGGAATAAGAGAAAAATTAATCTGTGCTGTTTTGACAACTGCTGATAGCTTCAAAACTTTAGGTAAAGTCATGATTTGAAAAGATGCGTAGACTACTTTTTTAGTTTGAAATTATAACAAATTATTTAACATCTTTTTGTTTTGATTTAATTATCCTAAGCTGTGGTCCTAATTAGGTTTTGCAACGTTACAATGCTCATTAATATTTTCTTGTGTTCAGCAGAAATGCATAGAACAAGATTCATATTGTTTCTCTTTCACCAAACTTTCTTTATTTGGTTGTAATTTCGCAGGTCTTGCAGTTAACAAAACTTTCACCCACCACATGCAGAAAGTGTTGTTTTTTCATGGCCTTGGGCAGAATTTAGATGAAAATTCTCTCGATGCGCAATACATGACACTTATTCTACACCCCAGTTCAAACCCAACCCAGATTTTATATGAAACTATCAACTACCTTTATTCAAAGTTCAAGTAAGTGCTTTCACTAAAGAGTCTCTTACTCTCTTGGCATAATATAATATGTAAAGAACCTTAAACCAAGGAAACTCAAGCTTAAGCTTACCTGTACTGTATGAAACTATGGCTGATGATTTGATATTTTAAGAACGTGCTCTTGTCTTTATAGAGATGAATACGATTGGTATTATGTGGTACCAGATGGGACATACTCGGAAGGCGACAGGGTCAATTATCTTGTCGACCACATGAGCATAAACAGGCGCCTGTATATGGGCAAACCTCTATCATATCAAGATCGAATGGGCACCGTTACATACTGCAGTGTAAGTAGTACATCGTGAATTAAGCTGTTTTGCTAGTAGCTTGCATGATGCAAAGGGCTGCTTTTCATCTGGAAAGGAAATTTATTTGAAAAGTTTGAGGTTTTTTGTGTATATTTCTCTAGCTACGATTATGAGTTAATAACCTGTCATCCTGCATGGTAGGTGAACAGTGGATTTATTATATCACGCTTGTTACTACTGGATTTAATGGGAAACATCAAAGTTTGCTTGGACGACACGGACATGAAAGACCTTCCGCCTGATAAATGGCTTGGCAGATGCATAATGCGTATTACCAGGGGTGCAGTGGAATGTGTTGAACAGGAAGAGGTATTGCTCAAATCTTTTGTTGTAGAAATGTCTCTGTGTCATTATGCTTTGACCATATATATATAAATATAGCCTATACAACATCTATTTATACTGTACAATGTACATATATATATAGGTTAAAGATACCTGTATGAATAATTTATATTTAATACTTTTCATTTTCATTTAAATGCTATGTAAATTATATACATAAGACTATATATTACAGTAATTTCCCCCAGGTTTTTGAATAAATTTTTTTGAATTCGACACATATATATATATGTATTTTGTCTTCGTTGATGTCACCAAGTTAAATCTCAGCAAAACTTAAGAAGTTTTGACATGTGGATGTATAGTGATAAACTAATATGTGATATATTTGTTTAACCCATATTTGTTCTGTTTCATTTATCATTTTAAAACGTTTCCTGTTGTGGTGTTATTTGTTACACCGAAGTACTAGAAAAATAGCTGTACTAAAACTTTAAGCATTGACTATAAAGTATTTACATATATATATAAAGTGATATGATAAAGATTTTTTTTAACTACAGGGCATTTTCTTTCAAACATTTGATCTTGAAAGTGCTGGTAATTTTGACCCAGAAACAGAATCAGCCGCAAATTTCAAAGACTCAGTCACCGTGACTGGTGTTGAAACCCCACAGATGATGTACACACTTCACAAGCGCTTTTCTCAAATCGAAATTGACAAAGCATACAACGAGATTGTGGAACTACAGGTTTAATTTTGCTTTCATTTAACAACGGTTTACTACAACAGGGTCCACTATTGGTTGATTCAAATTCCTCTGTATTTCATAGGATGAAATTCGCCAATTGGCTCCTAAATTACCAGAAGGAGAACAGGAGTTATCTTGGCCAATAGGGATTAATCCTCCTTTTAAACCAACCAATCGTTGGGATATTATCGTGTGGGATTATTTCACAGAAGACTACACTCTTACCTGCCCTGGTATATATATTCAATCAAAATAAACACTAAATAACTTCTGGTTTACTTTCATATACTGTTATATGTTTTTTCTTTATTTGTAAAAGTGTTGCAGGGTTAATTGGGTAACTTGAGATTATTCATTTAAATCATTTATTTTAAATTATAAAATGTATATATACGTACACATATAAATGTATGACTACATTAGTAGAAAATGCTCACATTATAAACCTATTGTAAGTATGTGTTACCTATTGCTATTATCTACATCAGTGCTCTTCATCATGGGTTCCGCGGAACCCTAGGGTTCCGCGCAACATGTAGTGCAGGGGTGGGCAACATACAGCCCGTGGGCCGGATCCGGCCCGCGACGGGGTTTTGAGCGGCCCGCAGACAGTTTCCGGTCTTACATGATAATGTGGCCTGCGGCCACATTCTGCCGCAATCCCTGTATTGCGTCATTGAATAAGTCCAAGTTTGCCAACCTGAGAAAGATGGCCATAAATCTACTTGTTCTGTTTGGGTCTACATACATTTGTGAGCAAACATTTTTGACCATGAACATTAATAAGACAAAGCTGCGTTCTAATCTATTCAGGAATCCGGCCCGCTAAGTATTTCATTTTCTCATGTCAGGCCCGCCGACCGAAGAAGTTGCCCGCCCCTGATGTAGTGGGGTTCCGTGAGTTTTAAGGGTTCCGTGAGGGTTCCTCGTTTATTTAGGGAAATTGATTTCTTGCTTCAGCATTTTTTTTTTTTTTATTTATTTTTTTTATTTAATTGATTGATTTCTTGCTTCAGCATTTTGATGCGTCATTCCGATTTTTTTTAGATCACTGCACCGCATTCATACTCCAAGTAGGCCAGTTTGTTAAACAAGAAGTTGAGTGCAGTCAACAACCGAATAAAACATTAATATAATTGTTGCGTCACTTGCTGTTAACAAGAACGTTGAAGTGTAATAGTGTAATAACGAAATATTTTATTTTCTGACCAAGCAATTCGTAATTTCTAAGCTTTTGTTGGTGGGGTTCCGTGACAAACGCGAAAGTACAAGAGGGGTTCCGCGTTGACAAAAAGGTTGAAGAGCACTGATCTACATTATACCCAGTTGTCGGCAATTGTTGTTGTATGCTAGTTTAGGTTGAATAGTGATAGCATAAATTATAAGATTTATGATTTTCCTTAACTACTGATGTACATGGAGGCTTAAGTATGTTGGTATACTTTTTCTCTACAAACAAAATATTAAGGTGTTGTAAATATCTTTGCTTTCTTTTCAGTATAGGCATTGTAGTTACTATGACCAATGTGAGATGTTTAAGTACTGGGCATTCACCTTTTTACCTCTGTGTGTTTTAGGGGAGGTTCCTAAGTGTGAACTGTCTGGCGTCGATAAAGTTGACATACAAAATATTTTACAAATTGCCTTAGATCGTCTAAATGAAAAATACAATGATAAGGTATTTATATTTTGTTACTTGGGCAAACTTGTTTAATAAGTTGTTATTACTGGGATATGATCAATTAGGAATAAAGGTTTTAAAGAGTCGTCAAAGTTGCAAATTTTATTAAGATTGCATCTTGTCAATGGTCGGTTTACAATAGATCATCTTAATTTGACCTGATAACTTATTGCTTGAAAGCAATTCGTGTCAATTATTTCTCCAGGGATTGATAATCGAAAAGAAAAAATTGGTTAACGGCTATCGACGCTTTGACCCCCAACGAGGGATGGAATACATGCTCGATCTTTTGCTTAACGTCATGGTAAAAGGTGCCACTGAACAGGTTGAAGTTAGTCACAGAGTAAACATGCTCCGCCCATTGAGCCAGGTAAAAACAGGCGTGTGAGTTTATCATTTGAATAAAAGATTTCTCTGCTAAGATATGACCACATTTTTTGAAGGTGGAAATAATTCCGATGCCGTATGTGACTGAAACCGCCAAAGTTAATATAATATTGCCATTAACTAGTCAAGACAGAGCACAGTTTGTGTCGTTCATGGATCGATATGCAAAGGTTTTATGCACTTTCTTATATCAAAGTATAAATTATAGCAATTCAACCTGGTACAATAGTTTGCCATATTTTTAAAATATTATTGCTCATGAAAAGAGTTTACGTATTTATAGATCAAACTTTTTTCAGATTTCGTCTGTGATTGCTGATATATTTTTGTTGTATTTTCTTCAGGTTTGCCTAAACAATGATGAAAACGTAGGTTTAAATATTGTGTTTATTTACAACCCTGACGACGCCCAACGAATACACGAAAATGACATTTTCGCCAAGCAGAAACAGCTTCTTCAGGAGTACGAGGTACAGCACTAAGTCGAATGATTTCTTTGCTCATGTTTCATCTAATGTGAGTTGTACACTTCACTTTTTAAGACACTGGTAATAGTTATCCATTGGTAAATATGATTTGCTTATCACAATTGCCATTGTTTTCTGATATTATCATGTTTGTAACACAGGGCTTGTACAAGAAGGCTAGTAGCAGTTCGCCAAAACTTATACCTTGGGTCAGCATAAAAACTGAAGTTCCTTCACAGGTAATTTGTAACAAATTAACATATCTTTGTATTTCTATTCCATATGTTCTATGCTGCAAACAGGGTTATGTATTGGTTACAGCAAGGCAGACTAACACTGTACTCTGCCATCTTGAATGATTAATGTAGGCAAGGTGCACAAAATTCTGCATTTGCATATTGGCTGTTGGATTACAAGTAATGGGAAATAGTATAAAACCGTAATTAGCCATTTGCTATATTTGCATGCAAAATAGGCTTCATATGTATGCAAATGTGTAATAACTACATACCTGTTCTACATACAAAATTTTAGGACTACAGGTTCTGTACTTTGTTGATACACTCACCCAACTGCACACGAAATACCATTTTAAACAAAAAATCAAAAATTTTTTTTGAAAGTTTTTGGCGAAACTGACCAATACATCATTTCATTTAACTTAATTTAATGGGTTCATCAGTCACATTTTTGCTGTGGAATAACATCTAATGTAGAAACTTGCGCTTTGCAGATCGATATCGTTTGTTATATTGAAAAGGAAAAGTGTGATTACGACAGCTATCAGAGGTTCTGGCAATGGGGACTGTTTCTATCTTGACATCACATTTAATTGATTTTATTATTCTGTTCAGTTGAAAATCATGGACATTGTCGCCAAGAAATACCCAAATGAAGCGCTATTCTTTTTGACAAGTGTTGCAGCAAATATAAATTTGAATTTTCTCAACCGATGTAGAATGAACACCATTCCCGGTAAGTGAGCAAAGTATCAGACAAAGCATTTTATTTCAATGCCTTTTTCATTTTAGTGTTATTGAAAACACCTTTACCACTTCAGCCTTAGCATAAAAGTGGATGCTGGTTCGGATAGTTCGATTAGTATTTATTTTACAAACTTAGTTTTTATAGTAAAATAAAAAATGCAAGATACAGGATGGCGCATTAGGATTAATTATTTTGTTAATACTAGAATTCCATCCTATCGTGCTTTTCATGTGACTGGGTTAACAGAGTTCAGCCACCATTTTTATGGGATGTCACCATTTTTAAAACTTCTTTTTTAATTTAGGATGGCAAACCTTCTTCCCAATTCCATTTTCAAGTTACAATCCAGAAATCATATACAAGGTGGGACAAATTATTATTCCCCAGCAGTCTTACTTGATACTTCAAAATAGAAATGTGTTTTACGTTTGTCTATTGATAACTATTTAGAAAACGTTAAGGATTTGGTTACATAACTAGAAGCCTATTGCAGGATGTGTGACATCCTTAAAAACGAAACGTCTACATTTAAAACAATTGCCATGTATGTACCAAAACGTCTATTGTTTGCTTAATCGTCACTGGAACGTGTTTGTAGGACGTTCCAGCGCCAGAACAGATCGAGATTAAGCCAAACAACGGTCACTTCGACATTTATTCATTCGACGAAGTGTGCGTCTATAATGCAGATTACATGGCAGCACGGACCAAGCTATCGGCATCCGTGGCTACCCAGAAAACAACAGGAACGGTAAACATTTGACCCTGCACAAATTTCACGGTGAAGCATTTTTAAATTACTTCTTACGCTTCTTACGTACAGACAAGCGCAGTAGATGTTATAGATAATTATTGGAGTATATCTGACTGTTTCACCCTAAGTTTTGTGCCTCCAGATCGCAGAGCATGTCGACTCTCTTGATATCTACGATATGATGATAAAATACTCTCAAATGCACATCTTCAGAGCGGTCGAACCCATGCTTACCAGGAGATACATACACAGGTTATTACGCCTGCTATCCCACAAATTAACGCTTTCACTTGCAAGTTATGTGTAACTTTGAAAAACAGATTTGCTGTTATTAGCGTGCTACGTTATTGTTTGTTTTTCGTGCAGAAACTGCAACGCTCTCAACGGTGAAGAGATCTTTCAGAGATGTGAGAGGAGCAACGCTGAAGGTTTAGCATCCCGGACACAATTAGCTATGGAACTGTTCCCTGATAACACATAACGTCGTTTTTATTCCATCCGCTACCGGTGCAATTAGTATTGATCGATATTTTTCATATGCTTTTATGCAGTCTTTTTTAGCTTATCCACGTTTGTCAATAACACGATATTGGCGTTTCATTTATGCTATATTTGAATACACCAAAGTGCCTTGTTTCTCAGCACTGAAGCAATTTGGCACTTACGCTCTGAACTTCATTTTTTTTTTTCCAATCTCACACATATTCAGTTTCAAATATCCATGTATTGTACGCATAGAAATTACATTGCCTCATATATAATATAATCTATAGCATCGGTTCAACAAAGCAGCAGTTTTATTTGATCTGGCGTTTTCATGTTGAACGACGAAGGGTCATAACCGTTCGAAATTCTGCTGAACGTCTGATGTACTGTGGCGTATGCATTAGTGACGAGTTCGTGTGCCCTGGCTGTTGCCACTTCCTTCAGGGTGGCACTGGCAAGCAAGGACACCTAAAAAGAAAAAACACAACAGTTGATTTCCCGCTACAACAGTAGAATTTTGCTCGTTGTCAAGAAAGCAGACCTGAGGTAATATCAGCTCGTCAGGCGCTACAACTACAGCGTCAAATCGTTGAAACGCGATGATCATCGACTGTCTATCAAGCCCAGGGACCTTGGACAAAACCAAATCTTTGCCCTCTTCACGCAACACGGCTTTATACACATCGGCAAAGCCCCCTCTTGTTAATATAGCGGCCGCCTAACAAAAATCGGACTATGATTATATGAGTGTCAAAGGAAATAAAAGTACATTGATTAAACGAAAGTTTAAACCTGTTAACAATAGATTAGCGATTAACCTGTTCATTAACCAAAGTGTCAAGATGGGCGTCAATCTGAGCGGAGAGCATCTCTATTCTGCCCAAAACATAAAACAGTTTTTTTTCAAGAAAACCGAACTGGATTTTATTACTACACTAAGGAGATAAAACCTCGGCAATAATGCTGATAAATTCAACTGTTCTTTTAGAAGCAGACTTTCTACCTTTGGTCTGTGAATTCGTACAAGGAAAGTAAGAACTTTATAGCGTGAATGCAGTTTATAATGTACGTTGCCATATCAGCAGGTTGCAGTTGGCTGGCAGACATGGCACACATCTGTAAAAGGGGATCCAGTAGACAGGACATGATCTACATGAATAAAAACCGTTAAAACCTTGCGGCTGAAATGTTCAAAAAGAACTCCCACACTGCTCTATACCTGGATTAAGTCTTCATTTCTTTCCTTTGCTGGTAAAATTGACGAGTCCTGGGAGTCAAATATGTCCCTTAAAAGGTGAAGAGTCTCACTTAGAGTCCGAGGTGGAGACAAGTCACTTGGAGGTAACTCGACCTGTGTCAAAAAAGTCAAGACTCCATTCGGCCATTGACATAAAAAACATAAATAGCAAATAACAAATTCAAACTGATTTTAGTAAGGATAGCCTTGCAAAAAGGCCCTGTACTATGACGGAATAGTTAACTTTGTGACGAGTTGACTGACTTTCCTGATCGGCATTACCTTATCAAGCAGTTTGCTTGAGAGGAACTGCAGGCTGTTGAAGAATAACTTCCGACAAAGAACATGCATGTCACTTATGGTTTCCAACAATGGGCTTGTTTCAGTAGCACCTCCAGTTATATCCCTGGAAGACATCTCATAATTACAAAATAGCTACATTTCTGCACTTTTCTGGGTTGAACATGAATTGAAAAAAAACACTTGGTGCTGACTTAATTGTCAAACTTTGAGTCAAAATGACAAAGATTCCTTTAAAGGATTAGTTACAAACTCTAGCTATCCACGGTTGTACACCATGCAAGTGCACAGCGGTTATGAAAATATATCCACATGCAAAAGCGAAGGGTTCTGTGTAGGAACTAGTAAGAGAATGGAAATGTGAAAATTTTAGAAACTATCGGTACCTTATTGTATCGTGGTAAAATTTGAGAAGAGTTGTCAACTTGTACAAGACGAACGTTCCTGGATCAGAAATGAGAACCTGTTCGACTCTCACTTTTAAGGGCCTGCAAACGCTTTCTAGGATATGGGCAAGTGTATCTCGTATTACATCATCTGTTTCTGAAAAAAAAATAATTTAACAACCTAGATTCATAATTTTAATGTTTTTAATTATTGCAGCTGTCGTTGATAGCAATTTTGTCTGAAATAAATGCAAGGTAGCGTGGGTTAAACAACTTGTGATCAAACATGGTATCCGTATCAATATATCTGTAGTCTACATCAATCTACACTTGGAGGAGTAAATGACAGCTACTTACGCTTCTCACAGCCAGACAGCAACTGTACAAGACATTCTTTCTCTGATGCTGAAGCTTGATGCAGCCAAGCAAGCATATCACCGATGTATCGTTGAGGGTCGTGTGCGTGTAGTTCTATTGGCCTGGGACCACCATGTGTAGGGACATCTGGTGAATTGTCACCGGAACTTGCTTGTATAGGGCCTGATTTACCCCTTGTGAGTGCGTCAATAAACCCTCTAACCACCGCACCTCGTCGTGCAGTATTGTACTCATCCATTGTGTACCTGCATATTTTCGTTAAAAATACTAAGCTCACATACTTAACCATGCAGGTGAGTATAATGTTTCTACATTTATAGCAAACCGTAACACAATGGTAGCCTGCCAAAAACGTATGTTGTTTAATGAAATATGTCAGTAATAGCTAGTCTAATACCAAATACGGATCATTTCAAAGTAAGACACAACATAATTGGAAGTTCATGTGCTTTGTCCAAAACCATGGTAGATATTGGTACATAGGTACAGCTAAAGTATTAAGTGAAATGAAACGTACGAGAAAAGCACTGGGCGATTTTGAAGTGCTTTCATTGCTTGCTGCTGCATGGGTGTAATATCAAGTGAGTCAGAGGTCATAGTACGACATTGTGACTGACTCCATCGATAAAGTCGCTCGTACGCTGATTCCTGCTGCAACGCCATCTGTTCCATGATTTCTAATCTTCAATTGACAAATGTTTTTATAGACAAAGGCTGTGTCAGAAGACAGTCGTCTAACCACTTATCAATGATACAGTTGTTAAATCAATATATGTTTGATAACATTTTTACACAAACGGTGTAAAAACACACTGGCTTAAATGAAATCTGCCTACCCAGCAGTTTGTTGGTTCGTTCGTAACAAAACTTTCACATCTCCGTGTATCCTCTTCACTTTGTCCAACGCGTTAAAAAATCCCTTGAAATAAGAAAACCATAATATTTCAAACCAGCGTGGTTAAAAAAAATTTATTATGTCTGTATTTAATCTTACAGGGTGTAACTGCCCATCCCTGGCTCCACGAAAGACTTTCGCTTCTTCGGGTTTCAGCTGAAATCGATCCAGAAATGCCTCGGCCAGTTCAGAGTGCAATTGTAATTTATGACCCTCCGCTTGCAGGTCGCTTGTTTTTGTGATCAACTCTTGTGTCTGTTCCTTAGTTGCCTAACGGAGAGCAACATAACGGCGATTCTAGATAGTTACTGTTGCAAAATATATTCTTGTAATAGTTTCATAAACATTAGTAGGAATACTAACAGTTAAAGAGCTACACAAAGCACTTAACAAAGGCTAAAACTAAACAGCTATAAATGTAAGTGCTTACAGCAAGTCTGTCTGTCATATCTTTGCAGCAGTGTGACATTGCTTGAACATCTTTGTGAATGCTTTCTAAATCCTAAGCAATAAAAAATCATTAAATGTTGGCGCTAACGTTATATCGTTAATCTATAACCAATTACTGTACTATGAATAACAAGCGGCTGACCAAGAAATTTTTGAAACGGACACATAACACCATGTACTGCTACAATGTGATCAAAAGAGCTCCTGGAGTAACAATTTATTTTTGATAGAAATACGAACTATAAAACACTTCATCTGGAATAATTTACCCTTTTTTAACAAACAATTTAAAACAGTGGGAAAACTAAATTGCCTTGCACTGAATATAGTTGTGGATGATCGCCTTTGATTGATGATTATAGGTTGTTACTTTGGCAATAAAATTCTAACTTTTATACTAAAAAATACTTATGGTTTGCTTTTATTATTTGCAAATATGGTAAAGTGCCATTGGGCCTAGTTTTTAAATGGACTACAACTCACCACTAAAGTTTTAAAGAGAAGGAGATATGATTTTATAAAGTTTGAAAAGCAGTGATATAAAGCATTGCCCTTCACTCACTTTTTCGCACTTAAATCACTCTATGAAAAATCACTTTTACTTCAGAATTATACATTTGGAAGCTAAAAATCACATCAAACTTAGTTAAGCTTAGCCTACTTTCACAACATGGCTAAAGGCTTCTGAAAACTGTTGATTTATCAGTAAACTTCTTCTTTCAATTTCGCCACGCAAGTTCCTTCTTGTTCGGATGTTATTGTCAGTGAAGAAAGTAGAAACTGCTCTCAGAGCTTCCAACATATCCTAAAATATCAATTGATCTTGTGTTTAACTATAATAAAATGCAAGTTAAATACTATAGCATGCTACATTATATATATATATTGGACAGTATCAGTATGTACTGGATCATTGTGTTTAGAATACATAGTGTCAGACTGAAAAATGCTGCCGTGTAAGGATGCACAAACAACAACACGTTTACATACAAAAGTTTAAAATTTCTCATCATTGCTGGTGCAGAAATATCCCTTTGGACCTGAAGTCAATAGTAGTTTAACAATTGAGTTAGATTGACAGTAAATTAGCAATTTTTGACCTGACATATGGCTTAAACGAAATAATGGCCAAAGAATTCTGGTTTAACAAAAATACTACTTTGTTTTTGACAAAGTTAAAATATGTTGTGGGCTTCCAAAAGTGTGATAAATTATTTAATAAATAAACAAATAAATACTGGGCCCAAGTCATCCAACTCCTAGCTTTTACAATTAAATCTGTTTATTCATACCTTTTTAAGTATAAGCACTTGCCGACTCTTGAGCATGTGATAAATAACAGATAGATATACATAGATGTTCAAACATTTGGTAATAGTGCTTTTAAATGAACGTTTCAAGGGCATACAATGAAAAAAACATACAAATGTAGATAAAAAATGAAAAGATTTACATCAAAAAAATGGGATTGCACCAAAATGTTCATAAAAATGGCTGGTCATAATTTGTGTAGGTATATTTAAAAACAAATTTTCTAGAATGAACAATCTTGACTGGAAAGTACGACTGTTTACCACGTTAAATCATGCGTACAAAGACGAAATGTTTGGCATAGTGCGTATGTCACGTTTTCCACTATTGCGAAAGGGCAAGAGTTATCCTACCAGGTCAAATCATATATTTTAACTATATACCATGAATTTAAAAAACAATTCACCAATAGATATTTACTTTGTCGTTGTCGAGCCGTGTATCAAGAATCTTTTTCAATTTCCGTGAGAGAGGATGATTTCCTTGCTGGAGGGATCCAGCAGATGTTTCCTCCATTTTGTGAAAAAAGATCACGCCCTTCCAGCCTTCTGATCGATTTTTATCCGAAATCACAATAATTTTACAAAGAGCCTTGACTTGTTACCTTATTTTGACCAATATTTATCTGGGCTACGGCAGCATGGAAGTAACAAATAGGAAGCTAATTGAGATTTACAAATTGAATTACAAGAGCTGTTTGTGATCAAATGAAGCTTGTAACGGGGCACCCCCTAATATAATCATTGACACGTCAAGCGTATACCATAGATATTACGTTAATCGTTTAAATTTATTATTTAAGAATTTTATTTAAGTGTAATTTCACGATGCACTGATTTTGACATATCACGGCTCCCAAGTTGATTTTGTTTCACAAGTACGTAACCGAGAGATTGGAACTCACACCACAGACACGAGGTTGCAATTAAAATGATATATATAGCCTAAAGTGAAATACAATAGTATTTATAAGATAACTTTAAATAGTTTTGTATGACGAACGGAATTAGTTCACTGGAATGTCTTTGAAACATCGTGGCTACTTTTAAAACCGTTCTACGGTATTTCTCGTCGTCTCATTCCAACAGTAAAAAGCAGTATTTTAAGATTGCACATCATATGGCCATGCAATGTTTTGAGAAATGTGTAGACAAGTATGTCATTTTGCAAACCATAACTTAAATACAATTCAACTGTTTTGTTCATGCCAAATGCAAACCTTGCATAGTCTTCACCAAAGTCAGTCTTCTACTTCTCACAAACTCGTTGATAAACACGCGTTATATCTTAACCAAGTTGGCTTGAAGCGTGTAACAGAAACTGACAGGATGCATAAAAATGGCTTTTCCGGTCAGTAGCTGAGTGATTCGAGCGCTTGTCTCGCAATAAATTCGGCTCCGTGTTCAATACCCAGTGGAGCCATACCGTTGTAAAACCTTTGGGAAAGTCATTAATGACATTGCCATTGCTGTTGTTAATACTACAAAAAAAAATAAAAAGTGTGTGAATTTGCACAAAGTTAGCTCGGTAACCGGGGCTCGAACGATGAGAAATTATCGCTGTGTTTCAATCTTGCAAAGGCTTTCTCCTGTCCTAGGATAAACATTATCATATCAAATCATGTGGCAGTCTGAATTGTTTGCCTTTTGTGTACAATGTTATCACCATCAATTGTGCACAATGTTGTAAAGTAACATAGTTAATAATGGATTTAAAGAAAAAGTTTGAAAGTAACGTCAAAATTTTATACATTCCTATGAAAAATCTCGGTTTCAACACAGACTGTGGCTGAAGAATATTTAATAGGATGTTTACCTTCAGATTTATATGATATTTATCCGGAAAACGCTTTGGTTAGAACTTGTTATTATGGAGACTCCACCCTCAATGTCCCGCCCCAATCGTCTGCAATCAGCAGATCGTTTATTAGTTCAGAATTGCTGGTTCTTGGTATGTTTTAATTTTGCAATTTCACATGAAAACGAAATTGAAAAAAAAATTATGAGCTAATTCAGAAGAAGTTATGACGTTGCCAGGCCTGTTCATTACTTGATATGGAAATGCTGAGTTGTGAAGTAGAAGACAAGAAACTAGGCTAGATCTACATTTGGTTTATCATGCGAGAAGCAACAAAACTAGTCTAGGGGTAGGCCTAATTTCACACTGGACTTTAATCTAAGTCCTACCTACCGCCTACGGCACCAAAGACTAGCCTCATATGGTACCATTTGGCCGGACTGCAGAGTTTTGCTTAAGCGCCCTCATTATTGCTTTTCATGAGCTATACCGCACTAAGGTGCGTTATTCTACACTTAATGACTTAGGCCAGGGGTGTCAAACTCCATTGCAACAAGGGCCAAAAGTCAAAACTTATTTAACGCTGCGGGCCGTAAGGATAAAACTTGATTGAACGTTTCGTGACTTAAGTAGGCCTACATGAATTGGAACATGCAGCGGAACAACACCAAATTTTTGATGTTTTTGACGATTTTTGACTGGGCTATTTTTGATTATTCTTCTCTTACATCATTATGTTTCATTCATCTCCTTGCAAAAGCATTAAAGAATAAACAAATAATAAATAAATAAGCAGCCCAGATTACAAGCGTTAGGATAATTTGATTTACTCCATCTTATGATGGGGCAACTGCTGTGCTGCTGTCTTGTGCGATTTGTTATAATCTTGTTTCTTGCTTGAAAAAGGTAAGTTGTACTGTACAATGATCTCGTGGGCTGGAAATAGTTCAATGTATAAAACAACATTGTGGGTCAGGAGTTTGACACGTATGCTATAGAGCAGTACTTCTGTGCGCTCAATTTTCAATTGATTAAGTCAAACTGTGTAATTGTGCGCCTAAGTGAGTGCATAGTACAGCATATTTTTATTGTTATTACTTTAACAGTTTTGGCTTCTACAGTTTTTATATAATTTATCTTCAAGTTTTTATTTATCTTTGGTTATGATTATGATTATGTTTATTGAACATTTACATTGATATTGCAATGTAAATGTTTTGCTATTTAACACTACCTCATTGCACCAGCACCAAAAATATATAGGTTTTCGTAAGAGATTTGAATATTGCAATCATATTGTGTTGAATGGATCGTTCTACGATTTGTGTGTAGTAATAATGAACAAGAATTTGCTGTAATATACCACCATTTTTTCATAAAAACTTGGGATATATGTAGGTTTGTATACATTATGTTTTTGTACATTATCATGTGTTAGAGGGAAGTTGTTTGATTGTAAAATCAATCTATGTTCCAAAGTTCAATAACAGTTACACAATACATTTGAGAATCATCAATAAAGCACCCTTCTCATCATTTAAATCACATAAAACTTGCATTTCTACTAACTAGGTTCAACATGTTTGTATTCACAATTTTTCTGCTGGGTGTTCTACAAACTGCTGTTAGTGAACAGGAGGGTAAGTACTGTATGTAATATTGCATTAGTAGGTTACTAAGCAGGTATAACCAAAACATCAGTTTCATGAAACCAACTTTCAATGAACTTTCTTAGAGTGTGAGAACTAGCTGACTTAAATTTGTCTTACCACGTTATCATTTTTCATTGAAGGTTATTGAAATCAAGTTGGCTTTAACAACGTCATAATGTTCAATATTTTGTATTATGACGCAGAGACGGCCATTAGTCACATTTTACCGAGAAGAGGTGGAATAAACGGCGCAATAAGAATCCAAATCTTCGGCTCAAGTAAGCTGTGTAACGTCACCATTTAATTTTAGAATGTTGTTAAACCCAAACATGGCTAGCTATACTTTTAATATACTTTTCATGTTAGACTTTCCATCTGAGTTCTGTCGTTATCGTTGTCGGGACCCCATTAAACAAGTGTACCTTGTAAGTGAACACCAAGAGTATGAATGCGATTTACACAATGTTGAAAGCGACAAACGACAAACCGTATGCTACACACGGTAAACAATCAATTGGTGTTTGGTAAAATGAGACTTTTTTTAGGTAAAAATGAAAGGAAAACAACAATTTTACCGGTTTCAGTTTGAAATTTCAAAACCAAAAACTATTTGTCTTTTCTTCAGACCAATGTTGGTAGGAGTGTATTACGTGCGCATGCGCATTCGAGGCATCCCTTTAGACGATTCAAGATACTGCAATGCGAAGTATTCAGAACGGTGTCGTTTTGAGGTAATTTTCACATTGTGTTACACGTTTTCAAATTAGCATACATCGGCCGCTGAAGTATATACAGTAATTCAATTATTTAATGGATTTCTGTGGCTAAGCTGACAACTAGGTTTTTAAACAAATTATTTTCACGTTTAAGTTAAGACAAGTTTTACCTGTTAAATGGTAACTTTAAATTCTAAATTTATATTGTTCTTACTTAAGCTTACAATTTTATTTAATACACTTCACATTTAACAAGTGTAAACTAGCGCTGGCTAAGTAAAATTACTTTTCTGTTAATTCCTACTTTAATTTTTATCTCTGTTTAACCAACTTTTTGATAATGTTTAGTCAATGTTTAGCTGTTATCATTGAGATTAATCTGCTCTTC
This sequence comes from Clavelina lepadiformis, assembly GCF_947623445.1. Lineage (NCBI taxonomy): Eukaryota > Metazoa > Chordata > Ascidiacea > Aplousobranchia > Clavelinidae > Clavelina > Clavelina lepadiformis. The sequence continues at coordinate 3,102,121 of NC_135248.1, read as the reverse complement.
TTTAGGTATCCAGTGATCGCACCCCTTTAATCTCTTCCTTGAACTGGACAAGCGGTGAACCACTAAAATTGATTAGCATCCATGGCACGATCTTTACAAATCTCATCTCATCTCTCAACGTGGAAGCAACCAATGGCAACACTGCAACGATTACAAGAGTCTGGTCCTCATCTGGTCAACTCTGCAACCTTTACAAACCATCAGGCGATTCGTAAGTCTTCACTGGATAATGGACAATATTTGAGTCGTTGAATCTACTTGTAACTTAGTACCATTGATAGTTTAGACTTTTTCCAGGCACTTCACCGACATTGCCTTGCTATAAGGTGATACTTGAGTATTGCGAGTTCTTTGGAAGAAAGTAGAAGCGCATTATTATCGATGCAATAATTCACCTTAAAGTCAAAGTTTATATTATACCACTGATGCTAATATAAACTTATGGATGATTTAAATACGGTGTATGTTTTTATGTTTAATATTTATGGACAATTGCAATCGTGTTTCAGCAAGTACTGCTGAAAAATTTTGCTTATGTTTTTGGAACAGATACGGCATTGCTTTAGATGGATACGAAGGCAGTTCAAACCAGGGTCATTTCACCTGCCTTCTTAAAGGTTCCTACGTAGGCAGCCAAAATCTTTCCTTCATCGTGGACCCTGGCTACAGTCGTTCTGAACCCGACAAGTTCATTGTGTACGTGGATGCAAACGATGACTTGTACATGTTGCAGACGTACGCCGGTAAGTGATTTCAACATTTGCATTTTTCTAGCAAAATAACCAGATCTTTGCTACTGACTCACCCAAGCGTCGTTGCCTATGGTGCAGGCAGTGCACGCACAGCCTTGAAAAAAACTTGCTGTGTCTGGAATTCTGTCTAATACTCGCACTGATATGGCATCATAATCCTTATCATCTGGAAAATTGGATTCGCACTGCCTGGATTCATTTGGCAATGACGCCTTTGCATTCACCAAACAACCTAGCAGGCTAGTTAAGTGCAGAAAGCGCTTTGATGGTTTCATTTTTGCTTTAGTAATCAATGACGTGAACCCGAAAAATGGAAGCTCACTCGGCGGGACTAAGCTCACTATTTCTGGAAACTTCTTCTACAATAGCTCCGGGATAGAAGCCCGGGTGAATATCATTGCATATATCGCTCAGTTAACGCTTTTTTAGATAATGTAACAAAAGAAACCTTCTGTTAGCAAATAAAAGAGGAATGGAGAACTTGTATGGTATATTCTTATTCCAAAAAAAAATAATAATCTAAAATTAAAAAAACGAAAATGAGTTTAAAATAATTCCCTGCAAACAGGTGTTGGTTGGAGGTCAAGTGTGTGAACTTCAAAGTGTCACTACAACGGAAATCACGTGCCTCACACCAGAACAACCAGCAGAACACCACCTGTACAGCGGTGGACGAGGATTCAAATTGGAAGGCCAATTCAACCAGAACGATATCAACGCTGTTGTCGACAGCAGTTCCAGTGATTGTAAGTTTGTGTTTACACTTTATAAAGCGTGGGCGATTGTAAACAATGCTTTGAAAATAGATGGCATTTACGTAGCCCTTGTTAATAACACTTTCTGCATAAATGTAAAACAATTTTGGAAAAATTCAATGTGGAGAACCTAACCAAAAGCAATCACTGCACAAAAGCTAATCAAAATTTTCCGAACAATTTCAGACTGGGTCCACTGGACCGACAAGATTAAACTGGACAATATTAAGGGCAACAACTTCATTTCTCGGATTCGGGGATTTTTTGTTCCCTCTAAAACGGGGCGTCATCGTTTCACAGCAATTGCAGATGATCAAATTTATCTCTACATCAATCCAGACGGAAAGGATCCCGATGGCAAGGTAGTTCCTAGAAATGAAACGGTTAAAGCCTAGTAATAAGCCTGATAGAATACTGACCGGTGTGGCGGTTGGCTATGCACGTTGTTCGATGTCTGATATCTGTTTGCCAAGAAAACAAATTTTTTGTAAAAGTTGATACAGATGACTAGTTTCGTTAAGGATTTTAAATTAGGTAAAGAAAACCAAGTTACATAAAGAACTTAGTGAACGTAAGTATTTAATGTATCTATATGACACCTAATATAAATATAACAATTACCTCAGAAAACATGATAAGTTTTGAAGACTCGAAGCTTGTTTAACAAACCAGAAAACCAATCACCTCGAATAGAACAAATCTATGAATAAAGCGCCAAATTAATCGAAGCTTTTGTTCCACTTTCTAATAAAGCTCTTAAGTGACTCACGGATGTCTGTACTTAACACTACAACGGCTAGAAACCAACTTTACCTCCAACAGGCGGTGGTGTCGAAAACGACACCATCCTAAAAGATGTACTTTTTGATTAAATTTAGCGTAAAACTCAAATAGAATTACTTTCGGAATGAAATTAGGATTTATTTTGCTTGTTCAGTTGAAACGGAAACTAACAAGGCTTCAGCAAGTCGACCTTTGATGACGTTGCACAGTTTTGTAAGAATCTGACTCACTGATGTCTGTACTTAAGTAGCACAATCGCAAATCCTATTAAAAAGTTAAACCTTTAATGATTTTCCAGCAACTAGCTCTCCAACAGACAACGGCCAATGAAACGACATCAGCGTCAGCTTACTCCCTAATTGCCGGCACTGAATATTATTATGAGATAAATCACTTGGAGAAGAAATACATTGCTATGATAAAACTCTCTGTCTACGTAGATAGAACAAACTACAGTCCGGACCAAACCGGTTAGTACTGGATTTCAAGTGATTTTGTTTTGTCAGTTGAGATGTATTTCATCGCATCAATACTGGTACTTGAAAGAATTGTCAATATTTGAATCGCATTTGTTTATCCAGATGTATTCATTGCAGATTGGTCTGTCAACGAAATTCAACACATCAAGGTCACCTCTATCTTGCAACGAGAGATCCAGACCATAAAGTTTGAGAACTGGGTCACACAGACAGCCACACAGTCTACATGGACCGTCATGCTTTCCTGCTCGGATACTACAAAGAAGTGTGTTGACAGCAAATTCCATTTTTCCCTTTTTGGGATAAGATCAGGTGTTGCTTTATTTTATCAGTTATTCAAAAAACTTTTGTTCTGAGTTGGTTCAAATTTTATCCGTTAAATGGTACCTTTGTGTGTAAATGTGTGTAAGTCTTAACATGGTTGACTCAGTGGGCAGAGTGGTTAAAACGCTGGACTTGCAATGGTGCTACCCAGGCTTGATGACCAGTTGTGCTAGCGTTGCATATTTGCAATACCTTTCAGCAATACTTGAATGACACTTGCACCTGTTCAGTTCTGTTCCTGATGAACATTTAATACGAGCAATGTGACACAGAAACCAAAATATTCAATAAAAAATGAGTATGTCTGATGCATCTTGTACAAAGACAAATTTGGTAACTTAACTTGAACGACTCAGTTTTAAGCCATACAAAGACTACCCTCAGTCCAAGGACAAAGATACTGACAAGATATCTGTTGCATGACAGGCAACTTTAGCGAAACTTTAGCTGACTGATATCCGAAGTTTGGATGTCAAGAGAAACAGACCGTTAATTTTTAATTTATCTTGGTGTAATTTCAATCTTTACAAACAGGTACAATACGATATGGTGCAAGTGACACCACAGTTGAGGTTGAACTGGAATCGATGGTTGTTTTGGCTTTAGCAGCAAGTGAAGACGTCTCAGTAACTGAAATATCTGACGGATACAAGATAACCTTCAGTTCCTCTCGAGGTAACCACTATTTATCCATTGATTTACCTGTAAGTGATTTTAATTATATGATTAAAGACTTACTTGAAATCAAGTGTTTAGTTGTATCGCAATGAAATGACTTGATTTGAATTTAAAAGGTAAGCTTTTTTTCAAATGCTAAGCTAAATTATATGGGTATGCATCAGATCCACGTACATTAAGCCTGCTGTTTTAGATTCGTGAATTATTTGGTGTTACTTTTACACTGTTTAAGTATAATAGAGAGAGGCATATGGGGTAGTTAGTTCCAAATGTAGCTAATGATAGCACAATAATAATTTTGAGCTTTACTTAAATCTCTGTTAGGGCAAATGCCTCTAGCTGCCGAGTCAACCAACCCATCGTTGTCCATCACACTCAGCGAGACCACAACAGGAGTGCCTGACCTGGCAACTTTCACTTTCTCCAACAACAACCGTGTTTCTGCTCCACTGAATTACGCCACCGCTACCACTAGTGACGTGGCCGCAGCTGTGTCCAGCCTGTTTGCTCCCAAATGTCCAAATTCACTTGAAAGGGGCATTGGACGGACTGTTGGTTACTAGTAAGTTTTGGGACTAAAAATGGTGTCCTAGCTGCAATACAAACGAAGACACCATTCATTATTATCAAGTTATTTGAGTGGTTGTGTATGTTAATGTAGTTTTCTGTTGTTATCGTGTAATTATTTAAGTTTATTAAAAATGGAATCTTCTAAACATGAAGATTGGAAGCAAGGCCGGTACAGAGTTTCAAATGGAACAGCAAGTGCAGTCCACCAAGTTTTCACTTTCCCACCACCCTGTTAAACCCATCACCTGCCAATCTTATTCACTTTTTATTTCACACCTTTACATCCACACTTTATTTTTTGTCCACTTTTCAGTCATGACTTTGAAAGTGACGGCTGGGGATATGGAGGTATCAGGACCGGTGAAGAATCGTTTTGCGGAGTCAACTCCATTAAAAACCCCGTCGACATTTTTAACGACAACGACTACCAAAAACCAGCCTACTCGCTTTCCCACTATCCTTATGTAAGCTACGCTTGTTTTTATTCTTGTTATAAAGTCATTAAGTTCCATGGAAAGTTCTCCTCTTGTCAGTTATTAATAAATTCTCGAGTTTTTTTTCCTTTTTCTGTATTAAAACTAACTGTAGTGTCTATACAATGTCTGTGTTATCACCATCATATGTTTATTTATATTTTATGTTGGAAACACAGCGGTCATGTTGCTAGTTGACATTGTCAAATAAAGTCATTCTTTTTGAAGCGAGGGAGTGTTACACTAACTGTTTACCTTTACGACGAATTTCCACAATATTACAATTTCTTTCTTCATAAAGGTGTGTTTCGCGTACAAAGGGAGAATACACGACCGACTGAGTGTCAGTTTTACGTACAAGGATTCAAACACATCATTAATTAACACCGTATTTTCCAAACTCTTGAACACAGTTGGCCTGGACAAATCAACTGAGGAACCAAAAATGTGGAAACATTTCTGCTGCAACCTTCACAATCGACTCCAGAGCGGTAAACATTAGAGATTATTCTGTTACAATTAAACTGCGATTGTTTACAATATGTCGTATTCCCGGAAATTAGACATTAAGCGGCATCACTCACTTACTACGTATAAAGTCCTAGATCAGGAGACACCAAACTAGGTTCTGCAAGATTCTCACCTCACCGAATCACAAATGAGCTTATTGTTTGGTAGCTTATTGAACAAGTAGGAATTTGACCCGTGATCATCAGTTTTCTTGATTGTCTGACCCTTTTTGAAAAAAAGCTTGATTTCCCCTGTCCAAGATGAAGCCACTAGTTGCTCTGGTAGTTGTGTGATCGGTGAAGGTGTATTCTAATAAAGTTTATGTTTCTGAGGGATTTGCATAACTGGCATTTGTGCACTCTTGAATTTTTAGTGTGATATATTTGCAAAGTGTGGTTGGATAGACCCACACGGTCCACCGTGGTCCACCGTCTATAAATTTAAAACCCAAAACTTGTTTGTTGTGCTAGCGTCGATCGTTGCCAACTTCAAAATACTGATCTGTGTGTTAAAATATCCTTAAAGATACTGCAAAGCATGTTTAATTCGTCTTGACTTCAAGTAAATTCTTAAATAATACATACAGTTTCATAACTAAGCATTATTGATGTTTTAACAGTTTATGCATCTGGCCGAAATTTCGAAGTTAAAGAGCTTCAGGTTAATGCTCTATCTGGCGAAGACTTGTACCTTGATAACGTGTTCATTGGAGACGATTTGGCTTTTGACAACGATGAAGCTAGAGAAAGTAAATCTTCCTGCGTTTAGATAAAGCAACAATTGCCATTATTTATATTTAGCCCCAGGGGAATATATTTGCTACTAATTGTATGTTCAACAGGCGCACTGGACTTTATTATTCCATCTGTTGGGGCCGATGTCAAATTAGAGAATGTTGAGGTTACAAAAAACAACGACGGGTACACCATGACTTTTATTCCTATAAATTGTGGTTACAATTTCCCATTGATAGGTAAGTGGTAACACTTTTGATCAAGTTTTAACTGCTATGCATTGTAACTGACTGATTGTAACATTGTTAACTTTGAACCTACTTCTAAATTGCAATTTCCTAATAATTCCAATCATTTCTTTCATGAAAAGTTAGAATATAACTTGCACTTTAGGATTTAACTTTTATTTACTCTACACAAGCATCATCATCGATCACCAAGTGCACCATCTAATTGCATATTATACATTATATACTTTAGCTTACAGAGCTTGTGCAGAGTAAATAGTAGGTGCTAAGGATACCTTGAGTGCTACCTTACATTCTGCTTTTTGTTATATATTGAGGGTAACACGGTTTTTTGTCACCATTACCTTCACAACGTTGGTATGATTGTTAACAATGTTGTTCATACTAACATTGTTGCTTATTGTAAATTGCTAATTAAATTGCATTAAAGGGTTGGCATTTGCGGAAACTTCCACTACAATATCGACCAAACATGACAAGTACGTTTTCGGGAATGACGCCAATACATCACCGCAGGTAAAACTGTGTGGTTGTAACTTTTACTAGAAGATCTTGACTGACTGTTACCTTATTATTGCATGTTCTGATATCTACTCTCGCAACAAAGATACCAAATGCTTTAATCATGGCCTTCTAGAACAGAAAATTTTCTTGATTAGGTCCACGTCTTCCAAAACAGTTCTGCCACGCCACCAGTCACTGGGACCTTTGACCTCTCTTTTGAAGACTCAGGTTATGGGCAATTGATTGGTTTGGACGGTCATATGGAAGCCTGGGAGCTACAGGCTGAACTCCAAACTCTGCCCAAAGTCGAACACGTCGAAGTAACTGGAAGTGGTACCTGTTATGGGTGAGTGGATCCCGTTAACCTTTCCTTCTTTGTCAAATAATAATTAAAATAAAACAACGTTTTGTTGTCTATGACAAGAAATGAATCCATTAAAAAGTAAAATGATCTTGCAAAAATTATGTTGTTAATATTTTAAAGATATGATTACAAAGTGAAATTCACATCGCCAAGTGGGGATTACCCGCTTATGAGAGTGGACGTGACGAATTTGGAGCCGAAAACACACTCTGTCGCTGTAGAAGTGAGTCTCGAAAAAGATGGAGGACTCTACATGAGTCCCATTCATGGAGATTTTGTTCGAACTGCTCATGAGAAACCTCAGGTATGGAAGTTTGACTTTTTCATTGCTTGCTTGAATTTTTTAAGCTTTTGTCACCCCTGAAAAATTAAACTTAACTTATTAATTGACCTCATTAAAATGTTGATTGATTGACTGATATAATTCACATTATTAACGTACAAGTCTTCTTTTGTTAAATTTTCTATGATGATTACGTTATATGTCATGTTGTTAAAAATTGCATTGGTAAGTTTTGCTCGTCAACCTCTTTGCCAGCTACTAACTATGCATAAATAACTGTGTGAGGACCAATTAAAAGTAATCGATGACTTTATATTGCCATTAGAGTTTCTGGAAAAACTAAACAATGAAAGTGCTTCGAAAACCCTTCAAATACCCAACAAGGCCTCTTGATAAACTCTCTGTTATTGTTGATTTTATTTCAATAAACATAACTTGTTCATGTTTTTTTGTTTTCTTTTTATATGGTATTTAATTAATTATTATGTTTTTCCTTTTCTATTTACCATTTCGTATAAATCTTCTTGAGGCTTAATTAAATAAGAATAATTAGATCAATGTTTTCAGCTATGATAATATCACTGTCTTAGTGTATAAGATAGTTTAATTATTTCATCATCATCAAGTCTACTATGTTACATGATATATCAATACATTTTATTAAGTCATACTTAATCTCTTCTGCGACCAGGTTCAAGTCTTCATCAACGACATTCCTTCTCACTGCTCCGGACACTTTGACGACGACTCCTCCACCTCGTGCGACTTCGAGTGGACTTGGGAATCAACTCCTGTTGTCACATCCGCTTTTACAACATCCACGCTCGCTTCTACAACATCTACATCTGCTTCTACAACATCCACAATCGCTTCTACGACATCTACATCCGCTTCTACGACATCTACATCCGCTCCTACAACATCTACATCCGCTTCTACAACATCTACATCCGCTCCTACAACATCTACATCCGCTCCTACAACATCTACATCCGCTCCTACAACATCTACATCCGCTCCTACAACATCTACATCCGCTCCTACAACATCTACATCCGCTCCTACAGAATCTACATCCGCTTCTACAACATCTACATCCGCTTCTACAACATCTACATCCGCTTCTACAACATCTACATCCGCTCCTACAACATCTACATCCGCTCCTACAGAATCTACATCCGCTCCTGCAACATCTACATCCGCTCCTACAACATCTACATCCGCACCTACAACATCTACATCCGCTCCTGCAACATCTACATCCGCTCCTACAACATCTACATCCGCTCCTACAACATCTACATCCGCTCCTACAACATCTACATCCGCTCCTACAACATCTACATCCGCTCCTACAACATCTACATCCGCTCCTACAGAATCTACATCCGCTTCTACAACATCTACATCCGCTTCTACAACATCTACATCCGCTTCTACAACATCCACAGGTGTGAAGCGGAAACAGTTAAAAGAATGACATTGTTATTTTTTTGTTAGTTTAATTTATGATTTGAATTTATAGTTGAGTTCAAGTCATTTAAAAGTTTTCTTCAGTTCAATTACAAATGTTCCGATACTATGCCAATTGCATTTGTTTATTTAATTTTTGTCTAAATTTTTATTCTCCTGAAAATATTCACTTTGTTTTATTGGTTTTATTTGTTGTACGTTATCTTTTATTTTAATTTGATCATCATATACAATGATGTGTTAGTATGCTTCATAATTTTGTTTTCTCCTTTCAAGACATTATTTTTATCGAAACTAAAAAACTGGAATTTAATGCATCAGATTTACTGAAATGAAAATAAAACATTTTTAGTTTCCCCAGGAATCGAATTAACTACAACCACTGCATCCGATTTTGGCTTTGAGATCGAAGATTTGGTTCCTGCTGCAGACATCTTATCTGAAATAGAGGATTTCCAGTCCGCTTCTACAACATCCGCTTCTACAACATCCGCTTCTACAACATCTGCTTCTACAACATCTGCTTCTACAACATCCGCTTCTACAACATCTGCTTCTACAACATCCGCTTTTACAACATCCGCTTCTACAACGTCTGCTTCTACAACATCTGCTTCTACAACCTCCGCTTCTACAACATCCGCTTCTACAACGTCTGCTTCTACAACATCCGCTTCTACGACATCCGCTTCTACAACATCTGCTTCTACAACATCTGCTTCTACAACATCCGCTTCTACAACATCTGCTTCTACAACATCCGCTTCTACGACATCCGCTTCTACAACGTCTGCTTCTACAACATCCACAGGTGTGAAGAGGAAACAGTTAACGGAATAAGATTTTTATTTCTTTGTTTTTTTTTTTTATTTATTTTTATTTATTGCCAAGTTTAAGTCATTTTCTCCTTTCAAGACATCAATTTTTATTAAAACTAATAAAATTGGAATTTTATGTATCAGATTTACTGAAATGAAAATAAAACATTTTTAGTTTCCCCAGGAATCGAATTAACTACAACCACTGCATCCGATTTTGCTTTTGACATCGGAGATTTGGTTCCTGCTGCAGACATCTTATCTGAAATAGAGGATTTCCAGTCCGCTTCCACAACATCCGCTTCTACAACATCTGTTTCTACAACGTCTGCTTCTACAACGTCTGCTTCTACAACATCCACAGGTGTGAAGAGGAAACAGTTAACGGAATAAGATTTTTATTTCTTTGTTAATTTTTTTTTATTTGTTTTTATTTTCATTTATAGCCAAGTTTAAGTCGTGCAAAGACTTTCTTCGATTCCATGACCAATGTTCCGATACTATACTAATTATTTTGTCATTTTATTTTTTGTCTAAATTCTTCTTCTCCTGAAGATATTTTCTCAGCGTTATTGGTCACTGCTTTGGTTTTGTGTAGCCTTGAATTCTGATTCTTTGTGGATGTGATAGCACTTTTCACTATTGTTGTACAGTATTTATTTATTTTAATTTGATCATCATATACAATGATGTGTTAGTATCAATGTTCCCTCTAAGCTGCGCGCGTGCGCAAATGCGCACTGCTGAAACGGTCTCCGCGCACAGAAAATCTGTGCTGCGCACAAGAAACAAATCCAACCTGAATTGAAAATAAAATAAACGCATAATAATGACCACAGTGTGCACGTCTGATGTTGCTCACAGTGGTCCAAGGGACCGCTCAGGGAGTTAGTGTGTTTGCTCAGACTCGTGAAAAATTAGAGGGAACATTGGTTAGTATGCTTCATAATTTTATTTTCTCCTTTTAAGACATCAATTTTTATTAAAACTAATAAAATTGGAATTTTATGCATCAGATTTACTGAAATGAAAATAAAACATTTTTAGTTTCTCCAGGAATCGAAATAACTACTACAACCACTGCATCCGATTTTGCTTTTGACATCGGAGATTTGGTTCCTGCTGCAGACATCTTATCTGAAATAGAGGATTTCCAGTCCGCTTCCACAACATCCGCTTCTACAACATCTGTTTCTACAACATCTGCTTCTACAACATCCACAGGTGTGAAGAGGAAACAGTTAACAGAATAAGATTTTTTTTCTTTGTTAATTTTTTATTTTTTTTATTTTTATTTATTTTCATTTATAGCCAAATTTAAGTCATGCAAAGATTTTCTTCGATTCCATGACTAATGTTCCGATACTATACTAATTATTTTGTTAATTTATTTTTTGTCTAAATTCTTCTACTGAAGATATTTGCTCGGTTTTATTGGTCACTGCTTTGGATATGTGTCGCCTTGAATTTTGACCCTTGGTGATGTGATAGCGCTTTTCACTATTGTTGTATAGTATTTTTTTATTTTAATTTGATCATCATATAAAATGATATTACTGTAGTATGCTACATAATTTTATTTTCTCCTTTCAATACATCAATTTTTATCAAAACTAAAAAAACTGGAATTTAATGCATCAGATTTACTGAAATGAAAACAAAACATTTTTAATTTCCCCAGGAATCGAATTAACTACAACCACTGCATCCGATTTTGCTTTTGACATCGGAGATTTGGTTCCTGCTGCAGACATCTTATCTGAAATAGAGGATTTCCAGTCCGCTTCTACAACATCCGCTTCTACAACATCCGCTTCTACAACATCCGCTTCTACAACATCCGCTTCTACAACATCCGCTTCTACGACATCCGCTTCTACAACGTCTGCTTCTACAACATCCACAGGTTTGAAGAGGAAACAGTTAACGGAATAAGATTTTTATTTCTTTGTTTATTTTTTTTTATTTTCATTTATAGCCAAGTTTAAGTCGTGCAAAGATTTTCTTCGATTCCATGACCAATGTTCCGATACTATACTAATTATTTTGTTAATTTATTTTTTGTCTAAATTTTTCTTCTCCTGAAGTTATTTTCTCAGCGTTATTGGTCACTGCTTTGGATTCGTGTAGCCTTGAATTCTGACCCTTGTGGATGTGATAGCACTTTTCACTATTGTTGTACAGTATTTTTTTATTATAATTTGATTATCATATAAAATGATGTTAGTATGCTTCATAATTTTATTTTCTCCTTTCAAGACATTATTTTTAATCAAAACTAATAAAATTGGAATTTAATGCATCAGATTTACTGAATTGAAATTAAAACATTTTTTGTTTCCCCAGGAATCGAATTAACTACAACCACTGCATCCGATTTTGCTTTTGACATCGGAGATTTGGTTCCTGCTGCAGCATCCGTCAATAAGAGGTCCATCTTATCTGAAATAGAGGATTTCCAGTCCGCTTCTACAACGTCTGCTTCCACTACATCCGCTTCTACAACATCCGCTTCTACAACGTCTGCTTCCACTACATCCGCTTCTACAACATCCACAGGTGTGAAGAGGAAACAGTTAACGGAATAAGATTTTTATTTCTTTGTTTATTTTTTTTTATTTGTTTTTATTTTTATTTATAGCCAAGTTTAAGTCGTGCAAAGATTTTCTTCGATTCCATGACCAATGTTCCGATACTATACTAATTATTTTGTTAATTTATTTTTTGTCTAAACTTTTTTTCTCCTGAAGTTATTTTCTCGGTTTTATTGGTCACTGTTTTGGATTTGTTTAGCCTTGAATTCTGAAAATTGTTGATGTAATAGCACTTTCCACTATTGTTGTACGTTATCTTTTATTTTAATTTGATCATCATATAAAATGATGTTAGTATGCTTCATAATTTTATTTTCTCCTTTCAAGACATCAATTTTTATTGAAACTAATAAAACTGGAATTTAATGCATCAGATTTACTGAAATGAAAATAAAACATTTTTTGTTTTCCCAGGAATCGAATTAACTACAATCACTGAAACCGATTTTGGCTTTGAGATCGAAGATTTGGTTCCTGGTGCAGCATCTGACAATGAGGGGTCCATCTTATCTGAAATAGAGCATTTCCTGTCCGCTTCTACTACATCCGTTTCTACAGCATCTACATCTGCTTCTACTACATCCGTTTCTACAGAATCTACATCTGCTTCTACTACATCCGTTTCTACAGAATCTACATCTGCTTCTACAACATCCACAGGTTTGAAAAGGAAACAGTTAACGGAATAAGATTTTTATTTTTTCGTTGATTTAACTTTTTTATTTGTTTTTTATTTATTTATTTAATTTATAACCAAGTTTATGTTGTGCGCAGATTTTCTCGGTTCAATTACAAATGTTCCGATACTATACTAATTATATTTGTTTATTTATTTTTTGTCTAAATTTTGATACTTCTGAAGATAATTGCTCAGGTTTATTGGTCACTGCTTAGGATTTGTGTAGCCTTACATTCCGATTCCACATTCCAGTTCTATCTTTGTCAATTAGATCAAGGTTTGCTGAAACCATGTCACAAAATGCAACCCCTGCCGTTTCTTCTTGTCTATTTTTAACGCTGTGTTCCGCAATTGAGTTAATTTTAACAGAAACTAGCCTTTCATTTAAAGTTTCCCTGATACAATATGCTCTTATATATTGTTAGTTAGTGATGATGTCAACGTTGCTGGTCAAGTCGAAAGTATTACGCCCACTAACGGTAGCTTAGGTGGATGCAATAAAGTAGAGATTTCAGGATCAGGTGAGGCTAAAACTTCTGTGTGGTTGCTGCATTTACTCATCTAAGGAAGGTTAATGTGATAAGAAATTTGCAAAGCGCTTGGTGCGAAACAGTTTGAAGTTTTTGTAGAACCTCTTTTGTTATACAGAGGATTATTTTTTAACTCAGTTACAATTGAATAATGTTAGTAATCGACTTTATGTACGGCGTTAAATTCGTCATGGTTTGACATAAATATTTAAACGCATTAATGCAGAATTTAACTCAACCCTTCAAGTGAAGATTGGAGGAAACCCGTGTTCAGTGACAAATTACACACACAGCCGCATCACATGTACGACCTCCGCAGCGTCATCTACCGGAACAGTTGACGTTGAAGTCACAACAAGTGGGAGCACCCTTGTGCTTTCTAACGCGTATACGTACGAAAACTCATCCGCTATCACCAATTTGTCGTTGGACAAGTTCACTGTTAACGGAGGTATTCAGCAGAGATGTTCAGCCCAGTACTTTTCTTTTCAGAAAACCTAAAAATCACAATAAACTTAACTTTCAGCGTATACAGTTAACTTTTTCTTAATTTAGCTAAAGTTTTACATCAGAGTCATAACATTTTTGTTCAATTTACTTCAGGTACCAACGTCACAATAACCGGTACCGGTTTTAGTAACACATCCGGGCAGGTTTTCATCGGCGACGAAGAGGCGAACATTTTGGTTTGGAACGACACGAGCATAGAAATCAGCACACCGTCAATCGCTGCCGGTTCTTATAAACTTAAAGTCGTTCTGAACGGGAGCGTTGGATGCGCTGCCGGGTACGTCACTTTGACGCAAAGTTTACGGTTCATTGACTTTCTTCTTTACATTGACTCGCTCTCTTTTGCAGCTCGCGTAATGTGACTTACGAGTTCAGCGTTTCGTCCATCACCCCAGATAAAGGTTCTCTCGCTGGTGGAACCACTGTGACCTTGACGGGGTCCGGTTTTACAAATGATTCACTCGTCAAGTTAGGTGATGTCACTTGCGATGACGTCACAGTTACGGATTCAGGCACTTCACTGACGTGCGTCACCAAACCCCCCGGCAAAGTGCATGTTGTCACCAATGCTGGGTTACATCCAAGTAAGTTATTAAAGGTTGTTAAGACGATTAATTTCCTGTGCACTCTGTAGAGAAGGGCGTCGGTCGTCCTACTCTCATTAGTACTGCTGCTGACTCTAAACAATGAGAACCTCAAAGTTTGTTATTGAGAAGATCCACTTTGAGTTTGGGGCTTTTTCTTTTTAGTATCGTTCACAATTATATCGATCACTATCGTAAGAAGATTAGGTGAATTAGTATTGGTATTCGGAACGTTGATTAACATTTTATATTCTCGTTTGCAAAATATTGTATTGTTTGACAAAGTTTATTCAGATAATGAAAGTTCTGTTTTATTCCAGCGCCAATCAGCCTGTAGAAGTTGTAGTTAACCCCATCTAACTACATTATTAAACCAATATAGTCCTCTTATAATTCTTTTCGTTTACACGCAGAATTTGGCAAGGGATACTCTTGGAATTCATCGACTGTAGAAATGGAAGTGGGTGGTCTGTTGTCTGTACGTTGGTCCATATCGAGTTTGATAGATGACGCGAAAATTGGCCTTTACTCAACTGACTCAGCGTCCAACAAAACGTACAACGATAATGGCTTTAACATAGCTAGGGTGAGCAAAGGTATGTCCATTTTGAACTTACTTACCTCGAACTTTTATTTTTTACAAGAAACGGCGAATTTATAGTCGATATATGACATATGATGTTCATGTTCATGAACAACGAGACTAGGCAACTAATCGTTTCAATAAATCGATTTCCAGGTAAGCATCAATATCGTTTTAATCAAGAAGGAAAATTCTATTTTATAAGCAATTGCGTTGACAAGGCTTGTCAAATCTTTCTTGGGCTTACTGTGGAAGTAAACTCTGCCATAAACAAAGTGGGGACTGCTTTTGTTACCTTGGCGAACAGGACGGTAAGTTGTGGGTAAAGTTTTTTGTACGCTGTGTCCTAAATGTTCAGCTTTAAGGTGATAAATTTTGCAGTACGGGTTACTTCATTATTGTCTGCTTTCGGCAGAGTTTAGAAATAGTCCCCTTATATTTATAAATCACTCATTAACTGTACCTGTTGACATATCGAGCTCCTGGAAAACGGTTTGGTGTTAAATCTAGCAACGTGCACTGCTGCAATATAAGACGGCCTTTGATTTCTTTGAAGTATTTTAATGGTTTGATAGGATATTTCGATGTTGCCCTCACTCCATTTACCGTCACTTTAACTGTTCATGGCCTTAAACGTCATTGCCTTACAGGCGATAAAAAAAGCCACGAGCAAGGTTTGAACTAGAGTCACAACTTTACAAGTCAAGTCATTATCCTTAAGGCTAAACCATTAGGTCTAATCCTTTTGAATGAAGTAACTCGAACCAATTAACAACTAACAGTATAAACAACAAACAATATTAACCGCCGATATGTGCAGGCATCTGGCAGTTTTGACTTTACATTTGACATTGACGAAACACCAATGGTTACTAGAATATCACCCAACACCGGTACAACAGCGACGATCATCACCATTAATGGTAATAATAACAATTAACTACTAGTTTTAACATGAGTAAGTTATAGTTAATTAATTGATGATTACAAGGGTAGTTAATAAGACCGAGTTAAATAAATAAAAGTTAGTAATCAATATATTCAAAGATAATCGTGAAAAACAAATTAAAAGGTGTTACTCAACACAAAAGTTAAGTATCTGCACTAGGTGGCTTAGTAGTAAGACGGCTTAGAGAGGAATATTAACTTTCAGGCGTTTTTCCATTTTCAGGAACTGGATTTTCCACTTCAACCACCGTAAAAGTAGGTGGTAAATCGTGTGACGTCATCGGTATCACAACCAACGCTACAATCACCTGCCAGATATCAGCTTCAGAAGAGCTCGCAGTAGGTGGGTGTAATCGCTCCCAGTTTACCTTTCAGTTTTAGAACCTCACGATTTTAAGACGTTATCCTTGTATTGTTCCTGCCAGGCATCTACCACCCAGTTGTTGTTAATGTGGATGGAAAGGGTGACGCCCTTCTTCAGATGCAGAGTCAGAAAAAACGCTCGTTTGCACTGACCCCGCTAATAACCAGAATCTCACCCAACATGGGCTCGCTGGCTGGCGGAACCAAAATTACAATTCAGGTTGGTTATCCGGTCGCAAAAATTGCCTGAATTAGAGAAATTCGATTTTAGAACACAAAACCGTAATTTTGAAAACCTAATCACGGTTAATACTATTTAAATGAAAGCATAACAACATAGCACGAGAGTTATTGCCGTAAAGTTCACTCAGATTTACACAAACACGCATTAACGACTTTGCTGTGGTTTAAGCACAAGAATCAACCACACCAGCAACTTCAATTTGACAAATAATTGAAAATCTGCAGGGTTCTGGATTCACCAATAAAAGCAATGTGATTATTGCAAAACAGCAAGTGCCTTGTGACGTGATTGATGACGAGAGCACTTACACATCCCTTGTATGCATCACCCGAGCATCTACAGCGGCAAGTGGAAACATTTCAGTTACAGTGGGGTGAGTTGGGTATACAGTGGCCAATTCTTTTATTTTTCCAACGTAGCTTTTTCTAGTCCTTTCCGTGCGCAAGTAACGTTGTTTTTTATCGTAACTTGCAATGATATTGTACTTTTTCTTACATTGTTTATTGTTTACTAACTATTGCACTTAGAGTACTGTCAGTTTCAATTAATTTGTATAAAGTAGAATTTCTTTACGAATAGATAAATAAATAAATAAATAAATAAATAAATGGATATGCCTTCGCTTGAGCTAGACTATTCAAACTTTCTGCATAATCCAGATCGACAGCAGCGGAATGTTTTGGCAATGACTGCTTCTTCGAATTCGCCACAAATGCAACGCCGGTTGTGGCAGAGCAGACTACAGACAACGATTTTTCCGCGCTTACCATAACACTGACTGGAATTAGTAAACAACTTAGCGTTTACTTAGAATTACCTAATAGTTACCTAATAGTTCATAATATGAACGTAAATACTCATGTGTTTAAAGTCTTTTTTGTGTCCAGGTCTTTGGCTTTATAACGTTTAAATCCGATATTTTTAGTACAGTCGAGTATGAACACCTGATCTGGTATCTGATCTTATGTCTGATCTTATATTTGATCTTAAATCTGATCTTATATCTGATCTTATATCTGATCTTATATCTGATCTTATACCTGATCTTATATTTGATCTTAAATCTGATCCACCTGATATTAATAAATTAAACAGGAACTTTAGCATTCACAGAAAATGTTTCTTTGAATATAGAGTTTGGCACCAATGCATCGGCAATTAACATCACATTGTCATCGGGTGGAATTATAACGTCATGCAACGTCACATCCGCTGCTGACACTCAAATTCAGTGTGATCTTGTATCAAGACTTCCTGTTGGTGAAAATACCGTATCCGTGTCCATATCTGGGGCAAAAGGTAAAGAAAAAACTTTTTCTGACAAAAACCGACTGACCTACAGTATTCAGTATAAAATGCAAAAATAACCGGAATATCCACAACAATTTTTATAATAAATACCAGCATGAGATTTATAGCGAAACCATCAACAAACCTCATTAACGTTCTTCTATGACTAATTTCATTTCGGAAAAGGGTTGGCGAGTTTCAGCATTAAGAGCCATCAAAGTGTTGATAGTCCCGCGTATATAAGCGCTTCAACTCCGACATTGGGTAGCACAGCTGGTGGAACCACCTTGAGCATTACTGGTAAGTCCCGACATGCTAAACACTTATGTACTTTATTTTGGTTTACGGCATATCTTCTTAGCATGGGCATAAAACTGTGCATAAAACATCATAGGCAGATATATTTGATGCCTTGTACTTACAAATGTCATCACCATTTAAGTCATCCGACCATTGCGCATGCATGAAGGTCAGCGAACAACACATTCTCATCAGGTATTTTTCTGCCAGGAAACGGTTTTGTTAAAGATGACGTCACCGTTCAAGTAGGGGGAGTACCTTGCGTCATCACTAACGTAACCTTGAGTAAAATTACTTGTACAACCGGTGCACGCGTGGCTGGACCAGTTTCCGTAGAAGTGGTGTCAAACGGGGTGATGTACCCAATTGTAAGCTACGAATATTCAAACGCGGCGACTCCAACCATAGCAAATGTGTCTCCTGCCACAGGTTTGTTGCATTCAAATGGTATAAAATTGAAATTTGCTTTCGCTATTCCTAAATCCTAACCAACTACCTATTTTAAAAAACACGCTAAATGAATTCATAGGCTATTTACCTTTTTCGGCCTTGGTTTCGTGAGATAACCTTTAACATATTCTGCTTGGGGGTTTAGGAGCTGAAGGCGACTCAATAACTTTAACTGGAACCAAACTGGGCAATGTTACCAGTGACCTCACTGTCACAGTTGGTGGTATTGATTGCAATGTGACGTCTGTGAGTAATACATCACTGGAGTGTACGCTTGGAGCTCGCGAGGGTGGTCCTGTCAGCATAGAGGTTGTTGACCTTTTCTTGATTAAGCGATAATTATTAATTCTTGAATAGTTCACTATTTAATTAAATTTTACTACTACTTAGTACTAAGCAATTAAAAAATTTTAACAAAAAAAATTAAAGAGAGTTTTTAAGCAGTATTACAGCCCTACCAGTGCCTCATATAGACTTTGTCTGTTTTCATGAGTAGATTGATAACTAAATATCGGCTAATTCTTATCGTTCACAACAGAAAACAGTTTCGTGCCTTTCCGCTTAATTTTTTTGTTTCACTTTCGTAACATTGCAAATCACCTTGATAGGTCACCGCTGCAAGCTTTGGTCGTGCAACTGTCAACCTATCAATCTCATTCCGGTACATTCTTGCTGTGGATGATTTCTCACCCAAGACAGGTAAGACACGTAATTATTTGCCTTAGATTTCAAATAAATAGTAACTCGTAAGTAAAGCCTGAGCATTATCAAACTTTCTACACCTCTATTTAGGAAGCTACGGCGGCTCACAGTTGGTCACCATTGACGGTGCAGGCTTCTCCGACCACACCATCGTCCACATATGTGACCTACCATGCACACTTGAAAACAGTAGCAGCACACAGATCACTTGTCGTACATCTGCCAACCCGAATTATGTGGACAGTAAGAGTTTGTATGAATAAGGGACACCTTCATGCATGTTGTAACCTATTATAAGGAGAGAATTACATGATAGCTTGCCGCTTGCTTATAACTTGTCCTGGTAGCTAAAATTTTTGTGCTGATAATAATTATGCTTTTTCTGCTTTCTCAACAATTTAAACACTTTTACCGCTTGTGGCGACAACAAAAAGTACCGAAACAAAAAATAAGAACTTTATGGTGCTCGCAAGACTTGCCAAGTAATCAGCAATAATAAAGCAATGAGGCCGTTCACCTACAAAATGTTTCTCAGCTTACATTCCATAAGACCACCTTGCTGCATAATTTTTTGTGGAGATCTTTACTCCAATGACCGTCACTATATCAGGTTCTAGTTCGACTACATGCGAGGTCAAGGTCACCAACGAAGCTCAGATCGAAGACTTCGCCATCACAGCTGGAAGTAATTATACGTACAGTGGGGCTCAGACTCCGACCATTACTGGGGTCACTCCTGAGCGTGGTGGAACTGGAGGAGGAACAGAGATCACCATCAATGGATCGGGATTCACGTAAGTGATGAGGATGGTGGTTTCTGGAATGTCTATGTATTTTCTTTTTACCGTATTCTTTATATTTCACGAATTCTGTTGACCTAGTACATTGGAAGATGCTCTAATATAGGGCTTCTCAAACTATTGCTTTCTGGAGTCGTGAAACAAATTCAATTTTTGTAAATTGAATTTATTTTTGTTAATTTCTTATTCGCTTTACTGTTTCCATTATGCGGTTCTTTTATTACTGTACAGTTACTATCGTGCATTGTGTGCATTTGTATAATTTCGCCAAAGACAAAAATGCCACTTGAAATTTATAATTGGACGTTTATTATTTTTATACAATCAACGAATAGGCTACCCATCAACTAGTCGCATAGAAATTTCTTTTCTAAAATGAGGTCACTGAACAAAAAAGTTTGAGAAGCCCTGCTCTAACGAACAAACAAGGAAATTCTGTTGTATGATGTAGTGTTAAATAGGGAAATGGAAATTTAAATGCCCTATATTTCCCAATGTCAGATAGGTTAAACCCTTCAACGATTTGGTCAGTTCTTAAGATTGGCTTCATTTGTCTTCTCGTCCACTCGGTTCAAATCTTCACTAGCAAGTCCATATCAGATATAAAACTACATCGGTTTTAGTGCAATAAAATTATTTCTTTGTATTGACTGATATTTTACTTCGAACAAACTATTAACCGATTTTTATAGTTTTTGTGCTGTTTTAAATGTTATTTTTTACTTTGTTTATTCAAGTCTATCATCAATCTATAGATTGGATAGTGATTTGACGGTTACGATTGATGGAAGCGATTGCGTAATAAGTACTTCCAGCGATACAAGCATTGAATGCCAGACTGCATCTCATAAAGGATCTATCAAAACTAAAGTAATGTATAACAATGCACATTAAGTTATAACCGATGAATGCTTCAAGAATTATTGTTTAGGTTAAATGGTCATTGCAGTGGTTTCTTGTAGTGTCTGGGTTTAGTTTCAACCGAATTGATGCAACTTGTATTTAAACTAAAAAATCAACTTACCCATTGAAACTTCGCATTATTTTAGGTGACCGTGCGAGTCGGGAACCTCGGTATTGCGACGCAAGATGGCGCAGATTTCTTCTACATCGATCGTTGGTCGTCTGTATTCACCTGGGGTGGTGATAGTTTGCCAACAGATGAGGATTTCGTGATTATTAAAATGGTGTTTATTGGCCTCTGTGATTATTTTGCTTCTTGTTTCATTTCAATCCAATGTCGCTTACAGCAGAATTAACATTGCTTTAAAATTTTCAGGAAAAATAGGATCATAAATTTTAACGTTCACAGCAATTTCTGTGTTTTTCTTCCCCTCATTTTGACAATAATCTATAATATAACTAATGATAACAATTAATCGTCAACCTTATCAATTTTTGAACCATTTCCAGAATAGGTGAATAATGGCGTTAATATTGTGAATTTTTAACTGTTGATATCATGACTTGATGTTATCTCATACAATTAACAATAAATGATCGTTTACATCAAGAATTCTTGGACAATGTTTCCAGGGACAAACTGTCTTGCTTGACACGCACACCGCAATTTTGAAAATGTTGCTCATCGACGGTGGAGAGTTGATCTTTGACGAAGCCGAAGATGCAAATGTATCGTTAAGAGCAGAAAATATCCTCATCGTTAACAACGGACGTCTTCAGGTTTACCAAGGATTAACTATTAATGTGTTAATAACAATTGTTCAATGGAATATTCAAATCCTGTCCGAATTCATCATTAGTTTTTCCCTCCTCGCGATATCAATAATTCATTTAATTGATTTTTTACGATAGCCTTTACATCAATTAGGTTGGTACCGAAGCGGAACCTTACAAAGGCAAGGCCGAAATCGTCATGTACGGTCAACTGAGATCAAAGGAGCTGCCAATTTATGGAGAAAAAACCTTGGGTTTACGAAGCGGAACCTTGGACCTGCACGGACGGCACATCCCCAACCCTTGGACGGTCCTTGCGGCAACCGCCGACGTTGGAGCCACTCAGGTTATCTTCAGGTTTAATTTTTTTAATTGAGTTGTTGTTAATAGAGGTTTATTAGCTATATTTTTTATTGTAAATTCACAATAAGCTTAATTACTATTTTAAGTTATGATTCCACTTTTCTTGACGTTAACATTAGCAATGACAAAATTTTGATCTTTTTTAGATTACCCTTAAACTGCCGGCGATCAACTGGCAGGCTGGTGACGAAGTAGTTATTGCGTCGACTGGAACACGTCATTCACAAAAGGAAAACGAAAAACGGAAAATTTCCGCCATATCATCGGGTAAGAGATGAATTCATTTACATAGTTACATATATTCGATATACCACATGTAACGTAATAACATTCACATATACTAATATTCTACATATACTGATATCTTACATGCAAATTTATCTTTTGACATCAAACAAGTCGCTAATCAACTAAACCTACAGTGTAGACAGGGCCGCACTCAATTCACTTTACGCACTATTTTCTTAACTCGTTCAATACCAGCGGCATGAAGTACTTAAAATCATCTTCAAACAAAGCAACAGTTTTGATGCATTCGTATTACTTTGTTTCTAGATCTCCTCACTATAACATTTGACTCTGCGTTGGAATACAAACATCTTGGTGTAACCGAAGTTCTCGACGATAGAACAGAAGTTGAATTACGAGGTACGACTTGAATACTTACGTCACAGTAAACGTGAACTGACCGTGGCATGATGATAACGAAGCTAACTGTTAAATGGTTGATTTCGTAATAAGAGAGTATCAGAGTAAACCGCCGCTTACTTTGCCAATATTCCCAACACAGCGGAGGTGGGCCTTTTATCGCGTAATGTCGTTTTCCGTGGCACCAACGACGTGGCGTGGAACGATGAGATAGAAGCTTGTGAGGCAGGTTTCCAGACTGGACAATTCGCCACGCAGACATGCTTCCAGGTATACCTACAGTAATACGACTTTGTAGATGCTTTGAGTCATGTTTCCAGGTAAGAGAACTTTGCACATGCTTGAGTTCAGCCTCGTAGCATTTAAGATAAACTAAAACAGCTTACCTTCTACTGTTGGTGTATACCAAGCATGGCATACTTGGAGAAGTACAGTAAGTGGATAACAGATTTCATTACTCGGAGTTAGCCAGGTTAAAAACAACGAAATGCAGCCATGAAGTCCTATGTTCTTAAACTTAACTTAAAATAACTTACCTTCACTGTTGATTTTTCACACTCAACACACTATATGACTATATGGTATGGTTCGGCGTGTACATCCATGCCTTTCAGTGTTGTCTTTTAAGAACTACTTTTAAACATGTTTTTAATTTTTAACCGGCTTTAATGGAAAGCTGTTATAGATACAGCTGTATTGATGTTTTATTTCATGTTTAATTGCCTAAAATATTGGTAATATACCTTTCATCCAGGGAAGATTCGGTGAAGAAGCAGGATCAGATCAATTCGGAGGATCCATCATGATCCATTCCAGCGAACCTAACTCTGGTGAGGTTGAGGCGAGGATTGAAAATATTGAAGTGACTTACGTCGGGCAAGCCTTCCGCTTGGGAAGGTAGAAATGAGGGACTTTTGTTTGTCTTGTTATGTTTTTATGATCTTTTCGCAGGTCAAGTGTCCTATGATTTCTCACATTTCTATATATTATATTTTTATAACTGACAATGCTTCTAGTGATTTCTTAAACTTGCATTATTAAATTCTCGGTTAATAAAGCCTTAACTTACTAAATAACTAATGCATGACAATCAAAGATGATTACAAAACCCATCTGGTCTTTTCCAACTTATTTCAGATATCCCATTCATTTCCATTTGATGGGCGACGTGAGTGGGATGTACGTGAAACGATGCGCCATCCACAACACATTCAACAGAGCAGTCACTATACATGGTTGGTGGATAATGACGTTTTTTTACTTTATCTACTTACGTCACTTGATCTTTTGACGTCACTCATGTTACTGTTATGACGAAGGAACTCATCACCTCTTGGTCGACTCGAATGTGGTCTATAACGTCATGGGCGGTGCCTTCTTCATCGAAGACGGAATCGAAACTGGAAACGTAATACAACATAATCTGGCTGTGTTTGTACGTCAGAGCACGTCACTGCTCATTGATGACATCACACCTGGTAAAATTTCATTATGTCAGTTCACATTGAACTGCTAATATAAGTTTCAGTGAGAATAGTTTCCATTGTATTGCGCTATTAATTTTTGCCAAAATTTTGCCTTATTATTATTTATCAATAGCTCGCTGATTGTTCTCAAAATTAAACAAGCATGGTAGTAGTGAGTGAAATGCTTCTTGAAAAGATTAAATTGAAATTATTGAATAAATAAATGATAAATGATGACCAAACACAATGTCCATTTTGTTGCAGCCGCCTACTGGGTCAGCAACCCCAACAACACGCTAAGACACAACCACGCAGCAGGTGGCACCCACTTCGGCTTCTGGTACAGAATGCACGAGCACCCGGACGGACCCTCTTACACCCCAACCGTGTGCCAGCAGAAAGTAGAATTGGGCGAATTCAGAAACAACACAGTTCACTCGCAAGGCTGGTTCGGTCTTTGGATATTCCAAACTTATTTTCCGATGAAAGGATCCAGGTGAGTGGAATATAAATTAACATTGTTTAGGGATTCCTACTAGACCCCATAATGATATAAATGTTTTTACCCATTTACCCCACAGTTATTGTTAGTTTAATAAATAGTAAATACCTTAAAAGCTGTTTGGGGTAAAATCGAATCTCACAAATTGAGCTCTTCAAGGTTAGTAATAACCTAAGGGATCATTTTGTGCAGCTGTAGTTCGACCGAACCATCTCCTGCAAAGTTCGATTCACTGACCACCTGGCACTGTGAAAAAGGGGCTGAATGGGTCAACTGTGGGGCAATTCAGTTCAATAACTTCGTGATGGTCAACAACGAGGACACCGGCATCGAAATCAAACTCATCTCGGGCACAGCGTGGGGAGATGCAAAAATTACCAACCTCACTGTTGTGGGGCATTCCCTACAGTCGGATGCCCCTCAAACTAAAACAGGCATTGTAAATATGACCTTTTATATGTTTTGCGTTTTTTTGCTTATTTATTTCAATCTTTTATATAAATATTATTTTTAATTTTATTATATTGTAATTTCAAACATATAGTTGATTTTAATATTATATTGAAAGAAAACACAATAAAAAACCTGTTTTTAAGATAGAGAAAACGTTACTAGAATCACCTCTTAACTAAATTAACCATTTCATCACTTGTACGTAACTCAGATTCTTCCCTTTTCCCCGGGACTTTTCGTTGATGGTGCCAAGTTTTTCAGTTTCAATCGAACCGACCAAGTAGCTCTCAAGCTAACAACTATCACAGGAACGTGTGTTCGCCACTGTGGAGGCTTTTACTACTGGTTTCGAGGTAATTATTCTTCTAATACAAAACACTTTCGCCAAGAGCTTCAAAAATACGAATATGTTTAGAGCTTGGAATTGTTCAAGTGAATGTAGTGGCCTGGCTCAAGGTAATTTTTCAGCCAATTACAATCAGTTGGTGCAGGAAGTGAAAGTGCTTGATTCTATTGTAACTATTGTTGCTTTTATAAACAAGACACTGTTACACTGCAAAGAACCGAAGCCGCATTTTTTATGTTTATTTGCGGCTATTTATGTTTGCATACGCGTTAAAAATTGAATTTTTATAAATGCAATATATCAAAAAAAATTGTGAGGTTACCGTGTGACCAATCATTTGTTTAACAGGCATCAAGTTTTACTCAGTAGCAAGAAGAATACACTGGAGATGGACACACGAGGGTGTTCTACTTGATAAAGATGGTTCGTTGACTGCTGATCCATCTGGCGCACCTGGTTCAGCCAATACCACGATTGTCCCTTACATAGGGCTTATTGATGACACTACCTGTCCTGTAAGTTGATGGATGGTGGTTGTATTGCGTATCCCTTTTGTTTAGCTGCGTTTATGGAGACGATTCTGAATTAATTTCGGAATAAGTAGAAAGATTCTAACATATTTTCCCGAATCTTAATAAGATTGCATCAGGCGACTTATATTCAAGTGGCGCTGTACCATCTGCAATCTGTACCGGCGGAAAAAGATTTCATCGATTCGCGCTAAACAATCCAGTTCCGAGATCACTCAACGCCAAAAAACTGGTCTTCGTTAATAATCAGGGAAGCACTGATAGCTCCTATATGGAGAAGAGGCTTACTCATAAGCCAGGTGATACGCATTGACTTTAAAAGTTTTGAACTCTTTGTAAATATTTAAAAACTCTTTATTAACTTAATGCTTGGTCATTTGATTTAAAGGTTGGATGGCGCTTCTACCGAGCAAGGAAGAGATCTTGATTTACTTCGAAGATGACGAGCAGTTCACCAACATCACTTACAATTCTAAGATCTACGACTTGATGGAAAATGATTACGTCATCGTTAAGCATAAGCTGGCGCAGACTCCGGACGTGTAAGTGTTGTTTTTTGAAGTGGAGAGAAGTGGAGTTGCTCGCCTTAATCAGAAGATATTTTCCTGCATAAATTTTAAAAACCATGTTGTGATTTCGAAGTAGTAGTAGTTTTTAACAATTACTGAAATGACCACCTATGGGCAATATGTTGATAAAAGATCTGGCCATGAAAAAATGAGTATTTTCTGGTAAAATTGGTTACCTTCAAGCGGATCTATTAAGTTGAAATGCGTTCTTGTTCTTTTTACAAGTTTTGGTAAAAGCCCCTCATTGTTCAGTGAAGGAAAACTTTGTGTTTTCTCTTTGCAAGTTCCTCCAATTCTCGTTTTATCTCTTTGGAGACCTTTGGCGTCAGTTAACAAGAAACATCAGTTATTATGTTAACTGAATAGTTATTAGTTCAATTATTACCAGTTACTTGTTATTATATTACATCGGTTAACAAGAAAACTTGTCGAATCCAGCGTTCAGATTAACGGGATACGGTACTCGTCGGTGGGCGATACGTCGCCTTTGACACCCAAGAGCCCGAACCTGGACTGGCATTTCGCCGGAGACACGAAAGAACTGAGCATAATGGTTTCGGGAAGAAGAAAAAGTTCATCGAGAACGGCAAGGGCTGTTTCAGGCGTTGATGACGATAAATACAGACATATCAGGCTCGCACCAACCACATACAGGTGAGAAAAACAGTCACAGTGATTTATGATGTGTGTGACCTCGTCTACTTAGACAAACTAGACAACTTAGACAACATTGTTTACCTTTGCTGTGATCAATTAGCTATAAACACCTGTCACGTTAAAATTTATCGAGTAATCTCTCTTTAGATGAAATACCATCGCAAAAGTTTAACATTTGTTGGTAATTGTATTAGTTTTGGAAAGGTTTGACAGCTTTGACAGCTTTGAATTATTATTGCTGGGAAGAGTGAAAAAGAGTTTTGAAATAATTACAGAAATTGTGCGGTTACAACTGTATATGATAAGATTTGAGTTGCTCCGGCGTCGGAATTACTGTAAAAGAAAACAACATCAACTACTCACTAACTTGATAAACGAACGCACAAGTTTTACTGGCGACATTGCATCACTATCAACCAAGTTGTTTTACGTTGTAGATGTTTCTACTCGAATTGCATCGCGCCAAGCAGCGCCGAGGAAATGCCGCCAAGTAGGGAAAGACCATCTGATTATTATTCTTGGTCAAATACTAATAATCCTTGCTTGGTTTGGTCTGATGATGTGAGTTGTCTTTTTAATCAATTCAATTAATCACCATTTGTAATCAGTTCCGTTGTTTATTCAAAGTACCAATTTTGTGAATGAAGAAGTGTTTGTAAAGGCGACTTCCATAGATTTTATGGCTTTGTTTCGTAATTTCCCTACAGGAACAAAACGTAACTATACTCAGCGGACACATAAACTCAGAACGCAAAAATGTTACCTGCTGGGTAGTTGTGGACGTAGCTTCGATAATAGTTACCACTTTGACGGTCGACGGCGTCCTGGTGTTTGGTAACGAACATGATCTAGATTTCTTTTTGTCGGCCGAAACGATTTTGGTGTTGGTAAGCAAATTTACTCAGTTTCATAAAAGTATTACCTCGTATTTTATTCGCATAAGACTCGTATACGTAATGGTTATGCATCGTACATTTTGCCGCTTTTGAATAATTCTGTTATTACTGATTTATTCCTTAATCTTGCTTCAGTCGCCACTTTCCCGTGTTTCTTGTACAGTATTTTAATATTCCGCCACTCTGTCCCTTTAACTTTTGCATTTATTATAAGAATGGGCGAATTATCGCAGGCTTCGAGGACGCCGATCCATTTACCAAAAAGCTCACGATCGAGCTGCGAGGGAACCACAGTACGCCAAGAGTGGATTTTCCAGGTTGTTAAACTGCCTTTAAATATTTTTCTATTTTTGAATCAAATGAAACACCCTGAAATGCTTGAAACACCCTGATAATTTTTTCGCAATTTCCTTCATGAAAGAGATCAATCTGGGATCGAAAGCAATCGGCTGCTTCGGAGGATGCGACTTTCACGGGAAGAAGCGCTCGCCTTCCTGGACCCGTCTTGCTCTAACTGTTGCTGCAGGAACCGGTTATATCATTGTACAAGACGTGGTAGACTGGGTCGCTGGTGAAGAGATTGTTATTACAACAACTGGATACGAGTAAGTTATATTTTACCTTTTTTCTTGCTCGATACGCTTCATGGACCAAAATAAAAATGCGAAATTACGTGTTTTTTATTGCCCTGTGAAGTGTAGATTTGAATGAATTACAACAATTTTATTAAAGCTACTATATGAGTCCCTTGGCTTTATATTTCATGTTTTCGAGCTGTTGCCGTCATAATAAATTCACCAACACCACCGTTATATCGAAAATACCACGTCAACTTACTTCGGTTTTTCACAAACTTGCAGTTCAAGAGAGACCGAGAAGCACGTGATAGCTGCAGTGGCCACTGACGGGGTAACAATAACTCTCGAGAACACACTTGCCCACAGACATATGGGGGAAACCTACACGGTTGGACAACATAACTACGACATGAGAGCTGAGGTCGGCTTGCTCAGTAGAAACATCAAAATCATAGGTTTGTCATCATTTACCAAATACTAGTTTCTTCATACTTTTTAAGACGTATAAGATAGTAATCTATTTTTTTTGTAAAACGTTTGAAAAAAACATAGCAGTAAATGTTTTATTTTATTGATCTACAATCAAGGCATTTGATAATAATTAATCAACGTTCACATAGACAAGAAAAATGTTCTTTGAATTCTATGCTTTATTCGAAGATCTGTTTTCGCCTTTACGATACCATTTAATTGACTCTCCGACCATTAATGTTATTTAAGTGTTTGTTTGGTTTTTGTTCAAGGAAAACATTGCAAAAGTTTTTTATCAAAATAGTTTACATAGCCATGAAAGCAGTAAAACGGCTATATGGTTTCAAGAGTTATAGTGATTACTTTATAAATCCTGTTGATTCACGTTTCCCACTTTTCACTAATACCTTGCTTTCGAAACGACTGATCTACCCCTTTTCGTTATAAATCTCCCATTTTCGTCTGTGATAATAATAAGAGTTCATGTATGGGTGACCCCTAATTGAAAATTGCTTAGGACAATCGTACATCGGCTTTGACAAAAATATACAAAGTTATATGTTTTCAACTTTTATGTTAGTATATTTTGAAATGCTATTAGTGATAATACTTATTATTAAGAATCAGTTTTAGCATATTGTCTTCAAATAGTTGTGATTTTGAAATAAACTTCAGGACAATGGTACGAAGACATTGACAAAGAAGCGTACGGTGCGAGGGTGCTGGTTAGTTCGGTCATAATGAAAGACATAAACGGCAAAGTAGTCAATCTTAAAGGTAAGTTACATCGGTGGATTTCGAATTCTGTTAAGTGTAGTTTAGTCAGAACTTATTCGAAGAAGAAGAACGTTGGGTTACAACGTCTGAAGACTGTGCCTGCTGTGTCTATGTGCTTATGTATTATGTTCTCACAATGTGAATAGTTTATAAATTTCATTTTTAAGATATTTTATTGAAACGCAAAACACTGTAAAGTCAACTCATATTCTTATCTTGTTTATAAATATCTACAATATGAATCAATCATGAAGTAGTAGGAGGGGGTCATGAAAATCACCAGTTTTGTTGGATTCCAATTTATTTGTTAAAAGTTGAACACAATATGCAATCAACTTCCGGATAAGTCCGAAAATTGAAAAGGCCAACTTTTAAGATTTTCAACATTGCTAAAGCTCGTATGGTTTAGTATGAAGTTGTTTTGTTAAGATTTTTTCTTTGACGAGTATTTTAATCAAAACCAGGCTTCGCCCGGTTCAGCAACGTTGAGTTTCATCGGACCGGTCAGGAGGGTTGGACCGACACATGGGACCCGAGATTTTCCCTTGCTTGGGTAGGAACGGGGGCTTCGACAACTGCTAGACCCGCTTACGTGAAAGGTTGTGCCTTTCACGACGGCTATTCGACTGCCATTGGAACCTTTGGTGCTGATGATGTCACAATCAGCGGCAACGTCGTTCATAGAACAATATTTGACGGTAAGCTTAGTTATGTAAGAGCCTGGTAAATTAAACGCTTTGATGATTTTATCGGAAATGACGTTGCAATAATGTACCCATGTAGGTTTATTTCCTACAACTGAAAAACTAACGCATGATTAGAATTAAAATAAATTTTATTCACTGTTATAAAATCATAAATAAAATATAAAGTTGATTAAATCGAAGTTTCAATATTTTCTGGCAGGAATTCGACTCACAGGCACAGGACACAAACTCGAGAATAACCTCGTAACCCTCACCCTGTTTAGAGGAACTTGGGGCGACAGGAAAGAACTGGACAATTACGAAGTATAAAAAAAACTATGAATAATTAGGATGTTTGGATAAGTAATATGTGGTAAGACCGTTCAAGTAGGGATAAGTGTGTAAAAATTATTACTTGTAAACTATAAATTATAACCGATATACATTGCAAGGTTATGTAAGTGGTAATAGATTATAAAGTATTATTTAATAATTATAATATTATTAAATTGTTTTAAATCCCAACTGCGAATAAAATTTATTTCCAGGACTGGCATGCAAGCTTCGAAGTAGCAGAAGCAAGCAGCCTGATCATGAAAGGCAACGTTGCTGCCGGCAGCGAGAGAAGAGGTTTCCACATCGACGGTGAAGCTTGCGACGCACCGGAAGATGACAATGCATGGACAGGTTGGATATCTACTTGTCATTTATTATTTATCAACAATTATATCAAATTAATAAGCAAATGATAAATTGCGGTGTCTTGTTAGTCCCTACTTGACTACATTGGCTGTAAAACTTTTTGGTAAAAGTTGGAAAATGGTTGACATTTATGCTGACACCAAGTTTAACGCTTGTCAAAAGCAGTAAATATTTCAAGCCTACTTTTTTTTACAGGCAACGTGGCCCACGGATGTCTACACGGTATACAGATCTTCACAGCGGACGGTGTTGGAAGTTGTTCAATGATCCGAAACTTCGTCGTTTACAAATCGTGGGACTACGGTATATATCACCAGACTCAAGTCAGCGTTCACATCAAAAACACAGTCATAGCCGATTCGATTGTAAGTGTAGCTTCAATCCTAGCTGCGTGTAATGCTTGAAGATTATTATGTAATGATTTGCATTTCAAATAGAACAATATAAGATATCGATGGATGACTCTATACTGACCGTATGAGCCATTAATTATGAACTAGTGAGTTGCTACATTTCTCTTTTGCCCCGCCTGTAAAAAATATTTAATATTATTGTTCCACTGCAGAAGCTGCATAATTCTAACATTGGTAAGTAAGAATACTCTAAATCATTTTTGCGCGGATGACTTGGCTTTAGACCTAAAGGCTGTACGCGAGAAATGACATCAAAATCAGGTACGTTTATATACTGTGCATTGCTCGTTTTATAGGTTGGATACCTCCCTTACATATTTGCACCTGTCGCACTTACGCACGAATATGAAGACAAGTTTGCTCGCATGGAAAACGTTTTGTGCGTTGGACGTAGCCCGCATTTTGATCCCGCCCTTGATAAAATGGATGAGAAAACCGATAAAAATCTACTAATTCGAAATTATGCGTAAGTTTTTTTTTACTTTCTTATTAAAAACCATTTGCAAGTTGTGTTGCTTTGTATAACCTAAGCCAAACAAAATACAGTGGACATTCAATACGTTCATCGGTCGATAATTATCGAGTTCCTTATAATGAACTATAGTATGTGTCAGGTTGAATTAATTGTCTCGTACATACATCGTTTATTGTAATAATACAATATAAAAAGCTCTGGCGTATGTTTTTAGCAAATTTTCGTTTGGTTTAGGATAGCCAGGGAAGCACCCAGGAACGTATATGGAGGCAAGACATGCGTCATGTTGCCAATGTTTCAGAGTACTCCCAACGCCGCACCTTTCAAAGCCTTTCATTTCAACTTGAACTATCCGGCTGTTCGTGGATTGCTCGATATCAGAGGTAACTTTGATGTCAAAAAGCCCTTTTTAGAATCCTGCTGTTAAATCCTATTGTCCTTGCCTGAACCAGCTGCATATCAAACAATGTTCCTTCGTACATGATTGAACACTTTTTGCACACGTAGCGTCGTTGCGGCCACCTTTGCTTTAGTTACCATTTGGCGTCAAAGTTCACTTAGTGCGTTTTTTTCAAAAAGGTCTCCACGCTCAAAATTACAACTTGAACTCGGACGGAACACGTGACCTGGTCTTCTTTACCAATCCAAGCAACGAAGACATTTTCCACCCAACCTACCTGAGAAATATTGTTCTTAGTAACGTCGATGAAGCCAGCAAAGTTTATTACGCAAGACCAAATATCGAGTAAAAATTCCTTTAACGCTTGTACTAAGTAATTTCAGTGCTTGATAAATTGCCACAAATATACGTTAATTCATTTTTATTAACCCATAATATAAATTTAAGATATCTCGCCCAAACTTGATAACCCATCCACAACAGCAGTACAACCTGTCATTACTCATTAGTCATTACCTAATCTGCTACCTATCATCTGTCAGTTAAATCAATGTCACTTTATATGGGCATGCTTTACGATGGCCAGTTATTTGTAGTTACTTACTAAAGGCTGATAACCCCGTCCGACTGCTTCGACATGGAATGCGACGGAATGAAGAAAGTCCTGATAAAAGATTTCGATGGAGGATTTATTGGCGGCACTGGCGGCTCTGTCATCCCTCAGGTACTCAAATGCGTTCTGCTTATAAAGTTACGTATCTCGCTTTGAGTGGCCTTATCTATGCTCAAGTATGAATCTCAACTCAGGCTGAGTATGAATGGGATGGTGATCCGATTCGCGGTCTAGGGGATTACCGGATTCCGAAAGCGATGCTCACAACTCCAAGCGGTGATAGAATTCCAGTTAACCAAAGCGTTGATAACAGAGGTATAATATACGCTAAAATTATTTCGTAACTTATAGATAAGCAGTTAATCGTAGTCGTAAACGAACATTTCCTTCCAGGCGTTCTCCGTGATGCTAGTTGCACTTACAACCCCACCTGGCAGGCGTATGATTGCACTGACAAATCTTTTGACTACCGCATGCTGGTAATAGAGAGCTTAGATCCCGACACCGAGACCAGAAGATTATCGCCGCTCGCCCTGCTCAGTGAAAGATACATTGACCTTAACAATGGTACTTGAGTGTCAATGTGACTGTGAAATGTACATCACTGCTGTTGTAGCTGTTATTACATTTTCAATTTTGTTATTTTCTTTGCCTTGTCATTGTTGATTTCGATTAAATCGCGTCTCATTGTTCAGGACCCCAGGACCACGGCTGGTGTTTTGGTTACGCCTGTCTGATGCGGATTTCGACTTTCTACACAATCGTCGCCACCGGGCATCATTATGACGTTTACTTCACCGGTTATGCGCCGAAAAAGTTGA
This sequence comes from Clavelina lepadiformis, assembly GCF_947623445.1. NCBI lineage: Eukaryota > Metazoa > Chordata > Ascidiacea > Aplousobranchia > Clavelinidae > Clavelina > Clavelina lepadiformis. The sequence continues at coordinate 3,067,750 of NC_135248.1, read as the reverse complement.
GATTAACCCTGTTGAACGTTGATGATGACATCACACTGCGAGTTGCTATCTGGTGTGTTTCCACTTTTGGTTAATTATGTTAATAATAATTATGATTACGAGTTTTTATTTTCTTGTTAAGAGATAAATCCTGGTAACGTGCGTCTTGCACGCAGTATTACTACAATACAAGTTTATTATGTTGATATATTTTATATTAAACGGTACAAGCCTTCCTATATTTAATTGCAAAACGATTTTTGTTTTTTTTTTGTCGATTTTGTATGCTTAATTGTTTACAAAAAAAAGTGTATTTGTCTATTGTCTAAATATTATATATTTTTATCAACTACCATGCCATCAGGTATGCAAGACCGGAGAAGTTAGACGTGTACAGAGCAGGGAGTAATGTTGTTGTCACGCCTGAAAACTACGTCTATGACGTGGATAAAGACAAGTGGATTTATAAGAGACCGGAGACCGATGGACAATACAGACCAGCGATCGATTCGAGTTAACTCACACTTTAATTAACTTGTTAATAAAATAGAACAATTATAGAGTAAATATACGTGTACCTGCGCTTAAACGCAGCACATCGAACAAAAAGACTTAACACGGTGTCTATCATAGACATCCATGGCGCTAATTATCTGGACCTAAAATCTGACCTGCTCTATGTAACATTACGTGGTGGGATACCAGTCGATATTCACACAGTTCCAGCGGTCATCTTGGAATTTGGTTTCCCTGCGGAAGTCACGGAAGATGAGTTCTTTGGGGATAATTTGGCCAACAACCTTGCTACGTAAGTGAATTCAGTTAAGGTTACGGTATTACTTCTATGAGTTTGATATATCTCTTTAAAATATCTCATGCAGGGTTTGACGGATCTCTCTTAAGTTCGATAAGTTTTAAGGATTTGCTTTTATTATGCCCCTTGCTGAAAGGTCGTTAAAATTTGCTGTCGTGTGTTAAAACCGGTAAAATGTTTCCAATCGTCTGACTGATGCGCGTTTACGCTTAAGACCTTGGCTTTACAATTTTCAATTAAACATTCAAAGTTACCTGGAGGTTCCAAGCGAGAAGATCCGCGTGGTTGATGTGGTGCGCGAGACACCGAGCGCCGCCAGGAGAAGAAGAAGCACTGGGTGAGATAACTCGGAGTAAAGTCAAATGCCCGATAAATTGCTGAAATTGTTTATTTATAAATATACAATTTTTTTGAATTAGCAATGGAACAGTGTCTTACACAATACAGTTCAGTGACGAAATAAACAACGCATCTGTCAGTGGGGACGAAGCATTGGCGGCTGAATTCTTGAACAACAGAACTAGTACAGTGAGTGTTTGTTATGATCATATGTTTGGGGATGTAACAACTGATCGATGATAACAAATTACACGGAACAAAGAAACGTCAGTGTCTGCGCTTTCCGCACAAATTATAATGAAATAATCATTTAAAATATTTAAAAACTAAATTTTCATACGTTCAATCTTAGTTTTTCAAACTACCAAACTAACCTTATAAAATCCTACATGAAAATCCCGTTTCATCTCCACCTCAGTTACTCTTGGATTTTCAAACCGGACACTTATGGGAGCGCCTGAACGTCACAGAAGGAGCAACTTTTTCCTCCACTCAAGCATCCACATCAAACACATCAGGTGAGAGAAGCAGCTAACATAGTCCGACATAATAACAGAGTTTAGTCAAATAAAGCAAGCAAATAACTTTTGACAGACAAGTTCGATGGCCAGCTATGCCACACTGTTAGTGTCAGTTTAACAATTCTTGGAAAGTGTTGTTTAATAAACTTGTACCCATTTTCGACTCTTGTTTATCTTGTGTCCATATTAGATGATACTGGAGACCTGGTTTTGGTCAAATACACCATTCCCACTCATTTTGTTGTGTCGTCACTTCCGTCAAGCGCGGAGGAATATGTCGTCTTTGATCCACCACCGTTGGTTTCCATACTGGACGCTGACGTAATGCTTTTTTACTATCGTAATAACTTAAGTTAAAATGTTACAATCTTTAAACGTTTGAAATAACAACTGTGAAAATCAACTGGAGTTATATTGCGTGATTTTACAATAGTGAAATAGACTAACCTGGTTGCTTTTGCAGAACCAACTGGTTTCAAAACTGGGCGGTACCTGGATGGTGACCGTGACACTGGACAAGTCAGGCCCTGACATAGACGCCAGGGCCATCTTGTTGGGCAACACAACTGTCAGAGTGTACAAAGTAAGCCGAATAGTCAGTATAAAGCGCATGTGAATTTTAGCGTCTGTTTAAGGTGGTTTGGAGTTTGGACCAAATATAGTGAATTCTCTGAGCTTCAATTTGTTTTTATGAACCATGTCGAGGTTATGGCCAACCTTACGGCAAACTACTGTACTTAGCATCTTGGCCATTACTTTCCACCGTAGTTTAAAATTACTCCTCGAATAACTTTGTGCATTACCAGGGATATGCCAACTTCACTGATCTCAGAATCACTCACAGCGGTACCGGATACGTTCTGAGATTTGCGGTATGTTAAGTAAATTTTTATTGTTTTCAGAGTGAACTCTGGTAACCAACCTATTTTTCATAAACTAGCTTTTAAGAAATTTAACTACTACATTCAAAGATAAGCCAACCAAGCGGAATCAATCTGGCAAGCGCTGATCCAACAATCAACATCAGCCTTCGAACTGTTAACGTTGGCTTGCCCGACGGCGTTGATGCTTTCCTAGAACACGGCAAATCTGTAGAGCTCATAGTTGAACTTCAAAACGTCCATTATACAATTTTGGAAAACATTGGATATAAGGTGCAGTAATTATGAATCGACAATCAAAGAGATTGGATCATAATGATAGAAATAATCGATGTTTGTGACGAGTTTTTGGTGTTGTTCGTGGTCCACTCGAAGTCTGACTCCGAATTAGGCGGAGTTTAAGAAAAGTAATTGAAAACCTACAATGCACCAGACACAAAGCTCGATTATCAGTGTTCCTTGCAACGATGTTTGCGGAACGACTTTGCTCTTGAGAACAAAACATATCACAGCAAAATGACAAAGAACATTCACCAGTTAATGCCTGCTACGCTGTCACAAGTTGTTTGCTGAGTGTTAATTTACGGTTAACACAATATTTTTAACCTCAACTTTTATCCCAGGGTCACACTTGGTATCTGGACATATCCTTTGATGACGGCACGATCTATGGCAACACTGCCATTGTTGGCAGCACCACTTTCACCTTTGACCCGGCCACTAGTCAGACCGTCACTACGGGATTCAATTTGACTAATACGGTCAGCTATTACCATTACAATGTCCGCTTCCGGGTTTACACGGAACCTGCTCTGTTTGACTTTATAGTGGAAGGACCCACATTGCAGGTATGACCGCGTTTCGTTGTTACAAAAGGGCGTTTTGTCAATTCCTTGTTATGCCACCAGCTAACTATCTTCATTTCATCGCCGTGTGAGGTGTCAGTGTGCTGGTGCTGTAACATTGTATTGTCATTGGAATTGAGTAATTTGGTAGTTGCAGCTTGCCATTCTTCCACATACTTTTGTCCACACTGTTACTGAAGGGTAAACGTCATCTACTTTGTTTACGGTTTTTTTTACTTTGCTCGTTCGAGTTTATCCGCAAGTGTTGCCGGGAAATGTGGAAAGTTTAATGTTTAATGCACAAACTCAATGGAATTCATTGAAATTTGATTTAGATGCATTTTGAACTTAATTTGTTTTACTTGTCTCATTTGAATTTAACTTAACACTAAAAATAATATTTGTACAAGCAGTTTATATGTGTGACGTAACGACATTTCTTCGGTTTTAGTTTATTTGGCCACTCACAGATTCTATTCATTTGAACGCGACTTACCTGAAGAAATTAAAGTAAGAATTAATTACTTACTTTCTGGCTTTTGATGGTACTGCTTATGTTGTTATAACTTATCAGTTACGTGGCGTACGTTACGTATCTTTTGCTGATCGCGGATTTTTTAAGGTTAAACGTTTTACGAAGTATATGTTTCGAAACATAGAATGCTGAAAAATGAACGAAGGAAAGGCAAAATATGTTTTTATTTTCAACTTATTTGTCCAAATTATACAGAATTGGATTTGTCGGCCACACGTACTTATCTGATCTTTCTGCATCATTCAAATCCGTCTTCACAGCTTACATCCACAACGTGATGGTCGAACAAACCGCTGGAGTTATCATCGCCAACACTAAGGCGAAAAGAAGACCGTCAACTTTTCAATCACGTGAATATTCTCAAATAATCTGAACGTTTTTTACGGGTAATTTTCCCACAAAAATCAGGCGAATTAAGTCAACGTTTCAATCTTTCAACAGCATACATGTTCCAAACCTTTGGAGTTGGTTATACTGAAGTAGCCTTTGACGTAGCGTCCAGTAACTTAACGTTAGTGGACATAGCTGTGACCACAGTGGCCAGTTTCTTGGTTTACCCATACAACAACCTTATCTTTGGAGGGTCAAGATTAGTAATTGCAGACACAACTTGCCTACTTCTGGTCGAAGAGATGTGCAACAACCGGAATGTTACGTGGGTAGGACATTCCTGACAAAATTAAATTGGGATTATATTTTAATTTTTTTGATGTCCTTTGCTTACTTTAAACAGTTTGTTTTTAAATCATAGTTTCTTCGGACACTACTGCTTGATAAACGCACACAGTGTTATATATATGCATAAAATCATGAATCGTAGGCCTCTATAGCATTGAAATCATCGTTAAGTAATTTAAAATCTAACAACTGTTAACATGAGTTATCTTGCAAAGGTTGCCTTAGACACAGGGACAGAACCGTGGGTGTTCGTCCTGGTTGGTGTAATATTGGCCCTTTTTATGGCTGGAGGCGGCTTGGCATATTCTTGGATTGTCATTCGAGGTAGGAAAAGTTACAATGTTACCTAGGGGCCATAGAGCTTATCTTATAGGTATCCCCTAGCAGCCTACAGTAAAAACGGTCGTATATGCGCATGACACAGTTTTAATTTCTTTATTTTCGTCGAAATTACTATTAATTTATACCTGGATGCTGGGTTTAAATTAGAATTTTTCTTTAACTCTGTAATTGTCGATATTAATCCGATTTAGAAACTACGATATGACGCATGTGTTGAGCTACATTGTTTGTCAACTTCCTGATAACGCGAAGCATTAACCAGTAGCTGAGCAGGGAAATGCGTCTACGTAACCGGCGTCATAATTTTTTATTTGCTGAGTCTGAAACGCGAAAATTTAATTTTGAATAACAAGCTTTTTGTCTCATGAAAATAGCGTTGTTTTTAAGTAGTTGTCATGCGTTTTCGTTGTGAACACATTTACAGGCTTCACATGATATTATACATTTCTTCATCATCATTAATTCAATTCTTCACTTTCTGTTTTCCGTTGTTCGGTATTAACTAAATAACTAACTAACCACTGCCAGCATTATAAGACTGAACGACACGAACAATCAAAGTTCTATTTTGTTCATCTTCCCGTTTAACCTGTGACTTTGGTGATGACAAATTTGGTCTGGTAAAAATTTGGACTGAAAAACTTACTGTGATAAAAACGAATTTCAACGCCTTAAAATGCCCTGTTTAGTAATTTTCCTTGTTGTTTGTTGTGTAATGGATAAGTATCATTACAGTTAAGTTATTGGTAAATTTTAAAATATGCCAGTTAGTTGTTTCCGGTTTTGGCAAAAACGCGATATGGCTTTGTGCTAAATGCTCGCCCATGGCATATACGCGAAGAGCTAAACATTATGAATTTCTTTGTGACGCAGCCTGGACGAATAAGGTGGGCGTCGTGACAGAACCTTTTGACCCCCCCACAAGCAAAGAGTGATAAAGCTCATACAAGCTGCAGATCTTTGTAAGTTCAATGAAGTAACGAGCGGTTTTTATAAACGCTTGATAGTGTTGCAACCGCAGTGAGCCTACTATGTAAGCAATTTTTTCAGCTCCCCATTTAGCGTTGCTCAAGAATTACATCAGCTATGACGCAATCACCTGTTTTTTAGCTCTGCCAGCCTTGACCTGCCTATCACCCAGGCACGACAGCTGTCCGAGCTTAACCTTCGTTTGGCATCGATCACGCAACGAACTTGACCTTGATTTTGCCCTCGGCCTTGACTTTGACACCATGGACAGCAAATACAATTGAGCTTGCAGTTGAAGATTGTACAATTTGGCTTTAAGCTCTTTATTGGCGTCTTGTTGCGAAATCTCATCTTTGTAACTCGTTTGTGTTGGAATTCTTTTTACTTCTTAGTCGTGCATTTTTTTCATGATTTTGTTGTTGGAATTACTGCCTTTATACGCTGCACTGCCGCCTCTGTTCAACTTTGTTACATGTGTTATAAACTTCAATCATTTTACTCATTGTAAATGGCACAGAGGACAATAGCAGTGTTAGTTGTAAATATTTCACTTGTTAATGCGCCGGAAAACATGAGAGAGTCTGCGAAAGGCTAAAACGTGCTGACAACAAACTACTGCACTTAATTGAAAAACAACTTAGTGTCGGAAAGTCTTGTTAGAAATAAGTTCTACATCGTAGGGCATAAACTATATACCTAGCAATTAAATTATAGGGAGGGTGGGGTAAAGCGGACCACCTAAGGCTTAATCGTTACAATTCACTGATTTCACCAACACATTTGACTTGTTTGTTTTGAGAGTTAACTCTAAGGTATTTCGCTAATTTTTAAAGTGCCCATTAGGTGGAGAGGAAAGTTTAGCGAATAACAACCCAAAGGTTCCCGGTTCAAACCCCGGACCTTACTAGTCCATTTCGGCGTATAAACTTGAACTCCAAGTGTTTCTATAGGTTTTTTAAAAGCAAACGACATTTGCTGGTTATATATCTTTTTAACTTCATTCGCTCACACCGTTGCATAGCTCGAGCACTGCTGAAAGCCCATTGGTGCAATGGGTCTCCGGTTCGAATCCCCTATCTGTTACTTTTCCTTTTTCAAGAACCTCAATCTGATGCTCGTTTAAATGCGTCAAGTTATCGTTGTTTGCTGGTGCCACTTCGTAGCTCGCGTCCTTCGACACTGCACTCGGTGCTAGAGGTTCTAGGTTTGATCCCGGCCGTAAGCCATTCCAGCCCAATTCACGGCCATAAGCCGCTTAAACTTAATCCACGGCCCTAAGCCACCTTTAACCTAATTCAAGGCCATAAGCCATTCTAAAACAATCCATGGCCTTAAGCCGCTCTTTGTCCTATCCCTCGGCCATGAGCCACTCTAAACCCTACGCCAACCCTCCCTTCCTAATCCCTTCCCGACCGACCCCATCCCGACCCCATATGTAAGTTCACGGCTTTAAGCCACCTAACAACGTCTGGAACTAAGGCGCCAGCCGGGGATGCAGGTGAAGTGGCAACATCAGCGGCAAAAAATGACCTCACTACAAGCACAATAGAAAAAATGTTATGAAAAGAACAAACAAAGAACATTTTAATGGATTTAATTTAATTTCTTAACTGAATGTGCCTTCAACTCGAATCCTCAACAAACGATGTAGGCTATAATAAGTATAAACAGTCGTGCAAGCAGAAAAAATTGAAATCAATTTGTTTAAATGTAGAAGCGTGTGATTAGCAGCTTTGGAAAATTGGTTGATTAATGGAACATTCGCATATTACGCTGAAGCTTTATTGCACAGCGTGAGTTTATCTCCGATGTAAACAGTTGTGGGAATGTAACGTTAAAATTAACCAGGTTAAAATGGAAGAGATTTCAAAAGTACTATTTTGTTTTGTTGCATTTTCCACCTTCGATGTTCATACCAAAAACGTCCATTCACAATCATCCTTTTTGCGCTTAGTTGGGAAGCGATGGAAACCAAAGGACACGCGTAAAAGCAATAACACCAAAATATAAAACTCCTTTCTGCAAGAGATACCGGTCCGAGGATTTTGTTGTTAAGAATCTTACATGTATGGATTATTCTGGCATTGTGCGTTGCCATGTGCATTGCATTGTGCGTTGCCATGTACGTTGCCATGTGCGGATCCGAGTGAAAATGGAATTTGACTTTAAACTTTACGGAGAAGTTGATCGCTCTTCATACAAAGCATTCTACTTATCTCTTCAGAAATTTTGAATTAAATTGTCGAAAAGAGTTTAGAAGCAAAACCGATTTACGGATGGAACAAAATCAGATCATCTATCAACTGGATCAGTCGTCATCAGAGACAACTTCACAGTCGTTAAGAGTAATCTGAGCTATTTCCAACAAAGGTCACGTGATTTGAAAGCATCAGTTGTTGATGACATTTGTAAACATTGCCTGATCGTTAATGACGTAACACCTATCATTATGAAGCAGCAGCCAAAGACAGAGCATCACGTTTGACTTCGGCGAAAGCTAAAATACTTCAAAAAATTTTAAACGTCTACTGCTAATTTTAATCTAATAAACCGAAAACTGGAACTTTTGCTCCGTCATTCTTTTATCTCATTTATAAATCAGCGCCAGTTGTGCAGCTCCGCTTCATCGTCTAGCGGACATTTTCTTTAGCAAATACGATGTATATAGACGCTGTCATTCTGATGCTCGAATAATTCGTCGTAATTGGTTTTCATTTAAAGTTAGCAAGAGTATTTCAATACTTTGGAAACTCGGAAACCATGTCGTTGTTCCGCTCAAACCAGTTTCAAACGTTTCAGTTGAATCGTAATTCACAACAATATACTATATTATTGTGTAGGGCTGTGGCATTGTTAAGCAATAGGAGAGCTTGTCGCAAGTTTTCTAGCAAGAATCTGGCACCTTTTTGCTTCGAGTCAACCTTGGAGCAAGTTTCGTGCGTTTATTTAATCAGCTGAGGAATTTGCGCGAGATTTCTCGAATCTTCACTGCGCGTGTTCGTTCCATAATTTCATTTTTTTACCTCGTGCAGTTGAGGTGGTTGGTTGGTGGTTATGAGTGGTTTAGAATTTACAATACAATGGATGCAATACAATGGATTTACAATAAAGCGGAGTTCAGTTTGTGTGACTGGTTTGAAGTAACAACTTGTCTATGCTGATTTGAAACGTCACTGCTTGGCTTAAGGCCCATATTTGTTGGCCGATTTGTCTGACTTGTTTAATAACGATAAACTTTTGGTCAGGACTGCAAGTTGTATTTTGTTTGATGCTGAAACACAGCTCGCGCTTGTTGTTGAGTTTGGTATTTGTTTGACCTTTGTTGCACACTTCTATGTTCTTGTTGTTAACCTTTGTTCCTGCTTTGTTGCAACTGCTCTCTGCGCGCGCATTAGCGTCTTGGTCTCGTTGTTGCGTTTCTGCGCTTTGGCGTTTGTACAGTTTGTGTTAAAGAGTATTTTTGGAGCCTGTAAATTGGTGATTTTTTTGGATTTTTTATAGAGTTTTTTTTGTTGGCGTTTATTGATTTATTTTTTCCTGGCCATGCAGTGACCTTCAGTTTAAATATGTTCAGTTTCTCTGGATTCTGTTCAAAAGTTGAGCTCGAGATATCTGGCATCTGGTGTTTCAGGAGAATTTGTACCCCCAAAGCTGATCTGAAATCTTCAAATCTGAATATTTCTTGCTGTGAACTGATCATGTCAAAATTTGTACCAGAACTACAGTATACGTAGGCAGCATAGAAACTTAGAAATCTGCTTTGGCTTTGTTCAGTTCAGTAAGATTGTGTTGGGGGTGTATTTTAAGCTTTATTTAACATTACGGTCACGTTGCCAAAAGTTCCCCTTTTTCAGATGACGCAAGTGGTGACGTGTAAACATGACGTCTATTCTACGACGGCATTAATATTTGCAAGGTATGTTGTAAATATTTCTAGGAATTTTTCTATTTCATAAAAGTTCCAGGGCCTTAATAATTGCCAACAATACAATTATGATGTCATTGGAGCCAAAGTTTGATAATGATTGTGTCCTCCCCATCGCCCCTTTGTGGGTCGTCACCATCCTACGATAATTTATAGTTCAGGTGAGTTCGTTTTATTGCTGAAAATAAAACTTAAATTTTTTCATACTCGTTTCCCAAGATATTTCTTCCATCAGCTGAAGGTTCTACTTTGAAGTTCCAAGTCTTCTAGTCACTTTCATCTACTTCCGTGCAACCAGTAATTAATAGTGGTTACGCCCATAGTAAGTGGTAATGTAATGTCTTTCTTGGGGGCCCGTATCTAATTCTCACCATGTTAAATATCGCTTTTCCCGAGAATCGGTGTTGATATTTGTTTATTTTCATTCCTGGTTTTAATTTCTTGCAGGTCATTTCCCTGATAGTTTCTCGTATAAACCAAACATTTTCACGTTTCACGTTTCCCAAACATTGTGACATCTTACACAAGCTTCAAGACGTACCCATACAAGACGTACAAGACTTCAAAACAGTAATGAAATTATTAGACACATAGCTACGATTAAAAGTCGTCAACTAATAATGTCAAGTGTATTCGATCGTCAACTGATAATAACAATATTGTTTCAGACACTTTCAACATTCAATTCCACTTCAATAACTTCGATAGCGTTTGTTCAATATCAAGAAGCTGGCGGTGCGGCCTCGACCCAGCTATAGCTCGCCATCGGTAGGTCTCGTTTGAGCAACTAGTTTCCTGAATTAAACTAATGAATTGCTGGTGTCAAGCTATTAATCATGGGTGGTGGTTTGGCTGTGTAAGCATGGGTTGACCCTTCTGTTACTTTTAAGGTCTCATGGAAGTTCAACCACCAATCAACCAACCAACCAAAGCAATATTTAGTGGCAGAGCATTATAACGTTAGGAGCGCGCTGGTAACCAACGAGGGACGATGAAGTAGCGATGAGACAAACACGGAAGAGAGAGGAAGCTTCCGACGACAAGTTGCCGGCGCGCCAGTGCATCGTAGGTTACGGTTCAGGCGGCATTACCATCGCACATTGCGCCCCTGGTGTAGAAATGTTAAACCATGTAGTGCAGCAAAAAGGGACATTATGTTATCAGACTAATATAACTATAAGAATTCATTAAATTCACCTCTATGAAAGACAGGGACATTTCGTATTTTTGTATTTTTGTGTGTTTCTACTTCCTTCCTTCCTTCTCTTTTTCTAATATTTTTGTCGTCGGTAGAAGGCGTCAATGCAAATGCGATGGTAATTTTTTTTCAGTTAGGGTATATCCCAAATGTACCTGAAGTAGTAAAGTTTGGAAGATCCGAGGTAAATTTTCAAATATCTTGTTTGCTTAGGCCCTTTATATGTTGCATAGTTTACAATGATATTATTTTTGTTACAATAATTTTGCTAATAATTGTGGGTGTTAACATAATAGCAATAATAATATGGAGAAGATTAACTATTGCTTATTTTAATACCTGTTACATTTACATTTTACCATAAATGCAAAGATAATTTTAAACATTTTTTCAATAAAACTGTTTTGCGATTTAACCAAAGGACAGTACCAAATTAAAACCAGTAACAAATTTACTGGGATTACCTTATATAGGCCTACAATAAGATAGTGGAGGTGCTGGAGTCGATGGCATAATGACTTTCTCTATCTCTTAAAATTGATGGGATTGTTGTTGTGTATTGTTTTATCGCTTGTCTTATTCTCTCACAGTCTGAATCAGTGAGTTCTTCTGTCTTATACTGTTGTGTGTTGACTGTTTTATCGTCGGGAGGGTGCAGGACCCGATGCAGCACTGGGTTCGCCAAACCCAAAGCGATTCAGTGTCCCCGGCCCAAATTAAGAACATTTTGCCCTCGCGCCCCTATACTAGCCTGCATTCTCATAACCCTATCCTAGGGGGACAAAGTGCCGTGTAGAATAGGGTAGGGACCTCCGACATTTCACGCCTCCCCTAGATGGCGGCACTCAATATAACAAGTAGGTCCGACGGGGCATTAAGCCACAGACACAAACAATTCGACGCTTATGGAGTTTGTTGTGGGTCCTCAGATAAAATAGTGCTCCTAGGGTGTAGCTCGCTTAGGTTATCCAGCACTATTTTATTTCAATCTTGCGAATAAACTTTTAGGGTTTTTGTTTTCGGAACCACACAATTCTATTTAGTTATTCCCATTGTGTCCATCGACTCCAGTGCAGTTATATTTCTATTTTTTATATATACTGTATCTTACTTTAGGCATAAGACTCTATACTTTCCTTTATTCTGGCACTCCAACCTAATGCAGCGTTTGGATTGGTGCCTTAGCGCGCAACACAACCTTAAAAAGATAATTCACATACTGTATGGCCGGTTTGAGTTGGTTTCAACTATTGGTTTCAACTATTTTTTTTTCAGGTTATCAAGTAAAGTATTACAAAGTATCCTAGGTAAAGTATCTTAGTACAACAATCCTAGGTTGACCGCACTTCGGTCTGGTTGACTAAATTTTCAGTCAAATATAATTGAAACAACAACAATAGGCCACAACATCTAACGCGACCATATGCCTTCTATTATTGCCTTGTATAAAATTCTCACAACACACCACACCGCGCGATACCGGCTAGGTCCCTCCAACATTTCTTAGATGAGGTAGGGTCATGACTTGTTTTGTTTTTGCCTTTTCCTCCATAGAAAACCTTTAAAAAATTTCTTCTTGGGTCCGCAAATGCTTGTCTGCCCAACCCCTTTGTTTCATTTTGCGCGATTGCGACGGTTATTTACAGGTTACAGGTAATTATATGAAATGAAACAACGATCAACGGTTGGGCGGATTCCCCCTGGCTTTAAGAGAAGGAGGTCGCATCGTAACGTACCAAATCCTATACTAAAAAAGTATAAAGTACAAAACATAATATTCGGTAGTTAAAAGAAGAATTTGGTATTTGTGTTTTTACACCGGTCTTTATCCTGCTTCTCTACACCCATCGGTAGCGAAGTGGGGGATTCTCCCCGTTCCCAAAGAACCGTTCCGACGACTGCCACCTTGACGCGGTGGAACGGCTTCAAAAACTAAGAGCAGTCGACTTTTTGGCAACATCGCCAAATGCACTCAATTTTAAGCTTTTACCAGCATTAAACGTTTAGATTTTTTTGCAAATTTTTAACGTTGGCATAGCAGGCCAACATCAACTTTAATTCTATGGCTTCGTACTTTTAATCAAGATTTTGTTCTATATTTTTTTCAGCCAAAAGAAGTCGTCTTTTGATCCTGTGCCTTCGTACGCTCAAGCTTCTCAAATGGAACGACGACAACATGACTTTCTATAAAAGTGTTCAATATTATCTATGCAATGTTTATACCGTTGCTGTGTTTTTAGTTCTCACATCATGTTACTGCATTGCACGTCGCACTGCATATTACGTCACAAATTCTTGCATGTTCCATTCTAAATGGTCCTAATTTCTGACTGATGCTCCGCGGCTCTTAATGGTTACAGGTTCTGGCTATCTTGTGGACTACCCTCGTTACCAGCGGTTAAAAGATCACAGATCAATTCTTACAATAAAATATACAAAAAACAGATGTTCCATACAAAATTATAGAAATAATGAACCATACAGCTGCATGATACATAATAAAATTGAAATCGTCAACAAATCGCAATCGAATTCGTCACACGGCTGATTGGTGACTGGAAAAAGGTCATTTCCGCACAAAAAAATATAAACAATATAAATAATTGGTTGGAATTAAATCACTGGAAAACATTATTGGTTATTAACATTATTATTACAAAGCCTCATGGTAACCGAATTCTTTTAATAAAATATATGAAATACACAATGTTAATGCAATATAAATGAAACAAACAACATGATACATAACAAAGTAAAACTTGTCACGTGCTAAAAACCGCAATCGAAACCAATTGCTGATTGGAAACAGATTGTAAATCTTTCCTTTGATAAAAATGTAATATGATAAAATAGTATATTAACTCGTAAAAATACTCGTACGGTTTAAGTGTTTCAGAACTTGTGGCCGCAAAACAATATCACAGGTTTAATATAATAAATATAATGTAGCAAAATTCTAATTCAAAAATTGTGTAATAATATAAAATAACAAATCGATTTGTTGCGGTGGCAACAAAGCTCGTAGCAAATCGTTCGATTTTCGACCATGATTATTTGCTGGTATGCTGATCAAACTATGACTTGTGATTTGGCATTTTTGCTGAAACAAACATCTCGTCAACTTAACTTGCCCGCTATCGTCCGCAAAATAATACCATTATTCGTGCACGTTTTAAACCTAGTAAATAAATAATAAATCTGTAATAACCGCCCATGATTGGCTGATAACGAGCTTTCATCAGTGACACTGCGCGTCACTTTGTGAGTAATGGTGGGATTGAAAAACATGTCTATCGAAAATACATAAACAATATTTAGCAATTTGGGAGTATAACAGCGTAGTGGTGGAAGCTTTATTAATAAAACATTGGAACCCGCGTCTTTATAAATGGCACGGCTTATTAATAAGTTACAATTAAGTTTGTCATACTGTTTTCTGTTGTCATCATATTTATTTTGCATCTATTGCGCTTATTTCTGTTTCATTGTATTCAGTTTGACATTTACTTTGTACATTTTGTATGATTTGTGTGTGGGTTATATTAATTGATAATGTTATGACTTGTGTATTTCGCTCTAAAATCAGTAAAGTTTCCAACTTGGCTGCTTAAAAAGTGAGAAATTTATTGTGAAGAATAAAACCTTGACACATGTGTTTCAAGAATCGGTTTCTTAGAATGAGTCAAATAACATATATAAACAAAAAACAACCGTGTCAAAGCAGATCCCAACAACCCTAAAATGTAGTGCAAGCACAATCTTTCTGAATGGGATTTCGACTAGTAGGTTTCGCGTTCGATTCCCTTCCACGCTGGGTATGTTTTTGTCCATTTACATATGTAGAATGTGCTGAAATTAACGGCATTGACAGAAGCCGGTTGGTAGCTCAGGCCTTAAACACCTCCTCGTCGTTCAATAGGTCACGAGTTCGATTCCTTGACAGTCATTTTTCCTTTTAATAGTTAGAATAATTTCTTTGAAAGTTTTAATATCATTAACGTGTAGGCTACCCATCAAGGGGTTGCATATGCCAGTAGTGTCTAATTGCTTGTAAGCGTATTTTTATTCTTCAAGAATGTAGCTGTGGGCTCATTTCACCATGAATGCACCATTAAAAATGTAATAGACACAATGTGATTTACCAAAACCAATGCCCTGATCCAATGATATAGATTAATTATAGATTACAGACGGTCAGCTCATGGGTGAATAAAACGCAATGCAGGGAGGAGAATTCTGGTCAACTGCCCCAAGTCACCTACGTTTTTGGAACTGATGCTCCTGCTAGGACGGGTTCAATTGGGTTATGGGGCGGTGCAGTAGGGAGAATTTTTTGGATCGTCTATTCCGAAACACACATGTTTGCAATAAGGCAAAACAAAAAGAATGAATCTATAGCAGGGTCGTACAAATTCTGCCTTCTTGCATCAAGACATAACATGTGATGTCATTGCATGTATACTTTTCGTTGTGGTCGAGTGTGCTGGTACTACCTTTGAAAAATGACGACTCTATGGCGCAACGGTAGCGCGACTGACTACAAATCAGAAAGAGGCGTGTTCAAATCTTAAGCGGGCACTTGATATTTTATCTCAGTTTTTTGGTACTGACAAACGGTTCCTGGACGACTCAACCTACAAGTCGTTGTTTACATCAGTGCAAATGTTCTGGAATCGATTTTTTAAAGTCTTGAACTTAATTTATTTTCAATCTTGTCACCTGGTGACAATATCAGTGTTGGTTAAGGACGCTCGTTAGACGATTTGTAGCTCGCGATAGGAATTGCAGGATTCGGTGCGAAGGATACTGGGTTCAGATCCCCCTGCAGTCGAATGGTTGTATCATTTTTTTTGAACTGATGAATATACATTGGTCACATTTGTTACATCACATCGTTTACATGAGTTAATTCGTAGCTCATGTGACTCGACACTGCACTTGGTGCTGGAGGTTCCAGGTTCGATTCCCGGCCTTAAACTCTTAAGCCACTCATGCGTGAATAAAACGTAAGCCGCCTGGTCCACGGTCACAAGTGTAACGTAATTCCGACTGATAATAACCTTCGAAACTGGAACTGAGTCAGCAAAGTGAAAATATGTATTTAACATGATCGTATAAACTTAGCTTTCTGACATCACGACATAATGTGTGTAATGATTACATGTATACCTTTACATCATTTATCTTGGTACAATGTTTTGTCAACATTATGACTCCGTGGCTAAGCAGTAGCGCGTCCGACTCCAGATGAGAAGATTTCGTGTTCAAATCACGTCGGAGTCACTTATCCTTTTCTATGATATTGATGAACCGTTTCAGGTGAATTCGATTTCTGTACAGTCGAGGAAGATACTTCTAGAACAATTAAACTCAGGATGACCCAACCAACATCTGTGGATAGAAACCTTGGACTCAATTATCATTGGTTTCATCTTACGTTGGTTATGAGTTCCAGAGTTGAATCGACCGTGAGTTGAAATGAATGTTATCCTGACGAACAAAGGGTTAAACGCAGAGCAGGAGCAAGGCATGCATACTTCACAGAACTGATCGCGCTTTCCGTCATTGACATAGGTGCAAAGGTTCTTGCTTTGATTCCTCAAAAACTTCAATTAATTTTTTTTAACTGATGTGATGATGGTATCTGTGCTAACAAATGTAGATTAGGCCAGACGCGTTGTAGCTTGCGACGTTTATCACAAAAATCGGAGCAAAAGTTACCGAGTTCAGGTCTCTTTGGAGCCATATGACCTGTGTCTTTGCCTTTTCAAAATTTAACAACTGATGCATCGTCGTTTGTTATATTTGTTACACCACATCCTATACGTGTGCAACTTCATAGCTCGTGTGCTTGGACACTGCACTCGGTGCTAGAGGTTCCGGGTTCGATCCCCAGCTATGGTAGAAAAGAATGCAATACATGGAGGTGTAAAACCACTTAACAGGATGTAGAACCGAAGGTCCTGCAAGAATGAGGAGTGACGAGGGAATTCAGTGGGTGTACAGGGCTTTTTTTCTTTTGAGTGTTTTCGAAAAATATATATTTGAAATTCTAAGCAAAATAAATTCCTGTGTATAGCTCTTTTGGATAAAATTTGCCTGCTAGCATGGAGGTAGCGGGTTCGATACCCAGCTAGTGCAACAGATGCAGTAAATTTATTTATGGCGCCAAATGTTTAGGCGTCCACTAGATGGCCACCATACGAAACATATCCCGTCCAGCCGCCCTTAATCTAAAAGGTGCCTATTCGCTAGCTGATTTGCTGGGGTTAACAGGGCTTTACAGCGATTCTGCGGATCCACCGATCACCGTTTCTACTGATGACGCTACGACCTTAATTGAATACGTCGGCAAAAATTAGCGCGCCTGTAGGCTACATGTTTCTGAACCTATCTTGGCTGCCAGCACTGCCTTTTCCCCTCAACCTAATACTGTATGTGTCCGTGTACGGGCCCGATAAAAAAGGACTAGTTGTTGACTGCCTAGCCCTAAAGTCTCAAACTAACTGGACCAGAGAAAACTTAAAAGCGCTACATCATTCGCATCACCACTGTGCAATGTACATTAACATCTCTTAACAGTGGAGTAGGTGGAGGAGCATCGAGAAACAGACCAATGTCTGAGCACGACAAGAAGAAATCCGCAAAAGGTGTGACGTTGTTTTGCAAATAATTTTGAAATAACTACTGTGATGAAACGGAACAGTGGCAATTAATAATGAGCAAATAAAAACATGCCGGAAGCAAAACACAAAGTTTTCCACCGATGCACGAGCTTAAACAATTGACAACTCTCGAGGAGCTGAAAAGTGCCGTGGCAACAACAGCTACTAGAAAAGCTTGTACCAACCGTAGAGATATCTCTTTGGTGAGCGTTGTTGGCGAAGTTATTGCCAGAGTACAATTTGAACGTTTATAAATCTTAGGAGACAGTTTTTCTCCCGAATCATAAGGCGACTTTATAGAAACAGGTCATCAATTGACTTTATTTTCTCTATCCGACTAACCCAGAAAAGTATCGAGAACAAGGACGGCCCATCGTGCTCATTAGACCCTTAACTGACGACACGAAAGTTTGTGTACAACTAAAGGATACATTTTAGAGAACTTTGCCTAAGTGTACAAGCGGCCTTACACTAATGAATGATTTTGCAAACAAATGCAGGAGGTTCTCAATGGTCATCAGCACCAACACTGATGCGCAGCATCTGCCACAAATCCGTAATGAAAGCAAACAACCTAGTAAATGAGAAACATATACGTGACAGAAGAGAAAGCTGAAGGCTTTAAGGTCGAACACCAAAAAATGCCATAAAATCTTTGTTTGTTTTATTATACAGTGAATTTACTAAAAGACTGTTTACTCGAAAAATCCTCCATGGGGCTCACTGAAATTTTGCATGTCAATTTAGTATTCTTTGAACTGCCATTCCATAAAATGCCATCAAAAAAACAAAATAACAGAGGCCCAAAATAAACACTAGAATTTTTGGTCTAAAAAACCCAATTTTAGCTACTTTCATGCTAAGTTTTAGTCAAATTTTGTTCGCGAGCTGAGATATTGAAGCACGCTAACTGCTAGGGTAATTCCCAGGCTAGAAAACAACACCAACCATGCTGCCTTCTGATTGGTTTAAACATTTTTTTAAAGCCCTACGTAGGACGTCCAACAAATTCATAGAGATCGTAGATTTAGGTGTTTGACACCTTAATAGGCGCTGTCTGCGACGCAGTTAAGGAGTCACGTGGCGCACCAAGATCAGGAACAGCAGTGTGACCGAGCGCACTGGATGCAGCTCTCTACCCTATCAGATGAAAGCACGCTAGCTCGAAAAGCTAAGGTAAGGTTGCCGACCTCCCTATGTCGGAATTTCAAATGACATCTCTCACAGTGAAGTCATCTCTAGATCCAGGCCCATTGGTCGACCTCTCCTGCGTTTCAACCACAAGGTGAAGCAGGATACGAAGCAGCTCCACAAAAACAACATGTACGACATCCAGGTCAGCAAACGGCAAGCTTGAAAAAAATTTGAACAGCGTTTTGTAGCGTGGCTAAACCTCATAAACATGGAAAATTTCTTGAAAACTTCAAAACACTATTAGTATTGAGTGATTCGGTGTCCACTAGAGGCCCACCATATAATTCACACGGCTTAAACGTGTCTTTAATTTTGTTAAATGGACCGCAAAAAAGTAACTGACTATTTCACTCTCAGCCGAACTCGAAATAGGTCACGCAGTCAGTCTTCGAAGCTGCTTTGATTTTACTGGGTATTTGATATAGTCTAAAAAACATATATTGTTAGGTTTAGTTATCAACAGTATATGATAAAACATTGAAGTTTAGTTAACGTGAGGTATGGAAAGGTAATTATGAATGTACGATGTTTTCGTTGAAATAGCAACAGCTCAAAAATAACACCAAAAGTAGTTGAAATTTCATGAATACATTATGATTGGAGAACTTCACTAATCACATGAACAAAGCTGATCCACTACAGAAAACAAAGTTTAATTATGTGAACTGTAATAAACAATTCTACAGTTTGCTACAGCCCCTTAATTATGAAAATTAGCTGCATAAGAATGAAAATTTTGTTCCGCTGGAAGACAGAACCTTTCTAGAAAGTGTACGTCATTGGCGGCTTGTTGATCCGAGAATCACCGCTTGAACCTACAAACATAATGGCTTGATTGAAGATATCGTTTACGCTATTTTGCATCTAAAGTTTCCAAATTAAAAACGCATTATATTTTACAACAAAAACTTAAGCCTATAATAGTAGATTACAAAATTTGATCAAAAATGTTGTCATATTGTTTGCAAAAATATAACAAGCCAAAACCAGTTTGAAAGCTAACTTGTACTTATATAACCTAGCAAGCTATAATCCAGTTTAAATAACAGATATAAACGTCAACCGAAAATGTATTGAATAAACCAAAACTTAAAACTGACAGTCTCATAAACTTCAGCCATTTAGTCATAGCACAATAAAGAACTTGCTCTCGCACAATTAACGAAAAGGAAAAAGTTACAATTAACGAAAGTACAAAACGAACTTTTACAAACATGCAAGATGCCAACAATACAATTGTGCTACATCATATTAAGTTAAGACAAGCTAACAAGTTTGGACAAAATATACCACTATCATAAGCATGTTTATCGCTATCAAGAAAATACTGACCAAACCAAACGTTCAACTCACCAAACGTACCAGAACAAGCTTTCACTCAACTCTGGAAATTTTGAACTGACCAAGCCAACGCACAAGTTCTTACAGCTGCGACCTTCTCAGCCACCGTCAAAATAAAATGACCACGAGTTTCTTTATTTGTTTGTGACGTCACCTGGCATTCGGCGCGGCGCGCGTTGATTAAAGTCTGGCTTCCTTCCAAAATTATCCGCGTAAAAAGCTGAGAAGTAATTTTGAGCTTAAACCCGCAATCTATGATGTCTGTGGAAATGAAATGAAAATCAACCAAGTTGACGCAATACACTTCAAAATACAAACATTGACGTAATTATTTTTTCGTACCGAAGGGACATTCTGCTATCGGACTAAATAGCTTCTACAAACGTAAGTTTTGTATTTTTGTGTGTTTTTCTAGTTCTTTTTTCTTTTCTTTTATATTGTTTGTCGTCGGTAGAGGGCGTCAAAGCAAATGCGATGGTAAATTTGTTTCAGGTACCCCGGGTATACATCAGTTGTACCTGAGGTGACATTTGGAAGATCCGAGGCGAACTATCGAATAGTTTGAACAGGCTTGGCCCCTCTAACATTTGCTAGATGAGGTAGGGTCATGAGTTGCTGTTTTGTTTTTGCCTTTTCCTCCATAGAAAAGATGTAAGAAATTTCTTCTTGGGTCCCCAAATGCTTGTCTGCCCAACTTCGTTGTTTCATTTTTGCGCGATTGCGGCGGATAGTGACAGGTTACAGGTAATTATATGAAATCAAATGATGGTCAACGGTTGGGCGGACTCCCCCCGGCTTTAAGAGAAGGCGGTCTCAGGGAAGGTTTAGCTGTACCCTACCAAATCTTTAAGGCAACTTTACTTTTGTTTCAAGCAATACACTCTTCACTTTCAGTGCGTAAACACACACACGTCAGTCGCGCATGTATTGCAACATGCTTTCAGCAACTAGCCCTACAGTTCTCACGCATTGTTTGATCATAAAATACAAATACGGTAGCGGCTACCGCAGGCCTTTGTGATGAAGATTGCGTAGCTTTAAACGTAATGAGTGTGAAATGCAAAAATTGTGTTTAATATGAATATGCGTTTATTTACACACCGGGTAAATTTTCCTACTTTGTAATGAGAGTGTGCGGCCCGCCGGCTGCAACATTTTTTGTAATGCGGCCCTCAGTACAAAAAGTTTGCCCACCCCTGTGATAGAGGTCTTATCCAAGACGTCACCATAGAAAAAGTATAAATCGTTCCGGTCCAGTGCGCATGTGATCTTAGTTTGTGATGGTTTGTTGTTATGGCGTTAATGCGAACGTAATTTCACAGTACTGTAAAATCCTTTGAGTCACACGTTGTGGGTGGAATGCGATGATTGCGATCGCTGGTATCATGTTAAATGCACCCATTTGGATCCCAATCTCACCCAATATGAAATCGGAAAGCTCACTTACCTCTGTCATAACTGTGAGTGAAGGCATGTCTAAATGCTACTTTCAGATGACAATTTGAATGTTAGCTCTGGTTATTTTGAAGTTGGTTGTTTTCCGTATTGTGGTTCCTTTTAAGGCTTTAAGCGTGATTTTTAAACTCATTCGTTGCGAATAATTTTGCTGTTTACGTTGAATTCTTGAAAAAATAAAACAAGCACATTTTATATAAATGCAATGCCTCTGATTGCACGTCGATGTTGAACAGTGATTGACGGTTGTGGATTTGGATGTTTCTTTATCTCAAGTTTCTGATTTCCTTCAGCAGTAAATAAAACGATTCGCTACTTCAGATTTCTCCGATTTCTTGGTGTTTGGCTCGTTTTCTTTTAAACTGGTCTTAATATTTTGGTGTATGCCATATAGGCATATGTGTCAAATATTTATCGTATCATGTTTGGGCACGCTCTAACAAGGACAAGGATAGCACCTTACTTTTCCATCCCTATAGCCAATGGCAAAAATTAACGATACGATTACAAAGCGCCTTTGCTTAGAAACAGCGTGCAATACTAAAAAGAGAATAAAGGTTATGGTTTCTATTCGAAACATATATAACTTACTATACGTTACTATATAGTATACTATGCGTTTATTTTCGAAAAATGTCATTTTTATGGCAAATAATCGGCAGAATTTAAAGCTTGAATAAATATTTGATGTCTATTTAATTAAAATTAACCAATTAGAATACAGTAAAACTAGCTCGAATAAGTGTGAAATTCGCAAACTGGTGCAATTATCGCAAACTGGCGCAAAAATTGCTGATGCAAGATTTGTTACCACCTGAAAGATATTAATTAATTAAAAATTTACGGTTTTAAAGTATAATATAGAGAATAAAATTACGCTTGTAATGATATAAAAACGATGGTTGTGTGATCAGTAGAACTTGTTTTATTTACGTATTACTTTGCGTTATATGAAGTTTTTCGCAAATTGGCTAGCCTACCCTAGTTGAACTAACATTAACGGAGTAAGATTCGGTGTTGGTTGGAACAGGATTGGATCAATATGGATCAGGATCATAGGTCCACTTTACCCGGCCTTGGTTACCGGTACTATTATTTTGACTTTTGGCCAAATTTTGTCTAGTCAGTAAGCGGAATGAACCTATGTAATTTGTACGTGATACAGTAAAACTCCTTCCTATACCATTCAACCAAACTTCTAGCCTACCTTATGCATGTAAAATAAAATCTAAGTTACAAGATACCTTACAAGTTACCTTCCGATAGATCAGAGAGAACAAAAAACGAATTCCTCGCCGTTTTGTGTTCTTTTCCATGTAACCTCGAATAATCGCGTCTGCAACACGTTATGTCATGCTTCACTGAACTTAGTGGTATCCGCGCAGTGAAAAAACTTTATTAAGAAAATAAGAGGGGTATGCCACTTTACCCCGTTGGTCCGCTTTACACCACCTTCCCCTACCACACGCATAGCATGTTGAAAGGAATTAATGTGCTGTAAGATTTAAAGACTTCATAAAGATATTTTTGTGGTTTTAATTTCAACGATAACGAGCTTCTTCAAGTACTTTCAAGTGACCTATGGTTGACGTCTTTATTGTTTGCTATATAGGCTGTGATGATACTATAAAATTGCTTGCAAATCGAATGCCGCATAGAATACTTGTTTACGGAAATCGGCAAAGCAAAGCATTGCATTACGTAATCGATTACTCTCTGCTTATCGTATTAAGTCGTGACAAAAATGTCGTGCATGTCTATATTGCGTGTGTTATTATTGGGAGCACGACATATGGCCGCGGGAAAGTGGCCGCGAACAAACTCACCGGGGTCAACTGAACGTGACGTAAATTGACCGCAGACAAACTGACTGTGACATAAACTGGCCGGCGATCAAATTAACCGTCGATAAATTGGCCGGCGATCAAATTAACCGGCGACAAATTGGCCGTCAAAAGGTCAAAATTTTAAACTCGGTAGTATATGATATGTAAAGTAAATATTTGTTTGTAACTATTTCCTTTGTTTTTAACAAAATTGTTTTTTATTTCAATACACATTGAAACGTTTATTGAAATAAACAGAAGTGACTAGATAGTGAATTAGAATTTTGACCTTTTGACGGCCAATTTGTCGTCGGTTAATTTGATCGCCGGCCAATTTATCAACGGTTAATTTGATCGCCGGCCAGTTTATGTCACAGTCAGTTTGTCTGCGGTCAATTTACGTCACGTTCAGTTGACCCCGGTGAGTTTGTTCGCGGCCACTTTCCCGCGGCCATATGTCGTGGAACCGTTATTATTCATAGTTGTTCAATGCGTTACAGTCTACTAAGTCAACCCTAGAAAGTGGTCGACTTTATTATGTAGCTGTCCCAATGTTTTATTTAAAATGTAATCGTTCAAAGAAGCTTCAATATAATCAGAATATACAGTTGTCATAATGAACAATTAATTCTAAGATTAAGAAAAGCGAAACAACGACCTTGAGGCTCATTTATCATCGAGGATAATAAAAATTTCAACCGACAAACGTTGTAGTGATTTGGTTGCCCTTACAGGATAAGGTACGACATACAACCATTTCATTACAAGGCTATAGCCTACTTAGCTGAAAAAACATTATGGTTTCAAACAGCGTAAAGTGGTAAACAGCTTAATCGCGTTGCCATATTTGGCTTCGATTTGTCATTTGAGTGGTATAATTGCAGCTTTGGAAATAAGAAGTTTTTCTCTGCAGGTTAAACCTCAGTAGAATAGTTTAAGTCTGATATTAGAAGATTACACGTAGGCTTTGCATCAAAGTGAAAAGTTTTCACAGTCGATCTAACATTTGTTTATTGAAAAATGAGAATGGCAAAGATTGCAGTGTCCTTTCTCTTAGCATTCGGTGTTGTAATCGTTTCATCACAGCAATGCCGTGAAATTATGCGCCCTGTTACTGTGTGTGACGACGTTACAAGCAGTTTGGGAAAAGGCCAGAAAGGCGAAAGGGGTCTAGTTGGAAAAGCCGGAAGCAAAGGTGAGAAAGGAGATCCAGGTGACCCGTGTGAGGAGGAAAGAATGTCATTTACATCTCTGGCGTCCATGATTAGGCAAAATCATTTGGGTAGGAGATGCTTCAATAAAGTTAACATCTGTCTTCTTCGCACGTAATTTACTTAAGAGAAGTTTTGAACGAAATAGATTTAACGTTTCCCGCTTTAAAATCAAGAAATAAAGAAGCTCCTTACACCAGCATCGTGCTACACATCATCCGTTTATGGTTTGCAGGAGTTGCGATCTGGAGAAAAAGCTTTTTGCGATGACGGATGGACGGTAAGTAAGTTGGGATCACGTCAATTGAACATTGAACAAATTCACCGGCGACAATTGGTCGTGGTCAACTGACCGGCAACAAATTGGCCGGCGACACAAATCAACCGCTACGCATTTTATTTTTATTTTTTACGCAAATTAGCATTGTTGTTTATTCAAATTATATGATTTAAGTGATAATATGATTTAAGGTCAGTTGGTTCTAGGTAAATTTACGTCACGGTCAGTTGTCCCCGGTGAGTTTGTTCGCGGTCAATTTCCCACGGTTAATTGTCGTGGAACCAAGTAAGTTATAGACTAAACTATTTCCCGTTAATGTAAAGCTAAAATTGTTTTAATGTTTATATAGCCTAATCGTCCGGTTGACATAGCCTTAAAGATAAAGCAAATTTTAACCTCAAATTCCAATCTTAACTGATGGAACTGCAGTGTTTTTAAGTTTCAAAACGCGTCTTCCAGGAGCACTTGTGTAGAATATTGTAGCGAAGCTTATTGATTCGGACTTTTTGACATAACTTTCTATTATGCGCGCCACGGCGTTCTGTAAATATATTAAAGGCTTATTTTTAACATTTCAGGTTTTCCAAAGAAGATTGGACGGAAGCGTGAACTTTATAGTCAACTGGGATGAATACAAATCTGGGTTTGGAAACTTAAGCGGAGAGTTTTGGCTTGGTATTTATATGATGTTTACTAAAACATCAGATAGTCGTTACATGGAAAACGAATTCAACAATGTTGACATTCTATAAAGGTTTAAACAAAATTCATTCCTTGACATACGGAAGATTATGCAAGCTCAGAATAGAACTTTGGGACTTCACCGATATCCAAGCATACGCCCAATACAGGTAAATGAACCCAGGGTTCCACACGAATCCACTGCTTGTTGTCCATCTGAAGTTAATCAGCACCCAGGGAACCCAGCATGAGAACTTTTTATAGTCCAACTGTATCCCTCTTTTACTTTTGGTGCTTATACGTAACTCCAGCACTATAAAGATGATTAACAGGTTTGATGATGCTCATGTTTTCCCAGTTTATTTTTCATTGAGGATGAATCGACAAACTACCGTCTTCATGTGAGTGGTTACAGTGGCACAGCAGGGGACAGTCTGTCGGCAGGCAGCCACGTCCACGATTTGCAGGAATTTTCTTCTCCAGATAGAGACAACGATAAACAGTAGGCTGAGTTAAATATCAGGCTTTAAATTGCTGTCCTGAGGTTATTCTGGTCATGTTTTCTCTACAGCTATTTTTGCAGCGTACCAATTTCTGTGATTTTTAACAGCAATGATAGGCATTGTTCGTCCTACTACAATGGAGGACTTGGCGGCTGGTGGTTCAACGCCTGCTTTTCATCTGCTCTCAACGCCGCATGGGGACGCTCAGGAGGAAATGTCCAAAACATAATTTGGCAATCTTGGAAGGGTTATCATGAAGCTCTCAAGGCGACAACAATGAAACTTCGATGCTACTGAAAAGCTAATGTCGCCTTACTACGCATGCTGTTGATCACCTTGTTGTTTTCACGGATGCGTGCTACCTGTAAACATGCGTAGTTATACGTCCGATGCTAATAAAATAGTGAAAGTTTGAACACCGTTGTGCTTCAAGAATTTCAGTTCAATTTCTCCTCTTAGAAGGATTTAGGTGAAGTGTCGTAATCTATACAACAACAGCGTTTATAAAGGCTGACAACCTTTCACCGAACTATCGCAACGTCGACAGTGCTTGTGTGTCGTTACATGAACCAATTAATGACAATGTTAGATGTAGTCTCGCAACGGAAAACCAAAATCATTAATGCATTCATGTACTAATTTCTCTTCTAGATTTTTTATTGAGGTATAATTATTATTAAAAATTTCAGCCTGGTTTGATTGTGCTTTGGCTGTAGATTATTATCCTTTTTAATCCAGCTCCCGCCTGTTAAAGATGTGTCTAGTAAGTGCGTAACCTTAATCATTGAAGTTACTACAGCCATTATTAGTATTGCATGCAGTAAGTTGCTTTCTTACAACACGTTTCTTATACGTAGAAATACCGGCTATTTAAAAGCTCTAGATACGGTAAAGACAACAGAATAATTTAGCTGAGATCTTTGTTAACGACAACCGCTACATCCTGGTTTGGTTTAGCTGACTACAGGCAGTATGTCCATTCAGCTGTTGCCGTGTAAAACCAATATAAGGAGTTAAAGGGAGTCACTTCAAAAAGGCAATGAGTTGAGTGAGAAAGATGACGTTACTCCCCTCCCAGAAGTATTGTCTCCTGCTCTTTGGTCTTGGTGGCCTCATATCCTGAAGGCTGCTCTTCCTGGCACTAAAAAAGATGTTGTGTAAAGGATACACCAACACACTTAAAACGAACAACAAACTCGAACAGATGTACACGTTCAACGACGATTTTATCCATTATTCAAAGACGACAAGGACAGAACGTTGGAGTATAGTTAAACGCTAGTATACACCAATCGGTTTTAAAACATAAACAGAGTTTTTGTCAGCTGGACTCACATCCCAAAACACTTCATCTTCGTAATATTCCTCCGTGGTCAAATTGTCCCAAAAAGGCAGTTTCAGCAGGAGCCCTGTCAAGCAACCAGACACCATAGCGATGCTAACAGCCACCGCCACACCCACAATCTGAAAACCTGCTTGACTGTCTACCGGCCGTTCAGAAAATAGCTTTTCAAAACTAAAACAGACAAAAAGAGAGTCTCATGCTGTTGCACTCCCGTCGGCGTTTTCTTGTTATGTGATAAACAACTTACCTATTGCCGTATGTTTCTACGTTTGCGATGCGAATTGCAATTGCACTGACAATCGCACCAAGAACACCGGGCATACCGTGAAGGTTGTGGACTCCACAAGTATCGTGAACTTTTAGCTTTGCCAGCAAAATGGGCTATAGAACAGGCAGCCGGTTAAAATTTAGCGAAAGGTACGTGATTAATGCAACAGGTTGCACAACCTAGCAATAATACATTTAGTTTTAAGTTGTATTGTTATCCATATATAATGAAGGGTTTACGGAAAACAACATACCTGTAGGAAGTGAAAACCCAATGTAGAAACGGTAGCTGCAGTCGTACCGACAAGTAAAGCTCCAAATGGATAAACAATCAGGTCTGCACTCGCACCCATCGCAACACCTCCGGCTAAGGTAGCGTTTTGTATGTGCACCTTGAAAGTAAACCTTCTACTAAAGTGAGTATCGGATGCAAATCGGTTTACTGCGCGTATAGAGATGATTCTTACGCCGTATTTTCACACAGACAAACGATGGTTGTCAAAGTTAAAAATTTAAAAAACACGAGCAAAAACTGATACGATGAGACAAAAATCCATTTTAAAGAAACCTACCATGTTAAGTTTCGCATCTTTGTTGAGAACAGAACTGAGAGCAAACGTTGTGACCGTGCAAGCCGACAAGCTCAGAACTGTGTTGATCACCGCACGGTGTCGCTCGTTATCCATTGCTGGGCCGGCATTGAAACTTGGCCAGTATATCCAAAGAAACAAAGTTCCTGTCAAAGGAGATAATAACGTTGATCACAATACTCCTATATGCAGACAACTTGACCAACCTAAGGGACATTCTCTCGCCCCTTTTTGGGCAAGAAATGACCATTTTCACGATTAAGTAACAACAATAAGAACTATTGTGACCACGTGTTTGCAATGTTTAGCCCCAGGTAACTAGACACGTTAAATTTAATAGTGGTTTCATAGCAAAGACTAATGGACTGATGGCCAGAAGTTATTTGTAGGTATACTACACACCTATAGGTCAAATAGACGCGTAAGAAAGACAAATGGACTGATAGCCGGAAAGTGGTAGTTTATCTACAATACAACTACCATAACACACGGGCATACACGCATAAAAAGGAAAAAAGCGTGCAAAAGTCACCTATCATTGCGAAGATGTCCGAATGATAGTCAGAGTCCTCCTTTTCATTTTCAGCCTGGGTCTTCCTATAAAGCATACGAGCAACTGACAGACCAAAATAAGCACCAAAGGCGTGGATGAATATGGAACCACCGATGTCTAACACCTACAAAACAATAAAAGATTTTGAAGGTCAAACATGGTTATAGCAAGACAGCACAACCCAGTCCAATATCTTGTATTGTTTTTTTGCCGCAGTGCCATCTAAATAGCATGTAAACAAATAACGATAAGTAGAAGCTTTGTAACTGGAAGTTTTGGTTACGCTTAAGTGTTTCTGTAGTCTCACGGCGTATAACCAGCGCATGCTACCTTACAATGAATCGCAAAGTCATTCATTGTAACGTAACAGCCTTGGTGATGCGCTTCGTGTATTGACGATTGACGCGTTAACAATAGTTAAATAATTTTAACGGAATCGTAAACAAGTTATAATGACGTAATTCTTTAAAAATTAGAATTAAACCTATAAGAAAGGTAACAAAATAAAAACGTAAGTTTACTGATGGCATCTACTATCTCCTACTTCCCGTTTATTGCATTTTTAACGCCAATGTCACCAACTTGGGATACATCGAAGTAATTCATCCGGTTCCAAATATACGCTTCGAGCTAACGAGTTTTAATTGCACTCACCCCAAGCACCTCCACCCCAATATAAAGACTGATGTTATAGAAAACCACTTCCAGTGTTGCCATGAGCACCAACTGCACAGGACTGGCCACGCCGAGGACGGCTCCGAACGAAATGAGAACAGTTGCTACGGCGAAGTCGGCGTTCAGCAAACTGCCATAGAAAGTAATGACACGTTTTGACAGATAGTCAACACAGGCTAATTTACAGATCTTCTACCTCTTGATTGCAACCACATGTAAATTAATTCTGGATCTAAATCCAATTTTATAAAGCACAGTATGAAGTCTTGTTATAGGAATAGCCTATAAGCTCACCCTTCCAAATTCAGCTCGATTTTCGATTTATTTGTGGTGATCATACCGAACCATCCGTTGACTAAAGTTGACCACTCAATGATGTAGCAAGTGAGAAGAAAGTTAAAGCCAACCGAACCGAAGCCGTGACGTTTTAAAAACGTCATCAAAAATCCGAAACCAATAAGCATCATGACGTGGACATCTTGGTACACTACATCAGAAATATTAAGCAAAAAGGGCCAGAACACAGTTTAGAACATGGGATGGTTTCATGCTACCCACTACAGCCTGAGCCTTAAAGTAAGATTAGAAAAATCGTTGTAGTCACTTGCCGTTCTCAGCGCGATGTCATACTCATGTTATGTCCAGTAGTTTCTAATTTGGACTTAAAGCCCACATGAAACACAGCGCAGTGAAAACGGTTGTTTCGTAATGGGCAAGTTTACAATCGTTGTACTTACTCGGATAAAGCTGTTCGAACGTCAGCTCCTTGCCGGATCCATTGAGAGCTTGCTTCTCCAACTGTACATGACCGGGACCAGCGTCGTATCCATAATCGACAAACAGCCCGAACAGCACGATGAAAATCACTTGTGCTAGGAGGAGAACCGCCGTTTCTTTGCCTCTTGTATTGCTTCAAGAAATAACCATCGTTAAACAGTTAGTATCAAAGGTAGTGTCTACTGTTTACAGAATGCATGTCGCTACCGAATCGAATTTTGGAAAAGGGTGTCGATATTTCTGAAGTGGATTAATCCAAGGAAGGTAGGTGGTAGCACCACAAAAATTAACATTTATCAAAAATTTTAATATTTTAGGGTATTTTTGAGAGCTTTGGTTAGTATTGGAAATAATATTTATTTCAAAATTTGAGAAATTTTTACAATTGGAAATGATTAAGATCCTTATCAAGGCATTTAAAGTTTAAACCTTTTCGGCGTCGCAAATATTCCCTTTTGGCAGCCGAATTTAAAACAGTTTTATCTCATTCATACGCAACCTGTGTAGGCAGGTTTACAGAATGCTGACAAGCCCTGTCTTACCTAGATTAAGATGACATCAGCCGCATTTGATCGAAAACTTAACATTAACAAAATCGGATGAAGTCCACCACTAAAGATAAATAGCTTCAGCATTCAAAGTTGAAAAACTTGTTTAAAGTAAAGAGCTCTTAGTTTGTATAAAGGATTCGTTACGAATGGCAAACGCCATAGTTGCGAAACTGTCCCCCAAAATAAATTCTATGACGTAGCAAGAACAAAAACAAATTACGTCACCAAACCGGCTTGCTTAATACGTGTTTTTAAAGCAGTAGTTAGCTGTCGCTTTATCTCAATAACTGAAGTACACTACGCCAACTGTAACAAGTCCCGGCTCTATAGTGTACAGGCGCATGTTTGTTTAGGGTCGCCGCTCGTCATTACCAGCGGTTATTGTAACTTGCTGAGAACGAATGTATGCGATACTGAGCCTTTATCCACCATGTGAAGTGTCCACTCTCTTTGCTGTTGATCAACTATCGATGCTTGTCTGGTAGAAAGTCTTTTAAGTTTGAACCCCGTCGCCGTTTATCGATGATGAGGTCTTTATAGCAGAGAACTTACTACATGGCAGCTTATTTTTTTATCCACGGTCGCAGCCGATATGAGAGATAAAACACGCAAACACAGCAATCCAGTTGAATGCTGGTAAAAAACGCAAACTCTGCAAAAAATGTTCTTCAGAAGAGTGACGAATTTGGTTTACCGAAGTTAGTGAAGCGTTTCCAACATCACCTGATAAACTCCTGCCGGCAGGAATGCCTTTTGCAAGTTCCGCAAAATTCACGCTTGATTGCACATTGGTGTTTTGCACAGTTTTGGGACTTTTACAATGTATCTATAGGCCTACTGGAGCAGATACACCTGTCAGTTTTTTCTATTCATTTTCGAAATTCTTTAATCAGGAATAAACTAAATTGGCTTACCTCATTTTTTGCGCGGAAGTTGACCTTTTCCGGTACACAAAACTACAGCCTCGTCGACACACTTGCAGAAGAATGACAGAAACTTCAGGTTTCCCTTACTCTGACCCCGCCCTAAGCTGCTGATTGGTTTATTATAGGAAACAATGTCAATATTATGACAAAGAAAATGATGTAGTCGCATGCAAGGAAACATTTTTTGAAAACATTGCATTACAGTTTTAAGCAAGTTGCATCCAATAACACATAATTTATCCAATATTCAAAAACTAGTTTCTTTTCTACCAGAACAAACCACTAATAGACCTACGTGCTCTTATAATTATAATCGTCAATATACTTTGATAATGACTAAACTAGAGAAAAACTGTTAATGAGTAACAGCACTTTGCGGTCAGTTGGTTAGTTGAGGAACGAAGTCTCTAAACTCATATTATAGTAGATTGTTGAATAAGATTGACAGGGATAGGAGATGTAATAACTACAATCCTGTTTCGTGATACACCAAGACTATAAACTGACTCGCACACAAGTGCGAACGTAATGGTCAGGGGTCAAAACATCCTGCGATGGACGGAAAAGAAAGGCTTAACTTCCTTTCCTGTATGACAAAAATGTGTGTCATGGTATACCTTGACATATAGTGTATACTATATACCTTGGTACTACACAGTAGTTCCGTTTCCAACTTGTGAACTGAAAATCTCCTTCTTACTGCTCTATGCCAACTGAAGCAACTAAACTACGCTCATTTCGCAAAACATGATAAAACATTGAAGTTTAGTTAACGTGAGGTATGGAAATGTAATTATGAATGTACGATGTTTTCGTTGAAATAGCGACAGATCAAAAATTAACACCAAAAGTAGTTGAAATTTCATGAATACATTATGATTGGAGAACTTCACTAATCACATGAACAAAGCTGATCCACTACAGAACACAAAGTTTAATTATGTGAACTGTAATAAACAATTCTACAGTTTGCTACAGCCCCTTAATTATGAGAATTAGCTGCATAAGAATAAAAATTTTTTTCCGCTGGAAGACAGAACCTTTCTAGAAAGTGTACGTCATTGCCGGCTTGTTGATCCGAGAATCACCGCTTGAACCTACAAATATAATGGCTTTATTGAAGATATCGTTTAAGCTATTTTGCATCTAAAGTTTCCAAGTTAAAAACGTATTATATTTTACAACAAAAACTTAAGCCTATAATAGTAGATTACAAAATTTGATCAAAAATGTTGTCATATTGTTTACAAAAATATAACAAGCCAAAACCAGTTTGAAAGCTAACTTGTACTTATATAACCTAACAAGCTATAATCCAGTTTAAATAACAGATATAAACGTCAACCGAAAATGTATTCAATAAACCAAAACTTAAAACTGACAGTCTCATAAACTTCAGCCATTTAGTCATAGCACAATAAAGAACTTGCTCTCGCACAATTAACGAAAAGGAAAAAGTGGTAAAACTCAAACTTTTACAAACATGCAAGATGCCAACAATACAATTGTGCTACATCATATTAAGTTAAGACAAGCTAACAAGTTTGGACAAAATATACCACTATCATAAGCATGTTTATCGCTATCAAGAAAATACTGAATGTTCAACTCACCAAACGTACCAGAACAAGCTTTCACTCAACTCTGGAAATGTTGAACTGACCAAGTCAACGCACAAGTTCTTACAGCTGCGACCTTCTCATCCACCGTCAAAATAAAATGACCACGAGTTTCTTTATTTGTTTGTGACGTCACCTGGCATTCGGCGCGGCGCGCGTTGATTAAAGTCTGGCTTCCTTCCAAAATAATCCGCGTAAAAAGCTGAGAAGTAATTTTGAGCTTAAACCCGCAATCTATGATGTCTGTGGAAATGAAATGAACATCAACCAAGTTGACGCAATAAACTTCAAAATACAAACATGGACGTAATTATTTTGTCGTACCGAAGGGACATTCTGCTATCGGACTAAATAGCTTCTATAAACGTAAGTTTTGTATTTTTGTGTGTTTTTCTACTTCTTTTTTCTTTTCTTTTATATTGTTTGTCGTCGGTAGAGGGCGTCAAAGCAAATGCGATGGTAAATTTGTTTCAGGTACCCCGGGTATACATCAGTTGTACCTGAGGTGACATTTGGAAGATCCGAGGCGAACTATCGAATAGTTTGAACAGGCTTGGCCCCTCTAACATTTGCTAGATGAGGTAGGGTCATGAGTTGTGGTTTTGTTTTTGCCTTTTCCTCCATAGAAAAGATGTAAGAAATTTCTTCTTGGGTCCCCAAATGCTTGTCTGCCCAACTTCGTTGTTTCATTTTTGCGCGATTGCGGCGGTTAGTGACAGGTTACAGGTAATTACATGAAATGATGGTCAACGGTTGGGCGGACTCCCCCCGGCTTTAAGAGAAGGCGGTCTCAGGGAAGGTTTAGCTGTACCCTACCAAATCTTTAAGGCAACTTTACTTTTGTTTCAAGCAATACACTCTTCACTTTCAGTGCGTAAACACACACACGTCAGTCGCGCATGTATTGCAACATGCTTTCAGTAACTAGCCCTACAGTTCTCACGCATTGTTTGATCATAAAATACAAATACGGTAGCGGCTACCGCAGGCCTTTGTGATGAAGATTGCGTAGCTTTAAACGTAACTGAGTGTGAAATGCAAAAATTGTGTTTAATATGAATATGCGTTTATTTACACACCGGGTAAATTTTCCTACTTTGTAATGAGAGTGTGCGGCCCGCCGGCTGCAACATTTTTTGTAATGCGGCCCTCAGTATACAAAAAGTTTGCCCACCCCTGTGATAGAGTTCTTA
This sequence comes from Clavelina lepadiformis, assembly GCF_947623445.1. Classification (NCBI taxonomy): domain Eukaryota; kingdom Metazoa; phylum Chordata; class Ascidiacea; order Aplousobranchia; family Clavelinidae; genus Clavelina; species Clavelina lepadiformis. The sequence goes on along the minus strand of NC_135248.1, from coordinate 3,033,072 downwards.
TCCAAGACGTCACCATAGAAAAAGTATAAATCGTTCCGGTCCAGTGCGCATGTGATCTTAGTTTGTGATGGTTTGTTGTTATGGCGTTATTGCGAACGTAATTTCACAGTACTGTAAAATCCTTTGAGTCACACGTTGTGGGTGGAATGCGATGATTGCGATCGCTGGTATCATGTTAAATGCACCCATTTGGATCCCAATCTCACCCAACATGAAATCGGAAATCTCACTTACCTCTGTCATAACTGTGAGTGAAGGCATGTCTAAATGCTACTTTCAGATGACAATTTGAATGTTAGCTCTGGTTATTTTGAAGTTGGTTGTTTTCCGTATTGTGGTTCCTTTTAAGGCTTTAAGCGTGATTTTTAAACTCATTCGTTGCGAATAATTTTGCTGTTTACGTTGAATTCTTGAAAAAATAAAACAAACACATTTTATATAAATGCAATGCCTCTGATTGCACGTCGATGTTGAACAGTGATTGACGGTTGTGGATTTGGATGTTTCTTTATCTCAAGTTTCTGATTTCCTTCAGCAGTAAATAAAACGATTCGCTACTTCAGATTTCTCCGTTTTCTTGGTGTTTGGCTCGTTTTCTTTTAAACTGGTCTTAATATTTTGGTGTATGCCATATAGGCCTATGTGTCAAATATTTATCGTATCATGTTTGGGCACGCTCTAACAAGGATAGCACCTTAGTTTTCCATCCCTATAGCCAATGGCAAAAATGAACGATACGATTACAAAGCGCCTTTGCTTAGAAACAGCGTGCAATACTAAAAAGAGAATGAAGGTTATGGTTTCTATTCGAAACATATATAACTTACTATACGTTACTATATAGTATACTATGCGTTTATTTTCGAAAAATGCCATTTTTATGGCAAATAAATAATCGGCAGAATTTAAAGCTTGAATAAATATTTGATGTCTATTTAATTAAAATTAACCAATTAGAATACAGTAAAGCTAGCTCGAATAAGTGTGAAATTCATGTTTCTTGCATTCGCAAACTGGTGCAATTATCGCAAACTGGCGCAAAAATTGCTGATGCAAGATTTGTTACCACCTGAAAGATATTAATTAAAAATTTGCGGTTTTAAAGTATAATATAGAGAATAAAATTACGCTTGTAATGATATAAAAACGATGGTTGTGTGATCAGTAGAACTTGTTTTATTTACGTATTACTTTGCGTTATATGAAGTTTTTCGCAAATTGGCTAGCCTACCCTAGTTGAACTAACATTAACGGAGTAAGATTCGGTGTTGGTTGGAACAGGATTGGATCAATATGGATCAGGATCATAGGTCCACTTTACCCGGCCTTGGTTACCGGTACTATTATTTTGACTTTTGGCCAAATTTTGGCTAGTCAGTAAGCGGAATGAACCTATGTAATTCGTACGTGATACAGTAAAACTCCTTCCTATACCATTCAACCAAACTTCTAGCCTACCTTATGCATGTAAAATAAAATCTAAGTTACAAGATACCTTACAAGTTACCTTCCGATAGATCAGAGAGTACAAAATACGAATTCCTCGCCTTTTTTGTGTTCTTTTCCATGTAACCTCGAATAATCGCGTCTGCAACACGTTATGTTTCACTGAACTTAGTGGTATCCGCGCAGTGAAAAAACTTTATTAAGAAAATAAGAGGGGTATGCCACTTTACCCCGTTGGTCCGCTTTACACCACCTTCTCCTACCACACGCATAGCATGTTAAAAGGAATTAATGTGCTGTACGATTTAAAGACTTCATAAAGATATTTTTGTGGTTTTAATTTCAACGATAACGAGCTTCTTCAAGTACTTTCAAGTGACCTATGGTTGACGTCTTTATTGTTTGCTATATAGGCTGTGATGATACTATAAAATTGCTTGCAAATCGAATGCCGCATAGAATACTTGATTACGGAAATCGGCAAAGCAAAGCATTGCATTACGTAATCGATTACTCTCTGCTTATCGTATTAAGTCGTGACAAAAATGTCGTGCATGTCTATATTGCGTGTGTTATTATTCATAGTTGTTCAATGCGTTACAGTCTACTAAGTCAACCCTAGAAAGTGGTCGACTTTATTATGTAGCTGTCCCAATGTTTTATTTAAAATGTAATCGTTCAAAGAAGCTTCAATATAATCAGAATATACAGTTGTCATAATGAACAATTAATTCTAAGATTAAGAAAAGCGAAACAACGACCTTGAGGCTCATTTATCATCGAGGATAATAAAAATTTCAACCGACAAACGTTGTAGTGATTTGGTTGCCCTTACAGGATAAGGTACGACATACAACCATTTCATTACAAGGCTATAGCCTACTTAGCTGAAAAAACATTATGGTTTCAAACAGCGTAAAGTGGTAAACAGCTTAATCGCGTTGCCATATTTGGCTTCGATTTGTCATTTGAGTGGTATAATTGCAGCTTTGGAAATAAGAAGTTTTTCTCTGCAGGTTAAACCTCAGTAGAATAGTTTAAGTCTGATATTAGAAGATTACACGTAGGCTTTGCATCAAAGTGAAAAGTTTTCACAGTCGATCTAACATTTGTTTATTGAAAAATGAGAATGGCAAAGATTGCAGTGTCCTTTCTCTTAGCATTCGGTGTTGTAATCGTTTCATCACAGCAATGCCGTGAAATTATGCGCCCTGTTACTGTGTGTGACGACGTTACAAGCAGTTTGGGAAAAGGCCAGAAAGGCGAAAGGGGTCTAGTTGGAAAAGCCGGAAGCAAAGGTGAGAAAGGAGATCCAGGTGACCCGTGTGAGGAGGAAAGAATGTCATTTACATCTCTGGCGTCCATGATTAGGCAAAATCATTTGGGTAGGAGATGCTTCAATAAAGTTAACATCTGTCTTCTTCGCACGTAATTTACTTAAGAGAAGTTTTGAACGAAATAGATTTAACGTTTCTCGCTTTAAAATCAAGATATAAAGAAGCTCCTTACACCAGCATCGTGCTACACATCATCCGTTTATGGTTTGCAGGAGTTGCGATCTGGAGAAAAAGCTTTTTGCGATGACGGATGGACGGTAAGTAAGTTGGGATCACGTCAATTGAATATTGAACAAATTCACCGGCGACAATTGGTCGTGGTCAACTGATCGGCAACAAATTGGCCGGCGACACAAATCAACCGCTACGCATTTTATTTTTATTTTTTACGCAAATTAGCATTGTTGTTTATTCAAATTATATGATTTAAGTGATAATATGATTTAAGGTCAGTTGGTTCTAGGTAAATTTACGTCACGGTCAGTTGTCCCCGGTGAGTTTGTTCGCGGTCAATTTCCCACGGTTAATTGTCGTGGAACCAAGTAAGTTATAGACTAAACTATTTCCCGTTAATGTAAAGCTAAAATTGTTTTAATGTTTATATAGCCTAATCGTCCGGTTGACATAGCCTTAAAGATAAAGCAAATTTTAACCTCAAATTCCAATCTTAACTGATGGAACTGCAGTGTTTTTAAGTTTCAAAACGCGTCTTCCAGGAGCACTTGTGTAGAATATTGTAGCGAAGCTTATTGATTCGGACTTTTTGACATAACTTTCTATTATGCGCGCCACGGCGTTCTGTAAATATATTAAAGGCTTATTTTTAACATTTCAGGTTTTCCAAAGAAGATTGGACGGAAGCGTGAACTTTATAGTCAACTGGGATGAATACAAATCTGGGTTTGGAAACTTAAGCGGAGAGTTTTGGCTTGGTATTCATATGATGTTTACTAAAACATCAGATAGTCGTTACATGGAAAACGAATTCAACAATGTTGACATTCTATAAAGGTTTAAACAAAATTCATTCCTTGACATACGGAAGATTATGCAAGCTCAGAATAGAACTTTGGGACTTCACCGATATCCAAGCATACGCCCAATACAGGTAATTGAACACAGGTTTCCACACGAATCCACAACTCGTTGTCCATCTAAAGTTAATCAGCACCCAGGGAACCCAGCATGAGAAGTTTTTATAGTCCAACTGTATCCCTCTTTTACTTTTGGTGCTTATACGTAACTCCAGCACCATAAAGACGATTAACAGGTTTGATGATGCTCATATTTTCACAGTTTATTTTTCATTGAGGATGAATCGACAAACTACCGTCTTCATGTGAGTGGTTACAGTGGCACAGCAGGGGACAGTCTGTCGGCAGGCAGCCACGTCCACGATTTGCAGGAATTTTCTTCTCCAGATAGAGACAACGATAAACAGTAGGCTGAGCTAAATAACAGGCATTAAATTGCTGCCCTGAGGTCATTCTGGCCATGTTTTCTCTACAGCTATTTTTGCAGCGTACCAATTTCAGTGATTTTTAACAGCAATGATAGGCATTGTTCGACCTACTACAATGAAGGACTTGGCGGCTGGTGGTTCAACGCCTGCTTTTCATCTGCTCTCAACGCCGCATGGGGACGCTCAGGAGGAAATGTCCAAAACATAATTTGGCAATCTTGGAAGGGTTATCATGAAGCTCTCAAGGCGACAACAATGAAACTTCGATGCTACTGAAAAGCTAATGTCGCCTTACTACGCATGCTGTTGATCACCTTGTTGTTTTCACGGATGCGTGCTACCTGTAAACATGCGTAGTTATACGTCCGATGCTAATAAAATAGTGAAAGTTTGAACACCGTTGTGCTTCAAGAATTTCAGTTCAATTTCTCCTCTTAGAAGGATTTAGGTGAAGTGTCGTAATCTATACAACAACAGCGTTTATAAAGGCTGACAACCTTTCACCGAACTATCGCAACGTCGACAGTGCTTGTGTGTCGTTACATGAACCAATTAATGACAATGTTAGATGTAGTCTCGCAACGGAAAACCAAAATCATTAATGCATTCATGTACTAATTTCTCTTCTAGATTTTTTATTGAGGTATAATTATTATTAAAAATTTCAGCCTGGTTTGATTGTGCTTTGGCTGTAGATTATTATCCTTTTTAATCCAGCTCCCGCCTGTTAAAGATGTGTCTAGTAAGTGCGTAACCTTAATCATTGAAGTTACTACAGCCATTATTAGTATTGCATGCAGTAAGTTGCTTTCTTACAACACGTTTCTTATACGTAGAAATACCGGCTATTTAAAAGCTCTAGATACGGTAAAGACAACAGCATAATTTAGCTGAGATCTTTGTTAACGGCAACCGCTACATCCTGGTTTGGTTTAGCTGACTACAGGCAGTATGTCCATTCAGCTGTTGCCGTGTAAAACCAATATAAGGAGTTAAAGGGAGTCACTTCAAAAAGGCAATGAGTTGAGTGAGAAAGATGACGTTACTCCCCTCCCAGAAGTATTGTCTCCTGCTCTTTGGTCTTGGTGGCCTCATATCCTGAAGGCTGCTCTTCCTGGCACTAAAAAAGATGTTGTGTAAAGGATACACCAACACACTTAAAACGAACAACAAACTCAAACAGATGTACACGTTCAACGACGATTTTATCCATTATTCAAAGACGACAAGGACAGAACGTTGGAGTATAGTTAAACGCTAGTATACACCAATCGGTTTTAAAACATAAACAGAGTTTTTGTCAGCTGGACTCACATCCCAAAACACTTCATCTTCGTAATATTCCTCCGTGGTCAAATTGTCCCAAAAAGGCAGTTTCAGCAGGAGCCCTGTCAAGCAACCAGACACCATAGCGATGCTAACAGCCACCGCCACACCCACAATCTGAAAACCTGCTTGACTGTCTACCGGCCGTTCAGAAAATAGCTTTTCAAAACTAAAACAGACAAAAAGAGAGTCTCATGCTGTTGCACTCCCGTCGGCGTTTTCTTGTTATGTGATAAACAACTTACCTATTGCCGTAAGTTTCTACGTTTGCGATGCGAATTGCAATTGCACTGACAATCGCACCAAGAACACCGGGCATACCGTGAAGGTTGTGGACTCCACAAGTATCGTGAACTTTTAGCTTTGCCAGCAAAATGGGCTATAGAACAGGCAGCCGGTTAAAATTTAGCCAAAGGTACGTGATTAATGCAACAGGTTGCACAACCTAGCAATAATACATTTAGTTTTAAGTTGTATTGTTATCCATATATAATGAAGGGTTTACGGAAAACAACATACCTGTAGGAAGTGAAAACCCAATGTAGAAACGGTAGCTGCAGTCGTACCGACAAGTAAAGCTCCAAATGGATAAACAATCAGGTCTGCACTCGCACCCATCGCAACACCTCCGGCTAAGGTAGCGTTTTGTACGTGCACCTTGAAAGTAAACCTTCTACTAAAGTGAGTATTGGATGCAAATCGGTTTACTGCGCGTATAGAGATGATTCTTACGTCGTATTTTCACGCAGACAAACGATGGTTGTCAAAGTTAAAAATTTAAAAAAGACGAGCAAAAACTGATACGATGAGACAAAAATCCATTTTCAAGAAACCTACCATGTTAAGTTTCGCATCTTTGTTGAGAACAGAACTGAGAGCAAACGTTGTGACAGTGCACGCCGACAAGCTCAGAACTGTGTTGATCACCGCACGGTGTCGCTCGTTATCCATTGCTGGGCCGGCATTGAAACTTGGCCAGTATATCCAAAGAAACAAAGTTCCTGTCAAAGGAGGTAATAACGCTGATCATAATATTCCTATACGCAGACAACCTGACCAACCTAAAGGACATTCTCTCGCCTCTTTCTTGGGCAAGAAATGAGCATTTTCACGATTAAGTAACAACAATAAGAGCTATTGTGACCACGTGTTTGCAAAGTTCAGCCCCAGTTAACTAGACACGATAAGTTTAATAGTGGTTTCATAGCAAAGACTAATGGACTGATAGCCAGAAGTTGGTAGTTTGTCTACTGTACAATACAACTACCATAACACACGAGCATATAGGCATAAAAAGGAAAAAAGCGTGCAAAAGTCACCTATCATTGCGAAGATGTCCGAATGATATTCAGAGTCCTCCTTTTCATTTTCAGCCTGGGTCTTCCTATAAAGCATACGAGCAACTGACAGACCAAAATACGCACCAAAGGCGTGGATGAATATGGAACCACCGATGTCTAACACCTACAAAACAATAAAAGATTATGAAGGTCAAACATGGTTATAGCAAGACAGCACAACCCAGTCCAATATCTTGTATTGTTTTTTTGCCGCAGTGCCATCTAAATAGCATGTAAACAAATAACGATAAGTAGGAGCTTTGTAACTGGAAGTTTTGGTTACGCTTAAGTGTTTCTGTAGTCTCACGGCGTATAACTAGCGCCTGCTACCTTACAACGAATCGCAAAGTCATTCATTGTAACGTAACAACCTTGGTGATGCGCTTCGTGTATTGACGATTGACGCGTTAACAATAGTTAAATAATTTTAACGGAATCGTAAACAAGTTATAATGACGTAATTCTTTAAAAATTAGAATTAAACCTATAAGAAAGGTAACAAAATAAAAACGCAAGTTTACTGATGGCATCTACTATCTCCTACTTCCCGTTTATTGCATTTTTAACGCCAATGTCACCAACTTGGGATACATCGAAGTAAATCATCCGGTTCCAAATATACGCTTCGAGCTAACGAGTTTTCATTGCACTCACCCCAAGCACCTCAACCCCAATATAAAGACTGATGTTATAGAAAACCACTTCCAGTGTTGCCATGAGCACCAACTGCACAGGACTGGCCACGCCGAGGACGGCTCCGAACGAAATGAGAACAGTTGCTACGGCGAAGTCGGCGTTCAGCAAACTGCCATAGAAAGTAATGAACTAATGATACGTTTTGACAGATAGTCAACACAGGCTACTTTACAGATCTTCTACCACTTGAGTGCAACCACATGTAAATTAATTCTGGATCTAAATCCAATTTTATAAAGCACAGTATGAAGTCTTGTTATAGGAATAGCCTATAAGCTTACCCTTCCAAATTCAGCTCGATTTTCGATTTATTTGTGGTGATCATGCCGAACCATCCGTTGACTAAAGTTGACCACTCAATGATGTAGCAAGTGAGAAGAAAGTTAAAGCCAACCGAACCGAAGCCGTGACGTTTTAAAAACGTCATCAAAAATCCGAAACCAATAAGCATCATGACGTGGACATCTTGGTACACTACATCAGAAATATTAAGCAAAAAGGGCCAGAACACAGTTTAGAACATGGGATGGTTTCATGCTACCCACTACAGCCTGAGCCTTAAAGTAAGATTAGAAAAATCGTTGTAGTCACTTGCCGTTCTCAGCGCGATGTCATACTCATGTTATGTCCAGTAGTTTCTAATTTGGACTTAAAGCCCACATGAAACACAGCGCAGTGAAAACGGTTGTTTCGTAATGGGCAAGTTTACAACCGTTGTACTTACTCGGATAAAGCTGTTCGAACGTCAGCTCCTTGCCGGATTCATTGAGATCTTGCTTCTCCAACTGTACATGACCGGGACCAGCGTCGTATCCATAATCAACAAACAGCCCGAACAGCACGATGAAAATCACTTGTGCTAGGAGGAGAACCGCCGTTTCTTTGCCTCTTGTATTGCTTCAAGAAATAACCATCTTTAAACAGTTAGTATCAAAGGTAGTGTCTACAGTTTACAGAATGCATGTCGCTACCGAATCGAATTTTGGAAAAGGGTGTCGACATTTCTGAAGTGGATTAATCCAAGGAAGGTAGGTGGTAGCACCACAAAAATTAACATTTATCAAAAATTTTAATATTTTAGGGTATTTTTGAGAGCTTTGGTTAGTATTGGAAATAATATTTATTTCAAAATTTGAGAAATTTTTAAAATTGGAAATGATTAAGATCCTTATCAAGGCATTTAAAGTTTAAACCTTTTCGGCGTCGCAAATATTCCCTTTTGGCAGCCGAATTTAAAACAGTTTTATCTCATTCATACGCAACCTGTGTAGGCAGGTTTACAGAATGCTGACAAGCCCTGTCTTACCTAGATTAAGATGACATCAGCCGCATTTGATCGAAAACTTAACATCAACAAAATCGGATGAAGTCCACCACTAAAGATAAATAGCTTCAGCATTCAAAGTTGAAAAACTTGTTTAAAGTAAAGAGCTCTTAGTTTGTATAAAGGATTCGTTACGAATGGCAAACGCCATAGTTGCGGAACTGTCCCCCAAAATAAATTCTATGACGTAGCAAGAACAAAAACAAATTACGTCACCAAACCAGCTTGCTTAATACGTGTTTTTAAAGCAGTAGTTAGCTGTCGCTTTATCTCAATAACTGAAGTACACTACGCCAACTGTAACAAGTCCCGGCTCTATAGTGTACAGGCGCATGTTTGTTTAGGGTCGCCGCTCGTCATTACCAGCGGTTATTGTAACTTGCTAAGAACGAATGTATGCGATACTGAGCCTTTATACACCATGTAAAGTGTTCACTCTCTTTGCTGTTGATCAACTATCGATACTTGTCTGGTAGAAAGTGTTTTAAGTTTGAACCCCGACGCCGTTTATCGATGACGAGGTCTTTATAGCAGAGAACTTACTACATGGAAGGCTATTTTTTATCCACGGTCGTAGCCGATATGAGAGATAAAAAATGCAAACTCTGCAAAAATATTCTTCAGAAGAGTGACGAATTTGGTTTACCGAAGTTAATGAAGCGTTTCCAACATCACCTGATAAACTCCTGCCGGCAGTAATGCCTTTTGCAAGTTCCGCAAAATTCACGCTTGATTGCACGTAGGTGTTTTGCACAGTTTTGGGACTTTTACAATGTATCTATACTGGAGAGGATACGCCTGACAGTTTTTTTTCTATTCATTTTCGAAATTCTTTAATCAGGAATAAACTAAATTGGCTTACCTCATTTTTTGCGCAGAAGTTGATCTTTTCCGGTATACAAAACTACAGCCGCGTCAACACACTTAATTGCAGAAGAATGACAGAAACTTCAGGTTTCCCTTACCCTGACCCCGCCCTAAGCTGCTGATTGGGTTAGAGGAAACAATGTCAATATTATGACAAAGAAAATGATGACGTCGCATGTAGGAAACATTTTTTGAAAATATTGCATTACAATTTTAAGCTAGTTGTATCCAATAACACATAATTTATCCAATATTCAAAAACTAGTTTCTTTTCTACCCGAACAAACCACTAATAGACCTACGTGCTCTTATAATCGTCAATATACTCTGATAATGACTAAACTAGAGAAAAACTGTTATGAGTAACAGCACTTGCGGTCAGTTGGTTAGTTGAGGAACGAAGTCTCTAAACTCATATTATAGTAGGTTGTTGAATAAGACTGACTGAGAAAGGAGACGTAATAACTACAATCCTGTTTTGTGATACACAAAGACTATCAGCTGACTCGCACACAAGTGCGAACGTAATGGTCAGGGGTCAAAACATCTTGTGATGGACGGAAAAGAAAGGCTTAACTTCCTTTCCTGTATGAAAAAATGTGTGTCATGGTATACCTTGACATATAGTGTGTACTATATATATACATATACCTTGGCACTACATACTATATATAGTACTTGGCACTACACAGCAGTTCCGTTTCCAACTTGTGAACTGAAAACCTCCTTCTTGCTACTCTATGCCAACTGAAGCAACTAAACTACGCTCATTTCGCAAAACTGCGAATTATGAATCGCGTTTACGAATGTATTATCGTCGCAAGTCGGCAATTAGCCAATTACACACCACAAGAGTTGCTTGCTCACCTGGGGCGATTTATAAGTGCTGTTTGTTGTCTTAACATTGTGGCGCCACAGCATTTATAGTAAAATGGGCTAAACCACTCTAAACATTTTGCCATAAACACAAACAGCGGCTTGCAAAGCGGCAAAAAGAATTTGTTTCAGATACAAAGGAAGGAACACGGCTAAATAAGGACTAAAGCATTTGCTGACATATAGGTTCGATTCTTTAGTGATTTGATTGAAATATTAATGGATTTGTTATTGTCCCTACAATGACTTTATAGCAGCCTATAAGCAACCAACTACAGTTGGTGTTACCTTAATTGCCAATATGAAAGCCGTAGTAAGACCGGATCGGATAATCGCGAATTTCATTTCTAAGACATTTTTAAGCGATTATCCGATATATTCGTTTACAGCAAGCGGTTTGCTCTAGGAAACAAGTTTGACTACCTACCACTGCACCACTGGAAAAAAATCGTGCGTTCAGAGCTAAGTTTCCCAGTTTCTTGTTAACAGAACTTAAATGTCATAATATACTGATCTTAATCATCCTTCCAGTATAAATTTAACTTTGATTAAACCCTTAATGACGAAAATCAACTTTTTGCAAACAAATTTTCCTAATCTAACGGCGTATCCACGTGACGGGCTGCGACGTTGCGTGAACTAGTTTCGGTGAAATAGTCACTTGTGAAATAGACGGTTTGAACTTTTGTTTTTTTTAAGTGAACCCGGGTAACAAGAGCTCTTCAAACATTTTTTGACCACTTGCTCTAACACGTTTCTTTCATGGATTGCTGTCATTGCCAAGATTTTCTAAGAGCATTTTTTGCGTCTTCCACATTTGCGAAATTTGTGATTTCAACACGATGGAATTAGCAGCAACAATTTTCTGCAACACCTTTGGTGCTAGCACTAGAAGCGCATGAGAAAAAAGGGCAATAACTTACTGTAGTTTGTTTCTTTCTCTAGTACATTTACCAAAAACGCAATTACTCCAAAAAAGCCCACATGGGGCTTTCTGAATTTTTGCATGCGTATTAAGCACGCCACGCCGTGACCAAGCTCATATATCTAAAACTGTTGTTATCAAGGCCCTAAGTCAAGAGATTTTGGCCTAAAAGTGTATATTATTCACCTATTTTCGAGCCATTTTTAGCTTCCTGGGTCTGTATGCGACCTGAAACTTCTTATAGGGTAATTCCCAAGATTATCCTAAAACCAACACGTAACCACAGAGATGAGCAACCACGCTATACCCTATGCTGGATTCTTTAAACCAGGGATGTCCAACCTTTTATTAAAGTGGGCCGCATTGTCACTTGAAATAATTCAATGGGCCGCAGAACCTATTAAATTTCAAGAAAAATGGGTACATAAAGTACATACTTTTGGAGTGAAAATTACTAACGGGCCGCATAAAAATCTCAGGCGGGCCGCAGGTTGGACATCCCTGCTTTAAACAGTGTTTTAAACGTCCACTAAAAACTCTAACAAAATCATAGAAATCTTAATTATTGACCCACGTGCCTCGTTAAAAACAAACGCTTTTCGTTTTACAGATTTGCTTGATATTTTAAGTTGGACACAAGTATTGAAAAAAAAACGATAACTTTGTTTTCCTATTCTTAAACACGTTTGCGTTTTTTCCTCTTTTTCTTGACAATGGGGCAATGAGGTTTGGGACAAGTTCATTACGATTATGACGACACTATGACAATGAGATGTAAGAGAATTAGGATTATGGCATTTTGTGACGAGTGACGAGCCTTGCAATTCTTTTGTCCGTTCTCCGCAGCAAGAGAGCATTTCTTCGGCCCCGTTGCAATTTAGCGGACGATTAATTTTCTTTGTTTTTGAACGTTTTGTTCAGGAAAATTTGCAATTAAGAAAAGAAAGAATGCAACTGAGACAAAATATCTTATGCCATGATCGGATTCATTCCTTTTAAGGCTTAAGCAGTGTGAGCCTAAGGCAATTTTCGAATTTATATTCTTTAACCAAGTTTTGTGGTTGATAATACAATAATAATTATGTTAGATTTTATAGGTTTTGTTTCGAGATTTCCGATAGGTATGCGATCAAATGACAGATCGTTTAAGTGATACGCAATCTACCGATCTCTTCTGTGCATCGGCTGTAAATATATAAACAGGGTAGCCATACCGTCCTTATTTCTAAGAAATGTCCCTATTTTCACTTGCGTCCTTATTTTTAGGGCAGAGGTTCGTATTTTGGGCATTTTGACACCTTTAGTATACCATTTTGTACCAAGAGATACCAAAAGCTAAGAACATGCAGATAGTGTCTCGTTTTTTTTTAGGAACGTTGCATGGTTGCTTTCTCCTGTTGTGCACTGTTTAAGGTAGTATTCGTCTTTCGTTTCTTAGTCGCCCTTATTTTTGAGTTGAGACCGATGGCAACCCTGCATATAAACCACTTTTGAGCTTTATCGGCTTTTGACAGGTCATATTTCCTTAATGATGCCTGAACTCTACATGTGACAAAAGTTAAAAGTTAAACTGTTTGCTGGGACATCTCAGAATTATAGAGGGTATTTATATCTCATTTTCAACGCGAGAATAATTCAGGCTTCGTATATCAAGATTTTTAACTAAAACTTTGTGGTACAATCTTTAAATTTAATCGATGTTATCGCTCAAATTTACCCAAACTCTTAAACTTATCTCGAAACTTTAAAATTATAATCATTCTACTTTTTATCTCTTGTATGGTGGGATTACTCCGGTGTACAATGCTGGGTTTTCCTTGGTAAATACTAAGAGTAACAAAGAATTCTGTGGAAGTCGACTTATCCTCACACATTCAACATATACTGTACACATTCATATACCCAATATATTCCCTCGAGAATGTTAATAACAAGGATAAAAGTGGCGTGTGGTTCGCAAGAGTTATAAGTTATAACGGAGTGTTTGCGTGATCTTTCCTGACTAATCTATTGTCCCATCTGTCCACACATCCTCCAACTTTTTCCATTTAACCCACATTGAGTGAACATTTCTTACGACGCACCGCCCTAGACGTTTTCTCTGGCTACGTGATGTTGCTACAGGATTCACAAACAAGGCTGAAATAACGCGCGCGAATCAGATTACAGTAAAACGCCGGCTAATGACCACCCCGAGAAAGCGAAGAAATGTCTGCTATTCTATTGCGTTGTATAGCGTTATGTTTCATTGGCGCGTTCACACAGCTAACACGACCTTTTGACCGTGATCCAGTGGATGTTCAACTTACCAGGGTTCTACTGTATTTTAAGCGCTTCAAGAGACACAGCATGATGCAGAAACTTATGCTTCAACAATATTTAAAGTGTATTCTGCGGATGTTTGGGGCTTGCTCTTCTCGCCGGCTTCAAACATTCTTTGTAGATATGTATATAGATTCATCCATATCAAACAGAATTGAGCTTCAGCTGCTATTCCCAAAGTCGCTTTCTGCATTAAACCACGTCTGGTAATAAAAGGATACAAAGCGACGTTATTTTTCGCCATCTTCGACATCCTGGCATGCTCAGCTTGTATTTGATGTATTGTCATGTATTTTCCATGCACTTGAAGCGTGTGTTTAGGTTACGTTATGGGTCGTTTGAAGTGTATAAAAAGTATTTCATTAGGCTGCAAGTTATTATACCGCACCACAACAGGATTACAGCATCAACTGCTTGGCCCACTCCAACAACAAGACCAACTACTTCAAGACAAATGTGACTGCTTTTTTATTGATACTGTTGCGACCTCCAGCGGTGTTAAAACATTTGGAAAAATTCCATTGTTTGTACGAGGGCGCGCTATATACACGATAAATAAAAACAAATAGATAGCGCAGGTGAGACAAAGCAACATTTCTATTAAAATAATTTCTTCAAACTGTAATAACCAGTAAAAACTTACTAATATTTGGGATCATAGAACGCTATACTGTGCGCGTTCTGCAAGTAGAACACTGTACGCCATATCACTATAACGTATATTGTATGCATGTGTTTTGTGAATGGGATGAATAATACTAGAAAAATGTGTGTTTTCGAATTTGTGGGAATACCCATATTCTCTTGCATCTTTTAAATCAAGTTTTAGTGTTGGGTATTGAAGACTCCGATACTATTCATACGTTGTTGAAAAGTCTCTATCAGTGGTTCTCAACCTTCTGATCTTGGCGGACCCCTTTTGCTGCTGTCAAAGAAGTGGCGGACCCCTGAAGTTTAAGCAAACTAAGGGTTCTGAGACTGCACTTAAATGTTTCTTTGCTTAGTTTTACTTAATAGTCTTGGTGCACAACTGCGCTATTCATTCAAAATAACATCAAACTATGCGGATATTTTTACTTAAAATCACTGTATCCAGCTGTCTTCTCATATAATCCGCAATCTAGTGCATCACAATAGGCCTTCCCTGCGGGTGATAAATCTCAATAAGCTTTTGTATTGTCCCATCACAATAGGCAATTAAGCAAATGTTCAAGCCCATTTCAAAAAGCAATGATAAACAGCAAAAAAATTTTAAAAACTCGTACTTTATGTTGCAAATTTCGAAGTTCTCACGGACCAACTGAAAACGTTTCGCGGACCCCCAGGGGTCCGCGGACCACCGGTTGAGAACCACTGCTCTATCTTGTGCGCTCGCTCGCTTCCCGGGGTAGCTACCAAACGATAGTCCTAATGTGCAGCAACAGTTATATGATATTTATCGACATTTCATGGATTGCAAAAATATTACCAGCACGTATAGTGCTAACGTTTTTTAAACCAGAAAGAGTTTGAAACTTATTTGCAGAAGTTTTTTACTCTGCCTATATATTGTTGTCTGCTGCCAGCACCTACAAGGTCGCTCGCCCATGTAATACACTGACACAGCATAAGAAATTGCTAAAGACATTTTTTGAATAGTAAAAAAACTCGAATATTATCTTTCAACCAATTGTTTTCATGCCCTTTTTAATACCGTTACGATTCTATCTTAAAACAAGATATTTTACCGGTAGCTTTGTAACAAGCAGCACTAAATGAAGAGGAAACAATACTTCGGAAGAAATGAGTTGCTATAGAAGTATAGGTATTGTAAATCGTATATTGTGCTTCCTATAGCACAGCTCATCTGTTTGATAGGCCTGATACTATAATATGTATAAGTCAGGTAGCGTTTGCATTCATACTATAGACTGGGTGCTTAGCACAGCAAAGTGGCTATTCCACGTATTAGACTGCGTTGGTGACAAAATCTGTTAAATTTTGCAGTGCCAAGGACGTTTGGATCAAAATTTATTTAGAAATAGCTTTGTTTGGAGAATCTAGTCTACAAACAACTAGACTCTAGTCTACAAACAATCTCGTACTTAGTACGAGATACTAGTCTACCGCCTTCGCCCCAGTTTTATGGCGTAACAATAGACCAATACGACGTACTTATGGCGTAACAATACCACAATTTTTTCAAACAGTGTTAACACTGCAGTTTGGAATTCAATAAGAAACAGCGGGCTGTATTTTTGTGATAAGTGATTAATATGTCTCGGGCCGGACGATTTCGCATGGCGGGCAGGATCCGGCCCGCGGGCCGTAGGTTGCCGACCCTTGAATTAGAAGTTACTTTCTGGGAAAAGACTCAAGTAAAGTCAAGTCTTGATAAAAAATGACTGGAGTCTGACTCAGTTCCAATCACTAATTCAAGTTCATTACGACTCTACTTCCAGGTTTTAACTCATAGGAAGCTAATGCTACCATGCTAATTCTACCGATGCTACCAATGCAGATGATAAAAAAAAGATGGCGGTGTTGTTATATGATTGCAATAAGCTTAACAGTTCGCGCTTTTGTCGTCATGGCAGCAGTAGCCATGGTGCTTTTTTCTGTGACTATTACTGTAGATACTGCGACAAAATCGTCGCCGGTCGAAAACAGTAAGTTTGAAGTTGCAATAAAATAGGTCAAAAAGCTACTGATCGTGTTTTTACAAGTTTATGAAGGCGGTTGTATATCATCTGAGTGACAGTTCATTTGAGTGACAGTATTTGAGTGACATAATTATGACATAAATTATTCATTCGAGTGAAATAATTAACCCTAACCCTAACACTAACCCTAACTCTAACCCTCACACTAACCTTAACTCTAACCCATTACTGTAGTTTGAACAGTACTTACCAATGTGTCACTCAAATGAACTGTCACTCAGTTGATCAACTACCTATGAAGGCATATAGGTGTATAATTATTTTGTAAATTTGTGAACTTATTTTACTACTTTTTGAATTAAGTAAGATAGCAACAAAAGCCATCGTGTCCGTTAACTGAGGTTTGAGTAAACGTGGTTTCATTTTTGCAGATAATCGAAATTTTATGAAGTCTACCACCGGCAACCAAACGCAACCAACAATCACGCCGCCATTACCTAGCAAGTGCCTTATTTTGCTTTGGGCCCACATCGCTATATACGTGCGCAGAATTCCCGAGCACCCATCATGCGGAGGAGGATGCAACATCACTACGGACAGATCTAGATACGAGGAAGCGGACGCGGTCGTTTTTCAAATGAAAACTACAACAGCAGGGGATCTCCCAGACCCGAGAAAACGGTAAGAGGTGTCTACAGTGAAGACTATTCGAGTTACAGTAAAAATAAAATGAAACATTTAAGTAATTCATGTAAAACTGGGGGGTTTACGGTAAGTTAGCTCTGGTCTCCTTTAGTTTTGTCTTATAGCTCCAATTTACCAATTCATTTATAATGTTTCAGTTATGCAAAGTACTTTTGCATCTGCAAAATAATTATCTTTATGTGCACAAATAAACTTGGTGTAGCAAATTTCATTTAAACTGGAAATCCTTCATCATAGAAGATGTAAAAAAGACGTCATTTCCCGGAAAAAATAACCTATTGAGTAGACCCAATTATCTTGAAACATTATATGCAGAAAGTATTAACAATTTGTGTTTGGAGGTTACGAAAAGAGTTCTTTACGGTTACAACCTGTTATAAGCATTCTTTGTGCATCTGACTGCATTTCAGAACATAATCATCGATTTTCGTTTCAAAGAAAAAGCAATCAGGTCTTCGTGTGGTTCACAAGAGAAACTCCATGGACCTCACGACATTTTTACTACAAAAAGTTAACTGAGTTTGATGGATATTTTAACTGGACGATGACTTACCGTTTGGATTCGGACGTGAAAGCGGTGATGATCCCTTTTGAAGTTCGATCGTTTTTCGACAACATGCAAGAAAAGTAAAAGCATATGTTAATAAAAAGCCGTTAAAAATCTGACGCATGATTAAGTGTGGCTTATCCTCCTCAAATTGCTTTGCTTCGGGGTTGTTTGTAGATTACAAGGCCAAGCTGCCAACTACTTTCGTGCTGGATTCAATTCTTTGACATCGCCGTATAAATGCGAAAAGAATCGTTTGACTGAAGACGATTTAAGATTTAACTTAGCAAGAAAGAAATTTCTCGCTGCTTGGGCCGCTAACAACCGTGACTTAACCGCTGGAGCAAAAGAGCGGTTCTCCATTGTTCAACGACTGGTGCAAAGCGGCTTAAAGCTTGATATTTTCGGAAAATCTGGGAAGAAGCCAAAATTCATGAACTCCAAGCAATTTTATGACACTATGTCAGAATTCAAATTTTATTTTGCTTTTGAAAACGGCTACCACTGTCAAGAATACATCACAGAAAAAGTCTGGTTCAACTCATTTTATCTGGGAAGTGTTCCAATCGTTTGGGGACCAACCAAGACTGACGCAAGTAGAATGTTGCCACCGAACTCTTATATATACTACGAAGACTTTTCAGATCCTATGGAATTAATTAACTACCTTAAATATCTTGATCAAAACGATACAGCGTACCTCGAGTATTTTGCATGGCGGTTAGTAACTCCTTGCTACTATCCACTTCATAAAGTAAATGACCAAAAGATTGGAACATCCATATTCCAGCACGTAAGCTCGTGGCTTAATGGGTTTTGCGAACTGAGCAAATTAATAAGGGAAGGTGTGCATCGAAGAACTTCTAAATCCATCTCATCCTTAAAGGATCTATGGTATGGTCGTGAACGCAACGAATGTTTGAAAGAGAAAGTAGTTTGAGTGATATTCTGTAATGCAAACCCGAATTTTTATGGTTATGTGCTACGTGGTTATATGTTATAAGTTTAAGCCAACATGAAGTTAATTGGTTTTGCTTGTAGCCCCACAGGTTTTCCAAAAATGTAATGAGGTTTTCGAATTATATGACTAAGTAAGTTGAAACCTGCAACCATGTATCCAATAAATATCTGCTTGATTTCGCAATAAATTCCCTTCCAAACTTAAAATTAATTGAACACCTCTTGCATTGGTTACAATGCTAGCAACTAGAAAATGTGGTATTAATTTTGAAAGAATATGGTACGTCACTGTGAGAGAGAGTACCTCAGTACATAGAAAAAGAGGTACCTACCTCGCTGTGCTAATCTGCAAGCAAACGAAATCTACCAAGCCCAACAGTCCGAAGTAGGCTATTGTCAATACTGAACTGATTACAAAATGAAAGCATGTTTAATACAACGTTAACAAGGCGCCTGCGATCATTGGTTTCGCTTTAATACGCCAAAATCAATCAATAAATACATCGTACCAAAACACGGGGATCAATGGTTTTTGGGTGTCACCTTCTGCGACTTAAGTGCCATGTCACAATGGTACGCCTTGTTCTATGGTCACAACTTTAACTCGAATTGTCAACGCCAGCAAATTTCAAACAAGCAGATTGTGTCATGTTATTATGAGATGGTTCGTTTCACCTGTCTAAATGGCGTTATTACGAAACCGTTTATCGTCGATTAAATCATCTATTGCACAGCAACTAAAGGAGTATTTAATAACGTTTGCGCTTCATTACAAGAAATTTGTGTCATACAGTACACATTTGGTCATTGCAGTAAACGGTGGGGTTGATACCTGTAGGCTAAGCTAGGTCTTGGAGGCCAGCAAGGTTGCCCACATTTTGTGACTCACGGATCTTTTTATCTTCATGTTACATATAAAGGCTATAAATAGTCTAGGGCTTTTTCCCGGAGCAGAACTACAGCAAGGCAGTCAACAAATAGGCAGGCTGGGCCACACATGAGCGGAAGAATTGCGTTTCCAACTTGGCTGTAAGTCCAGCTTACCCGGGAGAATAGATCAATAACTTTCGAGTAATAGGTTAAACTAAGTTATATAGACTTTAATATTGCACAGCACGTAAAGCATAACCTGTTTTTTTCTATGAGATCTCGCACGACTTACTGCAAAGGGAACAAGTAACAACTGTAACATGTCGATGAAAGTGTAAAGTGCTTTACCAAACATACTAGAGTTACCTCGCAAAACTCGGACCATCACATGCATTGCTGTAAATGCCTTCGCTAAACTGACGTCACATTGAAATTTATTTGAACGCTAGTCTCATTGGACCATTAGACAATAAGTCTATGTGGTTGATTGGTTTAAATTTAAATACAGAGTAGGTCGTAAAGAATCAGAACAGTATCACTCCCGATTTTGATTTGCGATAAAAGTTAAAAGAGTGAGATGGAAGATTAAGCCAGATATTCAATTCTGTGCATGATTCAACCACTGTGAGTGTATTGGTTTGTGGTGTCATGCAGTTGCTTGATGTTTTCAGTTTCTTTGCTAAATCCTGGCGGTTATGGCCAAAAAAAACGGAGGCTGTTTCATTTGACCCGACCAAGTGTTTTCAGAAGTGTATCAGAGATATACAGCTATAGGCTAATAGAGCTTATGGGCAATAACCTAACACAGTGTAGTGCTAAATTGGGGTTGAATTGAGCTTAAAGTATAAAAATGTCGCTTATGTAATGTGATGGCTGCAGTTGTTTAGTTTTGTTAACAATGTCCCTGGATACAATGACTTCGAACCGACCTTAGATATCCTATAAAACACTAGATTGCTCTTCTTATTGTTGTCGACCAATCAAAAATGAAGCCAATTGAAGACATTTGACGACAACGGTAAGGGACCCAAACTGGGCTCTGAACACGGTTTTGTAAGGCTTTTAAGCTGTTTGGTCCAACCTGAAATTGTGAGATTTCTTCGTCAATTTTGCAATTTATATAAAACATGGATAAAAGGGGAACTCAATGCTGTGCTTACGGTTGTGGTAAAAGGAAAAAGAGAGTTAATAGCGCTACAGTAAGCGAAAAGTTAAAGGAAAGAAGTGCCAGTGAAGGGAATTCGGATGATGAGACAAGAAAGAAGATTTGTCATCGAAGAACCTTCCATGCGTAAGCTTTTTTTTTGCATAATAATAGTTACCTAGAACTAATATTTTTCGTGGTTTAACGTTAATACCGGCAAGGCGTTCGGTACCGTATGTAAACTGTAGCGTAGCCTACTGGCACTGACATAAAGTTAGTTGCTTAAAACTGAGTTGCAAAGAGCTATACTGTAGTAGTACCGGCAGGTGTTTTTGTGCAACAGGAATTATTAATTAATCGTGTCTTTGCACCAGTCGTTCAATTTAATGAGCTGTAAGTTCAGACCATCTCATTAACATTGCAACTGTTGTTCATTGGCATGGCGTTCAACCAATAACTTACCTCAGCTCAAAGTGCACCCGAACAGTCTCAGCTACATTTAATAACATAATTTTTTTAAAACATACATTTATAGTACCAGCACACAAGTATATGTACAACAGATTTCCATCAGACTCAGACCGAAGGAAAGAATGGCTTGTGGCAATGCGCAGAGATTGTTGGATTCCCAGCAAACACTCAAAAATTTGCTCAGACCATTTTCTTGAGAAATATTTTGATAGATCAGGGCAACGAAACAGGCTTAAAGATGGTGCTGTACCAACTCGCTTTAAGAAATTTCCACAACATCTTAAAAAAGTAACCCTCAGCTGACTGAATCTGGTGCTCATATTATAAGAAAATATGACCTACTTGGACGGGATCTAGAAGTTGACGAAGATCATAGCCTCAGTGAAATTCCAAACATTCTTGGTTTGTCTGAATACAAAAAGCTGCCATTTCATACATAGCTGGCTATGTTGGCAAAATGGTTGATAAGCAAATTTTGTGCAGTCACTGTAGTCAAGCTCTTGGTTCAACAACCAATTTCCCAGTGTCCTACTTACTGCAAATGAAAGATAAAGGCAAATTATTTAAACCTTCAGAAAGTGTAGTAGTAGTTTGCGAGGAAACTGAAAAAACAGTTTCAACGTCTTCTTAAAACTACAAGAGGAAAACTTCCCCAAGGTAAAATGTAGCAAAATAATTTATATTTATCAGATGATTATTATATTTATATATGTAAACACAGCTTAGTTGCATAATTACAAAATATAGAAGATGATATACAGTATCATATATACCTTGAATTTGTTATGTCGGTTTAGAAAACGGAGTATCAGAAGGTATTGCCACATCTGTTCTGGCTAATATCAACCTATCCTTAGCATTCTGCAATCTTCAATATCACATGTTAGACACAAGTGTCACCAACAACCATATCTTTGAGCTTATAAAGTTAGTTTCAAAAGCATACTGCAAAATTCTACTTTACCACCTTGGAAAAGAGTACAATCAAGAAATTACCTCCAACAAGATACGAGAAAAGTTTAACAAACTTGTACTATTCAGCCATCAGAAATGACAAGTGGATGACTCGTTATTGTTTCAAATTTCAAATGTCAGTCATTGATATAGTAATGTATGTAGTAGTGATTAGTGAATGGTTTTGTTTTGTCTCTTGTTTTGTAAAATTGTACATGTAAATAAATTTGCCTAAATGTTTATGTCCTTTTTTACCAAATTTTACTCGTTTCACAATAGGGTGCTACAAATCAGATTCTTATTTGTAGTTCAAGTGTGGCACAATACAAAACTAGCCCTATAAACTACAGTTAACTGAACATATTTCCAGACGTGTGCAGTCAATACTTTGACTTTGAAAGTAGGCTACTGGCAAGAACGATAACGCGGCAATACTAGCCTAGGCATAAATCTCTCAAAATCTTAAAATTATCACTATAAAAGTACCGATGGCGACCAGCCTGGCTGTTGAGACTATGGCGAAGTCTAACGTCTCGTGCGTTGTTGTTGTTGATCTGTTGCTGACTCCTGCTTCAGAAGGCTGCTACTCAGTTGTCTGTTACCTTCGCTCATATATTAAAGGAAAAACAAGCACGACCTTCTTACTTCAAGTCTTTAATCGAACTGACGTCCTGCGCTCAGACAGTGCAAAACGAAAAGGGTCGGTAAACGAACTAACAGTGCTTAAATAAACATGTGCTGGAAGAACCGCAAGGGCGCCAGCAAGCGACAAAACAAACAAAACACCCAACGGCCGCTACATACATCTTTCTTTCCCGGCAAGAAAATAAGAGGAGCGGAAAGCGATGAGAAACAACATAATGTGGACTATCAAAGCACAATTTAAATATTACAAATTTAGGTATCTTCTCAGCGCCAGTGTGCCAAACTATCGTGCAAAAACAAGAATTGAGAGTATGGCAATGAAGGCCATTAGTGAGACTGGCAATTAGTGCCGTTAAAAGCATGGCAATTAGGGCCATTAAGATAAGCACAATCGGCAATATAACGCTAATACACGTAACACCAGATTGTGAGCGATAATTGTCAAAGGTTATAATAAACCTTTGACAGGCACGACAAAATGACAACCGAGCAATAAGAGACTATAGGTCGAACTAGTTAGAATTTAAATTTATGCGATAGTACACGACTCATGAAGTGTAAGGCTATAGGTTAAACGTAAAACTCAAGTTACCCTTTGTAGCCTTGAGGAAAAAATATACAACAAAATGGGAACGCTTATAAATAAACAAACGCAAAACACAGATTCACCACGGAGTGTTGGAACACCGCGCAGGCCTCTTGAATGACCTTCCACGCGTCGTGCACTGTTTAGCATGCTGTTTCTCCGCCACCCTCGCATTCGGGGTCAAACAAAGTATCATCAACCACACTATCGGCCTGCGGTGGCTTGCAGTTAAAGGCTCGATGACCAAACCTTGCATGGGTTGTAGGTAAGACATTTCTTCAGGGATCACGTCGGGGTCACCAGAATATATGGCGAAGGCTAACGTCTCGTGCGTTGTTGTTGTTGATCTGTTGCTGACTCCTGCTTCAGAAGGCTGCTACTCAGTTGTCTGTTACCTTCGCTCATATATTAAAGGAAAAACAAGCACGACCTTCTTACTTCAAGTCTTTAATCGAACTGACGTCCTTCGCTCAGACAGTGCAAAACGAAAAGGGTCGGTAAACGAACTAACAGTGCTTAAATAAACATGTGCTGGAAGCACCGCAAGGGCGCCAGCCAGCGACAAAACAAACAAAACATCCAACGGCCGCTACAAGACTACTAAAAGAAAAAAGTAATCCAGTATTGACGGTATAGCCTACAATCGAACACATCTCTGTCTGGGATTCGGAACATGGTATTAAAATGTAATGTACGAAGGTACTGTATCAATGCCCATCTCCGATTATTCCAGTAGCCTATCTCTAAAAGAATATCGTACTAAAGCTATGAGTTTTCAAAATATACGGTAACTTAGGCTACATACGGTATCGGCGTATCCTACGATGTATAAAGAGTCCTAGCCCGTATAAGTTCTGAATAACGTTAGAACTAGGCTACTTTTAAAAATATACCGTACTAGAGACAAGACAACTGTCGATACAACTCCATCACAATTCAGCACCACTGTTGGGACTAGCTGACTGGTTCCCTTAATGGCGGAAGTGCAAAGTTTCAATTTGGCTTCAATTTCAGAGGCGAGTTGAGCAATCTAGTGTTTTATAGGATATCTATGGAACCGACCGAGTTAGAAATGAGAGATGTTCATTTCAGATCATCAAAGAGAATCGACCCCTTGAACATTGCTTGATTTATTTAGCATAGGATTTCAGGACAGTTAAGGTTTTTTGTGCGTAGACTCGATATACTGCATTTGTAATGCATTGCTCTACAAGAATTCCAAGCACCAAAATATTTCAACACGGAATTCTTAAGTACGATACGTGATTCTCTTTCAAAGAAGCAATTCTTATGGTTGGATTTTCTACTGAAAAGTGAACGTTAGCTGGCGCTTTAGCGCAACTGATTTAAGCCAGCAAATGTGTCAGTGCCATTCAAATAAACATAACAATTAATCACAACTGAACCTGTTGAATGTTGCTGGATGACTTACGTAGGTAATGTCATGTCGTATGCTCGTATTGGTTTTGAATTGGTAGCAACTATAGTTTCCACCAATAGTTTCAGCTTTACATTACACAAAAGCATTGAACCGATCCGATAACATCAGAATTAATTCTTACCAACTAGATTCACACGTGATGATTGTTTTCTTGGTGTTGCAAAAGGAACAGTTTTAAATTTTATAAGCTTAACCTTATTTTGTCAGAAAAACTATCCCTTATTTTCCTTTTCAATTCGAGAATGCTAAACGCTCATAACAGTATACAGTAGTCTAATACAAATTTACTGAAAAGGCAGGTTCTCTATTCTAGGTTCTATCTCAATTCTATCGCTGGGCCTTCCCGACTCTTTAAAGAATTTTGTCCAAAAATATTTGGCAAATTGCTTTGATAAAAATAAACAAACCCAAAAAACTTTACGAAAACTTAAACAGGCTATCGGGCTATGCATACTGATAAAGACGGCACGTTAGTGGATATGTGATATAACTTACTGTATAGGTTAAATAAACATACTTAATTGGTTTTTCTTGTATAGGTCTACAGGTTTTAATGAAAGTGTTTTGTGATGTGTTAAGATGTTTTATATTATATGACTCAGTCGATTAGAATTTGCAAGAATTTATGCAATTATGGTTCGCTTAATTTTGCAACAACGGTATTAATGTCTACTTTAAAGTTATAGTTATATCATTCTTGTACTTGTTGCAATGATATCAACTAGAAAACGTGAAATTAAATTTAAAAGAATTTTCTAACACGCCGAACTTTGCTAATCTGCAGGCAACCGGAATCCGCCAAGCCCAACAATCGGCGGAATTGTCAAATTGAATTGATTTACGAATGAGACAGGTTTAATGCAAAGTTAACAAGACGCCTGCGATCATTGGTTTCGCTTTAATAAGCCAAAATCAATCAATAAATACATTGTACCAAAACACGGAGATCGTTGGTTTTTGGGTGTCACCTTCTGCGACTTAAGTGCCATCTCACAGCGAAACGCCTTGTTGTATGGTCACAACTTTAACTCGAACGAATTGCCACCGCCAGCAAATTTCCAAGGCTTTGATTGTGTCACGTTTTAAGATGGTTCGTTTCACCTGTTTAAATGGCGTTATTATCGAACCATTTATGTCTTATTAAGTCATCTATTCCGCAACAACTCGCCCTTCCTTATTCCAATTGATTTCAAGTATAGTTCCTGCTCATCTGGCATTAGTAATAGTAATTGACGTAAAATGTACAGTAGAAATGTGTGATTCTTAATTACGAAAAATGACTTATACACAGCACAGGTCTGCTTATCACAGTAAACATCGATGTTGATACATGTAAAGTTGCCGGTTTGTCATTTTTTACCAAGGTTCTCCAAGATTTGTGACTCAGTGGACTTTTTACCTTAGTATTACACATAAGGGTGGAAATTTGCCAGTTTAAGATTTCTGAAAGATAAAACTGATGAAAGCACAAACAAAAACAAGTCATGAGAACTCTCTATAAAAATATAAATATCACATAAAACTGCACTTTTTCTGAAGGTTATTCGCACTGTTGTTGGATAAAAGGGTGACATTTTGCGGCTTTGTCTCTTATCGGAGCAGTTTTGCATGAGCTTAAAATATATTGACAAAATATTTTTGCATTTAAATGTGATTCACATCGAATGACACATTGCTGATCTATGTTTATTATGCATTGATGCATGTCTGGAAAAACATTGGCAAATTGTTATTGTTATTAATTAGAAAGAAAGAAACAAAATTTCTTGGCAAGGTTGCTCCAGAAAAAAGGTTGTACAGTCAAAACTCGTCATTTTGCCCCAAGCAAAATGAGTCACGTTTAATCAAAGACACGTGAAAAAATACTGCTCTGTAGACAACAAAACTGCTGCTTCAACTCGGCTATATAAGCGACTCTGCTAACTCGATTTTCATCCAGGTCGTCTACGAGGTCAGCAAGCAGCACAGTGTCACTTCTAAGACGAATTAAGAAATCTACAAGATGTCTCTCGCTATCTCAATCGCAGTTGTCAGCTTCCTATCGCTCGGTCTTGCTGAAGGTAAAGATCTTGGCTTCAGATTTACGCAAAAATAAAACTAGAATTGCTGCAATGATTAACAGTTTATGTCAAGTAAACGTTTTTGTCTGGTTTTAGATCCCATGCCAATGTGCGACCCACCCATGCCCCCGCCAATGTACACTCAGGTGAGATGGGGAGATGTCAAACCCACCGGTTTTCGTGCCAGATTCCAGTGCCCGGAAGAAGCCTCAGGATGCAACGTGTTTCTCTGCAGCGGTTATTCAAAAGACATTATGAGATCATACATGAACGTTACTGAAGAATCATTAATGGTTAGTACACAATGACGATAAACATCACGCTATTTTATAAATCGGTCCACCTTGTATCTATATATACGCTATTTTGTTATTCATTTGGGTCTGCTTGTCACCACAGGTCGATGGTTTGGAATTGCGCACTGTCTATAATGTTCGGGTGGAATGCGTCTATAATGGCGGATGCAGGAGTCAAATGGGCTTGCCAGGTCGCACCAGGACTTTCGGAACACCAAGAACAACAACAACGGTAATTACTTTCATCGGCATTAACTTGTATTAACAAAAATCATTTATTGTTTCGCGTGCTCCGATAAATCATTCGTTGATGTAGACCACACCGGCACCAACCGCTCCAACCCCAGTTGGCAAGTGCGGCAAGGGATACTTCACCTGCGAAACCAACGAAACAGAATGCGTTGACGAGTCGTTCTGGTGCGACAAAAGCAAAGATTGCGCGGACGGGACCGACGAGAGAAATTGTCCTGGTAAGTTAAACGCAAGACAAAATTTTTTAACCTATGAATAAAAAACCATCTAAATTCTAAAGTATCTTTTTAAATCTTTATCATTTTTGATCATCCAGGAGCATGCACTGAGATCACGAGCTTCCATAAGGCTGGAAACTTCTCTTGCAGCCGCTGGAACTCCAGGAAAAGTGCTTGCTTCTTTCAGTGCAACGGGGAGTTTGTGAGGGACGGGCCCTGGTACACAATGTGCGTTCACGACAAGTGGACAAGAAGAGTTCCGACCTGCAGACGTGAGTAACTGAGTATATCCATCTGCTGGACGTGTTTGTGTGAGTTTGACGACAGTTAAGTGTAAGACCCTGTCTAAGTAGCCTATACTATCGATGATTTGTGTACCAAAATTATTTTATTTTAGTTCGTCGTGTGTCTGTGGTAATCTCAAACGACGGTCTAATTCCGAATTCAATCCAAGTCACTTTCAATGCTCTCAATGATGTCGAAGATTATGTTGTTAATTCTGTGATCGATGTCGATACTAAGATTCCAATGGTGGTAAGTTTGGTTTTTGCCAAGTGCTAATGCTTGCATTAGTCAACTTAATATATGAAGTGGCAAATTAGTCTTTCATAATTCCGATTTAATTAAAACCAGCTTGTATATGGTCACAGCACCAAGATGAAGAATTTTAATTAGACAACTATTTTTGGACGCCATAAAACGTAGAAAAATCTTTTGCGTGATCGTTCTCATTGAAATCTCATTTAGTTGTCAGCGTTTTAGATTTTCATTTTGCCCACAAAACGTTTTATTGTGATAAACTGTTTGCAGGACGCTTTAAAATTGTTTTTTATAGGTGCTAAATTTTAGAAAATAAGTTTTATGATCAATCCACCTTATAATGATATATTTTGCATCAGACTACTTTTAATTACGAAATCAACGACGGAGTTGTCGAAGGCATAATCGGAGATCTGGCGGCAGGAAAAACCTACGAAGTCAATCTTGCAGCTGTGGACGCAGACGGAGTGGAAGGATTTCCGTCAAGATCGAGATACGGACGAACAGGTAAATAATCAAATCATACTTAATAGGCTCAAGAGAAATTCTCTGCTACTCTTGAAAACATTGCGTCCAAGAGTATTTAAACAAAACATGTCCAACATTGGCCAAAGGCTGCGCAGAAAGAATTCGGCTTAAGCTCAATTGCTTTCTTGTGAGAAGCAAATATGTTATTGTGTTAGCTGCGTGATGCTTTAGGCAAAATAAAACGACTTCATGGTCGAGCAGATGAAACGTATAAAGCTGTTTTGTGCAATAAGCCGACTTCTTTTCTGAGTTTCTTCATAAAGTTTGTTGTAGACGTAGTTAAGCAAGTTTAACCCTTGGTGTAGTAGACTTTTTGCATAAAAGACGAATAAACACGAGAGTTTTTCTCACATTTTACATTTCTCATACAGCACCAATGCGCGGAACAGACAAAGATTTTGATGTTGAATCTTGAAAGATGAGTGTAAATTATTCACCAAATATTCTTCTTGTCATGAAGATTGCAATCAAGCAAATGTCATGAAATTAGCCGCAATTTTCTTGTGCGTCTTATACCAATTATATTTACTCTTCCCTGATGTGTCAAGTAATTAATATCGCCAGCTTATGTAGGATCATTGCCTTACAACTTTGCTTTTTGTGGCCGCGTATTTGATTATATTTTGTCATGACTTCCTACTTTCGTTTACATTGTGGTTATAGCCTAACGCTATTGAATGTTCGCGCAAGTTTAAATTTGTTAATAAAACTATTATTACCAAACATCTTTGTGATTCCATATTCGTGAGAGTTCCCCTTCACCCAGAACTTGGTAATAGCGCAGCATTAAATTTATAACCCCACAATTTTGCTAAACCATGTATACCAGTAACCGGTTTAGTTTTACTTTATGTTTTAGCTTGGCAAGTGCTGGGCCCAGTAATCTCTTGTCTTTTACCGTTTGTTGATCTCCTGGTCGTTGATCAAGTTATTTATTCTTCACGTCAGGCCACGATCGCAATGATGTGCATTAAAGAGATTAAGGTAAGCATTGCCCGAAAAAAAAGCGAGTGACACTGACACTTAGCACTCACATAGAAACCGAACAACTATTCGAGATTGGTCGATGAATATCGCAATTTATCCTATTGTGGTTGCCTGGAGGTGACGAGCGTTCTTCAGAGTCATATCTTTTTATTTATTTATCGCTCGTTTTCGAATCACATGGTGACTCACTAATCTTTTTCTGCACTTGTCTTTAACAAGATGTCGGAATTTTAACGACTACCTAAAGTATTTTGAATACGAGGATTTGCCTTAAACATTTTAACTCATGTCGAGTCATGGCTCTCATCGCGATTGCTGCAAACGAAACGCTGCCACATATAAGTCATGTTTATAATTTACTTGTTCGAAGCCATCGCCCTATATGATTGCTAGCATGTGAATTTAATTGAGTATTATAAAGATAGAGAATTAATACTTGAATATAATCGACTCATTATTACCCAGCCGTACCAAATCAATTTTTCCGCTACGGTATGCTTATTTGATCATAACATGTATTCAGTTAAAGACACATAAAATGTATTTTGGAGGTTCGGTAACAATTATCTGGAACGTTTCGTGAGTATTTGAAAAAACCACTCAGTCAGATTTAGCGGGGAACAGTTTTTGTCGGAGGTTATCGTGCAGAAAAAAAAACACGGAATTAACTTGTTTAAAAGCGTTTTCAGTATGTCCTGACTTTTTGCCTACTCTTATGATGAAAGGCAACAATATTTAGTGGTCTTCTGAAGTCAACCGAATGTAAACTTGTAAGAACTGTGCAAAATTTTGGCATTGTTTTCACTTCCAAATTCTACATTTAATCAACAATAACGATAAAGAAAATGTACTCCATCATGTACAGCATATACAGTAATTACATAAACATTTCTAAAAGGTAAGCCCTCAGTTTACATATTAACAATGGATCGCTCAAAACATATTGCTGACGCAAGCTGTTATGGGCGAGGTGTTGTTAATATAAACGAAAAACTTCTTTCTGATGCCATCGACAGGAAATAGTTTTCTAATCATCAAGTAAAAGCAGAAAACAAGTTTACGGTCTTTACGTAGCTTCGGAAGAAATTGGTCGACGTCGTGTATTTTTTTGCGTCACTATATGCTGGATAACAGCCGCATGCGTACATCCTGCTGCAGGCTTGCAAAACATGTTGTGTAGGATCAATACCTTAATACGCTGTCTGTGTTGTAAGCAAAATCAAAATCCGGGCTCTTTACAAAAGTCTCACTTTATTGTTGGCAGAACGAGAAAGGTCTTGAAGAACGTCATAAAAACACGCTTTACAAAAGTCATCAAAAAAGAGATAGTGAGTATAGCAAAGAAAAGCAGCGGTAAAAAGTTCGACGTAAATCAATGATAAGTTGATAACACGTGTACATTGGATGTTCGTGCTATAACCTTTCAAAAACGGCGTTGGAGAAAAGTGACCCCTGAGCGCCATAGAAATTAAAAGAAACAGAAAATAGTTCGATAGACAGAGCGCCAAGCGAACAGATACAAAAGTTACGCAAAAAATAACAGCAGCAAAGTGGCGAAAAAGTTGATCGACCACCAAAAAAACGATCCACTTGTTCGATACGAATTGCACACGACGCGATAAAATAAACACGATCAGCGATGAAATGACGAGTTCGTTCAAACAAGAGCGTTGTTGTCGCGTGATAGGTAAGAGCCGTACTTGTAACCTGAACTTGGTCATGATTTTCCCAATTTACTTGGTATGCGATTACGCCAGCTATATGCACATGTTATTGTTAGGTTGATTTACATCCGCAGTAGAGTTTATCAAGATATTTATCGTTTTTTCGGCGCATTTTAGAAAGGGCGAATCGATCATTTCGACTTAAAGCAATCCGCAAGAAATGCAGAGAATTATTTGATCGTGAACGACATTTATGATCGTCAAAGCGAGAACTGACTTAAATATTTTATCATCAAAAACCATCGAACCCGTCAACGACCATCAATCTATCCCATTTCGTAAATGTTTCGTCGACCCACCCCCTGTAAATGTTATTTGCTTGTAGCGGTTAACTAACGGGGTTCAATTTTATCAATAAATTACCTTATCGAGTAGAATGATCAAAACGAAAGCAAAAAGTATAACCACATAACCTATTACTAACAGCTCGTCAGCGTCAACGATAAAAGGGAGTGTTTAGTTAGTTAGATGGACACGACATCTTGGGGAGTGGCTTCATCTTTGAATTGTCACACTCTTGTTACATTAATTACGTTTGGAAAAACCCCTTCGGTTGCCAGTGGTTAACCCGGGCGCACAATTGACTCATAGTATGGATAACTACATCGGTTATTACTACATTGTAAATTTACAACTGACCGCAAACTGGCACAGTCATGTACTTCGTGGATGCAATTTTACCGCTTGTTTGTGAGGACAGTTCGGTAGAATTTCTTGTTTGTTAGCATTCTTTGTTGTCAAGTAATCTCTAATTTATAATTTTACAGTTGAGTGAAACAACTTTGTGTGGGACTTTGTTTATACGACTGAATAAAATGATTTCAAGTTTGAACGTGGTTAACACTGGAATATTTTTAACAAACATAGCAATGCAATTATCAACATAATAACGTTACATAAGCTTCTGAAGAAAAGGTGTATTAGACTGACCGAATATCATGTAATAGTTAGGTTATGTTTTTTGAAACTGGTTTTGGTTGGTTAAAATCGGTTTTGCGCTAAGTCTAGCTACAACTTTTAGTATAGCAAAGCTAGTTCTACCAAACTTGTAATTTGATATTGTTTAAAGTTAAGACGGAATTATGCCGCAACAACCAAACAGTACGCTTAATTCTGTTCTTATCAATAATTTCTTACTCTTAATTTCTTTCGCAATGAGACTTATCATTCGATGAGAGAAAAGCGTTATCACCACACTGTGGTCTGTTCCCGTAAACAATCGTTCAACTTCATATCACCACGCAGAGGATGAGCTTATGTTGCATTATTGACATCACATTTTTTGCAAGTTGTACGGCAGGTCAAGTGGCCTAAAGTAAAACAAGCTGGACGAATCAGCATCTATTTTTTGTTGTTTTCGTTTTGTTTGATTACAAGTACAATTACGTTTGCATGACGTACACATGATATAATCTACTTTCTAGGTGTCCAAATCCCCATTTTTGTTTTACGCTGATTCCAAATTTGTGAATTAATTGGTCCATAATTGTCAGATCAACGCATTTTCTCATAACCGTTATAGATAGAATAATCGCTTAAAAAGTTACCACGAGACTGATTGTCAACATATGGTGCGGAAAAGGACTAGAAATGCGCAAAAATGGAACCCGCACGCCACGAATAGCATTAATCCGCTCAACCGAAATAATACTCAGCATCAAATATTTATAGATTGTAACAAACAGAGTACAAAATAGAAAAAATGGAGAAAACCTCCAAATCTTCGTGCCCTGGGGCCGAACAAACCCGACGTGTAGTGTCCTTTGTCGGAATATCCGATTTTGAAGGAAATTTAACGCTAGGAGTGCTTTCTCAGCTCCGGGCTGTCATCAAGCGGATTGTTTTTGGCTTTGCTTGTGTCGCTACATTCTAGCTGTACCCGTTAAGGGCTGCGAATTCAAATGTGTAAAAATAAATTAATATACCTTGTTTTGTATTTCACATGTTATGTTTTATTAGGTGTACAACACTGTACTTTGAATTTTACAAGCTTGAAGAATATTTCACTCTAGTAAAAGCAAAAACTATGACTAAAATATAACATAGGTGTTCCAAATACGCATTTTATTATTTTAGATAGTGATGGATAAATTACTAATATGACTATACGGAGCACACCAATAAAAAATACAATCAATTTTCATATGACGTACCTATTACATACCATGCATAATAGTAGCAGATGACGCCATGGGGGACGGAGAGTTGTGTGGACGTAGAAGGGGAGCAAAAGCGCTCTTCGGCTTATTTCCGGATATCATATTCGCCGGGGAAAAACTGAATATTCCCGTGGACGAGCCAGACGAGGAAAACGGGTTACCGGGTCCGCTAGGCGGCGACGAAGACAAAACTGCGCCAAAAATAAATGAATTGATCAGGTTGATCGTAGAATCATAGACGGATGCAGCTACGACGCTTGCTACAATATTGCAGTGGTATTCTTCAACATACATTCGTCTGTTCTTTCAAAACCAAGTTGCGCTCTCGTTACGCTTTGTCACAATATAAGTAGGCCCGTTGCTAATATAAAACAGACATCTACTTTCATTGTGGTGAAGTACAACGAAGTCGGGAAAGTCAGTTTAGCATCAAGGTCAAAGACAGAGAATAAACAGAGTAATTTTCAGTGTAATAAGATGCTATTTCAGTCAACACAAACTACTACTTTGTTGATAAACTATGAGCTGTAGCCTGTAGCTACCAACTCAGATCAAAGCACTTGTTGCATTGCTGTTAATTGCGCTAATTACGTGAGCATTTAAAGCAATGTTGTTTCGATTTAATTGCGGAGATACCTCCATTCTTGCTTTCTTAACACCCTCGTATACATTTACAATTATTAACTAGATTACTAGAGCTTTGGGGTATGGTCGAGCAAAAAAGTTTATTGCGGTTCAGGAAGTTGTTTAAGTTTTCTCTTTCTCTTTCTTTTTTCTCTTTACAAAGCGGCTTAGAACACATTAAATTTTTCATTTTGCACCGGACGCAATATGTAAGTTATTGTTTCAATTTAAAAGCTTCCCTTACAATGTTGGCATGCAATGTCGCAGCAGCAGCACCCTACTCGATGACGTGGCCTTATGGCCCTAACTCACTCACATTCATGTACTGCATACCGGGTTAATTAGCATCGAACAGGAGGTAGAAACCACTAAGTGCCAGCTGTACTCACTTCCGGTTCCACTGAACAGTCCCGGAGACGGATTTGCCATGTTTGTAAAGGACGGGGTAGAGGCGGGGTAGGAACTGAACGATGGGGGACAATTGTACGGAGATGGCACAACGGGGGCCACTGTAGTCAGCCCGACCATACTTCCTGCGCTCCCATTTCCGCTGTTCGGCGTCCCTTGTGGGGAATACCCCCCATTCCTGGGTGAAACGCTGTTACCTCTTGAATAGCCTGTAAAGATCACTCAATGCTGATACGTTTGCCGGTTATTTTTGAATGTCAACTCAAAAAGATCCATTATGGCTTTTGTAAAGCGACTGCGCCCAGTAACAAAACAATATTAACTTTATTATTAGCAATATCAACAAATGTGAGCAACTATTAATGTTAATGAACTAGTATTTCGCTATACACAACAAGCTTATTCTACTGTACATCTAAAAATTTACAAGTCTTAACAAACCTATCCAACCTGAATCGCTTGCATCGTAGCGATCGGAAATTCCCCCAAACTGAGTCGCGTAACCGTTCATAGCAACGGCTGCCATGGCGGCAGAGTGCGGCACGAAGCTGCCCGTACCTCCTGGAGGCGAAGTCAAGTGAGAAGGGGGCGGAGCAACGCCTCCTGGAGGAGCAATTTGAGGATGAGCGTTGTACTGCCGAGCAATGAACGCCTCCATGACGTCTGCCGCTCTCTTGAGGACGACTTCCTGTCGGAGAAGCGTTTTGGTTATTTTTGCTTGTTTTTTTTTTCGGAGAGCTATCCCAAAAGCCGGTAACTTACTTTTGACAGACGATCGGGGTCACCAGCGTACCTCGGTACCGTCTTTAACAAACGTTGAAAACCACGATCCAATGTTGCATCATTGAGAGCTAAAAAAACGCGAATTAGATATTTAACCAGAAGCTTATAAATAGGCCACCAAGTGAAATTTATTTCACAATAGAAAGAGCTTGGGTAGCTACGTGAAAACAACATAGAATCAATTCGCTAACCGATATAAGTAAAGCGTCCAGCAGCACCAGTGCAGTATTGTTTATTTTTCAATGACAGAGTTACTTCGACTACGCCCTGGCCGTGAATCGCTGGGGGTGTCAGCACGCGTAGGGCGTGTGGCGTGATTAGCTGCAAAAAGTAAAAACTTGAAACATCCCTAAACCGGAGACAACTGGATTAGAGCAGACATTGCATCAATGTAAATTCTTACTTCTCCCCACACGATCGTCGAACCAAATATGACTTGCAACCCATCGACGAAGCCATCACCAAGAACTATCACTGAATCACCTCCCGTACTCCATCCTTCGCTAGGCATGATTGCTTTTATTTCTGGAGCTGTTGAAAGATAAAAACATAAAATACATTTCACAAAACATTAAAATATGTTGTTAAGGTTTCGTAAATAAAATGTTACCCGTTGGGTCAAAACTCGTTTTAAATCAAACGAAGGTTACAGACGAGAAATAATTCCTAAAATCTTAAAAGTGATCAACAAATTTTATAAAATGCTAAAAATCAAGTCTCCTTGGTGGTAATATATGAGCTTGAACGAGAACGAATCTCTTTCTGTCTCCCGCAGCGAGTAAGCTTCGTTCAAATTTCCAGCCACGATCAATATATTCGATCCATGCATCGAACAAATAAGATTTCTTTAACACTGCAGTTCCCTTTCATTTACCTCGCCTTTTAAAAAAGCAACCAACGCCGCGTAACGATTAATAATATCCGAGCCGCACTGCATTAACATTTGGAGACCAATTCAAACCGTGACAAATTTTATTGTATAGGACAAAATGCCAAACTTTAGACTCAATATGTCGTTTGCGTTCGGTCTGTTCGGTCCGGTCCCGTCTGTGATTCCCATATAGCTGAGTTGGCTTATGGTGTTAATTGTCATAAACACAGGTAAGGTTAAAAAAATCTGTAAGCTTGTACGAATACTGGCTTGGTTCGATTTTGGTGAAAATCAACCCCATGGGACACATTTAGACAATTTATAGACTTCGATCGCGGTGGAAGGTCGATTGGGGTCGTACTGGTGCAGTTGGTTGCACCAATATACAGAAAGAAAAAAACTGAGTACTAGGTTATATTTTCTTCTAAAAGGCGTCAGTGGAAATTATTAAGGCACATTTTACGAATTCGAAGTAATAATAAAATCTGCCAAATCAAAATTAAATTCTTTTCAAATTTAAAAATCTCTCGATTTCCTCATTTTCAAGAACCGCTCTTTAGTCATCGTTTAAAAGTAATTCATCAAGTTTACAGGGGGGGGGGGGGCGACCAAAAAGAATTTTCTTGCTATAACTAGACCGCTTTGCAGAAACCTATCAGCGCAATACTATTTCCAAGGTTCCAGGCCCCAATAGCAATGAGAAGGCACTCATCGATTTGAAGCGAAGTGAAATAACTTTGATTGACACGCGCATGTGGAAGCGGTAATGCGGTCGGGAAAAATTATCGGCCGGCTCTGAAATTAACCGCTTTGATGCCCGGGGTTCCTGACAACAACTGTTGGTCTTTCTTTCGAAAGCTGCGTATTTTTTACAAAAAGCGTAACTTGTTTCAAAGGTAATCCCTTCGGAACAATTGCCTTTTCATACCGGTAATAAGACCCGGGTAGGCTTACACTTAAATCTCTAAACTTATATCATATTTCATGCCCCTTAGGTACAATGCAGGCCCCCTAGGAGCGCGGATAGCATATGAATAATATTCAGAGCAAATAGTGGTTGAAAAATTCGATCCTGTTTTTAAAGCTATCTTTTAATAACTTCGAAATTTATGGAAATCCCAAAAGTTTCTTTTCTGTGTTGGTTAAAAGCTGATCACACAGAGTCGAAACAGTGACGTTTGAGTCATTATTTGGGCAATAAATTTAATTGACAGCAAGCCGCTTACAGCCGGAGGGGTCATTTTTGCGGGATCTTCTACCATGCTTTGAATTGTTATGGACGAACATGTTTTGTGACGTTCCCAACACCACCTGATTATCGACATGAACCGTTGTGGAAACGACAACCTAAAGTAAACAAAGAAACCGGAATTGCAATCCTGTTGGCCATAGATCATCTATATAACCGGACTTTTAAGAACATACATACAAGAAAGAAAATATATGCGAATTGTACAGTAAAGAAAACACGGAAAGAAAATTTTGATTTAAAACTTACCCGAAACCTTCGCATATCCCGCGGGTTACCAGCGTTTTTTAAGCAATTTTGATTGCATTTCAAAAAAAACTTCAAGTAATACCTGAAAAACATTTTACTGATATCAGTGCACTAAACCTCCACTGGCAAAGAGTGAGTAACTATTGGTTGCGGAAGACACAATACGTAAACAGCATGACTCAGATTATATCAGGCAATGAATCGAAAATGACTGTGGCATGGTCAAACGTCAATATACGTCATCATCTACGCAATAATAATAAGACCAATATAATGGCATTAGGCTGATCACACAAGCTTGCATAAGTTAATGGGAACAGCTGCCATGCTTCAAATGCATGTCATCCAAAAATACACGTCGACTTTGAAGACATACAGCCGCGATGCTACGAAGTATTGATTTTTCTAGGCTATAGCGACTTGCAGATTCCCGACAAAGTACGATCTGTGTTGTCCTGATTATCGATTTCCGAGCAGATTTAATTAACATAAGGCTGGGTGAATGACAAAAACTTGTGCGAAGCTAAACTGTAAAATATGGTACGTCCACTGTATGTAGCCAAAAATCAACAACTGTATTAAAATGTACAAATGCTTTTGCGAGGAAAAATCCTTTATCAACGCTTCTGAAGTGGCGCTTCTCTGTCACCGTAATCTTTGGTGATTTATATTGCTGAAAAAAATTTTTTCAGCTTTTCATATAATTGAAAACAACCGCCAACGACGTTAAAAAATATCAAAAAGCTGATCGGCGAAAACAAGCCGATTACTTTATGTCAGAGCCTTTCAAAAATCGTGAGAGTAAAAAGTGATTAATAGTCAGTTAGAAGGGTGAGCCGATACATTATAGCCTAATGTGTTTAAGTTTGTCCAAAAACGCACAAGCAGACAACAGGCCGTTATTTGTTACGCTCATTAACTTTATAGTTAGCAGATACCATATGCTACTTTCGCTTCAGCAACCATCAGAGAAACATGCAAGGCGCTGTGTTCTTGGACTGTATATTGGGGATGCATTACCTTAAGGGCGCATTAAGACATTTTAAAGTAATGATTTCGCCTTCTGACTTCCTAACTTTCTCCACTTAAATTTGCTTTCAATTTCCCGTTTATTGCAGGATTCCAAAAGTACGGGCGTCTTAGCTGAAATGCCACATCCTTTGTGTGTTAATGCAGATTGGAAATAACATGCGAGAGTTGCAATTTTTATAAGCAAGTCAATATTAATCATATATGCGACAATGAGTTTGTTTTTGCATTTGCTTAATTTATAAACCATACTTGACGAACCTCTCAAAAATGAAGGGGTCTGACGGCGTTTCGTTTCTGTTTCCGCAACTTTTCTTGTCGCAGCACCGACTGTAAATTAACGTCTTTTAATTTTAATCTTTACATTTTTTTACCAATCTCCATACGTAGCTGAAAAAACGTGTGTAAATAAGCGATTGAGTCAAATAATTTAATAATTAAAAGTTTCACCTGCACATGATTTCGTGGGTTAGTAAAACTCTTCGCATTTCGGGGTTCTTGTCTTGGCCTTCGTATGGAATAGCCTAAATGAAAAAATTTTTCAAATGTATCAACTATACAAGACCATTAAACTCAGAGTCCATCACAGTTATTTCCACTTTACCTTCTCATTGGAGGCATCTACGAGGCGAATGTAAATACTCTGTTCCATTCGTATACCTAAAACATACTGTCATTGTTCCAATCACTCTTGCGATTCTTATTATTTCTACATAGACATATGTAAGCAGTAGGTAAGACATATGTAAGCTTTAGGGTAAGGCGAGCAAGGCGGTTGCCGTTTAGAAAGCGAAAAACTGGGAAGAAACGCACGGGGTAAATTGTTTTTTGAAATAAAAGTAAAATTTTGTGCATGTTAGAATGCGCGTAAAGTCAATTTTTTTCGGGGCGCCATACCCCCAGAACCCCTAGGAAAGATTGCTACATCTCCCGTAATTTCGGGGCCACAAAATCAAGTCGCGCCATACCTCGCGCGCGCTTCTCCTTCACCTATAGACTCCTAGAGCCACCACTGTATATAAGCGCATACGTACATAATTAGTTCTACGTAGGCATTTCTCCATAGCAATTATATTACAATGAATATTTCAATATTTTAATGTTAAATGTAAAACAAAAGATAATAATTCCAGGAGCGGATGACAAGCGGTTGCAGAAAAGAACAGCTAAAGATTTGAATAAAGCATGGCCGCCAAAAACGTTTACAGAGTGAAACAAAACTTACATTACCATGCTGCTTAACTGCATATTCTATTCATGCCAGAGATTAATAAGCTATTAGCATCGAAATTGATCAAAATTTGTACGTACGCATATCACT
Source organism: Clavelina lepadiformis (assembly GCF_947623445.1). Taxonomy (NCBI): domain Eukaryota; kingdom Metazoa; phylum Chordata; class Ascidiacea; order Aplousobranchia; family Clavelinidae; genus Clavelina; species Clavelina lepadiformis. The sequence goes on along the minus strand of NC_135248.1, from coordinate 2,992,888 downwards.
GTACATATTTCTCGGAAATTCAGAGACAGTCGAGAAAGTGTTTTATCACGTATTGGCAGCGTACGGTGTGCAGAGAGCAAGTGTGAAGACTTATGTCGAGTAATCTTGAGAAAAGAGTCATAGGAGGTCTCGCGATCGATAGGCGGGCGACATCAGTAATTTTAGGTGGCGTCCAATCAAGACATGGATCGCACTTGCTCGAAAGCGGACTTTCATTACTTCTGGGACCTTGTTTCGATTCCCAAACGTGTTATTTAGGACAACGTGGCAATGACTCTTAATGAACGTAATATCTCGTGTCATTGATCGCGGGTCAGAATTTGGAATAGATTTTTTGGGAGTGACACGCTTTGATTTGAACCCGTAGAAATGCGAGCAGCGATTTTTTTTGTTTACTAATTGCGGCCGCAAACTAATGCAAGAATGAACAAAAATTCAATTATCTCACCGTTCTGATATACAAGTTGTAATCTATAATGCACTCCATTGTTTGTTTTCTGGCCAGGAACTTCCTAAAAATATTGGAATATTGTAAAATACTTGAATTTTTAAGTCGAAAAAAAAACTACTTTTGCGATATAGAAATACAGCAGAGGACGACAATAATAAGCATTTCTTTTAATCGTTCACTTGGTGCACGTTCATATATTGCTATGCTGCTATATATATATATATATATATATATATATATATATATATACGCTATATTGCTATACTAAGGAAGTAGACACAAAAATTTAACAGAATAATAATAAAAATAATAAAGTAAAAATAACTCTTCGTTTTTGAGTTGTTTTTCTTAAATTAAAAGTAATAAAAAAAACTACCGTTTCGTTTTCCACAAAACCAACAAATGCGCTATTTTCGATTTCCACAAGTTGCCCATTTAGATCATGGAGCGTCACGATGAAGTGAAAGAAGTTGCTTTTACGCAAATTACTAGGCGGCTGTTTTTCGAAATGTGCTTCCCGGAGCCCGACCCTGCAAAAAGAAAAATATTTCAGAAAATCCCAAATTTAAAGCGCACAGACATATAAGAAAGACCGGTTATAGCGAATGTCACACTTTATTCATGACTTGTTCATGTTGACATATTTGGTCGCGTTTTCAACTGCCCTTTAACAAAATGGCCGCCGTAATTGGCTACGCGAAAAACGTCTACTTAAAAGTTTACGTTCACATTAAAATTTTTATCAAATCAAAATATTTTGCAAGACTCGAATAAAAACTTACAAAACACGGTTGTCTCACATTTCTATCGCAAAAGAAATTATTTCTCGATAGTAGCCAAGAACGTTGCTAACATTGCGCCATCATAACAACTATTAAAACATTCTTCTCTTTTTTGCTAAAAACCTTGCGTCTGCGTCAAAGCTTTGCTAAAACCAAAAACTTGTATTTTTAATTCGATTTTGCTGTGCAAGTTAACTGCTCTTTGACTTAACAGTACATGGGAAGAAACGCAAAAGGCTGATTTCGAAATCGATCTATCGATTTCGGTTGCATGCTTGCGCGAATACAGCCTCACGTTTGGCTTTGCCTTGCTGAAAACGTAAAGATAAAACGTTACAATTCTCACCTTGTTTACGTTTGAGAAAAATATCAGTCGGCCGGTACGCTAACCTTGATAGAATCCCTTCCCCGAACACAGAGAGTTACCACAACTAACATACTGCTAATACTGAAAGTTCACGACAGACTATGTGAGTTCGGGCCGGATTCCTAAGCTAAAGGACCTGGTATCGGCCATACCAAGAAGAAGACTAAAATTTCTCCTGGGATTCGGAGCGACAGGGGATGCTCCGCCAAAAGTCGGAAGATAAAGAGCAAACTGGGCATTAATAGGACGGGCACGGTTGCATGTCCCAGTGCACCACTGCTAATTGTGCATCAATAGAAGGGTCCTAGCCCGGCGGGAAAACGCGGTGTCCTCGAGAACGACCTTGTCAAAATTTGGCCGATTATTACTAGAGTTGATGAAAAGATTGATGGACGCCTTGCTGCGGGCGCGGAGAGTTACTGAGTATAGAAACGTTGTGTGTACTACGCTCAGAAATATGTTCTAAGATTTATTTCTTGTCTAAAAAACATTTACGTCGTTAAAGTTTTACAAGAACTTAAAAACGAATTCCTATTCTGAACGTGATTCAAAATAACCAAGAATCACTGACTGCAAATACGGTTAAAATTCCAAACTGGGTGTAAAAGTTCACAAATTCAATTGCGCGACAGAAACGTGATTTCTTAAAAATAAATTACCAATTCTCTTGGTTGACAAATCATCGTAAAACAGAAAATTGGAAAAACAAAAAGCCACCCGCTGGCCTTACTCCGGTCTGATCTTTACCAACCAATAACAATGTGTAAAATAAATGTTTCTGAACCGAACCAACTGGTTATACCCTGGCATTGTGTCCACCAGACTGGTCTGAATCCAACCCCTGGCTGGTGAGGCAAGTTGTTGACCGGACATCGCGGCCGATGTCATTCTTGATGTTTATTCTCAGAGAACCTGAACCTTTCTCAAGTATAATGTATCTCAGTAGTTTGCGTGTGTAACGTAGTATATTAGACTCTGCAATTTTGAAAAGATGATCGCATAAATGCGATCAAATTAAATTGAATGAAATCATAAATATTATAACCACTAACGGGGAAAAAATACTGAATTGCTTGAGAAACACCGATACTACTATTATTAACAAAAAATATCTGGGGCAAAATATTACAATGTGTGCAATTTACTCAATGTGGGAAATTTATGTAACAAAGTGCACCGCACTATGGGCTACTTTGCTGTTGTAAAATTAAAAGAAAACTTCTGGTTTTAAAATAAAGTTGGCAAGTTTATTACGAAATTGATTTCACATTTGCCGCTTACAGTGTATATGACCAAGAATAAATTAACGTGAAAAAGACATAAAAAGAATGAAAAAAAATGTGACTGAGATAAACTTCAAGGGTTTCATTATTTAAATATTTTCGATACTAAATACTAATATTTAAATAATTCCACACAAAAGTGCAAAGAAATTTTTCAAATTGTGAATGGGCTGAAATAGCCTGGGCTCAACTCGTTCAGAAACTTGTGTAGCCTTTAGTTCCAGAGCTGCAAGTTTTCCTAATTCAAAATGTCATTTTCATTATTAAACTATTATGTATTTCTATAGACCCACTCGGGAAATATATCTAAATCCAATCTATTTTTGTGTATTCCCGATGCGGCCTTTGCAAGTTGCTCTCAAGATGTTGCCTGCACTTCATATCGGCTCAAAACTACCGCACTGGGATTCAAGTGCAATCATGAAAGTTATTGCACCTAGCCGATGTAGCCTCGTTCTAACTGAGTCCGCTGAGAAATCGTGTATTGATGTGTCCTTCGAGACACGCGACCGTTTTGAAACTACATGCCAACGAGGCCGTCACTTCTAATAGAAGACGTTTTGGTCGGGGGAAAAAAGAGAAAAGCTATGAGGAAGGCTTATAGTGGCTGTGGGACGGCCAACTTGGTTCGCGAACGTTTTATCTCTCTTTTTTGCTGTTCGTTGCATCTGTTGCCAATTTTTAAGAAGTCCTGTGACTCATTCAGAGAACCTACTCCTCCTGATTACAAATGCTCACTAGTATACAGGGCAACATGATGCCACGTCACGAGACCCGGTACTTTAGATTTGAAATTACATTTGGTTGTTTACAAAATGACCGATTGGTTGAATTCACAATACTGGTGGGTTTAGTAGCATTCAAATGTGTACAAGTGAATGTAGACGGCGTTATGCCCTTCTACATAAATCGAAATAGTTTTACCACTAAAGTGTTTGGATAATTTCAATTCGTGGAACACAACGGCGACTAGGATTGTACGATTATATGCTCGCTATTAAAAAGGGTTAAATAATAACAATAATAACCTTTACGGTGACGCCGTAACCCTTATGATAACGCTCGCATTGTCATTCACAATTTGTTGTCAATCGCCATTTTGTGAGGTACACTGTGTCACAAAAGTGTTGCGAATAATATTGATAAAATATGGAAGTCGAAGTTGAAATATAAACTAGGAAATATGTAGATGAACGTTTTATAATTATTAAATATTTTTATCATGTTACGTGTTTCACGTCTTTTCCTATGAATAAACAATACTCCTATGATTGTTGATGTGAAAATGGATTTACGTTACATTTTTTGTCAAAGAAAACCGATTTAGATTGAAAAAACATAATTTCTCTAACCTAAGAATTTCATTTGAAAGGTAAGCGACTGCTTGACCACGGTCGTACATTGTGAGCTGTTATGTTATCGGCGATTAATTTAACCTCAGATCGGTGGCAGTAAACTAAGTCTGAAAAGAAACAAGTGCGAATGCGTTTCCTTTCCTAATTGCTTTGCTTTGATCAATTGTAAACAAGCGGTAGTTAGAAGAAAATAGTCCCCAGCAGGCTTTCGACAACAATAAGATTGATGGTCATCGCAACAGTTACATGCATCATCGACGGTAACAATAGTATGGCATTATACTGAACTGGTGAGTTTGCTCGTATATTTGTGCTGTAATGAGCCGGTCGTCCCGCTGTGAAATTCAATTCTCGTTAAGCGGAACAATGGAAGCCAGTTACCAGAACAAAAAGGAAAGAGTTAATTCCGAGGACTATCTAGCGCAAGACAGAGGCCCACTTCGACAACAGATGGCTGTTTTTACGGTGATCTTATGGCGAAATTTACGCACAAAAGAAAAAATCAACGGCGTAAAAGAATTTTTGGCGAGTCAACGGCTGTAACATGCTGGTCGCGTGCCCGCCTTTGAGATTAGTTAAATCAACAAGTCCAAGTAAGCTGCTTATAAGTTCGCAACTGTCTTTTATATTTACCGTTGACAATTGCGATTTTTAAACTACCTGCTATTTCAAGTGGATTTTACAAAATTGTTTAATAAATTTCTATCTAATGTTTGAAAAAATTTATAAATTTGAAAAATGCAATAATTTGAATACTGTACTTGTGAATTGAAAATCGATGACACTGTGTTCGGCGTTCATGCAGTTGGTTGAAAAAAAAACAGTAATTCCCAAGGTTATAAATTTGTTTATGTTAAGAGCATTTTATAAAAGCACTTAACCTGTGCGAATTAGGTCAGTAACCTACGAAAACATTTCGTGAATATGAATAATATTGTTTCAATTGCGTCAAATAGACCTTTCGACAGTCAATTATGATCTAAAATATGAATAAAGACATCTTGGTGAACATTTCGTCCCAGCAGAATTCACCGGGAGACAGTAGAATTTGAACGCGATTCCCTGATGGCAAACAGGCTAATAATTTGCAGGCCTGGGCGGTGTAAAGTTACACTTAGAACCTGTTTCAAAGTTTCTCTATTTGGAAACATGTTTCCGACGGCGGCAATTTGCTATATCTCTATTAGCGTCTTGGGATTTTAATCGAAAGGTAAAGTTTGAGTAAGTTGACATCCTCCAAATTAATGCCCATTGGGGAGCTTCTGGCAGCATCATTTCGTTTGTTTTAGTCCAGGAAAGACCTGTTAACGCGGATGCACTGTTTATTAAAGTAAATTTTTCGGGAAGCGTCTGATGAAATAAATTTCCCGTTTGCGTTTTCCATTTCATCGAAATTTTTGAAAGGTGATTTGTGATGACCGCTTTTTAATCTTTTTTATTGCTAGAAATTCCTTATAGCAGTTTTTAATTTGTACGCCTTGGAAAAAATTAATTTAAAACAAAATATTTTTTAAAATGAAACATTTAACGCCAAGTATTATGCTAACACTTTAATAGCTTTCTGCTCCGAATAAGCCTTTAAAAATTTTTACTTATAATGTGAACTTCAAGGAGCGCAAGAACTCAAAAAACAACCATTTGTTTAAATGGGAATCGAACTACAAAAGTGACATATGCCAACTAAAATTCGAGCCATAGGCATAAATACAGACGATTTTTACCAAGTGCACGACCTACTGATACAAACGATGTGATTTCATCAGATTTAAGTCAGCGTATAACCAACAATACAGCAAAGAAATACTAACACGTGGCGTAGTAACAATAATAATCAGTAAAGGAAGCCGCGCTATAAGCGAATGCTAATCGGCTTAAACGCGCGAATAATCCCGCTTTGTACGCCGTTTATTTACAAACAAAGCAGCATTGAGAGAAAGAAATTTTCGACACTTGCCCCCCACCAGCAGTTTCACACCAGTGGTCAGGTTTGCCGGAGCCTAGCCTTACGAGGACTTGTCACTGTACAATAACCAACACGGTAAGCTATTTGTGCGTGATCAAACGATCGCGACGTGTAGCGGTACCAAATTAAAAGCACCCGTTATGAAAAATATTCCATGATGTCATCGGCAAGGAAGTTTCCAAGGGCGATTGTCATGAATCTGGGCAGTCGGGCGTGACCGTAGATGTCAAAATAATAAAACAGTAGGACATGAAAAAATAGAAAGTCTGTCAGATTAAAGCCGAACACGAGTTAAATGGATGCCATATAAATAGAGCGTCTGGCCGACGTAGAGGTTTATCTTATGATTTGAAAGCAACTCGTACACATTCGCAGACACCAACACAGCTATCTCGCTATAACAGCACAACAGGGCGTCAAGAAATTAGATTTCTACAAATTCCTGAAATTATTTGATCCTGGTAAAATAAAATCCCCGGAAATGTAACGTTCGATGGGAAAAGGTTTCTAGGGAAAAACTACAGGCATGAAGATTTGTCAAAAACAAACATGAAAAGTATGTCGGACGAACGACAAAGGAAAACAATTAAAAATGAAACATGCAAGGGGTAATGTTGAAAGGCAGGTGACCCGTTTTCGATTTCATTTTGCTGTAAATCAGGCAGAAAACGAAAAATTGAAAACAGATTACCCAGCGTAGTAGCATGTTTCAAAATTCTTCCCCCGACGCTGTCGATATTATCCATCTATAATTAATGTCATCGCTTGTGGCCCGATAAAGGCCCATATGCCGTGGAACGAACGAAACTACACAACAAGATATGCCGCAGCACTGACTTACGACCCTCAAAGAGAATGGTCGAGTAGAACGGACAAATAGGCGGAATTCGTCTGCGTAAAATTGAGCCGTTCCGTGAGAGATTTGTGGTTCATTGTTTTAACATACGACAGCCGAGATTTGCTAATCTGATTTCATAACATTTCCAAAAAGACATTCAAAGGAATTAGGCTAACACATCCTTAAAATGCCGCAAATGCAAACTGACTTCTTTAAGCACTGGAATAGCCGTTATCTAAAACGAGGGATTTTTTAAAGTCGCACGGTTTCAACTGAAACATGTCGTACACACATATGTCCCTTTCATTACCCTCGTTCAATGTTCGAACGTTTTCTTTGCTTGGTGAGATCGAAGTACACGGACAAATGATTGCTATCGTAGCGAAGACAGAGACAATCATCTTACAAGTCTTGTCAATCAAAACGCTTGGATTTCCTGCGATTAAAATTTAAAGAAATAGAGATCTATGCCTACACCAGGCGTCTCGGTTCTTCGCAAAGCCCTTAGCTCTAGGCGTAATATTGCCTAAACCATGTATATTGTATAATATGGGAATCAAGCTTGATTGAGTGTGATACTGTTGAAATGTATGGTTGTGTTGTGTGTTATCAGTTTTAGGTCGATTTATTTCTGATCGTAACAATCGTTTTCCTATGATTATAATATCCGATTATTAACTTAGATTAAAGTTTACTGTAATAGTATTACACGAAAAGTCGGTTGTATGAACAAACACTTTTTTTCACAAACAACACAGCTTCTAAGATTATGAACGAATTGTGAGACGGGGTCAATTGCTATAAAGAAAACAACAAGTCAGATGTCGCAGTCTCTGTTTCACATCATAAGCCACAGGAAGAAGCCTAAAAACGCGTTTTTTCGACGTCGTTCTGAACTCCAAAACCAGATTAATTCGGTCGAGCTCTGAATAAACATATCGAGCAAACACGAGCCAATCTGTTGCAACCGAGGCGTACTGATTAATCTAAGATTACCTAATACACAAGCAAATCCTGATTTATGTTTGTATGCTCAAGGTCTTACTGCTTGTTATGCAATATATTCAAATATTTTTGTTAGTCATTGAATCTGACAAAGGTTCGTGAGGTCTGTTAGTCGCCAGACACATGTAAAAGCAGATGTATGCTCTTTTAAAAGCATGTTGCTGTTATCACAAGACCCAGACATAATGTTATACACGTTAGTTATACACATACTCACTGCTCGCACGTATCGTCCACCATTCTTCATGTCGCTGCGATTTTTGGCCAGCTCAACTCAAGATTGCCGTTGGTGGTCAGTTTCCTTTAGCGCCATCTACTGTATGTTCATTGTCTCGACTCTTCCAGGTCATCAAAGCAATTGCATCACAACACATGCTCAATAAGTCCTCGTGCTCTTAAAGTCGACGGTTCTTCAAAATTTATTTTATACGTTACCATGTTATTGTCCATACACCAATTGTTATAATTAGATATAATTCTGCGCTCAAAGGTGGGCAGTACCGAATTACTGTACCGCGGTATTTTTTCGGTACCGATACCGTCGGTACTTTTGAAAACAGTACCGAATTACTTTAATCAAGAACTTTCAATCGGTCGGTCACATGATTATTTCAAAAATTCAACAAGTATGTTTTCAAAAATACATGTTAATTAATTTTAGTATTTGTTGTTCTTTTTTAATCTAGAAATGTCAAGTAAAATTGCAAGCGATTAACGTCACACATGTCTTGACTTGAAGTAACTTCTATCGGGGGCTTAATAGCGGTAAACATTGCATTTGCAGCAGCAACTTTTACACAAAATATACCGGTACTGAGTACCAAACTACTTTCTTAATAGTACCGAATACCGGAACCGTCGGTACATGTTTTGCCAAAAACCGGTAACCTTACTGACAGTACTGCTAAAGTACCGACTGCCCAACTTTAGCTGCACTAAACAATACCTTCTTCACTGAAAAATCAATGCAACCCAAACAATTTGTACAACACCGAATGTCAACCTTTATCTACTGTCTTTGACCAAATTCAAATGTATCAGGTAACAGTTACCTGGTAACTACTGCTGCTGGTAGCTTACCGATGCGGTACCTAAGCTAAAACGTTTTTAACACCCCAGTCTTTTCCGTCTTTCATTTGGTAAAAAATGTGCTTTTGCAAGCACCTACATCCCTTCTATTCAAAAGTGCTGTAATTTATAGGAAAGAAAACTTTACAGCAAACCTAAGTTCATAAAAGTTGGGCAAACCAACGTTTTGGTAGCCTATATTCGATAGCCTATAGCAGGGCTTCCCAAACTGGGGGTCGCGTAACGAACTTCAGGGGTCGCAGAGCGTATACCAATTTTACACGAAGTACAAAATACAATCAAAACAAAATATCGTTCCAGCCTAATCAACATTGAAACCGCCTTAAGACAAGCATTAACAGATATTGAGCCACGGCTGGACTTGCTTTGTAGCAGAAAGCAGTCGCACCAATCACACTGAATAAATGTGTGTGCTTTTTTGTTTCCAGTAGCCTACATATGTGTAAAGTAGTAAGTAGGCTTTGAGTACTGGTTGCTTAAATTCAGTCTTTGCATCTCAATAAATGTCACTAATGACTAATGTTTATTTCGCACTGCTAATCAATTTAAACGTGAAGGGTCGCGGAAAACTTCAGAAGTTTGAAAGGGGTCGCGAGCAAAAAAGTTTGGGAAGCCCTGGCCTATAGTATAGCTTTCCAGCTTACACTTCATGCGGCTAGGGGTAAATGACAAGTCATTTTCTGCAGATTTGTAGCCAAGTCATATTTTCTGACACAAGTCAAGTAGAAGCCAATGGTTGTTTGACTTGAATTAACCAAAGTCAGAACTCCATACAAATCAAGTTAATATCTTCAGCTTCAAATGGAAAGTTTGTTAATGTCTAACTGCCACGTTAGATAAAGCAGTTGGACATGACCGGTGCACAACGTAGCTACCTGATGCACAAAACGGGTCAAAAAGGCAACCTTTTAAGCTAAGTAATTCCCGAACAGCGATATTTGGTGCACACTCGCGCATACCGGTGAAAACTTTTTGTTGCATACTGGTGCACACCTGTCTTTGAAAATTACGGTGTCCGGTGCACAAAAGACGTACATAATTATGTTAAAATTATATTATGATACAGTTTAGTTTACTTTATCTGGTGAAATTAAAGTCTCTCTCTCTCTCTCATGTCATACTGGATATTACTGGAGACAGGTGCAACACTGGATAAATGACAGACAAATAGCATTGAGTTTTATAACCAAAGGAAAACATAGAAATCGCAAGGTCGCAATGTCGCAATGCGGAGTCATCGGCTTGTATGCTAATGCTAGCGTAATTTTGCGCATCTCTATGTACGCAACCATCGCGTACGCGTGTAAAAATTTTCAAGTTTACTGTAAATAGCCTATATCCTCGTTGCGTTATGACGTTGATTAAACATCGGTTTCTTCAAAGAATACTGAAATTACAACCGATCATAACAACGATCACTACATATGACAAAGTGCCTGATTGAGACTTTCACAAGGGGTAGATGCCTTATGTGCCCCCTCTGGCGGACGTCCATGACTTTGGGTAATTGATAAATCAGGATTTTTAAATGTCAATCACTACTGTACTCGGAACTCTGAAATTTAGCGAGTCCCACTATCGAGAAGAAATAAATCCGCCTAAGAAACATTCCCAGCTGGTGAAAGACCGACTGCTAACCATAAACGACAGCGTCAGTGTTTCTTAACGTGGGGTGCTGTGACAGGTAAATATAAAAAGATTGCCTATTTTTCTTTTTGATACGTAAACGACACTTAATGGCCGAAATAAGATGGCAGAGTATTTCTGTATTAACCAAGATCTTCTGTGTGGGGAATGTAGGTTACGGCCTTTAAAAGAAAGCCGACTTGCTTCCAAAACTTTTTTTTAGAAGCAAGTAAATGATTAGGTCGCACTACCCCATTGTACACCTGCCAAATTGTACAGTCTGGCTTGAAGGGGTTCTAGACCGTTCAAACCTGTTTAATGGGGTACTAGGATCGGAAAAGATTATTAGTCACAGATTGTTGAGTGTATCAAAGAACAATATTTTTGTGAAACTGTGCCGTTGGAATTTTACTTTTGTCTATTTTTATAAAAAGGGTAACTCGTCCCGGCGGATTACAGCACTTAGCTATTTGTATCATAGTAAATGCATTCAATTGTGGGTTATTTGTGACTATTTTAAATTTCTGAAAATTTCAAGTAAATCATTTTTGTTGCATTGGCCTATTGTCGGACTCCACACAATATAATCTATAAAACAATAGGTAAGAATATCTTGCAAATACTCTTCACAAATCTTTATCCCAAACTTTTTATAAATTTTTTATTTCATTTCAATGGAATATAATGAGCAGATAAACAAAGGTTAAAAAGGTGAGGATTTTGGCATCAACATAAAGTCGAAAGAATGTGAAAAAACTAGAAAGTGGTGAAGATAAAGATACAATTGAAAATATTTTAACATTCAATTAGATGATCCACCTTCAAACCTTGGTGGTTTGAACCACCGTCACATGCCTGGGTTCAGCGTTATGCAACAGATGAAGGCGATATAATCTGTGCAAAACTTGTGCACAGACAATGTCACAAGTTACTCTATAATTTTGCTTGCTAATCTTTTTAAAAAATGTACAACTGCATATATTTTAAAAGATTGCAATCTTTGCGGCTGCTGGCGAACTCGATTAAAGTAATGATTTTTCTCTCTGTGTAAGAGTACTGAATAGGTTATCCAACGCGGCTAGTAAGAAACCAATATCTTCAGGTTTAGACAATCTATGATCACTGTCTTTTCTTAGAGTTAGCATAATTTCATCACTTGAAGTTTGGTTTTCTTGTAAAAACTCCAAAGAAAGTTTCCAAGGAATGGCATCATCCTGCATACCGTGTATGACGTGTAACGGGCATGACAATGTTAACTGGGTATCATATTCTTCTAATCCGTCAAAAAAATTTCTAGGAACTCTCATATTTTTATCATATGATGAGGGGATGGTGAAAAAGTCAGCATCTGAGCTGGCAACTAGTTGAGTAGACCAATTCCTTGTGGTGTTCAAAAAGTAAAAAGAAGGTGCAACGCCGATCATGCCAACTATTCGATCTTGATGACGCTTAGCTATTTGCATCATCATAAATGCACCCATACTTGAGCCAACAAGAACCTGAAATTGTGGGTTATGCTGAAAGTCTGGATATATCAGATATTATTTATATTTTTCACCAATCTTAAGAATACGTGAAAACATGTGTGACAAACTACCGCAAATAATCTTTGTTTGTCACAAACTTTATTCAACTTATCAATTTCCTTAATTAATTATGGATGATATGATTATGGACAGCAACACTATTTCTCAATAACAAAACAAACCTGAGGCCCTTCGGTTGTAAGTTCAAAAACATCAAACGCATCATCAATCCAGTTTTTTATTGAACTTAATGGACCATCCGAGGAACCAGTTCCATGGAAATCAAATCGTACAAATGAATGATCATTTGATCTGGAAATTGCATATTGATAGGATTGGATATTACCAAATGCAGCCGATCCCTATAGCACTATAAGTATTGCACATCTTTGTTCTTAAAACAATCTAGTAATATTATTGATGGTCCTATTGTGCTGCACTCACTTACACCAGTTTTCAAGAGCCAATGCCTTCTGACCGTTCATATTCGACATAAAACCAGGCAGAAACATCACACCTGGAGATTTCTTACCAGTTACTTTGGAATATGCCAAAGCTGGTTTTGAGTTTCGTGCAAGCCGTCTTAGCATTTTTATATACAACCTAAAGAGCAGCAAAGCATTAATCTTTAATTGGTTGTAATTGTACAGGAAATTTAAGTTTACTAGCTAAGTAATTTGTTAACAGCCGAGCCGTGTTATTTTTAACAGAATTGATGCCTACTTAAATGAAATCTACAGGCTGATTATTACCATTGTTGGGTTATCAATACAAAAGATATTAACTGACAAGCAACCAAGGGCAGTGCACTACATCCAAGTTAAGACAGCACAATTTACAATTAGCTAAAGAAGTGGCAACACCTAATCACAACATACATTGGAACAATAAAAGCATCATTTTGCATAAGCAGGGATAGCAGATATATAAAGTATAAAATAGCAGTGGTGAAAATATTGTTCAGTACAGCCACGCAGCAAAGTAGTAACACACAGTAGGCACAGAATTTCCTAGCAAAATACAATCAGACACATCTTAATATTCCCCAAAACTACATTATTTTTACACAACTGAAATAGTATTGGACATATTGCTTTACATTAGATTTCAAACAAACTGACAATGATAAAATGAAGGTATTGGCATTGCACTGATATGTCCAGGATTTTCTTCAAATGTGAGTTGTCAAAGAAGGTAGGCAACATTGTGCAACTGTATCAGATAATACTCCTTGGGAGAGTGATCGTATATATATGATCTTATTAAACTTGACTAATGTATTGTAAAGTACTACCAGTACCACACAATCATGGTTGTACCAAAATCAATGATTTTAGCAATATGGTAATAATATATTAAGATAAATCACATTCGACCACCAATACTAAAATATGGCAACCAATAAGGTCCTAACAAAAAGTAGCTACAAACAGAAACAGGAGCAAACTGCAGAATAACACATATTGATGCACTAATAGTTTTATGTAACAGCAAGCACAAATGCAACTAATTTAAAAAAGATAAGCAGGATTAGCAAATAAAGAAAGCAAATTTAAGCTTCTGATTAATATTCATTGTAAAATATCATGTGTTACACAAAACCAATTATTACTGAGCATGTCAGCAATGGCAAGTGACCGCTGCTGTGTAAGTAAACTTTTGCAAAGTTTTCCTTTACATTAATTACAGTGGCAGTTGTCTCATTCATGCCTTTCCTTGCACAGAACATTCAAAACACGACATATTGTGTGATGTTAAACATGCAACAATATACTGTACATCTTGACATACTTGTAACACTGTTGTCTTAGCGCCATAGCTACGTGGTACACGCTTTGAAGACATTGCACCAAAAATTGATTTATTTTAAGCCTAAAAATATTTGACACATAAGAATATTGAATGTACAGATGATGCAAAGACATAAAAATACAAGTGAAACACGGAACAAAAAATTTTACCTCAATTTAAATGTAAATATTTTCTATTTTGAAATAAATAAATGAACTTTTTAAACTTCAATGTCAGGATTAGAAGGATTGCCCATACTAATAAGTTTGGCTTCTTGTTTCAATGTAGCCTTTTCAGTCCTGGTATGCCATACTAATATCTCAGAGCAATCTTCCACTTTGCCTTCTACATCATCCCTCGTTAAATCTAAACTGGTTAAAAAATGTGACTCTAAGTATCCTCTAGGAACTTTGTTGGAAAATTCAGCATTTTTGTGTTGAAAAAAGAGTTTCAGGTTAACTGCAAAACCGGCCATATCTATAGGAAAAGGACGTTCTGGTTTCCAGGCCGTGTACCATGATAAAACTTTTCCACCACTGCATGACCCAGGTCCTTCAAACTTGAGGCCTCCGGTTAATCCTACAGGCCAAACAGCTGCAGTTGCAATCGTTCTCATCTCTTCAAAAAGTTTGAGCGAATACGTATTATCATCATCCATTAAATATAAAACTCCAGAAGTGCTTGGAGGTACATTTTTTCGTATCCAACTTAACCCGGCATTTCTTTGTGCAACTCCCCTTGGTAAAAGCCAGTTAGGATCGTCAGCTTTAAGCTTATAATTAGCATCAGTCTTGGAGTTTAAATGGGTGTATTGTAAGCCCGAATACTTTAAAAACTTTGTAACAAGCGGAGTTTTACGTTCTGCGTCCTCAACCACAATCCAGTGAAGATTGGGTACATGTAATAAAGTTTGAGCCAATCTTGTTAAGTCAGCCTTCTGAGTCCACCTTGTATAAGTGGGCGTAACAGCGTAAATCACAGGCAAGTCTTTGACAATGTATGCTTCAATATAATCCAACTGTGAAGGATAACGATTCTTCAAAGACTTCTTCAATTTGTTAATTCTTTTTTCAGTGTCTTTATCGTCTGAATTTTTCAGATTTGAATGCTCCACATTGCTATGAGCATCTTTTTTCAAGACAAGCAACAAGCTCCACATAGTAAAAACAAACAGGTTTGCTATAAAAAGCAACCGAAGGCTGTACACCAATTTTAGCTTCATTTTAGATAGTCTATGTACCTAATGTTTGACAAGGGAAACAATAACATCACGACTTTAGGCAAAAATGCCCATAAACTTACACTTTGAGCGTGACAACATGCACAGAATGTTTAAATCTTTGTTTGTTATTATAAGTTCGAACTCAAGCAACCTAATATTCTTTGATTGTATATTATAAATCGGGATGCAGATTAATGAGTCTCACGCGTGCAGGTGCCATATTTTCTGCTATTGCTTCTTCCTGATACAGCGAAAATAAAATCAGGTTCTGAGACTGATGAGATGATAATAATAGACCTTTTCCAGTTACTGTATGAATGGCAAGATTTTTTGATCATCTATACTTGTCATTCCACTTTCATTCTCTTTTAAATGGGAAGCGTTTAATGCATCAGATTGTAACAATTTTACTCAGGTGAGTAGGCTAGCATATAAATTCTTTTACTCAATAAAGAAAAAAATATTGAAAATATTTTGCCTAGTTCTTATTTTACAGCGGTTTGAATCCTACGCCCTTATTTATTTATTATTACTTATTATTATTTACATATTATTAGACTTATTCGATGTGATTCCTACCACACACACACAAATACCACACTAACTCTAGTCTTACACATTTTACGCATAATGTATATAGGAGTTTGCAACTTTGCATGGTGTTTGCAGGGGGGATGTAGTAATTCAGTTCGTATTTGCTTCTAGTTTATTATTTTAAACTTTGCTTGAAATGCAAAATAAAATTATATAGCTTATAATTTCCAGCACGCAAACTCTAGTCTTATACGCATTTCACATCGCATGCTTCGCTGACCATGCATCTTGAAATCATATTGAGCAAGTCCACTGCATAGGATTTAAACTGCTGTAAAATAGTAACTAGGCTAGGCAAAAATATTTTCAATACTTTTTGTATCATACCGGTATACTGTAGCTTAAAAGAAATCATATGCTACTCACGTTCGGCGCGAAATGTTTACAATGAGATGCCCAGACTGTCAGAAGGCTTGCAACTTAAAAAACATTGAAAGTGGGTCGACAAAATTCATTGTTAAGTATGGGTGATTGAAAAAATCTCGCCACCCAAAAATATGGCGGCGGTAATTCGAAAAGTGTCTTTCCGTGACCTTGACTAAGGCTCACCAGTGTCTGCCTGATTCTGTACCTGCATCAATCAAGCAGAACCTTTCTGGATGACATTGTCTGCTAGCTTCATACCTATCAAGCTGGCAGACACTTTCTGGTAGAATAAATGGGCGTACATACACATATGTAAATATTTTTTTTAACTAGATCATGGAAGCATTTAAGTGCATTAAACATGAAAAGCAGAAATTATAAATAAAATATTTTACATTATGTCAATAACTAGAAGTTTTTCTGACGTTTCGGAATAGAACTGCGGTTTAGAATTAAGAAGTAAGATCAACAATTTTTATAAAGAAAGGTAGAACCTTTTTTTCACACATTACAATATAAAAGAGTGGGTCTCTTCTTTCAAACTGTAGAAAAAATTTTCATCAATCTTGCCGGCTTATAGGTTCAAAATCACTCAAATATAACCATTTTCTCCTTCGAATTCTAAAGGGTGATAAAAAGGCTCTACCTTCTGTTTTATGGTTGCAAAATCATACTATTAAAAGTAGCAAATCTGGTTATTATTGTGCAGTTTCAAACTAAAAAATAAAACATTACTGCTTTTGTAAAGATAAAGCACATTGAAATACCTTAAAATATGTTTAATATAGTATAAGTTGGAATAGTTTATTTCATACTGTTTACTTACTATAAACTATCAGTTGTAAACGTAAAATTGTGATATCAATTAGTCAGCTTGTAGCCTTGTGGGTTTTTGAATTTTATGAATTTTACTGAGCTGAATCTAACAGCAAACAGCGTACGGTGGTTGACGACATGTTTCGTGCTTTTCTTTTCTTGTTCTTGTTAATTCTTTGAAAATAATAATTCTGACGTAGGCGAATATGCTAAAGTACTGAAGTAAAACCATGGTATTCATTTTTTGTAAATATATTCTGTTGTACTGTTATGCAGCCGTATGAATAGGTATATGAAGGCAGCGTCTAGGTTATTTCAACACCTACCAGTTCTGCATTTGGCGGATACAGAATTTGGAAAAAGCTACTTCAGTAAACGGCTAGCTGGTTACGCAATTGTTATTTTCCTACTTCGGTAGCTGACCGAAGTAGATAGACGCTTAGTTTATAGGCCACCGTTTACCGAAGTAGCCTAGGGAAATACGTTAACTGGACTGGAAAGTACGGCAGCTTTTGACGAGAAATCGTGTGTTCAAAATCGCAAATTTTGGCGTGATGGCGTGCACTTAAGCCTCACTTCTTTGTTTATTTATTATAAATTGCCATTCCAATAACCAGCTTTTCTTCATTCATTAAAAATCGTCGTGATAAGTAAAATATTTGGCATGCATGTTGATGGATCTTGTGCGTACTTTTTCACTAGGCCTAGGGGCTAACAACAAAAAAACGCTATTTTTCAACTTAAAAATTAAAAATGAAAAATAAATTTTTCCAAACTCTAAATTCGTTTATTACTAAACCCCTCAGACTCAAACTCTCACCTCCATGACCAGTAGTGGAAATTGTGACAGCTGAACGCATGACATTCATCTACTAGCATGCTGAATTTTTTATCTTCACGCCGATTTATAATAAACCATCAAAAGATTAAAGTTTTGGTATACACCGTTACACAAAAGTTAAATATTTGCATGCACAAATTCTTGTCGAAAACTGCCGTACTTTCAAGTGTGGATCATGACTAAAATACTCTAAAATTAAATTTGAACAAAAATCTAACATAAGCAGTATTCGAATCCAAAACCTCAAGCATTTTGGCCCAATCGCTATAAAACTATTACACTGCCGGGTTTATTTTTTCTTCTTGCAAAATGAGAGTAATAAATCTATTCTGTCGGTATTGCGGTTTTGCAATTTTGGTAAACGGACGCCAGAGAAATACTCACTTCAATATGTAAAAGCTAAGGCCGGACTGCAAGCTATGATTCTTTTCAGCCAGATCTTGCGTGCACCAAACAACCAAAAGTAACCGAATTATTTGACCATATCTTAGCAAACTAATTTTTTTTTTCTTTATATTTTTTTTAAAATTCCGTTGCTCATTTTGACAACAGAGTGTATCACATCACAGCGGGCAAAACTGTTGGTCTACTTAACTCCTATATGTATTTATATACTTTATTACATGAATTTTACCATTAAAGTTATTGCTATAAGCCTAACATCAAAAGCCGCTTTCAAAAGCAGCTTCAAGTTGTCTATAAACAACTCAAGTAATCCAATTGGTTCAAGCTGTCCAAGTGAACTTATTGATCGGTGGCCCAAGCAAACATGTATATATTGGAGAACCCCCGGTAGTTTTACTGAAACTTTGTCTCTAACCCTAATCCATTATATAGGGCTAAGTTGTAATCTAGCTTAATTCGTTCTGTGTGCTATTTGATTTTTACAAGTGTATAATTATGAATGCCATAATATAAAATATATGGATGTGACTGATATAATGCGCAATTAGGTTCAAAGTAGTTTTTGATACAGTCAACAATAAAACTGAGAGTAGTAATCAGTAAAACATTATTAATTTTTTCTAGCATAGTTCTATATATAAATAGATTTGTAGAATGCTGTGCTTGATGTAAAAGTAAATGACTTGTCCGAGATGGATTACGACTCTGAATTAAGCGAAGATTCGTTGCAAAGCTTGTTTGTTTGGATTGACGGCATCCCACTTTCTCGCAAAAAGAAAAATATCAGTAGAGATTTCAGTGATGGATGTGAGTGTACACCAGATACAAATCTAAAGTCATGTATATACTATATATGTTATGTGTTTTCTTATCTTCTCTGCAGTGCTTGTTGCTGAAATTATAGCACACTACTTTCCACGGTTGGTAGAGATTCATAATTATGTGTCAGCAAGTTCTATAAATCAGAAGTTAAACAATTGGGGAACGTTGAACAGGTTTGTATATTTTGTAAAACAAAAACATTTTGTTGGTGGAATATCATAAATAAACATATAAACTTCAGTTGACAGTCGTTATGCGTTTGGCTTGTTTTACTTCTAAACAGAAAAGTTTTGTCCAAGCTTCACTGCACGGTTCCAGCTGATATAATGAGAAAGATAGCAGAATGCTCCCCAGGCATCATAGAAGTCTTTTTACTGGGACTCTTGCGTAAAATTGAATCACGTTTAATGAACAACCGCCAAAGCACAGTAAGTAGCATATTTTTGATGTGCAATAGTTAATGTTCGCTAATCAATTTCCTGTAATGGCAAGAAAGGTGTACTCTAGTTACTCGGCTGTTTATTTATTTATTTACTCACTGTCAGCTGGACTTCTTGTTAAGTCTATTGTTCTGATTTTTCAATACAGCAAGGAAACACACCTGAAAGCAGACCGTACTACATTGCAAGAAGTTCAGAGAATGGTTTGTAATTTTGTTTAATATATATTACTGGCATTATAGTATTGCAGTACTTACCGTAAGTATTTATCCGCTTAATAATTAATTATTATGGGGTAAGCATTTCTGACTTCATTTACAAACTTGAAGAAAAAAATATATCATTATTACTGTATCCCAAACAGCAGCTTTGTCTTTTGAAACTAATTGTAACGTTTGCTAGTGTCCCAAGGGTTGAGGGCTGAAGCAACTGATGTAGGTACATCTATTTCATCACTCCAAACAGATTACGCTGTAAAAAATCCGATTCCTTTGGCTCAGCTTGATTTGGGTTCATTGGACAACCAGACACGTCTTATTCTTGAAGAGAAGGAACAGGCCTTGCTTGCCTCACAAGAGACAGTTCAGGTAAAGTTTCATGGTAAAGTTTTTATTAGATTTAGTAGATGTATGGATATCAAAGCTCTTGTACATTTTATCAATTGCAATGCTTCACATGACAAATTGTTGTATTTATTAGGCTTTGCTTTAATCGTGCCGTTACTTGAGTGTTGATTCTAACAGGTGCAAGCCATAATCCAGTTGATATAATTGGCGATAGATAACGGCGCTTCAAGTTAAATAGCAAATTTTGTTATTAAACAGATGGTCAAAGACATAATGTGTATATTAAAGAGCCTGTTTTATGCAACCTATAGTCTGTCCCTGAGTTTTAGGTTTGTATTTGCAATTTGTGTTATTATGGTCAACTTCATATAGTACTGGTGAATATGTACTGTAATGCAGTATTTACCCAAGATTTTGTGGTACTTATGTTCAAACGAAGTGTAAATAGAAACTGTCACTTAAGTAAGAACAATAGACCATTTTTATTTAAGTTTTATGTCAACTCTGTACATAATATTGAAATGTTCTGGACTGTGGATGACATTAATGAAACTCTTACCCAGCATAATTTTAACTTATTTTTTATATAAACTCCATAACAACTCCTCGCCAATTAAGCTAAGCAGCAATTGTCATCTTTACCTATGTACCTTTTCAGATCAATGCTTTATTTATATAATCTTGCCCAAATTTGGAACTGTTGGCCAGAATTATGTTTTAATCGATTAAGTTTTAGTGATTTTTTTCCTGTTTTGTTGCAGATATTGCAAGTGAAGATTCGTAGATTGGAGCACTTGCTGCATTTGAAAGATCTTCGTCTTCAGGATATGGAGCAACGCTTGACACGATTTGATTCTGTCTCTTCCATCCAGTCGTCAGCGCAAAGAAGATAACTGCGCAAAATTTATATCAGATTATTTTTTCTAGATGTCTATGTGTTTTTATCTTTCTAGCTGTAATTTTTTAGTAAAGTGATTGAATATACTGTGCTCAGTAATTGCAATTTTGCTATCTGTAAGCATGTTCTTTTTTAAGCAAATTTTAAGTCTATATTTTTATTTCAGATGATATTTTCTAAAATTTAATGTGTTTATGTGTGTTTTATTTTATTTTATTTTGAAATTATAATTAACTAAAAATTCAAAAGACTTAAAAATAGATGGTTAGTACACTTGCCTATTTTTTAAATATCGGTGTATCTGTGGCATTAAAGCCCTTTGCATGCATTATTTTCTGAACCGCGCATGTGGTTGTATCTTGTATCCCAATGTTCCTCCATAGCCATGTGTGATTATGATTGTCTCTTGAGTTATGTAAGACGTTCCTGACCGAAATTTCTTGCTATTTGATACATGATGCGACGATTGCGTTTGTTTTTCGGCGATAGTTGTTATAATATCAAGAAACTTGAAAAAACGCAATGTTGAATTTGCCATATACAGTAATCATGAATCAATACAAAATGACATATTCAACCGCCATCCAATATACATGCATTAAAAATTAATCGAGCTTCTTAGGATTTGTTATATTTATAAAATAGGATAGTAACATCTTTGTTTACAACAAAAAACCACAGCAGTTAAATGCATTGTAGAAGTACACGGACTAACAGCTTTCAATCTTGAAGTTGAGAATAGCCGCGTGCCGCTGGCCATAAAAAAATCATTTGGTTACTCCATATCTTGTGACAGTTTGTAATGATCACATTTTGGTCGAAATCATCCGGATACCAGGTGAGTATTTCTCCCACTAACCGGCTTTCGCCGCAAGCGTGAAAAGTATGTGGCCTTGTTTTTATACGGATAAGGCTAACTTCAAACATACCTGAGTTGATAACGTCACTGATAATCTTCTGCTTAGTGGTGAGGTAATTTGAGTTTCGATCATCATGTAATGTAAAGATAGGACCAAGACTGAAAAGTCGTTAAGTGAATTAGGCTACTCGTGTTAACGTACTTATTCCGCTAACCTTAATTACACAAATGAAGTTGCGGTGGACAACAGAGTAAGTTATTGACAAAGGGACTACGTTAGGACTTTAGTTTTCGCAACTCTAACCAGCAATGCAGTAATGACGAAAAATAAACAATACGAAAATTTACCAAATTAGGAACAGCTTGCCATTTTTGACTACTGATCACATATAAAAATAAATCATGAAATAACCGTTTTAAACACGAAAGTACGAAATATTCTTTTTACAAATTGATGCTTTTGAATACGTTTTGGTTTTTCATTACTTTACTTTTTGTATTACTGATGATATTTCCGCTTGTTTAAAAACTATAATCTAACATAGCAATTTTGGTATAGCCCGTATTACGGTATCATACGTCCACAGCCGTCACGATAACAGCATATGGAAAGAAAAATAAATATACCAACGGCGTGCTGTGCTGGTAACCAGGACCTATTGTTCGTTGTCGCTATGTGGCTAAATTTTAACTTTGCTGTGTTTTGATGCCAGAAGAATGCTGACAAGTCACGTGACTCGTTTAAACCAATCAAATTGCCACTTTCCCGAGACCGTAGTTTATTTATAGATGGGGAATCCCGAACAGTGGGTATATAAACCATTGCGCAAGTCTTGCGCAACTACCCTCCCAAATTCACTAGATAAAGTTGCTGAAGGAATTTCGTGTTGCTGAAGATAAGTTAAAAAGTATTTCTTGCAAGTGTATAAGCCGTAACCGGCAAAAACGATCAAGCTACTTCTTTTGTTTACTTATTTCGACTATTACAGTCGAAATAAATCGAGAGTTTTGTCAATTTTTGAGCTTTTTACAAGGGGTTACTAGCTCATCTGAGTTAGTAACCGGTTTATATCAAGTTTCCACCTTCATCAAGTGAGGGGAATCTAAACATCAGCTAGACAAGAGTAAAGCTAAGCGAAAAATTTCGTCGCACTTGGAAAATAGTGGTAAGCCAACTTCTTTGTACTATTGTTTGATCTATAGGCTTAGGCTAGTCACAGCCTAGACTTATACTTGAAATTTGGGCTGTGCTAGGCTTTGCGTATAGTGTTCGCCACATTTTAACAGTCTGGCTGTTATTTTAATTAGGCTAGTTTACAGTTGTCATTGTTATGATGATGTTCATAACAAGAATAATTTGTAATTTGGTGGATTACTAAAACTTTTCAGTTGGTGCATTGCTTATATTAGACCAGCATATGCTTGTAAGTTACCGGCACATTTCCAATTTATTTTGACTCATTACTTGATTTTGAACTAAGCTAAATTGTTTCGCCTTGATTTTTGGGATCTAATATACAAGTGCACAACCACAGGATACCTTTGTATACTAGACCCCAGCTACTCAAATTGTGACGTCATCTGGTTGTGCACTTGTATACTAGACCCGATTTTTATTTTGGTAAATCTGTAATTGTAAAACCAAACACTTTTCACTTTTCCCCATATCTAATAGAAAGCATACCCGGTACATATATTTATATATAACAGTTTATGTGGGCATGGCTGGTGCAGGGCAACCAAGGACCGCAAATGGTCGTCGAAGTCTGTTGCCTTGAACCAATGCACACAATGAGTACAAGTTTATGAATACTGGAATATGAATTTATTCTAGTTTTGTTAATTATGTACTTTGGAGCAATTTTAGCATTGTTGCATGTCCAGTATCAACCAAAAAATATGTAACTTTTCATCAAGCATACCAGGTTGTCACTATCTGTTATGTTTATAGAGTACGAAATTACTTCTTACTTGGTCTCGACTAATTCCACCATTTCTCTTAACGAAAGTTCAACTTCTTTTTGCCAAGCAGGTAGGTTCTGCACATGATTGACTGTATTTAATCAATGTGTATTATACACCAGTTGCATGTGGAAATATTTTTTGTGCTTGCAGAGTAAACTGCAGCGCGATATGTGTATTTATGTATTTGGGGACAGATTGTTCTGTTTATATGGTGTCAATTGAAGACAATTTATCATACAATCTTTAATAAGTGCAACCAACAGTTTTTATATGGCTTTCTGGCAATACTGTATATTGAAACCTTGTTTTAAAAAGCAATTCGTCTTTTCTTGGGCAAAATTACAAAGTATACAAATATAAAATTAAAACGCTTGGTTAAGAAAAATGGTCATGTTCGTGGTGTGATCTGGAAAGTCCTTTAACTATCGTAATGCTAAGCATTTTTTTCTTGAAACATGTATTTTTGGTATTCATCCTGTTGACCAAGTATATGGATTGTCTTTGTTAAAAAGAATTTAGTTGAGTCTTTGTCGTGTTAGTATTGGCAGATAAAATTGATTGATCTTATGTCATTTTAATTACAGCGAAACTGCGTAAGTAAGTACCAGACTTTCGCATCGTGACAAACATCTCAGACTGAGAAAGCACTACGTAAATAAAACGTTTCTCCAGACCGCCAAGCAAGCCGGTTTAGGCCGCTTCGATGCGCTTTTCGATAAAGAATTTATGTAACAGAGCCGGCGACTTTACGGTCGAATGAACAGTTGTCACCTTGGTAACGATGACGTCGTTCTTACGTAAGAGTTAACTTTTTGGCCGCCTGTTTTGCTCTGTCATTGTATACGTCACCGACGCGTAATGTTGCATCATGCGAATTTCTTTTTTCCTCATCTTAAATATTTATTGTGACGTCACAGACATTTTTGTCAATGTAACCTTATCAGCGGACTCGGGCTGCTTCAGTTGACTGATTCGCCTCGTGACTGTGAGCGCTGAAAGCGCAGTTGGTAGGTCGACGTGTCCTTGAGAAGTACTAGAAGTTAGACAGATAGGACAAATGAGGGAGAAGGTTTGCAGGGTCTTGGGGTAAGGTTTGTTAAACAATTAGGTCAGGCTTCTGTATTGACATACCGCAGTTTTTCGATTACAGTTTGCCATATGTGGGCGTGCGCCGAGGACCGAGTTTCAGCTTATTGTAATATGTTTAACTTTTGTTACTCTTCTTTACAGACGTAAAAGTTGTTTAATAGTATAAAACAGTTCACTGTTTTGATTATCTAAAATCTTAGCCCAAGTGCTTTTGTGGTTGCGTCCCGTCGCTGTGATTGGTTTGGTGAAGTTGAGAGCTTGTTTTTGAAACATTTCCCATGTTTTCATCTGAGACCGTCGAAGATACAACAACCATCGACTTAAAAACACTGCATCGCCAATCGCATTTACACACAACAATCGAGCGGCAAAACTTCATCAATAATTTTAACGCTTGTTCTTCAATGGGTTGGCATTTGAACAATTGGCATCAAAATATTCCCAAGTCTCCAATTTATCGTTGTTTTTCTTTTAACCAAAGGAACATGTCTAAACGCGCTTAGGCTTTGCCTGAGCTTTCCGATACCCATTTGGGTAATTTCGAGAAAACTCTACCAGCCGAAAGGCTAAATTCAACAGGTATGTGAAAGCGCGTTAGTATGCCTTGCAATTCAGCAATATTGTTTTTAATATATACAATAGGCCTACTGTAAAACGTAAACTGTTTTAAATTGGGTATTATACGTGGCGTACTGGCATGTGATGCAAAGTGAGTTGTCGCGTGAGGTTTTTATGTTACGCGAAAAAACGTGTTTTCTGTGGTCTGGCCATTTCATCTTCATGTGATTGGTAAACCTTTCATGATTTGATTCAACAGCTAACATGGCGTCAGCTGTAAAAATACGCATTTTTCCTATGACTAACAAAAAGTTTGTGACAAAAAATAAAAAATTTTCACCACGGCGCGGATTTTCGTGACGTACACAACTACAACTTTGCATTTGCAAACGAAGCCACAACGCAACCAGAACGTTTTATTGGAATCGCTTGGGTAGGCACGTGACGCAGTAATTCATTCAAGCGTGGGAAGGTATTTCATTCGAAGTGCCGGTTGTTGCGCAATAATCAGCTGTGATCGCGTAACGTTCTACGCCGGCGACACCGGTAGCTCTTCACATACCAATTAAAGGCGGATACTGTTTTCAATGCAAACAAGGCGTGGTGCCATATATGGCATAATATTTTGTCGTTGTTTTTCTATTTGTAGAACTTGGTTCGTTTCTCTTATATCGATCACGGTGTAAACGTTTTGTAAATTTTTATATAACGTAACACCAAAGCACTGCGGTGTCATTGTACAGATTTCATATGATGGATTTTTGCTCGTAAAAAATGACGCAATTAAGATGATTTGCAGCATTTTTGGACTTGGCAGGCAAAAAAATCCCCGCTTTTTTCAGGCCCACTGGGACAGGCTTGGCTCCATGTTGGAGATAATGACGTAGCATCATGTGATGTTTTGTTCGCGCGTGTTGGCCCAGGCAGGTTTAAGCTTGCCTGAAACCGAGAGATTTTGCTCTCGAAAAAAGATGTCTGAGAGAACCAACCGTGCGTGACTTGTACCATATATACGAAGCGATCCGCGTGCGTTTGTTATTGTTGTTAAATCAGCGAAAGCGTTAGCTACTAGTAAAGACGTAACTTTTTTGAAATGATAGACCTTCGTTCGAAAGCTGTACTTAAAACCGGTACGAATTTTAACAATGTATTAGTAATAAACGAAACTTTTTACATAATTTAGATCAGAATCTTACAGTTTTAAACAGAAATAGTACCATATTTGACAGTTGCGTTGTCGTTGCAGAATGGTTGCTACGAAATCCTTTCCTGAACGAGTCTCGCCTACCGCAGTCAGACGATATGGCAGTCTTCAATATGAATTACAGTCAGGGGGGCGATATACCCCTGAGCCCCCCAATGAACCCCGACGAAGTGAGCGCAGAGAACGCGCTCTTTGTCAATGCTTTGCGGACTAACGATAATGGTAAGCATTCTGATTAGATGATAATTAATCATCGTTTACAAGTTAATTTAATTTTGTGTTTTTTTTTGTAAAAATGCCTGACTTGTTCTTTTTTTACAGCATCATGTGCCCCTTCGACTTACACTGATGACGGCAATGCTTATCCCCTATTTTACAATGAATCCGCCCTTTTGGATCCAGTCTTTGACAACGCTGTGGATCCAGCCATTTATCTTAACATTAAAAAGCCTGATGTACAACTTCAGGCCCCCGCTAATGACCACTTGGTCTTCACCAACAACAGCAATACTGTTGTAATTCCTCCTGTAAACGGAGGACTGGCGTTCCCTGCCTCCCAAAGATTATTGGGCTATGAAAGACAGACGTCCCTAAACATTGCCTTAGAAGTCTTGGGAACTTGCCAGAATGAGGAAGTGCAAAATAACGCATCCTTCACAGACCTATACCCCCCAACACCTTCACCTTCTGTGAATGGAGACGACCTTTATTTGAGTCATCCATCGCCGGCATTCAGCCACTACGGAGTCCCGAGCAATGCTCCGGTAAGATGCCGAACTGTGTCCGATGTTACTTCAGGCTTCTTTGTTTCTGCTGCTGAAGAAGACTCTCGCACTCGAGCCTTTTCTGCTGACTGCACTGGATATGGACATGATGTCCAGAACTTTATCCACACTCTCGCCAACTCCCAGTCAACTGAAACTGGTACGTTGAAGACCTGGATAAGTGTTTATCATAATGAGAAATGTTGTTAATTTCCAATGTTAAAATTTGTACTTTTATTAGGAACCACACCAACAGACAATACGAACACGACTGCAAATGATTCATCTACTAATGGTGAATACTCATCCAAACCTGCCGCATCCCTCGAGCCCTTCCAAGCTTACTTGACAAATGCTCCAACTGTTGAAGATGTGGCAGAAGGAAGTCTGGATGTTTATGGCATGATAGATGATGTTATCGCAACAACTGAACCACTAAAAACAGTAAGTTGTAGTTTTCAACACTTTCTTGTTTGCTTGGAATTCAATTACATTACAGCTTAATAACAACATAAAATTCTAATCTTTTAAGGAGCCTATGGAAGACAGCGAAGTCACCGTCAGTCACACGGATAGTGTCGATGCTGACCATTCCTATGCTGCTCAATTCTCCAGTGTCAATGTCCAAGAAATCATTCTCAAAGAAGAGCAGAAACAGACAATTCCTCCTCCACAGGCGACTGTCATTGATCTAACTGAGGAGGAGCCTTGCTCTTCCAAGTCGGTGGATATTTCTTCATCCTCAGCCTCTCCAACAATCATGCAACGTTCCTCTTCCTACAAACGTAAGAGGACACGGAATAATGCCGCTTGCCGAGAGTCACGCAAGAAGAGGAAGGTGCAGCGAGATGAGATGGAGGACAAAGCAGAATATCTCCAGGCAGACAACGAGGAGATGAGGAAGAAGATCGTGGAGCTGGAGGAAGAAGTGAAGAAGACCCGCGAGGAGCTCCTCTTCCGCATGACTAGAGGGCGGGCTAAATAACAACTTGTACATATCTGTGCTTCTGCATTGCTACGTTCACAATTGTCTTATAAAATGCCGCGTCATTTTTCGTCGTGGACAAGTGCGACGTCAACAAGCTTCCCCCTGACAGAGGAGAAAGCCAAGAAAAAATCACGTGCTTATGGCTGGCACTGTCTGTTTTTGTACGGCGCTGCCCGCACTGGCCCAAAGCGGCTTTTACTCGCTACCTAGGACAAATAGGATCTTGCAACACTTAACCTAGTTACGCATTAGTACTCTTTATAGTCAAATTTTTTCTACTGTTCTATTAAATTTCCATAACTTATTTTATTTATTCTAAAACTTTCAGTTTTGATTCATTGATCTGGTTATTCATCTTTTCGAAGTGCTCTTTTTGAAGCGTGTGTGCCTATGAATGGATTGATTTAAGTTCGATTGTTATTTTTGCTTTTGTACGGTTACGTAATGTGTCATTGCAACTACTGTTTCTCGTTCCAAGTTTTAGTATGATTTTCATAAACCCATAAAAAGAAATTATTGAAAAATCCCTTGAGAAAAAAAAACAATGTTCGTTTAGAGTTTTGCAATGTATTCTGTCATTATTGCTACTGTACAACATCAAAAATTCGAAAAAATAAATGTAAATAATGTAAAAACTTCTGTATTAGTCAACACAGGCGGTTGTTAAAGGTGGCGTAAGATTGAGATTATCGGACAGAATTATTTCACCACCGTTCAAATAAAAAGGTTCTCACAATAACTTCGCGTGATAGGCACGCTTAGGAATTGTCGCACACCTGGTTCCAAAGTTCGCTTGACGGTTTTGACAACGCGAAATGATTGCAATTATCTATTTTAATCTCGTAAATCCATAGAAAAACGATCCCCTGGTGCACGAACAAGGTGGAGGCATAATCTGCAGACAAATCCATATCTAGAATGTCCGGCAATCAAAATCAATTTCGTAGCAGTTGTGAAACAACGATCACATGGCGTTTGAGGCGAACAATGCGTTGAAAAACAAAAGAAAGTTATGCGGCAATTGTAAAACAATCGCTTTTAGTTAACAATTAAAAATATGCACATGACATTTGACGGTATCGACTCCAACGCTGCGAAGATTCGTAAAAAACAACTTCCATAACCGCTATAAATATACCCTTTTAAACGGTTGGAGATAGTCTTTGGTTCATTTGAACATTTACTGAAACATATGGCTAGTTATTAGTTGCCACACTGCAACTGAAAGCACCAAATATGGTTTTGAGGTGGGGTCGAGCCTCAAAAGACGATGGTGATGTCATATAAAGACGCACTTTTTTATTGGCTGGGTGATAAACGACTTATAACATGACGTAATCTTTACACACAGTCCCTCTTTTGATTGAAGACACAAACAATACCAAAAAAGGTTTGGGGCTGTTTTTGGTCGGAGGGCGTCGTTGTATGTCTAAAAATTTGGAAGAACGTCTTATTTCAAGCTGTTGTCAAAAAATATGACGTAATACCTTATCTCGTTTTCTCGTTTGGAATTGTCTGTTCAAACGCGGGCTGCTGCTACGCAAGGTGAGATTAGAGGATCGCAAACAAAAGTAGCGACGACCTTTATCGTGTTAAAACGCTGATTTCTTCATTACGACAAAGTCGTGGCTTTATTTGGCGGTGACGTAATTATAAGTCACATGGGGCATCGGGTAAGGACACGAGTACAAATTTGACAAAGCAAATCGTAGCGGGGAGCTTTTCGCGTATCAGACAACCAACGCTGAGCTTTTTTCTTATCCAAATATCAAATTTGATCACTGACAGGCTCCTTTTTTCTATGGTAAATCATGTAACATAATAACGACAGTTATGATGTAATTTGTACAGGGGCATTACATCAGCTTAAAAACATTTTATGCCAGTCCACCAGAAGGTGATTTTCCTTAAACATCTTTTCGACGGTAAGCTGTTAGTTATCGCTTACGTAAGCCCAGTTTTATAGCAGATATCTACGGTTACCTTTGTTCACTAACACGGTTTTATTGCAACAACCTGACATCACTTGCAGACCTTTTCTAGAACTTTCTGTAGTTTTGGTTCCGCAATTGTTTTACCGCTAGGGGGAAGCACAGGCTTAAACTTCACCAGTTCTTTTGTTTTCGACAGGGTGTTGTTAGAAACGGTCATAGTAACAGTCCTTGCTAGATCTTGCTTCGTTTGATAATGATTTGTACTGTTTGCGTAAAATGGCAAATAAATTATATTACAAAACTGATCCAATTTCTGGAAAAAGCATTTTGTAATGCTTTAATGAGTTTATGAAGGTCATTTTGTAGCTAATCAGTAATTACATTATTATAGTGAAGATTTTCAGAGAAAATAATATACACTTAGTGGTTATCTTACTACCACAGTAGACCAAAACCATATTGTAGCTGACTGAAACGCAGTGCAAAGAGAACTTATCATTGTTGTAAATGTTTGATATGCGTATCAAAAGGTATCAAAAGTTCAAACTATTAATATCACCTTTTACCACTTATTTCATCACAGTCTAACATTTCCAATATCCTACAGCGGCGTGAGTAACATATATAATTGTCTTATGATCATCGTTGCACATTCAAAGGTTGTTTAGTGGGTTATATACAAGCCACTACCGTCTGTGCACCGGTTAAAATAGGCAGATACGGGATTCAATTTATAACAAACAAACAAAGACTTTGTGTATTACAGCGGGGCATGGCAGCGGATCACTCATAATCATGGCGGTTTCTTGGCAAGCGCAATTCATCAGGAGACCAGAAGGATGCTTTCCGTTTCCTTTTGCAAAATGAACCAAGTTCTAAAAAAAACTTTTGAACTTTTAAACTTTTTATCCGAAGTCTATTGGCATAAGTACGTTCCCTATATTTTCAAGGAAATTGCGTTTCCGTTGAATAATTTGGTACAGATTTCGCCATATACATTGGTTGGTTACCACACACCTAGTAATTGTAGTAATCGGGACTCGGTAATTGTTCCCCCTTAATCCCTAATCCCTCAGAGACTATAAGTATGTACAATATGCTAAACTAACGCAACCGCAGCCAACTGTCACGTGATTGATTGCACACGGCAATGCATTGTGTGCCTACTCCTGCATACATCCTGTTGCAAATAGTATGTCACGGGTGAAAATGGTCTTGTGAGGGTCGCTTACTTTAAATATAATGCCCCAACGTGAGGTTGCCTACGGCTGAACCTCGGTCTTGTGATTTTTGCTCTATTGTTTACATGTTTTTGTTGCAATAACCCATGGTTTTGTTTTGTCTTTTAATTTTGCCGGTAAATGTTTCGCATTAGTCTGTCTTTCGTTTCATTGCACATCTCCTGGATATGTCTCGTTATTTGTATAAAACTGTAATATAATATGAAGGTTTATGTGATATGATTCACAATACGTGGCGCGTTATTGTTCGCCATGTTGCCATTTGTTATTTTTTGATTTTCGTTTATTATTACTTCTTACGACAAGACAAAGAAAATGCAGAAACTACTTTGGCAAGCATAACACAGACCACTTACGCAGCCCCTTTAATTGCAGCGCTCTTTAATTGCAGCTTTGCAAAGCGAAGAAAATATGATAATTGTGCCAAGTCATTGCGTGTTTCGCCAAATCCAATGAGGAACGTGCCGTTATTATCATCGTTTTTTAATGTCGCAGGTTCTATCAAAAAACCTTTGAAGTTCCGCTAAGGCGGCTTAATTTTACGCGCTTTGCAACACGGAATTATGTAATCTCTGCCCGATTGTCGTTAACGTGCATGGACACATACTGTGTCGTGAAATTAGCGGCTTGATATCGACGTCAAATACGTAAAAGTTCACCTGTAGTTGGCTTTACTTGAACCCATATTAGGCGATTTATGGTGCGCGTTATTTAAATGCAATGTATATGTGCTAAGGCCGCTGTGGTGTTTTCATCGAAAAGCGTTTTACGTAACCGTGTATTTGTCGTCTGCGTCAGTGGTTTCTGAAGATGACGTCACATTTTAATGAGGCGTTTCTCGAGCGCGTGTGTGTCAGTGGAAAAATTATTTCGATCCTCACGTTGTTTGTTAAAAAAAGCGATACAACATCTTAAAAAGAAGCCGTATGGACAAAAATATGAAATGAAAAACATTTTAAACAATGCTGACGACCGAGTATTTTTCTTTGAAAATTCGACTTTGTTTGACTCAGAAACGCCCGTGTTGTGTAGCGACCGTCTGGGGGCTTTTGCACGTGACGTCGCACAGGTTTCCTATTTACATGGCTACGTTTATTAGGGTTGGAATCATTCCTTGCGTAACACTAGAGGCCGTCCGTCAAGTTTTTTCCATTCCTGTTTTCTGAAGGTTTGGGCCAAGGCTTGTTTCCAAGTAACAAGAGGGACGCGGCGTACTCGTTTGACCCCGGGCAAAGGACTGTGTGAAATAATGTCGTCCGATTTGTCGAAAACAACAAATTATTTCTATTTACCTGCCATCGCGGCAGAGGTCATACAAATTCGCGCAATCTCGTAGAAAACAGTCGGGTCTATGATGAATTTAACAAGAGCTGTGTTACTACAACGCTGACCGTTTGGTATTTTCTCATTTTATCGTGACGCTCTGGACGCGGTGAGTAATAATCACAGGAAAAAAACGGTCACAGCAGGTTTTCCAATCGGTTTAATTACAAGGAAGTAAATCTTGCATGTTCATCGCAGCCAAAACCATCTATACGTATTTCTTTATATTCAACTGTAATAGCTTTACGGCTACATGCCAGCCTGGCGCACTTTTTGACCCGACTATTGTGCTCCTAAAATAGAGTCACATGCTTGTTTACCTTTTGTCCTAGCTGAGCTGTGTGCCATGGGTTCAAGCCCTCTTTTGCAACGGATTTAATGAATTGATTTCATTCCAAAGATAACGTAAAATTATGACCTCGTGAGTTTATTTATCCGAGCGAGAACACATGTCGCAATTGTGAGCGAGTCTCTAAACGTGTTTCCGCCAGCTCATTAGTAATTAATGTCATTTGGCGAGCGCCGAAATGTGTTTGAACAATACACTGCTATTTTCTAAGCCAAATTGCTGCTGTATTATATTGCAAGTGTTATATGTTGTATACAATATTTTCCACTTCCATGCAAAGGAGTACAAAAAAGTTTGGAATCCATTTGACGCTTCGTTTTGACCAAAAATTAATTCAAGTGAAATTTAAAGCCGTATCTATTTATTCTGCTGGACACAAAAGGAAAATAAGTCATAAAAATAAGAACTAAGTTACTGTGAAATAGGTTGTAAATTTAGTCTACTTGAAAACACTTAAAGGCGTAATTGTGCGGGTTCTCTATGATTTTTGCGACGTCAATATAATTACCTGAAAGTCGTAAAAGTAAAACTGTAATTAGTTTTGTGAGATATCATCATTTGTTTTTGTAAGTGATTTCTCGGAATGATTAAGGCGTTTTTCGTAAGAAGCGTTTGATTTATGGGAAGAAAAAACACATCAATATTTTAATTGTTTCGGTATCTCAAAATTACAAATTGACACCACACCAACCATTGAATCGTCACACGCGAAATCTCTGTAGCTTTGTTAAATGGCAACAACCCAATAAACAGGCTTTGTTTTTTTATATCTCGAGATTGTTCAATACAGGTGTTCAATTTATCGCACTGTACAAGATTTCAAATGGGCAGAATTTACTGTTTGCTATTTATAGAGCACAATAACAACGTTGCAGTTCATAAATGCAATAAACATCTGTGTGGCCCACCTAATTTTAGCACTTGTATTAATGAATGGTTGTTACTCGGCTAAGCATGCGTTTTTGCGCAATATATTTCACTAGCTATTTCATAATTACAGTAGTTCACGTGTTTATTCCAATTTCCATCATTTGCTGACCTTTACAGGTTTACAAAATTCTATCAGGGTTTATAACTTACGGCGAACTCTAATATTAATGCAATTTGAAAGCACGAACGATTTACAAATCGGCTACTGATCACCTTGCCAAGTGACTAACAACACGCTTGACAAAGTGATTGACGTGCGAATGCGCACTGGGACTGCAATCCGCTTCCCTTTTTGATAACATTATAAAGCAACCTACGTCAGCTCGCATCACGCGAGTATAGACAAGACGGACATTGGAATACGATGAAAACAAAGGTATTACGCAAATCGGGCCTGAAAACGCGTTAAACAGGTCCTTCTACGGTTTTGTTTTCGTCACCATGTCTGTTTTACCTCGGGCTGAAAGCGTATTCCAGCAAAATATCCGCGAGGTCTGTAATGACGTCACACGGTTTTGCAGCAAAAGCGAGTTTGGAATTGTGCAATGGATCTCTTTAATTGGGTCATTTCCTGAGCTAAGTCGCATAAAGGCCATCGCTGAACTGCCTTTCGGTTGATGAAAGTTTGCACAAGCGGGACCGTTTTGCAAGTGGGCCACTAGTAGTGCCATGATGGTGTACGTTTTGCGCGACCTTTGTTCGCTTAGGAATCAAAGGCGACTTCTATGTTTTGGTCTGCAATGCTGCAAAAGTGTTTTGCATAAATCGCCGCGGGAGTAGATTTTAAAGCGATAAACTATCGCTGACCCAATCTAAAAGAGACATAAGTCCTTGGTGTCAGCAAATATCATTTCCAGAAACTTTTCCACAACGTACATCGCCATCGTTTGTTTGATTTTGCGCAGCCAATGCGATGTCGACTGTGATTGACAGTATTGCTTGTACATTGCATCACCCTAAGTATCCGCACCGCTTCTACTCCTATATCCTGACGTGTGTGTATATGTATACTATAACATATGGACAACCGCAAGCTATTAAATTCTGCTTCGAAAAAAACTTTTCCGTACGTCGCTTTACGGTTCGCTGCCTTTATACCGTAATTTGACTGGCTTTACGTTACGCAAAATTGGTGCAATATCACCTGCTAAGCTTATACAAACAATGGCCTGATACATGGTAAACGTCGGTGTTCTTTTCTTATTTTGATTGCGTGTTAAGCATCAACGATACTCGATGGTAAAGCTGTCATTTAATTAGATTTTATTGTTCAAGAAAAATTAATTAATTTACGTTTACGATGTTATACGATGTTTATTGTTCTTCTGTATTGTTCTGGAAACTTAACGTAATTCGATCCAATAAAACTCCGTTTTAAAAATATATTGTATGATTCGTCGGATGATATAACTTGCAAGTATTGTGTAACCGCAATTTTGTTCTTGCCCGATATCAGGTAACATCGTCACCGTTCCAAGCGCGACTAATAAAGAAAATTAACCGAAGCGACTTGCCTGGACGTATCATTTTCAGAAAAGCCAAACCCGTAATTTTAATCGAAAGCGTGTCTACCGTTTTGAGCAAATGCCAGCTTTGACGAACACAAACAAAAGATTTCTTTGTTTAGCACGCAAGCACTGAGCGAGCAGCGAAGACAGCTTTTACGGTTCGGGTAATTCCGCCTTTTTCCCATCAGGGGAAGCACCGACAGAGTGTATAGAACTTTCTAGAATTCTGATAAACTTGAGTGCGATTGTATTAATAAGTAAATTTTAAAACGTTTTCTAACTGCCGCAGGTTAATATCGCCTTCCTTATGCGGTAATATGTAGAACAGAAACCAAAAAGGAATGGTAGCACCAAATATGCCTTTTGTTTGTTTTCCTCTGATTTTGACGATTAATATTTTAATAAACCAACGCGACATTAGGTCACTTGTTATGTCGCATTCTAGATGACGCGCTATTATCTAATTTTTATTACGCCCTGGCAAGTAACGGCGCCACTACTATAGTGAGGGTATATATTAAAAGGGTTACTGTCGCGCTTGTGTTTAATTTGTGTTCATAGGCGTTACCCATTGCTCTAAAACAGATTACATCATCGATAGTGATTTCCATGGGCATCGTAAAGAAACTACACACGACCATCGGTTGTAGCTGATGGTTTACGTCATAAAAGTGATTACGTAATAGAATATTTACAAGTT
The DNA here is from genome assembly GCF_947623445.1 of Clavelina lepadiformis. Classification (NCBI taxonomy): domain Eukaryota; kingdom Metazoa; phylum Chordata; class Ascidiacea; order Aplousobranchia; family Clavelinidae; genus Clavelina; species Clavelina lepadiformis. Next base: position 2,956,430 of record NC_135248.1, on the reverse strand, counting down.
CACGTAGACCGTAAACTATGCGAAGGCATTCGCCGGGTTTAAAAAAAGTGCATCGAGTTAAGTGCACATGGCCATAGCAATTGCCGGCGAAACCGAAAGCGGCTTTCTTGGTTTAACTTTTTTGCAGGTGTCTATTTATGAATCTTGGTATTTATCTCACGCTGCACAGTCGACCTTTGGCAAAAAAATTCTGTTGTTTCTCCAAAAACAACGAGAGAATCGCGCGTCAAATATATCTGTATTGTGCAAGCATGCTATTTCGAAATGCAGATTTGTTAAAAGCAGAATTGCTAAAAATTGACCCTTTTCATGTACACAAAGGGGTAAATGTAGAAATGGGTCGTATTTTGGGGATAGCAGAAAAGCATGCAATGGAATAAAAACACGCATGGATATTTTTGCATTCACAATATAGGTGCAAGTGTAAAAATCGACTATTCAAATCGTCTTATGGGCACACACAGCAACCCACACTATTCCCCATTCGCCTTCATTAAATGCTTGGCGCTGATGAATCAATTGCCCAGCTGACCAATATGCACTCTGTGTAAGCAAGTATACTATGCAGTTGCTGCTGCTTCCGCATGTTGTGTTCAAATCCACTGCATCTGCTTGCGTGCGTGAGTTTCTTTTAAAGTCGTCCCAAATATAGCGACTACGTCAATGCGGTTGGACTTCTTTACTTCTTCAAGCAATGGCCGATTTTTTTGCGATCATTTTTTTCCACTTATTTTTGCCGAAATTCGATGTAAAAAAAGACGTCTAAATTTAAACGCCAATAAATTCGACGCGATTGCCGAGCTCTACGTCAGAACTGCACCGTTACTGGCACCCACCTTGCAAAGTTTTCATGGTTTTTGAAAAAAGATTTTCAAATTAAATAAAGTCCGAAAAAGTATATTTAGACATCAAAAATGCTGTAAACAGATGGTGGGTTTATTTGGTCAATCTTAAGTTACCAATCTTTGTTCCCTTCAACTGTTTCTAAATTTAGACGGGCGCCAATTCACAGTCGTCTTCCAAGATTAGTGAAAATGATATCAATATAACTGTTAGACCGACGTCAAGTGGCCCAAGCGCCACTGGAAGTATATTGTTTGGTTAAACTGAGTCAACCAGCGCGTCGCACGAACATGGGCATTATGAGTCACAGATTCTCCGTGTAAGGAGATACATCATCGCCTCGAAACGGCAAGCTTGAAGCTACGAACAAAGAAAACCTGCTAATTAATTTTCAAGTGCTGCAATCGAGTATATCCTTATGGATTTATGCACTCCTGAAAGGTCATCAGCTCGTTTTAAACCAGTTTGACAACAACAAGGGCCTTAAAACGACATTGATTTGCATATGGCCGCTACCAGCAACCTATTCAATTCCTTAAAAACGAGTATTGACCTACTGTTTATGATTTCTACTTCCAAACAAAACAACTTTTACAGTCTTGACTTTTCATAAACATGGCAGCAGAAGACGAGTAGGTCGTTTTCCCCGTAGCGTGATCACAGCGGGAAGCCCTTATCGATTGCGTGAAGCCGTTGCAAAGTCATGTAAGCTTCTTTGTTTGCGAAAATGTCGCGATCGTATTTTTTATCGCCATGGACGACAATTACCTCAGCTTAAGTCAGACAGTTTTTATGTTGATCGTCAGCAGAGCATGCACAGTACACACACACACACATCAGTTCTAGCGCGTTTCGCTCCTACTTGGCTCAGCGAGATCGTTTAATTATGTTTGCTGTTTCGATTTTAAGGTATTATTTTCGTTGGCAAATCAATCAAACGCGAGCCTTTTATTTACTCGGAATCGCGGGCGCTACCGCAGCTCCATTTTTAATACTCAGTTAATCTAGGAGTCACATCGAGTTGTTTTTAACATTGGTTGGTGCTAAATAAACAAAAAAGGCGATGGGTGATGTGTACTGAGCTTATAATTAGTGGCTTTTGTGTGTCGATAAAGAGTTTCTGGCGATATTGTGACTTCATTTCATTCTATCTGGGAGATCGAATTAACCTTATCTATTTAATACGTGTGGTAGCTTGGCTGTTGTAATCACTCGATTTGAGTTAACTTTGTTTATGAAACACGCAGCAGATAAGCGTCATTCATGAACACCACTTATCTAAACAAAACAATCCCTGCTGGTTTATTCCTAGAAAGGTTTGATGGGTTCTCTTCTTACGGGAGATTATTAAAACAGCTGAGGCTTAAATCGAGACCATCTTGTCACAACTAGCACTGTTGTCATTAACTGTTGCACCTGTGTAAATAGTGTTATTAGCCCAAGCACCAGAGAGATGGTATTGATCAATAAATATGGGCATTATGTTCGGTTCGCTTTCGCCTGGAGATGCAATTACGCCTTTACCCATATTACATGCCTTTGTGTATCGAAGGCAGTTTATTGTTATTAGTTTTCGTTAAGCGCTCTATTTTTTCGATTTATTTTTTTGCTATTTTATTCTTTGAGTTCGTTGACCCTAGATCGCGCGTTTCAACAAATACGGCGGCGGCATAAACACGAGATGAGTATTGTCGTTAAAATACGTGATCTTAATTAAACTCGCTTGAAACAAATAAATAACCGCAAAGTATATAAAGGTAAACAAACGGGGTTAGCGGGTGTGGTACGCTTTTTATCGGACAGTTGTGTGGAGAGTCGCTTGTCTTTGTTGGGTTAATCCGTTCTTTAATAAAGCTCCTGCTGACCATTTCTGCCTAATAAGCAGAAAATTGCGCCAAGCTAACTTGTTCGTTTTAACACTTGACCTATATGTTGCAATTTCATTTTCATTTAACTAACTGGGCCAAGACTAAAAATAGCATTCTGCAACGATAACAATTTTTTTGGGTTTTTGTCAACTTTTATTGAAAGCACAGAATTTTTAAAAGCGGCAAGTGGAACAGAAGCAAAGAAAATCACGATATTGCAGCAACAGCAGGAACTATAATAGTTATGGAACAAGAAATCCTTTTCGTTACCAGCGCGAAAAACGATTTTCTTACTTATATCGATTGTCTGGTGGGCCAATTTACTCAGAAAACGGCCAGCGTTCTTCTGAGATGTCATGATTGATTTTAGAGCTAATTAATTCGCGAATTTCCAATTGCTACTGTGAAAGGATTCAAATCGTAGAATTAAAGACATCAAAAGCTTCGCAATTGTGAGGCAATTCCAACAAGGCTGCTGTATGCTACCAAAATTCGGGCACATTTTGGTAGAAAACAGCGTTACCAGGGAACAGCACACAGATTGCAAAATTCAGCTCAATGCAAAAAAACAAGTGTCGTACAGCAGTGAAAAATAGAAAGAAACGAGAAGAAAAAATCTGGAAATAACACGAAAAGGTAAAACATCACAGAAAAAAAACATTTCGCTAACATTCGGCCGAAAAGCCTTCACAACCAGTACAAACTCATTGTCAGGATAATTATCAAAAATACACCTGAACGCATTGGCCTAAAACAAACTGCTGTATCATGCTGTGCGGTAACATTTTCTACAAAACTACTCTTCTAAACCAACAGTCACACATACAAACACACAGAGATCAAGAGTCACACAGGCTACAGTTACACAAGAGAACATACAAGTTTGGCAAGAAGAAATAAGGATCATCGGGTGTCGCAAATAGGTATAAAAAAGTCACGCAAGCCAAACCAGCTCTCCCTCACGATATAAAACGGCCGTGTAAGAAACCATCTATCTCATCTGACGCCGTATTAAAAAACTCGGGCGTCGGGTTCTTTGTCTCGGCGATTTCAAGGCACCTCGTCGTTCGCCCTGATTGGCCGCAAGGTTACATTCATTCTCACAATGAACTGATACTATACAATAAGAAAATAAAACAATAGAAAAAGGGAGAAAACGTTTTTAAATAACGATTAGAGGCACCAGGAGTGGAAAAATAATAACAAAAACAAAACAATGTCAAATAAATAAAAAAACATTCCGTAGAAGAAGATTCCCAAGCGATTGGATTGACATAAAGTTAACCAGATCTAACCAAGCTATGGTAAAAATTAATTTATGTTAGCATTAAAGTACATTTGATCGTCCTGCGCATAATTCTAATAGCTCATCAGATATTAGCTAGTTAATAATAAAATTAGACAACATGCTTTTCAAAATACAAAGCAGTGTGTTTAACGGACGAACATACATTAATTGTTTCAACTTTTGTCTTGTCTTTATCTCGGCCAGTGCTAATTGCACAGCTGTAATCGTGTTGTTTTTCGCGAGTCTGACGGCGCTCGGGTTATCACTATGTACAGGTAGGGGCTTTACGCCCTTCTAGACGAGGCTGTGGCTGCGACCGCGCCGAAGAACTTCCGCCTTAGCCTCCTTACACTCTTTTTCCAATTGTCGAATTTTCGCCTTCAGTCCTTTGTTTTGATCTTCCAAATATACTTGTTGACGCTCGCGTTGTTCCTTGCGCATCTTACGCCGTTGTCGAGAAGCTCGGCACGCGCGATTGTTGCGGATTCTGCGGCAATCGAGCCGGTCTTGTTCGGTCAAAAACCGATCCCGATCCTGGAACGCTTGGTTGATTTCCTCCTTGGAGCCCGGACTATTGACCTCCTCCAACTCCACAGAAAATGGAGAATTCGTTCCGATGCTCAATCCGTCAATGTCAACGTTCGATAAACTGGACGTGGAAGTTGTGTGTGCTCGCGCAGTGATTGCGCTTGTGGTGGGCGATGTTACGCTGTCGGCTTGGACGCTTCTGATGCGGCCACTGTTGGGAAGGGAATGGGCCCCGCCGAAATTGTGCGTCTGTCCTGTGAAGTTGGGGCAAGATTGTGACTCCTTAAATGTGTTCTGGGGACTGTAATCTGGACAAGGAAAGCACGCGTTGCCAGGAGACTGCATGTATGAGTCAAATTCGTATTGTTGATTTCGCTGTTGATATGCTGGTGAGGTGGCATTTGACTCTTCCGGGGAGAAAACTGGATAATCGAGCGACTTGAACTCCAATTCTACAAAATTAAGACAAAGAATTCCTTTAAAAAGCTGTAAATGGATTAAGCTCGAAAAATACAATACAAATAAAATAAGGAAAAAAATTCGGGCCAAGTATGGATTACGATACGCGCTAAGTTCGGAAATAGCGCTATATCGAATATTCGAAAAAAATCGATATTTTCTAAGTGCCCGCTACCTCTGTAGCGGTTTTATTTCTTTTGTGTAATGAATTGCCAATATCTTGGATCCGACGAAATGCAACTGAGCAAGCCCAGACTTGCGCTGGTCTTTAAATACGCAAAACAAAACACCTTCGTTTGTAACAGGTCGCTGGCTTGACACATGATACGGGCATAGGTTTAGCAGAAACAAACAATTAGAGGCCCCAACTGTTGCGTTTAGAAGTGGGCCGTGGCACCTGTTTTTGTTAGCGTATGCGTTTTTGCGTGGGCGAGTCCAAACAGGTACCGCCAAGTCACGTGCACAACTCCTGCGCTAGTTAAGGAGAAGGGTATAATGGGCTTGCGCAGCTCTGTTGGGGAACAATAAAACTGGCGACTTAAAATGGCGGAAAATCGATACCAGCCCTTGACTTGACAATTTAATCAAAAGTGATTTTGTTTATTCAACTGGAAATTAAACGATTTTAGACATTATACGCGCACCCTCGGCAAAAGCGAAAAATCCCCGCTTAGAAGTGGCACTTCCCCGGTATAAACAATAACATCACGACTAAAAGCTACTTTAACAAACTCATTGCAGCACTGGGTACTTACCATTAAAGAAAACGTTGGCCTCTGCATTTTGACCAGCAGGGCTAACTGCACACAACGCAGGCGACAAATTGAACGCTGCGTCGTGTTGATATTGCTCGAACGGAAACGGTTCGGGACCGGGACTCGTGGAGATGTTGCTGTATGCTGGCGAACAACCGTACTGGCTGTAGGTATCAGAAACCGGAGCACCGAGAGTTGTCCTGTCAAACTGCTCCTCGGAGATCATTCTTTGCATGTCAGATGCATTCGGATTTCTTCTGATATCTATTGGTTGGCTGGCGGCACAACCCATCATCTCTGCTTTTCCTGCCTTGGGCGAAAAGGCTGTCGATGACTTCGAAAAGTCGCTGATTTTGTGATTCTCGATCACCTCTAAAACAGTGTTTATCGAGTACTGGCGATCCATTTTCGGGGGACCTGCCCTCAAGACCTCAGGAAACGCCACTTGGTCTTCGTCAATGAACGAAGCTTTCCCGAACCTACTAGCTCTTTCTTCTGACACTGTGTAGCCGGTTTGATTTGCGAAAAGCTGTAGGTTTATATTGTTCACGCCCCCGGTATTAACACATGATGACTGGTGATGCACGCTTGCGTGTTGCGCATGCGTCATGTTAGGTGGATATTGGAGGAACATTGCGTCGCTCTTCTGTTGTTCTGAAGTTGGCGCGCTAGGTTGCTTGTTGCTTTGATCACAAAGAAAACTATTTGAATCAGTCAGGTGGCTGTGCTGATGCGGTTCTGAAATGAAAATGAACAGTTAATTGTACATATACCATCCACTACCGTCAACAAGAAAAAAGGTCGGTCAATCAACGTCATAATACATAAGATAACAGCTTGGCCTAACGCCACCTAGTCACACGAAAAATGGCGCCGTATATTTTCCACCACCAGTATATAAATCATCTCCCGTGACTGCTATTCACAACTACCGGTGGTCATAGGTTTCAAAATTAAGCCTAACCAATCTCTCCGCTTTTTTCTTGCCGCTATGACCAGCGAATGTTACGCGTTCTCCTACGCAATTCCAGTTCCTCCTTTCGCAGATGACACGTGACAAATCACATAATCGGTTACAACGTCACACCCTTGTAAATATCAAATGATAAAACCAAGCGATATTATGTGACTGCCGGTAATACCCACGTTTTTAAGTTTGGCAAAACTGTTTCAAATTTTCCAATAGAACAAACGCCTGATGGCCTAAGCTTTGTAATCAATACACTGTGCGTGTGTCATAAGACACACTAGCAAGCCCATTGTATTCCTATAACCATCCAAAAATAAGCCATACGTCACCATGGGATGCAAGTTCGACGTAATTTTTAGACGCCACTAAATATATGACGGAAAACATAAGCAACCGTACATATGCGCGAAACAATACAAGTAGTATGACATAGACCAAAGTTCGACGCAAGTTAGCTTGGTTTAGTTCACGATGCTGTGATAAGTCTTGTTACCGACACTAGCACAGAACATCATAATGCCGCATTTCCGCACCATTAGGCCTTGCAACTTTCTACCCCAAACGTATATTAAGCTAAGCGTGTTGCTACGTCATGCGTTAAGTTTAGAACGAGCATTAATTATTTGAGTCCGAAATCGGGAGATAAACTAAATCATCTCGATCAGTTGCTGTTTTTTACAGTTGTCGCGAATTACTATAGACCACCACGATACACCATTGTCTATGCATAATTCAAATGACAAAATCAATAACAAAGCAAAGTTCTGTATACCAACACTTTAACTGCGGAACAGTATCAGAAATAACTTCACTTACCGCCTTTGAAGAACGCTTCCTCTGCTGTTTGGGATACAAAGAATCTTGACGTATTGACCATATTCCGAATTGAATAATCGTATGCTACCTAGAACAGATAGAACCATCACATATAACACGTCCTTGCAGACTGAATACAACCGTAGAATGGTTTGACTTGCCAGTTGCGTAATTGTTATAAACCCCGACAGAAATAGACAAAAAAAAGCCATTTCTGGTGAATCCCCTGGTTTTGTTTTTTCCTCGAGCGCGCCTGCTCATCCGCTCATCTTTGTTTCTTTATTATCTTCAGGTCTAAGGCGTGTCAGAACTTGCCTCTTGAAAAGTGTGGTCGCGTGTTAGGCAGTTCGCCTGGTTTACGGACTTTGCTTACTTCAAATTCGTTTACGGAGGTCAAAACGAGTCGAAAACTACGGTGAGTCCCCGCGAAATAAATATTGCCTATTTTCAACTTCAGACGACTGTTTTTAATGACGTGTCATCGAAGCTGCCCTTCCCCACCCCTACAAACACTACAGCCATAGGTGAGAATGCAAATGGAGTCTCAAGAAAAGAATGAAAGAACATGACGATTATCTTGGTCACGCGCAGGAAAAGGAACTGTGAATTAACCCCACATATCCCCGTTTTAACCACAAACAGCTTGACTGTGAAAACAAAAGGCCAGACGAGGACGGAGAAAACAAGAAAACAGCAGCCCCAGGTCAAATACAGTTCGTGTATCACAATAAACACGAAAACACTACATAAGATTTTTACCCAAAGCATTCTTCTAGGGTTATTTTTAAATAACAAACCTCTCACATGCCAGTGTGATATGGTACCAACTGCTTACGTTACAAGAAAAATGGCGCTCTAAAAAACGATTTGTCTCATTTTAAGTTTCATAATTTCCGATAAAAAAAAATACAAAAATTCAGTGCAAGGAAATCGTAGGAGAGTGAGTATAGGCCTAATCCAAATTTATACTCTTATAGATTAGCCTACATATCCTTATCCAAAGTATGCGGTCGCTTGGTTTACAATGTATGATATCATAGACATTTATTGACGGCATGTCGTTGTGGTCGCTTCACGAAATATTTTCTTTTCTCAACAGCAAAGGTTTCGATTTTCAAACGAAAAGAGGAAGCAGTAGCGAAAAGGTTATGAGGACAGGTATTCGTGTGTCAATTGTCATAAAATAAAAACCCTTTTGTACGCGAACTGCTATTGTCATGCTACTTATCGTTAATTTATAGCCTGTTACAATGCAAATGTAGATTTTATCAGGCTATACCTAGAGCAGCTCCCTGCCAAATGACCACCAGCAATAAAGGTGCTGGTAATCTCCTGATCAACTACCTCTGAATTTTCCCCGGTACTTTTTAAAAATCTGCAGTGGTTATGCATTTTGTGCTGACATAGAACAAAATATGGCATGAAATTGTTTACATGTGCAGTGTTGTGTCAATATTTATCGAAAATGCATTTCTCATAATTTTGTCCTACAATCCGGAACGCGTTATGGCCGTAGGTAGCTTACTCTGTTTATTAGCTCACCTACAAATTAAATTTGTTTAAACGTTTGTTAACCCCATTTCGTGTATGAAAATGCGTGGGAATTTGTTAGCTTTAGTGTATAAATAGCGGTACTGGCGTGCGGTCGAGTTTCGATCAATTGCCAATAGTCATTAAGGTGGGCGATGTCATGATCCTGATGTCCAGGTTATGGGCACTTTCTCTCAAACGATGACAAAATTAACACTTTAAACCTTAAGCCCTGCCTGAAGCCTTTTGTTGTTCAGAAATGTGGCTGTTGTGCGCAGTTAAAGATGCATTTTTCGCCACGTTATTACCACCTAGCGGTTGGTGATAAAGCGTTGCAAAATTCAACGTTTACATATTGGGAAACAAAAATATTTTATATGAATATCTGAGACCGTTTTCTTGTGTTTAATCTTAGAAGCTTATATTTTCTAGTGCTCTGGTAATTAAGGTACAAATATTTTTTTCTGACGTTTATTCGTAACGTAGGTCATATTGTTCCTTTGTGGCCTCTCGCCACTAACTCTGCGGAGCAAAAATTACTAACCGGTATGGCACAAAAAAGCATGCTCACGAAAACTATAACAAACGGTAGAGAGTTATAAAACCTCAAAGGTTTATAAATTGCAAGATGGAATTAAAACAATCGTGCTTTAAGATGACAGATCAGCACGACCACCGAATCCAGTACCTTAGCTACTACTGTAAGTCTATTTTTCATTTTGTAAAGAAGTGCAAAATTTTATGTATCCTATGACGCAAATCAATAGATTTGTTTTCTAGAAGTAATTACGCATCTTTTTTCAAAACATATCTCGTTAAAAAAATAACTCACAATTAGGTTACAGTTAACGTTTTTCATGTTTTTACTTACATCTTTTATATAAGTTGTGTCGCCTTAAATCGTTTGAAAACGCAGCTTTTGTTACGAGTAAGGTATGAAATAATATCATAATGTATATTATTGGGCCGAGAGAAGTTTTGTACGACTTAAACCCGGCGACGATTCCTCATCGCTCCAGCCCTGGTTACCGAGCTTATCTTTGTGTAAGTTCCGATAAACGCGCAATTATATTTTTTTAATTTTTATGTCAAATTAGCAGATTTAAAACTGTTCACTTGAACCACTTAACAAGAGCAAGCCTCGTTCAAGCCTTGCTGAACAGCACATAACGACGGTAGCTTCTATAAATTTTATGAATATCCTACTCCACCCTTCTAATCGCACCGTTAAGGAATCGATCCATAACCAAACTGGCTCAATTTCAGCTAAAATTTCTGCAATATCACAAATACAATATCACGTTTTGTAACGGAATGTCTTTTCAGATGTAGTATTGTATTGGCAGGATTGGTAGTATTGACACTGCTAACGTTCCATCGCTTGTGCACCGCTGTAATATTCAGCTTACCGTTGCATGCTTTGGTGTCTTGGGCTTTGTGGCTTTGTGGCTTTTTTCCATGCATTAATTGTTTGTGGCCTATTTCTGTTTTACTACGCTGGAACAATGTTAGTACAACCCTTTTGATCCCTAAACTCAATGAAAAAATTAACGACGAGATGTACAGAAATAGTTTGTTTTTTTGCAACAAATGTATTGATTTAATACAACAACAATAGACATCTTACTTTCGTGTTGAATAAATGACGTAATCGCTTCCAACATCTTTCACTTTCGTCATAATCAATGATGTTGTTGGGGTATGATTAAGCTATTTATTGATGAATTCCACCAAGTTATGTCATTAATTTATAATTTAAGAGTTAGAGGCGTAGGTAGTATTAGTAACCAAACCTAACTCATCACAAGCAAGTTATGGTTATAGATAGGGTTATAGTTATAGCTTGGAATATATAGTTATAGTTTGGGTTATAGCTTGGAAACGTGAACAGTATTCAGTAAACACCTTCTTCAGTTTGTGTGCACAGCTTAGTTGTGCTTGAAAATCCTTGACATTTAAATTTATTTCAGCAGAAACTCACCATTATGATATTTGACTTCTCAGTGATATTACCGGTCACCATTGCTTATCTTTGACTGTAAGTTTTACAACGTTAGCAAGAGGTATGTCTACTTCTAGTGCACCAATGACTCGTCCTATGTCCGCGCACTTGGATTCACAACCGTCGTCATCAACTCAAATATTTCAAGGTTCAATGGGCCTTCATCAAAATAACTACAAGAATGGCCAGTTTACAAAGTCATGTAATAAAGTAAACGAAAGAACTATTGTGGAAGTTTTTCGAAACTTTCGTGATCAATGTATGTTGAAATTAAAAGATGGAATTACCATACCAACAGCAAAACCTAAATCACCCAGCAAAGGTATACATATATATATATATATTTATCTAGTTTTACTTTTGTTGTATTATGTCGTTCTTAAGCAGTTCAGTATTTTGTGAAGTTACAAGTTGTCAATTGCGATTGGTTGTATAATTACATGTTTTGTTTCAGTAGAATTACCAAAGGACAAGGAATGCCAAGGAAATGGAGATGTGCAAACCACTCTTGATACTCTAAGACTGGATGACTTACCTTTCTACTGCAAGATTGTTATTCTATCTAAGCTTGACACAACAGATATCCGACACTTGTCAGTGGCCAGTAGGCTATGGAGTGAGGTCTGCAGTGACCAGATTCTGTGGAGAGAGTTACTCTACAGGGATATGGTTACCTGGCATAGTATCGGTCACAAAAGCTATCCTTTGCAAGCACTGCGTGACTTTTGTGAAAAGTTTGATCACATTGAAAGCAAAGTGACCGTAACTGAAGACCTTAAAGACGTTGAGGATGGGATCCCAGCTGCTGCCTATGACCTTCATACAAGGCTATCAAGTAGGAAGAATATCAATTTCAAAGCACTTTATTTTCACACTTCCTATCAGCGGCATAAAGACATGCAGCTCTCTGGAATTTCACCACCTCTCCATGTTGACAAAAGCACAGAGGAAGAGAAAATGGTGGAGGATGTGCTTGTGCCAAGTCGAGAACAACTCGCATCCGGCCAGTCATTTCCTCGATTCCTTCGTAACTTGTGGCTTCGTATACGATCCGGAAACGGTGAGGTGATTATGCTTGGCCCTGGCATGGAGTCGCCAAACACAAGTAAAATTTTCAGACGTCTTTTATGGACAAGGCCTGATCTTTTGATCACTCAACGACTTCTTCCTGGAAGTCAGGATGGAGTCGGCTCTGGTGTTGAACTTGATTTCAAAGGCGAAAAGCGCTTTAACCTCATTGCTTTGTATTCTGGAAATCACAGAGACAGGGGACGGCGTAGTGGCCTTGAGCGGTTGCGCCAGAGCAATATATTGGAAGAAGATGCATCCCAGGAAACAACTGACGGGCAGCAGGCTAATGGAGCATCTGCTGATGATGTTAGCGTAGAAGTTGGATCAGCTATTCCAAATAAATCTCCAATGATTAAATTTCATCTCAGAGATCCAGTTTTTAATTTCCTGAAAAATCGAGAGGAAACATACCGTCTCATATATGTTGTCGATGCCACAAAGTCTCAGCCGTTGTCTCAAATTGCCTGCAATCGCCTTGAAATAAAGGCAATACTGGATGGAATTCGAAGCTGTGAAAACACTAAACTAGACTCAACCGAACCATCAGACCTTGAAAATCTTCCAGGAAATGGTGAGTCCAGCCCATCACATTTTTCATCATTCATTGGCTTCACTGGTCATTTCTCATCCAACAGTCAAGGCTCTCGCAGACCAGTCCTTGTATTAAGTTGTGTTCAGGATAAAACAGTGCCCAGAATTTCGTGTGTTGAGATTGCCTCTCTCCTGGATTTAGCCAGCGTAACAGATAGACCTTGGTATGTGCAAGATGTTACGGTTGATAATTTGACGGGTGTAGAAAATGGCTTAAACTGGTTATTTAAACAAATGTGATCTACTTGTGTCAATCTGTATGTGTTGCCTTTTGTTGCCTAACCCAGTCTCATACAGCATTATGTTCTTAATTTTTTTAGTTTCGTTATTTAAAATTGTTAACACAACACTTCTTAATAGTTGGTACTCACTGCATTACATTTTATTGGAAGTGTGAAGATTTGTGAAGTAGCCACTTGATGATTAAAACAGGGATGAGATGTTTGTTGCCGTCAACCATAGTGCAAAAATTAATAACATGAGCAAAATATGACCGTCTACCTATTTGAATGAGGTAGTATCATGTGTGATTCATATCTTATGTGTCATGGTTTTCATATATTACTGAAATGATTTTGTCAATGTATTGTGAGATTAAAACGTTTAAAACTGAGGTTACTAATTTGTTACGTTTTTTTATTTTTCTGAATTTTGTGATGTACTGCGACATTGTAGGCAATTACGATTTGGACTGGCCCAATGTCAGATTTTACATTTCTTTCATGAAAGTGTGGTCTGCCTAGTTTCCCAGCAAAGCAGTTTCAGGTCTGTTTTCACAATATTATTACAACCAATTGTTTGTTGTTTTCATTTCTTATAAACCTCAGCACACTTTAAGTTTGAATTCCATCATTTTTGGTTTTGACAATGCAACGCTAATATTTTAGGATAAGGTGTTTAGTAAAGATGGAAGTTGTACTTGTCGATTGCACTTGTTGTATATATTTACCTTAAAACTTCTTTGTCATATTTTTCTTTGCGGTTATTTCTTTAAAATAAACATTTATCATCTATGCATATATGAAATATGCCTTGTGTGATTGAAAATCCTATTTTTATTTCAAAGTGACCTTGGCAGTTTTTTTTAGCGAGGAATGTAGTTGTAAGTCTCTTACAATCGCGTTATGGCGTTGCAAACATGCTTTGTTTGTGTGGGTTTGGTGGCCATGCTAACCTACCATCTTTTACCACAATTGTGTTATTGCTATCATGTTTTCAAGCCCTTAGGGCTTTGCCATTTTTTCTCGTGACGCGACACCTTATCGAAAGACACTTTATCGAACGACACTTAATCGAACGACACTTTATCGAAAGACACTTAATCGAACGACACCTGATCGAAACGACACCTGATCGAAACGACAGTTGATCGAACGACACTTTATCGAACCGAAAGTTGATCAAACGACACTTTATCGAACCGACAGTTAATCAAAACGACACTTTATCGAACCGACAGTTCAAGCAAGATTTTTGCGTGTTTCTCAAACATTGAAACAATGGGTCATTGTGATGTTCAGTTATCTGTCCATGTTTGTTTGATAAAGTTGGATTTTGTAATTTTTGAGATATTGTGATATTTATATAATTTTGCTCTCTCTCCGCATTGAAGCGTATTACTCATTTACGCACCAATAACTTGACTAACTATTCTTTTTCGTTCTCTTTTCACAGCGGGGGCGCGGCGTAACAAGAAGAATTTATAGAAATGTGTCACTTTTAGAAATACCTAATTTACACTAAATTCACTTTCTTTAGTTTTACAATTATGATGTATACAGGAAGCCAGATGATGTTTCTACTAACCTGTAATAATCTCATCAGTCCACGACGCATAGGTTTCTAGTAATTAACGATTGCAAATGTGTGTGCGGGGTTGGCCACACCTAGTTTTTTTAGTAAACTCGCGAACCTGGTTAGGATAGGGTTAAAAGATCCACAATTTATTGAAACAACTGACGATATGCACTGTTAAAAGAACGACAATTTATTAAAAGAACTGACAACATGCACTGTTAAAAGCACGACAACTGACGAAGTGCACATTTCAATCGCATTCATTTAATTACAAGTTGTGTGCAATTGCTCGAAGATAACTTTTTATGTCCATATTTGTTGAGTCATAATTTTCAACTATGCTCTTCAGCCGTTGGTTGACAGCGTCGTAGCGCTTCTTCCGAGGTGGGCCATCGATTCCAGCACTCAATTGCTCAATTAACATTTCGTTGGAACCTTGTTCCTGCTTAATTTTTTTGACGAGTCTTCGAAGCGTCGGATGGGATAATGAGACACGCTTGCTGAACGCATTGTGCCATCCTTCAATGCTATTATTCGTTCGTGGAAGGTCATCTTGAACCCGGTGGAAAACATTCCAACACCGGATAGGAAATAGAGGTTGACGACGATTCCTGCGACACAATCGTCCAATCCAAGTAATTTCAAAATAGTCAATGTATTCAGACAAGTGCTGCTCATCGTCGTCACTGAACGTGGCCTCGAACCGTTGTACAACGTCGTCAGGCGGAACGAATGCCAGTGCCTGGAAGCATTTTATGCAAAGGGCGTGCTCTGCATCTTCATTGAACCACCGCTGCAGAGAGAGAGCCTGAATTTTCCGGAAGCTACATTGGCCAAAATGGAAAAGGCAGCCGAGAATTTCTGCCCGAGGGAAGCTGGAAGAAAGAGCATTATATGCTGCCATTTCAAAGTCTATTGTTACGGTTTCTGGGACTATTCCTGGTCGCTGTTGTTCCAATAAACAAAAGATGCGATTGTACACAGCTTCAGATTTGTTCTCGGTAACGGTGTATACGAGTGGCACCGTGCGATTTTCATCGACCAGCGCGTGTATCGTGTACAGCTGGTATCCAAGTGGGGCAACATCAAATGTACCGTCACAAAACCAATTAGCGCAGTTGTTCAGTATATCCAGATTCTTTTGAGATGCAAACATATAGAATTCGTTCTCATCGTCTTCCTCGATAACGAAGGCTTCTCCCCTCGGTGTCACGCGGAGTTCATCCATCAAGCCGTTTCCTTCTGGACATTCGCGCTTTCGCTGTATCATCCGCTTTAATGATGTTGCTTTAGGGAGAGCACCAGCGGTGGCTAAGGATATATCCTGCGTTTCGCTCTGAATAATGTTTGAGGTACGTTCATCTGAATTGACTGCTCGATTTCGCATGCTGGCTTGTGCTCTTGCAACTATAACACGTGCAGGGTTTGGTGGATGACTGTGTTCATGAAGCAAGAACCAGAACATTTTCTAAATAGGCGTCGGAAATGCGTGATCTTAGCTTGCTTTTCGTGAATTTCATTGTTGAAAATATTTGTTCACATGTGTACGTGCTACCAAGCATCGAAGCCATTTATTTTGCGCTGTCGGTCAAGAGACTACTTTCAAGAAGCTACTTTGTGTAAAAGTCAGGCAGCGACATGCCCCTTGCTATAAAATTTTGCCTTCAATTCCTTACTCTTTGTATCTATAATGACTAGTCTAGTCTACTGTACAGACAATCTCGTACTTAGTAATTCTCGTGCGTATTCTTGTGATATCTTATTAATATGTGGGCGGGCCGGCCGCCATGCGAAATCGAACACTTTATGATACAAATATAAAATATAGATATAAAATATAAATCGTCAACTTTATGATATATACATCACAATTCATTAATGCACACGATTACAAAGACCGCACATCACAATTCACAATGGCTCATTGTTTCAATGTTTGAGAAACACGCAAAAATCTTGCTTGAACTGTCGGTTCGATAAAGTGTCGTTCGATCAACTGTCGTTTTGATTAACTGTCGGTTCGATAAAGTGTCGTTCGATCAGCTGTCGTTTCGATAAAGTGTCGTTCGATCAACTGTCGGCTCGATTAACTGTCGTTCGATAAAGTGTCTTTCGATCAGCTGTCGTTTCGATCAGGTGTCGTTCGATAAAGTGTCTTTCGATAAAGTGTCTTTCGATAAGGTGTCGTAGTACCATTTTTTCTTGCTCGTTAACTGTTCGTGAGCATTTATTCTATTGTGCTATAACTACAACGGTTAGCATCCTAACCTTCGCTCCGCACAGTTAATGGCGAAAAAATGCAATAGACATACAATGTCTCTAATTCGGTACACTCGTCATTTACAGCAAACTCCATTATGGAGCAGTGTACAACCGTGACGCGACACCTTATCGAAAGACACTTTATCGAACGACACTTAATCGAACGACACTTTATCGAAAGACACTTAATCGAACGACACCTGATCGAAACGACACCTGATCGAAACGACAGTTGATCGAACGACACTTTATCGAACCGAAAGTTGATCAAACGACACTTTATCGAACCGACAGTTAATCAAAACGACAGTTGATCGAACGACACTTTATCGAACCGACAGTTCAAGCAAGATTTTTGCGTGTTTCTCAAACATTGAAACAATGGGTCATTGTGATGTTCAGTTATCTGTCCATGTTTGTTTGATAAAGTTGGATTTTGTAATTTTTGAGATATTGTGATATTTATATAATTTTGCTCTCTCTCCTCATTGAAACGTATTACTCATTTACGCACCAATAACTTGACTAACTATTCTTTTTCGTTCTCTTTTCACAGCGGGGGCGCGGCGTAACAAGAAGAATTTATAAAAATGTGTCACTTTTAGAAATACCTAATTTACACTAAATTCACTTTCTTTAGTTTTACAATTATGATGTATACAGGAAGCCAGATGATGTTTCTACTAACCTGTAATAATCTCATCAGTCCACGACGCATAGGTTTCTAGTAATTAACGATTGCAAATGTGTGTGCGGGGTTGGCCACACCTAGTTTTTTTGGTACTACGACACCTTATCGAAAGACACTTTATCGAAAGACACTTTATCGAACGACACCTGATCGAAACGACAGCTGATCGAAAGACACTTTATCGAACGACAGTTAATCGAGCCGACAGTTGATCGAAAGACACTTTATCGAAACGACAGCTGATCGAACGACACTTTATCGAACCGACAGTTAATCAAAACGACAGTTGATCGAACGACACTTTATCGAACCGACAGTTCAAGCAAGATTTTTGCGTGTTTCTCAAACATTGAAACAATGAGCCATTGTGATGTGCGGTCTTTGTAATGGTGTGCATTAATGAATTGTGATGTATATATCATAAAGTTGACGATTTATATTTTATATCTATATTTTATATTTGTATCATAAAGTGTACGATTTCGCATGGCGGCCGGCCCGCCCACATATTAATAAGATATCACAAGAATACGCACGAGAATTACTAAGTACGAGATTGTCTGTACAGTAGACTAGACTAGTCATTATAGATACAAAGAGTAAGGAATTGAAGGCAAAATTTTATAGCAAGGGGCATGTCGCTGCCTGACTTTTACACAAAGTAGCTTCTTGAAAGTAGTCTTTATCCCAGCTTGACCGACAGCGCAAAATAAATGGCTTCGATGCTTGGTAGCACGTACACATGTGAACAAATATTTTCAACAATGAAATTCACGAAAAGCAAGCTAAGATCACGCTCAGCTAATACACCGAGGGGAGAAGCCTTCGTTATCGAGGAAGACGATGAGAACGAATTCTATATGTTTGCATCTCAAAAGAATCTGGATATACTGAACAACTGCGCTAATTGGTTTTGTGACGGTACATTTGATGTTGCCCCACTTGGATACCAGCTGTACACGATACACGCGCTGGTCGATGAAAATCGCACGGTGCCACTCGTATACACCATTACCGAGAACAAATCTGAAGCTGTGTACAATCGCATCTTTTGTTTATTGGAACAACAGCGACCAGGAATAGCCCCAGAAACCGTAACAATAGACTTTGAAATGGCAGCATATAATGCTCTTTCTCCCAGCTTCCCTCGGGCAGAAATTCTCGGCTGCCTTTTCCATTTTGGCCAATGGCCAATTCCGCTTCCTTCCAAGAACGAATAATAGCATTGAAGGATGGCACAATGCGTTCAGCAAGCGTGTCTCATTATCCCATCCGACGCTTCGAAGACTCGTCAAAAAAATTAAGCGGGAACAAGGTTCCAACGAAATGTTAATTGAGCAATTGAGTGCTGGAATCGATGGCCCACCTGGGAAGAAGCGCTACGACGCTGTCAACCAACGGCTGAAGAGCATAGTTGAAAATTATGACTCAACAAATATGGACATAAAAAGTTATCTTCGAGCAATTGCACACAACTTGTAATTAAATGAATGCGATTGAAATGTGCACTTCGTCAGTTGTCGTGCTTTTAACAGTGCATGTTGTCAGTTCTTTTAATAAATTGTCGTTCTTTTAACAGTGCATATCGTCAGTTGTTTCAATAAATTGTGGATCTTTTAACCCTATCCTAACCAGGCTCGCGAGTTTACTAAAAAACTAGGTGTGGCCGACCCCGCACACACATTTGCAATCGTTAATTACTAGAAACCTATGCGTCGTAGACGATGAGATTATTACAGGTTAGTAGAAACATCATCTGGCTTCCTGTATACATCATAATTGTAAAACTAAAGAAAGTGAATTTAGTGTAAATTAGGTATTTCTAAAAGTGACACATTTCTATAAATTCTTCTTGTTACGCCGCGCCCCCGCTGTGAAAAGAGAACGAAAAAGAATAGTTAGTCAAGTTATTGGTGCGTAAATGAGTAATACGTTTCAATGCGGAGAGAGAGCAAAATTATATAAATATCACAATATCTCAAAAATTACAAAATCTAACTTTATCAAACAAACATGGACAGATAGCTGAACATCACAATGACCCATTGTTTCAATGTTTGAGAAACACGCAAAAATCTTGCTTGAACTGTCGGTTCGATAAAGTGTCGTTCGATCAACTGTCGTTTTGATTAACTGTCGGTTCGATAAAGTGTCGTTTGATCAACTTTCGGTTCGATAAAGTGTCTTTCGATCAACTGTCGTTTCGATCAGGTGTCGTTTCGATCAGGTGTCGTTCGATTAAGTGTCTTTCGATAAAGTGTCGTTCGATTAAGTGTCGTTCGATAAAGTGTCTTTCGATAAGGTGTCGGGTCACGGTTTTTTTAGTAAACTCGCGAACCTGGTTAGGATAGGGTTAAAAGATCCACAATTTATTGAAACAACTGACGATATGCACTGTTAAAAGAACGACAATTTATTAAAAGAACTGACAACATGCACTGTTAAAAGCACGACAACTGACGAAGTGCACATTTCAATCGCATTCATTTAATTACAAGTTGTGTGCAATTGCTCGAAGATAACTTTTTATGTCCATATTTGTTGAGTCATAATTTTCAACTATGCTCTTCAGCCGTTGGTTGACAGCGTCGTAGCGCTTCTTCCGAGGTGGGCCATCGATTCCAGCACTCAATTGCTCAATTAACATTTCGTTGGAACCTTGTTCCTGCTTAATTTTTTTGACGAGTCTTCGAAGCGTCGGATGGGATAATGAGACACGCTTGCTGAACGCATTGTGCCATCCTTCAATGCTATTATTCGTTCGTGGAAGGTCATCTTGAACCCGGTGGAAAACATTCCAACACCGGATAGGAAATAGAGGTTGACGACGATTCCTGCGACACAATCGTCCAATCCAAGTAATTTCAAAATAGTCAATGTATTCAGACAAGTGCTGCTCATCGTCGTCACTGAACGTGGCCTCGAACCGTTGTACAACGTCGTCAGGCGGAACGAATGCCAGTGCCTGGAAGCATTTTATGCAAAGGGCGTGCTCTGCATCTTCATTGAACCACCGCTGCAGAGAGAGAGCCTGAATTTTCCGGAAGCTACATTGGCCAAAATGGAAAAGGCAGCCGAGAATTTCTGCCCGAGGGAAGCTGGAAGAAAGAGCATTATATGCTGCCATTTCAAAGTCTATTGTTACGGTTTCTGGGACTATTCCTGGTCGCTGTTGTTCCAATAAACAAAAGATGCGATTGTACACAGCTTCAGATTTGTTCTCGGTAACGGTGTATACGAGTGGCACCGTGCGATTTTCATCGACCAGCGCGTGTATCGTGTACAGCTGGTATCCAAGTGGGGCAACATCAAATGTACCGTCACAAAACCAATTAGCGCAGTTGTTCAGTATATCCAGATTCTTTTGAGATGCAAACATATAGAATTCGTTCTCATCGTCTTCCTCGATAACGAAGGCTTCTCCCCTCGGTGTCACGCGGAGTTCATCCATCAAGCCGTTTCCTTCTGGACATTCGCGCTTTCGCTGTATCATCCGCTTTAATGATGTTGCTTTAGGGAGAGCACCAGCGGTGGCTAAGGATATATCCTGCGTTTCGCTCTGAATAATGTTTGAGGTACGTTCATCTGAATTGACTGCTCGATTTCGCATGCTGGCTTGTGCTCTTGCAACTATAACACGTGCAGGGTTTGGTGGATGACTGTGTTCATGAAGCAAGAACCAGAACATTTTCTAAATAGGCGTCGGAAATGCGTGATCTTAGCTTGCTTTTCGTGAATTTCATTGTTGAAAATATTTGTTCACATGTGTACGTGCTACCAAGCATCGAAGCCATTTATTTTGCGCTGTCGGTCAAGAGACTACTTTCAAGAAGCTACTTTGTGTAAAAGTCAGGCAGCGACATGCCCCTTGCTATAAAATTTTGCCTTCAATTCCTTACTCTTTGTATCTATAATGACTAGTCTAGTCTACTGTACAGACAATCTCGTACTTAGTAATTCTCGTGCGTATTCTTGTGATATCTTATTAATATGTGGGCGGGCCGGCCGCCATGCGAAATCGAACACTTTATGATACAAATATAAAATATAGATATAAAATATAAATCGTCAACTTTATGATATATACATCACAATTCATTAATGCACACGATTACAAAGACCGCACATCACAATTCACAATGGCTCATTGTTTCAATGTTTGAGAAACACGCAAAAATCTTGCTTGAACTGTCGGTTCGATAAAGTGTCGTTCGATCAACTGTCGTTTTGATTAACTGTCGGTTCGATAAAGTGTCGTTCGATCAGCTGTCGTTTCGATAAAGTGTCGTTCGATCAACTGTCGGCTCGATTAACTGTCGTTCGATAAAGTGTCTTTCGATCAGCTGTCGTTTCGATCAGGTGTCGTTCGATAAAGTGTCTTTCGATAAAGTGTCTTTCGATAAGGTGTCGTAGTACCATTTTTTCTTGCTCGTTAACTGTTCGTGAGCATTTATTCTATTGTGCTATAACTACAACGGTTAGCATCCTAACCTTCGCTCCGCACAGTTAATGGCGAAAAAATGCAATAGACATACAATGTCTCTAATTCGGTACACTCGTCATTTACAGCAAACTCCATTATGGAGCAGTGTACAACCGTGACGCGACACCTTATCGAAAGACACTTTATCGAACGACACTTAATCGAACGACACTTTATCGAAAGACACTTAATCGAACGACACCTGATCGAAACGACACCTGATCGAAACGACAGTTGATCGAACGACACTTTATCGAACCGAAAGTTGATCAAACGACACTTTATCGAACCGACAGTTAATCAAAACGACAGTTGATCGAACGACACTTTATCGAACCGACAGTTCAAGCAAGATTTTTGCGTGTTTCTCAAACATTGAAACAATGGGTCATTGTGATGTTCAGTTATCTGTCCATGTTTGTTTGATAAAGTTGGATTTTGTAATTTTTGAGATATTGTGATATTTATATAATTTTGCTCTCTCTCCTCATTGAAACGTATTACTCATTTACGCACCAATAACTTGACTAACTATTCTTTTTCGTTCTCTTTTCACAGCGGGGGCGCGGCGTAACAAGAAGAATTTATAAAAATGTGTCACTTTTAGAAATACCTAATTTACACTAAATTCACTTTCTTTAGTTTTACAATTATGATGTATACAGGAAGCCAGATGATGTTTCTACTAACCTGTAATAATCTCATCAGTCTACGACGCATAGGTTTCTAGGTTACTCTCGTACTTAGTAATTCTCGTGCGTATTCTTGTGATATCTTATTAATATGTGGGCGGGCCGGCCGCCATGCGAAATCGAACACTTTATGATACAAATATAAAATATAAATCGTCAACTTTATGATATATACATCACAATTCATTAATGCACACCATTACAAAGACCGCACATCACAATGGCTCATTGTTTCAATGTTTGAGAAACACGCAAAAATCTTGCTTGAACTGTCGGTTCGATAAAGTGTCGTTCGATCAACTGTCGTTTTGATTAACTGTCGGTTCGATAAAGTGTCGTTCGATTAACTGTCGTTCGATAAAGTGTCTTTCGATCAGCTGTCGTTTCGATCAGGTGTCGTTCGATAAAGTGTCTTTCGATAAAGTGTCTTTCGATAAGGTGTCGTAGTACCGTGTACAACGTACATGCTTCGGTGTGAGCGTGGATGTTTTCACCGAAACTGGACAAAATAAATTAACGTTGATCCGCGATTTTATATTTCAGAGATTTTAGTCGAGTGTCCATTAACTTCGTGACAAACGAAAAGATGACGTCTTATGCAAAACAGCTGCGCTGGAGCCAGGAACGATGGAGATCGAATCCGGAGTGCAAGTTTTTCTTTCTCGGACTATATTACGCTGACACCATTTTTCGATCTGCGTTAGTGACGTCATTCTTCCATAATTTGATACGTGTGACATGATAAATGAAGCACTTGCGTCAACTAGAGACCAACCCGCGCTTTGTGTGTTCGGCTAGAGATTTTATTTCCAGTTCAATGCAATGATGGGAAGAACTCTATAGATTAAACTCCGTTTTGGTGCAAATAGGACAGATGCCTTTCTAAGCTTGGTTCTACAGTAACTGACGGAGGTGATGAGCGCGTGTTTTATTAGTTTGTGCACGGGTCAAAGCTCAAACATGTTATTTGTGCGCAACGTCACTTTTAATCGAGTTTCAAATGCACAAAAATGTTTGGCTGAGAAACGAGTTGTCCCGGTATATAACCGATAAAAACCGGCACTTGCTCCATTGTGACGTTAACATTCGTAAAATTGCTTGGTACTTGATCTCTGTTCTTGTCAATGAATGTTAGCATCAACTTATGTACATATTTCAGTTTTGTTTTTAAATGTATACTCAGTGAAAAAAATTTCCTAACCTGGTTTGCACGCATTAACCAACATATCACAGGTCTCGAGGCTAGGAGTGGGTTCGATTCCAGAATTGGTCTCTTCATTGAGTATGATCTAATCTTGATAGCAAGAAAGTATAAATACAAATCAACGATGTCTATCTCGATGTCGATGATATCTGAACGAGCGTTGTAGGCGTTCAACCATCAATAATTTGATGTTCCCACTACCCTTCCCAACATTCTGTGATTTAAACCCCGTGCCAGGGATAAAAGATAAGTTCCAGATGAGCACTATTTAAAAATTTCTCTACTTTCTGAGCGAAGTGTTAATTATAACGAGATTTGAGGGGGGGAAGTCATGGCGCAGTGGGAAAATCGGAGGACCTGCATAGACAAGTCTCAGGTTCAAACCAGTCACCCAGCAAGCCGCGGAGCGGCTAGCCAACAACCGCTAACCCAGCCTAATCCTAGAGACCTAGAGGATTAAATGCCGCGAAGCGGTCGGTCGAGGCGCGCAGCGCCGAGTCAATTAATTACCTTTTGTTCAAAAAAACTAAAACTGAGACACAAACAAAGTATAACTGCTATGTTTTCACATGTTGCTACCCGCCTACCTGAGTTTTTCGTAATGAACACTACTAGTTTTAGTTGGTACCTGCTAGTTTATCCTAATGAACAGTGGACAAGTGGGATCGAGCGAGTGAAGCTCTCCACACAGTAAGAGTGGAGACGATTCTGATTTCTGAGTGCAATTGGTCGAGCAGTGATTAACATAGAGTTGGACTTCTATGAAGGAGTTAGTGAATGAAAGCAAATTAATTAAGTCTTACCTGCTATCATCATTGATCTCGGAGAACCTTTCACGGAACAAGGGCGAATTGAGGTTGGAATCGAACCCGGAACCTCTGCCTTTGAGCGCATGCGCTTTAGCGTGCTGCGCTATTAACATTACTGAAAACTGTGTTGATAATATGCAAGATGTTCTGGCAAACGAAAGCAATAAACAAAACCTAAAGTTTTGATACTTACGAACAGATCATGTCGAAATAATTGAAAAGTCGTGTAATAATTAAATATCAACAACGGCTTATGCGGCACCCGCTCCATCTCCCAGAGCAAGCGGGTTCAAAACCTTACCCAGCCTCTTTTCGCCGCCTCTTCTTGCGAGATGCCTATTGGTGTATAGGTGAATATTATTCCGTTTTAAACCGAACAAAACGACCCTGTTTTATTTTGCTTTTTACATTTAGCTTATAGTGCAGCTAGCTACAAACGCTTATTCATTTTGTTGAACTTATAAAGATTTAAACAGAGTCTTTCAAAGATTGAAAAAACGTTTCACTACATTTTCTTGCAACGTGCAATGCTTCTGTACTTTTTAAAATACTGCAGAAAAAGCTGTTTACATATATGTTAAATTTTATTGACATTTCAGACACATTCACAACATCCAAGAGAGCTGGCAAAGTATACTTTTGCAGATCTCCGAGTAAAAGATATTTACGAAAAACAACCTAAAAACATTAAAATATTTTTCTGGGAATTTGACATCAACCATACACTGGGAGCGTAATAAATACTTTACTTTCATCCAGATTTTCTTTGGTCACCTCCTTTCTCTTTGAATCTCATCTGAAAAAAGTTGGACATAGGAAGCTAAACATTGTAAACAGCATATGCAATAGTCACAATAAGGCTAGGAAACTTACTTCAAAAAACATAATCACTGTACTCTGTTCCACATCAAACAACATCATGTGGTTTGTTTAACAGCAGCTATGAGATTTCTAGAAACAAATTCTTTTTAAAACCAAACACTTTTATGGAAGTGAACACAGTGTCCGGCAGTTCCTAGTGGTGTAGCGCTTCTCCAATTTAGTAGAGAATAACGAAAACCAGTTGCCAAATGAACCTATACTCACATGTGGTGCTTAGCGCCGCACAGACGTATCACATGCCACTCTTGACTTCTAAAGTTTTGTTCCTCGCGGCGCATTTCTCGCATTCAATTATTTCTTATTGTCGTACTTTACAAGTGCTTGTGCTGTACCGCTCGATGCAGAATCTTTACTCTTTCCTTTGGCGGAAAAAACGCTATACTTGAGTTCGTCTTCTAAAGGCGTTGTTTGTCTGTAATTAGTGCTGGTAGAGGACAGGCAGTCTTTATGAAAGTCAGGTCATGTCGTGTTTAATTAACGCCGTCAGAAACGTGATCCACCAACCAGAGATTGCTGCACTGGTGACCAACTGACCACAAAGCTCTGCATGCTCGGCTAAAATGAGGTCAAAAGGACACAAATCAGCCTGCAACTTAGTCCGACAAGGATCCACGCCTGCCAGCAACTGCGACGAGGAGCTACTGCTGAGGATTTCGCATCACACATTTGCATTTTATTTCTTTTTCGAATGCGGCTTGTTTCTACCCCAAGCGTAATCTGCGGGGGACTAGTGAGGCGTTCGCCGCCGAATTTTTTATGAACCCTGGTACCAAGGGGGCCATCTTTGGGCGTGCTCGAACTTGGACATGTTGTTATCCTTTTGTCTATGTCACATTCCAAACAAATTATCAATAAAATGTATAAAAATCTTACAGGTTTGTCAGTAGGTTATATTATATGGAAATAAATCTGCAGCAATCCCTTCATCGCAAATAAGTATTTCAATTTTGAAAAGCTCTGTTTTGAGCATCGAATTTTGTGATGGGAGGTGACGTCCGATGTAATTTTCCTAAGCTGGAGCTAATGCTCGGTACTGTAAAGGGTATTAACATAGGGTTGCCATACGTCAGGATTTTCCCTGACATGTCAGGGAATTTAATGTTCAAATCTGCGTCAGGGAGAAATGCTAAAATGTGCTTAAAAGTCCGGAATTTTTTTAATTGTCTTTTAGTCTAAGTTTTTCTAGGTTGCCACCTTTTTTCCAACTTTTTCTAGGTCGCGAACATTCTCAGCTCGTCAAAACTGTGTGCAACTCCTTTATGACGTAAGTTGTTTACTACCTTTTAAGATGAGCAGCATTAGGGTCTGGCTTATTCTAGTCGTTGAAGTCGTTTATGGAATGTTGCATCAGTGACGAAGAATTTGCTACACTGCCAACACATAAGAAATGGTGCAGGTATTTTCAAAAGTCAAAAAACGCTGAATGTCACTCAGAATTACCAAGGGTTGCCCAGTTTATCTTTGCTGTGGCGCCATACAACGCAAATGTTGAGCGGGTGTTTTCACTGATGCAGAGTCAGGTGGACAAAAGAAGGAAATAAGATGACCATTGAAACAATGAAAGGAATTTTAAAAGTTCAGTTCAACTTCAAAAACATGTCTTGTGGGGAATTTTATGTCTTTCTGAAGTCCAACAAGAGCTTGTTGAAAAATATCAGATCTTCGGAAAAGAACGATTGGTATGAGGGAGAGTAGAGTATTGTTTATAAACTGCTATACGTTCATTACTTGTAATTACCTTAGAGCGTATTTTGTAAAAATTCTGTGTTAATTTTCGTTTTCATAATGTTACAGTTTAAAAGAAAACTTGCATTCGTGTATTGTAAGACAACAATTCTTTGCTGTTTTTGTATTGTTTCGTGTTTATCACAAAAAAGCAATGGCGGCAATGTACTCTGGTAATATTTTAAAATTAGTCAATGCAACTGAGGCAAATTTGTCAGGGATTGCGCATAATCAAATATGGTCTCCCTATATTAACAGCAATGTCTGAGTGTGTATTAACGATAGAACATGGGCATACAGTATTCAATTAACAAACAATAGAAAATTAATTTCAGCTTAAGCTGACAAATTTATCCCTATTGCGCAGAGTGCCTAATTCGTCACAATAATACCGCTTCTTCCAAAAACTCGACTATTTTTTTCCAAAGTTAAAAATCAATCTAATAACGTAAAATGCGTAAATCATAGTAAATTAACAGGAATAAAACGACAATAAATTTTTTCTTGAGTAGTTCATAATAAAGGTTCATAACAAGGATTAATGCATGCCTATAACCAGGTTTGCCATACCGTCCTTATTTTAAAGGTCCGTGTCTTAGAAAATATTTTTGTCCTTTTTTCTAAGAAATGTCCTTATTTTCACTTGCGTCCTAATTTTCGTCTTATTTTTAGGGCAGAGGTTCGTATTTTGGGCATTTTGACACCTTTAGTATACCACTTTGTACGAAAGAGATACTGTACCAAAATTAAGAACATGCAGATAGTGTCTCGTTTTTTTAGGAACTTTGGTTGCTTTCTCTGATTGTGCACTGTTTAAGGTGGTATTCTTCTTTCGTTTCCTAGTCGTGCTTATTTTTGTGTTGAGACCGACGGCAACCCTGCCTATAACGTTAGCGGCGTTAACAATAATAAAAACTATCACACATAATACACAAGTTATAGTCTTGAGTATTGATATACTTTGATTCTCGACGAAACGATTACTGTTTTCAGAGTACAGAATAGAGCTGCGTTTGGTAGACTGTAAAATCACAGACTGTCAGTATCAGAACTAACGTATTTAGCGCTGTAGTACGAATGACGTAATTCGGAAGTAATTAAAACGGGGTCGCGCATACTAAACACGGCCAAAATATAGTACAATACATAGAATGTTGATAAACACACGAAATAACGCACAAATAACATTCTGATATCATCATATCTGCACGAGAAGTACGTAGGAATAAGGACTAATTATGACAATTAGCACAGCTACTTACTACATTGGGATTTAAGATTTTACTTTACGCGTTACCGTTTGATTGCTCAGTTGAGTGAAAAAAACTAGTAGGCCTTAGAATAAACCTCACTTATGCCTACATTTGATTTAAACAAATGGCACAACTGTAACAGCCCAAGAGGCAAATGCTGGCACATTTATACAACAGTTTAATGAAAGGCAGGTTGTTTGTTACGTAAGTTTTAGCAGACTTTTGGTAGCGTTGAACCGCTGAGCTATAAATTCATAAAATTGGTATTCCAATGACATTCGACTTTTGAGAAGTTCATACGCTTTAGGTGTTATGGCGTCCTTTTTTAGAGTTTTTGTTTTCTCATGTGAACGATTTTGCAACCTCATTGCAATTTCGGTTCCTCCAGCAAAATATCCTGGAAGCAACCTTTCAAACACTTGTAAAGTTCCTTTGAAGTCTTCCAGAATACCAACAAAGAGGTAGTGTCTTTCCACATTTGCAATGGCCTGCTGTAAACTTTCATTGGAAGGGTGTTGACACATCTCATCTTGGCCACAAAAATAAGGCACAATGTACCACAGCTGTTTAGTTGAGCATTCTAGATGGTTCTTAATTATGCAGTCATTGATGTTCATTTCCTTGTTTTCAGAGCTTTTCCATCTAACATGCTCAAGGTTTAGCGAGTTGGTAAAGTCATTGAAGCGCTTGTAATGAAACTGTGAGGAAAACCGTTCAATAGGATCACGTACCACGTTTATGTATGTTGGATTTTCCAAGCCATACTTTGTGAAGTCAATGTAATGAATATGTCTGGCATACAAGGATGGCGTCCACAAATCGTAAATGAATTTGGTCTCACGAGCCAGTTCAGATGGCGGTGGCCTTTTTAAGTTGTTGACAGGAGACTGATAGAAGCAGAAATTGTTTTTCCACTCCAGATGGGATATTATCTCCGCCAATGTTCGACTTCCACACTTAGTCACCCTGTTGTATAGTATTCTGTTGGGGATGTAGTTGTCATTGATAATGCGGTGGTACAGCCTGGTGGATACCTGGGGAGTTTTTCTGGCTAAATGTGAAGTCACACTAAAGCTAAAACTGAATGGATTTTTTGGCAAATAGAACCAGCTATTACCAATTAAAACTACACTTGTGATCAAAAATATAATAGAAATATGCGACCACTTTAAAAATGGCATTTTTGATGTTCTAAAATAATTCTTCATCCTACAAAAATTTTTACAAGAAAAATTTACAAAGCATTAGTACAGACCAATCAAATGAGAGTAGAGTCTTACGTGTTCTTATAATTTAAGTTAAGGACCCAAGGTTTAAATCTTCCTGCACTAGCTTTCGCTGTTTGCTGATCTTATATTACTACAATAATATAAAGTATTGTATCCAAAACTTTGCACTGCGATGAAACAACAGCATGATATCGACAAACCAACAATAGTTGTTATCTAAACCAAAACCAACTAGTGGGCAAGTGATCATTCACCCTCTTCATGAACTGCTATCGTGTAACTGTGACATGACGGCTGCAAAAACAGAACACAATTAACAAGATGTAGCCTATTGCATGTGGAAGGAAGTTAGGTTTATGTTACAAAGGAGCTAAATTTCTTCTATTCCGTGACAGTTATTTGGAAGTGGAATTTCTTTCTTAGTACGGGAAGTAATGGAACTCCAACAATGTTGTATAACGGTTGCAATTTAGACCGCCACACGAAGAAAAGAAGTAAAGGGAACGTCTTTTATCCAAATACTTATTACCGCGAAGAAAAAGCCCAATAAACAACTAATGTTAAAAAACATCTCTAACCCTTCGATACAATATTTGCACAACATTTAAGACTTTTATTTTAAAGTTTAAATATTAAACATAACGCCCAATCATTAAGCATTTGGTAGAAATTTAGCAACCACTATAATCCTTTTGCCAACTTCGGGCACAAGAAGCATCAGTTTCAGGCTATAGAAAGTTGATCATTTAACATCTGTTTTTTCAAAAAAAAAACCTATCTAGTAAAAATGGTGTTTTTTTACGAAGACTTTCAAAAGTGTGAGAGAAATTTTGGTTTTAGTCCACTTTTTAAATTTATCACGGCGGTCAGCAAATTTTTTAAGTTGAAAAGTGATAGAAATTGTGAATATTGATGTCCAAACATATCAATGACTTTAAGGTTCCACGATATTCCCCTACTCATTACTCAGTGCTATTTTAGAAGGCCTTTACTGTGATAATGTTTGAATCAAATTGTTATTATATTCTTGAATTGTTGACCAATGAAACTGTTAGTTCATTCTTGTTATTTTATGTGATTTCCTTCTTTTCTAACCGGCACACAACCTGGTGGGGAAACAGCATGCTTAAATTTAATTTCCATTAATTACTATGATTTAATTTAATTACTATTCCCTTTAAGTTTGTGTCGTACCGGTGTCATTCGGATTACCCTACGGCCTACGAGGTCATTCGATTGTACTAGCTGTCGTTTGTGTACGCTCTGTGTGAGCCGATATTGGATCGCATCAACTTATTACATTTACAATCAACTGAACACTTTAAAGAACATTGGCTAACCAATTTCTTACTAAAACATTAATGTGCCTACGTTCATTAATTACCGGTACGTGCAGTTTTGAGTTATACAATACCATTTACTAATGAAATGAATGGTGGTATTATTAATTTTGTAAGTTAAATAAATAATCAAGCATCAATATGATTCATATCATGCTTATAAATATCAAAGAGAGTTTTAATCAAGGCTAGTGTTACATCCAAATTGTATTCAATTCACAGCTAATCTCTCTCAAATGAATGCAAAAACACTTTTACACAATGAGGATGGCCTTGTAACGAAGGTATCATCTTCTTAAAACTTATTTCAACATTTATCGGTTTGTAACGACTGATTTATCTAAAGAACTTGTGAAGTGGTTTTTAATCATAACAACTGGTATAATTTTGGCCAATTCCGCAATAAAAGCGAGTTTTTCTTGAAACTTTGGTTAATAAATTTTGCTTTGAAATAATACATTTACTTCGACACATGCCCCGCAAAATGTTGTTCAGTTTCAATTAAGAATGCATAAATTTTGATCCCGCAATAAAGTGACGCTTGCTGGGGTCTTGCTTGGCCTTGCTGTTTTCTTGTGTTCAATGTTTAGGAATTTTAGGAATAACAGATAATAGAAAATTAATTTTAGCTTAAGCTGACAAATTTATCCCAATTGCGCAGAGTGCCTAATTCGTCACAATAATACCGCTTCTTCCAAAAACTCGACTATTTTTTTTCAAAGTTGAAAATCAATCTAATACCGTAAATCATAGTAAATTAAGAGGAATAAAACGACAATAAATTTTTTCTTGAATACTTTATTATAAAGGTTCATAATAAGGATTACTGCATGCCTATAACGTTAGCGGCGTTAACAATAATAAAAACTATGACACATAATACACAAGTTATAGGCTACATTGAGATTAAAGATTCCACTTCACGCGAGTGGAAAAAACTAGTAGGCCTTAGAATAAACCTGACTTTTGCCTACATTTGATTTAAACAGACACAACTGTAACAGCCCAAGAGGCAAATGCTGGCACATTTATACAACAGTTTAATGAAAGGCAGGTTGTTTGTTACGTAAGTTTTAGCAGACTTTTGGTAGCGTTGAACCGCTGAGCTATAAAGTCATAAAATTTATATTCCAATGACATTCGACTTTTGAGAAGTTCATACCCTTTAGGTGTTATGGCGTCCTTTTTTAGAGTTTTTGTTTTCTCATGTAAGGCATTTTGCAACCTCATTCCAATTTCGGTTCCTCCAGCAAAATATCCTGGGAGCAACCTTTCAAACACTTGTAAAGTTCCTTTGAAGTCTTCAAGAATACCAACAAAGAGGTAGTGTCTTTCCACATTTGCAATGGCCTGCTGTAAACTTTCATTGGAAGGGTGTTGACACATCTCATCTTGGCCACAAAAATAAGGCACAATGTACCACAGCTGTTTAGTTGAGCATTCTAGATGGTTCTTAATTATGCAGTCATTGATGTTCATTTCCTTGTTTTCAGAGCTTTTCCATCTAACATGCTTAAGGTTTAGCGAGTTGGTAAAGTCAATGAAACGGCGCTTGAAATGAAACTGTGAGGAAAACCGTTCAATAGGATCACGTACCACGTTTATGTATGTTGGATTTTCCAAGCCATACTTTGTGAAGTCAATGTAATGAATATGTCTGGTATACAAGGATGGCAAAGATAAATTGTAAATCAATTTGGTCTCACGAGTCAGTTCAGATGGCGGTGGCCTTATTAAGTTGTTGACAGGAGACTTATAAAAGTGAAAATTGTTTTTCCTCTCCAGATGGGATATTATTTCCTTCAATGTTCGACTTCCACACTTAGTCACCCGGTTGTATAGTATTCTGTTGGGGATGTAGTTGTCATTGATAATGCGGTGGTACAGCCTGGTGGATACCTGGGGAGTTTTTTTGGCTAAATGTGAAGTCACACTAAAGCTAAAACTGAATGGATTTTTTTTTAAATGGAAGCAGCTATTACCAATTAAAACTACACTTGTGATCAAAAATATAATAAAAATATGCGACCACTTTAAAAATGGCATTTTTGATGTTCTAAAATAATTCTTCATCCTACAAAAATTTTTACAAGAAAAATTTACAAAGCATTAGTACAGACCAATCAAATGAGAGTAGAGTCTTACATGTTCTTATAATTTAAGTTAAGGACCCAAGGTTTAAATCTTCCTGCACTAGCTTTCGCTGTTTGCTGATCTTATATTACTACAACAATATAAAGTATTGTATCCAAAACTTTGCACTGCGATGAAATGACAGCATGATATTGACAAACCAACAATAGTTGTTATCTAAACTAAAACCAACTGGTGGGCAAATGATCATTCACCCTCTTCATGAACTGCTATCGTGTAACTGTGACATGACGGCTGCAAAAACAGAACACAATTAACAAGATGTAGCCTATTGCATGTGGAAGGAAGTTAGGTTTATGTTACAAAGGAGCTAAATTTCTTCTATTCCGTGAAAGTTATTTGGAAGTGGAATTTCTTTCTTAGTACGGGAAGTAATGGAACTCCAACAATGTTGTATAACGGTTGCAATTTAGGCCGCCACACGAAGAAAAGAAGTAAAGGGAACGTCTTTTATCGAAATACTTACTACCGCGAAGAAAAAAGCCCAATAAACAATTAATGTTAAAAAACATCTGTAACCCTTCAATACAATGTTTGCACAACATTTAAGACTTTTGTTTAAAGTTTAAATATTAAACATAACGCCCAATCATTAAGCATTTGGTAGAAATTTAGCAACAACTATAATCCTTTTGCCAACTTCGGACACAAGAAGCATCAGTTTCAGGCGATAGAAAGTTGATCATTTAACATCTGTTTCTTCTAAAGAAAAACCTATCTAGTAAAAATGGTGTTTTTTTACGAAGACTTTCAAAAGTGTGAGAGAAATTTTGGTTTTAGTCCACTTTTTAAATTTTTCACGGCGGTCAGCAAATTTTTTAAGTTGAAAAGTGATAGAAATTGTGAATATTGATGTCCAAACATATCAATGACTTTAAGGTTCCACGATATTCCCCTACTCATTACTCAGTGCTACTTTAGAAGGCCTTTACAATCAACTGAACACTTTAAAGAACATTGGCTAACCAATTTCTTACTAAAACATTAATGTGCCTACGTTCATTAATTACCGGTACGTGCAGTTTTGAGTTATACAATACCATTTACTAATCTCATGAATGGTGGTATTATTAATTTTGTAAGTTAAATAAATAATCAAGCATCAATATGATTCATATCATGTTTATATATCAAAGAGAGTTATAATCAAGGCTAGTGTTACATCCAAATTGTATTCAATTCACATCAAATCTCTCTCAAATGAATGCAAAAACACTTTTACAAAATGATGGCCTTGTAACGAATGTATCGTAGGAAGTAAACTTCCACCAATATAAATAGCACAATGATCACGCTCTTAAATATCAACACTGTGTAACACTGACAGCTAATACAAACATTGTCATTTACTAATTTCACAGTATAGACAGCATTTGATCAAAAAATGTGTATACATCATTTTCATGATTATATAATAACAAAATACTATGATCTTCTTTCACAAGAGAAGTTTTTGTAACCTTAACTCAACATTACATTTTTAGGGAATGAATCATGACAGTTTACACAAAACATTGGTAATAAATGTTCTGTTTCTAATGGGCCCAAACCAGTTATTTGTACCAAGTATGTAAGTTTAAAAGATCAAGCATTGCAACTTTCTTTAAGAATGCCCATACAATTGGCAATGAAGAAATGCATTTATCCAGTTTTGTTGATAAATGTAAAATGCACCATACACTTTGAGACCGATATTGAAGCAACATTATTGGAGAACAGAAGATTTTTATGGTTGTATTAGCAATGGTCAACAGGGTTGTAATTTATTATAAACTTTAAATAACAAAATTCATGTTCATACAAGCACAACCTTAAACAATAAAATTGAAAGGAAATAGCATGATAAAACGGCACTACCAGACCAAACCAGTGTACATATCAAGTGTCAAAAATCTCATTTTATTCACAGCTGACAATTTTTGTTTGTTTAAGTTGAGCAACAAAATTCACATTTCAATGCTAATCAGTATTGTAAACACCTCAGGTTGTTTTTTATCTATTTACCTTCTTTGCTGGTTTTCTTCATCATATAACAATTTTGTTGCCAAACATTAGGTACAAAATCTTCCAAAATATCAATAGTCCAAGAAGTAACGTTTACCCTCAGCAAACACACATTTAACTTAGATTTAAAGAGAAGGAATCCATCGTGAAGAACCAACTATAAATGCCTGTGTTGGGAAACAAAAAAAGTTTGTTTTTTATATTCAAAACGCAAGTTACATCCATCCATCCTGATTTATGGAAAAGACAAAAGACATGAACCCATGTCACCAACCTAAAGATGTTAGTTAAACCACATTGCAATGAATCGTTTTGTTCCTCTCCTCTGTAACATTATGATGTAGTGGGAAGCAAATCCAATCCAGAGTTGAGCTGAACAAAGCTTATTTTTCTATGTGAAGTATAAATGAGTAGAATGAGCCTGTGCAGTGCAGAACAGCATTCAACCCTTCATCCAGACAATAAGTGGTGGAAAAGACCTTCCCGGCGAGAAATCTCTCATATAGTTTAAGTTAAATTTATCAGCACATATTCACTTGACCATTAAAAACAGCTGAAAAAGAAATACTCAGTATTTAAACAAATGTTCAGTGCGTCTATGAAATCAACATAATCAATGCTATGGTACTGCGTAATGATGAAACTATAGCAATAAAGAATGACTGCTATAAAGTGTAAAAATAACTTTTAATACGATATGATGACAAATAAATTCTCTACTGGGAGAAACTCAAATATGAGAAAAAATACTGTTTCAAAAATAAAACATACTGGCACGCAAAAAGTACTGGCATGCAAATATTTCACCATTCAATATACTTATGAAAACAAAAATTGCTAAGAGAGTTAATCTATGCTTCGTGCAAAAAATCTGGAATGTACACGAACAGATACCATTTAATTCAAATTACATTTCATACATCACTATTTGGAATAAGACTTTAATGAAACAGACAGTTTTTGAAATATCTGGGATGAATAAGAGCATGATATAAACATCATAATTATGGTACCTTCAACGTAAGCTTTCTATATACAGATAAGGCAATTGGTATTAGAATGCATAGAATAAAACTATTTTATAGGTAGATGGACCGATATCTGCCAAGTCTATACACAGTGGTTAAGTAGTTTTGTCATGAGTTAGAAATGGTATTAAAAGCCAAATAAAATTTTCTTACTCAGTTGATATAAGCTGACTATTTAAACAGCTAAGAGAAAAATGTAAATGTAAATGCTTAAATTGTAAACTTGACTTCAGTGAAATTTTTTTAGTGATTTTGACACAAACTGTCAAACAACACATTATACAATTCAAAGTGATCAAAAACGTATCAAAATTTTTACAGAAATCTCAAGAGTAGTGAACTATTATGACATTTCTCACAAACTAAGACCTTGCAAGCTAAACCTCATCACAAAAGGAATGAACACAACTGCTAACACAAACAGTAAGTTAATATTTCACAACATAACCAGCATACTAGATACGTGCTTTCCATGAGAAAATATTTGTTCCAAACGACAAACAAATGAGTACCAAACAGATGAATCATTTTAACTAAAGTATGATTGATAATGGAAAAAGCAGCATCATGCTGTTAGAACATGACCATGATCATGATCTTTGAGGGTTTTGTCAAGCAATGATATTGTATGATAAAACAACAATACAAAGTACCGATGGCACCCAAGTATTCATGGTGATAGTCTTAGGAAAACTGTAGAAAAATAATACGTACACACGGCAAAAGTAGCAAAACAATAGGATAGTAAGAAGAAATTAAATGTAATGATTTAATGAATTCGGCGAAAAAATAAATAACAATAATTTGGCGACATGTATTTGCACCGCACACATAATGAAATACCTGTAGAATTTTTTGCATTGCAAAAAGTGCATAAAACTGCACACTTAATATATAAATGTACAAACAAATCTTATTTTATGCCAAGCTGGTCTTTGACATGATAGAAACGTTTTACAGCAAAATTGTAAAACTCATATTCCATCGCCATTCTTTCTTTCAGTATTGCATACACCTCAGGTCGTATTTTCTCTTTTCCCACAGTACTGGTATTGTTTACTGTCCCACGGCTAATATCTTGCCAAATATCTGGCGCACCTTTGAAATGATAAGGCATTAGCTTTTCAAATATCTTCAGTGTACCTTGAAAATCTTCTAAAATACCAACAGCTAAGTAATTGTCCAGCAAACGCTGTTTGGCCCTCTGTAAACTATATGTTGACGGTCGTTGGCAAATGCTTTCTTGACCACAAAAATATGGCACAATATACCAAAGTCTTCCAGTTGAACATTCAGTTACATTTTGTAAAATGCAGTCATTTATGCTTCGTTCTTTTTCGCCCTCTGCCCAATGCCTGCGTCTTTCAACTGGTGTCCTTGCATCTCCATATCTCTTGTAGTGGTAGCTTGAAGAGAACCTTTCAATTGGATCACGAATCAGGTTAATATAAATTGGCGCCTGGACTCCAAATTTGGCAAAGTTGATGTAATGTATATGCCTTGAATACAGCATGGGAGGTTTTAAGTGAGTGATTAATCTGACTTCTTCTTTCAAGTCCAAAAGCCGTAGATGCGAAACGTTAGAAATGGGCGATAGGTGAAAGATGAAATTATTCTTCTTGGAAAGAACTGAAATAACAGCTTGCATTGATCGGCTTCCGCATTTTCCGACCCTATTGTAAACAATTCTTGAGAAATAGTCTTCTGGTCGGTTAATTCCTTCCAGTTGCCTTACTACAAATTCCCTGTCGCTTGGTGTTGGATCTTCAAATCGATAAACATCCGCATTCACATTATTACCACTGCGCTGAGCATAAGTGGTTTGACTACTGATATAATTCCATACCATTATGCAAAATAATACTGAAATTGACATGCAAAATACAAGAAGTCGAACTGGTGAAATCACTTTCATCATAGATCAGGTAGATCAACCATTTAGTGCAAAGAAAAGTACCAACACAGTATCTAAAGTACCTGTAATGTGTTAATGCCAGAGTTTAAAAATAACATACAAAAGCTTGACTGTTGAACTTTTGTCAGGACATGAGTAATTAAACCAATGGTACCAAGAAAGCCGAATAAATTTGTTTTCACCCAGTTAACACAACAGTGTAAAGTTGATCATTTAAACAGTTGATACAATAAAATACTCAATGTAAACATTTAAATTGTTAATTAGAGTTTAATAACAAAAACTGTAGTCATTTTATACATAATGCCATAAAATTTTATTATCCATTTATTGCATCTCACAATTTTATTGCATTAAATACATTACATATACCAAAAACGGAACCATTCATTAAATACTGCACACGATATTTCATTCACACACAATGGTATCATATGCGAATTGATTGTCATATGACAGTACCGGATCGCATAAGTATAATATGTAAAAATTGTTATAAATTGATGGAGATTATTACAAATTGATTGACCTTTGGTAAAATTCGAAGTATATTATAGACTGTTGCAGTATTGTGTTGTGCCTAGCCTCACAATGAAAGTTTGTTATGTGCGGTTGCTTTATCAGCTTCCCACTTTTTAATTCTGGACATTTGCAGAGTGCAAGCCTACACATGGTTACAAATGTTACCTATCCACAACTGCATAACTGCATATATAGTTTGGAACACAGCTAAATCTTATCGGTAGCTTAGTAAGTGGGAGCAGGTCACTATTATATTCCAGATAGCTGCAACCTGCACATTTCTTTGGCAAGAAATCTACATCACCCACTTACTTGGGCTTTTACCATTGTTGTTTATTAGTGTACAAATCTACCTGTCAGCCTATAGGCATGGCCATGCACACAGGTGTGCGCTAGTATTGTATTCACTCACTACAATAGGCTTGAGTTACCTAGCACAGAGGAATTTTTACAGTTTGCAAGATTAGAATGACAATTTTTAGTGACCAAGTTTCAGCAAAAAAGCAACCTAATTAATATGAATATGCCTATCAATATTCAAGTGGCTATGACATAACAGTTTGTACGCCGATCAACAGTTTTAGCTAAAATTTAAGTCCTTAAAGAAAAAGACATGCGTTCGAAAAAACCTTTTTAGTGTTACATTTCTGCCAAACCCTGAAATATAAACAGCTAGCTGATTGCGCAATTGATACTTTACTACTTTTTCACCTTGAAATCACAAACAATTTTTCAAACTCTAAATTAATCCGAAACTAATTTCTCCAGACCCAAACCACCACTTTTATGACTATGTTACCACAAAAAACCCTTACATGAACTCCCTTTAAAACTTAAATCACTCAAAGGAAAAAAATTTGAAAGCATTTCATTTTGAATCTGAAATGAGTCTAAATACATCATTTAAAATAAAAATTTGAACAGTGAAATTATATAGTAACAACTGTGGTGCTGTCACCAACCATTAAACCACAGACTCACCTGCCTCTGGCAGCAAAGCCAATAGTTATAAACCAATTGGTGGAACTCGGTCGGTTACAGTATTTGTGGTTTATCAATTTATCAATCAAAAATACAATTTATGCAATTTCAAATAAAATAGTCAATTTGTATAAATAATTAATCAGATCATGACACATTTAGTCTGGTTGTTACCAGTTAAAATGTGAAATTTGCAACATCAAACTACATTTTCAGATTTTAATCCTGGTACAAAGACAATTGTAGTTCTGTAAAGCATTATATTTGCACTGTATTCATGCCTAACCCATTTTCAGCAGTGTAACTTCTGGACCCACATAATCGAGTTGTGCCGGGTGTTTTGTAACCAGAGCGTGAAAATACTTTTTCTATCTTTTAATTGCTCCTTTTTTGTTTTTCCATGTTTAGCCCGTACTGATTCTACACAGTTACAACAAAAAGAATTCTTTTCTATCCTGATTAGCCTTGCAAATAAAGGTTTTAAAGTGCCAAATATTAAACCACAGCAATATCTTTTACATTTTGATAATGTGTGTATGAACATACCGATCAAGCTTGCACAAATGTCAAAAGAAATGAGACCTGTTACCTAGTAAGTTTACTGTCACACAAATGTAATTATTTTTCAACAAAGTATTTGGTTCTTTGCAAAATGCAACCTGTGAAAATTTTGTCATGATATTGTGGCATTTCAGTATTTAGTTTTGTTCTCATGATCTAGCTCAAAATTGTTATGCTACGTTAACTTAGGGTACAACAGAATTAGCCTGCAGACCCAGTTAGTCTGTCAGTAGTCAAGTAATCCGGAAGTCATTAGTATATTACCAGCATCGCTGTATGGGTGTAACCCTATAACCCCAACTGGAAAGTAGGAAGTTTTCGACAAAAAATCTTGCGTACAAAGACGCAAATTTTGGCATGATAGCCTGCACTGAAGCCTCAATTCTTTGTTTATTTATTTTAAGTTGGCGTTCACACAACCAACTCTTGTTTGTTTATTACAGACCGGCTTAAAACGTGCTTAAAAAATTACGGTAATAATTGTTGATAACGTTAGCACGGCCACTAAACCCATTCATGCATGCACAAGCTAGGACCATATTAGCCATGAGCTTGCTACTAGCCAGTATGTATGTTGCATAGATAACATGCTAAGAAAACTTTTATGACGCTAAAGCCAACAACTTTTTGACGATAAGATATTTCCAAACAATGCAACCAATACTGTAATAGTCGAACTATAATACTGTAAGAAGAGCTACTACTACAATCATTACAGCACTAACAGCCGTACTGCTCCACTGTCAAACTTTACCAAGCTAACACTAAGTTTCTAAACAGCACGAGAAATTTGACAAAACATACAAAAATCTGCAGATGTCTCTATGAGACCTTGGAAAAGCGGTAAGAACTTAACTTGCTGTCTCTATAAGAATCACTTTAAGCCAGTGGCTCTTAAACTGTGTGTTTGTGAGGGTTTTATAGTTGTGCTGTTCATGTTTTAAGGGGTCTCTTTTACTTTTGCAGTCTCATTGTCGAGTATTGAGGAATTATTACGTCATAATTCTATTTGCATTACCTCATTACTCCTTCCTGTTCAGGTCTTCAAGTCCGAGTACAAAAGTATAAGAGACCCTGTTTTAAGTAGGCTATGTCCAATTTCTACTTCATTAATATATTTGTTAATTTTCTTCTGTACTTAACAAAAAAGGTTTCTGTGACGTATTTTACATAAAAACGCGCGGTAACTTGCAGGTCTACCTACATTCCCTTCTGCAGTAGCGTCAACGAAATACTGAAATAAGATAACAAAATAAACCGTGCTCTTACTGGTTTGGAAACATGACTGTTCGGTACCATTGTGACGCCAGAATTGTTATTGTGTTGAAGTAGGCTACTAGCACCAAAGTTAGTTTTTACACTTCCTTCTCATTGAAACCTTCCTTCTTCCTTTAGTATACTAGCGACGCAATATTCATGAGATGAATTATAGCGCACTTCTAACAACTACTTTTCGTTTTACGGTTTTTATCAAAGCAATGAGCGCGGTCCCACAAAGCAAAATATTTAGATAGAAAATACGCTACGAAGTGATTTTAAATCTGAACATTTGTGCTTTCAGTTTCTAAAAATTAAGTGTACCGCAAAAAAACATAGGTTTTTCTTAATGTACTGAAAACATTGAGAACCACTTCCATAAGCTGGAGCGGCAATCAACAAAAGCAATCGGCTACATCTCTTCTTGCTGACCACAGCAATGTTGCCCAGTAGCCTTCTTAAAGGAAACCATTGGTTGTCTCGATTCAGGGGAAATATATTTCTGTGGCCACGTCAATAATAATTAATTAATCAACATTTCGACGAAAAAGGCTCATAATATCAGGATTACAAACCATTACAACCTTTATCGCGTATAGTAAACAAAATTCCACTAACTCATTGCTGTTCAAATTGATTTTACCAATATATCAAGTTTGCTATAAACTTGCCAGGATCCCATCCATAAGACGTCAGTAGATGCGCTTCCCATTACATTATGCCAAGCGCAAATCCTTTGCTGATTAGATTAAAATGTTTTTAATATCCCTTTAGCTGGCGCTTTGGTTAAATGGCCGGAAGTCGGCACAGCACAAGGCATTGATGGTTTTGAACCCGCATACGACGAAAAATGATCGGAGACACTGTTTTTGGATTCCTGCTCTGAAGCTTCTATGCCGGAAACCCATGATAACAACCAGTTTTACTTAAGTGAATAGCTATTAAAAAATTTTTTTAATTGGAATTGAAAATATACGGTCTTACGACTAAATAACAACCTTTTGACGCTAGAAAAT
Source organism: Clavelina lepadiformis (assembly GCF_947623445.1). Classification (NCBI taxonomy): domain Eukaryota; kingdom Metazoa; phylum Chordata; class Ascidiacea; order Aplousobranchia; family Clavelinidae; genus Clavelina; species Clavelina lepadiformis. The sequence continues at coordinate 2,913,904 of NC_135248.1, read as the reverse complement.
AGTGCTCTTCAACTTTTTACTGTGGATGCCTACATTTTTAACTACAGCCAGCACCATGTTTGGTAAAACATGCAAACTCCATTCCACCCGGAATCGACTCCGATACTAATACTAGGTACTTACTGACACTGAATACCAGTGTCCTAATGCTCAGATGGACTTTAGCATTTTGTACTGGGTTTGTTGCAGGTTTTAATACTGTACAGGGGTTTGCTAAAGCGTCAAAGGCCGCATGTGACAGCCTGTGTGTGCGGAGTTCTCTTAAATCTTTTGCTCACCCAGGATAATGTTGAAAAAGGCTAAAAATGCTGTCTGCCAAATGCCTACAGTAAAGATTGAGCTATGTCTATAAGAAAGAGTTCCAGTGGCGAGAATAACTCTTTCTCGTCGGGCAAATGAACCATCCCATCAGCTCCACGTCAAGCTTTTTGTATCAGCAGGTAAGCAAACCTGACGACTAAAACGTCGGAGAAACGCGTATAACAATCATGTTCGCTCATAATGCTTCGTAAACTTTCGGCAAAAGTACCATAAATCAATACCGAAAAATTTGATGCAAAAAGCAAATTCAAAGTGTTTAGGGTAATAACGTCAGAGAACGACTTGAAAGTTTAGTGCTACCAACAAGGAAAGCCAAACGCACATTATACTTATATGTTCTATGGAAAATATTTAAACGCTGCTTTAAACCTTGAAACTTTACTGCCTGGGCCTGTGACCTGCCATTATCCGTAAACCCATTTCACCATTAAAGATTCCGTTTAGGTGCCGGACATTGCCACAATGCTTTTAGTTTTCTTGAGCACAGACATTTACGTCTAAAAAACGCACGGTGCAAAGATAAACACTTGAAAAACATGTCGAAAATGAAACCATGTATAACAATGGTCTTTAAAAACAGTACTAAAAAACTAGCTACATTTTACAAGCATGGGAAAGGCAGTGAAATGGTGGCAGTATGAAAGAAAAAAAGAAAAATCAAGGCAGCTTTAAGACAACTCTAAAACATTCAATGATTGTTTATCGCTTAATATTAGGGATTTGGAGAGACACATCTTGAAAGTAATGATGTAGAAGTGCAGACTTCGCAGAAATTCGCTGCGTGGGGTCGTATGCAATCATTTTCTGCAAAAGATAAAGAACATCAGGACCAGATTAAACACATGCACACACATTATAATTGACATTGAGTCCATCATTTTTGCACGATTGGAGAACACACCAACCTCTAATAAATTACAGCCAACTTCGTCAAGTTCTGGTAAGATTTTCGATAGAGACTGAGGAGGCCAGTTTGGAAATTTTGATTTGAAATCTGGTAGTGACGTTACGCCTGGCCAAATATCTTCACTTGGGGTGCCGAGAGTACGAAAGATGCGAAATAATTGATCGATTTCAGAATCTCCAGGAAACAACGTTTTCTTATGAACCTGTGTTAGTAACAAGTGTTTCTGCAAACTTCAGGCACTTTTTAGAAACATAAATCATAACATTTTACCAACCTTTCTAAACCACACTGGGTATTCTAATCCGTGCTAACAAAACCAAGCATACTACAAAAAACGTAGCGCAAGGTCGTTTACTTCGAATCCAGCCTAAAATTATCCAATTGTGTGGTTTATGTTTTACCCTTGACTGTGTGGTACTAGATTTATTACAGCACAATACTGGAGAACGAAAATATGCTCAAGCTTAGAGTTAGTTAACTTGGTATAAACTTGGTTACATTCTGGTGGGTAAAATATGGGAGAATAAAGATGGGATGACACGGATATATGGCAACCTCATTGTTCTGTTTAAATTTTAAAACCTATTTATATGCACAAAGGGAAGGCTTTTTAACACATAATAAGAGATTTTCTGAATAATATTAAGATAGCAAGTGTTCACTATTTCATGCCCGGGGTAGACAAAAAGAAATTTGAGTGAACTGAAATAGTGCAAGTTAGTTGTTTACATGCATCTTAACAAGCGTTTACTGGGATCAATTGAGTTACTTTGAATCAACCAAAAATATGAGCTAAAGAGCAGCCACTGCATTGCTAAATCTTAACACTTACCATTTCAGCAAATATGCATCCAATACTCCATATATCTACAGCAATAGAATAGTATTTACCACCAAGTAATATTTCTGGCGGCCGATACCACAAAGTGATCACCTGTGGTTGAAGCAACAAGCAACTTACAAGTCTATACAGTAGACAATAAAAGAATATAACACCAATTTCGTGCAACTAAATATGAAACTTAAATTAGGTCTTATATCAACAGTATAGAAGTCCTCCAATCCATAAATCATTTGATCTGGATTGCAAGATACAATTGCATTGTACATTACATATGCAAATCAAACGACCTGTTAGTTTGAAACCAATAAATGTTGCAAAAAATATCAACTTGATAAATAAAGAAAATATCTATGACAAAGCTCCAATTAAATCATAACCTCATGAGTGTACATTCTGACTGGAAGGCCGGTGGCTCTAGCAAGGCCGAAGTCAGCGAGCTTTATACATCCATTTTCATCAATCAACAAATTTTGTGGCTTTAGATCCCGATGAAGTACTCTGTGTGAATGACAGTATGCAATTCCTTGCAATAGCTGGTACAGATAGCTCTGTAAAAAAGTTACATGCCAGAAGTTATCGTAACATTTGTAATTTAGAAAGAGTTTTTTAATTGCTAAATAGCTTATGATCAAAAGTCTAATAGCTAAACACTGATGTATATACTATTACTAGTAAATGTAGTCATGACACATGTCTTCAAGCACATTGACTTATCAGTTTAATCAACCTAGCTTACCTTTGCAAGGGGAATTGGTAGACCGCACGACTGCGCGTCCATGTACTTCTTTAAATCTTGACTTAAATATTCAAACACAAGATAAAGCTTCTTCTCACTGTGAATAACATCCATAAGCCTGCAAAAAAAAATTGTACAAACTGAAATTTTTGTTACATATTCAAGTGAGTACTTTTAACAAGACTTACAGAATCACGCACCCAACAAAAATTGTCCTGCGCCTGGTTCAATGTTCAGTATTACAATTAAACAAAATATGCTAAGAACAAACCTAACTACATTGGGATGGTCAAGCTCTTTAAGGAGGGAAATTTCACGAATAGCCGTGCTGGGAACGCCTTCCGTTTCTCTAAAAACAAAATGACATACTGATATTGCACATAAAAAGGCTTAAAAATCTAGCCCAGATAAAAAAGCAGTCTTCTTTTATATCCTTATTCTTCTTTTATATCATTATTCTGAAAATTATCCAGACAGGAAAAGGAATTAGGGAGAGCAGATTTCTGACTGATTTGGATTCTTGAAAAACATACAGATCACTTTTGTAAATCAAAAACTAAATATTTGGCTTGGGTCCAAAATGCATGCACGGATACTGAAAGAGCAAATTTTTTGTCTTGCAGGTATTGTAGCAAAATATTTTAAAATGAGCAATACAAACTCTCCAGCAAAATGAGGTTAGCTCAAATACATACAAGTTTATTTTATCAAAGAACATTACTATCTACTAAATTAAGTGCAACTAGATAATTTAATAAGCTGGTCAAAAAATTTTAGTGTTAAGCAATTATTTCCAAAACCATGTCAAAAATTTGATGCTCATTGTAAAACAGGAGTGTGTGAGAAACAAAACAGCGGGAATCAGTGTATCACATTCTCGGGAACACCAAAAAAGTATAGAAAAGATTCACGCAGCCGCTCACTTTGTACTTTTCTGTTTTGGGGTAAGTAATTCACAACAAGATGAAACAATAACCAATATATGCACAATTAACTTTTATCTCCCACGCACTTAGCAAACTTTCCAATCTGGGTTTGGGACACAGACATTACCACCAACTGCATTTGATGTGGTGCTTAAGAAACAACTTATCTACAAATATAGATGATTTTAGTTTGTTTTATTAAATTTCTCAAGCACAACCAGCAATGTAGGCTAGTTTGGTTAGGCTGCTGCACTGTTATGTTAATGACAAAAAAATAAACGTAAAGAAAATTATACATACGTGTCTAGACGAATTTTCTTTAAAGCCACCATTCTCCCGGTCACTTTATCTAGTGCTTTGTACACAATTCCGTACGTTCCTTCCCCAATTTTTTCGATTTTATGAAAGCCTTCCATAATTGACAACCTTTTATGGCAAGATGATTTACAAAATAAAAACAAAAAATAAAAACCTGCGAAGGATAAAAAGTAACAAATTTTCACTAACAGTCTTTCTATTCACGCTACGGCTCAAATATTTGAAAGCATGGAGTTACTGAAGCTCAAAAAACCGTTCTTCTTTGTCGCACATATCCCGTTGTTTAGCAAATACAAGAGATGATAACAATAAAGCGCGTATTTGCACTGGCGGTAAAAAAAAACAGTTGTGTACTTAATGCCATAACGTAAAACCTTGCTTTGTTGTTGATGTTGCTTGGGTTTATTAATTGCATACGATATACCACAAACAACTCGTAGGCTTCAGTTCTTTGCAAATGTGCATTTTATGAGCGTTGTGCCCCAATTTTCATGGTCTCCCCAGCATTTTAGCTGAAAACTACGTAACCCCTAAAACTGTTGCTAAAAAATACTTCCAACCAGATGGGTACATTTTGAATGTCACAGCGAACCAAATTTCGACCGAAAAATTTATAGCCTATATTAACTGACCGCAAGTCTCCGAACAAAATTTGACATCAGTAAGTGGTAACAAGTAAAAGCCGCGACTCCAGCTTTCTACTATTTATTTAAAACTGAAAACTACAATAAAACAGTCGAGCGAGTGATTGACGGCAGAAACGAGCGTAAAGAACAGGTAGAATAATTGAACAGTTATGTGCTCTTGAGACGATTAATAACTCTGTGATACTCCTCCAGATGATGCTCAAACTCTCGCTCCACCATCTTTTCCTGTTCCTCTTTAGGCGGCAATAGGGAAGGATTGTTCATCAACATCTGGCATTTCCTTCGTAAATCCTACAACAGCATAAAAGAATGAGCATGTGAGTGCAACATTTTCAGAAATACGAGAGACATGACAATAGGCACTCTGGCACTTACTCGCATGGGCTGGTTTATCCTCGTTTTGATCGCCGTTCGATATTTAATAAACTCTACATCATTATTTTCATTTGTATTCAGCAGTCTCAGTATCTCATACACACGCCGTGCCTGCCTCTGTGAAATTAATGCAAAGTATGTCTGTAAAAAGTTTAAATTCAACAGTTTCGCTTCCCACTGTTTAGACTTGAAATGTCTGCTGTGTTTTATCTGAATGCCTATTTTTCAAAAAGTTAATATGAAGACTTATGAAGTTCAGCTCACTTTGTTGATCTTGAACTTAGCTTTTGCAGACGCTGCCATTTCCTTTGTAAAACGTCCGTGTAAGTTTGCAGGTAGAAATTCTTTTAATGTTATGCAATTCTTTGCATCAACAAAGTCTCGGACACGTTGGAAGTTCTCAGATGGATCTTCCGCTACACAAAGAAGTAGAAAATAACATCTTTTGTTAATAAAGTAGAAGCATCAGAATAGTGGTTGCAATATCATACAAAGTTGATTAGCGTACAATAAATGTTATGGTTAAATATTAGGCTATGACTTCACAAACCATATCTGTGGCCCAACTAAGAGTCTTTGATTCTTGTAACAAACACATGGCGTACTTTTAGAAAGGTCAAAGCATACTATTTATCTTTAGTTCAGAAGTTTAACATTTCTTATTTAACACTTTTACTATATTTTCCTCTAGCCAATCATTCTAATGTAACTTTTAGCTTACTTGACTTTTGTAAACATGGGCAACTGGCATTTCATTTGCTTATGGCAGAAACCTTATTTATGTGATGACGTTAGATTCACCAAAATTACTTCCAACTCTTAAGCATCACATTTCAATTTTAACTTAAATTTATAAGTGACTTCGATTTCTGGCGCGAAGTAAAATTAAGTCCGGCCACCCTGGTAAGTAGATTATAGACTGGTAATTACAACAACAACAAATAGCTTTGATACCTGTTATGTCAAGAACATCCTTTCTAGGGACATATTCTTGATATATTGTGGAAATTAGTGTAGAGCAATGCCCTTGTCTTTGGTATGGGGGAAGCACCAAAACCTGACTGTGCACAAAACATCAACATACAATGTTATAATTAATATGGACAGTATCCATGACTTGGTCTATATGATAGTGTGGTACTTTAAGATAGTATATACCAGCGCTTCTCGTGGCTTGCAAAGCATGATAAAATGTTTTAGTACAAACAGCGAATGTTGCTCAAAACAAAAGTTGTTAAAAGCATTCGTGTTAAAAACGATCCATGAGTTGAAAAGCATTGAGAAGCACTGGTATATACAATTAGCAAAATATAAAAGAGTTCTGCTCACCTAATCCTTGGCCTACACATATCAGGATAAGCATAGAATCTGTAACACGTGCAATACCCGGCAAACAAATGCTTTGTCCTTCCATTCCTCACACATTTCTCAAATCTATATAAATAAACGCAACATAACCTAAAATGTAATACATGCCAAATAAAGCATTGATAATTATGATTACTGTAAAGTATACAGCATAAAACATAACTTCTATAATATATAAGTAGTAGACAACAAACTCACAACACATAATAATCCCACTTCTCGTCATCGACATCAATGTAAGATGCAGCGTCAATAAACCACAAAATAAATGATTCCATTCGATTGTGATATTTACGGAACTGTGGGTCATGTATGTCTGCCTGAGATTGATTATAAGCTTATGTTAAAGTGAAACTATTTTAAAGCATATGTTGACATTCAAAGTAAAATACTCACAATAAAAAAAGTTGTGGGCGTGCTTAATGGCAAAAAAATTAAAGAAAATCAAGGACAACTTTTTACCTTGTAAACTTCAAACTGTCTTGGCATAGAACAGCCTATAGCATCTCTGGAGTAAGTGTTTATGTGATGTCCATAAGGTCTGAAAGTGTCTTCCTTCTGGACAATAGATGAAAAATCATCTATGTTTGTGTAGAATTTTGAAGGCAAAACATCTTTCAACTTCAACATGATGTTATCGGGCTAGAAAATAAAGAAATCGTTGATTGAAACCACAGCTTCTACAATTTTCGAAATTAAACTTTAGTATGAGTCTACAAGCAATAACATAAAAAACATTTATTTAATGATCAGTTAGAAAGAAATGTTTACAGATGATTGAAATCAACGCACTTACAAAAAATATAAACATTATATAATCAATAAATCTACATTGACTGATATTCAGATTTTACATACTGACCTCCACACCATCGCATTGCTTCGAGTTAAGCTTCCTGGTGTACGAAACCTTGACATAAGCATACAGTAAACTCGCACTATAGAAAATCTTTATCTGCAAGTTGCTGTATCCAAATATCTGTTCCCTAAATGAAATACATCGTTGAAAAACATCAACCCCTTAATGTAAAACATGACTATAAAGAATAGCAAGGGCATAAATTAACTCAGAAACTAAAAAAACATTTGAAACCATTTTCGTTTCTACTTTTCATCCGCTTCGTGATATATATTATATATCTACAAAGCTTTTTTTCTTATGCTATAAAACTTAAAATTACTTTTCTCCAAAAATTTGATGTGACATGTCAGGGTGAAAAAATCCATCTTCACTTTCAAGGTCGCTGACTTCTTTCACTATAATCATAAAAAAAATTGAAGTTCAGAGATTTTTTCAAATATCATAAATCAAACAAACTTCAGTTTACTTTGTTGTTTGTGATTATTGTGCTTAAATTGTTAAAAAAAAGAAAATACAACTACAGTCTGATAGGTAGATAACAATATCTCAACTGCATAACGTGTCTGTGAAAATTAGTCGAGTTTACAGCAAAAAAGTACCACAGTTAAAGCAAGAATGCAACATTGCGAAGACATTCACCTAACTTAAAACTGACTGCTTCAATCGCATCACAAATATACTGACTAAACTTCTGTTGGGCAATTCCATTCTCCATCATGCAAAGTGTTGATTTGGCAAAACTAATGCTTCACACGCAATTTTCTGGATGCAAATAAATAAACAAGATAAAACAAATAAAAGAAAAAAGCAAAAAGGGGATCATTGCAATACTTTTAAAAAACTTAGACCCGCTGATCTGTATATTAAAGCTTATCTTCACAAGTTATGCAGTATGCACCAAAGAGCTCAAAAGAATTTGTACATATAGATCTAACCTGTATATCCTATTCCTTTTAAATTACAAGTTATGTTTATATGTGGGTATTCAAAGTTGAACTGTAGTTTCAAACCCCAAATCATGTATCATACCTACAATTTAAGCGACTGATGATTTTGTAAAAGGGTTTAAGGCAATATCATATGTATTTTTGTGTATCACTTTATACAATAAACCATTAGTAAGTCTAATTACAGCACATGAAGTTGTCTATAGACATCTTGCACAGTTGCATTTAAAAAAAGGAGTTCCATCAGTTGGACCGGCATATGTAAAATTGATTCTGAACTGTCTACGGCCATCACTTGGACCTTCATTTGTAGAAATGATTTCTGGACAGTCTTTAACTGTAACTTGTTTTCATTCCGATTTTGCGCTACAAATTTTAAACCTGGCCCTGCTTTTAGTGAGCGCCTACAAACTTTCCATACAGGCTGATTACAACAATGCTACATATACTTAGGTGTTAGACTCCACATACCCTACTGACTTTCAAGGAACCAGAGCATTACTTGTATTAAGTATATAGGTTCTAATCTCGGTGGCTGTCAGCATTACTGGAGGCTATAGCAGTTTTCAATGAGAAATTGTGCATGCAAAAAAAAATTTTGGCATGATGGTGTGCGCAGTAATATTTTGTTTATTTACCTTAACCAGACATTCAAACAACCAAATTTGCTCGGTTTGTTTACTATTAATTGGCGTGAATGTGTAAGATTTCAACACAAACGTTGATGGATTTCATGCTCATTTGTACCACACTTTCCATAATGGGCTGTTGTTGGCAATTGCATGATAACAGGAGTAGAGGACTATGGTTGTTTAAGTAGCCAACAACGTTTGTCGCACAAATGCGTATCACAACTTAGGCTATATAAAGGCTGGGTTAAGATTGAGTGCATAACCTAATAACTCCTGCTACTTGAATTGTGATGCCATTTGGTCGAATACTTCTGCACTAGGCCAGGTTAAAGGGCGGACTGAGAAGAACTGCACTTCGCCAGGATATCTAGGGGGTGTAGGGCGCCCAGAATCAATCATCGAAAAGCGAGATTAAATCGGCCAAAGTCGATTATCGAAATCACATCACTGATTTACTGATATGGCTAGGCTACTTGTGCTAGGCCTAGACTTCTGCTACTCAAATTGTGACGTCATTTGGTTGTGACCTTTTGGATTAGACCCCATTTTCCTATTTCAGTGTAGACTTGTTCAACAACAGGCTGCGTGACCTTCTCAAGGTTACGCTGAAATATAAGCCTATGGCATTTCAACTTCGTGTCTTCGTATCGAAAGTTGGGAAACTTTAGTTATCATCCATTAACATTCAGACCTAGTAGGCTAGTTTGGTTTTGTCTTGGCGCGTAAAGGAAATTCCCTTACTAACATAGACATCGGTTTTGACGGCAAGTGAAAATTATTTTGATAAATTTTGAAGATACAAATTTTTGAGAAAAACATTTTTGCTTATCCTACAAAATAGATTTGAGATAAATGTAAGTACTGCATGCAGTTGTATTGCATTTTTCATTACATTGCGTGGTATCGGTTACTTGCAACAAATATAGTACTAGGAATTTTGTTAACCTAAAACAAAGCTGACAAACTTCAGCTGTTATTACGTGTTTGTTGTTACAAACACGTTTTCCAATACGCTTAACACCTCAACGTCAACAGCTGACTTAAAAATCAGCTTAATTTAACCTTCGCAACTAAACTGAATATCGCAGAAAACCTCCGCCAATTTTGTTTCTGTCGTAGAATCACTTATATTATGACACGAGTACGACAAAACCTGTAGTTTTAATTTTGTATGCGCCAAATATACATTACAAAGTTCATCGTCCAAGGTCCAAACAACAAAAAACAATTGAATTAAGTTCTGATATAACTTGAAGAGATTTATCTAAAAATAATCGGACAACTGTTAGATGGCAGCAGTGTGCACCGGTTTTGATTATTATTATAATTCGTCTTTTTGGCGCCCAGCATTTGGATTTTTTCTGCAAGTAAAACGTAATATAAAGTTCATATCCATATAATAGCTGGGACGTTGCTATATTGGATTGACTAGTTTACGATTTACGGCACCTTATGGTTATATTTTAGTAATTAAAAGTCTATTCCAATTTCTTGACGTAACTTACTGAAAATGCTTGATAACTTTATTTATAAAATCAACTGCTTCTCCCACGTTCAAGTGAATGTTTTGGAGTTCTGTAAAAAATATTTGGAATTAATTATACGTGCTTTAGTCGTATTTTTTTGCAAAGATACACACCGCAATTACGCCTGAATCGATTAAACCATACATATATTGTTGTTATCGTCCATTTTTAATCACATTGGCTACCTTCAATGTTAGAAACTTCTGCCGCTTCTACAAATACTTGATCAAGGTAATCGCGCTCAATTTTAGTCTTTTCATAATACAGTTCGAGCATCTGTTTTGCGTTTCCTCCATCGCCAGCAAAGATTTTGTTGAAAGTATCGCCTGTGCCTATAAAAGTTACATAAAACGTTTGTTCATAAACTTTCATTTAGGCCTATAGGCTACTGTTTTCTGTAAGATTTCAATTATAAAGAGATCATTACAAGCAAATTGTAGAACAATATAATCGTCATTATGTTTTTGCAATTGTATAACTTGGTTAAGTAAAAATTGTTCGTCTGTAATTATCAAGATTGAAATACACCATTCAAGTTATTTATCACAAACTATTGTAGGCTACTCGTTAAGTCACTGATTACTGTAGAAATATTCATCATCATCGTTTTGCCACTTTTATAAGAACAAATAATAGACAAGTGAAGAATAGGATATACGCACCTACATTGATGGCTTCCTCCAAAGACTGAAATAAACAAACAGTGAATCAAGTTATTGGTTGACTTGTACAAAAGGCGTATTAGACGATGTTACGTAGTCTGACCTAAACCATTCATTTGTGTAAGACTTTCAGTAAACCTTTGAGAAATGCTATGCCTCAGGCTATTATTACCTTTCAGTAACTTGACTTTGTAAAACGTTTGTGACGTGTTAATGGTGTTACTGGTGTTATCGTGTTCTAATGTTGGATTGAAGCCTAATACATTAGAAGTTGTTTGCACAAAAATTTATGATTTGTCTCCAATACAAGTGAGCCTATAGGTTCATGTAACTGTGCCCATACAATGTTACCACACATTATATCCACGTTTACCAGATGGGAGCATTTCATTTTTTATCAAATTAAACGATTTCTTTTTATATAGAAACACGTTGCTAAAATAATGAAAATCTAAACAAAAGCCGTACTAATGTTATATATATACCAACCTCTATTGTTTCTGAATTGGAAAAGGTCAACAGCAAACCAACTACGACAATTGTGACGACATGCCAGCTTAAGTTCAACATTTTAACCAACGTAAAGTAGGCTAAAAGCAAAGCAACCTTTGAGTAAAAGCTACATGTATAAAGCATTTTTAATCATATCATTATGTCAATCTTTTTTAATACATCATTTTTTCGAACTTAAAAATCTTCTGAGTTAAAATGCAGAACGATCTTTAACTGAAAACTCTCGGTCTCTAACCCTGCCAGTAAAGGTAATTGTATCGACTGAAGGTACAGACAAGGGATATTCAGTTATTTATGCAGACAAGAGCTATTTCAATTGTGTAGACTTGTTTTCATTTCACTATTATGATAATACTATCACTGCTATCAACAGTTTTCCACCGATTTCAATAACTGCAGTTGCTAGTTACTTAACTAACTAGCCCAAGTTTCGCTATCACGCTTGCAGAACCGGTTCCGTATGGGCTACATGTCGTAATAATGCGTGGCTTGAAAGTGAATCTTACAGGAAATAAGATTACTGCGCTTAAGTTATTCATGTTCTTTCAACGATTTATTTGCACGATTTTTGACTAGCCAAAAAAATATTGAACGTTCTGCCAACGTTTTATTAATTTCATTAAATAAATGTTTATAATACTATTTCAATTAATAAAAATTGATAAAAAGTTGTGTACATTACGCGTTTAGCAACTTGATATATGGCGTGAAATTTAGAAACTGGTTTCAAACTGACTGAATAAATAGGTTTAATTTTACGTTAACTATTTTTATTTAAACTAAAGCAAAGCAACATGCAACATTTGTTATGACAACAATGTATGACAAAAATTTGGCTTTCCTAAATATGGGGAATCACCTTGGAAAAACTGAATCTAGCAAACAGTTTTTTAATTTCAATTTAGAAAAGACTCCACTGCATCCAATTTTATTTTATATAAGACTAAAACCTCACTCTTCTTCAAAAAAAATTGTTAAGACACGTCGTGAACTTTACCACTCTGATTATTTTTTCTAGTTTTAAGTTATCCAAAGCAAACTATGACCACAAACTATTGGAAAGTAAAGTTGGCGCACAACCTTTTATAGGAGGCTGATCCTATTCGATCGTATTGTATCGTTTGCCTTTCGCCATTAACTGTGTGTCTGAAGCGAAACGATGGATGCTAATTGCTAACTGGTATAGCTTAGTTATGCCTGTCACTATTTCGCCGGAAAACATCGTGCGTTCAAAGCTATGTTTCATCGTTTCTAGTTAATCTAAACTGAAATGTTATAACATAGTAACCTACTGTGCAAAAAGTCCGTTTGAAATTTTTCTTAGGTGTACAGGTGCCACAAAATACGGACCAGCCCCAGCCCACATTATAGTCAGAACTTCAGGAACTAGGCTGATTAGTGATTGACCCTAAATGGTTAATGCAACAATTTATTTGTCCGTGTTGGGATGGATGTACAGCATTGAAGCAATTTTCAATCATCAGTTGCTTGAACACACCACCTGCTTGCGTGCTTAATTTTTCGCTTTTCCTATTTATGTTTTATGGATTTAACTAAATGTAGGTTTAGCGGCTGTGCTAGTTATTACCAGCAACTATTAACGTTATTTTTCTTAAACACTTTTTAAGCCTTTTCGGCTTTGTCACTTTTTCCTGTTCAACTGGCTTGATTTTTCGTTCCCATTGCGCTTTTGACGACAAATAAATGAATGAATGAAATGAAAAGTGTTCAGGGTTTAAAGTGATTGGCCTATCATTTTTTTTAAAGAAGGTATTAGATTCGGACCTTAACTTTCGCACTCCTGTACAGGATCGAGTAATGAGGAATTATGACGTCAGAATTTCTTTTCTATTACCTCATAACTCCTGTCCATACAGGCCTTCAAGTCAGATCGCAATAGTGTAAGATACCCTGAGATTCTTAATGTCATAATAGCCTATTCATGTTTATCTTCAGATCTTGCTTAAGGTTTGCTGCACATAAACCTTAATAAAATGCCACGTAGGCATCATTCAAGATCTCGAGACCGAGATGAAACATCTAAGTACTACCGCTATCACGAGAGTGACAGGTCAAGAGATCGAAGTCCAGCATTTCATCATCAACTGGATAAAGATAATGAAAGTGATCGCTCACCAAGAAACGGAAGATATCATCATCGACACCACCAGCACAAGCTTCCTGATCAGGAGGAAGAATTTCGATCCAGGCATGTTTTTGTTGTTTCTATTTTTTTTGTAAAAACTTGCACATTCTAGTCATTAAAACTGCCCAGTGACTGAATCAGCAAAACATTTTAGCTGTAGACCACAGATGGACATGTGATGTACAATTGCCAATGATAGAATTAATATTGTTTGTGTAACGGGCGGCACTGACACGAAACTTATCATTTATTAACATGCAACCTTTACACGTTCAGGCTTATTTAAAGTAAAGAACGTTGGCAAAGTTGGATGCTTGAACATCGATTTACATTATAATAAATATGTAAATAAAGAATTAAATTTCCATCCTCCACCTTGCCAATATTTGTATTTTTGCGCGATCGTTTTTATTGAAAGTTTTCTCGTTCCACTTGAGATTAGTATACAATGGAAGCTCAATAACTCAAGATATTGTTTAAAAGTTGAAGCGTTTTATCATGCTCAAGGCAAAATTTAGCACTCATTTACCCATAGGGTCTATTGCCACAACCTCAGACACCATGATGTTGCAAACAATGAACTTACCTTAAGGTTATACGATTATCCGGATAGTAAATATTATTGATATCCGAACTAACCCTAATGTGAACCCTTAACAGCTTTGTTGTCTGTGTTTGTCAACGATTACAAATTGCAGTGTGCAACTTTCTTAAATTAAATTTGATCCTGCTTCTTTTGCTCACAGGAGGGTGAAGGAGCGTGAGAGGATAAGTGAAAAAGGAGTTCCAGAAGTTTGGGCGTCATCTCCATCAGAAGCTGAATCAGCGTAAGTTGCAAAAATATTTCCAATCCTTTGGTCATTTAATTTTGACAGTGCATGTATAATTTCTATATTAATGTACTGTAAATATTTTGTCTTATAGTTTATTAATATGATTAATTTTTATTTACCAAACTAAACTCTTATTTATCCATCCTACTAATTCAGCAGACGTTTATTTAACTTGACAATAAAGATATCAATCGAATTAGTTATCAAAGTTCGATTCCTTCGAAGTTGGTAAAATTAGTGGGAAATATTCATGAAAACAGGAGCACAGGCCACTATTAAACCATAATCTTGACCAACTGGACTCGGGTTCCAAAATTTTTGACACCAGAGTCCACGTGAAACTTTGATAATAAGTAACGCTGAGGTAACACCTGACACATCTGACATATTAAATTTTATTGACGAAAGCACTTCACTTCAGTACTAAAGAGGTACTGCAAGGTAAAGAGCACAAATTAAGCCCTCACACCCGAAGGAGTGCTTTGATTTACTCAAAATTTCAAGTTCATCAATTGCTTACATACATTTTAATAGACATTTTGCGAATAAAGCAACTAGTTGAGTTCCATTGTACGTACCAACATTAAATATGTGTTGTTTTTAAGCATTGTTGACTTGTTGTTATGCACTGATATAAGATGCTGTTTGAGACTCGAGAAATATTACAGTCATATTTTCTACACAGATCCGATGATGAAATTGGATTTCACAGACACAAGCACCATTCCTCCCATAAACCTGCTCTGAATGGCGAAGACAAGCTAAAAACAACAGGTGCGTTCCACAGTACCTGAAGTTATCTTAAAACTTTTGTCTGTCTGGTCTGGTTGGTTGTATGCAGATGAACTGATATTGATATGTTTTTTACACTGAGGTTTAGTTTTCAATTTTAGCTGAATTCGAAGAAAATTTTTTACAGTCAAGTCTGAAAAGTATTTTTGCCCCAAAATTTGTTTTCCAGCAATTCTCTTAAATACAACAGTCATTTGTGTAATTTTCCACAGCAGCTTGTTATGTGTTTTTGTTTATTCAAATTAATAAATTATAATATAAATGCTACGACTCAGCAGCTGAAAATGACGCGAAGCGACTGGAACCTTTAGTTCTAGTATAATTTTTCCACATTCCTGCACAATGCTATGAGAAGACGATTATTGCAGATGGCTTATAATTTCATTATATCTTTAAATTTGTACGTAGGATATATTTCTGATGAAACTCAATTTTCTACGTTGTGTACTAAACTTTCTTTCAGTCCTTGCCTTAATTCCAATGTCAAAATAATCCAAATTCAGTTATAAGAATCCTAATTGAAAACGTTTGTTAATTTCTTCAATTTTATGTAATGATATTGACCAAACTTGCAAAATGATCCTAATAATTTAAACTTTTTGACAAGTTTCTAATATTTTTAACCAGCTATCTATGATGTTATGATGGGGTTATGTCATTGCAGACTTATCCAAGTGTTTCGCTTTATGCATGAGAACTGAACCTCTGAATAAAAATTTTCTAAAATCATCTTGTTAATTGATAGAAAATAGTCTGAGAAAGACAAACTTTATGTGTTAGACCAGGGATGTCCAACCTGCGGCCCGCCTGAGATTTTGGTGCGGCCCGTTAGTCATTTTCACTCCAAAAATATGTACTTTATGTACCCATTTTTCTTGAAATTTAATAGGTTCTGCGGCCTATTGAATTATTTCAAGTGACAATGCGGCCCACTTTAATAAAAGGTTGGACATCCCTGTATTAGACAATCGCAGGGTTTATGGCTGGTCAATTGCAGCCTATGTAGGGTGCCCACTCACACTTAGTCACGCTGAATAATAAACTTTTGTTGTTGATGCAGCTTCAAACTCAAGCAAAAAGAAAAAGAAGAAAAAAAAGAAATCAAATGTACGTACTGCAAAAATTTATGGCTTTTGCTGCTCTGCTATTTCTTTGATTAAGTGGTGGTTGTGTTGGTTGCAGCATTGAGCTGTTATAAATAATAATGCTACTTTCATACTTGGGTGATGATACCTAAACTTTGCTATGACCTGGCAATGGATTGTTGACTATCCAACTAACTTGCTCTCATTTTTCACGCAGACCTCATCAGAGGATCAGAGTTCATCCGAAGATGATTCGTCAAGTCCATCGGAATCAGAAAGACGCAAAAAAAGGAAGAAGAAAGAAAAACGAAAGCGCAAAAAAGAGAGGTATTGGCACTCAGTACATTGTCATGCAGTGTCAGTCCCACTACAGGTTGTTTTTGCCTTTGCATTGATTTATTGCTGTGTCATTATTCGACAGTTTAGCTATGAAACAAACCACACCATCACCTGCAATAAAAAAAGCGCACGAACAGATTACAATCGCAGCCTTTGCTGCATCCAAAGTGCTAAATAAGATATTAATAGGAATATCGCTTGCTCCTGTATTTTCCAATTGCATGATGTCATCCTTTAAACATCATGTTCAAGTTTAAACCAAAAAACTCTAATGTTGAATGTTTTGCAAACTTGGCTGCTCTTTATGTTACAGTAAGTGTGGGAATGATACAGAAAGACCCGATTCCATTTTCATAATCCATCCATTGCCAGCCATTTTACATTGTGTTTAACCAATTTACTTCATTAGATCGCCACCACCTTGTTTAAAAACATATTTCAGTGAAGTTATTTTATCTTTCCTGTAATGGCAGGTCAAGTAAAAAGCACAAAAAAAGGAAGAAGAAGCGTAAATATTCTTCATCCTCATCTTCGGAGGAGGAGGAACAGTGGGAAGAGAAGGATGTAAAAGTTGCAGGAGACGTAATACCAGAAGGTAAGTGGTGGTGATGACAATGGACCAACCCAAACCATGCCTCATTTCAACTTTCAACTCATTGTAGCCACGTAGCAACTTCGTGTGACGTAGCAACTTCAACATAATGCGCCACGTGTCGGATGACTGTTGGATTTTGATCAGGACTTTAGTTTAGGTTGAAATAAAGTTGAGAATAAATTGTGATTTGCTCCGATGAAGTTAAACGCATTCAGGATGTAATTAAGATCATATCCAAAGTAGTAAATAAGCTCAATGAATAGCCCCATGGTGCATTATTATGTATACCTTCAGTTGAAATTTCTTTGCCTATACACTTGGCACGTTAGTATAATTTATCTGTGATTGTAGACACAGTCATAAGATGATCAATTTATCCCTTGCGTAATTTCTTGTTTCCCGGCAACCATTTCACATCCGTTTCCTGGCAGAATTGGTGACATATATAACGTACTAACAAAATATCTCAACATATAGAGCTTCAAAATACTGAGTATATCGACGATGAATCGGTGCCAGTAGAAGTTATAGACAAGGTCACGGATCATGTGATTGGGCCCATGCCCGATTCTCTGGATGGGGGAAGCACCAAACCGCTGGAGTAAGTGTTTAGCCTTATCGGTTTCACAAGTAACGCTTCATACATCTCACGAAGTACGGCTAAACGCTCGTTGGCGGTTTATTTTAGTAGAAAATTTTGTGGTACAGCTTGGATAAAAGTCGATGCTTACCAATTTAGTTTACTGTTTCAAGTGCTTCATATAATACACGTAGCATAGTTTGTCATACTCTGTTTTGCTCTTTCAGTTTCGGTCATGCTCTTCTACCGGGCGAAGGTGCAGCTATGGCCGCCTTTGTCGCTGATGGAAAACGAATTCCACGTAGAGGTATGTCCGTTTAGGTCCGAAACCAATAATGTGTTCGGTTGTGTTTGAAATGCTGTGTCGATTATTGCTGGTTTTGCTTGGTTCGTGGAATGCGGTTAAATCGTTGGTTCGGGGAAAACAGTTTAGTTTGACGCGTAAGTCTTTTCTTTGCCTCGCGCTTCACTTCACTTTTGGGCAGCTGCAGCTGTAGCATGCGGTCAATGGCTTGCAAGTGGTTTTCTTACAATTAGTTGGGAACCTCTATTATTCGAAGTTAATATCAGAGTATTGGAAAAAATGACAGCGCGATTTTTTTTTATCAAGGAATTGCGGTAAAACCGTTTCACTAACTTTTTTCCAACTGTTGTATACATTTTGTTCAAATTAATTGGTTAAATGTGTTAACTATTGGTTTAAATTAGCGCATTATTAACATCCATTACTGTTCTTGGATATTCGTCACAGTTTATATAACATCTTCCATTAGTGACCCAGGAACTACACTTTTACGTAATTCCACTGCAAACACAGACGAAGAACGCTTATCAACAATTACCAATTAACAATCATTGATCACAAATTTCGTTAAAATTTTCAGGTGAGATCGGCCTAACGAGCAACGAAATAACTACCTTTGAAGATAGCGGTTACGTAATGAGTGGTAGCAGGCACAGGCGCATGGAGGCTGTTCGTCTACGAAAGGAAAACCAGATCTACAGCGCAGACGAGAAACGCGCCTTGGCTTCTTTTAATAAGATCGAGAGAGACAAACGCGAAGTCCGCATTCTTTCCTCGTTCAAAGAACTGGTCAGCACCAAAATCAATCAAGAATGAATCGACTTTTTTGCCGATATTTTATCGTTACTTGTCAATATTTGTTCTTGTGAACTTTGTACGTTAAAACAAGCTGTATACATTTTCAAAGCCTTGCCTGTTCTGCATTGTCAGCAGATATTTTCCTCGTCAGCCAAAATTTGCTGCGTTTTATTTTCCAACTATTTGCTACCTTATATGGCATATGCCCTTTGTACAGACCTCAAAACAACTCGAGATTAATACTGTGGCCATCATATGGTTGTTACCACTGCCCTATATGAACCATACTTCGTACCACACGGGCCTTACTGACTAGTATGGTTCCGGTTGTCAACCAATCGTCCGAACACACTTGACGCAAAACCAGGGGTTACTTGAGTTCAAAGTCACTCTTTAATGTGATATGCGAGCATGGGAATATAGTCTAGTTATAGCATGAATACAAATATATAACAAAGCTCTTCGTGCAGTTGTCTTGGAAGCTGCATGGAAAATGTTCCCAAGTTGGTTTAATGGCATTCATGTAAGCAGGCGAATATATTGGTGCAGCGCCGACCTACACGTTGGAAAACAAGAGTTGATGTTACATGTGGCCACACCAAAATATACTAAACTCATGCTGAGCAGTTTAAGCATGACTGCAGGTTACCGGGAATCTCACCGTTGAAGACTTTAACGCACAACTTTTTTGTTAATCTAGTCTGGGAAGTTACAGCAAAGCCCTATTTAACATATATATTTTACCTCCTTTGCAATTTGTGTTGGTTTTCATGCAGCTTGCGCAGACGCAGAGAGCATCATGAATGCATTCCTTGGGTGTATCATCCTCACACTTTACATGGCCTTTGCACTTTTGCATGCAGCTCATACGTTTTGCTAGGTCTGTAATTAAGTCCTAAATTTTAATTAATATTTACCACATCTACAATGGCGGAAGCAACCACAAACTACCAAAGTAATTTAGGGAGTTACTATTTCATCGAAAATAGACCAAGCGTCCCATTGTTAAACGTGGGCAGTTACGCTTGGAGAATGGGCAATGGCTATATGCAAAAAGTTAATTTTAGCTATTTAAAGTTTAATTGAAGTTAGATTCCGATTAGAAAGTAGATTTAGGTTGCTTTGTTTAAACATTTAACCTAGGTTGACAAGAAATCATGAAAAATAGCTTCGAACGCACGATTTTTTTCCGATAAAATAGTAACAGCCTATAATTTTAGTTTCTAAACATTGTTCAAAAAAGTATTGTACTCAACATTAAAAGCACATTGTGGAGTTAATCGTTGCTCTAGATTTACCAGAATACAATCAGAGGTCTGCAGTCTCACTTTGAAAGTACTGTCGGTACCTTTACTTGGAAAAAATGTACCGACGATACTGATATTCAGTACAGTTTCAAAAAAAAATCGGTACTTTGTTGGTACTCGGTACCGGTACTTTTTGTATAAAGGACGCTGTTCCAAGTGCAATTTTTGCCCCAAATCAGGTCCAACTACAGGTCGCTCTTGGCCAAAACATACGTGGTCTCACTTCTCGCAGCTTTGATGGATATTTGTAGGTTAGAAAAGAACAGCAAATGCTAAAAGTTGGCTTTATGGTTTAATTAAAATGAAGTTTTAAAACACATACATCTTAAAACCTTGAAAAGTACCGAGTACCAGGACCGAAAAGAAATTCATGAAATAAGTAATTCGGTGCAGGGATTTAGCACTTTTTTTCCAAAAGTACTGACAGTATCGATAATGAAAAATTACCGCGGTACTGTTCTCCTTTGACCTCAGTTACCTGATACTTCTAATCAGACATGTTACGAACAGAACGCTTGGAAAGAAAGAAGTAACATACTTACCACGTGTATGACGTCCATGACCCTGTCTCCCTCCAAAGAAATCGCTTATCTGTGGTCCTAAACAATTTACTAGGCAGCTTTTCATGTTTGTCAGTGGTTCACAGTCCGAATGACATGCACTTTGGCAGCTTGGCGAATCAAGTAATCTCATAACACATTTGCCCACTGAAGTAATATATGAAAAAGATTACTATAACACAAAGTAAAACTGGTAAGTCTGGATTCACTTTTGAAATTGCAGATTAGGTTATGGTTTCAATTTTAGGCCGCTAACTTCTGGTGGCCAATAAAACCTTGATAAGCACACCATACACTGTATCTTGTAGGTAGTATAGTCTTTGCAGGCCTTTATTATGAAATGGTAAATTCAAATACGTACACAGTTGGTTTTGTACAGTTTTCTATAAACGAAATAAATCAGTGAAAAGAAAAGTTATCTCATACCGTTCCGAACATGGGTCGCGCTATCACGGCCGCTGTGGTGCTGGTGATGCGACGAACAGCCTTGAGTGACGACTGCTTCTGGCAAATTGAGAGCAACTAAAACCAGCGCCAACCAAACGCGCATTTTCATCATTGTGCAATTCACTTTAATGCTGAAAGTATATTCACTTAAATGCTGTAACCTATGCAATTTTAGAAAACAAGTTTAAAAACTTTCTCTGAAGTAGGCCCCTAACACCCGTACACTGACTGCACAACTTTCAGCGCTGATATGCGGCTTAAGTAACAAGGAGAGTTCTTTCTCTGCTGGAAACCAAACCGCTCTTATAAGCCAATTCAGCAGATTTTTTGACAGTTTTCATTTTGCCAAATATTTGTTCTTAATATGACAAGGTCGCCGACCTGACAACGACATAGCCTACTGTCGACATACCTGACAACGCACAAGCCTTGTCCAGCCACGAAAAACAAGTCGTTTATTATCGTATTTTATCTGCGCGAACATATGTTTTGCAGCGATATGGATACATAGCTCACTGCTTGCCGACATAAAAACATGTTTTGTAAGTTTTTACATCTTCTGTTTTGTAGATTACGGACGGGGCCTTTTGAAAGCTTGTAAATGAAACAAGTTACGGTTATAGGCACATTGGTGGCGTTCAAAAAGTCATTTGTCACACACAGGAGTTTGCTGAAAACCTTAGGTCACCAACAATTACGCACGTAACATTTTTACAACGAGTTCACTGATGTGCTTCTGGAACACAAGGAACCAATCCACGGCCAATACTCATGTAGCGTACAATCTACATGTCCAGTTAATGTTTATCTTTGTCAAACAATCTTATACTTTTCCTTAGGTAAGCCGCCGTGTCCAATACTTGGTGATGGACATTTAACACATTGAAAATACATTAAAACTGTGAATAACAAAAAGGCACTTGCTGTTTTTTGTTTCTTTTCATGACCAACATCTGTGCGCAATACCATTCCTTACGGCAAAGTGGCTGATCATGGTACTTGTTAACGGTTAACACTAATAAACTTCAGACAACGATTTTGCTGAATTTGAGATTCTGCCGCTCTATACCAGTTGTCGCGATGGAAGCCACAATCACATATTTTGTTCACTGTGGGCTTGCTCGATACGTTTGGTTTGAATCTTGGATACCATGCGACATTCAGCCGGTTTGACAATTCAAGATTGTTGCCGCTAGATGGTTATAAAGGCACCTTTAAGTTGGATGTTTCAACAGTCCTTTTTCTAGAATCTAGCTTGTATCTTAGAGAAACATATTGCTGTATGTAAGCTTTTCAGTTTACACGAAACTAGTACATTTAGAAATGCGAAGTTTGTCTACGAAAAAATGTTATCAACTAAATCAGATAAAAGTAATGTCTTACATCGACTATTAGAGTTTATTTTCGTCATACCACGGGTTGTGTAATGCCACAAGATCTCCGGTCTTGTTAATTTTAACAAAAATGTTCTATTGCGACGGATTATGCTTTTATTTATAACAAACCAGCTAGAAACATTAAAATAAGCCAGAAATTAATAGTTTGCCAAATGATGCTGGATTATGACGAATGGGAAGGGCTAGCTGCTTCTAATGTGAGGTGTTTCAGCAATATTATTGAACAGATCATCCTTGGTAATTTCGACCGCATAACCTAAGCACTTAAACACAAAATCATTTCCAAGAATTGTATTTCTTCGAACATTATTTTATCACGGCAATCATTAATTGACAATAACAAGGCAACGTTCGAAACTTTAATATAACTTAGTTTCTACCGCTGATATTACTTTCAATTATACGACGCGGCACGCTTCGAGCAAAGAAGGCGACGTAAACGTGACAAAGTTTTCCTCAAAATGACCGAAGACCAGCCACAAATAACCGCCGTGTCCGACTCGAGGCGCTTGGAAAGACGCATACACGCCCAGGAATTTATCGTTATGCAATTATGAATGTTACGGCGTTGCACCAATTATTTATGCGGGACTTTACTCAGCGAGATTTACCGGTAAACACAATGGCTTTGCAAACACCCGAATTAGCACCGCGAGGCATCTCGAAAAACAGCGTGCGGTATGTAGAAATATGTCCCTTGTTTTCCAAAGCGGTGTCCTAACGCAAGTTTGAAATTTCTTGTGGATGTATAACTTAATTATCCGCAAATCCAACACGATTTCGCAATCAGTGGATTGTACCTCTTATGCGGTTAAGATCAAAACAGCGTTAATGTGTAATGGTTTACAAATAGATTTAAGTTTCAGCAGGTGTTTTTTATATGTTGGCGTAATATTCGCTGATCTTCAAATCGTTTATGGTTTGCCAAAGTTACACCAAGCAACGGCGATTCGTGAGGAAATTTTCCACGTTGTATTTTATGGTTTCGATGTAAGGAAAAGTACCGTCATGTAATGTCGTGACATGAGGTTAAAGACATTATTAAATACTTCGGCCCACGTTTCGGCCTTGAGGTTGTTGAAATTAAAGTACCTGTAGAAAAGTTAGCTAAATGTCATTATACAGATTTATTTCGTTTCAGTTGAAGTAGCTTTTGGAAAATCTGGCAATTTAGCCCAACAGCGGTTTGTATGTGAAGTAGATATTCCAGTACAATATTCCTATACACTAAATGTAGCTTTAATTTGGTCTTCACACATTGAAATGAAATAAGCGTTGTTTTTTCTAAATCAATTCGTGTGGTAAACTATTACATGTAAAACGCGTTTGAGGAAATTGTCGTTCGTCTATTATTATGCAAACAGTGTGCCAAGTCTAACACGAAATTACCGGTTAGCTTGCAACGACCAGTTTGTAAACGTCTATGATGTGGCATAGAAATTAGAGGTTGATTGTACAATTTGGGTCACTTATAAACTCTGTCTATGACCGCAGTTCTGAGAGACTGCTGGGTCTATGCTGAATACAGTGAATTGATCAACGACAACATTGATGTTTGGAGGGAAAACATCTAATGTTCTAGTTTATTGTAAAATTACAGAGAATCTTGTCTTGCTGCCCCTGGACGAACGATTTGCCACGGTTAACTATTGAAGTATTCATGTGGGAAGTGAGAAATTAAAAGTAAAATGAAATTAAATTTAAATTAAAATGTGGGATAATTTTCGTAAAATCAAATTAACTTTATCACCACAAATACAGCCAATGGAGGTTCATGCGGTTACTCACAATTAATTCTTGAATACTTTAGGCAACCTGCAACGAAAGCTGTTATTTTCCAAAATGGTTAGTATCTTCCAAAAACATTACGATCTCGATTCGATTTTTTGAATTGTATTCAATTTCAAACGGGTCCGTAATTGGGCACAAGTCACGTGAACAAGTCATACCAAAAGTTCCTTTGAACTTTGCTTTTGATTTTGATCCCTTGTCATCAAGATGGTGTATAACTACCTTTAATTATGTGTACAAAATCGTTTTGTATTTACGTCAAACAGCAAAGATATGAGACGATGTTAGTAAAAGACTTTTAAAACACGTACAGCAACATAAAGTGACTTAAACCACTTATATGACTGTATAAAGTGGCAGCACAAAATCGCAATAGGCTTTAAGTATAGAATTACAAGAAATAAAATTTGATGTCTACTTTGCACAGAAATAACTTGCCCAAATTAAATGCACGTGATCTTGGTGTCGTCAGGTATAGGTTCTCATCTGATGGAAAAAAATGCGCGAACTAAATTTAGATTTACAAGAGGGTTTTATGCAGATTAAAACGCTGCAAGTTTACTCAAACTTTTTTATCTTTGGTGCAAATCTACTGTAAATATACAAATTCTACAAACGGCGAACACTTCAAACCGGTATGGCATTACCCTTGGCCTCCACGCGCACAAAAGTTCCAATTATTTCAAATTAGACTAAACCAAAATTCTTGTTGTCAGTTTTGTTGATGTACTAGTTGATGGCAGTTATGACATTGTATGTACGAGAGACATGATTAGACTAAAAGGTTGTTCTTCAATAAAAGAAAACTTGCGGTATGCCCGGGGCAAAGCGTACAAGCGTGAGTCTTGCGCGGTCGCTCTCGTATGAGTTGAATCATTATTGGCTCTTTGATGCTGGTAGAACAAGGTGGACTTGACACTACAGCATGTTTGACGCCTGATCGACGATAATTTCTCTTTCAGCGAGTGTGGTGATGTATGGTTAGGTTTTTGAAGTTTATTTTGTTTCAAAACGTGTGTTCAGTTTTTTTCTTGGAAAAAATAAAGCGGACAGTCTTTTTTCTTGAGACAGAAATAGTCAGCGTCATGAGGCCTACGTGAAGGCCTGCATGTAAGAAAAGGTTTCTTGACATGCCATCCCTACGTCATAGTTTTTTGGAATGACGTGCTTCTTACGCTTTACTCATACCATGAATCTAAAAAGGCAACGGAAGTTTAGCCTGTCGCCGATCTATGCGAAGCGAATCCTTTGTTACAAATATGTCTTAGCGTAGAGATCATCATAGGTCAATCCACAAGGAACAAGACGAGAGAAACTTCTCTTGGACCCCTTTTTCAGCGTTTGTAGAAACCTGCTGTATGGGTTCAGACATTCACGATGTGACGAGGTAAATCGATGCACGTTTTTCCTATTTTTCGTGAAAAATCAGACATGCACAGACAAACACAGGCAGTCAGTTTTAAGAGGTCTCTGCGTTGGCAAAGCTCAAGCTTGAATGAAATATTTTCTACCTTCATAGCGTCAGTTCCTAAATGCTGAGATGGACCTGGATTTACTTTACATTAAAACGATAAAATATACGCTAGTCTAAAGATAAGTTTTAACTAAATGGTGGAGAGAAAAAATTCAATTTTAACTTAATCGAAATTTTAGGAAAAGTAAAGGTGAAAGCAAAGGCGAGTCTAAGCTAGGCCTAGTAATTGTGTTTGAAAATAGGAAGATAATATTAAGTTGTCATATATCACTACACTCACTATAAAGTCAACTGTGAAAAATTACTAGCTCATAAAACTACCAAAAACTGATGTTATCTTTTTTCGATTGTTTAATTTATCCAAAAGGAAAACAGCTGAAAATGTTGTGTCAGAATAATCGTATTTTATTGTATTTTTTCTGCCTATTCCTACCCACGATATGTTTGGCAAACCTGAACGCTAATAATGGCACAGACAACACTGCACTCAATGATGTCATAGAAAAGATTTTAGTTATAGTTCCGGACGACGTTGGGAAAGTTGTTACAAACAGATGCCGGACGGATTTTAAGTGCAGCTGGTACCTACTAAATCACTACTTGGACAGTTTGAATGACCACACTAATTCGTTTGACGCTGCTGGATCATACACCACGTATGCCGGCGGAAACGGCACTGCTGTAAGTTTAGTTAAAAATATATGTATCAATCTATGTAGACTGTTTTAGAATTGGAGTTAGTAAAGATTGTAAATCAGTCTACTGCATGTATAATATACCACACGAGATGTTTTCTAGAAGTATTTTTACACATTTTATGTAAATACAATGCAGTTACATAATTAAAGTAGTTCAAAAATTGTCCGTTGCAGAGAAACTTTTTCGGATTGGAAACGCCAGAAACTAGCTTTGAGGGGCTGCTGATGCTTCTATCCTTAGGTCAAAATTTTGATTTGGAAAGATTTGAAGGAGGTCAATCTGACATTGCCACAACTACTGCTGCTACTGGCGCCACCACTATGAGCTCAACTACGGGTTATGATTCTACAACTGCTTTTATTGACCACACTACAGTACGAACAATTTCAAACAATTACACGGATTTAAGCACATACAAGAACACCCTCTTGGAAGATCAACCAGTTTTTCCGGAAACTATCAATCAAACAGGTACATTCCGGTTAGATCTGGTTTCAACCTCCATCATGATAAGTCATTTCAATAAAATTTGGCCTTGGTGTTGACAGTCGCATACGCCCTCGCCGTCATAAGCTCATTTAGCTGGAAACTTGTTCACCCTAATTCTATCAATACTGAACTCCTTTCGCAATATCAGCAGCAATTTTTATGTTTTCTTATGAAATTGCTGTAACTGACCTGGTAAACAAGCCTGCTTTTGAAATGAGTATGCTATGGGTGAATGCAAAACTTTAATTTTAATTATTTCCGGCCAGATTTTTGCGTAGTTTTCGATTGCGAACATTGTATACTATTAAGTACAAACTAATTGGTAGCCTGTGTGAATATTTATTTGACAAAATTGTGTTGGCAGCGATACAAAATACAACAGCAACCGCTGCTCCTACAGTCCATGAGACTTCACTCTTCACGTTGGACACACCCGGTTCCGCACCGGCGCAGCAGGATTTCGATTTCGCAACATGTGGCGTTTTTCCTGCTTGCACACCTACACCGGTCGACATTAAAGTTTTCAAAGATCAACGGACGATCAGGTTCTTGGCCAACTGCGATGGACAGCTGGTTACCTTAATAGTTGCAATCACGATCATCTTAAGCGTCGTAGTCTTCTTCAGCAACTTGCTAATCATAATGGTCACTTTGAGGACCAGGTCAATGCGTGGCTTTTTCAAGCTGTCTTTGGCCGTTGCAGGTAATAGTTGGTGTGTCGTAAACACGTTTGAGTAGTTGATTGCAAATGGAGCAAGCGTACTACAGCACTTATTTCAATTTTCTGTAAAATTTTCGATGTGAAACTCAGCCGCAAACTCAACGAATAACGCTTTTGTATTTTTGGTAGATATGATTGCTGGAGTTGTCGTATTGCCATCTGTCATCTACAATATATTTACTGAAATAAACGACAATCTTCAACTGTATGTTTACCTTCCGGGGCTTAACGGTATCGACAGTAACACACCAGCTGCAATAATATGCGGAATTGCCGGTATTTTATCCACAATCACAGCAGTTTACAGGTAAATAGGTAAAAGAACACCAAACAAATTGGTTTTTCAGAACTTACTTTCTGTTGAGTTTAATAATTTGACTTTTACGATCAAAGAACTACAGTAGGCAGCCTTACCTATATAAAAGCTCGTCATTGCACGAACATAATAGGCCTATGTCATATGATTAGCCTAGAGGCGAGTTCGTATGATCGTTACATATTACAAGCCTTTTACGTTTTATTGATGTTAAGATCTTGCATTTTTTCGCCCACAATAACAGAATATCCGTCTGGAAAACGTATAAATACTGTAATTTTTTTTTATATTGCAGCCTCCTGCTACTTTCAATCGACAGCTTTCTATCAATCACGTGGCCGGTAAAATATCGAGTGGGAGATATTATGTCCAAGACCAGGGCCCTTATCGCTGTGTCAGTCGTTTGGGTGTTTTCGCTAGCCGTGGCCATATTTCCCATTTTCGCCACAGATTTTATCGAGTACAGATTGAATTACATCACTCTACAGTATCTTCCTTTCATCAAACAGGTATGTCACATTTAGCATTGTCATGAAAAGGTTGGCTTGAACTTTCAAAATGAGCCGAGTTATATCATCTTATGTGTGTTTTGTTTTCAGAGTACACAAGATAGCGCCATCAGTGGGTGAGTCATCTTTATTCAGTGAAACAAAACCTTGTTTGATAATTTTCTGTTCTATTGTATTACGCATTGATTAATTGCATCGTTTATCGTTTTCAACTGCACCAGGCTAACAGCAGCTACTTTGGTTTTAAGCTACTGGCTGGCGATCTTGTATGCTGTGTTCGTTTGGGGAGTTCCATTTGTGGCCACTTGGGTACTGACCGTTATCACTTTAGTACAAAGTCGTAAGATGCTGGGCGAGATGCGGCTAGCCAGGAGACACAGCATCAGGTCGACAAATGCCCTGGATAAGATCGAACAAGATTTTCACCGAACTGTGTCCGTGGTTTTGGTTCTTTTCACTTTGACCATTTTGCCTGTGTTCGTGACTTTGGTCTACTTGGTCTCAGCGCCCGTGGGAGTTTGTAGAAGTAACGCAGTCACTCTTGCTTTCTTCATCACGACCTACGTGCTCATGTGTGGCAGGTTCTTGAACGTCATCGTCTACAACATCTTCAACAAGCAGTTCCGGGAAGCTTTTAAGAAGTTCTTTGACGATTTCTTCCTTTGCATCACTTGCAACGACAAAGCAACCCGCCACATGTCGACCAAATCCAGGACTTCTCGCAAGATCGGAGGCACCTTCCGGTCCCGAGAGACAATTACGTCTTGGAAAAGTAAACTAACTTCAAGGAAGTCAACAACGTCGGTCCGAACCGCCAGTCTCCCGTCGTTTAAAAACAGCGGATTCGCGGGACCCCATTCTCCGACATCAGGACGAATCAGTAACTCGAGCGCCGACTCGCAAAGACCCAGAGCAGAGAGAATGTCGAGTTGTAATTCAGTGTTCAAAAGTACAAAGGAAACAACATGATGTGTTTTTCTTACAAACATCATTCACGGGCGCTCGCCTCAACGTCAATAACGTTATTTAGGCGCGCTTTGCTTGAAAATTGTCCACGTGTAGACTGTGACGACAATGATTGATGGTAGCCATTGCTGTGGAGTTCTAGTTATTCAATATAGCTGTGTGTGGGTTTTATACAACGCGTTAATTTTCTGTTTTATTTCTGTTCTGATCGCACTTGTCATGTTCTTCCAACTTCTGTACATGTTTCTGTATGCTGTGTATGTAAATATGATACTGAATCAACCCAGTTAAATCATACATTAATCGATGGAGTTATTTTGCTTTTGATCACAAAATAAACTCACACACGATTTCGCAGTGTTCTTCATGCCAACTTATATTAATGAATGTTTCTAAACTGTATACGTATAGTCAATGGTTTTCTACAGTTAACTACAAAAGCGTGAGGCTTAAAAAGCTACGTAAATACTTGTCTAAGGTAATTCTGTTACTATCGTTATTTCAAACCGTGAAAGCAATGACGAAAGCAGATCCATTTCTGGTCGATTTTTAGCATTGCATCCGGGCAAGTGATGACGTACTTTATTACAATCATTAAGCAGTCGCAGTGTACCGGTAGTATGGACGTCGAGACAGCGCGAGTTGTTTTCCTGTAAACATTGCGTTTTTTTCTGGGAAGCAAAGATTCAGTCACCACGATTTTGGAACAACGGGTATGACCATTAATAACGTTGTGCGTGTTTTGCTGCTCGTTGCTTGCACATAACAATGGCTGCGTGTGTTTCACGGAAATGTGTATGAATGAAACTTGTGATTATACTAAGAAGAATTATTATTTCACGATACATTAAACGCAACAACTTCATGTACAAAGCAATGTGCAGTATACAGCTTCTATGCGAGTTGTATTTAACAAGCGCTGCAAGATATTACCACGGATCAAATTGCAAAGTTATAAAAGCCCGCGGGACAGGTAATGGAATATTTTGGTGGTCGTGTTCACCATCGATTACAATATTAATATGTTTGTTGCGTTTATGACGGACGGGAATTTAAAGCGCTAGAAAAGCGTCGGATCCAAAAGAATTGGTGATAAATGTTCAAAAACCATAAAATGTGTGAGTTAAGAGGATATGCAGCCCTGAGCAATTGTACTAAAACCCAGAAATATATTTCCTACCTTTTTATTTTGGCATTTTGTGCTGTTGAAATATTTTTAGCTTTGCGCAGGCCCACTAAATGCTTGTGTAGACATAATATGCTTTCGTTACTTTCGGCGATGAGCAATAAACAAGCGAAGTAAAAGAAATTGATCTTGCCAAATTGTTCAATAGTGATATAAAAATTGGAAACCCTATTTTTGCGCACCATTGTAAGCGAATTTTAGACTAAACTGATTAGAGCAGTGCGCATTGTTTTTAACAAAATGCACAAAAGCCTGTGATGAATCAGTCTATTTATTAAATTCACACCCGCCGCGAGAAAGTGTTCTTAAATGCAGGCGCTTGTATGACTGCGCATGTAAAAAGTCTTTTAGACGTCAACATTTTTTAATAAAAGTCTTTCTTACCGCAATTATCTGGTTTAAATGCATAATTTTAGAAAAGGCATAAATATAGCACGCCTAAAGTCCTGTCGTAAAATTACAGTCAGCTGCAGGCGAGTCACAATAGCTGCTCGTGTGACGTATTCGCAGTGAAATGGTATCAGGTGACGTGTGCTGTCTCGCACACAAGTCCTTGGGGCAACGTCGGATTAAAGTTGGCAGAGCCTTTTACCATGAATGACCCACTTGTCAAGTGGGTTTCTAATTCTCTACGCTGTACTCAAAACTCATTTTGTTTATCAGGTGTTAATCTGCATTTGAAAACATTCACTAATAAAAATTAGTTTCAAAATAAAACTGTCCATTTCAAATCTGGGGCACTTTCTACAATGGCAAACTATATATATGTTTTTATAAGACAATCGTTGGCGTCGCGTTGGCTTATATAGCACGTATAAGTTTAACGGCAAGATATTGCGTTTAATATGGACATTAAACCAAACGAAATCACCTCGGTTCGAATTCCAAAGATACAAGGCCGCAGGATAGGCTGTGGGTTATTTTGGTCGCCCTTGGTCTCTATTACAATATTAATATTTTTCTTATTTCTATGTGAAGCAGGAGTTTAAATCGGCGAATTTATCGGTTATATCGATCAATTCAAAATGGTTCGTTGTAAATGTGCAGGACATGTTTTAACAGTATGTAATGACAGCGTAAACACATAGAAATTCGCGTAGTGTCATCAATAAGCGGGTGTTGACTTGTTAAACGTCTTGGATAGTCCAATGAATGAACTTGTGCAAGTCTGCAAACTTAATACAAACGCTGAATGCCGGACGTTACGTTTTAGATCAGTTCAAAGGTAGCTTCGTAAAGCCAAAGCATATTACTACGTAGTAGCATTAGCAATCAGCCAACACGCAGCACTATGTAGTTCGTATTGGCAAAAAGCTGTAGACACAGGTGCCAATTAAGTTCCGGTGATGTTGTGTAACGGCACCGCATTCAAACCGCATCATTGGCGGGAATTAAAGCGGTTAGCCTTTGGAATGGAGCTACATGTATTACTTTATTAGACACTCTTCATCATTTTACAGGCTGGTGGGTACATAAGATGTTTTGGAGTTTGCATTATTGAAGAAAGCTCGAAGCTGTGGTTATAAGACAGCTAGCCGTAGATACGTTTTAATTCTCCTATGCAGTCTGCAAAAATTCCGCAATGCAAATTAAAAACAGGCGGGCTACGAGATAAAAATATACGGAACAAAAGTTTCCATCGCCATTTGCAAATAATTAACATTCATTATTTTGATAGCGACCAATTCATCAACAACTCCATTTTGTTAGCAAGTGGTGAAATCTATTAAAAACGTTTCTATTGCGAAGTATGACTAAGCGTGCGTGGCCTTAATTACCGTGAAACTATATTCATCAGATATTTTGAAGTGCACATATATTTCCTTATATGATTCCAGCCGGTTTCACGGAAAAATGGTGAAAGTTCTATCCATTTACGCAATTCAGTCTAAATTATCGTGTTGAATACTGTGTTTTCTGCTTTGTTTGCCAGTAAAGATAGCAACATTACGTCAAACAAACGTCATGAAATCTGCGTAGAAAGCGGTATCTTGGTCAATTTGTTTCGTCATTTCCCGTCTATACTTTTAATTAGTGGTTAGGGTCACTGCATGCAATTTTCACGTCCGACAGACAAAAACTGGTTGGTCTGTGACATTCTCGGAATTCTAACACTTGGCTACCATGGAAAAACGTTGTTTTCATTCCTAATTTTTAGATATATAGCATTCGAGTTGCAAAAATATTGACCTAAATTGAGCAAAGCATGATGTTTGCTAAGAAATTTTATGCTATTATTTCTTTGTCGTTTCCAATTAAATGCTAAAGTTTAGCAAAACGCAGGAGCATACGTCAGCACTTCCGTTAGGCGTAGTTTTTGGCTGACGTCATCAGATCACGTTTTCAAAATTAATACAACGATCTTTAAGCGAGTTCAGTTAAAGCGAACTAAGCATTTGGAAAGAGCTGACACATACAGTAGGTCAACTACCTAAAAAAGAATTACGCAATTAGGTAGAACTGTTACTGGTGAAAAACGGGCGGTGCATTATCAGTTGAATGGACTCTCCGGCTACTGGACAGACTTGTAGTTCATAGCTAGCTGTCGAATAGGTTGCAGTATCAGTGCAAATCATCAAAGGTGGCGCGTTGTAGCGAGGTTTAAATGAGTAAATGGCTTGTTTAGTGCCCCAGGTATTTTTAATCAAACATTTGAAAGAAAATTAAAATTTTTTAAATTTGGTTCTCAGACTAATACGTAATTAACATTTGCCCTGTTTTTACAAACGCCAACAGCAAGAAAAGTGGAAAAACTTTGCAACAGAATGTTG
Source organism: Clavelina lepadiformis (assembly GCF_947623445.1). NCBI lineage: Eukaryota > Metazoa > Chordata > Ascidiacea > Aplousobranchia > Clavelinidae > Clavelina > Clavelina lepadiformis. The sequence goes on along the minus strand of NC_135248.1, from coordinate 2,880,215 downwards.
CCTGTAGTTATAGTTTGTATCTTTATCTTCGCTGGAAGAATAACCGGACAAACAACGGAAAATGAGGTAGATTATAGAACAAATATAATCTTATACATTTTCTGTCGGTTACATAGAGCCAATAAATGATAATATTTACAAACATTCTTTGTAATACTTGTTAAAACCGACAGAAATTTTACCAAGTTAAAAGTACAGCTCGCAGGCATTTTACGTGGCCAACATGGACACAATTTGTTGATTCTGATTGACGTGTATGGCAATGAAATGACTATTTTTAGGTCGAAAGTGGTTTAGATCAGAGAAATCTTTTTCTCCTCACCAATCAAGCAGGTGAAGAGGAACTTTTAAGGATCATCGCAGAAATGAAAAAGATGCAGATGACCACAGCGACCACCAGTGAGATGCGATCTCAGTTTGACGCTTTTATGATCTCGCATGCCTTAGATCATTTACTTCCAGTGTAGTTGTAAGTATAACTTTCAGGTTGGGTATTTTTTTAAACTTGTTATTTTTGCAGGAGTGCCGCCAGTTGGCAAAAACGCTACAGAAATGCTGATGAATGACACCACGAGCACGGTAACCCTGGGACCGTTCCGAGCTTTGCCCGAGGAGTTGTTAAACACAACGTGTGGTGCTTTTCCGGCTTGCACTGTGCAGTACATCTCTGAGGAAAACCGCACCATAGATCTGGTTGTCCACTGCGACAGACCGGTCGCTTCGTTCATTGCCGCCTTGACAATTATTTTGTGCGTAATAATTGTCTTGTGCAACCTGCTAATTATTGTCGTCACTCTTCGAACAAAGTCACTGAGGAGACCGAACGGTTGCTTTAAGTTATCTCTGGCCGCAGCAGGTGAGCATTTGAACCAGTTTTGATTTTGAAACTTGCTTGGTCTGTGTGATATAGTTACCTGTGATATTATCGACCAAGACACGCTTATCAAAATTAGCTGTTTAAGATACAGTACACGCAACTCGTGTTAGTGACGTATTACATGCATTATAGTTTATTAGTATATGAAACTATAACGAAAAGTGTGATTTTATTTTAGATCTTGTCGCCGGAGCCATTGTGTTGCCATCCGCCATTTATAACATTTTCAACGAGATTTCGTACAGTGACGTAGAACCCTTTCCGCTTTCCAGTATCATGTCAAGATACACAGCAACTGCGGTAGTCTGTGGTATTGCAGGGATTTTGAGCTCAGTGGCTGCAGTGTACAGGTCAGTATTCAAAGCACGACTTCGTGGCACTGGCGCACTGTTTTAAGAGTTAAAGGAAGCGTTTACAGCATTCACAACAAAGACGCGTTAGTCGTTACAATAACAAGAATGAATCTGCAAAATGAATCGTTAAGCCGTATACTATTTATACTTTACAATTAAACCCGATCCCAATTTAGACAGATAAGCTTATAAGTAATTGCATATCGGATCTTTACGTAAAATGCCCGCCTCTGTGTGCCACCAACCGCAAAACAGTCATGTGACGATTAAAAAAGTTTTCGCTGGGAAAGTTATGATAAATATCCGATTCGTTACTGAAGTTATTTTCACTTTAATCACGTTTGAAAGACCATTCAAACCTTTTATTACACTATTAACCGCGTCCCATGTTTCACGGAAACAACTACTATTAATGATCACAGTTTCAAACATAATTTTGCAATAAATAATTGTATTTATTTTTCTAGCCTGCTGCTTCTGGCAATCGACAATTTTCTATCCATGAGATGGCCTTTGCAATACCGCATCGGCGACGTCATGACCAAAACCAGGGCGATTGTCGCAGTGCTGATCATTTGGTTGTTTGCGATCATGGTATCTGCTTTCCCCATTTTGTCTAATGACTTCATTGAATATGGACTCAACTACGTCACAATGCAATACATTCCCGTTATCAAACCGGTAAATCTTGCTGTAGGTGTATATTATTATGATTTAATAATTCATTTCATTTTCTTTTTGATAAAAATATTTCAAAAAACTTTGATAAGATTTTGCTTTTGCTGCGGTTGTGATCAGGCTGAAGATTTTTGTAAAATCTTGCTCTAACGTTATTATTATTTTATTTCAACAGAGTTCCATTCCAAATATTTTCAAGTAAGTAAAATTAAAGCCATTACTCATTTGAAATTATAAATAGAAAATACCTTAATTGTATAAACATCTAGCACTTTGTCTCAATGACAAACAAACTGATGTTTATCCATTGATTCACACACCACAGGGTAAAGGGCGCTAAAACGGTATTTTTAAACAGGTACTGGCACGCGGTCGTCTACGTCATATTCGTGTGGGGAATACCTTTCGTTGCGACATGGACACTCACGATTATGAGCTCAATGGAAAGCAACAGAATGCTCAAAGGATTACGTCAGGCACGTGACCACAGCATGCCATCAGCGAGCGCTCTTGATAAAGTCGAACGCAATTTCCGCCGCACTGTCGCCGTTGTCCTGGTCATGTTTACGGTCACGGTCCTACCAGTGCTGATTGTGCTCCTGTACATTGCCTTCAGTCCACCAGGTTATTGTTTCAGCGGCCCTGCCTCTATCGCTTTCTTTATCAGCAGCTACATCCTCATCTGCGGAAGATTCCTCAACGTCATCATATACAACATCTTCCACAAGGAGTTCAGAGAAGCTTCCTGGGCATTCTATGCGGACATCTTGAACTGCTGCGGATGCGGCGACAAATTCTATCCAGGATCGAGGAAGAGAACCATGAGCAAGTCAGACGCCTCCGAGAAGAAGCCCTTCCGGGTTCACAAGAGCGGCAGAGGAAAGAACGAGCTGAAAGCTCCGACCACCAAAACTCGCTCTACATCTGTTAACGGAGATGCAACTGGATCCTCGATCACGCCATCTTCAAGAGAGCAGCGTCCAAGCGATTCAAGCGTGGATACTGCCAAAACCAGTCCCGAACCGAAAGTGTAAATGAAAAGTTGCCAATATTTTGGCATCATTATCTTCTATACCTCAAACAGAGCGTTACAGAGGTGTAGAATTCTTCAAGGAGAGCTGGTATTTGCAAGCATCCAGATCTCAAACATTGCTTTAGGTCAAATGACGTGAGCCGACTTCTGATTGGTTTAAAGTTGCCGGCAATACTGTAAAGTTTTTGCGCTTTTTAAGCTTTGTTAGAAAAAAATTACTCCTGTTTTCAATTGCATCACGTTTTAAAATAATTGTACAGCAGCGATTGTATATTTCGGGATTTTTCTTAATAAATTATTCACATTAGATCATTATGTATAGTCTATCTAAGTTTTAGATAGACTATACAGTTTTAGATAGTTTTAGTTATAGTCTACAAAAGTTTGGCTCTGGCGTTGAGAGAGCTTAAGTTTTGTATAAGCCAATTAGTCAATCACTCACTTTAAAAGTCGACTTTTATTCAATGCACGTTTCCGATAGCAAGCTACAGTACTTGTATCAACAGGTCTTGTATTGATATAAACCCAATATACTGTCGACCTGCAGGTCAAAGCGTGTTACCGCACGATTACTATATAGCCTAGAAACTGTTTTGTTAACCAGTAAAAAATTAATCTTTAAATAACGTAAAGAAAATTTTGCCCCAAACCTTCCTGTGAGGCTAGGAGTGGGTTCGATTCCCGACTTGGTCTCTTCATTGAGTATGATCTAATCTTGCTAGCAAGAAAGTATAAATACAAATCAACGATGTTAATCGACGTAACTATTCATCTGAACGAGCGTTGTCGGTTTTCAACCATTAATAATAATTTGCGCTTCCCACCACTCTTCCCAACTTTCTGTGATTTAAAGACTGTGCCAGGGATAAAAGATGAGTTCCAACAACTTAGCGTGAACACTATATCAAAAGTTCTCTACTTTCTGAGCGAAGTGTTATTTATAACGAGATTTGATGCTTGAGTAGTTTGGCTACAATGTGGTCATAAGATAGCAACATCGGTTAATGAGGCACCCTATGTAATTTTCAGCTCTATCCCACTCTGTTCTCCGGTTCAAAACCTTGTCTAGCCAACTTCTGCTTTTCTTGCGAGTCCTAAACCAATATTGTCAAGATGCCCAAAAAGCTAGTCGTGGCGCAGTGGAAAAATCGGAGGACGACGATCGACAAGCTGCAGGTTCAAATCAGCAACCCAGCGAGGCGCGGAGCGACGAGCAAACAAACGCTAACCCTGCCTCATCCAAGAGGATTAAATGCCGCGAAGCGGCCGGTCGAGGCGCGCAGCGCCGAGTCAATTACCTTTTGCTCAAAAAAACTAAAACTGAGACGCTAAGTAAAGTATAGCTGCTATGCTTTTACATGTTGGCTTACGTTATGAACACTGCTAGCACCTGTTATGTAACACTGCTAGTGTTAGTTGGTACCTGCAAGTTTATGCTAATGAACACTGGACAAGTGGGATGGAGGTAGTTAAGCTCTCCACACAGTGAGAGTGGAGAAGATTTTGAGTATAATTGGGAGAGCAGCGATTTACACTGAGTTGGACTACTATCAAGGAGTTAGTGAAAGAAAGCAAATTAATTTAGTCTACCTGCTATGATCCTGGATCTTGGAGAACCTTTCATGAAACAAGATTAAAGTGGGTTGGAATCGAACCCGGAACCTCAGCCTTCAAACGCATGCGCTTTACCGTGCTGCGTTATTACTAACACTCAAGGCTGACTGGATAATTTGCAAGATGTTGTGGCGAACGAAAGCTAAAGTGGCTACAGTGGCTAAAGTCTTGATACTTAATAAGACGTCATGTTGAAATGATTTAAAATTCGTATAGTATTTAGATACCAAAACGGTTAATGCGTCACCCGCTGTAAGTTCCCGCTTCATCTCCCAGAGCTCTCGAGTTCAAAACCTTGCCCAGTCACTTTTCGCTTTTCTTGTGAGATGCTTCGCTGTAACGGTTAGGCTGCATCAAAGTGAACAACAATATTGCAAAAATTGCGCAAGTCTCATCAAACCAATAAGGTCAAATTGTAGGAAAGCCGTCCGTCTTGTTTGGGAGGAAGTCATGGTTAATTAATTTTTAAATAACCTAAAGAAAATTTTCTATAAACTGAGTTTTTGGCTAACACACAATATGGCGTGTATTGCCAATGTTATAATATGTACATGATATTCATTGAAATGTGTCATTCGAAATAGTTTCAAGTGTATAATGGCATGCACGCTACGCCATTGCGCAACTCATAAAACTTGTCTGTAAAAAAATAAAGAGTTAAAATCACGAAAAAACGACAATGTGTTGGCTAATTTTGTAGTAAATCATTCCACACGTGATCCAACAAACCCCACCTTTTATGGCTGCTTATAGGTTTTTAAAAAAACAGCACGCGCTATGGTGCACGTAGGTGACAAAAAACGTCGAAAAATTAAACGTTATTTGACAACACGGTCTCAGACGGGGTAATTAGCTCAATGTCTATGAGATTTTTCAAAGAAAGCACTTGTTAATTTTTTTCCAAGTAGCCTAACATCAGACACAGACGGAATGAAAAATTTAGAAAATACAACTTAATCATATAATGTGCCAAGCCAACTCACAATGTTTTCTTGCGTACATCGTGCGTTGTTTATTTCTATCTGTTGTTAAGATTTGTTATTAAACAATCAGTTCAGTGTTTTGTCTATTGGAAACATTAAAAAATAATTGAATAGAATCTGCAAGGTATTTGTTGAACAAAATTAGAAGCTCAGACATGATATTTTCTGGTAAACTTGATAACACCTCCAAAAATATGCCTAAAACTTGTGTCAGTTTCGACAAGCAATGCTGGAAATGTAGCTTATAGTCTCGGAACCAGGACGTTTACTTTTGCTTGATATTTTTCAATCGCTGGAATGCTACAGTTGAACTCCAGCCTTGGGCACAAATCTACTTTTGTGTAATTTACTAAAAGAGTTGAAAACAAGCAATTATTATTATTAGTTAATTATGGTGCTGCCCAGAAGATTGGCAGTGTATAAAAATAGAGACTTAGATCACAGCGCCATTTAGCGGCTGGAAGCATCAGCATTTTCGCTGGTTGTTTACCGCCATGCGTGTGTTTTCGTTTCAAAAATTATAGCTAAGCTGTTTGGTATCGAAAATGCACTAAGTCTTGGCTTGCTGCAATGACTTTTTTATCTAAAACATGTCAAATAGGCTAGAAGTGAATACTGAATAGGTGCCGCGCTGGGCGAGAAAGTCTACAATTTCTTTTCAAAAACTTAGCATCTATATCGAATTCTCGTTTAATCAAAGCAACGAATATTCAATGAATGATGTAAACAATGAGTTTTAGACGTAACATCATTTTAAGCGACCCACCTCACCACAACTTTTGTTAAACGATTGAGTTTGAAATTTGGAACCTAATTTTTCATTACTTATAAAACTTAGCACAAAATGCTCGCGATAAACCCGACAGAAGCTGCTCTTCGATGTGCGGCTGAGTGGCTACAACACCTGCGTTTGTTAGAATGCGAACGGGTTCGTTTTCCTGTGGAGCTGCCGCTGTAATGCCCTTGCGACACTTGCTCCTATTCAGTGGTCCCGACGAGCAGTTCCTAATTCAGAGAATTAGACTCAATTCACTGGTTGCAGAAACCTTTAGAAAACTTAATAGTTTTCAGTTTAAGTACGTGACATGCTGAAGTCTTAAAATGAAAAGAGTTTTGAAAGTGATATCAAGTAGCTGAACTCCAATTTTTGGTTATTTTGATATCAACGTTTTACTTTCTCCAAATGTTTTTTCCAGGAATCCTGGAACGCCAGCACTAGATTTCCATCTTCACAATTAACGCCATACCCTCATACATGCTGTAGTACATACCACTATTTCTATTATAACAGCACATTACTGTATTGCCGCAAACTTGTCGCATTCTATGACAAACAATCGGCAACAATGTCACGTCGAAATGTGATCAAGCAAAATTAAGGCACAGGCAATAGCAGAACGCGTATCGTTGTGCATATTGTAATGAAACGCGGCGTAGCCAGGAATTTTGAAACAGAGTTGCTTAACGTTATAGTTGTCATACACAATTTCTTTCTATTAACTCAAGAAGAATAATGACGTAATGAATGACTGCATGGGTTCCTAAAGTATGGCGAGTAACTAAGAGCACCAGCCAAGTTCATTCGACATGACGTTTACATTATAGTCTACAGTCTGCACTGAACAAAATTTGCAATTCTTACGCAAAAAAACATTGAAAAAATCATTATAATCTCATTATCATGACACCATACACGTTTCAAAGAGGGTCATAGTAACCAGCAAACCTCCCCCTGGCTAGGCCACTGTGCAAAGTGCACCATCGATTATGATCATGGTTTAATTATAAAGTAGTTGGTGTTTTGAAGACAACTATAGAGTAATATCAAACAATGAATTCTACGGAACACAAAAACTGCGTAATTTACATGATGAAAATAATTTCTCATTGCTTGAAAAAAGTAAAAAGTTTAGTGCTTCTTGGCACTACTAAGTTTACAGTCTCATGAATCGTCCATTTCTTCTAGTTTTAAACCACAGTGCCTAGGAAACCAGCCCCGTTCTCTTTTCCCGGCTTTAGTTTGTTTTTCATCGAGGACTTTATTGCCATAAATCCAATGTTTGCTGCCACGAGAAACAATGATACGGTCACCAGGCTTCACAGAAATGCGTGGTTCGTCCGTAAAAGGAATGCAGCAGCATGTGCTGACACCATGCGTGATGGGAAACCACGAACCTGAGTAGGCACGAATAACATCGAACGGAACCTCTCGATTTCGTTTCAAAATCTTCTGCTTCATTTGCTCTATGGTGAGTGTATACTGGTTGCATCCTTGTACCACGGGCCACTTGTATCCATTACCACATGGTTTGCATCGCCAGTTAATGACCTGTGAGATGTTGTCAAGACGGCCATAACCATAGGGGTAAATAAACGGCCGTTCATTTCTCTCAATTCTCCGATCCTCTGCCTTCTCTATAATCCACTGTTCGATTCCTGTGGCATTGGTCAGGACAATCTTGATCTGGTAATACAATAAAACACTTACAGCTATGATTGTGCCAAGTGCGAGTCCAGCAGCAAACAATGTGATAAAAAATGCATTCAGGGAAAAATGTACTGGTTTGACTGCGGTACGTAGATAGTCAGCTCTTCTGAAGAGTTGAAACCATATTGTTCCAATTAAAACAATGAATGCATGTAAACAACCAATTGGTGCAAATAGCACAAATAAAACGAAGTTAGTATGATTGTTATGTCCACAGCAGTTATTAATCCATGGGCAATGATGGTCCATTTTTAAAACACATCGTTTACAAGTCCTACAGTGGTGAGCCCTTGGTGGCTTAAACCCTTGGCAAACTTGGCAAAACTGCAAGTACTTCGAATCTGACTTCTCTTCTGGAGCCCAGTTCTTCGGAACATATCCTGGACCGATTAAAATCGCTCTCAGAAAATTGCCCAAAATTAAGGCAAGCCAGATGGTGAGGATAATTATGTTCAATTTTCCTCCAATGCCAGCACTACTTGTTGGCATAAACCATAAAGAACTATCAATAACAGAAACAGTATAGCAGACAAAAATGACAAATATAGCAGTAAGTGGTCCTACGTGCAAAATGCGCCAGAGAGGAGCCATTGTTGCAAATTGAACCTGAAACAAAATAATGATAATGAGGAAAATGCTCATTCGCCAACAAACACCAAACTGCCTTTTTAGCCAAAGTCAAAAACAATGCATCAAACTATTGACAAACCAATCATATAAATATTTTGGTATTCGAATCTTTATGATTGCTTTCAAAAGAAGGTTTTGAAAAAGGTGAATAATCATGTTTTGTACGAATTGTATTTTGTCCTATTTTTATTTTGCATAGATTCAGCTCCCTTTTTTACAATAAAAACCACTACCAATTTTGACGCACACTTGATTATATAAATGTAATGGGTTTGTTTGTCTTCCTACAGGCTTAGAGGTCAAACTTGCCGCTAAGCTATCTGTACTTCGTATTCAGTAAAGTGCTATGAAACCTCAATATGGATAATATGAAATTAACTAAAACTCAAATAACCAAAATTAATGTAATCTAAGTGAAAAATCATTTTTAATGACATAAAAGTTGATATTCTGGTGTAACAGTAAAGCAAATAAATCACCTTAGCATTTTTCAAGACCATATTAACCATTAAAAATATTCATGTGTTGGACTACTTCTTAATAACAGCAAAGTAATAAATTTCGTATCAATAAAAAAGACCATTCACATAGAAAACAATAAAAAACATGTTAATAGGATCATCTGCACACAGCTTTGTTTTGAATGAACGTGTTCAGGCGTAATATGGATATATAATATGGGCAAAGTGATTCAATCATATAAGAGTAATAAAATTGCTCTATTGGAAAAGATCTTTTCTAATCGTTCATAAATTATTATAGCTTTAAACTTGATGTCCATTCTTTTAGTCTTCTTTTTGGATTATATTGGGGTAATTTGCATAGAATTATGAATATTCATACAGTGATTCGATTGGGCGACCTTTCCAACTTTATTTCACACCAGCACAATAAATTTAAAATTAATGGCAAAGAATTTTCATTTAAAATCAGATGTAGGCTAGTTACTTGCAATGTTCCCTCTAATTTTTCACGAGTCTGAGCAAACACACTAACTCCCTGAGCGGTCCCTTGGACCACTGTGAGCAACATTAGACGAGCCACGTGCGCACTGTGGCCATTATTATGCGTTTATTTTATTTTCAATTCAGGTTGGATTTTTTTCTTGTGCGCAGCACAGATTTTCTGTGCGCGGAGACCGTGTCAGCAGTGCGCATTTGCGCACGCGCGCAGCTTAGAGGGAACATTGGTTACTTGTTATTTTACTTCAATTGTGTCCTCAATTTTTACCTGAATAGCCTATTAATGCACAGATTAAAAATATTTACAAAAAGTTCATTCATTCATTCAGTTTTCGTCTTCAATGTGGGGGACAAAAAATTGTGCTGATGCAGGTAGTCATAAACATATCAGCAGTTATGATAATAATTTCCACAAACTAAACAGGCAAATGTGACATGGCCTCGAGAGCAAATGTTCGCATGCTTCACTCCATGTTGCTAAACTGAACTACAAAGAATGTAAAGTTTCGTTAACTTTGCCAAGCCTAACATCAAAGCATAGGTTAGTAAATACTAATCGTATCAAGACTGGGGCTATGGAGTCTGGAGTCAGAAATAGAACTCCCCGGACAGCAAAACAACCAACTTCTTGAATTCACCATGCCATGCTAACAATGCATAATCCATAACCCGGACTAAAAATGGCTCACAGCAATCACCGCCACCTTTGATCTCCACTAAATACGGCTGCTCAGCATCGTACCGTTAGTTGAATAGCATCTATCTCGTTGTGACGTCATTACTACTCTGCAAGACATTTTCGTTCTGCTGAGTACTGACTTCCTTCAAAATTAAATTTATTCAAACTTTCATGAACTGGGTTCGAAGTCATTAAATGATCACTTCCCCCATTGTGCAACCTTTAGAAGAACGAAGTGTTCGATATCAGAACTCAGCTAATTGCGCTACACGCTAGTTCAGTGGTTTTCAACCTTTTTCATTCAGCGACCCATTTTGCAACCCAATAGAATCAGACGACCCCCTTCCAAAAACTTCCAGTTAACATAGGCCTATGTAATGTTGTTGTGCATTCACAATAGCAAAATAAAAACGAGTAAATCACATTGTTGTTAAACAAAGACTCATGTATTAACTTTATACTCATTGAAAGCTCTCGCGCCCCCTAAAAAAAGCTAATGACCTCCATGTGGGTCGCGAGTCGCGACCCCCAGGTTGAAAACTACTGCGCTAGTCAGACTGCTGCTTCTATTCTGCTGAGTGGAATCCTTATTTGGATATGAATTCATGACGTCAGGATGGGGGAACAGGTTTTGTCATTACACCAGTAAATTGATGGCTTAATATTAATTATATTCGAAAAATAGGTAGGTTGAAACATTTTAATATAGACAATACAGCATTTACTTTATAATGCTTCTTTCTTTATTTATATTTTTAACATTTTAAATTTCACCCTGTTTTTGACAGTTCACTTGCATATAACTTCATTAGGTCACTTCAATGTTTAAGAGAAAGTTTTATTTTGAATTTGCTTTCTTTTCCAATCTCACCAAGCTCAAATTTTGAAAATTTTTCCTTGTTCTTTAATTTTTTAATTCAAAAATAACAACTGTACAAAAAATGTTGAGAAAAAATTTATAAAAAGACTCCCTTTTTTTAATGAAATTAAATCTCATAATTAACAGTAACTATATTATATAGCGTATTTTAAGAAATTAACAAGTAATAATACTCCATATTAATTGTATTTTAAACTGCCTTTTAATATGGTACTCTGCCATCCTTCCAAATAAATACTGAAGTAGGACAGTGCGTAACCATGACGACTTAATGTACGCTGAAACGTCATCATATGCCGGCCGTGTACTGAATTTGTTTTGTAAACAAATTAAAATCATAATCAGATTTAGAACACATTTGTACAGCATAGAAGATATAACTGAAGCCTTTCCAAAACATAGTCAACTCTGTTTTAACTCATAAACGAAAAAAAGAAAGCATGTCTGGTAAGTTTTACAATTGTCTTTATGTTTCATATGTAGGCTAGGCTATACTGACTAAAAAAACTTGCCTATTAGCTAAATGAATAAGAAACCCTATTTTTGATAGGTCATGCAGTTGTATATGTTATCCAAAGATTAATAAAATAATTCTATTTTTAAAAATGGGTGTTTTTACAATGATTAGGCTAGAATTGCCTGACCAATTTTTGAATAAATTTGTAATGAAATGATTGTTTATCGTTCCTTAGCCTGTAAGGACGACCACTTCAATTACAAAGTTTGTCTGTAGAATTGTTGTATGTCCTCGATGATAAATGAGTCTCAGGTCGTTGTTTCGCTTCTCTTAATCTTAGAATCAATTGTATACCATGACAACTGTATAAACTGGTTATATTGTTTCTTGTTTAAACGATTACATTAAATAAGACATTGTGACAGCTACATAATAAAGTCGACCACTTTCTATGGTTAACTTCGTAGACTGTCACGCATTGAACAACTATGAATAACAACACACGCAAAGCAGGCATGCACGACATTTTTGTCACGACTTAATACGATAAGCAGAGAGGAATCGATTACGTAACGCAATGCTTTGCTTTGCCGATTTCCGTAAACAAGTATTCTATGCGGCATTCGATTTGCAAGCAATTTTATAATATCATCACAAATTTATTTTTTGCAGATTTGAAGACAAAAAGTAAAGTTAGATCTTTTAAAAAAGTGACCTTATCACCTGCATTTTCACAGGGGTAAGTTTGTATTTTAATCTCAAATAAAATTTTTATCGTTGAATGCGTAATTTTATTTCGGCTCGGTAGTCGAGTAGACTCGCAATAAATGTGGCTCGTTTTTCGTGTTCGATACCCATAGTGGCACCATACCATTGTAAAGCACTTGGGCAAGGCGTTAACAACACTCGCTTCTGTTCAGTAGACCTGGTGGACAGTTCTAAATTCGGCCAATACAGTACAAAAAATCAAAATAAAACAGTCAGAGCTTGCACAAAGGTTAGTTCAATTACTGGGTCTTGAGTGATGAGGAATCATTATCAGGTTTAAGTTGTGCATAGACTTTTCTCAATCCGAGGATAAATATTGTCCTACCATACCATTTACAAATAATTTTCAGGTACCTTCGGTAATCACGCATCCGCCATATGTTTAAGTAGGCTACTGTGCGGTATGGTGTGCCAATAGCGCAGAATTACATGGAACATTTGTCTGCAAACTTGAATGTTTGCTTATTGTTATGCACAACCTCCTGGAGCTATAACCTAATGGCATTTTATTAATGGCGATTTTAATTGCTGCAACATTATTTTTCAAGTTTATTCAATTTTTCTTATTTTCTACAGTAAAAGCAGCACACTTAAAGATGTGGAAGCAGAATATATCAAAAATTTGCAACAACAGATATATTTTCTTGAACTCGAGGCTGAATATCTTCGACAACAGACTAAGAAAGCAACTGATATTCATCCAAAGATGACCAAAGAAGCAGATAGGATGATGTATAAACTAAAGGTCTGCAAAGATTTATCTAAATACCTTTATTACATACCTTTTTATTATTGTTAGTGCTTACGTTTATGAGGTATCGGTGTACAGTAAATTTCTATTGTGACAACAACGTATTAGGCTAATGTCTTATTGTAAATTTATGAATGGTATGGGGCTTCTGGAAACTTTTTAATAATCTTTACAAAACAGATCTTTCTGTTTGAAAGGGTATAATTTGTCAAAGAAAAATAAACCTCTATATCTTCTTGTGTAGGACATGCAAAGCGATATGGATGGTTTGAATTTGGAAGTTTCTAGAAAAGATGCAAACATTGCAATGTTGACAAACGAGAAAGCTAGGGTGACGGCAGAGCTACATGCTTTTGAAGGTGCAAATAATTAAATAGCAGAAGTCATTAAAATTTTAATTAATTACACAAGTTTGAAAAAGATACAGAAGTTCTTTAAACCAAAAGGGTATTAATTGACCCCAAAGTTATTTAGATTTGTGAAAATGCAGATAATTTTCGTCGAGAGAAGCTTCTTCTGACGGAGCAAGTGATCGAGCTGAAAAAGATGAAGGAAGTTGCAGATCGTGAAATCGCTTTAAAAGATTCTGAAATCGTTTCGCTTAGGCAAGAACTTGAAAGAACTGGATCCAATCTTCGTCACGAAAAACATTCCAAGAATTTACTTCAAGCACAGGTGGGTGAAAAGTTTTCCCAAAAATACTCTTGAAATGAAGCTTGAAATTACGGCAGAGGTAAAATGATTTTAGTTGTTGATTTGACTTCAGTCAACTTGAATTCCCTTTCTAGGTGGCTAGGCTTAAGAATCATTTATCTGAAGTGATTAATTTGACTTGATTCTCAATAAGATGAACGTTAATGTCAAAAACTAGTGTTTTTTGTAACAACTGCGAACATTTTATTAACAAATCCAGCTCCCTGAAAAAATTATTGGCGAAAGTCAAAATGGCCTTGATGATTGGTAATAAATTAATGACATGCATGGTGTGAAATTACCAGCAAATTTTATCAAAAGATGAGCAATGATTTTACTTGAATCAAGTCATCCTTAAATTAGATTGACTCGAAGTAAATCAAGTGAAAGTGTTATTTTACTCAACTGGATCTGACATAAATCAGTTAGTTAAACGTTAACATCATGTCTGAGCATTTACACCAGTACCGATAGTGTTCAATTTACAACACCTATGAAATACTTAGAGAAAAACACAATTTAAAACAGTGTAGAATTATTACTACTTACTGAAGAGTTTTTGTTTGTTGCGTCGTGTAACATTACTATTTCGTGTTGTTCCAGCATGACCAAAGAGTTGCCCAACATTCAGAAACAAGTGCTTTGCTCGAAGAAAAAAGAGGTGAATGTCTACGAAAACAATCAGAAATGCATTACCTTGAAGAGAAATTCAACACCAGTACAATGGCAATTCAGGACAAAATCTCCAGAGAATTGAAGGTAAAAATTTTGCAATAATATGAAACAATGTGAATGAAACAATTTACCCCATCATTATAAACTGACTTAAATGCAGTTAGCATTCGAAACACTAATGCATTTGAGTGTTAATTTAAAAATAGTTTTAACACATTAAAATGCCCGGAAGTTCTTTTGAAAATTTTTTATGTTTAGGATGAAATTCTGTCACTGAGACAGCAACTTAGAGCAACAGAGGCTCAAGCAACACAAGACAGGATAATGAAAGATAAGGTGAAATATAAAACTAAACCTAAGAGTGTGTTTGTTGCTATTGCTGCAACTTACAGTAGAAGTATATTACTCAGTGTATTACTAGTTAGACTATATTAATAAAAAGAAGTAAATAAACGAATTTAGATTAATTTAAATGTGCTGGTTATAACTTGCACGAAACTATGTGTTGAAAACGTGTCAAGGATACAACAATTTAACTAGTAACTATGTTTAAGTATAGTATAGTATAGTAACTAGTTACTACGGTAATATAATAACAATATGTTAATATACAAACTATTACAGAAATACTATTCAACCAGGCATTTACTATTACGTCATCATTTACTGTTCAGCTCGTCGAAAACGTGTCAAAATTAACGCACGAAAATGCAGCTCTGCATTCCAACGTGCTCGATTTTAACAAACAGCTGGATCATGAGAGGATGATGAGAGAGGAGAAGGATGCAAGAGCTGCAACCAACTCAACTCATGTTTGTTTAACTTATTTTAGACGTGACTAGCTCTAGTAATAGCTTAGGATTAATTAGCTGTAAAGGTAAGGTTGAGCAGTGTTACCACCAAACTGTGAAGTTGGGTAAAAATCTGAACCAAATAGATTTATGTCGTATCTGCAGATTTGTAACTTAGCACACATCGGCTTGTTTTTTATGATGCAATTTTCATGCAGTCGATTTACCAATTTATCTCATCATCCATCCACACAGACTTTGTGTTTACCGCTTAAAATTAAAACATTAACTTGGGACAAGCAATTCAAAATGGTGCGAACAGCTGCTACACGTTGGACATTTTTGCAGATTACAGAATTACGCGGCACTGAACAAGTTCTCAAACTTGAAGTACAGAAGATCCGAGAAATGTTGGAATACGAAAGAAGAAAGAACAGCGAACTGGAAGCACAGGTTGGAGAGTATTACTGGAAATTAGTATGTTTTGGCACATGTCTGGGTCGATGTATTGAATCAGTCAAATTAGTTACAACAAGTTCTATCAAATTATCCAATGTTATTTATCTCTGACATTGACAACTTTCTGCACATATATTTGTAGAATATTTAAAACAAATTTGTTTGCTGTGTGATATCTTTCAGCCTTACTTGAAGATATCACACAGCAAGCACTTAGCAAAGGCACTAACACAATATTAATTCATTTAAAGCCAAAAGCAAAGCAAGCAAATTTTTTAAAATGTCCTCAGATGCTTAAAGCTCAGGATGGGATGTCAAGTTCCCACTTCCACACTCGCACCGTACAGAGCAGACTGGATGAAGTGGAAGCAAGATTTTCGAGAGCTGATGGGGATAACGCTCAGCTGCGAAAAGATAAACAAATCCTCGTTGAACACGTCGCACAACTTCAAAAGAAGGTGAGATAATCATGGCAAAATATTACCATAAAGACTATGATCTAGCGTTTTTAGATGTGATTTGGCTTTGCATAGTTTGCAGTTTGCTCTCGTTTTTTTTTTCATTTATTAAATTTTGAAAGCTGCTGAAACATAGATAAGATTGGGCTAGATTGGCAACTTTATGCAATACACAGGATCCTCAGAATTCAATTTTATCTACCTGTGGTTTTCCTAAAGCACATTAAGCAATTCCTTTAATGTATCTGCATGCATTGCTTATGTCGTAGCTTGATCTAAAAGAAGCAGAAATACTTCGCTTGGAGTCACACATGCACACGCTGCAGACGGATGTGAGTGGGTTGAAGACAGAGATTGATCGAAGTAAGTCGCTACAAAGTGAAGATTGGGGCAAATTATCGAGGACTGTTAACAGTCTTAGAATCACATAAAATGCGTTGAGATGTATTAGGCAGCCTACATAGTTGTCTCACTATGACAAGTGATTTTAAAAAACCTAGAAAAATTTTTAATGCAGCTATCTCACGTTTTGTAGCTATGCTATCTTCTAATCAAAATTACACAGTTAGGATAGTGTGCAAGTGCTTTTGCTCCAGCCTGGTTTAAGCAGTAGGTCGAATTTTTATCAATAAATTTGAAAAAAGTTTGAGGATTTTTCTGTAAATACCGGGATTTTGAAATCAAGCATACTTTTTGATAGAACACTATGCTACCTAATTTAACTTACTTCAAAACGTTTTGTATGCATTTTCTTTTTCTATGATGATGAGATTTTGATTTTGTGTTTAATATAGAAATCTCTTTTCCACATCATTTTATTTCAGAATGAGCTTTTGAAACCTGTTGTCTCTGTATATCTATAGTTGCTATTGCTAAGTTATAAAACCCGGGATATTATTCATGCGTAATATGGTGCTTGTTTCACTATTTTTACATTATTTACCGATGCGAGCGATTATCTACCTTGCCACAGTTGTTAATTTTTGCTCACCTAACACTTCACAAAATTATGTTTTTCTTTCAATACCATAAAAGCGTTAATGAATCAAGTCGATGTGTCATTTGTAACTGTTAAAATAAATTGAAGGTTAGGTTATTTCCATACCAATATTGAAAATTGTGTGGATTTCCTACTTCATAAAATGTCTTTTGTTGTTCCTTTTCATAATTTAACGACGTAAATCATTAATAATTAATTAAGGTTATTTATTTTGCTATACGTTGACAACCTATTATGATAATGTCTTTGTATTTCCTGTTCATACTGGTTTTTGAAAATGTTTTAACTAATTTTTCCACCACAAGCTTTGTAGGTGCAGTTTCATGTTACTGGTCTGGTCTGTGTTTGCTTTTAGAACGAGTAATGATGGAATTTGCTTTAATGTGTCATTGTGAAAATAATAATATCACAAAATAATGTGTCATTGTGCCTTAATTTCTTACTGTTTTTGTTGTAGTTACTGCAGTAATGTCAACTGTAGCTATGTAGTTGCGTATCAGTAAGCTGTGTGCCCCTGTAACCATATGCGCACTGCTTTATGAAAATTACACAAACTTTTCAGGATTTTACATGTTTTGATTAAAGTTGATATTATTTGATATAGGAAGGTTGAATCGCAAGTTATGGATCACAATCATAGCAACACAATATGTGTTGTACAACATACCGTATCAAATAAGAAACAAATAAATAGGAACATGCGATTTTTGTGATAAATGGAAACATACATACAATATAACAGGGGCGGGCAACTTCTTCGGTCGGCGGGCCTGATATGAGAAAATCAAGTACTTGGCGGGCCGGATTCCTGAATAGATTGGAACGCAGCTTTGTCTTATTAATGTTCATGGTCGAAAATGTTTGCTCATAAATGTATGTAGACCCGAACAGAACAAGTAGATTCATGGCCATCTTTCTCAGGTTGGCAAACTTGGACTTATTCAGTGACGCAATACAGGGATTGCGGCAGAATGTGGCCGCAGGCCACATTATCATGTAAGACCGGAAACTGTCTGCGGGCCGCTCAAAATCCCGTCGCGGGCCGTATGTTGCCCGCCCCTGCATTATAACAAAGAAGCACATCATGTGGATACAATTAAGAGAAATACTTATCAAGCTTACAACAGACTCAAAACCTTTCTGTTTACCTAATCCAGTTACGAGCTGAGCTTACACAAGCTGTAAGCCAACAACAACCAAACAAAGTTGTTTACCCTAATGCTCAACACTGTTTTAGTAAACTGGCACACTGTTAGTTAAATGTCAATCTCATTTCGCAAAATTTTTCCTGTCACTACACTCTCCACATTAGCTACATACATACCTTGGAATCAGTTTCCACACTTGTGTAAGTGCACATGTATTCAGTTTATAGCATTTAATGTGTTGTAATCTGTGTGCTAAAAGGTACGTTACCTTAAACAAACTGACAAAAGCTGAAAAGATGAAAACTGTTTTGTTAAATATTAAATGTTGCACACGTTGACCAAAAGTTGTCGGCTAATTAACCATATACTGTATTACCAGGAATTGAAGTTAATGCATTTTAATCAAGGGGAGACAATTTTTCAGGGAAAATTATTTGCAACCAAGAATTTAAAGTTTATTTCTGTATAATTGGACCAAACGTCTGGAATGTTTTTCTGTTTCTATGTTTATGCTGTTCTGTTTAAAATACCACAATGTACCTACAGATTATTCTGTAGTTCCTAATTCTTACCTTTATTGATGCACTTAAACGTCAAATATCACAACAATTATTTACTAGACGAGATTATTTTATTCTACACCTGCATAAAATCGATACACGGTCATAAGTAACAGGCATAATAATTTTCACAAAAAATGCATATACTACATAAATAACTGACATTGATGATAAGCAGGACTATTATATAAAGCATAATGATTAAGAAAAAAACGATAAAACTGTACAAGAACAATTTATTAGTTTATCGGTCCTTATGAAACAATAACAAACACGATTTTGGAGTTTCAGAGTAGCATATTTCGAAAATAGATCATAAAAATTAATTTACTGATGACAACACTGCTTTCAAGTTACACTCTTTGATTAATACAGTGAGTACATGAGTCAAGTAGGTGTGTAGAAAATGCAAGTTCTGCTGAAATGACCACAAAGGGATCTATGTTTATGGTTTATACACGTGGCTGACTATGTATAACGTAACCCGTTGAATAAAAATGTCAACGCTTTGCGGTACTTAATGCATTATTTCATACTACTAAAGCTATATCATGCTATCAACGGGTAAGAAGTTTCAAATTCAATCAAATTTGTTTCAAAAACTGAGTGTGTTACTGCTGACGTTTGTAAACGTTGATTAGCATTAATAAATCCGGCACTTCTGGTGATTTACATTTGTGCTTCATTGACCATCAACTATTGAGCTATGTCATTCCACTTAAAGTCAAAGTGGTCGATTACTATGCATAAAAATATAATGAGGCTCAATTGTTATTTACAAGTGTGGCACATGATAATCTTAAAAACAATTAAAGTAAACAAGCAATTATGGAACAACAAGAATACCACAATACTGATGACCTACAATTTCTGTGATTGTCAAGTGCGACACAATTTCACTGACGAAGCAATAGGGCATACAATTAGTAGCAAAAATATGAGGAAACGAATATACCGATTCTTTCTATTGGAAATAACAGAAGATTTTCTGCGTAATTTTGAAGGCAGCTTCACGTCGGACAAGTAACCAACATTAACATGGTGTTGGAAACTTTCCGGAAGTTTGTTGATGCATTGTTTTGTTGATCGACGGATATGGATTTACTTTTCCCACCCAGTTTGACTTGTGCTTGTTGGACAACGTTGACACGAAGTTCACTTCTCAGTTCTCTGAAATGGAAAAATAATAAATGAACATCAGGTCATCATCAGATTTATCAACATAAGAAATATGATATTTACAGATTATTGGAAAATTTATGACACTAATCAAGAAGCTACACAGCTATAAATTGTTGTAATTAACTAATTAATAAACTGATAAATTAATTAAATTTCAATAACCAATAAAAATTAATTAGATTATGTATCTTATATTAAAATATACAAAACAAATTTTCACCAACTTTGCATCAACTCATCTTTAAAACAACAACTACATTGTTTTTCCTTTCATAGGGGTAACTTACGTTTTAACAAGTCTCAATATTCTTCCGACAGCTTCCGGGACTCTGTCATCTGCTTGAGGAGTTGTCTTGTGGATGCAAGTCACCAAGTCATCGTGACCTTCCAAATGTATTATCAGAAGTTGATCCGTACCACTTGATATGGATAACCCAGTAATCTAAACAAATGTTGGCTTTTAAACGCGTTACACATGCTTATGAACATAATAATTTATGCCATATGCTTATACTTTTCTTTCCAATGCGAAGTAACTATTTTGTCAGTAGATGATATTGTGTATAACTATAAAACGTAAGGCAAGGGACAGAAATATTCTAATATTTAAATTCACTTGTAACTGAAATCATCAGCAAAGCAATCAAAACAGACAAAAAAGTACAATTTTTTTAGTCAAACACAAAATTTTTTCAAAAACTACTCAACTTATTATTATGATGTAATGTCAATATACTAACACACGACAGCAAATGTATCGCAAACCAAGCCGGAACATTTAAACCAAGTACCTTGTTTAATGGCACACCATGCATGGGCTTGTAACCCTTTGCAGGATCCAGTTTAAAAATCAACTTGTCCGTAACCATGATGGCACGATCTTCACTCTTATTGTGTTTGTTGACCTGCAGTTCAAATTGTGTATCATTTTTAAACGGAATAATACCTTAATAGCCAGACAAGCTTTCAACTATAAACTTATGCAGTGATAGATTTGAAACCAATTTAGCTTGAAAAGAAATAGTGCTTGTAAATTTTCTACAAGACTTCATATAACTAGTAACTTTGGTGAAATAATTATGAACAGCCAGTAACTTATAATTAGTAACTATAATATTAGAATAGCTAGTAACTAGTCTTCACAACTTGCACTATGTAGCATGTAGAGGAATTGTCACTACATTGTGGTAATTGTCTCAGTAAATCTCAGTACAGCTATGAATGATATAAAGCATCTTTCACCTTTCTCACATGTGCTGTGAAAATAACGTCCCTGAATCCGTGTTTTGAACGAAGTTTGTCAACTGAAGTAAGAAAAACTGAAGCCAAAGAAGCGTTGTCAGACATCTGTAGACACAGAAACAAAAACAACATTTAAAATGCTGTTACAGGTTTTATTGTTGATGGGCTTGCATTGCGAAGTAGTGGTTTGTAGACCTATATTAATGCTAACGGCAACTAAGTTATTACATACATTACAAAAGTTAACAAAAAGAACCTTGTAGTGATTTGTTTGTTTATCGTTAACAATCCACTTTATTCTGACTTATCAATTCACTTCTCATATTGATAATGATAGATTGGTAAATAAGTTGATAATGTGAGCTCACCGATGCCAGATAATTCCCTTCCCATTTTCTTGGCCTCAGCCATCCCTGCCTCTTGTTGTGGAGAGCATCATACGCAGCACACTTCATCTGGATTGCAGGCCACTGGTCTTTCGGAACTGATTTAATGAGGTATTTAGCTCTCCACCTATAACAACAAAACAGATAAATAATACGTCAAGATGTCACAACAAAAAGAAGGCTAAATCTTTTTTATGACATTCTTTACAGCGTAAAGATATGTTTACTTTAGTTTTAATTAATTGATATTAGTACAACTGAATTTTTTGAAACTGGTTTGAAAAAATTTCGTAACACGGATGAGACAATAAAAAAAAATCCAACTTAATTGGTAGTATACCGGGCATGCATAAGCTTCATCTGTTGAGCAAGGCTGATCAGAACTTTTGGTGGAACGGCCCATTGTACAGATTTCCCGAGGTCTTTCATTCTTTTTATATTGGCAAATCGTCTGAAAATGCAAAAATTAATTAAACGAACCATAAAAGCAGCTAATTTACCTTGTTAAACAATTAACAAATTGCTTTGAAAGGACAGCGCATGTTGATTTGATTTCAATCTTAGATAGGAAACTTATTGCAGGCTTTTTGCTGATAACAAATAGACACCAAGGCCAACCTGTTCATTTCGAGAAGGTAGCATCTCATCTTGTAGCGTCGATAGCGATTCATGATCTTGTAAATAGCAACAGTTCGTCTGTATCGTCTCCTAGCATTCGCTCCTCGCCACATCTGCAAATTAAAAATTACATCGTGCATGGTTTGTTTATCACGAAATGCATTGAAATGTTACAATTGATAGAATTTGCAGGTGTTTTACAATCATTTACTGCAGAAATCTACATTTAAATTGTAAAGTTATCAAAAGAGAACAGATGACAACTTTGTACTCTGGTACCAAAAACTAGGAATATTTCACTTTATATTCTCATCATTTTGAGCGACCTTCTGTAAAAGCACGATGATGTGAGGTATGAGCTCTGAGCGTTTCTCTTCGAGTGTGACCAAGGTGTTCGGTGTCCGAATGAAGACCTTGGTGTTCCCGTAAGCAACATCGTGATCGAACCTGTAAGTTAACAGCCCAAATGAGTCCAAGCGCACGTGAGAAAGTTGAAAAAACATTCTTCTTTGTAAGCAAATTTTTCTAATTTCGTAAAAATACTATGTTTAAAAAATGGAACCATGACTAGTAGGCTATGCGATATCAGGCTATCAAATTGAATGAAGTGTTAATAACTAGCTTCAGGGCACTTCAAAATGACAAACTTGACTTGACTTGTTACGCAAAGCTACTGCCAAATGGCACGAAACATGGCATGAAAGTTAAAAAAATTTAACCATTTCACTAAACTCAGCATATGTTATCATGTCTAAGTGTCTACATGATTACTAACTTTGATTAAACAGGCTCCTTTATAACATGCATTTCCTGCATTTAAAACGCTATTGAACATGCATATTGCCAATGTTCAATGAAATTTGTTAGTATGTTAGTAAGGACTAAGAATGCATTGGGTCATGCAACCTTACCCTTTGTCACTTCGAGAGCTGTATTTGATCAAAAGAAAAATATGCAACAAATGAAATATAACATACATACATATAAATCAAACTAAGGCAGAGTTTTATGATCTAATCCAACAAATTCATATCAAGTCTGTCATGCATTTTGACAAAGGGAACTTACCACAAAAACAAAACACATGCCTTAAAACAAAACTTTACAACAGAAGATGATCGAACCTATTGATTGTCTCTTTCTGAATATTTTGCGTTTTAAAAATCTTAATTTTCTGTAATTAATGTTGGAGAACATTGCAAAACATTTGTGTTAATTAGTTGGATATACTTTTCAGGACTGTATTTCGGTTCATTCTCAAAGATACATTCTCAATGACGCTAGAATGACAGCAGGTTGGTAGTGCAGTCATAATAGGAATTTTTACCAACCACTCCTGAATTTTTCAAACTTTAATTTAACTAAATTTTTTAATCTGCAAAAAATTGCTTTTGCATAAAATGTTAAAACAAAAAAGACCTGCTCGCAAAAAACTAAACAACAAAAAGTTACACCAAAATAATAAAATCGTGATTTGAAATACCTGATATCTTTGATAAGAGCTGTCACTGCTTCTTTGTCACTTCGACACTGATGGTTCGGCCAAGTATACGATGACAACATTTTGTATCTAAGGATTCAACACGTAATTGAATGTTTAATTTCGCATCAATGATAATAACACAATGCACAGTAATTAATGGGAAAAATCACCGAAACATCCCACAAATGAAAATTATCCGGGTTATTTTATCTCTTAACAATTTCTCTCAAATGTAAATGATCTTCATCTCGGAGGAAATATTAACAGATTGATCAATGCCCATCTGTTATTTTCTTATTTTCAAATTGTTAACGTTGTATTGTGGGTTTGAGCTTGAAAATCTCAAGTTTATACAAATAGTTAAACAACTAAAACAATTTGAGAAAGTTTTAAATCCCAAAATAGACATCACTACATGCAAAAGGAAGCTTTAACATCTATTAAATTATCAAGAGCACTGCGCAATTATTTGGTTACAATAATTAATCAACAGACTTATTTTCCATTTTTATTACAACCTTTGCAAGAATCTTTGGTATGGCTGCCTGTTAGCGAAGCCTGCTCTTCGGACCCGAACATTCTCCATGAGACCCAAATACTCCACCTGGTGGAGACATCTCTTGTCATCGAACTGAATCGGAGACTTAATCTCATTTGGCTTGATGCATCTCACATAATACGGTGCCTTGCAATTGTAATGCGCATGTTAATGTTAATGCATAACATGTGGAACTATAAAACGAATGTAGTTTAGCATATACTAACAGCACACTTCCTTTTCAAATTTGTTTTCGTTTTGAGAGATATACCTAAAATACTAATGTATAATCCAGAATTTAAGATTGTAGTAGCAAAAAACATGTTATATGTTGCAATTTTTGTTTAATTGAGTACAAATAACGGAATCAATCACTTTTGATGCCAGTTTTTCAACGAGTTGTATCATGGAGTTCTTGAAAAGTGTGCCTGCTGTCAGAGGACGTTTGGTCACTTCTTTAACGCTCTGTTGACCTTCTGGCCACATGTCTTTTATGACTGGGTTAGAGCTATAAAAGTAACAATAGTTCTAACAATATGGTGATAACAATAAAGCTCAGAAAACAGTAACAAGCAAAAAATCAAAAGTGATGCATGTAACATGCAACTATAAACTAAAACTAAGATTTACACTGATAAACACGAATGTTGAGGTTAAATTACATTTGTAAATTATGTTATTATATTGCAAACGTTGTTAATTGTTATTAAGTTAATTTGGATTTAATTTACAAAATCTTAAGTGAAAAATGAGTGATAACCAGAGTTAAAACGTGAACTAAAGAACACCAGCTGTGAGCTTAATTTCACCAGCAGTTATCAAATAAAAAACTGCGGATTTAATACCAGTTTAGCTTCAAAGGAATTTAATTTATACATTTAGCAATATATAAGTCAATGTCTCACACAACAAACAGTATTTATATACGTAAGATTTAAATGAAAATTTTCAACTGAGGGATTACAATATATTCAAAATAAAATTTAAGTTATGCCCAAATAAACTCTATTTCCTATGTGTGACATGTGTGCGTGTTGTACGGTTTTAAAATGAGCTTAAAATATAACAGCTATCACAATGATATCAACAATCTTTGAAATGACTTTATACCAAAGTTGGAGTTAAGACACCTAATTACAAAAGATAAACCACGGAATTTGATGACACGTAATTATTCTTTTAGTGCTAAAGGTAGCAAACAATAACAGGAAACTTAGTAAATGGGCGATGACGTCACTTGCGTTAGAACACGCAATGATAATAAATCCGCCTTAAGTTGTCTGATATTCTTGCTAGACAACAACTCTAAAGCCCAGTCTAAAGCCCCGCCTTTCTAATTATCAAATAATTATACTATTACACCCATTAATGTGTGTTTAATGATGTAATGTGATGCGTTAATACCAAAAAGACCTATCATTATGTGAAAACAGATAACACAAACCTATTACAACTGCCTGATAAGGGAAAACATCAGGACTATAATAGATGTAGTTGATGTACCTCTGGAAAAGCAATCTCTTAAAATCCTGGAAGAGTTGATCCTTGTTCTTCTCCATGAACCCGATCACGGAGTATGTCACACTGCCGGCGTAATGGATGATTCGAAAGTCACGGTCGTGCTGAAGGTCTTTGTCCTTTGGCACGAGCTGTGAAATGATTTGGGATAAAATAACTCAAGTTTCTTTCAACTGAGTCAAAAGTCTTGATTTGCACTTTTTGAAACATATTCTTTTTACCTAGCTGGCAATTAGTACCAGGCAAATGTAAAATGCAAGTCGCCAAATCACTATGAATTTAACTTGCTATTTTCGGCTACAATAGCAAATTCTACACGAACAGCCATTTCCCAGTTAAGCACACAACTTGAGTCTGAGCATGCAGTGCAAATCTATTTGGTACGTGGGTACTCAGCAATTGTTAACACAAAATGTTCTGTTATACTTATCATTACAGATACTCGAAAATAGCCAATGTTTTGTCACAATTACTGTACAGTACATCTGATACAATCTAAAATTCCACAGACAAGAAAGCTTTTAAGGTACAGCACAGTATCGTATAGTGTTTATGTCATCATGACGTTTTATGTTTTATATTCTCATGATGTTAGGGAACGCCTTTTTAATCTTTTTTTGGTCAACATTTGATCTGTATTGATGTCTATGACTACTAAATTACGAAGAAACTTAAATCAAGGATTTGTGACAAACATTCACAAACTTATCCATGATGCGACCTTAAACAGATGATTAGTTAAGTGGGAGATTACAGTAAATTGAAGCTATATATTCCCCAACAAAATAGCCCATTATATCGGTGTTTAAACAAACTCCAGTTACCCTTCTACTTGTGTAGTGTTCATGTTCCTTCAGCTTCTTGTCCATGGCTTCCAGAAACATTTGATCTGTGACAGTGCCAACATTCAAACAGGCTTCATCTAGAATTGCGATGATTCCTTTATGAGATTGTTCAACCAATTCGCAGATGACACAGTTGTTGAAGTATTCGACGTTTTGCCAAGTGATGCCTTCACGAAGATATTCTTCTTGTTCCTGAAAAAGACAGATGCCATATATTTTCAAAGTTTTATATATTTGCGAAGAATTGTTATAGTCAGAATGGAAGTACATTGATAACATGGAAATTTTTAAATAGATCATTCCAGGTTTTGGTTGCCTGAACAAAATGTTTAAAACCTTTTCTAAACCTAATTTACACATAAGGGCAGACCTAATCCACACATAAGACTTTCAATGTCAATACATTCATAATATTGCATATAAGAAAATCAATCAAGTTTGAAGATAAAAACATTATGTAACAGAAAGAAATAAATGACTCATTTTAAAATACCCTTCATTTACGACAGAGTAAAACAGGAAATGGCACAAAATGTAATTGAATTGCTGAACTAATGTTAAGAATAAACTACTCGTTATACACTGTGTCACTGCTGTACTATTTCCAATGTAGTGGGCATGAGTTATCTGGACGACTTGGTACAGCCAAAGTGCTTTTGGAAATATGGGCATGAATATCAAAATAAAAGTGAAATTACCTGTTTGAGTACGAGCTCAATGAAAAGTTGTTGAAGTTTTTCATTGCAGTAGTTAATGCAGAACTGCTCAAAACTGTTGTTGTCAAATATCTCAAAACCATAGATGTCCAACACACCAATAACTGTACTTTTGCCGTATCTAATATAAAATCAAATAAACAAGTTTTGGAAGGAAAAGCATAATTTAGTTATGACATGTTTTAATAAAAATGTAACTTTTTTATTAGGAAAGAATTTCGCCTGTGTGAAAAAAACTCCTCACAAAGATTGTAATTGTACCTGTGAACATCAAGCTTTACTTCAATTATTCCGTTGATGCGTTCCACTATCCATAAGAAGGCCCTTTCGTATACGGCCTGAAAAAATTAAAGACAATGACGCATGAAAATCATAAAATCTAAAACTTTTTAAATCAAAGTATTATTAATTTCCGAGTTTTAAACTGACAAGAGAATGGCATCAAAGCATGTTAATTCCAAATAAACACAACCATCTTACAAACTGCAATTTATATGAAGTTGCAGCCAATCACCTTTGCAAATGCATCCCTTGCAAAACATGCATCTTCCTTCGAATGGATTTTATTAATCACCTCCCCCCTTGCAGCTACAACCCTGGTTAAGAGGGCTTCTTCTGTGGATGCAGCATCTGCAGAAAAATGCACATAAATATGCTGTCTAATTTAAAATTTAAACCTTATTTTAATTTATTTACCGGCATCATATATAAGACAAAGGTGTGAACTAGCTTACTTGAGTCTATGAGTGAGGCAATATAATTCACAACCTCTTTGTTTTTGATTCTAACTTTTTGACCTTCTTCGACAAATTCTAGTTGACCCTAAATATATCAACATAAATCAAAATGTTTAATTTAAATAATACTTTAAATTTATTATTATTTTCACTTTTTTTATTTAAATTATTAGTAACTTATACGGTATCTACATTGGAAAAGTTCAAGTATTCACCAAAGTTCAATAATTGTAAGCGGACTTTTGCATTGCTACAAATTGAAAGCACGAAACCTTTAATAAGTGTCCTATGGTTATCGCTCTAACAAAGTTGCAAAAAATTCAGTGACTTCGCACACAAATGAGAAAACCATAATTTTAAATATTTTCTTTACTGAGAATGAGCCTGATTTGAATTCAAACAGAAACAGAAACAGACACTAATTACAAGATAACTGAGACAGAGGGAGATGATGATGTCATATTCCTCAAAATTATCACGAACAAAACATTTCAAAGTTGTCACAGCAGACAATTCAGTTGTCACAATAAAATTGCAAGCACATAATATGGACAATATGTCAAGGAAACTAAATCTATCATCAGTACAAAATGGTTATGATGTCACATGTTATCAATTTTTTGGAAGATATGAGTAAGACAACAAGATGTGAAGAAAATAAATTACAGATCACACATACACGAAGAATGACCCCAACAGAAACATGACACTAACTTTCACGTCACCTGCTGTTTTAATCACTGCCAACTTGTCTGCAGTTATGAAATAGTAAAAGTTAATGAAAAAGAGCTGAAGTAACCAAAATAAAATTTATAACCAGCAATTTACATTTGATATGCCATAGACCGCATAAAGTGTATGAGCAATCACGAAAAGCATCTGAAAATAACTATACCAATAAGATGACCTACGTCAGACCAACAACCTACGTCACACAGGAAAAACTGTTTTAACATCGGTATGTTTCAGGAAGTGCATAATGCTCATATATATTATCAAAAGTATTTTTGAAAGCAGTAGCGTTTGAAGTTTAAACTTAAAAAACTAGTGGATAATGGACTTTAAAGATATTTTGATTGGTTCTGATTCTGTTTCTATTTTACAGAGATCACACCAGAGAAAAAAAGTGATTCCAAGGTCAAATGTCTTTGTTTAATAAATAAATTCACGGCTCCTACCAAATGCAGCACTACAGCAAGTAAGTTGAATAAAGTTTGCTGCTCGTCATGACTAAAGCCAACTGATTTAAGTGCTCCAGACATTTCTTTGAATGTCCTCTTGTCATCAATTGACTTCATATTGTTCGTCTCTCCTTGATCTGGAATCACAAACAAAAATTAAACCACCAATAAAATTTGAGTCATTTATATGAGAAACTGGAACATTACTTGTGTATGTATAAGCGGTCGGATCTCTTTTTAAGTGCAGTGCGTTGAGAGTCTGTTCCGTTGATCCGAGCAAGAGTTGGTAGAAGGAGTGAAAGTTTCTTTCACCTTTTTGTTGGTGCACGACTCTAGACTGAAAGTAGAGAAACACATTTAAAAAAAATACAGAAACACAATTCCAGTTGTGAATGTTCATATAATAAAGTACAAGTCTATGATTTCAGCCAAATTTCACATCTTCATTTACTTTTTCGAGCAAGTATTTGTTGATGTGGCCACCGATTGGGTCTCCTTTAAAATCAAAGTTCATGTCCATGTATTTACCGAATCTTGAGGAATTATCGTTTCTAGTGGTCTTCGCATTTCCGAACGTTTCCAAGATAACGTTACTTTTGAGAAGTATGCCAGTGACCCTGTCAATCTACAAACCAATCAACAAAATTACACCGATATCAAATATGTTGCACTGGGCTTTGAAAAACTGTTGTCATTAACAAGAAAGGTGTTAAAATTAAGCATTCATATTTTTAAAAAACAAAGTTTGTAATCAACCAATGTTATGCTGATAATTAACAAATAACCTTTTCTATTTACATAACAAGCAACACCTGTTTTTGAAGAAAATATTATTTAAAACATGTCAAATGTTTTTTCGAAATGAGGAAATTAAAACATTAGTTTGTAATGTGTTCTTCTGATTTCTACTAACACGATTAAGTTACACGGATAGAGTAACAGCATAGAAAAAAGAATAATTCATTATAATGAACTCAAGACAGAAAATACTTCACAAACCAGATAGTAATATAACACAGGTGTAATTTATATCTGCAACAAAATGTACTGAACCAAATTGATTATGTTATTTTATATGTCACCTCTGACCGATGGCTGACATTCGTGATAGAGGCAATATAATTCATGATGATTTTAGAAGCCTCTGTTTTTCCAGCACCTGACTCACCTAAACAGAAATTAATCGGTTACTTAAAGGTTCGTCCACAACAAAAAAGATCATAAAAATATAACTTCGGTAACTTCAAAAAATAACCTAAACTGATTATTATTTTTGTTAAGAGATGGGTGATAGTCAACCGATAGGCGGCAGGTAAAAACATAAAATATGAAAATTCTGTGTTTGCTGAATATATGCATACCAGGTACACCATACATGTGCAAACAATAAACTGGCAGCTCAGCATAAACCAAAAAACAACATTAAAATTGATGTGGGATGAATTAGGAATATTATTAGTGTTGGCTGACTGGACATACTGTGGCAAACAAGTGACCAAATGCTTATAATGAACAAATATGGAGAAAATTAAGGCTTAAAGATCTTTTACTAATTAGGGTTTGAAGTAAAAAGTCTGGCTTACAACAGACACGAAGGCAGTGTTGGTGACATCATCAAGGCAGATAAGCAAATGAAAACGGAAGTGTGCTTCCTGAGGTAAGCAAGACTATGACATCATTCGCAACTTGAATCATTTTACCCACCGAGGTAATATACCACAGTAATGCCGTTGCGAGTATAATGCAATGTCACATAAACAGTAAAAACAGTTCAAAGTAACAAAAGAGGAAATGGGCCTTAAAACAGAAACTAAGGGATGCCATCATGAGTTTAATACCACCAGAAGTTATCACATAAAAAATGTAAAATTTGATTAATTTATTTGCTATCTGAAACTACATTTACTTTACAAATTTACCAATATTAATCTAAATGTCACAGACGACGTTTGAATAAAAATTACATGGGAGGCCTAAATTAACATATTTCACTAAAAGGATTACAAATATACTTATTTTACTTCATCAGAGTATTGCATGAACAAGTTAATTATGTTCAAATCTGTAACTTTGTTGTTGAAAAAAAAGATTGTTTGGTCATACAAGTTCCAATAAATATTCTTTAATATTCAGCTGGCTTTATATTCAATCAATCACAGAACCGAAAACTTGAATTTGTTACTATTAGTATTATTTCTTTTTTTTTGCATAGTAAAGGATTTGGTTCATTTTTCCCAGCAAGATTCGTACTTACAAAAATGGACAAAACTGGTACATAGTATTCCAATTCATGTTCAATTCATGCACCATGGCAACACATGCATGCTAAAAGCTACAGAAAAACTTTAAATGTATAATATATACTTTTAAAGCTGTATGTTGCTTGAGTATAAAATGTTCAAAGGAGAGGTGCATGTGCCTTTAAGATTATTTCAAAGCACATTCGTAAGATTTAAAAACTCGGAAACATGCTCAGTGCAAGAAAGATAAATGAAAAGGTGAAACGGTTTGGCACAAAAAATGTAACAGGAAAAAGTCCATTGCCTAAACCGGCTTAATTCAATGATTAACTTCTAAATTGTACCAAACCTTTTCAGCAAACAACATGCGCAAACATATTAAAGACGGATTTAGTAGTAAAGAAGTTTTAGCTCGGCATGTAAAAATTTGTTTTCTCTTCGTAAATTTCCATAATGAATAAATCATACACTAATAAAGTTATTTAGTAACAAAGTAACCAAAATGTAAGCTGGTACTAGAAGTTTCAGACGACACTAAAAGCTGATTATTGCAGTGTTTTTATGATAACATGACGATTCACAGAAATTAAACGATAATTAATTGCCAGCAAGCAAATCTTGGTAACATAAAACACTTAATAAAATCCCTAGAACTGTTTCAAACATTAGAATTTCAAAACAAGAAAACATGATGATGCAATAAATATTGTACTATATATATCTCACCTGAAATAACAATACAGGTATCTTTCAAGTATCTTTTCATGGTTTTGTATGCAGCATCAGCGAGGGCATAAATATGAGGAGGACGCTCCCAAAATTCTCTTCCTATAATTAAAAAGGATATATGTATTTATAAAGGTTTGGATTAGAAGACCAACATTGAAATAAGCATGACTTGTCTACAAATACGACTACTACAAACAAGTGTATGTATACACATAAACATATCCAATAACAAAATAATCTAAGTTCATTGAAATGTCCCAAGCTATCATGATATTGGAAGCTCTCTTTGGTAAAACACAACATATATGGTTTAATGCAAATTGTATGATATTATAATTAATAAATAAAGCATCTGCTTAACTTCTCAGGAAAGGTTGTAAGATACTTTTTTCTCGCCATCTTACAAAAGTTAAACATACAGCGAATAGACAAGAAAACAATTTCACATAGAAATTTTAAAATAAAAAAAAATATATACCTGTTATAATTTAAAATTCATTACTGTTTATTGTTCAAATATAAGGTAAAATTAGGGTCAAACATAAGGTTGTTTAAATTAAATCCATGCTAAACCTATTTGACTTTAATGTTAAACATACAAATGCTGAATGCAGCAAATATATGAATGCACACCAGCAAAGAACAATTACCTTTGTAATCTTTCACATATTCAGGTGTGTAAATATTCATTGATTTGTAAGGATTCACGGAGACAACAACTTCGCCAATGTAAGTGTAAATTCTTCCCCTTTGAAACCTGTGTTTAAAGAATCAATACTTTTCAATGTTTTAACTATTGTTTATTGCATAAAGTTTACTAAAGTTTTTCCCAAAATTTTTAAATTCAGAACATATCTGACTTCAGATAAATAACGTTCAAATTTCTCAATATAATGCTAAATCACAAGCTAAACAATTATCCTCATTTCCATGTCGAAATGCTCGTGTGATCCAAGTACCTGAGTTTTAAATTGTCCATAAATGCTTCTTTCGTCAGCTGGTCCAGAAGAACAAAGTCTCCTTTCCCAAACTCTTGGCTCTCAATCATATTCGCCATATTTCGGTGTTTAACTCTGACACTGTTGGCCCTTGACAGTAATCTTTTAGTACTGGTTGGTCTATATAAAGCTTAAAAAGTTAAGCCTTTTTAAGCTTAATTTCAATAATTTGCCAGCTTTAGCAGTTATTTAAGCATTTGGATATGGATTTTCAAGCACAACACCAAATTAAACTCTACAATAAACATCAAAAATTAAGTTCAAAACAAGCATATGATGAAAGTTTTTCTTATATTACACAAGCCTAAGCCCATAGCACACATGATAAAAAATTGAAGCAACTCCACTTAAATTATTGCCGCAAAAGAAATGAATCTAAACTGTTTCTCTGATAGACACTGGCACCGGTATTCAGGTATTGCTATAACTTTACGCTGACAATCGACATTGCGAGATCTGAAAGCGACTTTTAATATAGCCAATTTCGCTAACCCAACTACACCGACTACACGTTACACGACTACATGTCCTAAGCAAATGGCAATTATAAATTTAATTGGTTGTTCCAACAGTGCAGTTAAGCAATTCGAAGTTCAAAGAATGATGACAAGCCTGCCGAAAATACAGTAGACACGGGATACAATCGTTTATCGTCCATACAAAAGCAACGCTATGTAGAGTAAACATTAACACAACGAGGAGATGGGAAAGTTGCCAAAGGTATCGCGGTCGTCTCCCACTCCAGACATATAATATTACTGGTTAACGCCCTCCATCCTAATATAACTGGTGCTATATTTAAACTATTTGCGGAGTTTACGTTTGTTGAATTTTCACCTTGCTATTAGAATACGATCTCTTGATAAAAGCTAGTTTATTTAGGCTTCAATTATGGAATATGCGTTACCTCATATCCTGTGATTTTTATGTTTTTACCAAATTTGGAATTTTTGAAAGAAAGTGCATGCATGACTGAGCAGTGGTGAGTTCAGAGGTCACGCAGTGTAAATAAACATTGACATAAAAAACGTATCGCAAGTGAGTAGTGAAAGTAAAAGTAAATTTAAACCATAGAGTACAAATCAACCTTCTCACTAGGTTTCATTTTCAATTATGGATAAAAACATATATATCTATAACGTTTGGGGCTGATAAAGCTACAACAAAGTGGTCGATACATTTGAACAGGCTGGTTAAAGTATTTAATCAAACGATTTTAAAAGAGACAGCGGTCTGTGAATTGGTACTAAGTTGAAAGAGAATCATGCAGGGATAAATATCTGGCATCATTAGAAATATCATTGTTAGCTCCTTTGTTGTAAAAAGTAAACAGAATTGCTGATTCTGCATCCAGGCATTAGATCAGTGTGGATCAATAGTTCCTGTAATTACTTTTGGAATTTAGGAGAAAGTGTTTTTTTGCTTTCCAGTTGTCTTTTAGTTGTTAGAGCTCACTTAACTTTTTACTGTAGAGGGACTAAAGAATTTTCTTGAACACACAGTAAAGTTAGTCTGTTTTTGTTTATTCATATTATCTTGATTGAAATATGAATTCTATAATTAGATAATTGTCAATTAAAAGTGCTGTAAACAAATTACTGTCATAACATATCAAATCAATTTATTTGTATTATATCAGTATCACAGACACACCATGGAATGTATAAATTAATTTTTGATGCACTACAACACAATTTAAAGGTTTAACGCTTACTTAGAGTTTGGATATTTTATAATGTAAAATGATTTTGGTGCTTGGGCCATCTGGTTGTGGAAAATCCACTCTTGTAAAAGTGTTGTCAAGTTTTTTGAGCTCAAACAAACTAAAATCATCATCAAAAAATGACTTGAATGAATTTGAAGAACTGCCGTCAATAGTACCGACTATAGGAACCAATATCACCACTGTAAACATTGGTAAAAGAAATATGTTAGAGTTACGTGAAGTTGGTGGCTCCATGGTACCAATTTGGAAGAGTTATTATAAAGACGCTCGAGGATTTATTTTCATTATTGATGCTTCAAATTCATATCAGATTTCGTGCGCGAGCATTCAACTTCAGAAAGTTTTGGATTCTCCAGATACCGAAGGCAAGCCAGTGCTGGTTGTCTTTAATAAAACGGACATCCCAACAAAGTCAAACCTTAACGAAATGAGATATCTTTCTCAGTTGGATGAAATCAGCAAAAAGTCCTCACAAGTAATTTCTGTCGTAGAAACAAGTTGTAGAGAGAAAAATGGGTTTTGTGATATTGTTAAATGGCTCCAGACAAAGAGACATTAAAATATTTGAATCAGTATCATAGCAGTATTTCAAGGTTGGTTTTTGCAAAAATGTTATGTTTGGTGGAAATAATAATTTTTCACATATGTCGTAACGGAAGATCATTCCCTATTTGCTGGTAACTATTGTTTACTGTTGAATGTATAATGTGTAAATGTTCTATGGCACCAATGAGAAGTTATTGCCATTTTTTCATGAAAAAGTTTTCGTATGTCTTTGTTTTTGTTATTACCACTACACAGTCCTTTCTTTTAGTTTGATCATTTTTGAAATGTTTCATATTTTATTGCACTTTTTGTAATACAGTAAATGATAATTTTAGTAGTTTCAATAATATAGCAATGAAATTATATAGGCATTTTAGGTATCCTGAACGCCACAAAGCAAATTAAATGAGAAAAGCATTTTTGTATTCAATTACGTGCTGCAATGCAGTAATCCATTCCTCTGTTATTGTCCCAGTAGTACCTCCCTTGGCAAAAGTATCTAATGCAAAATTTTACGAATCTGGCAGTCGCAGGTATTATAAAGTTAAATACGAATACATCCACCTCCTCGCTTTCGCTGTGGGAATAAGTCGTATGTTGGTACCAGCAAGTCGACCACATATCACTGGTAATTTTTATGTCCACTTGCTTTTGATAAGCCAAGTTCATCACCTTAATAGAACCGTTTGCTGTGTTATTCATAATCCTTGCCGACTGCAGGCAAACGCTTTGACTCCACAACACTGCTGAGAAGTTTTGGTTTATGAAAGGTTGTGGAAAGAGAAGAAAGTATCTTTCGGGTTCCGGGCTTTGGTTTGGTGGCGACGGGTAAGAACGCGACGTTAAATCGCCGTGTGCTCGATTGAATTCTGCTACGAAATCAGCAGAGCCGTCAAATTCACAAATCTGGAAAACAAAACTGAATTTTATTGAAAGGGAATTAATGAGCTGGCTGCCAAACAAGACTCTGCTTTTTAAAACCAGCAAGCTTAGTTCGACCTGGGCTTTAATCACATACAGCCTAAACTTAACGCCAATTAAGAATTTAACATTACCTCAACTAACTTTCCGCCTTGACGATCAGCAAACGACACACTTTTGGAGGCTTTTAGTCGATCTACAGCGGGAGGTCGTTCGAAGAGAGATTCGGAAACTGTGGTATGTAAATCCACCCGGTCGGAAAGATTTTCTTCTGATCCATTGGTCGTGGTATCGTCGTCACTATTCTGCAGGGAAAGGTTTGAAAATTGGTGGGCAAACTGCCCGCATTTATCAACCGCCATTGCGACTCGAACACGACCGGCAAAACATATTAAATTAAAACTTCGTTAAACAAGCCCGGGTTTGTACAGAAATCTTTGCTTTGAAAATGTTTTTGCTTTTATTTGTCAGCCCACGTTTGATTAGTGACGTAACAAAGACAATTGTCAAGGCAATGCCTGCGAATTCTGTATTCAGGGCTGGCCTCAAGCAAATGCGAGCGATGCGATTGCGTTGGGCACCGCGCTGCTGAGCATCGTCTGAGGCGTGTGAGTTCTCAATATTTTATTTCTGACATGTGAATTCAATAAGTTTATTGCACCAGAGTGCCCTATACTTTCGTGCCTTCTCCTTTGCCACGGAAACGAGAATCCAAACCGTGGAATGGGGTTTCTTTTTACCATCCAGGTGCACTTATCTTAATCAACTTATTGTTTGTTGTTGTCAACTTATTGTTTACTACTGCGTATTACTACTATCACCTTTTAATTACCACGCTGCATCAATGTCAAAATTCAAATAACTGTATCACATATTTTTTCGTTCGTTTTATTGTTATTTGTATGTTGGGTTTAGCCTTTAGCGGCTGTGAAAAATAAACGATAGGAAACTAAAAATTAAATATTTAGCATTTATTTTGCGCAAATCAGATATTTTTAAATTTGTTCTCGAAAGAGAATGTTTCGATGAAAATATGGCACCAAGCAAAGCTTTGACGGGAGCCGATTCGTAAAGAATAGATATATTTGGTTTATGTCATTATTGTTCTTACATTAAAAAGGCGGATTCTGGTTGTACCGTACCTGACTCATACTAGTCAACATTCTGCAGTCAACTGATAGTTTTTTGCTGCAATACAGTTTGAAAATTTTTTATTTCTTTTTTTGGTTGACAATAATAGATCGCGCATGAAAAAGCAAATCCTCTTCAATTAGTTTGATATGTTTATTAGCAATGCTATGTACAAGAAGATAGATCAAAACTTGTTCACGAAGGAAACCACCAAGGGGTGAACTGTTAAGATAGCAGTTAACTGTAGTAAATCTATGAGATACGGGATACACAACCAGCGCAATAGAATGTGCTGCAGGGCTAATGCAATTTTAAAGGCAGTTTAAAATGAGATTCCGACATAGCAGCGATAGACAACAATATACAGGTCCAATTAAACACGGGGTGTAATGGAAAAACACTGTCGAAAATACCTCAGAGCGGCGAATACTGTTGTCTGGTCTGTAGTAGCAATACGGACATTCTAGTAAGAGTAAGTATTTGCTTGTTAACATATAGCATAGGACGGCAGAGTATGACAGCAGAATAAACTTGCATAACAAACGAAAAGATTTTAACAGAATACACAGAACATTGCGTTAAAAGCAGCAGTTCAAAGAAGCTTAACAACGCGTGCTTTTCATTCGGTCAATTAATTGTGTGTTTAGAAGATGCTGTATAGTGTTTGCTACGATTTTGTGTACAATGCAACTTTCTGTTTATCACATATACAATGCCAAACGTAATAATCATTGAGAGCGGAACGCCACGCAACATATCTTGGGTTACGATTACGTAATACAACCCAAACGTCTTCAACAGCGATGAATAAACGTGTAGAGAACAGTTTAAATACAGGTGTAGAAATATACAAACGACCAACGAAATGCCATCCACCAGGTTCAGACTTTATTAATCTGGGTCAATGGTTTAAGAGCTGTCGGGTCCCAGGCTCGTACGTCGGCCAAGGCACGATTCAAAGCGTCGATCCAGCATATGCGTTCTTCCTTGGTGTCGGCGGCGAGCCAGTGCCTAGTATTGGCAGAATATTGAGGTTAGTTAGTGTAGTTGGAAGTAACACTGCTGTCCCAGATAGAAGTTTTGGCAGAACGGTGCTAACCTCAATAGTGGGATAAAAGCAGTGAGGTAGGATATAGCACCTCAATGGTTTACTTTAATTTATAAACGCGAGCTTTCGTAAGCTTGCGTTAACTATCATTTAAAAACTTTTTGATGCCTAAAGATAATGCTTAAAGCACTTCTTCGAACAACAGAAGTCAAACGGTAATTGTACATATCTTTTATCCATTAATCACTCCGTTTAAAAAACAAAAAATAGTAAACATTATTAATGGCATAAATCAAAACGTTTACTTGGTCTGAATAACCGATCCAGTGTCTTGCGATATCAAGTTATCCTTGTCTCCTTGTCTTCTGGGCCTCATAGTACGAACTTCAAAGGTATTGGGGCGAGCGCACATAATTCGCTCCACAGTGCGTACGTCCAGGCTAATGCATTCTCGCATCTGCAGTTTGCTCAGAGCGTCCTGAAGTTTAGAATTTTGTCATTACATTTCGTAGAAGTTCAATTTTTTATTTTGATACTAAAACTCGCTGTCATGTTAAGTGTTATTTCAATAATTTTACATAATACCGTTTGTAATATTTACAATATTTACGTTAATATTGGCATAATTAATAAAAAACGCCAATACAATGTCCTTCATTTTTATTCCTTACCTTGTGTTTTTCGTCATCCGGGTAGGTCCAAGAGTAAATGACACCATGACGCAGCACGCACCACCTTCTATGCCAAGCTCCTAGTCCACCAACGTCATCAAACATTGTCTATGACGTAATACAATTAAGACGTCATTATTTTGTGAGTTACAGGGAACATGTTACATAATGTTAGTTGTCGTTTTTCAATGTTTTACCAAGAAGCCACTTTGCTCAGCAATTGACTGGACGTTGGTGCTGATTCTACAACCAAGGTGACCGGTGATTGGTGACAAAAATGGGACCTGGATAGAAATTTTACGATTGCTTTTTACATGAACATCATTAATGCAATAGGATGGTTTAATAATCATCATCGACAAGCAAATTTTTGCTAATCTGCAAACAAAATGACTTGTAAAAAAGAATTAAAAACCTTCTGCAGGGTGAAATTCTTTCGGTCCACGTCTTCAAGTTTTAGGGTAATGCTTCCAATGATGCTGAAACTGCTGATGCGAATCGCGTTTGGGCCACCAGGACTCGCAGTATGCGAGTAAGTCATGTGGGACGATTTGGATTTCTTGCGTGGCGTAAGAGACTGCATAGTGATGGAAGAAGACTAAGTACATTAAAACCAACTTAATTCTCTCACAGGTGGGAAATCATAACATAGACTGGTTTGTGTTGTTTTTACATGCTGTTGAGAACTGGCTGCAATTTGCAGTTCAATTTCATGGTGAAATTGAAAACATTTTAAGCATGTCATTATTAAGAGTCAATTTTACCAGAATAAAACATGCCATGCCAAAGACAATTTGTTCTT
The DNA here is from genome assembly GCF_947623445.1 of Clavelina lepadiformis. Lineage (NCBI taxonomy): Eukaryota > Metazoa > Chordata > Ascidiacea > Aplousobranchia > Clavelinidae > Clavelina > Clavelina lepadiformis. The sequence continues at coordinate 2,840,020 of NC_135248.1, read as the reverse complement.
ATCCCGACCAACCCGATGCTAAAGATTTTAAAAAGACTATCACTAAAGCAAAGCACTCTGTTAAACTGCAGTACATTAGGACAATTAATAAACCATACCTAAGATTTCCACTACAATGACAACTCTATAGAGTTACAATATAGAATTTAGACGCCCACTAAAGCAGAAAATGAATTCTAAACCTAAATTCCATTTGTCTACAGTCTACACCTAACCTCAATAAGCTTTTTTCTAGCTAAGCTAAACTGAGGTAATCTATACTGTACTTTAAAAAAGTGTAAGGCTAGCAAACAATCAGAAAAGGTTGCTGTTTTAGACCATTGACCAAGTTGAAGTTTTCCAAACAATGTTATTTGCCTCAACCAACTTTTTCTGCGGTAGTAGCACTTCTGTTTACAGTGTAACTTCCAGATGAGCTGATATGCTTAACCACGCCTTTGGCTTTCTGGAGTGCTCCTTTGAAATTCTTCTTTACCTCACACGGCTTATGCTGAAAAGATATATCCTACTTTGCCTAAAAGTTGGGTCAAACAAGGTTCACTTACAGTGACTCAAACTAAAACTATTAAAAGTAAAACATTTGCTAAACTTAGTCAACTTCTACATACTGGATGTTTTTCGACACACGAATGCTTTTAAAATTAAAATATACGAATGCTGGATACTACTAAAGCAGCGCTTGCCGATCGGGGGTGCAAAATTGGCTACATCAGTTTCAGGGGGTGCATGAAAAAAGTCAAATCAGAAAGTACTGATCTTTAGGTTTTGGGAAATCGAGCCATAGTAAGTGATTTAGTTGATAGTGGTGGTTGCTAATTGCTTATAAATACATGCTGACTGTTACAACTTTACCTTCTGCAGGATCCCAGAAAATTTGCTCTTTGACTTCTCGTTGGTTGGAACTCCGTCAGCTCTAGCCCTGTGGTTCTGCAAAGAACAAAAGTTCAGTATTCAATGAACAGTATTAATGCGGATAATTAATAGGACGTCTTGAAGTTAAAGGGAATAAGGTTTAGTAATCTGAGTATAGTTGTTCCATAGTTAGTTAATCATAACAAATGAGCAAAGAGAAAAAAGTGCATAATAGCGTTTCAACTTACCACGCTGTAAACTTCAATCGAAATGTCAAAATCACTCTCCAAATTCGAACTGAAATGTAAATGAGAGATGAAATTATACCAGAGAGCAATTACAGTGTATTATCACTATTATCACACTCAATTGCTAACAACCAATTGAAGAAGAAACCATCCAATGTAGGTGTATAGTAACATTACTACACCAATTAATACCAAATCATGAAAATCGATAAACGGATTTTAAATTAGCTAACAATCTCGATCGACTTACAATTGAAATTTGTCTCTGAAAACAAGAGAATCAGCTGACAAGCTATCTTGGGTGGATGCCAGATGTGTAGCGAATATTTTCTGAGCTCCGCATCGCACAAGTATGAAGTAGTAATGACCCTTTGCGTCACCTTTCACATAAGAATGACAAATAGTTAAATTTGAGAGGGATGTTGCTCGCAAAATAACTTCAAATATTAAATTTTAAAAAAGATTACACCGTTTTTATTCATTTCACAATTTTAAATTTATACAATCTTTATATTTAAAATAAGTTATGTTACTTTATGTTTTGAGAATTGTTTGTAAAAAAGTTTACCTCCATCTTTTTTGCTTGCCATCGAGAAAATGTATTCAGTTCTCAGTGGCAGCTGGATGTGATCAATGGTGAGAGACCCACGGCATGGCTGCATGCCACTGACAGACGAGTCACGCGACTTCGGCATCTTTAACTTTTGTATTTCAGCCAAGAGGGCAAGTCGTTTCTCACCTGGATAAAGATTTTTTCCAAGTTTTGTTTTTAAAACATTCAAAATGCACACAATACTCAGAAATGACTTAAACTTTAAATTCTGAAAACAGATTAAGACCACAGAGTGGCACCATTAACATGACAACGCAAGAGTTGAAAATTATTCGGAGAACCGCTGTAAATTTTAAAAACAGCTTTTGATCAAAAATTACTGGCAATGAGAAGCAATTTTTCCGCCTCAAGCTCTGTGATTGAGCCTTTGCCGTGGTGAGCATCGTAGCAGCAGTTCAACGCTGCACTGGCCTGTTGAATGACACGCTGTTGCTGCTGGACTTCTTCCAGAAGTTGAGAATTCATTTCCTAAAAATAAACTAACTTGGTAAAATCATTGTCTTCACCCTGGTTGGCTTTTAGATGTAGTGGTTAGTGAACTCAATGAGACAAACCTGTAGGGATTTTATTTCAGGATTTGGTTGGCTGGGCTTCACTTTTTCTTTGCGGACTATTTTCTTCTCAACTTTTCTGAAGGTTAAGTTACAGTTTAGTTAAATAATGGTGTATTTCATCATCGCAGTAAATACAGCATTGAGAGATGTTAATAGCAGCGCAGTGATAGAGTAGGCTCAATTTAATACTTTAAAAATAATCTGACCCTATTTTAACAGCAAGGGTGGTATACCTAATTGATTTTCGTTTCTCCGTACGATATGCGTCAATAGTGAACACTGGGAATTCCTCAGCTTGTTCTTTCTTCTCAGTATCCAAAGACACAACTGACTCCATCGAGTTGGACCGAGCCATCGGCCGGAGTCGCCGACTCGGCTGTTGTTGAATTAAATGCCTATCTTCAGCTTCATGACATGTCCTTTTGTGCTAAACCGGTAAACCAGTACTTGTGAGAAATACTATGCATCATATGATGATAAGTAAATGTAATAATAAGACTTTAATCTGGAAAATCTATTAACTTCTTATCATTTTATGGGGTATCCTGGATAGATATTCTGTGCAAACTCTTGCGCATATGAACTCGAACAAGAAAATAACTTTGAATCAAAAATGTGTTTTTGAGAGAAAGTTATTCAGGCATTTAAAAAGTAACTATATAGTAAACAAAACATATAAGGAGTCACCCTGATGATAACTGACCACAGTTAGTTCCGAACGTATTTCTTGTCTACTTTTCTGCCTGGTAAGAGATGGCAGATCAAGAAGCGAAGTGTTGGAATAAAGTGGAGGTTCCAATAAGCTGTCATCCGTATCTCCATCTGTAACTCCTTCGAAGAGTTCATCAATCATTTGCTCTTCTTCTGATTCACTCTCCTTTTTAAAGATCTCCTCCTCATCATTCGAGGCGCTCTTTTTAGGAAGATGATCTAGCAAAAAATCTGCAAATTTTTATTTGCTCTTGCTTTGTATAAGTTATTGGCTCATAATGCATGAAAACGTGATAATGCTGCTGTTATTTACAATGACTTTCACAATCTTTGTGATAACTGGTACGTATTGTGCTACATGCGTTCTATCCTTTTGCTCTGCTATAAAATGAACAATTGTACTGTAATTGACTACCTTCTGCTTTAGGTGAGGGCTTGGCGTCCTCAACAGTGTCATCCATTGCAGTTGATTCATTGCCTTCCACTGTTACATGTGAAATAGCAATTTTAGTAACATTTCATAAACAATTTTACAAATTTTTGCTTCGGATGTGCTCGTTTTAAAACATATCGTTACACAATAGCTGCAAAAAAAGTAACTTTATTACTAATTAAGTAATTAAATAACTAAGTAATTGTATGTTGTCTGTGCAGCACGCCGGTACTTTATTCCAACAACAACATCTTGCAACCTGGGCTAGCGGCAAACTATGCTGTTAAACACCGTACTGACCTCAAATGAGGTACGAATGCTTACCCTTTTCATTTCCTGTCCTAAAACCACACTAAACTGTAACTAGTCTATACACTTAGCTGTGTAATACCTGACAAGTTGTGCATGTTGTTTTGAATTGATGAAACACTGTCGTTATCATCTACTGAGTGAACGCTTACATTTTTACTTCGTGATGAGTTTACATCTTCGCTTCTACTTACCTTTAACTGAATGTCTTGGCAGTAATAAAACAATATTTTTAACTTTTCTAAGTGTAGCGTACACATTATTTTGTAATCCAGAACCAAATGCAAGTTTTTCTTCCTGCTTGAAGTTCAACAACCAATTCCTAATTCACAGTTATATGTAGTACTTAAAAAGTTAAGAAAAACAATGACCAAGCAAGACAAACTATCAATTTTAGGAATTATGAAGCAGTTTACCTGCGTCTTCATCATCTATGCTGTCGAGCATATCATCACCATATGATGAGGCAGATTCCTCATCCAGACTTGCTTCTGTTGCATAATAAATAATAATATTAAAATATTGATGGTAGTCTGTAGTTAGCCCCAATAGCTTACTCAAAATTATCTGTCATGTCAACCACTTAACGTTATAAGAACATAAGCCAGAGCTTCTAAATCATTTTTCATTCGCAACTCACTTCTCGCAGTAATATTTTCCGTGATCTTTCAAAATGAGAAAACTTTGCAACGCACGACAATAAAGTTTACCTCAGTATTAAAAGCATGTCTGTTTGTTCCACAGACCAAAAGAATTATCACAAATACATCCTCCCCAGTAATATTTTTGTACAAAGGAAGAAATTTGTCTTTACACATTACTTGAATATGCAACTTACTTGAAAACATTCATCACTTTTGATTTTTAACCCATACTTGATTTACACCAGTGTCAAAGTGCCACTGCCATAAAGGTAAGCTTACAACTCAGCAGAATGTGTGCTTAAATGCAACTACAATAGTGATAGGTCAGAAAATATTGGAAATATTAGCAAGTTCTGCTGAAAATAAGGCCCCTGATGATCATTTCTAAACAGCCAAGCAGGTAGTCAATTGGCTATTTGGTGTGGGGCGTTTAAACGAGTTTGATGAATGGAACAGCATGGCCGACACACTTAGTGTGTGCCATGGTCACTTGTATCTTGTAGTGTGAATAGCCACTAATACTTGACTTTTACATGTCCTGTTACGGCAGATAGTAATGAGTTGTATTATTTAGAAGAATTTTTTTGTGGTTAAGGTTGTGCGAAGCCTGATTTGAGAGGCCCTGGCATGAACAGCGATTACAATATCTTTCAACCTAACCAGAATAAATTAGCGATAAATATAGTCAAATTTTGTTAAATCGTAAAACCTGAATCTTCCAGGTTTATAATGGATTCATCGTTTATAGCAGATTCATTGAGACTGGCATTTTCTTTGATAGATTCTGAGCTAGTTACAGCCATACATTCCTCTTCTTCTTCATCAACTAATTCGTCGGCAGTTTGCTGTTCCTGGACAGGGAAAGTAAATATTTTAAACTCTTTAAACCACAGACTGAAATACAGAGTAGTCTGAGCAAAACAATGAGAATTATGAGGCATGGTGTATTGTATAATTTTTTGTACTTAATATTATTAAACTGCATGTGCTTGCAACAAATTACAACTGAATTCTCACCAGCTATATAGTACCTAAACCACAATCTGCAAGAGACTTTCTGTCGATAAAACCACACTTTGACTAATTTTGTCTGCCTTCTGTCCTGAGCTATTAGCACAAGCAACCATTTAACATGGGGCAAATGCAAGATAGAATGATTAGTCACTTTATTGGGAAAGCAGTTGGATGATTCATAAGGAAGCCAACTGCTCACTGTAAGTAAAACTGACTTGTCTTATCGTGGACATTGCCTGTCATAATAAAACATAAAATGCACGTCCACACACCTAACAATTGCCAGTTTTCATAAGAATGTAACCAACATTGCTATTTCTAGAATTTCTACAGCTGCTCAGAAACATAAATATACCCACTCGATATCTTATTTCAAATAACAGTAGCTGAGTTGTATACAGGAAAAGCCTGTTGCGCATAAGAATGATTATTACGTCATTGTGAATGTTATTGAAGCAGTAATGTGATTGTATGAGGAAAGTTAGTTTGCGTATTCAAGTCATGCAAGTCGTGTAGAAAAAACCTCAAGGCAACAAGTTAATTGACTGTGACTTGAATTAATTTGCCACAATTTGTTTCACAAGCTGTTCAAATTAATTATCTGTCACTAATCAAAACTGCAAACTGGCTATTTTCTGTTTGAAACTCTACAACTTAACAAGCTCATTGAAATGAAGAATATAATATATTGTTTTGTCGCATCATGATGGTAAAAATACTACAAATACATAATATGTAAAAGTACAAGTTACTATTCAGTGAGATAAAATCTGTCAAACAATTTACAGAAAGTTTTTTTGAGGTTAGAGCAAAACCTAACAAAATGCTTTGAACAGCATTATGTGTAACAATTATTGACAAAGCCATTTCCTGGTAGGAAAAGAAAGAAGCGTATAAATGCCAAATAAAATGTCTAAGCAACAAAAAATGTTTTTGTCACAAGCGAAAGAAGAGACTAGGCTTATATGTTGCATTTGGTCTAAGAACAAAGACACTGGGAAGCCATCCAATTGTTACCGTCAAATTTAGTTTAACTATAGCTAGAAAAAAATCTTTTAAAACACAAAAAAGCTCCTGTTTAATATACATAAGAACATAAAGTAATTAAAAATATACCTTTACATTTTTAACATGCTTTTGCCTAAGTTGATTTAATTCCTGTTGTCTGTCAGCAATTGCTTTATCAACGCCAGCTGCCTGCTCTGCTTTACAGCCATTTTTCTAAGGAAAAAACTCACTGAAGAAGGTTGGTGAAAAATAACCAACAAACATGATGTAAGTGGCAAGAAAAGTTATCTCGTCAGTCATGCACAAAAAAAGAAAAGGCTGTTAACCACATGCATAAAGCATACAAGACATTGTCAACTAGCTTACCTGAAGTTCAATCAACCGCTGATGTAGGCTTTTTGTGGTCGGAGTGATTTGGTGGCGCACTCCTTCCCCACTCGCGTCCGATTTGTAGCTTTCGAATGTTATTTTGTCACCATATTTATTTTTAACATTGTTTCTGTTAAATTGACCACTGTTAAATTATTACACCTAACATATATTTTGTGGAAAAAACTTGAAAACTGTTCACTTCAATGTCTTAGAATATTGCTTGTTGGGATGTGGGGACTAAAGAGGCGCTTATATTTAACCACATTTATGTCATAAAATGAATAGGTTACTGGCCGAAGTTAAGCAGATAACCAAATTCTGGTCAATATTTTGGCTGCTTGACTAAAACTTCAGAAAAAAGCTATGCTTTGGTAAACACTTGTACCAGGCCACATTTTAAAACGGTTTTGTGAATAAGCTACTTATTCCGTTAAAGACCTGGAAGGTTTGATAATAATTAGTCCATGCCTTTACCTCACAGGAGTTTGCTGCTGTACTTGAGAAGCAGCTTTGGCATCTTTACTAGCAAACTGACTTAGAGTCTCAATAGAAAGTGATACTCTCTGCGAAACATGCTTTACCGGGCGAACATTTTCATCAGATTTCACCTCTTTATCCTCTAATTCCTAGGCATAATATACTTTTCTAAAACATTTATTCTCAAAAGAAATCACACAACTATGGTTAACTGTAAGGTACTGCTAGACACTGTTAACTCCATATTAGTATGGAATACTCAGTGAATTCTTACATTATCTGCAAGTATGTCACTTTGGTAAGCATCGCTCATTGGAGTCTTTCGACCAGGGCCCTTTGGAGGTTTCCACTGAGCTTTAGGTTTCTCTGGACTTGCACTACAAACAGCATAACAGCACAGGTTTGCACAAAAATACTCCAAACTATGACAACACAATTGATTGGATTTTGGAATCTCAAGCTTGGAAAATATGAAACATTTGGTCGTGTGATCTTTCATATTGTTTTAAACATTTCGCAAATATACCACCAAGTTTAATACCTTGGCACATTTGAATGTGTTAAATCATCTTCAAAATTGTTCACTTTCTCAGCAAGAGCAGCAAATCGAGCTTTTCGATCCAAGTCAATTTTACGATTTAAAGGAGCAGGCATTGGAGAGTCGGGATCATGGCTGACTGGAGATGACACACACGTAAAGTCAACCTCATCATCATGATCTAAGTAAGAAATACAAACATTTATAGGCCATTTCTATGGTATGATATATGCAACGCTAGGCTGTGAAATAACTGTGTTTTCCAAGAAAATAGTGCATGTTCGTACCCGCTGCCTCCCATTGCTTTCTCTGCTCAAGAAGCTTTTTCATCCTTTCACTAACATTTTTTTCACCTAAAAATTTAATGTAATGTTAAGTTAAAAACATATGGCTTTGTTTAAAAACATAGGTACAAAAACTGTCTGTGGGTATATATTCAGTACATACTTATGAATTTATTTTAACCTCGTTAAACCATTCATTAGAATTATGCAAAAGAAGGAACACATTAACAGATAGTATGCTTGTTATATCGTCAAACCTGCTGGATGCTTTTCAGCTGAAGAATTATTTTCCGACAAAACAGCAGGTTTTAATGTGTCTATCTTACATCTTTTGCTTGGTGATTCAGAAGCAACTAAAGTCATAGCTAAAATTACTGTCAACCAGCAATACAAAGAACTTAAACCATAATGCCATATGCCCAGGTTTATTCACTGATTTTTAGCTTTCAAGCACAAAGTTTATCTCAGTTTTTGTCCACTACACAAAGCGTACCAATTTCTGCATTTGCCTCAACTTGGACAGGGCATACTGGAGCATTCTCCTCGATTATATTGTCTTGAGCTTCAAGCGGTCTTCGTTTACGAGCTTGAAAGGAGTGCTCTTGCATTTTTTGTTGCAACGCTTCACGCCTAGCTTTTGTTCGATCAAGCAATTTCTGAAGAGAGTGTAAAGCAATAATAATTGAAAGTGCTTCATTTTTTTTGCGTATATTAACAAAGTAATTGCAATATTTGTAGAAATGAATTGCTCAGTAATATTAACAAACCTTCGTAAAATCATCCACCTCTGCTGACATTTTGTCAGTTGATATGCAGAATACTGAGAAATTTCAAGTTCTTGCAGATAAATGTTTTTACCTTTAATAGTAGTATTCTATTGATAGGTTAGCCTTCTAAAACTCTTGAAGTTTGAAACCTGTTAATAGAGGAAAAATTTTCTTTCACATATATACTCACTCAGCAGGTGAAAGACCAATTTTGCAATGCAAAGCTCAAATTTCGTATTTAATCTTCATTTTTATTACGATTAAAATTTGCTATGAAATAAATCTTCTGCCGGTGAACAGACGTATTATTGTTATTGTCTTTTTGTTTTATCTATATTGGATTCACCAATTTAAATGATTTATATATGACTGATATCAGCTAAGTCTTACTGAAAGTAATGAAGTTAAAATCAACTCAATACAAATTTCACAAAAACAAAATAAACATAACCACTGTTCAAAGCTTTCGTAATTTGCAGCTATAGGCTACTCATGATCATGACCAATATAAATTTTAATAGTAAGGATAGTGTAAGTACCAAAATATTATTATTTACACTTTATGGTGAAAAGTGTGGCACCTGCACGCACGTGATTCATCAAGATGCACGCTGAATATTTTATTCATCGCACCAATTTATAATAAAAAAAACAAAGAAAAAGTAGTTGTTTGAACGCCAATTTAATATAAAAAAATTAAGAATTGATGCTTCAGTGCACACCATCACGCCAAAGTTTGCATGTTTGCACGCACAATTTCACGTCAAAAACTACCATTCTTTCCAGTTAGCTTACACTATTGTTACTATAGGCTATACCAGGGATGTCCAACCTTTTATTATAGTGGGCCGCATTGTCACTTGAAATAATTCAATGGGCCGCAAAACCTATTAAATTTCAAGAAAAATGGGTACATAAAGTACATACTTTTGGAGTGAAAATGACTAGCGGGCCGCACAAAAATCTCAGGCGGGCCGCACTGTGGCCCGCGGGCCCCAGGTTGGACATCCCTGGGCTATACCTTTTTAAACTTAAGTTATTTTAATGTTACTCTTCTATAACTGTGGAAACAATGATAGCTAAATGAGCCTATTTTGTATTAAAAAAATATTAAACGATACTTAGCCTATTTATCTACAGATTCTTACACCCTAGTCCAGCGATTAGATCCACTGGCCTAGAAGGACAAGCTTATAGGCTAGTTATGTTACAGCTAAAAAACTTATTAAATAGACCAGGCTATATTCCTGTTATCTTGATACAACTGATCAGTGATACTGACAGACCGATAGGCCTTAAGAATAGGGTAACCAAGATTATGCAATTAAACATAAGCCTTGGATAAAAACATACCGGTACCAATACAGTACAGCTTGACTTGAAAGACAAGTCTTTCAGTTCATAGTTCTAGTTTATGTTCTAGTCTTCCGACATCTGCTGTACTGACTGTACGTGGACATATAGCCTACTGTACTAGGCCTAGGCTATCAATATTGATGGGATATAAATTTAGGTTAATCAGGCAATAGATTTGCATGAACATTAGGCCTAATAGCCTCGTCTACATACGGTAAACTCTGAAATAAAAATTGTACCGGTAGCCTAGCCTATCTCTTTCAAACAAGACGCTGTTTTGTTCATTTCGCATGGACCAGAAACCTGCCCTCCAGGGCTATGAGGTTAAAAGTCTGTTTAAAACTCAAACTTCGCGCTCACATATTCATCTCAGTCAATTGTCACGGTTGGTCGCACAGCACTTTTCGAATTCTAGAAAGCGCTCGTCAAGGTTCCAATGGGTTTCGCTTGCTTTGTGGTCAAAGTTGTCGTGTTCATGATCTTCTTCGCTGTGCTTTGGCATTGACTTGTTTTGGTTTAAGTTGTTTACAACTTTACATGATACCGTAAGTGGCAAACAAGCGTACGGTATTAAATAAACTACGATTTGGTAGTTAGAATTCTGATGGACCGAATCGGTTTGAAAGCAGACCAGACACCCTTTTACAAAACACGAATCTAAGCTTACAATGTCGATAAGATAACATGCTGTAATATGATAAAAACTTAATTTGTCTACATATAAACTTGCGTTCTGATAAATTAAATTTCCAATCAAATACAGGAAACATTAAACTGACATTACCAAACAACTTCGAAACAGCACTTTACATGCTTTTCATAGTATTGACTGTAGAAATCATCTTATTTCGTTACTAGATTCTAAATTTTTACGTAAATGCCTTGGTTATGCTAAGAAAACAGCAGCAGGACGTACGTAATGTTTTGTTGTCGAATATATCAACGTAACCATTCGTCATTCGATGCGGACTGCTCTCTTGTTTCACCATTTACCGGACTTTTTACTTTAACCAGAAAATGGCAATTGAAAGGTGTCAAATTTTGGTTTTATTTCAGCTATGACACTTAATTCTTTAACTTTTTGGCGTAAACATAGAGTTCTGTAGCTCAAAACTTTACTCGAGTGCAAGAACAACTACTTTTTCAAGATACAGAACCACATATTATTCCGTTCTTCTCATGATAGCTAACATATGTGTTGAGCAAAACTGACTATGGCAGGATGCGATTGCTAAAACGAATGCCAGTTAAAAATTTAAAAAGAAATATACCAATGTAATAATTAAAATTGTTTAAATCAATTTGAGGTTTATGTTACTTGTGTAGCTTCGACCGCTTCGACCGTAAACTATCAAACTTCGTCATTTTACCAGAGCGCCAGTTTTACGTCATAATAGAAAATCAGTTCTCACCATAAGCATAAAAATTCTTGGTTTATAACAATTGTAGATTTGTTACTTATTTGTACATGCAACCCATGATGTTGTTGCTTTTCCAGCGTTGTAATCGCTACCAAATTCAAATCAACTCACAGCAAAGCCGCTGGCTGTTTCGATTTGCCATTTGTTGCGTTTGCAGCAATTGGAATTGGATTCAGATCTTAACAAATTTAGGCACAACAGGCTGTACTCGTCTCTTGTTTTATCTGAAGTGTGGAAATGTCGTCGGAATAAAGTCTTGAATTAATGACAGACTAATCAGTTGACAATCAACTGAGAAGGTATGGCGGCAATTACAGCACGTGGTAGGCTATCCGACCATCATAGTCATAATGATAGGCTTATCCACCAGAGTGCTACTAGTTTATGGTAGGGTAGTAAAACATTATCATTTCGGTTGCATTCATATAATATAAAAAGCAGGACTTAGGTCAAGTGGGGAAGGTATAAAATAATAGGACTTATAAACTCGCTTGTAAATATAATATATGTTTATGCATTTTGCTATGGTGTTTATTATTGACGGAAGACGTTTCTGGTTGGCGACTGCTGCAAAGTTGTATGAGGCAAGGTCAATAAGAAAATTTTTCATAAGTTTTAATATAATTCTGTATGAATGCTATTGTTACACTACCATAGTTTGATTAATAGCTGCTGGCAAAACAGCTTACCGCTGGTAAAAGTAGTTCGAAGCGGGATATATATTCATCGCGTAGGCGAGGCCATTTTAAAACCAAAATAAGTCACTTCTGTTTTCGCGTGGCCTCTTTTCTATAAAATCATCGAATTCATATACGAGCTCAATACAGCGTATTATTGTTTGCTATACTTTTTTGTTTCACAGAATTAATTTTAAGTGAATCAAAGTCTAGTTTGACTAAATTCAAAACTGTTTTCAAAATTAAAAGACCATGAAGAGCATGATCTTCAACAAGGAATTTCGATGAATTAATGTAAAGGTGCATATATTCAACTATATTTTACAAAAAAAATTTATAGCTAATTTATATTGGTTTTGAAAAAGATTTTAGCTTAGACTATCAGTTCACAAATCGTATTAGTATGTTCAGCATGATAAGCAACAAAGAAAAAAATGGAAGACGACAAAACTGTACAACTGTACGTAGATAGCGACAGAGAAAACAAACCTACGAAAATAGTTTTCCGTATAACATGTAACTTTCTATTGTACACACTCGACCTGTAAGCATTTGCAATGAACTTTTCTGTAACTGCGTGTGCGTTTTTGTAGTTGTAGAAAGTTCTTTGTTAGACCTAATAGTCAGTTAAGCAAGTTTTCATTATTGAAAAATCATAATATATTAAGAATTGAATTGTGGAATTTAAAATTTTTTGGTTGGAATAAAAAACATTTACGAGAAGAAAATTATTATAAAATGAGCAAAATTAATTGCAACAGTGCAAATGTAGGTATCCAAAATAGTCAGTGACAAGAAATAATTTTTATTGATAACCTTTAATAGACTAAGTTATAACTTATTTGCAGAAGCTAAAATAAGAACAATCAAACTATTATCGAATTCAATATATTTTGACGCGGGTAAAAGTAAAGGTGGGTCCTTTACTTGATTTCAAGACTCCGAGATGAGACGTTAAGGTTCCTTCTTGTTCTGAGTCATTAATGAAAGTATACGAGGCTTAATTATTTTCTCTGGATCATTTTGTTTAAATACAGCTAATACCTATAAAAATGGATTTAATAAACACATAAATATATCTGAAAAAAATATTTGAATTTTGAAAGTAATTAGACAATAGCTACATTAGTTTATAGCCTAATTATATATATTAGGCTAAATGTGGAAATGTGATTAATTTCTTTAATTAACTGATAGATACTAACAATATATTATTGATATTTTACATGATTTGTGAATATGTAATTAGACTCGTTGCTTTTTAAAAATTTTTTATTATTAATTTAATAAAAACTTTCAAACAGTTTTATTTTTCCAGTATTGACGAGAAATAGCAATTACCGTTGTAAACATTTTGATAACTTCATGACAAAACAATTTTTAAGCAAGTTTACAGCCAATTTCGGGTATAAGAAAATATTTTTTTTTACTAATTTTAGCTTGTCTATTATTTATTGCTTTCCAAGCTTTGGTTAAAAACTGCAATCAAATTCAAATCACTACAAACCCAAATTAAAGAAAGAAATAAGCTAATTAACTGGTTTATAAATTATGATACAATGCTTTGGATAGCTGTTATTTACATTTAATTACATTATAAAGGCTTAAGAACCTTCAAAAGAACAACACACAAGATTCACTGTTATTTGGGGCTATTATTTCTGGAAATGATCTTTAACCTTTTATGCTATATGCATTATTAAAAACGATGATTAGGCAACGTAGGCCTTTACATCTTTCCTTTACATCCGAATAATCCAAATCTACCACAGCAGAAGTTAAGAAATATTATAAAGGAAACCACTTTTGAAAGTATGTTATGACATAAATTGCTCATACTTCGCAACAGCACAAGTCAACACAAGTAGTCAGCACATACTAACCCAAGTCAAGTCAAGTCAATCTGGACAAATTATATGAAAAATTGCGGTTTTAGACCGAAAAAGTGATTTATGAAACAATTTTTTATTGGGTTATTAAATTTGATTTTAGATCAGGATGATAATCAGATTTGAATGTTTATGATGTGGTGCTTGTGACCACATTTCACAAATGGCTCACGATTTGAACCAATTGACGCTTTGCTTGTGGTCATGTTATTCATGTACAAATAGGCTAAATGTACTAAGTATAAAAACTTATTGCTTGTTTTGTAAAAAAGTTTAAGTTTTTCATTATGATGTTGAGTGACTAGTGCAAGATGAGTCCTGGTACTTACCGCTTTTCGTTATGACCTCACACGGTATTCAAGATCACGTGTTAGAGGAAATTAGTAGCAGAGAAAAACAAAAAAACCCGTTGAAAGTCACCGATTGAATAACATTACTTAGCATGGCTTTACATTCTCGTATAAATAGATTTGCTAAAGACCTAATTTAAACAGCTATAATCAAAATTACATGTGCACAGCTTTTCTTCCGTGCGTCGACATAAAAGATTGAGTTAGATAAAAAATTGGCCGTTGCTTATATATTTTTCCCACTTGAATAAATGATAAATGAAAAAAATGCGACTGACAGAAATGGCACCATCTTTCAATTTTATTCTTGTCACAACCTTTGCCCGTTTTGTTTTGCCTATAAATCCAAACTCATGTAAAATTAAGATAAATGTTGGGTAGCGCTAGACCAATTCACCCATTTTTATTTGCTTAAATTGTAACGTATAGGCTATAAGTCTAACTTACACTGTGGAGCTAGTTTTCACAAACTTCACTTTATACCAAAACCAAAAAGTTGGTTTCGAAGAAAACGAAATAAATCTCATGCTGATTGAAAAGGCGTGTCCCGTCAAGTTGTAAGTCAGAGAAATAGTCTTTAAAATATAGGTATGCTGCACTGCTAGAGCAAGTTTACTCATCCTCCGTTTATGATTTTATACGCTACCTACGTCGTATAGAAAAGGTTTACATTTTTTACTATATGTGCACCATTTGTGTAGCACGTATGTTTTATTAATAAATAATATGACAAAACTCTATTAGTTCCCCCATACTCCATCCATTTACTGCTTTCTTTTGCTTATGCTAGTTATAGACTTGGAGATCGAGCTACAATGATTGAAGCTGCGGCCAAACGCAAAGATTTGTGTTGAAGCTCTATCTCGTATATGTACAGTCAAAGAATACACGATAACCAATGTGATTATAATTATCGTTGCCATATACGGTGTTTTAATTGTTTTTCTTGAATGTTTGCTTTGTATAATAAAAATGTAGCAAATATTATCCTAAAATTTTAGTCTAAGAATGACTTGCATGTTATAGCAGCTATCGATTCCAGGAAATACGCAGACGTCTTCCTGGATAGCTCGGCCGTGGAAGTAGTGGATAACATTCATCTACGGATGTGTGGACGTCACACACAGTACTTCATTGTCCGTGAGACTGCATTAAGAAGAAGAAGATACTTATAGATTATATCAAATGAGAAAAACTTAAAAAAAAAGTTTAGTTAAATATATGTTCTAACTGTGCTTAGACACTTCCTTCAGTGATGTTGTCCGATGTACTTCTATAACTATATCCATCATGATTTGTTAAATATGTTATATAGTAAGCTGCCAGTATAATGGAAAGTTCTGGCGAATGCCCATTCAGTAGGACAAAATACATCCACATTTAGGCTAGTTATATAAAATATCCTGGAAGTAAATTTGAACCTATTGTAAATTATTGATATAACTATACACAGAGAAAACAATAAAAAATGACCGGAAATGTATGCAATCAATTGTTCTGTAGCCACCCAGACATCATTGTTAACTTCTAACTACATTTCAATCGAAACTAGCTTTGGTATTGTCTGGAACGTTTTGCGGTACACAATCTGCCAATCTGGCTTATTTATAAATCGTGAGCCCTTAATGCTGATTTGATTTCCTTAAAAATTTCACATTCTTAATACAAGCATCGAGTTTATCGTAATAAAGGAAGTGCATTAAACCATTAGAATTTCCTCTTTAGCCAAGAAATGCAATGACACTAAAACGCTATTGTGCTGTCAGACCCTAGTTTCGATTCCTACTTGTGTGCTTTGCATGCGCTTTCACTGTTAAGTTTTTCGTTAGGTATATGTGGTTTCGTACCGTACGTGATATAATAGGTATATGACATCACTCCTAAAACTAAGTATTGGGCACTTGACGGTAGTACAAGTGGTTGTTTTTTCAGATACACAAGCTGCGCAGCTCGTTTTTGAAGGTGCTACGCTGTTGGAACCACGAAATCGACAAAACGAAAGCCGAACCGAAATCTTTACGCCACAAACCAATGCCTACCACCAATATGCGTACTTGCAACCTCAAGTCAATTTATCAATTTATCCAGCTGGTAAGAAACGTTTTTTTTCTATTTTGAAAATATCTTAGAAATAATATTTAACCAAGTTTCGGTTATGAATAAAATTTTGTTGTTAGTAATTTAATCTGGGTCACGTTTTTATGAAGTCTGCAGTTTATTTGCGGATTAGCTATTTAAATGTCTTCCCCTCGTTTCATGACACTCTCTTGGCGATAACTGGTTGAGCTGTGTCATGAATAGCATCATCAACCATGTCGAATGAAAAAGCAAAAATATCGCTTTGAAATTTGCTAAAATTACTTTGCATAAAAAGATTTCACAGAGACGTGATTTGTTTCAACCAAATAATTAGTTTCGAACCTAGGAAGGCTAAGTGCAAGCTAGCAGTATTACGCATCGTTGATTGTGAGTTATGTTGAAAATGTGGCTGTTTTAACTGGAAAAAGTGACCTGAAAAGAACTCGACTGTTAAACGCAAAGAAAAAAATTTTGAAACTTCAAACTCTTCACCTATTTTGGGTGTATCTGTTACATCACTCGACACGGTACGTCACGAAAAAACAGCCTCCAACGATGCACAACTCGGTGCCTACCAAAGAAAAAAAGCCCGTGTGTGACGTGACGTGATTTCCGCATTCTGCTGAAAACGTGCTCACTTCTATAAGCTTACTCCAAATGTTAAAGGGCCCTCTTGTAGTTTGAAAGTTAATGGAAGGGAAGGGTATCTACATTTCAGAGTTTCCGATTTGTGTTTTCGATAGTATTTGTTGTGGTTTGGTAACAGCTCAATGTATAGTGATGGAAGGTCAGTTGAGTCTGGAATGTGGTTTACTTGGCAGAGGTTGTTAATATTTACCCCGGTTTGACCGCCTTGTGGTTGGTTTATCCATTTGTTTTCGATTTTTAAGTTTGTGGAAAAAAAATTGTCTTACCGTCAACGTGTCGCAATGCCGACCTCGTTACTAAGGCTAGCCAGAAGCAGAAGTCATTGTCGTACAGTGAGACCTATGACGTCAAACTGACCAGCACTAGATACCGAGCAAGTGACATACACACCAATTTTTCTGCGACTGGACGTGTTTCTGACCCTATGACAAATGTGTTTTATATTTGCTCAGCGTCTGAATTTAACGCTCGTCAACCAAGCGCAACTATATACTTACAGTACCTTGGTGTCAATGAGTTCACGGTAGTCGAGGCATGAACTAGCTGGTTATATATTATCTTGGCATAGTAGCTTTCTTTGCAAACTTCCCATGAAGTCTGTTTTAGTGCAGTTTTACAATTAAATTAAATTAAATTATCTCAAAAATTAGCACCAGTGGACGCATAGATGTGGCAGTTGTTTATGGGCCTTAATGATGGTTTTATCCGGTTTCGGTCGGTAGTTGGTATGGTTGAATTAGATGACGAAGATTACATCCTTTATTCTGAAATGTAAATGTTTTTGCGTAGATTCGCTAAACTTGAAATTTTATCTTTTCTGATTTAACCTAGCCTAGTAGAAAAATTATATACGCCGTAAATGGAAATCATACCCGAGTTCTACTGATCAATTATATCTATGTGTAAGGACTAGGTAACTTGCTTCGTAATATTTAGTAAGTAGCGCGGTAAAGCTACTTTCTGAAAGGTGTAGTTCGAAAATCAACGCTGGTTTCGCAAGCAAAAATGCTTTCGAAAAACGTGCTTGATACGAGATAGGAAACGTATTACGCCAGACCGGTAAGCCCCGTTCATATTCCCATTATCACGACATCCTAAAATAAACGACAGTGTATGGGCACGAACCAAAGAAAAACGCTGGAGACCTTTCCGAATCTGTTTACAGCCGAGGGCTCTTTTTGGAGGAAATCAGCCACGCGTGACGGGGAAAAAGAGAAATAAAGAGACAAAGGTTTTTTCCTATATAAACCACTCTGTAGCGTTTATCACGAAATGGCGAACGGTTGATAAACTGTTGACGTAGGTTGGCGTTGTAATGCAAGCTTGATGGTAAGAATTCTCCACAGCGGAAGTAATGCCAGGACTTCCCAATAGCAAAACTGTGAGATTGTCGTCTAGGCGAGGCATAGTTATGTGGCTTTGGTGTTCTATGCCATAGTAGGATACTGGAACAAAACGCTGATGCGTCCTTTCATTCTAGAATCTAGATAATACTTTGGGAAGGTTATCGTAACAAAGGAAGCCCGTTAACGAATTTAATTGCGCAGAAAGCGGAAGCTACTTTTACGTTGCTGTTTAACTACTTGTGATTGTTACGCAGGCTTATTTAATTTACTAGCTGTATACCTACCATACTCGTATTCAAATCACCTTGTCTTCGTTGCTATTGTTGTGTAAGTCTACCTGCAGTGGTGCGTGACGCCTGCATTTGAGAAATTCAGACATTCTATGATGAAAACAGACCTGGGCGGCCAACATATGAATCAAATAATGACTTCAGGAACCGAAACGCCTAACCCGTCACCGAAGTCTGGTCTTACCAGGGCCGGTAATTGTGGTACGGCCACTGACGATGCCCCGAATCCTAGTTCACCCGCTTTATCAACCACGTCTACCAGCAGTGGAAAAAATGAACCCCCGAAACGGCTGCGGTATTGGTTGATAGACATGATCAACAGCGGCACCATCCCGGGCCTTCAATGGGAAGATCCGAGTCATACGATTTTCCGCATCCCTTGGAAGCACGCTGGAAAAAACAACTGGAAGGAGGAAGACTGTAGAATTTTTAAGGTAATCAATGATCGGTACGGTTGCTTGTAACCAGTATAGGGACTAAGTCAAGCGTACACAGCTCAACTCTATTTTGCCAGTGTATGCGGTGTACCACTGGTGTCATTCACCTACATTGTAGCAGCCAAATGTTTGTCTTCAGACCGCTACGCTTCGCGGTCTTCGTTGATGAAGCGTGTAAACACAGCGTATCAGCGATTAACCCGTTGCAAAATTAATACTAGGTTGGTTTCAGTCGTGGGGTTCGTTTCGTTCACATTCCAACCGTTTGAAGATTTTTTGGTTTTGTCAATCAATGTTTGTTGAACCACAACAACGTGGAAAATCCACTCCTTTTTACTTTTTACTAAATCAAATTGAAAGTTTCAAATACAAATTGACATTTGTTGAAAATGATGTTGGTGAAATGGAAACTTTGTGCGAGTCTTTAAACTAACGACCCAATCCGATTTGTATTTGAAGCTCAGAAAATGTACGTCTGCTTTTGGCTTTAACCTTGCCTTTCTCGATCATTTTGCAAAGGTTTGGTATCGTTGTGTGTGTGGCCGTTGCCCTGGCCTATACTCAATGGCTGCAAACGACGACAACATAGTCGTATTTTGATAAAATTAACTGGCATTGGTGTGAAAGCGACGTACAATAGGTATTTCCTTGACGAGTCAAATTTCACCATATCGGATTTCATATTATAGAAGAAGCAGTTTGTCGGTACCTTAGCCTCTTGTGTTATTCTGACTCTTAACAAAAAGTTATAAATCGTGTCTGTTTGATACAGCCAGGCTATACCCAGATTAAATATCATAAAACATAAGACGAATCGGTAAATTGGCAACAAGCGAAACAAGCAAGTAATAACGCGACCAAAAATCGATGCATACATCTTTCACTTTTCATCAGCTTAACTATGTCGATTTTTGGCGGAAGTTGGTCTCTCAAGCAGAACTGCTATGAGCTGATCACAGACTGCTTTCTGACTCAGCAAAGAGAAATCTACGTCGCTGTCTTCTGACAGGAAGTAGGCTTACATTGCAAAAGATGATGAGTCTGGTGTTTTTTTTTCTTTAGCTCGCCTGCGGATAACGAAGCAAGATCTGCTATGCCTATTGTATGGTGACTTGTGCTAGGAGTTTAAATTACTCTGTTTGGTTACTAAGGCCTAATTCAATATGTCTATGGCCAATACATTATTAGAATTTATGTGTTATTCATGTAAATAATATTGTACGGTCATCCGTTAAAAATTCAATATTTCACCTTCCGTAAGATGCTTAAACAAACGAACGAATCGATATCGTAGTGCCTTTGAAGAAACCAGATTTTGTCACGTGACCAGCTTGCCCAAGTGCGAATAAAGAAACGCGTTGATTTCAAGTATTACGTCATATCCAAAAAAATTGCAGTACAATGATTAGCTGTTAACATTCTGTAGAAAACAATACGACTGATATAAATTGATTCGTTGATATCCAACATGTCACGTCATAACTCTGGGAACGATTTTTAAATACGTTTTTAGATGGGAACGGTAAAAAATTGTAATTTCATGTTTTCACAATGTAGAAAGAGAAGAGAATTGGCCAAAAAGTTTTCTGCTGACAAACAATCGACGAACCAGACGTACAATGATTACCCTCTGTTTTGTAAGAAGCTTTTTGTTGGATCGTCAAATAACTCAAGCTTTCGTTTTTAAGTTCGACACAATTATTGTATTAGAAGTTTCTTAATTATGTAATCGTAAATTGGCCTTTAGGAAAAGGAATTCACTAGGCCTTACCAGGGTAACAACGAAGATGAAGTTGACAGCAGATTTTGAACTAAACCAGATAGTTTTATGTTTGTCGTATTTAAAACCAACAACCAACGACAAAAAACAGAAAGCATCAGGTTTAAAACATGGACAGTTGTGAAATTTTAGTTGACCCGATGGTAAAATTCTTTAGTTTTTTGCACAGAAGCTCATACCGTTTTTTTTTGACAAGAAAATTTATAAAATGAAGGATCGATACCATATTAATAAAATTTAAGAAATGCGGCGGGTCACATGATCAAGACACGAAACTACCCAAAAAGGAAGCATTGGTTTCCACTATAACGTCATACTCAAGATTTTTCTTGAATTAGGTGTTGACGACCCCGTATTGTACAATTTTGTGTTTGCAAGCTCCGACTAATATAACTATAATTGTCATAACCTTGACATCTGACGTGTCACATACTAATTTTGAAAAGATTCTTAAATGCGGCGTTTAGGTGAAAACGGTGATCGGAAATCGTAGTTTCGAAGGAAAAATTTCCGTGTTTTCTCAAGATAGAAAGAGAAGAGAAATGACCAAAAACTTTACGCAAACAAGAGAAAAACAGGCGCATTTTGACCAGGCTTATCGATTGCGTAGTTAAGTTGTTTGTGTCGGTGAGGTCTGTACTTGTCCAAATTACGTAAGCCATCTTACGGAAAGTAATTGGGAACGATTTCCTCGTAAGTTATTATTCTCACACATACGTAAAAATAATAGTTACTGTACTTTTTAAATATAAAGAATTAACACATGAGTAGGTATTTAAGCTCCAAACCCTACCCTTTTAGCACGACAATCATGTCTGTTGCCATTTTACGTTACGTTTTACGTCTGTTACGTTCACTTACGTTTCAAATGTTAGCAAAATATTTGTCACCTGACAACGCGGGGGACTTTTACTCTGGTGCAACTAACATAGCAATAGGCTTATACGCAAAATCAAGCTCACTTCGATTTCGTTTGACGTTAAGGTATCTTTTATGTGAAAGCGTTTATTAAGACCAGTAAAAGTATCACTGGTTTGGAGTGTTCGTAAAAACTTGCAAATCTTCAGCCACCGCGTTTCACATACTGTTGTCCTAGAGACCTAGAATCTAGATGGTGGTGTTGGTCCCTGTCCTGGTATTTCTTTTAGGGTTCGGTAATTCGTCAACCCTTCTGATGCTCAAAAAGTACGCCGCGGGTAGCGGGAAAGAAACGTGTTCATGTGGGTAAAGCAACTATTTTTTTGGAAATTTTCAACATTTTCTCACCGTAATTCCACGATGACGATGATGCGGTTTACCTTAACATTCCACCGATATTACCGGTGGGGGATTTACCGTTGTGCGAAGTAAAGTTTTGCTCAAGGTTTTTATTTGTATATTAAAAATGTCCCTAAGGTAACTGACTTGGGTTATCCACCTTGAATTTGCAAACAAGTTGGGTTATTTTTTTTTATAATTGTCAGTTTGTCTTAGAAGTTTTGTGAGTGTCTTTGGATCAGATAGCCTCCGAAACCCATTTTACTGTCACCTAGTGTGACTATAAGCCAATAACATTTAAATGAAATTCATGCTGCCTTGGGTGGATCCGCAGTGGTTTGTTTTCCTATTCACAATGAGCCTGAGTTCACTTAGTGGTTTGATGTCGTCACAAATAATTGCAGGTTTCGATCAACTAACATATTCTCTTAGCAGTGCTCATTTATATGCGAATAATTACAAAACATTTTTCTGCCTCTGTTTCTTGCTTGTATTATTTCTGTGGGATTTATGTTCACTCCTCGACTTGGTACTTGAAGGGAATTACCCTCAAAACAAACCAATATTTAAAATAATTTGAAGGTACAGGAAATCCATTGATGGCAAATGTTTGCCAGTTACAGAAATCGCAGAGGCATAAAATAAAAACGACACGCACAATGAATATATTTATAACACGGATGCATTTTGGTTTTGCAGGCATGGGCGGAGCATCGTGGAAAGTTTAAGAAAGGCGACAAAATCGACGCAGCAACATGGAAAACGCGACTGCGGTGCGCTTTAAATAAACTACCTGATATAAAAGAGATGAAGGATCGAAGCCATTTAGATGGAAATGACCCATACAGGGTTTATCAATTACTCCCAGAGCCAGATAAAAGTATGTATATCATTACCATACTTCTGCTTTTCGTGAACTAATTTTTTACAAAAATTTATAGCCCTGTTTAGCCATTTACTTACACCTTGTATACAATAGCGCTGCATAGCTGGTAAGAATGCCTGGAATAGTTGTGAATTTAAATTAGCAGTGTGGTTCTGATTTTAACATAATCTGTTGTTAGCAACAGAGTTTGAAATCTATCCGCGGAACACTTGGGGAAGGGAATCTTCACCACCACACACAGCAAGTGAGTGAAAAAATAGCTTAGGATTTTCCATTAACGATAAACTTTGGACAAATAAGAGCCATTTTTTTTCTGGCCATTTTAAGTTGCAAAAAGATCTTTTTACTGCCCCAGGCGAAAAGTTATAACGAACCTCTTTAAATCTGCTATGCCTCGGGCAAGTTTTAGAATCGATATGCCAAACTTGTTTTTCATTGTGCAGAAAATGATATCTCTCCTGTTCATTATTAACTTGTTTTTAAATGCCAAGTCATTGGGGATAGTATTTGATCTAATAAAATTCGTTTTTATCTTTTATAATAGACCAGTTATTATAGAACTATATACAACTTGTTTTACAATAACTACAATAATAACATACATCGCAGCAAATTTTTTTTTCTGAACGGTAAAATTCAATGCTGTTGAAAATATGCAAACCGTGGCAAGCTATGTGTTTCTTTGTTCCCTGCCATCAATTGTTTTCTCACTTATATTATAATGCACTCACAACACCATGCAAATGTAAACAAGAATGCTTTAAGCAATGAACATAACTTACATAAGCTGTGTCGTTATAAAAATGAATTCCAGCGCTACGTAATATCCGCAAGTTACGCATGCGATGAAAGTTAGCATGACTGTAAAATATGCGCCAGGGTTAAAAAGTTAATACATATACAAACTACTTCCTGTGTGAGTGTATAGAGATTTTTAAGCCCATTTCTCCGCTCTAGCAAAAGCAGTACACTATAAACATACTACTCATTGTCAAGAATATACATTAGCAAACATTATGGACAAACACAATATGTTCTGATGCTGCACATCTGTTAAGCAAGTTCAAGCTGTTTATTAAAATTATGTAATTGCAGATAATAATATGCACCCTTATGCATTCGGCTATCCACAACAGCATGCTGTTCCATTCAATGGAGCTGCACAGAATATGCAAATATCTCACATAAACTTGAACACCGACCCGAGCAAGGAGTTTGGTGAGTTTTATTGAACAGGTTGGAGTCGAACCTACTGGAAAGGTTGTAAAGAAGTTTACATTGTTTGCCAGATGTAAACACTGATGGCTACAAGTGTCTATTACAGTATAACCCAGTGTCATTTTCATGGACATTTGCTGTCAGTTTTCCTAACTTTGCATAAATCGAAGTAATGTGACCAGTCATTTCAACTCTGAGTTAGCAAGCAAAATGTGGTAAATAAATACTACTATTGGTATTTAACATAAAACTTAAAAAGGTTTATCTCTTCAGGTCGATTGCAAATGCAAGAAACAGTCACCAATCAAGATTATTACACCATAAATAAGGTAATATGTGAATTTTAGTGAGTTTTTTTTTAAATCCTGGTCTAATTAATTTTCAAGATGCTGATTTTGTCTTCCGCTAATTAATTTTTTGAATAATGAATAATTTCAGAAATGTTTTAAAAAATTAATTTATTTTGTTTCAAATCTTTTTATGAAGTAAAGTTCACATTTCATGGATACGTATGATTATGGCGAAAAGCTTTTAAAGATTTATTTGTCGATTATACCGAAATTGCATTTGAAATGGAAGTAAAAATAACTTTGTATTTTTCAGCTCGACCTCATTTCGCCAACCGAAGCCAGCAACTCAGTGCAGAAATCGATGCTCACCGGTCCGACATTCTCACAGGACTCGGGTTACAATGCAAGTATGGATCCGAGGAGTCCTCCTCTTCCTGGCGGAGTGGCATCGCCAGGAGGAAGTGAAGTGAGCGCAGGCACATTGCCCACGGACCTGGAATTTGATAGCGAGCAGAGTGAGGCAAGCACGGGGGACATGAGGATGTTTTCTCCTGGAATGTACGATTTGCAAGTGCCAGACAAGGCTCCAGGTAGTTCAACTGTTGCAATGTTGTCTTTTTGCTGTTATTACATTTATTAACTGATTTTCTCTTTTTGCCTTATTTTGAATTATTGCGGTTTTATTTCTACTTAAAAGAAGAATTGCATTAAAGGGCAAAACGCATAAATTTTAATGCAATCAATTAAGTTTTTATAAAAATGACCAACTAATTGTTATCAATAGATTGTATCTGTATGGTGAAAGATAAGTTTTGTACTGCTTTGACAGAACCACATGAGATGGATATCTACATAAGATACAGGGGGATAACAGTCATGACAGAACACATTACCGAACAAACTGGCTGCCGGATTCACTATGGTGATACAGCTCTACAGCGCATTGCAAAAGAAGCTTATGACCTGCCTAGCATTGTATTTGGTCCCGAGTCATTACAGCAGGTTATTTTCATGATTTATACTTTGAAGTTTGTTTTACTGTTGATTTGTTAAAACTAACATACCAAATTATCCTTGCCCAGGACTGGATGGTTACTTGACCAATCAAGTACCATATTTTCACAGTCGCTAAAGTTTTTCCAGTATTATTATAAACCGGACCAATTGGCATCCAGGCTTATAAGACTGTACTGTAATTATAAGAATACATACGTTTCTTTAGTTCTCATACCGCACGTTTAAAAGAAGCGCTGCTGTTTTGACGTAATAAACTGAAGTAATACCAGGAAGTATTTTTCTTAGTTGGGTAAATTTATCTACAGGTTGGTCTTGTGGAGTGTGACTCTTACACGGTTTCAACCAAGCAAACTGCCTTCACAAAGCATGTGCTTGAGAACATGAAACGTGGTTTAATCATTAACTATGAAGACGGCTGTTTCTATGCAAAACGGTTATGCCAGAGCAGGGTGGGCTGTTGTCATGTAATTAGCATACTGCAAAGCTTTGACTTTTTCCATTGTCTCATTTTCACTGATTAACGCAGGTATTTATTCTGAGCCCCGAATCAACTGGGCACACGCCAGACAGATTGGATCGTAGCAATCGCATCAAGCTGTTCGATTATCGAAAATTCTGCGAAGCTCTTCGCCGTTACCATGCTACAGGCCATGCCAAGCCTGAGGTAAGGTCCACAGACTGACATCCATGAAATCTCTGGACTATTTCTCAAAACCCAGCATAAAAATTCGGAACTTTTTGAGACGGTATTGTTAATTGCGATAATTTCCTTGCAGATTGAAGTGAAGGGGTCATTCGGGCAAAACTGGTCAATCAAAACACCCATCGAAAAGAATTTAGTGACAATGTATATGATTCCTTCTGCTGCTCGATTCCTTCTCAAAAAAGTATGAACTTAACAGGCCTTATTTACCATCCTTAAACAATCATGTATTCTTGCCGCAGTTACCAGTGCTCTTTGGTGATAATGATAAGAAACTGAAGTTTTTTAACACTGATTACTTCTCGAATAAAGGCTGTATAATCAAAAGCTTACTCACATCAGTCAATAAGTTAACATTTGTGAACTTGTCAGTGATCAGAGTTCAGTCTTTTGTAACAAATCGTCTTTGCTCTCCAGGTTTCTGAAAGCCGCAGCTCACTTTCAATGGGAAGTTTGACAATGAACAGCATTATGGAGTCAGGCCCAGATAGCACAGATAAGCTGGCTGATGAGGTAATAAAAGACTCGATTCGATTTGTAAACGAAGTCATTGCAAAAATGGACATTGACTCCAATGGCCAGTTTCATTTTCTTGATGGCGTTGACGGTGTTCTGGATAACTGCAATGGACAACAGCAGCAACAACAACAACAACAGCAGCAGCAACAACAACAAATGGCCTTTCAAGGAGGCTATTTTTCACAAAACGTCATCCACACAGCTCCTTTAGCACCACTGCCAATGAACGATGTTGAAATGGAAACTGGCAATGGTTTGATGCCCACCACCAGAGTAATATAAGAATTCCAGTAGAGACATAGTCTGATAGACTGGTACCTGTCCGCTGACAAAAGCCATGGAGAGGAGAATGTTTATTTTCTAGCAATCGGCCTAAATGTGGTGTCAACGTGACGGTTGAGCAAAGGTTGCCATGTGCACATTGGACAGTTGCTTAGTTGGCTT
Organism: Clavelina lepadiformis; assembly: GCF_947623445.1. Lineage (NCBI taxonomy): Eukaryota > Metazoa > Chordata > Ascidiacea > Aplousobranchia > Clavelinidae > Clavelina > Clavelina lepadiformis. Next base: position 2,812,589 of record NC_135248.1, on the reverse strand, counting down.
GCTCATCAGCATACTACCGGGACAAAATTTGTAAACCGCCTTTTGTGCAGCATCAACTTGCTTTTATGTATTCATGCATGTTTTAATATCATGTAAATATCACTTTCTTGTCTGTATAAAATAAAACCAAAAATTAACGGAACCTCCAAGCTTAAGATGTTTCTTATCGTAGATGATTATACAATGCAAATACCACATTTATATCAAAGCACGTATGACATGTGCTATTGTCCAAACGTAGTGGCGCATGCAACAATTCACACTAAGTTTTAAAGTAAAAAAAGCTTTTCTGACTGCCAAGCGCCAACTAAGTATAAACTGTATATAACGATATAAAAATGCAATGAAAACTAGTTTTTTACTCCTTAGATCTTAACAATCTCCGCCCCAACTCGCATTTTGCTTGTCCCTGCTATCACCAGGCGTGTATAGGTGCCACCGCTCAAACCTTTTGCCAACCTTCCTGGATTTACAACAACTCGTCCATTGAGGCATTTAACGAAAGTCTTTAGATCGGACGGCAACAGTAGAACGTCAACGTCGTTTGGTAGCTGGCATCCTTGCTCAGCTGCAAGAACATCAAAGGGCATGCTTTCATGTGGTGGGTATAGAGGATAGAAACTAAAAGGGAAAAAGTGCCGTCATTTTCTGTTCCTTAGCATTGAAACAGTTCTACTACACCACACATCCATGTACACACCACGTTTTTTACAATTTTTTGATTGCGAATTAAGTTGCCTACATGACCTGATAGAGTGATAGCTAAATTTTAATCACATAAAATCAATCTACCTCTTCTGAGTTAGAAGGTGGCCGGTTAGTCTTGATAAACGATCAACAGAAGATGAGGTCTGACTCAGAGATATCTCTTCCGCACCAAGATGAAATAAAATGTCAGCAGATGTGACGCCAACATTCACATCGCCGACTTTAAATGTAGATGGATTTGTTGCGAAATGTACATTCTGAAACATACCTCTTGTTACAGCATACCAATTACACTTGGTTTAACAACTCATCGGTAGTTAAAGACAAAATGATTAAACTTAAGTGAGCATGATTACTGAATGGAATGGGTCTCACTTCTCTCTTCCTAGACACATATGGCGGTTGTGGGTAAACTGGATGATGAAACAGGTCTCTGTGTGATGGCACAAACACTGTTTGTGTGTATCCGTCTAACGCATTGCAGATGAAGTTAATCCAGTTTTGTCCCAAACTACCAAACGCTTGGTCGATTAAGCCGTTTTCAATCAAATTACATTTGCTGTCGACCAAAGGACCAATTATTATGGTAACATCAGGGCGATTTTGTTTCACAACAGAAATCAAATCAAGTAGAGGTTCATAGCTAAGCGAGTCTGATGTCGTAAATGGGCCAGAGGCAGCTATTATTGTTAACCGATCATCATCATCGGCTAAATCTTTTGGATTTCCCACTTCTATTCTGCCGCTTTTGCAGGTTGGAGTAAAGATTCTAGAAACTATGAATTTACTTCCTGTTGGGTTTGTCCCCAACATTGCCATAACTTGTCCTGGGTAAAGAGAATAGTCACTTAATCTTTCCAAGTCCACCGGCACACTACGTCCAAATGAATTTACCCTGTCTCCAACCAATACAACCCCTTGGGGCAAAAGGCGTGTGTTGGACTCGCTGCGCATCTGACCGACTACAACCACTTCACTCTGGCATGGGGCAGAGCACGGGGCGTAAGTTTCTATTTGATTCTTGTGTGCTTGTTGGATTTCTTCGGCAATGCTTTCCACGTTATCATTCAATACATCAGAGACATCCATAATTTTTTGGAACATGTATTTTTGCGGTTTCGATGATGCTGAATTTAATCGAACTGCACACCGATTCTCAGTCATTTTTAACCAAAACTCAGTGTTTGGTGAATCCCCTTCATATAGTTGTGCAGTGACTTCACCCGAGTTTATCCTACTCGAGTATTTTTGTGAACCTTTTGACACAGATGATGGCGGTGAAAAGAGGGGGGAGAATTGAACGTCCATTCGTGTAAACTTAGAATTGGGGGTGATAGCAACAGGAGTTTGAACGTTCATTTTACGTAGTTTATTTCTATTACCAGGACTACAGTAGCCGGCCATAATATCTAGGGCGTCAGTGGGTGTACTGATATTTGTAAAAGCATCAGTGGTGTTTGAGGAGTGGTGGTCAGTTTTTGTTTTTGCAGTACTTTTTGAGCGTGTGTTAACAAGTTCATGCTCTAGCTGTTCCAATTCTGTAATTGTCAATGGTGTCTGGTTATGTCTGCTTTGATAAGCCAACCATTCGTTGACCATTGAATCTGCGTCAAAAGCAAAGAGTTCTGAAATTTCAACCAGTTTTGATATGATTTCATCATTTTCAAGATCAATATCAAACTCTTGAAATTCTTCAACAATATTTTCTCTTGTTGCTGCCATAATTACAGTGCAAATTTTACTTAAACTGGTCTACAAAACCTGAATTAAATCATATTTTATTAAGGTATATATATTAAATGTATTAGTTCATACAGAAATTTTGCAGATTTAACAGAAACACATAGGTACAGACAACGGGTACTATCTGATGGGTCTAGTATACAAGTGCACTGTGTACTAGATGTATTACTGTACATAGATGCATTTGCATACTAGCCTAGACCCTCTATCTGATTATAAGACATTCCTTCAATGCTACACTAGTATTACAAAACACACCACCAAAATTACTCCTGCTCAATAGTTATTTTAATTTACCACAACCATCAACTGAAACCTTGAGAAGTTCCTATTCATGGGTGTAGTAGCGGAGCTACAGATGACATGAGCAAGGTAATATTATTTTCGGAGGTATTTTAAGCCTTGTAAGCTTGGTCACTTTTCTCCAAGCATAATAACCTAATTAAACGTCTTATATATACTAGTGAGCTGACTAATCTATGCTATAGGCCTAGTTGCTATGATGATGGTAGGCCTAAAGCCGCCTAATCGCCAAACTCTTAACATCCCTAACTTTTCTCTGTCGTTTTATTTCGCGCCAAACAAGCTGACGTAATAATTCATATACCCTCAGCGTTTGATGTCAAACTATTCGGTATGTGTGTTACTGATAAGTTGTCTAACTTTTCATCAAGCACTCGTTTGTCGAGCTAGCCTGCGTGTACTTTCAAGTAAGCCAGATAGAATCATAACTTATTTAACCTTGGCCAAGCTTGGAACTCATTTACCGGGATCAATAAGCAGTAACAAGCGTTAAATCTAAATCATGAATACGTATTGCTCTAAAAAAGACAATCAGCTCTGTTGTGCCGCTTCGTGTTGTACTTACACGGCGAGTTTTACACTGCAGCCGAGGAATTTGTGAAAGTTCATATGTACACTTACTACCTCCATTTCGTAAAAACATTTTGCCGACCTTGCAATCTTGAAACGGTTGTCGCAAAGCTTCCAAAACTTCTCTCCGAGGCCCTCCAAATTCTCGTGTCTGTTTTTTAAAGTACAGGTGAAGGCTTATCGATTGGTTTTGTATATTTGGGCTTCAGACACAGAAAACAACAAAATGTGTCTCACGACAAAATATTTTGCATGATACACCACACAATAGTGAGCAGACAGTAGGCAAGAAAATAAATCGGCGATCATGATTGTTCAAGCCAAAATTGCAAAATGAAGATGCGCGGTTTTCACAAAAGGAAATTCAATCGAAGAAACCAACATAATTCCCGGAAGTGGTAAAAATAAATCCAACGAGAGGGAATTTTTGTACTTCAACACACAAAAAATAGTACTTCTGCTTTAAATACAAGACAAGATCTCTTAAAGACATAATAATCGACAAAATACCCAAACACAGGTGTTTTACAAATAAAGAAAAAATTGATATTTTGCGTTTTTGATTACCGACACTAGTGGTATGACCAGTGATGTGGCAATAATGTAAAGACAATGGTAAATAGTTAAAAAGTTAATATTAATATAATAAACTCAATACGAAGTCGTTGCAACAAAGTTGTAGCGATAAAGCTGAAAATTTACAACGTATAGATCAAGCAAATCCTTGCTTATAGTTTCAGCTTGCGACAAAAATACTGCAGGTTTTTCTATGATAACAAAATATACATAATTATATTAACTTACTAAATGAATCTGATGTACAGGTCATAATTGAGTACAATCACAGTAATATTTAAGATCACGAAGCAAAGCACATACCATTGTACTTTCGCTTTACGACGGTACATTGAGGATTTAAATGAAGATCAAACAAAGACGACGACATTATGCCTTGAAACTGCTTTATAGGGGTCGTGTACTAGTTTATTGCTTTTGCAACATTTTAGTTAAGACTGGAAGTGGAAATAAAACCACAATGTAGGAAAACAGTAAGAAAATAATAATTTTGTCTTTACAAGAATGTCGTTTTAGAGAAACGACGTTAAATAAAACCAGTTATAAAATAAAAATAGTGATTCATTGGTGGCGTGCAAATTATGAAAAAACTACATCAATAACAACAAAACAGTACATCGTCTTGCACATAACGACATAAAAAAACTAAGTTATAGTGAAAACCGATTGATGCAAAAACAAGTTACTTTAGCAATCGGGCAGATGGGACAGTGGGAAAACAACAGGGAGAAGGAAAAAGACACGGACAGTTGCACAAGGGTACTGATAGTGTACACGAATGAAAGCTTTACTTCTTCAATTTTTGTCGCGAATGTTTTGAAATTGTTGCTTTGAGGTCTTCAACCAAACTGCAAAGCTTCAGCGCCGGGCCAAGCTTTAACGCCATATACTTAACAATGTTATTGCTGTTGAGCAGAAGGAAAGCTCCACCGTCGATTTCCTGTAGAAAACGATGTAGACATCGTCACTACACCATATCGACATAAAAATAATATTGAGAGGCGAGTCCTCTAAAAATTACGGGTCTGTTTCGATTGCAAAAATCGGCAAAAGTTTGCTTGGATCACCTGGATTGCGAAAACCTACCAAAAACAAAGCGACTCCAGCCGTCCAAGCAAGAATAGCGATTCTTGCAATCCAAACGTCTTAAATGAATCTGTTCATTTTGGGGCCAATCTTTCAGGAGCATAAGAGCTAAAAACCTACATGTTTTTGGAAGATTCCAATATGCTGGTGCAAGGCCGGCTCTTTTTCTTTCACGTAATTCATGACATCCTGGATGGACCACCTGGCTGGGTTTCGCGATCTTCGGCGCTCCGACGATTGCGTTGTGCTCACCGTTGACGAAACCTTTGACGAATGAGCTTGGCTCAGAGTGCCTGACTCAGCCCCCGATCCAGACAGGGGGTTGACAGCCGATGGGTTTGTTGTGGACGAAACAGCTGAAAAATAACATGAGACGGGTTTTCGTGGATGCGCGCACTAATGATTTAATGTGGTCAAAATCTTCCTATACATATAAATACTTCACATCAAAGAGATCAGTATTTACGTGACAAAACGTCCAAACTGCTCAATCCTGAGTGAATGCATCCTATACAACAGTCTATTTTCTATTCACAGCTAAGGGACTGTTTATCATTAATCATGTTATTAGCAGCGGTAACTATAACTATATAACTTAACTAACTACTATGACTTAACTATAGCGACTAGCTTTACACCTGGTGTGTATTGTGTAAAACACTAAACCTACTGTTGGTGTCTTCTGATGTATCTTTCCTGGAGTCGTTAGCGCTGTGAGTTGTGCTGGTTACAAATGGTGAAGGAGTGGCACGTTCTAAAAACCGACAAACGCTTTGAAGTAGTCGCCAACAAGAAAGAAAGAAAATATGTTCGGCGACTTTCTCCTTCTACCTGCGTCTGTTGGTGAAATGTCGGTCAGAGACACTTGGGCCGCTTCGTTTGTTGTAGAAACACACTGCAGGATTGGTACTGCGGGCTCGTTCAAAATCTTGTCGTCTGCATTCCCTTTAACGGAAAACATACATTAGTTGGGCATAAAAGCGGTATTCGTTGATTATTGTTGTTGAAAGTGTCAAAAACTCGTAGAGCCAAGCTCTGAGTTATATTGGTTACCAAGTAACACAGTTTTGAATAAAAATAGTTTACTGTAATTTGCTTTTTCATTTACAAAAAGTAGCAGTTTCAGTCACAACACGTCCAAAACGCAACTGACTGTACAAGTTAGAAAAAGTACGAAGTTAACAAAGAAAATGATTAAAACCTTTCGATTTCTCTTGTGGGGTCTTGTCAAATCTTCCAAGTTTATTGTCGCTGGTCACAACTGATCCTATCAGCAGCCGCTTAGGCCAACCCTGCGTTGCTTCTCGAACAATACGAGACTTGTCGACACCAAAAAGCGACGTTGGCGGGGACGAAAAGACGTCAAGAAAGGGGGAAGTTGGTGAGGTGGCCGATGCAGCTGTGTATTCAGTTAATAAATGACAATTGAGGTTAATCGGTCAAAGTAAATAATATTTGTTCTATTGAAGGTTGTTATCGGTTAGTATAAGTAAGCATGCGAAAGGTTGTAATAAGTGTAAAGGTGTGTTTACAAAAACTATAAATAACGCAATAAAGTATAGTTATATGTATTCTCTTTTCCCTGTCATTTCAAGTTCTGCGCTACGCCTAGGCAAGTCATGTTAAAACACAGCTTAAGTATACTAATAATATTAAGTGACACTTGAAAATACTTAACGTACTTGTAACTGTCTGTTCGTTTCCTTTAAGACCAAAACCTTCTAGTCTTGTGTACGAAGCCTCTACTTTTCTTTTTTTCTTCTTTTTCTTAAACTGAGCGGACAGGAAAAACAAATTCTGTGTTCACCAGTGTTCATACTGGGTTGACCTTTACGTTTTTTTTCAAGTCCTGTAGTGTATAACTGACGCAAAATACGGATTCTACCCAGCAAAGTACATCACATACCTTGGGCGAAGCAAGCAATGCCAGCTGTTCAGGGGTAAGGTTTAACGACACTGGTCCGTTTTCATCCCCTTCGGCAAGTCCGGCTCGTTTCAGAGCCTTCGCGAGGCGTCTTTGTTTTCTTTTTTGCTTCCTAACACGTCGCTCTAATTTCTTCAACGTTTGATCCGAAAACTACGTTGAACAAGCCAATTTTTTTGACGATTGACGATAAATGTCGAAACACAAGTTATACGTGGAGGAGCACATTGTAACACACCTGAGTGTGGCCATCTTTGCTGGAAGTGAAACTACTTTGCGCTTCTGTCAGTGAATGTTTGTTTTCTATAAAAATATTTCTACGTTTAAAGTCTTTTTATGCACTTGTTATTTTTTCCAGAAAGTTAAATCTTTTCAAGAATCTCTGTGACTTCTTTTGATTTCTAAAATTCTTCATCACTGGAGACTTTTGTATCTATTCATTTTACTCACCATCTTCAGTTTCCAACTTCTGTTTCTTCTCTCGGACATCTTCTTGCGAGGAGTCACTCTCGTCAGAAGAAGCAGACGAGTCTGATGTTGTGTTAGCAGCAGGAGAACCTTGCTCTTCTGGAGTAGGCAATTCCTGGCGATGCATTTACAATTTTACGATATTTATTAATTTATTATAACCAAATCAATTAAAAATAACGGAAACACAGTGACAATATGTTAGGTGAATTGAATTTGCCAAATAACCCAGTTAACCATCAAGAGGACAAAGCTATGATCGTAAGGCAGCTGTATTTGTTTTTTAAGTAATTTACAAAATTGCTATTAGCAGTGACCAACCAAAGGTTTTTCATCAGATGGAGCAGCTTTGATCGAGTTCACGCGTCGTCGTCGGACTGGTTTTTCTTTAGCCTGGCTTAATACATCTGCAATATGATGGGAAAAACAAAACAGTTCTTTCACTTTCTCTTTCTCGCAAAACAGCAATTTCATATGATGTAACAACATAAGAAAAGCAGAGGTAAAATTGGCAAGCACTATGACAGTTTAGAAATAAATGAAGTCAGCATGTGCGGCAAGTCACTGAATATATTTTATTATACAAATTGAGATACATCAAATCGCGGCCCTTTGCATTCACAAGTGGCCCACTACATATTCCTAGTTTCAAGACATTTGGAAAATTATCTTCAACAGGATTTCTAAAATCGCAATTACTTATTAAAACAGCAGAGTATGATTTTTATAGTTTTTGATTCATATCTGATGTTTGAGGAGCATTTAGTGTTTTTGTCAAGTCGAATGTGTTAAAAAAATGCAGTTGCTTTATTGTTCAAACATAAACCTAAGCGGCGCAACTTTAGTGGTATGGTGTGTTAAATTTTGACCCAGAAGTATCGGGTGGGCTGACATGTTGGCGGCACAAGCTCACCTTTTACAGTCGACTTTGAGCCGATTTGGTTCTTAACGCTCCGAGTTTGTCTCTTTCTTTGTTCAGCCGCCATTTTCAACTTCTCCATAACAACTGGATTTTCACCTGCAGGTAAATCGATGATGAATCGTTTTGAGAGTTTGGCTGGTGTTTGTACAATCGCACTGATTTTTATTGATTTTAAGACAACTTTTACCACACAAAAGGGAATTATTAGACAAAATTTTCGATAAAACTTACCCTTCTGACCAGGACATTGCAAAACGTGATCATTCTTCTGACACCAACCAACAGGGAATAAATCTCGAGAAGTGTAATTGGACCAATAATCAAACGCTCCCCGCCATCCATCAAATGATATAAACACCTAAAAGTATGGAAATATACTTCATATGTGTATGGCACAGTTTAAACAAGAAAAAAATATCAAACACGTTTGATGCAGACAGTTGGAACATTAACGAAAGTTATTAACCAATTACCTGATCACCATCTACGTCCCCTATAGTTGCCGGGCAAATTAGCTGAGGGTTCTTTCGATCAACTGCCTCCAATTTCATCCCAATTTCAAATTTGTTGGATTCAGGATTTTCAGGTTCCTAAAGACATAAAGTTCAAAAAAAAGAATATCCAAAAAATTGCAACATCATTCTATTCAGCTATCACATGGACGCATTTACAAAATTGTTAGTTAGACACAAAAAAAACAACTGAAAACCACACATCTTAACTTCACAAAACAAACAATTAAAAATGCAAAGTAGATGACAAGCAGGCGACATCTAGTCCACCGATTCTTATTACCATAAACATAGATTCAAGTATTTTTATCAAAAAAATACAATTAATGACGCTGCATACCTCCAGGAAATAATCAGTCTGGGCCTGACTGGCATCTCGTAAGGTTCGCTGCAAGAAGCCAGGCCACGTTGAAACATTTCGAGTGAAGCCAAGTGGTGGCTGAAGCAAACCTCCATGTGCCTCACAAGTACCCAGTGGAAAAATATCCTAAAAAAACTCAATAATAATTATCTATAACAGACATGCCTGCAAGATGTTAACATGTTCTAGCAAACCTTTGAATCGATCATTCTCCAAAAATCATTACAACCATCTGTACCATCAAGTCGAAGACACAACCTTGGACCCTGGATAATTTTAATTTAAAAATTATTATGATCTGTTGAACGAGAAGCGAAATAAATCTACAGTTTAAAACCTAAACTACATGTTCAGTTTAAAAAGCAAAAGTACCTGATTTTCTCCCAGATAACAATAACAACAATTATTCACAAAATAGATTAGGTTTTTTTAACAATGTATCACCTGTATCAGAACCACATGTGCTACGCTAATTGCTGAAGGATTTCTGGCGTCTTTAGCTTCCAGCTTGTCATAAACTTTGAATTTGTTGTCCAGAATGTCATCTAAAGCCTGTTGCTTAAAACATTCTGGTGGAGCGGCTGGCATGCCAGTTTGTTGAAGATATTTATCCCAGTTAAAAGTACCTGAAGTTTTTTGAATTTTACTTCAATTTGGCAAGATATAAGTCAGTTAAGTATTTATATGTAAACTGTCGCACATTTTGATAACAAAAGAAATCAATAAGTTAAATTAATGACATTACGACTAAATTTGTAAAAAAAATTAGGCAATGTATTACAAGTGTAGCTGCGTGAGTAAATAGGAAAAACTAACATCGCAGCTTATAAAGAAGAGCAAGCTCAAACATACCGCCGACATCAGCTTTGGAAAGTTTAGTACTTCTCCGCGTAGTTCCGCTTGAAGTGGATTTTAAGCTGTCACTACTCAGTCGTCGTGACATTGTTGTATTTTACTATTTTTTAATTATGTTAATTTTCTTATTTCTAATTTAGTATTATGGTACAGCTGGCATGACAAAACCCTACAATTCTACAAAAATTGTAAACCAGAGTTAGATCGCAGCATAATGTTGGTCGAAACTTTGCCTAAAAAGTAACAAAGTGGTTTCACATTGTTGTAAAATAATGCTCAACTGTACAAAAAAAGGAAAAAAATGTTACAGATAAGTTAACTCAAAATTGTCTTACTTAAACACTGAAATGTAAAGCATTTTGACAGAACTGTTCAAAGTAACGTCCAGGGTTCAGAGTTAACATACCAGTGTAACCTGACAACCATTCTTGGAAATACGGTGTAATGCTACAGCAATTTCAAAAGTGAACCCATGCGGTAACATTGAAGCCTACACTGCGGGTCAGCAAACTCAATAGCAAACACATTTTGTGTTAGTAAACTTTTCTGCCGCCATTGTGGCTAACATTTTGTTCTCCACGAATCATCCTCACTTCCTGCTCGTGTATCAGCAGCTGCTAAGAAAATGGTGGATGTTGGTCTGATCTGTATCATCAGTCATGCATGTCCTCGTACAATCTCTGTCCGAGCTCAATGTACTCTTGTTTTTCATCTGCGGTCATCGTATTGACCAATTCCTGTGTCACGTCCTTGTAGTGGTAAGGTTGACCGGCAACGTAGACCATGAAATCGTCTTCCACGTCTTCAAATTCATCTTCTGATTGTTCCTCGGCGTCATGGTACTTAGGAGCAGGAGGGGGATGTGATGATCTTTCTTGGACCAACAATGTCTGCAAAATGACCGAAAACGCAAAGTTGAAGAGAAAAGTTAGTTGTGCTTTTGTCACAAATTTCCTACGACATGTTTACAAAATTATATGCATACTGAAACTTTTTTGTTATTAGTTAATAATAAATTGGTTGAATTATTTGAAAATAGCAAATAGTTAATTACAAAACAGTACTGGTTTTGTATTGTTTATAATAGCACATATTAACTAAAAAACAACAGTTGTAAAGTTATAAAGTATGTTTGTCCAGTTACTACTTATACAGAAAAATGTATAATCCACCAACTCTTTATATTCATCATTATTCATTACAACTATCACTATCGAGTTAGTTAGTTAATTACTCACTGAACAAGGACTAATAAATATTGAATAATATATTACATTCCATGAAAGTTAACATTTAATTTACTTAGTAAAAAACCATTGCAATGCTATTCTATTATAAGAACAACTTGTACGTGAAACTTACTTGCATAACTTCATCGTTCAATGGTTTGGAATCAGTTTCTGTAATTACCGGCTTACGTTCAGAAGTTGAAGGGGTTGGTGCGGTGTCTTTGAAGGCATCCACAGTGCTCTCTGTCATCCAACGAGGGGCCTGGAGAAGCATTTATAATGACACTATTACGCTGATACTATAAGCGTCCACTCAAACACTGGATCCGTACTTCCTAACTGTAGGCGAAATATATTTATTTTAACATTGTCCAAATTGACCCTGGTTTTAATTTACTTTTTACATGTAACAGCCTGACACTACTAACCAAAAAAATAAGCATATTTTTATTCAGTTATTATTATTATTTTTTTATTATTTATTCTTATTTTTATTTTTTATTCAGTCATGGAACCACCATCGATAAAAAGAATGTTGGCACTTACAGCTTTGACTTCCTCTTCGTCTCTCTTCTCATTTCCAAGGTCAATGATGACACTTTGCTGGTAATCTATGTTCATGGTTGAGCGCCCGGACCAATTGTCTTCCGTTCTCGCTTTATGTGGCTTATGCACACGTGGTGCGCTATTCATCACAAAAATATATGTGTTAACAATGTGTAAATCATCATCATATGCCCATTATGACAAGCAAATAATTAAATTCAACTATTATCTTCGTACTATGGTCCCTAGCCACTTTATTTAAAGTGTTAATTTTCCTGGTATGGTTGAAATTGGTTATTTAAAAAACATTTTTACTCGCTAATATTAGGTCTCCACAGACAAACATAATACTATTTTCAAAAGCCTGCAATTTTCTTTGATTTAAAAAAAATATCGTTCCAACTTCCAGCTAACCTAAATGTGATTGTTTCTACCATTTTGGTTCCTATGCTTCCCTTTCATGGAAGTCAGAGCTACCGACCTTTGACCTCACCAAATTTTTTTTTATAATGTATGGTTGATAGCTTATGACCTTTTGTAATAATAGATACTTCAGATAAAAATCTTTTCAATACCTAACACTAACAGCAACTTAGTTTTTCATTAACTAAGTTTTTTACTATACCCAATACGCCTCAAAGTTGTCATAAGTATGGATTACGCCTTAAAGATATTTCACTGTTAACCATGTTGAAAATGATAGTTTTTGTTTTTAACCTACAGTTATGCTTTTAAAGACCTTTCATAAGCACCTAATGGTGATTCTATTAGAACTTTGTACGAAACATAACGCCCACTATTGGTACGACAGAATGGTATAGCTGTGATGCTAAACTTTACAAAAACACCAACTCTAACTAGCTGTATGAGTCTAACAAGCAGTCATGTAAATATAGATATATCTCTCAAACCATAACATGTTTGCATACTTTGGATGAAGGTGAGGAATTGGGACTGGTTTGGGTTCCAGCACATCTTCCGACAAAGTTATATTTTCAACTTCTTTCAGTAATTTATATATCGGTTCCATTTGTTCATTGAAACGAGCCTTCATAAGAACAGAGTATTTTCATAAAATATAAATTAAACACGTATGTTGATTACAGATAACCGTGTGCATTGTACACTGACGGGTATATGTATTATATTCATTGACCTTATTAGTGCACCTTACAAATTACCTTTTTCATAAATTTTAGCTGCACCTTTAATTGATGTTCCTATACGTAACAGGAAGTATTCCTAATTACTAAGGTATTGAAATATCTAAAAATGCATTTTAGCCGTGTACCTGAAGAGTCCGTGTATCTTGACTTATTGCAGCCGCTTTGTCTTCCACTACTTCAGTTTTACAGAACGTACAGTTCAACGTACCTGACATATCATAAGAAGCCACATTCTTATACCATGTTATCTCATCGTATATCAAAAGCTCGGAAACAATAATTATCTTAATAGTGATTTGTTGCTAATACTGGAAAAATTTGATAATAACAAGTGATGCAAATTATTTTTTGTTGTCTTACCAAAGGTGGGATCGATCAGCTGGTTCACTTCCAAATCACTGTATGTATTTTGGCATGTTGGACATTTGAATGACGGCCTGTTTGTTGAATCTCGTTCTAACGTTTCAATTCTTTTATGCATATGATGAAGCTTTTAATGTATCAACATTTTATGGTTGGAATGAATATGTACGGGTCAAATTGTCCAATGAAACCAATTAATTCAAACAGGATTTTAGCAAAATAACTAAACAAAGTTAACTAACATAATGGTATAGGATCAAGAAGAAATTGTAGAGAATAATTTTGAAGTAAGTACTATACTTACCTTATATTTGATTATATTGCCAATGCTTCTGTAATTAACATAATAGAAATTCTGTTTCATAGTTTTATCGTCCTATAAAAAACAAGTTTGAGTGCGAAATGTATCACTACAGTTTCAAATCAATGAACTTTTATTATAGTATAGAGAAATACATTCAAGCAGTAACAAAATAAGCCACCAGTCGTAAGGATAAAGGACAAGAATAAGGTCTTGAATTTCACTCCTGCAACCAGCTCATATAACCAGAAAAAAGGAGTTGTTGGAAAAAAGAATGAGCTTAACAAGAATGAAAGCTCACAAATACCACTTGGCAATTAAAGGGAAGTTAAAGCCGCAATTCATGAGGATTCGAAAGACCCAAAGAGCACATTATTATAAGAAAGTTCGGTCACTGTTAATACACATAGCGACATTAAAACTGATACTATCCACTCGGTTTATTACTAGTTTACACCTAACTATTATATTGGAAAATGAATTTCGATAAAAATTGAAATAAGTTGCCAAGTCAACATGTCCAAGTCCAAAAAGTAAAAAATGACAACGTGTTAACATACCTGTGTTTCTACGAAGAGCCTCGATTTCACAAACTTGTCAGTTTTAAGATGATTCAACAAAATACGAAGTTGTTTCTTGTCAAATTTAAGAAGTTCCTAAAACAGACAAGTTAAATACCAAAAACTGTCAGATATGATATACGCTTTGGCTAGCAACCTTGTGTATGTATGTAACAGCATGGCTTAGATGCAAGTAAATTACTTGGATAGTTTTTGCATCATCTAATAGTTAGCAGTTATTACATGGCTCACTGATTGCATATTTTAATGTTTAAGGAAATGACAATTGACAGATAAAGGTTTTGTTAAACGCTCATCTTACTGCTCTGACCAATGAAACTAAACAAAGAAAAACTTGTATTTGGCAAATATAGTCCTAAATTCGCAAATTGCTACCAAGTAATAGTAAAAATAAAATGTTATTATGGGTTAAACACTCAACTGTCTTTTATTCATGAATTATGTTAGCACAACACAGAAAAGTGCCTTGCACCAGTGCCAAACAGTGCTTAACAAAATTATCTTCATTGTTATCCATATACACATTGCCTTATTTAAATGTATGCTATCAGAATCTTACATACGATTATGTCGTCCTCTTTAATGCAAGTATTTCTTATTAATATGTCCACTACCAGTCCATGATCAATTCCATAAAAACCACGAACAACAGTCCTAAATAAATTATTATATATATATTAGATCAAGGTGGGATAAAAATAAAGTTACTCGGACCTGTGATAACTTTAATTATTCGAAGTCGAAATGTAGCCATCTACCTCAAATCCCTGACACCAAGCAGCAAAAATGATACAAATGCTACAGACTACAGTCACAGTGGTAACATTCCTTCAGTATAATACAAAATCAACTATTACCTAAACTAGACAGAACATAAGACCGACCTGACAAGCCTTTGCAAAGACGGGGGTGCTTCACGCATTACCTCAGGCATGTCTCCATCCATGGTCACAATTCACCTCGTGGCCTTGCACGTTGCAGTGGTGTCTCGGTGTCTCAATATAGTTGTCTTGGTCTGAACAATTTCCAGTGGAAGTTACAGGCACAACTGTATGCATAGGATGGCCAGTGAATAATTGTTGGTGTTCATTTATATGTGGGCCTAAATCATGCTAAATAAAAAATTATAATTTTTATTTGTGATTAATTTTACATTGAAAAGTTATGCTAGACAGCAAAGTTGCGCAAGCATGAAAAATTGAGCAAATCTCCTAAAAATACAATTTTCAAGATAGGAAACTAATAAACTAGACTATTTTAAAAATTCCCATGGGCTACGGTAAATACCAACACAAAATCAACCAATGAAAATAATCAATATAATATTTAAAAAATGGAAATAGTTAAAATTGTCTTTAAATTAATACGTTAAAATGGTGTATGTGTATTTATTTGTATCTAGGTTATTCGACTATACGAGTTTGTGGGGCGGTCTTGATTGGCCGACGCTTTCAATTTATTTTAAATTTATTTAATAATGAATATGATGCAAGTGTTTGCTCTGGAGGTGTTGCTGAATTTTCCTGCCTTAGTTGTGGTTTATTATCAATTATGATTGTTTTTATTATCTTCGACCATTAACGACAGCACAACTTTACGTCTCCCACATTCAAGCTATGGTAAAAACAAAATGAATGAATCATGAATAGACGTTGATATCCTTACGAGCCAGGCAGGCTATCTGCTTCGTTTTATTCGTTAAAGAACTACTCACTTTCCTCTTTCCAAGAACAAATATTCCAATATTATATCATGCGATGCAATAGTTCACCGTACAAAAATTAAATTATTCAACTAGGCTATCTACAACATCAACATCCTGGGAAGTTCTCGCAATCTCGCTTGACCAAACAAATGGTAAATCGGGGCTGCACTTGGATTAACAATAGACATCCATTAAAATATTTGCATAAATAGAAAAAAAAATAGAAATAACAGATTTTGGAAAAGTTTTCTAAAACTAAAGGTAGAATTAAGCACTAGTATTTTTCAAAGCTATTTTTTGTTAGTTTTCTTAGTTTATGGCAAATAAATTTCTTATAACGCTCTATAGGTTCCCTTAGATACGATTAGGGAAGGAGCAAGTATCGTAAATCCTTTAAAGTTTAGCTGGAAAAAGCATTGCAACTATTGTATGTATATTATCGAAGCATATGTCCTTTCACCTTTAGTTTGACATCTTGACGACAATGATTGACATCTGCTTATTCCTATATGTACAGTACTGCTCTTAATTCCTATTACGTTGTCCAGACAAGACCAAAAAAACGTTCACGCTTGACGGGTCAATCAAAGTAATGGAATTTAACCCGACGCTTTTCTCCTTTCCAAATGGAGTATCTCACGTAAACGCTATTAGGTATTGACATTTGGAGGAAGTGGGCGTAGGGCACCGAAAGAAGTCGGAAAACGTACAGCAAATATTTAAAGCTGCAAGAGTGCTCTGTACAAACTTTCAAAGTGTACAGGAGTCCATGTACAGAACAACCGCGTTAGCATATAGCCTTTATCTTCATATTTTTTGATTGGATTATTTGATTTTATTAATAGCTTTTGTTAGCAGTAATTGCGCAGCGAGAGTGGGTCACGAAGTCGGGCGCAGGTTGCTGTGATATATAATTAATCTGAGAATGGTATAAAAGGTGTAAAACAAAATATTCTTACTGCCAACGAATGTCTGTGGATAAACTACACTACCTTTCCTTAAGCATTGTCTGATGAGCTTTTTTCATGGCCTCAAGAAGTTTTCCTCCAAGCTCCAATTTTGCTGGTGGCCGGACTAGTCTTGAAGAGGCAAGAAGAAATCATTTAAAGGCTTTGCATCAGTGTCGGAGAGCAAGATTTCATAATAACCTTACAGATGAAGCATCAAATGAAAATAAAATCAAAGAGAACAACAACGCACATCAAACGCCCAATGAGGTTATAAATTGTACAATGATATATTCATGATTGTGTTCTTGCATTATAAATACTTTCTAATGTGTCTTTCATAAGAATTATTACTTTAAAGTTCATCTAATAAAACTGTATGTTTGCTTTTGTAATGTTGAGTTGATAATTGCATTGTCTGCATTCATCTGGATATGCAGCAGTATGGAGCTTCATTATTTCTTACATGTACTTGACTAAATGTATTTATTTCAATTTTTTATGTAGGTTTGTAACTTATCATATGGCCCTGGGTGTAGTGAAGGTCAACGTCAAAGTGATACATCAGCGCAACCCAGTGGTTATCATACAGAGCCAGGCATGCGCAATCATCCCAACTACTATCGAAGATACAGTATTGCCTCCTATCAACCGTTGTGTATGCCGCAAATGCTCATGCCTGTGTACTATCCAGCCCAGAATGGTATGACCCTGATGCAGATGACACAGGCATTGGATAATCGGCAGCATATTGGCAAGCGCCAAAGTAGCGAGGGTAGCGTGGAAAACGATGATGATGTTTTTGCGCCTGTAGAACTATCGAGTTCTACAACAACATCCACGTTACCTTTTCCGCTTCCGACGCCCTACAGCCCAGCTCGACTGCAAAGAATGGAAACGAGAAAGAGAGCTCGGAGCGCTGGGGACATGGTTGGTTTGTGTTTGCCTGAGAGCCCAGGTTTTGCGTATCCGGGCACCCCAACTTTTGGGAGCATGACTGGGCCTTCACCATCATCGCAGGTTATTCCATCATCTCCGCAATTATATTACTCATGCAATCCTTCAGGGTATCAACCTCCGCCGAACAAGAGGCGCGCTGTGAATCTTCCTGATGCACCCACAGGTGATTCCGCATCGCGTAGTATTACTGTGCTTCCGCATGGAGCACAAAATTCTTCTCGGTGCAATCAACCACCTCATGCTCCCCCAAATGAACGACTTGCAAACTACTTGAGAAACAGCTGCACTTCTAACATCATAATAAGAAATTCCAGCCCTGCAGCAGTCCCGTGTAACGGAGTTACAGATTCATCTTTCAAACCAAGTAATACCAGAAAAGGTAAAATCATAAATACACTCATCGTAAAATGCTTGGAGTTTTACGCAAATTTAGCCTATTTAGTTGTGAGTTTTTTGCCATCTTTGTTCTTAGGATGATATTATGTATGTAAATAATGTGGTTTATATGATGTTTTCTCAGACAATCCAGACTTGTTGACTGACATTTCAAGAAACTTATGTACAACTTCCAGCACACAGGTAATTATTATGGGTTTGTTATTGATGCAATAAAGAGCTTTATACCGCATACATCAAAACTTGCAACTCAAATCCAATGTTACCTTTATATATTTGTTTTTAATGTTGTTGTTATGTTGCCTTTATATATTATATACATACTTATTTAGTTTCGCAACTTGTTTTAAGCCTCCACTTAGAGCGTCTTCTACCAAAAAGAACTCATCATTGAAGTCTTCCATGTCATCAAAATCTCGCTATGTGAAAAAAAACGTTGTTTGGAACGATTTGGAGAAGGAAAAATCGACAAGGAAGAACGGTGGTGAGTGTATATTCAACCAGACTTATAGTTAAATTGGTAGATCATCATCCATGGTCGAAAAAAGCTCTTGAAACCATGATATGACGTCGACTCATCATCATGAGCGTAAACCAGCTGATAAATATTTATGGTTACATGTACATTTTGCAGGACGAGTTGTGGTCCATGATTCAACTGACACTTGGAAAGATAAAATTTTGTCAGATTTAGATGTTGAAGCAATCAAGAAAAACCCATCAAAATTTACGGCTCAAAATAGAATAGGACCTTACTTTATTGGTAAGATAAATCCATAATTTCTTGATCTGTGGATAAGCTGTTTCAACATTAAATAAAGACATAGCTTAGCATTAAGCTAAAATACATTTCTATTAGCCAGCATTAGTGCTAAGCATAAGAATGAATACAACGTGACAAAAACCAGTGTACATTGTTTATGTCACATAACAAAGACTAGGTAATTGCTTTACAAATGAAATTTGTTATTAATAAAAAGGTTTTTGCAGGTCAGAAGCTGGGTAACTGTACGGTGAACAGTATAAGTCAGTATCTGGTGAGAAAGGCTGGAACTAATAAATACTACCTCGCAAAGGTATGTGTTGAACATCATGCAGACAACAATGCTAACCTTTCTCTGTGCTGCTTTTATTGCTGGATGATTTTTTATTTAAGATGAGATTGATAACGTTTATATTACGGACATGAATTTAAAACGAGTGGAGAAAATGTTACATTATGTAATCGCCTTCTTTTTAACAATATTTAATTCTTGCTCTGAAAATATATATATTAACATTTTTTCTTTCATATTGAATGTATCCAATAAGACAGTTCAGTCCTTGCACAAATATATGTTGTAAAGTAATTGTTCGAAAGCATAATAATATGCGTCAATTTGACCAGAAGTCTTGCAAAACGTTTGCAGATATTAGACATGGACAATGGAGATGTGAAAAGCGGCAAAATGTTGCTTCACACAGAACATTCACTGCTGTCTGCTCTCTCTACACATACTGGCGTTATTCATCAGCATGGAATGTTCAAGGTAATTTATGACCTGAAACTTGCCCGTCAAGTGCTGGCTGTGACAGTTCAAATTGGTCCTTGCCGTGCATTGTGGAGTACATGATGCATCATCATTATATTTAATAGTGAATCATTGCTGATGATTTACAAAATACATAAAAAATATCACTTTACAATAACTACAGCAACATAGATAACGACATTAAATCCCGCCCTCAGGTAGTTGGATAACGCCTTTATTTTCAGGATTGCTGCTTTGATGCAACAAACCAAAAGGTTTCTCTTCGGGTAGGTCTCATACTTGATTGCCTTATTCCACACCAATTCAACCTGGCCACCTGGAACTACCTCAATCTGCAACAACACGTTGTTAATGGAAAACGCCTCAGTGAACAAGAAGTTATAAGGATATTTTACTCCATTGTTACAGTTGTACACTCACTGCACAAGGTAAAGGCGATGAAGGCTGCTGCTAGCGCACAATGTACACTTGTTGTATTTTCGATATTGTGATTTTCATTCATTAAGACATTCACTTCAGTTTGCCATGACATTTTGTTTTGCATTGGCATATTCATTAAAACTTATTGTGTAAGTTGGGTTAAGAATGCACCTCACCTGAGAGTGTTGCACAGTTTTTACCAGTGCTAAAAAAACATTGCAAAACCTGACTAGTAAAAAATAATTAGGTTTGTTGCATTGAAATATTAGTATGCTAAATTGAGGTGCAATGTGAATACTATGACTCATTGATACCAGTTTAAAAGGTTCTCTGCTATAATATGTGTACATAATATATTCCCTATGAGATGGAATGTTATTTTAAGACATGAGTAATGGCGCCATGGTGAAATTTATCTCGCATATTTCCAGTTTGATAATATTGTTCGATTTTAATAAACCACTCGTTTATCAACAGAGCAATGTTGTTCACCGTGACTTAAAATTAAGCAATATGGTGATGGATAAACGAACACGTCGAGTCATCTTGACAAATTTCTGTCTCGGTTGTCAATTAACTGCTGATCGTGACCTTTTGACTGATCAAAAAGGCAGTCCAGCTTACATCAGTCCCGATGTTCTAAGTGGTAAGTTATGAAGTAGCTGTATTACGTATTATTATCACTTAATATTTTTATTGTTACATTTTCTTGCTGATTTACATCGAAGTTTTATTTTTCAGTAGTCTTTGTCTTTTGGCCGTGTCAGTGTATGGTGAAGTATTTTATAAAATTTGCTAATAATGAATGAAAGTGAAATTCTTTTCCAGATAAGCCGTATGCTGGAAAACCGAGCGATATGTGGTCACTGGGCGTAGTTTTTTACATGATGTTGTACAAACAGTTTCCATTTTACGACCAGGAACGTAAAAAGCTCTATGCTAAAATCAAAGCAGCAGATTACTCTATACCCAGGTACTTTAAACTATCTAGGTCATAGTGGAGTGCTGTTACATAGCTGCATGTTTACCGTGTTGTTTGCTCAGAATTTTTTTTTTTTTTCTGTTTGAACTGCTGTCTGGAATGTCCCGAAATTGTTGTACCTACCACCCATATATTTTTCAACTAACCCTATTATATAACTTCATATTATATAATCTATTTTAAGCCATGCAAAGTGAATTTAACACAAACATTTTATTTTGACAACAACAAAAACTTGTTTGTTTTTGCTTTTGTCATGGCTATGACGTTATTCTAAATATGACACTGGATTTGATAAAGCATTAGGTGCATAAAACGTATTTTCATTATTAACATGTGTGTTTAATACAATTTCTTTGCATTTTCATTAAGAACAAAATAAGTTTATGACCGGAATAACTTCTAAATGTCCTAAATAATTTCATTAAAGCCATATGTTATATCGCATTTTTTTCGTACTTGAGTAATTATGTTGTTGGTAATAGTCCTTCTGGTTATGGTATTATTCTAATATTTTGTTTTCGTGTTTCATTTTATTAGCTTAATGGAATTACTACTGGCTCTCACTTATAACACATGCTGTTTATGGTGTCAAACTCAAATATGTGACCTAGTTGTAGTCATTAGTCAGTTTGATATTGCATTTAAAAAATGAAAGAAAATACAAAAGAGATTAATTCCCATGCAGTGATATCCACGTCTCAACAAATTCCATTGACATTATTCGGGGATTGTTTAACTTAAACCCTGCGAAGCGTTTAACGGCTGCGCAGACCCTAGCAGCACTGGAAAGGTGTGTTGCACCCAGGAACAGGTCACGAACCCCATCTGCTCAGGCACAAGTTGTTCCAGATATTGATGATGATGATAATGATTATATTAAGGTAAACGTTGCTATTTACAAACTTTTATTGCTTTTGTGCTTTCAAATAAATCAGTTTTTTTGCGACAGATATTGACACTATGTGGTTATCATTTTTGGCTTGAATGTAATTAAAGTTAAAGGTAAGATATTGTTGCTTGCTTTACAGAGTGGTCAACATAATGATGTGGACGATACCAACAAGATGTCTTTGCGTCGGGAAGAAGAGCTAACTAGAGCTTTTAAAGAGAAGATGTTAAGTGACGATGAGGAAGAGAATGATAAAAATTTTGTTGCTGCTGCTCCAAAGCGAAAGAGTACGTAGCATTGTGCCTACAATGAACGACCAGGAAACATTTTTATGCTGCGTGTGCTAAGTATATATCTGTATTAATAATGAACAATAATGTTCAAAGTTTAAAGGTCCCTGCTTTTAATGTGATTTTAAGCCTGGAAAACTGAGGTTAATCAATATTGAGCGATTATTTAAATTTATTTTTATTTGGTTGAAAATTGGAAAAAGCATAGGAATGATTTTTTTTCCAGGGAGCGGAGACAAGTCTCTGAAATTGACGAGTGAAGTGTTGAGAATAAATCGCGGTGCTCGCCCAATCACGCGTCCCCATCTTGTGGAACACCATAGAACGCCATCAGGCAGCAGACCGCTCTTAGCGCAATGATATAATTTTTTGTTATCGTATTTTTGTTCAGTAACTCATGAGGTGTAAATTTGGGCATCATCAAGCCAGGCTAATTACTTGGCCCTGGTGACCCCGACGATAATCGTGTTGCAGTATATCAGATTGATAAACTATTTTGATAATATAATTCTGTATCCCTAATCACCGTGATACGTGCTGTTGCCATAGAAATTTTTATCTTTGTTGTTGTTTGCCTTTCTACATATCATTTAAAGTCTTTCAAGTAAAACTTGCAAAATATGCTTATTTCGTCTGAAAATCATTTAATCTTCTGTTTTGAAACAAAATAATCCTATTGATTTTGTATACTATTATGTAAGTCACTTTTTTACAGCAGAGGTTTTGACGTACATCTATTTATGGAATGATTCATAGATTTTTGAAGTGTTTTTATCATGAATTCAATTCTGCAATTCTTTATTTTCATGTTTCAACATTAAGTATTTAGAAGGTGCTAGAAAAATTGTCGGTGTTACGCTTTCCATTATGTTGCACATTTTACCAGCTCTTGCGCGTTTACTTTATGCTATAATGCAAGTTACTAACATTAAAATTTTGTCTTTGCAAAAAGCAGCATTGCCTGTGGCATAAAGACTCGTGAAGAAGGTTAACAGCTGGTTGTATGAAGCACAGTGTCAAAAAACTGAAAAATCACCAAGACAAACATTGGATGTTGGCATTTAGGAAACAGTTTTGCAAATTTTGATGATGCCATGTGCCCATGTTTAAGGAGCCGACAAAGACTTAAAACTAAGATCTGCATGATTTTGTTGGACGTCCTACTAGGGCTTTAAAAAACATGTTTAGACCAATCAGAAGGCAGCATGATTGGTGTTGTTTTCTAGCCTGGGCTTTTACCCTAGCAGTTGGCGTGCTTCAATGTCCCAGGTCGCGTGCAGAATTATGCTAAAAATTAGCATTAAAGTAGCTAAACTTGGGTTTTTTAGACCAAAAATTCTAGTGTTTATTTTGGGCCTCTGTTAAAAACGTTTGAATCATGGTTTTTTGATGGCATATTATGGAATGGTAGTTCAAAGCATAATAAATTGACAAGCAAAATTTTAGAGAGCCCAATGGAGGATTTTTCGAGTAAACAGTCTTTTAGTAAATTTACTGTATAATAAAATAAACAAATATTTTATGACATTTTTTGGTGTTTGACGCCCCCTTTAAGTACACTCTTGCATCTCGTCTAGGTGTGCTAAGGTAACGTTGGCAGTTTTCTTGCCATTTAAAATATATTTTTTCCTTATAGTTAACCTTTCATCAACTGTCCATTTGTTTAACATGATCACTCTACCGTTAGTTAAAAACCAATATGTGTGAAGTGAATACAACACATACACATTTAGTTATATTTATAATTTTTGTCAAGTTGTAAATTGCTTTGGTTTGATCATTTAAAAAATGTTCACAAGCCGAGAAATTTTGGTCACTTCTGCAACGAGCTTCAATTATTCCCATCTTTACATAAAATGTTCCCAGCTATCTCGATTGTAACAAGGAAATATTTGCTGAAGCTGCGTTCAACGAAATCTTTTTAAATTGCTGTAAATTCATTACTTACACATTATAACCATATGACTTAGCATTGATACAACTAAAACGGTAATTTTGAAAAGTAGGTCTTGTGCAAAGTGTATACCAATTTTATTTCCAATTGATAACCATAAGTAACTCAAACAAATGCAACGTAACAGAAACATTTAATCAAAACATGTAAACATCAAACACCTTGAGAAATGATGACTGTGTATCCTTCCGCTACATCAGGCATGTGCAACCTTTTTCACTGGAGGGCCAAATACAAAATTTTGAATGATAACGCGGGCCGCATGAATTTTTCCAGAAAAAAATTAGTATCATTTTCCTATGAAAGTATAGTTTATGTAGTCAAGAAACAGATTTAATGCAGTCCACAACACCTGTGTACGACAGTTTATTGAAAAACTGTGAATAATTGTCGATGGAAGATGACGAAAGTGTATACTAGCCATCAAAGAGTGATGGCTAGTATACATTTCTAACATTTTGCTGAGCACCACGAGGGCCACAGTGCGGCCCGCGGGCCACTGGTTGCACATGTCTCCGCTACATTATAATAGATGGAGTGAAAGCTCAAAAACTAACTTCACTAATACTTAGATAATTAGAAGCAACTACGTCGGTTTGTGGAAATTGTCTAAACTTATAATATGACCAATTAAACCAGCTTGTCACAACTTAATTTATTCGTTCACTTTTGTTTCAATTTATGATATAATAACTACACTATATATTGTAAGGTGAAGATTGCAATATAATGTTTGAGTTGCATCCAGCAAACCAGTAAGCTTACATATGCGGTAACACAATGATCAAAGAAACGTCTTGAGGCAGAATGCAACACAAAAGTGAATAGTTTTCAGTTGCTAAACTATACGTCTGTTAAAAATGGGCTATTTAATAATATATGTAGCCGAAACAATTAAATCTATTATCACATTCACTTTTTACTGTTTAGAAACATTTAGGCTTGATATGAAGGTAAAATTTGAAATAAAAAACAAAAAATGCATTTTCTCAAATATTTAAGTAACAACGTATTAAACTGACATGACATTGAAAACAGCCCATGCGAAAACCTTTTCCTGCAAGCAACACATGTATATCAAATGCAGGAAGTGAAATTTGAAAATACCCAGTAACATATTACGTAGTTATCACTTTGAAGAACAATATGACTAATGTAAGATATGCAATATGATATTTAATAGATATATTTGTATATAAATTAGTAAAGGTATTAAAAAAAATGTTGTAACTAATGCAAAGACACCACATAAGACCAAGTGTTCATTATCCTTGCGTAATAGTGAGTTGTTTCTTAATCCTGTCGATTCTGACGGTTATATTCGGATAAAATATGACATGTGACTGAGTTTTTGAAGGCCTTGCTTTTGATAACTTCCAAATAATACTACAATGCCTTCTGATATAACAGGCAACCTCAAATTATGCTTGCTTTACTGTGCAACATATAAAAAATGAAACAGGTGACAATGCAGTTTTGCAGTAAGGCTATAATAGTTAAAATTAACTACAAACAGTGCATTTTACAGGAGATGAACAATTACACAAGTCATGAGCTTAATAGTTATATGATATGTTGATTATCTACAACACTACACTATAAATGAGGCGAGGGTTCCGTCGGAGTTCTCAAATAAAACGAATACATCACTGCCATACGCCAACTCGTTGATTGTCTTGATTGCCGGTTTCTTCGAAGAACATGAAATCCTAAAAAAACACCTTTTAAGTCCATTCATAAAATGACACCGAAAATTATTTCAAATGTTTTCAAAAGAGAAGTACATTAAAATCCCTGTTAAGATCGCAACTTGAACCTGAACACTAACGTGGTATCGTGGTAGGTGCGAAATTACAATAGCTAAACAATAGGCGTACTGTTATGTAATGTACATGTCAGCAAAACAGAAGGCGCAGATCAATAACCTTTCAAAAATGATTGACGCCTTAACTAAAGTTGACCTATTTTTCTATGTATAATAGACGGAATTTGTAAACAGTAGACGCGCGAATATGCATCAGACGGCAATTCGTGACATGTTTAACAAATCGCGAATTTAAGTAAAGGTACTAGTTTGACATTTTTTTGACAAGTTGACATGTTTGATTGACTTTAAGGACCAATAAACTTCAAAAAAAGCTGACTATAGATTTTGTGCAAACTTAACCAGGATGAGCACTAAACTGTCATATCACTGTGGTAAATAAAGACATGTGAAGAAGTAAAAAACAATTTTAAAATAAAAAGTATGACAAAAACAGCTGCTTCTTTAATCACGTTGACGAGCGAAGCAATATTTAATATGCCAATGAAACCCCGGACAACAGGATTTCCACTTGAAGGGAATGAAATACAAAAATAAATTTCTAATAATAGATTGGCTGTTTGATTTCTAAACTCTGAATAATACATGAGATCCTAAGTACATATGGTTCTGCAGCCACACCTTAGGACTAGAATTGGAAGCACCGAGTTCAAAAGGTTGTACTAAAGTAACTAAACCATGCTAAAGCAAATAAAAAATTACAGAGAAAATGCCTCCATAACTAATGCAGACCGTATATACTAAGCTTTGAACTAAGATAAGACATATAGTTTCGGGTTATACCCTCCCTATGTGGTAAACAGCAGCCTCTTGCAACACATTGTTTACACTAATTAATGCACAAAAAGAATTCGATACGATTAAACTAATGTTCCGTCTACTGTAAAGGCACTGGTGCTGTGCATTGGTAGAATTGGAAAAGAAAAAATGCATTCAAGTAAATGGAAAGAGCTGACGTATGGTGGTATCATATTCTGTGGCTAAACCTACTGCTAATAAAAAATTTATTGGATAAGGTGTAAATATCACCACAGGTACATTGAAAAGTATGAGGATGACGACCAATATTCTTACAATGCAAACATTTAAACGATGATAAACATAAAATAGAAAGGATGTACCGATACATATATAGTACATGATCCAAACTTATGTATAATAACTTAGTTTAATTAAATATATGCTTAGGGGCAAGGTATTTGAGAAGTATTTGAATAACCAAATGCAAAAAATAAATTGAATGCAATCAGAATGTTAGTTAAATACATAAACTAAAGAAGGGAACTTACGATGAGGAAAACACAACCAAGCAGGGTTGCCTTCACTTTTACATCCAGGTCCATTGGGAATTGAACGCCAAAGTTATCAGCATCAGTGAATATTTCTTTGGCCAAACCTGACCACTGCTTGGATATTTTACCAACTACCTGTTCATCTTTTGTCATCACCTAAACAAAGAAACCCTTACAGACCTTTTTTGAAACCTGGTTTAAAAAATTTAACAGCACAATTTAGGAAATAACAGTGATGCACATTCCCTATCCTGTATTATCTTTATATAAAGCAACAAAACTGCATTTAACGATTACGATAAAGTACAGAAGTGGTAAAAAGTAACTCACTTTGAACTCAACATCCCCACAGCCGTTACAAGTGAAACAAGGGCCTTCAATTTTAAGCACACAGTCCTTGTGTTCATTCAAAATGTTGAACTTGGGAAGGAAAATGTCCCAAGCTTGTTCAATGTAACCAATAACTGTGCCTGGAGGCGACGTAACTGTCATCTGCGATAAAGTTTAAAACACTTGGGTAAAATTAATCAAGTAAATGCAAACACAATGCATAGTACATTTTGCTTATTCATACTAAACATAGCATAATTGCTGAAAAACAGTATCGAAAAATGGTATTTTTTGAAACATAGTGCTTTATGAAAAGCTTTTTCACGTAACTACAGCAGCAGAGAATATTTTATAAGCTGTTCCATTAAAAAATTTAAATCACTAATATATCTATAAACTGATTCACAGAAATATTCAAACACAAATTTTAATTAAAAGGCACCTCCTGAAGACAACATGGGGTCCAGCAAGAGGCACACCGTAGTGGCCTTTCCAAGTGAATAACTTCCTGTTGTGTATTATCCATTACTTTCATGTCGAAGCTACGACAAGGGCCACAGCATTGTCTGCAACAGAATTTAGGCTGTCTACAGTCAGGCTGTTAGTAGAAATTGGATTTTTTTTAATCTAAACCTGCGAATAACTTACAAAATGAGCCAAACTGTTATATATTATTCATCCAACGCATTTCTGTGCTATGCCCAATCACTGCCTGCTGCTTACAATTTATACATAACCTCTCATTTGAAACAAAATTTCAAATATCTGCCAAATGTGTCAATGAGTTTAGGCAATAATTACATAATAAGAAAAAGTTTAAAATTCTTTCAACAGTCTTTTTAGTTAATTGTAAGTCTCTTGAAAATATGATGAACTTGCTTTGCATTATCCCCTAGCTGCTGTAAGCTCTTACCTAGTACAACAATCGTTGTCTTCAACGGCAAAATACACCTTTTGGCCGAGAGTATTTTTCACTTCGTACTTGTTGTTGGTTTCGAATCCAGTGAAAGCTAAATAAAAAAGGAATGATGATCGTTCTCATTCATTTTATCAAGTTCACATCAAGCTTGCGTTCACAAGGTTATTCATAATCCTAAATCACAACAAACCTTCTAAAAGTTCTACCTTCTGATGAATAAGCAACTGATCAATCTGAAAAGAAGAATAATATTCACCGGCATATAGGTATTGCAACAGTTCTATTTATTTTCAACAAATATACAATTAAACACTGTTTAATGCCACATGCTAAAAGACAATATATTAAATACTTGTAGTCCAACATGGCTACTAGATTTAGCAAATGTAACCTGGGACAAATATTCCAATCCTCTTGGACAGCCAGGTATCTGAGGTTGCGGCATCCACTGCTGTTGTTGCTGGGGTGGAGCGCCTCCGTAACCTGGCTGAGGAGCATAACCACCTTGTGGCGGAGGGTAGCCTCCCTGTGGTGGGGGATATCCCCCCTGCTGGGGAGCGAAACCCACTTGGGGTTGACCGTAACCTTGCTGTGGTGGTGGGTAACCACCTTGTTGGGGTGAGCCATAACCTGGTGGTGGGTAACCTTGAAAGCAAAGTGTATGATATGCATCGTACATTCATGTAAAGTATATATGTTTTGCTATTAATGATGTACATGTATACATATATACATAACTACTTTATGTTAACTTTATTAAAGTTAACAGGATACCACAAAACCTATCTGTCTAGGACTGGGTGATAACTGAATGATTGTTTTCTGCAAGTATTACACAATTTTTGAATCCATGTAGTCAAAAATTGCCATGCATTTTTTAAGCATAAATATACAACATGATACCACCTTTTAAAATAAAACAAAGGCAACAGTTTCCAGTGATTACGTTGAAAAATTGCAAAAATGTTGATGGTAGTAAGTCTTATTATTACCCCTAAGAAGTACTTCTCTAATTTCTGATTATTTAAACATGTTAGAAAACTTCCAATTATATATCAGATTATATATCTTTATAGTTAAAAACAGGGAAGGTCTATTCCAACAAAAGTTGGTTAAAGTAGGATGTTTTCAAAGACACCAATGAACAGTTAGTTTCATATGGATAAAAATATACAACTAACAAGTTGAATTTAATGTTTTTGGATTTACATTAGAGAATAGAGTTAGATTAAATTTTAGACTGTCAGTAATATCTTTTATCTTTCAAGTTATGTTAATATTTGAAGAATTCTTGAAAAAACTATTAAATGTGTACACAAATTTTTATAGTTGAGTAACAAACAACTAAAACCAACAGTTTCATGAGTTTCAATTGGTCAGCCTAAAATTGCAATTGAAATTAAAATTCCAATTGGTTACAAAATAGCGGCATAACCCATAATGTTGACTGATTTAATTTACGCATACAAAGGTGGGCCAGCAGCTAAGTGCAACAACAAGGTTTTCACCATCCATACCAGGCCGGTATCTCATTTCGTTTAAGCTCTGAGAAGAACAAACATCACCTCTATCAATGTCATTCATGTCAGGACCAGGGCCATCAGTTTTGTGGTATCCTGTACGATAATCATAAATAGTGAGATATTTATAGACAAATTGTAATAGTTTTAAAGTAGTACACAAAGCAATACCTTGAGACATGTTCCACTGGAATATTCTACTCAAAACTTTATGTTAGACCAGCAAATACAACAAGTTATACATCATCTAATCTACGTATTCTATAGTAAATGTAATAATTTAAGCTATTATTGTTTAATTACACATTGCAAGCCAGATTGGAAAGTTTGCTGTTTTTGGGTGAGATGAATGCCCAGCGCAAAGCAATTAGCAAAGCGCAACAGGATAAAGCAATTATATGCGCAGCTAATTTTAATCTTCCGCGCACTTAGAAAACTTTCCAATCTGAATTGAAGGACAATATTAATATCCTACTGTTAAAAATATATTTAATTAACTTTACAGAATCAAGTATAAGCATTCAGATATCACAAACGACTATAGGTAATAAAAGACAGGCAAAAACGCTTGCCGTCGATCTCTCGTTGGAAATAGTTTACATCGGACCACTATATATTGCTGCAAACTTTTTCGTGGTACCATGGGCACACCGATGCAGATTGTGATTGGAGCGTTAGACACTTTTGGACACATCATCGTTTAGAGGAGCTTTACTTCTTATCCAACTGATGCAACATGGCTCAAATAAGTCCAAACAGGAATATAGTCTACCACATGATCCAAAATAGTTATAAATAACTGTCTTTCCGCTTTAAGGTGATGAATGAACACAATCACGAGACCAAAACCAAACAACTTATGATTAAGAATAAACGGTACTTCCCTAACTACTATACAGTAGTTTCCCATTTAAAATACACATAGAAATCAAAAGCATGTATTTATTATTTATTCATCTATTCGTTCTATATGCGTCCTTTAGTGATGTAGTATATTTAAAAGCTCTATAATGATAAAAAGTTTAATTTTTCAAGATGAATCTACTAATTGAACGCTCCAATCACCGGCCTTTTTTCAGCAAAGTCTCTAAGTTTTAGCTAATACAGGCAGTCAGCAAACAACATGACAACTACGACAAACCAGCTCACAACAACGTCATGTACGCTCTGGAAAAAATAATTATAAGTAACGTTGTGAGACACAAGTTCACAACTTGTAACCTTTCATGCAATTACCATGTTGCGTTTTTAAACTATATTAAGGTTTTTTCAACCTTTATCTGGGAAGTCAAAATTTGGTTTAGTCGGAAAAGTTTTATTAGAATCTTTCATCTCGAAACGCACTTTGCATCGCTTTCATCTCGACATAAAGATCAAAATTCTGCATTTGCAGCTGCAAGCGTTTTTATTCATCGCATTATAGCATTTTTTAATTTTCGACTCCTTGACGTCTAAAACTGTTGGATTGGTGGCGGCCAAAGCCACACAAAGTAGCCTATCCGAATTAATATAAAAGAATTTTATGTTTTTTTTTATAACGTTTTACTTTAATTTGCGTTATCGTTTATCCTTAGTTCCTTACTACTTTGCTTGGCTCAGTTTGGTAAACACATCCTAGAGTGCGGGGGTTTGTCTATCATACATTTATGTTACGTATTGCCTACACCAGACGTTTCAAATAGAAGTTTTGTTGGCTTTCTCATATTGATGTGCTTCCTGGGAAGATCACTAAGATGTAGTCTAGTAATCTAGTTCATTTATCTATGTCCTTCATTAAATTCAAAATTCATAAATAACTAAAATATGCACAATGTTATTTGTCTGGTATAGTACAAAGAATTGTTGAAAACTTAGCTGTTCTAGAAATCAACAGCGAAAAATGAAGAGTGGTAACCAGTCTCAACTTTTTGCAAGGTTGTGATTTTCTCAATCACTCTTGCCTTGTACAAGGAAGATTTCGGAAACCTACAAGAGTCTTTTAAAGGTATAGACATGTTGCTGCTTTTAAGCATTAAATATTGCGATTTTACAAAAGCCTGAGAAAGCGATCAGAGTATTTCATTGTGCTGCCCTCACCGGTCGCATGCAATGAAATATCTAAAGAGATGTTCCGCGAATTGTTTCAATGTAAATGCGTATAACCACACAGTCTAATAATAGAAACACAAATACATATGTTGTGTTTCAAATAAATATCAAATATTGTTGTTTCAAAACGAATATATATGTATATAATATTTATATGTATTACGATATCAATAAAGTGAACATTTATATGGACAAACTTTGTCGAGTTGAATGCAAGTTCAATAACATCAGATTTCTGGCTGTGGAAGATTTCACAATCGATATAGATACAAGACCCATTGAATAGAGCCAAAACAACTCGAGCTATAATCATGTAACCATGAACTTCAACTTTAACTCAATACCAACCTAAGCAATAAAAGATTACAACATTTGGTTACTAGTCCATCGCTTATTATATACCAAAGAAATTGTTCACAGACTTTTTCTATGCAATGATGAATAAACTTCATTTAGTTTAGTTACAGGTTTCTTCATGCTGAGACATTCACTATGAATTCCATTGCTTATTATATCAACAAAACTTTTTACTGCCTGTTTATGGTATTTTTGAATTAAATCACAATTAGGTAGCATTGCTAAATTTATTTATAGAAAAATTCATTTTTCTTCCAAACAAAATTATTCGGTACCTTAATTTTTTTTGAGCACAAGCCTTTTCGACGTGGTCACTTTTTCCCGTTTATTGTCTCATGCTAATAATCATGGGCGCCGACTAACGGGGGGTTACAGGATGGTATTGGCACCCTATTGCTTCCGTGAGCAAAACCATTCTTTACTACAGGACAGCATAAAGTGTAACTCAAAGCGGTGCACCGATTTTGCTACAAACAAATCTTGCATAGCATTGGGTAAACTGCTTTTCCGTGTGGATTAAACAACACATGACAACTAGTACTTTATTTTTGGCAAGCAAGCAGTGAATATCTTTGTTGATGTCAGGCGTTCAATTGTGCACTGCTTTTTGAAAGCGCTTTGTACTGTTCTTGCCAAACTTTTCATAAAAAAATTTTTACGGTTTGATTTTCTAAAGCTGTCGTCTCTTTAGTTTCATGAGTTGTTAACAAAAACATTTATAGTAGCCTAAAATTAAACAACTCGTCAGCATTTGTTTTGTCATCATTGTTTCAGATGTATCTTGGCTAATGTTACATGGAACGTTTTAGCACGCTAGCAAACATGAAGTTTGACGCAAAAAATTTAGGTAACGTTCAAGTTGTGGAAAACAGTTGTCTTGTTATAAAATCTATACTTAGAACTCCAAGACCATCAAAAGATCTCATAACCAGAAGATAGGCAACACTTTGAAAACTTAATGAAAATATGTTAATCTGTAAATTTTTTGACAATTCGGCTATCAACATTTGCAAGGTTAAAAATCTGCCCATATTGCATTCTCAAGAAGAGCGATTGCTGCTCGCTCCAAATGATTGAGGTGAAAACAGGTGATTTCCTGCTTCAAACCGGCAGGTCTAAAAAAGATGGCAATTACGAGCAAGACAATTGTGGTGACAATACCATGCACAGTACTTGGCATATTTTTCAGTAGCAGCCCAAATTCTATTGAATTTTTGTTTTAGCGCTAACACATCATTCACTACTCAAATGTTTATTCTGTTCATATTTACATCTAACATATACACATACCATGAAAAGTTGTAATACCAATTTTAACTTGCTTTTTGCATTTATATATGTTGTGTTCAAGTTTGGATTGAAAAATTCTGTGTTTGATGTATTGGTGAATTAACCACTTAGATAACACACTGCATTGTGATGATGTTGAAATCTCACACGCATGCGTGTTTCTTATCTCTTTCTCACTTTAGGTCATGGAGAGGTTGTTAGTTAAAAATATTCATTATTTTGCAGTGTAGTTTTTATAGTGTTTAAAAAGATTCTGTAAAATAAAATGGAAACAACTCTTACTTCAGTGTCCCAAGTAGACAATGTCAACGATAACGATGCATACCAAATTCAAGATAACGCGGAAAATAACAACAAAAGGATTCCTGAAGTTAAACAGCATATAATTACTCATATAATCGATGGGTTTGTCTTTGAAGAATCTCTGACACCATTTACACCAACCAGAAACTGTGGTTTGTCCAATCATCAGCTGTCCTTGATCAGAAAAAGGCAACAAGAAATTTTGCAACGAGAAAAGGACATGAAGTCAGAAGATGACGAAAAAATGAATGTTGACAATCAAGACAATATTGAGGTGGCAGTTGCCACCTGCGAGCAATGTGGCTTCTCTGGACCTCGAGTAAAGTTTTCAAGCCCAAGTCAGCAGTTTTGCTCACTTAAGTGTGCTCGTAAATACAAGACCCGTATTACAGGTGGAGTGCATTCATACAATAAACTATGGCAAAACAATCATGTTTCAAGGAGAGGCAAGTCCAGAATCAGGAATCTATCATCGTTATCAAACAAGCCACGTCGTGGCAGACCTAGCTATGTAGCTAAAAAGGAAGAGGATGTACTTTCATCTTCACAGAGCCTGTCTGGCAGCAATTCGTTTTCTGATGATGACAAGTTCAGTAGCAGCGATAGTGCATCAGTTTTCAGTTACAGTCCAACTCCATCCCCAGAACCAACTGTTCCGTATCTTGGTGGCAAGCCCGTTCAACCGGGACAGTGGTCTGTTGATGATGTGTGGAATTACATGCGTTCTCTTCCCGATGCTGTTCAATATGCAGCAGATTTTCGAGCCCAAGAAATTGATGGTTCTGCTTTATTGCTTTTGCATGAGGAGCATTTAGTAAGCTCCATGAATTTTCCGCTTGGTCCCGCGTTAAAACTCTGTGCACATATTGATCGTCTTAGAGAGAAGGACTTTTGTTAGACCTTTCAAATTTTGTTATTTATCATGCTAAATATTAAGGCTTTGCTACCCTGGGTAGGTACTGTAAGTATTTCATGACTGCATCTGTTCATATAAGAGTCATCATCCACTTTACTAATGCCTAAAAATTTCTTGCTAGGTACATCAGTATACTCTAGTAATGACAGTTTTATTATGTTTATATGATATGTGTTTTCAACTACTACTATTCAGACGACATTCTTGCAACAACTTTGAAAGATCTAACCAAAAGAGATATTGATATTCTTTCCTTATTTCTGGATTAATAAGTTTTTCCTTAACTTTAGCTAACTGATAATATTGCATTAATTGCCTTTTGTGCTTCCTGACGGTAATTACATATGTTTCACATTTTGTAAACATTTTTTCTGCTTTTTCGCATTTTTTCTGCTTTTTCACATTTTTTCTGCCGTATTCTCACTTATCTATTACTCGTGTTCTTACTATTTCGTTTAGCATGCAAAAAAGTTGTTTTTTTTTTTCAACAGGTATATAGCCTACTGATTGGTGCGTTTGGAACGTTTCAGCATAGCTCTAATATTGATGGTAAGGTGCACGTCCACTACTTTGTATTGCGACTATGATGTATGCGGATCATGGAACTCCAATGTCAATTGACATCACTTCGGCATGCAATAAGACATCCTCGAGCAGCAACAATTCCCATCCTTCCTCCATGTTCCATGCATCCGAGAAACATCCACGCCGGATGCTGGAATCGTTAAATGTTCTTCGCAAAAGGGAGCTTCTTTGGGACGTGGTTTTGGTGATTGGTAATACGAAGCTGTATGCTCATAGAGTTGTGCTTGCTGCTGCTTCTCCTTATTTTCATGTGAGTCTTTTTATTTTTTCTTTGTTTAAGTGCTTCCGGCATGAAAAACTGTTTTTACGCAATGTAATTATCTAGAACAGGTCTGTAAAATCTTAAAGGGAAACGAAAGAAAACACACAAACTTTTTCGGCAAGTAAACATTGTGTCGTGCTGTTATCTAGCGGAATGAGTGGGAAGCGCTACAATTTGTTGTTCATTATGTCCATTTACCGCTGTAGTTTATACTCTACTGATTTTTACAATATTCTATGATCTTTGGTCTTAACAATGATCTTTGGCTGTTATCATCCCAATTAGAGTTAATGAACTACATTGCTCTTTCTCATAATTTTGTGTGAAGTTTTTCGGAATAGTCAGTTTTGTTTTTAGGCGATGTTTACTGTCGAATTAGCTGAGGTGCATCAGACAGAAATAGCAATTCATAACATTGAAGAGAGGGCGATGGAACTACTCGTCGATTTTGCATACACCTCACAAATTACCGTTGAGGAGAGCAACGTACAGTCACTCTTGCCTGCCGCTTGCTTACTGCAAATGATGGAAATACAAGGTAGGCTGAAGACTTCGAGCAAAATCTATTGCAGTAGCCTGTAATGTGTCATGAAAAGTAATTCTTGTTTAATTTATGATTTTGTGTAGTGTAGTTCTTCTACATTCTGCCATGAGATGTCAATACTCCAGTTGCATTCCATATATCATATATTTTAGTTGCTAATGTTTTTAATTAGTGCTCAATGACATATTAGACAAGAAACTGGTTTTTCAGTGATTGATTTGTTTGTTAAGAGATCTGTAGTGAGTTTCTCAAGCGTCAACTTGACCCCACAAATTGCTTGGGGATACGGGCTTTTGCTGACACCCACTCATGCAAGGAACTACTTAAAGTTGCCGACAAATTCACCCAAGCCAACTTTCAGGAGGTTAAACGCTTTCTTTTTTTCATGTGCTGTAGATGTTTGTGTTTGCTATGATGTATATTTGTAAGCTGTTATTGTTTATTGTTTGCTGCAAATATCAATAGGTTAAGTACACAATTTCTCCATTTCCTACACCACAATTTATACCACAGTGTATGAAACTGGATATGCTGTGTATAACTTATCTTATAGAAACAATCACTGCGTTGATGTTCTGCATGTGCAGGTAAAGGAGAGTGAAGAGTTTCGACTACTGCCAGTGGACCAGTTGATTGAAATTTTAAGCTCAGATGACTTAAATGTGCGTTCTGAAGAGCATGTTTACAAAGCAGTTATTGCCTGGATGAAGCATGATCTGAAAGACAGACGCCCCATACTACCGAAGGCGAGTTAGTAGTCACCCATCGTACCTGCCTTTAAAGCAACTTATAAGTAAACCTACATATTGTAACAGGTGTTACAGCATGTCCGTTTGCCTCTACTCACCCCTAAGTTTCTTGTTGGAGTTGTTGACAGTGACCCGTTTATTCACAATGATGAACAGTGTCGCGATCTTGTGGATGAAGCAAAGAATTACATGTTGCTTCCTCAGGAACGCCCACTCATGCAAGGGCCACGTACAAGACCAAGAAGACCAATCACAAGGGAGGTCTTGTTTGCAGTTGGAGGTAAACCACTTCAAGTCTGTTCGAACCTCCCCGAACCAGTTTTATGGAGTACAGTTGTTGTTATTTCTATGCAGGTTGGTGCAGCGGCGACGCAATTAGCTCGGTTGAAAGATACTGCCCTGAAAATAGGGAGTGGCGTTTGGTGGCTCAAATGAACAAACGTCGTTGTGGTGTGGGTGTCTCTGTTCTGGATGATTTACTCTACGCAGTTGGTGGCCATGATGGAACATCTTATCTGAATAGTGTTGAGAGGTATCACAGGAACAGTCTATTCTTGCCAGAGATTACATTTAAAGTACTTTCTTCCCCCACCACTAACTAACATTAGACATAATGCTCTATGCCAAAGGTGATAGCAATAGAGGAAAACATTTTAAATACACTACGATTTCTCTACAGTAAATCATATCTTATCGTTTATCTTTTTTCATTGTCAATCGGGGAACGGGAAATGAAATGCTAAACATTATCACGTAGAAAAATCACAATTCAGCCAGCAGACAATGACGGGAAAAAGCAGCCAAGCCCAAGGGCTTAAAACGTGCAAGAATGATGTTAACACAACATAAAGGCGATCAATGGTTAGCACGGCCACTAAACCCAACATGCAAATAATAATAAAACAAATGGAAAAATTATGTGTTACAGTTAAATTTGGCCACTGATGCAGTGTGATAATTAAAAGCTGATAGGTGAAGTACACTTAATGCTTCAGTAACATGGTGACAACAACAAACAATAAGTTGTTTAAGATTAGTTCAGCTGGATGGTGAAAGATGCCATAGATGTTAACTTCATGTGCTTACCACATTTTTCGTATTTAGGTATGATCCACAAACAAACCAGTGGTCATGTGATGTGACACCAACCAGTACATGTCGAACCAGTGTTGGTGTGGCTGTTTTGGATGGTTTCCTGTATGCGGTTGGCGGTCAGGATGGCATGTCATGCCTTGACATAGTGGAAAGGTGTGTGCTTAAAAAAATGTGCGCTTTAACTTATTAGTCTTAGGTTTGTGAACTAAAGTCTGTATCTCATTTTTTCTTTTGTGTGCTGCGTGGCGAATAATCATGACTCGTCTTTAGTGTTTGCGCACACCGTCCTAAAGGCAATCGCTTTTAAAACTTGATAAAAAGCTATACAAAAGCATACCACAAAGACAACACTAGAGGAGCAAGAAGACATAAAACCATTCAGCATATCGTTTTTGTCTTGGCGGTTATGTTTTTACTTTGTACTTGTACAGTTCTCATACTTTATTATTTATAATCACTTAAATGTTGTCACCTGAAGTATTTTATATTTGCCAAACTACATCCGAGTTATGTTACTTAATTTCAGATACAGCCCCAAGTTAAACCGATGGAGCAAGGTGTGTTCAATGGGCTTCAAGAGGCTTGGGGTTGGTGTGGCAGTTTTAGGGAGCTACCTTTACGCTGTCGGGGGCTCAGATGGTCAG
Source organism: Clavelina lepadiformis (assembly GCF_947623445.1). Lineage (NCBI taxonomy): Eukaryota > Metazoa > Chordata > Ascidiacea > Aplousobranchia > Clavelinidae > Clavelina > Clavelina lepadiformis. Next base: position 2,773,578 of record NC_135248.1, on the reverse strand, counting down.
ACCCCGTGGAATCTTGTGGAACGCTACGACCCAAAAGAAAATCGATGGACCGAAGTGGCTCCGATGAACACAAGAAGAAAGCATCTTGGGTGCGCTGTTTACCGGGTAGGTTATTTTTATTGGACTTCACTCAGTTTCTCAAAAGAATACTGGTTGTGGTTTTGAACACTGTCGCACTGTAGCTGGTATACTGGCAATCTTGTCGAAACCACATCAACAATGTATTTAGTACAATAGCGATATATTTATTAATCGGAAGTAATTAAAACTGGGTCGCGCATACTAAACACGGCCAAAACATAGTACAACGCTAGTTGATAAACACACGAAATAGAGCACAAATAACATTCTAATATCATCAGTTCTGCACGAGAATTATGTAGGAATAAGGGCTAATCATGACAATTAGCACACTATTTGGTAACGTCTTTCTGAAAATCTTTCCACATTTTGCAGGATATGCTTTATGCTGTTGGTGGCAGAGATGATACAACTGAGTTGAACAGTGTTGAGAAGTACAACCCACTCACCAACACCTGGAGTACAGTGGTCGCCATGATTTCTCGACGAAGTGGGGTGAGAAACTAAAATTACCAGAATCGCCCCAGCCAGTAACTTTTGATAGGTAACATTTCTGTTGTAATTAGGTTGGAGTTTCCGTTGTCAATGGACAGCTTATTGCGGTCGGTGGTTTTGATGGTACCAGTTACTTGAAAACCATCGAGATCTACACCCCAGAATCAAATACATGGAGAATGTATGACGGGATGCACTATAGACGGCTAGGTGGTGGTGTTGGGGTAATCAGGTTACCACAAACTTGAAACCAACTTCATAGCTCAGTTATATAGACAATGTCTGGCACTGTGACACAACACACAAGCACCTACATCTAAATGCAGTTTAGCAACGTAAGACGAAATGTGTTTGCTATGCAATGATTGAGAAGAGTTTAAGCTGATCTTAGAGCATTATGGAGATAGCTCATGTTCACTCGCACACAAGCTTGCGTTGCATTAATGATTGCTGCTTGGATACGCAAAAGCAGAAATTTGGACGTTTAACCGCGCAAGATGACGCCCGATTTCCTGTGCAATCTTATCTGACATCTTCGCCCAGTTCATTTTCTTTGTTTTTTTTGTTTTAAATTATGTTGTGAATACCTGTTGTGATGTGCTGCTATTACTGTTCTTTGCGGATGCTTACAACTTCATGCGTTAATGCACGAATTTCGCGAATATTGAAGTTGCTTAACTTAATACTTGATTGTTTAATGACTTCGGTCTTCATTTTGGTTAAAATATATGGCATTGGTGCAAGGTCTTTCGTTGAAGTTAGTTTGGAGTTGGACAACTAACTTTTCGGTGGCAGTCCAGTGACCATGTCATATTACGAGTCAAGCTATAAAACAATACAAGGGAAACAACGTTAAACAGAGTTAAGGAGATAAAGTTTAGCAGATAAATACTTTAGAATTACTCTAATTTATGCAATTGTGGAGAGGGTTTGATAAAAATACAAAAGCTCGTGGACGCTCAATCGTTCTGAAGCGGTGGGCAAAATTTGCTTCCAGATTCATTTACTGCTCGTAGGAATTGGAGTAAGTATCGAAAAAGCTAGAAACATTGGGATCACGTCAATTCACCGTGAACAAATTCACCGGCGAAAATTGGTCGTGGTCAATTGACCGGCGACACAAATCAACCGCTACGCATTTTATTTTTTATGCTAATTAGCATTGTTGTTTATTCAAATTATACGGTTTAAGTGATAATAGGGTTGCCATGCGTCCGGATTTCCCCGGACATGTCCGGAATTTTAGTGTTCAAACTGCGTCCGGGGGTAAATGCTAAAATATGCTTAAATGTCCGGAAATTTTAAAATTGTTTGTTGCGTTACGGGTAATAATTTCATTGTTACGTCATAAACGACAATAGAGCGCTCTATTTGGGATACAATGATACATGGATGAGTGGAGCTAGGCTAGTAGCTGAAGGCCTTACATCTTGGTCGATATTGCAAAATTTAGAACATGTCTGAAACGATAAGAGCGTTTATTCGCTGAAGAAAATTATAAAGCAGTGAAAGCAGTAGAAAAATAGCGCAACAAGAATTAAGTCTGTTGCAGACCAAATTAGAATACTGTTACGTTTTGCTTGTCCTCAGTCTTAGATACACAGTAGGCACATCTTTTATTCAAAACAGCTCAGTGAAGTTGTCATACACAGCAGCTCATTTCAAGAGCTTAAATCAGGTCTGACCGGGCGACTCCCTGTTGGACACGTACGAGTCGAAAGAAATACACGTGTGCTCAATCAAGCACGGAAAAGCGCACTCGGCCGCAAGGGAGAACGCAACAAAACACAGCGCAAAAACAAATGCAACAATACCAAGGAAATTGTCGGTTGTTTAATGCTTAATGATTTCGAAGTGGGCCGCGGGTTTTGTTCGCACCGTCAAGGTGGGGCATTGTCAAGGTGTTGTTGCATCGTTAATTTTTGCCATTGGCTATAGGGATGGAAAAGTAAGGTGCTATCCTTGTTCCTTGTTAGAGCGTGCCCAAACATGATACGATAAATATTTGACACATAGGCCTATATGGCATACACCAAAATATTAAGACCAGTTTAAAAGAAAACGAGCCAAACACCAAGAAATCGGAGAAATCTGAAGTAGCGAATCGTTTTATTTACTGCTGAAGGAAATCAGAAACTTGAGATAAAGAAACATCCAAATCCACAACCGTCAATCACTGTTCAACATCGACGTGCAATCAGAGGGATTGCATTTATATAAAATGTGTTTGTCTTATTTTTTCAAGAATTCAACGTAAACAGCAAAATTATTCGCAACGAATGAGTTTAAAAATCACGCTTAAAGCCTTAAAAGGAACCACAATACGGAAAACAACCAACTTCAAAATAACCAGAGCTAACATTCAAATTGTCATCTGAAAGTAGCATTTAGACATGCCTTCACTCACAGTTATGACAGAGGTAAGTGAGCTTTCCGATTTCATGTTGGGTGAGATTGGGATCCAAATGGGTGCATTTAACATGATACCAGCGATCGCAATCATCGCATTCCACCCACAACGTGTGACTCAAAGGATTTTACAGTACTGTGAAATTACGTTCGCAAAAACGCCAAAACAACAAACCATCACAAACTAAGATCATATGCGCACTGGACCGGAACGATTTATACTTTTTCTATGGTGACGTCTTGGATAAGACCTCTATCACAGGGCTGGGCAAACTTTTTGTACTGAGGGCCGCATTAGAAAAAATGTTGCAGCCGGCGGGCCGCACACTCTCATTACAAAGTAGGAAAATTTACCCGGTGTGTAAATAAGCGCATATTCATATTAAACACAATTTTTGCATTTCACACTCAGTTACGTTTAAAGCTACGCAATCTTCATCACAAAGGCCTACGGTAGCCGCTACCGTATTTGTATTTTATGATCAAACAATGCGTGAGAACTGTAGGGCTAGTTGCTGAAAGCATGTTGCAATACATGCACGACTGACGTGTGTGTGTTTACGCACTGAAAGTGAAGAGTGTATTGCTTGTAACAAAAGTAAAGTTGCCTTAAAGATTTGGTAGGGTACAGCTAAACCTTCCCTGAGACCGCCTTCTCTTAAAGCCGGGGGGATTCCGCCCAACCGTTGACCATCGTTTCATTTCATGTAATTACCTGTAACCTGTCACTAACCGCCGCAATCGCGCAAAAATGAAACAACGAAGTTGGGCAGACAAGCATTTGGGGACCCAAGAAGAAATTTCTTACATCTTTTCTATGGAGGAAAAGGCAAAAACAAAACAACAACTCATGACCCTACCTCATCTAGCAAATGTTAGAGGGGCCAAGCCTGTTCAAACTATTCGATAGTTCGCCTCGGATCTTCCAAATGTCACCTCAGGTACAACTGATGTATACCCGGGGTACCTGAAACAAATTTAGCATCGCATTTGCTTTGACGCCCTCTACCGACGACAAACAATATAAAAGAAAAGAAAAAAGAAGTAGAAAAACACACAAAAATACAAAACTTACGTTTATAGAAGCTATTTAGTCCGATAGCAGAATGTCCCTTCGGTACGACAAAATAATTACGTCCATGTTTGTATTTTGAACTTTATTGCGTCAACTTGGTTGATTTTCATTTCATTTCCACAGACATCATAGATTGCGGGTTTAAGCCATAGATATCCTATAAAACACTAGATCGCTCTTCTTATTGTTTTCGACCAACCAAAAATGAAGCCAATTGAACAGATTTGGCGGGAACAGTAAGGGACCCAAACTGGGCTTTGAACACGATTTTATAAGGCTTTTAAGCTGTTAGGTCCAACGTTAAATTGTGAGATTTCTTCGTCAATTTGTAATCTATATAAAACATGGATAAAAGGGGAACTCAATGCTGTGCTTACGGTTGTGGAAAAAGGAAAAAGAGAGTTAATAGCGCTACAGTAAGCGATAAGTTAATGGAAAGAAGTGCCAGTGAAGGGAGTTCGGATGATGAGACAAGAAAGGAAATTTGTCATCCAAGAACCTTCCATGCGTAAGCATTTTTTGTGCATAATAATAATTACCTACAACTAATGTTTTTCTTGGTTTAACGTTAATACCGGTACCGTATGTAAACTGTAGCGTAGCCTAGCCTATACTGGCACTGACATAAAGTCCTGTAACTGAAAGCTCTTTTCTCATTGCTTAAGGTGTTAAATATGCTACTTATGTCTATATGTTTCCGGTCTATAGTCTAACTGTATCTCTTATTCAACTTCATGCTTCTTAGAGGCATATTGGCTGTATTGTGCCTTTTCAAGCTAACTAACTCTCTTCACCATAACCATCACCAATAATGAAAAGTAACTACTATCCAGCCAAAAGTAACTACGTAGCCAAAAGTAACTACTCTTTTACTACTAACATAGTAGTTGATAAGTGATCAATTTTTTTCCAAAGTCGTCTATTTATTAAATATCTCAGTGGCCCATTGACAGGACATTCCTCGAAAAGAGTGGTGCTAATGTTGTTATACCTTGCTAAAACAAGACCACAAGCAGCAAAATGGCCCCCATATGAAACTTTAAAACCTGCAGATGTTAAACAACTACAGCGGTGCGATAACCACAGCCTTTATATGCCAGGAATATAGGCTACAGGTTAGTTGCTGAAAACTGAGTTGTAAAGAGCAATAGTGTAGTAGCACCGGCAGGTGTTTTTGTGCAACAGGAATTATTAATTAATCGTGTCTTTGCACCAGTCGTTCAATTTAATGAGCTGTAAGTTCTGACCATCTCATTAACATTGCAGCTGTTGTGTATTGGCATGGCGTTCAACTAATAACTTACCTCAGCTAAAAGTGCACCCGAACAGTCTCAGCTGCATTCGATGACATATTTTTATTAAAACATATATTTAGTACCAAGTATATGTACAACAGATTTCCATCAGACTCAAGACTAATTATTGGAAATTATTGGCTATAACATACTGGCAAGTATACAGGCACTGATATAATATACTAATATATATACTGGCAGTATAATATATAATATAATATATATACTTTGAATTGATTCACTGCAGGCTGGTCATGAAAGGAAGAAACCATATACACGAAATATGAAAACTGGTTTGCAGTTACAATGCAGTTCCGGTAGTAAAGATAAAACAAGTGATTGCCTTGTTAAAAGAAGCTCCTGTGATAAAGTAAAGTCTGACCATACATACAGCATAAGCAATTCACTCACTAAATTGAATACGAAAATCCAGTCACGAAGCAAACAAATTGCAGCAATTCGAAAAAATTTAAAACTCAGTCAGCAAAAGTCACGCATATTTAAACAGAAAATAGTTTCAATGAAAACTTTAATTCAATGTTTGCATAAAAATCAACTCCTATCTTCAAATTGTGAAGAAGTGTTGAAGGCATCATTTACAGGTGTGCCACTGCATGTCATGAAAAAAGCAGCAAAACAACTGCATTCCTCTAAAGGTTGCAAGTATTCCACGGAATTGAAGGCATTTGCACTAACCCTTCAGTTTTACTCTTCCAAGGCATATGAGTATGTCAGAAAAACCTTCAACTTAGCTTTGCCAGCACAATCAACCATTAGAAAATGGTACACCAAAGTGTCGGCTGAACCTGGTTTTACAGAACCTGCATTCAGAGTACTTTCAGCCAGAGTTGAAGAAGAAAAACAAGCAGGTAATTTGTGCTTTAATGCTGGATGAAATGGCCATTAAGAAGCATGTTTCTTGGGATGGCCATCGTTTCCGAGGTTTTGTTGATATTGGTGTGGAAATGCCAGCAGATGATTCCTCACCTGTTGCAAAAGATGCTTTAGTGCTAATGGTTGTTTCGTTAAACAATTCATGGAAAATTCCTTGTGGCTATTTTTTTACTGACAGTCTGACTGGTAAAGAGAAAGCTAACCTTGTAAATGTTTGTATTGGGCGGCTCCATGATATAGGAGTAGTAGTTTCTTCTGTGAGTTCCTGTGAGTTCCTTCCAGTCATCTTGCTATGATGAATGAACCTGGTTTGTCTTTAGACATAGATAACTTCCAAACTTATTTTAACCATCCTGCAGATGAAAATTCCAAAATATATATGTTGTTAGATGTGTGCCATATGCTTAAACTTATACGCAATACCTTTGGTGAAGGTGGCATACTTGTAGATTTTGAAGGAAAGAAAGTGAAATGGGAATACTTGGTTCAGCTGCAGAAACTTCAAAAAGAAGAAGGGTTACGCCTTGCAAACAAACTTAAGTTGGCCCATATAAACTGGAAACAACAAAAAATGAAGGTTAACTTGGCAGCTCAAGCAATAAGTGCAAGTGTAGCTGATGCCATTGAGTACTGCAGCAACACATTGAAACTACAACAGTTCCAAAGTTCGGCGTGCTATGTGCTAAAGGATTCAAATCACCTTTGAAAAGAAGCAATGAGTCCAGCTGGAGGCCATTTCTTGATTTTTCTTTTGATTACATTCTCAAGTTGAAGGACACTGCTGGGGTACAAATGCTTAAAACAAGACGGAAAACAGGCTTTCTGGGATTCTTGATGGCAATAAGAAGTATAAAAGGGTTGTTTGAAGATTTAGTTGGGAAAAATCAATCTCAACTAAGATATATCTTAACTTACAAGCTTAGCCAAGACCACCTTGAGTTGTTTTTTGGAGCCATAAGGTCAGCAGGAGGTTTCAACAACAACCCGACAAGCCAGCAGTTTACAGCAGCTTATAAGCGCTTACTTCTAAGAAGTGATATTAAAGGTGGAGTTGGTAACTGTGAACAAAAGTTACCAATTGAAATTTTGCATATATTCAATGGTGCTTCAACTAGTAACCCTCAGCTGACAGAATCAGGTGCTCATATTATAAGAAAATATGACCTACTTGGACGGGATGTAGAAGTCGACGAAGATCATAGCCTCAGTGAAATTCCAAACATTCTTGGTTTGTCTGAATACAAAAAAGCTGCCATTTCATACGTAGCTGGCTATGTTAGCAAAATGGTTGATAAGCAAATGTTGTGCAGTCACTGTAGTCAAGCTCTTGGTTCAACAACCAATTTTCCAGTGTCTGACTTCCTGCAAATGAAAGATAAAGGCAAATTATTTAAACCTTCCGAAAGTGTAGTAGTAGTTTGCGAGGAAACTGAAAAACAGTTTCAACGTCTTCTTAAAACTACAAGAGGAAAACTTCCCCAAGGTAAAATGTAGCAAAATAATTTATATTTGTCTGATGATTATTATATTTATCTGATATATATGTAAACACAACTTAGTTGCATAATTATCATATATACCTTGAATTTGTTATGTCGGTTTAGAAAAAGGAGTATCAGAAGGTATTGCAACATCTGTTCTGGCTAATATCAACCTATCCTTAGCATTCTGCAATCTTCAATATCATATGTTAGACACAAGTGTCACCAACAACCATATCTTTGACCTTATAAAGTTAGTTTCAAAAGCATACTGCAAAATTCGACTTTACCACCTTGGAAAAGAGTACAATGAAGAAATTACCTGCAAAAAGATACGAAAAAAATTTAACAAACTTGTACTATTCAGCCATCAGTAATGACAAGTGGATGACTCGTTACTGTTTAATTTCAAATGTCAGTCATTGACATAGTAATGTATGTAGTATAGTGATAAGTGAATGGTTTTGTTTTATCTCTTCTGTTTTGTAAAATTGTACATGTAAATAAATTTGGCTAAATGTTTATGTCCTTTTTTACCAAATTTTACACGTTTTACAATAGGGTCCAACAAATCAGATTCTTATTTGTAGTTAAAGTGTGGCACAATAGAAAACTAGGCCTATAGACTACAGTTAACTGAACATATTTCCAGATGTGGGCAGTCAATACTTTGACTTTGAAAGTACTGGCATAGAACCAAAACTAGCCTAGGCATAAATCTCTAAAAATCTTGAAACTATCACTATAAAAGTACCGATGGCGAATAGCCTAGCTGTTGAGACGACTAAAAGAAATCCGGTATTGACGGTAGGCCTATAGCTTACAATGTAACACATTCCTGTCTGGGATTCGGAACATGGTATTACAAAGTAATGTACGAAGGTACTGTATCAATGCCCATCTCCGATTATTCCAGTAGCCTATCTCTAAAATAATATCGTGCTAAAGCTATGAATTTTCAAAATATACGGTAGTCCAGGCTACATACGGCATCGGCGTATCCTACGATGTATAAAGAGTCCTAGCCCGTATAAGTTCTGTATAACGTTAGAACTAGGCTATTTATACAAATATACCGTACTGGAAACAAGACAATTGTCGATACAACTCCATCACAATTCAGCACCACTGTTGGGACTGACTGACTGGGTCCCTTAATGGCGGATTCGCAAAGTTTCAATTTGGCTTCAATTCCAGAGGCGAGTTGAGCGATCTAGTGTTTTATAGGATATCTATGGTTTAAGCTCAAAATTACCTCTCAGCTTTTTACGCGGATAATTTTGGAAGGAAGCCAGACTTTAATCAACGCGCGCCGCGCCGAATGCCAGGTGACGTCACAAACAAATAAAGAAACTCGTGGTCATTTTATTTTGACGGTGGCTGAGAAGGTCGCAGCTGTAAGAACTTGTGCGTTGGCTTGGTCAGTTCAATATTTTCAGAGTTGAGTGAAAGCTTGTTCTGGTACGTTTGGTGAGTTGAACATTCAGTATTTTCTTGATAGCGATAAACATGCTTATGATAGTGGTATATTTTGTCCAAACTTGTTAGCTTGTCTTAACTTAATATGATGTAGCACAATTGTATTGTTGGCATCTTGCATGTTTGTAAAAGTTCGAGTTTTACCACTTTTTCCTTTTCGTTAATTGTGCTATGACTAAATGGCTGAAGTTTATGAGACTGTCAGTTTTAAGTTTTGGTTTATTGAATACATTTTCGGTTGACGTTTATATCTGTTATTTAAACTGGATTATAGCTTGCTAGGTTATATAAGTACAAGTTAGCTTTCAAACTGGTTTTGGCTTGTTATATTTTTGTAAACAATATGACAACATTTTTGATCAAATTTTGTAATCTACTATTATAGGCTTAAGTTTTTGTTGTAAAATATAATACGTTTTTAACTTGGAAACTTTAGATGCAAAATAGCGTAAACGATATCTTCAATCAAGCCATTATGTTTGTAGGTTCAAGCGGTGATTATCGGATCAACAATCCGCCAATGACGTACACTTTCTAGAAAGGTTCTGTCTTCCAGCGGAACAAAGTTTTCATTCTTATGCAGCTAATTCTCATAATTAAGTGGCTGTAGCAAACTGTAGAATTGTTTATTACAGTTCACATAATTAAACTTTGTTTTCTGTAGTGGATCAGCTTTGTTCATGTGATTAGTGAAGTTCTCCAATCATAATGTATTCATGAAATTTCAACTACTTTTGGTGTTAATTTTTGAGCTGTCGCTATTTCAACGAAAACATCGTACATTCATAATTACTTTTCCATACCTCACGTTAACTAAACTTCAATGTTTTATCATATACTGTTGATAACTAACCCTAACAATATATGTTTTTTAGACTAAATCAAATACCCAGTAAAATCAAAGCAGCTTCGAAGACTGACTGCGTGACCTATTTCAAGTTCGGCTGAGAGTGAAATAGTCAGTTACTTTTTTGCGGTCCATTTAACAAAATTAAAGACACGTTTAAGCCGTGTGAACTATATGGTGGGCCTCTAGTGGACACCGAATCACTCAATACTAATAGTGTTTTGAAGTTTTCAAGAAATTTTCAATGTTTATGAGGTTTAGCCACGCTACAAAACGCTGTTCAAATTTTTTTCAAGCGTGTTGTCGTTTTGCTGACCTGGATGTCGTACATGTTGTTTTGGTGGAGCTACTTCGTATCCTGCTTCACCTTGTGGTTGAATCGCAGGAGAGGTCGACCAATGGGCCTGGATCTAGAGATGACTTCACTGTGAGAGATGTCCTTTGAAATTCCGACATAGGGACGTCGGCGACCTTGCCTTAGCTTTTCGAGCTAGCGTGCTTTCATGTGATAGGGTAGAGAGCTGCAGTCAGTGCGCTCCATCACACTGCTGTTCCTGATCTTGGTGCGCCACGTGACTCCTTAACTGCGTCGCAGAAAGCGCCTATTAAGGTGTCAAACACCTAAATCTAATCTAAACCTTCAGCTTTCTCTTCTGTCACGTATATGTTTCTCATTTACTAGGTTATTTGCTTGCGTTACGGTTTTGTAGCAGATGCTGCACATCAGTGTTGGTGCTGATGACCATTGAGAACCTCCCGCATTTGTTTGCAAAATCATTCATGAGTGTAAGGCCGCTTGTACACTTAGGCAAAGTTTTCTAAAATGTATCCTTTAGTTGTACACAAACTTTCGTTGCGTCAGTTAAGGGTCTAATGATCACGATGGGCCGTCCTTGTTCTCGATACTTTTCTGGGTTAGTCGGATAGAGAAAATAAAGTCAATTGATGACCTGTTTCTATGAAGTCGCTTTATGATTCGGGATAAAAACTGTCTGCTAAGATTTATAAACATTCAAATTGTACTCTGGCAATAACTTCGCCAACAACGCTCACCAAAGAGATATCTCTACGGTTGGTACAAGCTTTTCTAGTAGCTGTTGTTGCCACGGCACTTCTCAGCTCCTCGAGAGTTGTCAATTGTTTAAGCTCGTGCATCGGTGGAAAACTTTGTGTTTCGCTTCCGGCATGTTTTTATTTAATCATTATCATTAATTGCCACTGTTCCGTTTCATCACAGTAGTTATTTCGAAATTATTTGCAAAACAACGTCACACCCAGTGTTTTATTTAAGGTGTTTTGGGGGACCGAAACGGTCTCCTAAATTTCTCCAGCGGTTTCCCAAAATTTGGACTTGCAACTACAGTAAGACCTCGTTTAAGCAAATATGGCTATTTTTTGGTATTTAGATGAAACACTTGCGGTCTCTTAAAACTACTTAGCGGTCACCCAAACCAAACCTTAAAAAAAAACCTGGTCACTCCTATTGCGGATTTCTTCTTGTCGTGCTCAGACATTGGTCTGTTTCTCGATGCTCCTCCACCTACTCCACTGTTAAGAGATGTTAATGCACAGTGGTGTTGCGATCGATGTAGCGCTTTTAAGTTTTCTCTGGTCCAGTTAGTTTGAGACTTTAGGGCTAGGCAGTCAACAACTAGTCCTTTCTTATCTGGCCCGTACACGGATACATATTAGGTTGAGGGGAAAAGACAGTACCGGCAGCCAAGATAGGTTCAGTAACATGTAGCCTACAGGCGTGCTAATTTATGCCGACGTATTCAGTTAAGGTCGTAGCGTCATCAGTAGAAACGGTGATCGGTGGATCCGCAGGATCGTTGTCTAGTTTACGAAAGGCCCTGTTAACCCCAGCAAATCAGCTAGCGAGTAGGCACCTTTTAGATTTAGGGCGGCTGGACGGGATATGTTTCGTGTGGTGGCCATCTAGTGAACGCCTAAACATTTGGCGCCATAAATAAATTTACTGCATCTGCTGCACTAGCTGGGTATCGAACCCGCTACCTCCATGCTAGCAGGCAAATTTTATCCAAAAGAGCTATACACAGGAATTTATTTTGCTTAGAATTTCAAATATATATTATTCGAAAACACTCAAAAAAAAAAAAAAACTGTACCCACTGAATCCCCTCGTCCCTCCCCATTCTTGCAGGACCTTCGGTTCTACATCCTGTTACTTGTTTTTTCACCTTCCTGTATTGCATTCTTTTCTACCATGCTGGGGATCGAACCTGGAACCTCTAGCACCGAGTGCAGTGTCCAAGCACACGAGCTATCAAGTTGCACACGTATATGATGTTGTGTAACAAATATAACCAACGACGATGCATCAGTTGTTAAATTTTGAAAAGGGAAAGACACAGGTCATATGGCTTCACAGAGACCTGAACTCGGTAACTTTTGCTCGGAATTCTGTGATAAACGTCGCAAGCTACAACGCGTCTGGCCTAATCTACATTTGTTAGCACATATACCATCATCACATCAGTTAAAAAAAATTAATTGAAGTTTTTGAGGAATCAAAGCAAGAACCTTTGCACCGATGTCAATGACGGAGGGCGCGATCAGTTCTGTGAAGTATGCCTTGCTCCTGCTCTGCGTTTAACCCTTTGTTCGTCAGGATAACATTCATTTCAGCTCACGGTCGATTCAACTCTGGAACTCAACCAACGTAAGATGAAACCAAGGATAATTGAGTCCAAGGTTTCAATCCACACATGTTGGTTGGGTCATCCTGAGTTTAATTGTTCTAGAAGTATCTTCCTCGACTGTACAGAAATCGAATTCACCTGAAACCGTTCATCAATATCATAGAAAATGATAAGTGACTCCAACGTGATTTGAACACGAAATCTTCTCATCTGGAGTCGCTACTGCTTAGCCACGGAGTCATAATGTTGACAAAACATTGTACCAATATAAATGATGTAAAGGTATACATGTAATCATTACACACATTATAACGTGATGTCAGAAAGCTAAGTTTATACGATCATGTTAAATACATATTTTCACTTTGCTGACTCAGTTACAGTTTCGAAGGTTATTATCAGTCGGTATTACGTTACACTTGTGACCGTGGACCAGGCTGCTTATGTTTTATTCACGCATGAGTGGCTTAAGAGCTTAACGCCGGGAATCGAACCTGGAACCTCCAGCACCGAGTGCAGTGTCGAGTCACATGAGCTACGAATTAACTCATGTAAACGATGTGATGTAACAAATGTGACCAATGTACATTCATCAATTCAAAAAAAAAATGATACAACCATTCGACTGCAGGGGGATCTGAACCCAGAATCCTTCGCACCGAATCCTGCAATTCCTATCGCGAGCTACAAATCGTCTAACGAGCGTCCTTAACCAACACTCATATTCTCACCAGGTGACAAGATTGAAAATAAATTAAGTTCAAGACTTTAAAAAATCGATTCCAGAACATTTGCACTGATGTAAACAACGAATTGTAGGTTGAGTCGTCCAGGAACCGTTCGTCAGTACCAAAAAACTGAGATAAAATATCAAGTGCCCGCTTAAGATTTGAACACGCCACTTTCTGATTTGTAGTCAGTCGCGCTACCGTTGCGCCATAGAGTCGTCATTTTTAAAAGGTAGTACCAGCACACTCGACCACAACGAAAAGTATACATGCAATAACATCACATGTTATGTCTTGATGCAAGAAGGCAGAATTTGTACGACCCTGCTATAGATTCATTCTTTTTGTTTTGCCTTATTGCAAACATGTGTGTTTCGGAATAGACGATCCAAAAAATTCTCCCTACTGCACCACCCCATAACCCAATTGAACCCGTCCTAGCAGGAGCATCAGTTCCAAAAACGTAGGTGACTTGGGGCAGTTGACCAGAATTCTCCTCCCTGCATTGCGTTTTATTCACCCATGAGCTGACCGTCTGTAATCTATAATCTATATCATTGGATCAGGGCTTCAGGGCATTGGTTTTGGTACATCACATTGTATTTATTACATTTTTAATTGTGCATTCATGGTAAAATGAGCCCACAGCTACATTCTTGAAGAATAAAAATACGCTTACAAGCAATTAGACACTATACTGGCATATGCGACCCCTTGATGGGTAGCCTACACGTTAATGATATTAAAACTTTCAAAGGAATTATTCTAACTATTAAAAGGAAAAATGACTGTCAAGGAATCGAAATCGTGACCTATTGAACGACGAGGAGGTGTTTAAGGCTTGAGCTACCAACCGGCTTCTGTCAATGCCGTTAATTTCAGTATATTCTACAGATGTAAATGGACAAAAACATACCCAGCGTGGAATGGAATCGAACGCGAAACCAACTAGTCGAAATCCCATTCAGAAAGATTGTGCTTGCACTACATTTTAGGGTTGTTAACTTGTTGGGATCTGCTTTGACAAGGTTGTTTTTTGTTTATATATGTTATTTGACTCATTCTAAGAAACCGATTCTTGAAACACATGTGTCAAGGTTTTATTCTTCACAATAGATTTCTCACTTTTTAAGCAGCCAAGTTGGAAACTTTACTGATTTTAGAGCGAAATACACAAGTCATAACATTATCAATTAATATAACCCACACACAAAACATACAAAATGTACACAGTAAACGTCAAACTGAATACAATGAAACAGAAATAAGCGCAATAGATGCAAAATAAATATGATGACAACAGAAAACAGTATGACAAACTTAATTGTAACTTATTAATAAGTCGTGCCCTTTATAAAGACGCGGGTTCCAATGTTTTATTAATGAAGCTTCCACCACTAAGCTGTTATACTCCCAAATTGCTAAATATTGTTTATATATTTTCGATAGACATGTTTTTCAATCCCACCATTACTCACAAAGTGACGCGCGGTGTCACTGATGAAAGCTCGTTATCAGCCAATCATGGGCGGTTACTACAAATTTATTATTTATTTACTAGGTTTAAAACGTGCACGAATAATGGTATTATTTTGCGGACGATAGCGGGCAAGTTAAGTTGAGGAGATGTTTGTTTCAGCAAAAATGCCAAATCACAAGTCATAGTTTCATCAGCATACCAGCAAATAATCATGGTCGAAAATCGAACGATTTGCTACGAGCTTTGTTGCCACGGCAACAAATCGATTTGTTATTTTATATTATTACACAATTCTTGAATTAGAATTTTGCTACATTATATTTAATTATATTAAACCTATGATATTGTTTTGCGGCCACAAGTTCTGAAACACTTAAACCGTACGAGTATTTTTACGAGTTAATATATTATTTTATCATATTACGTTTTTATCAAAGGAAAGATTTACAATCTGTTTCCAATCAGCAATTGGTTTCGATTGCGGTTTTTAGCACGTGACAAGTGTTACTTTGTTATGTATCATGTTGTTTGTTTCATTTATATTGCATTAGCATTGTGTATTTCATATATTTTATTAAAAGAATTCGGTTACCATGAGGCTTTGTAATAATAATGTTAATAACCTATGTTTTCCAGTGATTTAATTCCAACCAATTATTTATATTGTTTAAATTTTTTTGTGCGGTAATGACCTTTTTCCAGTCACCAATCAGCCGTGTGACGAATTCGATTGCGATTTGTTGACGATTTCAATTTTATTATGTATCATGCAGCTGTATGGTTCATTATTTCTAGAATTTTGTATGGAACATCCGTTTTTTGTATATTTTATTGTAAGAATTGATCTGTGATCTTTTAACCGCTGGTAACGAGGGTAGTCCACAAGATAGCCAGAACCTGTAACCGTTAAGAGCCGCGGAGCATCAGTCAGAAATTAAGACCATTTAGAATGGAACATGCAAGAATGTGTGACGTAATATGCAGTGCGACGTGCAATGCAGTAACATGATGTGAGAACTAAAAACACAGCAACGGTATAAACATTGCATAGATAATATTGAACACTTTTATAGAAAGTCATGTTGTCGTCGTTCCATTTGAGAAGCTTGAGCGTACGAAGGCACAGGATCAAAAGACGACTTCTTTTGGCTGAAAAAAATATAGAACAAAATCTTGATTAAAAGTACGAAGCCATAGAATTAAAGCTGATGTAGGCCTGCTATGCCAACGTTAAAAATTTGCAAAAAATGCTGGTAATGCTGGTAAAAGTTTAAAATTGACTGCGTTTGGCGATGTTGCCAAAAAGTCAACTGCTCTTAGTTTTTGAAGCCGTTCCACCGCGTCAAGGTGGCAGTCGTCGGAACGGTTCTTTGGGAACGGGGAGAATCCCCCACTTCGCTACCGATGGGTGTAGAGAAGCAGGATAAAGACCGTTGTAAAAACACAAATACCGAATTCTTCTTTTAACTACCGAAAATACCGAATATTATGTTTTGTACTTTCTACTTTTTTAGTATAGGATTTGGTACGTTACGATGCGACCTCCTTCTCTTAAAGCCAGGGGGAATCAGCCCAACCGTTGATTGTTGTTTCATTTCATATAATTACCTGTAACCTGTAAATAACCGCCGCAATCGTGCAAAATGAAACAAAGGGGTTGGGCAGACAAGCATTTGCGGACCCAAGAAGAAATTTTTTAAAAGTTTTCTATGGAGGAAAAGGCAAAAACAAAACAAGTCATGACCCTACCTCATCTAAGAAATGTTGGAGGGATCTAGCCGGTATCGCGCGGTGTGGTGTGAGAATTTTATACAAGACAATAAGAGAAGGCATATGGTCGCGTTAAATGTTGTGGCCTATTGTTGTTGTTTTAATTATATTTGACTGAAAATTTAGTCAACCAGACCGAAGTGCGGTCAACCTAGGATTGTTTTACTAGGATACTTTACCTAGGATACTTTGTAATACTTTACTTGATAACCTGAAAAAAAATAGTTGAAACCAACATCGGTAACTCAAACCGGCCATGCAGTATGTGAATTATCTTTTTAAGGTTGTGTTGCGCGCTAAGGCACCAATCCAACCGCTGCATTAGGTTGGAGTGCCAGAATAAAGGAAAGTATAGAGTCTTATGCCTAAAATAAGATACAGTATATATAAAAAATAGAAATATAACTGCACTGGAGTCGATGGACACAATGGGAATAACTAAATAGAATTGTGTGGTTCCGAAAACAAAAACCCTAAAAGTTTATTCGCAAGATTGAAATAAAATAGTGCTGGATAACCTAAGCGAGCTACACCCTAGGAGCACTATTTTATCTGAGGACCCACAACAAACTCCATAAGCCTCGAATTGTTTGTGTCTGTGGCTTAATGCCCCGTCGGACCTACTTGTTATATTGAGTGCCGCCATCTAGGGGAGGCGTGAAATGTCGGAGGTCCCTACCCTATTCTACACGGCACTTTGTCCCCCTAGGATAGGGTTATGAGAATGCAGGCTAGTATAGGGGCGCGAGGGCAAAATGTTCTTAATTTGGGCCGGGACACTGGATCGCTTTGGGCTTGGCGAAACCAGTGCTGCATCGGGTCCTGCACCCTCCCGACGATAAAACAGTCAACACACAACAATATAAGACAGAAGAACTCAATGATTCAGACTATGAGAGAATAAGACAAGCGATAAAACAATACACAACAACAATCCCATCAATTTTAAGAGAAAGAGAAAGTCATTATGCCATCGACTCCAGCACCTCCACTCTCTTGTTGTAGGCCTATATAAGGTAATCCCAGTAAATTTGTTACTGGTTTTAGATAACTGTCCTTTGGTTAAATCGCAAAACAGTTTTATTGAAAAAATGTTTAAAATTATCTTTGCATTTATGGTAAAATGTAAATGTAACAGGTATTAAAATAAGCAATAGTTAATCTTCTCCATATTATTATTGCTATTATGTTAACACCCACAATTATTAGCAAAATTATTGTAACAAAAATAATATCATTGTAAACTATGCAACATATAAAGGGCCTAAGCAAACAAGATATTTGAAAATTTACCTCGGATCTTCTAAACTTTACTACTTCAGGTACATTTGGGATATACCCTAACTGAAAAAAAATTACCATCGCATTTGCATTTACGCCCTCTACCGACGACAAAAATATTAGAAAAAGAGAAGGAAGGAAGGAAGTAGAAACACACAAAAATACAAAAATACGAAATGTCCCTGTCTTTCATAGAGGTGAATTTAATGAATTCTTATAGAAGTTATATTAGTCTGATAACATAATGTCCCTTTTTGCTGCACTACATGGTTTAACATTTCTACACCAGGGGCGCAATGTGCGATGGTAATGCCGCCTGAACCGTAACCTACGATGCACCGGCGCGCCGGCAACTTGTCGTCGGAAGCTTCCTCTCTCTTCCGTGTTTGTCTCATCGCTACTTCTTCTCATCGTCCCTCGTTGGTTACCAGCGCGCTCCTAACGTTATTATGCTCTGCCACTAAATATTGCTTTGGTTGGTTGGTTGGTTGATTGGTGGTTGGACTTCCATTAGACCTTAAAAGTAACAGAAGGGTCAACCCATGCTTACACAGCCAAACCATCACCCATGATTAATAGCTTGACACCAGCAATTCATTAGTTTAATTCAGGAAACTAGTTGCTAAAACGAGACCTACCGATGGCGAGCTATAGCTGGGTCGAGGCCGCTATAGAGGCCGAGGCCTTCTTGATATTGAACAAACACTATCGAAGTTATTGAAGTGGAATTGAATGTTGAAAGAGTCTGAAACAATATTGTTATTATTAGTTGACGATCGAATACACTTGCTAAAACTTTGAAGTAGCTTTTAATCGTAGCTATGTGTCTAATAATTTCATTACTGTTTTGAAGTCTTGTACGTCTTGTATATGTACGTCTTGAAGCTTGTGTAAGATGTCACAATGTTTGGGAAACGTGAAACGTGAAAATGTTTGGTTTATACGAGAAACTATCAGGGAAATGACCTGCAAGAGATTAAAACCAGGAATGAAAATAGACAAATATCAACACGATTCTCGGGAAAAATCGATATTTAATATGGTGAGAATTAAATACGGGCCCAAGAAAGACATTACATTACCACTTACTATTGGCGTAACCACTATTAGTTACTGGTTGCACGGAAGTAGATGAAAGTGACTAGAAGACTTGGAACTTCAAAGTAGAAGCTTCAGCTGATGGAAGAAATATCTTGGGAAACGAGTATGAAAAAATTTAAGTTTTAT